>NC_090439.1:171195389-173745389 GCF_031143425.1 Pleurodeles waltl | reverse complement strand
GCTTGCGTTTGTGTAATTTGGGAGGAGGCGTCACAGACACAGTGTGAGAGGACACAGGGGACATGAGCATGGATATGGGGGTGGTGACTGCCAGTGAGTGGCGTGCAGTGATGGGCGTGCTGGTGATGGAGGTAGTGGATGAGAATGTAGTGCATGCAGGTGTGAGTGGAGATGCTACTGGGAGGGAGGTGGATGACGAGGAGGGGGGACAGTGGAGGCAGTGGATGTTGGTGTGTCTGCATGGAGATGGTGCTTGTGTGAGTGCCTGTGAGATGAAGTGTTGTGCTTGTGTTTGCCAGAGCCACTTCTGTGTGTTGATTTGGCTTAATGCTGGTCTGAAGGTGTGCTTGGCATAGACTGGGGTTGAGGGGATTGGGACTGGGTAGAGGCAGTTGTAGGGGGGAGGCTAGAGACAGGGACAATGGCTGCCATCAGTGTGGAGGCTAGAGCCTGAAATGCTCTCTGTTGGGCCACCATGCCAGAGTGAATGCCCTCCAGGTATTCATTTGTTTTTTGCAAATGCCTTTCAACACCCTGGATGGCATTCAGAATGGTTGACTGCCCAACAGTGAGGGATCTCAGGAGGTCAATAGCCTCCTCACTGAGGGCAGCAGGGCCGACTGGGGCAGGGCCTGAGGTGCCTGGGGCGAAGGAGATGCCCACCCTCCTGGGTGAGCGGGCACGGGAAACACGTTGAGGGGCTGCTGGGAGGGCAGTGCTGGTAGGGGAGGTGGCGGCTGTACCTGTTGTTGGGGTGGGCACAGAGGTGTCCGCCACTGCCAGGGAGCTTCCATCGGAGGAACAATCGCTGTCTGTAGTCTCCCCTCCTGTCTCTGTTGTGGTGCTCCCCTCGTCCCACTGGTGTCCTCACCGGCAGTGGATTTGGCCTCCAGGCCCATGTGGGATGCAGCTCCCTCCATCGCTGGACCCTCTGCTCTTCCGCCAGATGATGCTAATGCACACAAGGACAGGGTGACAAAACAAAAAGGGGGAGGGGAGGCAGAGGATACTTGGTCAATGCCAGCAACAACACTACAGTTGGCATACACAACTCACAGGGAACAGCCCTATGCACTACCCCATGCACTACCAGTTACAATGGTAGTCACCAGCCCATGGGGTACATTGCCTAATGCCATCAGCTGCACACCTGAAACAAACAGGGCCCTGACTAGTAGTAGATGCCATCTAACACTATTGGGGTTGGAGTGCCTCAGAGCCTGCCCCACAAGGGACCTACCTCGCCCTGGCCTAGGGGCACCCACAGCCCACATCCTCACCCAGGTAAAACCTTAAAGTGCGCTAAGTCATGAATCTGAATTTGTACTCACCCACTTGTGGCTGCTGTGATGCCCTCGAGCACCCATCCAACTCCGGATAGGCCACCACCAGGATGCAGAAAATCAGGGGGGTCAGGGTGCAACGGGCACCTCTTCCTCGTTGGGTACCCAGCCGGGCCTATGCTGTCTTCCTTGCCCAGCAGTGTAGGTCCTCCCACCGTTTGCGGCAATGGGTGCTCTGCCTGTCAAAGACCTCCAGGGTCCGCACCTCCTTGGCGATGGCACACCAAATACCCTTTTTTTGATGGGCGCTGATCTGCAGGAAAAATAGAGCAGAAAAGGGATTAGTTATACCGTCCGGACCATCACACTCATGGCCCACCATATCCCTCCCATCCCCTGATGCACATACATTGACCACGATACATGCAGCACTCTGGCCAGGATGCCTTAGCCCCACCTACATGTGGCTTACACACACAGCACTCCATACATTCATGGCCCACGCATCATGCTCACAGTGTTCTCACCTGTTTGTCTGGAGGACCGTAGAGTAAAGTGTACTGGGGTAGGACCCCATCCACCAGTCTCTCCAACTCCTCCGCAGTGAAGGCAGGGGCCCTTTCCCCAGACACATGAGCCATTGTCACTTCCAGACACAGGACACAGCAGCACTTGCAGTGTAGGTCCTCTCCTGTTGAAGGTCAGATAGCAAGTGAGTGAATAGCTGGGGAATGGCAGTCACGTCCGCGGCGGTGTGTACCGTCACCACCGGTGTACATCGCCATTGGCTCCTGGAACCCATAGGCCCCAATGATAACCAATGAGAAGTTGCGCGGCGGTCATCGACCGCCTACCACAATGGCACACAATGCCAGTAAAATTGACTCATTTCCACTTGTTCCTCCACACAGGTCAGGCAGCCGCCATTTCAGGGGGGAACAGGGCATGGCACTTAACTGCATCACAGCAGACACTGGCACAGCAACTGACTCTCGGATTCACATACTGGTTCTGTAAATGAAGAAATGCATCATAATTGCAATAGATGTGTGAATATGACCCTCTGCTCACCGTTTTCCTCCATAGGCTTCAACTGCTGAGGATGAATATGAGATGGAGACATCCTCCAGTGTACAGACCCCTGGTGGACTTTGCGTCAATGGAGGACAGACACATTATACTAACCTACAGACTTGATCAGGCCACAATCCAAGATCTGTGTGCCCAAGTGGAGCCAGACCTGATGTCAGCTCTCAGCCAGCCCACAGGTATCCCCCCTCTAGTGGAGTTCCTGTCAGTGCTCCATTTCCTGGCAAGTGGTTCCTTCCAAACAACAGTGGTCATGGCATTAGGGATGTCTCAGCCAATTTTCTCAAACGTGTTGACCAGAGTGTTGTCTGTCCTGCTGAAACACATGCGCAGCTACACAGTATTCCCCCAGGTGGAGGATTTGGCCATGGTGAAAGCTGACTTTTATGCCCTGGGATATATCCCCAACATCATTGGTGCCATTGATGGTACACTTGTGGTATTTGCCCTCCACAAATAAATGATCAAGTGTTCAGGAATAGAAAAAGCTATCACTCTCTGAATGTGCGGATGGTGTGTTTGGCGGACCAGTACATCTCCCATGTCAATGCCAAGTATCCTGGCTCTGTGCATGATGCCTTTATATTGAGGAATAGCAGCATCCCATATGTGATGGCACAGCTCCAGAGGCACCGGGTGTGGCTAATAGGTGAGCCCAAGATCCCCACCCAGTACATGTTGGTGTCTGGGTATGGGGTTGTCCCTAAGGGTTAGTGTGTGTCTAACAGGTATCCCTCGATATTTGCAGGTGACTCTGGTTACCCCAACCTCTCATGATTACTGACCCCAGTGAGGAATGCCAGGACAAGGTCAGAGGAACATTACTATGAGGCACATGGGCAAACAAGGAAGATAATTGAGAGAACCTTCAGCCTCCCGAAGGCCAGGTTCCGGTGCCTCCATCTGACAGGTGGATCCCTGTACTACTCACCCAAGAAGGTGTGCCAGATCATCGTTGCATGTTGCATGTTGCACAACCTGTCCTTGAGACGCCAAGTGCCTTTTCTGCAAGAGGATCAGACTGGAGATGGTCTTGTGGCAGCGGTGGAGCCTGTGGACAGTGATGAAGAGGAGGCAGAGGATGAAGATGTGGACAACAGAAGTACTATCATACAGCAGTACTTCCAGTGACACACAGGTAAGACTGTAACTTCACTTATCATTTCTGTTTTCTGTTGGACATTGGACATGGCAGAATGGTCCCCCTATGTATTTACTGTACCCTTTGGAATCTCTATGTTCAGATGTCTGTGCTCCACTCTGGCTCCTGGTGGGTTTTCCGCTGCCCACTACAGGTCATACCAATGTATATTTAACTGTACATATTAATTTAAATGTTTTCAGATTGTTGTATTAATACATATTTGCAATCAATTGACAGACTCCAGATTTGTATTTGTTCCAAGGGTGTTTATTTAAGTGCTAATAAGTAGAGCGGGATGTGCAAATGGCTGGGGTGATGGTGGAGGTATGTCCAGTTAGAGTCCAGACTCTTGGTATCACATGTGCATTGTCCAAGGGGGCATAGGAAGGGGAGCAATGGGAGTTCAAGGTGGATAGGGTTACAGAGTGGGACAGAAGGGTGACAATCAGGAGAGTCTTATTACCTGGCAGGGGTCTTGGCAATGTTCTCTGTCTTCTGCCTGGATCTCAGGGACGTTTGTGGGGTGGTTCTCCTTCTGCAGGGGGTGGGGTGCTGGTGGCCTGTTGTTCGAGTGGCGGGCCTCCTGTCCACTAACGCAAGCGGAGGTGGAGGGCTGTTTATCGCTGTGGCTAGTGTGAGGGGCCCGTTGGTGTGCCACTGCCTCCCTCATGGTGTTGGCCATGTCAGACAGCACCCCTGCAATGGAGACCAGGATGGTGTGGATGTGTTTAAGGTCCTCCCTGATCCCCAGGTACTGTTCCTCCTGCAGCCGTTGGGTCTCCTGCAACTTGGCCAGTATCTGGTCCAAGGTGTCCTGGGTATGTTGGTATGCTCCCAGGATCCCTGCAAGTGCCTCATGGAGAGTGGGTTCCCTGGGCCTGTCCTCCCCAAGTCGCACAGCAATCCTCCCAGCTTCCCTATTGTCCTGTGCTTCTGTCCCCTGAACAGTGTGCCCACTGCCACTGACCCCAGGTCCCTGACTGTCTTGGGTTTGTGTGGTTGCCTGGGGTCCCTGTAGTGGTGGACACACTGCTGATTGACGTGTCCTGGGGACAGTGGTATGGGCCCGCTTGGTGGGTGCTGTACTGGTGTTTCCTGAGGGGGGAGGGTCTGTGGTGGTATGGGACTGTGCCTGGGTACCCAACTGTCCAGAGGTCCCTGATGGGCCAGGTTGGTCACCATGATCCAGGCGTGCAGAGCTGCTGTCATTACTGTGGGCCTCTTCTGTGGGGGGACTGGATGTTGGTGGCACCTCCTCTCCGGTGATGTTAAGTGGGGGTCCTGTGGGGATATAAATGCAGAGTTATTGTATCTGTGTGTGCCATCTTGTGCATGGGGTGTTCCCCTGGATGGTTTTGAAAGCCCTGTCAGCTTTGCCTTGTGTGCGTGGTGATTTTTTGTGCTAGGTGATTCTCTCTAAAATGCATGCTTTAGTGATGGGTGTCCATGCAGGTCTGTGATGGGTGTCCATGCAGGTCTGTGATGGGTGTCCATGCATAGGGGTTGCATGCAGGGCTTGGTATTGGGGTGGGGGGTTGTGATAGTGGGGTATATGTAAGTTGGTGGAGTGATGGGGTAAAGGTAGGGGTAGGAGTTTATGATGGCATGCAGGTAGGGTGGGGGATATAGTAGTGAAGATTTGACTTACCAGAGTCAAGACCTCCTGCTACTCCAGCGAGGTCCTCAGGATGCATTATTGCCAACATTTGCTCCTCCCATGTTTTCAGTTGTGGGGGAGGAGGTGAAGTCCACTGCCAGTCCTCTATAGTGCTGCCTGGTGTCTTGCAACCACGGAACGCACCTTCCCCCGTAGGCCGTTCCACCTCTTCCTGATGTCATCCCTTGTTCTGGGGTGCAGTCCCACAGCGTTGACCCTGTCCACGACTCTCCGCCATAGCTGAATCTTCCTTGCAATGGACGTCTGCTGCACCTGTGATCCGAATAGCTTTGGCTCTCCCCAGATGATGTCCTCCACCATGACCCTTAGCTCCTCCTCTGAAAACCTGGGGTGCCTTTGGGGTGCCATGGATGTGGTGTGAGTGGTATGTGTGAGGATGTGTGGGGTGTTTAGGTGTGTGCTGTGAGGTGCGTTGATGGTGTATGAGTGATGGTGTTCTGTGGCTCAGATTGAGTGGGTGCTCTTGGCTTGTCTCTCTGTTCGCAATCTTTTTATTCATTCAAAGGGTTGTGGGTAATGTGGGTGGGTGTTTTATAGTGTTATGGGTGCGTGGGTGTGGTGTGTGTATGTGTATCAGGTGTGTGTAGTCTGAATTGTCCAATGTGGTGGAGTTTTGTTAGTGTGTGTGTATTATGAGCGCAGCGGTGTGTACCGCCAATGGTTTACCGCGGTTGAAAGACCGCCCGGTGATTCGTGGATCCTGATTCTGTGGGCATATCCCTGTTGGCGTAACGCTGTGGGTTTTGGTACCGCCAGTTTATAACTGACCTTTGGTTTGGCGGACTTGTGTGGGTGTCTGTATTGTGGCGGATTTCTCTGTGTGCGTCATAATACCGGTAGCGGTATACTGCCACGGTCATGGCATGTTGGCGGCCGTCAGCACAGCAGTAGGCGGCGTTTACCGCCAAGGTTGTAATGAGGGCCTAAATGTGGATTGCAAAATATATGCAAAATCCTAGCCATGCAACTTGAAAATGTCCTCCCATTGCTTAGCGACCTATTTCAGACTGGTTTTGTCAATGGTACTCTTGCTTCTGGCAACATCAAACTTTTTGCCATATAATTGAAAGAACAAACTCCTTATCATCCCCAACATTTCCCGTAGCATTGGATGCATATGCGGAGAAGGCACTTGATAAAGTCTTCTGGGCCTTCCTACATTCAACTCTGAAAACACTCAGGCCCATATTTATACTTTTTTAGCGCAGCATTTGCACCGCTTTTTGACACAAAAGTGGCGCAAACTTACAAAATACAATTGTATTTTGTAAGTTAGCGCCACTTTTGCGTCAAAAAATTACGCAAATGCTGCACTAAAAAAGTCTCAATCTGGGTGAGAAATTTGAATGCATGGGCTTCTCCCTTTACACCCTACCCTGAGCCTGCATCTAAGTGAACGGATATCTATCTGAGAAAATATACCTTTCTCAAGAAACCACATAGGGCTGTACACTATCCCCATAACTACTCCTGTTTGCAATTGAACCTCCATGAACTACCTTACGATCAAATACATCTATTAAGGACATTTCCTTTCCAAATGATACATACAATGTTGCAGCATATGTGGATGACATTCTGATTCACACAGCGGCAGCTGATTCTGCCATTCCTGGAGTTTCAAGTACAAATATAAAGAAGTATCTGCCACAAAATTCTTCCTGTTAAACAATTTCCATACATCATCAGTATAAACACTGAATTTAAATGCCAACCCTCATAAATTAAATACCTTGGTCTGAAACTCAAGAGAACCGTGATGGCATGAAAAAAACATGCTGAAGAAAGTCTCATCTGTATGGTGAAGGATGTCCTCTTCTTAAGCTCCTCCAATTTTACGACCTGGTAGGGAAGACTAAAAAGTATCAGGATAATGATGACTCCCTTGGTGACCTTCATCACCTTCATCTTTAGTTTAGGTTCCATAAAATCTTGGATAAGCTAATTTCAGACTTCTTATGGAGGAAGAAAAAAGGCAGAATATCTCTTAAAAACTCTGAATAAGTACATTTCAAGGAGGGGTCAACAGCACACATTTCCTTATCTACCAGATGGCCTTCCTCAGTAGACAGGCCATATGGTAGACACTATCAGAGACTCCAGACAAACTGCTTTGGGTTGCCATTGAAAAACTCCTAGTCAAGCTATATTGCTTAAAATCAACCATAACAATGAAGCCACTAAAAGTCTGGTATTCCTACAACTACACCATGGACTCTATCATAGCTATAAAAAGTATTGACAAATACCTAAACAATAAAATCCAGAGCATGCACCAATATGCAGCAATACAAACATTAAGATAGCCAAAAAAACTCCACCCTAGACTAATTGGGCTGCCAAAAATATCCCATTTATCAGAGGTTTAGGCCCAAAGGACTACGACAAACCAGAACGGCCAAAACTCCATAATTTAAACAATATAGATTAGCGTTTCCCAAACTGTGGGTCACAACCCACTAAAGTTTCGCCAGAAGATTTCTAGAGCGTGGCAAAAGAACAATAAATAAAAATGCATTTATATTTTGTATTTGTATTGTCACATTTGCTGTGTGTTCAAAGACAGGGATCCAATGTCAGACTCTGTCTACTGACAAATTGCTGCTTATTCTTTTAATATCAGGCTTGGTGTTTACTTTTCTTTCTCTGACTCTGACTGCAAAGTGAGATGAGGTTTTAAAGTGAACTATGTGACATTCTCACTGGGGCAATTGAAAGGGCAGTTGAAGAATGTCACACCCCAGAATGTAAATACCTGTAAATTATTTGTACACATATTTCAGAATGTATTTGCAGATAGGAAGCAATAATGATGCACTTTGTTTTGTAATACAAAAGTGTGATTGAAACTAAAATGTTAATAGGATCAAAACAATCAAGCCACTTTTACTTGTTGATATGAAAGTGATACATATTCACCTAAACCAGATTTCCATACATTATCATTTATGTGCTATATAGTTGTATTAATAAATGGGGATGTCTGTGCAAAATTAGTGACCATTTCAACGGAAAATGTGCTGTCCGTAAATGACAGTGTGCAACAGCATGATGCTTTAGTAATACATTTGCAATATTGTGCTCAATAATTTAACACCAGCTGCAAACCACACCCTTACCAATCTCCTGCTGAGTACATTTGCAACACTGTGTGTGAATCTAGGACTGCAGTGATGTAACATTGATGTCAGCACCCCAACTCTGGAAATTGCTCCAGGGCCATTGGAGCTAAGGTGCTGAACTATATCCCTCACCCCAGTTTTAAAACAAACCCTTGCAAGTATTACCAATCAAGATTCGAGGTGAACCTTTGAGGTAGTTTGTTGATGTTTCTTTACTTTATACAGCCATTATAACAGAAAATGTGCTCACTATACGTGAACATACACAATCATCCTACTTTCACACATAAATTAAGAAATATGCATGTAGCCAAATGACCAGAGCGGATGAACTTGGATCTGGGAAACCAAAGGGTGTGGTCAAGATTATGACAATTGCAAACAATTGCTGTTAGAAAAGAATGCAGAAAATGTGCAGATTATGTTATTTTGGTAATTGGTAACGCTCAGGTTAGTCACAAATGTTTGTCATTAAAAAAATTGAGTCATGGCTCTAAAAGGTTTGGAAAGCACCAGTATAGACCTCAACAACTCCCTGACATTTAACGTAGCATTAAATAAGCATAACAAATGTCACTGCCCAAATTTCTCCAACCTTAGCATAAATTAAAATCTGGGCACTAAACCTATCATACAGGACCACTGATAGACTCTTTAAGACTGGGCTCAGTCCAATGCTGAATTGTCATGAATCACTGGGATCCCTTGAACACATGCTATTTTATAGTAAATTGGTTAACCTTTCTGGGCAGAGATAGGAAAAACTATCAACAATATCCCAAGAACCTGTATCTTTAACTTCCTATATCTCATATCTTTATTAGCCTAGGAGCTTACTGCTCCCACACAATTTACAAATATACATAAGTCCTCTGCTTTAAGTACCTTACACCACAGCTCTTTTCCCTATCTTCCTCCCTCGTATTCATCCTTCTAATTGTTCAATAACCAACACTGCTATTTATCATCCAAACATTCCTTGCTTTGTATAATGATCTTCCTTAAATATTGTAACAAGAACCATGCAATGTGATGCATTGTTTTCTTCCAGAGACACTGTGTTTGCTTCCTACAAAACTTGATAATAACTTTTTTTTTAAACAAAAAATACACCTAAGGCCTACAGCAGATCAGGCCCTAAAAGTAAAACACAGCACAGTGAGAAGACAAATGTGGACAAAATCCACAAAAAAACAAGGAAAATGGGGAATGTTATTAACCCTAGGGCTCCACCATTCATAATTGTTCTTAATCCCTTAATCCCATGTGAACTTGCTTGCACCTTCCCTACGTCAAACTCTAGGCCATAATCAAAAAACAAACAAAATGAAAAAATAGCAAAGGAACAAAAATAGTGGTGCCTGCCAACACAAATATTTTGTGAAGAACTGCATCTTGCATACTTAGTTTGCCAAAAAGTACAGGTTCCAACGTCTAAGGGTGAATTGCAGGTAAAGGAAGAGGGATGCTTTCTCTCGAAAATCCAAATCCAGAATGACCAAGGGCTGGACAAAGCACAGGAAGGAGTCTTCAAGACAGGAAGAGGAAGTTGATACTGTCTCTATAGCAGCCTCACTCTCTATGGTACATCCTCTGTGTTATCCAGAAGAAAAAAAAAGAAAAAAGCATTTTGCACTCAAACTTTACCTGAACATTTTGCTCAGTTAAAAAATGTAGCGTAAAATTACTTTTTGAGTAATTGCATCGTACTTGAATTAAAGAAATGCTACTTACGTTGAGGTTGCTCATTTTGTTTGGCCTACATTGATCGTGTTGTTACCATGCTCTCAAGAGAGACGTTTTCCATGAAATTACATCTCTTTTACACGAGGCGTATTATGGCTTAATCTTGTGCATCACATGTAATTTTAAATTTTACAACAAATCTTCCACCAATTCCATCTTGTTACATCAATGTGAAGAAAATTACATACAGATCTAGTCTCCTGGTATAGGACAATTGTAAGATGTTTAGTATGCAACTACTCCTCCATGTTCTTACAATTGTACTTACTATTTAGGCCATTAACATTTAAGCGCACCAAAATCACTTTCAGAGCTATTGTCTGTCATACATTTTTGTTGCTGCCTTTAGAAGCTAGCTGTCTCCATTTTATTGTATATTTAGATTTAGCTCTAAACCCCGTATGTGCACACAAAAGTTCACAGAAGTACTCAATAAACCTTTCCTCTTCCACATTCATTGAAATTTGTACCAGGTCCTGCTCCTGGCAACCCTCCTCCTCCATCCCCCATTCCTCCCTGGCCACCCTGTTACCCCGATCCCTTAACCTCGATGAGTTTAACCACTATTGAATTAAACATTCTCTCAAACCACAAAATGTTAACCTTACATCATAGTAACATCCTAAAAATAAAAGAGTTGCATTCAAACGGTTACTTCCTTACATTCCCTTTCTATTTGCCGGGGGATGTTGAGCTACTTGAATTTCATTCAACAAAAAGTATGTAGAAAGAGCATCCATAACTATATGAAAACAGGCTGGTTATCGTAGTTTGGATTGTTTTAATAGTTGAGTTTGTGCATGCATTGCTTCAAGTTATCTGTACTTTCTTTGAATTCCCATATGCGTCTTAACATTTCAAAGCACATATTTTGAAAATTCAGTAAAGGAAAATCATTTTGAACTTTGACCAACTTAAGCTGAGACGCATTAGACAGGATTTGTTCTTTTAAACGTTAATCCAGAAAGTTAACCAAACTATGTTGTTGCTTGGCCCCTGTGTTTGAAGGATTATATAGAACCCTATATCTTACTTTATCATCAGGTTATCCGGAGTGTCAGGCATGGCATGCTCTTTGATTAGTCTGGAAACCTATGTAGTCATGTTTTGAGGATGCCTATCAATCTATGGGTAAGCCTTTCTGAGCGATTTTCCAGGTTCAATTGTTTACATTTCAAAGCTGAAAGATATTTTGAGATGACTTGGAACTGAATTTAGGACAGGGATTGAGAGTCCTCCACCTCTGATATCCTTTTTCGATTTCTTGCACTCAGGTGCAAAAGTGTCCCTTCTTTCGTTATTGTGTCAAGATTATTTGGCTGTCAATATCCTTTGTTACCTGTGATACCCCACAATTTCTGTCACAAATGCTGCAATGGGGCCAGTCCCTGTTGAAAGCTGATATTATCAGCATTTACATCCTTTAACATGGATATATTTTCAAAGAATTTATAATTTCTGGGGAGGCACTCCGTTCTCCAAATTGTGTCCTTCTCCCGACTCCTTCTGGAACAAACCTGATCTTTTTTAACTGCTTCTTTTATCTGCATTTATTCTATAGGTTGCTCACCTCCATGGCTGTGTTCGTTTCCATGTGTCCTTCTTTCTTACTAGAGGATAAAAGCTTAGAAACTGCTGTGTGTTGGATCTGTGAGGATTAAGTTGCAAAAGTGAGTTTACGTGTTCTTTTTACTTCTGGCGTAGCTCTGCATGTCTACTGCCACTCTTGTCCAGTTCTCCCAAAACAAAGCTATCATAATATTCTGTGGTTTAGGAGAGTCTATTTTTATTACATTTCGCTCCCAGAGCCAGTTCTTCAGGGGAGCAAGCAAGAAACCCTTGCGATTGCTTTTACAAGTGAACAAACTGCTCCATCTCTGAACTGTGCCTGAAATGGTCAATACTATTTACAGCTGTCCTCACTGCTCATACCATTCTCCATCAATAATGCTTTGAGTTGGGCGGAAGTTGCTAGGCTAAGCTTGAACGTTCCCATTGTAGCATGCACACTCAAACGCCGGATTACGTTTTTAGGTCGAGCATTCAAGACCTCTTTTATATACTTTATTATATACTTCTATACTTCTTTGTGGGCTCCTTACTCTTTTACTGGCTTGTGTCAGTGTCCTTAAAAATCCTTGCTTGCTAGTGGTAAATTCTTGCTCTTTGTCCCACCTTTTCCACAGTTGTATGCTCCCCTGGAGCATGGCTCCAGTACTTGTACCCTTCCACTTGTGCCAATGTAACATGTGCTTAGGGCCTACTTATTTCAAAGGCTAATAGCATTTGACCAGAGCGCTGGATGTTTTCAGTGGCTCCAGTCTGTTTCTGTTAACAGGGCTCTAAATCATGTTCTTCTCTGTTTACATGTGCTGTGCATTCAAAGACTGAGTACAAATGTTAGAGACTGTTTTCTGAGGGCACCTGTTTCCAGCCCCTGCTGCCGCAGTGCAAAGCCAATCATCACCACAACTATCTTGATATAGATTTTCTTATGCGCTGCCGAGGCATGGAGAAAATCACTACCATTACAATATTTAATGTATATTCCTCCAATTTAAATTAGCCGCCGCACGGCATGCACGATGAGTTCATTGACATCATGACGAGACCGTCTCTCTTTTCCTTTGCCATTGTTTGATATATATTTTCTACTATTTGCTGTGGCTCCAATTTTGCATTTGTCCCATGCATGCCGAAAGCCCTTGAAGGTGGACTCGACTGGGATTACATGTTGTTATTGTCTGCTGGCTCTACACCCCACAGTCGGGGAAAGAAAGAAAAAACAGCAGTTGTAAGAGAGGGCTGTGGCGTCTCAGGGGCAGATTGTGCATGTACCTCACACCTCAGTATCGGTGTGCTGAATGTGTACATATTCATATGAGTGGAGGACGGAATCCAGGGCACGTCCGTCAGTCGGTGAGCTGCCGAAGATGACAGAACGACTGCAGAATACCATTAGGGCGCAATTAAACAGATTACACGAGGAAATGTGGGCCATGTGGCATATTTTAAACATAGCTGTGAATCGTTGATGCCGTTGATCTAGGCCCAGGCACCAGGCACCAGGCTGCCCCTGCTTCGCCCTCTTTGTCTCGCGCTCTCTCTCATTCTCTCTCACTTACCCTGCTCTCCCTCTCTTGCTCTTTTTTCCTTCTCCTCTCTTACTGTCTCACCTTATCGCTTTCATTTTTCTCTTGCCTTTCGTTCTCTGTACTATGATCTCTCTTTATCTTTCTCCTTTTACTCCGTCAGCCCCCCCTCTCTCGCACTCTGTTGCAATCTCTTCTATCTCTAGCTCGTACTATTTTTCCAGCCCTTACCTTGCACTTTTGCTCACACCTCTCCTTCACTCTCTCCCTCCATTTCATAATCTCTCTTAGTGACCCTCTTTCTATCTCCCTCCTCTTTTTGTCTCTGTATCTCTCTCCCTTTGTAACCCTCCCTCACTCTCTCTTTAGCTGCTGCGGTTTGGACACTGTTAATTTGCAGGATGAGTTTATGTATGCCTTCTATGTGTAGTTTATGAGCACACAAGACATGAACCTTGAACTACGAAGACACATGATGTCAATTTCTCTGGACTGCACCTGGCCTAAGACTATTGCTAAGGAATAGCATACAACTAATGTTCCATAATCAGGCATTCAAAGTCTTAAATGCCATGGATGTCACTTGACACTTTGGGAACAGGCACCTTAGCACATTGTGCAAGGATACACATTACGATTCCAGATATATTTGACATTCATACCAGGGAGCCTTTTTGCTGTTGAACACTGCAATTTTTTATAATAATAATAATAATAATAATAATAATAACATAATACAATCAATCATAATAGACTAGGCCCCTCATTATAACCCTGGTGGTAAAGTCAGCTGACTGCTGTGCCGACGGCCGCCAACATACCGTGTCCGTGGCGGAAATCCACTATGGGTATTATGACCCACACTTAGAAATCCTCCACAATACAGACACCCACAAAAGTCTGCCACACCAAAGGTCAGTGATAAATTGGCAGCACCAAACCCACACCATTACGCCAACAGGAATACGCCCACACTATCACAACCCACAAATCAACACAGCAGTCATTCAACCGCAGTAAACCATTGGTGGTACACACCGCCGCGCTCAAAATACACACACACTTACAAAACAAAACTACATTGGACAATTCAAAATACACACACCTGATACACATAGACACACCACACCCAATCCAATATAAAACAAACACCCACATTATCCACAACCCCTTAAAACAAAGTTTTTGGAAGAAGCAGAGAGACAGAAAAGCAAAGACCACACCAGCATCCAGAGGCACAGAACACCATTACTCATACACCATCCACGCACAAAATACCACACACCCCAAAACATCACCCCACACATCACCTCACACATCACTCACACCACATCATGGCACCTCAAAGACACCCCAGGTTTTCTGAGGAGGAGCTCAGGGTCATGATGGAGGAAATCATCCGGGTAGAGCCACAGCTATTCGGATCGCAGGTGCAGCAGACATCCATTGCTAGGAAGATGGAGCTATGGCAGAGAATTGTCAACAGGGTCAACGCAGTGAGACAGCATCCAAGAACATGGGATGACATCAGGAAGAGGTGGAACGACCTACGGGGGAAGGTATGTTCCGTGATATCCAGACACCAGGTAGCCATACAGAAGACTGGCGGTGGACCCCCACCTCCTCCCCCACAACTAACAACATGGAAGGAGCAAGTCTTGGCGATCATGCATCCTGAGGGCCTCGCAGGAGTAGCCGGAGGACTGGACTCTGGTAAGGCAAATCTTTACTACTATATCCCCCACCCTACCTGCATGCCACCACAAACACCTACCCCTACCCTCACACCCATCACTCCACCACCTCACATACACCCCACTATTACAACCCACCCATCCCAATACCAAGCCCTGCATACAACAAAAATGAATGGACACCCATCACAGACCTGCATGGACACCCATAACCAAAGCATGTTCAAGGGATGTACTCACCTAGGGCACACAATCACCACTCACAAAAGGGCCAAGGTGATATTGCAAGCACTGTAGTATAGGGAAACACACCCATTGCACAAGATGGCACGCACAGATACAATAACAATGCATTTACACCCAGCATGCCACGACTATCTGGCACACCTTCTTGGGTTAGTAGTATAGGGAACCACCTGTTAGATGGAGGCACCGGAATCTGGCCTTCAAGAGGCCGAAAGTCCGCTCATGAATATGTCTAGTTTGCCCATGTGCCTCATTGTAGCGTTCCTCTGCCCTATTCCTGTCACCGGACAGGAGGTGCCAGCCATATCCAGTCCCCCACAGAAGAGGCCCACAGTGACGACAGCTGCTCTGTAACGCCTGAATCAAGATGACCAGCCCGGCCCATCAGGGACCTCTGGACAGTTGGTTGCCCTGCCACAGTCCCAACCCACCACAGAACCTCCTCCCTCGGGAAACACCACCACAGCACCCACCCAGCGGGCCCATGCCACTGTCCCGAGGACACATCAATCAGCAGTGTGTCCACCACTACAGGGACCCCAGGCAAACCCACTAACCGAAGACAATCAGGGACCCGGGGTCAGTAGCAATGGACACATGGCTCAGGGGACAGAGGCACAGGATAACAGGGAAGTTGGGAGGGCTGTTGTGCGACAGGGGGGAGGACAGGCCAGGGAACTGATTCTCCATGAGGCACTATCAAACATCATGGGAGCATACCACCATTCCCAGGAGACCATGGGCATGGTACTGGCCAAGTTTCAGGAGACCCAGCGGCTGCAGGAGGGACAGTACCTGGGGATCAGGGAGGACTTGAAGTCCATTACCACCACCCTGTTCACCATTGCAGGGGTGCTGGCAGACATGGCCAACACCATGAGGGAGACAGTGGCATACCACCGGACCCCTGACACCAGCCCGAACGATGAACAGCCTTCCACATCCACCGGCGCTAGTGGACAGGAGGTCCCACCATAGAAACAACAGGCCACCAGCACTCCACCCCCTGCAGAAGGAGAACCACCCCACAAACGGTCCCAGGAATCCAGGCAGAAGACAGAGAACATTGCCAAGACCCACGCCCTTCCCATGCCCCATTGGACAATGCACCGGTGATACCAACAGACTGGTCTCTATATTGGACCTTCATCCACCATCACCCCAGCCCCTTCCACATACCCCTATACACATTAGCCCATAAATAAACACCCTTGAATCACAAACCAATCTGGAGTCAGTCTGTACTTTCACAAATGTATAATTACAACTTCTTCTACAAATATCAATGTAAATGTTCATTTTTACATACCAATGTATGACAGGTGTTGTGCAGCAGTCAATATAGCAGAAGGCAGAATGAGGTACCCAGATCTGTGAAATGGAAAGCCAAAGTGAACTGTCAGTGTCCATACAGAGAGGTTAAGAGGCTGACTTATACAATGTCCTACAGTAGTCAGACATGAGATGAGCACTGCCAGTCTCTTACCTGTGTGTCACTGGAAGTACTGCATGATGATGTTGTTTCGGTTGTCAATATCTTCTTCCTCTGCCTTCTCTTCCTCACTGTCCACAGGCTCCACAGCTGCCACAATACCATCATCAGGCCCATGCTCCTGCAGAAAAGGCATCGGCGTCGCAATGCCAGGTTGTGCAACATGCAGCATGCCACGACTATCTGGCACACCTTCTTGGGTGAGTAGTATAGGGAGCCACCTGTTAGATGGAGGCACCGGTATCTGGCCTTCAAGAGGCCGAAAGTCCGCTCATGAATATGCCTAGTTTGCCCATGTGCCTCATTGTAGCGTTCCTCTGCCCTATTTCTGGCATTTCTCACTTGGGTCAGGAGCCATGAGAGGCTGGGGTAACCCGAGTCACCTGTAAATGTCGAGGGAAATCTGTTAGGCACACACTAACCCTTAGTGACTAGCCCATACCCAGACACCTATTCATACTGTATGGGGACCTTGTGCTCACCTATTAGCCACACCCGGTGCCTCTGGAGTTGGCCCATCACATAAGGGATGCTGCTATTCCTCAAAATGTAAGCGTCATGCACAGAGCCAGGATACTTGGCTTTCACATGAGAGATGTACTGGTCTGCCAAACACCCCATCTGCATATTCATAGAATGGTAGCTGTTCATTTCTGCGGGGGGGGGGACAAATGCCACATGTGTACTATCAATGGCACCAATTATGCTGGGGATATGTCCCAGGGCATAGAAGTTAGCTTTCACTGTGAGCAAATCCTCCACCTGGGGGAATACGATGTAACTGCGCATGTGTTTCAGCAGGGCTGACAACACTCTGGTCAACACGTTAGAAAACATTGGCTGACACATCCCTGATGCCATGGCCACTGTAGTTTGAAAGGAGCCACTTGCCAGGAAATGGAGCACTGACAGGACCTGCACTAGAGGTGGGATTCCTGTTGGATGGCGGATAGCTGACATCAGGTCTGGCTCCAATTGGGCACACAGTTCTTGGATTGTGGCATGATCAAGTCTGTAGGTGATAATGATGTGTCTGACTTCCATTGTTGACAGGTCCGGTAGGGGTCTGTACACAGGAGGATGACGCCATCTCATCATCTGCCCCAGCGTATGTGCCCTATGGAGGAGAATGGTGAGCAGAGGGTCATGTACCACATCGGTTGCACAAGTATTTTTGCTGTAATGTGAGTAATTCCGTGTGTGGCAAACTTTGTCCGTATTTCTGCCAAAATGTGCTGTGCCGCAATTAGGTGCCATGCCATGTGCCCCCCTGATATGGCGGCTGCCTGACCTGTAAGGAGGGACATGGGTAAATGAGGTAACTGCGCTGGCGTTGTGCAGCGTCGCAGTAAGCGGTCGAAGACCGCTGCGCAATTTATCATTGGTTATCATTGGGCCCTATGGGTTCCAGGAGCCAATGACGAGGTACGCCGGCGGTGACGGTATGCACCGCTGCTGTCATGACCTCCATTTTCTATCTGTTCACTCACTTGATACCTGACCTTCAACAGGAGAGGACCTACACTGCAAGTGCTGCTGTGACCTCAGTCTGGAAGCGACAATGGCTCATGTGTCTGGGGAAAGGACCCCTGCCTTCACTGTGGAGGAGTTGGACAAACTGGTGGATGGGGTCCTCCCCCAGTACACGCTTCTCTACGGTCCTCCAGACAAACAGGTGAGTACACTGTGGGCATGATGCGTGGGCCATGAATGTATGGAGTGGTGTGGATGGAAGATGCATGTGGGGGGGGGGCTGAGGCCTGCATGTGAGGATGGTGAGTGTATGCGCATCAGGTCATGGGTGGGAACTGATGGGCAATGAGTATGACAGTCCAGACAGGAGAGTAATTTCCTTTCATCCTGTACCTTTCCTCCAGGTCAACACCCACCAGAAGAAGGGTATTTGGCGTGCCATCGCCAAGGAAGTGCTGACCCTGGGGGTCTATCATAGATAGAGCACCCACTTCTGCAAGAGATGGGAGGACCTGCGCCGCTGGAGCAAGGAGACAGTGGAGGCCCAGCTGGGGATGGCCTCCCAGCGTAGAAGGGGTACCCGTCGCACCATGACCCCCCTGATGTTCCGGATCCTGGCGGTGGCATATCCAGAGTTGGATTGGCACTTGAGGTCATCACAGCAGCCACAAGGGGGTGAGTACAGTCTCATTCAGCTGACTCTGCGCGCTTTATGAGGTGTCTGGGTGGGGGCTGTGGGCAGTGGGTTCCCCTAGGCCAGGGTGAACTTGGTAGGGTAGGTCCCTTGTTAGGCAGGCTCTGAGGCCCTCCAACCCCAATAGTGGTAGTGGGCATCTACAACTAGTCAGACTCCTGTGTGTTCCAGGTGTGGAGCAAATGGTGTTAGGCATGGGCAGGTGATTTTCCTACTAACTGCTAGTGCATGGCCTAGTGCATAGGGCTGCCCCTTGTGTGTTGTGTCCGTCAACGATATTGGTGTTGCTGGCATTGACCATGTTTCTCCTCTGTCTTTCCCCCCCTTCTTGTTTTGTCACCCTCTCCTTGTGTGCATTGGCATCATCTGGCGGAGGAGCAGAGGCACCGGAGACGGAGTGAGCTGCATCCCACATAGCCCAGGAGGGTGAATCCATGGAGGGTGAAGGCACCAGTGGGACGGAGGGGGAGGGGAGCTCCACAACGGGGACAGGAGGGGACATCAGCGACAATGACTCCTCCTCTGACTGGAGCTCCCTCTGTGCCCACCGCAATATCAGGTACAGCCGCCACCCCCCCTACTAGCACCGCCCTCCCAGCAGCCCTTTAGCGTGTTTCCCGTGCCCGCTCACCCTGGAGGGTGGGCATCTCCTTCGCCCCAGGTACCTCAGGCCCTGCCCAGTCATCCCTTCTGGCCTCAGTGACAAGGCTATTGACCTCCTAAGATCCCTCACTGTTGAGCAGTCAACCGTTCTGAATGCCATCCAGGGTGTTGAAAGGCATTTGCAAAAAACAAATGAATTCCCGGAGGGCTTTCACTCTGGCATGGTGGCCCAACAGAGAGCTTTTCAGGCTCTGGCCTCCGCACTGATGGCAGCCATTGTCCCTGTGTCCAGCCTCCCCCTCCAACTTCCACTACACAGACCCAATCCTCTCAACCTCAGTCTATCCCAAACACACCATCAGACCAGCATGCACACTCATCAACACACAAGAGTGGACATGGCAAACATAAGCACCACACATCCCACAGGTACTCACACAAGCACCATCCCCATGCAGACACACCAACATCCACTGCCTCCACTGTGCCCCCCTCCTCCACGTCCTCCACCTCCCTCCCAGTCTCATCTCCACTCACACCTGCATGCACTACATCCTCAGCCACTACCTCCATCACCAGCACGCCCATCACTACACACCGCTGACGTGCAATCACCACCCCTACTACCATTCACACGTCCTCTGTGTCCTCTCCCAGGGTGTCTGTGAGCCCTCCTCCCAAAGTACACAAACGCAGGCACACACCCACTCAACAGCCATCCACCTCACAACAGCCTCCAACCCATGCACCTTCACTCAAACTCAGCAGACGAACACCTTCTACAACCACTACCTCTTCCTCCACTTCCAAACCCCCTTCATCTTCCCTTCCCAGTCTGTCCCAAAAAATGTACCTTGCTAACCTGGAGCTCTTCCCTACACCTCCCCCCGTCCTTCTCCTAGGTCCAGGATGTCTAGATCCCAGCCCAGCACCTCAGCCACCAAATGTGCATCCGCTGTAGTCCCTGCTACTCCAGTACGGTCAAACGGGGCACCCATCAGAGCTGCCAGTGTGCCACCGACAGAAAAAAAGGACCATCCTATTCCACCACCTGTAAAGCTCAAATAGGGACCGGCTTCAAGCAGGGGACAGTCACACCACCCACCCAGCAAGGCATCGCACAAACACAGACTAAACAGTGCCAAGGTCCCTACAGCGGCTTTAAAGATGGGGAAGGGCCACAAGCCAAAGGGCACATCACCTCTGGGCACGATTTCACCTGAGGAGGGGCTAGTGACCACCAAGTCATCAGGGATGGCAGCCACATGCAACCCAGTCACCACCGCCGCTCCGACCGCCACCTGCACCACCACCTGCACCGCCACCTGCACCACCGCTGCCACAACTTCAGTCTGCAGCATCCTTCCCAAGGATCAGCCACCTGAGGCTGCCGGAGACGGTATGGTGTCTCCATCCACCCCAACAGTCACTTGCACCACGGCCAGCACTGGCAGCATCTCCACCGCAGCCACCGCCACCTACACCACCATCAGCAACGCCACGTGCAAAGCTGATGCCACTCTGTCCGACGTCAGCCCCATCCCCAGTGTGCAGCCGCCAGAGTCTGCAGGATACATCCTGGACCCTGGACATGCCACTTGAGACACCACCTCCAGCACTGACATGAACCAGCAATTGGCAGCCTAAGTCACCGCAGGATGGAGTGTGGATCTGCCTCCATGGACTATCATGCTACCTATTCCGGGTTCATCGCGTGGCTGTGACACCCAGGTGAGACGAAGTCAACATGCCACACCCCAGGTGCAGCATCACTAGGCACAAAGCCCTCGCCAGAACCAGTGGAGAAAAGCATCCACTAACACTGTCCTTGGCAGGATGAAGCACTCTTGGCACAAAGCCCCCTCCAGAACCAGTGGAGAAAAACATCCACTAACACAGTCCTTGGCAGGATGAAGCACTCTGGGCACAAAGCCCCTTCCAGAACCAGTGGAACATGTCACCGACTTGAGAGACTGTGGCTTTGCACTCCCCAGGACCAAGCAGTGGGCAAAGCACCCACTTGAGAGACTGTGGCTTTGCACTCCCCAGGACCAAGCAGTGGGCAAACCACCCACTTGAGAGACTTGAGAGACTGTGGCTTTCCACTCCCAGGACCAAGCAGTGGGCAAACCACCCACTTGAGAGACTTGAGAGACTGTGGCTTTGCACTCCCCAGGACCAAGCAGTGGGCAAATCACCCACTTGAGAGATGTGAGAGACTGTGGCTTTGCACTCCCCAGGACCAAGCAGTGGGCAAACCACCCACTTGAGAGACTGTGGCTTTGCACTCCCAAGGTCCAGGCAGTGGGCAAACCACCAACTATAGAGACTGTGGCTTTGCACTCTCCAGGACCAAGCAGTGGGCAAACCACCCACTTGAGAGACTTGACAGACTGTGGCTTTGCACTCCCCAGGAGCAAGCAGTGGGCATGGAGCCCCCTCGAGGAGCAGTGGCGTCGTACCATCATCCGGCTGAGGTGCCCCCCCCTCCCCTTCCCCCTGAGGTGTCTGTTTTTTTCCCCGACCTGATGCCCCTGTAGTGTTCTCTCCGTTTTGAGGCAGGTGTCATGTGTGGGCTTCACCCATGCTTTTTGGGACCACTGGTCCACGGACATTTCATGGGACAGTGTACAGACTTGTGTACTAGCTGAAAATATTTGTGTATACTAATTATTTACTGTTCTCTTTGGCTATCTGATTGTTTGAATATTACACTAGTTAAACTCATTTTGAATAGTCCTTGGGTTCTTCCAGGGGGTGACGGGGTGTATCTGTGATGTTATTGGATATGTGTGTGTGTGTGTGTGTGTGTTGTTGGGGGTGGGGGGTGGGGGTGTTACGTTTTGCATTTGTGTGTGTCACTCTCTTTTCCCTCCTCCCCTCTCCTCCCCTGTGTGCTAGGTGCAGTACTCATTGCCATCACCTTCTTTCCACTTCGTGGTGTATTAAGGGATACAGTAACACGGACAGGACCTGTAGTTCGGGCTCCACGGCATCCTGGTTCTACGTTGAGTGTCGTGAGGTGAGTGGTTTCCCTTCCAAAGACTGTTTCTGCCGTGCTTTTGATGGTGTTGGTACCTCCCCGGAAAAGCTGGCGGATTGGTGGCTTGTAATAGTGTGGGCGGTACATTGTGTTCAGCCTGTCTGTTGGCGGTGTCCGCCGCAGTGTTCGTTGCTAAAGTGGATGTCTGTGTTGGCGGTTTCCACCATGGTCATGATTCAATTTTTTGTACCGCCAGACTGCTAGCAGTATTACCACTGCTTTATCACTGACCGCCAGGGTTGTAATGAGGGCCTATATTGTTTCAGGAAATCTAATGTTGATTATTTGTCTCCCACTAGACTGTGTTTATATTTTAATACATTGACTCATTTTATGCTTTCTGTTTTGCTCTTCAGAGTAGTGATCACAGTATAATGAACATTCATTTTTTTTATTCCTGTGTAATGTGCTGTGCTGCTCACTGTGGCGCTTCTGATAGTGCTGTAAGCAGTTGAGGTGAGTGAGGCTTGTGATTATTTTCGTTTGTGTTCTTTTAATTTTAAAATCATAATGAAATGCTTCTGAAACTCAACTCACCCCAGGAAGAGGGCGGGTCTAAACTTTTGTAGTGGGAGGAATGTGGGTTTTTAAAAATAGCTGGTGCCATTCCTCTGATTTTTGTGCACTGCAATGTGGAATTGGGCGGGAGTGTTTGATTCTGGCTATCTTATTTCAGTCCAGCAAATAATGTGCGTGTGTGTTTTTACAGCATCATGTGGTGTGCTGTAAATCTTGCTTCTTGTGGGAGAAGGGCACAAATTAATAGGTCTTGTTTAAGGAATAGCACCACCCACCATCTAACCACTATACAGTATTGGACAGTGCTTGTACTTTCTAGTTGTCGCGTTGCACAGATATATTTCATGCCAGTTAGAGGATTATTGAAGGCGATACAGTGTGTGACTTTGTGCTATGGTGCAGGTTGCCTTCCATCATGTGAATGTTGTAAAGACAAAAAAAACCTGTTCCCTATGTGCTGCATTTTACTTGCAACTCCTGTGGAGAGAGCTATGAAGGGAGATGTTGTATTGTGTTGTGTTTATAACACTTGTATATCGCTTACTATTGTAGGGCCCTGAATTGCTTGCCTACACAGATAGTAAGCACCAGTGTTAGTGTGTGCAATGGAAGGGTGTTAATTTTGGGATATCCACAGTATCAAGGTCATATAATACCAAAATAAACAACAAGAGGGATCTGTGATTTGACATCACCGCTTCAAACTGCCATCACCTACATGGTACATGATTGCTTGAACAAGCAAGTCTGTGAGGAAATGTATTGTGCTCAGCACAGAAAGAAGACCTAGGAGATAAAGGATTAACAGAAACTAATAGATATCGAACTGTGTACCCACCCAACCATCCATCCCGCCGCCCGCCAACCCGAGAAGAATATTTATTTTTGGCGCTCTGTGTAAAAAACATCATACTTGCACTGGAACAAATACTCTCACTAAAATATTTATATAGCACTTCATGTATTTCTGTGGATTTCTAAGCACTTCAAATACAACCAGTTTAATACTCCAAGTAAAAGATATGCAGTTTTTCAGCCTATGAAGTGTGACGGGTTGAGGCACCCGTTACAGATAACTAAGAGCAAAGTTGAAGAGCATGCACCTAGGAACACATTCCTACTGGCATTTCCAACCTTTAAAAAAGAGTCATTTTCTTCGAATCCCCAGTGCAACAGCACACCACAGCATTGCTGACCCGTCCTTGAGCATTTAGGGGCATATTTATACTCTGTTTGTGCTGAATGTGCGTCACAAATTTTGACGCACATTCGGAGCAAACCGTGCACCATATTTAAACTTTGACGCCCGTGCCCGCGAATGCCAAAATTCCACCATGTGCGTCATTTTCTGGATGCGGTTAACCGCCTTACATTAATGACATGCAAGGTAGGCATTCCTGTACAAAAAATGCCTTAAACACCTGTGCGCCTTATTTATCCAATCGCACAAAAATCCTGCACGGCCGGGAGGCGGAGTTGGAAAATGACGCACAGGCCGATTTGCGTCAAAAGTAACGCCTGGGTCAGGGCAGGCGTTAAAATGGGGCAAACACACCAGTATTTAAGGAAAACACCCAGAAGCAACAGCAGAGCACCAAAAGGAAGACATGGAGGTGCTTTTCATCCAGTATGCACGCAGACGCAGAGCACAGGACCAACAACAGCAGCTTCCACAACACCAGCAGGGACCCGAAAGGCAGCGCAGAATGCAGGAGAGGATATTGTGCACCAGGACAACCCTTCTGGGACTCCAGCAACAAGACATCATCCAGAGGTACAAGCTCAACTGGCAAGCCATTCACAGCTGCTGCGCAACATTGAGCCACAGTTGGCACCCAGCTTGCAGACACCCCGCACCATTCCACCAGAAACCAAGATGCTAGCTGTACTCCACATGTTGGCAAGTGGCTCCTTTCAAAACACTGGTGCCCTGGTTGCCGGGATCTCACAGCCCTCATTCTCCACCTTCCTACCCAAGGTATTAGATGCCATCATCTCCTTCACCCCCCTCCCACATCAGCTTCCCCAACACACAGCAGAAGCAGCAGGAGACAAAACAGGGGTTTTACCAAATTAATGGCTTTCCACGCATGCTTGGTGCCATTGACTGCACACATGTACGCCTTGTGCCACCTGCTGCAACCGAACATCTATACCACAACAGGAAGCACACACACTCCATCAATGTGCAGGCCATTGTCGAAAACTGGGGTTTGATCACCAACATCGTGGCAAAGTACCAGGGATTGTACATGATTCATTCATCTTCCGTCACCGCACCATCAATCAACACTTCCACGATGGACGATATGGAAGTGGCCTACTTGTTGGTAAGTACAGAAACCTACTTATATACACACAACACAGCAACCCTCTAGGACACACAACACATACACCACGACATCGACACGTGGCCAGGAAGACATTGAGGTTGTGACACTGGTAGGCATGTGTGATATCCTGACCCATTTAGATACAGACCTATGAACAAATGACAGTACCAAATAACAACAGATGCCACTCCACAGACACAAGCGAACAATTCAAAACAACACAGTGACAATGACATGGCTTCAACTGGCAGTACAACTTGGAAGATTGATCTTTCAATATCACATCAATAACACTCAATCAAACACCCTTCCAACCAATTCGTACTGTGTAAGGGGTGTGTAATGTGTTTCGCTGCAGGTCAAACACTATGACACACATAGCATGATGATGACTACAATGAAGGTGACATGCAATCATTGAGGCTGTACCAATATCTCACATCACTCCTGCTCTCACATTGCTCACTACCAATAAGCAAGTGGACTGTGCGAAGAACACCTATTGATGTGACAATATTTAAATGCACATTCCTACACATACGGATTGAGACAATTTCACACACACACAACAGATGTACAGGCATACGGACCTTCTGACACTCAAAATGACAACCTCACAACCAAGTTAGCCAGCTGAACTAGAACATGTTCAGATGTATAGGTACATGTTACAACCTGAGTCGACTTGGCAAGGGCAGAGAAATAGGTCTGCTGAAAATTTGTCACACATGTGAAATTAGTGAATAGTCAATTGTCAACACGTCAGTGCTGACAATGTACGAGATGTGTTGTACATTGTCACCTAGCCAAATCTAAGGGTCTCACTGATGTTTAAATAATTCTATTGCATATGTAAAATTGGATGGGATGTCCAGGGTATGTAGATGCAACCGTGTTACCACCACTGTGGAATTGATTCTGTGTATGGAAGTATCATCTGACCCCCAGTTAAGGCACAGGGAGACCTCTTTCACATGACATAATGCAAGGGAGTACACAATGTACTGCAACTCTACAAAAATACTGCTGGCATCCGGTCAATCAGCGAAACTCCCGTTCAGATAAGGAAACAACCCAATGCTGATGGTTCATCCTAGAAGCCTAGGATTCCACACAATAACACAAACACAGATGAGTCACAGACAACACAAGAGAACAACTACCAGGCAAAATGATAATCATGGTGCAATGCTACATCAACATGTTCTCACTCATTTATTTTCTCTTTCAGCTGATCAGGGGTATGGGATCCAGCCATGGATCATGACCCCATTTGCAAACCCAAGCACTGCAGCAGAGCGTGCCTATAATGAGACACATCGGAGGACACGCACCATAGTCGAGAGGACCTTTGGCATCCTGAAGTCAAGATTAAGGTGCCTCGACATCACCGGAGGCAGCCTCCTATACTCACCAGAAATGGTGTGCAAAATCATTTTGATCTGTGCCATCCTGCACAACATATGTGTAAGAAGGAACATTCCCCTATATGAACCCGACCCACAAATGCCTGAAGAGGAGGATGCTGTCCATCAACATGCGGGGGACCATCCAAAAACAGCTGCTGGATTGCGTCAGAGATAATATATTGTTCAAATTAATTTTTAAATCTACTCATCCATTACCACTGTCTTACCATATGTCAATAAACACCCATTCTAATCACTATATCATGGTCTGGATAATCATGTTTGTATAACATTATCCCTAACTATCAGAATCAGAGTGTAGCCTCATGGAGCATTCCAGAAATACTGAATAGGATACAGAAAAATCCACATCAATTTTGATGCGTATGAATGTACAGCCAAATTCACACACACTGTAAATGACATATATCCTGTATGTTTCACATTTGAAGGGCAATAGCAGAGAACCACAGCTATTTCACACATACATGTTGGCAACATGGTTCATCGCTGCATATGGCACACATCTAAGACACCATCAGTCAATAAGGGAAAAATGCCTCATACATGAGGCAGTGGATGTGCTATAGCATTGGTGACAAGAAGGTATGACCAGACCCTTGACAGCAGTAAGTGTTACATCAGCTATCTTTGCAAGGAGTATGTGTGACAAGATTTCCATATAAGCAGAAAATTGATAGCACAAGTGCCCCAGGTATGACTGCATTGCTCACAAGACATCCCCTGCACATGGCAGCCCAAGTCCTAAGTCCTGCCACCCCCATGCTCCCTGTCTCATCCCACCATTCTTCAGAGGTCCCTGGAAAGGGAATATGTGTACCGAGATAATCCCTCCTCTACACACACCCAGACCCACAATGTGAATCCAGTGTGCTTCCCTCTTTAGTATGGTATGTCATAGTCATTTTACTTCTGTCTGCACGGACTTCTGGTTAATAATGCACTGCCTTGTAGTCTGTAGGACCTGTAATCACCTGTTCATTGCTTCCCATGTGAAAGGTACTGTTGGCCCTTTGAACTTGATTCTCACCTACAGGACTTGTGAGAGACTGAAGCTGCACACACCTGTGAGCACCTCCATGCAGACCGGCCATTTGAACTTGTACTGCCCTTGTAGCTGCCTGGAACAGCATAGAAGCTGTCATTTTATGTATAACACTGTTATGCATTGCCGTATAAATCACTTGTGTAACACAGGCCTTGGGTTATTGTGTTACGCTCCAACACACAGGAAGAACACAGTTTTCATTTTCCCCAGTGTTGTTCCACCTTTGACCAGTCTCAGTCTGCTCACTGTGTATTTGCCTTGTTAAATTTATTGATCCTGATTGACCCTGCATCCTGTTAGCCTGACTGGTTCCTGTCTTTGCGTTACCATAAAGTTTCCCTGTGGCTACATTTGTATCATAGTTGCTTTCCCAGCCCTCACTTTCCTCCTGGGTTATTGTGTCAGGTGGGTCTACAATGCATACTCAAATACATTGTATACCATAATCAATTTACTTATCGTACCATGGGGTGGAACTTTTCTCCAAATAGCCTAATCATGGCCCATCCCTTGTCTGGGTTTCATGTATGCATGAGTGACAAATAGTGACAGTGTATGCATGGATTGGGTATGGTGCCTCCAGCACAACAAACAACGTCAGATAATGTGCATGAAATGTCAACACATGGTAGGACCCTGACAGTCTACACGCTGATTCACATTGCCCCCCACATATTGAATGGGCTTGCGTGGTGAATAGCTGTGTGATTAATCAACACAGAGGCACTGACGTTCCCGGATGCAGTGGGAATTTTAGAGGCCAACCTATGTACAAATGTTGTGAGGAAACCTGCCGGTTTAAGAATCTTGATCCATTAACTTTGTCAACACACCAAGGTTGCCCTGTTGTCAGTCTCATAACACGTCTGCAGTGCCATAGATGGACTATCCCATGTGTGTTCTCAATTCCTCATTGGCTTTCCTTCAATGCAGCTGTGAAGGATACTTTGTAGATGCAGGAAATGGCTCCATTGACTCATGAATAGACCTGCACGTAACTGTGACAACATGGACCCCAATAATGATACAGGCTAAACATTGGCCCACACACTTGAACCGGACACCCTTGTGCATTTTACCACTGGAAATATATGAACACGTGCAGCTTGGTCTGCTGGTCCTCCACCGCCACAGGAGAGACATGGCTCATTTATATGACTCCAACTGTGGCGTGACATGACATTTGTGGATTGTATTTGGAACTCAGTGTCACAAACACCGCACCCACATAGCATTATCACATGCCTGACTAATGGGGAGTAAACAAACAAGTGCCTAGGAAGTAGTATCCAACCTTCCAGGAGATGTGATGGCTTAGTTTTCGAACACTGCCGTGATCAACCGTCTGCTATCTATCCTGTGCATGCTTTGTCATTGGTGGTGCTTATGTTCCAAAAAACCTAGGCAGTGCATACAGCAGTTGTTGCTAAGTGTATGACAAACACATTTCCTCTCTCATTTCTCCACTGAATAGCATCTGATGGTTGGACACATTGACTGCACATGAATACAAGCAGATTTGCAAAAATGCATCTTGTGATGTTCACACAGTGGGACAGCTACAATAGTAAGAGCCAAATCACACGCATTGACCCATAGGCATTGACCTACTGTATTGAGTTGCGTCGCCTTGCTATCCTCTCTTGATGCAAAACATGCCGATACTGGGTAATACCCAATTGTGTTCCTCACGTTTGGCCATCTATTGCGTCAGTGAAGCGTGCAAATCCGGTACAACAAGTAGAGGATCATGGTCCGCAGTAGTATGATCTGCCACATGTGCCCATACACTGGAATGAACAATGTTGGTGCAATCAGCCTATCTTTGTATTGTCACACCTGTCATGTACTATTACAAATGAGAAATGACCAAAACCCATTTAAAGACAGAGATTTTTACGCATACGCGTAAAAAAGACACACATACATCAAAAAAATGACATGTATGCGTCGAAATATGACACTCATTGCCATGAAACATCAATTGGCCCTGAGTGGTAATTCTCAGACTGTACCCCCGGAAATTGGTTAAGTATGAAACATATTTCAAAATATGGATGCGGGGCTATTTCTAAGCATGTGCGTCAAAAACAAAATGACGCACAGACTGGAAGCGTTATAATATTTTGACGCATAAGAATAAAAACGCACCGCATTTGAGGCAGGAAGTGATGTAATAGGATATCCTGTTTACAGAATTGGCACAGTGGGTGTACTTTCACTTTCACTTTGCGGTCTGTGATATTTCCTGACTGTGTGGCTGTGTTTTGACTTATCTCTCTGTGCATTTTGTGAATTTGTCTCCAGTGTGGTCTTTAAATTGTCTTACTGTGTTTCCGAAGTGTCTGTGGTATTCTGTGTTAGTGTTTTTTTTGGTCATTTCTGGTGTCTACATTTGTCTTTGTACTGTTGGGAGTCTGTTTTGGGTAGTGTTAGTTTTGGGATAGTTGGGCTGAGCTCTGTTAGTTATTTTGCATTTCCCTGTCCTACTTTCCCTCTATTCTCCTCTGTACCCCTTTAATCCCTTTTTTTGGTGCAAGCATGTTGGGTAGGCCTCGTTTTGGCAGGATGGGAGAGGAGGTAGCTTTATTTGGCTGGTGTGTCACTTCCTGCCATTAATGATTGAAACAGGTGGTTGTGTGATACAGGGCTATGACACAGAGGCAAGGAGGCTCCGGTGGGCAAAGGTCCTATACCATCTCCAGAGAATCTACAACACACCGCGCAACGACCACCAGCTGAAACACAGTTGGGCTGACTTGGTTGCCCGGGAGCAAGACCTGCTGGACCACCTGGGGATTGTGATTGGTGGCCCTGTTGGTGAGTAAAAATCTGAGTAATGTGCACATTTAAATGCTCTATAGTGACAGTAGGTGATTTGTTCATATGCTGCAGGCAATGTTTTTGAACATGTGGAATGCAAGTTAAACATACAGGCCCATATTTCTACTTTATTAGCACCGCATTTGCGTAATTTTTTTAAGCAAAAGCGGCACAAACTTCCAAAATACAATTGTATTTTATAAGTTAACACCGCTTTTACATCAAAAAGCGGCACAAATGCAGCGCCAAAAAAGTATAAATATGGGCCACAGTTGCCTGTGAGGTATACAATAATTCCTGCACTTTACCGTCATTTGTTGATGCAACAGCTAGACTAACTTACAAAACACAAAAGGAGTCTGTAAATTAGTGCTGCCTTCACGTCAATTGATAATGCAAATGTGGCTCAAACATATGTTTCATGCATGGTCTGTGAGTGTATCAGGAAACACATGTTTTAAATCCAGATTTTTACAAGAAATATGGTGTTCCTCAATGTTTTGGGATACATGTCTGAACTGGATTCTGACCGATATGTAACAAGTTATAGCTGACCTCAAGTAACATCTTAGACTGACATTAGGACTTTGTAGTGCCACATTTAAATTAGGGATGGATGCCAAAAGGTATGCACACAGGTTCATATCTCTATGGTTGGTGCAACTTACCATAGCTGTGGCACATCAAATTAAGAAAATGATAAAAATTGAGGGCTAACAACTGTCCCTGGCTCTCTGTACATTGTACCTGTGTGTTTTAAATCGGTCTTAGTCACAATAGCTGGGTGACTTGTATTGCAGTCATCCAGGAAAGTGGCTTGGCATGTCTCTCATGGATACACATGATGAGAGGAATACACTCCATGAAGTAGTCTGCTAACTAATGATGGAGCATGTTTGCCACCACATGATAGTTAGGGCCACTGCATGTGTGCAGATATGTGTGTATCACTCACTCGAGTCCCTGGGTCTGTTCATGTTTGCAGTGGTATGCAGGATGCAGTATCATCATGTCTGAGAGGCTTGACTTTCTGAGCTAATATTACACATAGTATTTGATTTGGAAGTGTTGTACAGTGCACAGACATTGATAACATTTCTCATTAGCGTATTGTCATAATTCGGGATTGTAGGTCAGTCCTGTAGGCACGGCCATGTGAATAGTGATGAGTTTTGTGGATAAAACTTAAAATCAGAAAATATAGCAGAGGACGATATTTGTGATTTAATCAGCAAGTCAGACCCTGATTCTCACAGAATAGGGATGCCAAAGTCTTACCCACAGACTTCAGCTTCCCTATTCACTAATGAACATGTTTGAATGTATGTTTGATTTCCTAGCAGCATGTAGCTCCACATGTTGTGCTACGAGTATGAGGCACTTGAGTACAATGGCCTAGGTGTGCATGCAGCTCATGCCCAGATGTTTGCTTGCATCTATCGGCTTGTTGTAAGTCATGTGTTACTGGTAGGAAATTATGTTGACAATGGTCAGCATTTCCAACTTAAATGTGGATGGGATTTTCCAAGGTTTGGGTGTATCCGTCCTTTCCTGTGGTGGCCTGCCCAAACCCATGTACAGCTGTCCAAAGCTTCCTGGGTGTCCTTATTGTTTGAATGTATTTGTTGCCTGCCCCCCCCCCCCACTCAGGCACATGCGTAGGGTTGTGAAATGTGTACCTAGGACTCATGATCCAAGTTTAGTACACAGACATGTAAATCTGTAAGTCACTTGTCCAAACCTAGGATACACACTCATGATTAGCAACTGCATTCTATCCTGGCAATTCCATTTACAACTCGCAGATCTTGTGGCCCTTGATTGTCATCAAGAACGTAGTAATTAGTTGGCCTGTCAGTGGTGGAGGACTTGCTGCATTTATTTTACCTGACAAATGGCTGAACAATGATGCATGAGTCATTCAAGTTGTTACCCATCTTTTAGAGTTTTGCTGTGCTGTTTGATGATAGGACATGTGTAGGCTGCATTGGCATGTACTTCCGCAGGGACAATCAGTGATCTGTATGATGATATGGCCTGTTTCTGGTACATTAGATGTATTGTCTGAATTACTTCTGGAGCCATATCACACAATGAAGTACCTAATGTTTGGTTTTCTATTTGTTTTAACAGCTGCCAGTATGAATCCCATTCAGATTTGGGAGTCTCAGCGCAGGGCAATGAGTTACCGCCACATTCTGGATGTGGAGTCAGGGTTCCCCAACATGGCAAGGTGTTATCACCATGAAAGAGCCTCCAGAGTGTGGAGGGCATTTGCCTAAGGGAGCCCTTCCATGTCCACCACAGCCACCACCACCAGCACCACCACTACCACCCAGGTGGCACCAACATTAGCAGGCACCTTTGCTGGACCGTCAACCTCCACTGCTCCAGGACCTGTCACAGCACCACCTGCAGCTCCTCCTACAGACATGGCACCGTCAAGGTCACATACTTCCTCCACTGCCACCCGGACCACCCCAGCTGCAGTCATAGACCCAGCAGCTTTTCAATAGATGCAACGGAATTTGTACGGTATGTTACGGAAAATGACCAGGCTGCAGCAGGAGGTGGCACAAGTAAATTGGAGGGTGCGTGCCATCAAAAAGACTCTGCGGAGGGCCAACGTGTAGACAATATACCCTCAGCCATGCTTCCCTCCCCCCTCCTCTTTCCTGGTTCTTTTAATTAGCGGGTTTAGGGGGCTTAGGGTTAGGTTAGTATAGGCTGTTAGTTTAGTTAGTAGTAGTGGGTGGGGGGTGGCGGTATGATGCTTTTTATATGTGTTTTTTATGATGCGTGTGGGTGGGTGGGTGGGTGTGTGATGATTTTGGGGTTTTGGGGTTTTAAAAAAAAAACAATTACATAAATGTATATTTGTTTAGTATAAGATAGTATGTGTTTAGGTTAGTATATGTTGTCCTCCATGTGTCCCGTCTTATAAGGGGGGTGGGGGGTTGATGTTTAGATCGTTTTGTTAAATGTGATAAGTAAGTTTAGCTTAGCTTAGTTCGGGCCAGTTGTGGGTAATGAGTAGTTAGAACAGTTTAGGTTGGGTAAGGTGTTTCCCCTGGTTTTAGCTTCTGTTTTTACTGTTAAATAAATATTTAGGTAACCCTTCATAGTATGTGTCAAATGATTGAAGATCACGGCCTTGGCATGAGTGAACAGTATCTCTTTTGTATTAGCTTTTGTGTCCCATGCTGCAACCAAATCCCAACTAAGCTGTTACATTGGCAGCTACACCAAAGCTACTTTGCTAAGATTCTGCCATCCATTGTACCCACCACTCACGGTTACTATGGATCCCAAAGTGTGGTTAATTTTTGATGTATGTTTTCAGTGTCATATACTTTGCTACCAGATTTGGTATTGAGGACACTGTGTTAAGTCTGCCTGCAGCCTGATGTCCAAGCGAACCTTAAAAGGTGAGTGGTAGTATGCTCTCATGTAGTATGGTATACATAACTCACACCTATCATTTGTTACAATGTTCAGTCCGGTGACATATTTGTATGGAAACTCATACACATCCATTCATGCAGTATGGTGTGTGTTAGGTAAAATTTGGGTCAAGTGTCACATATGTAATTTTTGGTTTGAAGAACAATTTGAAGGCAATATTTTCTGGCTTAAACATCCCTTGAGGAAGCGTTATTCTGTCCAACGCAGCATTGTGGTTTATAGTTTCTATTTTCATCTCAAGTAACCCTCAGGAAGGGCAGATGATGGTACAATCCAGACCACTGTGCATAGTTATCAGCCAACATTCATTCAGGTCAGGTGTATTGACAATCAATAATCATTGACCTGAGGTAAACATCACTGATCTACCTCACGGTTGATGTGTCACATTACACAGAGACAAAGTGGTTTTGTAAGTGCTCTTTATTTTAAACTGCTGTATTGCTATATGTACATTGTCCATGATTGTGAGTCCATTAGTGTGACATCTTCCATCGTGATCCCTCACAAGTGCAAAAGGACATGTCATTGGACATGCTAGGGTGAAGTGTCAGACAGTGCAGAGGGACAGGATTTGCCAATGAGTTAGTGAGAGACAATCACAGGGCAGGGTGACAAGATAAACAGTGGGCTGAAGAACAGTGCTTGAGTACAGTTGTTGCAAGACTGGCATGTTACAAAGCACAAGAACTTGGCAATAGATGGCCATGTGGCAAGGACTAGTGCTACTGGGTACTCTTATGGATGAAGGTGATCTGTTCCACGCTTTATCTTCTGATGTGTGTGTTGTCTCCTCGCCCTTTGTAGTGGTGGTTGTGAAGGGGCAACACACACCTCAGTGTTTGAAGATGTGGAGTCAGACATCCCGGTGGCTGCCAACTGTGGGGCTATTAAGGGCAGTACTGCAGCAAGGAGGAGCTGCTGGTTCTTAAAAATAGCAGCCACATCACTGTGGTAGGCAGCCAGGTCGGCCCTGAGGGGTTCAAAATTGCATTTGTGCACATGTTGACAGGATTGTTGTTGCAGGTGTTGGGTCAACTGTATTACAGCTGTGCTGATTTCCTTTGACCTTTTTTCAAGTCCCTGTAAGATTGTTGTTCGCCCTTCCATGGCTGCTGCCTGTTCTTCAGTTGACATCATGCACAAATGCACCCCCTCTAGGCTGGCTGCCATATTTTGCATCCCCGTCTCCACGTCTTCAAACACTGAGCTGTGTGTTGCCCCTTCACAACCACCACCACCAAGGACAGAGGAGGCAACACACACATCAGAAGAAGAAGACATGGAACAGATCACCTTCACACGTAAAAGTACCCGGAAGCACTAATCCCTGCCACATGGCCACCTATTACCAAGGTCCAGCGCTTTGTAACATGCCAGTCTTGTAACAACTGTACTCAATGACTGTTCTGCAAACCACTGTATATCTTGTCAGCCTGCCCAGTGCTTGTCTCTCACTTACTCATTGGCAAATCCTGTCCCTCTGCACTGTCTGACACATCACCCCAGCATGTCAAATGCATTTTCCTTTAGCACTTGTGTAGGATCACAATGGAAGATGTCATTATAATGGACTCACAATCATAGAAAATGTACATATAGCACTACAGCACTTTTCAATAAATAGCACTTCCACAACCACTTTGTCTCTGTTTAATGTGACACATCAACCGTGCAGTAGATCACTGAAATTTGCCTCCTGTCAAATTACATAGCTTGTCAATACAACTGTCCTGAAATAATGTAGTCTGCTAACTATGCAAAGTGGCCTGGATTGCACTACACTCTGCCCTTCCTGAGGGAAATATCTAATGAAAAGAGAAACCATACACCATAATGCTGTGTTGGACAGAATAATGATTCCTCAAGGGATATCTAAGCCATTCAGTAGTGGCAGCAAAATGTTGCCACCATGCAATACTAACACATAGAACATTTCCCACAAATCTAAGCAAACTGTCAACAAACTGCATGAATGAAGGTGTCTGGGTGTACATCCAAATAAGTAATCATGCTCAACAGTGTCCCAAATTATCTATGTGAGTCATGAACACGATACTACAAGAGTGCTTACTACCAATCAGCTAATAAGGGTTTCCTTGAACGTCACACTGCAGTCAGACATAACACAGTGTCCCCAATACCAAATCTGGAAGCACAGTATGTGACATTGAAAACATACTGAATGAAAAAAACACGTTGGGATCCATAGTAACTGTGATTGGTGGTTGCAATGAATGGTCAAATCTTTGCAAGGCAGCTCTGGGGTAGCTACCAAAGTTACAGCTCAGTTGGGATTTGTTTGTAGCATAGGACACAAATGTAATACAACATAATTAATGTACACTTATGCCAGGGCCTTGATCTACAAGCATTTCACACATACTGTAAAGGGTTCACTACATATTTATTAAACGGTAATAACAGAAGAGGAAACACAGGGAAAAGCCTTACCTACCCTAATCTACTCTAACTACTCATTACCCACAACTGTTCCTAACTAACCTAAGCTAAACTTACTTATCACATGTAACGAAACATCCTAAACATCAACCCCCCACCCCCCTTATGAGATGGGACACATGGAGGACAACAGATACTAACCTAAACACATACTGTCCTATACTAAACAAATATATATTTTTGGTTAAAAAAAAATGATAATCTTTTTTTTTAAAGTTTATTTTTTTCAAAACACACAAGAATCCCAACATAGTCCCCCACCCACCCACACACTCAAAAAGAAACATTTGAAATAATCAGGACCCCCCACCCACTAACACTAACTAAACTAACAGCCTACACTAACCTAACACTAAGCCCCCTAAACCCACAAAGTATAAGAATGAGAAAAGAGGAGGGAGGGGAGGGAATCATGTCCATCAAAAATGTCTAGAGGATGGTCCTCCGGAGGGTCCCCTTAATGGACCGCACCCGCCGGTTGAAATGGCGAACATCCTGCCTCAGGCGACTCATTTTTCTGAGGACACGGTCTATTTTGCGTTGCATGTCCACAAAAGCAGCAGGGTCAATTGTTGCAGCTGGGGTGGTCTGTGTGCCAGCTGAGGAAGTGTGGGGCCTTGTATGGTCAATGCCTGTGGGCTGCCCTGAAGGTGGTCCAGTGCTAGGGCCTGGAGCACTTCCTGATGTTATTGCCACAACGGTCACAGCTGTTGGTGGTGCCACCTGGGTGGTGGTGGTGCTGGTGGTGGCTGTGGTGGGCAAAGAAGGGCCACCCTGTGGGAATGCCCTCCAGGTCCTGGAGGCCCGTTTGTTCCTGTATCTGTGGGCCATCCTTCTGTACCCCGACTCTACCTGCTGTATATGCTGGTACCGAATTGCCTGCCTCTGGAATTCACGCACCTGGATGGGTGTCATAGTAGCAGCTGTGAAGACAAATGAAAAAAATTACATTAGGAACTGCATTGTGTGAAATGGCACAAGAAGTAAATCAGACAATACATCTACTGTCCTTGTAACAGCTCATATCATCATATAGATCATTGAATGTCCCTGAGGAAGTACATGGCAGGCCAGCCTACAAAGGTCGTATCACACATAGCACATCCTATCCCTACAAGATGGGTAACAACTGGCATGTTTTGGCATCAGAGTTCTGCCAGTTGTCAGATAACAATCATGCAGCACATCCTCCGCCAATGCCAGGGCTACAAATGTCAGTGTGCGGGATGGAAATCTAGGGCCACATGATCAGCAAGTTGTAAATGGACTTGCTAGTATAGCACTCATGTGCTAAACCTGAGTGTGTATACTAGGTTCAGACCAAAGATTCACTGATTTACATGTCTGTGTAACAAACTTGTATCATCAGTCCTAAGTACACTATTCACAAACCCATGCCTGTGTTTGAGGGTGGGGGGGTGGAGAAACAACTATCAATTTCAAACAACATGGACACCCAGGAATCTTATGAAAGCTGGACATGTGTTTGGCTCAATACACACACCACAGGTAAGGTGTATCTAAAAATAGGAGACACCAAACCTTTGACCAATCCCAGCACCACACGTGTCTGGCAATGCAGACCTTTGTCCACATCATATACTTCCAGTAAGCCATGACTTACAACTAACACAGAGATGCAAGAACACCCCTGGCCATGATTTTCATGCACACCTAGGCCATTGCACTCAAGTGCCACATGCTCGTAGAACTACATGTGGAGCTACATGCTGCTAGGAAGTTCAACCGACAGTTTAATCGGTACATTAGTGAAAAGGGAAGCAGAAGTCTGTGGGTAAGCATTTTGCAGCCCCATTCTGGGCGAATGTGGGTCTGAGAGGCTGACTAAATCACAGATTAGGTCCAGTACGACTCTTGTTGATACAAGTGTTATCCACATGACTCATCCCCATTTACATTGCGGGGCCTACAGGACTGACCTAGAATCCCTAAATAAGACAATAGGATAAGCATTGGCCAACTCTAAAATGGTGAGAAAATGAAATCCCACTCATGGACCAAGACAAATGATGGGCCAGCGCATCACAACTTGCTATTTGTTCAACACAAAGGAGTCCAGCACCCATCACCAGCAAACACAACACATAACAGACATATCAACACTTACTGGAGTTGTCGGGGTCCTCGAATGAAGCCACCTCGCCCACAGTGTAGGGTGCGGGTCCACCTGTAAGGCATGGAAGGGAGAAATGCGCTCAAATTCTGTGCACTGACCAACAATTCCAAGGACAAATACTTTTTGTAAGATTAGATAATTAAGTAAATCCACTCAGACATGATGATACTGCATCCACTATAGCACGGCTAACTTTTACATACCATGGGTCTCCAGTGAAATTTACACACATATCTACACACATGCAGTGGCCCTAACTATCATATGGTGGCAAACATGCTCCTTCATTAGTGAGCAGACATAATAAAGGAGTGTTTTTGTCTCATCATGTGTATCCAAGAGAGACATCCAAAGCCAATTTCCTTGAGGAGTGCATTACCATTCAACCAGCCATTGTGGCCATGACAAATGTATGACACATAGGTACAATGTACAGAAGGGTAGGGACATTTGTAAGCCCTCATGTTGTTACAGTTTCTTCATTTGATGTGGCCCAGTTATGATGAGTTGCACCAACCATAGAGATATGAACCCATGTGCATACCTTTGGCCTGCCATCCCTAAACGAAAGGTGGAAAAATAAACACCAAATACCAGTGTAAGATGTTAGCTGAGGGCACCTTGCACTTTTTCCCTATCTCTCCAAATCCAGATCTGACATGTATCCGAAATGATGAAGGACCACAATAATCCCTAACATTTATAGAACTTCTGTGATTACTTTCCTTACACACTCACCAGACACACATGAGATATATGTCTGGGCCACATTGCTATCATCAATTGACGTGAAGCCTGCACTCATTTTCTGCATCATGTAGTGTTTTGAAAGTCAGTCTAGCTGTTGCGTCAACAAAGGTCGGTAATGTTTTGGAAAATCTATACCTCACTGGCAAATGTGACCTTATATACATAATTGGCTCCTGATTTGTGTTGCTGGCTGACACAAAGGCGGCACCAACTTACATTAAGCAAAGGTATTCAGTAAGTTTTCAGAGCACTTGCTTCCTGACAGCTAGCAATTGTGGTCCTTAACATAGTCCATCAATGACCCTGTATGTTTCCAAAGCATTCCACACACTCAACAACATAGCTGGCAGATATTGTACAAATCATCTGATGTCACTACAGAGCATTTAATCGTGCACATTTACATGATTTGTACTCACCAACAGGGCCACCAATCACAATTCCCAGGTGGTCCAGCAGATCTTGCTCCCTGGAGATGAGGACAGCCCAGCGGTGCATCAGCTGGTGGTCATTCCTCTGGCTCCGATATACACGTTGCAAGTGATGCAGAACCTTTCCCCACCGGATTCTTCGTGCCTCAGTGTGATACCCCTATATCACCCGCCCACCTGCCTCAATCATAAGGGGGAGGAAATGGCTCACCAGCCATATGAACCCCCCAAGCTCCTCCTCACCCATCTTGCCAAGACGTGGCCTACCCAACATCTTAGCACAGAAAAAGTGGAATAGGGGATAAAGAAGAACAAAGGAGAATAGGGGGAAAGTAGAATAAGGAAAAAGTAAACTAAACAACTAAAAGAGCCCATCTATCCCCAAACTTTCACTACCCACAACAGACTCCCACAAACAACAAAGACAATACAATACTGGACAATAGTACACAATAAGCACTCAGACAGGATACAATAGCAACATTTAATTCACAAACTAACAAGTAATGGACCACACAGGAGACAAAAGCACAATTTGACTAGACAAAACTCAGAACACAGCCACACAGTCTAGAAGAATCACAGACTGCAAAGTGAAAGTGAAAGTGAAAGTACACCCACTGTACATAATCTGTAAACAGGATATCCTATTACATCACTTCCTGCATAAAATGGCCGCTGTTTTTATCGTTATGCATCCCAAAAATTTGACACATACAGTATGTGCGTCATTTTTTTCGACTCACAGGAGTAAAAATGAGGCCGCATCCATATATTTGGAAATAGTCTAACACTTAACCAATTTTCAGGGTATGATGCGTCGTTTTTCGGGCATAAGCGTCATTTTTTTACACTTGTGCAGCATTTTTTTGACGTGCATGCGTCAAAATTTCAGGGAATTAACTGGGTTTGGGTCATTTTGCCATTTTAATGTACTGTTACATTTGTGACACAACTGAGATAGGCTGATTGCACCCACTTTGGTCTTGACAGTGTATGGGCACATGTGAGACATCATACTGCTACGGACCATGATCCGCTTCTTCCTTAACAGGATGTTCACTCTTGGCTGACGCACTAGATGGCCATAAGTGTGGCCTACATATATGTATTGCACAAAATGGGCATGTTTGGCGTCAGGAGAGGATAGCAAGGTGACGCAGATAAATACAATACCTCAATGCCTATGGCTCAATGTGTGTGCATTGGCTACTAATGTAGTTGTTGACCCAGTGTGTGTGCATCACAAGATGCATTATTCAAAATATGCTTGTATGAATGTGAAGTCAATGTGTCCATACCTTAGATGCAAATGAGTGTGGAAATGAAAGAGGACAGGTGTTAGTCATACATGTATCAACATCTGTTGTGTGCACTTCCAAGATTTTGGGTAACGTAGACACCACAAATGACAAAGCATGCACCGGATAGATGGCAGACGCTTGTTCATGTCAATGGTCCAAAGGTTGTCCATCCCATGTCCTGGAAATTTGGAAACTGCTTCCTAGGCACTTGTTGGTGAACCCACCGTGAGTCAGGCACATGTACAGACTAAGGGGCTCATTCTGAGCCCTGCGGGCGGCGGGAGCCGCCAAATGACCGCACCGCGGTCAAAAGACCACGGCGGCCATTCAGACATTTCCTCTGGGCCGGCGGGCGCTCTCCAAAAGAGCACCCGCCGGCCCAGAGGAAATGCCCCTGCAACGAGGACGCCGGCTCAGAATTGAGCCGGCGTAGTTGCAGGGGTGCGACGGGTGCAGTTTGCACCCGTCGCGTATTTCAGTGTCTGCATTGCAGACACTGAAATACACAGTGGGGCCCTCTTACGGGGGCCCCTGCAGTGCCCATGCCATTGGCATGGGCACTGCAGGGGCCCCCAGGGGCCCCGCGGCATTCCCTACGCCATCCTGTTCCTGGCGGGCGAACCGCCAGGAACAGGATGGAGGTAGGGGGTGTCAGAATCCCCCATGGCGGCGCAGCAAGCTGCGCCTCCATGGGGGATTCCAAGGGCAGCGGAAAACCGGCGGGAGACCGCCGGTTTTCCTTGTCTGACCGCGGCCGAACCGCCGCGGTCAGAATGCCCTGCGGGGCACCGCCGGTCTGTCGGCGGTGCTCCCGCCGACCCTGGCCCCGCCGGTCTGAGACCGCCGGGGTCAGAATGAGCCCCTAAGTGGGTACCATGTTATTGGCACAGACAGCCACAGGTGACCCACAACTGTAATATCACGCCACAGTTGTTGTCATATGACTGAGCCACAACTCTCCTGTGGCAGTGGTGGACCAGCAGACGAGGCAGCATGTGGCCACATATTTCCAGTGATCAATTGCACAGAGGTGTCTGGTTCATGTGTGTGGTCCAATGTTGATCCTGTATATGTTTAGGGGTCTATGTTGTAACAGTTACGTCCAGGTCTCATCATGAGTCATTGGGGACTATTCCTGTATCTACTGAGTATCCTTCTGAGATCAATGGAAGTAAAGTCGATGAGAACATGAGAACCTACATGGGGATGGTCCCACCCTGTCACTGCAGACGTGTTATGAGACTGTCAACAGGTCAACCTTGGTGTGCTGAGTGAGATCATATCTCAGGAGTCATGTTCCGGCAGGTGTCATTACAACATTTGTACACAGGTTGGCCTGTAAAGTTCCCAATGAATCTGGGAACATCATAGCCTCTGTGTTGATTAATCTTGCAGCTATTCAGCACGCACAGGCCACCAATATGTTGTGAGCATTCGTATTCAGTATGGGAACTGTCAGGGTCCTAACATGTGTGGACTTTTCATGCACATTATCAGAGGTAGCTGGTTCTGCTGGAGGCACCATACCCAATCCCTGCATAGGGCCCTGGTGCACTGTCACACTTTGTCATTCATGCATACATGAGACCCAGACAAGGGATAGGCCATGATTTTGGTATTCCAAGACAATTTTACAAATATGGGACAATTAAAAAGCAAACTATACAATGTATCTGGGTATGCATTGAGGAAGCACCTGACAAAATACCCCCTGAGGAATGTGAGATTTGTTAAAGCAAGTGTGGTACATATGTAGCCCCAAGGAACCTTTAGGGTAACGCACAGACAGGTGCCAGTCAGGCTGACAGGATGCAGGGTCAAGCAGGATCCAGCAATTTCACAAGGTACATACTCAGTGGTCTGACTTTTACTGGTCGGAGGAAGAACAAGACAGTTGACATGGGAAACTGTGTTTGTCCTGTGTTTTGGAAGGTGACACAAACCCAAGGGCTGTGTTACACGGCTTAATTACTATCAATGCATAACAGTGTATTTGACAACATGACAACTTCTATGCTGTTCCAAGCATCTGCAGGGGCAGTGCATGTTAAAATGGGTGGTCTGCATGGAGGTGATCACAGGTGTGTGCTGCATCAGTTTATCACAAGTCCTGTAGATGAGATTCCAGTTCAAACGGCCAACAGTACCTTTCATACGGGAAGCCATCTACAGGTGATAACAGGGCTTAGAAACTACAAGCCAGTGTATTAATGGACCTGACGTCCATGCAATCAGATGTACTATGACAATGGCATACCATTGGAAAGGGTGTAGCACACTGGATTACTATTGTTAGTCTATGTGTGTAGAGGAGGGAATATCGGGTACACATATTACCATTCCAGGGACCTCTTCAGACAGGTGGGTTGAGACCAGGAGCATGGGTGTGTCAGGAGTTAGGAAATGGGCTGACATATACATGGAATGTCATGTGCGCAATGCTTGTCATAGGTGTGGTACTTGCGCTGTCTATGTTCTGCTTCTATGGAACTCTAGTCACAGATAGTCCTTGCAAAGATAGGTGCTGTACGATTTACTGCTGTCAAGGGTCTGGTCATACATTCCTGTTACCAATGCAATAGCACATCCACTGCCTCATGTATGAGGCATTTTTTTCCTTTATAGACTGATGGTGTCTTAGTTGTGTGCCATATGCTGTGATGAACCATGTTGTCAACATGTATGTGTCAAATAGGTGTGGCCCTCTGCTATTGCCCTTCAAAGGTGAAATGTACAGGATATATGTCATTTACAGTGTGTGTGTATGTGACTGTTGCATAATACGCATCACAATTGGTTTGGAAATTTCTGGGTCCTGATCGGTATATCAGCAATGAATCATGAGGCTACACTGTTATTCTGATAGTTAGAGATAAAGGTGAGCTAAAATGATTACCCAGACCATGATATGGTGATTATTATCGGTGTTTATTTACATTTGTTAATACAGTGGTGATGGTGAGCTGTTTTAAAAGAAATTGTTCACAATATGTTGGTGCCTATGCAATCCAGCAGCTGTGTTTTGTTGATCCCCCTCATGTTGCAGGCCAGCATCCTCCTCTTCCTCCTCTTCAGGCATTTGAGGCTCTGGCTCTAAGAGGGGAATGTTCCTTCGTATGCAAATGTTGTGCAGGATGGCACATGTTAAAATTATCTTACTGACCATTTCTGGTGAATATAGGAGGCTGCCACCAGTGATGTTGAGGCATCTGAATCTCGACTTGAGGATGCCAAAGGTCCTCTCGACTATGGTGCATGTCCTCCTATGTGCCTCATTGTAGGAACGCTCTGCTGCAGTGCTTGGGTTGCCAAATGGTGTCATAATCTATGGCTGGATCCCATACCCCTGATCAACTGAAAAAGAAAATGATTGGGATCATGTTGATGTAGCTTGCCCCATTAATACCACCTTGCATGGCAGTAGTTGTTTTGTGTTGTCTGTGACTCTTTTGTGTTATTGTGTTGCTTCCTAGGCTTGTAGGATGTACCATCTGCATTGGGTGTTTCCTTGGCTGAACAAGTGTTTGCCTGCTGACCGGTTGTCAGCAGTATGTTTGGGTATGTGCAATTCAGTGTGCATCCCCCTAGCATTGTGACTTGTGATACAGGTGTCCCTGTGTCTTCACTGGGGGTGAGATGATAGTTCCATACACAGATTCAAATTGACAGTGGTAGTAGCACGTTAGCATCTATGTACGCTGGACATCCCATACCTTTAGACATATGCAATGGATTGATTTAAACATCAGTGAGACGCTTACATTTTGCAAGGTGACAATTAGCCAAACCTCTCCATACGTTGTGATCATTGACGTCTTAATATTTAACTGTACACTAATTTCAGATGTGTGACAGGTTCACTGCTGAACTATCAAACATGGCTAGCGATGTCACAACCTCAGTGTGTTCCTGTCCACATGTAAATCTCGTGGTGTAAGTGTTGTGTGTCCTAGAGGGTTGCTGTGCAGTGTGTAAATAAGTAGGTTTTTGTACTTACCAACAAGTAGTCCATTGCCATATCGTCCATCCTGGAACTGTTGATTGATGGTACAGTGACGGAAGATGAATGAGTTATGGACACTCCCAGGATACTTTGCCACGATGTTGGTGAACAATCCTTGGTGATCCACAATGGCATGCACATTGATGTAGTGTGTGTGCTTCTTGTTGCGGTAGAAGTGTTCAGTTGCAGCAGGTGGCACAAGGCGTACATGTGTGTAGTCGATGGCACTAAGGACGTGTGGGAATCCATTAATGAGGTAAAACCCCTGTTTTGTCTCCTGCTGCTTCTGCAGTGTGTTTGGGAAGCAGATGTGGCGGGGTTTGAGTCCAATGATGGCATCCAGTACTTTGGGCAAGAAGACAGAGAATGATGGCTGTGATATTCCGGCAACCAGCACGCCAGTTCTTTGAAAGCAGCCACTTGCCAACATGTGAAGTACAGCTAGCAGCTTGGTTTCTGTTGGGATGGTGCGGGGTGTCAGCAAGGTGGGTGCCAACTGTGGCTCTATGTTGCTCAGCAGCTGCTGAATGGCCTGCCAGTTCAACCTGTACCTCTGGATGATGTCATGTTCCCTGAGGCCATGAAGGGTTGTCCTGGTGCGGAATATCCTCTCCTGCCTTCTGCGCTGCCTTTGGGGTCCATGCTGGTGTTGTGGTAGCTGCTGTTGTTGTTGCTGGGCTCTGCGTCTGTGTGCACGCTGGATGAGAAGCACCTCCATGTCTCCTTTTTGCTGCTCTGCTGGTGCTTCTGTGTGTTCTGATTAAATACAGGTGTGTTTGCTCCATTTTAACACCTGCCCTGACCCAGGTGTTAATTTTTGATCGGGCTGGGTGTCATTTTCCGCCTCCCGGCCGTGCGTCATTTTTGCCCGGAAGCATAAATACGACGCACGGCCGTTTAAGTCATTTTTGGACGGGAACGCCTACCTTACATATGATTAACGCAAGGCGGTTTCCCGCTTCCAGAAAATGACGCACACGGCGGGATTTTGGCATCCGCGGGCATCAAAGTTGAAATATGGGGCAAGGTTTGCGCCGAATGTCCGTCAAAATGTTTGATGCACATTCGGCGCAGATGGAGTATAAATATGCCCTTTAACATTCTGCAACTGCACCAGTCTCTGATATTTCACATCCACCTATGTGTTGCTGAGATCTAGCATATACTATGTATAGCATTGGTATGGCACGATACGGATGTCAGCATTGGTAATGTGTACTGCTGATGTTGGGAAATGTGTGCTACATTGGATTGCACTGATGGTCCTAGCAGTGTTCCATTTCCTCCTCTGATTGTGCGGGTGTATTTCTGTAACCCGTTACATATGTCCTCCCCCTCAATGCTGTTGTCTGAGCAGCATGACATTTGGGATTTAGCATGGTATCATTGGATCTACTGTGACCCAGGCATAGGGTGGACCCTGACATATGCAGCATGGGTATGACATTAGTGCTGTGTACCTCCTAATGTTTATGACAATGGCTGATGTTTGTAGCAACTATGGACAATCACATTTGACAGGATTGGAACATTTGTATTGATTTCAGCGGATTGATAATGTTATCATCCTGAACCCTCTAATTTGGATGTGTTTGTTCCATGGGGCTGTTACTGCCATTAGCTACTTGACCTGCAAACACAGCAGAGGTGGTAATGGCAACTGTGGTCAATGTTAAATTCCACTTGCAGATATGGCAAGAGGTTGTGAATTGGGCCCTAGTTCATGTAGGGAGAATACTGGCTGACGTGTGACGAGCTGCCAGTTTTACGTTGTACCCTACCCTCCTGGCCTGGCTTTACCTTTCCAACATCCTTGGCATGGCAGCATACCCCCATGCAAAGGTTATTGGTGTAGTGTAGTACTGTGCTCTGGTTTCCTCTGTACAGCCCATGCCCCCGTGCGTGCCCCTTTACCCATGCCACTCCCTGAATATCATGACTTACATGCAATGTGTAGTAGGCATGTCCACCCCCCCACTTACAGTTACAGTTAACATTTGTGCATTTTAATTCCCCATGCGACTTACCCTGCATCTGTGTTGTCTCCTGGTTGTCTGCGCTATCCTGTCCTTGAATCCCTGTGACGATCTGCTCTGGGATGACGGCTGCCACCATCTCCTCCATGTGGTCCGAGGCCTCCTGCGGTGCTGCACTCCCACCTCCAGTCTGCAGTGCTGCCTTCCTGTTCCTGCCCATCGTTTCCTTGGTCCTGCGCTTGCAGTCATGCCAGTGTGTCTTGTACCTTTCTCCGTACTTCTGCCACACTGTTGATCTTGTCAACAATTTGTTGCCATATTGCCTCTCTCCTACTAATTGGCAACTTTGAGGTGACAAACAGTTGGTGCTGGTGTTCCGTCACCTCTTTCACCAGAATTTCCTGCTCCTCTGCACTGAAGCAACACTTTCTTTTCTTCTTCTCCCTGTCCTGGGTCTTGTGTGGGTCCTCCTTGCTGGTTCCTGGTCTGTTGTCATATTCCTGGGGTCTGTGCAAGCATCTAGGGGTTCATTTTGTCTCTCCTTAGTACATTTTGCTGTGTTTGCGCCGCTTTTTGACGCTATTGCATCAAAAAACGGCACGTTTCCGGTTTGCATCGTTGTAAACTGGCTCACAGTCATTTTCGCCGTGTTAATGTTGTTTTTATTTATGACGTGATGCATTGGTTTGAGTAAAAACAAATGACTCACACCTGTGGTTTGCACCGCAATACGTCAAAGTCTAAATTTGATGCCCGCACGGCGCAAAGAAATGGCGTTAGCCAGCAGTTTTGTGTCAGAAAGTACAAATATGGCCCTAAATGGGGGATGGATTAATAGTGACTGCGCCTTACAGCGCAGCATGTCACGATTGCTCAGAAGCATGCTTACGCTTCACTGCACCCCAGTCTGCCTGGTGTCATTTCTGTCTGAAATCTCGTTTCTAGAGCAGGGGCATACCTGTCTCTAGGGCAGAGGGACTCTGTTTCTGAGGTCCAGGACTGAAGGGGCACACAGCTCTCCAGATTGATCCCAGTTATATGTCACCAAAATCCTTGTACTCCTGCAGGCAGTTAAAGTTAATGCCATGCTCGAACTTCTGTCGGCCTTTACAAACCTCAGCTACCAGCAACCTCGAAGTTTGATTCAGATGTCAGATGTAATTTTTTTGTTGTTTATTTTACTCATTCAAATTTTAAAAAATTGAAGCTCTGTTATAGTATATAATTATGCTACAGGCACTTGTGTTTTTGCTCACTAGGCCTCCTCAAAAACACAACATGCATTACAAATGTTTCTATGTTCGCTTCAGCACTCTTTCAGGGCTAGAAGGAGAAATATACATGCCAGTACGATCCAAAATGCAGGGCCACTTGAATTGTGCGATTGTGCAGCTGTCACGATTTTGGCATAATTAGAGATTTGCCTCTTTTGCCACATAATCCATCATCTGACGCATACTATGCAGTTTTTATCATAAAAATTGTTTTTAGCTCAAACAGTTCAAAAGTTAATAAAAATGCAGGGACACGTGTTGGTGCACAGTGGAAGGCCCTTTGCAAAGCTAGACTGGTCAGATTTCTGTTGCTTATTGTTATATTTGGCTGTTAAATTGGTACTAATGAGGTGCAACCAAGGTCCAGACAGTGTTACAAGTTTTAAAATGACTAAATAATGTAGTACTACTATACCAAAATGTGCCGCATTATGCTACATAATTTGTCTTTTCTTGCTGCACAATTTACTCAACTCTACTTCGTAATTTGGCCCTCTACTGCTGCATAATTTCAGTGACCCAGAACATAGGTGACCACCTGCCATCTACGAAACATAACAAATTAACACCTCTGTAGAGCCATGCTCCCTGGTGGTAAGTACATGGCCTGACATAGTGTAACAGCAGGTAACTCAGCGTTGTGTGAACAATGTTCTCTGCCAGTCAGCAGAGTACAGTTTGTTAATAATGATTAAGAAAACCAACACGTTTGACTTTTTAACAATTTTCTACAATTAATGAAAATATTTTGAAATACTTAGGGCCATATTTATACTTTTCGACGCACAACTGCGCCAACGCAGTTGTGCGTCAAAAAATCTAACGCCGGCTAACGCCATTCTGAAGCGCCATGCGGGTGCCGTATTTATTCAATGACGTTAGCCGGCGGCGCTGCCTGGTGTGCGCCAAAAAAATGACATACACCAGGCAGCGCCGGCGTAGGGGAATATGGAGCTTGGGCGCCAAAAAATGGGGCAAGTCAGGCTGAGGCAAAAATATCGCCTCAACCCGATTTGCGCCGTTTTTTTCGACTCCCAACCCCCATTGAAATGACTCCTGTCTTAGCAAAGATAGGAGTCATGCCCCCTTGCCCAATGGCCATGCCCAGGGGACTTATGTCCCCTGGGCATTGGGCATAGTGGCATGTAGGGGGGCACAAATCAGGCCCCCCTATGCCACCCAAAAAAAAAAAGAAATTACTTACCTGAACTTACCTTATGTTCCCTGGGATGAGTCCCTCCATCCATGGGCGTCCTCCTGGGGTGGGCAAGGGTGACAGGGGGGTCCCTGGGGGCATGGGAGGGCACCTCTGGGCTCCTTCCGAGCCCACAGGTCCCTTAACGCCTGCCCTGACCAGGCGCTAAAAAACGACGCAAAAGCGGCTGGACGTCATTTTTTTTGACCCGCCCACTCCCGGGCGTGATTTTTGCCCGGGAGTGTAAATACGGCGCACATGCCTCAGAGTCAATTTTTTAGACGGGAACGCCTACCTTGCATATCATTAACGCAAAGTAGGTGTCCACGCTAAAAAATGATGCAAACTCCATGGACTTTGGCGCTAGACACGTCTAACGCCAAAGTATAAATATGGAGTTAGTTTTGCGTCGGAATTGCGTCAAAAATAACGACGCAATTCCGGCGCAAACAGAGTATAAATATGCCCCTTAGTGTTTCAAAAACAAATACAAAAATCAGGTTCCTTTTAAACGGCAATAATTTATTAAATTGCACTTTCATAGTCAAGTACTACTAATGAACTTTATTATTATTATATACTATTCTATAGTATTATCAGCATCAGTGATATTATGAGTGTTACTGTTATTATTGTTGATGTTTTTGCTGTTTTTTTGTAGATCGTGCTAACAACAACAACAATAATATTAGTACTCTGTGATGCTCTCTCTTGCCTGTGTGCTTCTCCCTGAATTCCTCCAGGATGGGCTTGTTCTGGTGTGCTTTATCCCGTGTTGGTTTCTCACCTGTGTTCTTCGCCCACAGCTTCATGTTGCTTTCTCTCTCATCCATTTTCTTTTCCTGGCCCCATCAATGCCCACCCATTCCCTTGATGTTGCTTCCTTCCTCTGTCCACAGGTTGCTTCCGCGCACATTGTTGATTCAGCTACTCATGTTACTTCCACCCTGCTTGAATGAATACCTTTCCACATTTCTTTTTATATAAAAAAAGAAAGAAAATGAAGAGCCTTTGTCATTTTGTAGAAGCACATTTGTGTGTTCCCTATGGCTACAAAATGACATGATCGGCTGTGTCATACAATTTTTTACAATTCTATCCAAGCAATACTGCACAGTACCGGGGATGCTGAACAGCATCATTAAAAACCATTGGCGAAGCTAATACCTCCCAAAAACGAGACTTGATTCTGTAACACACTAATCCACTATACATCTCCAACATATGCTACTCCACTCTAATGCTCTATTCTATTCCACAATACTCAAATTTACAACACTCTACTCCACTATATACCATTCCATTCTACTACACTATACCACTCTATACCACTCCACTCTCTCCCACTCCACTCTCACAATCTACTTCACGCTACACCATTCTACTGTACAACATTCTATTCCAATATAAACAACACCGTTTATGCCACTCAACCCACCACCACTCCACAACACCCTATAACACTAAACAAAACATGATAACACACTCTAACACTCTACTCCACCCAACTCAAAGCCCTTTCACTATACAACGCTTTACTCCGTACATTACTCTCCACAACACTAGACGCAACTTCATAACACACCTTACCACTCAACTCTACACCACTCTACATCACTCCACTCCAGAACATTACACTCTACTCAACTGTACAATACTTCACTGCACGCCCTTTCACACCAATAGCTTAAAGCCATACTAAAAAACATCCACACTAATGTACACCATGGCTAAAACATATTGGCAAAGCCACAGGCGAGACCTATTGGCCATGCCAATGTTTGTTTATAGAGAATTTCGGGATGTAGCACTGAGAGGCTGTGAATTTATGCTGTAAAAGTGTTTCCGGACACAGCTGAATCCTTTTTCCCCCAGCGCGTAATTCAGAGTTCTGTTGCTCCAGCTGTGCCACATATAACAACATATACTTTGCAGCAAATGTAGCATTGAGTGAGGTCAATAATATTTTACCTTTCAGGGTAACGCTGGCGCGGCTGTACAAGATTTCGGTGTCTTGCCCCATCGAGGGCAAAAGCTTTGCCTGTCATTCAAGGAGTACAGAACTATGGGAATTTGGTCAAGGAGGTAATTTGAAGGTTTCTCAAAAGTGTTCATCTGTTAATTACTTTGGCACTTTGGTTTATGAATCTGTGAGATATATGACAGCTGCTAGTTAGTTAATTCCACTGCAGACATTTCAGGCTTCAGCCAAATCTGACAAGGCAGCAAAGCTAAAGGGTTTGCGAGGAAGACAGTCCTGTATAGATTTGGCAGACCCTTAATACGTTTACATTACTCTTACTACATAGGTGGTCATTATAATATTGGCGGTGAGTGATAAAGTGGCGGAAATACCGCCAACAGGCTGGCGGTAATTATCACCAAATTAAGGCCATGGCGGTGAGAACTCCCATAGACAGCCAATGTACCACACCAACTGCCAGGGCATTAACTCCACGCACCATGGTGGTAGCCATCAACAGCCAAGTGGAAGACAAGATACCGTCCACCATATCATGACACTGCAATCTGTCACGATTTCCGGGGTGGTACCAACGCCATCAAAAGCCTGGTGGAAACACTGCACAGAAGACCAAAGACTCACCATCAGAGACACAGAGAAGAACGCCGCCGCCATGGAATCGGAACTGCAAGTCTTCCCGATGCTCTTCTACGCCATGCTCCACCTGTAACACCAATGCTGATGAAGACGATGCTGGTGAGTACAGCCACCTAGCACACAAGGGAGGGAGCGAGGAAAAGGAGAGTGACATATACATGCAAAACACACACCAGGCACACACACAATAAACACAACCAGCTGCAGAAGAAAAACTAATGGCACATGATAACATGTCAAAATAATGTAAGGACAACAATAAGGCAGTACTGAGAATGTATTGAATGGGATTAGCCACCAAATGAACCAATTGGATAACAAAGAGATATGAACAATTGTCCACAAAGTGCCAATCCCCTTTCCAAATTACTAAGGGCCCACATGGCCAAAGGCACAGTCTAAGGCCCAACTTGTTTCCTGACAACATCCGCACAGAACTGTGCAGGGGCATCATTTTGGAAGTGGGCAGGCATCTCAGGAGAAAGGGTGGTGGGGGGCACCTCAGCTGAAGTTGGGAACTTGTCCACTAGTTCTAGAGGGGGCTCCCTGCCCATTATCCTTTGCTGGGGAGTGCAAGGTCACAGTTTTTCAGGAGGGGGTTCCATGCCCATTATCCTTTGCTGGGGAGTGCAAGGTCACAGTCTCTCAGGTGGGGGACTTGCCTACTGGTTCTGGAGGGGGCTCCCTGCCCAATATCCTTTGTTGAGGAGTGCAAGGTCACAGTCTCTCAGGTGGGAGACGTGCCCACTGGTTTTGGAGGGGGCTCCTTGTACAGCTGTCCCTGGAGGGTGGCCTACATGGCCTCTGTTGGAGGTGAGGGCTGCACTGTTTAGCTGGAGGTGAGGGCTCCATGACCATTGATGGTGGTGGTGTTGGCACCCTGCCAGCCTCTGCTGGAGGTGAGTGCTGCAGTGTCTCAGCTGGTGAAGGTGCCTCCTGGGCAGCCTCTGCAGGAGGTGAGGGTTGCTGTGTCTCAGCTGGGGAAGGTGCCTCCTGGGCAGCCTCTGTGGGAGGTGAGGGCTGCTGTGTCTCAGCAGGGGATGAGGGCCCAGTGCCCACAAGTGGTGGTAGTGGTGGTGTTGGTACCCTGCCAGCCTCTGCACGGGAAGGGGCCTCCTGGGCAGCCTCTGTTGGAGGCGAGGGCTGCTGTGTCTCAGCTGGAGGTGAGGGCTTCTTCCCTTTCATGGCAGGAGGTGAGGGCCTCTTCCCTTTCATGGCAGGAGGTGAGGACCTCTTCCCTTTCATGGCAGGAGGTGAGGGTTTCTTCCCTTTCATGGCAGGAGTTGAGGGCATCTTCCCTTTCATGGCAGGAGGTGAGGACCTCTTCCCTTTCATGGCAGGAGGTGAGGGCTTCTTCCCTTGCATGGCAGGAGGTGATGGCTTCTTCCCTTTCCTGGCAGGAGGTGAGGGTTCCTTCCCCTTCCTGGCTGGTGGAGTGGGATCCTTCCCTTTCATGGCTGGTGGAATAGGATCCTTCCCCTTCCTGACTGGTGGAGTAGGATCCTTCCCCTTCCTGGCTGGTGGAGTGGCATCCTTACCCTTCCTGGATGATGGAGTGGGATCCTTCACTGTCTTGCCTCCACATTTAGGGGGTGCCTCCATTGTCACCATGGACTGTTTGGCTGAGGTGCTGGGCTGGGTCGTTGTGGGCAGGACAGGGAGAGGGAGGGGTAGGGGGCAGGGAAGAGGTCAAGTTGGGCAAGGAAAAGCTTCTTAGGGTCGGTGGGGTGGGACGAGGGAGGAGGGATGGAGTGGAGGTTGAGGGAGTGGTTGTTGAAGGAGTACGTCTGCTGGACGTGGGTGCAGCTGCATGGGCAGTGTGCTGATGTGAGGTGGATGGCCGTTGGGTGTCTGAGTGACTGTGTTTGTGTCCTTTAGGGGGGACAGACAGGGTGGGAGAGGACACAGGGGACACGTGGATGGATGTTGTGGAGGTGTCTGCAAGTGAGGTGTGTGTGCTGCTTGGTGTGGTGATGCTGGTGGTGGATGTTGAAGCAGTGCATGTAGGTGTGAGTGTGGACGTGACTGTGAGGGAGGTGGAGGAGGAGGGGGAGACAGTGGAGGCAGTGGATGTGGTGTGTGCGCAACTGTGTGGTGTTTGCGTGAGTGCTTGTGGGCTGATGTGTGGTGCCTGTGTTTGACTGTGCCACTCTTGTGTGATGTCCTGTGTGCAAGCTCAACTGTATGTGTGCATGGGATGGGTTGGGGTTGAGGAGACTGGGACTGGGAAGTGGTAGTTGGAGTGGGGATGGTAGGAACAGGGACAATGGCTGCCATCAGAGAAGAGGTAAGGAGCCTGAATCAATCTCTGTTGGGCCGCCAATCCACTGTGGATGCCCCTTAGGAATGCATTGCATTGTTGCATCTGGGATGCCAACCCCTGGATTGCATTCACAATGGTTGACTGCCCTACAGAGATAGATCTCAGGAGGTCAATAGCCTCCTCACTCAGAGCTGCAGGGTTGACCGGGGCAGGGCCTGAGGTGCCTGGGGTGAAGGAGATGCCCACCCTCCTGGGTGAGCGGGAACGGGCAACTCACTGAGGGGCTACTGGGAGGGCGGTGCTGGTATGGGGGGTGGCGGCTGTACCTGCAGCTGGGGTGGTCACAGAAGTGTCCGCCACCACCAGGGAGCTTCCATCGGAAGAGGTATCTGAGTCAGTGTTATCACCTCCTGTCTCTGCTGTGATGCCCCCCTCTCCCTCTGTACCACTGGTTCCCTCAGCATCAGTGGACTCTGCCTTGTGGGTTCTGTGGGACGCAGCTCCCTCTGTCGCCAGTCCCCCTGCTCCTCCACCAGATGATGCTAATGGACACATGAACAGGATGACAAAAGGAGAAAGGGAGGAGGGAGAAAAAGGGATCACTGGGTCAATTACAGCACCAACACCACAGTTGGCATATTCGGTACCGTCACACACAGGGATCAGGATTGAGCACTATGCATTGCACTAGCATTCAATTGGCTAGATGCCACAGCAAGATGAGGGCCAACGACCACCATCTGCACCCCTCCTGGGACCCACTAAGCCCTGTCTGACATGGAATGCAACCTAGCTAGGTTACCTGGATTTGCCATACACCCATTACTCTTGATCTGGATCACGCTACAATGTCTGTCCTGGCATTAAGGGGCACCACTAACTAACACCCACCACCCCGATCCCATGACAACTACCAACCATTGTTGTAACACCCACTGTACTCACCCCCTTCCTTGTGGCTGCTGTGATGCCATCAATTGCCCATCCAGCTCTGCATAGACCACCACCAGTATGCGGGCCATCAGGGGGGTCAGGTTCTGACATGCACCCCATCCTCGTTGGGAGGCCATTCCCAGCTGGGCCTCCACTGTCTTCCGTGCCCAGCATCTCAGTTGCTCCCACCTTTTCCGACAGTGGGTGCTCCACCTGCTGTAGACCCCCAGGGTCTGCACGTTCTTGGCGATGGCACGCCACAATCCCTTCTTTTGATGGGAGCTGACCTGCAGAGGCGATACAGATGGGAGGACACCATTACACATACAATCCAGCCTGACACGCATATGGCCCACCATTCCCGTTTCCATCACCATTGGCACACACATCGTCTGGTGCCCACCATGTACACTACCACAAGACATCCCCCTGAAGACACAATGCTTGCACACACAACTCCATGCATCCTTCCCACATGCATCGTGCCCAAGGTGTACTCACCGGTTGGTCTGGAGGCCCATACAGCAGTCCATTCTGGGGTAGGACCCCATCCACAAGTCGCTCCAACTCCTCCGAAGTGAAGGCAGGGGCCCTTTCTCCGGTCACACGGGCCATGGTAGGTTCCAGACACAGGTCACAGCAGCACACGCATTGTAGGTGTTGTCCTGTGGAAAGTCAGGGAACAAGTGAGGATTTAGATAGAAAACGGCAGTCACATCCGTGGCTGTGTACACCGTCACCGCTGACGCTGATCCCATTTGCCACTGTACTCCATAGAGCCCCATATTATCCAATTAGGAATTGCACAGGGGTGCAAGACTGCCTTCCGCCATGGCACCCAACTTCGGCGGAGTTACCTCACTTCCACCTGTCCCTCCATACAGGACAGGTGGACGACATTTTGTGGTGGTGGGCAATGATCAGATTAACCATAACTGCACCATTGCCTAGAATTACACATACATTGCCATTCCCACTGTCCCATCACATTGAATCTGTATGTACACTGAGGTTGTGGTTCCATTGTTCAAATTGTGACAACATACTCGCTCTTATGTCCCTTAGATAGCTACTGCTGTGGATGAATAGGGGGAGGAGAGAACCCCTGTGTACAGACCCCTTGTGGACTTGGCCACACAGGAGGACAGGCCCGTTATACTCACCTATAGACTGGACATGGCCACAATCACAGAGTTGTGTGCCCAATTGGAGCCTGACCTGATATCAGCTATCTGTCATCCCACTGGGATCCCCCCTTTTGTGCAAGTGCTATCAGTGCTCTATTTCCTGGCAACTGGTCCTTTCCAAATGACAGTGGGCTGGGCAGCAGGAATGTCAGAGCCAATGTTCTCAATTGTGCTGACAAGGGTTTTGTCTGCCTTGGTGAAACACATGTGCAGTTACATTGTTTTCCCCGAGGTGGAAGATTTGGCCACTGTGAAGGCAGGATTCTATGCAATGGGGCACATCCCCAATATTATTGGAGCAATTGACTATACACATATTGAGTTTGTCCCCCCTCCGCCAGAATGAACAGGTGTTCAGGAATTAGAAGAGTTTCCACTCAATGAATGTGCAACTAGTGCGCCTGGTGGACCAGAACATCTCCCACGCCACTGCCAAGTATCCTGGGTCGGTGCATGATTCCTTTGTCCTTAGGAATAGCAGCATCCCAAATGACATGGCCCAACTACAGAGGCACAGAGTGTGGCTAATAGGTGAGCCAGAGTCCCCACTCACTGTATGTCAGTGAATGCCTTCAGGTGTTATCCCCATAGCATTGTGTTAGGCTAATGTTTGTCCCTCAATACTTGCAGGTGACTCTGACTACCCACATCTATTGTGGCTCCTGACCCTGTTAGGAATGCCAGAACAGGGGCTGAGAACCGTTATAATGAGGCACATGGGTGAACCAAAAGAATAATCGAAAGGACCTTCAGCCTCCCGAAGGCCAGGTTCAGGTGCCTCCATCTGACAGGTGGATCCCTGTGCTACTCACCCAGGAAGGTCTGCCAGATAGTAGTGGCATGGTGCATGTTGCACAACCTGGCCCTTAGACAACATATGCATTTTCTGCAAGAGGAGGAGACTGGAGATGCCCCTGTGGCAGCAGTGGACCCTGATGACAGTGAGAATGAGGAGGCAGAGGATGAGGATATGGACAACAGAACATCAGTTATACATCAATACTTCCAATGACACACATCAGTCAAGTGGGACAGCATCCAAGAACAAGCCAACTGACTATTTCCTCTACCATACCTGCAACTCCTCATCTGTGAAACGGGGGTGCCTTTGTGGGGAAATGGGTGTTGTGTGGTGTGTGTAAGTGTGTGGATGTTGTGTACTCCCAGTGTCCCTCCCATGGTCCCTGTTCCCCTGTGCCCCTGCCCCCTGAACAGTGTGCCCACTGCCACTGACCCCAGGTTCTTGATTGTCTTTGGGGTGAGATGTGGATTGGGGTCCCTGTACAGTTAGGCACACTGCTGATTGATGTGTCCTGGGAACAGAGTTGTGGTGCTGTGGTTTTGGATACTGGTGGGAGAGCCTCCGTGGTGGATTGTGAGTGGGCTGGAGTGACCGACTATCCAGTGGTCCCTGATGGGACATCTTCTATTGGGGGACTGGTTTGTCATAGCACCTCCTCTCCTCTGACATTGGCTGGGGCACCTGTGGGGATGTAAGTGATGTATTATGCTTCATGCTTGTGACATATTGTACATCCCTAGCTTCCCCTCTATTGTTGCTGTTGCCCTGCCACCTTGGTCTGTGTGTGATGATGTATTGTGGGATTGTTAGTTCCCCTATGCTGTGCATGCTTTAGAGATGAGTGTCCATGCTGGGTTGGTAGGACTGTCCATGCATTGGTATTGCATGCCGGGCTTGGCATTGGGGTTAGTCAGATGTGTTGGTGCAGTGTGTGGGATGGAGTGGAGTGATGGGAGTGAGGGTGAGGGTGTGAGATGGCATGCAGATATTGAGGTTCATAAGTAATAAATGTTGACTCACCAGTGTCCAGTCCTCCGGCAACTCCAGTGAGTCCCTCAGGATGCAGTAATGCCAAGACTTGCACCTCCCCTGCTGTGAGCTGTGGGGGAGGAGGTGCGGGTCCACTGCCAGTCCTCTGCATGGCAAGCTGGTGCCTTGCTGCTATGGAACATACCTTCCTCCATAGGTCATTCCAACTCTTCCTGATGTTGTCCCTTGTTCTTCGATGCTGTCCCTTGGCGTTCACCCTGTCCACGATTCTCCGCTGTGGCTCCATCTTCCTCGCAATGGATATTTGCTGTACCTGTGCTCCAAACAGCTGTGGCTCTACCCTGACTATTCCCTCCACCATACCTGCAACTCCTCATCTGTGAAACGGGGGTGCCTTTGTGGGGAGATGGGTGTTGTGTGGTGTGTGTAAGTGTGTGGGTGTTGGGTACTGTGGTTGGGTGTAAGTAGTGGGGTGTGTGAGGGGTGTTTGGGTGTAGGTCGTGTGTGTGTCTAGTTGTCGCAGTGGTCTTGTTGTCAGTCTGGTGGCAATTATTTGCATTCATAAAGGTTTGTGGGTGATGTGGGTGTGTGTTTTATAGTGCTGTGGGTGGGTTTGGGTGTGGTGTGTGTATGAGTGTCAGGTGTGTGTTTTTCGTATTGGCCAATGTTGTGTGGTTTAGTATTTTGGTGTCCATCCTGAGCACGCCGGTGTGTACCTCCAATGGTTTACCACCATTGAATGTCCGCTGTGGTGATTCGTGGGCCATAATGTAGTGGCGTTGTTTTGTTGGCGTAACGGTATGGGTGTTTTGGTACAGACAGTTTAACAATGACCTTTGGGCTGGCGGATTTATGTATGGGCAGTATTCTGTCAGATTGGTATGTATGTGTGATTATATGGCGAACAGATATTCGCCACTGCGGTGGTATGTTGGCAGCTGTCACCATGGCAGTAAACAGGATTTACCACCAATATCATAATGAGGGCATAGTGTTTTATGGAACTCTGTCTTGAGAGGCAACATTAAAGGGGGGAGATGTAGAAAGTGTTCACTTGCTAATAACTTTGGCACTGGTTAATTACTGTGCATAGTATTTAATAGGTTGCTAGAAAGTTAATCCCAATGTAGGAATATAAGGTTTTATCAAGATCTGAAAAGGGGGGCAAAGGTAGAGGTGTGGGCAAATGTAAAAAGGTCTTGTGCAGTGGGGTAGATCAGGAGCTGAGGGGCCAGATGGGATTGAGCAAGCAGGATTTGGCTTCAGGGACTGACCTTTGACTGCATGCTACAGGGATTGGCTATAGGACCTGGCGTGTGACCATGTCTTTTATTTTTTAATATAATTAAGTGTTCAAAGATCCTACCAATCGTGGGTCTGAAATGGAAGACAGGAGCACAAAAACTCCTCTTGCCAATGGGAATGCTTTAATGTGTTTTATTTAGACCCACAGTCTACCAACCTGAGTTTGAGGAAGTCCAGATTAACTAACATTTTACATCTTGGTTGTGACACTTTTTTGGCATAGCCATGATGCAACATGTTAGTTGTTATTTACTATGCCATGCACAGGGCTGACTTGTGTTGCTTTGAATGGCTTCGTAAACAAAATGTAGCTCAATGGAGCCCCTTGTGCTGCTTTGCTTTACGCTGCATCTGGGAAGCATGCTGTAGATGGAGCATGGGTGTTCCTATGCCTCTACCTATAGATTCTGGTGCATTCCCACTTTTATTAAAGCTAGAAATACTGGGAATGCCAGCCGGTGTTTGGGATACTCTATTGGGAATCACAATCTCCTGTGGCCTGACAGCTCAGTTTGGCTCAAGTTTTTCTTTAAGCATACTAAAGCAGTGCACATCTGAATAGGAAGGCCTTTGTTGGTTAGTGCACCAGGATCGAAAGTGTTCTTCTTATTGTTACAGCCATTTCTCAAGCACCTGAGCACTGGAGACTGTAGGTGCTTGAAGTAAAGGAGAATCTGACCTGTCCAGTAGTATGTCTATTATACTGTTGAACTCACCTCCCAGTATTCACTGTAAGTTTGTAATGTAATTGTAATTGCAATTGTAATTATATTTATATAATGCTTACTACCCCTGATGAGGTTTCAAAGCACTTTTCAACGAGCAGCACGCTACTGCGGAACCCAAAAGGTTTAGTGGTAGATTAGTATAGGTAAATATAAGGAAAATATTTGTTTTAGTGTGGGGAAATTTGAGTTAATTTTAGCGGTGGACATGTGAGCCTGTTAGTTAGAATAATTGAGGGATAGAAGAGGGAAGAATCCAGAAAGGGTTAATTGGGAGATCATAGTAGTAAGATGAGGTTTGGGATGAGTAAAGGAGAGATGAAGGAGGGAAGAATCTGTAGAAAGGTATTAGGGAGCTCATAGTAGTAAAATGAGGTGTGGGGTGAGTCAAAGGAGAGATACTGAGGGGAACGTTATTAGGGTTATTTGGGAGATCATAATAGTAAACTGAGGTTTGGGGTGAGCCAGGAGGGAGAGAGGAGGGAAGCATCTAGGAAGGGTTATTTTGAAGATCATATTAGTAGAATGATGTTTGAGCTGAGTCAGAGAGTGGAGATAGAGGATGTATTGAAGAGGCTTAGGGTCAGACAGAGTAGGGCATGGGCGAGAGTAATTTATTACTTTTGTACAGTATGGCTAAAGTAATAAATATATAAATACATTTTGAGTAGAAAGTGACTATGGCCCTCATTACAACCCTGGCGGTATATGCCGCCTACCGCCTTGCTGACGGCCGCCAACATACTGTGACCCCAACGGTAATCCGCTACGGGTGTTATGACCCACATAGAGAAATCCGCCACTATACCGACACCCACACAAGTCCGCCACACCAAAGGTCAGTGATAAACTGGAGGTACCAAAGCCCACACCGTTACGGCAACAGGAACACTCCCACTGTATCACGACCCACAAATCACTGCGGCGGTCTTTCAACCGAAGTAAACCATTGGCGGTACACACCGCCGCGCACAAAATAGAAACACACTTATAAAACCACACCACATTGGACAATTCAAACTACACACACCTGACACACATACACACACCACACCCACACACCCACACCAATATAAAACACACAATCACCTTACCCACAACCCTTTACGACCCAAAGGATTTGACAACTGAGAGAGAGACAAGGTAGGAGCACCCACTCAATCAGAGGCACAGAACACCATCACCCATACACCATCCATGCACCTCACACCACAACACATCACCCGACACATCACCCCACACATCCTCACACCTACCACTCACACCACATCCATGGCACCCCAAAGACACCCCAGGATTTCGTAGGAGAAGCTAAGGGTCATGGTGGAGGAAATCATCTGGGTAGAGCCACAGCTATTCGGATCACAGGTGCAGCTGACGTCCATTGTAAGGAAGATAGAGCTATGGTGGAGAGTCGTGGACAGGGTCAACGCCGTGGGACAGCACCCCAGAACAAGGGATGACATCAGGAAGAGGTGGAAGACCCACGGGGGAAGGTGCATTCTGTGGTTGCAAGACACCAGGGAGCTGTACAGAGGACTGGCCGTGGACCCCCACCTCCTCCCCCACAACTAACAACATGGGAGGAGCAAGTCTTGGCAATAATGCATCCTGAGGGCCTCGCAGGAGTAGCAGGAGGACTGGACTCTGGTAAGTCAAATCTTTACTACTAAATCCCCCACCCTACCTGCATGCCATCACAAACTCCTACCCCTACCCTCACCCCATCACTCCACCACCTCACATATACCCTCACATCACAACCCACCCATCCCAATACCAAGCCCTGCATGCAACACCTATGCATGGACACCCATCACAGACCTGTATGGACACCCATCACCACAGCATGCCCATCATAAAGATTCACCCAGCCCACAAAACCACCTCGAACACAAGGCCAAGCTGACAGGGAAATCACAATCATACAGAGAAACACATCCATGCACAAGGTGGCACACATAGATACATTAATGCTGCATTTGAATCCCCACAGGACCCCTACTCTATATCACCGGAGAGGAGGGGCCAGCTACAACCAGTCCACCCCCTGAAGAGGCCCACAGTGATGACAGCAGCTCTGCATGCCTGGATCAGGATGACCAACCTGGCCCATCAGGGACCTCTGGACAGTCGGTTCCCTTGCCACAGTCTCAACCCACCCCAGAGCCTCCCCCCTCAGGAAACAACAGCACAGCACACACCCAGCGGGCCCATGCCACTGTCCCCAGGACTTTTCAATCAGCAGTGTGTCCACCACTACAGGGACCCCAGGCAACCCAACAAACACAGGATGATCAGGGACCTGGTGTCAGTGGCAGTGGGCACACGGTTCGGGGACAGAGGCACAGGACAACAGGGAAGCTGTGTAACAGGGAGAGGACAGGCCAAGGGAACCCACTCTCCACGAGGCTCTCTCCAACATCCTGGGAGCATACCACCATTCCCAGGAGACCATGGGCCAGATACTGGCCAAGCCGAAGGAGACCCAGCAGCTGCTGGAGGGACAGTACCTAGGAGTCATGGATGACCTACAAACATCTACACCATCCTGGTCACCCTTGCAGGGGTGCTGGGTGACATGGCCAAGACCATAAGGGAGGCAGTGGCACAACAACGGGCCCCTGACACTAGCCACACAGATGAACAGCCCTCCACCTCCGCCGGCGCTAGTGGACAGGAGGCACCGCCACAGGACCAGCAGGCCACCAGCACTACACCCCCTGCAGAAGGAGAACCACCCCACAAACGGTCCCTGCGATCCAGGCAGAAGACGGAGAACATTGCCAAGACCCCCGCTAGAAAATAAGACTCTCCTGATTGTCACCCTTCTGTCCCACTATGTCACCCTGTCCACCTTGAACTGCCATTACTCCCCTTCCTATGCTCCATTGGACAATGCACCTGTGATACCAAGAGACTGGACTCTAACTGGACCTTCCTCCACCATCACCCCTGCCCATTTCACATCCCCTCTACTTATGAGCACTGAAATAAACACCCTTGGATCAAATACAAGTACGGAGTCTGTCAATTGATTGCAATATGTATTAGGTTAACAAGCTTGTTAGAAATGGAGTCTTTGGTTGACAGTCAGGTTACCCCCTGTTCAAGCAAGGACCCTCACTCTAGTCAGGGTAAAAGAGAATAACCCTCAGCTAACCCCTGCTTACCCCCTTGGTAGCTTGGCAGAGCAGTAGGCTTAACCTCAGAGTGCTAGGTGTAAAGTATTTGTACCAACACACACAGTAACTTAATGAAAGCACTACACAATGACACAACACCAGTTTAGAAAAATAGGAAATATTTATCTAAACAAAACAAGACCAAAACGACAAAAATCCGACATACACAAGTCAAGTCATGAATTTTTAGAGATTAAACTAAAAAATAGCGCTTAGAAACAAAAATGCTTCGATGAGATGTTAACATGGCGTCGTGACTGAGTCGTTCCCAACAAGCCGACACCAGCGGCGTCAGACACGGAGTCGTGTAGACCCCCAAGTACAGTACCTTTGGTGAAGAATGAAAACAAGCCGATGCGCGAAGTCAGAGATCGCGGCGTCTGTGCGAAACGTTGAATCCGTGCACTTCGAGCGGCGTCGGTCACGACGTAGTGCGGCGACTTCCACGGAGCCGCGGATTTCAGCGGGGCTGCTGCGGCGTCGGGCCTGCGAAGAGTGTCGCGTTCCAGTGAAGGTGACGGCGTCGGGTGCAGGCGGCGTTACCGGATTCAGCAGCGGCGTCGGTCCGGAGTCGTCCGAAGTCGATTTCCTTGGATTTCCACCAGCTTTTCTTTCAAGGGCCCAGGAACTGGATAGGGCACCACTTGTCAGAGCAGGAGTCTCTCCAGAGACTCCAGGTGCTGGCAGAGAGAAGTCTTTGCTGTCCCTGAGACTTCAAACAACAGGAGGCAAGCTCTAACTCAAGCCCTTGGAGATTTCTTCACAAGATGGAAGGCACACAAAGTCCAGTCTTTGCCCTCTTACTCTGGCAGAAGCAGCACTGCAGGAAAGCTCCACAAAGCACAGTCACAGGCAGGGCAGTACTTCTTCCTCAGCTATCAGCTCTTATCCAGGCAGAGGTTCCTCTTGGTTCCAGAAGTGTTTCTAAAGTCTGTAGATTTGGGTGCCCTTCTTATACCCATTTTAGTCTTTAAAGTCACATTTCTTCAAAGGGGACTCACACTTACTTGTGAAATCCTGCCTTGCCCAGGCAAGGCCTCAGACACACACCAGGGGGTTGGAGCCGGTATTGTCAGAGGCAGGCACAGTCCTTTCAGATGAGAGTGACCACTCCACCCCTCCCTCCTAGCAGAGATGTCTAATCAGGAAATGCAGGTTACACCCCAGCCCCCTTTGTGTCACTGTCTAGTGTGAGGTGAAAAACAATCCAACTGTCAAACTGACCCAGACAGGGAATCCACAAACACGGCAGAGTCACAGAATGGTTTAAGCAAGAAAATGCTCACTTTCTAAAAGTGGCATTTTCAAACGCACAATCTTAAAATCAACTTTACGAAAAGATGTTTTTTTAAATTGTGAGTTCAGGGACCCCAAACTCCACATGTCCATCTACTCTCTAGGGGAATCTACACTTTAATCATATTTAAAGGTAGCCCCCATATTATCCTATGAGAGAGACTAGCCTTGCAACAGTGAAAAACGAACTTGGCAGTATTTCACTGTCAGGACATATAAATCACATTACTATGGGGGTCATTCCGACCCTGGCGGTAGACTACTGCTAGGGCCGGGGACCGCGGATGCACCGCCAACAGGCTGGCGGTGCATCCATGGGCATTCTGACCGCGGCGGTACAGCCGCGGTCAGAAACGGGAAACCGGCGGTGTCCCGACAGTTTCCAGCTGCCCTAGGGAATCCTCCATGGCGGCGCTGCAGGCAGCGCCGCCATGGGGATTCCGACCCCCTTACCGCCAGCCTGGTCCATGCGGTTTTGACCGCCAGAACCTGGCTGGCAGTAACGGGTGTCGTGGGGCCCCTGGGGGCCCCTGCAGTGCCCATGCCAATGGATGGGCACTGCAGGGGCCCCCTAACAGGGCCCCACCAAGATTTTCAGTGTCTGCCAAGCAGACACTGAAAATCGCGACGGGTGCAACTGCACCCGTCGCACCCCTTCCACTCCGCCGGCTCCATTCGGAGCCGGCATCCTCATGGAAGGGGGTTTCCCGCTGGGCTGGCGGGCGGCCTTCTGGCGGTCGCCCGCCAGCCCAGCGGGAAACTCCGAATTACTGCGGCGGTCTTTTGACCGCGCAGCGGTATTCTGACAGCGGGACTTTGGCGGGCGGCCTCCGCCGCCCGCCAAAGTCAGAATGACCCCCTATATGTCCTACCTTATCCATACACTGCACCATGCCCTTGGGGCTACCTAGGGCCTACCTTAGGGGTGCCTTACATGTAAGAAAAGGGAAGGTTTAGGCCTGGCAACTGGGTACACTTGCCAAGTCGAATTTACAGTGTAAAAATACACACACAGACACTGCAGTGGCAGGTCTGAGACATGATTACAGAGCTACTTATGTGGGTGGTACAACCAGTGCTGTAGGCCCACTAGTAGCATTTGATTTACAGGCCCTGGCACCTCTAGTGCACCTAACTAGGGACTTACTAGTAAATCAAATAGGCCAATCATGGATAAACCAATTACATACAATTTACACAGAGAGCATATGCGCTTTAGCACTGGTTAGCAGTGGTAAACTGCTCAGAGTTGAAAAGCCAACAGCAACAGGTCAGAAAAAAATAGGAGGCAGGAGGCAAAAAGACTGGGGATGACCCTGCATAAGCAAAAGTCCAACAAAGCTGTAAATATTTCAATCCATATGTCCTGTTATATATACATTGGTATGACCTGTAGTGGGCAGCAGTACACATAGCAGGAACCAGAGTGGGGCACAGGGATCTGAAAATATAGGTGGCAAAGGGTAAAATCAGTGGCCAGAGACATAAGGTAAGAGGCTGTCTTGTACAATGTCCAACATTTAACTGAAATGCAATATGAACATACAGGGGGTTATTCCAACTTTGGAAGAGGTGTTAATCCGTCCCAAAAGTGACGGTAAAGTGACAGATATACCACCAGCCGTATTACGAGTCCATTATATCCTATGGAACTTGTAATACGGCTGGTGGTATATCCGTCACTTTACCGTCACTTTTGGGACGGATTAACACCTCCTCCAAAGTTGGAATAACCCCCACAATGTCTTACCTGTGTGTCACTGGAAGTATTGCAGAATAATGTTGCTCCTGTTGTCCACCTATTCTTCCTCTGCCTCCTCTTCCTCACTGTCCACAGGCTCCACCACTGCCACAAGACCATCTCCAGGCTCATCCTCCTGCAGAAAAGGCACCTGGTGTCTCAAGGCCAGGTTGTGCAACATGCATCAGGTAACGATGATCTAGCGCACCTTCTTGGGTGAGTAGTACAGGGGTCCACCAGTCAGATGGAGGCACTGGAATATGGCCTTCAGGAGGCCAAAGATCCGTTCTACAATCCTTCTTGTACACCCATGTGCCTCATTGTAATGTCCCTCTGCCCTTGTCCTGGCACTCCTCACTGGGGTCAGTAGCCATGAGAGGTTGGGGTAACCAGAGTCACCTGCAAATATCGAGGGATACCTGTTAGAAACACACTAACCCTTTGTGACAACCCCATCCCTAGACACCTACTCATACTGTGTGGGGACCTTAGGCTCACCTATGAGCCACACCCGGTGCCTCTGGAGTTGGCCCATAACATATGGGATGCTGCTATTCCTCAAGATAAAAACGTTATGCACAAAGCCAGGGTATTTGGCATTCACATGGGAGATGTACTGGTCCGCCAAACGCACCATCTGCACATTCAGAGAGTGATAGCTTTTTCTATTCCTGAAAACTTGCTCAGTTCACTGGGGTGGGGGGGCAAATGCCACATGTGTGCCATCAATGGCACCTATGATGTTGGGGATATGTCCCAGGGCATAAAGGTCAGCTTTCACTGTGGCCAAATCCTCCACCTGGGGGAGCACGATGTAGCTGCACATGTGACATGTGCAACACTCTGATCAACACGTTAGAGAACATTGGCTGAGACATCCCTGATGCCATGGCCACTGTTGTTTGGAAGGAACCACTTGCCAGGAAATGGAGCACTTGACAGGACTTGCACTAGAGAGGGGATACCAGTGGGCTGCTGGATGGCTGACATCAGGTCTGGCTCCAATTGGGCACAGTTCCTGGATTGTGGCACAATCAAGTCAGTAGGTAATGATAATGTGTCTGTCCTCCATTTTTGCAAGGTCCACCAGGGGTCTGTACACCGGAGGATGGTGCCATCTCATATGCAGCCTCATTGGTTTGAGCCTATGGAAGAGAACGGTGAGCAGAGGGTCACATTCCCACATCTATTGCACTAATGTTGTTTTTTTAACTTTACAGAAACAAAATGTGAATCCAAAAATCAGTTGCTGTGCCAATGTCTGCTGTGACGCAGTTAGGTGCCATGCCCTGTGGCCTCCTGAAATGGCAGATGCCTGACCAGTGAGGAGGGATAAGTGGAAATTAGGTAATTGCGCTGGCGCTGTGCGCCGTCGCGGTATGTGGTCAATGACCGCCGCAGAACTTTGCATTGGTTATCATTGGGGCCTATGGGTTCCAGGAGCAAATGGCAATGTACGCCGGTGGTGATGGTACACCGCCATTTTCTATCTATGCACTCACTTGCTACCTGGCCATCAACAGGAGAGGACCTACACTGCAAGTGCTGCTGTGACCTGTGTATGGAAGCAACAATGGCTCTAGTGTCTGGGGAAAGGGCCCCTGCCTTCACTGCAGAGGAGGTGGAGAAACTGGTGGATGGGGTCCTACCCCAGTACACGTTACTCTACGGTCCTCCAGACAAACAGGTGAGTACACTGTGACCATGATGCATGGGCCATGAATGTCTGGAGTGCTGTGTGTGTAAGCCACATGTTGGGAGGGCTGGGGGGCCCTGGCCAGAGTGCAGCATGTAAGGTGGTCAAAGTATGTGCGTCAGGGGATAGGTGGGATCTGGTGTGCAATGAGTGTGACGGTCCAGACGGGTGACTAATTCCCTTTTCTGCTGTCTTTTCCCTGCAGGTCAGCACCCACCAGAAAAAGGGTATTTGGCGTGCCATCGCCGAGGAGGTGTGCACTCTGGGGGCCTTTGACAGGCGGAGCACCCACTGCCGCAAACGGTGGGAGGACCTGCGCCGCTGGGCAAAGAATATGGCGGAGGCCCAGCTGGGGCTGGCCTCCCAACGAGGAAGGGGTGCCCGTCGCATCATGACCCCCCTGATGTTTCGCATTCTGGCGGTGGCCCATCCGGAGTTGGATGGGTGCTTGAAAGCATCACAGGAGCCACGAGGGCGTGAGTACTGAATCTGACTCCTGCTGTGCACGTGTTAGGAGTTATCTGGGTTGGGGGTGTGGGCTATGGGTGCCCCTAGGCCAGGGCAAAGATGGCAGGGTAGGTCCCTTGTTGGGCAGGCTCTGAGGCACACCTACACCAATAGTGCCAGTGGGCATCTACTACTGGGCAGGGTCCTTTGGGTTTCTGGGGTGAAGCTGATGGCGTTAGGCATTGTACCCCATGGGCTGGTGACTATCTTAGGAACTGGCTGGGCATGGCCTTGTGTCCGCCAACGGTAGTGGTGTTGCTGGCATTGACCAAGTGTATCCTCTGTCTCTCTCCCCCTTATTGTTTTGTCACCCTGTCCTTATGTGCATTAGTATCATCTGGAAGAGGAGCAGAGGTACCAGCGATTGAGGGAGCTGCATCCCACACAGGCCTGGAGGCCTAATCCACCGACGGTGAGGGCACCAGTGGGATGGAGGGTGAGGGGAGCACCACGACAGGGACAGGAGGGGAGACCACAGACAGCTACTCCTCCTCCAATGGAACCTCACTGGCAGACACCTCTGTGCTCACCCCAACTACAGGTACAGCTGCCACCCCCCTACCAGCATGTTTCCCGTGCCCGCTCACCCAAGAGGGTGGGCATCTCTTTTGCCCCAGGCACCTCAGGCCCTGCCTCAGTCAGTCCTGCTGTCCTCAGTGAGGAGGCTATTGACCTCCTGAGATCCCTCACTGTTGGGCAGTCAACCATTCTGAATGCCATCCAGGGTGTCAAGAGGCATTTCCAACAAACAAATGCATACCTGGAGGAAAATCACTCTGGCGTGGCAGCTCATCAGAGAGCATTTCAGGCTCTGCCCTCAACACTGATGGTAGACATTGTCCCTGTGTCTAGCCTCCCCCCTTCAACTTCCTCTACCCAGTCCCAATTCCTCCAACCCCAGCCTTTCCAAAGCACATCTATAGACCAGCATGCACACAAGACAACACACCGGAGTGGTTCAGGCAAACACAAGCACCACATATCATCCCAAAGGCACTCACACAAGCACCACCCCCTTGCAGACACACCAACATCCACTGCCTCCACTGTGTCCCCCTCCTCGTCGTCGTCCACCTCCTTCCCAGTATCATCTCAACTCACACCTGCATGCACTACATCCTTATCCACTACCACCATCACCAGCACACCCATCACAACATACCCCTCACGAGCAGTCACCACTCCCACAACCATACACACATCTCCTGTGTCCTCTCCCACTGTGTTTGTAACTCCTCCTCCCGAAGTACACAAACGCAAGCACACACCCACGCAACAGCCATCCACCTCACAACAGAATCCAGCACATGCAACTTCACCCAAACTCAGCAGACAGACACCTTCTACTACCACTTCCTCTTCCTCCACTCCCAAACCCTCTCCCTCGTCCCACCCCAGTGTGTCTAAAAAACATTTCCTAACTAACATTGACCTGTTCCCTAACCCTACCCCCCTCATTCCCCTCAGGTCAAGGTGTCCAGAATCCAGATCAGCAACTCAGCCACCAAGTTACCATCCAATGTGGACCCTGCAGCTCCCAGAGGCTCAAAGGGGGCACCCGTCAGGAAAGCCAGTGTACCACCAACCCCTGCAAAGGACCAAACCATACCACCACCTGACAAGGTGAAGAAGGGGCCAGCATGCAGCAGGGGCATGGATGACGACCCACCCAGCAAAGCCTCCTCCAAACCTCCAGCTGACTGAGCCAAGGGCAAAACAGCATCAGCCAAGGTGAAGAAGGGGCAGAAAACTGAAGGCAAGGCACTTCAGCTGACGGAGGATGCAGGTGAAGCCCTGGTGCCCACCAGCAGAACCGCCAGCCCCACCACCTGCACCGCATGCAGCACCGCCAGCAGCCTCACCGCAATCACCACCAACTGCACCGCCGCTGCCACCACTACTGTCAGCAGCAGCATCCCCAGTGGGCAGCCGTCCGAGGCTGAAGGAGAAGGGCTTGAGCCTCCCTCCACCACTGGCGGCACCACAGCCAGCACCGCCAGAAGCCCCGCCTCAAGCACCCTCGCACACACCACCACCTGCACCGCTGGCAGTGGCACCACTACTAGCACAAGCAGCCCCAGTGGGTGGCAGTCTGAGGGTGCAGGGGATGGGCTGGAGCCTCCCCTCACCACTGCCAGCACCAACACCAGCACCACCACTGCCACCACTGAGCAGCCGTCACCGCTAGCGGACAGTGTGTAGTCCTGTCTCCATGGGCTGTTGTGCGTCCTCCCCCCTGAAAAGCATGTGGGTCTGACACCCAGGTGAGAGACTGTGACTTTGCACTCCCCAAGATCTGCATCACAGGGCACAATGCCCCCTCCAGGGCCAGTGGAAGAAGCCATCCACTCACCCTATCCTTGGCAGAATGAAGCACACTGGGTACAAGGCCCCCTCCGAACCAGTGGAGAAAGGCATCCACCCACCCTATCCTTGGCAGGATGAAGCACATTGGGCACAAAGCCCCCTCCAGAACCTGTGGAGAAAGGCATCCACTCACCCAATCCTTGGCAGGATGAAGCACACTGGGCACAAAGCCCCCTCCAGAACCAGTTTAGAAAGGCATCCACTAACCCAATCCTTGGCAGGATGAAGCACACTGGGCACAAAGCCCCCTCCAGAACCAGTGGAGAAAGGCATCCACTCACCCTATCCTTGGCAGGATGAAGCACACTGGGCACAAGGCCCCCTCCAGAACCAGTGGAAGAAGCCATCCACTCACCCTAGCCGTGGCAGGATGAAGCACTCCGGGCTCCAAGCCCCCTCCAGAACCAGTGGAGAAGCCACCCACTTGAGAGACTGTGGCTTTGCACTCCCCAGGACCAGGCACTGGGCAAACCACCCACTTGAGCGACTTGAGAGACTGTGGCTTTGCACTCCCTAGGACATCACTGTGGGCATGGAGTCCCCACCAGGAGCAGTGGCGTTGTCCCATCTTTCGGCTGAGGTGCCCCCCATTCCCAATCCCACTGAGGTGCCTGTGTGTATACAAGCTGATGGCTCTGCAGTGTTCTCTCCGTATTGAAGCAGGAGCCGCCGCCGTCTTTGATGTTCCTGGTAAATGAGGGGGTAGACCAACATCAGCAGGACCTGTAACTCGGGCTCCATGGCATCCTGGTTCTTCGCTGAGTGTCGAGAGGTGAGTGGTTTCCCTTCCTGTTTCTGCTGTGCTTTTGATGGCATTGGTACCACCCCGGAAAAGCTGGACCATTGGCGGGCTGTGATAGGGTGGGCGTTACATTGTCTTACGCCTGTCTGTTGTCGGTGACCACCGCAGTGTTTGTTGCTACCGCCGTTGCGGTCGGAGTGTTAAAGTGGCTGTCTGTGTTGGGGGTTTCCGCCGTGGTTGTAATCCCCTTTTTTTTACCGCCGGCCTGTTGGTGGTTACTGCCGCTTTAACACCGACCGCCAGGGTTGTAATGAGGGCCTATGTGAATAAGGAAGATAATATATTTAGAGTTGTATTGTTTAAACACAGACTTTCAAGTGTTGCGGTATTTGAAGGTATTTTATCTATTTACTTTTTATAACATTACATTTTTATCTTCTTCTCAATATTTCAATAGTGAAATGCTTATAGAGAAATAGTCAAGATAATATTTACCTACTGTGATAGATAAATAAAACAGAGACTCATAAACATCTAATCAAACAGCTTATATAGGGGGTTATTCTAACTTTGGAGGAGTGTTAATCCGTCCCAAAAGTGACGGTAAAGTGACGGATATACCACCAGCCGTATTACGAGTTCCATAGGATATAATGGACTCGTAATACGGCTGGTGGTAAATCCGTCACTTTTCCATCACTTTTGGGACGGATTAACACCTCCTCCAAAGTTAGAATAACCCCCATAGAAACTATGCAATGACATATAAACAAGCTAAGTAATTTATATATATATATATATATATACAGTATATATATATATATATATATATACAGATAAAAAGATAGATAGATAGATAGATAGATAGATAGATAGATAGATAGATAGATAGATAGATAGATAGATAGATAGATAGATAGATAGATAGATTGATAGATATAGATGCAAAACGGAAGAGAGAACTCTGGGTAGTTCCCAAGTTTAGTTGGAGAGCAGCTCCAGTAAGGAGCACCCTGCAACACCAGCGACACTCTAGATGTGCTCACCTCAAATGTCTGTTTATCTAGCAAAGTTTTTAAGCATAGGATCAGCACAGTGCTATCCATGCCGAGCTAGATAGGGACATGGGCCTACATGTACGAAGCTAAAGAATTGCGAGCCGGATATAGCGACTCAATGCAAATCGCTATTTCCGACTCGCAAAACGGGATGTAAGTAGAAATCGCTATCCCATTTTGCGATTTGGTGTGGAGTCGCATCACAATTTGCCAAATCACAAATTGTGATTTTGCAAATTGCACATGGGTGTGGCCCGGAGTTGCAAATTGCGACTGTGTTGTAATTTGTGAGGGGATGCCAAAAAAAAAGAAGAAAACACACTTCCTGATTCTGAGTGATGACATCAGAACCAGGAATTACCCCCCATGAAACTGGGAGGAGTTCACCCAGCACAGACAGCAGAGGCACACTCATCTGAGAGGAGCAACTGCAGCCATGTCGACTCAGAGCAAGGAGACACCCACTGCTAGGAGGAAGAGGAAACTGAAATTTTCTGATAAGGAGTTGGAGGTCCTGACTGAGGAGTACTGCCTGCACCATGAGGTCCTGTTTGGCAAGGCAGCAATGAGTGTCCCTGACACACAGAAGAAGAAGATCTAGCTGGACATTCAGAGTAAGATCAATGCAATAGGAGTCAGCCATCGCACCATTGATGAGGTCCGCAAAAGGTGGTACGACCTCAGGACCAAAGAAAGGGTGGCAGAGCGGATGAGGGAGGTGCACGGAACTGGTTGAGGACCATCCACAGTACCACCTCCTACAGCCATTGAGAGCATGGTGAAGACCACTCTGGAGACAGAGGCTGTCGTAGGAATTTGGGACCTGGAAAGTTCAGCACCGGGAACTTCCAAAAGTAAGTAGCAAATCTCACTTATTTACACCATTCAATTCACCATGCACACAACCAAAATACACAAAAGCAAGCATCATCCAAAATTGTTCCATCCCTATATTGCACACTACAGAACAATGCATTATTGGCAATGTAGTACAATAGTCCAACTTTTGAGGAATATTTATTTTGATACACCACACATATGAGAGGCACTGACAGTGTATCTCCTGTGTCCCACAGGTCTCCCACAAGTACCAACCGATGACCCTCGTGTGCGGGGAGATGAATCTGCCACCATCACAGCGGACGAGGCTGCCAGTGTATCTGCAGGAGAGTGCATGACCACACCACTTGTCCACCATGCACGTGAGATCACTGAGGAGACAGATGTGGACACTGAGACAGGCAACCTGACACCGGGGCCACAGATGAGTGTGAGCCAGCCACATAGATCAGCTGGGCCAGGGCGGAGACGGCGACATCAAACACAGTCAGCAGGTGAGAAGGATATCACAGGTGAACAATTCCTAGGACTGGAGGCATCCTTACTGAGCAGTAACCGCCTGCAAAAAAAGGAAATGCGGTTAATGAACAGAAACCTGCACAGACTGGAACAGACCCTCCCACATAGATTTGCCAATGTTGACACACAATTTACCACCATGAACAACAACATGGCAAGCCTCACCACCGCCACAAATGACCTGTGCAGTGAAATGGTAGCGGATAGGGCCCATGCAAGGTGCAGAGAGCGCAACACTGCTGCCCATTTGGACCGCCTGAATCAGTCGATTGGCCGCCTCGCAACCACAACTACCTGCCTGTCAAGGCGCACTGTTACGCTACAGGTGGAACTTGGGCATTTTGCTGGTGATGTAGCAAGGGGACTAGGGCGCATCAGTCATGCAGTGGACCTAATACAGACCACCCAAGCAGCAAGGGGCATTGGCGATACCCCTCAGAATAGTGAGGACATCTCCAGCGAGAGCAGCTTGTCTGCCTCAGATGCACGCATCCTGCGGAGTAGCAGTGCCCACCAAACATCAGGGGACCAACCAGGATCGGGCCATGGTGGCTGTAGTCGCAGGAGGGTGTGATTTTGCTAATCTGGTATTTGCCTGAGGCACATGATGTAAATGTGTCAGACGTTGTTACATTTTACTTTTTTATTGCTAGTCAAACGTCAACAGTTTATTATTCCACTCATGACATTAAAGGGATTGTTTTTTTTGCACAACCTGGCTATGTGTGTCTTATATTTGTGAGTGATGTAATGGTTGCCACGTACCTGCCAAAGTAGTGAGTTGCAATGTGGTCCCATCTCCGCCTTCCCTCCAGTGCAATGCTATCATCCCCAGGCTGTCATTGTAGTGGCTCTTGCTCCTCATCCTCCGAATCTGTGTCATCTAGAGTGAGATGTAGTCCACGTCTGGTTGCTTTGTTGTGTAGGATGGCACATGTCGCCACAATCTTGCATGCAGTCTCTGGGGCATACTGAAGTGCCCCTCCACTTTTGTGCAGGCATCAAAAACTTGCTAAAGGTCCCCTCAATTACGGTTCTGGTTCGCCGATGTCCAATGTTGTAGCGCCTCTCATTCTGATTGGCAGGTGTTAGGTATGGTGTGAGTATCCATGGCCTCAGAGCATATGCACTGTCACCTGTGTAACAAAACAGCAGATATGAGCATGGCTTCACGTGGTTATGCAGTGACATGTATTTAAGACATTAGTGTGTACTACACAGTACCTAATAAATATCCTTTGCAAAACACCTGACATTCTAGGCGTTGGTGTATCCCACTTTGCCTGAATATGTATGCATCATGTGTACTCCCTGGGAATTTTGCCACTAAATCAGTTATTACATTATGGGCATCACATACCACCTGGATGTTGAGTGAGTGAGTACATTTCCTATTGTGGAACACATATTTCAGATTTGCAGGTGGGCAAATGGGTATATGTGTCCCGTCCACACACACTATTACATGGGGAAAGTTTGCAATTCTGTGGAAGTCCAATTTGGTGTGTATTTCCTCCTCATTCCTGGAAAGGTATATGTATCTGAACCTGTGTGCGAGCATGGCATCTATGAACCATCTAAAGAATCATGAAAGGGCACTTTGGGACACCCCACCAGCAACAGCAATCACCCCCTGGTAGCTACCTGAGGTAAAGAGGTGCAGTGAGCAGAGCACTTGCACATGTGTGGGGATGGAGCAGCTGCGCAAGGTCTAGCTTTCTAGCTGAGGTTTCAGCAGTTCAATAATCTCTAAGATAACTGTGCTGCTCAGTCTGTATTTGTCATATATTTCCTCCTCAGTTTGTTGAAATATGGTCTGCCTGGTTCTGCATTTCCTCTCCTGTCTCCGCCTCCTCCTCCTCTACTTGGCAGCCTGGACTCTCCTCCTCCATGCAATCACTTAGAGTGCAGCCATTTTGAGAAACCCAGATGCCTTCTGGGTCGGCTTTTATACTTTGGTTCTGGTTACCACCTGTTTGGAATCAGTACTAATCTGGGTGTGCAAAACGGGCTTTTTGCGACTATTCGCAATTTGCGACTACCCTGTACATGTGCTTTGCGACTCGCAAATTTCAATTTCCGAATTGCGAGTCGCAATCTCAAGTCGCAAGTTTTGCGAGTCAGGAACTGGTCGCGTCGCTATTTGGGACTCCGAAATGGCATTGGAACACACCATTTCACTTTTTGCACGGTCGCAAATAGCACTGCAACCAATTTGCGACTCACAAAACTTTCGTACATGTGGCCAAAAGTCTTTTGCCATTTGTACAGAAAAGTCTTTAAGTATAGGTTTGGCACAGTGTCAATCTTGACAAACGGTAAAATAACAAAAGCCATTTACCACTCCAGGCACAGTATTACAGCTTTGGACTGGTAAAATACCATCAAAGCCTATGGCCCTCATTATGACCTTGGCGGGCGGCTTCAGCCGCCCGCCAAGATTTGACCCCGGGTGGGCACCAATGCGGCCGCACTCCCGCCACGGTCATTTTGAGATCCCCGCTGGGCCGGTGGGTGCCGGCCATGCGGGGATCACGTCCGCAACACAGGAGCCGGCTCCAAATGGAGCCGGCGGTGTTGCGGCCGTGTGACGGGTGCAGTTGCTATGCAGACAGTGAAAAGCTGAATGGGGCTCTGTCAGGGGGCCCCTGCACTGCCCATGCCAGTGTCATGGGCAATGGAGGGGCCCCCAGGGGCCCCGCAACTCCTGATACCGGCAGCCTTTTCCTGGCGGTTCAAACCGCCAGGAAAAGGCTGGCAGTTGGGGACTCGTAATCCCCTGGGCGCTGCCCTGGTGGAATATCACCGCCGGGGCAAATGTGGCAGGAAACCACCGGCCCCAGCGGTGCGCCGGTCAAAATACACAAGATTGCACCACCAGCCTGTTGGCGGTGTAATCGCCAAAACAGCACTGGCGGTCTTTGACCGCCAGGGTTGTAATGGCCCCCTATATATTTATACATATGTATATGTAACAGTTAGTAATCTATACATTTGTTAAACAGGCCTAAAGAGTATGTATGTATTTTAAGAGAAAACAGCATAGTTACTATACATATATATTCAAAGAAATACATGTCTAAATTATATTGAAAAAGTTGATGTCAATGTGCAGAATAATACATTCATTTAGAAAAACAAAATTCCATCACTATTATTGAATGCACCCATCAGGAACTCTCCACCCACCCAGACTCAGAAACATGTAATCAGACAGGTTCTGAGACCTAAGTCTGAGGTTACTGATTGAAAGGTCACAGGTGAGGTGGCACACAGCTGGCAGACAAACATACAAACAGGAAACTCCGTTCAATCCCACAGATAAGAACAGAATCACCACAGTGGTCCTTGGACAATTGGCCCCAATAAAGTACACATGGCCGGAGGGGTGCACATGTTCCCAAAAGACCATAAAGTCAGATGCCACACAAAGTTAGGGACACTCAGCCAATCATAACATAGCACACACAGAAACACGCAGCAATCGTGTACCCCTCAGGCCGGACATCTGGACACATTACCCACTGGCTCCATTGTGTCCACGCAAGGTTGAGAATGTTGAAATTGTTTTATGATACCGAGAAGAAATGTATGTAACACCGCTCAGATCGAGTTTACTTTGAGACAGTCCTCAGATCCCCTTTCTGTAACTGTTCTCCCAGCCATAGTGTTTAATTAAACCAACTGTTCCTCTTTTGCCAAACGTCTTTTGTTTTTGTCAATTCTTACAAGAAAGAGCCAAGTCTTGAACAGTCTTCTGAAGATAAGATATGTGGATCTTATATTTGGAAATAAAGAATTCCATAGTTTGGATGCTTGAACAGAGAGTGATGTACCACCTATTGTCTTTTTCTTGTATGGTAGGGTTTTGAGGTGAGATGCCAATCTTGAGCAGAGGTTCCTTTGTTGAATGCATTTAGTGATTGTATTCCTGATGAAAAGCCATCCTGTTGCATTTATTGCTTTGTGGGTGATTCAAAGCAGCATGAAGGTGGATCTTCTGGCAACTAGTAACCAATGTAGGGCTCTTAAGGCAGTTTAGATGTGGGCTTGTGACTGTACATGTAGGAGTAGTCTGGCAACAGAGTTCTGAATCCGTTTTGTGTAGTATAGTTTGTTTGAGAAAGGAGGAGTATTTATGATATTCGTTCTGTTTTGAAGGTAGGATGTGATCCAGTCAAAAGCAGTCCCCTCTATGCCAACTTTGCAGAGTCTTTGTATTAGGGTGTATTGGTCAACTGTGTCAAAGGCAGCTGAGAGGTCCAGGAGAAGTAGTGCAGAAACTCCATTATGATCTACTGTGTTTTAAGGTCATCCTAGATGGTGATGAGGGCAGATTATGGGCCTGATTCAGACCTTGGTGGGCGGCCGAGGCCGCCCGCCAAGGTCCCGCCGACAAATGACCGCACCGCGGTCAAAAGACCGCGGCAGCCATTCATACATTTCTGCTGGGCCGGCGGGCGCTCTCCAAAAGAGCGCCGCCGGCCCAGCGGAAATGCCCCTGCAATGAGGATGCCGGCTCCGACTGGAGCCGGCGGAGTTGCAGGGGTGCGACGGGTGCAGTGGCACCCGTCGCGTATTTCAGTGTCTGCATAGCAGACACTGAAATACTTTGTGGGGCCCTCTTACGGGGGCCCCTGCAGTGCCCATGCCATTGGCATGGGTACTGCAGGGGCCCCCAGGGGCCCCGCGGCACCACCTACCGCCATCCTGTTCCTGGCGGGAGACCCGCCAGGAACAGGATGGCGGTAGGGGGTGTCAGAATCCCCATGGCGGCGGAGCGCGCTCCGCCGCCATGGAGGATTCTGCAGGGCAGCGGGAAACCGGCGGGAGACCACCGGTTTCCCGCATCTGACCGCGGCCGAACCGCCGCGGTCAGAATGCCCTGCGGGGCACCGCCGGTCTGTCGGCGGTGCTCCCGCCGACCCTGGCCCCGGCGGTCAGAGACCGCCGGGGTCAGAATGACCCCCTATGTGCCTCTTCCTGGGCAGAACCCAGTTTGGTAGTCTGAAAGTATGGAGTTATCTTCAATGAACTATGAAATCAAGCGAATACTGGTCTTTCTTTCAGTTTGCCCATGAAAGGACCATCTGTAATGGGTCTGCAGTTGTTGGGGATCATTGGGTTCGAGGTTTATTTTCTTTTATAATGGGCATATGTACACCTTTTTATGTCTTCTGGAAAGATTCCAGTAGTTAAAGAATTATTGATGATAAAAGAATGTTCTTGAAAATGTGTGGTCGACAAGTGTCCGAAGAGTAGCCGGAAGGGCTGCTTGCTTTGACCAGCTTCATAAATTCACGTTGTGATATTTGTTCAAAGGAATAAGGAGGCTGGGTTATTCTACTGTTGGAAGGGATATTTGGAAATGGGTTGGTGCTGGTGGTTTTCCTTTGTTTAAAATAGGAGTCTAATGTGTCTACTTGGCTGTGAAATGATTTTCCAGTTTGTCTGTGAACTCTCGAGTAATGGGATGAGTTCCTCCCATGCATTTAGGTTTACGAAATTCAATGAGAATATTATTTAAAAAAATATATGCAGATTTAGCATTTTGAATTCTGTCTGAATAGTACCTTTTTTGCTTTTTTGATTATTGATTTGTATATTCTGTTACGTTTGTATAGGTAAGGTTTGTCTTGATTGCTGTTTGTTATGAAACAGGTTTGTTGCAGCTTTCTGATTTGTTGTTTTATCTTCTTTAGGTCTGTATTTCTCCAAGGTTCTTGCTTTCTTTTGTCCTGTTTTGTTATTCTTAATGATAGTAGGATATCCAAAGCTTCCTGTAGCCACTTATAAAGTTTTTTTTAAACATAATGTATTGTGTATAGATCTGTGTTGGCTGTTAGTTGGGTTTCTAAGTATTAAAAACTGAGGCCCATATTTATATTCAGTTTGCGCTGAATTAGCTTCATTTTTTTACTCTAATTCAGCGCAAACCTAACTCCATATTTATACTTTGGTGCTAGACATGTCTAGCAACAAAGTTATGGAGTTAACATTGTTTTCTGGACGTGAACACCTACCTTCAGTCAATGAGATTCCAGAAAAGGATGATATGGCCTTTGCGCCATACTTATCCCTGTGCTAAAATTCAGCACAGGGGATGGGGGCCTTAAATAATGATGCTAAGCTTGCTTAGCGCCATTATTTAATGCCTGGGTATGGGCAGGCATAAGGGGACCTTTAGGCATATTTCCATGGTCAGAGACCGTGGAAAGTGCCCACAGGTGCCCTTCCCTGGCCCCAGGGACACCCCCAACCACCCCCACCAACACCAGAGGGACACCACAGGATGGGGAGCCATCCCAGGTAAGTCCCGGTAAGTATATATATATTTTTTTTTCTTACCCCACTCGGGGGCCCTGACTTGGGGCCCCGTGCACGACGCTGGCCCCAGTGGCCATGCCCCAGGGACGTTTGTCCCCTGGGCATGGCCATTGGGGTGGTGGGCATGGCTCCTGTCTTAACTAAGACAGGAGCCATGTCCATGGTGGTTGTGCACCAGAAAATTGAGCCACACTGCTTAGAGGCAATTTTTCTGCCTCTAAACAGTGTAGCGCCATAATTCAGCGCACAGGCCCTGGTTTCCCCTATGCCTCCCCCGCCTTGTTAGTGTCCTTTCCAAGGACGCTAACAGGGCATCAGCGCCAGCTAACGCTATTCCATAAATATGGCGCCCGGCCAGCGTCTTGGAATACCGCTAGCCGGCGCTATACTTTTTCATGCAAAACTGCGCTAACGCAGTTCTGCGTGAAAAAGTATAACTCTGGCCCTGAGTTTGTTCCAAGGCCCATAGGTGGATGCATTTAAATTGGTCTTGAAAGTGATGATTTGTGGTTTTTATGTTGAAAAGCTACCAAATGGTGGTCTGACCATGTGACTGGAAGGATCTTTTGAAAAGTACCTAGTTCTGGATTTGGAAAAAATGACATCTAGGATGTGTCCAGCTATGTGTGTGGGATAATGTGTACAATCTGATGTAGGTTCAGTGTGACCATACCACCAATGGTAGTTTTTGGATGGGGCCTATTTGGTTTGTCAAACCAAATATTTAGGTCCCCAAGAATGCACAGGCTGGAGTATAGTGTTCTAAGGTTTGAAACTGTGTCTAGAAATGTGTCTGGGAATGTTGCATTTCTAGGCGGTGAATCTGGTGAGGCAGTTTGGAGATTATGTTTTGGTGGTGGTGTGACTCTGTTTTGTAGAGGAGTGAGCAGTATATCTTGAACAGCAGGTATATCATTAGTGCTGGTATTAACTGAATGGGGGCTGCAATCGTGTTTTTTTCTATATTGTGTTCCTCGCCCCGGAATGCTTGGAAGGCATTTGTTGGCTCTGCATGTGGTGGTCGTGGGAATGGTGGTTGAGAGTGAGATGGTGAGTTATGTTGTTTTTGTAGAGTGGTCTTGTTGTGTAACAGACATGGGATGTGAAATTGTGAAGAGTGCCATGCTGTTTATTTTGTTTGCGTCTGTTTAGGGTGGAAGAAAGATGGGTTAGGCATGGTGGTGGAGCATGTGGGATATATTTTGAGGCTCTAAGGCCCTGATTTATACTTTTTGGTGCAAAACTGCACCAACTCAGTTTTGCACCAAAAAGTTTAGCTCCAGCTTGCACCATTTCTGTGCACCTGATGGGCACCATATTTATGGAATGGTGCAAGCTGGTGCAAAGGGCAGGCTAACGGCAAAAAAATGACTTTAGTTGGGTTGGGCTGGCAGTATGGAAGAAGGGGTTTTTGCACCAAAAAATGACGTTAGACAGGTTAGAGTAAAGAAAATGACTCTAACCTGCCTAGAGTCATTTTCTGATGTAAAACCATCCATACCACATGACTCCTAGCTTAGAAAAGACAGGAGTCATGCCCACCACCCCAATGGCCAGGACAGGGGACCAGGTTCCCCTAAGAATGGCCAATGCACCCAGTGCCATGTAGGGGGCCCATTTCAGGGCCTCCAATGGCAGATTAAAAAATAAAATAAAATACTTATCTGTACTTACCTGTATTTACCTGGGATGGGGTCCTCCATCCTCCACTGTCCCACTGGTGTGGGTGGGGGCAACCCTGGGGCCTGCGGAGGGCACCTGGTGACTTATTGCATGGGATTCCACCATGGAAATAGGCCCACAGGTCCCCTAACGCCTGCCCTGACCCAGGCGTTAGAAAATGGGGCAAAGCAAGCTTTGCACCATTTTTTGACCCCTCCTCCCTGCCGTGCACCATTTTTACACAGGAGTATAAATATGGCGTTAAGGCCACAGAGTCATTTTTTGCACGGGAATGCCTATCTTGCATCTCATTAAGGCAAGGTAGGTTTCCACTTCCAAAAAATGAATTTAACTCCATAAATTTGGCGCTAGACGGGCCTACCGCCAAAGTATAAATATGGAGTTCGTTTTGCACTGAATTAGAGTTTTAAAAATGACGCTAATTTGGTGCAAACAGAGTATAAATATGCCCCTAAATTGTGAAATGGATGAGAGGTGGCTAAATGATAAATGTTGTGTTGGTGTATTTGTTGTTGGTGTTGTTGAAGATAGAACATTTGGGAGTAAAGATGGATTAGGATGTGTGTTATTTGTGAAGTGATAAGGGAGGGAGTGGGTATATGTTTCTAAATTGTGACAAAAAAGTATTATGAAACTGTGTGTAATTTTGATGTGCTGGTGTGTGTATTTTCTTTTGTTTTTGTGGAGTAGTGAGAGGAGATATTGATGTAGTGGTTTTTGGAGAAGTATGCATATGTAAAGTACTGCCAGTAAGTGGTATTTGATTAGTACAGGGGTGGTGGTGTGTTCCGGAGAAGAGTGTATGTGGTATGTGAAAGGGGATGGAGAAGACACTGAAATCTGTATGAACTTTATTTGTGGTATGTGAGTAGAATGCCTTGAAATGTTATGGATGTGGTTGGCTTAAGGTGGTTGCTGGTAAAGGAATAATTGGTCAGCATCTCTGGAACAGGCCCAAACAAGCAATTGCCCTTGTCCTCTCCACCCTTAGCTGAGACGCCCTGAACCCTAGCCTTAAATAGCCCTATTGGCAAATGGGAACCCTAGTCCTAACAAATCAGAAAGCTAGTCCTAAACCCTAGAGCCAATGGAAGACCTGGCCCTATTAATCAATCACAGCCCTAGCCCTATTACCCAATCTACACCCAGACCCTAAGCCATAAGTCCTGTCAGAAGCCTAGCCCTAACATCCAGTCAGAACTCAATCAATAAACCCTCAGACCAATAGAAACTCTAGCCCTAATGACCAATCAGATCACAAGATGCAAAAACCAGTAAAAACATTTTTTAAAGTGCATGCCTCTGGGTCAGGGGGTAAAGGGGCGCTCTTCAATTCAGAATCTCGTTGGACACAGACACACTTTTTTTGCTTCCTGATTCTATTCTTCAGGTAAGGTCCAATTCTAAAGCTGATAAAATACTGCTTTTCGTGCACTTAAATTAATCACTTTTCAAGCCAAAAATGAGTGCTACATTTGCTTTCCAAAGGCAGCTTAAACCCTAAAGCAGATTAAGCACTCTCCTAAATACTCTTTGGTTAACCACTGAGGTTTATTTTGCCTTTTGTAACCTTGTAAGGGGGGTAGGGAAATGGTGAGGCCTAGTACAGTATAGGGGAAAAACTAGGAGGGGAATGTAAACAGTCACAGGTAGAACAAAACAGCAGTTTCAAAGTACCAAGTTTGCAGAAAACTGAGAGGTAAGTTTAAACAGACACAGGACAAACAGCAGTTTAAGTACACAATTGCAGAAAACCAAGAGGTAAGTTTAAAGAAAGATGCTAGCGCGAAAGCACTTTCAAAATTACAAGAATACACAGAAAATCTGTGATCTTACCACCTTCTTTGTCTCTTGCTGACTGGGCTGTTTAGGGCACAGAGAAGCAGGGCTCACAAGATGGAGGTGGTTGTTTTGGAGTTATCTCCACAAACGCAAGTTAAAATATGTGCATATTTTTCTGGTCAGAAGAACAACAAAGTTATGGTCCAAATGATTGACCGGCATTGCTTTATGTCCCTTTACATTGCACGTACTGAGAAAATCAAAGCATCCCATGCATTGAGGTTCTGTTTATTCACGTTTACTCATATTTGCTAATATTTGGAGAATTGCAGCCTAGAAGGATGGTTGTTCTGAATTCAGGGCATTTACACTGGCCAACACTCCAGACTGACAATCTAACTTTCCCCTAAGCAAGACATATACCACAAGAGATCAATGACCATTTTCATTGTCCCAAATAGTGTTGCTGTGCACATCCATATTGCTGCTCATCTTGCATATGCTGAGGATTTAGTGAAAAATAGCTGTCCCCTTCAACTTCTCAGCAATTTATTCTCTTCTTTATTTGTTAGGTGCAATTCCTGTGAGAACAAAATCTGGGCATCTCTCTTCATTGCATATTCATCCTTTATGTCTCTGAAGCTATTTCAATAACCCATTTCCTATGTTGAAGCCCACCCGAGGTACTCAGAACTCTTCCCCCAAATTCCTGGATAGGTAAAAAAAAAGCCATCCATCCATCTAAACGCAGGAGCAGAGAAAAGAAAAACTGTTCATTAATGAGCACCTCGCAGTGTTAGCTACGGTTTAGCAGTATGTAGAGTCGAGCTGTAATATACTATGAGTGTAGGACTCCAGCACTCACTACCTGTCAGAATGGGTCAATTAGTTTTGCCAGATAGACTATGCCTGTAGAAGGGGGCTGACGTAATTAATTTAAACGTTTGTGGTGGTTCTAAATGTGTTTCAGTTAACTTTCACAACTTCTCTCATATAGGAGGGTTGCAGTTAGGACTCCATTGAATTAGAGTTCCTAATTAAGACCTGTACACAGATCAATGTATGTACTAGTTTGTTGTCTAGTCACAAGCATAATTACCACAAAATATGCACAATTAACCCCCAGACAAGCATCAGTCGCCACCCATCTGATCATTAGAAGTCTCAGTAGCTCTCTAAGATCTTCCATGGACTGTGGAGTCACCACTTATAGTGTAGTCTAGCCCTGGTAGTGGATTATAGTGTATAATATAGTCTACCAGCCTTGGGGTTAAGTTGCGGCAACGTTTAATTGCACCGGCCGCCGGTTTCTGAGCCGAGATTCAGGCACCAATACTCTTTCTTTCACAAATTAAGCACCGAGGACAGTCTTGTTTTGTGTGCAGTGGTATTAAACACACATCACACTCAGCTAACCTCGGGAGTAATTGAAAACATACTTCGAACACCTTTCATAGAAATTACAATCAAAGCATGGCAACGCCACCAGGCTTCAAAAATATCTTTAAAGCTCAAACACGCTCAGTGTTTTAAGCATGGGCGTAGGAAGTGTGGGGGACGCGGGGGATGTATCCCCCCCAGATTTTGGAGGGTGGGGGACACGGGGGACGAAGGTGGGGGGGACAAGGCGACACAATAATTTCCCCTCTCACATCTATTATTCAGATGGCCATTAGCGCACAAAAGCGCTACTTATAACAGCCCTGTACCGACCATCCTCCAATCTGATGGTAACAGAATGAAGGTGAGTCAGGAGGCCCCCTGCGCCCTCTGCTCTTTTGTTTGTCCTGTTCACACCTGTGAGCATTAAGGGTGCTCATAAGAACAAAGGGCACGAGGAGGAGAAAAGAGTTTTGGATGATTACTGTCTGCATCACCTGCTGCCTTAAAGAGGAACACTGCAGGATGCCTTCAAGAGGAGCTGCAAGACATTGAGCAATATCTAAAGAGATAACAGAGTCCCACTCAGCCTGACACCTGCAGGCTAAAAAGGAGACTCTGTGAAACACAATGTTTGTATTTGCCTAAGATCACACCAGTTGGTGAAACAGTGAAGTCGAGATTGGGCCCAGATATTACCTTTTCACACAACAATTTAGCTATTAGAAGGGTATATTTTTCTAACATTTATGTTTAATGTTTTGTTATCTAGGTAATGAAGGGCTTGATTATAGAGTGGCTAACAGGGAGAAGCCATATTTTATTTTGGGCCGTTATGTCTAGCGTTATTATTTATGTTGTTATCGTTACATACTTCAGCATATTGAAGTATATTATCTTTTCTCTATCTTTTCTTCACTGTACTCTGAAACAATCTACCCTGTGCCACTGCACCCTACACCACTTTCCTCCACTCTGTGCTACTCTACGCCACTGCAATCTATGCTGTACCACTCTACTCTACACCACTCTACTCTGTAGCACTCTACACTACGCCACTGCAATCTATGCTATTCTACTCTAACCATTGCACAATACACCCCTACACTCTTTACCACTTTACTCAAATCCAATGCATTCTATGCCACTGCACTCTATGCCAATCTACTCTGCACCACAGCACTCTATTCCACTGCTTTCAATGCCACTGTACTCTGCGCCACAGCACTCTAGGTGACTGCACTCTATGCCACTCTACAATATACCTCTGTACTCTGCGACCCTCTAATCTGCAACATTGCACTCTGCCACTGAACTCCACGCCACTCTACTCTGCACCAATGCATTCAATGCCACTGTACTCTGTCCCACTGCACTCTTTTCTGCACCACTGCACTCTAATCTACTCTACTCTACACCACTCCACTGTAGGCTCTTCACTCTACTTTGAAATCATCTCCTCTATGCGACTGCAATCTACGCAACTCCACTCTATGCTATGCCAGTCTAATCTACACTGCACCACTCCAATGTACCCTGTGCCACTCCAATCTGCTCTGCACCGCTCTATGCTACTGCACTCTACATCACTATGCTCCACTCTGCAACAATCTACTCTTCACCACTATATTGTACTCTGCAGCAATCTACTCCATGCCACTGCACTCTATGCCACTCTATTCTACTCAGCACCACTGTACTCTAAGCCACTCTTATCTACTCTGTATCACTCTACATGACTGCACTCTACACCAATGCACTCTATGCCACTCTACTCTACACCACTGCCCTTTATGACACTCTACTCTGCAACACTGCACTCTGCCACTGAACTATACTCCTCTCTACTCTGCACCACTGCACTCTACTCTGCACCACTCAACTATATGCCACTCTACTGCACTCTACACAAATGTACTATATGCCACTACACTATGCCACTCTACTCTGCATCACTGCACCCCACCATTGCACTCTACACCAGTCTACTCTACCTTGCACCACTCCACTCTACCATGCACCGCATCACTCTATGACACAGCACTCTGAACAACTGCAATCTATGCAGTGCCACTCCACTATTCACCACTCTACGCTACTGCACTGTACTCTAAACCAGTGCTGTCTTCGTCAATGCACTCTACACCACTTTACTCAAAACCAACGCACTCTATACCACCACACTCTACGCCAATCTACTTTGCACCACTGTACTCTATGCCATTTCACTCTAGACCACCCAACTCCACTCTATGACACTTCACTCTGACATTACACTCCATGATACTAGACTCTGACACTCTATTCCATTAAACTCTAACACTTTCTCCACTCTGTAACTCCCTACACAACTCCCTGTACGCCACTCCATTCCACTTTACTCCACTCTATGCCACTCCACACCACTCTATGCCTCTTCAATCTACGATACTCTACTCAACGCCACTGCACAGTCCTCTATGCCACTCCACTATTCAACAATGTACTATGCTCAACAACACTCTACCCAACTTTCTCTATGCTAGTTCATGTTACTTTACTTCACTCTATTCCAGTTCACTCTTATTTATGCCTTTCCACTCTACGACACTCTGCCACTCCACTCTATTACACTGTGACACTACTCCACTCTACTACTACTTTATGGCATTGGCGCTTGATTAGACATTCAGATCTCCATTGATTGCCTTGTCACTCATATGAGACGTGAGTCAGATTTATCTTCGCCGTTTTGGTTACAAGCACTATGTAACCCTTTTAACTCAAGCTTAACGAAGGTTTAGGATGATCCTGATACCTGTCCAGGGGATCGAAATATCGTCGGCCAAAGTACCTTGACTTGAATTTGTGATATTGTACATAAGTTGGCATAAGCATAGGTACTATGAGCTAATGACTTCTTGATTCACTATTTGAGTCATTCATGTAAAAGTGGGTGTATAACAGCGTGTAAATCACTATTGTGGATGCTAACTGTAGGAGGCTGGACTGGATTGTAGTGAGTACCAAGGGGTACTTGCACCTTGCACCAGGCCCAGTTATCCCTTATTAGTGTATAGGGTGTCTAGCAGCTTAGGCTGATAGATAATGGTAGCTTAGCAGAGCAGCTTAGGCTGAACTAGGAGACGTGTGAAGCTACTACAGTACCACTTAGTGTCATATGCACAATATCATAAGAAAACACAATACACAGTTATACTAAAAATAAAGGTACTTTATTTTTATGACAATATGCCAAAGTATCTTAGAGTGTACCCTCAGTGAGAGGATAGGAAATATACACAAGATATATATACACAATAGCAAAAATATGCAGTATAGTCTTAGAAAACAGTGCAAACAATGTATAGTTACAATAGGATGCAATGGGGAAACATAGGGATAGGGGCAACACAAACCATATACTCCAAAAGTGGAATGCGAACCACGAATGGACCCCAAACCTATGTGACCTTGTAGAGGGTCGCTGGGACTATTAGAAAATAGTGAGAGTTAGAAAAATAACCCTCCCCAAGACCCTGAAAAGTGAGTGCAAAGTGCACTAAAGTTCCCCTAAGGACAAAGAAGTCGTGTTAGAGGAATAATGCAGGAAAGACACAAACCAACAATGCAACAACTGTGGATTTCCAATCTAGGGTACCTGTGAAACAAGGGGACCAAGTCCAAAAGTCACAAGCAAGTCGGAGATGGGCAGATGCCCAGGAAATGCCAGCTGCGGGTGCAAAGAAGCTTCTACTGGACAGAAGAAGCTGAGGTTTCTGCAGGAACGAAAAGGGCTAGAGACTTCCCCTTTGGTGGACAGATCCCTCTGGCAGTGGAGAGTTGTGCAGAAGTGTTTTCCCGCCGAAAGAATGCCAACAAGCCTTGTTAGCTGCAAATCATGCAGTTAGCGTTTTTGGACGCTGCTGTGGCCCTGGAGGGACCAGGAGGTCGCAAATTGGACCAGGAGAGAGAGGGGACGTCGAGCAAGACAAGAAGCCCTCTCAGCAGCAGGTAGCACCCGGAGAAGTGCCAGAAACAGGCACTACGAGGATGCGTGAAACGGTGCTCACATGAAGTCGCACAAAGAAGTCCCACGTCGCCGGAGAACAACTTAGGAGGTCGTGCAATGCAGGTTAGAGTACTGTGGACCCAGGCTGGACTGTGCACAAAGGATTTCCGCCGGAAGTGCACGGAGGCCGGAGTAGCTGCAAAAGTCACGGTTCCCAGCAATGCAGCCCAGCAAGGTGAGGCAAGGACTTACCTCCACCAAACTTGGACTGAAGAGTTACTGGACTGTGGGGGTCACTTGGACAGAGTCGCTGGATTCGAGGGACCTCGCTCGTCGTGCTGAGAGGAGACCCAAGGGACCGGTAATGCAGCTTTTTGGTGCCTGCGGTTGCAGGGGGAAGATTCCGTCGACCCACGGGAGATTTCTTCAGAGCTTCTGGTGCAGAGAGGAGGCAGACTAACCCCACAGCATGCACAAACAGGAAAACAGTCGAGAAGGCGGCAGGATCAGCGTTACAGAGTTGCAGTAGTCGTCTTAGCTACTTTGTTGCAGTTTTGCAGGTTTCCAGCGCGGTCAGCAGTCGATTCCTTGGCAGAAGGTGAAGAGAGAGATGCAGAGGAACTCGGATGAGCTCTTGCATTCGTTATCTAAAGTTTCCCCAGAGACAGAGACCCTAAATAGCCAGAAAAGAGGGTTTGGCTACTTAGGAGAGAGGATAGGCTAGCAACACCTGAAGGAGCCTATCACAAGGAGTCTCTGACGTCACCTGGTGGCACTGGCCACTCAGAGCAGTCCAGTGTGCCAGCAGCACCTCTGTTTCCAAGATGGCAGAGGTCTGGAGCACACTGGAGGAGCTCTGGACACCTCCCAGGGGAGGTGCAGGTCAGGGGAGTGGTCACTCCCCTTTCCTTTGTCCAGTTTCGCGCCAGAGCAGGGCTAAGGGGTCCCCTGAACCGGTGTAGACTGGCTTATGCAGAATTGGACACATCTGTGCCCAACAAAGCATTTCCAGAGGCTGGGGAGGCTACTCCTCCCCTGCCTTCACACCATTTTCCAAAGGGAGAGGGTGTCACACCCTCTCTCAGAGGAAGTTCTTTGTTCTGCCATCCTGGGCCAGGCCTGGCTGGACCCCAGGAGGGCAGATGCCTGTCTGAGGGGTTGGCAGCAGCAGCAGCTGCAGTGAAACCCCAGGAAGGGCAGTTTGGCAGTACCAGGGTCTGTGCTACAGACCACTGGGATCATGGGATTGTGCCAACTATGCCAGGATGGCATAGAGGGGGCAATTCCATGATCATAGACATGTTACATGGCCATATTCGGAGTTACCATTGTGAAGCTACATATAGGTAGTGACCTATATGTAGTGCACGCGTGTAATGGTGTCCCCGCACTCACAAAGTTCAGGGAATTGGCTCTGAACAATGTGGGGGCACCTTGGCTAGTGCCAGGGTGCCCTCACACTAAGTAACTTTGCACCTAACCTTTACCAGGTAAAGGCTAGACATATAGGTGACTTATAAGTTACTTAAGTGCAGTGTAAAATGGCTGTGAAATAACGTGGACGTTATTTCACTCAGGCTGCAGTGGCAGGCCTGTGTAAGAATTGTCAGAGCTCCCTATGGGTGGCAAAAGAAATGCTGCAGCCCATAGGGATCTCCTGGAACCCCAATACCCTGGGTACCTCAGTACCATATACTAGGGATTTATAAGGGTGTTCCAGTAAGCCAATGTAAATTTGTAAAAATGGTCACTAGCCTGTTAGTGACAATTTGGAAAGAAATGAGAGAGCATAACCACTGAGGTTCTGATTAGCAGAGCCTCAGTGAGACAGTTAGTCACTACACAGGTAACACATTCAGGCAAACTTATGAGCACTGGGGCCCTGGGTTACCAGGGTCCCAGTGACACATACAACTAAAACAACATATATACAGTGAAAAATGGGGGTAACATGCAAGGCAAGATGGTACTTTCCTACACAACCCCCCCCAAACGAAGGACAATAAGACTAGCCATGACCTGATGAGTCTTCATTGTCTAAGTGGAAATATCTGGAGAGTCCATCTGCATTGGAGTGGCTACTCCCGGGTCTATGTTCCACTGTATAGTCCATTCCCTGTAGGGATATGGACCACCTCAACAATTTAGGATTTTCACCTTTCATTTGTTTTAGCCAAAGTAGAGGTTTGTGGTCTGTCTGAACAATGAAGTGAGTGCCAAACAGGTATGGCCTCAACTTTTTCAGAGCCCAGACCACAGCAAAGGCCTCCCTCTCAATGGCAGACCAACGCTTTTCTCTAGGGGTCAACCTCCTACTAATAAAAGCAACAGGTTGATCCTGGCCCTCAGAATTAAGTTGTGATAGGACTGCCCCTACTCCTAATTCAGATGCATCAGTTTGGACATAGAATTTTTTAGAGTAACAAGGGCTTTTCAGGACAGGTGCAGAGCACATGGCCTGCTTCAGCTCCTCAAAAGCTTTCTGACAGTTTGATGTCCATAATACCTTTTTAGGCATCTTTTTGGAAGTGAGGTCATTAAGAGGGGCTGCAATGGAGCCATAGTTCTTAATGAACCTCCTGTAATACCCAGTGAGGCCTAGGAAGGCTCTCACCTGAGTCTGTGTAGTAGGGGGAACCCAATCAATAATTGTTTGGATTTTCCCCTGTAGTGGTGCAATCTGTTCCCCACCAACAAGGTGTCCCAAATAAACCACCTTACCCTGCCCTATCTGGCACTTTGAAGCCTTGATAGTGAGGCCTGCCTTTTGCAGGGCCTCCAAAACTTTCCATAGGTGGACCAGGTGATCATCCCAGCTGGAGCTAAAGACAGCTATATCGTCCAAATATGCTGCACTGAAAGCTTCCAGCCCTTGCAGGACTGTGTTCACCAACCTTTGAAAAGTGGCAGGTGCATTTTTCAAACCAAAAGGCATTACAGTAAACTGGTAATGTCCTCCAATGGTAGAAAATGCAGTCTTAGGTTTAGCATCTTCTGACAATTTGATCTGCCAATACCCTGCAGTCAAATCAAAAGTGCTTAGATACTTGGCAGATGCCAGTGTATCTATGAGCTCATCTGCCCTGGGTATAGGGTGAGCATCAGTTTTGGTTACCAAGTTGAGACCTCTATAGTCTACACAAAACCGCATTTCCTTCTTTCCATCTTTGGAATGGGGTTTTTGTACAAGTACCACAGGAGAAGCCCATGGACTTTCAGAGTGCTCAACCACTCCTAGTTCTAACATTTTCTGGACCTCTTGCTTTATGCAGTCCCTGACATGGTCAGGCTGCCTATAGATCTTACTTTTGACAGGTAAACTGTCTCCAGTATCTATAGTGTGCTCACACCAAGAAGTGGTACCTGGCACAGTAGAGAAGAGTTCAGAGAATTGATCTAGGAGATTTATGCAATGGTCTTTCTGCTCAGCAGTAAGACAATCAGCCAAAACTACACCTTCCACAAGAGCATCTTGTTCTGTGGAAGAGAAGAGATCAGGTAGAGGATCACTGTCTTCTTCCTGTCCCTCATCTGTTGCCATGAGCAGGGTGAGATCAGCCCTGTCATAGTAGGGTTTCAGGCGGTTGACATGGAGCACCCTAAGGGGACTCCTGGCAGTGCCTAAGTCAACTAAATAGGTGACTTCTCCCTTCTTTTCAACAATTGTGTGGGGTCCACTCCATTTATCTTGGAGTGCTCTTGGGGCCACAGGCTCCAAGACCCACACTTTCTGCCCTGGTTGGTACTGAACCAAAACAGCCTTCTGAACATGCCATTGCTTCTGGAGCTCTTGGCTGGCCTGAAGGTTTTTACTGGCCTTTTTCATGTACTCAGCCATTCTTGATCTGAGGCCAAGTACATAATCCACAATATCCTGCTTAGGAGCTTTTAAAGGTTGTTCCCAACCCTCCTTTACAAGTGTGAGTGGACCCCTAACAGGGTGTCCAAAAAGAAGTTCAAAGGGGCTGAAGCCCACTCCTTTCTGGGGTACCTCCCTGTAGGCAAAAAGGAGGCATGGTAGAAGGATATCCCATCTCCTGCGGAGTTTTTCAGGGAGACCCATAATCATGCCTTTGAGAGTTTTATTAAATCTCTCCACCAGTCCATTTGTTTGTGGATGATAGGGTGTTGTGAACTTGTAAGTTACACCACACTCCTTCCACATGGCCTTTAAGTATGCAGACATGAAATTGCTTCCCCTGTCTGATACCACTTCCTTTGGGAAGCCCACCCTGGAAAATATTCCCAGGAGGGCCTTTGCCACTGCAGGTGCTGTAGTGGTCCTTAAAGGAATTGCTTCAGGGTATCTTGTGGCATGGTCCACTACCACCAAGATAAATCTATTGCCTGAAGCAGTAGGAGGGTCAAGGGGGCCAACTATGTCAACCCCTACCCTTTCAAAGGGTACCCCAACCACAGGCAGTGGAATAAGGGGTGCCTTTGGAGTTCCACCTGTCTTGCCACTGGCTTGACAGGTTTCACAGGACTTACAAAATTCCTTTGTGTCCTCAGACATCCTAGGCCAATGAAACAATGGAACCAGTCTGTCCCAAGTTTTCATTTGACCCAGGTGCCCAGCTAGGGGAATGTCGTGGGCAAGAGTTAGGAGGAACTTTCTGTACTCCTCAGGAATCACTAATCTCCTGGCAGCTCCAGGTATAGGATCCCTATGCTCAGTGTACAAGAGGTTGTCCTCCCAGTAAACTCTGTGAGAGTCACTGACATCCCCATTAGCCTGTTTGACAGCTTGCTGTCTGAGACCCTCTAATGTGGGACAGGTTTGCTGTGCCACACTCAGCTCCTCCCTGGCAGGCCCCCCTTCACCCAAAAGCTCAGCAGTGTCTGCTTGAAGCTCCTCTGGTGTAGGTTCTGCACAGGGAGGGAATTCTTCTTCCTCAGAAGTTGAATCCACTGTAGAGGGAGGGATAGTAGGAAGTGGTTTGCTTCTACTAGCCCTAGCTTTAGGGAGCACTTGGTCCATTGTTCCAGGATCCAAGCTTCCCTGTCCTTTTTGCTTTTTGGCCTGAGCCCTTGTCAAAGCAAAAATATGCCCTGGGATGCCCAGCATTGCTGCATGGGCCTCCAACTCCACATCTGACCAAGCTGATGTCTCCAAATCATTCCCTAATAGACAGTCTACAGGTAAATCTGAAGCTACCACAACTTTCTTTGGACCAGTAACCCCCCCCAGTTGAGATTAACAACAGCCATGGGGTGGCTAAGTGTGTTGTTGTGAGCATCGGTTACTTGGTACTGGTGACCAAGTAGGTGTTGTTCATGGTGGACCAGTTTCTCTATGACCATAGTCACACTGGCTCCAGTGTCCCTTTAGGCCTGAACCTCAACACCATTTATTAGGGGTAGCTGCTTGTACTTATCCATATTAAGGGGACAAGCAACTAAGGTGGCTAAATCAATAGCCCCCTCAGAGACTAACACAGCCTCTGTGGCCTCCCTAACAAGGCCAACCCCAACTAAGTTACCAATAGTGAGCCCAGCTACTCCCTTGGATTGGCTATTAGTAGGTTTGCTCCCACCACCACTGCTATTAGTAGGGACACCTGGGGCAGCAGTAGGGGTTGTAGTGGTAGGAGCATTGGTGCTTTTCTTTGGACAACTGGGATCTGTTGTCCAATGGCCTTTTATTTTACATAAATAGCACCATGGTTTCTTTTCCTTGTTCTGATTAAAAGAGGATTTGAGCCCACCACCCCCACCAGAGTGTTTTTGTGGGCCTGATGAAGACTCATTTTTAGATTTGTCCCCACCCTTGTCAGAAGACTTACCATCCTTCTTTTTGTTGCCATCTTTGTCACCCCCTATATGAACTTTTCTGTTCACCCTTGTTCTGACCCATTTGTCTGCCTTCTTTCCCAATTCTTGGGGAGAGGTCAGATCAGAGTCCACCAAGTACTGGTGCAACAAATCAGACACACAATTATTAAGAATATGCTCTCTCAGGATCAAGTTATACAGGCTGTCATAATCAGTAACTTTACTGCCATGTAACCACCCCTCCAAGGCCTTCACTGAATGGTCAATGAAATCAACCCAGTCTTGTGAAGACTCCTTTTTGGTCTCTCTGAACTTTATCCTGTATTGTTCAGTGGTTAAGCCATAACCATCCAGGAGTGCATTCTTAAGAACTTGGAAATTATTAGCATCATTTTCTTTCACAGTAAGGAGCCTATCCCTACCTTTTCCACTAAATGATAGCCATAGGATAGCAGCCCACTGCCTTTGAGGGACATCCTGTACAACACAGGCCCTCTCAAGTGCAGCAAACCACTTGTTAATGTCATCCCCCTCCTTATAAGGGGGAACTATCTTATGCAGATTCCTGGAATCATGCTCTTTTGCAGGATGACTATGGGGAATACTGCTGCTGCCACCATGGGTTTTGTTGGACTTTTGCTTTTGCAGGGTCATCCCCAGACTTTTTTGCCTCCTGCCTCCTATATTTTTCTGACATGTTGCTGTTGGCTTTTCAACTCTGAGCACTTTACCACTGCTAACCAGTGCTAAAGTGCATATGCTCTCCTGTGTAAATTGTATGTAAGTGGTTTATCCATGATTGGCATATTTGATTTACTAGTAAGTCCCTAGTAAGGTGCACTAGAGGTGCCAGGGCCTGTAAATCAAATGCTACTAGTGGGCCTGCAGCACTGGTTGTGCCACCCACATAAGTAGCTCTGTAATCATGTCTCAGACCTGCCACTGCAGTGTCTGTATGTGTATTCTTACACTGTAAATTCGACTTGGCAAGTGTACCCACTTGCCAGGCCTAAACCTTCCCTTTCCTTACATGTAAGGCACCCCTAAGGTAGGCCCTAGGTAGCCCCAAGGGCAGGGTGCAGTGTATGGATAAGGTAGGACATATAGTAATGTGGTTTATATGTCCTGACAGTGAAATATTGCCAATTTCGTTTTCACTGTTGCAAGGTCTGTCTCTCTCTCATAGGATAATATGGGGGCTACCTTTAAATATGATTAAAGCGTAGATTCCCCTAGAGAGTAGATGGACAGGTGGAGTTTGGGATCCCTGAACTCACAATTTAAAAATGCATCTTTTAGTAAAGTTGATTTTGAGATTGTGCGTTTGAAAATGCCACTTTTAGAAAGTGAGCATTTTCTTGCTTAAACCATTCTGTGACTCTGCCTTGTTTGTGGATTCCCTGTCTGGGTCAGGTTGACAGTTGGGTTGTTTTTCACCTCACACCAGACAGTGACACAAAGGGAGCTGGGGTGTGATCTGCATTCCTGATTAGCCATCTCTGCTAGGAGGGAGGGGTGGAGTGGTCACTCTCATCTGAAAGGACTGTGCCTGCCTCTGACAATGCTGTCTCCAGCCCCCTGGTGTGTGTCTGAGGCCTTGCCTGGGCAAGGCAGGATTTCACAAGAAGGTGTGAGTCCCCTTTGAAGGAAGGTGACTTCAAAGACTAAAATGGGTATAAGAAGGGCACCCAAACTTACAAACTTCAGAAACACTTCTGGAATCAAGGGGAACCTCTGCCTGGAGAAGAGCTGATCGCTGAGGAACAAGTGCTGCCCTGCCTGTGACTGTGCTTTGTGGAGCTTTCCTGCAGTGCTGCTTCTGCCAGAGTAAGAGGGCAAAGACTGGACTTTGTGTGCCTTCCATCTTGAAGAAGAAATCTCCAAGGGCTTGATGTAGAGCTTGCCTCCTGTTATTGAAGTCTCAGGGATAGCAAAGACTTCTTCCTGCCAGCACCTGGAGTCTCTGGAGAGACCCCTACTCTGCTCTGTGGTGCCCTTCCAGTTCCTGGGCCCCTGAAAGGAGAGGCTGGCAGCCTAAGGACAAAAATACACGCACCGCGCACCGTGCGGAGAAAAGATCGACGCGAATCCGATCGCGGCTGAGAAAACGACGCGACGCCGGCTCCGCAGCTGAGACACGACGCCGCTGGAGACGCGACCGGAGAATCGACGCCCGGAGCAGGAGAAACGACGCGCAGCATCGCTGACGAAGGCTGAGAGATCGCAACCAGCGCCGCGGGACTTCGGACCGTCGCGTGGCTGGCTTTTTCGACGCGCCTCGCCTCGCCGAGCTGTTTTCGACGCATATACCCGTGCCGGGTTATTTTCGACGCACACCGCCCGTGCGGGGTTATTTTTGCCGCAAACCAGGTACATTTTCACGCTAGCAGCGCTAGTGTGTTGTTACAACTACCTAAAGACTCTTTTTATTTGAAACCTTTTAAAAATCATAACTTGACTTGTGTATGTTGGATTTTTGTCGTTTTGGTCTTGTTTTGTCTAGATAAATATTTCCTATTTTTCTAAACTGGTGTTGTGTCATTTTGTAGTGTTTTCATTAAGTTACTGTGTGTGTTGGTACAAATACTTTACGCCCAGCACTCTGAGGTTAAGCCTACTGCTCTGCCAAGCTACCAAGGGGGTAAGCAGGGGTTAGCTGAGGGTGATTCTCTTTTATCCTAACTAGAGTGAGGGTCCTTGCTTGAACAGGGGGTAACCTGACTGTCAACCAAAGACCCCATTTCTAACATTGGTGACCAGCGGTCGGGATTGGACTTGTATTTGTACTTGACATACAGTGATTAAGTGTACACTACTGTTTTGATCTCAGACCACTACGTGACCACATACTACTTGTCTTGTGATTCTGCTTTTTGTTCTCTGATGTCCTCCTGGAAGTATTGCTAATATTTTTGGACTTTGTTTTTTTGGTTGTGAAGCCTTGGCAGAATGGAAGTCAATTTCTGGCACCTATTTATGTATAAAAAGTGGCAGCTTAAAGCATTCTGCATGGAAAGGGGACTGGCTGTGAACAGGAAATCCAGAAGGGAGGATCTTGAGTCAGCCCTGTTTCAGTATGAATTGAAACGTTGTCAGGCAACACCACCAAATAAGTCTGAGGAGGATAACTACTCTGAGGAGGAGGGCAGTGGCCCTGAGGAGGGAACAGAAAGAGATGAGTGGCTCCTAGCTCTAATCCGGAGTCTGGAAGAGCTAGATGCAGAGCTTGAGAGGGCTGAGGAGAAGAGAGCCTTAGTCCTGGAAAAAGAAAGGATTGCAGCTCAAGAGCTGAGCTGTGAAGAGCTGAAGCTGGAGGCCATGAGGGCTGAGTCCAGTTCAGATGGTGGCAGCAAAAATCTTGTATCCAGTACTGCTGAAGAAGTGCACATGCCCAGAGATGTGGTGCCCTACTTGAAGGAGGGAGTTAACACACGCCAGGAGGTTCAGGGGTATGAGGTAGCTCCAGTGATGCACAGGGTCCCTGAGGTGGATTGGGGAACTGGCATGGGGAGTCATATTCCTACTGGTGGGAGGGACACTCTACTGACTCTAGGTGAGAGTGACAGGGAGAGGGGTTCCCCCCAGGTAGAAGTCCTGGTTATGGAGTGTGAAAACATCCCAGAAGAGTGTGGGTTGAGTGTCAGGGACAGTCAGGTACTGTCTCACCAGTCTCAGGAGGGTGATGTGGGGTGCTTTGTCAAAGCAGAGTCACTGGATGGTTGGGTGAAGGGTACTTTGGTTAATTCATGTGAGGGGCTGAGTGATGTAATTGCTGGAGAGCATATGTCTAGTCCTTATTTTCCAGAGCTATGCCAACACCAGGTGGAGTGTGAGTTCTCTGACCCCAGGGAGCTTACAATGGAGGCAGACTTCTGGGTGAGTACCAGAGAGTCTGAAGAGGCATTTGGGGGTGCTCCTGAGAGGAGTGGTCTAGGTAGTTCCCAACCAGGTGAGGTAGGGAAGGATTGTAGTGTCCCAGGTAGGTCCCAGTGTAGTGGGATGGGTGAGGGACCCCATGTCCAGTCTCAGAGGAGAGGGAATGGGGATGGGTTGAGGCCCAAGGTGCCCGAGATCCGGTCCCAGGTCCTGGAGGGTTCCCTGCGGGAACCCCAGGAGGGGAGCCTAGCCTGTACCATAGGGCCATCTGTTGAGGGAGACCCCACAGTGTCAGGAGAACTTGGGGGGGCGGCTGTAGCCAGCGTCCCACCAGTTCTGGTGTCTGGCAGTACCACTCCTAGTGAGGGGTTGCAGAAGTCCAGACAGAGGGTTGAGAGGGGGTTGCGGACCCCAGTGGAGAACCTGGAGGGTCAGGGGTCAGCTCTGAGTGCAGAGCCCCCCAGGAATGACCTTGGTGAGACCATTTCTGGGCTGGGGGGAATCCAGACTCTGTCAGATGGGCAGAGGTCAGGAGACCTGCGCCAGCCAGACTCTTGTATGGCCCTTGGGGAAAGTGTTTCCCTTGTGGGGGGTAGGTGTGCCCCCCAGGAAGTCCTGGTGCGCCAGGCAATGATTCAACCGCAGGGTGGTGACTCTGGGTTGGATGATCAGGTTCAGGGGGTAAACTCTGACCTGATGGGGAGTACGTGTGCTCCCAAGGAAGTCCTGGTGTGCCAGGCAATGGTTCAACCGCAGGGTGGTGACTCTGGGTTGAATGATCAGGTTCAGGGGGTAAACTCTGACCTGATAGGGGGTAAGTGTGCTCCCAAGGAAGTCCTGGTGTGCCAGGCAGTGGTTCAACCGCAGGGTGGTGACCCTGGGTTGGATGACCAGGTTCAGAGGGTAAACTCTGACCTGGTAGGGGGTAGGTATGCCCCCCAGGAAGTCCTGGGTTGCCAGGCAGTGATCCAGTCTGTGGGTACAGACCCTGGATTGGGAGGCCAGGTTAAGGGTGTCCCCCCTGACCTGGAGGAAGGGGCTACTGCTAACAGTACCCCTACCATGTTGTCTTCTGGGGGGGCCGCTCCTAGTTGGGTGGTTCAGGACCCCAGAAGAGAGGGCAGGGGGAGGGAAGCCTCACCCCTAGCCCTGGTCCAACCTGAAGGTACAGACCCCAGGTTGGAGGATCAGTTGCAGGTTAACATCCCTGCACTGATGGAAGAATTGTGCAGGACTGCTTCTACAAGCACCCTGACAGTTTTGGACTCTGGGGGTGCCGCTTCTGCAGGGAGGGTACAGAGCCCCAGAGGGGAGGACCAGGGTCAGGTTAACATCCCTGACCTGGTGGAAGAGAGAGTGGTCAAAGGGTGCCAGGCACCTGGGGCTACCACCCCCCACTCTCCACAGGCACAGTGGTTAGAGAGGCCTGAGGTCGGGCTCTCATCCCTGACAGTTGTCTGGGGCCACTGTGGCTTGCTGTCCTGGTGGACAGAGTTGCCCCTGGGGGGGGGAGGACGAGAGTCACACCCCGGGGGTGGAGTGGGCAACACCACTGTGTTGGCCCTGGTGGTACTATCTGCCCATTGCAATACATCTGTGAGCAAAGTAAAGTTAGGTGTTGCACAGATGGTGTCTGTAGATGTGGAGAAGGGTTCCCCATGGGTTAGCTTAGTGGGCCCTGAGAGTATGGACAGAGGGATCCAACTGGAGTCAGGAAGGCGTAGAACTGGAACATGCCCCTGCTGTTGTGGGCCTGGGTCCCTGTTCTATCGCCCCAATCAGGGAAGTACATCAAGGTATTGATTGTTCTCCCCTGGCTTTAGGCTGGTAGGGGGTCGTGTTGGACTTTTGCTTTTGCAGGGTCATCCCCAGACTTTTTTGCCTCCTGCCTCCTATATTTTTCTGACATGTTGCTGTTGGCTTTTCAACTCTGAGCACTTTACCACTGCTAACCAGTGCTAAAGTGCATATGCTCTCCTGTGTAAATTGTATGTAAGTGGTTTATCCATGATTGGCATATTTGATTTACTAGTAAGTCCCTAGTAAGGTGCACTAGAGGTGCCAGGGCCTGTAAATCAAATGCTACTAGTGGGCCTGCAGCACTGGTTGTGCCACCCACATAAGTAGCTCTGTAATCATGTCTCAGACCTGCCACTGCAGTGTCTGTATGTGTATTCTTACACTGTAAATTCGACTTGGCAAGTGTACCCACTTGCCAGGCCTAAACCTTCCCTTTCCTTACATGTAAGGCACCCCTAAGGTAGGCCCTAGGTAGCCCCAAGGGCAGGGTGCAGTGTATGGATAAGGTAGGACATATAGTAATGTGGTTTATATGTCCTGACAGTGAAATATTGCCAATTTCGTTTTCACTGTTGCAAGGTCTGTCTCTCTCTCATAGGATAATATGGGGGCTACCTTTAAATATGATTAAAGCGTAGATTCCCCTAGAGAGTAGATGGACAGGTGGAGTTTGGGATCCCTGAACTCACAATTTAAAAATGCATCTTTTAGTAAAGTTGATTTTGAGATTGTGCGTTTGAAAATGCCACTTTTAGAAAGTGAGCATTTTCTTGCTTAAACCATTCTGTGACTCTGCCTTGTTTGTGGATTCCCTGTCTGGGTCAGGTTGACAGTTGGGTTGTTTTTCACCTCACACCAGACAGTGACACAAAGGGAGCTGGGGTGTGATCTGCATTCCTGATTAGCCATCTCTGCTAGGAGGGAGGGGTGGAGTGGTCACTCTCATCTGAAAGGACTGTGCCTGCCTCTGACAATGCTGTCTCCAGCCCCCTGGTGTGTGTCTGAGGCCTTGCCTGGGCAAGGCAGGATTTCACAAGAAGGTGTGAGTCCCCTTTGAAGGAAGGTGACTTCAAAGACTAAAATGGGTATAAGAAGGGCACCCAAACTTACAAACTTCAGAAACACTTCTGGAATCAAGGGGAACCTCTGCCTGGAGAAGAGCTGATCGCTGAGGAACAAGTGCTGCCCTGCCTGTGACTGTGCTTTGTGGAGCTTTCCTGCAGTGCTGCTTCTGCCAGAGTAAGAGGGCAAAGACTGGACTTTGTGTGCCTTCCATCTTGAAGAAGAAATCTCCAAGGGCTTGATGTAGAGCTTGCCTCCTGTTATTGAAGTCTCAGGGATAGCAAAGACTTCTTCCTGCCAGCACCTAGAGTCTCTGGAGAGACCCCTACTCTGCTCTGTGGTGCCCTTCCAGTTCCTGGGCCCCTGAAAGGAGAGGCTGGCAGCCTAAGGACAAAAATACACGCACCGCGCACCGTGCGGAGAAAAGATCGACGCGAATCCGATCGCGGCTGAGAAAACGACGCGACGCCGGCTCCGCAGCTGAGACACGACGCCGCTGGAGACGCGACCGGAGAATCGACGCCCGGAGCAGGAGAAACGACGCGCAGCATCGCTGACGAAGGCTGAGAGATCGCAACCAGCGCCGCGGGACTTCGGACCGTCGCGTGGCTGGCTTTTTCGACGCGCCTCGCCTCGCCGAGCTGTTTTCGACGCATATACCCGTGCCGGGTTATTTTCGACGCACACCGCCCGTGCGGGGTTATTTTTGCCGCAAACCAGGTACATTTTCACGCTAGCAGCGCTAGTGTGTTGTTACAACTACCTAAAGACTCTTTTTATTTGAAACCTTTTAAAAATCATAACTTGACTTGTGTATGTTGGATTTTTGTCGTTTTGGTCTTGTTTTGTCTAGATAAATATTTCCTATTTTTCTAAACTGGTGTTGTGTCATTTTGTAGTGTTTTCATTAAGTTACTGTGTGTGTTGGTACAAATACTTTACGCCCAGCACTCTGAGGTTAAGCCTACTGCTCTGCCAAGCTACCAAGGGGGTAAGCAGGGGTTAGCTGAGGGTGATTCTCTTTTATCCTAACTAGAGTGAGGGTCCTTGCTTGAACAGGGGGTAACCTGACTGTCAACCAAAGACCCCATTTCTAACAGGTTTCTAAACCCAACTTCTGTCTTTCCTTCTCTAGTTCAAAAGACTGCCTATCCAAATCCAGCTGTTGCTTTTTAAGCTTCAGTCTGGTTTGTTCCACCCTCAACTTATTGAGTTCCCTCTCTAACATTCTGTCATCAGGGTTGGTGGGAGGGACATTCCTAGATACAGAGGTATGATGGGAATGAACAGAAGGAGACCTGTCCCTTACAGAAGCCACCCTAACAGCTTGGCTTACAGAAACATTACTACCAGTATGGTGAGAATAAATGCTTTTGCTATGATGTGAGACAACACTATTTGTATGGTGTGGCTCATCATCATTACCAACTATGCTAGACTGTCTAGTAATGGGCAGGCTAGGAAGTTTCTTTCCTGAATCTTTTCCTGGGGGAGTCCCTGAATCAGATTGGGAACTATTAGGTACTTTTTCAACAGATGGGGCACCTATAGCCTTATCTTGTTCCCTAAGCATGTTAAGTAACAGTTCCAAGGAAGGATTCTTCCCTACACTCAAACCTCTCTCTATGCAGAGACTCCTTGCTCCTTTCCAGCTAAGGTGATCATATGCAAGTTTGGACAGATCAACATTTTGGCCTGTGCCAGACATTTTTAGAGAGAGTTAAAGTGATAGAAAAAGAGAAAAAAGTTTTCAGAACTTTTTAGAAAGCCAGAAAAAAAACTTTTTAAACTTTTAAGAACTTTTTGAAAGTTTAGAAGTACTTTTCAGCACTTAGAAAAGAGTGAAAAGAGGAAATGCAAAACTTTTTGGCTATGTGTATATACACTGACCTTGTTTTGTATATTTTTCTCTTATGAAAAGTACAATGACAATAGTGGTAAGTAGTCTCAAAGCACTTATCCCACCGCTGCACAACCAATGTAGGAGGCTGGACTGGCTTGTAGTGAGTACCAAGGGGTACTTGCACCTTGCACCAGGCCCAGTTATCCCTTATTAGTGTATAGGGTGTCTAGCAGCTTAGGCTGATAGATAATGGTAGCTTAGCAGAGCAGCTTAGGCTGAACTAGGAGACGTGTGAAGCTACTACAGTACCACTTAGTGTCATATGCACAATATCATAAGAAAACACAATACAGTTATACTAAAAATAAAGGTACTTTATTTTTATGACAATATGCCAAAGTATCTTAGAGTGTACCCTCAGTGAGAGGATAGGAAATATACACAAGATATATATACACAATAGCAAAAATATGCAGTATAGTCTTAGAAAACAGTGCAAACAATGTATAGTTACAATAGAATGCAATGGGGAAACATAGGGATAGGGGCAACACAAACCATATACTCCAAAAGTGGAATGCGAACCACGAATGGACCCCAAACCTATGTGACCTTGTAGAGGGTCGCTGGGACTATTAGAAAATAGTGAGAGTTAGAAAAATAACCCTCCCCAAGACCCTGAAAAGTGAGTGCAAAGTGCACTAAAGTTCCCCTAAGGACAAAGAAGTCGTGTTAGAGGAATAATGCAGGAAAGACACAAACCAACAATGCAACAACTGTGGATTTCCAATCTAGGGTACCTGTGGAACAAGGGGACCAAGTCCAAAAGTCACAAGCAAGTCGGAGATGGGCAGATGCCCAGGAAATGTCAGCTGCGGGTGCAAAGAAGCTTCTACTGGACAGAAGAAGCTGAGGTTTCTGCAGGAACGAAAAGGGCTAGAGACTTCCTCTTTGGTGGACGGATCCCTCTCGCCGTGGAGAGTCGTGCAGAAGTGTTTTCCCACCGAAAGAACGCCAACAAGCCTTACTAGCTGCAAATCATGCGGTTAGCGTTTTTGGATGCTGCTGTGGCCCTGGAGGGACCAGGAGGTCGCAAATTGGACCAGGAGAGAGAGGGGATGTCGAGCAAGACAAAGAGCCCTCTCAGCAGCAGGTAGCACCCGGAGAAGTGCCAGAAACAGGCTCTACAAGGATGCATGAAATGGTGCTCACCCGAAGTCGCACAAAGAAGTCCCACGTCGCCGGAGAACAACTTAGGAGGTCGTGCAATGCAGGTTAGAGTGCCGTGGACCCAGGCTGGACTGTGCACAAAGGATTTCCGCCGGAAGTGCACGGAGGCCGGAGTAGCTGCAAAAGTCGCGGTTCCCAGCAATGCAGCCCAGCGAGGTGAGGCAAGGACTTACCTCCACCAAACTTGGACTGAAGAGTCACTGGACTGTGGGAGTCAATTGGACAGAGTCGCTGGATTCGAGGGACCTCGCTCGTCGTGCTGAGAGGAGACCCAAGGGACCGGTAATGCAGCTTTTTGGTGCCTGCGGTTGCAGGGGGAAGATTCCGTTGACCCACGGGAGATTTCTTCGGAGCTTCTGGTGCAGAGAGGAGGCAGACTACCCCCACAGCATGCACAAACAGGAAAACAGTTGAGAAGGCGGCAGGATCAGCGTTACAGAGTTGCAGTAGTCGTCTTAGCTACTTTGTTGCAGTTTTGCAGGCTTCCAGGGCGGTCAGCAGTCGATTTCTTGGCAGAAGGTGAAGAGAGAGATGCAGAGGAACCTGGATGAGCTCTTGCATTTGTTATCTAAAGTTTCCCCCGAGACAGAGACCCTAAATAGCCAGAAAAGAGGGTTTGGCTACTTAGGAGAGAGGATAGGCTAGCAACACCTGAAGGAGCCTATCACAAGGAGTCTCTGACGTCACCTGGTGGCACTGGCCACTCAGAGCAGTCCAGTGTGCCAGCAGCACCTCTGTTTCCAAGATGGCAGAGGTCTGGAGCACACTGGAGGAGCTCTGGACACCTCCCAGGGGAGGTGCAGGTCAGGGGAGTGGTCACTCCCCTTTCCTTTGTCCAGTTTCGCGCCAGAGCAGGGCTAAGGGGTCCCCTGAACCGGTGTAGACTGGCTTATGCAGAATTGGGCACATCTGTGCCCAACAAAGCATTTCCAGAGGCTGGGGGAGGCTACTCCTCCCCTGCCTTCACACCATTTTCCAACGGGAGAGGGTGTCACACCCTCTCTCAGAGGAAGTTCTTTGTTCTGCCATCCTGGGCCAGGCCTGGCTGGACCCCAGGAGGGCAGATGCCTGTCTGAGGGGTTGGCAGCAGCAGCAGCTGCAGTGAAACCCCAGGAAGGGCAGTTTGGCAGTACCAGGGTCTGTGCTACAGACCACTGGGATCATGGGATTGTGCCAACTATGCCAGGATGGCATAGAGGGGGCAATTCCATGATCATAGACATGTTACATGGCCATATTCGGAGTTACCATTGTGAAGCTACATATAGGTAGTGACCTATATGTAGTGCACGCGTGTAATGGTGTCCCCGCACTCACAAAATTCAGGGAATTGGCTCTGAACAATGTGGGGGCACCTTGGCTAGTGCCAGGGTGCCCTCACACTAAGTAACTTTGCACCTAACGTTTACCAGGTAAAGGTTAGACATATAGGTGACTTATAAGTTACTTAAGTGCAGTGTAAAATGGCTGTGAAATAACGTGGACGTTATTTCACTCAGGCTGCAGTGGCAGGCCTGTGTAAGAATTGTCAGAGCTCCCTATGGGTGGCAAAAGAAATGCTGCAGCCCATAGGGATCTCCTGGAACCCCAATACCCTGGGTACCTCAGTACCATATACTAGGGAATTATAAGGGTGTTCCAGTAAGCCAATGTAAATTTGTAAAAATGGTCACTAGCCTGTTAGTGACAATTTGGAAAGAAATGAGAGAGCATAACCACTGAGGTTCTGATTAGCAGAGCCTCAGTGAGACAGTTAGTCACTACACAGGTAACACATTCAGGCACACTTATGAGCACTGGGGCCCTGGGTTACCAGGGTCCCAGTGACACATACAACTAAAACAACATATATACAGTGAAAAATGGGGGTAACATGCCAGGCAAGATGGTACTTTCCTACACTAACCTTGTAGGAAAGTAGCCTCTTTCTAGCTTGGTTACCCCCACATTTGGCCTGTTTGCCAGTGTGTTTGAGTGTGTCTACTGGGATCCTGCTAATCAGGACCCCAGTAGTTATACTCTCTCCCTTAAATTATGGTAGTTGCATACTGGTAACCCAGTATTTCACCCAAGATTGGCATACTGGTGCCCCCTTATAAGTCCCTAGTATATGGTACGTAGGTACCCAGGGCATTGGGGTTCCAGGAGATCCTTAGGGGCTGCAGCATTTTTTTTGCCACCCATAGGGAGCCCATGTAATGGCTTCTACGGAACTGCCATTGCAGCCTGCGTGAAAAGGTGCATGCACCCTTTCACTGCCAGTTACACCGCATCAGATCACTTATAAGTCACCCCTATAGCAGGCCCTCCAGCCCTGAGGGCAGGGTGCAGAGTACCTGTGTGTGAGGGCACCCCTGCACTAGCAGAGGTGCCCCCACGACCTCCAGGACCATTTTCCCAGACTTCAGGAGTGTGGGGATGCCATTTTACACGTGTACTGGAAATAGGTCACTACCTATTCCCAGCTACATAATGGTAACTCCGAACATAGGTATGTTTGGTATCAAACATGTTGGAATCATACCCCAAGGCTTTTGCAAGCATTGGTTGTATGATTCCATGCACTCTGGGGGCTCCTTAGAGGACCCCCAGTATTGCCATTCCAGCCTTCTGAGGTTTTCCAGGCAGCCCCAGCTGCTGCCACCTCTCAGACAGGTTTCTGCCCTCCTGTTGGTTGAGAAGCTCAAGCCCAGGAAGGCAGAATAAAGGATTTCCTTTGATAGAGGGGTGTTACACCCTCTCCCTTTGGAAATAGGTTTGGAAGGGGTAGCTTCCTTCCCCAGGCCACTGGAAATGCTTTGAAGGGCACATTTGGTGTCCTTCTTACATAATCCAGTCTACACCGGTTCAGATACCCCCAGTCCCTGCTCTGGCACGAAACTGGACAAAGGAAAGAGGAGTGACCACTCCCCTGTCCATCACCACCCCAGGTGTGCTGCTCAGAGCTCCTCCAGAGGGTCCCTGGGTTTTGCCATCTTGGATTCCAAGTTGGCAGCAAACTCTGGGAGCATCTGAGTGGCCAGTGCCAGCAGGTGGTGTCAGAGCCGTCCCCTGATAGGTGCTTACCTGTTTAGCTGACCAATCCCCCTTTCAGGGCTATTTAGGGTCTCTCCTTTGAGAGGTTCTTCAGATTCAGATTGCAAGACTCTGCATCCTTTACTTCACTTTCTCACCTAAGAAACTGCATCTGGACCCTCCAGGAACTCCACAAACTGCAACAACGAAGCAAAGACGACTTCTGCAACATTGTATCTCCAGCTCTTGCCAGCAAATGCAACTGTTTCCCGGTTATGCATCCTCAGAAGACAGCCTGTCTTCAGTCTGCACCAGAAGAATGAACGAATCTCCCTTGGAGTGAAGGAGTCACTCCCCTGCTTCAGCAGGCACCTCTCTGCAACGATGACCATCTGCATGGGTCCCCTCTCCTGACGAGTTGCATGGATCCTGCATCACAGGTGGTGGACTGAAGTGGTCCTGATGGTCCTGACGTCCTACTGTCCAACTTTGGTGGAGGTAAGAGCTTGCCTTCCCACGCAAGACAGTACTCCTGTGCACCACGTGTTTTTCAGTTGCCAAGGCTTGTTGGCATCCTTCTATGAAATTCTTTGTGTACCATGTAGCTTCGGACCCCAGCACTCCTTCCTGAGATGCACAGCTTCCTGAGTGGTTCTCTGGCGGCGTGGGATCCTTTGTTTTTGTGCTGCATGGGCCTCCTTTTGCAACTCCTTTGTCCCCATGCTGGGGACTCCTATGTGCGCTGCCTGGTATTCCGTGGGCTCTCTGAGTTGCTGAGAGCCCCCTCTGACTCCTCCTCCTGGGTGGCCATTTTCCACTAACCATGAGCTTTGCCTGTGCCAAGGCTTGTTGGTGGAATCCAGCGATGCAAACTAGACTGCAATCACCTATCTGGTGTGGGATATCATCTGCACCAACCACGAACCCGCATCCATCTTCTTGGGTGCAGTACTGACTGTTGTTCTTCACCAGTGGTTCTTCTTTTGCACCTTGATTCGGGTTAGCAGGGGCTCCTGTCCTCCCTGGACTCTTCTGTGCTTCTTGGACTTAGTCCCATTCTTCCACAGGTCCTTAGGTCCTGGAATTCACCCTTTGTGTCTTGAAGTATCTTCTGGTTCTTGCATTATCTTCTTTCTCGTGTTCTTGTGTGTTCTAGGAAAGTTACTGTGATTTACTTCTGCTTTCCTGGGCTCTGAGGTGGGTTCTATTACTTACCTTTGGTGTTTTCTAATACTCCCAGCGCCCCTGTACACACCACACTTGCCTAGGTGGGAAACCGACATTCGCATTCCACTTTCTTAGTATATGGTTTGTGTTTCCCCTTGTCCCATTTCTAACCATTGTGATTTTCACTAATTGCACTGTTTTCTAACTGTTTTTATTGCTATTGCTGCATACTAGTGTATATAATTGGTGTATTACTTACCTTCTAAGGGAGTACAGTATAGTCTATATGGTATTTTTGACATTTGTGTCACTAAAATAAAGTACCTTTATTTTTGTAACACTTAGTATTTTCTTTCATGTGTGTGAGTACTGTGTAACTACAGTGGTATTGCATGAGCTTTGCATGTCTCCTAGATAAGCCTTGGCTACAGCTACCCCTAGAGAGCCTGGCGTCTAGACATTGCCTACATGTCACTAATAAGGGATAAATCGACATGGTATAAGGTGTAAGTACCATAGGTACCCACTACAAACCAGGCCAGCCTCCTCCAAACCACTGTACTATATAGGTTACTTTTTAAATTTTTCTTGTAATTGGTGACTGTTAGAAATGGGGTCCTTGGTTGACAGTCAGGTTACCCCCTGTTCAAGCAAAGACCCTCACTCTAGTCAGGGTAAAAGAGAATCACCCTCAGGTAACCCCTGCTTACCCCCTTGGTAGCTTGGCAGAGCAGTAGGCTTAACCTCAGAGTGCTAGGCGTAAAGTATTTGTACCAACACACACAGTAACTCAATGAAAACACTACCAAATGACACAACACAGGTTTAGAAAAATAGGAAATATTTATCTAAACAAAACAAGACCAAAACGACAAAAATCCACCATACACAAGTCAAGTTATTAATAAAAAATCAAAAAGAGTCTTTAAGTAGTTTTAAAAACACACTAGCGCTGCTAGAGTGAAAATGTACCTGGTGTGCGTCAAAAATAACCCCGCACGGGCGGGCGTGCGTCGAAAATAACTCCGCACGACGGTACTCGAGTCAAAAATCCAGCCGCACGATGAGTTGACGATCCAGCCGCGCAGGTTGCGATCTCCCAGCCTCCGTCAGCGATGCTGCGCGTCGTTTCTCCTGCTCCGTGCGTCGATTCTTCGGTCGCGTTTCCTGCGAGCGTCGTTTCTCAGCCGCGGAGCTGGCGGCGCGTCGTTTTTCAGCCGCCGATCGGATTCGCGTCGATCTTTTCCCCGCACGGCGCTATGTGCGTGGATTTTCTTGTCTTTAGGCTGCCAGCTTCTCCTTTCAGGGTCCCAGGACTGGATGGGCACCACAGGGCAGAGTAGGAGTCTCTCCAGAGGCTCCAGGTGCTGGCAGAGAGAAGTCTTTGCTGTCCCTGAGACTTCAAACAACAGGAGGCAAGCTCTAGATCAAGCCCTTGGAGATTTCTTCTCAAGATGGAAGGCACACAAAGTCCAGTCTTTGCCCTCTTACTCTGGCAGAAGCAGCACTGCAGGAAAGCTCCACAAAGCACAGTCACAGGCAGGTCAGCACTTCCTCCTCAGCTAACAGCTCTTCTCCAGGCAGAGGTTCCTCTTGATTCCAGAAGTGTTTCTGAAGTCTGTAGATTTGGGTGCCCTTCTTATACCCATTTTAGTCTTTGAAGTCACCTTTCTTCAAAGGGGACTCACACCTACTTGTGAAATCCTGCCTTGCCCAGGCAAGGCCTCAGACACACACCAGGGGGTTGGAGCCGGCATTGTTAGAGGCAGGCACAGTCCTTTCAGATGAGAGTGACCACTCCACACCCCTCCCTCCTAGCAGAGATGGCTAATCAGGAAATGCAGGTTACACCTCAGCTCCCTTTGTGTCACTGTCTGGTGTGAGGTGAAAAACAACCCAACTGTCAAACTGACCCAGACAGGGAATCCACAAACAAGGCAGAGTCACAGAATGGTTTAAGCAAGAAAATGCTCACTTTCTAAAAGTGGCATTTTCAAATGCACAATCTTAAAATCAACTTTACTAAAAGATGTATTTTTAAATTGTGAGTTCAGGGACCCCAAACTCCACATGTCCATCTACTCTCTAGGGGAATCTACGCTTTAATCATATTTAAAGGTAGCCCCCATATTATCCTATGAGAGAGACAGTCCTTGCAACAGTGAAAAACGAATTTAGCAGTATTTCACTGTCAGGACATATAAACCACATTACTATATGTCCTACCTTATCCATACACTGCACCCTGCCCTTGGGGCTACCTAGGGCCTACCTTAGGGGTGCCTTACATGTAAGAAAAGGGAAGGTTTAGGCCTGGCAAGTGGGTACACTTGCCAAGTCGAATTTACAGTGTAAAAATACACACACAGACATTGCAGTGGCAGGTCTGAGACATGATTACAGAGCTACTTATGTGGGTGGCACACCCAGTGCTGCAGGCCCACTAGTAGCATTTGATTTACAGGCCCTGGGCACCTCTAGTGCACTTTAATAGGGACTTAACAGTAAAACAAATATGCCAATCATGGAGAACCAATTACGTACATATTTTAAACAGGAGCACTTGCACTTTAGCACTGGTTAGCAGTGGTAAAGTGCCCAGAGTAACAAACACAATAAAATCAGAGTCCAGCACACATCAACAACCTGGGGAACAGAGGCAAAAAGTTAAGGGAGACCACGCCAAGGATGAAAAGTCTAACACGTGTCCCCCCCAGCTAAAAGTGGGGGGCAACTACCCAACCTCATGGGAGTTCTCATCACTAAGGCGGAAGAACCTGGACAGACCATCAGCATTGGCGTGCTCTGTACCAGGACGATGTTCCACCGTAAAGTCCATCCCCTGTAGGGAAATGGACCACCTCAACAGTTTTGGGTTCTCACCCCTCATCTGCATTAACCATCTGAGGGGCCTGTGGTCGGTCTGAACTCGGAAGTGAGTCCCAAACAAGTAGGGTCTTCGCTTCTTCAGTGCCCAGACCACAGCAAACGCTTCGCGTTCTATGGCACTCCACCTACGTTCCCTGGGTAGTAACCTCCTGCTAATGAAGGCTACGGGTTGATCTAGGCCCTCTTCATTAAGCTGTGAGAGTACTGCTCCAATACCATGCTCTGAGGCGTCTGTTTGCACAACAAACTCCTTGGAGTAGTCAGGTGCCTGCAGCACAGGTGCTGTGCACATGGCAGCCTTCAGGGCATCAAAAGCGTTCTGGCAAGCCTCTGTCCAGATCACTTTCTTGGGTTGCTTCTTGGAAGTCAACTCAGTTAAGGGGGTAACAATGGTACCATATCCCTTAACAAACCTTCGGTAATATCCTGTGAGACCTAAAAAGGCTCTCACTTCAGTCTGGGTCTTGGGAGGCTCCCAAGCCAGAATCGTATCAATTTTAGGCTGCAGGGGTGCCACCTGGCCACTCCCCACCTGGTGTCCTAAGTACACCACAGAACCCTGCCCTATTTGGCACTTGCTCGCCTTAATAGTGAGGCCTGCCTTCTGCAGGGCCTCTAACACTCTCCAGAGGTGTTGCAGGTGTTCCTCCCATGTGGAACTAAACACAGCAATGTCATCCAGGTAGGCGGCACTGAACTCATCCAGTCCTGCCAACACCTGGTTGACCAACCTCTGAAAGGTGGCAGGGGCGTTCTTCATCCCAAAGGGCATCACATTGAAGTGGAAGTGCCCATCTGGGGTAGAGAATGCTGACCTCTCCTTTGCCCCCTCAGTTAAGGCAATCTGCCAGTACCCAGATGTTAAATCAAACGTACTGAGGTACTTGGCAGCTCCTAACCGATCAATGAGCTCATCAGCTCGGGGGATGGGGTGTGCGTCAGTCTTGCTGACCGCATTGAGACCCCGGTAGTCCACACAGAACCTAAGTTCTGGAGTGGCACCAGGAGCAGCAGCCTTTGGGACCAAGACCACTGGGCTGGCCCAAGGACTGCTGGAGCGCTCAATAACCCCTAGGGTTAACATTTTGGAGACTTCCTCCTTAATGCAAGCCCTGACCCTGTCAGTCACCCTGTAAACCTTATGTTTAACAGGTGTACTGTCCCCAGTGTCCACATCATGTGTGCACAGGTGTGTGACTCCTGGGATCAGGGAAAACAGCGAGGCGAACTGTCCCAGCACGTGGCGACAGTCCCTCTGCTGTTCCTCAGTCAGGGAGGGGGAGAGGATCACTCCCTCCACAGACCCATCTTTCTCTCCTGCAGACAGGAGGTCAGGAAGAGGCTCACTCTCTTCCTCCACCCCGTCATCTGTCGCTAGGAGCATGGATAGCTCAGTTCGCTCAAAGTGTGGTTTGAGGCGGTTGACATTTAGGACCCTCAAAGGGTTCCTGGGGGATTGCAAGTCTACCAGATAGGTGACCTCGCTCTTTCTTTCCACCACCTCAAAAGGCCCAGTCCACTTATCTTGGAGAGCCCTAGGCTCCACTGGTGCCATGACCCACACTTTTTGTCCAGGCTGAAACTCAACCAGAGTGGCATTCTGGTCGTACCACCGTTTCATATCCTCCTGGCTTGCTTCCAGGTTCTCCTGAGCGAGACTCCTGAAGCGGTCAGTCTGGTTTCTTAGTGCCAGCATGTAGCTAAATACATCCTGGGGTGGTTTACTAGGAGCTTTCTCCAAAGCCTCCTTCACCAGACTGAGCGGTCCCCTCACAGGGTGGCCATAGATGAGCTCAAAGGGGCTAAAGCCAAGTCCCTTTTGAGGCACCTCCCTGTAAGCGAACAGAAGGCATGGCAAGAGGACGTCCCACTTACGCCTCAAGGGCTCTGACAGGCCCTGAATCATGCCTTTCAAGGTGCGGTTGAATCTCTCAACCAGACCATTACTTTGGGGGTGGTAAGGGGTGGTGAACTTGTAGGTTACCCCACACACCTTCCACAGAGACTTCATATAAGTGGATATGAAGTTTGTACCTCTATCAGATACCACCTCCTTGGGGAACCCCATGCGGGTAAAAACCCCCATCAAGGCACATCCCACCACGGGGGCAGTGACCATCCTTAGAGGAATGGCTTCTGGGTACTGCGTGGCATGGTCCACCAAGACCAGGATGAACCTGTTGCCCATGGCTGTCTTGGGATCCAGAGGCCCCACAATGTCAATTCCTACCCTTTCAAAGGGAGTACTGACTACAGGTAAAGGTTGGAGGGGAGCTTTGCATTTCCCCCCACTCTTGCCACTTGCCTGACAAGTCTGACAAGACCTACAATAAGCAGCTGACTGCTTGTGCATCAAGGGCCAGTAAAAGTGGGAGACAAGCCTCTTATAGGTCTTGTCCTGCCCTAGATGTCCTGCCAAAGGCACATCATGAGCCAAACCCAGTAGGAAGGCCCTGAAGCACTGGGGTACCACCAGCATACGAGCTGACCCAGGCTCAGGAACCTTAGGCTCACTATACAGGAGGCCATCCTCCCAGTAAATCAGGTGAGTACCTGGCGCCTCGCCAGCCGCCTGGGCTGCAGCCTGCTGCCGCAGCCCCTCAAGAGTAGGGCACTCCTTCTGCGCTGTGCAGAATGCTTCCCTGGTGGGTCCCCCTTCCTGCTGCCACTGTGACAGCTCAGGGACCTCCCCCAGTTCAGCCACCTGTTCCCCTGTAGGCTCCGGGGCATCACCCTCAGGCTCTGCCTCCTCCCGGACCGTGGGAACTTCTGGGGCCGGTTTCCCGCGCCCCCTGCCCTTCCTCTTCTTGGCGGTCCCCTGGGCCACTGTTTCAGGCTCCTGGGGCTCTTGACTACCCTGATTGGCTGCCATAGACCGGGTGGATACGCATACCCACCCAGGCAGACCCAACATCTCCAAGTGAGACCTGTGTTCCACCTCCTTCCAAGGGGAATCCTCCAGGTCGTTACCTAGCAAACAATCAACAGGCATGGTTGGACTCACAGCTACTTTCCAGGAACCTGAGACCCCCCCCATTCAAAGGGAACCTGCGCCACTCTGCAGAGGCGCTCAGAGTTGTCTACCGCAACTACTTGGTGAAGTACCCGGGGATCAATCTGCTCTTCAGACACCAGGTGACTCCTCACTGTAGTCACACTGGCTCCTGTGTCTCTCAGAGCCTCTACCCTCTGTCCATTGATGGTCACCCATTGCCTGTACTTCTTAGTGTTATCAGGCACTAGGTTTCTCTGGACCATCTTACTGTCCCCTAGTGAGACAAGGGTCATTTCTGCTGGTTCCCACCCACCTGAAACCAACTCCTCCCCAAGCGCTACACTGGCCAAACCCTGGGACGGTGCACCAGTGGGTGCCGGTGTACTTCTGGGGCATTTGGGGTCCCCCCTCACATGACCCACCTGGTCACATGCATAGCACTTACGTGGGGGACCACCTGCCACTGGCTTCCCTTTGGACAACCATGGCTTCTTTTCACTGGGGGGTTGGGAATCCTTACCCTGGGAATCAGTTTGGGGCCCTTTAGAGAACTCCCCCTGTGTGCCCTTACCCCCCCTTTCTTCTGAGAGGGACCCTGCCCACCCTTGGCGTGGTCTCCCCCATACCTCTTTTGGACCCTGGTGCTCTCCCAGCGGTCCGCTTCCTGTGCAAGCTTCCTGGGGTCAGTCAGCTTGCTGTCAATGAGGTGCTGGCGCAGCTCTGGAAAACATAAACTGTACAAGTGCTCCCAAGCAATTAAATTGTAAAGCCCCTCATACGTGTTTACCTTACTGCCCTTCACCCAACCATCCAGTGACCTGCAAAAAGAATCAACACATTCCAACCATGTTTGGGATTCCTTTCTCTTGTAGGATCTAAACTTCTCCTTGTACTGCTCAGGGGTGAGACCATACCTGGTAAGTAAGGCCTCCTTCATGACAGGGTAGGTGAGATCCTGAGCATCCCCTAAGGCTGTCAGTGTGTCCCTCCCCTCTGCCTCAAAATGCTTCCACAGGGCTGCCCCCCAATGAGCTTCAGGGACCAGGTTCATGTGGAGAGCTGACTCATAACCCTTGAACCACAAGCAGATATCATCATCCCTCTTATAATCCCTCACAAGGTCTTTTGGGATGTGTACCCTTCTCTCAGGCTGCACTGTAGGATTGCTGCCACCATCTCTACTGGACTGACTCCTCTGATCTATCTCTTTTAAACTGAGCTCATGAGCCATGGCTAACTTCCTTTCCTCAATGGCCAGCTTTCTCTGTTCCACCTCTAGACTGAGCTTTTTCAACTCCAATTGGTACTCCCTCTCTGCCTGTCTGTCCTGTAACTCTTCAGGTGTCAGACCCTTGGAGGATACACTGCTACTTGCCCTAGAGACTCCTTCCCTGGGAATAACAGGCCCCCCCAATATACCATTCTGTACTGATTGCTCTCTCTCCTCATCCTCATCCTCCTCATCCTTAGTGTGCCCTCCAGTGCTTCTGGTTGTCACCCAGGCCCTCAGCGCCTTTTTCAGCTCATCCTTCTTGGAAGAGCTCTTAATGGGAAAACCAAAATTTTTACAAAACTGCTTTAGCTGAGCCTTGTTATAACTATCCAATTGCTTCAGGTCAAAAACAGCTTCAACTGGTGCATCTCCAAGTAGAGACATGATAAAAGGTTAAAAGAGTGCAAAGTTCCAAATGCAGAAAAGCAAGTTCTCAAATGAAGTTCCAGAAAAGTCAATCACCGGATCAGCGAAAAAAGAAACTGAATGCAGAGCAAAAACAGTCCAAATAGAAAAAAACAAAAATCACAAGACTAGTAGTATATGGTCACGTAGTGGTCTGAACTCAAACAGTAGTGTACACTTAATCACTGTATGTCAGGCACAAATACAAGTCCAAATCCCGTCGCTGCTTCCAATGTTAGAAATGGGGTCCTTGGTTGACAGTCAGGTTACCCCCTGTTCAAGCAAAGACCCTCACTCTAGTCAGGGTAAAAGAGAATCACCCTCAGCTAACCCCTGCTTACCCCCTTGGTAGCTTGGCAGAGCAGTAGGCTTAACCTCAGAGTGCTAGGCGTAAAGTATTTGTACCAACACACACAGTAACTCAATGAAAACACTACCAAATGACACAACACAGGTTTAGAAAAATAGGAAATATTTATCTAAACAAAACAAGACCAAAACGACAAAAATCCACCATACACAAGTCAAGTTATTAATTAAAAATCAAAAAGAGTCTTTAAGTAGTTTTAAAAACACACTAGCGCTGCTAGAGTGAAAATGTACCTGGTGTGCGTCAAAAATAACCCCGCACGGGCGGGCGTGCGACGAAAATAACTCCGCACGGCGGTACTCGAGTCAAAAATCCAGCCGCACGATGAGTTGACGATCCAGCCGCGCAGGTTGCGATCTCCCAGCCTCCGTCAGTGATGCTGCGCGTCGTTTCTCCTGCTCCGTGCGTCGATTCTTCGGTCGCGTTTCCTGCGAGCGACGTTTCTCAGCCGCGGAGCTGGCGGCGCGTCGTTTTTCAGCCGCCGATCGGATTCGCGTCGATCTTTTCCCCGCACGGCGCTATGTGCGTGGATTTTCTTGTCTTTAGGCTGCCAGCTTCTCCTTTCAGGGTCACAGGGCAGAGTAGGAGTCTCTCCAGAGGCTCCAGGTGCTGGCAGAGAGAAGTCTTTGCTGTCCCTGAGACTTCAAACAATAGGAGGCAAGCTCTAGATCAAGCCCTTGGAGATTTCTTCTCAAGATGGAAGGCACACAAAGTCCAGTCTTTGCTCTCTTACTCTGGCAGAAGCAGCACTGCAGGAAAGCTCCACAAAGCACAGGCAGGGCAGCACTTCCTCCTCAGCTAACAGCTCTTCTCCAGGCAGAGGTTCCTCTTGATTCCAGAAGTGTTTCTGAAGTCTGTAGATTTGGGTGCCCTTCTTATACCCATTTTAGTCTTTGAAGTCACCTTTCTTCAAAGGGGACTCACACCTACTTGTGAAATCCTGCCTTGCCCAGGCAAGGCCTCAGACACACACCAGGGGGTTGGAGCCGGCATTGTTAGAGGCAGGCACAGTCCTTTCAGATGAGAGTGACCACTCCACACCCCTCCCTCCTAGCAGAGATGGCTAATCAGGAAATGCAGGTTACACCCCAGCTCCCTTTGTGTCACTGTCTGGTGTGAGGTGAAAAACAACCCAACTGTCAAACTGACCCAGACAGGGAATCCACAAACAAGGCAGAGTCACAGAATGGTTTAAGCAAGAAAATGCTCACTTTCTAAAAGTGGCATTTTCAAATGCACAATCTTAAAATCAACTTTACTAAAAGATGTATTTTTAAATTGTGAGTTCAGGGACCCCAAACTCCACATGTCCATCTACTCTCTAGGGGAATCTACGCTTTAATCATATTTAAAGGTAGCCCCCATATTATCCTATGAGAGAGACAGTCCTTGCAACAGTGAAAAACGAATTTAGCAGTATTTCACTGTCAGGACATATAAACCACATTACTATATGTCCTACCTTATCCATACACTGCACCCTGCCCTTGGGGCTACCTAGGGCCTACCTTAGGGGTGCCTTACATGTAAGAAAAGGGAAGGTTTAGGCCTGGTAAGTGGGTACACTTGCCAAGTCGAATTTACAGTGTAAAAATACACACACAGACACTGCAGTGGCAGGTCTGAGACATGATTACAGAGCTACTTATGTGGGTGGCACACCCAGTGCTGCAGGCCCACTAGTAGCATTTGATTTACAGGCCCTGGGCACCTCTAGTGCACTTTAATAGGGACTTAACAGTAAAACAAATATGCCAATCATGGAGAACCAATTACGTACATATTTTAAACAGGAGCACTTGCACTTTAGCACTGGTTAGCAGTGGTAAAGTGCCCAGAGTAACAAACACAATAAAATCAGAGTCCAGCACACATCAACAACCTGGGGAACAGAGGCAAAAAGTTAAGGGAGACCACGCCAAGGATGAAAAGTCTAACAGTGACATTGGGTCATCCAGATAACTTGTGTAATGCCCGAATACCAGTCTTTCTCGATTTCCCCTGTTGATGTTTTCCCACTACATTTGATCTTTTATATTTTGATTGAATAAATGCATAAAACATTCCATTTGCATACTACTTTAATATCATTGTTTATGGGAGTGGTGTTGCATTTTATTCAAGGGACCCCTGTTCCTTTAAAGTTAGTTTACTGCTCCATTCTAGGACACTCTACTTACTCCATGATACTACGCCACACCAGTCGGTGACACATCATTCTCCTTTATGCCATTAACTTCCAGCCATGCTGAATAGTAATCTCACTAGTGTACAGCATGGCTAAAACACATTGGCAAAGGCAATATAACTTGCATAGGCGAGACCTATTGGCTATGCCAATGCTTGTTTATAAGGCATGAACTTTAAGGTGACTTGCAATATCCTTATGTACCCAGGGGGTATTTTACCCCATATAATACATGGTCACACCACCAACTTTCCCACAAACCACTTAAAACCCTAGTGCATAGCTCCTGTCATTCCAAGCTATTAAAGTACAGCAGAAGAAAGAAAAGCAACATTCAATTTTTTTGCTTTAAACAGCTGCATTAATTATGCTCTGTGACCTGATCTGCCTTTTACCTTGGCTACTAGCTCTGGCAGAAGACAATGTAATGTCAGAATTCGACTGTAATAACCCTATCATAGTCATTTTCTGATGTCTTTTCTTTATAATCAATGAATGTCTTTTCTTTACATGGAGTGACTTCGTGCATCACAAACAGTCATTTCTAAAGAAATTAGTGACTGTAGTTTATACAGAGATTAGAGAATCCATGTTTATATAGCCTGTAACTCCAAGAGCTTCTGCAGTTGAAATGCTCCTAGTTATGATTGATGTGGAGCTGAGCTTCCCAAGATCACACAAAGGAGCAGAAGTGTTATTAGAACTATGGTTTCCGAGCACAGTTTACAACTATTGTACCTAATCGCTTTTGATCTCTCCAGTGCGGTTCCAATTGGCATGAGGCGAAGGGCATGATGGGTGTGGGGCGCAAAGAGTATGTTCTTCCTTTTTACCCTCCTACCTTTATTTGCTTGGTGCATGAAGATGCAAGGTTAATCAACATGTTATTTTCACATTTGAGCTAATTACTTTGTGAATGTAAATAACAATAAAAGATACTTTCAGACTGTGAAAACATGCCTTCCTTTCTCCCTATTTCACTTCCAATATATATATATAATTGTGTATTTTTATCGGAGCCTGCAGTTCGTAAACAACGAGCGATTTGTATAGGGTTGATTGAAAGTCCCCCAAGGCTGTCCCTGTCCCCCCCAGAAATTTATTGTCTCCTACACCCCTGGTTTTAAGGCACATTTTCCAGGTCATTTGCAAACCCTGAAAACACGCTACCAAACAACCGATGCCCTGAAACAAGCAAAGGCGAGCTAAAGACGTGGTGAAAAGGCCAACACTTTGTATGCTTCCCGCCGCATACATGTTTACTGAACATACCGCACTAATTGCAGCACACAAGTAAATTTCAACACGGCCTCTTAGAAAGAAGTTATTTAATGAACAGTAAAATAAACTCGAACAATTTCCTCACATTACCTTAAATTACTAACACAAAGCCCAGCCCTGCCACGTATGACAGAAATAACTTTCTCTCACTTGAGCAAGAGCTTTTCCTTCAATAGCCTTTCCCCTTTACATTCTGCATTTGCCATTAAAAATGTGTTACCGTTGCAATGCAGAAAAGTCTTTTGTAATGTGCACTTACACAGCCCCCCCTGCAGAGGTTAATAACAGAACACACATCTTGCAGGAGACTGTGTTCTAGACGTATCTGAACCGACCTTACTTAATGGTGTTATGTGAATTTTTTATTTTTATCACACATACTTGCTGCAGTAATGAGGGCTGAGTTCTGGCTGTTTACTGGTTTGTGTAGGCAAGGTCATGTAAAGCATGGATAATCGCGTCCTTATTTGGAAATTTTACTGAATTCATCAATGTTCGGAGCTCTGCAACGCAGTTTGCCTCTCAGCAAAGCCCACTTTCTCATTGTTGTATTGTTCCACATAGCTCCGAGTGTCCTCATATTCAGTGAAAAGGTGAGCTTGTTGGTCCTTGATAATTTTAAAATTAGAAGGAAATAGGAGGGTGTATTTGAGGCCTGTTCCTCACAATTTTTATGTTACATTCATGTAGAAGGGTGCGGGGTGTTTTTGCTGTCAAGGTGTAGTCAGGAAATATCATCATATTTGCAACATTCATCTCAAAGTAGCCTCCTGCCCTAGCTATTTGCAGTATGGCACCACAATCCCTGCAATTCAAACTTCTTGGTAAAACAGGTTGGGATGCTGCTTCTGAGGAGGAGACCTCTAAATTGTGTCCTGTGGGCACCCTCTACTGTAAAGGGAGAATCTGTGGAGAATGTAAAAAACTGGGGTATTAGTTTAGAGAGGTGAGTACCAACCTCAAGTAATAACCAAATCTCTTGACCTAAGACTTTGGGGACAGCACTTAGGGGTCAAGATTCACTCCAGCAGAAGCCAGGGTTAGGTACAGGACAGGTCTAGTTGTAAATGGTCAGTTTCAGAAAACTCCTGTTGTACCTTGCTATATCACTTTAGCCCAAACAGAAGGTCAGTAGTTTTGACCATTGCAGTGCATTTCTTTGCGCTGGGTATAAGAGGAGAGCAGATCTATTCTTTTAGGCTCTATTCAGGTCACAAACAGCAGAATCAGTCCTCTTCTGTTCTTCCAGAGGTCCAGAAAATTATCTGAAAAGAGGGCACTATAGGCACCATATTTATGACTAGCACCAACCTGTGGGTGGGGTGCCTCCTGACCCCTCCCTAACTAATATGATAAACGTTCCTAGAGGCAACTCTACCCACTTCTGCAGCACTTCCTGTGTGCCCTACGGCAAACAGTGCCATCTTCTGCCTAAATCGAAGATTATGTAACCATTCTCCTCTTGTAAAGGTCCAGTGTGCCACCCCAATGGTGTGGCCAGGGAAACAAACAACTGCTCTACTGTGGTTTCACTAAACCAGTTCTCGAGGCAGCTTTCCTTTCTTTATGGTTGGAGCCTGACTGACAGGGGAACAAAAGAGGGCCCTATCCAGATAACAGCGAACGTTTGCCTGTGACAAGATGGACCAATTTGAAGTTAATGAAGTTCTTGGGCACAGACTAGATGGTCATCCTGACAGAGGAACAGAACACCTATCCATACCCAAGACATTTTTCTCAGTCATGGGAACAAGTTCACATCTCAACAAGGGAGCTATTCAGTAGCTGGGTGACAGTTTGGCTCATGCAAATGGGGGTACACCACACAAATGATGGCCACTTTCAACATGGAAGTTAGTGTTTGAAGCTATATTTCTATAAACTGGGTGACATTGTGCCCTTCCAAGTTTCCAGCCATCCCCATAATGTGTAAATTAAAGTGACTAGTGTAACCTTCCGAGTCCCCCACCCACCCTTCGAAGACTCTCACCCTCTTTATCAACTCTTCAACTTGCTACACCAATCCTGTAGTTTGTCAGAGAAGATCTGGTAGTGCAGTTTCGCTTCAGTTCAATTTTTCTGTTAGCTTGCGCTGGCCCTCTCACAAAAGGCTAAGGTGCAGCATCATTGCATAATTAAATATCTCATCTGACGTCAATGTGCTTTCATCAGTTGATGCCAAAATGTTGTCAAGTTTATCAGGAGTCTCATAATTTGGTTACTTCTGCTTACAAGCCACACTCTATAATATTGTAGCTCAAAGGCCGAGCCTGTCGAAGAGTTCTCAATGTTTCCCCTGGAAATCTCCTTTGAGAAAGAAGCCGTCATCAGCGCCATCATGGCCAGCCCCTCCAATCAGGCTCCTATTCCGGAAGGGGTGCCCATGGACCTGTATAAGGCTAATAGCAAGCTATTGGCCTTTGTTATCACTGATGTTTTAAAGGCTGCAGTGTCTGTTAAAATTCCTGATTGATGGAACAGTGCAACTTTTGTCCTGTTTTTGAGAAATTTAACAGGCAGGATCCTTGTTGGTAAAGACCAATATCGTTGTTAGCTTCTGTAAACAAAATTGTTGGGCATGCCATCCTAAATTGAATTGAAGACTGGGTGCAGCATAACAATGCTATTTGGTTTTAGGGAAGCCTTGGGGACTTTAGAACAATGCTCAAATCTTATTCTTATCATTGGATAATACGTTACAGAAAATAAAGGGGCACTTCAACTAGCCTTAATGGAGTTAAGTAGGGCATTAAAACAGGTCTAAGTTGTGGGTCATTTTTATCACATATCGGTATGCCTTCTCCTTTGGTCAATTGTTTACTGGCTTTTGCACATGCAGGTTAGAGTTTTCGCTAGATACTGTATTGAGGAGAAATGTACCACATTTTTTTATCCCTCCCATAGAGTCAGACGAGATTGTGTCCTGGCCCCTATTTTATTTGTATTATACATCAATGGTCTTAATTATTGTTTTCATTTTCTAACGGGAAGGATATTCCTAAAGTGAACTCTGCTTTTATTTCAGCCCTTTTATATGCTAATGATGCTCTCCTGCTGTCGCGCACCCTCAATGGCCTTATCTTTCACTTGTGAGCAATCTATTCCAAAGGTCCTCTTTAACTACATTTCGTGTAGGCTCAATCAGAACACACCTGTGTGTCTCAGTTCACCAGTATGACCCAAATCTTATATGTTTCTGCCCATGTAATGCTATTTCCCCCCAAACACTAGAGCATTTTCCTCTATTTCGCACATACTATGAACCGTTTCAATTAAGATATGTAGTGCCCAGTTTTAGAACTTGTAGTTTCCACCTGTACAGACAGTCCTCTTTTAACTTCAAATGCCATCTGCGCCGGTAGGATGTTGTACTGTGGGCACCTTTTTAAGAAGGACACTGTATTGGCAGAACAAAGCAAATCTATAGTATAATCTGATTATAATTAAATGTCTACCTTTGAACCTAATGATTGTTAACACTCTTTATGATTCTTTATGGAAATATCATGTACCTTTGAACCTAATGATCTTCAATGCCCTTAATGATTCTGTACTGTGATATCAGGTAATCGTATTTTCATGAGCTTGTTTTTTAATATTAATATTTTTTTGTTACACGTATGTTTTATTCTTTTATGATTATTTTTTAATAATTGAATAAAGATTTATCTACCTACTACTGTAATTAAAATCCATTACAAAGGGAGCAACTGACAGTAAATTCAATATCTGATCATTACAAGATGGCATATGTTTACAGGCGAAGCAGTAGCACCCAATTTTTTTTCCTCTTTGGCATCTGTGAGCTTATATGCAGGCCTAAGTGAACATCTGTACATCATGTCGCAAGCCCAAGAAACACATTTGTCACACGGCAAGGATACCATTACCCAAGATCTTTTTTTTTTGTTGCCCTTTTGGCATAACGTAGCGCATGTATGACATGGATTTAAACTGATGCCTTCCATAATGTATGCTTCACTCTGCAGGGCATATCACAATTAATTGATTATTGACCATGGATACTGATTTACAAAAAAATTAAGGGCCATATTTATACTTTTTGACGCACAGCTTTAGACTTGCTTGCATAACTTCACATATTATTACCTAAATATGTGAATTTACCTAGCATTGCTGGATCACTGATGGATTAGGCCGTGTAATCATTAATGTAAAAGTGTACTGAAGTAGCTCACTAAAATTGTTGTCATCAACATAACTTTATATCACCATAAGTGGATGTATTACTGCCTAGAAGCATAAGTGAATTATAGATACCCCCCTTACAGCATAAATTCTAATCTCTTACTGTGTTGCCTTGATTATGTTTATTACTTGGCTCTCTTGATGTATTCAATTGCATTACCTCCATAAGTGATCATATTAGTTGCTGGCTCAAGATACCTGAGTGGATTTACCTCATATGAAATTCCAAATGTGCCCATTATTACAACAATGACACAAAGACACTGGACTACATTACTCAGGGCCTGATTTAGAGTTTGGTGGATGGATTACTCCAATACAAACATGACGGCTATCCTGTGTGGCAGATTATAAGTGTCATAGGTTATAATGGACTTGTAATACGGTGGAAAGGATATCCAGCACATTTGTGTTGGAGTCACCTGCCTGCCAAACTCTAAATCAGGCCCTTAGATACATATGACCACACCTCGGATATTCATGTAACCACTGCCCATTTTTACTGTGACACATATTTATAACTCTTTCTAGATCGTATTCAGTGCCCCTAAGGATATGCAGCATCATATCGATAGCAGCATGATATTGATTAACAAAGCACTTTAGAGGTCTTTGTGTTGTTGCATATTCGTTATAAGTTAGTTCGGCCATGTGGTCTTTTCTGATCTGTAGCACTGATGTTAATGTAACACTCTGCACTAAGGTGAAAGAAGTGTTTACACACCACAACACATAATTGAGCACTATTGCAAGTACATCCAAATAGTATAGGAATTTCTGTGTTCTAGGTAGTGGGAGATACAACAGTATCCAAGCCTGCATACATATGCCAACAGAAGACTTACTGTTTGACTTGCATTAATTTCCCCTAGCTTTGATGAAGATACTGAGGTGCAGGGGCATACAACTGGCCCATGCAGCCCCTGAGGTGTGGGGAGTCCCTAACCCTTCAGGGTGCCCACAGCCCTGCAAGGGTCCGCACTCAGCCCTCAGACAAATGGATATCTGTGAGATACTGGGGACTGGAGAGCCTTTCATCACATCCTGCAAGGGGGGGGGCACCATTTTGCGTTACAGTGCTGTAGGGTTACACCTTTATGACTAAAACCATATTGGCTGGGATGGAACATTATTTACAGAAAAGAAGTTTGGAAAAAAACAGCATTGTTTGAAGGTTTCTTGAAAATATGTTAGTGGTTTGTTTGACTCACAAAGAGCCATGTTGCCAAAGTCTGCACTCACCCTAGCAGCTTGAGAGCAGGGAGAGAAGTGTTGACTGACACAAGATTTTCCCCTTTTCATGATGTACTGAGAGTGTTATCTGTGAACCTTAGCCTTATCCATTTATTGTCTACTTCAAAACCAAAGTCCTTGTTGCTGAGACTCAAAATGTTTGCATTATGGTGCAAGCATGAGCAGCGGAGTCCACGTGATCACCACAAGATGCCACATCTTGGGTTATGCTGAAGGAAATCCTACAAGGTCATTTGTTGGCATTCAGATTCTTAGTGTCTCACTCAAAGCAGGACAGTTCTGTTCGAAGGTGGTGCACAGGTAGAATGCCCTTCCCGGGGCATTTCATTCAGAGACCCTGGGCTTCAAATACTGTTAGCCTCAGCTTAGCGATCTCCCATGAATCTCACTTCATAGCTATGTAACTGTATGTACAGAAGTCAATCTTCAAACTTAAAGGGCCTCCAGCTCACTGAGATGTACCCTTCAAAGCTGATAGTCCCAGACAGAGTCCTTCTGGTGGAGTTTCATAATTGGAGTCCCAACATCAACTGGGCCAAGTTGGGGGTCATAGATACATTGTGGGAAATCACTCTACTCTCCTATTGATTTGGGGTCTTTGATGGGAAACCAATTTAGGTGAGGACCTTTCTCACCTTCCCACAGTCTGTCAGTGCTGAGAAGGGCCCTACTATGGTGTGTCCTGAAGCTGGAACTGTGCCCAAGGTCAGCATTGTAGTGAGCCACTTGGCTTGAACTCACGAACCCTTTGATTTCATGAAATCCAATGGACGGACATGGCCATTGAGTATAAATAAAGGAGATGTGAACCATTCAGGGTTCGCTCCCAACACTGAAATCCTGGTTTACAGATTGTCATTTCTGCATGCACGAGCCACACGCAGATCGAGCCTTGTCAGCATCCGGCCTGCTCCAAACTAGCGATGAGGTGGTGGCAAATTCTTCTGCGTGCTCCCCACCATTCCTTCAGGCAGATCTTCTCTCTTGCCTGTCTGCAGGAGTGGTGTGCCAGGTGCCCAGATACGTGCCTCCTCCAAGAGTCCTCCAGGTAGCAGTGAACCACAGGGCTTGAGCAGTGTGCGCTGCCCTCTGTGCAGACCTGAAAAAGACAAAGGAAAGGAGCTCCCATATGGAATCAAAAGTGTCACAGCATAGCTTGGACACTCACCTACTTTCAAACCTACATGTACTATAGGAGTTATAACGATTGCACAGCAAAACTCCATCTACATCGCTGTGGAAGTGAGAGAACTGTGAACATTTGGTGCCCCATTTGGCAGATTTTGGTGTTCTGGTAGAGCACTATTTTTCCTCGAAGTCACTCTCTGTCAAAGGGGTGTCACCTGATACACTGACAAGGGTAGGGATGCCACAACTGGGCAGACATGACATTCTGCCTACCCCATCGTCCCAGCCTGGACCTGAAGTGCCCCCATATGCCTGAGAAGGGACTTTGCCACATGTAGCACCTGCATAACCTCCGTGACTAGTATGGTGGATGATGCCCGTTATATAGCTGCTGGGCTGGGTGCCCCAGCTCCAGGTGTATGGCCAGCCAAGGAAGCGAGGATTCATAGCTCCATCTGTGCCATTCGGTGAATTCATGGACCCATCACATATGGGCTGAAGAGAAACAGGCAAGTGAAAAATTATTTCAGGGCCACCTGGGAGACGGTGACATCATCCAGAGTCAGTAGTGAAATTTACAAACCCTTCTAGCACCTCCTGGGACTGGCACAAACGGCTACTGAATGCACACTTTGACCTCCTGTGGACCTGTTGTTTGGGCGATTCAAACTTCATCAAGCCCACCAACTGGAAGATGAACCATTGATGCATTCTATGCACTTCTCCGTGAGGTTGCGAACACGTGCACCAAAGATGGCCAGGTCAAAAAAGTTCAGGATCAAATCATGCAAGAATTCAGGTCCGGATGCTCCGATAGGTCATCTTATGCCAACTAAGCATCATCCCACAGAACATTCTGATCCAGCCATGCTTGAATGACTTGTCTGCATCTCGAGCTAAAGAAATGGAAATAATATTCCTGAAAGTTTCGGTCTCCTTTCACTCTGGAAAACTGATTCCCATCAAGACAGAGTCACTGGATGCTCTGTGATCTCAGCTGACATGCCATTGTGCTACTACAACCGACTGTGGCTTAGGCACCCTCTGCTGTAACTACAAGGTGGAAGAGCACCCACTGGAGAGGTGCCCCTTGCAAGGAAAGATGTTCTTCCAGTGTAGCAAGGTAAATCATTTTGCCAGCATCAGTGACGGGGGCGATGACCATAAGGAAGAACGACATTGTCCTCAGCAACACACAACCTAACCCTCGATAATAGAGATAGGTGCCAACGTGACATCCAGGCATTGTTGATAAGTAAGGGCCAGGTAAGTGTCACAGATGATAAGGAAGATGTTTTTTCCCCATCTCCTACATGTCACCAACAGGTGGCATCCATTGATCCCAGCTGATTTGTGACATTAAAATCCCCAGCACACCGGTGAAAGACCTTATTGACACCTGGGGCATCTGTGAGTGTCCTGAGCTTAAGGCAGTGCATTTACCTAAATCCACAACCATAATGTCAGAGACCAAAACTAAGATCTGCACTTACAGAAGCAAATAACCCCTCCCATTAGCAGGGGTGATGAATGTGGTGGTGCAGCACAGCGAGAGGAAAGCACTGATGAAGTTTTACTTCACCAAAGAAGGTGACAGGGCACTGCTATGATGTCACAGTGCAGAGGACCTAGAGCTAGTCTTCTTCACTCACTCCATCCACACCCTACAGGTAGACCAAATTCTTGAGTGCTTCCCACAACTATTCCAAGGATTAGGCTGTCTGAAGTGTCCTCCAGTAAAGCTACACATTGACAGATCTGTCAAGCTTCTGGTGCTTTAACACTAAAGATTACAATTCTACCTCTGGCCGTTGGTCATGAATGAGCTTGAGGAGCTCAAATGCCTGGACACAAAAGTGTCAGCACCCAACCGATGGGTCTCTCAGATGGTGATTGCAGAAAATCCAAGCAGCTAGGAAAGATCAGGCTGTGTACTGACATGCACCTCCCCAACAGTGTCTTTCAAGGGGGTAGGTACATCACCCTATCATAGATGACAAAGTAGCAGGCCTGAACAGGGTGCAGTAGTTCTCAAAGTTAGATCTCAATGCCTGCTACCATCAACAGCTGGGAGAGCTGGTACATTACATTGTGCTCGACTTGGGCCTCTGATGTTACAAGTGACTCAGTTTTGGAATATCATCAGTGGTAGAGGTACTCCAAAACATAATTAGAGAGACAATATCCAGATTACAAGGGGTGATGATCATCAGTGACAATATCTTGATCTACTCTGTCAAACATGAAGACCACCACAGTTGATTACTAGTCACCCTACACTGCCTCACCAATCATGTTCTTTCACTATACAAGGACACATGTTCCTTCTTCTAGTCACAGAGCAAGTTCTTTGGCTTTGTTTTCACGAAAGATGGACTAAAGGTTGACCCAAGAAAGTCTGAAGCTATTCAGCATGCCCAGTACCCCAAAACTCTGCAGAGGTGTGCAGCTCTCAGGAACGGCCACCTACTGAGAGTGTTTGTTGCCAAAACTGACAAACCTTTCAGACTGCTGAGGCCCTGATGAAGGCAGTAGCCACATTTGAATGGAGCCTAAAGGAAGAGACAGCTTTCACCAGCATCAAACAAGAGCTGTAAAGCAACATCACAAATGCCTCTTTTGACCAAGGGAAAGCAACAGAATGAATTACTGATGCCAGTCCTGTTGGCTTAGGAGAGATGCTCATGCAAGAACGAGAACCAGGTGTGTGGGTCACCATTCCCATCACAAGTTCAAAGTAGCCACGGATTACAAGCCTCTGGTCACTCTGTTGAGTGGGACTGTACCTCCCCTTCTCATTTAAAGATGGACCACATGGCTGCAACAATACTGATTATCAGTCACATACCATGCTGAAATGAGAAACCAGGCTGACTTCTTATACCGTTACCACATTGGTCAGCAGAGTGACCAACCCATTTCTGAGCCAGCAGTTGAGGAATACATGAGAATGATCACTTGAAGCATGTGTATGAAGGTACTTACTGTTGAGGAGATAAACAGAGACACCCAGGATGATGATTGCCTGCAGAGGATTATCACTACTGCCTTTGAAAGTGCGTGAAAGACATTCCTTCAGGACGCCAACTAATGGACAGCTGCAGACAAAGACCACCTGTCCCAGCTATGGAGAGTGTGGGATGAGCTAAGCGTGTTACCAGATGGTTTTCTCCCAAGAGGTCACCGCAATGTGATGCCTGTGGCAATGTACCAGTGATCCATTGATTTAGCCCAAGAGGGTCATCAGAGGACAGCTAAAACCAAAGCATGCCTGCAGGAAAGGTGTAGCTCCCTGGTCTCAATGCCAGCATCGATGCCACAGTGGCATCATGCCCAGCATACCACCAGTAGCAGGACATCAGTGGTTACGAGGGCAGGGGCTCCATGGAAGCGGTAGCTCAGCAGTATGAATCCCAAGTGCTGCTGCTAAAGAGTGTCCCTGGGGTACTCAGGAGAGGGACGTGCCCGTCAGTGTCATAAAGAGAAATAAACCAGAAGAGGTAGTCATTGGTGGAACTGTGTGGTGGCCGGCGCAAACGAACGATGGAGAGACGCCAAACCAGGAGGAGAGAGCGGCCAGTGAGGTGACGGGCAGAAGAGAGGAAGGGAGCCTCTGAAGGTGCAGAGCAACCAACCAGTCCGAGATAGGAGTGGAGAGACCTGAGGAGGACTAGACCAAGAAAACACAGGGAGGAAAGGTGCACTATCCCACCATGTACCAGGAGGTAGACGGCTCCTTCATTTACGTGACCGCATGCACAGCCATCACAGGACAAGGGGCATTCGAGGGAGAGGAGCCTGGGCACCAATGAAAATGCATGTGCGCCAGAGTGGACACTGTGATTAACTACGGTATCACTGAAACACCCACAAAAAGGGAACTGTTGTGCACTGTGGTTGAGGTTCACTGTAGGCCCCCTCACTTACAACCTCCCCCTTTTACCTTTAAGTAGTGAAAACACCCCACTTAGTGTGAGTCCTGTTGTTTCTGTTTGAGAGCCTGGGAAACACTGCCCCTGAAAACCGGAGACCACTCCGCAGGGACAGAAAGGAAGAAAGAAGGGGCAACCATCTCCTTGATATCATAAAGGAACCCCAGGAAAGCACAAGAGGAACATATGTATAGTCAGTTGTGGACATATCAAAATAAAAAAAGTTCAGAACCAACAGTCAGTGTGTGTTGAGTGCTGCCCATCCCGACATGCAGAGAACACTCTCCCCCCTTATACCAACTGACTGGAGGAATGAGTGCTCCTGCTCCAGCAGCTCCCGGAGACCCCTGTACGACCCATGGACCAAGAGTCAGTTTACATTTCATAGGTTTTGCAATGGGCAAATGTTTCTGGTGATGGTGGGTGAATACTTCAAGTACCTGGTAGTGGAGCTGACTGAGTTCATGATGTTCAACAAAGTGAGGCCTCTGCTACAGGAGATCTTTACGACCTTCGGTCTCCTAGTGGAAGTGCACACAAATTCCGGACCTACCATTTAAGGAGCAGAATTCAAGAAGTTCCTCAAGCATCAGAGAATCCACCACAGGAAGATCATTCTCTAGTGGCCTCAAGACAGCGAGATGTGGAACGTTTTATGAGAACGCTTAATAAAACCTTACACGTAGATGCTGACAAAGGAGTCAACCCAGAGGTCAGCCTCCACTGCTTCCTGAGGGCATACAGGAACATACCACACTGCACTGTGAAATACCTGCCTCTTGCCATACTACTACAGAGGCCTAAGCGCAACACCATCCCAACACCATCCCAATGAGTCTTCAGTGGTGAGCCACAGCTTTTGATCCTGCTGGCACTCAGAATAGGGGGAAGATCACTGACAACTGAGCCAGCTGCCATAGGCAAGCCAAAGTGTCAGATCTAGCCCCAGGATACCATGTCTTCCTCTGTGATCGGAACCCAGGGTGGAAGTTCTGCACATCATTGCACAGCCTGGAAATGATGGCCAGAAACCACAGGAAAGAAAACTTGGCAAGGATGGCCCAGACCCCTGAAAAAGTGATGATGAGGACTGGGGTGAAAGACCAGGAAGTGTGGCTGCCATGACACCACGACATAACGACCAAACAATCGTAACTCCAGGCAACCACACAGAAGTGCTGCCATTGTGGACCTCACCTAGGGACCCTTCTGAGGAGACTGAGGAAATCTTTGTACTAGTTCGAAATCGGTGGTATAACAAGACCTCAATCCTGCCCCAGCCAGAGACTTTGTGTGTGTTTCAGGGTCATCAGCAGACAGTGTTTCTAAATGACTTGAGGGGATTCAGTGAGCCTCCTCAGTGGAACCGATGGACCCTCGTACAACCCGACAGCCAGTCACAGTGAGGGTATACATAAAGGGAATGTAAACCACTTGGGGTTCACTCCCAGCACTGAGATCCTGGTGTGCAAATGTAATTTGTGCTTGCATGCACTGTGCGCTGAGCAGGCCTTGTCAACTTTCACCTCTGCCTCAGTTAGGTGCACAGAGAGCTACTTTACAGGGGCTGCTATGGTTGTCTGGCAACCTCTTCCAGTTTTCCAAGCTGCTCATTCAATCAATTGGGCACTTTACACATTGCTCAATTCAATACAAATAAGCTTTATTTTAGTAACTAGTACCATAAAAGCGCAAAACATAAACATAAGAGCACCACGTTTCATTCACATAAAAGCAGATTGAAACAATAATAAATAGCAGTGGGCTTAAGTCCTAGGACATGAAGTTTGCACACAGAGGACTCTACCGCCATGCACATAAAACTAAAATATTAAAAGTTATAAATCAGTGCAAAACGCTACCATTTTTTTCAGAGGTCAACGCCAAATACAGTACTAGGGAAAAGCAGCAAGCACTTTCCCGGATAATTTAGAAACAAAATGTCACAGTTTACGCGACAGAGTCAACATAATCAGTGCACAGCTTCTTTGGCCCGAGTGTAGTAGAAACAGTGGTTTCTTTCCACAAGGGATACGGTTATCATGTAACCACCAGCTGCATCATCACCCTTTTAAGATTAAACAGGAGGTCATAATTTCACGACAAAAGCCATAAGAACTAAAACAATATCCCACTCCCAGACAGCCCTCTGTAAAAATACACAACAGCACAGTGGTATTATGAATATATGCACTAGTTAACAATTCTTTTCACAGGAATAGGCTAAACCACACTCATCCCCGTAAGAGCAGTCTGAAATTACATGTAGCTATACATACAAGGCAGTTTCACATAAGTGAAGATAAAGGCCCTCATTTCAACCTTGGCGGTTGGACGAGGTCGACCGCCAGGGATGAACCGCCAGTCAGCCGCCCATGCGGCCGGAAACCCGTAGGCTGCATTTGGACATCCCTGCTGAGCCGGAGGGCGGAAACAGAGTTTCCCAGCGGGAATGTCGGGCATAACATTGCATCCTAATGGAGCCGGCGGCAATGTGGCGGTGCGGCGGGTACAGCAGCACCCAACACGCTTTTCACTGTCTGCCGAAAATCACGACAGGGCTGTGCCTGGGGGCACCTGCAGGGCCCAGCGACTCCCCTTACCGCCAGCCTTTCCATGGCGGTGTCTACCGCCATGGACAGGCTGGCGGTAAGGGGAGTCAAAATCCCCGCTGCCCTGGTGGATTCTGACCGCCGGAACATCCATGGATGTAAACCGGCTGTCTGCCGCGGTCACAAAATGGCAATTCGTACCGCCAACCTGTTAGCGGTACGAACGCCACTTCAACCCTGGTGGTCGGTGACCGCCAGGGTTGTAATGAGGCCCAAAGTCTTTGCTCTGTTGGTCCACATAGCTCCAAGAAATTTAGCGACAGCAGTAACTAAGACATGGTGGGTGTCTGACCCAAGAATTCGAAGAGCTATAGCATTCCTGTGGGCGCCCAGTAGTGTACAGGCAGGAGCAAGACACTTCATGCGAGGAATTGCATGATTAGGACAGACAAATAACACATAGGGCAGGTTTTTAATAAGAGAGTTACAAGCTGGCCAGACAATAGTCCCATCAGATGACCAGCTGCTAGTAAATTATCTTAATGGTGTGGTTCCTACACAAAACTGAAAGTACAGGTTCCTGTCTTTAGGGTTTGAAATTAAATCCCAAAATGCCTCATATCTGCGCACATCTTTCAAATCAGCAAAAACACGAGACAGCTTGGAACAAATTGCTACATGCAACTCCTGAGAATCTACCATCCTCCAATACTTATTTTTAAAGTCAAGCTTTGAGGGAAAGACAGCAGTAGCTGGGCAATTCCAAAGCTCGCTCCGCCAAGCGAATACAATGATGGCTTAACAAATCTTAGCCAAGGAACACTAAGAGATCAATCAGCTTCAACGACTGTCTGAAGGGCTGCAGTATATGAGGCAAGCTCCGGAGCAGTCAAGAGCCATCCCCAATAGAAGAGAGGACACAAGCAGGCTTTGGGGCCTATTCCATTGATTCCCAGATCCTTAAAAAGAGAGAAAAACGGGGTGCTCAATAGATGAGAGACAAGTTTCCTCAAAAAGGTATTTTCAACTACAGATATTTCTTGAGCTTTAACATGACCCCATAGCTCTGCATCATAAAGGGCGGAACTAACAGCCTTAGTGTTGTAGATCTGAAGTACTGGGTGAATCTGTTTAGTATATAAGGCACCAAACCCCTTGACTAGGATCCCAATGTACTGTTTTTGCTTCAACCCCAGCTTGGTGATATGGGATTTCCAAGACAGGTTCTCTGATATGGTTAAGCCAAGGTAACCAAAAGATTTCACCTTTACAAGTGGTGTGCCTCTCAGTAATATCTTTCCTCTGAATGATCTGTGGGGGTTAAACTTCATCAGTTTAGTTTTGGAGGTATTTCTCTCCAGTCCCTGAGAGAGAGACAAAACTCCTCAAATCGCTTTAGGAGTTTCTGTAAGCCACTTGGGGTCTTGGAGACTAGAAGAGGGTCGCCTGCGAACAACAATACAGGGACTTTACAGGCACCTATAAATGGTGCATCTGCCTCCACCTTGGCTAAAAGAGGACAAAATCATTGATATACAATGTAAATAAAGTTTGAGCAAGGACACATCCTTGTCGTATTCCCCTTTGCTCTGGGATTTTGTCAGTAAGCTGCCCTGATTGTCCCATCTAACACGTGCATAGGTGTCCTCAAGAAGATGCACTAGTAAGGAAAGAATGTAGGGAGGCATTGCCAAGTCAGAGAGAACTGCCCACAACTTGTTGGGAGGTACTAAGTCAAACGCAGAATTCAGATCTACAAAAGAAACATAAACATTTCCTTTGCCAATTAAGACTGTTTACCAATACAGAAGCAAGAATCTAACAATAGTGGATTTTTTTATGCGAAAACCGGCTTGCAGTGGACTAGGGATATCATGTTGAGATATCCAATCCTGGATCTTCCCCAAGAGACAGTGGAAGAAAATGTTCTGCACACAGTCTAATAAACTGATAGGCCTATAATTACAGGGCAAGGATCTATCGCCCTTTTTTTGGATGTGTACAACAACGGCACCCTTCCACGAATTGGGAATTGGTGCCCCTGCCCCAATTGCATTAGATATGATAAGAATGTATCTGGACCAAGTGTCTCTGTTAGTCAAAAACAAGTCCGCTGGAACACCATCCTGGCCAGACGCCCTACCATGCTTAAGCGTACCTAATGTGTGCACAACATCAGAAAGAGTGAACAATTGTAAGGTTGGAAGATTGAGTGCTTGGTCAGTAATAGCAGTAAGAGCCCAGTTCTGCTCATATGTCACACTCGAATAATCGGCGGAGTATAATTGACTAAAACGGTAAATCCACTCTGATGGAGCAATGTTCGTTTTTACATGCAATAAACAATTATTAGGGCCTCGCGCAGCCAAGGACCAAAATTTTTCACAATCCTTGTCAGATGCATATTCATTTAATGCAGCCCACCATTGCTCATCCTGCGTGTGCTTGGCTTTGCAGATAGCGGCCTTGTAAGACTTCCTAGCTATGCTGATAGATGCTATATTCTTAGTTTTAATAGCTTTAACCAGTAATTTATTTGAAGCCCGACAGTCCTTGTTATACCAAGGATGTTTCCTTTTGAGTCTTGTGCCACCAAAATTACTGCCTACCATGAGATGGGCCACAATACTTTCAAAACAAAGAGCATGAGATGTAATCAGTTGCACATTATTAGTTGTGGAGCCTGCTTCTAATTGCTCAACCAAGACCTCAAAACAACGTTGACAGAACTTAAAATATCAGGTCGGGCTGCTAGCTGATGCCACTTCAAATGTCTTTTGTCATTGGTCATACTGACGTTCATTAGCGGTATAATGGGGATGCTAGACATAGACAAATGCTTACATAAAGCAAGCATTTGGACAGAAAGTGTGTTATGGTCACTCTCTATCCTCTCAGTAACTATCATATCGAAGACCAAAGATCATAATCTCAAATCAACTCAAATCAACTAAACAGTAATCAATTATGCTTGTTTGATTAATTTTATTATACGTATGACAGTCCTTAGCAACTGATTTAGTTCTGCCATTAAGTGCTCTAAGCCCGAATTCCATAGTCAAGGCTTTTAACTGCACAGCTACATGCGACCACCTAATGATGGGAGGGATGTCTAAAGATGGAACGGACCACATTCGATACTCCTCATACATGGAGCTGAGATTATGCCTGTCTAAAGGCTCAAAAGTGACACTGAAGTCGCCTGCTACAATGATTTTGAAAATACCGAGGGCACTGCCTAAGAAACGCTTCCAGCACAAGGAGCGTACCGGAGGACAGGCCACCCCAACCCCTCTTGCATAAATATTAATAATTATTACTCCGGACTTCTGCCCAAATGATAACTAAACACCCAGTATGTAAGGAGGTTAAATGGATGGCTGATATACAACAGTTTAATGTTGTTCTGACCCATGTAGGTAAATCACCACAGGGTCTACCCCTCTTGGTAGGAAGTGCTGGAATATAGAAATTCAGGAAACCAGACCAAAAAAGTGGATCACATTACTCTCCACATTACTTCCAGTGCAGTTCTATCCCTGTTAGGAACCATGAAATTTCCAACCTCCTCTTACAGGCTGGGTCCCTCTACAATCGAACACTAATCACACAGTGCAGGGCTGTGGAAGCACTCATGTCAGCCTCTCCAATGTGTCCCATAATCTTTGATGCATTCCACCATCCCATTGCTTTTTGTTGGCCTCCAACATCATTTTCTGAATGTCTGTGGGCTGCTGACTTCCTCAGAATAGCATAGATTTCCATGTCCCCATCGAGGATTTGGTCAGTGTTAGAAATTGGGTCCGTAGTTGGCAGAGGTATGCACCCTGACCAAGTAGGGACCACAATCCTAATCAAGGTAAGTCAGTTGCACACCCTAAATTAACCTATGCTCACCCTCTGGTAGCTTGGCACAGAGCAGGCAGGTTTAACTTTAGGGTCAATGTGCGATATATTTGTGCAACACTTCAAACATTAACGCAGTGAAAATGCCACAAAAATACTCCACACCAAGTTAGAAAAATAGATTATATTTCTATGAATAAAGAAGACCAAAATAACAAAAATCAAATAAATAGAAGTCGAGATATTAGTTTTTAAAGACTACATGCAAATGTGGTGCTTAAAAGCTGAAAGCACCAACCGGGGCTATCTGGTCACGATAGACCAGGATAAATCCACAAGTTCAGGCCAATCGCGATGGAGCGTGGGCTGGCTAAAGGGACCAACCTTGTCCCTCCAAAAGAGTACATTGTATGGAGGGTGTGTCGACGTTGAGGATCTGATGAGAAGAGCAGGGGGCCGGTGCAAAGGAAATGCATCGGTTCTGATCTGCTCAGTTAGGGACGTGCCGTCATTTAGCTGCGATGTCCTCGAGGTGCGGCGTGAAAACCATTGGAATGAAAGCGACGTGCCGTCGTCAAGTTTGCCAGCCAGTGATGCAAAGGTGATACGTCGATCCTGGGCCACACACTCGGTGCTACAATGAACTCGCCCACACCGGCGATGCTTTGGTGTTGAGAGATGCAGTGCTTCCAATCGGTACAGTGACAGCTGCAGAGCCCACTTACAAGAGCCCAGGACTAGATTGGCACCACTTGGCAGGCCCAGAGGCTGTGGCAGGGTTGAGGGGAAGTCTGTGATGTCCTTGAGACTTCAAAACAGGAGGAAAGCCAGCAACCACTTGGAGTCACTCAGGTTCAAGGGAGATGGGTTCAGTCCTTCCTTAGCAGGTCAGAGGCCAGCAGGGCAGCAAAGCAGAAAATCAGTTCTTTCAGAGCAGCAGTCCAGAGTGGCAGTACTTGTAGCAGCAAGCAGTTCTTCAACCTGGCAGAGTATCCACACGTCCAGAAGTGTACTGATTTGGTATGGTCAGAGGTCCAGTACTTATACCCAGTTCTGGCTTTGAAGTGTGGGTGACATCAAACAAGAGTCTTTGAAGTGCACAGTGGTCCTTTCTTCCTGTCCTTGTTCCAGACTCATTACAGGGGGTTAAGCATTCCTTTGTGTGGGAGCAGAACACTGCCTATTCAGGGATATTAGCTCCTCCCTCCCATCCTGCCCAGGATGGCCCAACAACATGCAGATAGCCACTTGGTCACACCTACCCTTCCTTTGTGTGAGGCTTTTAAAGAGGGAATGCAGGAGACCAGATGTCACCCTACCCCAGACATTTATTGGAGACAGGCTGAAGGGACACAGAGCTAAGAGCAAGAAAATGTCAACATTCTAAAAGTGGCATTTTCAAAATTGTAATAAATTTGACTTTACCATTGAAGAGGATTTGTCATTACAATTCCATAGGAAGTAAATATGACATGCTTCCTCCTTCTCAAGAAGGAATTACCGTTTATTAATTGTAACAAGGAATCGTAATGTTAACCTGTAAGAGGGGTAGGCTTCATAGTAGTGGAAAACGACTTTGGGAGTTTTTTGGCAGCCAGGATATGTAAAACTTAAAAGCACATGTCCTACCTTTTAGTTACATAATACCCTGCCCTATGGGCTGCATAGGGCCTACTGTAGGGGTGTCTTATATGTAATAAAAGGGAAGTTTAAGTCTTGGCATGAGGTTTTAAATGCCAGGTTGACATGCCAGAGTAAACTGCATACCCAGTTTCTGCAAAGGCAGGCCTGAGACATGTTTAAGGGCCACTAGAGTTGGCAGAACAAGCAGTTCAGCAGTCCCACTGGTAGCATTTAGTTTACAGGCCCTGGGCACATGAAGTGCATGGTATTAGGGACTTACAGCTAAATAATACCCTGCCCTATGGGCTGCATAGGGTCTACTGTAGGGGTGTCTTATATGTAATAAAAGGAAAGTTTAAGCCTTGGCATGAGGTTTTAAATGCCAGGTTGACATGCCAGAGTAAACTGCATACCCAGTTTCTGCAAAGGCAGGCCTGAGACATGTTTAAGGGCCACTAGAGTGGGCAGAACAAGCAGTCCAGCAGTCCCACTGGTAGCATTTAGTTTACAGGCCCTGGGCACATGAAGTGCATGGTATTAGGGACTTACAGGTAAATTAAATGTGCCAATTAGGGATACATCAAGTGCTCAGAGTCCTACTTGCAACAAAAAGAATCAGCAAAAATATGATGCAAGCAGGAAAAATGTTTGGGGGAAGGCCACCCTAAGGCTGACAGGTCTAACAGTCAATTTAGGCCGCTGTGGGCTAGAAGCACTTTCAACCTGCTGCCACCATTTTAGGATTTAATGCTCCATTTTAATCTGAGATCCTCAGGCTAGCTTGCTGGTTAGTTTTCTCTCACCAAGAATCACCACTTGATTATGCATAAGGGCTAAATTGAAAAGCGCAAGTGAACTGTTCATCTTCAGTAAAAAAAAAATCCAGCTTGATGTTTATGTATGCAACAGTTTCTTCATTGCTAGTTTGCGATTTATGTGCATACCTGCCATTTGCCCTACTTTAGATAACGTGTTGCTTCTCACATTGTCTTGTAGGAATACAGTTATTTTCCATAGCTTTTGATGTATGAAACCTTACATATTTTCAATAAGATCCTTATCTTCTGGGTGCTCTATCACTGGCAGAAGTAAGGAGGTGGATAGAAACTTTCCACCAGTCGCTATAACAGCCACTTTGAGTTGATTCTCCAGCATTTGAATGGCTTCTGAAACTGCATAGTTGTAATATATTTTTTTCAGTCCTCCAGAAGCTGTATTATACATAGGGCACACTGTTCCTGTTTGCGCTCCGGCAAGGTTTGGCAGGTGCAAACACGAACAGTACACCTTATTGCTGATAATTGACCACCCCAGGGCAGCTGTAAACTCTTGCTTGCCATTGTGGTAGGGCATTGGTTAAAGGCAGATCAGCTATTTGAAGCAGCCAGTGTTTCACAGACCAGGTGGCACCTGGCCTGCTTTTGAAAGGGGGATGTACCTCCTGCGTTGTGGTGGACAGTCAGTGCACCTCCCGGTGAACTCTTTGCCTCTGTGCCTGCGTCCATAATAGAAGCTAGGTGTTTCACTCAATAGAATTTGGGTCATGACCACATGGAAATGCAGCAATTATTCCATTAGATTTGAGCCAGTGCTATATGTGTGCAGACACGGAATGAATTACAGAAGGGGATGTGGAGTACAGAAGGGGATGTGGAGCCCCCTGTAATACCATAGTACTCCGAGGCACAGAAAGTGGGTGCACACAACCATTTCATCACCTGGGTACTTTGCAGTAGCGGCTCGCGGGCCGCAGTAGCGGCGGGTCGGGGGGAGGTACGGGAGTGGGAGAGGAGTGAGGGGATAAGCATTAACTTAAAAAAAACACTTACCTCCTCCGCCGCTCCTTGTCCCTCGGCGCTCCTTTGCCTCTGCAGGCACAGGCTCCCAGCCTGCCCTGCGCCAATCCTAAATCTGTTCAGAGCAGCATCAGGATTGGCTGGGAGCGCCCAACTATGTTGGTGGGCTGGAGAGAACCTACAGCGCATGTGTGTTTGGCCAGCCAGAGACGGCTGGCCAAACACACATGCGCTGTGAAGAGGGCGTAACGTGCACTGAGCATTCCTCCTCAGTGCATGCCACCCACGTGGCCCGCACCTTTCAAAGAATACAAAACATAGTTTATTATAGTTTAAAAGGTTTTGCAGCTGCCGCTGCAGGTGGGGCGGCGACACTCCTCCGCCCACAAGGAGGAGCCGCCACTAGTACTTTGTGTAGTATGCCCCTGGTTCCTAACATCTGTTATGTCTGATTGCATGTGGGATGATGGGTTTAAAATGTTCCTGCTGTGTAAATACTTAGATATTATAGTTCGTCTATTTTGTACTCCCAGGCATTATGCATGTTTGCTTCAGAGATATATTTATTTGTACCATGCTCAGTTTGTTAGCTACCTGAATCCTTGGGGATAGTTAAACTGAGAATTATTTTAGAAACCAGGCCCTATGTTTGTAACGAGTATCGTCCGAAATAAGTTCCTATGAGAGTTCATCCACCAGAAGAATTATTGTTGCTGTGGTCTTATTGGCTGCATAGTATATCGGTATCATGGGACAAGCCATAACGTGTCATTTAGTGCCGCAACTAGGTTCTAAAAGGGCTTTCGCAGTTCCTGTGAACTTGGAGGATAGATTACCAAAATGTTATGCATGTCCCTAGTTGACACCTAGGTAGTGGCGTCTCCACATTTCTACCACATAGTAGGGTGTTTTTCACGTTTGTTCTAAAAATCTCCAGAATAAATGCAAGGGACCCAGTACCATTAAGTTTAGCAAATCATACTCTATCTTGGTCCGCTTTGCCTCTTCTCTTCACTGCCTTTGATATCGGAATGTTCCACTTTATAGCTAGGGCAATGATAACACTTAAAAGGAAAAGCTCTAAAATGTGTCATTTGGCAATCCTGTTATCATGATAATTTGTTTTTCTCCTGACTTTTGTAGGCACACTTTCCCCATGCCATCATATTTATTTTGATTTACTTTTCTTTACAGTAGGTCTCAATTCACTCCACTAGCGCTTCTAGGGAACTTGGAGTACGTGCCAGGAGGACTGAATAATCCACGAGAGCTGAACGTTCCTGCAGCCTCTCAGAGGAACATCGAGTGTAGTACCCGAAACCAGTTTCTCCATGCTGTTTATCATAGCGTGAAGAGTAGGGAGCATAGCAGAATGCCTCACTAAATACTTTAAGTTGCTGGAATGTTTTAAATTAGCCCTTCAATTCCATTGTTAGAAGGCTTTTGCCAAGACCTCTTTTGTACGAGTGACCAACTGGGTTTCTTCCATGAAAATCATCAGGGATTATTTTCGCAACCTTTTTCACAAATCAGCCTATAAAATGTTTGATTTTGAAAAGGATTTTCTTGTTCATAGGTACTATCAGACTGTTCCTCCAGGAGGTCAGGAACAGTAGGTGGATTATACATTGTATAAAACTGTGTTAACTAAGTAAAGCCACCAGAGCTAAAAGAGCTTAAGGCACTCATAATGAGTCTAAGTTAGGGCCTGGAACTTTTTCAGATTTAAAATCTTCAGTCATTTTTGTTATTTTCTTGGACTCTAGAACTTCTATTTGTGCAGCCTCTTCTGCTCCATTGTCTTCAGGTGATAAACTGAATTTCAGTTATGATGTCCCTCGGGCATAGGAGATAATACATTTCTGGGAGGAAAGGGATGGCCTTGGGGACTTTTCAATCGACACTATCCAAATCACCCGATGTTTACGAATTGCAGGCTCCGATAAATGTACACAATCATATAGTTCGGATGTGAAATAGAGAGAAAGCTAGGCATTTTATAACAGTCTAAAAGTATCTTTTATTGTTATGTACATTCACAAAGTAATGAGCTCAAATGTGAAAATAACATGTTGATTACCCTTGCATCTTTGTGAACCAAGCCAATAAAGGTTGGAGGTTAAAAAGGAAAACATATCCTTTGCGCCCCACACCCACCATGTCCCTCCCCTCATGCCAATTGGAACTGCACCGGATCAGAAGCAATCAGGTACAACAATTGTAAACTGTGCTCTGAAACCGTAGTTCTAATAACACTTCTACTCCTGTGTGTGATCTTAGGTAGCTCAGCTCCACATCAGTCATAACTGAAAGCATTTACACTGAAGAAGCTCTTGGATTTACAGGCTATGTAAAACATGGAATTCTGTAATCTCTGTATAAAGGGCAGTCACTAATGTCTTTAGAATCCGCTATTTGTGATGCACCAAATCACTGATTATAAAGAAAAATCATTCACTGAGTATAAAGAAAATACATCAAAAAAAGACTATTATAAGGTTATTACAGTTGAGTTCTGACATCACAATGTTTTTTGCCAGAGCTAGCAGCAGATCAGGTCACAGAGCATAATTAATGCAGCTGTTTAAAGCAACACATGGAATGTTGCTTTTCTTTCTTCTGCTCTATTTTAATACCTGGCAATGACAGAAGCTATGCACTAGGGTTTTAAGTGGTTTGTGGGAAAGTTGATGGTATGACAATGTATTATATGGGATAAAGTACCCCCTGCGTACATAAGGATATTGCAGGTCACTTTGGAGTTCATACCTTATAAACAAACATTTGCAAAGCCAATAGGTCTCGCCTATGCAAGATCTATTGGCTTTGCTGATGTGTTTTAGCCATGCTGTACACTAGTGTGACTACTGTTCAGCATAGCTAGAAGTTAATGGGGTAAAAGAGAATGATGTGTCATAATGTTGTCAATTGCTGTGGCGTAGAGTCTTAGACTAAGTAGAGTGTTGTAGAATGAAGAGGTAAACTAACTCTAAAGTAAAGTGCAAGACCACTCCAATAAACAATGATATTAAAGTAGTATCCAAATGGAAGGTTTCCTGCATTTATTAAATCAAAATATAAAAGATCAAATGTAGGGGGAAAACATCAACGGGGAAATCAAGAAAAACTTTGATATTCGGGCATTACACAAGTTATCTAGATGACCCAATGTCCCCAATTACAAGAATAAAGTAACAAGCATTTGCAATGCAAAACGTCTTAAATTAGTGAGAGTTAGAGCTGTTGTAAGTGATAATGACAGCCTCGCATTTGGGACCTTATAAATATTTAGCAATGCAGCACATTACACCTTTATCAGAAATAAACTGTGTTTCAGCATTCCTTCATGCACTTGGCATTAGACTGTAATGGTCTGTACAGTCCCTAAAGAGCACCAAAGTAAAAATGGCATTTGGAAGAAACATAGGGGGTCATTCTGACCCTGGCGGTCGGTGAAAAAGCGGCGGCCAACCCGCAAACAGCCGGGCGGTCAAAAAAATGGAATTCTAACCCTGGCGGGAACCGCCAACACAGGCCGCCACTTTAACACTCTGACCGCCACGGTGGGACCGACAAACAGCGCGGCGGTCACCGCCAACAGGCAGGCGGCAGACAATGTACCGCCCACCCTATCACAACTCACCAATCCGCCACCTTTTCCGGGGCGGGAGCCCCGCCGATAAAAACACGGCGGAAACAGACTACGAACGGGAAAACGCTCACCTATACACACTCCACGAGGAAGGAGGACAGCATGGAGCCCGAATTACACATCCTACCAGCTATTGTCTACCTGCTCATCTACCAAGAGTACGAACGCCGGCGCAGACGACAACGGTGAGTACTGCACCTACGACACAGGCGAGGGGGGAGGAGGAAAGCTTACGGGCACACACATTCGCCATACACCCACCCCCCCACCACAAATACCTACACCCCAATGCCGAGCAACAAGTCAGAGTGACACCACACAAACCCCCTGGAATAATGCAAAGACACAATTTAAATGATCTATAAAATATATGTATAAATAGCTCCATTGAAGGAATGGCAAATATGCCATATAAAAGATACAAAAATAAGGAATGAACATAGGCAACAATATATCCTTGGTCAAAAAGTCCAGCACATTCCGTCAAAGTTCCATAGTCCGTGGGCCAATGTGCACAAACACATGGGCAAAGCCCACACAGGAGACCAGATACCATTGGAGAGAACACTGCAGGGGCATCAGATGATAAAACTACAGGCACCTCAGGGGGAAGTGAAGGGGGGCACCTTAGCCACATGAGTCCACGACGCCAGATCCACGAGGGTCCTCCATGCCTACTGTCCCATCCTGGGGAGTGCAAAGCCACAGTCTCACAAGTCCCTACAATGGGAGGCTTGCCCACTGTCCCATCCTGAGGAGTGCAAAGCCACAGTCTCACAAGTCCCTACAGTGGGAGGCTTGCCCACTGGACCATCCTGGGGAGTGCAAAGCCACAGTCTCTCAAGTGTCTACAGTGGGAGGCTTGCCCACTGCACCATCCTGGGGAGTGCGAAGCCACAGTCCATCAGATGGATTACCAACTCCACTGTTATTGGAGGAGGCATGGTGCCCAGAGTGCTTCCTGAAGCCCTTCTCGACACAGAACCGGCACTGTCAATGGGCCAGCGGTGCTTGAGATGAAGGGCCCAGCGGAGCGGTGCTTGAGATGAAGGGCCCAGCGGAGCGGTGCTTGAGACGGCGGGGCCCAGTGGAGTGGTGCTTGAGATGAAGGGCCCAGCGGAGCGGTGCTTGAGACGGCGGGGCCCAGCGGTGCGGTGCTTGAGATGAAGGGCCCAGCGGAGCGGTGCTTGACAGGAAGGGCCCAGCGGAGCGGTGCTTGAGATGAAGGGCCCAGCGGAGCGGTGCTTGAGACGGCGGGGCCCAGCGGAGCGGTGCTTGAGACGGCGGGGCCCAGCGGAGCGGTGCTTGAGATGAAGGGCCCAGCGGAGCGGTGCTTGAGACGGCGGGGCCCAGCGGTGCGGTGCTTGAGATGAAGGGCCCAGCGGAGCGGTGCTTGACAGGAAGGGCCCAGCGGAGCGGTGCTTGAGATGAAGGGCCCAGCGGAGCGGTGCTTGAGATGGCGGGGCCCAGCGGAGCGGTGCTTGAGACGGCGGGGCCCAGCGGAGCGGTGCTTGAGATGAAGGGCCCAGCGGAGCAGTGCTTGAGACGGCGGGGCCCACCGGAGCGGTGCTTGAGATGAAGGGCCCAGAGGAGCGGTGCTTGACAGGAAGGGCCCAGCGGAGCGGTGCTTGAGATGAAGGGCACAGTGGAGCGGTGCTTGAGACGGCGGGGCCCAGCGGAGCGGTGCTTGAGATGAAGGGCCCAGCGGAGCGGTGCTTGAGACGGCGGGGCCCAGCGGTGCGGTGCTTGAGATGAAGGGCCCAGCGGAGCGGTGCTTGACAGGAAGGGCCCAGTGGAGCGGTGCTTTAGATGAAGGGCCCAGCGGAGCGGTGCTTGAGACGGCGGGGCCCAGCGGAGCGGTGCTTGACAGGAAGGGCCCAGCGATGCGGTGCTTGAGATGAAGGGCCCAGCGGAGCGGTGCTTGAGACGGCAGGGCCCAGCGGAGCGGTGCTTGAGACGGCGGGGCCCAGTGGAGCGGTGCTTGAGATGAAGGGCCCAGCAGAGCGGTGCTTGAGACGGTGGGGCCCAGCGGAGCGGTGCTTGAGATGAAGGGCCCAGCGGAGCGGTGCTTGAGACGGCGGGGCCCAGCGGAACGGTGCTTGAGATGAAGGGCCCAGCGGAGCGGTGCTTGAGACGGCGGGGCCCAGCGGTGCGGTGCTTGAGATGAAGGGCCCAGCGGAGCGGTGCTTGACAGGAAGGGCCCAACGGAGCGGTGCTTGAGATGAAGGGCCCAGCGGAGCGGTGCTTGAGACGGCGGGGCCCAGCGGTGCGGTGCTTGAGATGAAGGGCCCAGCGGAGCGGTGCTTGACAGGAAGGGCCCAGCGGATCGGTGCTTGAGATGAAGGGCCCAGCGGAGCGGTGCTTGAGACGGCGGGGCCCAGCGGAGCGGTGCTTGAGACGGCGGGGCCCAGCGGAGCGGTGCTTGAGACGGCGGGCCCAGCGGAGCGGTGCTTGAGATGAAGGGCCCAGCGGAGCGGTGCTTTAGATGAAGGGCCCAGCGGAGCGGTGCTTGAGATGGCGGGGCCCAGCGGAGCGGTGCTTGAGACGGCGGGGCCCAGCGGAGCAGTGCTTGAGATGAAGGGCCCAGCGGAGCGGTGCTTGAGACGGCGGGGCCCAGCGGAGCGGTGCTTGAGATGAAGGGCCCAGCGGAGCGGTGCTTGACAGGAAGGGCCCAGCGGAGCGGTGCTTGAGATGAAGGGCACAGTGGAGCGGTGCTTGAGACGGCGGGGCCCAGCGGAGCGGTGCTTGAGATGAAGGGCCCAGCGGAGCGGTGCTTGAGACGGCGGGGCCCAGCGGTGCGGTGCTTGAGATGAAGGGCCCAGCGGAGCGGTGCTTGACAGGAAGGGCCCAGTGGAGCGGTGCTTTAGATGAAGGGCCCAGCGGAGCGGTGCTTGAGATGGCGGGGCCCAGCGGAGCGGTGCTTGACAGGAAGGGCCCAGCGGTGTGGTGCTTGAGATGAAGGGCCCAGCGGAGCGGTGCTTGAGACGGCGGGGCCCAGCGGAGCGGTGCTTGAGACGGCGGGGCCCAGCGGAGCGGTGCTTGAGATGAAGGGCCCAGCGGAGCGGTGCTTGAGACGGCGGGGCCCAGCGGAGCGGTGCTTGAGATGAAGGGCCCAGCGGAGCGGTGCTTGAGACGGCGGGGCCCAGCGGTGCGGTGCTTGAGATGAAGGGCCCAGCAGAGCGGTGCTTGACAGGAAGGGCCCAGCGGAGCGGTGCTTGAGATGAAGGGCCCAGCGGAGCGGTGCTTGAGACGGCGGGGCCCAGCGGAGCGGTGCTTGAGACGGCGGGGCCCAGCGGAGCGGTGCTTGAGATGAAGGGCCCAGCGGAGCGGTGCTTGAGACGGCGGGGCCCAGCGGTGCGGTGCTTGAGATGAAGGGCCCAGCGGAGCGGTGCTTGACAGGAAGGGCCCAGCGGAGCGGTGCTTGAGATGAAGGGCCCAGCGGAGCGGTGCTTGAGACGCCGGGGCCCAGCGGAGCGGTGCTTGAGACGGCAGGGCCCAGCGGAGCGGTGCTTGAGATGAAGGGCCCAGCGGAGCGGTGCTTGAGACGGCGGGGCCCAGCGGAGCGGTGCTTGAGAGGAAGGGCCCAGCGGAGCGGTGCTTGACAGGAAGGGCCCAGCGGATCGGTGCTTGAGATGAAGGGCCCAGCGGAGCGGTGCTTGAGACGGTGGGGCCCAGCGGAGCGGTGCTTGAGACGGCGGGCCCAGCGGAGCGGTGCTTGAGACGGCGGGGCCCAGCGGAGCGGTCCTTGAGACGGCGGGCCCAGCGGAGCGGTGCTTGAGATGAAGGGCCCAGCGGAGCGGTGCTTGAGACGGCGGGGCCCAGCGGGGCGGTGCTTGAGATGAAGGGCCCAGCGGAGCGGTGCTTGAGACGGCGGGGCCCAGCGGTGCGGTGCTTGAGATGAAGGGCCCAGCGGAGCGGTGCTTGACAGGAAGGGCCCAGCGGAGCGGTGCTTTAGATGAAGGGCCCAGCGGAGCGGTGCTTGAGACAGCGGGGCCCAGCGGAGCGGTGCTTAACAGGAAGGGCCCAGCGGTGCGGTGCTTGACAGGAAGGGCCCAGCGGAGCGGTGCTTGAGACGGCGGGGCCCAGCGGTGCGGTGCTTGAGATGAAGGGCCCAGTGGAGCGGTGCTTTAGATGAAGGGCCCAGCGGAGCGGTGCTTGAGACGGCGGGGCCCAGCGGAGCGGTGCTTGACAGGAAGGGCCCAGCGGAGCGGTGCTTGACAGGAAGGGCCCAGCGGTGCGGTGCTTGAGAAGAAGGGCCCAGCGGAGCGGTGCTTGAGACGGCGGGGCCCAGCGGAGCGGTGCTTGAGACGGCGGGGCCCAGCGGAGCAGTGCTTGAGATGAAGGGCCCAGCGGAGCGGTGCTTGAGACGGCGGGGCCCAGCGAAGCGGTGCTTGAGATGAAGGGCCCAGCGGGGCGGTGCTTGTGACGGCGGGGCCCAGCGGAGCGGTGCTTGAGATGAAGGGCCCAGCGGAGCGGTGCTTGAGACGGCGGGGCCCAGCGGTGCGGTGCTTGAGATGAAGGGCCCAGCGGAGCGGTGCTTGACAGGAAGGGCCCAGCGGAGCGGTGCTTGAGATGAAGGGCCCAGCGGAGCGGTGCTTGAGATGGCGGGGCCCAGCGGAGCGGTGCTTGAGACGGCGGGGCCCAGCGGAGCGGTGCTTGAGATGAAGGGCCCAGCGGAGCGGTGCTTGAGACGGCGGGGCCCAGCGGAGCGGTGCTTGAGAAGAAGGGCCCAGCGGAGCGGTGCTTGACAGGAAGGGCCCAGCGGTGCGGTGCTTGAGACGGCGGGGCCCAGCAGAGCAGTGCTTGAGATGAAGGGCCCAGCGGAGCGGTGCTTTAGACGGCGGGGCCCAGCGGTGCGGTGCTTGAGATGAAGGGCCCAGCGGAGCGGTGCTTGACAGGAAGGGCCCAGTGGAGCGGTGCTTTAGATGAAGGGCCCAGCGGAGCGGTGCTTGAGACGGCGGGGCCCAGCGGAGCGGTGCTTGACAGGAAGGGCCCAGCGGTGCGGTGCTTGAGATGAAGGGCCCAGCGGAGCGGTGCTTGAGACGGCGGGGCCCAGCGGAGCGGTGCTTGAGATGAAGGGCCCAGCGGAGCGGTGCTTGAGACGGCGGGGCCCAGCGGAGCGGTGCTTGAGATGAAGGGCCCAGCGGAGCGGTGCTTGAGACGGCGGGGCCCAGCGGAGCGGTACTTGAGATGAAGGGCCCAGCGGAGCGGTGCTTGAGACGGCGGGGCCCAGCGGTGCGGTGCTTGAGATGAAGGGCCAAGCGGAGCGGTGCTTGACAGGAAGGGCCCAGCGGAGCGGTGCTTGAGATGAAGGGCCCAGCGGAGCGGTGCTTGAGACGCCGGGGCCCAGCGGAGCGGTGCTTGAGACGGCGGGGCCCAGCGGAGCGGTGCTTGAGATGAAGGGCCCAGCGGAGCGGTGCTTGAGACGGCGGGGCCCAGCGGAGCGGTGCTTGAGATGAAGGGCCCAGCGGAGCGGTGCTTGACAGTAAGGGCCCAGCGGAGCGGTGCTTGAGATGAAGGGCCCAGCGGAGCGGTGCTTGAGATGGCGGGGCCCAGCGTAGCGGTGCTTGAGACGGCGGGGCCCAGCGGAGCGGTGCTTGAGACGGCGGGGCCCAGCGGAGCGGTGCTTGAGATGAAGAGCCCAGCAGAGCGGTGCTTGAGACGGCGGGGCCCAGCGGAGCGGTGCTTGAGATGAAGGGCCCAGCGGAGCGGTGCTTGAGACGGCGGGGCCCAGCGGTGCGGTGCTTGAGATGAAGGGCCCAGCGGAGCGGTGCTTGACAGGAAGGGCCCAGCGGAGCGGTGCTTTAGATGAAGGGCCCAGCGGAGCGGTGCTTGAGACGGCGGGGCCCAGCGGAGCGGTGCTTGACAGGAAGGGCCCAGCGGTGCAGTGCTTGACAGGAAGGGCCCAGCGGTGCGGTTCTTGTCCCGCCGGGGCCCTGTTCAGCGGTTCTTGTCCCGGCGGGGCCCTGTTCAGCGGTGCTCCTCCCGGCGGGGCCCGTTCAGTGGTTCTTGTCCCGGCGGGGCCCTGTTCAGCGGTGCTCCTCCCGGCGGGGCCCTGTTCAGCGGTGCTTGTCCTGTGTGTCTAGGGAGCCAGACCTGGGCAAGACTTCCCGCTCATTCACCATCCGAACTTGCGGTCGCGGCGCCCTCCTGTGATGGAGTCCTGGGCCCGTAGGTGTCGTCCGTCACACCCGGAATGGGGCTTGTGGGGCCCTCCTGGGCAGCTCGCCTGCTGCCTGACTTCTCCGCCCTGCTGCCCTTGCCCTCCTTCGCTGGAGCTCTGTGGCCCTTGAATCCCTTGGATGATGTGGCAGGTGACGGGGCAATGCTACTGTCCTTGGTGGCAGCTGTCTCAGGCTTGTCGCGCCGGGTCTTCTTCTTTTTTGTCCTCTTCCCAGGGGGGGGGGCTGGCTGTCCCCTTGCTGCTGGCCGATGTTCCTGCCCTAGGATCTGGTGGACTCCAATAGCCCTGCACTATGGTCACAGTAGATGCAGGGCTGGTGGTGGCTGAGGTGCTTTTTTTACTCTTACCAGATGGAGGGGGTGGGTCAGGGATTGGAATAAGTTCAAGGTTGGAAAGGAAAACGACTTGGGAAGGACAGGGACGGGTAGCTGTAGTGGGTATGGGAGTGGAGGAAGAGGATGTGGTTGTAGGAGAGTAAAGTGTGCTGTCTTTGGGTGCAGGTGCTTGTGACGGAGGCTGTCGTGAGGTGGATGGCTGTTGGGTGGGTGGCTGCCTGCGTTTGTGTGCTTTGGAAGAGGGGGTGACAGACACACTGGGAGAAGACACAGGGGACGTGTAAATGGCAGTGGGGGTGGTGACTGCACGTGTGCGGACTGTAATGGATGGTGTGCTGGTGATGGAAGTACTGGCTGATGGTGGTGTGCATGCAGGTGTGAGTGGAGACGTCACAGGGAGGGAGGAGGGAGATGAGGAGGTGGGGGACACAGAGGTGGTAGTGACTGTTGGCATGTCTGCATCTGGATGTTGCTTGGGTGAATGCTTGTGGGATCTGTGGTGCTTATGTCTGGATGAGCTGCCCTTGGGTGTAGAGGTGTGTGCAGGCTGGTCTGATGGTGTGGATGGGATAGGCAGAGGAACAGGAGACTGGGACTGGGTGGAGGAAGTAAGAAGAGGGAGGCTGGAGACAGGGACAATGGCTGCCGTCAGTGCTGAGGCCAGAGCGTTGAACGATCGCTGATGGGCAGCCTGACCCAAATGAATGCCCTCCAGGTATGCATTGCTCCGATGCACCTCCCTTTCTACACCCTGGATGGCATTCAAAAGGGTAGACTGCCCAACAATGAGTGTCCTGAGGAGGTCAATGACCTCCTCACTGAGGACAGCAGGGGTAACTGGGGCAGGGCCTGAGGTGCCTGGGGCGAAGGAGATGCCCACCTTCCTGGCCGAGCGGGCACAGAGCGAAGGCTGAGGGGCTGCTGGGAGGGCGGGGCTGGTGCACTGGGTGGCGGCTGTACCTGTTGTGGCGGTGGGATCGGATGTTGCCGCCACCGCTAGGGAGCTCCCTTCCGAGGACGTGTCGGTGTCGCTGACGTCTCCACGGGTCCCCGTTGTGGAGCTCCACTCGCCCTCCGTCTCACTGGTGTACTCGGAGTCTGTTGTATGGCCCTCCGGGGCCATGTGAGATGCAGCTCCCTCGTGCGCCGATGCCACTTCTCCTCCGCCTGATGATGCTAATGCACACATGAACAGGAAGACAAAGAAAATGGGGGGTGGGGGAGAAATGAAGACAGGTTGAGTGCATGCATTGGCAACACCGTTGTCGGAGAGGACAGACACAGAAGCCCCCTGAACTAGGCCGCGCAATGGGGGTACACTACTCAGTTATTGTGACTAGGCCTACGGGTCTATGGACGACAAATGCACACATGGGTGGGGCCGGACCATGGCTAGCTGTACTTGGCACCCTACAGAGGTGGGGGGCGGGGGCACAGGGCCGTGTCTAACGGAGGGGCCTAGCCTACAGAATGCGCCCTGGCCTGGAGATAGCCACAGCCCTCCTCCCCCACCCAGACACCTTCACTGCGCGCAAAGATAGCAGAATGTGCTGATACTCACCCCCTTGTGTCTGCTGTGATGTCCTCACGCGCCCATCCAAATCGGGGTAGGCCACCTCCAGGATCCGGGACATCAGGGGGGTCAATTGCCGGCTGGCACCCCTCCTACCTTGGGAGGCCATCCCCAGCAGAGACTCGGCGGTCTTTCTGGTCCCGCGGCGGATGTCCTCCCACCTCTTTCGGCAGTGGGTGCCCCGTCTGTTGTGGACCCCCAGGGCCCGGACATCCTTGGTGATGGCACGCCAAATGTCGATCTTCTGATGGGCGCTGACCTATGTGGCATGTACAGGGTGGTAAAGGAAATCGCATCAGTTTTCTGCCTGGTCAATGTGAGTGGCCCCCCCTCCCCAACCTTGCCATGTGGCACATGCTCTCATCTTTCGTGTGTTGCACTCCTCATTCGCTCCCCTCCCCACCATCTTACATACACCCCACTCAACACAGGCATAGCCCATTCAACGTGCACCCTGTGTACTAACCTGTTGGTCTGGAGGACCGTAGAGTAGCGCATACTGGGGGAGGACCCCATCAACAAGTTTCTCCAATTCTTCGGCAGTGAAGGCAGGGGCCCTTTCCCCAGTCACAGCAGCCATTGTATCTCCCAGACCGAGGTCACAGCAGCACTTGCAGTATAGGTCCTCTCCTGTGGATGATCAGGTCTCGAGTGATTAATCAGATAGAAAATGGCGGCCACGCCCGCGGCGGTGCGTACCGCGGCGGTGCGTACCGCGACCGCCGGCGCACATCGTCATTGGCTCCTAACACCCATAGGGTTCAATGTTAACCAATGCTGCTTTGCGCCGCGGTCTTCGACCGCCTACCGCCACGGTGTGCCATGCCAGTGCAGTGACCTCACACCCCACTGTCACACTTCACAGGTCAGGCAGCCGCCATTTCAAGGGCCCACATGGCATGATTTCTACTGCATCACACAGGCCTAGGCCTTGCTTTGCCACTCATACAAGCCTTTCCATGCATAGCGATTCGTGTACTGTGGGTTGCTTGACTCTGTGCTCCATGTTGTCCTTCCTAGGCACCGTCCGCTGGGACTTGCGAGGAGAAGGATGAATCCTCCTGTGTACCGACCGCTGGTGGACCTGTCGACAATGGAAGAACCAAGCAAAAACAACAAGTGATGGACGGAATGCTGAACATTGTCAAACACTCACCCCCACTCATAGATCTGGGTTTAATCCATCGTTCTTTTGCTCACCATGCCACCCCAGTTTGGGCCCAGCCATATGCAAATCAGTCTTGACCCTGTTCCTCATGGGAACAGTCCAGACCGAACTGCCAAGCCAGGTCCTCACTGGACCGGAAACAAGCATCCTGGGACCGGTTTCGGGGTTTCACCCCTCATCAGCCAGGCTAGCTTGAATCCAGTGGCATGGGAAGCACGGGACCCACGTCTGGGCATACCCTTCCCACTTAGGGTGACAAAGCAAAAACAACAAGTGATGGACGGAATGCTGAACATTGTCAAACACTCACCCCCAGTCATAGATCTGGGTTTAATCCATCGTTCTTTTGCTCACCATGCCACCCCAGTTTGGACCCAGCCATATGCAAATCAGTCTTAATCCTGTTCCTCATGGGAACAGTCCAGACCGAAGAACCAATGGAAGAACGACATATCATACTTACATACCGGCTTGACAGAGCAACTATACATGAACTATGTGCCCAGCTGGAGCCAGACCTGATGTACCCCATCCGCCAACCCACAGGGATTCCCCCTCTGGTGCAGGTTCTGTCAGTACTCCATTTTTTGGCAAGTGGGTCTTTCCAGACAACAGTGGCCATATCATCTGGGATGTCTCAGCCTATGTTTTCTAAGGTTTTGTCCAGAGTGTTGTCTGCCCTGATGAAATACATGCGGAGCTACATTATTTTCCCTGAGGTGGGCGAATTGGCTACAGTGAAGGGTGATTTCTATGCCCTTGGACATATCCCCAACATCATTGTTGCCATTGATGGGACCCATGTGGCTTTGGTTCCCCCCAAAGAAAGTGAGCAGGTGTACCACAACAGAAAAAGTTATCATTCGATGAATGTCCAGGTGGTCTGTTTGGCTGACCAGTACATCTCCCATGTAAATGCCAAGTTCCCTGGGTCAGTGCATGACGCGTATGTCATGCGAAATAGCAGCATCCCTTATGTGATGGAACAGCTACAGAGACACCGTGTGTGGCTAATTGGTGACTCTGGTTACCCCAACCTGTTGTGGCTACTGACCCCAGTGAGGAATCCCCGGACCAGGGCAGAGGAACGGTACAATGAGGCCCATGGGCGATCTAGGAGGATCATAGAAAGGACCTTCGGGGTCCTGAAGGCCAGGTTTAGGTGCCTGCATATGGCAGGGGGATCCCTCATGTACTCACCAAAGAAGGTGTGCCAGATCATCCTGGCCTGCTGTATGCTTCACAATCTTGCATTGCGACGCCAGGTGCCTTTTCTGCAGGAGGCTGGTCCAGATGGTGGTGTTGTTGCAGCTGTGGAGCCTGTGGTGAGTGAAGAGGAGGAAGACGACGGGGACGACACGGACAACAGGGATACAGTCATACAACAATACTTTCAGTAGCACACAGGTAAGAAACATCCACCCCAATTTACATTTACTTGAGGCCTCATGCGTATCCACTGTCTGTGTTTCCCCCCAGTTCCTGTTAACTGATTTGTGACTTTCCCTTCCCTTTTCAGAGCTGTATGACCCACTGCCTGACTTCAGCTTTGTTTGCCCATGGACTAAAGCTTATTGAAATTGGTATGTTGTCATCACAAAGTAACTGGACATTATTGAACCGTTATGTGTAATATATTTGTTAAGAATACAAGCAGACTCCTGTTTATTTAAGTGGAATAAGTGATTTATTTTAAGTGCTACATATAGGTAAATGATTGGGAAGTGGGGATGGGTGGGGGTGGAGTAATGTCCATGGCAGAGTCCAGTTCTCAGTTGCACAGGTGCATTGTCCATATGCCTGTGGAAGGATGGAGCAGGGGCAGTTCAAGGTTGGACAGGGTGACAATGTGGGACAGTGGGATGACATCAGGGGGTATCTTAGGCTGGCGGGGGTCTTGCAATCCTACTCTGCCTTCTTGTGAGATCTCAGGTTCCGCTTGCGGGGTGGTTCTTCTTCTGCAGGAGGTGGGATTCTGGTGGCCTGTCGTTGTGTGGGGGCCTCCTGTCCACTAGCGCCGGCGGAGGTGGTAGGCTGTTCCTGGCCTGGGCTAGTGACAGGGGCCCTTTGGGGTGCCACATGGTCCCGCAATGTGGTGACGATCTGGGTAAGGGCCAGGACGATGGTCCCCATTGCGGAACCGATGTTCCTCAGTTCCTCCATGAACCCCATGTACCGTTCCTCCTGCAGTTCCTGGATCTCCTGGAACCGGGCCAGTACCGTCGCCATCGTCTCCTGGGAGCGGTGGTATGCTCCCATGATGGAGGAGAGGGCCTCTTGGAGAGTCGGTTCCCCGGGCCTGTCCCCCCCCTGTCGCACAGCAGCCCTCCCAGTTCCCCTGTGTTCCTGGGCCTCTGTCCCCTGGACGGTGTGCCCACTACCACTGCCCCCAGGTCCCTGTTGTTGTTGGGGTGGTGGGTCAGCCTGGGTGCCCTGTAGTGGTGGACACACCGCTGATTTACGTGCCCTGGAGACAGAGGCATGGGCCCTGCTGGGTGGGAGCTGTGCTGGTGTTCCAAGAGGGGGTTGGGTCTGGTGTAGCCTGTGGCTGTCTGTGGGGAACCGACTGTCCAGAGGTCCCCGATGGGCCGGGCTGGTCGTCTGGCTCCAGGGAGACAGAGCTGCTGTCATCGCTGGGGGCCTCTTCTGGGGGTGGGATGGACATCTCTGGACCCTCCGTGGCGGTGTGGTGGCGTTCGGGTCCTGCAGGGGTATAAAGGTATGGTTATTGCTTCTGTGTGTGGCATTTCGTGTGATGGGTGGGTTTTGTGAGGATGGCTTGTGGGGGTGATGTGTGTGTGCAGTGGGCATGCTTTGGTGATGGGTGTCCATGCTTTGGGGTCGCATGCAGGGCTTGGTGTTGGGATGGGTGGGTTGTGATGGTGAGCCTTTTGCTAGGGGTTGGTGTGATGGGGGAGGGGGTGAGGGTGGGGGTATGTTTTGGCATGCAGGTGGGGTGGGGGTGGGAAGCAGTAGTGAAGATTTGCCTTACCAGAGTCCATTCCTCCACCTACTCCTGCGAGGCCCTCAGGATGCAGGATGTGCAAGACTTCCTCCTCCCACGCGGTAAATTCTGGGGGAGTAGGTGGGGGTCCGCCGCCAGTCTTCTGCACCGCAATGTTGTGCCTTGATACCATGGAACGCACCTTCCTCCGTAGGTCGTTCCATCTCTTCCTGATGTCCTCCCGATTGCGTGGATGCTGTCCCACCGCGTTAACCCTGTCCACTATCCTTTGCCATAGCTCCATCTTCCTGGCAATGGTGGTGTGCTGCACCTGTGCCCCGAAGAGCTGGGGCTCTACACGGACTATTTCCTCCACCATGACCCTGAGTTCGGCGTCACTGAACCTGGGGTGTCTTTGGGGTGCCATGGGGTGGTGTGGTTGAGGTGTGGGGTGGCGTTTGTGGTGATGAGTGTGGTGCGTGTGGTGGTGTGTGGTGTTTGGTGCATGGATTCTGTGTGGGTGATGGTGTTGTGTGCCTCTGTGTTGTGGGATTCTCTATTCTGTGCTCTGTCTCTAGCCTTCATCAATGATTTCGGGTCGTAGGGGCTTGTGGGTGATGTGGGTGTGTGTTTTATATTGTGTTGGGTGTGTGGGAGTGGTGTTAGTATGTGTATCAGGTGTGTGTATTTCGAACTGACCAATGTGGCTGAGTTTTCTATGCGTGTGTGTATTTTGACTGCGGCGGTGTGTACCGCCAATGGAATACCGCATTTGAAAGACCGCCGCGTGGATTTGTGGGTCGGAATGGTATGGGCGTATTTCTGTTGGCGTGACGGTGGAGGTTTGGTCAGCGCCATTTTTTCGCTGACCTTTGGTGTGGCGGATTTTTGAGGATGTCGGGTTTTTGGCGGTTTGCCAGTTGTGGGTCAGAATGACCGTGGTGGTTTACCGCGGCCGCGGCGGTGTTATGGCGGCCTTCTGACCGGCGGTAAGCGACTTTTACCGCCGAGGTCAGAATGACCCCCATAGTCATGTAACCATATATTCAGCCCCTAGAGGGCATAATCACATATACAAAAGAATGATAAAGAACACTGCAGTGTAACCATATAATCAGCCCCTTGAGGACTTAGGCCCTCATTATGACATTGGCAGTAAAAGCCGCTTACCACCATGCAGAAGACCGCTGACACACCGCTGCGGCCGCGGAATTCCACCACAGCTATTATGACCCACAGTTCGGAATCCGCCAAAATTCAGACACCTACACAAGTCCGTCACACCAAAGGTCAGTGATAAACTGGCGATAACAAAACCTCCACCATCACGCCAACAGAAATACGCCCCAACTATCACGACACACGAATCTACGCGGCGGTCTTTCAACCACGGTATTCCATTGGCGGTACACACCGCTGCGCTCAAAATACACACACTCTTACAAAACACAGCCACATTGGACAATTCCAAATCCACACACCTGATACACATACATACACCATGCCCACACACTCAATACATTATAAGACAAACACCCATAAACCCTTACGACCACAAATCACGAACGAAAGCCAGAGAGAGACACCACCATCAACAACACTAGCATCCACAGGGACACAACACCATCACCCACATAACTTCCACGCACCTCACACAACACCCCACTACATATCAGCACACATATCACCCCACACACCACCCCACACATCACCTACACCACCCCATGGCACGGCAAAGACACCCAGGTTCTCGGAGGAGGAGCTCAGGGTCATGGTGGAGGAAATCTTCCGGTTAGAACCACAGCTATTGGGATCACAGGTGCAGCACACCTCCATTGCAAGGAAGATGGAGCTATGGCGAAGAATAGTGGACAGGGTCAACGCAGTGGGACAGCACCCAAGAAATCAGGAGCACAGCAGGAAGAGGTGGAACGACCTACGGGGGAAGGTGCGTTCCGTGGTCTCCAGACACCACCTGGCGGTTCAGCGGACTAGTGGCCAACCCCCACCTCCTCCCCCACAACTAACAACATGGGAGGAGCAGGTCTTGGTGATTCTGCATCCTGAGGGCCTCGCAGGAGTAGGTGGAGGAATGGACTCTGGTAAGTCAAAGCTTTACTATTACATCCCCCACCCTACCTGCATGCAAGCACATAACCCCACCCTCACACTCACCCCCATCACTCCTACTCCTCACAAATGTCCCACTATCACAAACCACACATCCCACCACCAAGCCCTGCATGCAAGACCAAAGCATGGACACCCATCACTAAAGCATGCCCACTGCACATACCCATACACCCCCCTAAACCATCATCGCACAAGGTCCCACACAAGAATGCTAGCACTGGGGTACATGGTCACCCACCCATTGCACACCTTGACACACACAGATGCAATAATCATGCCTTTATACCCCTGCAAGACCCCTACTCAACGTCACCGGACAGGAGGGTCCACCCATGTCCACACCACCAACAGAAGAGGCCCAGAGTGATGACAGCACCTCTGTCCAACTGGATCTAGATGACCAGCCCAGCCCATCGGGGACCTCGGTACAGTCGGTTCCCCACACCCAGTCACAGGCCACTACAGACCTTTCCCCCTCTGGAAACACCAGCACAGCACCCACCCAGCGGGCCCATACCTCCGTCCCCAGGACACATCAATAAGCAGTGTGTCCACCACTACAGGGAACCCAGGCTAACCCACCACCCCAACAACAACAGAGACCTGGGGGCAGTGGTAGTGTGCACACGGTCCAGGGGACGGAGGCCCAGGAACACAGGGGAACTGGGAGGGCTGCTGTGCGACATGGGGCGGACAGGCCCAGGGAACCCACTCTCCACGAGGCCCTCTCCTCCATCATGGGAGCCTACCACCACTCCCAGAAGACGATGGCAACGGTACTGGCCAAGTTTCAGGAGACCCAGCGCCTGCAGGAGGAACAGTATATGGGTTTCAGGGAGGAACTCAGAACCATCAGTTCCATCCTGGGCACCATCGTAGGGGTGCTGAAGTAAGTACTCAACACCAGGAGGGACACTGTGGCACTACAAGGGGCCCCTGACACTAGCCTGGATGATGAAATGCCCACCACCTCCGCCGGTGCTAGTGGACAGGAGGCACCGCCACAGGACCACCACACCAGCACCCCACCCCCTGCAGAGGAAGAACCACCTCGCAAACAGTCCCTGAGATCCAGGAACAAGACAGAGAAAAATGCCAAGACCCCCGCCAAAAAATGAGACTACCCTGATTGTCATCCTACTGTCCCACTTTGTCACCCTGTCCATCCTTAAACTGCCCCAGCTCCACTTCCTATGCCCATTTGGGCAATGCACCTGTGAGACTAATAGATTGGACTCTGCCATGGACATTCCTCCGCCATCACCCCTCCCCATTTTGCTACCCCCTCCAATTTTGAGCACTAAAATAAACACCCTTAAAGCACAAAACAATCTGTAGTCTGTCTGTGATTTCGGAATACTGTATTAGCAATAACTGTGGCAAAAAGCTCTTTCATTTGTAATGTCAACATACCTATGTCACACAGCTCTAGTCCATGAGGAATCAAAGCAGATGTCACACTGTGGGACCCACATCTGTGAAATCGTAAGGGAAAGTGACAACTCAGTGACCATACAATGGGTGAAAAAGACAGACAGTAGAGAGGTAGTAGTGTATAAGTACATGTAGTAGGCAGGTTTGTATTCTTACCTGTGTTTCACTGGAAATATTGCTGGATCACTGAGTCCCTGTTGTCCATGTCTTCTTCCTCTGCTTCCTCTTCTTCACTGTCCACAGGCTCCACAGCTGCAACAACACCGCCATCTGGACCATTCTCCTGCAGAAAGGGCACCTGTCGTCGCAAAGCCAAGTTGTGAAGCATACAGCAGGCCAAAATGATCTGGCACACCTTCTTTGGTGAGTAGAATAGGGATCCACCTGTCATATGGAGGCACCTGAACCTTGCCTTCAGGAGGCCGAAGGTGCGTTCGATCACCCTCCTAGTTTGCCCATGTGCCTCATTGTAGCGTTCCTCTGCCCTTTTCCTAGGATTCCTCACTGGGGTCAGTAGCCATGGCAGGTTGGGGTAACCAGAGTCACCTGCAAATGGCGAGGGACAACTGTTTGACACACACTAACCTGGAGGATTATATCCCCAGACAACCATTTCCACTGACTAGCTTCCAGGTGCTCACCTAATAGCCACACACGGTGCCTCTGGAGATGACCCATCACATAAGGGATGCTGCTATTCCGCAGGATTTAAGCGTCATGCACTGTGCCAGGGAACATGGCATTTACATGGGAGATGTACTGGTCTGCCAAACATCTGTACATTCATCGAATGATAACTCTTCCGGTTTCTGTACACCTGTTCACTCCTGTGGTGGGGAATCAAAGCCACATGTGTCCCATCAATGCCACCTATGATGTTGGGAATATGTCCCAGGGCATACAAATCACCTTTCACTGTAGGCAAATCCTCCACCTGAGGGAAAACGATGTAGCTCCGCATGTGTTTCAGCAGGGCAGACAACACTCTGGACAACACGTTGGAAAACATAGGCTGTTGTTGGCCACTGTTGTTTGAAATAACCCACTTGCAAGGAAATGGAGCACTGACAGCACCTGCACTTGAGGGGGGATTCCTGTGGGATGGCGGATAGCCGACATCAGGTCTGGCTCCAGCTGGGTAAACAGTTCCTGGATTGTGGCACGGTCAAGCCTGTATGTGATTATCACATGTCTTTCCTCCATTCTCGACAGGTCCACCAGCGGTCAGTACACCGGAGGATGCCGCCATCTCCTCACATGTCCCAGCGGACGGTGCCTATGAAGGACAACAGCGAGCACAGAGTCAAACAACTCAGAGGTACGTACCCACAGCTTACACAGAACACCATTCATACTCAAAAAGTGGCCTGTATGTGTGTTGAGTCTAGGCCTAGGTATGTGTGACGCAGTTGAAAATTAAGCCATGTGGGCCCTTGAAATGGCGGTTGCCTGACCTCTAAAGTGGGACAATGGGATGTGAGGTAACTGCGCTGGCGTTGTAGACCGTCACAGTAGGCGGTCGAAGACCGATGCGCAGTGCTGCATTGGTTAACATTGGACCCTATGGGTCCCAGGAGCCAATGACGATGTACGCCGGCGGTGACGGAACGCACCGCCGCGGACGTGACCGCCACTTTTTATCTGTTCAATCACTCGATACCTGATCTTCGACAGGAGAGGACCTACACTGCAAGTGCTGCTGTGACCTCGGTCTGGAAGAGACAATGGCTTGAGTGTCTGGGGAAAGGGCCCTTGCTTTCACATCGGAGGAGTTGGAGAAACTCGTGGATGGGGTCCTCCCCCAGTACACGCTACTCTACGGTCCTCCAGACAAACAGGTAAATACACTGGGAGCATGCTGTAAGGGCTATGCCTGTGTGGAGAGGGGTGGATTTAAGAAGGAAGGGGGGAGAGTGCGGCGTGCATGAAACGCATGTGAGTGCATGTGCCACATGGCAAGGGTAGGGATGGCGGCCAATCACTTTGACGGTGCAGTTGGTAATAACTTTCTCTTCCCCCTGTACAAATCATGTAGGTCAGCGCCCACCAGAACAAATATATTTGGCGTGCCATCGCCAAGGAAGTCCGGACCCTGGGGGTCTACCACAGAAGGAGCACCCACTGCCGGAAAAGATGGGAGGACATTCGCCACTGGAGCAAGAAGACGGCGGAGGCTCAGCTGGGGATGGCCTCCCAATGTGGGAGGGGTGCCCGTCGCACCATGACCCCCCTGATGTTCAGGATCCTGGCGGTGGCATACCCGGAGTTGGATGGGCGCTTGAGGGCATCACAGCAGCCACAAGGGGGTGAGTACACTTGCATTCTGCTGACTTTGCGCGCAGTGGAGGGGTCTGGGTGGGGGAGGTGGGCTGTGGGTTTCCCTAGGCCAGGGCGAGTTTCGTAGGCAAGGTCCCTCCGTAAGGCAGGCCCTGTGGCACCCCACCCCACCTCTGTAGAGTGCCAACTACACCTAGTCATGCCCCTGTGCCATCTATGTGTGCAGATGTCGTCCATAGCCTTGTAGGCCATTTCCAAGGAATTGAACAGTGGAGCCCAAGAGTACGGCGTAGTGCAGGGGGCTTGTGTGTCTGTCGTGTCTGCCAACGGTAGCGGTAATGCATGCACTCAACATGTCTTTTTTCTGTCGTTCCCCCCCTTTTTGTGGTCTCCCTGCTCTTGTGTGCATTAGCATCACCAGGCGGAGGAGCACTGGCACCGGAGCAGGAGGGAGCTGCATCCCACATGGCCATGGAGGGCCACACTACGGACTTGGAGTTCACCAGTGGGACGGAGAGCGAGGGGAGCTCCATGGCAGGGATCGGAGCTGAGACCAGTGACACGGACTCGTCCTCTGATGGGAGCTCCCTTGTGGTGGTGGCAACATCTGTGCCCCCCCCATCTACAGGTACAGCCGCCACCCCCCTTCTAGCACCGCCCTCCCAGCAGCCCCTCAGCCTTCGCCCTGTGCCCGCACACCCGGGAGGGTGGGCATCATCTTCGCCCCAGGCACCTCAGGCCCTGCCACAGTCACCCCTGCTGCCCTTAGTGAGGAGGCCATTGACCTCCTCACGTCCCTCACTGTTGTGCAGTCTACCATTTTGAATGCCATCCAGGGTGTAGAAAGGCAGTTGCAACAAACATATGCATTCCTGGAGGGCATTCATTCTGGTCAGCCGGCCCTTCAGCAAGCTTTTCAGACTCAGGCCTCAGCACTGATGGCAGCCATTGTCCCTGTGTCTAGCCTCCCTCCTCCAACTTCCTCCACCCCGACCCAATCCCCTGTACCTCAGCCTATCCCAAGCACACCTACAGACCAGCATGCACACACCTCAACACACAATGGAAGCTCAGGCAAACATAAGCACCACACATCCCACAGGCACTCACGCAAGCATCACACACATGCAGACACACCAACATCCACTGCCTCCACTGTGTCCCCCTCCTCCTCGTCTCCCTCCTCCCTCCCTGTCTCGTCTACACTCACACCTGCATGCACTACCTCTACAGCCACTACGTCCCTCTCCAGCACACCCACCACCACACTCCCTCACGTGCAGTCACCACCCCCACTACCATTCACACATCCCCTGTGTCCTCTCACAGTGTGTCTGTGACGCCCCCTCCGAAGATACACAAACACAGGCACACACCCACCCAACAGCCATCCACCTCACGACAGCCTCCAGCACATGCACCTTCACCCAAAGTCAGCAAACGAACACCTACAACCACAACCTCTTCCTCCACTCCCAAACCCCCTCCAGCTACCCGTCCCAGTGTGTCAAAAAAACTTTTCCTGTCCAACCTTGACCTCTTTCCCACACCTCCCCCACCCCGTCCGTCTCATAGGTCCCGAACTAGCACCTCAGCCACAACATCTCCGGGACCAGTGGTGCCTGTAGTCACTGGAATCTGGAGTGCACCGGCCACCAGGGGAGCCAGTGTGGCACGGAGCCACAGCACAGACAGTCCCCCACCTGTGAAGCATCAGAAGCTGGCCAGTGCCCGGCGGGAGAGGGGGAGGACTCCAGCCACCAAAGCCGCTCCCAGGGGTCCTGCTGGGAGTGTGGAGTCAGCTGTGACACCTTCCACGGTGGGGAAGGGCCACAAGAAACCCAGCAAGTCTGGGAAGAGCAGCACGGCGGAGTAGACCTCCATCATCCCCGCTGCCCAGGAGGCCACCTCCAGCACAAGCCCAGCTGCCCAGCAGGCCAGCACCAGCCCAGCTGCCCAGGAGGCCACCGTCAGCACCAGCCCAGCTGCCCAGGAGGCCACCGCCAGCACAAGCCCAGCTGCCCAGGAGGCCACCACCAGCACAAGCCCAGCTGCCCAGGAGGCCACCACCAGCACAAGCCCAGCTGCCCAGGAGGCCACCGCCATCACCAGCCCAGCTGCCCAGGAGGCCCCCGCCAGCACAAGCCCAGCTACCCAGGAGGCCACCACCAGCACAAGCCCCGCTGGGCCATGAAGGACCGCCAGCACAAGCCCCGCGGGGCCATGAAGGACCGCCAGCAAAAGCCCCGCTGGGCCATGAAGGACCGCCAGCACAAGCCCCACTGGGCCATGAAGTACCACCAGCAGCTGAGTCCCTGCAATGGAGACCGCCGTCTCAAGCATTGCTGACCAGGGCACCGCCGTCTCAAGCACCGCTGAACAGTGCACCGCCGCCTCAAGCACCGCTGAACAGGCACCGCTGTCTCAAGCATCGCTGCACAGGGCACCGCCGTCTCAAGAACCGCTGAACAGGGCACGGCCGCCTCAAGCACCGCTGGCCCATGAGCGCCAAGGGCACTGATGCTACTGAGTCCGTCACGGGCAGAATGAAGCACTCTGGGCACCATGCCCCCTCCAGAACCAGTGGAGAAATCCATCCACTACCTCTGTCCTTAGCAGGATGAAGCACTCTGGGCACCATGCCCCCTCCAGAACCAGTGGAGAGATCCATCCACTACCTCTGTCCTTAGCAGGATGAAGCACTCTGGGCACCATCCTTAACAGGATGAAGCACTCTGGGCACCATGCCCCCTCTAGAACCAGTGGAGAGATCCATCCACTACCTCTGTCCTTATCAGAATGAAGCACTCTGGGCACCATGCCCCCTCCAGAACCAGTGGAGACTGTTATCCAATTGAGAGACTGTGGCTTTTCACTCCCCAGGATGGAACAGTGGGCAAGCCACCAACTGTAGAGACTTGAGAGACTATGGCTTTGCACTCCCCAGGATGGAACAGTGGGCAAGCCACCCACTGGAGAGACTTGAGAGACTGTGGCTTTGCACTCCCCAGGATGGAACAGTGGGCATGTGGCCCCCTCGTGGATTTGACGTTGTGCACTCAACCGGCTGAGGTGCCCCCCCTTTCCCTCCCCCTGAGGTGCCTGTTTAGTTGCTGTCTGATGCCCCTGCAGTGCTCTCTCGGTCATGGTCTTGTGTGGGCCTCGCCCATACCGTGTGGGCCCAGTGTTCCACTGACTTAATTGGAGCACTAACTGGACTACTATGCTTGGTATATATTTTGTAAATGGTATATATATATATTTTTGCCTACTTGATTTTAATATATTACAATGGTTACACTAATTTTCTATTGTCTTTGCATTCTTCCGGGGGGGGTTGGGGGTGTAACTGAGATGTATTAATATGCATTAGTGTGTGTGTTGTAGTGGGTGGGGGTTTTGCATGTTGCGTGTGTATGTCCCTGTTTTTTCCCTACCCCCTCCCCTGTGTCGTAGGTGCAGTACTCACCGTGGTCTTCGCCGCCGCTGTTTGTGCTCCTGGTAGAGGAGCAGGAAGACTGTCGCAGGTAGAATTTGGAGTTCCGGGTCCGCCGTGTTTTTATCTGCGGTGAATCCGCCACGGAAAAGGTGGCGGATTGGCCTGTTGTGATACTGTGGGCGGTACATTGTCTCCCACCTGTCTGTTGGCGGTGACCGCCATGCTGTTTGTTTGTACCGCTGTGGCGGTCGGAGTGTTAAAGTGGCTGTCTTTGTTGGCGGTTTCCGCCACGTTCGTAATTGTAAAATGTTTACCGCCGGCCTGTTGGCGGTCTTACCGCCACTTTAACACCGTCCGCCAGGGTTGTAATGACCACCATAGTGCATCACACATTTTGAGGCCTAACAGGTATTTTAAATATCTAGTAACTATGGAGTCAGTGGCACAAGGGTGCAGCGTCACTGGTTGTTACTAGATGTCCCTGTAGAGTCAACAGCAGAAGGTGCAGTACCGCTGGTTGTGGCACGATATCCCTGTAGAGGCAACAGCAGAAGGTATAGTACAACTGGCCGTGGCTAGATGTCCCTGTGGAGCCAAAAAGCACTCAGAGTGCAGTGTCACAGAACTTTGCCAGAACTTCTTCTGATGTCAGAAGCTCAGAATATCCCCCAAACCTGGAAATGGTTGGAGAAGTACCAGGTCCTCAGTGAAATGGCTTAAATACTTAGCCATGCCACACATTAAACCTTTATTAGAAATAAACTGTGTTTGTGCATTCCTTCATACACTTGGCATTAGACTGTAATGGTCTGAACAGCCCCTACAGAGTCCTGCATTAAAAATAGCATTCGGAAGAAGCATGGTCTTGTAACGACATAGTCAGCTCCTAGGGGGCATAGTCACATGAAAAGAGAATGACAAAGAACATTGCAGTGTAAGCATATAATCAGCCTCTTGAGGGCATAGTATATTACACATTTTCAGGCCTAGCAGGCCTTTTAAATATTTATGCTCAGAATTATCCCAAACCCAGAAATGGGTGGAGAAGTACCAGGTCTTCAGTGAAATATTTTGCCATTCTGTACATTAAACCTTTATCAGGAGGCTAGCCATCCTGTCAGCTTTAGAGAGATCGGGGAGTCATATATGTCTCTTGCAGGAGACGCACCTTGTCTTTACAGATACCTACCGTATGCGCTCTAAGTGGTTCCCCAGGCAGTTCTGGTCCTCGCTACCGTCAAAGCATGCAGGGGTGGCGATACTTCTATCACGTTCATTTACGGGGGAAGTGATATCACAATTGCAAGAGGTCCCAGGGAGGCTTTTGGGCATGAGCCTTGGACTGGGGGGGTTTTCCTTCACGATCGCTTCCCTTTATGCACCTAATTCCCAACAAGAAATCTTCCTGAGACAGTCTCTGACTCCGCTGCTCCAATCCCCTGATGGTGCTTTACTGCTGGGGGGCGACTTTAATTTGGTGATGGACGGGGTCCTGGATCGCTCAGGTCATCGGTATGGGCAGACGGGGTCCTTTTCGGATGCGGGGCGGCAATGGTTGAGTGAGCGTGGTCTGGTGGATGTGTGGAGGAGTGCGCACCCCTTGCTGAGGGACTACTCCTTTTACTCATCAGCAACCAAAACATACGCTAGGTTGGACCTTTTTCTGGCATCCCAGGAGCTTCTCCCCAGGGTTAGAGACTCAGCGATTGAGCCGCGGGCCCTGTCGGATCACGCCCCAATTACAGTTGAGATCCACATGGAGATGGAGCGGGTTGGTGCATCGGGATGGCGATTTAGGGATTCGATGCTTCAGAACGCTGCAACGGTAGAGGCGATCCGAAGGGCAATAACAGACTACCTTAGCTTTAATGATGATGGGATAATAAGCATTGCAACACTGTGGGAGGCACTGAAAGCTGTTTTGAGGGTGAGGTGATGTCCCTTTCTTCTAGGGACAATAAAGCAAGGAGTCGACTTAGGGGGGACCTAGAGCAGCGAGTGAGGGTTTTAGAGCGCCCACATAAACACACCGGTGCTCCTAGAATATGGAGAGAGCTCGAGAAGATGCGAAAGCAGCTGAGGAGGTTGGACTGGGACAGGGCAGAGTACGCGGTAGTCCGCCTCAAACACAAGTACTATGTAGGAAGCAACAAGTGCGGGAAGTTACTGGCACGTAGGTTGAGAGCACAGCGTGCAGTATCAATGATAAAAATGGTGCGCTCCCCTTCTGGAACAGAAGCACACACGAGTGACCAAATAGCGCAGGCTTTTGCGGAATTCTATCGAAATCTATGCAGGGCTGAGGAGCCCGGTACCTTAACTCCAGAATCCTTCTTAGAGGACATAGCAATCACCCCCTTGTCTTTGAGAGAGGCAACCGCGTTAGATCTACCTATAAGGGCAGAGGAGGTTATATCAGCGATCGCCCGGCTGCAGACCAGAAAGTCACCTGGTCCGATGGTTTCTCTGCGCTTTTTTATAAATCCTTCTGTGTGGAACTTGTTCCCGTTCTGGTGCGACTCTTTAAGTCTTTTCGTCAAACGGGCACTCTTACGCCTAGTATGTTAGATGCTACCATCGTAGTTATCCCGAAACCGGGGAAAGATCCTGAGGAATGTTCCTCGTATAGGCCGATCTCCCTCCTGAATATTGTCGCCAAATTATTCACTGGCATTTTGGCACATCGTCTCAACTATTATATACCGGGGCTTGTGGATCCCGACCAATCAGGATTTATACCGCATAGACAGTGTAGCGATAACACCAAGCAACTGCTTCATCTCTTGGATAAAACCGAATGCTCTCGTAGGGCGGCGCTCTTCCTATCTGTCGACGCTGAAAAGGCGTTCGATAGGGTTCAATGGCCATACCTGTTCAAGGTGCTTGAACGCTTCGGACTGGGATCGGGCTTCATGGCATGAATTCGCTGCATTTATCAAGCGCCTTGGGTGGCGGTTCGAGTTAATGGGTCACTTTCGTTGCCGCTCGCCGTCCAAAGAGGGATCAGGCAGGGGTGTCCGCTTTTGCCCCTCCTTTTTGCGCTCTATATGGAGCCTATGGCACAGAGGCTCCGGGACCACCCTCAGATCACGGGCGTGAAGTTTGGGGGAGATGAACATCTCATATCACTATACGCGGATGACGTCATCCTTACTCTGGCGGAGCCTATGACCTGGAAGGACATAATAGACACTGTGGACAAGGCTTTTGACACTCAGATCCCTAGATTTCCTGCCTATATCTTACTGGGCCTTCCCAATCCTCTCACTTTTCCCCTGTGATCATTGAAGGGACGGCAGATGGCTTTGGCCTTGAATGCAGCAGTACAGCTGTTGCTATCTGTGTGGGGGACAGAGCGGATCCCGACAACAGTCTTGTGGTTGCACAAGCTCTGGTTTATCCTCGCTATGGAAAAGCTTACCCTGACCTCTCAGCAGTGGAGCGGGGACTTTAAAGAACTTTGGCAACCATTTTTATGTATCCTGTCTGGGGAGTTTCCAGAGCTGACATGCCCAACTTATCTGAGGGTTCTGAATTTGAATTGAGTTCAGGGGATTGCACCTGCAAGGAGAGGTATATATAGGACTAGATTTATATGGTATAAGAGCCTGAGATTGTTTGATCACTGTATTGGTAGCCAGAAGTGGGGAAACATAGTTGTATTAAATCTTTAACCTTCTTTTTTCTATTGTTTCGCATTAAATAAGCTAATAACGAGCCTTCTGGCAATATTGTCATGTATTGCATATGCGATGTTCTACAACTGAAAACTAATAAACAAATTTGATCCAGAAACCTTTATCAGAAATAAACTGTGTTTGTGCATTAGCAGAAGCTGCAATACACCGATTGTGGCTAGACGTCCCTGTGGAGCCTACTGAGTTAGTATTACCTTAGGGCAATTACCATCCTTCAGCACTTGGAGAGCATAGCTGTCAGAAATTATTACAAACAAGATCCTTATAACACAAACTCCTCTCAACTGTAAAAAAAAAAAAAAAAAAAAAAAGATTCACCTATAAAAGAGTTTAAATATGCAATAAATGGTGGAAGAGGTTATGATTTTTGGGCCTCTTCTAACCTAGTGTGACCCACAGGATGGCCTGGACAGAAAAAGCACAAGTTCTGAATGTTTTGGTGGTGGTCTTATTACCCTAGGAGCACCACAGACTGCGTTATGGGCAAAAATGAGTTGTAAAAAGAATGCCTGCAAAGCATTATGGGGTGAGTTTCCCCAAGTGCAGTGAATATTGTAGTATCGGCTCTCCCACTGTGCAGGTAGAGCTGCTGTTAAGGATTAACTTCTGGGTTGATTTTATGCTATATAAAACCACACAAAAATGTACAAACCACACGCATGACACAACTGCTTGTATTTACTGATTATGTAAAGTAATGACCAAGTGAAGGGCAAACATGGAAAATGAAACACGCACATGAACACGAGTGGCAGGGACCAAAAAAAAAAGTTTGTCCAAACAACAGAAAAACATTCCAGGCGTAATTAAACTGTACTTGGCTGCTGCTCCTCAGCTAAGTACAGGAAGTGACGGTATGGCTGAAATGGAGTGGAGTATATGGAGTTGCGTAGGGAGTCGTAGAGAGCCACAGAGTAGAGTAGCATTTAATGGAATAGAGTGTGTAGGGGGCATTGGTGTAGAGTGCACAGGTTTGGAGTAGACTGCAGTAGTGTAAAGTGGTTAAGATCAAAGGGGCGCATAGTGGAGTAGCACATCATAGATTGCCTATGCAATGGGGCAGAGTGTAGTGGTGCTTAGTGCTGTGTCGTAGAGTGATGCGGTGCATGGTAGAGTGGAGTGGTGGAAGGTGAAGTAGAGTGGCGTAGAGTGTAGTGGAATAGAGGGCATAGGTGTAGAGTGCAGTAGAGTGGCATAAAGTTGAGCAGTGCAGAGTAGAGTGCCGTGGTGCAGAGTAGAGAGGAGTATAGTTCAGTAGTAGAATGCAGCGTTGTGGAGTAGAGTGTCATAAAGGGCAGTGATGTAGAGTAGAGTGGAATATAACGCACTGGCGTAGAGTGCAGTGACGTAGAGTGATGCAGAGTAGGGAAGAGTGGGGCAGAGTACAGTGGTGCAGAGTAGACTAGAGTGACATAGAGTGCAGTGGCATAGATTGGAGTCCTGAAGAGTAGAGTATAGTGGTGAAGAGTAGAGTGTTACAGAGTAGAGTATAGTGTTTTAGAGTGCTATAGCATACAGTGATGCATAGCAGATTGAAGTGGTGCAGGGTAGATTGGACTGGCATAGCATAGAGTGGAGTTGCGTATAGTGCAGTGGCATGGAGTAGATAGCTTCAAAGTAGAGTGAAGTGCCCTTGAGTGGGGCAGTGTAGAATAGAATAGAGTGCAGTGGTGCAAAACAGAGTGCAAAGGGGCAGAGTACAGTGGCATGAGTGCAGTGATGCAGAGTAGAATGGTGTAGAGTTCAGTGGCGGAAAGTGCAATGTTGCAGATTAGAGGGTCATAGAGTACATTGGTGTATTGTAGAGTGGCGTAGAGTGCATTGGGATAGAGTGCAGTAGTGCAGAGAGCAGTGGCATAGAGTGTTGTGGTGCCGAGTAGACTGACATAGAGTGCAGTGGCATAGAGTGCATTGGTTTTGAGTAAAGTAGTTAAGAGTGCAGTGGTGTAGAGTGCAGAGGTGCAGTGTACATTGGGTAGAGTATAATAGCATAGATTGCAGTGGCATAGTGTAGAGTGGTGTAGAGTGGAGTGGTACAGCATAGATTTCTGTGGTGTGGAGTGCAGTGGTGTAGAATAGCAGAGAGTGGAGAAAAGTGGTGTAAAGTGCAGTGGTATAGAGTAGATTGTTTCAGTGTAAATGAAGTGGTGTAGAGTGGATTGGTGAAGGGTAGAGAGTAGTGGCATAGAGTAGAGTGGTGTAGAGTACAGTGGTGCAGAGTACAGTGGTGCAGAGTAGATTAGAGTGGTGTAGAGTGGTTTGGCATTAAGTGCACTGGTGTAGAGTGGGGTTGTGCAGAGTAGAGTGCATTAATGCAGAGTATAGTGGCAGAGAGCACAGTGTTGTGGAGTGGAGTGCCGTAGAGTGGAGTGGTGCAGAGCAGAGCAGAGTTGACTAGACTGGAGAGGGGTAGAGTACATTGGCATGGAGTAGAGTGGTACAGATTAGAGTAGAGATGTGTGGAGTGGAGTGGTGCAAAGTGGAGAATGCATGGTGTGGTAGCCCACTGCCATTGGAAACAACACATCTTCAATTGAAATGACCATTACATTTTTTCAGACATACAGTTTTATTGATAAAAGTATACAGCACACACATGTTAATGTGTGGAAATGTCATCACGTAATGTAGTGATCACACATATATTCTTAAATATCTGCACATTTTATTTACAGACATTTACATTTTGTTGTGTAGTAGAGAAAAGTAGCTTCCTACAACCTTTCTCCAGCAGACCCCCAGTAGCCAGAATGATTGTCATATAAATCTTCTCACTTTACAACCAGAAAAAGAAACATAAATACCAAGTTCTATGCAAAGACTGAACATGTCATTTGACCTTGTTCTTTGAATGCACAGCAAGTGTGACAAGATAAGAACAAGATTTAAAAGCATGTTTCCAGAAATTTAACACTGGTGGAAGGATACTGTAAACATGAGATGCTCTATGGGAGGGACAAACTCAAGCTGGACAGCCTAAAACAAATACAGCTAGCAAACAGAAACTAAGCAAATGTAAGTTACAGATCACAAAGTCAATGGTAAGCAATGGGCAGTATGCATTCCCAGGGAACTTTCCAAATGTCCCCTAAGTGTTTTTAGTAAACCAGATAGGCTTCGACCTAATGTACTCAGCCTTCGGCCTCATTCCTCTATATGATTATGGAACTCCTCTGTGACTTGCAATATCCTTTTAAGGTACCGCAGAGGGTACTTTATCCCTCATGTTAAGAACTGTGCACTGAAAGTTATAACCTAACCTGATGCAAGGCTGGGTGAACCTGCACACTGAACCTCTATACTCCCTTCTCTCAAACCTGTGCACTGTCCACCACCCCTACCTCACTTGGAGGGGCACTGTGTGAAATGGAATATTCATGATAAATCAATTAAGATATACGTCAGAAGACTGGCTAAGAGATCTTGCCCTCTGTAACACAGATTAAAATATATGCATAACAACCACTCCTTCTTTGCGACCCAAAGATATCCTAATTCTTCTATTTATCTTTTTATTCCACGCTACTAAAGATGACAATGTTGAACCATCGACCCAACCCACACATCAAAGTAAGGATTCAAGGCCCATGAAATAAATGCTGCCGCTAATCAGAGATCGGATATGTCATCAAACCACTACAACAGTAAAACTGAATCTTGCTATTTAGGGCCTTCAAACAGTCTCTTAGGGGCACAGACTGCACTCACTGTATTTCCATGTAATGTGAAATGTGTGCAGATTTCAGTTAATGCATTGATACAAACACTGTTTTGCTAATGCCTTGTTCAGCTATCAACAGGGATACTGGAATTATGCGATTGTGCGCTGCATTGTTTTTCACATATTTATGGATTTGCCGTATTTGCACCAAAATCCAACATCTGCTTCATAATCTGCATATTTAAACAAAAATATTGTTTCTAGCTCAAGCAGTTCAAAAAATACTATAACGGTAGTGACATGTTGCCGCACAGTGGAAGGCCCCTTTGCAAAAGGTTGACTGGTAAACTTTACTTTGATTGTTGCTATATTCAGGTATTAAACTGGTGCAACCTAAGCCCTGAGAGTGTTCACAAGTGCAAAAATGACAAAATAATAAAATGTGTCACAATATGCCACATAATTTGCCTCTTCTTGTTGCATATTTTAGCCTTCTATACACATGTAACTGTTATTCTTTGATACTTGCCAATTCATTTCTGTCTGTACTTGAAAATTAATAAAAAATTATAGTACAAGTCAAACGAGAATGTTAGAAACAGAAAAGATGACATACTTCAATATGCTTAAGTATGTAACGATAACAACAGCTTAAAAGATAATGCTAGGCAAAACGGCCCAAAATGAAACATGGTTTCTCCCTGTTACTAATGCTGTAATCCAACCCTTTATTACTTAGATAAAAAACAAATGAAAGCATAAATGTTAGAAAAAGATACCCTTCTAATGGCTAAATTGTGTTGTGTGAAAGGTAAAATCTGGGCTTAATCTCGCCTTCCCTGTTTCACCAGCTGGTGTGATCCTAAGCAACTACAAATAATGTGTTTCACAGAGTCTCCTGTCTAGCCTGCAGGCATCAGGCTGAGTGGGACTCCATTTTCTCTTTAGATCTTTTTCTTTGTCCTGCAGTGCTATTCTTCAAGGCGGCAGGTGGGGGTAAGGCCAAGGAGGCAGACAGCAATCATCAAAAACTGTTTTCTCCTCCTTGCTCCCTTTGTTTTCATGGGTGCTTAATGCCCACAGGTGTAAACATGACAAACAAAGGGGCAGAGGGCGTAGGGGGCCTCCTGACTCACCTTCATTCTGTGATAATCAGATTGGTGATTGGAGGCAGGTCAGGATTTCAAGTGCAGGGCCATTATAAGTAGTTCTTTTGAGCGCTATTGGCCCTGTGAATCACAGAAGTGAGAGGAGAAATTATTTTGTCCCCTTGTCCCCCCACCCTCATCCCCTGTAACCCCACACTCCAAAGTCTGAGGTGGATATATCCCCGCGTTCCCCACAATTCCTACACTCATGATGTCCATTGTCTATGACTCTTTGATCTGCTTGCCCGATGCTACCATCTTCCAAATATTTTAGAGCCATTACTATGTGCTACTTGGCTGAATTTGCCCTGTTTTGTATTCCAAACTGCTCCTTTCTGATGATTCGGAGGTCTGCACATCATTTTCTGTACTTCATGATATCCCTTTTTTGTGTTGTTCTTCAGATGAGTTTTCATTTCTTTTATTGTGGCCCACTCTTCATCATACAATATGGTTCCTGCCTTTCAGTAGTTTTGTCTTTCAGCTAACTGTATGCATGTTTCAGCTCCTGGCTGAGCAATCATCTAGCAAGGAGGCAAACAACACCATGATGTTGTTCTGTAATTTGGAATCAGGAATATTGAAGCTTGGTCCAATGGTCATATCATGACATTTCTTTTTTCCAGTGCATCGTGAAACATCCACCTTTCTAAATAATGGAAAACAAAGTGTTGGGAATATACCTTGTCTATAGATCCACTGTGCCAATAGATCAGTTCCAGGGTCTATGTAGTGACAGAGGATATGGGACTACCAGGAGCGGGGACAGAGAGTTTATTTCATTAGTGACCAGTTTGAGTAACTGTGTGAAAGATAAGCGGATTTGGAAGACTCTGAGGAGTGAACCATGTAATGAAGCCTTGAGGAGGGCACTGTGGAGATCTCTTAATCCCTTGACACAGATCGTAGCCAGACGCATGACTAGTGAGTCCCCTCATGCACTCTACGTAATTCCCCCCGTACACACACACCACCTTTAATTTCCTAAGGTACAAGTGTCACCGATTCCAAGAGCAAATCCCATGCATAGGTTGAGTCTAGTAGAGACCCTTAAGTTGCAGTTGGCTCTCCAGAAAGCTAATGCCGAACAGGAGGAGAAGGCCAGGGAGTTTAAAATGGAGAAGATGAGCCTACCTTGCCAGGAACGAGAGCTGAGGAGGTGAGAGAACCCAGGATTAGGCCTGGGTAGAAAAATTAAACAGGAAGAGAAATTAAGAGAGTGGGAAGAAAATGAAAAGGAAAAGGAAAGAGAGCTGGGAAGAGAAAATATTGCACTTCAGAGGGAGAAGCTTAGATTAGGAGCAGGAATAACTCCATCTGGAAGATTCAACACCACCTCTAGTTCAGACTACATAGTGGCCAAAATCGCAAGACAGCTTGTACGTTGAAGGTCAGGATATCTTGGAGTATTTTATTATTTTTAGGTCTTTTAAAGCTCAGGCCTTGAATGAGGTGTCCAAAGCAACTGCTTGAATGACTTGCGTGTCTTTGGAAGGGGCAGCCATTATTGGAAGGATGCCTATGTCAGACCAGATGATCTGTAACTGAATGAAAGAAGCTCTAATGGGGAGGTTTGGGATGAAGCCAGTCTCTTCAGAAATTCAATGATGCGAGAGAGCAGCTGGCCTTCTGTTTGAGTCTTGAATTTATAGTGCATTGTGAGACTGGAATGAGTGTGTGAGAGGGATATTTGAATTCTCTTAACCAATTAATGGTAGCAAAGTAACTCAAGGAGGAGTGCTCTACCCCACAATTCCTGTGAAATCTGACAGAGGGAGATCCACTAAAACTTGCAGTGTAGGCTGGCAAGTGCTGTATTAGTAGGGGCCATAAAGGGCTGAATGAAGCAGGATAGTACTAAGCTAAAATGCTTGAGGAACTCTCCGCAGACTGATTCTAAACAAAAGGGTAATGGGCATGGCAAATCCCAAAGCACCTGAAGAGCACCCAGGCAAAAAGGGAAGGGTACTAGTGTGTCCTGTAATAAATATCATGAAAAGGAAGGATAGGCGGGATCTTCCAATTCCAAGGTGTTGGCTTGTTATAAGTGCCACGCAGTGGGACACTTTAGAAGACAAAGACCCTGTACCAGCAGCTTCTGTGATAGCTTGCATGTTTGGCATGTTACATGTGGGTGAACAGACTTAAGATGATCCTCTTGCGCTCATCCTATTGGCTATTGACATCTGGGAGACGGTTCCAGAACTCTCTGAAGCACATTCATCCTATCATGATGAGGTTTGTGCAGGACGTCAGCATCAATAAGGGAAAGGCGCAAGCCCTGAGAGATACTGGAGCTTTCAGGGAAATGGTTAAAAGGACGTATCTCAAGCCAATGAGATTGTCTCTGATACCAGGAATACAGGTTTGCCAGTCAGTGGTGAAGGCATGGAGTATCCACTTCCACAAGTTGAGGTATAAATTAATGGCAAGGAGTCCATGGTGTATGGATAAGAGTGAAAAAAGGTGTGGTTGCCTCTTGGGCAATGATTTGATTACTTCTGTATCACTGTGAGGACCAGAAGCCTTTATGGCTTGGGCTGCGTCAACTGTATTGACCAGAACACAGGCTGTGCAGTATTCTCAGGAGCCTGGGATCATTCCCAATTTGTAGGGACCAAGAAAGTAGTATGCAGGAAAGAGAAGGCTCTGGGAAACCAGTGGCCATGGAGGTAATCGCTCCTGCTTCTGAAGGAGAGGAGGTTGAGGGGAACCAGGTAATGGAGTCTCAGTCGCTTCCAGAGCTGCAGGGTTTGCTAGCTGCTGGGGGGACTACCTGGAATGAATTTTACAAGGTGGAGAACAGGTGCTCAACATCTGTGGTGCTTTGCAAGAAAGCCCAGGAACAGATCAGCAAAGGAGTTGTCAGGAACACTATGTTGACTGGAAGGATGGCCTACTTTATAATGAACCAGTGAATCCTCAGCAGGGTTCTAACAAGAGGCTAGTGGTTCAGTTGGTGCACAGATATTTCCTGTTGTCACTGGTCCATGAAGTGCTCTTAGCAGGACACTTGAGCATTAGAGAACCCCAGGATAAGTTAGACCCTTTCTTCTACTGGCTAGAAATGTGCAACAACACAGAGAGGTTTTGTAGAAACTGTCTCGCCTGCGGAGTGAGTGGTAAGTCAGGAGGCAGGACTAAGGCACTGTTGAGGCTGTTACCAGTTGGGATTGCTCTGTTTGAGCTAATGGGAATGGACATTGTTGATCTGTTTGACCTCCTCTATCTCTATCCGGTAACAAGTATATCTTGGTTAAAGTGGATCATGCCACCAGGTATCCCAAGGCAGTGAGGAGCACAACTGTAAACTTGGTAGCAAGCGTTCTCGCAAGTTTCTCTTCTACAGTCGACTTCCAAGAACAGAGGTCTCTGGCTGGTGACCCAATTTTATCTACCCACAAACTAATGGTTTGGTAGGACAGTTCAATTGGAAACTCAAGACCATGAAGGGAACTCTGAGAACCGAATGAGGAAAGGGAATCTTCTCCTTCCATGTCTCTTGCTCACCTACGAAGAAATTCTGCAGGAGAGGGTTGGGTTCAATCCCTTTAAACTTCAATATGAGCACCCTGTGTGAGATCCACACACTTTTGTCACAGAAAGGTGGGACGAAACCTCAGAGTATCCACAGAGGGATATGGTAGACTATGTGATTGGTCTCAGGAAGCTGATGGTGCAATACAGAAGAAGGAAAACCTTCAGACAAGCCAAGGACTCGTATGACAAGAAGGCTATGCTGACTGCGTTTCAGGCAGATCAGGAGGTGTTTGTGCCAAAGCCCACCTGTCCAGGGCTGTGGAAGAAAAATGGTGTGGGCCATACAAGGAAGTAAGATGTTTTCTGAGGTTGACAACTTGGTGGGCACAGGTGCCAAAAAGGGACCAAAGAGAATCTGTACCAGCTGAAGCCTTACATCCTGAGAGATTACACAGTGAATGTCATTGCTGTGGCACAGGAGGTTGAAGAAGACAGTGAGCCCCTTCCTGACCTAATGCATGGTGGCATGAAACATAGCACTGTGGAAGGGACCGGGATATCGCTGAGATCATGTATAATCAGCGGAGAGTACAGAGATGTTTTGGGACAGTTTTCCAACCTCTTCTCTCTGACTCCAAGGCTGACCGTCATCTGTGTCCACAATATATATACTGGTGACAGTCTGCTAGTGAAGGGCATAGTGTACAAAATGTAATGCATGGTTCAGTGTTGCATTAAGGTTGGAGTTGCCAAGATGTTGGTCCGGGGGCCATTAGAGATCACCTAGTCCTTGGTCTAGTCCTGTGGCACTAGTACTAAAGCAGTGGTCTACAAACTTGTGGTCCTGTGTGAATTATTGAGCCCTCAATGAGGTAACCAAGACCGATGCCTATCAAATACTGAGATAAAAATGGTTAGATGCTGCAAAGTATTCGAGCACCTTGTGGGTACCAGCAGATCAACTTAGCACCCTGTGCCAAGAAGACCGCAAATTGTATGCAAGAGATGTTTAGATCAGTTTAAGGTAATGCCATTTATGGTTGAAGAATGTTCCTGTGACTACTTTTCAGCACCTAGTTAAAATGTTTTTGCAGAGTTGTGTATGATCTACCTGGCTAACTTTGGGGTATTTAGCAATTCCACCTTGGGCATCTAGGACATGTGTTGGCTAGGACACAGGAGGCAAAACTGACCACCAAGGCAACCATGTGTCAGGTTGGGCAGTCCTTTGTAGTCTACCTGAAGCATCAGGAGGGTAACAGTAATATATGCCAGCTGGATGGCACAATATCGTCTGGTTTGGAGTGTCATGTTATGCCATGTCATTTTTTTAAAATTTGCAGTCACACGGGACTGCAGTGGGCCCAATCGTCCAAACATCACTGTAACGTAAAGGTTAATTTAATGAACAGATTCACACCAAATCATGAAAAGCCAGCTGTCTCAGTAAAGATCTCACTTTCTGTCAAATTTGTTGCAATTTTGTTCAGTTGTATTGCCACCAGCAAATCAGTGAGCGCTCTTGCAGGACTCACGTGAGCCTCTCGCTTCAGTGAGAGCATGGTGGCAAACTGGAAAAGAGGCCCTCGTGGCCAATGAGACTGCTCCATTATTTAAAGTTGGGTTCCTGCAGGAATCTAGCAAGGCTCTTGTGTGTCCAACCATTCACACAGCTATACATTTTGAACCTTAATTTCTCAAAGGCTTCTGAACAGATTTACTCAAAATCACAAAAGCACACTTTTGGGGTACAGATCTAGCATTCTGCCAAATTTGGTGTAATTACATTAAGCTGCTTAGGCTGTAGCTCTGTTTAAATTCCACTGAAGAAAAATGTGTTTTCAGACGACTGTTTTTCTTATCCTCCGCTTCATAGATTACCCAAAAACTTTTCAGGATGAAGCTAAGGTGAATGAGACTTTTTTTGGAAAGTTTCATGAACAACGCCAAAGTTATTAACAAACCAAAAAGTAAATTTCCTGTGAAACATCGTCCTAAACATAATTTTTGGCATAAATATGCATATATATTAAAGTATAATAAACCTATATTTATCTGAATATACTTGCCTTCATGATATGTAGGCAGACAATATTCTAGTCATTATATTTCTGTAATTCAATACCTTAAACTTGATATTCTGGTGGAAAGCCAGCCTGAGTAGTCCCAGGATGAATCAATGTTTTTTTCTGGCATTGGAATTAAGGGCCTGATTTAAACCCTGGTAGACGGCCCATTGATCCGCCAGGGAAACAGAGTAATTTACTCAGTTGTCCTGGTGGAAGGACCACCCACCAGATTAATAAATGACTGCTTAGCTGGCAGTCATTTATAAAGGTTTTGGCAGAAACCACCTTCCCAGGGGTTCCTGTTAATGCACTTTACTGTTTGCTGCAGGCCTGCATTAGAAAGACACAGACCTGCAGCACACAGTATTCTTTTTTTTTCTTTTCAAAATGAAAATCCCAAAGTGGGATTTTCTTTTTGAACAGAAAAAATAATGCTCCCCTAGTAAAAAATGCCTCCATGTCCACCCATCTAAATTGGGTGGGTGGACATGTAGCCATTTTGCTAACAGCCCTTACACCCAAGGGCCGTCAGGAAAGTTTGGCCATGTTGGAGACAGAGTAGTCTCCACTGTGGCCAAATTTAAGGTCAATCCATGATTACATTTGCCGGGGGACCACTATACTGGGGGGGAGGGAACTCTGTTGCTGTTGTGATGTAGTGCCCTCTTCATCAGTATATAAATTAGGAATTAAGGGCCAGATGTATCAAAGGTTTTTACCCATTGTATGTCTATGGAAAAAATGTGTTCATACATATGGCCCTAGGTCTGCTAACATTGAAAATGAAATTAGTTCTTGGTCAGCTGCTTTTTGCTGTAGGCTTGCCACATCCCAGAAAACAAATACAATGTCCTGTTTACCACATAAGTTCCATATCCTAGTCAGGAATTAGGGGCCACCTTGTAGGGGGATTTTCATTGCAGCACATGCATTGGTTTTCCTTGACTGTTCTATCTTATTCCACAAGGCTGGCTTCTTGTCCACTTTGTCTCAGTCTTTTGACTTACAAAAGATATCTGATTTTGCACTTGTGGAATTAGGTAATGCTCCAATTTAATAATTTGAGGCTCCTTTGTCAGGTCTCTTCATTACTCATTGCTGATGTTTAATGTCGGAGCCCACTAGCTCTTCTCTGGTTACTACAGTACCACACTGAAACTCTACATAAACTTCTCATTTCATATCATTGCTTTCTCTATCTCTTAATTTCAAAATGTATCTTCTAATTATTGCCTTCACCAATGTGAAGCCCACGAACACGGTTCAGTACACATGAAATAAAATGATAAAAAAGTAAAACTGATCCCAACATCGAAATGTTGGGAATTTAATTGAGGATAATGAAGTGGCTCAGGGCTAATAATGACTGTTATAAGCCTTCTTCTCCAACATTTATATGTTTATCTTTCTGTTTCTCCATTTTTTCATTTAGAACATTCTACCCTCAGTGGGTGGGATGTTCTAATAGCCTTCTAGCCCTTCTACCTTGGACTATATTGGTTGTTCAAGACCTTCTTACTCATTATAGGCCTGCAGCTCTGGCCTACAACTCAGGTTCTGGACCTTCGACAACTGGTATAGCCCTCAACAGGGGGGCTACAGTGCTGTATTAGAACACTGGAATGTGGACAGCTCTTTTGAAGACAATGGAGCAGCAGCAGGCTATAAATGCTGATATAGACCTAGGGCTTTCAACGTTTCAATTTCCTAATGTGCTGCCTCTGTCTCTCCTGCGCCTCTCCAATACAATTGGAATGGACAGTGGGATGAGAGAGGTATATCTGTGGCCTACGGCACACAGCCAGCCTTGCAACTTTACTGGTCCCATTGCTCTCAGTTTCACTGGAGCCTTGCAAGTAGGTGGGGGAATTTTCCATCGCTCCTGTCTCCTTAAACTTTCCCAAATGTAGAAAATCAGTTTGTCATAACTGAGGCAGAATATGGACTGACTGCTGTCTTTTTCATAACTCTTGATGTCCATGTTTAATGATTAATGTTTGTGACAATACTCCTGGCATTTAACTGTTAGATAGACACAGCAGCAGTGAAAGGCTTGGTAGCTTCTAGTCACTGGAGGTTTTAGATCCACTGTGTCTCACAAAAAGTGTTTTTCAGTGTGGAATATGTGGCCTTATGGAGCGGAATGTTCTAATAGCTTTATAACCATCTATATTGGGGTATACTGGCCCTTGAAGACTCACTCAGAGCAGAACTTTAATGACTGGTATAGCCTGCTATGGCAGACTATAATTCTATATTTTTTTTTGTTTTTTATAAACTTTATTGAAATTCATGTCAGCATTACATCAAGAAAACATATCTGTCCACATAGCATGCGTCCTCTGACCATGTAATACTTTGCACCTTTACATATAACAATTAACATAGTTGCACCAAAAGCTCTCAGTTTTTGTCTTACCATGTATGCTAATAGTTTTCCTGCCAACATAAGACAAAAGTACTGTTTAGAAATATTTGTTTTCATATTATAATCAGTATGAAACTGTTGCTTAGGATCTGTAGACTATAGAACACCCATTTTCTTTAAAGCAATACATCATCAACATTTTAAATCTCACTCAACACCCACACAGGACAAAACCATACAGTCTGTGACGACATATCAGTAATCTACCTATTGTCGTTCTCTCTTGCTAGAACCAGGAAGAGCCATGATGGGCCCCCAATGTCTCTGGTTCTCGTTGTGAGAGGTTGAAGAGTAGCAAATGTCTCACACCCATTGTTGCATCGTGCCAAGTCCATAAGCCAGTCTCCTTCATTAGGGACAGTTTTTGTACATCAGTTCATGGCCATTCAACTTTTGGCCATCAAGAAAGCTTGTGCTGCTAATCTGCGTTCCTTGGGTGGTATCAGTTTAACATATCCGAGTAACACAGATATAGGCTGAATCTCCACTCTCATACGTATAATATTATATAGACATTATCTCCTTCCAGTATGTCTGTGTGAAAGATCATTCACAAGCCAATTGAAAAACGCAGCATGCTCAGCATTATATCTGGGGCAATAGTGTGGTACAGACGGGTCTCTCCAAAATCGTTTATCCGGTGTAAAGTATGTTCGATATTTGAATTTATAATGCAGGAGTGTTAGAAATGGGGTTTCTGGTTGGCTAGGGTATGCACCTCAGCCAGGCAGAACTTACCCACTCTAGTCAGGGCAAGGGAGTTACACGTCCAAGATAACCCCTGCTCACCCCCTTGGTAGCTTGGCACGAGCAGTCAGGCTTAACCCGGAGGCAATGCGTAAAGCGTTTGCACAACACACACATACATGTGACGCAATATCCCCACCACAAAGGAAACACAACACCAGATTATATGAAAATACACTGTATTGTACACAACGTAATTATTAGACCAACATCACATAACAGTACTATCCTGCTACCTTAGCAGTTGTCAGAACGTTACACATTAGTTACTCTGCAAACTAGCAGTAGTCACACATAACACACAGGTTACTCAGTATTCTGCAACATAAGCAGTAGTCAGGAAACACGTTATCACATTAGACCACTTGTCATAAGAATAAAACGTCCATAGTAGGAACATTAGAAAATCTATGGCAAGTTAGGGAAACATATTAGCAAGTCATGCCCATAAAAGGAACATGTGCACCTATATGTAAAAGCATCATAGAACAGGTAGGCAATATAACACTATTAACAAAGTCTGTAGCAAGAACTTCAATTATGGTTATACTGGTCCTTTTACAAGTACCTGGCTTGATGAAGAGGCACTTCCAGTGCCTAAAATGAATAATGGGGCCCCCGGCGCTCCTCTGCGCAAAACGGGGGCCTCCCTGATCTCCTGGGGTCAGGGGAGGGCGGCACGCACCTCCTCTATGCCAAAAACGGGCCCCTGAGGGGACCGTAAACACTGGGGGCCCCCCTAGGCCTCCACCGGCCTTCTCGAGGGGGGGCCAGGTCAGGGAAACCTTTGAAGTGGGGAGGGGGGGCGCCACGCACCCCCTCCTGGTTGAAAAACGGGCCCCTCTGGGGACCCGCACGCTCCGGGGGTCTCCCCGGGCCTCTACTGGCCCTTACACGGGGGAGACTCCCAGATAAAGATGCCACTGCCCCGCGAGGGGGCCAACAAGGGAGCCGGTGGCCAGGGCGAGCCTCCGGTGAGGCTGCCGCCCGGCCCGTAGTGGCAGAGGAGTCCTCCGGGACTCCCGCAAGCGAAGGAGAGGCGTCCTCCTCTCCCTCACAGTCCCGATGGCGTCGTGGCCCAAGGTGGGGCCGGCTGGTGCCCCGGGGGTGCTCCTCGGAGCGATCCCGACCCCGGGGGCACCGCTAGGAGCGCGCTGGCTCCTGATGTAAAAAAGAAGGTTGTCTTCGTGCCCTGGGGGCACCGGTAAGCGCGCAACACTCGCGCTTTACCGAATTAACTTCCCCGGGCTGCGGCGGTGATCTTTGGGCACAAACGCGCTCCAGGAAGCGCGAGGACACCAGATGAAACCCGGCTGCGGCGGTGATCTCAACGAAGCGCTTTTCACAGCGCTAGGAAGATTATGCAGCCTGGGCTGCGGCGGTGATCTTCTGCAGCATAGAACAAGAGCGCTTTTCCCCTAAGCGCTAAGGCAATATTATAGAAGATCGGTGCAGGGGTCAGGGGCCACAGCACCCTGCCCCTGGGAACAATAATCCAGGAAAAGGTACAGGGCTGGTGGGCCCAGCTACAGGCCAGCACAAAGGATGCAGATGGTGGCAGTTCCTCCTAGTGACCAGGCAGGTCACAGGTCAGCACAGCAGCAGCAGTCCATGGCGGTTTCCTGGTGAGTCCATTCAGCAGCGTTCTGTGTCCAGTTTCAAGTTCCAAGAATGTTCAAATTGTGGGGAAAATTCCCCTGTACTTATAGTCAGTTCTTACAGTGTTTTACAGTGGTAGGGAGAGGAGGTTCCAGCCAGTTACAACTGGTTCTGGGAGTGCCCCCTCTCTCCTTTCAGCACAGGCTCCAAACATCAGTGGGGGGTTAACGACCCTATTGTGTGAGGCCAGGGCACAGCCTTTACAAATGTAGGTGTGCCCCGCCTCTCCCTTCTCTCAGCCCAGGAAGACTATTCAGTATGTAGATGCACCTCAGTGACACCTCCACCCTCCCTGTGTACAGGCTGTCTGAAAAGTATGCACAAAGCCCCAACTGTCACTCTGCCCAGACGTGGATTGGAGTCAAGCTGCAAAACACCAGAATCATAAGCACAGATAAATGCGCACTTTCTAGAAGTGGCATTTCTATGATAGTAATAAAAAATACACCCACACCAGTAAGCAGTATTTATTATCACCATCACAACCATACCAAACACGCCTACGCTAGCCCTCGTAAATCAGACAATACCCCTACACATAAGGCAGGGCATTTCTAATGCAATCCTATGAGAAGGCAGCACTCACAGCAGTGAGACACCAAGTTAGGCTGTTTGTCACTACCAGGACAGGCCATGCAATATGGCACATGTCCTGCCTTTCTACATACATGGCACCCTGCCCACAGGGCGTACTTTAGGGGTGACTTACATGTAGTAAAAGGGGAGTTCTGGGCCTGGCAAGTAAATTTAGATGCCAGGTCCCTGTGGCAGAAAACTGCGCACACAGGCCCTGCGCTAGCAGGCCTGAGACAGGTTTGAAAGTCTACTTCAGTGGGTGGCGCAAGCAGCGCTGCAGGCCCACTAGTAGTATTTAATTTACAGGCCCTGGGTATAGAGATACCACTGTACAAGGGACTTATAGGAAAATTAAATATGCCAATCAGGTATAAGCCAATCATACCAACTTTAGATGGGAGAGCACCTGCACTTTAACACTGGTCAGCAGTGATAAAGTGCTCAGAGTCCTAGAGCCAACAGCGAAAGGTCAGAAAAACCAGGAGGAAGGAGGCAAAAAGACTAGGGATGACCATGCGTATGGCCAAAAGTCCAACACAACCCCCTACCAGCCAAAATCCAGGGGAGAACAATCAATACCTTGATGTACTTTCCTGATTGGGGCGATAGAACAAGGACCCAGGCCCACAACAGCAGGGGCATGTTCCAGTTCTACGCCTTCCTGACTCCACTGGGATCTCTCTGTCAATGCGTCCCCGGCAGCCTAGACCAACCCACGGGGATTCTCTAGCTGCCAATGGCCAGAACCAGGCCCCAGGCCATCTAGGAGCCTCTGGTCTCTGAAACCATAATGAGTGGGGGGCGGTAGCCCCAGGTGCAAAGCAACCTGTCTCCACTCCATTTCTGATCAGTTCAGGGGCTCTACCCTGCCACTGATCCACCAACCTAGGGTCCGCACCCATAGGTTCTACAGGGGCTAGAGGCGAGGCTCTCCTCCCTCTACCCCTCCTTCTAGGATCCCGCCCTCCTCTCCTAGGAGGGGTATCACCAGAATCCACACTTGCCAGGGTGCTGGGTACAGCAGCCCTGCACAACTTTCTCGCCAGCCCAGGATCACTACCTGGCGACTGACCACCCAACCCAGGGACGACACCCTTGGGTTGCACCGGGGTCCGGGGCGGGCTTCCCCCTCCCTGAACCCCACTTCCAGAGTCCTGCATCTCCCCACCTCGGGAGAAGCCACCAGAAGTTTCACACGGGGAGGTGAGCGCACTAACCGCCCCCCCAACCAGGTCAGAGTTTACCCCCTGAACCTGTCTATCTAGTCCAGGGACGACACCCTTAGACTGGACCATTGCCCAGCGAACCAGGACTTCCTTGGGAGCACACCTACCCCCTACCAGATCAGAGCTTACCCCCTGAATCTGGCAATCCAACCCAGAGTCACTACCCTGCGGTTGAACCACTGCCTGGCGCACCAGGACTTCCTTGGGAGCACACGTACTCCCCATCAGGTCAGAGTTTACCCCCTGAACCTGATCATCCAACCCAGAGTCACCACCCTGCGGTGGAATCATTGCCTGGCGCACCAGGACTTCCTGGGGGGCACACCTACCCCCCATCAGGGAAACACTTTCCCCAAGGGCCACACAAGAGTCTGGCTGGCGCAGGTCTCCTGACCTCTGCCCATCGGACAGAGTCTGGATTCCCCCCAGCCCAGAAATGGTCTCACCAAGGTCATTCCCGGGGGGCTCTGCACTCAGAGCTGACCCCTGACCCTCCAGGTTCTCCACTGGGGCCCGCAGCCCCCTCTCAACCCTATGTCTGGATTTCCGCCTCCTCCGCTGTAGAGCGAGACTACCAGACACCAGGACCGGCGGAACGCTATCACCAGCCACCCGCCTAAGTCCTAATGACAAAATGGGATCCTTCTGAACAGCTGGCCCTACGGCACAGGTTAGGCTCACCTCCTGGCGTTCACTCATGGAACCTTCAGGGGCCTGGGACGGTATCTTGGGCACCTTGGGCCTCAGCCCAGCCCCATTCCCTCTCCTCAGAGACGGGACATGGGGTCCCTCACCCATCCCAGTCCACTGGGACCTACCTGGGACACTCCATTCCTTTCCCACCACACCTTGTTGGGAAACACCTAGACCACTCTCATTAGGAACACCCCCTAATGTCACACCAGACCCTCTGGTACGCAACCAGAAGTCTGCCTCCTTTGCAAGCTCCCTGGGGTCAGAGAGCTCACACACTGACAAGTGTTGGCGTAACTCTGAAAAACAACAACGAAACAGGTGCTCTCTGAGAATCAGATTAAACAGCCCTTCAAAATTGTTTACTGTGCTACCCTTCACCCATCCATCTAGTGCAATGCAGCAATCCTCCACAAACTCCTCCCAAGACTGGTGGGACAGTTTCTTACCACCCCTAAACCTTTTTCTGTATTCCTCAGGGGAAAAACCATACTTCACAATCAGTGCGTTCTTCACAGCGGAGTACCCCTCCCTGTCACTCTCTTCTAGAGTCAGTAGGGCATCCCTCCCCTCCTCAGGAATAAAACTCCCTAGGCCAGTTCCCCAATCCTTCTCAGGGATCCTGCGCTCTACCAGAGCCCTCTCATATTCCTTTAACCACTGACGTATGTCACCCCCCTCTTGGAACCTAGGTACCAGATCTATGGGTATGTGAGGAACATCTTTGCTACAGCACTGTACATTGCTGCCACCACTGGACTCCACCTGCAACGCTGGTGAGTCCAGAACCTTCAGACTGCGCTCTAGAGCGAGTCTTTCTCTGGCAAAGGCCCTCTCTGCCTCTGCCATTCTCTCCTGTACTAAGGCCTTCTCTACCTCAGCCCTTCTCTCCTCAACAGCTAGGCGCGCTAACTGCAACTTCAGGTCCCTCTCTTCCCGCCTATCTCTTAGCTCATCAGGCGTCAAGGAATGAGAGGTAGCCCTGCTTCTTACACTGGACCCAGCAAGGGACTCCCTATCACTGGGGCTTTCCCTGTCAACTGGCGTCCCCACCCGGTCATTCTCACCCTCCTGATCAGTCTCTCTACCACTCTCTAGGGATGAGGTCTGGGAGCCCTCCCATTGGGAACCCTCGCTACACTCAGGATCCTCTGGGTACCCCCTACGCACACTCCCTCCCTGGGTAAATGTCACAAACCTTTCAAAGAAATTCAGAGATCTCCTGAGGTCCCCTTCTACAGGCAGCCCTCTCTCTCTACAGAACCCCTCTAATTCCCCCTGCGTGTAAAACGGCAGGTCCTCTAAATCAAAGGTAAGCCCCATCTTGAAAAGGTACAAATAACTCAACTGTGACAACCACAATACCCAAGCGTGAGAACTGAAAACAGGAAAAATGACCAAAGAGAGAAAGTTAAGAGAAGCCAAACATGTGATGGTCTAAACGCAATCCTTGTAGTGAAATAATGAGTCACAATGGTATTGTGCAAGCGCAAGTCCTATCCTCACCGCTGACTTCCAATGTTAGAAATGGGGTTTCTGGTTGGCTAGGGTATGCACCTCAGCCAGGCAGAACTTACCCACTCTAGTCAGGGCAAGGGAGTTACACGTCCAAGATAACCCCTGCTCACCCCCTTGGTAGCTTGGCACGAGCAGTCAGGCTTAACCCGGAGGCAATGCGTAAAGCGTTTGCACAACACACACATACATGTGACGCAATATCCCCACCACAAAGGAAACACAACACCAGATTATATGAAAATACACTGTATTGTACACAACGTAATTATTAGACCAACATCACATAACAGTACTATCCTGCTACCTTAGCAGTTGTCAGAACGTTACACATTAGTTACTCTGCAAACTAGCAGTAGTCACACATAACACACAGGTTACTCAGTATTCTGCAACATAAGCAGTAGTCAGGAAACACGTTATCACATTAGACCACTTGTCATAAGAATAAAACGTCCATAGTAGGAACATTAGAAAATCTATGGCAAGTTAGGGAAACATATTAGCAAGTCATGCCCATAAAAGGAACATGTGCACCTATATGTAAAAGCATCATAGAACAGGTAGGCAATATAACACTATTAACAAAGTCTGTAGCAAGAACTTCAATTATGGTTATACTGGTCCTTTTACAAGTACCTGGCTTGATGAAGAGGCACTTCCAGTGCCTAAAATGAATAATGGGGCCCCCGGCGCTCCTCTGCGCAAAACGGGGGCCTCCCTGATCTCCTGGGGTCAGGGGAGGGCGGCACGCACCTCCTCTATGCCAAAAACGGGCCCCTGAGGGGACCGTAAACACTGGGGGCCCCCCTAGGCCTCCACCGGCCTTCTCGAGGGGGGGCCAGGTCAGGGAAACCTTTGAAGTGGGGAGGGGGGGCGCCACGCACCCCCTCCTGGTTGAAAAACGGGCCCCTCTGGGGACCCGCACGCTCCGGGGGTCTCCCCGGGCCTCTACTGGCCCTTACACGGGGGAGACTCCCAGATAAAGATGCCACTGCCCCGCGAGGGGGCCAACAAGGGAGCCGGTGGCCAGGGCGAGCCTCCGGTGAGGCTGCCGCCCGGCCCGTAGTGGCAGAGGAGTCCTCCGGGACTCCCGCAAGCGAAGGAGAGGCGTCCTCCTCTCCCTCACAGTCCCGATGGCGTCGTGGCCCAAGGTGGGGCCGGCTGGTGCCCCGGGGGTGCTCCTCGGAGCGATCCCGACCCCGGGGGCACCGCTAGGAGCGCGCTGGCTCCTGATGTAAAAAAGAAGGTTGTCTTCGTGCCCTGGGGGCACCGGTAAGCGCGCAACACTCGCGCTTTACCGAATTAACTTCCCCGGGCTGCGGCGGTGATCTTTGGGCACAAACGCGCTCCAGGAAGCGCGAGGACACCAGATGAAACCCGGCTGCGGCGGTGATCTCAACGAAGCGCTTTTCACAGCGCTAGGAAGATTATGCAGCCTGGGCTGCGGCGGTGATCTTCTGCAGCATAGAACAAGAGCGCTTTTCCCCTAAGCGCTAAGGCAATATTATAGAAGATCGGTGCAGGGGTCAGGGGCCACAGCACCCTGCCCCTGGGAACAATAATCCAGGAAAAGGTACAGGGCTGGTGGGCCCAGCTACAGGCCAGCACAAAGGATGCAGATGGTGGCAGTTCCTCCTAGTGACCAGGCAGGTCACAGGTCAGCACAGCAGCAGCAGTCCATGGCGGTTTCCTGGTGAGTCCATTCAGCAGCGTTCTGTGTCCAGTTTCAAGTTCCAAGAATGTTCAAATTGTGGGGAAAATTCCCCTGTACTTATAGTCAGTTCTTACAGTGTTTTACAGTGGTAGGGAGAGGAGGTTCCAGCCAGCTACAACTGGTTCTGGGAGTGCCCCCTCTCTCCTTTCAGCACAGGCTCCAAACATCAGTGGGGGGTTAACGACCCTATTGTGTGAGGCCAGGGCACAGCCTTTACAAATGTAGGTGTGCCCCGCCTCTCCCTTCTCTCAGCCCAGGAAGACTATTCAGTATGTAGATGCACCTCAGTGACACCTCCACCCTCCCTGTGTACAGGCTGTCTGAAAAGTATGCACAAAGCCCCAACTGTCACTCTGCCCAGACGTGGATTGGAGTCAAGCTGCAAAACACCAGAATCATAAGCACAGATAAATGCGCACTTTCTAGAAGTGGCATTTCTGTGATAGTAATAAAAAATACACCCACACCAGTAAGCAGTATTTATTATCACCATCACAACCATACCAAACACGCCTACGCTAGCCCTCGTAAATCAGACAATACCCCTACACATAAGGCAGGGCATTTCTAATGCAATCCTATGAGAAGGCAGCACTCACAGCAGTGAGACACCAAGTTAGGCTGTTTGTCACTACCAGGACAGGCCATGCAATATGGCACATGTCCTGCCTTTCTACATACATGGCACCCTGCCCACAGGGCGTACTTTAGGGGTGACTTACATGTAGTAAAAGGGGAGTTCTGGGCCTGGCAAGTAAATTTAGATGCCAGGTCCCTGTGGCAGAAAACTGCGCACACAGGCCCTGCGCTAGCAGGCCTGAGACAGGTTTGAAAGTCTACTTCAGTGGGTGGCGCAAGCAGCGCTGCAGGCCCACTAGTAGTATTTAATTTACAGGCCCTGGGTATAGAGATACCACTGTACAAGGGACTTATAGGAAAATTAAATATGCCAATCAGGTATAAGCCAATCATACCAACTTTAGATGGGAGAGCACCTGCACTTTAACACTGGTCAGCAGTGATAAAGTGCTCAGAGTCCTAGAGCCAACAGCGAAAGGTCAGAAAAACCAGGAGGAAGGAGGCAAAAAGACTAGGGATGACCATGCGTATGGCCAAAAGTCCAACAAGGAGCTTATGTTTGTAGTTCATGGAAACTAACTTTGTCTGTATATAGTAACAATTCCACTGCACAGTAGTGACTACTGCTTCTGTATCCGCCTCCCATGGCAGTCTGCTTCACGCGGATTAATGCTACCCACGCACAGTGCAGACACATTAGCCCATATTTATAGTTTTTTGCGCCGTACAAAATACAAGTTTGCGCCGCTTTTGCGTCAAAAAATGACGTAAATGCGGCGCTAAAAAAGTATAAATATGGGCTTTATATCTTGGGGTCCCACTGTGTGGTATCTGGTGATCTCATGAATTGAGCCAATAGCTAAGGCACCCAGCTCTTTCAGAAATCCAGGAGTTTGTTTATGTATGGGGAGTTTCAACCAAACATATACAAATCGATTAAGGGGGATTAATCTATACTCAGAATTTAGTTAATCAAGAGATATAAAACCACCTTGTTTGTGTAAATTGCCAAATTCTCGAAGATCAAAGTTGGCCAAAGTTTGCTGCTTCTTATGTTTCTCGGTTAGTTGTAATAGTAGATTGTGCACTAATGGCAATGCAGGATAAGATAGAAAGGGAAATCCCACTTTCTGTCCCAGTATAAAGTGACTATTATTTTTTAATTTAATTGAGGCTAATGGAAAAGCTTTCTGCAATAGTGCCTGTAATGTAGTTCTGTCCGTCTGCTCCCTCTCAAGTACAAGATAAAACAACCGAGCATCAGGATGGTACCAGCATCTGTGGAAGTGACACTGCAGTACCAAATAATGCAATTCCAGATCTGGAATCTTAAATCCTCCTTGCCTCTACAGCAGTTTCATGGTCTCAAACTTAATTTTAAGATGCCCACAGCATTCAGATTAACAAGGTTTTAAAATAGCAAAAAAGCATGTGGTTAATGCGATAGGTATGTTTGTGAATCAAAAATGCAGCTTGGGAAGTATGATCATCTTTACTATAGCAAGGCCATCCAAAAAGAGGGAAAGTTTTATCCAGTCATTTTCTGGGTGCTCATTTTATTGATTACTGGTCCATAATTTAGCCAGATCACTGTTTCTCCGGCTCTAAGCCAGAAAATACCCCAGTATTATACAACTTCTGCGGCCCACTCTAAAAAGATTTAAAACAACATTTATTCCTGAAATAAATTCTGGCTTTTATAGATAGAGTACTGTTCAAATTGGATAACCTCATGAATCAGAAGGAAGGTGTCAGCAGGCTCTCTAACAGCAGCAGTACATCTCCAGCATACATTAAGAGCAGCAGGCACCTGAATGGAAATATAGGTCCCTATGTATGTGTATTTTCTATAACTGCCTTTCCAGGGGATCCACGGCCAATATGAGTGCGTGCCATTGGCAACAGTAGGCAGACCTACCTTGTAGCTCTGGTGATGGAGAAGGGATCTGAAGTCAACCCATTAGCTCAGATCTGGGAAACTGGTTGCAAATACAGTAATTGTACGTATTTATTAAAGCCCCTGGAATGCCAACTGTATGGTTTGTCTCTATCAAGAATGGCTATTACAGACAATCAAATGCCTTCACAGCATCAAGTGGGGCAACAACCACGCCCAGGCTGGAATTCAATTGGTGTGTTATTCTAAAAATTGCAGGGAGGATGGAAGTATATTTCTGTTGACCTGTGGGGGACAAATCCAGACCAAACGGCGGAGACCTTCTGCTCCAACAGGCTAGAGCACTGGGTGGCCGTATCATTTGCGAAGATCTTATTGTCTAAATTCAGGAAAGATAAAGGTTTGTATGAGGCACTCTTATTGGGGATCTTTCCTGGGTTTTAATAACAATGTAATCATGGCTTCTTTGAGGGCTGGGTGTAACACCCCTTTCTCTAGTGAATCCACATATACTTTCAACATCTGAGGATCTATGATGTGTTTATATGCTTTACAAAATTCACCAGTTAGGCAATCAGCCCCAGGGCTTATTCCCAGTAAGATTGTCAGGAGCTGGAACTATCTCTTCTGATGCTATGAGATTGCTAAAGAATTGTCTATGGCTACCTTCTGTATTAAAAATTGTAATTTCATCTAGATCTGCTTGGGTCGCTTCTCAGGTCTCCACTGTGTATGCAATAAAAGAACTACTGATAATATCGTACTAGTTTTTTTAACAATATTGTTGTTATTTATTAGGGTTTCCCCCTCCAATGTCTGCAATATAATGATGTGATTGTGATTTCTCTTTATTAGTCAGGCAAGGGTTCTACCCAACCATTCGCCTTTGACAAATCGTATAACTAAATCATGCTTAGCTAAGTAGGCTATGTCTCTGTCTGCCAAGCCTCTATATTTTTGTAGCTACAGTTTTTGCTCCTAGAGATATTCACACTGTGCCAGCTGTGTGATCTTTCCCTCTAGTTTCTTGACATCTTGTTCCAAGCATGACATCTGGCAGCGTATATCCTTCAAAATACCAGCCATTTGGCTATAGCGATAACTCCGATATAAGCCTTCTCAAAGGGTCACATTTGTAGATACTGTGTTGAGAAATTGCCCACTCTGAGGGGTCACTCCAAACTTTTTCCCTTCCTCCTCCTCCTTTTTTTAACTCGTTTGCTTTGGCTTTAGGACTCAGGGCACTTTACAAATGCTAACGTGCATGTGCTCTCTTCCTAAAACATGGTAACATTGGCTCCTACTAGTCCCTAGTAGAGTGCACTAGATGTGCCCAGGGCCTGTAAATTATATGCTGCTAGTCGGCCTGCAGCAATGATTGTGCCACACACATCAGTAGCACCCTAACCATGCTTCAGGTCTGCCATTGCTAGGCCTGTGTGTGCAGTTACACTGCCACTTCGACTTGGCATATAAAACTACTTGCCAAGCCTTAAAGTCACCTTTAAAGTAGGGCACAGGTAACCCATGGAGCAAGGTGCTATGAAAGTAAAAGGCAGGACATGTACTTATAATACCCAAAGTTTGTCACTATTGTGAAGCCTGCTCCTCTCATTGGCAATCATTAGAGATTCTTGTCTATGGTTTTAAGTGGTAATTTCTGCGAGGAATAGACTTGTTATATTTGGAATGATTGAAAGGGTAGTAAGAAATCCTACTTTAGGGTGAAGTTGGATTTTACATTACTATTTCAGAAAAGCCACTTTTAGAAAGTAGACATTTCTCTTGTGCATTCCACCCAGACAGCCATAAACACAGGACCCTCAGCGCATCTCCTTTCATCTGTATACAGATGGGTTTTTCTGGACAGGAAGGGTGGAGGGGCTCTTACACTTTAAAGGCCAGTGGCCTTTCCTTATACAAAGGGACTGATAACCCCCCACAGGGATCCTGGCAGACAGGGCTGGTTTGAAAGGGGAATTTGTGCACATCAAATCCACTCTTTGAAGTTTCCTACACTTCAAAGGCACTTTTGGGTTTATATATTGGGTCTGTGACCCCACCAAATCAAACACTTCTGTACCTACAACTGTCAGAGGCACTGTATGGCTGCCCAAAGGACACATCTGGACTGCTTTGCTGAAGGGACTGCTGCTGGCCTGCTGTCTGCTGACCTCTGACTCTGCTGGAAGGACTCTACCTTCCTACGCCAGTGCTTTCCAAGGGCTTGGATTGAGCTTGCCACCTGTTCTGAGCTCTCAAGGCTATCAAAGACTTCACCAAAGATAAGAAAATCCAGCACACCGGAAAATCAATGCAGCACCTGCAAAATTCAACCTGCTGGATTGACATAGCGCCTGCCTTGTGGCTGAAAAATCACCACATCGCCTGGCGAATCGATGCAGCACCTGTTCCCTCTGCTCAACACATTCTGGGTTTTCCACACATCATCCCTGGGCATCAAAACCCCCCTATTGTAGTGAGGAACCAAGACTACACTCCTGGAAACCCATGCATTGCCTTGCAGCGTGGAAAGAATCAATGCATCACCTTTGCCACACCGGCAAAATGTATGCATTGCTTTTGTTTTCAATGCATGTCCTCCTCTTCAGACCCTCTGCGTTATCATTTTTGACGCATCCAAGGTACTGTGTGTTAAAAGGATACAACCACTAATTCTTAAGGATTGAGACTCATTTAAACCTCTAAAAAGTGATGTCTTGACTCATGCGTATTGGATTTTTGTTGTTTTGGTCTTATTTTATTCAGATAAATATTATCTATTTTTCTAACCTGGTGTGGCATACATTTTTTTTTTCACTGTGTTACTGTATGAGTTATTGCACAAATACCTTATGTATTGCCTTCTAAGTTAAGCCTGCCTGCTCAGTGCCAAGCTATCAGAGGGTGAGCACAGGATAATTTGGATTGTGTTGTGACTTACCCTGGCTAGGATTGTGGTCCCTACTTGGACAGGGTGCTTACCTCTGCAAACAAGAGACCCAGTTTCTAAAACAACCTACATTGAGTTCGCAATATTGACTATTGCTTCCTTTAGTGTGGGACAGTGGGTCTGACTGGGCATCCCCAACATGGATGACCTAATTTAGAGCATGAAATGGCACTTGTCTGTTTCTCTGGTGAATAGGCAGCTAGAGTGCAAGGCAAATATGTAATGTCAATAATCCAGGACATTGTTGCCCTCATAGCAAGCCCAGTAATCTATACGGTACTGTGACCTATGCGGTGCAGAGTAGAAGGCATATTACCCAATGCCATAGTATCTCCTTCTCCAGACATCTTGCAAGACATATTTGCCCATTACGTTTCCTAGCATCTTCCGTGAATGTGTATTGCACATGCTCCTAGTGTCAGTGCAATCTAGGGATGGGTCGACTGTCATATTTAGTATCAGACTTTGGTTTGTGTGCCTCATGGTCAAGAGGATCTAATTGAAAAACGTTAGTGTATCTAGACTGGGGCATAAGTATTCATTAACACCACCTTCTGGTCTGAAAATGATCCATCCCAAATCAGTAATCTTCCCTTAGGGTCTACAGATTTCTGAATTAGTCTGAAGTTTACTCTACTGTGAATTACAATGCACACCCCTATCAAATAAGAGCCGTTAGAGGAAAATAATCTATTCATCCCCCACCCCAATTTGGGACCAACAATATGTGCATTTCTAGATGCCGAATGTGTCTCTTGCAGGAATATTATGTCTGCTTGGTGTACCTCAAGATATGATAATGATATGCTAGCACCCACACAGAGCCAATGTACGCCTACCCAGGACAGAGTAATGCAACACAGCAATTTTCGCTGTGTTGCGCTACTCCATATTTTTGGAACCACTCAAAGCCATGAAAAGTGGCTTTGCGTCACTTCAAAATTATGACTTAAGGTTTGCTTTGCTCTTGCACCACATTGCATGGTACAAAAGTGACGCAAACGGGTCCTTAATATTTCCCTTATTGTGTTACTACTATAAGCTACCATAGTGACAATCAATTTCTGCTGGGAAGTGAATCAGTTGGTAATGGTTTTTAGTCTGTAAGCTGCTACTAACCATGTGGCATGTGAAAACAAAAAACACAAACATAATCCCCTACCCTCTTATCCCCTTCCTCCTCCACAATGAATACCCTACACTTCAGTACCTCAGTACCCCATTTTACCAATTACTCTCAGCAGTAAGTGCAAATGTGATACACACTGTGGGGCTTGACAATTCTCTGCAAACTGCACCTGTTTAAAAGATATATGTTTTTTATGAACAAAGAAACGTTATTCTACTGCTACGATGTGTAACTTATGGAAAACCTAAACCAGATAAGTCTCTAATGTTATAGGATCTCAGCAGTGGAAGAAAAGCCAGTCCGACAGGCCGTAAATCCATGAGCCGAGTCCTGCCAGTCTCCTATTGTTCAATAGATAGCATTCAAATCAACAGTGGTGTCCCACTCCTCCAGAGAACGAGACAGCTCTAAGCATGACATGGATCCTCTATTGTTGATTTACGTTCTGCAATATGTGGACCCTTCTTACAGATTTGCAAATATGTGCACCTTCCACCAAGTTCAATCTTCAATAGTGCTGGGTACAGTACAGGGAATTTGTCACCTTTTTCACATAGAGTTCATTTGACGTCTTGCACCATCAGGGTAGTCTGGAAAAATTGATAGCGTGGAGCCTTCATATTGCATAGGTGCTTATTATTGTGTAAGTCTGAGGGCTGTATCCTAGTCTCTAAAATTAAGAAGCATGTCTATGATTGACATGGGGGGCCTGGAGTGGGTCTGGGTCCAAGAGAACAACGGGCATACTGCAGCAAGAACACCTCAGAAATACTGGGGCTGTTGAAAAGTTCAGACAGTAGACTTTCTATGAAATTATCTGGCCACCCCATATTCGTTGATTTGGATAGTCCTACAATTCTGATGTTGTTACTCCACAACTGCTCCTCCAAATCATTCTTTTTTAAAGCAGTGGTGGCTAGTAGTTTTTTCCATTTTGGTTAGATGTTCTTTGTCAGTGGTCAAATCATCCTCGCAGCCTGATAAGCTTCTATCTCATGTATCCAGCCTAGCATTTGGGTGATACATCCTCTCAGTTAACTGATCTAGCATATATGTCATAGAGTCTACTTTGGAATAAATGGATTTAAGTCCCACCTTTAGTACCACTAGTAGAATAGTGCCCTGTAGTGTATGAGGCTTCTCAGCAGTCCCATATTCTGTATCTAATGTGAGAACTGCTCGACGTGTCACCTTTTTCTGGTTGAACAGCAAGTCTCCCTGCACATTGAGTTCGCCATCAGAGGTTGACCCCCTTCAGAGTTTAGCCGAGCCCTAGCACTCTGCAGTCAAATAGAACAGACAAGGCAGCTGTCAACAAGGGTACACATGCTAATTGAAGAAGAGGGTGCCATCAATCATTGTTACACACACATCAATGCGCAATAAAATAATTTACTTGTTGTCATTAATACAGCAAAAGTATGTCAATTTGCCACTGTTTAAATAGCTGTTTCCGTGCAGAAGGTCCGTTCTCACACCCCTAGCCTTCATGACAATAAATGTATGGTGGTCATCCCCTGAGTGTTTGTGTGGGCCTGATTTGGGAAGCTGACAGAGTCAGTAAAAACCAGCCATTGCATGACCATGCGCATCACCTCTCTGCACCCCTAGCATAAGGGTTTCAACACGGAAACATCCAAGGATGCTGCTTGGTACACTCGGCATCTTGCAGCTTAGTTGCATCCACCGGAATCAGCCACCCTAAAGGGTCGTTCAGGGTACCACAAGGAGGAAAGAAGGTGCAAGACCCAGGGGCTCCATCTTCTTCCAATTAAAATGCATAAACACCTCTGCCATTTGATAAGAATAGAGGGGGTCATTACGACCCTGGCGGCAGGCGGTAAGGTGGTGGTAACACCGCCAACAGGCTGGCGGTGTTCCGCCAGCAATTATGACCGTGGCGCAATTGGCACGGCCATACCGCCGGCCCCTCCAATATACCGCCAGGATTCCGCCTCGCAAGCACCGCTGCCCTGGGGATTATGAGTCCCCGACCGCCAGCCTGTCCGTGGCGGTAAACACTGCCATTGAAAGGCTGGCGGTAAGGGGACTTGGGGTGCCTCTGCCTCTGCAGAATGCAGCACACATATTAAGAGGAAACAACAAGGAGAACTTGTTGGGGTGTGTCTTTTAAAAGCAATATTAACATGGAAAGCTTGCAATATATTGTGTAGAGAAGCTGCATAGAAAATGTGTTAACCTCAAAAATAATGCACGCCTTTGAGATGTGCCCATGGGGAGTGGCTACCAATGTATACGAAGACTAATGAAACCTATTAATGATGAATTAATAATGTACTAATGTTTTGAATATGTATCAGCATATCATAATTAGAGTCATATATTAGGGGTTTGTTAACTAAATTACTAGGCTTTAGTTTAGCGAGGGTCTGGGCCTGGCTGCCTGGTCTCATATTAAACTGTGTTTTTCCTAACGTGCAATGTGCTGTCTTCCTGAAGGTCACACCGCTGTACTTTTCCAGAAGTTAGATGTGTGTGTAGCCATGGTAAATTCTTTCTCATGGGACCCAACTTGCTCAAGGAAACATTCTTGCTGAATGCAACAGTGTAATTCGTAACAGGTGCAAGGCTGCCTGGAGTAGGAAAAACAATGGGACTACTGACTGGAGCGTAAAGTGTAACTTTTCTTACCTGACATTCCAACCGATGAAGACATCAATAACATGGGCCAATCAACAACATGAGAACTGTGGAAAATTCTAGTGAAGTGCGTGGAAAATTATTGGACAGAGATAATGATGCACCAAATATTATCCAATGGGAAATTAAGTGCTAGTTCGACAGTTTTGATTTAACCGCATAACCCGAGGAGAAATCAGCCATTATTCGGACATTCCACTTTAAGTCATACCTTGCCATTATTCATTTGAGACTTTGCCGTTTATTCTTCCTGATACTTTAACCATCCTCTATCTAAGTCCTTACTGATACTTACTTCTCCTCCATATGAGGGAAGAGCCTTATTCTTTAGCTATGTCATACTGAGACTTTGCCCTGTCCTATCTTTGCTGATGGTGAACCGACTGATGTCCTGAGGACTAGACTGACGCTGTTTGCTGATTCGTTGGATGGGTAATTATCTGATGAAAATTGTATTTGTCCGTTTGCCTTTCTTTCTAGGTACCAACTGCGCTTTTGATAGAGGCCATAGTTAGATGTTTTCCAAATTTGTGTTTGCTAAATTGTTTTGCATGAAGCCCAACATGCTGATGCTAATTTGAGGTTAGTTAAGGTGTTCACCAATACCGGACTCAAATAGACAAATGACTTTCTTTGTTGAATCTTGCACTCTGATATTTTGCTAAGCTGTTCTTATTAATGATGTGTTAATGCTGAATGAATATTCTCTATGCATTGATTAATTGTGTTCTAATTATAAATCTGAAGAGTTACTAATGAGATTGATTGTTAATGAGATTAACGGAGATGACTATTAGATTGTAACCAATAGGGAATAAACATCCTAACACTTAACTAGATTTGTGTAGTTATTCGTGACTGAAAGGTCATGGTGTATTCACTTTATTGATTCTTATTAAATGTTATTGATTAACTTGTTGATTAGTTACTGCAAATATTGATTGAGTTATTGATATTGATTTTGTGATGCCAGAAAGATATCTCGTACTGGGAAGTCTCTGAACGTGGTCAAAAGGTTCATCGGCCTAGGCGTGTCTACATTTAAGTTTACTTATCAAGGTTCTGACGCGCTATCAGTTTTTGGTAGCAGAGGTAATGGTTTGGCCCTTTGGAGCCCCAGTGCGAAAGATCGCGGTTTGATAACAGTTTATAGCGGTCCGGTAGGAATTGATGAATTAATGAGCGTAGTTTGGAAGTAAGCAAGGTGTATCAGAAAATTGGGTTTTGGGAAAATTGTTCTTTTTCAAAGATGCAAATTGGAGAGACGATGTGCCCCTAAGTCCCAAATGACTTTCCCGGAATCTTGGAGCTTGCTGAAGGGAGTTGAGTATGTTCCTGGCGTTCTAGCGATAGTGTGAATTAAACTAAAAATATATTTCCTCATTGCGACTGCCCTGTGGAGGCGTACAGTTTTGACGCATTCTTTGGTTTATGGATTTTTGTAAATCTGGGAATGCGCCAAAAACCATGTGTGTTGAGTAGGAACACCAACCGCAATGCCCCAGGTATGCCTCAGAGACGCAGTGTAAGGCAAAGCAGCTACTTGTGCTGCATTGCCTTACACCATTTCGACAAGGCCATGAAAAGCCACACAAAGTGGCTTTGCGTGGTCTTGTAGATATGAACCTGCACTAGGCACCACTAGTGAGTCACAAAAAGTGTTGCATCGGTGGCAAACCGGTCTTGTAAATGTCCTCCTACCTTTTTTCTATTAGTGGGAAAGAGATGTGGAAATAATGTAGAGATTTTGAATTTCTTTCACACTTTAATCTGAGACATTATGCTGCATATGTCAGTATGACAAGAACCTTGGATAATTTATGATGCTAGCCAGTGGATTGTAGGCTTGACAAGAAAGGTCAGGTTGCACACTTTTTGAAAATGAGGTACAGCAACGCGACACCGTCTGATATATTTAGTTATAATTTGCAATGAGTTCCCAGCTGAAATACAGTGCAACTTTTCTTCTAAAATACAAGTGAAATGCGAGTAGAGCCATCGATTTTTTCATTATTGTTCAATTTTTTACCAATAATATAATCTACTGGGAATAGCGAGTTATTTGGATGGCAGCCGGTCACCTAGCGAAACAGACAGAAACATATGAGCTGACTTTTAATGGCAAAATGTGAATCAATTTAAACTAGAATGTAGAAAGTGATCCACTTTCAATTAAGCATTGAACATTCCAACTGTGTTCTCCAACAATAATGACATTGTACTATTTCTTTATGTGTTCTTTGGTTTTGACATGTAGCTATAGCATTCAGGTACAAATAGGCTAATCGTTTTACATTCACTTTATGTTAGATTTACAATACAATGTACATTTTCATCTAGATGGACAAAACATTAAACACAGTTGAACAATCAAACTTTGTGTGGGATTTTGATGCCATCGTATTCATCATAGACTGGTAATGCTTCCTTTGTATCAGATTTACTTTTGAAGGCCCCGGTTAAGCAGTCGTTTTTATGGAGGTTAGGGGCGATTACATTGTGGTATCAACCTTAGCTGATGTGCTTAGGGAAATCAGAGCTCTTCTCACTCCATCTCTACACATGTATTCGTTGCGAGGTTTAACCCTGATCATTTTCCCCTGCATCTTTGAATGCTGCCATTACCTCTTTCGACATCTGGGCAAGTGGCCTTTTTTGTAACTCTCGCCTTGCTCACAATGCAAAGCTATGTTCTAACACTTGGCCCCTGCTTCTACTATTATTTTTTTCATTTGTCGTGTGATATATCTCTAATGTGCGTTTAACCAGCACCATAGCTAGACCACAAAATGATTCCCCTCTTTATTTGTGCTGGGACACGAGAACAGACGCAACATACAACTACCTGCTTCTATTAGGCCTTGCATATTGAGGGTATGGTCCAAACGGGCAGAATTGAACTGAGTCAACCCTGGGCAGTTCCAGACCATGGGGGTCATTACAACATTGGTGTTAAAAGCCGCTTACCGCCGTGCAGAAGACCGCCAATACACCGCGGCGGCGGCGGGAGAATGCCACAGCTATTATGACACACATCACGGAATCCGCCGAAATTCAGACACCCACACAAGTCCGCCACACCAAAGGTCAGCGATAAATATGCGGAAACAAATCCTCCACCTCCACGCCAACAGAAACACGCCCATGTCCACGTGGCGGTCTTTCAACCGCGGTATTCCATTGCCGGTACACACCGCCGCGCTCAAAATACACACACATCTACAAAACAACACCACATTGGACAATTACAAATACACACATCTGATACACATACACACACCACTCCCACACACCCAACACCATATAAAACACACACCCACATCACCCACAAACCCCTATGACCACAAATTAGAGACGAAGGCCAGAGAGAGACAGTACAGAATAGATAACACCATCACACAGAGGCATACTACACCATCACCCACACAACATCCACGCACAAAACACCACATACCACTACACTCACCACACTCATCAACACATACACCACCCCACACATCACACACAACACCCCATGTCACGCCAAAGACACCCCTGCTTCCCCGAGGAGGAGCTCAGGGTCATGGTGGAGGAAATCTTCAGGGTAGAGCCACAGCTATTTGGCTCACAGGTACAGTACACATCCATAGCCAGGAAGATGGAGCTATGGCAAAGAATAGTTGACAGGGTCAATGCTGTGGGACAGCACCCAAGAAATAGGGAGGACATCAGGAAGAGGTTGAACGACCTATGGGGGAAGGTGCGTTCCACGGTATCCAGGCACCACATCGCGGTACAGCGGACTTGCGGCGGACCCCCACCTCCTCCCCCACAACTAACAACATGGGAGGAGCAAGTCTTGTCCATCTTGCATCCTGAGGGCCTCGCAGGAGTCGTTGGAGGAACAGACACTGGTAAGTCAAATCTTCACTATCATATCCCCCACCCTACCTGCATGCTATCACACACCCCCACCCTCACACCCTCCCCTATCACCCTAACTCCTCACTAATCTACCCATAACACCAACCACCCATCCCAACCCCAAGACCTGCATGACACAACTAAGCATGGACACCCATCACTAAAGCATGCCCACTGCACAGACCCACAACACCCCCCAACCATCACCACACAAGCCCCCACACAGGAATGCCTGCACTGGGGTTCACGCACACCCAACCATTGCACACCATGAAACACACACATGCAATAATCATGTACTTATACCCCCGCAGGAACCCGAAGGAACGTCACCACACCAGAGGGTCCAGACAACACCACTCCACCCCCAGAAGAGGCCCACAGTGACGACAGCAGCTCTGCCCTACTGGATCTTGATGACCAGCCCGGACCATCGTGGGCCTCAGGACAGTCGGTTCCCCTTGCCCAGCCACAGCCCAACACCAAGCTTCCACCCTCTGGTAACCCCAGCACAGCACCCACCCAGCGGGCCCATACCTCCCTACCCAGAACAGGTCAATCAGCGGTGTGTCCACCACTATAGGGCACCCAGGGTAACCCACCACCCCAACAACAACAGGGACCTGGGGGCAGTGGTAGTGGGCACACGGTCCAGGGGACGGAGGCACAGGAACACCGGGGAACTGGGAGGGCTGCTGTGCGACAGAGGGAGGACAGGCCAAGGGAACCCACTCTCCACGAGGCCCTATCCTCCATCATGGGAGCATACCACCACTCCCAGGAGACGATGGCAATGGTCCTGGACAAGTTGCAGGAGACCCTGCGTCTGCAGGAGGAGCAGTATTTGGGGTTCAGGGAGGCGCTCAGGACCATCGCCTCCGCCCTGGGCACCATCCTAGGGGTGCTGTCGGACATTCAAAAGACCTTGAGGGACACCGTGGCACTCCAAGGGGCCCCTGACACTAGCTAGGACGATGAAATGCCCACAACCTCCGCCTTCGCTAGTGGACAGGACGCCCCGCCACAGGACCACCACACCAGCTCCCCACCCCTGCAGATGGGCAACCACCACGAAAGCGGGTCCTGAGATCCAGGAACAGGACAGAGCAAGATGGCAAGACCCCCGCCAGGAAATAAGACCACCCTGATTGTCCCCCCACTGTCCCACTTTGTTACCCTGTCCAGATTGGAACTGCCCCAGCTCCACTTCCAATGGCCAGATGTGCAATGTACCTGTGAGACTAATAGACAGGACTCTGCCATGGACATTCTTCCACCATGACCTCTCCCCATTTCACAACACCCCTATATTTTTATGCACTTCAATAAACACCCTTGAAACCTCAATAATATTGGAGTCAGTCAATGATTGTGAACTTTGTATTGTCAATTACAGTGTTAAAAAAGGTTAACCATTGGAAGGTCAACATACCAATGTCACACATCACAAGCCTTTCAAGGGTGCAAGCTGTTGACACGTAGGTTACCACATTACTGAAACTGAAATGGAAGGGGACAACTCAGTTACCAAATAGGGAGTGAAATGTAGGTAGAGGATAGAGGTAGACGTGTGAAATGTAATATAATGTGAAACATGAAATTGTACTCACCTGTGTCTCATTGAAAATATTGCTGTATGACTGACCCCCTGTTGTCGTTTTCATCTTCATCAGCTTCCTCCTCATCACTGTCCACAGGCTCCACAGGCTCACCCGCTTCAACAACACCGTCATCTGGATCATCCTCCTGCAGAAAAGACACATGGCGTCGCAATGCCAAGTTATGCAGCCTGAGCAGGCGATGATGATGTCGCACACCTTCTTCGGTGAGTAGAATAGGGACCCACCTGTCATATGGAGGCAACCTGAACCTGGCCTTCAGGAGGCCGAAGGTACGCTCGATCACCCTCCTAGTCCGCCCATGGGCCTCATTGTACTGTTCCTCTGCCCTGGTCCTGGGATTCCTCACTGGGGTCAGTAGCCAGGACAGGTTGGGGTAACCAGAGTCCCCCAATAGCCATACACGGTGCCTCTGGAGTTCACCCATCATATCAGGGATGCTGCTATTCCGCAGGATGTAGGCGTCATGCACTGAGCCAGGGAACATTGCATTTACCTCCGAGATGTACTGGTCGGCCAAACAGACCATCTGGACATTCATCGAATGGTAACTCTTCCTGTTCCTGTACACCTGTTCATTCCTGCGGGGGGGACCAGAGCTACATGGTTCCCATCAATGGCACCTATGACGTTGGGGATATGTCCAAGGGCATAGAAGTCACCTTTCACTGTAGGCAAATCCGCCACCTCAGGGAAAATGATGTATCTCCTTACGTGTTTCAGCAGGGCAGACAACACTCTGGACAACACGTTGGAAAACATAGGCTGGGACATCCCTGATGCCATGGCCACTGTTGTCTGAAAAGACCCACTTGCAAAGAAATGGAGCACTGACAGCACCTGCACGTCAGGGGGGATTCCAGTCGGATGGCGGATTGGTGACATCAGGTCTGGCTCCAACTGGGTACATAGTTCCCGGATTGTGGCATGGTCAAACCGGTAGGTCACGATGACATGTCGCTCTTCCATTGTCAACAGGTCCACCAGCGGTCGGTACACCGGCGGATTCCGCCATCTTCCAATATGTCCCAACTGACGGTGCCTAAGAAGGGCAACAGCGAAAAAACTGTCAGCATTCCTCCAGGTATGTACCCACAGTCACACACAAGACTACACCAGACAATTAACCCATCCGTGAAAGGTTTTGAGTGTAGGCCTCGGTATGTGTGACGCAGTAGTAATTGAAGCCATGTGGGCCCCTGAAATGGTGGCTGCCTGACCTCTAAACTGGGACAATGGAATTGTGGGGTAACTGCGCTGGCATTGGACACCGTCGCAGTAGGCGGTTGTAGAGCGCGGCGCAATGCTGCATTGGTTAGCATTGGACCCTATGGGTCCCAGGAGCCAATGAACAGGTGCGCTGGCGGTGATGATGCGCACCGCCGCGGACGTCACCGCCGCGGACGTCACCACCTTTTTCTATCTCTTCAATCACTAGATACCTGACCTTCGACAGGAGAGGACCTACACTGCTAGTGCTGCTGTGACCTCGGTCTGGAAGCGACGATGGCTGCTGCGTCTGGGGAAATGCCCCTGCCTTCACTGCACAGGAGTTGGAGAAACTTGTGGATGGGGTCCTCCCCCAGTATACGATACTCTACGGTCCTCCAGACCAACAGGTTAGTACACAGGGAGCACGTTGTATGGGCTAGGCCTGGGTGGACAGGGCTGGGTGGATGAGGGAAGGGGGCAGAGTACATAGAACAGTCATGCATGGGGATGAATAGGCCACAAGGATAGAGTTGGGAGGGGGCCAATTACAACGAGGGTGCTGTAGGTAATGACTGTTCCTCTTTCCTTGTGCATGTCATGTAGGTCAGCGCCCACCAGAAGAGGGACATTTGGCGTGCCATCGCCAAGAAAGTCCGGACCCTGGGGGCCCACCAGAGACTGGGCACCCACTGCCGGAAGAGATGGGAGGACATTCGCCGCTGCAGCAAGAAGACGGCGGAGGCTCAGCTGGAGATGGCCTCCTAACGTGGGAGGGGTGCCCGTCGCAGCATGACCCCCCTGATGTTCCGGACCCTGGCGGTGGCCTACCCGGAGTTGGATGGGCGCTTAACGACATCACAGCAGACACAAGGGGGTGAGTACAACCTCATCCTATGGACTTTGCGTGCAGTGGAGCTGTCTGGGTGGGGGTGGTGGGCTGTGGGTGTCCCTAGGCCAGGGCGAGTTAGGTAGGCAAGGCCCCTCCGTTATGTAGGCCATGTGGCACTCTACCCCAGCTAAAAATAAATGCAAATTGATGTATAGTTGCCCCTTTGCCATCCATGTGGCCAGATTTCTACCATTGCCATGTAGGCCATATCCCAGAAATTGCATGTGCAGAGGGCAGGAGCACGGCGTAATGCAGGGGCCTGCTGCGTTTGTCTTGTCCGCCAACGGTAGCGGTATGCCATGCACTAAAACTCTCTTTCTTCTTCTGTCTCCACCCTTTTTCTGCTCTCCCTGTCCTTCTGTACATCAGCATCAACAGGCGGAGGTACAGTGGCACCGGAGCACGAGGGAGCTGCATCCCACATGGCCATGGAGGGCCACACCACAGACTCTGAAATCACCAGTGGGACGGAGGGCGAGGGGAGCTTCACGTCGGCCACAGGATCACCAAACAGCGACACGGACTCATCCGCCGATGGGAGCTCCCCTGTGGTGGCGGCACCATCTGTGCGCCCCACTCCTACAGGTACAGCCGCCACCTCCCCTACCAGCACCGCCCTCCCGGCAGCCCCTCAGTGTTTACCCCGTGCCCGCTCACCCAGGAGGGTGGGCATCACCTTTGCCCCAGGCACCTCAGGCCCTGCCCCAGTCACCCCTGCTGCCCTCAGTGAGGAGGCCATTGACCTCCTCAGGTCACTCACTGTTGGGCAGTCTACCATTGTGAATGCCATCCAGGGTGTAGAACGAGAGTTGAAACACGGTAATGCATTCCTGGAAGGCATTCATTCTGGTCAGGCTGTCCTTCAGCGAACCCTGCAATCTCTGGCCTCAGCACTGATGGCAGCCATTGTCCCTGTGTCCAGCCTCCCCCCTCCAACTTCCTCCACCCAGACCCAATCCCCTGTACCCCAGCCCATCCCAATCATACCTACAGACCAGCATGCACACAAGTCAACACACACAAGTAGCTCAGCCAAACATAGGCACCACACACACCACAGGCACTCACACAAGCATCAGACCCATACAGACACAGCAACATCCACAGTCTCCACTGTGTCCCCCTCCTCCTCTTCTCCCTCCTCCCTCCCAGTGTCGTCTACACACACACCTGCATGCACCACATCTACAGGCACTAGGACTCGCACCAGGACACCCAGCACCACAAGCCGCTCACCTGCACTCACCACCTCCACTGCCATATACACGTCCCCTGTGTCCTCTCCCAGTGTGTCTGTGACGCCCCCTCCCAAAGTACACAAACGCCGGCAATCACTCACCCAACATCCATCCACCTCACGACAGCCTCCAGTACCTGCACCTGCACCCAAAACAGCTAAAGTGACACCTCCTACAACCACCTCCTCTTCCTCCACTCCCAGAGCCCCTCCAGCTAAACATCCCAGTGTACGTCAGAAACTGTCCCTATGTCAAATTGACCTTTTTGCCCCCACCCCCCCTCCAATTCATCAGTCCCGTCGTAGCGCCTCAGCCAAAAAGCCTCCAGTACCAGTGGTGCGTGTACCAGGTTTTTGGAGTGCCCCATCCACCAGGGCAGGCAGTAGGACCCGGAGCCAAGGCACTGTCAGCCCACCCCCTGTAAAGGCTCCGAAATTGGAGAGTGGACGACGGGACCGTGTCAAGACTCCTGGTGGGACAAACAGTGAAATGGGATCCAAGGCGATTGGTGAGTCATCTGTAACTCAAAAGAAGGTGGGGAAGGTCCAGAGAAAGTCTCCCCAAACTGTTGTGAGTGTCACGGCGGAGAAGTGCGCCATCATTTCCGGCGGTCCAGACACAACTGCCAGCACCGTCGTCACTGGTCCAGAGACCACCGCCAGAGTCATAGCCCAGGAGAGCCCAAGTATCGTTACTGGTCAGGAGACCACCGCCGGAGTCACAGCCCAGGAGGGCCCAAGTATCGTTACTGGTCAGGAGACCACCGCCAGAGTCATAGCCCAGGAGGGCCCAAGTATCGTTACTGGTCAGGAGACCACCGCCAGAGTCATAGCCCAAGAGGGCCCAAGTATCGTTACTGGTCAGGAGACCACCGCCAGAGTCATAGCCCAGGAGGGCCCAAGTATCGTTACTGGTCAGGAGACCACCGCCAGAGTCATAGCCCAGGAGGGCCCAAGTATCGTTACTGGTCAGGAGACCACCGGCTCTGCCGGAGTCACAGCCCATGAGGGTCCAGAATCCCACAGCCCCGCTGGGCAATGATGGAAAGTCAAGCCACACACCAACGTCCAGTTTGGAGTTCGTCATGCCACACACCAATGTCCAGTGTGGAGTTCGTCATGCCACACACCAATGTCCACACACCAATGTCCAGTGTGGAGTTTGTCATGCCACACACCAATGTCCAGTGTGGAGTTCGTCATGCCACACACCAATGTCCAGTGTGGAGTTCGTTATGCCACACACCAATGTCCAGTGTCGAGTTCGTCATGCCACACACCAATATCCGTACCAGAACCGCCATGGCAAAGCATTGCTGAAAAAGGCCAAGACCGCCATGGTGAAGACCGCTGAACAGGGCAAAGACTGCCATGGCAAAGCACCGCTGTACAAGGCCAAAACCGCCATGGTGAAGACCGCTGAACAGGGCAAAGACTGCCATGGCAAAGCACCGCTGAACAGTCCATAGCCAGCCATGGCAAAGCACCGCTGAACAAGGCTAAGACCGCCATGGTGAAGACCGCTGAACAGGGCAAAGACTGCCATGGCAAAACACCGCTGAACAAGGGCAAGACCGCCATGGTGAAGACCGCTGAACAGGGCAAAGACCGCCATGGCAAAGCACCTCTGTACAAGGCCAAGACTGCCATGGTGAAGACCGCTGAACAGGGCAAAGACCGCCATGGTGAAGACCGCTGAACAGGGCAAAGACTGCCATGGCAAAGCACCACTGTAAAAGGCCAAGACCGCCATGGTGAAGACCGCTGAACAGGGCAAAGACCGCCATGGCAAAGCACTGCTGTACAAGGCCAAGACCGCCATGGTGAAGACCGCTGAACAGGGCAAAGACCGCCATGGTGAAGACCGCTGAACAGGGCAAAGACCGCCATGGCAAAGCACCGCTGAACAAGGCCAAGACCGCCATGGTGAAGACCGCTGAACAGGGCAAAGACTGCCATGGCAAAGCACCGCTGAACAAGGCCAAGACCGCCATGGTGAAGACCGCTGAACAGGGCAAAGACTGCCATGGCAAAGCACCGCTGAACAGTCCATAGCCAGCCATGGCAAAGCACCGCTGAACAAGGCCAAGACCGCCATGGTGAAGACCGCTGAACAGGGCAAAGACTGCCATGGCAAAGCACCGCTGAACAAGGCCAAGACCGCCATGGTGAAGACCGCTGAACAGAGCAAAGACTGCCATGGCAAAGCACCGCTGAACAGTCCATAGCCAGCCATGGCAAAGCACCGCTGAACAAGGCCAAGACCGCCATGGTGAAGACCGCTGAACAGGGCAAAGACTGCCATGGCAAAGCACCGCTGAACAGTCCATAGCCAGCCATGGCAAAGCACCGCTGAACAAGGCCAAGACCGCCATGGTGAAGACCGCTGAACAGGGCAAAGACTGCCATGGCAAAGCACCGCTGTACAAGGCCAAGACCGCCATGGTGAAGACCGCTGAACAGGGCAAAGACTGCCATGGCAAAGCACCGCTGAACAGGGCAAAGACCGTGTGGGTCTGAATAGTCCGGCACATCAGGCATCGTTCTCCCATGTGCAGCTGGGACTGTGACAGGACATGTACTTTCACGGGGAGACTCATCCAGTCTGGGCACCAGTCCCACCCAGTACCAGTAGAGAACTGCATCTACTTGCGAAGATGTGTCTTTGCACTCCCCAGGATGGCACAGTGGGCAAGCCACCCACTGTAGAGACTTGAGAGACTGCGGCTTTGCACTCCACAGGATGTAACAGTGGGCAACCCACCCACTGAAGTGATTTGAGAGACTGTGGCTTTGCACTCCCCAGGATGTAACTGTGGGCAACCCACCCACTGTAGAGAGTTGAGAGACTGTGGCTTAGCACTCCCCAGGATGTAACAGTGGGCAAGCCACCCACTTGTGAGACTTGAGGGACTGTGGCTTTGCACTCCCCAGGATGGCACAGTGGGCAACCCACCCACTGAAGTGACTTGAGAGACTGTGGCTTTGCACTCCCCAGGATACAACAATGGGCATGGAGCCCCTTCGTGGATCTGGCTTCACATTCATCTGGCTGAGGTGTCCACCCTTCCCTTCCCCCTGAGGTGCCTGTATTGTTTCTATCTGATGCCCCGGCAGTGTTCTCTCGGATTTTGGTCAGGTATCTATTGTAGGCGTCGCCCATGCATTTTTGGACTGTTGTTGCACGGACATTGTTGTGTACATATCTGTACTACTTCTTGTATTGTACATTTATTTTTGACAGATTTCGTGATATATATATCCGTATATTTTTTAATGAGTAGTATATTGGCACAATACAAAGTTTGACCGCTATTCGCTTTGTCTTTGCATTCTTCCGGGGGGATTGTGGGTTGTTACTGTGATTTTTGTGAATGCATTGGTGTGTATGTTGTAATATGCGAGGGTGGGGGTGTTTGGTGGGTGTCCCCGTAACTTTTGCCTCCCCGTGTCGTAGGTGCTGTACTCACCATTATGTTCTGCGCCTACGTCGCTGTTGGTCGTAGATGAGCAGGAATGCAAGGGCAGGGAGTATTTGTAGTTCCGGCTCCATGGTGTCCTCGTTCCTCGTGGGATGTGTTGAGGTGAGCGTTTTCCCATAGCAAAAGCTGTTTCCGCTGTGTTTTTATCCACTGTGAATCCGCCCCGGAAAAGGTGGCGGATAGGTGTGTTGTGATAGTGTGGGCGGTACATTGTCTTCCGCCTGTCTGTTGGCGGTGACCGCCGCGCTGTTTGTCTGTACCGCCGTGGCGGGCGGTGTGTTAAAGTGTCTGTCTTAGTTGGCGGTTTCCGCCAGGGTCGAAATTCCCTTTTTTTGTCCTCCGGCCTGTTTGCGGTATTACCGCAGCTTTAACACCGTCCGCCAGGGTTGTAATGACCACCCATATATGTAAAGTCTGTATCCGTGGGAGCACGTCTGGATCTGGCCATTCTGTTAGTCGTTTCATTATTTTGTGTGCCAGTTGTGTTTTGTGGAAATAAATTACGTGTAGTTAAACCTCATGTTTCACATCACTTCGTGAGCAAATTGAATATCCCTCCTCCATTCACTTTCCTTTAGTACTCCGACAAGTGTATTTTCCCAGTTATCTTTAAACATCTTTAAGCTATGTTTGGGGCTCGAGACGAGGGCTCTGTATAACCATGTCATTTGGCTGAGGCTATTCCCTCTTGTGAAGAAGAGTTGCATATGTGTCTGAGGCACTCTTGTATTTTGCCCCCATATCGCCTGTATGGTTCTGATAACCGCTCCTTAAGTTAGGAGCTGGTTTGAAGGGAGGTCATGTTCTACTCTCAAAATCTCCAAGCACCTTAGTTCACCAGACTCACAGAAACCCTGGGCCATGGTTAACTTTACTATGGTCGGGGACGTCAATATCAAGATCCACAATACTACATTTTCATAGGGTAGGCCTGTAAGTGCCAAAGCTGAAGTATATGGCGGTATTTGCAGTGCTTTTGCCTACATCTCAGGCAGCAGTTTAGTGCAGCCCTATGTAATCCAGTGTGGGTTCACCCAGCCTTTGCACAACATATTAGTGATGTTACCAACTGGCTTTGACAATTATCAGGCCATGTTACTTCTTTTTTCTGTGGGTTCACCCTGTTGAGCCAGGTTTATACCCACAGCAACTGAACAGTATGTAGTAGAGACCAATATTTGAGGATCCTAGGCCTCTCTCCACTTGCCGTACTCCCCACTTGTACTGGCTACCCTCACTGTGAATGAAAGGCTTGTGGTCATGAAGGAGAACGGCACTGTCAAGACTGAAACTGCACAAGTTGCATGCCCTGACGACATGTTGTACTACAGGGAAACATCACTTACAACGTGGCAAATGCAACGCAATGCATTCACCACGATGCCTTTTCCACGCATATACGTTTACAACGCATGGCTTTACCACTCATGCTTTTACCACGAATATACATGTACCATGCACGCCTTTACAATGAATTTCATTGTAAAGTTCTAAAGGCATGAATAGTAAAAGTGTATGTGAGGTAAAGGTCTTAAATGTAAATACAGGGTTAAGTATTAAGTGGGTTGAGCGATATATATATATATATATGTGGTGTTTAGGGTGAGTAATGGTTATTGGTGGTAAAGGCATTTTTAGGTTTTAGGGTGGGTATGGATGGGATTTGGGATGGTAAAGGTATTTTAGGTTTTAGGGTGGGTATGGGTTTTGGGATGGTAAGGGCCTTTTTAGGTTTAAGGGTGGGTATTTCTTTGGGTGGTAAGGGCATTTTTAGGTTTTAGGGTGAGTATGGGTTTTGGGGTGATAAGGGCATTTTTAGGTTTTAGGTGGGTATGGCTTTTTGGGTGGTAAGGGCATGTTTAGGTTTTAGGGTGGGTACAACTTTTTGGGTTGTAAGGGCATTTGCAGGTCTTAGGGTGTGTATGGGTTTTGGGGGTAAGGGCATTTTTACGTTTTATGGTGGGTATAACTTTTTGAGTGGTAAGTGCATTTTTAGGTTTTAGGGTGGCTATGGATTTTGGGGTGGTAAGGGCATTTTTAGATTTTAGGGTGGGTATGGGCTTTTGGGTTTTAAGGTGTTTTTGGGTGGCAAGGGCGTTTTTAGGTTTTAGGGTTGGTATTGGGGTTTGGTTGGTAAGGGTGTTTTTAGGATTTAGGGTGGGTATGGCTTTTTGGGTGGTAAGGGTATTTTTTATGTTTTAGGGTGAGTATGGGTTTTGGAGTAATAAGGGCATTTTTAGGTTTTAGGGTGGGTATGGCTTTTTGGGTGGTAAGAGCATTTTTATGTTTTATGGTGGGTATAATATTTGGGTGGTAAGTGCATTTTTAGGTTTTAGGGTGGCTATGGGTTTTGGGGTGGAAAGGGCATTTTTAGGTTTTAGGGTGGTTATGGATTTTGAGTGTTAAGGGCATTTTCAGATTTCATGGTGGCTATGGGGTTTTGGGTGGTAAGGGCATTTTCAGGTTTTAGGGTGGGTATGGGGGTTGGGTGTTAAGAGTTTTTTTAGGTTTTATGGTGTGTATGGGATTTAGGGTGGTAAGGGGTGTTTAGATTTAAGGGGGGTATGGGATTTGGGGTGGTAAGGGTATTTTTTGGATTTAGGGTGAGCATGAGTTTTGGGGTAATAAGGGCATTTTTAGGATTTAGGGTGTGTATGGCTTTTTGGGCGGTAAGAGTATTTTTATGTTTTAGGGTGAATATGGCTTTTTAAATGGTAAGGCATTAGGGTGGGAATTAGTTTTGGGGTGCTAAGGGGTGTTTAGGTTTATGGGTGGGTATGGGTTTTGGGGTGGAAAGGGCATTTGTAGGTTTTACAGTGGGTATAGGACTTGGGGAGGTAAGGAAATTTTTAGGTTTTAGGGTGAGTATAGGATTTGGTGTGGTAAGGGGTGTTTAGGTTTTAGGGTGCGTGTGGGTCTTGGGGTGGAAGGATAATTTTTAGGGTTTAGGTTAGGTAGGGTTTTGGGTGGAAAGGTGTGTGTGTGTCTGTGTGTGTGTGTATGTATAGATATATATACCTTCACTATGACATTTTTGTGGTAAAGACATATGTGGTAAAAGCATATGCGTGGTAAAAACATTTTCCGGTAATGACCATGCGTTGTACTTGTAGTAAAGGCATGCATGGAAAGTGCATGTGTTGTTCCGTGATACATCCATGCTACATACACTATGCTGACAATGAACTATGATTCCCAGCAGTCTATGTCCCAGAGAGATGGTGGCAATTTTGCATTTCTAGGTATAATCAAGGCCATTGGAATTATGCAGCAGGGGAGGGCGAAATTGTGCAAATTATGCAGCATTAAATGGCAAATTATGCAGCATATCTGGCACATTTTTGATCGTATTACTTCATTATGTTGTCATTGTTAGCACAGCTTGGCATTGGTTGCACCTCATTAGAACAGGTTTAACACACAAACATAACAATAAGCAATAGAAAGATGAACAGTTAACTTTTGCAAGGGGCCTTATACTGCAGGGCAACAGGTGCAACAGTGTTTTTAGTTACTTTTGAACTGTTTGGCCTACAAAAATGTTTTTGTTAAAATCTGCAGATCATGCAGCAGATGATAGATTATGTGGCAAATGCGGCACATCTATAGTTATGTGAAAAATGCTGTGGCTCCACAATTACATAGTTCCAGTGGCCCTAAGGATAATTCTCGTCATCATTCGCATCATTCTTTGCTAGGCAAACAAGCTGCTGAAGCTAGAACCTAGAAAGGACTAGTTGCTTTTTAAATCATTTTTTAAATGGGCAACTACATTTTATAGAGTAGAGAAGTATCTGATCCAATCAAAATGAGGCAACCAGAGAGGGGAGGAGATGAAACCATAGCTTCTTCTGATGTGGCAGGCTGGCACTCAACATTAAATGAGACACTAAGGCCCATATTTATACTTTTTTAGCGCCGCATTAGCGCCGCTTTTTGTCGCAAAATCGGCGCAAACGTACAAAATTCAATTGTATTTTGTAAGTGTGCGCCGTTTTAGCATCAAAAAGCAGCGTAAATGTGGCGGTAAAAAAGTATAAATAAGGGCCTAATTTGCCCGAGTAACATACCCGCCCACTCTACTCAATATATCTCTTGAACACTTCTTCGGTTTGTTAAACAGGCTAATTTTTTAGCTTTTATTTTGAATATTTAAAGCATAACAGAAGTCTAGATTACTCAATTCAATACTTTTACACACACTGCTCATAATAAATGTTTCACTTTTTTTTCTTCTTTGGGTCAGTTACCACATACCACTGGTGACAGAGAAGGTACTGCACTTCTCTTGGTCTCTAACTCCCCTTCTCTACTTTGCCTCTCTTCAGGTTAACCTCTTTTAGGTTCTGCTATGCTTCATATTCTAAAACCTGCTCTCATTCCTTTATGAGTATGTGCTACTTTCATGGACTATTCCTTTCATTTTGCCAAACCTTTGAAAATGTCCAAGCCCACTTATTTTCTTTCTATTCTTCTTCCATTTTCATAAGTGATTTGTGTTTTAGGTCTGTCACAAGGTGAAAGATAGAGCAGACAGGTGTGTAAGTAAGACCTGGCCTCATGGGCCATGGATACACAACACAGACACTCTAGGGTCAGCAGAAAGTGTTCCAACTTAGACAAAAATTATTATCTAGGGAAGTAGATCACCACCATATACTGTAACACAAATGCCTAGCTGAGTTCTCCCGGCTGCCTTCAGTGGAAGGTGCATCTATTGTTACAAGTTGGATAGGGACCCAGCCCAATAGGGGTCTTCTTGGTGACTGAGGAAATCGCTAGCAACTGTGGAGACCAATAAGCAGCTCGCAAGATACTGTGCCAAACTATTTGTCCCAGGGACAGGGGGAGCCCAGTTTTAAAGGAGGTATGGCTGCAACACCTACCCCCTCCTCATGCCTTGGTGGCTAGCGATATCAGTAGTGGTGCAATGCATAGTGCGTAGGCCTGTTCCCTGTGTGTGAGGGTGCTGTGTACGCCAACGGTGGTGTTGGTGCAGCCACTGACCCAGTGTATCCTTTGTCTCTCTACCCCTTTTTTTGTTTTGTCATCCTGTCCTTATGTGCATTAGCATCATCTGGCAGAGGAGCAGAGGCACCAGCGAAGGAGGGAGCTGCATCCCACAGGACCCAGGAGGCAGAGTCCACTGATGCTGAGGGCACCAGTGGGACGGAGGGTGAGGGGAGCACCACGGCGGAGGCTGGGGGGGATACTTCAGACACAGATACCTCCTCTGATGAAAGATCCCTGGTGGTGGCGGACACTTATGTGACCACCCCAGCTGCAGGTACAGCCGCCACCCCCGTACCAGCACTGCCCTCCCAGCAGTGCCTCATCAAGTTGCCCATGCCCGCTCACCCAGGAGGGTGAGCATCTCCTTCGCCCCAGGCACCTCAAGCCCTGCCCCAGTGAGCCCTGAGTAAGGAGGCTATTGACCTCCTGAGATCCATCTCTGTAGGGCAGTCAACCATTGTGAATGCCATCCAGGGGCTGGCAGCCCAGATGCAACAATCTAATGCATTTCTGGAGGGCATTCACACTGGATTGGCGTCCAACAGAGATCCATTCAAGCTCTGTCCTCCTCCCTGATGGCAGCCATTGTCCCTGTTTCTACCGTCCCCCCTCCAACTTCCACTTCCCAGTCCCATTCTCCTCAACACCAACCCATCCCAGGCACACATACAGATGAGCATGCACACAAGACAGCACCCAAGAGTGGCACAGGCAAACACAAGCACCACACTTCATCCCACAGGCACTCACACAAACACCATTCATTTGCAGACACTACAACATCCACTATTTCCACTGTCTCCCCCTCCTCCCCCTCCATCACCTTCCTTCCAGCCACTTCCACGCTCACGCCTGCATGCACTACATCATCATCCACTACCAGCTTCATCACCACACCAAGCAGAACACACACCTCACTTGCAGACACCTCCACAACAGCTATGCACATGTTCCCTGTGTCTTCTCCCACTGTGCCTGTCCCCCCTAAAGTACACAACGCAAGCACTCAGACACCCAACAGCCAGCCACCTCACAAAAGCATACAACCCATGCACCTGCACCCAAACCCAGCAAACACCTCCAACAACCACTCCCTCATCTTCCACTCCCATTCTTTCTCCCTCTTCCCACCCCAATGTCCCTAAGAAACTTTTCCTATCCACCATTGGCCTCTTCCCTACCCCTCCTCCCCGTCCTGCATGTATGGCCAGGGTATCACAAACCCAGCCAAGCACCTCAGCCACACAGTCCACAGGCCCAGTTCCATCCTCACCTACTCATGGTGGAAAGGAATCCAGGCCACATTTACTGAAGGGGAAGGAGCCTGCACCAGCCAGCCTAAAGGGGAAGGAGCCTGCACCAGCAGGCAAGAAGGGCAAGGTACCCCGCACCTGCCACCTGAAAGGGCAAGGAGCCTGCATCAGCAGGCAAGAAGGACAAAGAGCCTGAAACTGCCACCCGAAAGGGCAAGGAGCCTGCACCAGCAAGCAAGAAGGGCAAGGAGCCTGCCCCAGCAGGCAAGAAGGGCAAGGGGCCCGCACCTGCCACCCGAAAGGGCAAGGAGCCTGCACCAGCAGGCAAGAAGGGCAAAGAGCCTGAAACTGCCACCCGAAAGGGCGAGGAGCCTGCACCTACAGGCAAGAAGTGTCAGGAGCCTGCACCAGCAGGCAAGAAGGGCAAGGAGCCTGCCCCAGCAGGCAAGAAGGGCAAGGGGCCCGCACCTGCCACCCGAAAGGGCAAGGAGCCTGCACCAGCAGGCAAGAAGGGCAAAGAGCCTGAAACTGCCACCCGAAAGGGCGAGGAGCCTGCACCTACAGGCAAGAAGTGTCAGGAGCCTGCACCAGCAGCTGTCACGGAGCCCCCACCACCAACCATGGTTGTGCATCCATCCGAGGGTGCAGGGATGTGCAGGAGCCTCCCGCCAGCACCACCACAGTGCATCCATCCGAGGGTGCAGAGGATGTGCAGGTGCCTCCAACCACCACCAGAACCAACAGAGTGCATCTATCCGAGGGTGCAGGGGATGTGCAGGAGCCTCGCACCAGCAGCCCCACCACAGTGCTTCCTTCTGAGAGGGTAGGGGATGTGCAGGAGCCTCGCACCAGCACAACCACAGGGCATCCATCCAAGGGTGCAGGGGATGTGCAGGAGCCTCCCACCACCACCAGCACCACCACAGTGCATCCATCCGAGGGTGCAGGGGATGTGCAAGAGCCTCCCACCACCTCCACAGTGCATCCATTCGAGGGAGCAGGGGATGTGCAGGAGCCTTCTACCATCACCAGCACCACCACAGTGCAACCGTCACTGCTGGTGGAGTAAATGTAATCCTGCCTCCATGGGCTGCTGTGCAGCCTGTCCACTCTAGAAACAGTCGGGAAGTCACCCACTTGAGAGACTGTGGCCTGTCACTCCTCAGGACCAAGCACAGGGCATGTTGCCCCCTCCAAAACCAGTGGGCAAGTCACCCACCTGAGAGACTGTGCCCTATCAGTCCCCAGGACCAAGCACAGGGCATTTTGCCCCCTCCAGAACCAGTGGGCAAGTCACCCTCCCGAGAGACTGTGGCCTTGCACTCCCCAGGACCAAGCACAGGGCAAGTCACCCACCTGAGGGACTGTGGCCTATCACTCCCCAGGACCAAGCATAGGGCACGTTGCCCCCTCCAGAACCAGTTGTCTTGTTTCCACTGGCGGCTTAGGTGCCCCCCCCACCCTGAGGTGCCTGCTAATTTGCCAACTGATGCCCCTGCAGTGTTCTCGTCGTGTTGATGCAGGTGACAAGTGGGGCATTAGACTTTGGCCTGTGGCCATGTGGCCCACGCGAACTGAGGACTGGGCAGTGTCCCTTGTTCTGTACATTTGTAAATATCTGTTACATTGGCTAACTTATTATTTTTTAACTGTGTTGATATTATTACACTTCCTTTGGTAAATTTGTTTTGTCCTAGCATTACTCACCTTATTTAGGGGGATTAACTTGCTTTTTCATGCATCTGGTTGTGTTTAGGGGGTATGTGTATGGAGTGTGTGTTGTGCATGTGTGTGACTCTCTTTTTTCTCTCCCCTCCCTTGTGTGCTAGGCGGCTGTACTCACTGTTGTTGTCTTCGCCAGTGTTGGTGTTCATGGTGGAGCAGAACGTAGAATATCATCGGAAATACATGCACTTCAGGATCCAAGGCGGCGTGGTTCTCCTGTGTCTCCAATGGTGAGTCTTTTCACTTCTGAGCTCTGTTTCTGCCAGGCTTTTGATGTTGTTGCTACCGTCCCAGAAAAGGTGGCGGATTGTGTTGTTGTAATATGGTGGGCGGAACTTTGACTCCTGTCTGGCTGTAGGCGGCTACCGCCATGTTGACTGTTGCTTCTGCCCTGGCGGTCGGTGTGGTACATTGGCTGTCTTTTGGAGAACTTTCTGTCATGGTCGTAATTTGGCGTCAATTACCACTAGCCTGTTGGTGGTATTACTGCCAATTTATCACCGACCACCAGGGTCGTAATGAGGGCATAAGGGTCCTTGGTTTTATGTTTTGCAATTTTTCTCTTTTGTGTTTTTTCCTTTATGGCAAAGTCCTTTAACTGCAGTTTCTGGCTATTTTTATCAGGTATATTTGAAAATAAAGAGAATAATTGTAGAATCAATGGGGACGCGCTGTGTTGCTGGTGGTGCCGCAGGAAGCTGCAATCGGGCAGGAGCCCTTTAAAAACTTCAAAGCGCTCCCGCTTCGCGGGACGCGCTGTGTTGCTGGTGGTGCCGCAGGAAGCTGCAATCGGGCAGGAGCCCTTTAAAAACTTCAAAGCGCTCCCGCTTCGCGGGACGCGCTGTGTTGCTGGTGGTGCCGCAGGAAGCTGCAATCGGGCAGGAGCCCTTTAAAAACTCCAAAGCGCTCCCGCTTCGCGGGACGCGCTGTGTTGCTGGTGGTGCCGCAGGAAGCTGCAATCGGGCAGGAGCCCTTTAAAAACTCCAAAGCGCTCCCGCTTCGCGGGACGCGCTGTGTTGCTGGTGGTGCCGCAGGAAGCTGCAATCGGGCAGGAGCCCTTTAAAAACTTCAAAGCGCTCCCGCTTCGCGGGACGCGCTGTGTTGCTGGTGGTGCCGCAGGAAGCTGCAATCGGGCAGGAGCCCTTTAAAAACTTCAAAGCGCTCCCGCCTCGCGGGACGCGCGCGGGCGTGCCCGGGCGAAGCCCGGGCCAAGGGCGGGCCCGTCCGTGCCCGTCTGAGGCCGAAGGAGGCCGGGCTGGGCCACCTCTCTTGGTCCTAAGGCACGGCAATTGTCCCTCCTGCATAAGGAAGTACTCCAACCTCTCCTCTACTTTGTGACATAGTACCATTCGCCAATGGGGAAGCGTAAGGCCAAAGACAGCCCGACTTTAGGCTCTGGCAAATCCAAAATACTTAAAATCAATAAGACCATGTTACCCCACACTAGCCATGTCGCCAAGGAAATAGATGATTTAATAGAAGAGGTAGAACAGATTCTAAACAACAAGGAGAAGCCTAGTCGAAAGGGCTCAAAATCTGGCACGCTTATTCCATTTCTAACATCTAGTTCACATACTGCTGTTAACTCTCATTCTGTCGCCTCATCTCACCAACCACTCCAACAGTTGTTGCCTTGCCAAGACCCTATTGCCCTCCCTACACCCTATTCCGATGTAGATGCTCTTAGAGCTTGCACACCTCACCCTTCAATTTTATGCTCTAATCGTTTTTCTCCGCTGGCATCCATTGACTCGGACAATCAGCAACCAGCCGTCTTAGCTCTGCCATGTATAGCGAGTCCTCCTCTACAAAATGATTTGTTCACATTGGTGTGTAGCCTTAAGACTGAAGTTAGCGAGTTGAGAGCATTATTGCTTGAGACCATCACCCTTCTTAAAAGCAAATATCCTTCCCCCACTAGTGAGCCTAACTCAAACCTTTTGCCTACTAAGCATCCACCTGCAAAAGGCGTTTTTCCAAACGGGCCTCTTCTGCCACTAGCTTGTGCTGCAGGTCCCATAGACGATCAGTGTCCTGCAAAACAGCTTACGTCCTCTTTTGGAAGAACTACCCCGCTCCTTCCTAATGTTCCCTTCAAATGGGATACTACCAAAGCTTTATACCACAATCATAAATTAATTAGCAACAACTACATATACATGTGCAATGTTCCACCTTTGCCCCCAAACGTGAGAGAAGACAAAGCCTCACTAACAAACAAGGTCTTGCACTGGGTGAGACACACCAGGGGTTGTGGCTCAATCATCCATGATGACATTGTTTCTGTCAAGCGATCTAATGGTTCCCCTGGTCTCTCTGGTCCTAGTGACTTTATAACACTTAGTCTTAAAAGCCCACATTTGGCAGTAGGCCTTATGGAAATGGAAGCACGGTCTATACGCAGGAAGTCCTCAGCAATTACTCTTTCAGCTAGCTGTCCTATTGCTAGCTATATGCGTGCGAATCCTTCCACTAGATCAGCCAATTTGGCCCCGAACCATTTTACAACTACTCAAGACATAAGACCAACAGGCCATCAGGTCCAGAGAGATCCACTCCCTGATTTGGCCCCTAAGTTCTGTTTTGGCCCTGCTTCAAGGGCCCAACTAACCCACGATCCTGGGGCTACCTCGGATATTGACTGACTATGTCTCACCAATCTTTGCACAGCCACAGCAGCCATGAACTTTCCATCTAATTCACCCTGCCCAGCCTCTCTTCTTTTATCGGACTCACAACCTGGAAACATTAATAACACCACAAGTTTATTCAAGGCGAATCCCGTTGCCAGTTACGTCCAAGTTGATACTACTACGAACTCAAACATTTCTTGTGTCCAGCACACAGCAAAACTTTTATCCTGGAATGTGGCTGGCATTAACAGCAAACTTGTTGACACTGAGTGGGGAGCACTCGTTGGAAATTTTAACGTCTGCATGTTCCAGGAAACATGGGCAACGCATTGTACATACAAACAAGGGTATAGTTCCTTTTTCAAGCCTGCTAAGCCATCTTTAGCTGGCAGGGCGGCAGGGGGTTTAATCACATGGGTAAAATCTATAGAGGGGAGTGGTACAAAGGAGATATATGTGGATTCTCATGATATTTTGGCCGTTGCTATCTACCCAGCCTCAGGCACTCCTGTCCTTTGTCTAAATATTTATAGCAGACCGGGACCCTCAAATCACCGATCTCCCATTGTCGAGCTACTGAATATCTTAATCCCAGACCTTCGCCTCAAATATCATATCATAATAGCTGGTGACTTTAACGTTCTACTTGAACTTAATGCAGATCACATAGAGGTCATGCAGTCTGAAGATAGTGTATGGAATATCCCTCCTCCTGTGACTTTTCATTCTACCCAGCAAAATTCATATAAACCAAGCGCTAGGGCCTCACAGATAGTGGACCTCATGATATCCCATGGCCTTCGTTTGGGTAATGGCCGCTTTCCAGCGGACACTCCGGCCAGACCAACCTTCTTCAGGGGCTCATATAGCAACAAATTGGATTATATCCTTTTTGATTTAAGACTATGGCACCATATTCTAGACTTAGAGGTGGGTCTTCCCCATACTAGTGATCATGCTCCCCTCCAGATTACATACAAGAGTTCTCTCCTAGTAGGGGTCGCACTTCCCCCTGTCTCCTCTACTGCTATGGAGCTGTCCAGTAATAAGCGTACAGTAAGGTGGGACTCCTTTGTGCAATCAAATAAGCTTCAAGGAAAATTGCGTGCCCTAACCTCTTCTCACCAGTTATTTGATACCAACCTTATTCTGGCTCCATTAGAAATATTGCCTCTTCATTTGGACCTTTTTTCTACTCTGAAAGAGCTGTTTACTAAACGTCCAAGGCCACTGACTATTTCCTGTATTCGACCACATACTAAATGGTTCAACAAGAGGTGTAGGGAGGCCAAAAATACTTTGGCCATCGCGCTAAAGACCAAAGACAGATCAGGCATCATCACTGCTAGACGTCATTATGCTTCCATTTGCAACAAAAGTAAATTCGAGTACGAAGAGGGGCTATGGAGCAATTTACTCGAGGCAGCTACCGTCCATGATTCAAAACGGTTCTGGCTCCTAGTTTCTTGTGGTGATCAGAACCGCGCATCTCACCTGGAGTCTTATATTTCTCCTGACATCTGGCTCTCCTACTTTAAGGAATTGTATGGACCATTGTCGGCAAGTCATACTTCTGACATAATTTCGGAGGAGCCAACAACTTTTGACGAGCCTTTGGCTTTCTTGCCCCCTTTTACACTGAACGAAACTGTGTCGGCCATTGCAGCCCAGAAAGCAGCAAAAGCCCCTGGGATGGACGGGATCCCCTCTGATATGTTTAAAGTGGACCAGAACACCTGGGGCCCATATATTAACAGACTTTCTAATGCCATCTTGACTAGCAGAATTTATCCTGACTCATGGAAAGAGGCGATTATAGTGCCCATCCATAAGAAAGGAGAGAGGAACAACCCGGGTAATTATAGACCCATCAGCCTCCTCGACAACCTTCAAAAAAATTTCTGTTATCAGTTGTTGAGCAGGCTGAACAAGTGTCTAGTTGAAAATCAAATCTTAAATCATCTACAAGCGGGCTTCAGAGAAAAAACTAGCACATTAGATCAGATATTTCGTTTTACTTCTATTAAATGGAAAGTTGTCGATGTTGACTTAGGCCATCTATATGTAGCATTTGTAGATCTAAAATCGGCCTTTGATCTAGTACCCCGCCACAAACTGTGGGAAGTTCTGTCTAAAATAGGAGTCCCGTGTTCTATTTTAAATATTATCAGGGATCTTTACACTGGCAACTATGGCAGAATTAGATGGGGCCCACAAGGTGAATTAACAGAAAAATTCCTTACTGCCCGAGGTGTAAGACAAGGTTGTGTTCTTGCCCCTACCTTATTCCTTCTCTTCATAAACGCATGCATCCCTTATCTTATGGAGTGCTCTAACGACTCGCCTAAAATAGGAGGGCAGAAGATCCCCTGCCTTCTTTTTGCCGATGACACCCTGCTGGTTTCTCAAACAGCCACAGGCCTATCAACCCTGCTTTCAAGATTCATTGACTATTGCAATGATTATGGGCTCGAAATCAACCGATTAAAAACCAAGTGCATGGTGTTTGGCGATAGGAAAGGCAGAATGAGACGACCTATCTATTTAGAGGGTGCCGCGCTGGAAAGAGTCAGCGATTTTGATTATTTAGGCCTGAAACTAGAAGACTCGCACAAGTGGCAGCGCCACATCCAGAAGGCAACTTTACGATTGCAACAGCGAGCGAGTGGCATTGCAAGATTTGCAGCTAGATCTCCTAGCTTTGCCATGACGCCCGCAGTAGAAATTTACAAACTACAAGCAAGAGGGGGAGCAATCTATGGAGCTGAACTGTGGGGCCACTGTTGCCTGGATGATTTGATAAAAGTGGAGAACTCTTTTTTAAGGTCATTGCTAAGAGTTCCTTCCAGTACCCCAATGCTCCCAATACGCATGGACCTAAATCTCCCTTCTATCAGCCAGATTGTTGCACTCAAGCCCCTGTTGTACTGGATTCGCCTATGGTCATCAGATTCTCTTGTCCATTATAGATGTGCGCTAGCTAACTTGATGGCCAACAACACTAGCTCCAAAATCAAGTGGTGTGCATATGTAGAAAGGACCCTCTCGCTTCTTGGTTTGGGGTCCTATTGGAAGTAACAATTATCTATCCCTAAGAACGCAACCCAGACTCTAAAGGATGCTTTCTGGCTCCATGTTCAACTTTACCAACTGTCCGCTGTCTCGTCATCATCCATGACGGGAAACTTTTTATATTTTAAATGTCATTATGAATTTGCACAATATATGGATATAGTATCTTCCCCGTTTGCTCGTTCATTATACATTAGATTCAGGGTGGGCTCTCTTCCTTTGCGTTCCCTCACTTATAAATGGCCTAATTTTAGTTGTTCTTCTAAGATGTGTCCGATGGGCTGTGCTAGAGAAGAATCAGTAACTCATATTCTCTTCCAATGCCCCGCATACTCCAAACAAAGAGCCCGTTGGATCATTCCTCTGTGCAGAAGTAAGGGTTTTAAAAACTGCTTGCTAGCTTTGAGAATTTTTAAATCTGATTCATCGGTTTTAGTGGTTTGTTGTTTGTCAAAATATTTAGACTCAATCTGGCGTATCAGATTGAACACGCTTAAAAAAGCAGAGGGAAATTTAACAATGAATGTGGTGAACAACAATTGATGGATTTATCATTGCATGCACATATCACTTTTATTGCTTCAGATGCATCCCCTACCTGCTGTTTTTATTTTTCTTAGATATTTTTTAAATCGAAATGTCCCTTTTATCTGATATGGTTTGCCAGGCTTGTATTTTATTCTTTTACCTATAATGCGTTTTTACATAACTATAAGGTGCGATTTTCCATGAGGGAACTGCTTATGTGTAAATATTTCTCTTTTCTTTTTTTTCTCCTTTTCAATCTTTTATGACTTAAATTGTTTATCATGTAGCTTGCCGTTCCTTTTTTGTGTGATGCGCTTTTATGGTATTTATATTTACCGAAATAAAGCTAATGAATGAAAGAATCAATGTTGTCAATTTTTAATTTACTTCAAATTCAGTTTAATATTTGTAATATTTTACACTTACCTGTTATAGAAGGTAGGGTCACGTATGGAAGCTTCTCATCACAAGGGAGATCTCCTGACGAATTACCACAAAATTAGGTTTTATACTGTTCCACAGTTTTTTTTATGTTCACTAAAATCAGTTTACATTTTTGTAGATAAATATGACACAACCATATTTTTATCTCATGTTGGTAAATAACAGTTTGTGCTTCATTTTGAGGTACATCCGTGCCACCATCTTGGTTGGGAATTTTGGGCCAGATGTATCAAGCAACTTTGCATTCGCAAACGGTGCGAATCGCAAAATTCATCTGTTTGCGAATGCAAAAATGCCTTTCAAGATGTATGAAAGGCATTCGCTGTGCAGTTTTAAGGAATCACAAAAATAGCGATTCCTTAAAATAGCGACCCCATTTAGAGAATCGCAAATTGTGATTCCCTAAATAGGAAATCACAAATAGGGAATTCCTATTTGTGATTTCCAAAGCACATGTATCAAGCATTTCCTAAATGCGGATTGGGCATTTAGCAAATGCAATTACTACCAAATCCAATTTGGTGGTGAGCATGTGCAATTTTAAAAAATGCATTTTAAATGCATTTTTATAAATGACATGTAGAGCACACATGCCCATGGGGCAGGGTTCTGCAAAGTCGGTCCTGGAGAGCCGGGTCCATGCCAGGTTTTTAGCATATCCACATTTAGAAAAATGTAGATTTCTGAAACATCTTTTTTCTAAATGTGGATATGCTAAAAACCTGACATGGACCCGGCTCTCCAGGACCGACTTTGCAGAACCCTGACCTAGGGCATGTGTGTGCTTCACATGTCTGCAAATATTTTGTTTGGGGTACATCCGAGGGGGCTTAGGACCCAAGGGACCCTGGGGTTTGCATTACCTAATTTGCGAATTCCTAACTGGAATTTGCAAATTGGGAAATACAAAACCATTCGCACCTACGGGCCTACAGGTCCACATGGATGAATGGAGTCCCATTCCCTAATTGCAATTTGGTAATAGTGATTCGCTATTTAAGAAATGCAAACCAGGAGCTTGATAAATCTGGCCCTTTATACCTTCCATGTACTCCAGATAAATTTTTAATTATCAGTTTTAAAAGCTTTTGAAAAAAGCAGTTCAATTGTTTTTCAGACATAAAAAATAGTGGAATGCATTTTTGAGTAATGACCTTTTTAAACCTGCTTTTAAAAGAAATGTGAAGTTACAAAAGTACTGTGATGTTGGTACTTTACAATAAGGTACAATATAACGCAATGTATATTCATATGAAGTAAAAAGCACGTTTTCAAATACTGTGAGGCAGCATACTAGCTACTAAATAACAACTGACATTTCCCCACCCTATATTTATTTCAGTGCTTTTCTTTGTTTAAACCCTTTCATGTAATTGATATTCTGTATCCCGTGTCTGTTTAATCGCTCCTCACCTGTCAAATGCCCAATCTCTTTTCTGTTCCATCTTCTTACATACCCATAAACACACAAAAAAGCGCACTCCCCCCAATCTATTGCTCATCCGAAATCCTGTGATGCTGCTTATATTGTTATCACATCAATTGTCTCTTGGTTACACTTTGTCCAGTGCATTTCTTTGTGGCATTCAGAATATTGTGTAGCATTTTACTAATGCATCTACTTCCATTTACTATGCTTTCTCGACTGTTTAAAATGAAAATAATGTTTTGCACAAATATGCATTTATTTTACAGCATTCACTTTCAAGCAAAATAATGATTTGTCGCTATTTTGTACATTCAAAATGAGTTGTTTTCTAGTTACTCTAATTGTATGGCTTTTTACTACTGGAAATGTTTTCAGGCGTATTGTTCAAGGATGCAGTTGGACATTTTGTGTTAGTTTTCCTTTTACACACAGCCATTCTTGCTTTCTTGTATTCTGGGACAGACAAACTACTTTCATGACTGCAATGTTTGGTGAATCATCTTATTGATTGCGTTACCTCTTAGTTTATTGTGTATTTTTAGATTTAAAGTATAAAACATTCTCCCAGTTGAAAGAAATATTTTCTTCTGTCTTTTTTTAAATTTAGAACATTTAAGATTATAGCATTTTACATATATTGATTAGTTTGTCAATGCTGAAAAGTTCCCTGTTTCATGCTATCATTCCTAACTCCCAAAGGCCTGCCACCATGACCTGTAAGTGTTGGACTAGGCAATTCAGCAGACACAGTGCAGACATGCTTCAGTTTTGGGATGAGTTAGCCCTGAACCAAGGGCACATACTGTCAGTGTCCTATCGAAAACCAAGCTAGGCTGGGCTTCTGCCCAACACCCTCAAATCACTCCAAGATCACTGTTTTAGAGTAAAGACCATCCAACGTTGTGCCTCAGACAAGAAGTAATTTTTGTTGTGAAAATGTCAAATAACCTAATTTGTTCCTAAATAATAACCTACACCCTCTTTGTGAATAGCTAGTGTATTGTGAATAAATAAGGTGCTTCTTTGGTTAAAGTAGGTGGGGGAGAAGGGGTGAATTAATAGACAGAATATGTTTTCAACACAAAGCCATAAATAGGCCCTTTGCCCAACCTAAGTAATGAAAGATGATAGTGTTCGAGCCTTACTTTACCAACACTCAAAGGTCCTGATGTTATTACATTTTTCATGGCTGAGAGAAAATTGTCATGAGGAAAAGAGGCTTTAGAGTCCAGTTCTTTATTCCCTGAGTTGAGTGCAACAGATCTGAACCTTTTCTGCAGTAAGATCCTTCTTAACAGAATCGTCTTGAATTATATTCTAATACCAACTCCTCGGAGGCTCACAGGAGCTAGGTCAGCAGTTAGCTGTTCAGGTCCAACCTAAGGGGTTGTAATCCTACTCAACAGCCTTCAAATACTGACATAGGATGGTACCAACATATATCACAGGCTTGTGACACAGGAGGGAGCCCTAAGTTACCTATAGTAGAAAATTGCAGGTGAGACTTATAAGTGATGAGATAGGATTGGCATGTTTTTGCAGAAATAATTAAGCTCTCCTCTCCCTATTTCAGTATATTGGAGCACTGAAACTTTTCTGTCTCCCTCATGTGTAGGTGGATCCAAGATGCCCAAAATGAAGCTAACAGATAGGAGCCCTGCTGAAAAGAAATGTGACAAATAGATACAAATAGATACAGTAAAACGTAAGAGCTTTATTAAGCTATGACCGTCAGGCAAGGAGACTTCCTGTAATTTCTACATCCCCTCCCTTATAAATACATATATAAACATATATATATTAAGATTGCATGAAACATACAATGAGCAAAATATACTAAGTACCACACAGCATTACTTAAAGCAGAAGATGAACTTAAATGATAGTGAACAAATACAGAACAAAAGCATCACCTTTCTGTGGACACCTCTTCGCAAACAACAGGTAAAATTATTCTGTAGAGTAACAGTCTAATGCAAAACAAAATAATGCAATGTCTTTGGAATCTTGAGATTCTTTTGATCACAAAGTATCCTGGATTTTTCATTTCTTTCTTTGAACCCTCTTTCTCTGGAATCTTGCTTCATTTGTTCTCCTAGTGTAAGCCAACTCGGTACCTTCACCACCATCTTGTGATTCCAAACAATCATATCACTAAGTAAAAGTGTGTATTTATTTACCCTTATAATCTGAAGGGGACGAAATAACTTGGATTCACACTTTTTCACCCTGTGCCCTTTCAACAAGCAAACCCATTCTCCAATTTTATAATCTTCAACATCAAGCACATTCTTCAAAACACCACTCTTCTTCTCAATGCCTTTTGACAACACTGCTCAGTATTTGGGACCTTTCATCACTTCAAAAGGAGATTTTCTAGTCACACTATTGGGTGTGGTGCGATCCCACCCGTTTACCCTTCTCACAGCTTTTCTCCATTCAGCACTGCCACTCAAAGCCAATTGAAACGCTCTGAGAGTTATGTTCCATCTCTAAATAAGCCCATTGCTTTGGGGGTAATAAGCAGATGAATGAATATGTTGAAACCAAACTTCCTCAAAAACTCCATCATGACCTCGGAGACAAATTGAACACCGGTGTCTGATAGAATGATTTCAAGCACCCTTTCTCTCTTGAACAGTTCACTCAGAAAATCAGTAAATATCTCTCTTTCAACTTGCTAAATGAACTTCACCACAGGGCAATGTGGAAAATAATCCACTAACACGATGGCATAATTGGGGTGCTTTACCAAAACATACAATGGACCCGTGAAGTCAATTGCAGTCTTCTTCAATGGCCCATCAGACTTATCGGAAACTACAAGAGGAAACTTTATAGCATTCTGAGATTTGTCACTCCAGGCACATGGTATGCATTCCATAATACTGCATTCCACCTTGCGATCTATCCTGGGCCACCAATATTCTACTCTGATACATCTTTTAGTGGTACTCATACCAATGTGGCCCTCATTAGCCAGCTTCAAAATGTGCTCTCTCAACACCAAAGGCACCACCAATTACTCTCCTCTCAGCATCACTTCTCCCACAAGAGAAAATTCCACACTTACTTGTCGAAAATACTCTGCATCCTCAGAAGCATTGCCCTTCTCAGGACAACCTTAGAGAGAATACCTTTTCACCTATTGTGACACTATGTCATTCTTCACCACATATTCCCACTGCTCATGAAAAATCCTGCCTTCCGTGACCACGTTCACCCTTTAATTCATCATTATTATCTTCCATGTCCATACCCTCATATGCTGGCAGCATTGACAAACAACTAAAAATGCTTTCTTTCAAGGGACATACTCCATTCTATAATTGTATTCCAATGTTCTTATCATCCAACATGCTATTCTAGCAGATGCCCTTCCTGCTCCATTGGTAGAAAAAACATAAACTGAAGGACGATGATTGATTCAAATTACAAAACCCAGTATCCCACACATACTTCCTATAATAACTTACTCCCCACCAATACGCCAACGCCTTCCTTTCTATAGTGTAGTAATTCTTTTCCACATCACTCAATAGTCTGCGTGCATAGGCAATGGTGACATCTTTCCCATTCCTGTTCTGCAACAACACTACAACCAACACCACAGAGCTGCCATCTGTTTTGATAAGGTCATATTGTTGGTGGCAAATGATTTAAGTGCAGGCACAATGTTATTTTTTAGTTCATTGAATTCTTCCTTACATTTATTATACCATTCAAATTTCTCAATCTTTAGCATGAATTTCCTCATGAACTTGGTCTTATCAGCAAACATTCAAATGAACCATGAATAGTACTCTGCTAAACCCAAAAATGATCTTAGCTGATCTTTATTAATGAAATGCTGAATGTTAATAATAAGAAAGGGCAAAAGAATTTATTGAACACAGAAGGTTTAACTTTACAAATAACTGTTGATATTATAAAAATAACTGAGGTCTCTAATGAGGGATTGAAAATTATTACCAAGAAAAAAGATAGAAGTGGTTTAAAAGGATGTCCAAAGTTGAAAGGAGATGACGCCTCTGGTGGATCTTCTAAATTTGGGGACAGAAGTACTGTGCTGCATCATGATATAATTTTGCAAATGCTACATGTGGGAAGTATTAATGAGGATAATCTGTTCTGTACCATTAAACATGACAGAGAACGTGTGAGAGTGATATCAGATTCAGACTTCTGCAAATTTCCCAATCATGTTCTGAAACCACTTGATGTTAAATTGGTAGAACATGGCAACAAACCCATTGATCTGTTGGGATTCATTGAAGCCCAGCTGGAGTTTCATGAAGTACAGGCTCCACCTAAGTTTTATTTTGCCAAATAAAAGATACAATATATGTTGTTGTCTAACATTATTGTCATGCACAAATATAGGGGCATATTTATATTCTGTTTGCACACAATTAGCACCTTTTTTTTTTACACTAATTCAGTGCAAAACTAACTCCATAGTTATACTTTGGCGCTAGACCCGTCTAGCGCCAAGTTTATGGAGTTAAAGTCATTTTTTGGATGTGGAAACCTACCTTGCCTTAATGAGATGCAAGGTAGGCGTTCCCGTGCAAAGAATGACTCTATGGCCTTAACGCCATATTTATGCTCCCATGCAAAAATGGTGGACGGGAGGGAAGAGGGGTCAAAAAATGGTGCAAAGCTTGCTTTGCCTCATTTTTTAACACCTGGTCAGGGCAGGCGTTAGGGGACCTGTGGGCCTATTTCCATGGTGGAACACCATGGATAAGCCCACAGGTGCCCTCCCCAGGCACGAGGGACTCCCCCACCCACACCAGAGGGACAGCAGAGGATGGGAGACCCCATCCCAGGTAAGTATAGGAAAGTACAGGTAAGTATTCTTTTTTTGTGTGAGTGCCACTGGGGGCCCTGTAGTGGGCCCCCTACTTGGCACTGGGTTCGATGGCCATGACAGGGGACCATGGTCCCGGTGTTGGCCATTGAGGTGGTTGGCAAGACTCCTGTCTTTTCTAAGACAGGAGTCATGTTGTATGGATGGTTTTGCATCAGAAAATGAAGCTAGGCTGGTTAGAGTAATTTCTTTTTTAGTCTAACCTGCCTAACGTCATTTTTTGGTGCAAACCCCCCTTCTTCCATACCGCCTGCCCCACCCGGCTAACGTCACTTTTTTTTACGCTAGCCTACCCTTTGCACCGGCTTGCACCACTCCATAAATATGGTGCCCAGCTGGTGCTCGGAAATGGCGCAAGCCGGTGCTAATCTTTTTGGTACAAAACAGCATTGGTGCAGGTTTGCACCAAAAAGTATAAATCAGGGCCATAATCTCCACTAAAAGCAATTGCACGATAAAGTCACCAGATTGTCAACACCAGGGCAGTGCGCGCTTTATTGGCGACTAGAATTCAAAAACCCAGCACTCTCAAAACAACGTAATTTATGCATTGTGCTGATATGTTGTTGTTTAACCTTTTGCATTGCAGAGTTTAATCCTGAAGACTTATTTCTAATGTGTTTACAAATACTGTTCATTTGCAATGTATTGCTGCAGGCTTTCAGAGTGTGTTAGGGTGTGGTCCCTTTCCAGGGCCTTCCAGAGACTTTATCTGCAGCATGCCTGGGTATGGTTGTGGGCTGGGCCAAGACTCTATAAAAGGGAGCCAGCCCAGCTCCAAGTGCTCACTATTCAGAGGTCCTGGTGCAGAGCAGCAGCTACTTCCTGAGCTCCTGTCCCGGTGGCCTATTTGATCTTCCAGGCCTCTGCCCTTCATTCTTCATTGGTGATCCTTGCTATGGGCGGTAAGACGGTGGTTGGGCTGGCCTCCCGACGGCGATATCGAGAACATTCATATTTTTGGCCTAATTCTTTAATGATTAACAGATTACTTTGCGCACTACAATTTCTTGACTTTTATATGGTGGCTTACGAATCGGCAAGACGCGCAATTCATTTTGTGTTGATTTAATCTTGTTATTCATTGCGCGCTGTTATTTCTTGACATTTATATGGTGGCTTACGAATCGGCAAGACGCGCGATTCGTTTCATGTTGATTTAATCTTGTTATTCATTGCGCGCTACCATTTCTTGACATTTATATGGTGGCTTAAGAATCGTCAAGACGCGCGATTCGTTTCATGATGATTTAACTTTGTTATTCATTGCGCGCTACCATTTCTTGACATTTACATGGTGGCTAAAAAATCGGCAAGACGCGCGATTCATTTCATGGTGCTTTAACCTTGTTGTTCATTGCGCGCTACCATTTCTTGACATTTACATGGTGGCTTAAGAATCGGCAAAAGACGAGCGATTCGTTTCATGGTGCTTTAATCTTGTTATTCATTGCGCGCTGTTATTTCTTGGCATTTACATCGTGACTTACGAATCGGCAAGACGCGCAATTCGTTTAATGGTGATTTAACCTTGACATTCATTGCGTGCTACCATTTCTTGACATTTTACATGGTGGCACTCGAATCGGCAAGACGCACAATTCTCTCCTCGAGCTTCATTCATGTTGTTCATTGTATGCCATTATTCTAAGACATTTATTAGGTAGTATTCGAGTTGACAAGTTGTGTGATTTGTTTCCTGAATCCATATTGTGTTATTCATGGTGTACAATCCTTTTATGGTGTTTACTATATATGTATGAAAATCTGCAATGTGCGCAATTTGTGGTGAAAAATTTCAAGAGAACACAAAAGGCCAGAGTTTCTAGATGCAATATTGCATGGTCCTAGTATGCATTCTCAAAAAAGGATTCATATGACTGGTTTAGAACTTATTCAGAATGTTTTCCTGATTCTCATGTAAAGGAAAGTACTTGAATTTGAAAGTTTCATTTAATCCATCTTGATTCCCTTACAGGTATCTGGCCATCTTGAAAGTTAGTCATTTTAAGCCTAATTCTTTGGTTGTTCATGTTTTAAGAATGACTAGGCTTAGAGTCATAGTCTAGTATTGATTTCATGAGATGTAATTTTCATATTGTGTGTTTTAACCTTTTTCTTACTATAGGTCTCCTTCCCAGCTGTTCCCTTCCTAATCCCCTCTTCCCCTCTCGATCTCTCTTAGACTCTGTGATTTTTCTATCAGAGTCTTGGAGCTGTTCAGTGGTGGACGTGTTGGGAACGTGCGCAGACCCCGAGGATCCGGTCACTCTGACAGAATAGTGAGCCTACAAATTATTATCCTCCTGGTTTGTGGATGTTCTCAGCATGGCCACGCTGGACGAGTTAGTCAAGGCTATCACCCAGCTCCCGGCAGAGGTGGTATCATCCAAAGAATTGACAACTAGCCTAGCTGAGAGAGTGAGTCAGTTACAAGATAAGGTAGAGCAGAAGGAACAAAGTCCAACAGGTGTCTTGGCCAGGTACTTCTTCTCAGACTTCTGGAAGTAACCCGACAAGCATTTCAATTTTTCTTGAATGACGTTCTTAGAGAGTACCTCGACATATTTGCCATAGTATACATCGATGACATTTTGATCTACTCAGACAATGAAAACGAACATGTCCAACATGTCAAGAAAATTCTTGCAGCCCTTCAAAAACACCATTTATATTGCAATCTAACCAAGTGTGAGTTTCATGTTACCACAGTTGAGTTTTTAGGGGTTATTCTTACCCCTCAAGGTATGGTGATGGCAGAAAAGAAAGTAAAAGCTGTATCTGATTGGCCCACCCCAAAGACTGTTCGTGATGTACAATGTTCCCTGGGGTTTGCAAATTTTTACCGGAGGTTCATAAATCATTTCTCCCAGACAGTGGCTCCAATCACTAAGCTATTAAGAAAGAAAGAAAAGTTTATATGGTCCCCAGAAGCTGACCAAGCCTTCACTACTTTGAAGGAAGCTTTCTCCACTGCTCCAGTCTTGACTCATCCTGATGCGAATCGACCTTTCATAGTGGAAGCTGATGCTTCAGATGTAGCAATAGGAGCCTTCTTATTGCAACAAAATAAAGACACTGGTCAACTCCATCCTGTAGCTTATATGTCTCGGAAGTTGAACGAAGCCGAACAGAACTATGTCATTGCTGAAAAAGAGCTTCTGGCGATTCGTGACACCTTTAAAGAATGGAGACATCATTTGTTGGGTGCCAAATACACTGTCACAGTATATACTGATCATCGTAATCTTCAATTCATGAGTTCCGCCAGACTTTTGATTCCTCGGCAATTACGCTGGATGCTGTTTTTTGCCAAATTTGATTTTGTAGTAACCTTCCGGCCTGGTAAAGATAATCGCAAAGCTGACGCCTTGTCCCGCCAAGAGTCTACCACGCTGCCTGCATTTCAAGCCTCCAGAGCTATCATTGCTCCTGACAAGGTTCTATGTATCATAAAAACTGAAGATTTCTTTGAAGAAATTTGCAACTCTCTCACTGTTGAGAAATGGCAAACATGGGCCCAAGCAGAACCCAAAAGATCAATCAAGCAAGGACTACCCTTTCATGATGCTAGTTTGTTCGTACCCACTACCAAACTTCGCAAGATAGTGTTTCATTGGTTTCATGTTATACCTACGGCAGGTCACCCAGGTGTTGCTAAAACTCTTGAACTGATCCAGCGCTATTTTTGGTGGCCTACCCTAACAAAAGATGTAAAAGCAATGGTAAACAACTGTGAAGTCTGTGCTCACACTAAAACAAGTCATTCAAAACCAAAAGGGTTGTTACATCCACTTCCATCTCCAAGTCGTCCATGGGAACACATTTCTTTAGACTTTATTACCGGTCTGCCAGTGGTTCAACAGCATTCAGTAATTCTGGTAGTAGTAGATAGTCTCACGAAATATGGACATTTCATTGCCTGTAAGAAATTGCCCACTTCTAGTGAATTGCCAACTATTTTACTGAACAGAGTGGTTCGTTATCATGGCCTGCCAAAAGTTATCCTCTCCGATCGGGGGTCGCAATTTGCCTCCAATTTCTGGAAGACATGGTGTAAAACACTCCAAGTGACATCAACACTATCTACTAGTCACCATCCTCAAACAGATGGTCAAACGGAGAGACTAAATCAGACTTTGAAACAATACCTACATGCCTACGCTGAAAAAGCACTTAATTCTTGGACATCTATGCTCTGGTTAGCTGAGTTAGCCTACAATAACTCATTCCACACTTCTATTGGCGTTACACCCTTTTTTGGTTTATTTGGCTATCATCCTGACACCTTGCCCATCACAATTCCTCAAGAAAGTTCTCTTACTCCAGCTGTGTCAGAAATCATTCAGCATTTGCATCAAACCCACAAACTGATTCAACAGCATTTAAAAAAAGCCAAACAAAAATACAAAAGGCATTATGACAAAAAACATTGTGAGGGACCGCAATATCAACCAGGTGACAAAGTGTGGCTTTCCACAAAACTTATAGACTTCAAGAAGAAGCACATGTTTAACCCCAAATTCAACGGTCCTTACACTGTCCTCCAGCAAATCAATCCGGTGACCTATAAACTACAATTGCCCAGATCCTTACGGATTCATCCAGTGTTCCACACTTCCCTCTTGAAGAAGGCAGTCCAAAAGGTCCACCCTCATCCAGCTCCTTTTCTAGTACAAGGGGAAGAAGAATACAAAGTTAAGAAAGTGTTGGATTCTAAACTGAGAGGGCGTAATCTATGGTACTTAATCTCATGGAAAGGTTATGGTCCTGAAAGTAACTCATGGGTTTCCGCATCTGATGTTCATGCTCCAGCACTTGTGAGACGCTTTTATTGTCTTAATCCAAGCAAACCAGGCCCTAGAGCGCGTCTGGGAGATGGGAGTACTGTCAACACCAGGGCAGTGCGTGCTCTATTGGCGACTAGAATGCAAAAACCCAGCACTCTCAAAACAATGTAATTTATGCATTGTGCTGATATGTTGTTGTTTAACCTTTTGCATTGCAGAGTTTAATCCTGAAGACTCATTTTTAATGTGTTTACAAATACTGTTCATTTGCAATGTATTGCTGCAGGCTTTCAGAGTGTGTTAGGGTGTGGTCCCTTTCCAGGGCCTTCCAGAGACTTTCCCTGCAGCATGCCTGGGTGTGGTTTTGGGCTGGGCCAAGACTCTATAAAAGGGAGCCAGCCCAGCTCCAAGTGCTCACTATTCAGAGGTCCCGGTGCAGAGCAGCAGCTACTTCCTGAGCTCCTGTCCCGGTGGCCTATTTGATCTTCCAGGCCTCTGCCCTTTATTCTTCATTGGTGATCCTTGTTCTGGGCGGTAAGGCGGTGGTTGGGCTGGCCTCCCGACTCCGTTATCGAGAACTTTCATATTTTTGGCCTAATTCTTAATGATTAACAGATTACTTTGCGCGCTACCATTTCTTGACATTTATATGGTGGCTTACGAATCAGCAAGACACGCAATTCGTTTCATGTTGATTTAATCTTGTTATTCATTGCGCGCTGTTATTTCTTGACATTTATATGGCGGCTTATGAATCGTCAAGACGCGCGGATCGTTTCATGTTGATTTAATCTTGTTATTCATTGCGCGCTACCATTTCTTGACATTTATATGGTGGCTTAAGAATCGGCAAGATGCGCGATTTGTTTCATGATGATTTAACTTTGTTATTCATTGCGCGCTACCATTTCTTGACATTTACATGGTGGCTTAAGAATCTGCAAGACGCGCAATTCGTTTCATGGTGCTTTAACCTTGTTGTTCATTGCGCTGTACCATTTCTTGACATTTACATGGTGGCTTAAAAATCGGCAAAAGACGAGCGATTCGTTTCATGGTGCTTTAATCTTGTTATTCATTGCGCGCTGTTATTTCTTGGCATTTACATCGTGACTTAAGAATCGGCAAGACGCGCAATTCGTTTAATGGTGATTTAACCTTGATATTCATTGCGTGCTACCATTTCTTGACATTTTACATGGTGGCCCTCGAATCGTCAAGACGCACAATTCTCTCCTCGAGCTTAATTCATGTTTTTCATTGTATGCCACTATCCTAAGACATTTATTAGGTAGTATTCGAGTTGACAAGTTGTGTGATTTGTTTCCTGAATCCATATTGTGTTATTCATGGTGTACAATCCTTTTATGGTGTTTACTATATATATATGAAAATCTGCAATGTGTGCAATCCGTGTTGAAACATTTCAAGAGAACACAAAAGGCCAGAGTTTCTAGATGCAATATTGCATGGTCCTAGTATGCATTCTCAAAAAAGGATTCATATGACTGGTTTAGAACTTATTCAGAATGTTTTCCTGATTCTCATGTAAAGGAAAGTACTTGAATTTGAAAGTTTCATTTAATCCATCTTGATTCCCTTACAGGTATCCGGCCATCTTGAAACTTAGTCATTTTAAGCCTAATTCTTAGGTTGTTCATGTTTTCAGAATGACTAGGCTTAAAGTCATAGTCTAGTATTGATTTGATGAGATGTAATTTTCATATTGTGTTTTTTAACCTTTTTCTTACTAGAGGTCTCCTTCCCAGCTGTTCCCTTCCTAATCCCCTCTTCGCCTCTTGAACTCTCTTAGCCTCTGTGATTTTTCTATCAGAGTCTTGGAGCTGTTCAATGGTGGACGTGTTGGGAACGTGCGCAGACCCCGAGGATCTGGTCACTCTGACAGAATAGTGAGCCTTCAAATTATTATCCTCCTGGTTTGTGGATGTTCTCAGCATGGCCACGCTAGACGAGTTAGTCAAGGCCATCACCCAGCTCCAGGCAGAGGTGGTATCATCCAAAGAATTGACAACTAGCCTAGCTGAGAGAGTGAGTCAGTTACAAGATAAGGTAGAGAAGAAGGAACAAAGTCCCACAGGTGTCTTGGCCAGGTACTTCTTCTCAGACTTCTGGAAGTAACCCGACAAGCATTTAAATTTTTCTTGAATGACGTTCTTAGAGAGTACCTCGACATATTTGCCATAGTATACATCAATGACATTTTGATCTACTCAGACAATGAAAACGAACATGTCCAACATGTCAAGAAAATTCTTGCAGCCCTTCGAAAACACCATTTATATTGCAAACTAACCAAGTGTTAGTTTCATGTTACCACAGTTGAGTTTTTAGGGGTTATTCTTACCCGTCAAGGTATGGTGATGGCAGAAAAGAAAGTAAAAGCCGTATTTGATTGGCCCACCCCAAAGACTGTTTGTGATGTACAATGTTCCCTGGGGTTTGCAAATTTTTACCGGAGGTTCATAAATCATTTCTCCCAGACAGTGGCTCCAATCACTAAGCTATTAAGAAAGAAAGAAAAGTTTGTATGGTCCCCAGAAGCTGACCAAGCCTTCTCTACTTTAAAGGAAGCTTTCTCCACTCCCCCAGTCTTGACTCATCCTGATGCGAATCGACCTTTCATAGTGGAAGCTGATGCTTCAGATGTAGCAATAGGAGCCGTCTTATCGCAACAAAATTAAGACACTGGTCAACTCCATCCTGTAGCTTATATGTCTCGGAAGTTGAACGAAGCCGAACAGAACTATGTCATTGCTGAAAAAGAGCTTCTGGCGATTCGTGACGCCTTTAAAGAATGGAGACATCATTTGTTGGGTGCCAAATACACTGTCACAGTATATACTGATCATAGTAATCTTCAATTCATGAGTTCCGCCGGACTTTTGACTCCTCGACAATTACGCTGGATGCTGTTTTTTGCCGAATTTGATTTTGTAGTAACCTTCCGGCCTGGCAAAGATAATCGCAAAGCTGACGCCTTGTCCCGCCAAGAGTCTACCACGTTGCCTGCATTTCAAGCCTCCAGAGCTATCATTGCTCCTGACAAGGTTCTATGTGTCATAAAAACTGAAGATTTATTTGAAGAAATTCGCAACTCTTTCACTGTTGAGAAATGGCAAACATGGGCCCAAGCGGACCCCAAAAGGTCAATCAAGCAAGGACTACCCTTTCACGACGCTCGTTTGTTCGTACCCACTACCAAACTTCGCAAGATAGTGTTTCATTGGTTGCATGCTATACCTACGGCAGGTCACCCAGGTATTCCTAAAACTCTTGAACTGATCCAACGCTATTTTTTGTGGCCTACCCTAACAAAAGATGTAAAAGCAATGGTAAACAACTGCGATGTCTGTGCTCACACTAAAACAATTGATTCAAAACCAAAAGGGCTGTTACATCCACTTCCATCCCCAAGTCGTCCATGGGAACACATTTCTTTAGACTTTATTACCGGTCTGCCAGTGGTTCAACAGCATTCAGTAATTCTGGTGGTAGTAGATAGTCTCACGAAATATGGACATTTCATTGCCTGTAAGAAATTGCCCACTTCTAGTGAATTGCCAACTATTTTACTGAACAGAGTGGTTCGTTATCATGGCCTGCCAAAAGTTAACCTCTCCGATCGGGGGTCGCAATTTGCCTCCAATTTCTGGAAGACATGGTGTAAAACACTCCAAGTGACATCTACACTCTCTACTAGTCATCATCCTCAAACAGATGGTCAAACTGAGAGACTAAATCAGACTTTGAAACAATACCTACGTGCCTACGCTGAAAAAGCACTTCATTCTTGGACATCTATGCTCTGGTTAGCTGAGTTAGCCTACAATAACTCATTCCACACTTCTATTGGCGTTACACCCTTTTTTGGTTTATTTGGCTATCATCCTGACACCTGGCCCATCACAATTCCTCAAGAAAGTTCTCTTACTCCAGCTGTGTCAGAAACCATTCAGCATTTGCATCAAACCCAGAAACTGATTCAACAGCATTTAGAAAAAGCCAAACAAAAATACAAAAGGCATTATGACAAGAAACATTGTGAGTGACCGCAATATTAACCAGGTGACAAAGTGTGGCTTTCCACAAAACATATAGACTTCAAGAAGAAGCACATGTTTAACCCCAAATTCATAGGTCCTTACACTGTCCTCCAGCAAATCAATCCGGTGACCTCTAAACCACAATTGCCCAGATCCTTACGGATTCATCCAGTGTTCCACACTTCCCTCTTGAAGAAGGCAGTCCAAAAGGTCCTCCCTCATCCAGCTCCTGTTCTAGTACAAGGGGAAGAAGAAATCGAAGTTAAGAAAGTGTTGGATTCTAAACTGAGAGGGCGTAATCTATGGTACTTAATCTCATGGAAAGGTTATGGTCCTGAAAGTAACTCATGGGTTTCTGCATCTGATGTTCATGCTCCAGTACTTGTGAGACGCTTTCATCGTCTTAATCCAAGCAAACCAGGTCCTAGAGCGTGTCTGGGAGAGGGGAATACTGTCAACACCAGGGCAGTGCGCGCTCTGTTGGCGACTAGAATGCAAAAACCCAGCACTCTCAAAACAACGTAATTTATGCATTGTGCTGATATGTTGTTGTTTAACCTTTTGCATTGCAGAGTTTAATCCTGAAGACTTATTTTTAATGTGTTTACAAATACTGTTCATTTGCAATGTATTGCTGCAGGCTTTCAGAGTTAGTTAGGGTGTGGTCCCTTTCCAGGGCCTTCCAGAGACTTTCCCTGCAGCATGCCTGGGTGTGGTTGTGGGCTGGGCCAAGACTCTATAAAAGGGAGCCAGCCTAGCTCCAAGTGCTTACTATTCAGAGGTCCCGGTGCAGAGCAGCAGCTACTTCCTGAGCTCCTGTCCCGGTGGCCTATTTGATCTTCCAGGCCTCTGCCCTTCATTCTTCATTGGTGATCCTTGTTCTGGGCGGTAAGACGGTGGTTGGGCTTCCCTCCCGATGCCGTTATCGAGAACTTTCATATTTTTGGCCTAATTCTTTAATGATTAACAGATTACTTTGCGCGCTACCATTTCTTGACATTTATATGGTGGCTTACGAATCGGCAAGACGCGCGATTCGTTTCATGTTGATTTAATCTTGTTATTCATTGCGCGCTACTATTTCTTGACATTTATATGGTGGCTTACGAATCGGCAAGATGCGCAATTTGTTTCATGATGATTTAATTTTGTTATTCATTGCGTGCTACCATTTCTTGACATTTACATGCTGGCTTAAGAATCGTCAAGACGCGCAATTCGTTTCATGGTGCTTTAACCTTGTTGTTCATTGCGCGCTACCATTTCTTGACATTTACATGGTGGCTTAAGAATCGGCAAAAGACGAGCGATTCGTTTCATGGTGCTTTAATCTTGTTATTCATTGCGCGCTGTTATTTCTTGGCATTTACATCGTGACTTACGAATCGGCAAGACGCGTGATTCGTTTAATGGTGATTTAACCTTGATATTCATTGCGTGCTACCATTTCTTGACATTTTACATGGTGGCACTCGAATCGGCAAGACGCACAATTCTCTCCTCGAGCTTAATTCATGTTTTTCATTGTATGCCACTATCCTAAGACATTTATTAGGTAGTATTCGAGTTGACAAGTTGTGTGATTTGTTTCCTGAATCCATATTGTGTTATTCCTGGTGTACAATCCTTTTATGGTGTTTACTATATAAATATGAAAATCTGCAATGTGTGCAATCCGTGTTGAAACATTTCAAGAGAACACAAAAGGCCAGAGTTTCTAGATGCAATATTGCATGGTCCTAGTATGCATTCTCAAAAAAGGATTCATATGACTGGTTTAGAACTTATTCAGAATGTTTTCCTGATTCTCATGTAAAGGAAAGTACTTGAATTTGAAAGTTTCATTTAATCCATCTTGATTCCCTTACTGGTATCCGTCCATCTTGAAACTTAGTCATTTTAAGCCTAACTCTTAGGTTGCTCATGTTTTCAGAATGACTAGGCTTAAAGTCATAGTCTAGTATTGATTTCATGAGATGTAATTTTCATATTGTGTTTTTTAACCTTTTTCTTACTAGAGGTCTCCTTCCCAGCTGTTCCCTTCCTAATCCCCTCTTCGCCTCTTGAACTCTCTTAGCCTCTGTGATTTTTCTATCAGAGTCTTGGAGCTGTTCAATGGTGGACGTGTTGGGAACGTGCGCAGACCCCGAGGATCTGGTGACTCTGACAGAATAGTGAGCCTTCAAATTATTATCCTCCTGGTTTGTGGATGTTCTCAGCATGGCCACGCTGGACGAGTTAGTCAAGGCCATCACCCAGCTCCCGGCAGAGGTGGTATCATCCAAAGAACTGACAAGTAGCCTAGCTGAGAGAGTGAGTCAGTTACAAGATAAGGTAGAGAAGAAGGAACAAAGTCCCACAGGTGTCTTGGCCAGGTACTTCTTCTCAGACTTCTGGAAGTAACCCGACAAGCATTTAAATTTTTCTTGAATGACGTTCTTAGAGAGTACCTCGACATATTTGCCATAGTATACATCAATGACATTTTGATCTACTCAGACAATGAAAACGAATATGTCCAACATGTCAAGAAAATTCTTGCAGCCCTTCGAAAATTTACATGCTGGCTTAAGAATCGGCAAGACGCGCAATTCGTTTCATGGTGCTTTAACCTTGTTGTTCATTGCGCGCTACCATTTCTTGACATTTACATGGTGGCTTAAGAATCGGCAAAAGACGAGCGATTCGTTTCATGGTGCTTTAATCTTGTTATTCATTGCGCGCTGTTATTTCTTGCCATTTACATCGTGACTTATGAATCGGCAAGACGCGCGATTCGTTTAATGGTGATTTAACCTTGATATTCATTGCGTGCTACCATTTCTTGACATTTTACATGGTGGCACTCGAATCGGCAAGACGCACAATTCTCTCCTCGAGCTTAATTCATGTTGTTCATTGTATGCCACTATTCTAAGACATTTATTAGGTAGTATTCGAGTTGACAAGTTGTGTGATTTGTTTCCTGAATCCATATTGTGTTATTCATGGTGTACAATCCTTTTATGGTGTTTACTATATATATATGAAAATCTGCAATGTGCGCAATCCGTGTTGAAACATTTCAAGAGAACACAAAAGGCCAGAGTTTCTAGATGCAATATTGCATGATCCTAGTATGCATTCTCAAAAAAGGATTCATATGACTGGTTTAGAACTTATTCAGAATGTTTTCCTGATTCTCATGTAAAGGAAAGTACTTGAATTTGAAAGTTTCATTTAATCCATCTTGATTCCCTTACTGGTATCCGGCCATCTTGAAACTTAGTCATTTTAAGCCTAACTCTTAGGTTGTTCATGTTTTCAGAATGACTAGGCTTAGAGTCATAGGGCCTGATTCTAACTTTGGAGGACGGTGTTAAACCGTCCCAAAAGTGGCGGATATACCACCTACCGTATTACGAGTCCATTATATCCTATGGAACTCGTAATACGGTAGGTGGTATATCCGCCACTTTTGGGACGGTTTAACACCGTCCTCCAAAGTTAGAATCAGGCCCATAGTCTAGTATTGATTTCATGAGATGTAATTTTCATATTGTGTGTTTTAACCTTTTTCTTACAACAGGTCTCCTTCCCAGCTGTTCCCTTCCTAATCCCCTCTTCCCCTTTTGAACTCTCTTAGCCTCTGTGATTTATCTATCAGAGTCTTGGAGCTGTTCAGTGGTGGACGTGTGGGGAACGTGCTCAGACCCCGAGGATCTGGTGACTCTGACACAGATGAAATTAGAACCACTTGACACTCACTAAACACAGGTCTGCAATGTTTTTACCTCAAGTGCAGCTTCCCACGAACAACACACTCATCGGCTTTCAGAATCAGAATAAAACAAAATCTTTATACGGCCCGAATTTGGCCATAAAAGACACACACATACATAAAGACATAATGACATACACATAAAATTCAAAAGTAAAACATCACTTCTTAAAATCTGGCTACAAATAACATATAATACAGACATAAAAGTACTTAAATGTCCATGGAATTACGCCATTGCAGAGCATATTTAAAAAAAACTCCCACTGCATAGCCAACTGCCAGCTCAGACAACATACGAAGAAAGTAAAAAGACGGTCGGTATTGCCGAAAACGACCAGCTTTAAATATAGGTAATAAATAAGTGCGCCAAAAAGGCTCATAGTAGCAGCGAAAAAGCTGAAGTGCTCTAGTGTCCGCAGAGAAAAATTGTCACATGGGCAAACCAATATGCTTTTTGTATCATGCTGGCCAGCCGGACATCGCTTCGGAATGACCCGACCAGAAACTTGGTTAGCTTGGATAACGGTAGTGTTTACCTTGGGCATGTTCACCCCTGGTGATACTAAGAACAAGCTTAATCCATTAATAAATAAGATGGGAGTGAAGACACAACCCTGGAGTATTTCCAAAGACAAGCCAAATAAGTCTGTGCATTTCCCCTCTGTTCCATATCTTAAAGAAACATTGACCCAATTATGTAAGGCACAAGGATGTTCACCAAGGGTAAAGGTAAACTAATACTGATTAAAATGTTACACAGTTTAGACTGACTGACAAGGTCAAAGGCGCCTCTAAGGTCCATAAAGGCAAAATAAACAGGCCCTTTTAAGCAATCACATATTTCCCAATGATAAGATGCAGAAAGTAACACAGTTTACATTCCCTGAACCTTCTCCAAAGCCATATTCAGCGGCACATTGGGAGTCATTTTGCTCTATCCAGTCCTCAATTCTGTGCTAAATAACACGCCCCACAATCTTTACCACAGAGTTCAAGAATGAAATAGGCCTGTAAGATCAGGAATCCTGCTGTTTACCTTTCTTAAAAACAAGCACAATTGTATCAGTTTGCCAAGAAGAGGGAATTTCAAAAGAAGCAGCATTTAATACATTAGTAATCACGGAGGCCCACAGCTGTATGTTATCCTTATAATGGTCCATTGACACCCAATTTCGACCCCGTGCCTTGTTCAATGGGGTGGCTGGTATAGCAGCAGAGACCTCATCTAATCTTAAACTAATTGCCAGTGGGAACTGTGGAACGCTATGTACATTTTCTGCTATGGGACACCCCCATATGAATACATAAATTTGAAATGCTCTTAACCATTTATCAGGATTTATATTAGATCCTAATCCCTCTGACAAGGTGGATAAGGATTTTGAACCATTTACAATTTCTCACTTCCCTTATTGTTGCTGGCTTTAAGTACCGATGTACCTTTTTTAATTGCATAGAAGAAGAAACTTTATTCGGTATGAAAAAATTCATCCATTACAGCAAAATATTCAACCAATAAATTATTAAAATACAGATAAAAACCATATGTAGTAAAAACACCCATCATAAAAACCTCATTCATAAAAACAGAAAAAGAATAAGAAGAAATCACTCTAAAAATTCTAAATTTTTTCGCCAAGTAGTAGCTCCCTTCAGGAATGATCCCAGGCCCTTCCATACCAATACATCTGAGGCCATTTGCAGCCACATAAAAGCAGGACGGTATTGCACGAAACCCTTGTTCCTTAGGAGCGGTAATAAAAATCGAATTCTAAATGGTGCATAAAAGACACAAAAAAGTGTAAAATGGATCAAGGTCTGATGGGACACCCCATCACAGGGGCAGGGTCTAATGCATTTTTCCCCATACTGACCTAAAGGGAAGCACAAATTACTTCTAAGGATCCCCAAGCGAAATCGAGTTATGAGAGACCTTTCCCTCACATCCTTGATTTCTAAGAGATATCGCTCAGGACCCACCCACATCTTTAGCACAATAAAATCCCTGATCGATTTTTTCCCCAGAACCTCCCCCTCTCTCTTAGTCTCCTGGATTCTCAGAAAGTTATCCTTAGCCCATTTCTTATCATAGCTAGTCAGGTCCTTGGGATAGTCAAACAAATCAGGCCGCACCAGGTCATGTGCCATCTTCCTTATGTGCGACAGCCAGGGAATATGCTTTACATTATCGCAGGCCAGACAATCCCTTAGGATATCCCTATTAAGAGTGGCATGTTCGTTGCTCCAAACTGAGATCCATAGCAGAAGGGGGGCCAGCTGGGTAATGTCCTGTACATACTCAAGCTCGAGTTCCAGGTGTAGGCAAAAACCAGGAATATTTTGTCCAACACCCAGAATCCTTCTACAAAAACGATTTTCTTCCACCATAAGGGCTCGGGTATCCCTAAACCCACAAAGTGCCGAACCATACAGGAGGACAGGTAGGCATTTCCGCCTATAGATTTCAAGCATGGATTTGATAGGTTTGCTGCCTACCCTAGCCGCAAAGTCAAAGGTTGCACCAACTGTTGCATGAAAAAGCACAATCCTTCTAGCAATACAGGGTTTCCAAGATCCTTTCTCATCAAAAATGACCCCTAAGTATGGGAACTCGTGGACTCTGCTAATAGCTTGATCCCCCACCCTTAGCTCCCCCACCCTACTCATAGGTTTACCGCACACCATAAAATGTGATTTCTTAAAGTTTACCTCCAGTCCCAAAGCTGACATAAAGATAACATAAGCTCTAACTAATTCTCGGAGACCGTTCATCGTGCGGGCCATAAGGACCGCGTCATCCGCATACGTCAGCACAGGGATATCAATACCCTTCACCTTCGGGACATCCCTGCAGTATTCCATCAGAAAGTCAGACAATCCATTTGTATATAGTAGGAACAAGGTAGGGGCCAAAACACACCCCTGGCGCACACCCCTTGAAAGCTTAAAAGCCTCCGAGCATTCCCCATTAGGGCCCACCCTCACATTTGCGATTGTCCCTGAATGGAGATATCGGAGAAGCTCTACAATATCCGGATCCAGTCTTGACTGAATTAGCCTTTTCCATAATAAAGACCGGTTCACTTTATCAAAAGCACAGCTAAGGTCCATAAATGCAAGATAAAGGGTACCTTTCCTAGCCTGGGTGTATTTACCGATCATCATCAGTAAATTGAGACATTGTTCTTGTGTGCCGAGGCCTTCCCTGAAGCCATACTGTTCCCGACTTAGAATATCATTTCCTATCATCCAGGCCTCCAGACGGCCTAGGATAATTCATCTCAGAATCTTCGCAGAGGAGTCCAAGAGTGATATGGGGCGATAAGACTTAGGATCATTACGATCCCCCTTTTTAAACACTGGAACTATACATGCCAGTCTCCAAGAGGCAGGGATACCCACAGTAACAGCTGCATTGAGGACATTTAGGAGAATGGTTGCCCATAACTGAGGGTTAGCTTTATACATGTCCATCAGGATCGAGTCCGGGCCCGCAGCTTAATTATTCGCGCTACTCTGTATTGCATCAATAACCTCCTGTAGTGAAAACCTGATTGCTAGGTTAGGAGCCGCATCATACACGCTCTCCCGAATATTTTTTAGGGGGGTACCATCAAATATTCCACAGAAATGAGTTACCCAGGCCTCCGGGGCGATATTACAGCCAAGGCCCTCAGAGGTTTCTGTTTCAAAGGAGCTTTTATTTACCACCTTCCAAAACAGGTCAGGGTCCTTCAAAGCTGTAGCACGCTCTAACTCTTCCCAAGCTTTATCTTTATATTTTAGCTTACTATCCCTCAGGGCCCTTTTATACCTCATTCTAGCTTCTTTTACGAGAGCCCAGTCTCTAGGGTGAGTCTTGGTAGCCATCTTTAAATTTACCCTTGCATCATAGCAGGCTTTGTCGTACCAGCCACATTTGCGTTTGCTAGGGTGGCTGCCAACTGGAAAGAGGCAGTCACTGACTGCTGCATTTACTACTGTTATCGCATCTATAACAGTCGTGGGATTTGGCGCTTCTGTCAGGAGTATTTCCATAAATAGGTGTAAGTTTTCCCCCACAACCCTTCCTACTACTTTTTGAGAGTCTACTTGCTTCCACCCAAGCCTCCTACCCTGATCCCTTGTCTCCACCATTACAGGCCTACCTCGTCCCCGTAAGCGTAGGACCCCAGGGAGTTTAAAGGACAGTATAAGGGGATTATGATCGCTAAAGCACTCGCCTAACACTTTACCCCCAATCACCAAGCCTCTCATAGGAAGAGAGACAAAAATATAATCAATGGTGGATCCAGACCCTCTTCCCACATAGGTTGGAAGTTGATGGGTGCCTACTGCTTCAATATCATAGAAATTTAAGAGGCCCAACTTCCTGAGTTCCTTTAATAGATCTCTGCCTCTAGGGTCCTGCAGACTATGCGCTGAGTAGTCCTCGCGGTCAGGAATAAAGGGATTAACCACAGTGCTAACCCTGCCCAATTTGGCATTAAAGTCACCCGAGATGATGGCACGAAATTCCAATCCCACCTTCTCCATTCTATATTTCATAACCTTGAGAACGGAGAACAAGGCCCCAATTTGGCACCCCACATCCCACACAGCATTATAAAAGTTGACCAGTAATATATTAAAATGATTAGAGAAGAGTACCCAAACCAGCAATATACCTTGATGGTTGCAGTTAATTTGAAAGGCACCCACTATCTTTGAGAGGCGAATTAGGGTAACCAGGCCACCTTTTGAGCGACCGCCAAGAGACTGCACAGCTGGAATTGCATATCTGTCATACCCATCCCACACAGACAGACCCTCCGACCAGGTTTCCTGAAGCATGATGACATCATAGTTAGCCACACACCCAACCCAAGCTTGGTCCGATAGCTTAGCATCATAGCCCGCAATGTTCCATGAGATAAGATTACACTGTGTGAGCACCTCTTCTTGTACAGCCAGCGCCTCGGCGCATTGTCAATCCACCCCCTCCAGGGATAGGTTGCTGTTGGTTCTTCTGCTATTTTTCTGCTGGCTAATCTGTCCCAGGGGGAGATTCCTCCCAGAACCAAGAGACACCCCAGTACTCAGACGCATGTGATCGTAGAAATAGCCCAAAGGGACCATACCCGTTTTACTTGTTCTACACACAGGAGGGCGAAAGCTAGAAAGAAGCCTTTTAGTCAGGGCAGGATATCTGACGTTTATGATAATACAGTCTTCATTTCCCACCTTATTTTTAGGACCAACCCAGCCAATTCTTCTGGCAAACAGAATATCCTTGAAGTCTTTACATGAAAAATCACAATTATTGCTCAGCCAGTGGCCAACCTTATTTATGAGTTGGTTGGTAGACTCAGTTGTCCCAGAAACAAGAGCAGGCACATTCGTCAGGACTATGACATAGGGGGCACATGCTGGGGGGAGATCCAAGCAAGCTGAGGAGGGCCTGGCCGTTGGCGGGTTCAGAATATCGTTTTCAGACAGCAGTTGACCACCCCCCTTGGCTGTCACAGAAACCGTCTCAGGCTGCCTCCTGCAGCTAAACATATTGACGGTCCCCTCTGGCCTTACTGAAGACGGAGCAGTCTCAACACAGGCACCCTGACCCCCTGAATTTACTGGATTCACCAATAGGTAAGGTGATTTACCCATGGGCCCCAAAGGTCCTGCAGCTACCTCTGGAAGGGACATCTCCTCCCCGGCGCAGGGATGCTTAGTTGGAGCCATACCATGTCCTCCTTGGCTACCATGCGCACAGATCAAGTATACTGTTTTTTCTATGGCTGATAGTTTTGCCACCACGGGAGCCAAAATCTCCTGTATAATTTCTCAAAATTTGGTCAGTATACCAGTTGCATCACACCCCAGATGCTGGCCAGGTGCAAGGTCGCTGCTCGCATCCTTAGGGTGCTCCAGGAGAGGTGTTTTCGTCTTCGGTATCAGTTTTTTTAGGGCTTTCTTTTTCCTTGGAGGGGGACTACATTTTTCCATGGGACAGGCCGGGGGAGAAGATATTAAAAGTCTTTTACTTCTTCTAGAGGGGCCAAGCCCCCCAGAATCCACTGTTGACTCCATTATCCCAGCCTGGACAGGCTCAGCATCAGCCATACCAGCACCTTGCCCCCCCACCAGGTAATCCACCTCCACAGCCACAGCCGCACAAGGACCATTTTCTATTGAGGCGTGGTGCCAATCCTCTAATTCCATGGATAGCCTCCTCTCAGCCAAATCAATCTCTTTTGTAATAACCCCGATTGCTCTTGCAAGAAAGGAGTCTAAAGTGGTGGTACCACAACCCTGTCTGCTACTGCCTCCACCACCCCCCAGAGGACCAGATGAAAGTCCTTTTTTCCTGCCCATTTTCACAATAGTCAAACAAGCAACAGGCAAGACAGACTGATTTAGACTAATTAGGCTTTTTAGAAGACCACTAAAAACAGAGAGGAGGACTTCAGGTTACACGTCGGGGGTTAAATAGATTTAAACAGTCACTCCGTGCTGAGAACGGAAGAGGGGTGGCCCAGCCCAGCCTCTTACGGGCGAAGGACGGGCGCAGGATGGGCCCGCCCTTGGCCCGGGCTTTGCCCGGGCACCGCCCACGCACGTCCTGCGACGGCGGGAGCGCAAAGTTCTTTTTAAAGGGCTCCTGCCCCCATGGTAACTGGTGACGCCTTCAGTAGCAGCCAATGCGCTTCCCGCGACGGCGGGAGCGCGAAGTTCTTTTTAAAGGGCTCCTGCCCCCGGTAACTGGTGACGCCTTCAGTAGCAGCCAATGCGCTTCCCACGACGGCGGGAGCGCGAAGTTCTTTTTAAAGGGCTCCTGCCCCCCTGGTAACTGGTGACGCCTTCAGTAGCAGCCAATGCATACTTATAGATTCTCCTAGCGTCTACAATGCACTGTTGATTCCTGTGCTTCACAGTAAGGGCTACATGCAAACCACGATATGCCTTTCTGCAATCCTTATCAAACCACCTTTGTGTAAGAGCCCCTTTGCACCTTGAGTGGTCCCGGATAATACTTCTTATATCCTGGTTCAAGGATCTAAATGTGTCTAAAAGGTTAACTGGTGGAGGATTCAAAGTTAACAAAGAATCAAATAAATTAAGCTTGGACCCAGCAAGAAAACTTAGCAAAGTGGGAATGGTGATGGCTCTCCATCTTAGCTTTGGGCCACTATTGTTCTGGGACAGAGCAACTACACCCAAAGGAACTGATGGTTGGATGCAGTCGGGCAGTTTGAAAATAAACTCAAGTGGATTATGGCCACTGAAGGTACTCTCAGTCACCCTTTCTGAAATGGCAAAGGGTTCCATGTTCTTGGAAATGAAGATAGAGCCAATGACTGAACCTTTGCCCCATCCAGCAAACGTGGGGGGCTGTTAATGAAAATCTTTGAAGATTTCCACTATGTTAAGTAACCCAAAATTATGTAAACTATTAAGCAGCTTGAAACCCCTACCATCAGCCTGAGTACATGGTAAATTTTCGACTGTCACAAAAGGGTCATCGAATGTGGAATTTGATCCAGCTTGGGGTTCAAACCACACCATATAATTACATAAAAATAGTTAGGAAACCTTAAAGGCCTCAATTTTAAAACTGAGAGTACCTTAAACAAAACATGAATCTGACAAGCAAACAATTAAAGGTGTTGGTTTAGACAACCCAGAGAATATGTACCCTCCATTAATTACACACAATTAGGATGACTTTGTAGAACATTGAAATTCTAATCAGAGTGGTTAGACCATCCTGCGCTCTCTGGCCCAAAGAAGCAACAGCAGGAACTGAGAAGTTTTGAAATCCATCCCACACCGTTTCCTCTACGGATCAAGGGCCAGATTTATGGAGCCTTTGTGTCATTTTTTTTACGCTAATGTGGTGCTGGAAGGGGGAAAACCATGTGCCACATTTACAAAGTGGCGCAATTCTTACATTGTGCCATTTTTTAACCAACCCCTTTCACCACATTATGCCTGCGCAAGGCATAATGTATGCAAGGGGGCGTTCCAGCGCTAGGGGGAGCGTAAAAATGATGCAAAGGAATCTATGAGATTCCTTTGCACCATTTTTATCAGCATTTTTTAACATCTGCTAAGTGTAGGCATTAAAAAGAAGCTCCTACTGATTACAATGGGGCTCTGGGTGCTTTGCAGGATTAGCGTCATAATTTTTTTGCTAATCTTGCAAAGCACCGGACTAGCGTAAAAAATTATGATGCTGGTCCCTCTAACTACCCTGGTGGTGCAGTGCTAGGTGCAGCACTACTTTTCATAAATCTGCCCCCAGGTCTCTTGTAGCATAAAGGTGTCAAATTTGGTGACAAAGTCTACCCAAGACGTGTCCTGCTGTCTGGCCCTAACACCAGCGATATTCCAACTAATCAGCTTTGTAGCTGGCTCTTTAATCAAGACCAAATTTTCAAAGGGCCAACAGGGATAGAACAGGCTCTTGATAGCTGTTAGCTTCTTGGGAAGAAAATAATCGAAATCAAGTCAGTCATTGGCTTCCGAATCCATTAAAGTAAAGAATCGATTGGTGATGGGAATCAGATATTTTGCAAACCCACCAACCACCTGAGGACACAAAATTCCAGGCTGTGACCTAACGCTGCAAGAAGCTATAAAAGAACCCTAAAGGGAGAACATGAATGTGACCGGTCCACAAATTATTGTTTCTCTTACTTGAGATTAAATTGTGATCTAGATCCGGATGCTTACATTTAATACCTATATATAGTCTCCTTTCAGGTTCTTTCGTGTAGGGCCGATTCACCCTACCTTCCTTACAACGAAAATGTGGTTGTACTCTTTAATATTAAAGTTTGAGTTTTTTGCCGAGCCAATGACACACCTTGTCTTAAAATGGGTAAATGATTCATCAGCATCCAAAGGCAGAGGCGGCACCCTTGTCAATATTGCAACATATGAACAACAATCAAGAGGAAGGTTCAAGCGTGGAAATGTGGCTGTGCCCTAGCAGGCAGAGTCTACAGCTCCTCAAGCAAAGAGTGTACCCTGACCCTCAGCCCCAGCAGTGAACTGTTTAACCCACCCGATGCCCTCGAGACCCCCTCAGCTGGGTGGGCATGATGGACGGGGGTGGGCACCCTGCTTCACTGGGCACACGAGTGATAACAGACACAGATGTGCTGAGAGCCCTCAGACTCTGCACGACTGGCAGAACCAGATGAACCAGCTGCGCCTGTATCATATTGCCTTGTTAGGTCCGAGAGACAGGTCTCCAGGCTCTTCATCCTTATCTCAAGAAGGGGAAGGGAGGGTAGTTAAACAAGCGAGAATAATTACTCTGAATTTAACTGGGAGGAGATGTTAGATAAAGTTAAGAAAATATAAAATATGTGTTGCTGTTCAATAATGTTGTCATGCACAATTATAATCTCCACTAAAAGCTATTGCACAATAAAGTCACCAGTGTCAAAATTAATACCCCCTTTGACGTTCACTAAACACAGAGCTGCAATGTTTTTTTTTACCATAAGTGCGGCTTCCCACGTAACAATACACTAATCAGCTTTCATTCAACAGCGAGCGTTCTCTGCTGCATTCCATATCCAAGCAAGCAAGTTAAACAGCGGGCCTCCGCTGAGGCGTTCGTATTCAGGCAATCGAGTGTTCATTTTCTTCTATAAAGTGATCGAACAATTGCACTCGAAACGAAGTGGAGCCTCTACGCGAACAAACAGCAGAGGGCGCGCGTCTGACGAATGAAGAAACACTCTCGGATGATGAGGCGCGTGGAGGTGTCCACCCATTTAATCTCACGGTGGCAGCCAAATATCCAAAATTCCTCACCTGACACCGACTCCAGTAGACTCAGGGGCTATCATGCAGAAGTTAACACCACCTCTCATCCACTTTAAGGAGATCCCAGTTGTCGGCATGAATCAGCATGAGCAGGAGTCCCCACGACATTGGTCAATGCAGGGTCTTTCGGCAGCTTTCCTTCCAGTCACGGTGGGCCAATCACGTCGTCGTCAGTAAAAACAAGTTACTGAATAGACACGGTAAAAGGTTAGAGCTTTATTAAATTATGAGTAACCGGGAGGGAGACTTCCTGCAACTGCCTCTGTAGCCTACATTCCATTACAGAATACAACCCCCAAACCTCCTGTTTTACGCAGAATGCAATTCCTGACTTTATGCACTTTGTGAGTGCATCAAGGTGCACATCTCAGACATATTAATAAGCATTTGGGCCCATATTTATAATTTTTGACGCAAAACTGCGCCAACGCAGTTTTGCGTCAAAAAAATTAGCGCCGGCTAACGCCATTCTGAAGCACCATGCGGGCGCCGTATTTATTGAATGACGTTAGCCGCGTTAGCCGCCGGCGCTGTCTGGTGTGCGTTAAAAAAAACGACGTACACCAGGCAGCGCCGGCGTAGGGGGAAAATGGCGTATGGGCGTCCACAAATGGTGCAAGTCAGGCTGAGGCAAAAAAATCGCCACAACCCGATTTGCGCCATTTTTTTACGACGCCCATCCCCCATTGAAATGACTCCTGTCTTAGCAAAGACAGGAGTCATGCCCCCTTGCCCAATGGCCATGCCCAGGGGACTTCTGTCCCCTGGGCATGGTCATTGGGCATAGTGGCATGTAGGGGGGCACAAATCAGGCCCCCCTATGCCACAAAAAAAATAAAAAAAAATACCTAGCTGGACTTACCTTAATGTCCCTGGGGTGGGTCCCTCCAGCCTTGGGTGTCCTCCTGGGGTGGGCAAGGGTGGCAGGGGGTGTCCCTGGGGGCAGGGGAGGGCACCTCTGGGCTCATTCTGAGCCCACAGGTCCCTTAACGCCTGCCCTGACCCAGGCGCTAAAATCCGGCGCTAATGCGGGTTTTTTAGACCCGCCCACTCCCGGGCATCATTTTTGCCCGGGAGTATAAATCCGACGCATATGCATCGGAGTCATTTTTTAAGACGGGAACGCCTACCTTGCATATCATTAACGCAAGGAAGGTGTTCACGCAAAAAAATGACGCTAACTCAATGAACTTTGGCGCTAGACGCGTCTAACGCCAAAGTATAAATATGGAGTTAGTTTTGCGTCGAATTTGCGTCGAAAAAAAAGACGCAAGTTCGGCGCAAACGGAGTATAAATATGCCCCACGGTATCTGACAGTCATAGCTTGACTAAACCACATAAAAAATCATGAAAATAAGTCAACCAAGACCAACAATTCCAGTAAAATCTTTCAATAATAAATCCATGAATGACTCTCACTGACCAAGATACATCCAGAGCCTATCGAATAGACTACAAAACAATCTCAGGGTTTCATGATGCAGCAACAAAAAAAAAACAGGAATACACAGTAAATGCTCAGTTCTCTCCTCATTTGCAAAGAATACATTTCTTTATAGGATTTTGCTTTCACCAAAGGACAGGTAAAGCACTAATGAATTCCAGAGAAGAGCTGCTCTACTCCCAGGATCAGGGCTAGCCATATGCTTTCATCTTTTTGACTTGCTATGTTGGTTATGCTGAGAACCATCTTCTGGAACCACAATCATGGATGCTTATTATATTCAGATTTACATCTCAGTTTCTAACCAAACAGAAACATGGTAGATGACCTTTGATTGTTCTAGAGATTTACAAAAGTGGTACAGGAGAACTGACTGCGTTGGAATATATGTTAAATATGTTTTTCTGGTGGGTTCCAGACAAAGGGCCTCATTATGAGTTTGGTGGTCCCTGGACCGCCATGGCAGTGTTGGAGGTCCCACAGCCATTGGCTTGGTGGTCGGACTGCTGTATTACGAGTCATGCAGGTCTATGGAGCAAAGGCCGCCACAGCCCCGCAGGAACCACCAGGCAGCCGAGACTGCTGCAGCCACAAGGCAGCACAAACAGGCCGACAGAAGCAGTGTTTCCTCCGGACACATTATGAGGTTGCACACTGCCAATGTGACCGTGGGGGTCCAACCACCACGTCTCAGCAGGCGGAAGCGGGGACTATAAAGGAAGACACTCACCTCCAGGCAGCCTTACACATCCAGTGCCACTGTGGAGCCATCACACATGTCCTGCTGCTGATGATGATCCTCGAAGGTGCTCAAAATCAAATCTGCCGTGGATGCAAGCACACATAAGTACAGACACCTACGTATCTCATTAAGCTCAACAATAGATCGTCGCTCCATCAGCCATATCATATGGGGGGGTCACAGTACATGCAACAAGTACATGTTTCATTGTGTCCAGCATCGGAGTCAGACACAAGGAACGACACATTCACTGTCACAAAACACCCTCTTTGAGGAGTTACCTCACACTGCACCACAACACTATTCAAAAACACACATCTGACTATATCAGGCACAGTGACAGTGAAGTGTATGCAACATTGTTTCACGCAATGCCAACAGTACACCAGCATCACATATACAAATACAGCTGACACCCTCACATTCCTCACATGCCATGGGGTGTCATCACATTCAAAACAAGTATGTATGGATGTGGCCTGGAACACAAACACCACTCCCAGTAAACAGCCTTGCAATGGACAAACATCACCCACATTGCAACACAATGGTAGGAAAAGGGTATGCATATTACACAGAGGGGCAAATATACAAAGGTAACCATGCAAACACTACCTGCACAATAGGGGTGGAGCCATCAGGAGCCCTAGGGGAAGGAGGCTGCACTGGGACACTTATCACTTTGTACATGCCCCTTAAACAACATTTGCACATGAACTGCCCCTACATTTATCTCAGGGACAAAACTAATAGATTCAAATGACATGCCTATCTGCACAATGTGGAAGTGCAAGTCAACAAAGCAAATACAACTAACACAGCATGGGACAGACATCTACATGAAGTAGCTGCAAGGCTCACACAGCTAAATGAACACATGCACAGGCAAATGCAAACAAAGGTAGCACAATTCAACACACTCCATGTCTGCACAAACAAAACTCAAGCTGCCACACATTAGATTAACCTACAATCCCTATCAGGGGGACAAGTCTAACACCCCACATGCTCACATTGGACAACACAAAATGAAATACTTACCATACATAACTGTACACAATGCCATGACACCACCATTGCATTAACACCCACAATGCTATTCAGCCAACATTTACCCTTGTATTGAGGGACACCAGCACTGCCCACAAAGTCAGATACTGCAAACAACAGCAAATGGATAAGCAAGCAGGCTGAAACTCACACAACTGCAAGGAGACAAAACAAGTTACTCAGGAACAAAATAAAGGTAGAGTAAGAATTGTAGGACAAATGTATACCCCCAAATAACAACTGTTTGGGTTTATCAGCTTCAAACTTTGTAAAGTCCACAGCCATTGGCCAGTCCATTTGGTTACACACAGGCACATCCCTGTGCTGACACTTGACTCCTAACTTCCAGGGAACCTCCACAGGATGGGGCATCAAGTGGGTTGGCAGGTACTTGAGGGATCATCTGGGGGGTCAAATTTGGGAGGTGTGGGTTTGGATTTGGGAAGGGGTGGACTGCTTCTTTGGAATTCTTCTTGGGGGTGGGGTATGGGTGCTTGCAGTGGCAGCAGATGTGACATGGGAGGACTTGGAGGTAAAATGGAGGGGTTAGTAGTTTTGGGATGGGGTGGAGGGACCAGGAGAAAGGTCAAGGCCAAACCAAAAAACTTTCTTAGGTCCACAGGGATGGTCAGCAGATGGGGTGGGGATTTGGAGGTCGAGGGAGTGGTTGTCTGCTGTGTTGGTGTCGATGTCATGGGTGTGTGGGAGGCATGTTTGTGTTTGGGTGGTGTCTGTTGCATTGGTGAATGTGTATGTTTGCGTGCCTTGGCAGGCTGGGAGGTGAAGGTGCTAGGGGATGGAGTGATGTATGTGTGTGTCTGTTGGGGTGGTGTCTGCTGTTATACTAGAAGTCTGTGTATCTGTTTGGGTGGTGTATGCGGGTATGGCGGTTTTGGTGGGTGTCTGTGTGCCTGTTGGGGTGGTGTCTGTGGGTATGCTGGATGTCTGTTTGGGTGGTATCTGCAGGTATGATATTTGTGGTGGATGTCTGTGTGTCTCTTGTGGTGATGTATGCGGGTATGCTGGGTGTGGTGGATGTGTCACTGACTGTTGTGGTGGTGTCTGTGGGTATGATTAATGTCAAGTGTTGGTCAGTGGGGGTGGTGGAGGTGTCTGGGGAAGTGGTGACTGATGGTGTGTGTGCATGTCAGTTGTTTGCTTGTGTGCCGATGTGTTTTGTGGTGCTTGTGTCTTTGTGTGCTGCGCTTGTGTGTTGAGGTGGGTGCGTGCAGATCAATACGTGTGCAGTAAATAGGGGATGAAGGATTTGGAATGGAAAGAGGGAAGTGGAGGGGGACAGATGATGTGGGGTGACTGGCTGCCGTCAGTGTGGAAGCCAGACCATGAAAAGTAGGCCAGACATTGCACCATAAATGCCTTCCAGGAATGCATTTGTCTGCTGCAGTTGGCTTGCCAATTCTTGCCTGGCATTCACATTGGCTGTCTGGGCCACAGAGATACTTCTCAGGAGGTCAATACCTTCCTCACTGAGGGCAGCAGAGGTAACAGGGGCTGGGGTGGAGGTGCCTGGGGCAATGGAGATGCCCATCCTCTTTGATGAGCGGGCACAGCCAACTGGGTGGGGAGCAACAGGAAGGGTAGTGGACAAAGATGAAACAGGGATATGCCTCAATGGGTCCGTCACCACTAGGGAATGTCCACTGAAGGAAAAATTTGATGAGGAAGATGATGTTACGGTCTCCCCCGTTGCACTCTTCTCCCCTCTGGGTCAATGGGTCCCTCTGTGTCAATGGTGTCTTGACCTGAGCTCCTGTAGCCAGCTGCCGCTCCACTCAGCTGTGCTCTATCTTCTTTTCTTTCCTGGGATGATGCTGCAAATACAAAGAGAAAACAGGGACATCACATTTCCATGATCACACTTGTACAACAGTTATAATTTGCAAACTTTACCATGATGTCAAGCAGGCCCCAGCAACAAACTCCACCTAACTGGCCCATACATGTGCTATACCATATGAATGCATGCAATCTGAACTGTAAACAATTGTCCACAGGAGAATCAGGATCTCAGACAAATACAATTGCATGGCTGAAGTAGTGCAATTGCAATAACCATTAAACTAGTAGGAGCCCTCGTCGTCCTCAATGCTTTGCCCCATGGAGCATACCTCAGTTACCCATTGCCATACAATAGTATGTCAATGCCAACTGCATTCTCAGAGATCCCACACATAGGTCATGTACACATCTATTTATCAAATACATAGTGACTCAACAATATGAAATGATGCTCCAAAATTTTGCCATGTTGCTGACAAAAGTACAATAGCCTGAAGAAGGTGACATGGAAATACTCATGTCACACTGAAGCAGTTCCACAGTGCACACTTCACCAAGTGTTATTGGCATTATGGAGATAGCACTGATGTTGCTCCGATAGGCCACACATTTGGCATGGAAATGGACACTGTAGACATCATGTACAATATATCAGGGAGAGATGTCTCTAAAGTCTACAAAACCATGAATCAGCTGCAAGCCCCAGGGAAATCACCAGTAATGTCTGTCACCCCTTATAATGACATACATTGAGTGCTTCAGTAGACCCCATTAGTGCCTTGAATGTTAGAGAGGCCCAGAGATTTGCAAGTATTTGTTGAAGGCATCAACATGTTGCTCAATTGGAAGCTATATCATTGTCTCCATTATAGCCATGCAAATCCAGACGCCTGTGGATGAATGCTTGTACACAAACACGTGTGATTTAAAAATAACTGCAAGCCAACCAAGATGCATGCCAACAGCCAGGCTACAAACCTTACCCATTTCACAGTGCAAAGCATTTTGATACATGATTCTACATCAATGGTATAGAAATGCACATTGTGATCAAAAGCTCTAACCCTACCTGTCATTTCTCTCATTGCTACTGCAGTTGTACATGCAAAATGACATTCGATGATGCATGAGGGTATACGTCAGCCAAAAAACAATGGTGACACACTCTTGTATTTGGCACAACATGAAATATACTCCCATTGTCAGTGGCTTATTCCACACACAGGTTGCCATGCACATATATGAGTGAATACAAACATCATCCCATCAACAATGGTAGATCATGCATGAAACAGCAGATTACAAATGTTTTGCTCAAGAAAAAGGGACATATGCTGACATGTAGGCAAAAAGAATGTTGGCAGCAGTGATGGCACATAAATCATGTCAATGGACATTCTCCACTTACCAAGGGAAAGTTTTGTGTTGTAGCTGCACCCAAAGAACAATGTATGCTCTGTCACAGGTATGATGGGCATCTTCACATTACAGCCAGAAGTGCGGCATTAGCACCCACATACACTAAAGACAAAAAAAAAAATCACCAGACACATGGCTGAGGACAGTGATCCATCACTTCCTTACCTTTGGCCTGTAACACTGAGGAGTAGTGGTCTGTTGCATATAATTTAAAACCACTACAGCAAGAAACAGTACTTGATTGATCACTGTACACAGCCATATGTTGTCCCTGGAGAGCAAGTTGTTTGTAGATTGTACACAGTTGTGTCCTAGGTCCCTGGGCCAATATTCAAGGCACATTAGTATACAACACATGATATGGCTACACAAACTGTCAGTCATCTACTGTCTCGTCAGGGGGAGATGTCAGTACCTAACACAATCACTCTGCAATATAGCAGGCAACAGTATGCACTGTACTCACCCCTTTGTGGCTGCTGTGTTGTCCTCAAATGTCCATCAAGGTCTGGGGAAGCCATTGCAACAATGTGGGCCAAATGGGTACCCCATTCATGTTGGGAGGATAAGCCCAAGCTGGAACTCGGCGATGTTCCGGGCCCAGCGTCTCAGATTCTTCCACCGCTTCCGACATTGGGTGGTCCACTGCTGTGGACCCCCAGCGCCTGCACCTTCTAGGCAATGGCTATCCATAGCTCCTTTTTCTGATGGTCGTTTACCTTCATGGACGAAAAAGACAAATCAAGAGATTATAATCACAAGAATTTGTCACAAATGGTTGAGTCACATACATGTCAGAAACACAAACCTAGACCCTTACTATTTGTGAACACTCAACAATGTGAAACACATAAGCCTATAAGTACAGGGATGTGACTACAGACATATGTATTTGCATCTGCTGACTAACCCACTACCCTGCCCATGCCCTATAATGACTAAGCATGCACGCCGACATCAGGTAGCTCATGCTCTAGCAACATGTACTGTCATGTGAGACACAATGAAACACTACACACATGTGTGGCGTCTGAAGGCTAAACTCCTTAGTCCTGAATGGACAAACACATTCACACCATGAGAGTGTCTCTCTGCACACAGTCCCTACAGGCTACTGCCATAGTACAAACTTCACCCTTACACTTGAGTGACAATAAAGGGGCAGGAGTGGTGTCTCCCTTGTGCATGTGTGGACATGTGGCCTTGCAAATGCATTCTCATGCCACTACAGGCTGTTGGTCCTGTGGTATGTACATGTACAACAATACAGTCCTTTGGACACGTGTGTCTGTCCTACAGAGATGGCACACAACATCCACAGGCATGCATTGTACAATTTATGCTATGTGACCAAGCAATAGACTCACATACCAGGGCCTCCCAGGAATCAACACACTCTCCACTGTGTGACTGTCATTTGTGCAATAAGCCCGTACAGAACAAACAAGACCTGTGTGAAGGTGATGACTAAGCTGTAGGAGTAAGGGACCTGTCATGAATCAAAGACACACATTGACAATGAGGCACAATGCACATTGGGATGTACCCCAGTACCCATTCCTAATATTGTCAATGGACTGAGGCATTCAGGGCAACTTTTGCCACCAGAGCTTCAAATTGGCCACATGCCAGGATCTGCTGGACCACAGGGAGTGGGTACAGTGCCACAGTTGCATAGCCATAGGGACTCTCCCACAGCCTGGATTAGGTCCCAAACTGGGAAATACATTTGACTGACCCTGGTCTCTGCAGGCTGAGCTGACAAGACCTACATGATATTCCATTTCCATCACTACCATGCATGACTGTACATTATGTTCCCATCAGCAAGTTGGCATGTGGTTTGTGTGTGTAGCTTAAGGGAAGAGTGAATCATTATATACTTTCCACACAACAGTTTTGCAAGGCAAGATGTGATTTTGAAGATCTGTGGCAACATACACATTGCTCAAATGATTCTCTAATGACTCCTACCAGATACATATACAGTTCCTGCTGTCATGCACATACATGTAGTCTAACATTTAAAAACATCATGAGGAAAACATATCAGTGGATGGCAGTGAAGTCTCCTTTGCCAGTTCATCCAACAGAAGGGGGATCCAGGACCCCATATTGTCTCACGCTAAACAATGGGACTGTACTCAACATATTGTACTGCCCACTAATACCGGCATTATGTACATCCCATTGATGCCACATAGACGCAACAACTGGCACACAAAAAGACTACCTGGCACACAGGGGCAGATTGTCGCCTGTGAGGATGGAAAGGAAGGTGTCAAACAGTATCAATTGTGCCTATGGGATTCTTACCTGCTCCTCTGGTGAGTCATAGAACTGTCCATTCAGGGATAGGACCTCACCAACAAGCCTCTCCAACTCCTCTGGAGAGAAGGCAGTGGCCCTGTCACCTGCTGGGCATGGCATCATTGCTCCCAGAGGCAGCACACAGCAGCTCAGGTTGTTGAGGTGTTGCTGGCAGCAGTATCACGAGTCAAGTGAGTGAGTCTGCACAGCATGGCAGTCACATCTGCCACATACATGGTCATCACTGCTGGCAGGCACAGCCATTGGCCTATAGACCGCCACTGGCAACAACGTTAGCCTATGGCTGTGTAGGCCACAGTTGCAATGGCCTACCGCAATGATGAATTCCACCGGCAGTCGTGGACTGTTCCTAATGTCCAGTGAAGTAGGTCAGGCAGCCGCCATGTTGGTGTCCAGAAATGCTGTATTGGACTTTATGAACTGCGTCACACCTAAAAAACGTCATGTTACCTCACAAACATTCTTGTGCTGTATTGTCAAGTAGGTCCTTCTATTCAACCAACATTGTAGCATGTTGCAGGACAGATGGCATTTAACAGCGCTGCATAGTGCACCTCCGCCGACTGTCATGTTTGCGCTTGGTGAATGCAGTCACATTTTAAGAGGCACTTGTGTCGCACAAAATCGAGTATGGTCCCAATCCATGTTGTGGGCATCTGTGGGAAACCATGTGAGACACATCTGATCCTTGTTTAGTTGCCAGTGGAAAGAGTGTTGCTTGGATAGGCAAACAATTGTGGACTTATGTCGTCAGTTGGAGCCAAATCAGATGCCAGCTATTAGGAATCTACCCAGCATACACACCAGTGTACAAGTCATGTCAGTGTTGCACTTCCTAGCCACATGGTCCTTCCAACATACAGTGGCTCTATATGCTGGTATGTCCCAGCCTATGTTTAGTCTGGTTTTGAGGGATGTCTTCTCTGCAATGTTGAAACACCTTGACAGCTATATCCAGTTTCCCCAACATGAAGATCTGGCCAATTTGAAGGCTGACTTTTATGGTTTTGCCCACCCTCTACATGTGGTAGGGACCAATGATGGCACACATGTTGGAATGATGCACGCATTCCAATGAACAAGTCTATCTGAACGGAAGGAACTTCCGTTCCATTAACGTGTAAGGTGTCTGGTGGATCTCTAAATTTCACATGTCTCTGCCCATTATCCGGAATCGGTCCATGATTCCTTCTCTATGCAGAACAGCACCCTACCCCAGATGATGTCACAACTGTGACCAGAGAAGACCTGGCTGGTTAATAACTCACTTCTGTACTGATTGTGTGTGTGCAATGTCAGATGCTACAATCATGAGGTGTGGGACTCATTGTTGCAAATATGTCCCATTCCTTAACAGGAGTCTCCGCATATCCAAACTTTCCTTGGTTGTTGACACCACTAAGGAAGCCAACTACGTCAAGGGAAGCCTGCTTCAATGAGGCCCATGGAAGATCAAGGCGGATAGTGGATTGAGCTTTTGGGATCCTGAAGGCCAGATTTAAGTGTCTTGATCGGACTGGTGGAGCCCTCCTGTACTCACCGGGAAAGTGTGTCAGATCACTGTGGCATGCTGCATGCTCCACAGCCTCGCCATGCATAGAAACATCCCATACATCCCAGAGGAGGGGGAGCCTGCAGTGCCACAGGGTGAGACTTCTGAAATGCCAAGTGAGGATGATAGTAGTGAAGAGGAAGGAACTGATTTGTGGGAATATCTCATCAACAGCTACTTTTCATGAGTGTAGGTATATTCGGTGAGGATATGACTGTGACTGTACAATGATAGTAGTTGTGAGAATGTGTGGAGTTCACTGTCTTAGAAACAGCTAGGGAGCTGACATTCTGGATTCCATTTGACCCATCCGCACCTTGATGATGTTACTTTGTTAGTTAGTTAGTTTCCTTGCAATGTAAGTGGTTTTCCAGATGCTTGCAATGTGATCTGCGTAATGGGTATGTTTCCAAGTCCATACTCATTGTTTTGTGTTTGTACAGATACCTTCACCATGGTATCCTCATGTGGGCATTTCAGAGTTGTAACGTTGGCAGGTATGTGATGCTATTCTGACGTACACAATGGACAGGGATTGTTCCAGGTAATGTAGTTCGGAGTTTGGATGTATGGGACCTGTGTCTGGGTGGAAGGTCAGAAGTGCCATTGGACTTGTTGTTTGTGCTGTGGTGGGCCAATTGCATCCTTTGTGTCATCATGTGGGCATGAAATGTGTAGTTATAGATTGTGACCAAGTCATTTTACCTTTATATTGGCTAAACACTTTTTGCACGGCCGGCATCTAGCTCTAGATGTGTTTCATCATTGCAGGCCACAGTGCCTGTGTCGCAACACTGACATATGTGTGTCATACCACCAGATGCATGGTAGCAGGATCATGATGGGCCTGTGATCAGGGACTGTTATACTGCCATCTGTCTGTATCTTAGATTATGTGGTGCTGGGTAACTTTGGTGTGGTATGTGATAAGGCTCAAGCTGGTGACATCATCCACTCCCATGTTTGCCTAGTTTATGGATCAATATCTGGCAAATCCCTTTTCTCCATGGTCTGAGGGGCTGTACCTTGCGATATGTACTATAACTTGGTATGAGTTACACATTTTTGTTTCTAAAATTGCAGATGTATGGACAGTCTATGTGCTGTGCAATGAAATAAAAAAATTGGTGTGACCAGACCATTGTGCCAATGTGTTCGTGTGTAATGGTTTTAATACTGAGCAGGACACTGTGTACCTGTGACATATCCTTCCTTGCACAAGTAGCTTGTGCCCTCATCATATTGTTCACATGGTCTTTCATCTCTACATAGCAATTAATGAAAATTCAGCAAGCAGGCAACAAGTTTGTGATTGGTGAATTTATTATAATGCTGTTGCAGAGCATAACTTGTGGATATAAAAGTAAAGTGAAGGGGTCAGTCATGTTGGATAAACCATTTGAGTAGATGGCACATGTGAGAAAGTAGCCTCTTTCTAGCCTTATTACCCCCACTTTTGGCCTGTTTGTGAGTATATGTCAGGGTGTTTTCACTGTTTCACTGGGATCCTGCTAGCCAGGGCCCAGTGCTCATAGTGAAAACCCTATGTTTTCAGTATGTTTGTTATGTGTCACTGGGACCCTGCTAGCCAGGACCCCAGTGCTCATAAGTTTGTGACCTATATGTATGTGTTCCCTGTGTGATGCCTAACTGTCTCACTGAGGCTCTGCTAACCAGAACCTCTGTGGTTATGCTCTCTCTGCTTTACAAATTGTCACTAACAGGCTAGTGACCAATTTCACCAACTCACATTGGCATACTGAAACACCCTTATAATTTCCTAGTATATGGTACTGAGGTATTGGGGTTCCAGGAGATCCCTATGGGCTGCAGCATTTCTTTTGCCACTCATAGGGAGCTCTGACAATTCTTACACAGGCCTGCCACTGCAGCCTGAGTGAAATTACGTCCACGTTATTTCACAGCCATTTACCACTGCACTTAAGTAACTTATAAGTCACCTATATGTCTAACCGTCACCTGGTGAAGGTTGGGTGCAAAGTTACTTAGTGTGTGGGCACCCTGGCACTAGCCAAGTTGCCCCCACATCGTTCAGGGCAAATTCCCCGGACTTTGTGAGTGTGGGGACACCATTTCATGCGTGCCCTATACATAGGTCACTACCTATGTATAGCGTCACAATGGTAACTCCGAACATGGCCATGTAACATGTCTAAGATCATGGAATTGTCACCCCAAACAATTCCATGATCCCCGAGTCTCTAGCACAGACCCGGGTACTGCCAAACTGCCGTTCCCGGGGTTTCACTGCAGCTGCTGCTGCTGCCAACCCCTCAGACAGGTTTCTGCCCCCCTGGGGTCCAGCCAGGCCTGGCCCAGGAAGGCAGAACAAAGGACTTCCTCAGAGAGAGGGTGTTACACCCTCTCTCTTTGGAAAAAGGTGTCAGGGATCCCCCAGCCCTGCTCTAGCGCAAAACTGGACAAAGGAAAGGGGAGTGACCACTCCCCTGACCTGCACCTCCCAGGGGAGGTGCCCAGAGCTCCTCCAGCGTGCACCAGACCTCTGCCATCTTGGATTCAGAGGTGTGCTGGCACACTGTACTGCTCTGAGTGGCCAGGGCCAGCAGGTGACGTCAGAGACTCCTTCTGATAGGCTGTTACCTTTCTTACTAGCCTATCCTCCTTCCTAGGTAGCCAAACCTCCTTTTCTGGCTATTTAGGGTCTCTGCTTTGGGTAATTCTTCAGATACCGAATGCAAGAGCTCACCAGAGTTCCTCTGCACTTCTTTCTTCACCTTCTGCCAAAGGATCGACCGCTGACTGCTCAGGACGCCTGCAAAACCGCAACAAAGTAGCAAAGACGACTACTGCAACCTTGTATCGCTTCATCCTGCCGGCTTTCTCGACGGTTTCCTGGTGGTGCATGCTCTGGGCGTAGCCTGCCTCCTTCTTGCACCAGGATCTCTGAAGAAATCTCCCGTGGGTCGACGGATCTTCCCCCTGCAACCGCAGGCAACAAAAGACTGCATCACCAGTCCTCTGGGTCCCCTCTCAGCACAACGAGCGTGGTCCCTGGAACTCAGCAACTCTGTCCAAGTGACTCCCACAGTCCAGTGACTCTTCAGTCCAAGTTTGGTGGAGGTAAGTCCTTGCCTCCCCACGCTAGACTGCATTGCTGGGTACCGCCTGATTTGCAGCTGCTCCGGCTCATGTGCACTCTTCCAGGATTTCCTTCATGAACAGCCAAGCTTGGGTCCCCGACACTCTAACCTGCAGTGCACAACCTTCTGAGTTGTCCTCCGGCGTCGTGGGAGTCCCTTGTCTGACTTCGGGTGGACTCCAGTTCACTCCTCTTCTAAGTGCCTGTTCCGGTACTTCTGCGGGTGCTGCCTGCTTCTGTGAGGGCTCCCTGACTTGCTTGCTGCCCCCTCTGTCTCCTCATCCAAGTGGCGACATCCTGGTCCCTCCTGGGCCACAGCAGCATCCAAAAACCCTAACGCGACCCTTGCAGCTAGCAAGGCTTGTTTGCAGTCTTTCTGCATGGGAACACCTCTGCAAGCTTTTTCACGACCTGGGACATCTATTCTCCAAAGGGGAAGTTCCTAGTCCTCTTCGTTCTTGCAGAAACCAAAGCTTCTTCCCTCCAGTGGCAGCTTCTTTGCACCCTCAGCTGGCATTTCCTGGGCATCTGCCCACTCTCGACATTGTCGTGACTCTTGGACTTGGTCCCCTTGTTTCACAAGTACTAAGGTCCGGAAATCCACTGTTGTTGCTTTGCTGGTGTTGGTCTTCCTTGCAGAAACCCCCTATCACGACTTCTGTGCTCTCTAGGGGTTATAGGTGCACTTTACACCTACTTTTCAGGGTCTTGGGGTGGGCTATTTTTCTAACCCTCACTGTTTTCTTACAGTCCCAGCGACCCTCTACAAGCTCACATAGGTTTGGGGTCCATTCGTGGTTCGCATTCCACTTTTGGAGTATATGGTTTGTGTTGCCCCTATACCTATGTGCTCCTATTGCAATCTACTGTAACTTTACATTGCTTGCATTACTTCATTTTGCTATTACTGCATATATTTGGTATTGTGTACCTATATCTTGTGTATATTTGGCATCCTCATACTGAGGGTACTCACTGAGATACTTTTGGCATATTGTCATAAAAATAAAGTACCTTTATTTTTAGTATATGTGTGTATTGTGATTTCTTATGATATTGTGCATATGACACCAGTGGTATAGTAGGAGCTGTGCATGTCTCCTAGTTCAGCCTAAGCTGCTCTGCTATAGCTACCTTCTATCAGCCTAAGCTGCTAGAAACACCTCTTCTACACTAATAAGGGATAACTAGACCTGGTACAGAGTGTAAGTACCCCTTGCTACCCACTACAAGCCAGGCCAGCCTCCTACAGCACATTATTGAGAGTCTAAAGTCCAGAGTACTCCTCCCTTTGCAACAGGAACGTTGTCCAGGATCAGTTAACAGAGTGAATGCATGGTACACAAAGGAGGCCCTTTAGGAAGAGGTCACTTGCTGGCAGTGGTGGGTGTCTTGCCATCTGCACCTCCTGGATTCTTTGGTGGACATCCTGCTTGTGTGTGGGGGGGGGGGTGGAATCAGCAGCTGCAGAGGAAGGGGTGTCTGGATCTGGTTGCTCCTCTGGCAGGGCCTCCCTTCCAATGTAGATGTGCCTGGTGATACTACGCCAAAGGAATGGGTGGAGTGTTGTTGTAAAGCCCTTCTCAAGGAGGTGCTGAATGTCCCTCAACACCCCTGTTAGGGAGGCAGTGTTGGTATTGTGGGCCTCCTATTGCTCTCACATACCCCTATGGATGTCCCTCTGTAGCTGCTTGATTTTCCAGAGTTCAGTCCATAACTGGCCCATCAAGCCTTGGGACTCATGATGGACCCCCAAGATGTGGCTGATGGTGCCCTGGCTGACGGCAGCCCCACTGGCCTCACCCCACTGTCCCACAGCATCCCTCCCATGTACACCACCCCCATGGACCTGTGCCCTCTTCAACTTGTTCCTGGACTCTCATTGTTGGTAGTGGTGCGTTGCAAATCAGGATCCAGGACTGGGGTGCATGAGATAATAAACACTGTGCCGGGTACAGAGGTTGGGGGTGAATGGCTGCCAGTGATGAGACAACCAGGCTGGAATGCGTTGATATGATCAGGTTGCTCAGATGGGCCAAAACCATCCTATACATCCAGCGGTCAAGAACTACTGTCTTCACTGAGGGCTTCATCAAGGGGGGTGGTGGCAGTCTCCTGTGTGCCGTCTATGGGCCCAGTGGCAGGTTGACCTGTTGACGTGAAACGTACAATGATACTGGTTGTATTGTGGCATCTACCTCCAACAGTTTAGTGTTACAGTAAGAAGAGACCTTGCACAAAGTGAAATTGCAGTAAATCCAAATGTGTCAAGTACTCGTGGTATTGGTTGTAATGACATGACATTCGTGGAGCATGGCAAATCTTTTTCTCTGACACAGCTGCTGAAATGTGCAGCTCATTGGTACTTGGGAGTATGGGCAGAGAATTCCATCTTGCCACCAGTGCAGGCAAAACAGCGGTTATGCATAATGTGACATTGGCCGTTTTGTGAACTAGTTTACTGCGATGAAGCCAGAGATGGACGTTTGCTATATATGTGACTGGAGTGATCATGTGGTCAGTGTAGTGTGAATGTGTCTGCTACCAATATCATTCTGATTATGCATCATGAGGCCTTGAGGATCATTTTTCTGCACACTGGGTAAACTGTCCATCCTGTCCTCAATAGTTTCATCTTGGGTTAGCACGTCAAGATGGAGTAAGGTAGCCAGTGGAGCATGATCTGTATCTTGGTCAGTCTCAGGTGAGTACATTTCAATTGAGAGTTAGAGGGCCAGTGTATTTGGACAAGTGACTACTAGTCTGGTGTTAGGAGTTAGAGGAACAGTGTATCATGGGAGTTCCAGTCTGGTCACTCCCTGCACTACACACTCAATACGAAAAGTCTCCCCCCATGTGAGTATACTTCATTTGGGTGTTGCCAAAAGGGATATGTGGGCAAGTGACCACTGGTCTGGGGTTTGGAGTAACAAATACAGGGCCTGCTGGGATTTGCAGTCAGGGTACTCCCTCTCGTCCCAACACTTGACAAATGTTGACAAACTTGAGAGTTAACAAACATGGGTATTTTGGCAAGTGGCCACAGGACTTCTTTTTGGAGTTACAGAAACAGTCCCCTCTGCCCCCTGCCCTTTGCATTCATGTCACCCCCTCTACTTCCCACACTTGACAAATTATGTCCTCTCAGGTGGGTACCCTTCATTTGTGAGTTACCAAACAAGGTTATTTGGAGACGAGAACACTGGACTGGTGGTTGGAGTGACTGTACCAGAACCTCCTGGGAGTTGCAGTCTGGTTACTCCCTGTACTACATACACTATACAAATATTCTCCACCCAGGCCAATAAACTTAATTTGCAAGTTGAGACACAGGTGTATTTGGTCTGATGTACAGTGGGCTGGTGGTTGGAGTCACAGACACAGGGACTATTGTGAGCTTCAGTCAACTCACTCTTTGTACTTCACACACTGGAAAGATGGTATCCCCCCAGGTAAGTGAAGTTCATTCTGGAGTTAACAAACAGGTGTATTTGGCCTAAGGTACACTGGGATGGTGGGTGGAGGCACAGGCTGTAGGAAAGTGCCCTCTTTTTGGCCTGTTACTGCATTTTCTGCCTGATGGAAGTGTGTTTGACTGTGTTCACTGTGATTCTGCTAACCAGAACCATGTGATTATGCTCTCTCTACTCCAAATTTTGTCACTGCATACTGGTAAACCAGTATTTCTCCCAAAACTGGCATACTGGTCTCCCCTTATAAGTCCCTAGTATATGGTACCTATGTAACCAGGGCATTGGGGTTCCAGGGGATCCCTATGGGCTGCAGAATTTCTTTTGCCACTCATAGGGAGCCCATGCAAAGGCTTCTACAGGGCTGCCATTGCAGCCTGTATGAAATGGTGCATGCACCCTTCACTGCCATTTACACTGCACCAGGTCACTTATAGGTCACCCCTATTGCAGGCCTTCCAGCCCTAAGGCCAGGGTGCAGAGTACCTGTGTATGAGGGCACTCCTGCACTCGCAGAGGTGCCCTGTGAGGGCACTCTTGCACTAGCAGAGGTGCCCCTTCAACCTCCCGGACCATTTTCCCAGACTTCATGATTGCAGGGACGCCATTTTACGTGTGCACTCGACGTAGGTCACCACCTATATCCAGCTTCACAATGGTTACTCCAAATATGGCCATGTTTGATATCAAACATGTTGGAATCATACCCCAAGGCTTTTGCAAGCATTGGTTGTATGATTCCATGCACTCTGGTGCTCCTTAGTGGACCCCAAGTATTTTTATTACAGCCTTCTGAGGTTTTCCAGGCAGCCCCAGCTGCTGCGCCTCACAGACAGGTTTCTGCCCTCCTGTTGCTCAAGCAGCCCGACCCCAAGAAGGCAGCACAAAGAATTTCCTTTGGGCGAGGGGTGTTACACCCTCTCCCTTTGGAAATAGGTGTTACAGGCATAATAGGGGTAGCCTCCCAGAGCCTCTGGAAGTGCTTTGAAGGACACAGATGGTGCCCTCTTTGCATAATCCAGTCTACACCGGTTCAGGGACCCCCAGTGCCTGCTCTGGTGCAAAACTGAACAAAGGAAAGGAGAGTGACCACTCCCCTGTCCATCACCACCCCAGGGGTGGTGCTCAGAGCTCCTCCAGAGGGCCCCTGAGTTTTGCCATCTTGGATTCCAAGGTGGCAGGGAACTCTGGGAGCATCTGAGTGGCCAGCGCCAGCAGGTGACCTCAGAGCCCTCCCCTGATAGGTGCTTACCTGTGTAGCTGATCTATCCCCTTTTCATGGCTATTTAGGGTCTCTCTCTTGGGTGGTTCTTCATATTCGGATTGCAAGACTCCAGCAGGAATTCTCTGCATCCTTTACTTCACCTTCCTACCACAGAAACTGCATCTGGACCCTCCATGAAGGTTACAACTGCAACAAAGAAGCAAAGATGACTTCTGCAACATTGTATCTTCAGCTCCTGCCAGCAACTGCAACTGTTTCCAGGTCGGGCATCCTCAGAGGACAGCCTGTCTTCAGCCTGCACCAGAAGAACAAAGGAATCTCCCTTGAAGTGAAGGAGACACCCCTCTGCAGCGACGACCAGTGGCTTGGGTCCCCTCTCCTGATGAAGTGCATGGATCCAGCATCATGGGTGGTGGACTGAAGGGTCCCGATGGTCCTGACGTCCAACTGTCCAACCTTGGTGGAGGTAAGAGCTTGCCTGCCCACGCAAGACAGTACCCCCGTGCACCACATGTTTTGCAGTTGCTAAGAATTGTTGCCATCCTTTCCTTAACTTCTTTGAGCACTGTGCATCTCTGGCCCCCAGCACTTTTTACTACGATGCACAGCCTCCTGCGTGGTTCTCCGGTGGTGTGGGATTCCTTTGTGTAGTGCTGCATGGGCCTCATTTAGCATCTTCTTTGTCCCCGTCCATGCTGCCTGGTTTTCAGAGAGCTCTCTGAGTTGCTGAGAGCCCTCTCTGACTTCCCCCCTGGGTAGAGTTCACCAGGTCCCTTCTGGTCCAGAGCAGCTCCATCTTCCGCTAACCGCAAGCCTTGTGTGTGCCAAGGCTTGTAGGCAGAATCCAGCGACACAAAACAGACTGCAATCATCCATTCGGCGTGGGACATCTGCACCAACCAGGAACCTGCATCTGTCTTCTTGGGTGCAGTACTGACTGTTGTTCTTCACTGGTAGTTCTTCTTTTGCACCCTCATCCAGGTTAGCAGGGGCTCCTGTTCTCCCTGGACTCTTCAGTGCTTCTTGGACTTGGTCCCCTTCTTCCACAGGTCTTCAGGTCCAGGAATCCATTGTTGGTGTCTTGCAGTCTCTTCTAGTTCTTGCATAATCTTCTTTCTCGTGTTCTTGTTTCTTCTCAGAAAGTTACTGTGATTTACTCCTGCTTTCCTGGTCTCTGGGGTTGGTTCTATTACTTACCTTTGGTGTTTTCTAATATTCCCAGCACCTCTCTACACACTACACTTGCCCAGGTGAGAAACCGACTTTCACATTCCACTTTCTTAGCATATGGTTTGTGCTCCCCCAGGCCCATTTCTAACTTGTGATTTTCACTATTTGCACTGTTTTCTAACTGTTTTTACAGCTATTTCTGCATACTATTGGATATAATTGGTGTATTACTTTATTTTTGTAACACTGAGTATTTTCTTTCATGTGTGTGAGTACAGGGTGACTACAGTGGTATTGCATGAGCTTTGCATGTCTGCTAGTTAGGTCTTGGCTGCTCATCCACACTACCCCTAGAGAGCCTGGCTTATAGGCACTGTTTACATTTCACTAATAAGGGATTACTGGACCTGGTATAAGGTGTAAGTACCTTAGGTTCCCACTACAAACCAGGCCAGCCTCCAACACAGACACAGGGCCTGTTGTGAGCTGTAGTCAAGTCACTCCCTGTACTTCACACACTGTCAGATAGTATCCTCCCCGCTGAGTAAACTTCATTTGAGACACAGGCACATTTGGCCTGAGGTACAGTAGCCTGGTGGTTGGAATCACAGACACAGGGATTATTGTGAGCTGTAGTCAACTCACTCCCTGTACTTCACACACTGGACAGATGGTATTCTGCCAAGTGAGTAAACTTCATTTGTAAGTTGAGACACAAGTGTATTTGGCCTAGGGTACACTGGCCTAACAGACACAGGGCTTATTATGAGCTGCAGTCAGCTCAATGCCTCTACTACACACCCTCTACTGATGGTATCCTCCCAGGTGAGTAAACTTCAATTGAGAGTTAACAGACTGGGGTGTTTTGGCAAGTGACAACTGGGCTTTTGTTTGGAGTTACAGAAACAGTACCTCCTGGCCTTCATAGTCTTGTCACTCCCTCTACTTTCTACTCTTGCCAGATGTTTTCCTCCCCGGTGGGTACACTTCATTTGTGAGTTACCAAACAAGGGTATCTGGATACGATATCACTGATCTGGTGGTTGAAGATACAGTAACAGAGCCTCCTGGGAGTTGCAGTCTGATCACTTCCTGTACTACACACACTATACGAATATGCTCTCCCCAGGTGAGTATACTTCATTTGGGAGTTGCCAAACAGGGGTGTATGGGCAAGTGACCACTGGTCAGGTGTTTGCAGTAACAGATACAGGTCCTGCTGGGATTTGCACCCAATTCACTCCTTCTACTTCCCAACACTTGATAAGTGTTATCCTCCCAGGTGAGTGAAGAGCATTGGAGAAATTACAGACACGTGTATTGGGGACTGTGAAGCCTGTACTTTTGTTTGGAGTCCCTGACCCAACGCCTGCTCGTAATTGCAGACATGTCTCTCTCTGTATTACACACAGTTTACAAATGTTATCCCCCCAGGTCAATCCACTTCAATTGATATCTGTAAAACAGATGTACTGTAGCAAATGACCACTGCACTAGTGTTTGTAGTCACAGGAGCAGTGACTCCTAGGAGTTGTAGTCATGTCCGTCCCTGTACTACACACACTATACAGATGCCATCTCCCCTGGTGAGTACACTTCCATTGGGAGTTGCCAAACTGAGGTCTTTGTACATGTGAACACTGGGCTAGTGAGTGGAGTAACAGTAAATGAGGCACAAGGTGAACTATGATCATGCATGACATATCATTTAGACATATTTTTGTATTGTGACTTACCAGACTTTACTTACCCAGGTGTTCCTATCAAGCATCCAGGATGCAGGATGGCCAAGATCTTCTCCTCCAGGGAAAGAGATGTGATGGGGCACTGGGAGAGCCACCGCCACTCTTCTTGTCCTGCAGCTGGTGCTGGAGACTAGGGAATGGGCCTTGCCCCTGAAGTCATTCCACCTCTTCCTGATGACCTTCCTTGTGGTCAGGTATGTGCCCACAGCATTCACTGTGTCAATTATCCTGACCCCACATTTTCATTTTCCTACTGAGAGGAGTATTGTGGATTTGTACATGCTCCAAACAATTGTGTTTCTAATCATATGATCTCATCTACTATGACTCTTAACTTATCTTCTGAGTACCGGGAATTTTTTGAACATGACATGGTGGAGCTTTTGTAGTTGGACTCTCCCTCCTTAGCGAACCTGCTGGGTTAGGGGGTGACAGCACTTCTGTTTGTAGACAACTGAGTCACTCCTACAACAAGTCACAACTGTCTTTCCAATCCTCCTGGTTCACGAGCAGTACCTCACTAAACTTAGACATTAAGGCCGTCATTACAACCATGGCAGTCGGTGTTAAAGTAGCGGTAATACCACCAACAGGCCGGCAATAAAAAAAATGGGATCACAGCCATGGCGGAAACCACCAACACAGACAGACACTTTAACACTCCGACCTCCACAGCGGTAGAACAAACACCCCGGCGGTCACCGCCAACAGGCAGACGGAAGAGAAAGTTCCACCCACCCCATCTCAACCAGCCAATCCGCCAGCTTTTCCGGGGCGGAACCAATGCCATCAAAAGCACAGCAGAAACATTGTTTGGAAGGGAAACCACTCACCTCTCGACACTCAACGAAGAACCAGGACGCCGTGGAGCCCGAGTTACAGGTCCTGCCCATGCTGGTCTACCTCCTCATCTACCAGGAATACCAAAGACGGCGGCAACGACCACGGTGAGTACTGCACCTAGTACACAGGGGAAGGGGGAGGAAAAAGAGAGTGACACACACACGCAACAAGCCCACCCCCACCCCCAACACCACACACACAAACACATGCAGCAACATTACATTTACACCCTGTAACCCCCTGGAAGAACACAAGGACAAAAGGAATAGAGTCAAATCAGTGATATATTAGAAATAGGCAGAAATACGTAATGATTATAAAAACAAAAATATACAATATGTACAGAAGACCGTACATTGTCCTTTCCAAATGTCTGTGGGCCACTGGGCCAAAAATCATGGGCCAAGCCCACACTCCTGCCTCAATACTGAGAGAACACTGCAGGGGCATCATGTCGAAAACACACAGGCTCCTCAGGGGGATGGGAAAGGGAGGGGCACCTCAGACGGGAGATGGTAATACACCACTGCTCCTCATGGGGGCTCCATGCCCTCAGCGATGTCCTGGGGAGTGCAAGGCCACAGTCTCTCAAGTGGGTGGTCTGCCTACTGCTTGGTCCTGGGGAGTGCAAGGCCACAGTATCTCAAGTGGGTGGTCTGCACACTGCTTGGTCCTGGGGAGTGCAAGGCCACAGTCTCTCAAGTGGGTGATCTGCCCACTGCTTGGTCCTGGGGATTGCAAGGCCACAGTCTCTCAAGTGGGTGGTCTGCCCACTGCTTGGTCCTGGGGAGTGCAAGGCCACAGTATCTCAAGTGGGTGGTCTGCCCACTGCTTGGTCTTGGGGAGTGCAAGGCCACTGTCTCTCTAGTGGCTGGATTTTCCACTGGTTCTGGAGGTTGCTTTGTGCCCAGTGTGCTTCATCCTGCCAAGGAGGGGCTGAGTGGATGTATATCTCCACTGGTTCTAGAGGGGGCCTTGTGCCCAGTGATGCAGCTCTTGGGGTGCAGCAGTTCACATTCCCTCACCTGGGTGTCTAAAGCACAAGATTTGCAGGGAACAGGTAGCATGATAGTTCATGGAGGCAGGGCTAGACTCCATCCTGTGGTGCCTAAGGCTACAAACTGGTGGTAGTGCTGGTGCTGGTGGGGGTGCTGCCAGTGATGGTGGTAGGCTCCAGCCCGTCTCCTGTAGCCTCGTACGGCCGCCCACTGGGGCGGCTGGTGCTGGTAGTGGTCCTACTGTCCGCAGTGCAGGTGGCGGTGCTTGCAGCGGGCTGCTGGCGGTGCTGCCCGTGGTGCAGGTGCCAGTGCTGCCAGTGGTGGAGGTAGGCTCCAGCCCTTCTCCTGCAGCCTCGGACGGCTACCCACTGGGGATGCTGCTGCTGACAGTAGTGGTGGCAGCGGCGGTGCAGGTGGTGGTGCAGGTGGCAGTGCTTGCGGCGGGGCTGCTGGTGGTGCTGCCTGTGGTGCAGGTGGTGGTGCTGGCGGTTCTGCTGGTGGGCACCAGGCCTTCACCTGCAGCCTCCGACGGCTGAAGTGCCTTGCCTTGGGTTTTCTGCCCCTTCCTCACCTTGGCAGATGCTGTTGTGACCTTGGCTCTGGCAGCTGGAGTTTTGGAGGAGGCCTTGCTGGTTGGGTCGAGCTCCTTGCCCTTGCTGCATGCTGTCCCTTTCTTCACCTTGGCAGGTGTTGGAATGGTTTGGTCCTTTGCAGGGGTTGGTGGCACACTGGCTGGCCTGACGGGTGCCCCCTTTGAGCCTCTGGGAGTTGAAGGTTCCACATCGGATGCTGACTTGGTGGCTGAGGTGCTAGCCTGGGTTCTGGACACTCTGGCCCAAGGGGAAGGACGGGGGGAAAGAGGCAGGGAACAGGTCAATGTTTGCCAGGAAAATCTTTTTAGACACACTGGTGCGGGAAGAGGGAGAGTGTTTGGGAGTGGAGGAAGAGAGAGTGGTTGTAGGAGGTGTCTGTCTGCTGAGTTAGGGTGAAGGTGTATGTGCTGGATGCTGTTGTGAGGTGGATGGCTGTTGGGTGGGTGGGTGCTTGCATTTGTGTACTTTGGGAGGAGGGGTCACTGACACACTGGGAGAGGACACAGGGGACGTGTGCATGGATGTGGGGGTGGTGACTGCCAGTGAGGGGTAAGTAGTGATGGGCGTGCTGGTGATGGTGGTAGTGGATGAGGATGTAGTGCATGCAGGTGTGAGTGAAGACGATACTAGTAGGGAGGTGGACGACGACGAGGAAGGGGACACAGTGGAGGTAGTGGATATTGGTGTGTCTGCATGGGTATGGTGCTTGTGTGAGTGCCTGTGGGATGATGTGTGGTGCTTGTGTTTGCCTGAGTCACTTCTGGGTGTTGATTTGGGTGAATGCTGGTCTGAAGGTGTGCTTGGGATAGGCTGCGGTTGAGGGGATTAGGACTGGGTAGCGGAAGTTGGAGGGGGGAGGCTAGACACAGGGACAAGGGCTGCCATCAGTGCTGAGGCCAGAGCCTGAAATGCTCTCTGTTGGGCTGCCACACCAGAGCGAATGCCCTCCAGGTATGCATTTGTTTGTTGCAAATGCCTCTCGACACCGTGGATGGCATTCAGAATGGTTGACTGCCCAACAGTGAGGGAGCTCAGGAGGTCAATAGCCTCCTCACTGAGGGCAGCAGGGCTGACTGGGGCAGGGCCTGAGGTGCTGGGGCGAAGGAGATACCCACCCTCCTGGGTGAGCGGGCACAGGAAACACGCTGAGGGGCTTCAGGGAGGGAGGTATTGGTAGGGGGTGGTGGCTGTGCCTATTGTTGGGGTGGCCACAGAGGTGTCCGACACCGCCAGGGAGCTTCCATCGGAGGAGGAGTCGCTGTCTGTGGTTTCCCCTCCTGTCCCCATCGTGGTGCTCCCCTCGCCCTCCGTCCCACTGGAGCCCTCACCCTCGATGGATTCGGCTTCTAGGTCCATGTGGGATGCAGCTCCCTCCGTCGCCTGTGCCTCTGCTCCTCCGCCAGATGATGCTAATGCACATAAGGACAGGTGACAAAACAAAAAGGGGGGGAGACAGAGGATACACTTGGTCAATGCCAGCAACACCACTACCGTTGGCGTACACAACACACAGCGAGCAGCCCTATGCACTAGGCCATGCCCAACCAGTTACTAAGATAGTCACCAGCCCATGGGGTACAATGCCTAATGCCATCAGCTGCATACCAGAAACCCACAGGACCCTGCCTAGTAGTAGATGCCCACTAACACTATTGGGGTAGGAGTGCTTCAGAGCCTGCCCATCAAGGGACCTACCCTGCCATCTTCGCGCTGGCCTAGGGGCACCCATAGCCCCCCCCCCGACCCAGGTAATTCTTAATGCACGCAAAGTCAGGAGTCATATTCTGTACCCACCCCCTAGTGGCTTCAAGCGCCCATCCAACTCCAGATAGGCCACCGCCAGGATGCGGAACATCCTTTCCTTGTTGGGAGGCCAGCCCCAGCTGGACCTCCGCCGTCTTCTTTGCCCAGCAGCGCAGGTCATCCCACCTATTGCGGCAGTGGGTGCTCTGCCTGTCAAAGACCCCCAGGGTGTGCACCTCCTTAGCGATGGCACAACAAATACCCTTTTTCTGGTGGCCGCTGACCTGCAGGCAAAAGACAGCAGAAAAGGGAATTAGTCAACCGTCCGGACCATCAGACTCACGGCCCACCAGATCCCTCCATCTGCTGACGCACATACATTGACCACCTTACATGCTGCACTCTGGCCAGGACGCCTCTACCCCCCCCACTTGTGGCTTATATACACACCACTCCATACATTCATGGCCCACGCATCATGCTCACAGTGTACCCACCTGTTTGTCTGGAGGACCCTAGAATACCGTGTACTAGGGTAGGACCACATCCACCAGTTTTTCCAACTCCTCCGCAGTGAAGGCAGGGGCCCTTTCTCCAGACACATGAGTCCTGGTCGGTTCCAGACACAGGTCACAGCAGCACTTACAGTGTAGGTCCTCTACGGTTGAAGGTCAGGTAGCAAGTGAGTGGGTAGATAGAAAATGTCGGCGACGTCGCTGTGGTCCATACCGTCACCACCGGCGTACATCGCCATTGGCTTCTGGAACCCATAGGGCCCAATGATAACCAATGCGAAGTTGCACGGCTGTCATCGACCACCTACCGCCGCGGCGCACAACTCCAGCGCAATTAACTCATTTCCACTTGTCCCTCCTCACAGGTCAGGCATCTGCCATTTCAGTGGGGCACAGGGCATGGCACCTAACTGCCTCACAGCAGACATTGGCACAGCAACTGATTGTCGGATTCACATTTTATTTCTGTAAAGTAAACAAATCATCATTAGTGCAGTAGATGTGGGAATATGACCCTCTGCTCACCATTTTCTTCCATAGGCTTCAACCGCTGAGGCTGTATATGAGATGGCGGCATCCTCCGGTGTACAGAACCCTGGTGGACCTTGTGACAATGGAGGACAGACACATTATCCTTACCTACAGACTTGATAGGGACACAAGCCAAGAACTGTGTGCTCATTTGGAGCCAGACCTGATGTCAGGTATCAGCCAGCCCACAGGTATCCCCTCTCTAGTGCAGGTCATGTCAGTGCTCCATTTCCTGGCAAGTGGTTCCTTCCAAACAACAGTGTCCATGGCATCAGGGATGTCTCGGCCAATGTTCTCCAACGTGTTGACCAGAGTGTTGTCTGCCCTGCTGAAACACATGCGCAGCTACATCTTGTTCCCCCAGGTGGGGGATTTGGCCACAGTGAAAGCTGACTTTTATGCCCTGGGTCATATCCCCAACATCATTGGTGCCATTGATGGTACACATGTGGCATTTGTACCCCACAGGAGAAATGAACAAGTTTTCAGGAATGGAAAAAGCTATCACTCTATGACTGTGCAGATGGTGTGGTTGGCGGACCAGTACATCTCCCATGTGAATGCCAAATATCTTGGCTCTGTGCATGATGCCTTTATCGTGAGGAATAGCAGCATCCCATATGTGATGGGCCAACTCCAGAGGCACCGGGTGTGGCTAATAGGTGAGTCTGAGGTCCCCACACACTATGAGTAGGTGTCTGGGTATGGGGTTATCCATAAGGGTTAGTGTATGTCTAACAGTTGTCCCTCGATATTTGCAGGTGACTCTGGTTACCCCAACCTCTCTTGGCTACTGACCCCAGTGAGGAATGCCAGGACAAGGGCAGAAGAACGGTACAATGAGGCACATGGCATACAAGGAGGATTATTGAAAGGACCTTCGGCCTCCTGAAGGCCAGGTTCCAGTGCCTCCATCTGACAGGTGGCTCCCTGTACCACTCACCCAAGAAGGTGTGCCAGATCATCGTTGCATGTTGCACAACCTGGCCTTGAGACGCCAGGTGCCTATTCTGCAGGAGGATGTGCCTGGAGATGATCTTGTGGCAGCGGGAGAGCCTGTGGACAGTGAGGAAGAGGAGGCAGAGGAAGAAGATGTTGACAACAGAAGCAATATAATTCAGCAGTACTTCCAGTGACACACAGGTAAGACATTGTACGTCCACTTTACATTTCAGTTATCTGTTGGACATTCTACAAGGCAGCCTCTTACCCTATGTCTATGGCCACTGACTGTACCCTTTGGCATCTCTATTTTGAGATCTCTGTGCCCCACTCTGGCTCCTGCTATGTGTACTGCTGCCCACCAAAGGTCATTCCAAAGTATATTTCACTGTTCATTTGAGTTGCAATGCTTTGATAACGTTGTACTAATACATTTGTGAATCATGTGACAGACTCCAGATTAGTATTTGTTCCAAGGGTGTTTATTTAGGTGCTCATAAGTAGAGAGGGATGTGCAATGGGCTGGGCTGATGGTGGAGAAAAGTCCAGGGTACAGTGCAGTCTCTTGGTATCACAGGTGCATTGTCCAATGGGGCATAGGAAGGGGAGTAATGGCAGTTCAAGGTGAACAGGGTGACAGAGTAGGACAGAAGGGTGACAATCAGGAAAGTCTTATTTCCTGGCAGGGGTATTGGCAATGTTGTCTGGCTTCTGCCTGGATCGCAGGGACTGTTTGCAGGGTGGTTCTCCTTCTGCAGGGGATGGGGTGCTGGTGGCCTGTCGTTCCTGTGGCGGGGCCTCCTGTCCACTAGTGCCGGCGGAGGTGGAAGGCTGTTCAACGGTTTGGCTAGTGTTAGGCGCCCGTTGTTGTGCCACTGCCTCCCTCATGGTCTTGGCCATATTAGCCAGCACTCCTGCAATGGTGACCAGGACGGTGTAGATGTTTGTTAGGTAATCCCTGATCCCCAGGTACTGTCCCTCCTGCAGCCGCTGGGTCTCTTGCAGCTTGGCCAGTATCTGGCCCATGGTCTCCTGGGAATGGTGGTATGCTCTCAGGATGTTGGAGAGTGCCTCGTGGAGAGTTGGTTCCCTGGACCTGTACCTCCCCCTGTCGCACAGCAGTCCTCCCAGCTTCCCTGTTGTCTTGTGCCTCTGTCCCCTGAACCGTGTGCCCACTGCCACTGACCCCAGCTCCCTGATCGTCCTGTGTTTGTGGGGTTGCCTGGGGTCCCTGTAGTTGTGGACACACTGCTGATTGACATGTCCTGGGAACAGAGGGATGGGCCCTCTGGGTGGGTGCTGTGCTGGTGGTTTCTGAGGGGGAGGCTCTGTGGTGGGTTGGGACTGTGGCAGGAGAATCGACTGTCCAGAGGTCCCTGATAGACCAGGTTGGTCATCCTGATCCAGGCATGGAGAGCTGCTGTCGTCACTGTGGGCCTCTTCAGGGGGGGACTGGATGTAGCTGCACCTCCTGTCTGGTGAAGTTGAGACTGTGGGGATGCAAATGCAGTGTTAATGTATCTGCGTGTGCCATCTTGTGCATGGGTGTGTTTCCCTGTATGGTTGTGATTTCCCTGTCAGCTTGGCCTTGTGTGCGTGGTGATTTTGTGGGCTGGGTGAGTCTCTCTACGAGGCATGCTGTGGTGATGGGTGTCCATGCAGGTCTGTGTTGGGGGTCCATGCTTTGGTGTTGCATGCAGGACTTGGTATTGGGATGGGTGGGTTCTGATAGTGGGGTATGTGTGAGGTGTTGGAGTGATGTGTGTGAGGGTAGGGGTAGGAGTTTGTGATGGCATGCAGGTTGGGGGTGAAGTAGTAAAGATTTGAGGTACCAGAGTCCAGTCCTCCTGCTACTCCTGCGAGGCCCTCAGGATGCATAATTGCCTAGACTTGCTCCTCCCATGTTGTAAGTTATAGGGGAGGAGGTGGGTGTCCACCCCCAGTCCTTTGTACTGCTACCTGGTGTCTTGAAACCACAGAACGCACCTTCCCCCGTAGGACATTCTACCTCTTCCTGATGTCATCCCTGTTTTTTCAGTGCTGTCCCACGACGTTGACCCTGTCCACGAATCTCCGCCATAGCTCCATGTTCCTAGCAATGGACGTCTGCTGCACCTGTGACCCAAATAGCTGTGGCTCTACCCGGATGATTTCCTCCACCATGACCCTTAGCTCCCCCTTTGAAAACCTGGGGTGCCTTGGGGTGCCATGGATGTGGTATGAGTGATATGTGTGAGGATGTGTGGGGTGGTGTGTGGAGTGATGTGTTGGGGTGTATCCTGTGATGTGTGTGGATGGTGTATGGGTGATGGTGTTCTGTGCCTCTGTGCTCCTGGCTTGTGTCTCTGTGTGTTGGCAATCTTTTGTTTCATTGAAAGTGTTTTGGGTAATGTGGGTGTGTGTTTTATACTGGTGTGGGTGTATGGGTGTGTGTGTGTGGTGTCTGTATGTGTGTCAGGTGTTTGTAGTTTGAATTGTCCAATGTGGTGGTCTTTTGTAAATGTGTGTGTATTTTGAGCGTGGCGGTGTGTACCGCCAATGGTTTACTGAGATTGAAAGACTGTTGCGGTGATTCGTGGGTTGTGATACTGTGGGCGTATTCCTGTTGGCATAACGGTGTGGGTTTGGATATCACCAGTTTATCACTGACCTTTGGGCTGGCGTACTTGTGTGGGTGTCTGTGTTGTGGTGGAATTCTCAGTGTGGGTCATAATACCCGTAGTGGAATACCGCCGTGGGCACAGTATGTTGGCGGCCGTCAGCGCGGCGGTAGACAGCATTTAGCGCCAGGGTTGTAATGAGGGCCTAAATGTGATTTCTGGCAGCCTTACACATGGACTCTAAATGAGACCTCTCAGGGAAGTCGTGGTGATAAGGAAGTTACCCTTTTCTCTTGTTAGCAATGCGTCTCTTACATACATAGGCAATAAAAGGAGATGCAGGAAAGTTTTCAATATATTTATTGACAAGACTGCAATCTATGATAAAATGCATATGATGCAATGATTAGGATAACAAACAGTAATAAAAGTAGAATTGTGAGGATGAGAGTTGTGAATATAGAAAACTTCACCATCTTACAATAAACATGAAATAGAAAATTCTTAACCGCTGACGTCATATCTCTACCCTAATGAGAGCTAGGTATGATAAACCTAATCTTCCAATACAATGTCTGTGGGAAGTGTCCCCCAACCCTCGTTACCTTGGAATGAGATCTTTAGCTCAGACTCCGTGAAGACACAAAGACTGAGTTCAGCAGCAAGGTGACATGCAGCATAGATGGCACCTGGAAGGAATCCCTCTAATAACCTTGTTAGTGTGAGGTGTATTTATACTGGTCAATGAGAATCCCCGACAAAGGTATGTTCCTAAACAACTGATAATGTGGCAGACTTGTGTCGGCAATTGTATGAACAATCCCTAACAAGTGTGCATGATGTTCTTATCACACGTAAGTGAGAAAGGGACTTGATGACAAGTCCCTACATGTATCACCGATAGTGACGCCGATAATGACCACCTTCTCAGAATTACATTGATAACGAAAACCAAAACATTTCTTATAAAATGTAAGCAATGGCAGCAAGCTAAAAGAAATAATAAAATAAATGGAATAAAACAGAGCATACTAAGTAAGTAAAAGTCACTAGGTGATGGGGGCAACATGCCTGCAAGCCAAAGGCTGAGTCCAAAACTAAAAATGCTCTGAGATAAAAGTCTAAAATCTAATAAAGCTAAGCTAAAAACATACAAAAGAGATTCAGGTGCTCATTACGAGTTTGGTGGTCACCAGACCGCCACAATGCAGGCTGCCATATTATGACCATGGCTGTGATCCCACCACAATACAGCCAAGTTTCCGCCAGTGCAGTCGGACCACCGCAGAAGGCAGTAGCCATCTCCAGGCCAGCGGGGTCCAATTCACTGCCGACCATATTATGAGTCAGTAGACCTCCAGGATTTCCTGGGCGGTCTGACTGCCACGAAAAGCCTGGCAGAAACTGTCAGTATAAAAGGAGACACTCACCTCCAGGTACACAGACGCAGCCACCATGGAACCTGAACTGGAGGTCTTCTCACTGCTGTATACCCCCACCTAGCACACACTGGAGGGAAGAGCAGTATGACACACCCACACACAGCACACACAGCACAGAGAGCAACGGCCACACACATGCAAACAAACTCCTGTAGCAACACACACATCTATAGATATATATGCACACACTAACTACACAAATGCATACGTTAAATACACACACCACGGCCAACAGACATGTGCCATTCACACAGCACACTGCATCCGCACACCACCGCCACTGTCAAACACATCCATACACAACACCCCACAATCACACAATGACAACAACAACACAAAGAAACAAACACATTGTCAGAGAGGCATATCGAACAACTCTACCCGACAACACATACTGGCAGCAATACGTAGCAACAACACACAATTATATAAATAGTACAGACATCCAAACAAGGCCTCAGGTGACACGCCATGTCCAAACAACGTACAAATGACATCACAGATGCATCACAATACACACAGACGCACACACCACTACCCAACAATGCCACACACAACCATAACAACACATCACAACAAGTACATAGCACAAGTCATCAACCCAGTGCATGCAGCAACACAAATACATACCATACACATACAACACAAATATCAAAGTATGCAAATATAACACAACCATGTTGAAGAAAATCCAGGACAATTTCTCAAGCTTGACATCTACATCTATGAGGGAAGATATATTGAATAAGTAAATAGTAAAAACCATGTACAAGTAAGGCCTGCTGGCCAGTCCAGCAAATGTCTTAAGTGCCCCAGGCACATTGGTCAGAGTCACATACCCCAACTTGACTCCTGACTACTAATCGGCCTCCACATGGCAGGAGCATCGATGGGGCAGGCAGGCACCTCACAGGTGGGGGGCTGTAAGGGAGATAGGGCTTGAAAGGTGGGTCCTTGGGTTTAGGTTTGAGAGGTGGGGGTTTAGGATTAGATTTTGATTGTGGGGGAGGGGGTTTGGAATTTGGGGTTGGGGTAGGGACCATATGCTTTGGACAGGGTAGTTTATTTGCAGAGAGAGGGGCATGGGCACTACTAGGGGGCCCATGGGAGGACTGGGAGGTGGAAGGTCTGGGTTGAGGCAGGGATGTATGGTGCTTTGGGGCATCACGGGATGGGACAGGAGCGGGGAACAGGTCAAGACTGGCAAGGAAAACCTTTTTTTAGGTACACAGGGGCCATCATGGGTAAAAGGTTTACGTTTGGAGCTAGAGGTAGAGGGAGTGGTTGCAGGAGGTGTTGGTGTGCTCAACGTGGATGAAGGTGTGTGCAATGTGTACTTGTGTGTGGTGGATGTATGTTGGGTAAATGAGTGAGAGCATTTATGTTTCTTGGGAGGAGGGTGAAGAGATTCAGGGAGATGGTATACAAGATGTGTGAGTGTATGTTAGGGTGGTGGCTGCAATTAAGGTGGATGTGCTGCATGTGGTTTTGAAGGTTGTCATGGTGAGTGCAGATGTGGTGTGTGGGGTGGATGTCTGCTGGTCTGCTCTTATGGTGTCTGCGGGTATGACAGGACTGGACTGGTGGCAGGATCAGGGAGTGTTGATGTAGTTATAGCAGGTGTTAGTAGTTATGTGACTGTGATGGAGGAGGTGGTGAGGGAAACAGTGTAGGGAGTGGCAGTTGTTGTGTCTGCAGGTGTGTGTTGACTGTGTACATGTTTGTGGTGTCCTGTGGTGCCTGTGTTTGTCTTTGCTCACCTTGTCTGTTGTTGCGGGGGAATACTGGTCTATATGTGTGCTCTGGATGGGTGAGGGGTGTTGGATTGGGCACAGGTAGCTGGAGGGGGGACGGAAGATGAAGGGACATTGGCTGCCATCAAAAAGGAGGCCAAAGCCTGAAATGATCTCTGCAGGCCAGCCAAGGCACCACGAATGCCTTCCAAGTAGGCATTACTTTGTTGCATCTGGGATGCCAGTCCCTGGATGGCATTCACGATGGTTGACTACCCCACAGAGATGGACTTCAAGGAGGTTAAAAGCCTCCTCAATGATGGCGACAGGGATGACTGGAGCTGGGGCAACCGCCAGGAAGCTTCCATCAGAGGAGGAATCCAAAGATGATGTAGCTGTACCAGTCTCCCCATGGTGCTCCCCTCGCCCTCCCTCCCACTGGTCCCTTCAGCATCAGTGGACTTTGCCTCCTGGGTCCCGTGGGCTGCAGATTCCCCACACACCAGTGCCCCTTCTCCTTCACCTGAAGATGCTGCTGCATACAAGAATAGAAGAGGATAGGGAGAGAGGATAGGAGAGAAAAAAAGGGAGGAAAGGGTCAATACCTACCCATCTAGTACACATACCAACAAGTAATTTACTCCTCCTCTGGCATGGCAAGGAATGGCTATAATACTTTGTCCCCAAATATTGGTCATGAAGACACGACCTAATATTCAAGCTGTTACCTTCTAATTCCAACAAAATGACTAGTTTGGACATGCTGCAGTCTGTCATCAGTCGTACTACAATGGTAAAAACTACCAACTACCCACATATACTTACCAATCTGACACTTTTGACGCATTGTTTTTCAAATGTCCTGGATAAGTACATTCCACACAAAATATAGGACAGGTTGGTAAAGGACTCATGATGTACAGAACTCCATTGACAATGCAATGATTTTACAGTAGAAGTTCCCTACTCACAGGACTTATTACCCAAAATCAACCCTAACTGGATGACATTGGCTATCTAAAGCAGACTCGGGATAGGGAATTAAGGTTTGGACATCATTCAACATAGGAGTGTGTCTAAACATAACTGGACAAGGAGGTATAGCAGCAACATATTACTGCTTGCATGGTGTTTAAAAGATAACTTACATTGCTTTTAAACAGCGGAAGTAATAGCCATGACTATAATTTTATCTAAGGTACACACACCTCATTAGTATCTAAGTAATCGAACTGACACAATAGAAGCCCGTACAACTGATATTAAACAGTCTGTACTCACCCCCTTGTGGCTGCTGGGCTGCTCTAAAGTGCCCATCTATCTCTGGGTAGATCACTGCCAATATGCAGGCCATTAGGGGGGGGGTCAGCGACCGACGGGCACCCCTCCCTCATTGGCAGGACCTCCCCAGGTGGGCCTCTGCAGTCTTCAGGGCCCAGCGTCTCAGTTCCTCCCACCACTTTCTGTAGTGGATGCCTCACAGGCTATGGACTGCCAGGGTCTGCACTTGCTTAGTAATGGCTCTCCTTAACCCCTTTTTCTGATGGGTGCTGACCTGCATGGGAGTCACAGACAAAAGGAGATATTTGTGTAGAGTTACAGTACACCTACGGCAGTGGCCTACACACAGCATGCACAGAACATGCTCATACAGAGTCCACAAACCATCATCATTCATACAACACAACACCAGCAGTCAATCATGTCAATATTCACACACTTTTGCTGCCAAACACTACCCTATCTGATAATTATTCCACATTGTGCTGACCTATTTATCTATAGCCCCATGCAATTGTCCATACAAGGGTAGGACCCCTTCCACTAGTTTCCCAAGTTCCTCCCGGGTGAAGGCTGGGACCCTATCTCCTACAGGATATGCCATTTTGGCTTCCAGATACAGAACACAGCAGTTCACGCAGTGGAGGTCTTGCTTGCTCGAGTAATAGGAGTCAAGTGAGCTGGGCTACAGAAGATGGCGGTCACAGCCATCGTAATCGTGACCCTCACCACCAGCAGTGATCGTCATTGGCCCCAGTTTCCGATAGACAACAATGTAAACCAAGGAGGAGTTTCACGGCGGTTCAGACCGCCTCCAGCCATGACGACTAACCTGGGCAGAATGAGGTCACTTCCATCTGTCTTCTGCGTGCAGGACAGGCAATTGCCATTTTACATATTTTTAAGATCTCTATGTCACCCTAGTGCATCATAGATTAATGTTAATCACTAGTTGCTTGATGTACGATGTCAACTCATGTGAATTCACTAGTGATGTAAGTGTCACCTGCCAACATGTCTGATGTATTATCTTTTCAATGTGTGGACGTTTGATAACTGTATCCAACTTAGCAATGAGTTTATTATATCTGACTTCCATCTCTGTAGAGACCCCTTGTGGCAAGTATAGCAATGGAATTGACAGCCAGGATGTCGCATTTGTGTAGTTTGTGAATAACTGTTTCCCTGTGTCAGGTATCAAATACCTTACATGACTTGTCTGTTTTCCACTTCTATGGTGTGCTTTAGTGACAACAGTGTAACAGATGTCCTGAAATTTGTTCTGTAATTTGTTCTGTCCTATGCCTTCATACTGCCCAATGGGAAGATTGAGAGATGCACCAGTCTACTGGCCCCTAGTCGCCATTGCTGCCATGGAAGAAAGACACATTATACAGACGTATCTCTGAACTGTCAGACCATCAGGGAGCTGTGTACCCAGTTGCAGCCAGATCTCCTGCCAGCCATGCATAATCCCTATGCTATCCCACCAACAGTACAGGTGTTATCTGTCCTACATTACCTTGCCTCCGGATGGTAACAGGTGGCAGTGGGACTTGCTGCGGGAATGTCACATCCGATGTTCAGTTTTGTGTTACAGGATGTACTGGATGCCTTACTCAAACACTTGAACAGCAATATCAGGTTCCCACAACGTGCTGATCTGTACACTGTGAAGTCTGCCTTTTATGACATTGCACATGTTCCACATGTAATAAGGGCAGTTGATAGCACCCACATCGCTTTGGTTCCTCTAAGGGCCAATGGACAAGTCTGCAGAAACAGAAAGAATCACTATTCCATCAATGTGCAGGTGGTGTGTCTTGCCGACCAATACATATCCCATGTGACAGCAATGTTTCCGGGATCTGTACATGATTCTTACATCTTGAGGAACAGCAGTGTACCACAAATGATGTAACGACTACAGAGAGAGAGAGAGAGGGCCTGGCTCATTGGCAAGTGTCTAACATCTATGCTACTTGACTTCTCAGTCAGCTTTATGTCTCTCATAGTTCCCTAATGATTTGAACCTTGTGCACACAGGTGACTCCGGCTACCACAACCTGCCCTGGCTCCTGACACTAGTGAGGCACCCTACAACAGATGGGGAGGACAATTACAATAAGGCTCATGGCCGAACGAGGCGTGTAATTGAGAGGACATTTGGGCTACTGAAAGCAAGATTCAGATGCCTACATGAGTCCGGTGCTGCCCTACAGTACAGAACACAGAAAGTCTGCCAAGTCATTGCAGCATGTGTCATAGCTGGACTCTTGCTCTAGGCAAGACTGCTAGTTTAAGGATGACAGTACTTATGTTTGTAGGTGACTATGCCTATCCTACAACAAGTCGCAACTGTAGTCCCAACCCTTCCAGCTCACTAGCAGTACCTCATCAAAAAACCCAAACAGTTGAAGGGGATTTGTGGCAGCCTTTACACATGGACTCAAAAGTATGACATCTCAGTGAGTGTTGTGGTTAAACCGAGATCACCCCTTTCTCACAGATACATCATGCCTCAACCAAACACAGGCAATAACGAAGATGCAGTAATGTTTCAATAATTTGTATTCAACACCATCTGCAATCTGCGGTAAATTGCATGGGCTGCAATGATTAGGATAATGAACAGTGCAAGAGACAGAACTGTGAACGCTATTCTGATAGACCTAACCTTCTACCCAAAGGAGAGCTGGGTATGTTAAACCTAATCTGCCAATGCCATGTCCCTGAGAAGAGCCCCCAACCCTTGTTACCTTGGAATGAGGTCTCTAGCTCAGACTCCGTAGGAACACGAAGCCCGAGTCAGTGTCAAGGCGACGTGCAGCATCGATAGCAGCGATGGTATCTGGTCGAAATCCATCTGATTATCTGTCTAAAGTGAGGTGTATTTATACAGATCTACTTGGACCCCTGACGTAGGTTGTTCTCAAACAATAGATAACACAGCATGGTTGGGATGGTAATCAATATAAACAATTCCCTCAAAAGCGTGAAGAGGGAAAGTACCTAATGTGAACACCTACAGTTTGTTTGTCTTTGTTTCTTGATCTGATGCCTTCGCAAGGTGGCACTGAAAACATAAACTTAAACAACTGGCCTAACTATAAGCACGGCAGCCATCTTAGAATAATTAATTAAATAAATGGGCTAAGACAGAGCAAGCTAAGTAGGTTAAAAGTCACTAGGTGACGGGGGCACGAGTCTGCAAGCCAAAGGCTAAGCTAACTCCTGTTATCCCATTAAAACAAACCAGGATTCACTACACATGCTGCATGCTTTACAGTCTTGCCCTGAGAAGACACATTCCACTGTTGGATGAGGAGGAGGTAGCAGCTGGTCCAGTGGCTCAGGCAGATGACTTTGGAACTGATGAGAAGGCAGATGAGGAGGATGCAGCTGACTCTAGGACTGAGTTAGTTAGGCAATTCCTCCAATGAATGACAGGTGTGTGTGGTCTAAAGTTAATGGAACCTCTAACCCTTTCTGCCTAGTGACATTGTCCCTCCTTGTGTTTTGCATCAGGGGACATGAGTGCACTACATCCATCTGTCTGTGTTATACATTTTGATGGGATGCTGACTTACCATCAGGGGAAGTGTAACTGCTATACTGGCAAAGTCATGTTGTATTTGCGGTTGGCATGGCATGAATTCAGCATAGGGTTCCCAATGCTGCATGGTTTCAAGACTGCAGTTTGGATGTCAATGGTCTGGCCTAACCCTATCACATAACAGTCCACCTACCCATCAGCACTGTTCCTAAAGCTAATGTCTGGTACCTACCTGTTTTAGACATTGCAAGATAGGTTTTCTGTTGTGCATCTTAGCTATGAGGGATTGTTCTTTTACTCTGCATGTGTGTGACCTACAGACCTACCCTGTAGATATGTGGTGATCTCCTCACTGCGGCAAGATTCCTGTGGATTGTATTACGTCCTGTATTTGTAATGGATGGGCAACATGGGAGACATCATTGAAGCTTTACTCTATCTTGATCTATCTTCAGGTCAGATGTGTGGTTCCTCTCTGGTTTCTGACATGACTGTTGGCACCCTTGACATTGGATTACAGTACAGGAAGGATGTCATGACATACCTGCTGGACATTCCTGCCACACCTGTCAGACATATTGACACCTATATGTGCATTTCAATTTATATCTTTCACAATAAATGGTGCTGGTGACAATCATGACATGTAAGCCATTACTGTGCTACAATGTGTTTATTGTGATTCAAAGCGCATTTGCGGAGGAGTGGGGTCATGGGGTTTGAAAGCATCGGAGAAGGTGTCCCAGCTCTTGGTTTTACAGGTCCATTCTCCAAGGGACGAAAGGAAATGGCGTTTTAGCAGTGGGAAGTCAACTGAGTGTCTCAGTGGCACACAAGGGAGAATGTTCAGAGATCACTTGCTGGCTGTGTTTTTGGTCTTGGCCTCAGGTCCTGGAGGATGCCTGGATGGATGACCTCGTTTGCGTGGGGAATCCCCAGCTGTAGAGGCAGGGGTGCTATTAGCCTGTGGTTCCTCTGGCTGGGCCTCCATTGTAGTAGCGGTGGCAGATGTAGATGGCACAGGTATTGATTGGCTACTGGTAGGGGCCTGCTGGTGGGTGGAGGATGCACGCAGGATGCTGGTAAGTTCAGTGAGCACCCCACAAATGGAGGCCATGGTGGCACTGTGTGCCTGCCACTGCTCCATGGACTCTGTTCCATTCGTGCCTCATCCCTTAACCCACAGTTGCCCTCCCACTGTCCCTTGCCCCCTGTGCCTGTGACCCTGGCAAAGTGTGTTGGTTCCCACTGACAGTAGGATCTTCATTGTCTTGGATGTTAGGGGTCGACCCAGGTCCCTGTACTGTGGGGCACACTGTAGATTGATATGTCCTTGGGACACAGGTTTGGAGAGGAGGGGTTTTCTGTGCTGTAGTGGCCAAAGGGGTGAGGGACTCAGATGTGGGCAGGGAGAAGCTGGTGGACTGACCAGTCATCCTGGATGGGCCAGGTGAGGCATCCCTTTCCAAGCATCCAGAGTTGTAGTCCTCAATTGGGCCTACTTCCAGGGGCTGACTGTCTGTCTCTGGCATCCTCTGCTACGATGGCAGTAGTATGGATACCTGGGATGGAGAGGAAGTGTGTTACATTGTTGAAATGTACTTATTGTTCACATGGTTGTTTGCAATCATAGCCATGACATGCTTTCCAGTGATGGCAATGACATCTGCTTGTCCACTGGCAATGTTTGAGGGCTGATGGATAGTACTGTTGTATGCTTGTAGTAGAGAAGCTTGTGGTCATCAATGCTGTCATTGTCATGTACTAGTGAGCAGTCCAAGTATCCTGAAGGTGAAGGGTGTACTTGCTACAGTGGGAGATATCAGTGCACTTGGTGGGCCTGTGTGGGATTAGTGGTAGTGGGGAGGTGTGACATGCAAGGAAGGGTATTGGGTTCTGGGTGGATTGGTTAACATAAGGGTGCTGTGAGGGGGTGTAAGGGTAGTGGGGGTACATGCTGTGCAGGGTACATGGTGCCCAGTGAGTGTTGTTGACTTATCAGAGTCCAGTCCTTCTGGTATTCCAGAAAGGCCCTCTGGGTACAGAATGGCCAAGACCTTCTCCTCCCACGATGATAACTCTGGGGAAGGAAGTGGGGGTCCACTGCCAGTCTTGTTGATGGCTATCTGGTGTCCTGCCGCCATGGATCGGACCTTCCCCCGTAGGTCGTTCCACCTCTTCCTGATGTCTTCCGTTATGTGTGGATGGTTTTCCACTGAGTTCACCCTGTCGATCCTCTGCCATAACTCCGTTTTCCTGGCTAAGGATGTATACTGGACCTGTGCTACAAACAGTTGTGGCTCCACTCTGATGATTTTGTCTACCATGACCCTCAACTCCTCGTCTGTGAATCATGGGTATTTCTGTTGTGACATGCTGGATGTGTTGTGGGTGGGGGGTGTGTAAGGTGCAAGGGTATGGGGTGTGCTGTTTGGTGAGGTGAGGTTCTGTGGTTTGGTGTACTTGTTGTATGTGGTGGTTGCATACAGTTGCAACGTTTCTTGTGTGTAGGGGTGCAGTTGTGTAGTGTGTGCTGCATGTTAGGTGTGGTGGTACCTATGGTATCCAGGTGTAGTGTCTTCTATTTGTGCGTTCTTCCCTTTCTCTGTGAAAAATTCAGGGTGCAAGGGGTTGTGGGTATGTCTGGGGGTGTGTTTTAGGTCATTGATCAGGTGTGTGAGGTGTGTCTGTATGTGTGTCAGGTGTGGGGTATTCGTACTGTCCAATGTGGTGTTGCGTTCTGATGTTGTTGAGTTTTTCACTGCAGCAGTTCAGACTGCCAATAGGTTACTGCCATGCAAAGACCGCTATGCTGATTTGTGGGTCGTAATATAGGGGGTGGGATGTTGCCAGCGTGGTGGTGTGGGTGGTGGGACTGCCTCCCTCCTGCTTCTGTTCAGCCTGGCAGTGTCGGTTTTTGGCTGTTTTTGAGGGGTCTTCAGTTTGTGATAATACGGCAGTCGTAATACTGCCAACAATGGCTGTCTTTTGGCGCCCACCACCACAGCAGTCTTCTGAAAAGGCCGCCAACCTCATAATGAGCACCTCTTTGTCAACCATGACAAGCAAGGCAGACCACATATAGGCCAAATTTAAAAAAGGCAATTTGATGTTATATGTTATATATGGGGAAAAAGTCAATGGTCAAATTCTTCAACAATAGGTATGGTTGTGTAGGAGGCTGGCCTGGCTTGTAGTGAGTACCAAGGGGTACTTACACCTTGCACCAGGCCCAGGTATCCCTTATTAGTGTATAGGGTGTCTAGCAGCTTAGGCTGATAGATAATGGTAGCTTAGCAGAGCAGCTTAGGCTGAACTAGGAGACGAGTGAAGCTCCTACAGTACCACTAGTGTCATATGCACCATATCATAAGAAAACACAATACACAGATATACTAAAAATAAAGGTACTTTATTTTTATGACAATATGCCAAAAGTATCTCAGTGAGTACCCTTAGTATGAGGATAGCAAATATACACAAGATATATGTACACAGTACCAAAAATATGCAGTATAGTATTAGAAAACAGTGCACACAATGTATAGTTACAATAGGATGCAATGGGGACACATAGGGATAGGGGCAACACAAACCATATACTCCAAAAGTGGAATGCGAACCACGAATGGACCCCAAACCTATGTGACCTTGTAGAGGGTCGCTGGGACTGTAAGAAAACAGTGAGGGTTAGAAATATAGCCCACCCCAAGACCCTGAAAAGTGAGTGCAAAGTGCACTAAAGTTCCCCAACGAGCACAGAAGTTGTGATAGGGGAATTCTGCAGGAAAGACACAAACCAGCAATGCAACAATGATGGATTTCCAAACGAGGGTACCTGTGGAACAAGGGGACCAAGTCCAAAAGTCACAAGCAAGTCGGAGATGGGCAGATGCCCAGGAAATGCCAGCTGTGGGTGCAAAGAAGCTGCTACTGGACAGTAGAAGCTGAGGATTCTGCAGGAACGACAAGGGCTAGAAACTTCCCCTTTGGAGGATGGATGCCCTACGCCGTGGAAAGTTGTGCAGAAGTGTTTTCCTGAAGAAAGACTGCAAACAAGCCTTGCTAGCTGCAAGTCGTGTGGTTAGGGTTTTTGGATGCTGCTGTGGCCCAGGAGGGACCAGGATGTCGTCAATTGCGTCAGGGGACAGAGGGGGCGCCCAGAAGGACAAGGAGCCCTCTCAGAAGCAGGCAGCACCCGCAGAAGTGCCAGAACAGGCACTATGAAGAGGAGTGAAACGGTGCTCACCCGAAGTTACACAAAGGAGCCCCACGTCGCCGGAGGACAACTCAGGAGGTCGTGCAATGCAGGTTAGAGTGCTGTGGATCCAGGCTTGGTTGTGCACAAAGGATTTCCACCGGAAGTGCACAGAGGCCGGAGTAGCTGCAAAAGACGCGGTTCCCAGCAATGCAGTCTGGTGTGGGGAGGCAAGGAATTACGTCCACCAAACTTGGACTGAAGAGTCACTGGACTGTGGGAGTCACTTGGACAGAGTTGCTGGATTCAAGGGACCTCACTCGTCGTGCTGAGAGGAGACCCAGGGGACCGGTGATGCAGTTCTTTGGTGCCTGCGGTTGCAGGGGGAAGATTCCGTCGACCCACGGGAGATTTCTTTGGAGCTTCTAGTGCAGAGAGGAGGCAGACTACCCCCACAGCATGCCCCACCAGGAAAGCAGTCGAGAAGGCGGCAGGATCAGCGTTACAGAGTTGCAGTAGTCGTCTTCGCTACTTTGTTGCAGTTTTGCAGGCTTCCAGCGCGGTCAGCAGTCGATTCCTTGGCAGAAGGTGAAGAGAGAGATGCAGAGGAACTCTGATGAGCTCTTGCATTCGTTATCTAAGGAATTCCCCAAAGCAGAGACCCTAAATAGCCAGAAAAGAGGGTTTGGCTACTTAGGAGAGAAGATAGGCTAGCAACACTTGAAGGAGCCTATCAGAAGGAGTCTCTGACGTCACCTGCTGGTCCTGGCCACTCAGAGCAGTCCAGTGTGCCAGCAGCACCTCTGTTTCCAAGATGGCAGAGGTCTGGAGCACACTGGAGGAGCTCTGGGCACCTCCCAGGGGAGGTGCAGGTCAGGGGAGTGGTCACTCCCCTTTCCTTTGTCCAGTTTCGCGCCAGAGCAGGGCTGAGGAGTCCCTGAACCGGTGTAGACTGGCTTATGCAGAAATGGGCACCATGTGTGCCCATGAAAGCATTTCCAGAGGCTGGGGGAGACTACTCCTCCCCTGCCTTCACACCATTTTCCAAAGGGAGAGGGTGTAACACCCTCTCTCTGAGGAAGTCCTTTGTTCTGCCTTCTTGGGCCAAGCCTGGCTGGACCCCAGGAGGGCAGAAACCTGTCTGAGGGATTGGCAGCAGCAGCAGCTCCAGTGAAACCCCGGGAAAGGCAGTTTGGCAGTACCCGGGTGTGTGCTACAGACCCGTGGGATCATGGGATTGTACCAACAATGCCAGGATGGCATAGAGGGGGCAATTCCATGATCTTAGACATGTTACATGGCCATATTTGGAGTTACCATTGTGAAGCTACACATAGGTAGTGACCTATATGTAGTGCACGCGTGTAATGGTGTCCCCGCACTCACAAAGTCCGGGGTATTGGCCCTGAACAATGTGGGGGCACCTTGGCTAGTGCCAGGGTGCCCACACACTAAGTAACTTAGCACCCAACCTTTACCAGGTAAAGGTTAGACATATAGGTGACTTATAAGTTACTTAAGTGCAGTGTAAAATGGCTGTGAAATTACGTGGACGTTATTTCACTCAGGCTGCAGTGGCAGGCCTGTGTAAGAATTGTCAGAGCTCCCTATGGGTGGCAAAAGAAATGCTGCAGCCCATAGGGATCTCCTGGAACCCCAATACCCAGTGTACCTCAGTACCATATACTAGGGAATTATAAGGGTGTTCCAGTATGCCAATGTAAATTGGTAAAATTGGTCACTAGCCTGTTAGTGACAATTTGAGAGAAATGAGAGAGCATAACCACTGAGGTTCTGATTAGCAGAGCCTCAGTGAGACAGTTAGTCATCAAACAGGTAACACATACAGGGCACACTTATGAGCACTGGGGCCCTGGCTGGCAGGGTCCCAGTGACACATACAACTAAAACAACATATATACAGTGAAATATGGGGGTAACATGCCAGGCAAGATGGTACTTTCCTACAGGTTGTGTAGGAGGTCCCCAAAGTAATCAAATGGGACAGCACCCAGGAAGGACTCCTCAGCAGCAGATGTCAGGTTGATCACAGGATTGGCGGAAGGATCCACAGAGCAGAAGTGCACAGAAGCCTCACACGCAGGATCACCTGCGCAGGCAGCACCACCGAGAGTGCCAGATACTGCGGGATCCAAGTAGTTCACAAGCAGTGGCTCATAAGTGGCCTCTGGAATCAACCTCAGTGTCATGGGACTTGACCGTGGATGAACCCAACTTGGGAACCTTAACATTTCCTTATCAACAGGAGGCACTGGCTGTATAGCAAAACACACCAACGGATACACGCAAAGAGACACTAGGTGCAATGAAAGACTAGTCGCATGCACCACAGGACTGGTCGGAATGTCAATGACCATCATACTTCAATTTTTCCAGCGACGGAGCATCAAAGTACTGTATCATGCTATCAAGACACAGCTAGGCTGGTTGTAGCTCCATCATTCCATTTAGCTGAGAAAGCACAACCAGTCTGTATCAGGAATGGCAGTAGCAGTTTTCAACCAATCAGCACCACAATTACAGGAAATACGCCAAACACACTCGAAAACAGTGAATGGATAGCTGAAGGAATGATTCCAAATACAGTCTGGAAAGTGGAAACAAATCCAGACCCAAAAGCTTTAAAAAAAGTATACACTCTCTGCAGTGCTCGAGGCGTTGAATAATCTGCAGACCAGCTCTCCAAAATGCTTGGGGAAGTTGGTATTTAATAATGATTGTATCTCAGCTGATGATCTCGCTATCTGGAGAGTGTACGTCTCCTTGGCCAATGTCAATGCCACTTGTTTTTGGAACAGTAGCGTCTTAAGCTTGTCAAAATTATCAATGTGAAGCCACATTTCTGCTACACTTATCTCTTATATGGGGGGGAATAAAAGATGTCCGCAACAAGTTGCAATTTGAGAAACTGAAATTGAGTAGGCAATTCCCGGTCTCATTCCACAGCAACCCTGATTGTTCTGAGCCACAAAACTTCCATACCAAAGCATATGAAATGCTGGACAAATCAAAGGGACAGGAGTACCCTTCAGAAACAATGTCAAGTTTGCTTCCTCCGCATTGCAAAAGCTATGAAGGGACACCTGTTTGCAAATTATTGAATGGCTAACCGTAGTCTCACATTCACTTCCGCTCAGAAAGACTTCTTTTTTGCTGTTCATACATTTGAACTCGAAAGGCAGCTCCCACTCTTCCTTAATATAGCTATCTCCTAGCTGCTCATTTCTGCCCGCGGAAAAATGTTTCAAGCATTTGGTGAACCGAAAGGTGGTAATCAGCAGATTTATAACCCTATTTACTAACCATACCTTCTCTGTTACAGTGAAAGGCAGCTTTTCTAGCTTTTCAATGTTAAGCATGGTATAACTTGCTTCCTTTTTAGCCATTAGCTGTTGTTCCCAGGACAAATTAAAGGAGCAAACAATTCACTACTGTTAATGTATTTCTGAGGGACACCACCATTTTTCTGAATCTGCAATGTTTAACCCAACTGCATGATGGAACTCATCTGACTTTGCCCATGTTGTAAAAGGGACATGCCATTCTGAATGATGTCAATCGCAGATGACCCGATATTATTAAGGGTATACATTCTGTTGGACAGAGTGTTCATGCCATTATCAACAACAGCTAAAGCCTTTTCCATATTTTATTATCTATCTGCCTAAATGTGCAACCACTTACATTTGAGAAAGCTTCCAGATCTCATTGTATTTGGCATACAGGGATCGGACCTAGCAAGAAATCCTGTAAGTCTACTTCCTCTGTTAGGAGACTAAGATGTTCTTTAACTGCTGCTAAGGTGTTAATGCGTAACCATTGTAGGCACAGCTTTCCCATACTGTATGTAGTAACCATACCAGAGTGTTGACATGAGACATAGCGAGGGTCTAGCCAGCTAATTTTGAAACCCCCTGAGGAATTAACAAAATATGCTTGATACCCATTTGTGTCCACAGCCCACAATAACCACCCACTGGGACTTGAAAGTGAGGAATTAAAGTTACCATTCCGGACCCAAGCGTTCAATACTTCCCCTGAGACATTCAGGGATGTTTGCCAATTGGTGAATGTGGCTGGTGTGGGGATACTGAGTTCATTCAGCTCTTTTATTTTTGCTAACGCCAAGCAGGCTGTTTGTTGAATTGTGTCATTTAAAAATATCATTTGTACAGGAATCGGGCATGCTCTAAACAAAGCTTCCCTACCCTGAATTTGCCAATCTTGTGTTCCCCAAGTACTTTTCAAATCTATGGTGCTCTTCCAGTATTCATAACCTTTAACAGCAACCCGAGAAACAAAGGAATCTAGATTAATTTGGTGGCGGTTAGCAAAAATTTCTGCATTTTAGAAGGTGATATTTAAAATAACAATACTCTGCATTTTAGTGTCATATCCAGAAAAATATGCAAATTTATCTATATATGTTTTGGGGCTCCCCACAGGTGGAGTTGACAATGTGTTCCCACTGTGTGCAATTAAATACTGCTCTATGTCTAGTTGTTTAAAGTAAAGTACCCAATGATGATAGCAGAACATTTTGACAGGAATAAGGCTTGAACATATTCTCAAAAGCTAATGATGGGCAGTAATAACCAGAATACAGTCTCACATAGCACCCTTGCTTTAACTCTGTTTGACACTTGGAGTTTGTTTTCCAGAACATAATTATGCCTGGACTTGTTTGGTCCTAGTTTCCTGATCAAAGTGCACCTGCTAGATCAGTTTCACAGTATGCTGATGACTCGTGCAGAACCAATCAAGCCTACACAATGAGCTCCCCACGAGCGCTCCAAAATGACTCATTATAATGAAGTAAACACAAAGGCCCATATTTATACTTTTTGACGCTAAACTGCGCTAACGCAGTTTAGCGTCAAAAAATTTTGCGCCGTCTAACGCCATTCTGAAGCGCCATGCGGGCACCGTATTTATGGAATGGCGTTAGACGGCGCAATCAGACCGGCGCTGCCTGGTGTGCGTGGAAAAAAACCACGTAGACCAGGCAGCTCCGGCGTTGGGAAAAAATGACGTTAGGGCGTCTTAAAATGGCGCAAGTCAGGTTGACGCTAAAAAATCGTCGTAACCCGACTTGCGCCATTTTTTTTCGACGCCCATCCCCCATCAACATGACTCCTATCATTGTAAAGATAGGAGTCATGCCCCCTTGCCCAATGGCCATGCCCAGGGGACTTATGTCCCCTGGGCATGGTCATTGGGCATAGTGGCATGTAGGGGGGCACAAATCAGGCCCCCCTATGCCACAAAAAATAAAATAAAAAATACTTACCTGAACTTACCTTAATGTCCATGGGATGGGTCCCTCCGTCCTTGGGTGTCCTCCTGGGGTGGGCAAGGGTGGCAGGGGGGGTCCCTGGGGGCATTTTGAGCCCACTTGTCTCTTAACGCCATGCCTGACCCAGGCGTTAAAAAGCGGCGCAAATGCGCCGTTTTTGGCCACGCCCACTCCCGGGCGTCATTTTTGCCCGGGAGTATAAATTCCACGTAAAGGCCTGGGAGTCATTTTTTAAGACGGGAACGCCTCCCTTGCATATCATTAACGCAAGGAAGGGGTTCACGCTAAAAAATGACGCACACTCCGGGCACTTTGGCGCCCAAAGCGTCTAACGCCATAGTATAAATATGGCGTTAGTTGGCGTTAGTTTAGCGTCGAATTTGCGTAGAAAAAAACGACGCAAATTCGGCACAAACAGAGTATAAATACGGCCCAAACTATCTGTCACCACATCCTGAATGACTCATCATAAGGTGATAAAAGCAATCAGCCATGTGGTTCTAAATGACTCATCACCAGATGGTAAACATATTCAGTAATCATGAACATTGTAAATGACTCATCACAGACAAGAGACATAAGCTATTTAAACCCACTCCACCCTTGAACCGGCGCTTCGCGTTGAGAACCCAGAGTCTGGTCAATCCTCCTCGGACCCTCAAAGACCCTAAGTTCAGAGCATCTACTTACTGCAAGTAGTTTCTTCCGAAGACTAGAACCTTATTCCTTGACTCCCAAATAGCTTTGCACCTGTTGGAAACAAGAAAAGACAAGATTAAAAGGTAAAGGCTAACCGCAGTGCTGCGTAGCATGAATTGATAAGAAACAGAAATTAGAACAAGCATGCCTCTTCCCTCCTTTCATTGGATTGCACTAGTATCACAGCGGCATGAGGTGCACTGAGCCTTCCAGAAAAGAACCAATTTGAAAAAGTCAACTATTCCACCAACAATATACCACAACCAGATGGACTCAGCAACAATATGCATATACATGTTAAATCAGGAGGCACTTCAAGCCAAAAGGTGAGATTCTTTTCATACCTCACCAGTAAATTATTAGTTGGAAAATGTTCTCGACTGCATAGCCAGTTTACTGAGACATGCTTGTACAAAAACAGAATTCTATATCTGTCCCTATAAACTACTCATTCTCCCGACTACCAGCAACTCTTCCTATCACTCCCACAATATCAAGCAAGTTTCCATTGCGCCCCCTAGAAGAAGATCTTCCCCTGGATACAGAGTTAACTAAAGAACAAGGAGATGCGAGGTGAGTCCCTATTGCCCCTGAAACCCAAAAGGAATGGCTCCTTTTCTCAGGTAAGAGAGTTCCATTGATCCTGACAGAACATGAAGCTCGCAAATAAAAAGGTTGTCTGGACGAAATGGATTCACAGGTCACCCTTCAGGGTTTGGCAGCCATGTTGTCTGCCATACAGGCAAAAAATTCCACCATAAAACAATAAATGGCCTCTATTCAATGTCAATTAGCACAAACAGGTAGAACCTCACACATAGGGGAAAATATAAGTTCACAAGGTGCCTCAACCTCCCAATCTTCCACACATCTTCAAGTAATTACCCTAGTACCAGTACCACTGGCCCCTCCTGAATGGTTTTATGGAGATAGGAAGAAATGTGACATTTTTATGAAACAATGCCACCTATAATTTATGGCAAAATCCACAGCATTTAAAGATGATGATTCCAATGTGGCATTTATCCTTTCTTATTTAGTGGGAGACGCAGCCCTATGGTCAATACCCCTAGTTTAGCAGGATGACCCACTGCTGTACAATTATAGATGATCTAAGGAAGCAATGCAAAGGTTGTTCACCCAGCATTCCTTCTTGCAGGCTGCGGAGAATGAATTGTTAAGTCTTAAACAAGGGTTGTCTGATCTACTGCATTATATAAATATGTTTAACTGATTAGTTATTGAAACAAATTGGCCTGAAGACTAAAGAGTGTTTCTTTTCTACAAGGGCTGAAAAGATGAATTAAAAGATCTGCTGTCACAACTAGTAGAACTTCCAGAAGAATATTCAGACTTCATAGATCTTGTAGTTAAGTTCAATCATAGGTTCCAAGAAATGAAATCAAGGAAAGGCAAGAATTCAGACCACAAATTAATCATTTTCCAGAAAAAACTTGAAAATGAAACCCTTACAAAGCCACCTCTTGCTGGGCGAATCTATACAAGAAGGTACAATTATGGTCCCTTTATCCAAAGAAGAGAAAGAGAAATGTAAGAAATTAAATCAGTGTCTATATTACAGGAAGACTGGCCATTTTGTTAAGGAATGTTTGGATCGTCCCCAAAAACCCGAGGTCACTGCAGGAACTTCTTTGGCAAGTTCAAGCCAGGCTCTACAGCAGTCGGAAAATGAGGAAACTCAATAGGTGATGAAGTCCGCTTATCAAGAACAACAAGGAAGACCTCGTACTCCCATCCATGCTCGGCTTACCACCATTTAAATATAACTGTTTTACTAATTTTGTTCTCAGGCCAAGAATGGAAGACAGAAGCACTCATAAATTGTGGTGCCACTGGAAATGTCATAGATACCCAATTTACTGAAAGTGTAGGTATACAAATAGTATCAAAGCCACAACCAGAGATTGTGCAGGTGTTAGATGGTAAGGAACTCACCTCAGGCCCAATACAGTTCCAAACAGAGGCACTCACTATGAAGTGTGACAATAAACATGAAGAACAGATATGTTTCAATATAATTAATGCGCTGCAGTTCAAGCTCATTCTAGGATTACCTTGGTTGGTAAAACACAACACAAAAATTGATTGGCAAAAACAAGTAGTCTGGCTAGAGTCCCACTTTTGTACTAGGAACTGCTATGTTTTTCTTTAACAGAGCAGCCATTTCCTAGCCTTCAGGCTAAGAAAAATCTCAGAGCAGAACCAAACATTTTCATAATAGACGGGCCTCCCACAATTTAAGCCGATCTGGCAGATGTATTTGACAAAACGAAGGCAAGCACCTTAACTCCTCATCCGGAATTCAACTGTAGAATCGATCTTGTCCCGGGAGTCAAACTTCAATGCAGCAGAATATATGCCCTCACAGAACGAGAGAATGAGCATCTTTGCAAATATCTGGATGAGTACCTAGCTAATGGTTTTATCTGCCAGTATAGGTCACCAGCGTCTTCTCCTCTCTTTTTTGTGTCAGAAAAAAGTGGGGAAGAGCTGAGACTGTGCATCAACTACCGTGCATTGATTGACATTACTATTAAGAACAGGTACCCCCTTCCACTCATTCCAGAATTACTGGACAAGATCAAAGATGCAGTAATATATATAAAGTTGGACCTAAGGGGAGTTTACCATTTGGTGCGAGTCAGGCATGGACATGAAAGATAACTTCCTTCTGGACAAAAGTTGGGTTATTTGAATAGCAAGTAACGCCCTTCGAGATTTGTAACGCCCCGGCTGCTTTCCAATTCTTTATAGATGAGGTTCTACGAGAATTCATAAACATTTGCTATATTGTCTATATTGACGATATTCTCATTTACTCCAAGAGTCACAGAGGTGACCTTCTTAGGGTACTTTCTAGGATCAGAAGGCATAACAATGAATGACAAGAAGGTGGAAGCTGTAGGAAATTGCCCAGCTCCAACTACTCTAAAGCAGGTCCGAAGCTTCCTAGGATTTGAAAACTTTTATCGTCGCTTCATCCACAATTTCTTCGAAGTAGCCCATCCCATCACGCATCTTTTGCATGAAAGTACAACATTCCACTGGAACAAAGACCCTCAAGAAGACTTTCAGCAGTTAAAAAACGAAATTCACAGAGGCACCTATTCTAGCCCACCCTTCTACTAGCCAGCATTTTATAGTGGAAGAAGATGCTTCTCAAAATGCCCTAGGGGGAATAATGTCTCAACTAGATGATATCACAGGATAAATGCACCGGATAGCTTACTACTCTAGAAATTTTTTGCCCGGGGAGCAAAACTATCCCATTGCAGATAGAGAACTATTGGTAATAATGGCAGTTTTTGAGAAATGACATCAATATCTATTAGGAGTCCGACACCCAGTAACAATATACACAGATCACAGAAACCTACAATTTTTGCACTCCGTCCGGGCCCTCAAAGCTAAAAAGTTAAGGTGGACTCTGTTGTTTAATGATTATGATTTCATAATAATGTACCAGCCAGGTAAAGAAAATGCCAAGGCAGATGCCTTGTCCTGACTTGGAGACAAGAACACTCTCCAGTACAAGAAGAAACTAAGCCCATAATTTCCGCAGAACACTTTCAGGAACTATAATCTCCTCTAACTTCATTGGAGACATTAAACAAGAAATAAAAACAAAGTCAACACAGGAATGGATTACAGTATAGCCCAAGTTAGTATTGTAAGATGGGTTACTGTTCTATGAGGCCGATATATTTATATCAAACTAAAGTTTGCAAGAACAGGCGCTCCATTTATTTCATGACTCCACATTAACAGGGTATCCAGGGAACCAGAAAACTCTGCAACTAATTTGAAGATACCGCCGGTTGCCAACCTTGCCCAATGACGCATCAAGTTAGAGATGCCTGTGGGACCTGCGCCCAAGGGAATAGGACAACTGATCCCCTAGCTGGCTATTACACCCTATTCTAGTCCCTCCCAAACCTTGGCACAGAATATACATGGATTTTGTTGTAGAACTCTCAAAGGCTTCCTCAGGACATACTACTATTTTAACCATTATAGACCATCTCTGCAAGGCCGCACACCTAGTACCTTTAAAATAACTCCCCACAGCTTAGGAGTATGCGCATATCTTCATGCAAAATGTGGTACATTTGCACAGTTTACCTTTGGTAATTATTACCAATTGGGGTTCCCAGTTCATAGCTGCATTTTGGTCAGAAATTTGTACATCACTAGGCATAGAAGCACAACTATGAACAAACTATCACCCACATACAAATGGTCAAGCCGAGCACCTGAACCAGATCATGGAGCAATTTTTACGTTGCCTTCTACTCACTTGCGATCACACTTGGTCAGACCTATTATGGGTAGTAGAATTTGCCTACAATAATTCTAATCATAGCTCCACAGGCATATCACCATTGTATTGCTTTGACTGGAGAACACCTGCAAATTACTCTATGGTTGGGCACAGCAAACAGTCCAGTGGTAGCAGTTGCTGAGTATCATGAAATAATTAATAAACATATACACACCACCCAACAACAACTAGCACAAGCCAAGGAAACATACAAACACCATGCAGATAAACACCGCAAAACGCACCAACATACAAAATGAGAGATAAAGTGTGGTTGTGCACAAACAAACTGCCATTAACAGGGACAAAACAACTAAAACCTTGCTATATTGGTCCATTTGCCAATAGTCTGGTCATGTGGAGTCGGGAATGCCCTAGAGGCAAAAGCAGGGTCCTGGTCCGAGTGGAATGCTGCAACAGCATATGTACTGATAAAGACCAGCAAGTCTTAAATAACAGTTTGAGCGTCAGCCAACCGCTGTGGCCATACCCACAGGACCATACAACAAGAATCAACAGCGACTAATATGTATTTGTATGCACCATCAGGTTGTAAGGGACCACAGTGGTTCAGGTACACACGTAGTAGTGGTCTTTCAGACACTAAGAGGGATGTCTGCAGTGGACGTTTGATGTTGGAGCCCTTTATTTGCTGGCAAATGTCAAAGCAAAGGACATATTGCTTGGCCTGTTTGTACAGACCCGGCCACAAGAAGCATTTCTGTTAAAGTGATATTGTGGCTGCTACACCACCGTGAGCAGATGTGACACTCTCATGCGCTGCTCTGATGAGATCTAATCTCTAGTCTTGGTTGGGGATCACTCGAACTCCCACCCTAGTAACTGTTGCAAAGTCAACATTCTGTGCACTGATATGGTAGGAATATTTTACAGGGTATGCTTTTGGAAGAGGCTTGCCCTAAGCCAAAGCTTTCACAGCAGCCTGAATCTTATTATCCAATCTCATGTGAGAACAAGTCACTGTAGCAACAGAAGGTGTAGCTACTGCTGATTTGGCCTCTTCATCAGCCAAAGTGTTTCCCACAACATGTACTACTAGATGTTGATGGGCCAGTGGATATACAACATGAGCATCTGGTAGCTTATACTTTAGATCAGCCACCCTCCCCCACAGAGTATTGTGTTTTATGGTGTTCCCCTTTGAGTCGCTGAACCTGTTCAACTGCAAATGATTAAGATATTCATTATACGACTGAACACAGTAATACGAATCACACACAATTAATGTTAGCTGTTCCGATCTGTATGTTCCAGTGCCAGGATGAGAGCATTCAGCTCAGCCAACTGAGCGGCACAATCCACCAGGATCTGCATATAGGTATGTTGAGGGTGGAATACACCACATTCATCAATCCGCTCACAGCTGCGCAACTGGCTCAGTATTGATGTTTTGTACCTACAGATAGTTGTGCTGCACCATCAGTGTAAATGGCAGTTTGGTATCTTTCAAGTGGCAAGATGTTAGTAGGTGTGGGATGATCCTGTACATGTTGGAAAAATTATTGTGTTTGAAGTTTTGGGTCAAAAATGTAGTCAGAATCAGTGGCAGTCAGAGAATCCAACATGGATGCATTGCTTTAGCGTTAGGAACACTTGCTTTGATGATAGCCTCTAAGGCTGGCACTGGGGTATTAACAATAATGCGTTTCCCTTGGGCAAGTGGCCTCTCCTTTATAAAGCCATCCGTACAGCAGTCATAATCTTTTCTGTGGGTGCAACATGTTCTGCGTTGGAGTGCAAATGTGATTTGTATGCTGTGGGCGGACATTCAATGGCGGTAAACAATTGGCGGTACATACCGCTGTGCTCAAAATGGACACACACAAACAAAACAACACCACATTGGACAACCCACACCACTATAAAACACACACCCACATTACCCACAACCCTTTACCATTCCAAACCATTGCCAGCAGAGAGACATCAAGACCCCAGACACAACAAGAGCGACACACTATACACACCTATACACCACTCATGCATCCCATATAACACACCCCAACACTTTACCCAACACACCCTCACCTACTCACCTCACACAACACCCGTGGCACCACAAAGACACCCCTGCTTCACAGAAGAGGAGCTAAGGGTCATGGTAAAGGAAATTATCAAGGTAAAGCCACAGTTATTTGGAGCACAGGTAAAGCAGATATCGATAGATAGGAAGATGGAGCTATAGTGGAGAATCGTGGACAGGGTCAATGCCCTGGGACAGCACCCAAGAACTAGGGATGACATCAGGAAGAGGTGGAACGACCTACGGGGGAAGGTACGTTCCATTGCAGTAAGACACCAGCTCGTTAAAAAGAGGACTGGCGGTGGAACCCCCTCCTCCCCCACAACTAACAGCATGGGAGGGGCAAGTCTTGGCAATCCTGCATCCTGAGGGCCTGGCCAGAGGAGGAGGAAGACTGGGCTCTGGTAGGTCATGTCTCTACTACTACTACCCCCCCACCTGCATGCCATCACATATCCCCATCCTCACCCTCACTCCCATTACTACACCACCTCCCACATCACATCTCATCTATCCCAATGCCAAGCCCTGCATGCTCTACCAATGCATGGACACCACTCACAGCCCTGCATGGACACTTATCACTAAAGCATGCACACCATAGAGAACTAACAATCCCACCATACACCAACACACACAAGTGAAAGCTGCCAGGGCAAATACAACCAAAGAGGGCAAGCCACAGATGCACAATATGTCAGACACAGTAACCATAACATATAATTTACATCCCCGCAGGTACCCCAGCCAATGTCAGTGGAGAGGAGATGCCAACAATATTCGGTCCCCTACTAAAGAGGCCCACAGTGATGTCAGCAACTCTGGTCTTCAGGATCTGGATGACCAACCTGGCTCATCAGGGACCTCTGGACAGCCGGTTACCCAGGCCCAGTCACACACCACCATAAAGCCTCCCCCATCAGGAAACACCACCACAGCACCCACCCAGCGTACCCACACCTCTGTCCCCCGGACACGTCAATCAGCAGTGTGTCCACCTCTACAGGGACCCCAGGTCACACCTCTCCCCCAAGACAATCAGGGACCTGGAGTCAGTGGCAGTGGGCACACGGTTCAGGGACAGAGGCACTGGACAACAGGGAAACTGGGAGGACTGCTGTGTGCCAGGGGGAGGGCAGACCCAGGGAACCGACTCTCCAGGAGGCACTTGCAGAGATCCTGGGAGCCTACCAACATTCCCAGGACATGATGGGCCAGATCTTGGACAATGTGCAGGAGAACAGACGGCTGCAGGAGGGGCAGTTCCAGGGGATCAGGGAGGACTTGCAGGCCATCAACAACACCCTGATCTCCATAGCAGGGGTGCTGGCAGACATGGCCAACATTATGAGGGAGGCAGTCACACAATAGCGTGCCCCTGCCACTAGCCAGACATCTGAACAGCCTTCCACCTCCGCTGCCGCTTGCACCCCTCCCCCTGCAGAAGGAGAACCCGCCCGCAAACGTTCCCTGCAATCCAGACAGGAGCCAGAGACACTTGCCAAGACCCCCGCCAGGAAAATAGACTCTCCTGATTGTCACCCTGTCCACCTTGAACTGCCATTGCTCCCCTTCCTATGTCCCCTTGGATAATGCACCTGTGCTACAACTAGACTGGAACAATACCCTGGACTTGACTCCATCATCACCCCATTCCATTGCACTTGCCCCTCGATATTTTAGCACTTCAATAAACACCCTTGGAAAAAAAAGAAGTCTGGAGTATGTCATATTTTCAATTATGTATCCGTTGAAACAGGTACAAACATTGCAATTCAACTCTACTGAAAATGAGCAGAGATTAATGAACTGTAGCTGGCTAGGAGTATATGTGAGGTCACCAACATATGCAAAATGAATTGCCAGAGGAAACAGTAAGTGGGCATAGAAGTTGGAAATATCAGCATGCCAGTGCCACACAAATGTCATTGAAATGTGAAGTAACACTGTTCTACCTGTGTGTCATTGGAAGTATTGTCTGATCACTGATTTTCTGTTGGCCTCATCCTCATCCTCTGACTCCTAATCCTCACTGTCCACAGGGTCCTAAGCTGGCACACGGGCATCTCCAGCCTCCTCCTCCTGCAGAAAAGGCACATGGCGTCTCAGGGCCAGGTTGTACAACTTGCAGCATGCCACTGCTATTTGGCAGACCTTCTTGGGTGAGTAGCAAAGGGATCCACCTGTTAGATGGAGGCACCGGAACCTGGCCTTCAGGAGGCCAAAGGTTCTTTCAATTATCCTTCTGGTTCGCCCATGTGCCTCATTATAACATTCTTCTGCACTTGTCCTGACATTCTTCACAGGGGTCAGCAGCCATGATAGGTTTGGGTAACCAGAGTCACCTGAAAATATTGAGGGACAAGATTTAGCTACACACTATCCTATATGGCCCACACCGTACCTATACACCAACATATACTGGGTGGGAACCAGGGCTCACCTATTAGCCACACCCCGTGCCTCTGTAGTTGGGCCATCACATTTGGGATACTGCTATTCCTTAGGACAAAGGCATCATGCATCGACCCAGGATACTTAGCACTGATGTGGGAGATGTACTGGTCCGCCAAGTGCACCATCTCTACATTCATAGAGTGGAAACTCTTCCGATTTCTGAACACCTGTTCATTCTGAAGGGGGGACAAATGAAATATGTGTTCCATCAATCACCCCAATTATGTTGGCGATATGTCCCATTGCATAGAACTCTGCCTTCACTGTGGCCAAATCTTCAACCTGGGGAAATACAATGTAGCTGCACATGTGTTTAATCAGGGCAGACAACACTCTTGTCAGCACTATTGAGAACATTGGCTGTGACATTCCTGCTGCCAAGCCCACTGTCACTTGGAAAGAACCAGTTGCCAGGAAATGGAGAACTGATAGCACTTGCACAAGGGAGGGGATCCCAGTGGGGTGACGGATAGCAGATATCAGGTAAGACTCCAATTGGGCACACAGCTCTGAGATTGTAGCCCTGTCCAGTCTAAAGGTGAGGATAATGTGCCTGACCTCCATTGTTGCCAAGTCTACCCGGGGTCTGTACACTGGGGTATGTCTCCAACTCCTATTCAGCCATAGCGGTAGGAATCTATGGGGCAAAAGAGTGAGGAGCCGGTCACAAACTGAACAATGGAGCTGTAACAGAACTTTGCATGCTGTTAGCTTGTAATGGGTAAGTGTGATTTGTCAAGTATGTCCTAATTTCACCAGTAACACAGCAATTTTCCAGAGCCTGCCCCTCCCCCCCCGAAATGGAGTCTGCGAGTCCTGTGTGGAGGGACAGGTGGAAGTGAGTTAATTCCGCTGACATTGTGTGCTGTTGTGGGAGCGGTTGGGAACCACCGTGCAAATCCTCATTGGTTTACATTGGGCCCTATGGGTTGCAGTGGCCAATGGTAATCTACGCCGGTGGTGACGGTATGCACCACTGCAAACGTGACCACCATGTTCTCTCTGATCCCTCACTTGCTCCTGATCTTCTACAGGAGAGGACCTACACTGCATGTGCTGCTGTGACCTGTGTCTGGGACCCATGGCCCGTGTGACCAGGGAAAAGGGCCCCAGCCTTCACTTCGGAGGAGTTGGAGAGACTGGTGGATGGGGTCCTACCCCAGTGTGGGCTGCCGTATGGGCCTCCAGACCAACAGGTGTGGGCACAATGCATGTGGCATGAACGCATGGACTGGTGTGTGTGAAGGCATCGTGTAAGTGGGGTGGGTGGATGTCCTCTGGGTGGCATTTAAGTTGAGTGCTGGGCAATGTGTGTGTAATTGGAGATGTGAAGGGATATGGTGGGCCATAATTGTAACAGACAGGACTGTTTGTCTAAATCTATTTTCCTGTGTGTATTGCCTCTGAAGGTCAGTGCCCATCAAAAGAAAGGCATATGGCATGCCATCGCCAAGGAGATGCGGACCATGGGGGTCTGTGGCAGGCGGAGCACCTACTGTCTCAAATGGTGGGAGGACCTGAGATGCTGGGCATGGAAGACGGCGGAGGCCCAGCTGGGGATGGCCTACTAACGAGGAAGTGGTGCCCGTTGAACCCTGACCCCTCTGATGGTCTGCATACTGGCAGTGGCCTACCAGAGCTGGATGGGCACTTGAGGGCATCACAGCAGCCACAAGGAGGTAAGTACAGTGCCCATCATCTCTACTTATGCATGGTAGGGGGGTACCCGGGTGGGGGATGTGTGTCAGTGGGTGCCCCTGCGTCAGGCCTGACATTGCAGCGTAGGTCCCCTGGTGGCTAGGGTTCAGAAGGGAAAATCTTGCTACCTACCTCGTAGGCATACACTACTGGTCATGGCTGTGTGGGTCCCAGGTGTTTCCTGCATTTGGCAGTGTGTGCCCCTCCCCATGCCTTGGCTGCTAACTATTTCTCTGGTAGTGCTATGGCATATTGCGTAGGCCTGTTCCCTGTGTGTAAGGGTGTTGTGTATGCCAACGGTGGTGTAGGTGCAGCCACTGACCAAGTGTATACTTTGTCTCTCCCCCCCTTTTTGTTTTGTCATCCTGTCCTTATGTGCATTAGCATCATCTGGTGGAGGAGCAGAGGCACAGGTGACGGAGGGAGCTGCATCCCCCAGGACCCAGGAGGCAGAGTCCACCAACCCTGAGGGCACCAGTGGGCCCTGCTGCCCTGAGTGAGGAGGCTATTGACCTCCTGAGATTCATCTCCGTAGTGCAGTAAACCATTGCGAATGCCATCCAGGGGCTGGCAGTCCAGATGCAACAGACTAATGCATTCCTGGAGGGCATTCACACTGGCTTGGTGGCCCAACAGAGATCGATCCAGGCTCTGGTGTCCTCTCTAATGGCAGCCATTGTCCCCGCTTCTACCCTCCCCCGTCCAACTTCCTCTTCCCAGTCCCATTCTTCTCAACCCCAACCCATCCCAAGCACACAGCCAGACGAGCATGCACACAAGACAATGCACAAGAGTGGTACAGCAAACACAAGCACCACATTTCATCCCACAAGCACTCACACAAACACCATCCAGATGCAGACACACTAACATCCACTATTTCCATTGTCTCCCCCTCCTCCTCCTCCTCCACTTCCCACCCAATTCCGTCCGCATTCACAGCTGCATTCACTACCTCGTCATCTACTACCAGCATCATCACCACACCAAGCAAAGCACACACCTCACTGGTAGACACCTCCAAAACAGCCATGCACACGTTTCCTGTGTCCTTTCACACTGTGTCTGTCCCCCCCAAGGTACACAAACACAAACACTCAGACACCCAACAGCCATCCACCTCACAACAGCATACAGGCCATGCACCGGCACCCAAAAGCAGCAGACAGACACCTCCAACAACCACTCCCTCTTCCTCCACTCCCATTCTTTCTCCTTCTTCCTGCCTCAATGTCCCTAAAAAACTGTTCCTATCCACCATTGACCTCTTCCCTACCCCTCCCCCCATCCTGCACGTATAGGCAGGTTTGGAAGAACTCAGCCAAGCACCTCAGCCACCCAGTCCATGGGCCCTGTCGTCACTACATCCACTTGTGGTAAAAAAGGATCCAGGCCACAAGTCCTGAAGGTGAAGGAGACTGCACTAGGCAGCCTCAAAGGAAAGGAGCCTGTCCCGGCTGCCAGAAAGAGCAAGGAGCCTGCCCCAGCAGGCAAGAAGGGAAAGGAGCCTGCCCCAGCTGCCAGGAAGACAAAGGAGCCTGCACCAGCAGGCAAGACGGGAAAGGAGCCTGCCCCAGCTGCCATGAAGACAAAGGAGCCAGCACCAGCAGGCAAGAAGGGAAAGGAGCCTGCACCAGCAGGCAGAAAGACAAAGGGGCATGGGACAGGAACTGTGATGGAGCCCCCACCACCAACCATGGTTGTGCAGCCATCCACGGTTGCAGGGGATGGGCAGGAGCCTCACTCCCCCAGCAGTACCACCACCTCCACTGAGCAGCCATCCAAGGTTGCAGGGGATGGGCAGGAGCCTCCCCCCACCAGCAGCACCACCACCTCCACTGAGCACCCGTCCAAGGTTGCAGGGGATGGGCAGGAGCCTCCCCTCACCAGGGGCAGCACCACCACTAAGCAGCCATCACTGCTGGCTGATGGTATGTAATCCTGCCTCCATGGGCTGCTGTGCGGCCTGCCCCCTGAAACTTTAGTGGGCATGACACCCACCTGAGAGACTGGGACATTGCACTCCCCAGAATCAAGAGCACAGGGCATGATGCCCCCTCAAGAACCAGTGGGTAAGACACACATGTGCCCAGCACTCCCCAGGATCAAGAGCACAGGGCACAAGGTCCCCTCCAGAACCAGTGGGTAAGACACCCACAAGCCCAACACTCCCCAGGATCAAGAGCACAGGGCACAAGGGCCACTCCAGAGCAAGTGGGCAAGTCACCCACTTGAGAGACTGTGGCCTTGCACTCCCCAGGACCAAGCACAGGACATGTTGCCCCCTCCAGAGCAAGTGGGCAAGTCACCCACTTGAGAGACTGTGGCCTTGTACTCCCCAGGACCAAGCACAGGGCATGTTGCCCCCTCCAGATCCAGTGGGCAAGTCACCCACTCGAGAGAATGTGGCCTTGCACTCCCCAGGACCAAGCACAGGGCATGATGCCCCCTCCAGGAACCAGTGGTCTTATTCCATCTCCTGGCTGAGGTGCCCCCCAGTCCTCCATCCCCCTGAGGTGCCTACCTATTTACCAACTGATGCCCCTGCAGTGTTCTCTCTGTGTTGATGCAGGTGACATGTCTGGCCTTGGACTTTGGCCTGTGGCCATGTGGCCTACGAACATTATGGACTGGGCTGTGTCCCTTTTTGTGTACATATGTATTTATCTGCTATATTGCCTAAATTATTTTTCATGCTGTGTTGATCTCATTACATTCACTTTTTTTAAATTGTTTTTTCCTTGCATTATTAATCCGAGTTACCGGGTCAAATAGTTTTTGTAATGCAGCTGATTGTGTGTATGGTGTTGGGGGGGTGAGGTGCGTGTGTGTGCCACTGTCATTTTCCTCCCCCCCTCCCTTGTGTGCTAGGCGGCTGTACTAACCGTTGTCGTCTTTGCCGGCGTTGGTGTTCGTAGTTGAGCAGAACGTAGAAGATCATGGGGAAGACATGCAGTTCCGGCTCCATTGCGCTGTGATTCTTCCCTGTGTCTCCAATAGTGAGTCCTTTCACTTCTAAGGTCTGTTTCCGCCAGGCTTTTGATGTCATTGGTACCGCCCCGGAAAAGATGGCGGAATGTCTGGCCATAATATGGTGGGCAGAACATTGACTTCCACCTGGCTGTAGGCGGCTCCTGCCGTGGTGGCTGTTGTTTCCGCCCAGGCGGTCCGTGTGGTACATTGGCTGTCTTTCAGAGATCTTTCCGCCAAGGTCATAATTTGGTGGTAGTTACCGCCAGCCTATTGGTGGTATTACCTCCACTTTATCACCGACTGCCAGGGTTGTAATGAGGGCCTAAGACTGCAATCTACTATAAAATGCATGTGCTGCAATGATTAGGATAATGAACAGTAATAAAAACAGAATTGTGAAGATGAGAGTTGTGAATATAAAACCCCGCCATCTTACAATAAACATGAGATGTAAAATTCCTACCCACAAATGCCTAAAATCTACCCTTCTGAAAGCTAGGTATGATAAACCTAATCTGCCAATACCATGTCAGTGAGAAGCCCCCCAACCCTTGTTACCTTGGAATGAGGCTTCTAGGTCAGACTCCGTGAAGACACAAAGGCTGAGTTCTGTAACAAGGTGACATGCAGCATAGATGGCATCTGGGAGGAATCTCTCTAATGACCCTGTCCATGTGAGGTGTATTAGTACTGATCATGTAGGATCTCTGACACAGGTATGTTCCTAAACAACTTATAATGTGGCAGACTTGTGTCGGCAATTGCATAAACCATCCCTAACAAGTGTGCATGATGTTGCTGTCCCACGTAAGTGAAAAAAAGACATGATGACAATACCTACATGTATCACTGATAGTGACGCCGATAATGACGCCTTCTCAGAATGGCACTGATAATGAAAATCAAAACATTTCTTATAAAATGTAAGCAATGGCAGCAAGCTAAAAGAAATAATAAAATAAATGTAATAAAAAAGAGCATACGAAGTAGGGAAGAGGTCACTAGGTGACGGGGGCAATAGGCCTGCAATCCAAAGGCTAAGCAACTCCTGTGTTCCAATGGGAAACTAAAATGGATTCACCACAGAACGAAAAAAAGGGTGACAGTGACTTACAAAGCAGGGGAAGTGGAAAAGGGTGTGAATGGGCAGAAGTGTGTGCAGGGTATTTAATGGGCTGGTGAAAAAAGTGGTGCCTAGTAAGGGACCGTGTGGAAAAAGAAAGCATTCTGAATTGTGTGGATTATGTGGAAAATGCAAAAGATTGTGGTCCTTTAAGTCAAATCAAATCAAAAACATTTATAAAGTGCGCTACTCACCCGTGAGGGTCTCAAGGCGCTAGGGGAGGGGGGTTACTGCTGCTCAAAGAGGCAGGTTTTGAGCTGCCTCCGGAATGCAGGGTAGTCCTGGGTGGTCCTGAGGTTGGCAGGGAGGGAGTTCCATGTGTTGGCCGCCAGGTAAGAGAAGGATTTCCCACCTGCCGTGGTGCGGCTGATGCGAGGGATGGCGGCGAGTGCGAGGTTGGCGGAGCAAAGTTGACGGGTGGGCGTGTAGAAACCGAGGCGACGGTTGAGGTATTCGGGTCCCTTGTTGTGGAGGGCTTTGTGTGCGTGGGTGAGGAGCCGGAAGGTGATCCTTTTGTTGATGGGAAGCCAGTGCAGGTGTCTCAGGTGGGCGGCGATGTGGCTGTTGCGGGGTATGTCGAGGACGAGGTGGGCGGAGGCGTTTTGTATTCGCTGAAGACGTTTCTGGAGTGTAGCAGTGGTTCCTGCGTATAGGGTGTTTCCGTAGTCCAGGCGGCTTGTGACGAGGGCGTGGGTCACAGTTTTTCTGGTGTCGGTGGGGATCCAGCGGAAGATCTTTTGGAGCATGCGGAGAGTGAGGAAGCAGGAAGATGATACAGCGTTGACTTGTTTGGTCATGGTGAGAAGTGGGTCCAGGATGAATCCGAGGTTGCGTGTGTGGTCTGAGGGGGTTGGTGCGGTGCCAAGGGCCGTGGGCCACCAGGAGTCGTCCCAGGCGGACGGGGTATTTCCGAGGATGAGGACTTCCGTTTTGTCTGAGTTCAGTTTCAGACGGCTGAGTTTCATCCATTCTGCGACGTCTTTCATTCCATCTTGCAGGTTGGTCTTGGCGCTGGTGGGGTCCTTGGTGAGGGAAAGCATCAGCTGAGTGTCGTCGGCGTAGGAGGTGATGTTGATGTTGTGTTTGCGTATGATGTCGGCGAGGGGGCTCATGTAGACATTGAAGAGAGTCGGGCTGAGTGAGGAGCCTTGTGGGACGCCACAGATGATCTAGGTGGGGTCTGAGTGGAACGGAGGGAGGTAGACTCTTTGGGAGCGGTTAGAGAGGAAAGAAGTGATCCAGTCCAGGGCCTGTCCTTGGATACCGGTAGAGCGCAGGCGGGATATTAGGGTTCGGTGGCAGACGGTGTCGAAGGCCGCCGAGAGGTCGAGGAGGATGAGGGCGACTGTTTCTCCGTTGTCCATCAGCGTTCTGATGTCGTCTGTGACTGAGATGAGGGACGTTTCTGTGCTGTGGTTTAAGGGGTGTGTTTCATAGTGTCCCTTGCAAGTGTGTCCAATTTGGCACTGTGGGTCAGCTGTGTTGTTTTCAAATTCATCCAATGTGCAGTTGTGTATTACTTTGCAGACCGCGAAGCTCCGTGGTTCAGACCAATATTGTCTGACAGCGATGGGGGTCCGCCACAGTGGCTGTGTGCTTGTAATATGCTTGGGTGTTTGTTTCTGGGCTGTCAGTGCTGGAGTTAATACCGCGTTTATTCAGGCCACTGTACCGCTGGAGGTCCTACTTTTATTGGTTGGTGGTCAGCAGTCCTGCTTGTCTAAATCGTAATAGAGCAGTCTGAAAAACCACCAACGTGGCAGTGTTTTTGGGGCTGCCAACATGGCAATCTGGCAGTCTGACCGCCAAACTCATAATAAGGCCCAAAGCTTTTTGCATTTGATTGACCCCCACTTCCAAGACCTATCCTCCAACTATGTTAAAAAAAAAGCCTGAAGTCTGGGAAATATCATGATCTCCAAATAATACCTGATCCTCCAGATCAATTATGTCAAAGAAAGCATTATACCATTATTAATTCTCTTTCTGCAGGTGATACTATGACACCCAATTCTATCGGATTATAGAATACAGTTAGTAAAACGTAATACTTTTGCCTGCACAATATCCTTCTTCTGAAAGCAGTTAATAAATGTGTGCCAGCAAGGACCCAAATACTTCTCACCCACTACCCTTAAAAAGTAATCTACTTGGTGGATATTCACATCTCCCTTCCTCTGAGTAACTATTTAAAGTGGGCCTTGAAGTGTGATGAGTGCTATAGAAACAAATCTACATTATGACTTTCCTCTCCAATTTGTTCAGAAGGGAAGAGGAAAACCCCTGTAAAAAAATAGGTTGTTGCTTGGCTGGGGTGTGAACCAGCAACCACAATCCTTGTTAGAATAAGACACAAGCAAACTCCAAACTATCCTGTGCTCAACACCCTGCTAGCTTGGCAAATAGCAGTCAGGCTTAACTTAGAGACAATGTGTAAAATATTTGTGCAATACTTCACACAGTAACACAGTAAAAACACATCACAAAAAGAGTCCACACCAGAGTTAGAAAAATAGAGTAGATTTTAATAAATAAAACAAGATCAAATTGAAAAAAAGTCAATTAGTAGAACCAGAGACCTTGAATTTTAAAGTTTTAAGTAAAAATAGTGCCAAAAGGAACTAAGCACTGATGGGGACATCTGGACGTGCTGGACCAGGACAAAGTCACAAGCTTGGGCAGACAACGAGTGAGCACGGGCTGGCTATCGGGACCCAGTTAGACCCACTGAACAAAATCCGTGCTGCAGAGCAATTGGTGGATCTCCATCAAAGATGTATTGTGCAGCCAAGGCAATGTATTGGCTCCGAGATGCAGCGAGGCTGTGGTGCGAGGTCCTTTTACTTCATCATCAAGGATCCTGTCAACAGAGCTTGCCTTGCGAAGGCCAGTGTGGGGGGTGCACCGCGTAGTCGATGCCAATGCATTGAACTTGAAGAACGGTGAAGCTGCGATGCAACGGTTTGGTGTCATTATTCAGGCTATCATCGACAAGTGATGAGAGGATTTTCTCTGGTTAGTTGTTATACAGTGGCAGATCTGAAGGTGATGCGTTGGACCCAAGTTGCAGGATACAGCAGCAATGTGAGCCTTTTGCGACAGGTCCAATCCACGCAGCAGCAGCGATGCATCACTTCTACTCGGGTATCAGCCGCTCAGCTGAGGAGATGTGTTGGTTTCTCTGGCAAGCATTTATTGCCCACTTCCAAGGCTCCAGGTCTGAGTTGGCACCACTTGGAAGTGTAGAGTCACAGATGGCAGAGTTCAGGTGCAAAAGCAGGGTGGTTTGAAGTCTGCTATATCCCTGAGACTTCAGATCACGAGGCCAGCCAACTAGCCCTTCGAGTCACTCTGGGTTCTAGATTCAAGAGATACAGGTTCAGTCCTTCTCACCTAGGCAAGAGGGCAGCAGATAGGCACAGCAAAGCAGGAGTGCAGCAAAGTGTAATTCAGCAGAGTGGCAGCCCATCAGAAGTTTAAGGATGGACAGTGTGACAAAGTGGGACAGAAGAATGACAATCAGGGTGGTCTCATTTTTTGGCGGGGGTCTTGGCATTGTTCTCTGTCTTTGTCCTGGATCTCAGGGACCGCTTGCGGGGTGGTTCTCCATCTGCGGAGGGTGGGGTGCTGGTGTTGTGGTCCTGTGGCGGTGCCTCCTGTCCGCTAGCGCCGGCAGAGGTGGTGGGCAGTTCATTGTCCAGGCTAGTGTCAGGGGCCCCTTCTTGTGCCACAGTGTCCCTCCTGGTGTTGATGAGTTCCTTCAGCACCCCTACAATGGTGACCAAGGTGGTATTGATGGATTTGAGTTCCTCCCTAAACCCCAAATACTGTTCCTCCTGCAGCCGCTGGGTCTCCTGAAACTTGGCCAGTACCGTTGCCATCGTCTCCTGGGAATGGTGGTAGACTCCCATGATGTTGGAGAGGGCCTCGTGGAGAGTGGGCTCCCTGGGCCTGTCCTCCCCCTGTCGCACAGCAGCCCTCCCAGTTCCCCTGTGTTCCTGTGCCTCTGTCCCCTGAACCGTGTTCCCACTGCCACTGCCACCAGGTCCCTGGTGTTGTTGGGGTGGTGGGTTAGCCTGGGTTCCCTGTAGTGGTGGACACACTACTGCTTGACGTGTCCTGGGAACAGTGGTATGGGCCCGCTGGGTGGGTGCTGTGTTGGTGTTTCCTGAGGGGGGAGGCTCTGTTGTGGCTTGTGCCAGTGTGAGGGGAACCGACTGTCCCGAGGTCCAAGATGGGCCAGGCTGGTCATCTAGATCCAGTTGGACAGAGCTGCTGTCATCACTGTGGGCCTCTTCTGTGGGTGGAGTAGACATGTCTGGAACCTCCTGTCCGGTGACGTTGGGTAGGGGTCCTTCAGGGGTGTAAAGGCATGATTATTGCATCTGTGTGTGCCATGGTGTGTAATGGGTGGGTGACCCCGTACCCCAGTGCTTGCATTCTTGTGTAGGACCTTGTGTGCTAAATGTTTAGGGGGGTGTGTGGGGATGTGCCGTGGCCATGCCTTGGTGATGGGTGTCCATGCTTTGTTGTTGCATGCAGGGCTTGGTGTTGGGATGTGTGGTTTGTGATAGTAGGACATGTGTGAGGAGTTGGAGTGATGGGGGTGATGACGAGGGTGGGGGTATGTGATAGCATACAGGTAGGGTGGGGGATGAAGCATTTAAAGATTTGACTTACCAGAGTCCATTCCTCCAGCTACTCCTGCCAGGCCCTCAAGATGCAGTATAGCCAAGACCTGCTCCTCCCATGTTGTTAGTTCTGGGGGAGGAGGTGGGGGTCCGCCGCCAGTTCTCTGAACTGCAATCTGGTGTCTTGGGACCACGGAACTTACCTTCCCCCGTAGGTCTTTCCACCTCTTCCTGATGTCATCCCTTGTTCTTGGGTGCTGTCCCACTGCGTTGACCCTGTCCACGATTCTGCGCCACAGCTCCATCTTCCTAGCTATGGTGGTGTGCTGCACCTGTGACCCGAATAGCTGTGGCTCTACCCGGATAATTTCCTCCACCATGACCCTGAGCTTCTCCTCAGAAAACCTGGGGTGTCTTTGCGGTGCCAGGGGGTGGTGTGGGTGATGTGTGGGGTGGGGTGTGTTGTGATGTGTGGGGTGATGTTAAGGGGTGTGTGGTGTTTTGTGCGTGGATGTTGTGTGAGTGATGTGTTGAGTGCCTGTGGATGCTAGTTTGTAGATGGTGGTGTCTCTCTCTGGCCTTCAGACGCAATTGTTGTTGTAAGGGTTTGTGGGTGATGTGGGTGTGTGTTTTATATTGTATTGGGTGTGTGGGACTGGTGTGTGTATGTGTATTTGTAATTGTCCAATGTGGTTGTGTTTTGTAAGTGTGTGTGTATTTTGGATGCTGCGGTGTGTACCGCCAATGGAATACCGCGGTTGAAAGACCGCCGCGTGGATTCGTGGGTCGTGATAGTATGGGCGTATTCCTGTTGGCATGACAGTGGAGGTTTTGTTATCGCCAGTTTATCACTGACCTTTGGTGTGGCAGACTTGTGTGGGTGTCTGGATTTTGGCGGATTCCGGGCTGTGGGTCGTAAAAGCGTTGGTGGAATTCCATGGCGGTGTGTTGGCGGTCTTCTGCACGGCGGTAAGCGGCATTTACCGCCAATGTTGTAATGACCCCCATAATTTTTTTCGCTGATGGACAAGCACCCGATTTCCTCTTGTGAAAACAATGTCTTTTGTGTTTTGTCACTTGTCTGCCTAGACCTTCATTTTTGTTGTACGATCCAAGTCTTTGATATGGGTTTCTTACTCAGTACTTGATCTTCCATTGGTTCATTAAGGTAACTTGGTCATCATTGCTCTACACAACATTAAAGTTTTAGGGCTTTCATCTGTAGTTGAGTGAGGGGTTGAAGGATAAGCTTGTATGGTAGAATTCAAAACAGTTTTAAGGTCAAGCTTTTCCAGTACGGCATGATGAATGACTTTCTTTAATGTACTGATGAGACTTTTGACAGGGCCATTAGCCTGTGGCCAAAGAGGTGTGATTTTCTGGTGCTTCACATTGAGATGACTAAGAAAGTCTCTAATTCTCGACTGCTGAAAGGTGGGCCATTGTCAGATTTTAAGATCATAGGAATACCCCATGTCACAAGGATGCTCTAATCTCTCAATGACTCTATCTTGAGTGATTGATAAGAGTTCTTCTGCCAATGGAAAACTGGATTATTCATCAATAATCATCATCAGATGATGTTCATTGTCAAGAGGACTGAAAAAGTCAACAGCAATTCTTTCCCATGCATGGTTCGGCAACTCTGACATGCTGAAGGGTTGTTGAGTGCTTTTCGATGACACGCAGTTGCAGAGATGACAGGCCTTCAACTCTCTTTCAAACCAAAATCGGTCTCAGAGAGCTTGCTTTGTAGCAACTATTCCACAGTGTCCTTCATTGGCCCCTTCAATTATCTGTTGTCATAAACTCTCCGGAGTAACAATTTGCGAACCTCTTAGGATAATACCTTCTTGAGTCACGAAAAGTTCATCTTTGACTTTCTTGAACATCTGGTATTCGCTACCACTGGCAAGAGGTCAAGTGTGCTGGATCCAAGACTTAGTTGTAATAATGTCTTTCAGTTTTAACTGTCACTATCTTGAAGCATGGCAGTGATAATTTGCTCCAAGAATATGACAGATGGTGTGTTTGATTTCACAGTGAAGTTTATGTAGGCTTCATCTGTTTTGAAAGGGTTAGCCTGACACTGAGAGAGCACTGTCGATCTTCAGGTTACTTATCCCCTGTCTCATCACCAGTTGTAGTATCTTTCCCAACCAGTGTACTCACCAACACCTATGCCACACATTGAGCTGTATTTTACACGTCTTTATTTGTCTGCGTGTAATTGCAAACTCAACATTCTAAATGTACATTCGCTTACCACGTTCTAACACTTACGCTGCAGTTCTATGGAGTCCATCAGGAGCCAAGAGGATTCGGTTATTCATAACTTACACAACACTACAGCTAGGGTTTTGAATTGTGATTCCATAGACAATTGAAGGATTTTTTTCTTTCCCTTTTGAAATTAAGCTTATAAAATGTAATAAGGCAACTCTAATGTTTTCCTATGGGAGAGATAGGCCTTGCAGCAGTGAAAAACAAATTTAAGAGTTTTTCACTTCCATAGCATGTAAAACTAAGAAGTACATGTCCCATTTTTTAAATACACTGCACCCTGTCCTCTGTGTTGCCCTGGGACTACCCTAGGGGTAACTTGTATGTATTAAAAAGGAAGCTTTGGGCCTGCCAAAGGATTATTTTGCCAGGTCTAAATGGCAGTTTAAAAGTGCACACAAAGACTCTATAATAGCAGGCCTGAGACATGTTTAAAGGTCTACTTAAGTAGGTAGCACAATCAGTGCTGCAGGCCTACCAGTAGCATTTAATTTGCAGGCCCTGGGCACATGTAGAACACTTTACTAAGGATGTATAAGTAAACTAAGGGACATATTTAAGAAAAATGGTGCTGCACACAGTGCTGTGCCACTTTTCTTGTGCCCCTTAAGCCACCCTAAAGCTACATTGTGTGTGCCATATTTGAAATATGGCACTCAATGGCAGTAGTTAGGGTACTAGCGTCAGCATTTTTGATACTAGTCCAGTGCTTTGCAGGATTAGCATCAACAATTCTTGACACTAATCCTGCAAAGCACCCAGAGGCCCACTGCAACCAATGGAAGACTCCTTTCAACGCCTGCTCTGAGCAAGCGATAAAAGTGGCGAAATAAATGGCACAAGGAAATCTTAGAGATTTCCTTGTGCCATTTTTTTTGCCCCCCTTAATGGGGGAACGCCCCCTTTGCATACATTAGGCCTGGCACAGGCATAATGTAGCGCAAAGGGTTACAGAGTGGCTCAATGCATGCACTGCGCTACTTTGTAAATATGGTGCGGCATTTTGGGACATTTAACACCACATTAGCATAAATAAATTACACTAATGTGGCTTTGGAATGGCGCACGGGGTTCTTAAATATGCCCCTAAATGTGCCAACTGGGGATCAGCCAAAATTATCATGTTTAGAGGTGAGAGCACAAGCACTGTAGCACTGGTTACCAGTAGTGAAGTGCAGAGAGTCCTAATACCAGCAAAACACGGTCAGTAAAATGGAGGAAGAAGGCAAAATGTTGGGGGAAGACCACCCTCACTCAGGCTGACAGGTCTAACAACCCAGAAACACAGGTTTCCCCTCTTATTGATGATTCCAGGCCAGCTCAAAACACAGGAAACTGCAGCGTGATATCAGTGAAGTCATCAGTGTTGAGAACTGTAGTAGCATTATGAGTCAGACAAAGTGAGGCTAAGTGAATGGACACATGGATTGCGCTGGGGTGACTTTTAGGTGAAAGTGGGTAATGCCATCTTGCTTCAGGGTTTGAATCCCTAAGCAGCTGAAATTTCAGTATAACTTTAGCTTATATTGATGAATCTACAAGACAAAAGTGGCAATCTCCCAGTATAGCCAATATTGCGAGAATGGTAAATCGTAGGGAATGTTCTCAGCAAAGGATACATTTGTGCCAGAGTTTGACTGAGAGTTGGAACTCATAAATCTTTACTTTTACTTGATCTAGATAGCTTTGCTAAAACAGTCTGAGATACAAAGGTGATACTGTGGATGGAGTCTGAACACAGTCCCCTCAGACTATTTTGGTGAGCAACACTGAGATCTCAGCTGAAGAGAGAAATTGGTGTCAAGACCATTACATGTTGCTAAATGCCCATAAAAAAGGGGCGGTGGATGAAAGGCCTGGTATATGCTTAGAAGGGATGTTGAAATAAAGAGTCTTCCTTGGGCTGATAGTCACTGAATGGGAGGGTCTTAGAAACTGTGTAGTATGATCACTTTTCTGTTCTACATACCTTATGTGCCATGATACAAAGATGGCAGCCTGCGAGAGTGTGAATTTTCTAATCTGTTTTATTAATAATTTTAATGTATTAACCATATAGCGAATTAACATGCAAAAACGGGTGACTTTTGAAAATGGTTGCCATAATTCATTTCTGTTCTTTGGCTGAGCAAAATTCTAACTAAAGTTGTGGGTATTTTTCGTGGTTCAATGCTTACATAAAAGTGTGTTAAATGGCTTAATAGATGTGTACACAGCTACCCCTAGTGGGTTGCTGCATTATGTCTTACAAGGTCAAGTTTGCTGAAGTTCTTGCACAAGCTGAATGTTCTATTGTTTGAAATTGTCACTAATACGTGGTTTCTTCCTTGAGGATGGAAGTAGATATTACATTGTGAGAAGTTTCTTCCTGAGAAGAGAAGTTTAGACAAGATGGAAAAATGGAGTCACAGACGAGACAGAAGAGTAAATGTTACTGTTATGAATGTACCCTGATTATTGTTGATGTCATAGAAATTTAGGTTATCAATTAGACCTACTATTGGTTGAATTGTAACCACCCCATGTACTGGCCAATCATACACTTTTTGAAGATTAGTATAATAAGCTGGGTAGGATATTCTACAGTTAGATTCTAGAGAAGGAGATGAGATTGTAGTTCGAGTTCCTGATGGTTCGAGTCATACTAGCAGTGTGGGTTTAGCTGTTGATTGGCCCGATCTTCTGAAGCCTTACCTGATGGTGTCCCTTTGCTGAAGTGGACTGCATGTTTTTATTCTGTGGGTAATGTATGAAATTACATTGTTATATGTGTCTCTTTTGCTTTGCAGGTACCAGCCGCAACATACAGCTTAAATACTGCATATTAACAATAATGTTTTTTTTTTATAATAACTCGAGTTAGTATGTTTTTCTAAATATGTGTTTCCAAATTCTTTTACATGAAGTCCAACATGTTAATGCCAATTTGTGGTTAGTGAGGGTATTAACTTTCAAATGCTCGAGATTTATATGGACACTCTTTGATTGCTTGTACTAATGTATACATTACTATGATTACCGATTCTGGTGTTATTAATCAGTGTTATGATATTGGAGATTATTTGCTTAATTGTTTTGATTAACTCAGATATATAAGACGTTCTAATCAGCCACTATTGATTCTATATGCTTATCACATATGTTTGAGAGTTATTTTCGTGACATTAGCATTGTTAATCTAGGGAAATAAATTCATAATTCTTCTTAATAAACTGGTGTGGTTATTGTTTGAGGTTCAGAATTCTAAATATATTGTTTACTGTTGTTAATCACATTGCCGGTTGATGATATCCCCTCATTCATTTGTTGCGTCGATCCATTGACCTCTTGCGCAGAATCCACTATTCAGTTTAAGGTAATAGCTAGTATTACGTGGCGCTGCAGCAGTTTTTGGTAGCGGATTATGGTTACGTCATGGAATGATGATGTCATAATGGGACTAATGTAATTTGTGGAGTTTTTTTCGTTTTCAAGAAAATAGATTTGCTGTTTTTTCAGAAATGTTATAAAGATTTGACAAGATGAGTTGCGAATTGCCTTAAGTGACTTTCCCCAGTTCTTGGAGACCCTCTAGGTTGAAGCGTATGTTCCTAGTGGTGTTTGGTTGAATTGAGTAAGGTGATTTGCGCTTGCACAGCTAAAGCTAATTTGCAGATGATTGAGGTGTATATGAGTTTGAAGGAGTGGAGGTACTCCAGTAGATTTTAGAAGGAGTGGGCGTACTCCGATAGGTATGAGAGCAGGGAAGCAGCGTTTTTCATTTGAGTGTGGTGCTTAGTGCAGGAAAATTATCCACATGGTTGTTGATGACAGACCTAAGGAGAGAGGTAAAGGACTCCAGAGTATGTTGACAAGTGTAGTGAGACACTTGGTATATGTTGTAATTTGTCCGTTTAGTAGACCGATCTGGCGTGATTGGTCAATCTAGGTTGTGAGATAATTGGTATGATTGGAATTATGCTGAGATTTGGTGAGTACTAAGTGCACTAGAATGACAGTCCAATGATCAGTTGAGAAGTGAAATATGCAGGTTGAATTTTACTCACAAATGAGGGGAACTGTGAAAAAGAGTAGGTGAACACTGAAGGTTACTTTGGAAGATTCCTGAAGCGATTGTATTACCCTATCTGTAGTAAATGGGTAAATTTGTTTTCTTATTTTTTGGTTTGAAGTTTGCTCGCGAATTAATATTGCATTGATTTAATTTGTGAGTTGTGAAAGAAATCGGAATGATAGACTTTGTCAGCGTCTCAGTGATCGTACTGTGAAGGGGTGTGTGCTAGTGTAACGTAAGTGGTGCAACGATGGGATTGGTTGATTATTGAGAAGGGACGCGCGTGGATTCGTCAGTCAGTCCAATAATAAAGCAATGAGATTGGAAGGTGAGATGGCTGAAGAGAATTGTGGTATTGTAGTCACTTTTCATGATTGGTTGTATTTGAACAGATTTCACTATTTGTTTGGCTTAGTTTAACTTAGTTCGTAAATAATAATTTTTGTCGTGGACATCAGGTTTGACTAAAATACCCCGTCATATATTGTATTTGATAAGAAAGGTGCAGGAGCGTGTCTTTGGTTGAAACATTGGGTTAATATTACAAGGAAGGAAGGTTGCTTTGCTTTTCCAGAAAATGGAATGTTTAATTTGAGGATTTTGGAGAATCTGAGGTTGAAGATGTATAGTTTAAAACCTCCACCGAGGCCAGCACAGTACGAAGCCTTAGCGATTTGGGAGCTAGTAGCTAGACTGCAACAAGCATTGAAATTTGAAAAGAAAATGAGGAGAGTAGAAAAGACGCTAGCAGAGGCTAGATGGGATAGAGAGCAGAAAAGGTAGAGGGTAGCAACCCTACAGGGAATCAGATTTTTTCCTGCAAGGACAAAGGAGTATGAGGATGAGTCAAAAGATGGAAAGAAAAAGAAAAATAGTTCTTCAGTGACTAAAGAGCAAAAATTGAAAGACTTAAAAAGAGTAATGTTTAATGATAACAATGAGATAAGTGAAGATGAAATAGTTTCTGACCTTTTAGAGACTTATCCTCCACCAAAAAGGAATCAGAGAGTTCAGAGGTCAAGAGAGAGTGGATTGAATGGGAGTGGAATTAATAATACAATTCCTACTGCACCATCCACATCAGAGATATCACAGGATACCCTGAACAATGAAAGACTTCAGATGCAGAGTAGTTTCAATGATTCACTAAACAATAGACAGCAGTTGGAAATAAATATTCCTGAGATACACCCAGAGGCTCAGGTCATAAGGACGACTACTAACTTAGTGTTGTCTCCTGGTCAACAAGGATTGGGTATGATTCAAAGAGAGCCTGTTCAAATACAGATTCCACAAATGCAGGGCATGGGTGCAGGACAGATACAGAGGGTTGGATCTTTAGCTAACCCAGATGCACTTTCTGTAGCTATTACGATGGGTTCCGTAACTCCATAATATACCTGCATAAACAATAGTGGAGTGAAGTCTCTGATCCAAGTTCAGAATGGGGTTTTGGAAAAAATCAACTCTTAGACAAGGACAAACGCTGAATGAGACTAATTCTTTAATAGTTTTGTCTCCTGTTGAAAATACTGTGATCAGAGGGGAGAGATTAATGATTCCACAATAAAGATGGCACAGGAGTGAGATTTGAGTGTGCAATCTAATGAAGTTTCCTTGAAAGGTTTATCTGCACAAGAAACAACAAAGTGGTTGGAAAATGTAAGTAATTCAAAGACCCAAGAAAAGAAAGATAGGGAAGAAGACGCAATAAATCGATTGAGGTTATCAATGGAAGGAAATGACCTTCTGGAAGGGACTATGGGTGTGAACTGACTTAAGTCTTATACTGAAGCCCAATTGATATATTTGGGTAAAATAATTCCCAGAGGAGCAGAGAAGGTACACCACCAGTTACAAGAAATAGCAGGTGAGTATGATATTGATTTATCAAAAATGAAAAGTCTGAAAAGAGGTTACAGATTAAACATGGATGAGTAAGATTTTATACACATCAGATCAGCAGGCATGAAAACACACCTTAGAGAATTACTTGGGAGAGTGCAGGTTTGGAGAGCATCAGATAAGTGGGAAGGCAGATGGGTCAAGAAAAGAGAAAGACCAAAGAAGGATGACACGACACAGGCAGGAGATTCAGTGAAAATGTTACCAATGAGGGAAATGCCTGGAGGGAACTTTGTACATGTACCTTGGAGTAGTTGTGATATCTTGAGTTTTACAAATGATTAGCCAAGGTTGAGAGAAAAATCAGTGGAGTGGTATCAGCAGACAGATAGGTTTGTGAAACTTGCAAAATGTCTGTGGGAAGACCTGAATACACTTTTTGATATTGTTGTTCAGGCAGATTTGTGGATTGAATACAAAAGGAGTGTGGATTGACCAACAAGTGAGCCGCAAAGGGATTTGAAAACAGGTGCACCGTCTCCAGAAGTAATGAAGTATTATTATAAAGTTATTGAGTTTCTGAAAACTAGGGTTTCACCAAAAAATGTTGATTAGCAGCGCATAGATAGGACAACACAGGAAGGGAAGGAATTGGTTCATAAAAGGTTGTTGAAGACGTTCAAACAAATTATCGGTGTGGAAACAATTAAAAGGGAAAGCATGAATCATTTGGTCTTTAGGTTTGTTGAAGGGTTAAAACGAGATGATTAAGAATCATGTAATCTGCTGGCAAGCAAAACCGATTGATGAAGTATTGCAGTATGCCAAATACTGTAGTGATGAGATCAAGTTGAAGCAGAAAAACTTGAATGAATAATCAATGGTGATGCAGATTAAGGCTGCACAGAAAGGATTGCATGGAAATTTTCATCAACTGCCACAAGGGAATGATTTGTTTCAGAGTTAAGGCAAAGGCAGAGGTCGAGGTGGAATGATGCTTCCGGTGGTCAATAGAAATGTGGATTTGAGTTCAGTGGTGATGCAGGATGAGCAGCAAAGACGAAAAGTATTACCTTGTCATAATTGCGTGGTAATTGGACATTGGAAAAGACAGTGTCCGATGTTAAATCAAGGTGGTGTTGTACAAGAGACAAACAGTGTCAATTCATATCAGAGCATGAGAGGACCTAGAATATGGGGCCAAAATCAGAATTTCCAGAATAATATGAATAATCTGCAAGGTTTCCAGCCTTCACAACCAATACAACAGGTACAGAATGCACAACTACAGGTACATCAAGTACAAATGCTACAAATACAACAAATGCAGCCACAGGTGCAGATGGTGCCTATACAGCAAATACACACGCCGAGACAGGTTCAAATGATACAGAATCCCATGGACCAACAACAGGTAATGTTTCACGAGTGGTCACGCATAAGAAAAAGAACAAAAGTGAAAAAACAGCTGAACAGTTTCCTTTACACAGTGAGGATGAAATAAAAGATGAATGGCCGTTGGATAGTTCAGAAGAGGAGGAGTATGTGATGGCAGCATCATTAGAAGTGGATCAGAGGGGTCCTTATGTGAGGGGTGAAGTACATGGTCATGAAATCAATTTTTTGCTCGATACTGGAGCTCAACGGTAAGAACTGTAGAAGTTCCAGACATACCAATTTCAGAGAGGACAGTTCAGATAGTAGGAGTTGCGAACAAGCTTTTGGCTAATACTCTTGCAGAACCAGTACTTGTGAAGGTTGGCAATTTCAGAGATTTTCACAGTTTTGTCATTTGTGATTCGAGACCAGTGTCATTACTAGGAAGAGATTTGCTTTGTAAAATAAATTGTTTAATTTAAGGCTCAACTAAAGGGATTGAAATTGAGACAAACAGTGATAGAGAGGATTTGACAATAGCTGTAAAAAACTAATTGGTGTCCAGAGAGTTTCCTCTGATTAATTCTGATATCAGACAGATGCAAATGAGCAGACAAATGAAGACAACAATTCAGCAGACTTAATTAATTTCTTTCCATCCTTTGAAATAAAAGATCTTCCAGTTGACTTCCAGAAGAGGGTCAAGTCAAAGGTTTGAGATTTAGTTGAAGGAGTCAAAGTGGCAGTGAAAGAGAATGCAGTGTTTCCACAAACTGCACAATATCCAATGACAAATGAGGCAATTGAAGGGATAAGACCTTTAATAGAACAATTTCTGGAGCAGGGAGTTTTGAAGGAAGTTATGAGTGGCCCGTGCAATTCACCAATAATGGGTCTGAAAAAGCCAAGTGGAAAAAGTTGTTCAGAATTTGAGGAAAATAAATGATATCATGGTGCAATGGTGTCCAGAAGTGCCAATTCCAGCTGTGATGATGTTTCAGATTCCATGTGATGCAGAATGATTTGTGTCAAGCATTCTTTTCTGTGCCTCTACATGAGGACAGTAGATATCTATTTTGTTTCAAATTCCTGACCAGAGTCTATTGTTGGTGTATAATTCCTCAAGGGTTTTCGGAGTCACCATCAATTTTCAATCAGATTCTGAAAAAGACCTTACCAATCGACATGGGTGCAATACATTGATGACTTGTTAATTACATCAAAGACAAAGGAAGGTTGTAGGAAGGATACAAGTGCATTGTTGAACTTTTTGGGAGACAATGGACATATGGTATCTCCTACAAAAGTGCAGTATTGTCAGAGAGAAGTGAAATATTTGGGTCATTTGATTGAAAAAGGATCTAGAAGAGTTTGAAGATAAAGAGTAGCGACAATCATGAAAATGAAATACCAAGTTCGCAGAAAGAACTGAGAATGTTTCTGGGAATGGTAGGATATTGTCGTCAGTGGATTCCATATTTTTCAGCCATTTCTAAACCTTTGCAAATGCTGACACATAAGGATGTTTCAGATCCCATAATGATGTATGAAGAATGTATGAGAGCATTTACTGAGTTGAGAGAAAGTTTGTGCCAAGCTCCAGCGCTAGGTTTGCCTGATTACACAAAACCTTTTCTGTTGTTTTGTCATGAGCGTGATGGATGTTCTTTGTCTGTCTTGACACAGACACATGGTGGTGTCAATCGTCCAGTAGCATATTTTCACCTACTTTGGGTCATGTTGCAGCAGCATTACCAGGATGCTTATGAGCCGTTGCAGCAGTTGAACAGAGTATAACTCAAAGTGAAAATATTGTGATGGGTTATCCTCTGACAGTAATGGTACCTCATTCAATAGAAATTCTACTGACCAGATCAAAGACACAATACCTAACCAATACAAGATTGACACGTTATGAGACGGTCATTCTTGGAGCACCAAATGTGACAATAAAGAGCTGTACAGTACTTAACCCAGCAACATTGTTACCAGATGAGAGGGATGAGTCAGACAAAATAGATGATATTGAGCATGATTGTCTAGAAGTAATAGAATTATGTACAAAACCAAGAGATGATATCAAAGACACTTGTCTGGAAGACAATGATCAAATTATCTTTGTTGATGGTTCCTGTCTGAGAGACAACAGAGGTGCTTTGAGACCAGGTTAGGCAGTGTGCACAGTTACTGGCATATTAGAATCTTCATGGCTTAAAGGAGTGATTTCTGTTCAATTTTCAGAATTAGTGGCTCTTACTAGAGCATGCCAACTATCAGACCAGATGAAAGGAACAATCTACAAAGCTAGCCAGTATGGACTTGGTATCATACACGATTTTGGGCAAATTTGGTCACAGGGGGGTTTTCTCACGTCATCGGGCTGACCTGTAAGGAATGGTGAAAGGATACATGATTTACTACAGGCTGCACAGAAACCTGAGAAAATTGCCGTGGTTAAATGCAGTGCACAGAGAGGACAAGATCATGGAACTTTGGGAAATGCTTATGCAGACTAGATTGCAAACGTTTGTGCCTTGAATAGTATTTTATTCAAAGGAAATTGGGAATTAATGTCTGAAAATGATGAACTGTATACAAATTTCACGATGCAAATGTTTGAGACCTTAGAAGAGTTGAAAACTATACAGAACAATGTTCCAGAGTGTAGGGATTGGGTAAAACATCATTGTATTCAAAGAGAAGGTGAGATTTGGGTGACAATAGAAGGGAAAGAGGTTTTACCAAACAGTCTGTTGACACAAATGGGCGGATATTATCATGGTCAAGCACACATAGGGAGAGATGTGATGATCAGGTGTTTTAAACAGTTTTGGTGTAATCCAAAATTTAGACAATTTGCTGAACTGGTTTGCCATAAGTGTACACTGTGCCAACAGATGAACGTAGGCAAAGGAACAGTCGTCAACATGGGACACATAGGCATGGCAGGAGGTCCATTCAGCAGAATGCAAATGGATTTTATTGAGATGCCTGTATGTGGTGGTTTGAAATATGTGTTGGTGATTGTGTGCATTTTTATTCACCGGATTGAGGCATATCCAACAAGGAGAAATGATAGCCTTAAAGTAGCTAAATTACTTCTGAGAGAGCTAATTCCACGTTTTGGTTTCCGAGTCTCTTTAGAATCAGATAGGGGAAGCCACTTCAATAACAAAGTGATAAAATTGCTTTTTTCAGCATTAAACATTCAGCAGAAACTACACTGTAGCAATCGCCCAGGAGCCTCACGACTTGTAGAGCAGATGAATGGAACTTTAAAGTCCCGATTAGCAAAAGTGTGTGAGTTAACAAATTTAAAGTGGCAGATGCTTCACCACTACTGTTAATGTAAATACGAGGCACTCCTGATAAGAAGACTGGGTTGTCTCCTCATAAAATATTAATAGGGAGTGCAATGAGATTGCCAGCAATACCTGCAAGTGCACTTGTGAATTTTACAGATGACATGGTGCTAGATTATTGCAAAAGCCTGGCTGATGTGGTTCGGTCTTTTTTATCATCAGGTGGAAGCAACAACAGTACAACAAACACAAGGTCAAGGCCACAACTTGAGAGCTGGTGATTGGGTGATTATACAGTAGCATGTGAGAAAGTCTTGTCTGGAGCCACAGTGGAAGGGGCCTTACCAAATCATTCTCACAACAACGACAGCTGTGAAGTGTGCAGGTTTGCCAAATTTGGTGCACACCAGCCACACAAGAAAAGTGAATAACCCAACAGAATAAGAAGAGGAGCTGTTGAGGTTACCAAGAGCTGAAAACATTACGAGTAAAGAGCAAGAAAGTGAAGAGACGAACAAGGAGAATGATCGAGATGTACCTAATCCTATAACAGATGAGAAAGAACAAGGATTAGAAGAAACTGAACAATCTGCAGAAGGAGTAAAAGAAGAGTCGGTTCATGAAGACAGAGAAATATCGGTAGAAAGAAATTCTGATCAGATGAGGGTGTCCTCAGATGAGAGTGATCAGAGACAATTTGCAGAGAGAAGATCTGCTCAGAGGAAGGTGCCTACTTTAACTTTTGGCACGGCATTCGCACATAGAAATAATTAAACATGTTTACTAACACCTGTAGAAAAGACATCTTTGGATAACACAGAAGATAGAAAGAGAGAAATAAAGGCAAGGGTGGATAAGGGAATGATTAGTAAAGTCCTGGGATTGATTATGCTTATACTGATATTACTAAACAAGGAAAAGTAACATTTTGATGATGAACATGTGGAAAAACTTTGTATATATAGGCCATGGAGTAAGAATGATAGAGTGTTTGTGGGAACGAGTGAGTGTAGACATGGGTTTATGTTCTGGAGTAATTGGGACTTTATGATGAATGGACAGGATCTACCAGTACCTTGTATTTACTATATTTGTGGAAGAAATGCATGTTACCGTCTTCCTAGAGGATGGTATAGAACATGTTATTTGGGAATAGTCTTTCCAAAAATCTATCAGTTGGAAGACTTGAATAAATTTCCCGAAGGATAAAAATTCAAATGAGACACAAGCAAGAATCAATTTCTAGCATTGTGGGAGACATTTTTGAAGCTATAATTCCTTCAGTAGTAGTAGGTCTGAATTCTATCATGATACTGAAGTTGTCTACAATAGTAGATAGCATGTTGACGAGTTATTCTGGAGCTACCATTCTTCTAGATACTGAGTTGGCTGCTACTAGAGCTATGGCACTTCAGAACCGCCTTGCATTAGATATTTTCTTGGCAAAAGAGGGCAGAGTTTGCAAATTACTGGGTTTAAGTCACTGCTGTGTGTATATTCCTGATAACTCAGGAGAAGTTAGAGAGTTGATTAAAAATTTAACAAATAACGAAGAAGATTTAAAAGAACTAACTGAAACTAGAGTTTGGGAGAAAGCAGGCAAGGGAATTGCAGCTGTGGGAAATTGGTTTGGCAATGTGGGAAAAGGTATTATCTTAACAATAACAAAATGGGCGTTAATAATTGTGCTTTGTTTAATTGGGACCTGGGGAATATAGAAATTGATTAAATGTATGAAAAGGAGAAAAAAAGAAAAGAATCGGAGAAGATTCAATATACAAATGACTAAATTCTATGTGGAAAATAAAGGGAAAATAAATAATGTGAAAGTAAATGAGACCAGATTTTGAATAATTGGAGGATAATAAATACATGTATTATGGATTGATGTGATGACATAAATAGTCATCAGAGAAGGGATTGTGATAGTGTGAATTTTCTAATATATTTTATTAATAATTTTAATGTATCAACCGTATAGCGAATCAACATGCAAAAACGGGTGACTTTTGAAAATGTTTGCCATAATTTATTTCTGTTCTATGGCTGAGCAAAATTCGAACTAAAGTTGCGGTTATTTTCTGTGGTTCAATGCTTACATAAAAGTGTGTTAAGTGGCTTAATAGATGTACACAGCTACCCCTAGTGGGTTGCTGCATTATGTCTTACAAGGTCAAGTTTGCTAAAGTTCTTGCATAAGCTGAATGTTCTATTGTTTGAAATTGTCACTAATACGTGGTTTCTATCTCGAGGATGGAAGTAGAAGTTACATTGTGAGAAGTTTCTTCCTGAGAAGAGAAGTTTAGACAAGATGGAACAGTGGAGTCACAGACGAGACGGAAGAGGAAAAGTTACTGTTATGAATGTACCCTGAATATTGTTGATGTCATAGAAATTTAGGTTATCAATTAGAGCTACTATTGGTTGAATCGTAACCACCCCATGTACTGACCAATCATAAACTTTTTGAAGATTCGTATAACAAGCTGGGTAGAATATTCTACAGTTAGATTATAGAGAGGGAGATGAGATTGTAGTTCGAGTTCCTGATGGATCGAGTCATACTATCAGTGTGGGTTTAGCTGTTGATAGGCCCGATCTTCCGAAGACTTACCTGATGGTGTCCCTTTGCTGAAGTAGACTGCATGTTATTATTTTATGGGTAATGTATGAAATTGCATTGTTATATGTGTCTCTTTTGCTTGGCAGGTACCAGCTGCAACATATTGTTAACAATAATGTTTTTTTTATAATAACCCGAGTTTAAGGTAATAGCTAGTATTACGTGGCGCTGTAGCAGTTTGATCACTATTCTGTTCTACATACCTTATGTGCCATGATACAAAGATGGTGGCCTCTTTGAAAGATAGCTTAATGTGAGCTCCAGGGCCCAGAAAACACAAATGAATGAATATCCTGAATTTTCCTGCCCATCTGTTTCACATCAGGGTCACATTGTATCATCGCTACACCCTGAGTCAACCTGGAATCACTTTCGAGTCGCTATGGCTCTCTTCCCTCCTTACCAGCAACAACAATCAGACCACCTTGGACCCTAAGCTCCGGGAGCTGTTCTAGCTGCTATCTCTATCAGATGTGCTATCCTGGGAGAAGGTTAGACAAGGGCCCTACAAGCCTGTCTGCAGTACAGTACCTTATCGCAGGAAGCAAATCATCCGAGCTCCTTCGGCGTGCTGGGAAACAGCATGTTCTGAGCAAAAGGAGTGTTTCTTTAATGTTCTCTTGGTCTCCACAACACAAAGAGAGAGAATACTGCTGGCGAGTAGAATTTTGCGGTATGAGAAGACCTTGCTATGGATATGCTCCAAGCGTCAGCTCCCTAAGGGGAAAGGAGATTGTTGTAATTACCCTTGATTCTGTCCTCTCTCCTTTGTGTTTTTTTCCTTTTGTCTGTCTTTCACTCATGGAAAGCAAGGGAACAGTAAACGCTTGCTAACTGACCCTGCTGAATAACTACAGCTGACTACATTTGCATGTCCTTTTTACCAGCAAATATTTTTCCCTCTGCCACTTAAACCTTAAATGGAAGGCTAGGATATTTAGATTTTGGTACACGTGCACCTTGCTTTTAAAGCTGCAATGACCTTTTACACCAAGTGCGACTGTTTGGTCAAACCTTTAATGGACTTTAACACTCATTATGACTGCAACAAACTTATATGACCTATTTTCTCCCTTTAGATACTTCCCCAATTGAACTTTATTCTCTCCAACCCATCATTAATAGAAGACTGGTCAATTCATTAACCTTTGAAGCCCTGGATTAGGGATTTCCTATTGGTGCCCTTGCATGGTCCCTAGTATGCCTTTTATAAGCACCTGCATGATGCGCCCTAACTCAATCTCTGACATCTTCTTGATAAATGTAACCCACTCTCCCTAAATATGCTTATAAAAATGTAAGACGTAGAACCCTCAGAAATTACCCACAAACATTTGTTGCAGGCTATTACTAATGCACACAGAATGGTGCAAAAAACAGACCTCTTCTTTATCCATAAAATCACTAAAATGCTGTGAAGGAACCCAGAAATGACAAAATTTCTTATGGCAGAAAACTCACCATTGCTGTCCACCGTCTTTCAAAGCAAAAAAAATGATATCTGTCTACAATAAAGGCACAGTCTTGAGCCAAGCTTCAGAAACAACCTAAAACTCTGATTCTCAGTTTCAGATGCTACTGAAAATCAACATAAACGAACCATTGAAACCCAACCCCACTCCCCACCCTCCAAAGACAAAATCAATGGCCAGAACCCAATACTCATACACCCCTAAAATCATTCCTTGTGTCTCTACACCTTCTCACAACAGTACAGGAACTCAACTCAATCCCCTGCATAGATCAGGTGTTGCACCACTGCTGTAGTGTGGTGATTTCCTAGCTATTATCTCAGACTAAATAGTGGATCTCGTGCCTTAGGCCAATGGACCGACACAACATTGACTTGAGGGGATGTTAATAGTGCATGTCATAATCATTCACAATAAGCATCAATAAACAAGAATTCAGTAATCTAATTACACTACAATGACCCCACCACTTTATTAAGAAGGATTATAAATGTATGTCCCTATATTAACAATGCTAAAGTCACAAAAATAATTCTCAAACACAAATAATAAGCATACAGAATCATCAATGGCTGGTTAGAACGCCTTATATATCTGAGTTTAATTAAAGCAAATAAACACATTATTTTGAGTATTATAACACAACTTAATAACACCAATATCTGCGCCAGTGAGATAAAATACACTGAAGCAACAAATCAAAGAACGTCAATATGAATCATGAGCATGTAAACACAGAATTCCTCACTAACCTCTAATTAGCATTAACATGTTGGGCTTCATGTAAAAGTTTTTGAAACACGAGTTTAGAAAAACATACTAACTCGGGTATAATAAAAATAATATCATTAACGTGCAGCAATTAATTCATGAGTTGCAGCCGGTACCTGTAAAACAAAGGACACATATAACAATTCACAATGTATACATTACCCATAGGATAACAAGAAGAAGATCACTTCAGTAGGAACGATCTATAAACCCCCAAGCCTACATGACGGAAATATCACTGGAAAATCTCATAAGGTCTGGTCTGCCTCTCTCTTCTCTCCTTTCTCTCTCTCCAGCCCAACCAACACCAACAACCAACAACCCCCAAGAATAAGTGACAGAACATTTTATTAACTTTCACAAAACTCATGATTGGTCAGGACATGGGGTGTTGTACATTTAGCCAATAAAACTAAGGTTAGATAACTAAATATTACTGTGGGTCTGTTGTTCCAACTCATCAGAATCTCAGGTTCAGGAGGAAACGTCTAACATTGTTGCTTCTACTTCCATCCTCAAGGAAGAAACCACACATTAGTGACATTTTTCTAAACAATAGGACAGTCAAACTCTAGCAATGACCAATGACAGATTAGTTCATCGTTGATCAATACATTATCGATTATAAATTTCATAAGTAAAATCTCTGCTTCTGCAATCCCGCCTCTGATGACTAATTATGTCATCACACAAATCCCAAATTCATGTATTTATTTTCTCTTCAAAATTCAAAATGTGGTCTCTCTCATCTTTCCATGAATTTTCTTTCTTTCTTTACTTTTCCCATAAACTGTATTCATTTGAAGATCAAATCTCTTGTGATTCTTTTTGAACCTTTTCTTCTTCACCCATTTAAATAATTTACATGATCCCGAAATTCCAATTGGACAAAACACAATTATTGAAAACCATTTGACTATTTTTAGTATAATTACTTTCCAAAGGTTGCCAAACCAATATCCCACAGTTGCAATCCTCTTGCCAGCTTTCTCCCAGATAGTAGTTTCAGTTAGTTCTTTTAAATCTTCTTTGTTATTTGTTACATTATTAATCAAACCTCTAACTTCTTTCAAATTATCTGGTATAGCCGTGAAACAATGACTCAAACCGAATAATTTGCTAACTCCGCCTTCTTTTGCAAAAAGATTGCCTAACACAAGGCGGTTCTGAAAAGCCATAGCTCTTGTAGCAGCTAATTCAGTATCTAAAAGAATGATAGCTCCAGAATAACTCGTCAACATGTTATCCACTATTGTAGACAACTTTTGTATCTTGATTGAGTTCAGAACTACTCCCACTGATGGAATTATAGCTAAAAAAAAATCTCCCACAATGCTAGAAATTAATTCCCATTTGTGTCTCGTTTGATTTCTCGTCAATTTAGGAAAGTCTTCCAGCTGGTATATGTTCGGAAAGACTATTCCCAAATAACATGTGCCATACCATCCTCCAGAAAGACGGTAATAAGCATTTCCTCCACAAATATAAAAAACACCAGGCACTGGTGGGTCTTGTACATTTATCATAAAATACCATTTACTCGGAAACACAAACTTAAGTTTACATTCACTCCTACCCACGAACACTCTATCACTACTACTCTGTGGCCTATATATACAAAGCTTTCCCACATGCTCAGCAACCAGTGTTAATTTTTCTTGTTTAGTAATGTCAGTATAAGCATAATTAATCCCAGGTCTACGACTAATCATTCCCTTATTTATCTTAGCCTTTATTTCTCTCCTCCTATCTTCTGTGATAGCTAAACATTTCTTCTGTACAGGTGTTAGTAAACAGGTGAGATTATTTCTATGAGCAAAAGCAGAACCAAAGGTTAAAGTGGGCTCAAAGAAATCGCTCATAATGACTATGTTATTAACCTTGGCTGTTTTATTCAAATAACCAGTGACAGGCACAAACGAAAACACGACGTCAAAGTTAGAAAATAAATATTGGATATACTCTTGGTTATAGAAGCGCGTTAGTAAAAGACTGCAACTTAGAGCATAAGTCACAGGTAGACTATGATAAGTAATTCGTTCTTCAACAGAAGTCGGAATCTGCGTACAAACATAAGAATCTTTCGCGTCCATCACCTCAACATACTCAAACAATAAGAGATAGAAAACATTAGAAGAAAGCTCTTTCTCTTCATGTGAGTATATGACATCTATTCTAAACTTATCTTTTGTTAGTGATGTAGTAGTAGTCTCCAAAGAATTTTCAATCTCTACAGTATGGTTGGCTCCACTCATCTCATAAACAACCACACCTACAAATAACAATAATATTATCACACTCGCTACCGCCAAACCAATACCTACACATTTGCAACAGCTTATTCCACTGTTTTGGTTACTAAAGTTTCTCATGGTCTTTGAAAAATCAGAAAAAACAAAACAATAACTCAAACATTCTTCTTGCCATTCATTGGTAGTTACATATACCCATTCTGGACCAGAATATCTCTTGCTTGCAACTCTCTTCCTTTTTAGTCTTTTACTAGTTCCACCTCCTTCTCCACTAGTATTTTCTCCTTCATTCACTTCTCTTTCCTCCTTAATTGGCAGAGCTACATTTATCTTTTCTCCTTTGGAACTTTTCTCAGGCCAATTATCACCTTTCAGTGACTTTCTTGTCAGCAACCTTTTCAAAATTGCATTCAAACTCGAACTTGAACTCTTTTCTTTTGACTTTCCCGCAACTGGTTCAGGAAGAGTCAAATCCACTTGGGCGGGATCTTTCTCGATTCCTTCTCCAAGGGGGTCAGTCACTTGTTCAGTTTGGTATGTCAAACCACATGCTGTCAAGGATGCCCTCCTCTGAGCAGATTTTCTCCCATTCTGTCGTCTCTGATCACTGTCTTCTGAGGACACCTCCTCTGATTATAACTTCTCTCAACCGGTATTTCTCTTTCTTCTTCTACTGATTTTCCCACTACTCCACTTGTAGAGGATACACTTTCCTCCAAACTGTTCTCTTTTTCCTCCATCACAGGGGTAGGTACATCTGAAACATTCTCAGGATTTTTCTCCAGATCTTCTCTTTCTTGCTCTTGACCTGGAATGCTGCTAGCTGTTGGTAATCTCAACAGCTCCTCTTCTTGTTCTGTTGGATTATTCACCTTCCTCGTACGGCTGGCATGCACCCAGTTCGGCAAACCTGCACACTTCACAACTGTCATTGACATGAGAATGATCTGACAGGGCCCCTTCCACCATGGCTCTAAACACTACTTCCTCACGTGCTTTCGTATGATGACCCAATCACCAGCTCTCAAGTTGTGACCTTGACCTTGAGTTTGTTGAACTGTTGTGGCTTCCACCTGGTGAGAAAAAGATCGGACCACATCAGCTAAGCCTTTGCAATATTCTAGCACCATGTCATCTGTAATATTTACAAATGCATTTGCAGGTATTGCAGGCAATCTCATTGCTCTCCCCATCAAGACCTTGTGAGGAGACAAGCCAGTCTTTTTGTCAGAAGTACTTCTCATTGACATTAGAACCAAAGGCAAAGCATCTGGCCAATTTTAAATTTGTTGATGCACACACCTTTGCCAGTCAGGACTTTAGAGTTCCATTCATCTGCTCTACACGTCCTGAAGCTTCTGGGCTGTTACTACAATGTAGCTTCTGCTGAATGTTTAAAGCTGAAAATAGTAACTTTATCAGTTCATTGTTGAAGTGACTTCTTCTATCTTATTCTAAAGAGACCGGAAAAATGAAACGTGGAATCAATTCTCTGAGAAGCAAGTTAGTTACTGTAAGGCTATCATTTCTGCTTGTAGGATAAGCCTCAATCCAGTGACTAAAGATGCACACAATCACCAACATATATTTCAAACCAGCACACGCAGGCATCTCAATAAAATTAATTTGCATCCTTCTGAATGGACCTCCTGCCATGCCTATGTGTCCCATGTTGACAATTGTTCCTTTACCAACATTCATCTGCTGGCAGACAATGCATCTATGGCACACTACTTCTGCAGCTTGTCTATATTTTGGATTGAACCAAAACTGTCTAAAACTCCTAATCATTGCATCTCTCCCTATGTGTGCTTGACCATGATAGGATCTGGCCATCTGTGCCAGCAAACTGTTTGGCAGAGCTTCCTTTCCTTCCGCTGTCACCCAAATATCATCTTCCCTTTGTCTACAATTTTGTTTTACCCAATCTCTGTGTTCTTCTTCTGGAACATTGTTTTGTATAGCTTTTAACTCTTCCAAAGTCTCAACAATTTGCATCGTAAAATTTGTATGCACTTCATCATTTTCAGGCAATGGTTCCCACTTTCCCTTGAAAGAGATACCATTTAAGGCACATAATTGTGCAACCTGATCTGCATAAGCATTTCCCAAAGTCACATAATACTGTCCTTTCTGATGTGTACTGCATTTAACCACAGCAATTTTCTCAGGTTTCTGAACAGCCTGTAGCAATTCATGTATTCTCTCACCATTTCTTACAGGTGAACCTGATGAAGTTAGGAAACCTCTCTGTGACCAAATCTGACCAAAATCATGCACAATGCCAAATCCATATTGGCTATCAGTAAGAGCCACCAATTCTGCAATCTGCGCAGAAAACACTCCTTTAAGCCATGAAGCTTCCAATATGCCAGTAATTGTGCATACTGCATATCCTACTCTCAGTGTACTCTTGTTATATCTCAAGCAGGAGCCATCAACAAAGATGATTTGATCATTGTCTACTAGGCAAGTGTCTCTAATATCTGCTCTTGGTTTTGTGCACAGTTCTGTAACTTCCAAACAATCATGTTCAATGTGATCCATTTTATCTGAGTCAGTTCTTTTAACTGGTAATAAAGTTGATGTGTTAAGCCTTGTACATCTCTTAATTGTTACATTAGGTTGTCCTAGAATCACTGTTTCATTACATGTCAGTCTTGCATTGGTCAAGTATTGCGTCTTTGATCGTGTCAACAGAATTTCTATTGAATGAGGTACCATTACTGTCAGAGAATAACCCATCACAATATTCTCACTCTGAGTTATACCCTGCTCTACTGCTGCAACTGCTCGCAAACAACCCGGTAAGGCTTCTGCGAATGGATCCAAAGTGGCTGAAAAATATGCTACTGGTCTATTGGCACCCCCATGTGTCTGTGTCAAAACAGATAAGGAACATCCATCTCGTTCAAGACAAAACAACAGAAAACGTTTTGTGTAATGAGGCATACCTAAAACTGGAGCTTGACACAAACTCTCTTTTAACTCAGTAAATGCTTTCATACATTCTTCATCAATCATTATGGGATCTGAATCTTCCCTATGAGTCAGCTTTTGGAAAGGTCTCGAAATAGCTGAAAAATTCGGTATCCACTGACGACAATATCCTACCATTCTCAGAAAATCCTCATTTCTTTCTGAGTACTTGGTATTTTCATTTTCACAATTGTCGCTACTCTTTCTCTCAAAATTCTCCTGGATCCTTTCTCAATCAAATGACACACAAATTGCACATCCTTTTGACAATACTGCAATTTCGTTGGAGACACCTTGTGACCATTATCTCCCAAAACATTCAACAATGCAATGGTATCCTCCTTGCATCCTTCTTTTGTCTTTGATGCAATCAGTAGATCATCTATGTACTGCACTAATGTCGATTGGGAAGCAATTACCAATGACTCCAGGTTCTTTTCCTTCCATTGACAATCTTACTCTATCTATTGAATCTTCCTCACTATTCTGCCTTCCTAGGGTCTTTGAACTACTCAGGTCTTCTAACCACTTGGTTATTTCTTGTGTAGATAGACCTTTTAAAGAAATCTTATTTGACTGTGCACTCGAACTTTGCTGTTGCACTGTACTCGTACATTGCTGTGGAGACAATAGTCTCTCCCCCTGATTACTGCAGGATCTGATCCCAGAATTCCCAACAGGAGACAAATCCATTAAAAAGCTATTCTCGTTCAGGTTTTGTTCTTGCCTTGGAGTCAATTTTTCCAAAACCCCATTCTAAAACTGGACTAAAGAACTCACTCCACTATTACCACTCTCGACATATAGTGGCATAAGTGGACTCATCGTAATAGGTACTGAAATTGTATCAGGACTAGCAAAAGATCCAGTTTTCTGTGTCTGCATTGTTCTCATGCTCTGCATTTGAGGAATCTGTATTTGAACAGGCTCTTTCTAAATTATATTCAGCCCTTGTTGACCTGGAGACAACACTAAATTTGTGGTTGTCCTTACAATCTGAGCCTCTGGATAAGCCTCTGGAATGTTTATCTCCAACTGCTGTCCATTGTTCAATGAATCATTAAAACTACTCTGCATCTGAACTCGTTCGCTATTCAGGATATCCCATGATACCCCCGATGTGGATGGTGCAGTAGGACTCATATTCCAATCCCACTTCCACGCATTCCACTCTCGCTAGTTCCCTGACCTCCTTGAGCTGGATACAGTGGTGGATAACTTCGCAAAATATCAGAAACAAATTCATCCTCATCCAATTCATCATCATCATTAAACATAACTCTTTTCAAATCCTTTAATTTTCATTCTTTATTTACTGAAAAAATCTTTTTATTTTTCTTCTTAGCTTTTGATTCATCCTCATCATCTTTTGTTCTTGCAGGAAATAATCGAATCCCCTGTAAAGTAGCTAGTCTCCACTCTTTCTGCTCCTCGTCCCATCTAGCTTCTGATAGTGTCTTTTGTACTCTTCTCATTCTTTTCTTGAATTTCAGTGCTTGTTGCTGTTTAGCTACTAGCTCTCAAATTGCTAAAGCTTCATACTGTGCTGGTCTTGGAGGAGGTTTTAAACTGTTCATTTTCTGCCTCAGATTCTCCAAAATCCTCAAATTAAATGTACCATTTTCTGGAAAAGCCAAAGAACCTTCTTTCTTTGTGATCTTAACCCAATGTTTCAACCAGAGGCACGCTCCCGTACCCCTCTCCTCAATCACAATATATGCCGGAGTATTTTCTGGCGGACAGATTTCTCCCTCTCTTGCCGGAATATACTCATCACCTCTAAAAGCACTTTTTAAAGCTTTGGAAAACTCCCTTTTCAACAAAATGCTATTCAAAAACAATTTAATCAGAAAAATAATCAAAATCTATTTCAAATAAAACCAAAAGAAAACAACGAAATCTGTAAAAAAAATAACCTATCAGGAAGAGTGACTACAATCTCACAATCCTCTTCAACGCTCTCACCTTCCAATTGCACTTCACAATTATCAGACTGATAGACTAATTCGTGCGCGACCCTTTTCACTAACCAACCTATCCCAGCACGGCACAACTTACGTCACACTAATACACACACACCCTCTCAGGGCGACTGCTGAGACACTGATAAAGTCTTTCAGCTTGACTTTCACACAACTAACACACCAAACCAATGCACTATTAGTTCGCGAGCAAAACCGTAAACCAAAAAATAAGGAAACAAATGTGTCTATTTACTACAGGTAGGGTAACACAATCGCTTCAGGAATCCTCCAAATTTAGCCTTCAGCCTTCACATCTACAGTTACTCTTTTTCACAGTTCCTCACGTTCATGAGCAAAATTCGACCTGCAAATTTCACTTCTCAACTGATCATTGGATTATTGTTCTACTGCACTTAGTACTCACCAAATTCCAGTAAATTTCAAACACACAAATTATCTCACAAACTCAACTTACCAACCATGCCGGATCGGTCTACTAACTAGACAAATCACAACATATACCAGGTGTCTCTCTACACTTGTACCAAGTGTCTCATTACACTTGTTAATATACTCCGAAGTCTTAGACCTCTTTCATTAGGTCCGTCATCAACAACCACGTGGACAATATTCCTGCACTAAGCATCACACTAAAATGAAGAACGCCGCTTTCCTACTCTCATACCTATTGGAGTACGCCCACTCCTTCTAAACACTATTGGAGTATGCCCACTCCTTCTGGACTCATGAACACCTCAGTCATCTGCAAATTAGCTCAAGTTATGCAAGTGCAAAATAATCTCACCTCACTCGATTCAATCAAACACCGCTAAGAACATACCCTTCCACTTAGAGCATCTCTGAAGACTGGGGAAAGTCACTTAAGGCAACTAACAACTCATTTTCTCAGATCCATAAAATATTTCAGAAAAATTAGTAAAACAATTTCAAAACTATTCTTTCACAAACTATGACATCACCATGATATCATCAAATAATTACATACCCATAACTCTGCTACCAAAAACTGCTATAGCACGGTGAAATCCTAGCTATTATCTCAGACTAAATAGTGGATCTCGCGCATTAGGCCAATGGACCGACACAAAATTGATTTGAGGGGATGTCAATAGTGCATGTCATAATCATTCACAATAAGCAACAATAAACGAGAAATCAATAATCTAATTACACTACAATGACCACACCAGTTTATTAAAAAGGATTATAAAATTATTTTCCTTTATTAACAATGCTAAAGTCACGAAAATAATTCTCAAACACAAATGATAAGCATACAGACTCATCAATGACTGGTTCGAACGCCTTATATATCTGAGTTTAATTAAAGCAAATAAAGAAATTAATTAGAGTATTATAACATATCTTAATAACACCAATATCAGCACCAGTGAGATAAATACATTGAAGCAATAAATCAAAGAACGTCAATATGAATCATGAGCATGTAAAGACAGAATCCCTCACTAACCTCTAATTAGCATTAACATATTGGGCTTCATGTAAAAGTTTTAGAAACACGAATTTAGAAAAACATACTAACTCGGGTTATAATAAAAATAATATCATTAACGTGCAGCAATTAATTCATGAGTTGCAGCTGGTAGCTGTAAAACAAAAGACACATATAACAATTCACAATTTATACATTACCCATAGGATAACACCAAGAAGATCACTTCAGTAGGGGCACACCAACATTAGGAACGATCTATAAATCCCACAAGCCTACATGACTGAAATATCACTGGAAAATCTCCTAAGGTCTGGTCTGCCTCTCTCTTCTCTCCTTTTTCTCTCTCCAACCCAACCAACACCAACAACCGACAACCCCCAAGAATAAGTGACAGTACCTTTTATTAACTTTCACAAAACTCATGATTGGTCAGGACATGGGGTGTTGTACATTTAGCCAATCAAACTAAGGTTAGATAACTAAAAGTTACACATTCATAGCACACTGAATTCTCATTTGACAATTTCTCATTGCCGAGATCATTGGCTAAAGTCAATTTATAACAATTTCTTCTTCTCTTCCATGTCGTCTGTGGATCCATTGTTCCAACTCATCAGAATCTCTGGTTCAGGAGTAAACGTCTAACATTGTTGCTTCTACTTCCATCCTCGAGGAAAAAACACACTTTAGTGACATTTTTCTAAACAATAGGACATTCAAACTCTAGTAATGACCTTACAAATCTGACTTTGTAAGACATAACACAGAAAACCCACTAGAGGTAGCTGTATACATGTCTATAAACTATTAAACACACTCTTTTAAGTAAGCATTGAGCAATGAAAAACAATTGCAAAGTTAGCTAAAGTTAGCCAAAGTAGAAAACAAAATGGATTATGGTGGCCATTTACAAAAGTCACCCGCCTTCACATATTAGGTCATCAATGATCAATACATTATCAATTATAAATTTCATCAGTAAAACCTCTGCTCCTGCACCACAGGCCACCCTTTTCCCACTGTATCCATCTTTCTCTGAGCACTCTTTACCTAAAATATACCCCACCTTTGTTTATGGAACTGGTAAGTTTATTAATCACTTAAAACCTTACATGGTGTGATTAAAACAAATGAGAATAAAACTAACAAAACATTAGATTAAATGGTCGTTCTATCAATTTCTGGGAGTACAGTGTCCCTGAGGTTTTACATGACCAGTGCTAATGGCTGCAGCTGGACCAAATACAATTAGGCAAAGATAAATCATCATTTTGACATAATAAAATTGTATCTATCCTTCTACTAAATGTAGTATCCTCAGACATGGCCAACACAAAAAAATCAAAATACCTCACCAGTGGAACCAATTGAAAGAGGCTTTTAAGTGGGAGCCTTTTGGCACATGTCAGAACCCATGGGAGCATAGCAGAAGCAACTGGGCAGTGTCCTGAGTCCGAGATGTAAGCCTGCACTAAAGCTGCTCTTCAAACATAAATTAACCGCAGAGTAGACTGAGTGGCAGCCTTAGGCGTGCAAGTTAGTGCAGTTCCAAAAAACTATTTAGTGTAAATCCCTTGGTAGTACAAAGTGCCTGTGCATAGAAAGGAAAAATAGATTAGTTTGTGACTGTGAAGCTGTTTGATATGTCATCCTCGATAATGTAGAGAACCTGGGGGTGGAGAAGTGCAGTGAATAGGGATCGAGGCTTTCAAAGTACACTCGCTCCATATAATTATGCCACTGCTTTAAATCTCTGCCCTGCAAGGATGATGAATTTCATCAATCATGCTGTTAGTTGAGGCTTTTGACCCTGCAGACAAAATATCAGGGCTTAGCACATGTTCTGACTCCATTTGCATTGAACAAATTGCATAGGAGCTTTCTGCTGCTGTTAACAAAGCAGAACAGATGCATATTAGATGCATAAAGGTTTCCTTCGGCCCATGACATAATCTAAACAACACAGAGACTGGGGCTGAGGCCCATGAAGGTGTTGCATCTTTTGTTGGGAACAGGCCAAATCATAATGCAAAAAATTTGGTCTTATAGAAGCCACTCATATATTCATACATTCGAGAAAATAACTCTGTGGTGTTAGAGATTTATAGGTTTGAATACATAACCATGAGTGTCTGCGTTTGCAAAACCGTTCCTTGTCCTGCATCCGAGAAAGGAGCCTTGCTTGTTTATTCATTGCAAAAGTGTAGTGTAGTGTGACAGGGGCAGATCCCACAAGTGTTGCAAAGACAGTGCTTTCAAGGCTTTGCAACTTGTCATGGCCCAGAAAATTGACTGTAATCCTGGGTTTCCTTCCAGACAAATGATTTCAGAGTGTTTGGCAGGCCTGCTCGAGCAGATGACATTTATTTTAGGAGTGCCCACTTTTGAGCTATGTCTTGCTCGAGGAGCCCATATTCTAACCAGATTTGTGCAGGTAATGTGTGTTATGGGAGATTAAATACTAAAGGCCAGATGTATCAAGCAATTTTGCATCCGCAAACGGTGCGAATCGCAAAAATCGGACATTTGGGAATGGAAAAATGCCTTTCCAGATGTATGAAAGGCATTCACTGTGCAATTTTAAGTAATCTCAAAAATAGCTATTCCTTAAAATTGCGACCCCATTTAGAGAGTCGCAAATTGCGATTCTCCAAATAGGAAATCGCAAATAGGGAATTCCTATTTGCGATTTCCAAAGCACCTGTATCAAGCATTTCCTAAATGCGAATTGGGCATTTAGGAAATGCAATTACCACCAAATCCAATTTAGTGGTAAGCGTGTGCAATTTTTAAAAAATGCATTATAAATGCATTTTTAAAAATGACTTATAGTGCACATTTGCCCCTAGGGCATGTGTGTGCTTCACATGTCCGCAGATATGTTTTTGGGGTGCATCAGAGGAGGCCTTAGGCCCCCAGCACCCTAGGGTTTGCATTACCTAATTTGCCAATTCCTAACTGGGATTGGCAAATTGGGAAATTCAAAACCATTCACACCTATGGGCCTGCAGGCCCATAGGGATGAATGGAGTCCCAGTCTCTAACTGCGATTCGGTAATAGCGATTGGGAATTTTAAGAAATCGCTATTACCGAATCGCAAATTTCATACACCCCATTTTACATTTCTTAAATAGAAATGTCCTAAAATTCACTATTTAAGAAATGCAAACTGGGAGCTTGATACATCTGACCCTAGATGATGTACTTTATTCTGAGTGTTGTTAGGGAAAGAGTTCATGTGCCCCTGAAAAGCCAGGGATCCATAGGCAAGCATTGGGATGAGCTTTGATTTGATTGCAGTTAAAATTGGTTTTCAAGTTGGCATTAATAATTTACGATGCAGTTTTTGGAAGGCGACGAACAGTGAGGCCAGATACGGCTTCACAGCATTTATGTGGAGCTTGAATGAGTGCCGCTCTTGCAGCCAAACCCCCAGGTATTTATAACTGGGGCTTCTTTTTACTCGTCTGTAACCAGGTGCCATCCTTTTAACGTCCAGTCCCGAAGATGTCTACTTTGGTTTTATTTAGATTAACTGTCATCCAGTTTGTTGCACAATATGAGGCCAAGATATCAAGCAGATTTTGCAGATGGATGGGCATTAAGTTCATGAGAACAATGTCATCTGTGTACTTATGGGATGTCATCAAGAGCTGCCCCAACTTTGGGGGATGTGAGTGCGCCTCATCCAAAGTTGGGCTTAGATTTGTGTTGAACAAGCTGAATGAAATAGGGGCAAGGACGCAACTCTGTTTTCGTGTCCAAGCTGATCTTTGTCCAGGTTCGGGAGTACCGAAGCTGAGTTACCCACATGAGATTAGATGGAATATTCCATTGGGCTAATTTACGCAACAGCGAATTTCTATCCACATGATCAAAAGCTTTTGAGAAATCAATAAAGCATGTGTAGAGGAGTTGCTTTTTTCTGAGTTTGCCTGGCTATGAGAATGCTGACTGCCACAAAGTTGTCCGCCATGCTAGAACTAGGCCGAAAACCTGTTTGATTTCATGCAAGGCGAGCCGTTTCCTCTGCTCATTTTTCCAGATCTTGGAGTAAGGTTCCGGCAAATATCTTAGCCTCAACATCTAGTAGAACAATTAGACTGTAACAGTCTGGGGCCACGTAAGGGCCTTTTTTAAAGAACAGATGTAGAATCGACCCACGCCAGGACTCTGATATACAATTATCATGTAGGCAAAAGTTAAAAAAGTTGGGCAAGAGTGTTGCTCCAAAACTCCCAGTCTTGCTTAAATATTGAGGCAGGAACGCCATTGGGGCTGGTTGCCCCAGAGCCTCTTCCTGCCTTTATTTGTGTGGCGATGGAAGATTGAGACATAGAGGGGGCTGGTGTGGTCACCTGCCAGTTAGACTAGTGCATCATGGGTTTGTTGCAGTGATATAAAGACCCAATATACTCCAGCCATGACTGTATGGGAACGCTGTTACCTGCCGCATGAGCTGGGCCATGTTCTATTTGGTTAATCAGGACCCACAATGATTTGCTGTTTTTTGCTTTGCATATGTGCAAACTTTCATTCCATTAGTGCTCATTTCTTGCTCTTTTTAATTTCCGGATGGATTCAGTTTACTCCTTCTTGAGCTCTGTAAACATGGGTCCGACAGAGGCTGGTGCAAACTGTTGTTGTGTTGACTTTGTTGCTTTTAGGGCATGCTTCAGTAGTTTTAGAGCACTGTTAAAGCAATTGTTGGATGCTGGGCGTTGCTGAAGCAGGCGCTGCCAGTTGTTTACTCCTAGTGCATTCTTTAGATCTTGCAAAACCTTTTCCCAGTCAGCCACTATATTTTGGGATGCAAGTCTACCAGGTGGAATGAGGATTTTCCAAATCACATATTTTGCTTGAGTGACATTCGTCCATCTTATTCGGTGACATGCACAAAATGTTTGTGCATCATCCCAAACTCAAACCTCTGTCACCCAGACACCCACCCCCTTCAGACATCTCCGACAACCATTAACACCCTAGCATAATCCACCCTCTCATAAGAACAAACACTTTGACTAATTCACTCTCTTCTCCTAAAAATTAAGTAGCGCTCATCTAGACTCAATCCTTCCTAACTATGCTCACATATTGGGCCTGATTACAACTTTGGAGGAGGTGTTAATCCGTTCCAAAAGTGACGGTAAAGTGACGGATATACCACCAGCCGTATTACAAGTCCATTATATCCTATGGAACTCGTAATACGGCTGGTGGTATATCCGTCACTTTACCGTCACTTTTGGGACGGATTAACACCTCCTCCAAAGTTGTAATCAGGCCCATAGTATTTAAAAACGTCACATATAGTATTAAAAAACTTCAAGACTGTGACCGACAACATCAATGACATGAACACTGATGATTGCAAAAGCCAACTTTCACTGAATGCCTAGTCACTTAGACTGACCCTGGACACCAACCTTAACTTCAAGGAAAACATTGCCAAAAAAAAAACAAGTCAGTCTGGTACCAGCTCTCTCTTCAAAAGAAACTCAAACCATTTCTTACAACAAGCGATTTCAAAACTGCTGTTCAAGTCTTTGGTCTCTCACATCTGAATGGTTGTATTGCCCTCCTCCATGGCATTCTAGACTCTACACTGCAGGGCACCCTACATGCCACAGCACATTTCATCTAGGGCGTGAAGAAATATGGTCACATCACCCCATCTTGATGGAACTCCATTGGCTCCATTTGGAAGCCTACACCATCTTCAAAACTAGCTACTTCATTTACAAAGCCATCATGACCAGCACTGCCCTTATCTTGCAGACAAGTTGACCATCTCTAGTGGTTTGCGGCATGCTGGCAGCTAGGATACCATCTGAATGCAGACTAAGAAGTTTGAAAAAGAAAGAAAACAAGGCAGCAGGCCCTTTCCTGGTTCTGGAAAAACATCCCCATATCCATCAGGACTGCCCCAACACTGCTCCAGCTGAGGAAAGAGTTGAAGTACTCACTTCTTTAAAAAACATTATGTCAGAGTTATCCACAATGAAGCAACTCTAATATCGCTTGTTGACTTTATGCATGTCTTTAACCCTGTGAAGCTCTCTGCTGCCTTTTGGCTGGGTTCCACCTGTAGAAGTACCATGTGCACACATACACATGAACCTGGCACAGAGTATCCCCCTTCCTATCCTTCTTTGACATTGAAGAACTTCTATTAGACTATCAAAACCATAAAATTAAAACCTTACCTCAAAGTTCCTCCCACTGACAAATCCATATCCAACCCTCAATATCCATGTTCATCCACCTGATATTTCTAGTAGGTATCCAACACCAACAACCTCATCACAATCCCTGCTCCCTCATCACCCTTCACTCTCCCAAATGCCTCTTGCAGAACTGTCAACTGGCCAATAAGCATGCATTAGAGATTGCTGACATTGTCACTGCGCATGCCCATGATCAATCATTCCCAGCTTAAACGATTTCTTTCAACCAGTAACATATCTTGTAATGCACCCATGCTTGTCACTTTTACAGCGAGGCCGAGAATACAATACAGGAGATGGAGATGTAGTTATATATCGCATGTAAAAGACTGAGAGTAGTTCTTATTTGAATATAGGTTACTGGACAAAAAATTAGTATCCTGAGCCACACAAAAATTCTACCTCAACAAGCACCCTCTGGGTAACCATGTCCAGTTCAGTGAACAATTTATGGTGCTATAGTCAGAAATTTCTAGTGACATCTCCAGCAACATTTTCTTGGGAGACTTCAATATCCCCTGGACAGGCCTTAACAAATTTACTGTCCCTGATTTATCGCTCTTCTTACTTGACAATGACCTTAAGCTACTATGCAGCTCTCCCATCCTCTCCAAAGGAGTCACCTTAGACCTTCTGACTGCCAAAAGGAGCCTCTTGAAAATAACACCCAGTCCTGGTGGACTGATCTGATCGCTTTCTTGTCCCCTTCTCTTTTCGCCTTGCTATACCTCTAACCTTTGACCAATCAGTTAGACTCAGATAATTAGCCTGAGATTATTACATTAACATCCCAAGCCTTTCTCTTATCTGTGACACATTCCTCAGGCTCCTGCAGCTCTTTGGTGTTTTCAGGGATCACTCTGGATACACCATTAACTGGTGCAAGTCTGTTGTATATCCTCTTTTGAATGAGAGGCCCTGATTGCCACTGCTTTGCGAAGCTCCAGTGTCCACTGAGGGTTTTAAGTATTTGGGCATATACATCATGCAGGATCCCTGGGAATTTCAGCAAAAATATATATCTAAACAGGTGGAGAGTATTTGGGGCGATGTAACTTACTCGTGTGGGCTCCCTTTGACCTCAATGGGGAGAGCTGCTCTGTACAAAATGATCAGCCTGCCCTGATTCCTGTGTATTCTGCAAAATACACCCCACTGGGTTCCTAGAGGGGTCTTTCAGAGCATTGAAAGGGAGGTTCGCTGCTTGCTTTGGAATAGGGAGTGCACCCAGGATTGTCCTTGCCAAGCTGCAAAACAGAATCTATGATAGGGACTTGGCGATCCCAGACATTAGAAAGTATTACTGGGTTGCACACCTTTTGATAATTAACGAATGGATCTTTGCGGGTCAACAAGATCCAGCCTACCATTGGGATAGTAGTATAATGGGTAAGGGTGGTCCAGAGGCCTTGTTATGCGACACATGATGAGAGAGCGTCCTCCTGCATCATACATTGGCAGTGGTCCTGGCATGGAAGGTGGCGAGTGCGTTTCTTGGCTGGAGGGGGAGATCAACTGAACTTACCCTGCTCTGGCATAGTGATCTGCTGTCAGAGGTAAGAGGTATGCAGGGGTTCAAAAAGTGGGAATTTATGGGTATTGAGCAGCTGGGAGACATAGGGAGAGGGCCTGCAATGATTAGCTTCAAGAAGCTCCATCAGGACTTTGGGCTGACAGAGACCGAACACTTTTGATACCTCTGGCTGGGTCACGCGGTCAAGAGACACATTACAGAAGGTGAACTTCTACCTAAATCTTCTCCATTGGAAAAAAGGATATAAACAGAGCCCATACTTGAAAAAAGGGTATTTCGGTGATTTACAAGAAATTCGTCAACAATGCACCTAACCTTTTGGGGGTACTAAGGGAGGCATGGTCCGCAGACCTAGGCACGCTTGACGATGAGGAGTGGGAGGAGGCACTACGGGAGCCCCCGGAGATTGCCATAAGAGCAAGCTTCCAACTAGTGCAACTTCAAATACTACATAGATCATACTATTTGTGGACCCTTCTGCACAAAATAGGGTGATCGGACTCACCACTGTGCCGAAGAGGCTATGCTACAGAAGGCACATTCTTTCATTTCATATACTATGGGGATGCCCCCTAATACAGGAATACTGGTCCAAACTAACCCAGTTGATGTCCCAGGTCATGGTGATAGAGATCCCCTGGAGGCTAAGGTATTACTCTTGGGAGTCCAGGGGGAGGTCCCATGGCCAAAGTACTAAGGGATCTAGTTGAAGCTAGCCATTGGAATTGCAAAGCGTAATATTTACCGAAAGCCTGGGGCAAGCAGGAGGTTCTTGGACTGACAGACTGAGAAAGGGATTTAGATTGGTACCAGGGATGCAGAGAGTGTGGTTTACAAGGGGAGGGGATATCCTAAAAAGTGAGAGAAGGTATGCGGGGTGTGGATGGCCCACAGAGGCTAGGGCCTGTCAGGCACTTAGGGGATGCATTGTAGGGTATGGGAATGTGAAGGGGCTTCCTAGGTTTGTATGAATAGTGTGTTGGCCATACAAGCGCCACTGTTGCCAGCTGGCAGGATGATATATCTATGATTCAAGCTACTGAATGGTGACACCATAATGAATGCTATGTATTGTTCTGTCATGATTTGGTACCCTCTTTGTTTAATAAAAAGAAGTTAAAAAAATATATAACATCCCAAGCCTTGAAGCTTGAACCTCTTCCAGCCTGAAAGAGGTCTCCTATGACTCTACAATATTAAGAAGACAATTATAAATTTCCTCACTCTACTCAAACTGATGTAAATAACAAAAAACAAATAATTGGTTTTCAAAAGACCTTCACAAAGAAAGGAAGTCCTTCAGATCAATGGAAAGAGTCTGCAGCTAAAGTCCCTCCCAGATATATCTGGAGACACTATGCAAGCCTGATAAGCAGTATAGCATTCACATTTTGAATAGGGGACTGTGAAATTTGCCTAATTTGCTTATGCATAATTTTGGAAACATTGCACCAAATTGAACGTAATCATGTGAAATGCAAATCCTTCAGTTTGAGCTGTATTTTAGATTAAAATGCATCCTTGCTTCAATTTTTGGTGCAAGAATGCATTTAAACAAAAGCGCCACGAACAACAGGTGCTCGCTTTTTGTTATTCTCATGCATTTGTGGGAAATGTTTACCAGAATTTGGGGGATAGTTACCTGAACTGTAATAAGGAAAGTAATACCAGAAATTTTGCATAACAAACGTAATGCATAATTCCTTAAATTACACCTGCATAATTTAAATGTGTCCCAAGCCTAATTGGAAAGCTAAGCACACTTCCTGAGATGTAGACTAAACATTTCCTAAAAATGCCCCCGGAAGCTCTTTAACATTGTACAACAAAATTCCTACCCTATTTTCCAAACCACCCTAAAGACCAAATTCAAAAACTGCAAGAAATTCACCCAAATCTTTGATGAAAAAAATGAAGAACGTCAAACCTCTCGAGTGTGCCCCAGAAACAACATCCTTCCAAAGAGCTACAGGCACCTTTTCCTTATTCAGAGTAATAACTGAAAGTTAACTCATCAAAAACAATTATGAAAATCAAACCCTCTTCTTACTATGTATGTCCTTTTCCAGATAACCTAAATAAACTAAAAAAACACTCTTTGCACCCTCCAACCCTAAATAGACCAAACATACCAGCTGCTCCCCATCCGAAGAAAAGTTCTTGACATTCTAAAAATTGGTCATGTCACACCCCTACAGAAAAAAACAAGGAGTTCATCCGGTTGAATGTCTTCCCCAGATGAACAACTTCTACCCCCTTCTAACATCCTTACCCTCACTAAAACCTTAGAATGCTTTGTTCAATCCCAACTCAAAGGATTCATTGCTGAAAATTACCTACTTAAAAAATTCCAAACAGACTTCAGATCTGACTGAAGCCCTAAAGCTGCCATCCTCCAAGCCTTAGGCGATGTTTTGACTTCTTGGACAACAGTGAGATTTCACTTCTGGTCAGTATTGACCCATCCTGTGACACTCAACCTCACCTCTCTCCTCAGGACCCTAAAAACCATCATCCTCAGCAATCATTCTCAACTGGGCAAGTATACAAATTCTACTTCACTCTCACTCTGCCACCCCTGTGTTTTGTTTCACTATGGACCGAGATGAAATACACACACACTGAAAAGAATCTCTGGTATGCTACACTCGGCAAGGCTCATAAAGAAAGGTCAGTACAACTGAAAGTGTATGTTTAAAAATGGGCACAGTAATGCAATAAAAACATGTACAAAGAATATTCTAAACCAGCAAATATATCTGCAAAGATACATATATATATATATATATATATATATATATATATATATATATATATATATATATATATATATATATATATATACATACATACACAATGCAAATAGATAATAAGAATTAAAATTTCATCACTATGGGGCACAGTTGAATTTGCCTCATCTTTCTCTTGCCGGAAACAGGTCATTGACCCCAAGATCAACAGTGAAGAGAAAGAGTTTCTACCCTCACTGGAAAGATGACAGGCATCAGCATCCTGATCCTGTCAGAGGTCTGAATCACTTAATGGTCTATCCTGTTTCGGTCTCTTACATACCTTAAACAATCCAGAGAGGAGCTTTCTAGAAAACCACTCTCGCTCAATAGGTTGTTGTTTAAAAATGCTAGCTACTTCAGGTCAGTTTTGAAAGGAACAAATTGGAACTGGCTAGGATTCCAAGGTGCTCTTCCAAAATCAAACCGTTCCCTGCAGTACTATAAACATCATCCTAGCAGATCCTTATCGCTATAACTCCTCCATACTATGCCTTAGCCCTTGGTGAGAAAGAACACGCAGACACATAGAGTAAAAACATGAGCAAAAAACACGTTACATAACATATTGTGCACAAAAAATACTTGTCGTTTCTGCACTTCTAACATTGCAATGGCTAACGCAAAGTTAAGAGTGAAATGAAGTCAATAAGCAAAATGAAGATGGTGGTCACCAATGTTACGGTGTGCGGCTAGGTTAAGAGCAATGTGGTGCAACGTAGAGTCAGTGGTCAAAACACAAATATCATTACACCCTGTTTTTACCACACCTTAATTTCACTGAATTTCTCCTCCTCTCCCCACCCAAGTACAGCATCCCCATATATGTATGACTCAACTTACGGAGCAGGCTTGACTATAAGCCCTCCTCAGCCATGTGCACTAAATGTCTGGGATTTTTGCTGGACAAAAATCTAAATCTATGGAATGGCATAAATGGTTTTGTGAACACACCAACACCAACTTCAACTCCTAGAGAGAAGCAAGCATTTCCTCTCTGATGATGACCTAAAATGCTCTCCTGAATGGACTGTAGAAACTCACTTCTGGTTGGAATCCCCAAAGTTCACTTAGTCCCTCTGAGGTAAGCACTAAATGCAACTGCTAGATAGGTTTGACACTTTCAAAGGCTGAGTTTAGCTGCCTGATTTTCCCGACTTTGGTATTATTATGTTTTGATATCCTCTACGAGTGAAAGAAACGGACACCGTTTCAGCTGTAAGTTCATAGCTTTTGTTTTGGATGTTATTTTGAGCAACATCTTAGTCTGCAGGGTGGTGAAGATTGTAAAGTAAGAATGAGTCGAACATGGTAGGATGGATTGGAATGAGTTGGGGAAGCATTAATAGGGATGGAGGTACACAAGATACTCATTTTGAACCAATGGAAGTCCAGAATGCCCTTGTAATGTTGTTGAGATACACCTGATGCAGCCATAAAGGCAACAGAGTTTGCAAGTTCTGGGAAGATTATATATTGCTTATGAGAATGTAGAATTCATAAATATATTTTGCAAATAAGATGTTTCTGTAATCTTACCTTTCTGTCCTGTTTACATGTTGAGAGCTGTGTGAGAAGTATGTTTCAGACAATGCTAGAACAGAGCCTTCTAGAACCATCCATTTGTTTAGGATTGTTAGCAGAAAAAGATGGTTGACAGTCAGTAATGCAGATAACAGGACTAAGAACACACACAAGCAGGCTTCATCCTTGCACAAAAGGGTGTTTAGGGGGTTATTACAACTTTGGAGGAGGTGTTAATCCGTCCCAAATGTGACGGATATACCACCAGCCGTATTACGAGTTCCATAGGATATAATGGACTCGTAATACGGCTGGTGGTATATCCGTCACTTTACCGTCACTTTTGGGACAGATTAACACCTCCTCCAAAGTTGTAATAACCCCCTATGTCTCTTATGTGTAGCTTGGCTGATTCTATGCTACAGCAGTTCTGAATCCAGAATGGTGGGGATCAAGTAGATTGTTTTCTGTGATGAAGATTTTAAGTTGTTTCTCCAAACATCTTTCCTTGATATCAGCCATAAATCAAAGACTAGATACCAGGAGGCACTGTTCAAGTCTTGTGGGTCAGCATTGGGCCTTTTAGGAAAGAGGTGACATGACCTACTTTTAGAGTGTCAGGAACAATCCCTTATGAAAGAGAGAGATATTTCCTCTCTACCGAGAATGCTGTAACAGGAGGATGCGTGAATGCATGTGAACGTAGTGTGATGGCCCAAAAAATTTTTCTCGTAGTGAAATCACCTGAGAGGGAACTAACACACAAAGGAGGGACATTTCGAAAAATGTGCCAATAAAAAGGAAGCATTTACGGCAAGCACAACAAAGAACAAATGGCAATGGTGGGCGTGGTTAAAGCCTATAGACTAAATACAGCATGTCTTGCAGACTGCGCATGCGTGCTGTCTAGGCTCGACCTAAAAATAGCTGGGCTCATGGATGGGGATATGTGGTAGTTTCACCCTCTGCCCTTTCTTCACTCGAGTTAGATGAAGTTTCTGAAAAAAGTAATTAATTTGCTTCTCAACTGGTTTGAATGATTAAAGTTCTGATTGCCAAAGGTATTATTCTTGTGAAAATCTTCTTTAAGAAAGCGGGGACTGTAACTTCACTATTGTGATTTGTAATAACCATAGAAACCGTGGTTGACTTTTCGTTAACACCGAAGAGTTTAAATTCACTTATCATTTTAGCCTGCAGAATATTGGTGTTGAGACAAAATGTTCCAGGGACTGGCTGGTTCTTTCTATTTAGAATGCCTTGCACATTAGTGAGCAAGAATTGAAGGAAATAGAGGCCCTAGAAAAAGAAATTGCCACAGACTCCACTATAGCTGATGCTAGAAGATTATTAGAAGACCTGGATAAAGTGATAAGTGAATTTAAAACCTTACTGTTATCCAGAAGACAACCAAGGTTGCTAGACATACTAAAAATTACAAAATTGATCCAGGCTTTTTCCTGTGACTACCACAATACCTTTGTGGTTTATTTCATTTGAAGTAAGTCCTTAAAGAAATTGATGACGTAAATACCAAAAGGATTGACACCAAGAATACTTCTAAAACATCTGAAAAAATACCCTTACAATATGTTGCTGCAAATAATTTACTAGCGATTGAACTAGCACACAAAGGGGGAGGTATAGTGATACTCGATAGTGAGGCCTATGACAAAGACTTGCTGAGGCAATTGCATAATCCTACATACTATTGGCTCATTACTACAGACCCTACTGTAGGTTTAACTCAAAACATTGTAAAAATTACAAAAAGTGCTCTAGATGAAGGGTGGTTAAGTATTAAAGAACACGAATTTCTTAACAAAAGAGATCCCCACACAGCAGTGATATATCAACTCTCCCTAAAATACAAAGACAATTGGATAATCCTCCTGAGTGACCCATTATTTCGCCTTACGGATCATTATTGGAACCGTTAACCCAATATGTAGATGTCTTTTGAAAACCTTTTGTGATGATGACATAGGCATATGTAAAGGATTCTATGGACCTGATTAACAAAATCAAAGAAATGTACTTCAATGATGAAACCCATATCCTTTTCACTTTTGACGCAGAGTCATTATAAAGGAAGAAGCAATTGCAGTGAGTGGGGAAATCATGGATTCTAGATCCCGTTCCCATGCTGTGCCCACTGAATTCCTAACTGTTCTGGCTTCCATCTGTTAAAAAAACTACTTTTGTCCAGTTTAATAATGAATCTGGATCTACGAATGAAAGGAGTTGCCATGGGACGCAGATTCACTCCTGAGATAGCAGACCTTTTTTGAAGAGAAATGTGTTTATGAGCTGCAGTATTCTTTCTTTGAACACATAAAAGGTTGGTTTTGCTACATAGATCACATCCTCATAACCTGAAAGGGATCACCTACACTATTAACTAGTTTTTATTAATGGTTCAGCAATCACACCCAGGATCTGAAGTTTACAATGACTCACTTGAGGTCTACCATAAACTGTATTGATTTATCCTTGGCAGTCAGATTATATGCCATACCCACTGACCACAATACTGTGCTGCATTTTTCGAGCGGACAACCTAGGCACTTTAAAAAAATCTGCTTTGTGGTCAGTTTCTTAGAATTCAGAGGAATTCTACCTATAAGAAAGACTACTTTTGAAATGCAGGAAGGCTCAAGCTTATAGAGTGAGGACACCCAAGAAAACTAGTGACAGCTGCTCTGAAACGTGCATGTATACTCCTCAAGAAATCCTACTAGTATCTAAAGAGAAAAGCAGCAACAACCCTTTATATGCATTCTAACATTCAGCCCAAAATCACAGAAAATTGAACATTTCATTCAGAAGGATTGGAAATTGCTTGCTGAACTAATATTAGGAAATCTGTTTTTGCATTTAGGAAAGGAAGAAACTTCAAACAATAGTTAATCAAAGCATCAAGACCTCAAGACAAGTCCCAGCAAATATTACCGTTATTAGGGTTACCCCCGCTATAGGGTCTCTTTAGATGCCAAAACGGTACAGCCTGCCAGTTTACCTGCAATATTAAAAATATGACACTGAATGGAATCACAGTGAAATATACCATATTTTCAAATTGCAATATGAAAAATGTTGTATATTATATTAAATGGCCATGCATAAATCTTGCATTGGTCAACCTACCTAAATGAGGAAATCACAAATTTTATAACAGAAAATGTAGGACTCAAGAAACTCCTTTGGTTGAGCATCATTAATCATCGAACCATTCTGAAAATTATATATACTGGCAAGTACTGTTTGTGGCACAAAATTATTCCATGTTTTTTTATTTCTGCCTTATTATCTAAAATAGAAGCAAGGATGATTGAAAAATTCCACACCGTGAATTTGGGTCTGGAAACTTGAAAGAAATGTGGGCATTATTATAATGACTAGGTACCAGTGTCAGTTATTTATGCAGTTTGATTTTTGACTTTGTGAATATGTACTGATGAGTCCACATGTAAGAGCGGTACTTTTAGCTGCTCTGTACTTTATTCCTGTATAAATTGTTTTTTTAACATAGATGAACATTGTATAGGCCTTTGCCGTCCATTTACAATTGTCCCTGGATTTAATGTAGTTGATTAGGTATGGATGCCACGTATTTCCAGTGAGTTTATGTGAGGATCCCTATCAGGCTTCAGCAAGGAATATTTTTTTTGAATTTCCAGTTAGTGGGGCTTAGTTCTCTAAAATGAGTTTTATTCCCTCATTTTCACACTCTTTTTCTGAAAGTCCCCTCTTTCAAATATGGCGACACCTATAGTCATTGGATCATGTTTCTTTAAATTGGTCTCCCTCATGTGTTTTGGTAGCGTGCTTCCCCTCAGTGCACACTAGAGTTTATGGCCCAGTGCCCGGAATATACTATTCCATAGCATGGTCCAGTTCTGTTCAAAGTGTTGCCGGACTTTGTCGGAATCCGCCGTATGCCAGTGTTTTTCACCTGGTACCCACGATACACACTTTCTGAGCATGGTCCATTTGTCTTAATAGTGGGACCCTGCTTGGCTACATGTACCTGAGGTGAGTTCCAGAGTTCCAGGTGCATCCGTTGAGTATTCAGACGCTTGGATGGGATTTCACCTTTGGTGTCTTATGTGTGTTTTTCCAATAATTAGATGATGGCACAGCCACAAATGAGGGTGTTTGTGAGGATTATGGGAACTCTGTGAACCGGTTGAATGAAATGGGTAAGACTTTGGGCCTGATTTAGAGGTTGGTGGGTCATTACTTCATCACAAACATGACGGCTATCCAGTTCGCCATATTAAGATTTCCATAGGAAATTATGGAATCGTAATACGGCGGACGGGATATACGTCATGTTTGTGACGAAGTAACCCCACCCTCCAAACTCTAAATCAGACCCTCTTTGCAGTTAGCACACTGGAATCTGCACCATTTGTTTGTCACCTTGGTGCTCGTGGAGTCCCTGGTTTGGCACCTGCATGATCCTGCGGCCCGCATCTGTCCTTGTGACTGTGTTTTTTGTATGCTTTGGAAAACATTTGGTAGCAACTAGTAGCTTTTCGGGCACCTGTTCCTTAGACCTATTTTTGTTGCACAATCACGTTCCCACATGGTGTTAAGAAGGAGCTTCCACTTGGCAGCATGTGACAGCCATAATAATTCATCATTTTTAATTTCTAATTTTTAATTTCTAAGCATGAATTATGTTCCTCCACAAATATCTATGTTAGACAGTGTGCAGGCATGTCCCTTTTTTGGTCTTGGTTTGGTGTTTCTAATATTTTACTACACGCAAATTGCCTCTTGTCTTTTCAATTCCGGTCTGGAGGAGGCCATGAATGTAACTAGGCCGAAACATGTTGACAGTATTTAGAGGAGTCCATTATAGATGAAATTATCCTACCAAGTGGCGGGAAGAGGAGAAGAAACTGATAGAAGACATTGGGTTCTATTTCTCCTGACTGACTACCACTGCAGTGTACTTTTGTATGGACTTAATTTTGGACACCCACATTATGAATTACTGAGAGGAGACAAGAGAATAAGGACTTTTTGCACATATCAGCCTTAGTGTGGTCTTCCCCCCAAATGTTTTGCCTGCTTGCCTCATACTTCTGCTGTATCTTTTTGTTTGCCTTAGGACTTTGAGCACTTTACCACTGCTGACTGTGCTAAAGTGCATGTGTGTCTCCCCTGAACATGGTAATGCTGGTGTATACACAATTGGCATATTTATTTACCTGTAAGTGCCTTGTAAAGTGGTATACCAGATATCCAGGGCCTGTAATTTAAATACTGCTAGTGGGCCTGCAGCACTGATTGTGTTACCCACTTAAGTAGCCCTTTCAACATGTCTCAGACTTACCACATCAGAGCCTGTGTGTATAGTTTCACTCCCACATCAACTTGGTATTTTTTAAAACCTCTTGCCAAGCAATAAACTCCCTTCTTATTCCATATAAGTCACCCCAAAGGTAGGCACTAGGTAGTCCGTAGGACAGGGTGCTATGTAACTAAAAGGTAGGACTCATACTTTTAAGTTTTACATGTCCTGGTAACGAAAAACGTCCAAAGTCATTTTTCACTACTGTGAGGCCTTCTCCTGTTATAGACCAGCATTAAGAATTCCTTAATATACTTTTAAGCTGTAGTTCCTGACTTAGAAAAGAGTAGCTTCATCATGTTTCATATAATTTGAATGGTAATGATAAATCCTCTTTAATTGTAAAGTCAGATTTAACATTACTATTTTAGAAATACCACTTTTTGAAAGTGGGCATTTCTCTGCTCTTACCATTCTGTGTGCCTGCAGCTGGTCTGCAATACATGTCGGAGGAGGGAGAGGAGCCATACTTTATGCATTCTCTTTAGAGAGCCACAAAGAAAGGAAAGTTAGGATTGTCCAGGCACTCATCTGCATTCTCATGGATCTTCCTGGTCAGGTAGGGTGGAGTGGAGCTGACCTCTATGCACGTCAAAGACCCTTCTTTGAGGTCACCCCCATTTCAAAGGCACAGTTGGGGATAAGAACTGTGTCTCTGACCCTGCCAAATCAGTACATTACTGGAACTGTGAAGAACTCTGCCAGGAGTAAGAACTGCTGTGCTACAAGGAGTGCCACTTTGTTGGACTGATTGCCAAGAATGACTGCTCTGTGCTTTGATAAGTTACCCTGCAGATCTCTGTGCTACTGAGAAAGAATTGGACACCTCTCATCCAAACCCAGATTGGTTGCAAGAGCTTATTGGCTTGCCCACTGTTCTCCTGCAGTCTCAGGGACATCAAAGACTGCCTGTAAGCAGCACCTGGGCTCTATCTGCTATGAGTCCTACTCTGCCAAGTGGTGGCAATCCAGTTCTGGGACCTTGAAGTGAGTATCTGTGCTGCAACTCATGATAAGCAAAACATTTCCAAAGTTGCACCAATTGAAACCGACGCATTTCTGCTCAACACCAATGCATCACCTCTGTTGCCAGAGCCATGGAAACTGCATTGAGGATTACATGATGCATCGTCCCCGGATTCCAACACATCTTCGACCTTGCACAGCTTGGCGCAGGAGCATCGTTCCAACTCAGTGGTTCAACGATGATGCATCGCCTCGACGCCTAACACTACCTGATTTTCAATACATCCCGATGCTGTGCAACTCAGAACCTATGCTCCACCTACATCTTCTCGATTGAAAGCGACACATCTCCTCCTCTGCTCCACACATTGAGTCCTCAACATCGATGCTTCCTCCATCCAAGGTACTTTCGTAGCCGATACTGTGGGGGTTCTGTAGCTGGCCTGCCCTCAATTTCAGTCGGCCTGAATTTGGAATTACCCTGGTCTAGCATGACCTCAAGTAACCTTTTAGAGCTATTGATTTTTAAGCACTGTTTTTGGTTTATTCTTTAAAAATTTGTATCTCGATTTCTACAGATTTTTGTCATTTTGGTCTTGTTTTACTCATACAAATATAAATCTGTCTTTCAAACCCTGTGTGGAGTACTTTTTGTGATGCTTTCATTATGTTTCTGTGCAGGTGTAAAAAAACGTTGCACTTGTATAGCACACTACTCAACCGTTAGGGTCTCAAGGCGCTGTACGCATACTGCAGTGGAACCCCTCCTGGCTTTTCCCTGTGAAGTACCCACTCCTGGCCAGCCCCAGTATGAAGCCAGGCATCCAAGCGCTGTGAGGGCCATTGTGGAGATTAAGCAAGCTATTGCCCAGAGTTACAGAGTGGGACCCATTAATTAGATTAGGCACTGAGGCAAGAATTATCTGGTCCAAGGGAATTGAGCCCAAGACCCACCAAGGTGGGGAATTGAACCCCGGTCCAGGGCCAGATCTCTGCATCAGGGTCTGCCTCTCTAACCATTGTGATATAAACAAAAGGTACACTGTTCCAAACTATGCTAACATTCTAGGAGACCTAATGTCTCAGGAGCAAAACCCTCAAGCATCACATTGGATGACTGGCATCATCATCGGGGAATGCTCCATGCCAGGCCGGCGCTGCAACACCTGACGGGCTCCCTAGACGGGGGCTCTTCACCGTATTAAATTTGTTATAGCTAATTGGTTTTAGTTATGAAGACACAAGTGCCTGCATTCAGGCACCAGCACTGGTGGAGAGAAACAAAACCAAAAAATAAAATTGGTTATTCATCCCAATAAATCCATCAAAATTTTAATCAGTTCAATCAGGGAATGAAGACCAAGGTTAAAAACGACCATGAAAGTAATAAATTGAGTATGATGCTCAATTACTTTCAAAGAGCAAAAACCACAGAGGACTACGACAATTGAGGTACCTCTAAACTAGGGTCAACATGCTTCGCGTCTTCCGGTCCAACAGGATCCATTGATGCTTCATCAGGACCAAACAGCAATACTTCTTCTTCAATAAGTACAAAAATACAATCAAAATAAAGCAAAAACCCACATTTTAGGTGTACAAATCAGTCACTTACGTCAAGGAAAGTAGTTGAGTCAAAACAAGGTCGCCCTAGAAGAAAGAAAAGTTACAACACCAGAGGTACACAAATAGTGATTGCCAAGGTGCATATGTGAAAATAAATCAGTGATGAACCATAGTTCAAATACATAAGGTCAGGCCTACCACCCTTAATTTGAGATCGGGCCCCTTGGGAAACGCATGCCAAGGACTCCAAAAGACACTATTCATAATAAAACAGATAATGGTGAGTTATGTATAAGCAAAAACAAGTTTTTGGGTATATGAATTGGTAAACTAGTCACAAAGTGCATAGAAAGTCCATACCGAAGTGGAAACTAATCATAATTAAGATTAAATGCATTCCAAAGTTTCCGTAGTGACTGCTATAATGTCAAAAAGATGCACGTCCTCGCTCCAGGGCTTAAAAACTAAGGGGGTGATTCTCACCCTGGCGGGCGGCGGAAGCCGCCCGCCAGAGTTCCCCCCTCCAAAATACCGCTCCGCGGTCGTGAGACCGCGGAGGGTATTCTGGGTTTTGCACTGGGCTGGCGGGCGGCCGCCAAAAGGCCGCCCGCCAGCCCAGTGCAAAAGAGCCTTCCCACGAGGACGCCGGCTCAGAATTGAGCCGGCGGAGTGGGAAGGTGCGACGGGTGCAGTGGCACCCGTCGCGTATTTCAGTGTCTGCAAAGCAGACACTGAAATACAAAGTGGGTCCCTCTTACGGGGGCCCTCTTACGGGGGCCCCTGCAGTGCCCATGCCATGGGCACTGCAGGGGCCCCCTAGGGGCCCCACGACACCCCATACCGCCATCCTGTTCCTGGCAGCAGAGCCGCCAGGAACAGGATGGCGGTATGGGGTGTCAGAATCCCCATGGCGGCGCAGCGAGGATTCTACAGGGCAGCGGAAAACCGGCGGGAGACCGCCGGTTTTCCCTTTCTGGCCGCGGCTGAACCGCCGCGGTCAGAATACCCTGTGGAGCACCGCCAGCCTGTTGGCGGTGCTCCCTCCAACCCTGGCCCCGGCGGTCCATCACCGCCGGGGTCAGAATGACCCCCTAAGTATCGGTAGTGGAAAAGGACATTTTAAATAATACGGGCGTAAAAGACAAAAATCACACTGTCGCACGTTAAGGGTACTCACAATTATGTTGGAGGTCCTTTTCCCTGGACCTAACCTCTGGCCAGCGTTCCCGCAACAAACTGGAACGGGCGCTGTCAGAGTCTATTAATAGACGCTGCGCGACGCGGAAAAACATTGTCTTCCTACTTGCGCGCGTCAGCAAGTGCTGACACAAAAAAAGGATTATCAACTCAGCCGGGTGAGGCCCTGGGCCACAAAAATAAAAGAAGGGCAACCCCTCCAAGGGGATGGAACCTTCCGAAGTCAGTAGTACTAGAAAAAACGTGGTCCAAAATAAGCCAAATGTATGAACCAATTCAAAGAAAAACCGTTGAGGAGAGCACTATTGGAAAATTTGTCAAAATTAAAAAAAAATCAAATGATGTGTATGTCAACGGGTCTGTGGCTATGGGGCAAATAAAACCACTCCAAAGGTAGCCAAATGGGACCGAAGGTCACACAAATGAAAAACAACCCTACCAAATAACTGATGGAACGAAGAACCGTCCGTGGCGAGCCGCACTGTCAAAAGATGATTAATCCAACGATTATTGTAGACTCACGGACAAATAAAGCCAATGCAGAAAAGGTGCAATTGCAGGAATAATATAAACCAGTGCTGATTAATGTTAGTGTCAGAAAATTAGTGGGTGGAAGAGGACATGTATCTTATAGGGTAAAATAAGTTCATACCTACTCAGGAAGGTAAAGTGTCAGACGGCAATTCGCCAAAATCCTGGGGAATACATTGTGGTTGTAATCAAGAGAGAGAGGTCCAAGGGATATCATCATTCAGGCCCCATTTATTAGTCCCCAATTTGAACACCCATCTTTGTTCTGTCCTAAAGAGAGAACCAGCGTCATATGGTTGAATTCGGGGTACTTATAAAATTAACCACCAAAGATCATCTGGAGTGTGTGGGTGTTCCAAAAAGTGCGTGCAAAGTTTAGTAGTAACTCTTTTGCATCTGATGTTACTTCTATGTTCGTTGATGCGGGTCTTTACTGGTCGTGTAGTCATGTCTATGTAACGTAAATTGCACGGATACGTTATCATGTAGATGCAATTTTTTGTGTTACCATTGGTGTGTTTCTTAAGACGCCAGGTCCCTATATGATCTAGATTCAATGTCATCAAATGTCTAGTCAACGGACAGACACTACAACCACCACAGGGATGATGACCCTCCACTGGGGGTAGGTCCCATAAAGTTCTCTGAGAGGGACAGTCCCGTGGGAGACGCGGACGAGTGTGGACCACTATATCCTTAATGTTGGCTGTCCGTTTAAAAGCAAAAAGGAGTCTTGGCACAGTCAGCCCTCCTCTCGTTAAAATTGGCGATCTCTTGCTAATCAGCTTCTTGATTGTATTAGATAAGGGAGTGTAGGTGGACACACATGTTAGTCTAGTCTGGGGGCCCTTATCAACAGTGGTTAGAAGGGCATCCCTATTATTGTTCCTGGCTCTTTTGCGTGCCTGGTTGACTAATCTAGGGGGATAGTGACGCTCATGGAGTTTCACTTGGAGGGCATCAGCCTGAAGATCAAATTCTTGAGGTAAACTACAACTACGTCTTAGTCGTAAAAACTGGCCGACGGGTAAATTGTCCCGCAGGGACTTAGGATGGTGACTCTCGTATAGCAGGAGTGAATTACGATCCGTTGGCTTGTGGTAAATACTGGTAAGTAGCTTCCCATTATTGATGGAGATCAAGAGATCTAAGAAAGGTAACTGGGTAGAAGACTCAGTAGCTGTAAATTTAAAAAAGGGGTCAAGTGTGTTAACCCACGTTATGAAATGATCAGCAGTAGTTAGTGGTCCCTGCCATATAACTAAGATGTCGTCAATGTAACGCCGCCATAATCTAATTAAGTTCTGAAAAGGATTACATTGGGGTAAAATGTGTTTCTTTTCTAAATCATACATATATAGGCAGGCTAAACTGGGTGCAAATGTGCTCCCCATAGATGTCCCTCGAATCTGATGAAGAAATTGATCCTCAAAGAGGAAGAAATTCTCTGTCAGAGCAAGCGTGGCACATTGCATAATGAAAGGCATAGGAGTGGAAAGATCAGTAGGAGCGTCATAGAGAGCCGTTTCAATTACCCGAAGAGTGGCTTCTTGTGGAATATTGGTAAATAAGGCTTCCACATCTAAAGTAATAATTCCTTGTACACCCCCTTCATCATTGATAGTTTCGATTAAGTTTAGGACGTCTTTAGTGTCTTTCAAGTAAGTGGAGGAGTTTTTTTACTAATGGCTGTAAAAAGTGGTCACAAAACATTGACAAAGGTTCTAGGATAGAGCCTAAACCTGAGATAATTGGACGTCCAGGGTGGGGGTTTCTCCATTGTGCCACACTTCTCCACTCCAGGTGTGTGGGTTGCACAAATAGTTTACACATTGCATCTTTAGATAAGCCTGACTGCTTTGTGTCAAGCTGCCAGAAGGTAAGCACAGGTTAGCTCTAAGTGTGTATCTGACTTACCCTGACTGGTGTTTCCTGCTTGTACAGGGTGCATGCTCTGACAACCGGAAACCCCTTTTTCTAACAGGGCTTGTTTGTGAATTATGTGTAAATAGAATATTTTTTTGTCTTCATAGAAATGTTAAGTTGGACCCAGAGAATACAGGTGCTTCTGGCAACACTGAATTTGTGTCTCAATAAGGACTGAGGAGGTCATTACAACCCTGGCGGACGGTGGAAAAGGTGCGGTAATACCGCAAACAGGCCGGCGGACAAAAAAATGGAATCATGACCCTGGCGGAAACCGCCATCAAAGACAGCCACTTTAACACACCGTCCGCCACGGCGGTACAGACAAGCAGCGCGGCGGTTACCGCCAACAGAAAGGCGGGAGACAATGTACCGCCCACAGTATTACAACAGGCCAATCCGCCACCTTTTCCGGGGCGGATTCACCGTGGATAAAAACATGGCGGAAACAGCTTTTGCTATGAGAAAACGCTCACCTCAACACATCCCACGAGGAACGACGACTCCATGGACCCGGAACTCCAAATACTACCTGCCCTTGTCTTTCCGCTCGTTTATGACCAACAGCGACGTAGGCGCAGAAGATACCGGTGAGTACTGCATCTACGACACGGGGAGGCAAAAGTCAGGGGGACACCCACCAAACACCCCCACCCTCGCATATTACAACATACACACCAATGCAGTCAAAATTATCACATTAACAACCCACAATCCCCCCAGAAGAATGCAAAGACAAAGCGAATTAGGGTCAAACATTGTAATGTGCCAATATACATGTCATACAAAAACATACAGATATATATATCTCTAAATCACTCATAATTATATATACAATACAAGAAGTAGTGCAGATATGTACACAACAATGTCCATGCACCAACAGTCCAAAAATGCATGGGCGAGGCCCACAATAGATACCTGACCAAAATCCGAGAGAACACTGCCGGGGCATCAGATAGAAATACTACAGGCACCTCAGTGGGAAGGGAAGGGGGGGCACCTCAGCCGGGTGACTGCAAAGCCACATCCACGACGGGGCTCCATGCCCATTGATGTATCCTGGGAAGTGCAAAGCCACAGTATCACAAGTCTCTACAGTGGGTGGTTTGCCCACTGTGCCATCCTGGGGAGTGCAAAGCCACAGTCTCTCAAGTAGATGCAGGTCTCCACTGGTTCTGGAGGGGGACTGGTGCCCAGACTGGATGAGTCTCCACATGAAAGTTCCTTTCCTATCACTGTCCCAGCTGCACATGGGATAAGGATGCCTGATGTGGCGGTCCATTCATTCCTACCAGGGCTTTGCCCTGTTCAGCGGTGCTTTGCCATGGCGGTCTTTGCCCGGTTCAGCGGTGCTTTGCCATGGTGGTCTCTGCCCTGTTCAGCAGTGCTTTGCCATGGCGGTTCAGGACTATTCAGCTGTGCTTTGCCATGGCGGTCTTTGCCTTGTTCGGCGGTGTAATGACATGGCGGTTCAGGACTGTTCAGCGGTGCTTTGCCATGGCGGTCTTTGCCCTGTTCAGCGGTGCTTTGACATGGCGGTTCAGGACTGTTCAGCGGTGCTTTGCCATGGCGGTCTTTGCCCTGTTCAGCGGTGCTTTGACATGGCGGTTCAGGACTGTTCAGCGGTGCTTTGCCATGGCGGTCTTTGCCCTGTTCAGCGGTGCTTTGCCATGGCGGTTCAGGACTGTTCAGCGGTGCTTTGACATGGCGGCCTCTGCCCTGTTCAGCGGTGCTTTGCCATGGCGGTTCAGGACTGTTCAGCGGTGCTTTGACATGGCGGTCTTTGCCCTGTTCAGTGGTGCTTTGCCATGGCGGTTCAGGACTGTTCAGCGGTGCTTTGACATGGCGGCCTCTGCCCTGTTCAGCGGTGCTTTGCCATGGCGGTTCAGGACTGTTCAGTGGTGCTTTGCCATGGCGGTCTTTGCCCTGTTCAGTGGTGCTTTGCCATGGCGGTCTTTGCCCTGTTCAGTGGTGCTTTGACATGGCGGTTCAGGACTGTTCAGCAGTGCTTTGCCATGGCGGTCTTTGCCCTGTTCAGCGGTGCTTTGACATGGCGGTTCAGGACTGTTCAGCGGTGCTTTGCCATGGCGGTCTTTGCCCTGTTCAGCGGTGCTTTGCCATGGCGGTCTTTGCTCTGTTCAGCGGTGCTTTGCCATGGCGGTTCAGGACTGTTCAGTGGTGCTTTGACATGGCGGTCTCTGCCCTGTTCATCGGCGCTTTGCCATGGCGGTTCAGGACTGTTCAGTGGTGCTTTGACATGGCGGTCTTTGCCCTGTTCAGCGGTGCTTTGCCATGGCGGTTCAGGACTGTTCAGCGGTGCTTTGCCATGGCGGTCTTTGCCCTGTTCAGCGGTGTTTTGCCATGGCGGTCTTTGCCCTGTTGAGTGGTGCTTTGCCATGGCGGTTCAGGACTGTTCAGTGGTGCTTTGACATGGCGGTCTCTGCCCTGTTCAGCGGTGCTTTGACATGGCGGTTCAGGACTGTTCAGCGGTGCTTTGACATGGCGGTCTTTGCCCTGTTCAGCTGTGCTTTGCCATGGCGGTCTTTGCCCTGTTCAGCGGGGCTTTGACATGGCGGCTCAGGACTGTTCAGCGGTGCTTTGCCATGGCGGTCTTTGCACTGTTCAGCGGTGCTTTGCCATGGCGCTCTTTGCCCTGTTCAGCGGTGCTTTGCCATGGCGCTCTTTGCCCTGTTCAGCGGTGCTTTGCCATGGCGGTTCAGGACTGTTCAGTGGTGCTTTGACTTGGCGGTCTCTGCCCTGTTCAGCAGTGCTTTGCCATGGCGGTTCAGGACTGTTCAGTGGTGCTTTGACTTGGCGGTCTCTGCCCTGTTCAGCGGTGCTTTGCCATGGCAGTTCAGGACTGTTCAGTGGTGCTTTGATATGGCGGTCTTTGCCCTGTTCAGCGGTGCTTTGCCATGGTGGTTCAGGACTGTTCAGTGGTGCTTTGACATGGCGGTCTTTGCCCTGTTCAGCGGTGCTTTGCCATGGCGGTTCTGATACTGGACATTGGTGTGTGGCATGACGATCTCCATACTGGACATTGGTGTGTGGCATGATGTTCCATCATTGGCCAGCGGGGCTGTGGCATCCTGTTCCCTCCTGGGATGTGACTCCGGCGGTGGTCTCTGGACCAGTAACGATACTTGGGCCCTCCTGGGCTGTGACTCCGGCGGTGGTCTCTGGGCCAGTAACGATACTTGGGCCCTCCTGGGCTGTGACTCCGGCGGTGGTCTCTGGACCAGTAACGATACTTGGGCCCTCCTGGGCTGTGACTCCGGCGGTGGTCTCTGGACCAGTGACGATACTTGAGCCCTCCTGGGCCGTGACTCCGGCAGTGGTCTCCTGACCAGTGACGATACTTGGGCCCTCCTGGGCCGTGACTCCGGCGGTGGTCTCTGGACCAGTGACGATACTTGGGCCCTCCTGGGCTGTGACTCCGGCGGTGGTCTCCTGACCAGTGACGATACTTGGGCCCTCCTGGGCTGTGACTCCGGCGGTGGTCTCCTGACCAGTGACGATACTTGGGCCCTCCTGGGCTGTGACTCAGGCGGTGGTCTCTGGACCAGTGACGACGGTGCTGGCGGTTGTGTCTGGACCGCCGGAAATGATGGCGCACTTCTCCGCCGTGACACTCACAACAGGCTGGGGAGACTTCCTCTGGACCTTCCTCACCTTCTTTGGAGTTACAGCTGACTCACCAATTGCCTTGGATCCCATTTCACTTGTTGTCCCACCAGGAGTCTTGACACGGTCCCGTCGTCCACTCCCCAATTTCAGAGCCTTTACAGGGGGTGGGCTGCCAGTGCCTTGGCTCCGGGTCCTACTGCCTGCCCTGGTGGACGGTGCACTCCAAAAACCTGGAACACGCACCACTGGTACTGGAGGCTTTTTGGCTGAGGCACTACGACGGGACTGATGAATTGGAGGGGGGGTGGGTGCAAAAAGGTCAATTTGACATAGGCACAGTTTCTGACGGACACTGGGATTGGTAGCTGGAGGGGCCCTGGGAGTGGAGGAAGAGGAGGTGGTTGTAGGAGGTGTCACTTTAGGTGTTTTGGGTGCAGGTGCAGGTGCAGGTACTGGAGGCTGTCGTGAGGTGGATGGATGTTGGGTGAGTGATTGCCTGCGTTTGTTTACTTTGGGAGGGGGCGTCACAGACACACTGGGAGAAGACACAGGGGACGTGTAAATGCCAGTGGAGGTGGTGAGTGCAGGTGAGCGGCTTGTGGTGCTAGGTGTCCTGGTGCGAGTCCTAGTGCCTGTAGATGTGGTGCATGCAGGTGTGTGTGTAGACGAGACTGGGAGGGAGGAGGGAGAAGAGGAGGAGGGGGACACAGTGGAGACAGTGGATATTGCTGTGTCTGTATGTGGGTGAGGCTTGCGTGAGTGCCTGTGGTGTCTGTGGTGTGTGTGGTGCCTATGTTTGCTTGAGCTACTTGTGTATGCGTGCTGGTCTATAGATGTGCTTGGGATGGACTGGGGTACAGGGGAATGGGTCTGGGTGGAGGAAGATGGAGGGGGGAGGCTGGACACAGGGACAATGGCTGCCATCAGTGCTGAGGCCAGAGATTGCAGGGTTCGCTGAAGGGCAGCCTGACCAGAATGGATGCCCTCCAGGAATGCATTACCGTGTTGCAACTCCCTTTCTACACCCTGGATGGCGTTCACAATGGTAGACTGCCCAACAGTGAGTGACCTGAGGAGGTCAATGGCCTCCTCACTGAGGGCAGCAGGGGTGACTGGGGCAGGGCCTGAGGTGCCTGGGGCGAAGGTGATGCCCACCCTCCTGGGTGAGCGGGAACGGGGTGAACGCTGAGGGGCTGCTGGGAGGGCGGTGCTGGTAGGGGAGGTGGCGGCTTACCTGTAGAAGAGGGGCGCACAGATGGTGCCGCCACCACAAGGGAGCTCCCATCGGCGGACAAGTCCGTGTCGCTGGTTGGTGATCTGGTGGCCGACGTGAAGCTCCCCTCGCCCTCGCCATCCGTCCCACTGATGCATTCAGAGTCTGTGGTGTGGTCCTCCATGGCCATGTGGGATGCAGCTCCCTCGTTCTCCGGTGCCACTGTACCTCCGCCTGATGATGCTGATGTACAAAAGGACAGGGAGAGCAGGAAAAGGGGAGGGGGACAGAACAAAGAGAGTTTTAGTGCATGGCATACCACTACCGTTGGCGGACAAGACAGACGCAGCAGCCCCATGCATTACGCCGTGCTCCTGGCCTCTGCACATGCAATTTCTGGGATTTGGCCTACATGGCAATGCTGGAAATCTGCGCACATGGATGCCATAGGGGCAACTATACCTCAACTTGGCACTCTTCTGAGGTGGGGTAGAGTGCCACATGGCACACATTACGGAGGGGCCTTGCCTACCTAACTCGCCCTGGCCTAGGGACACACACAGCCCACCTCCCCCACCCAGACCCCTCCACTGCACACAAAGTCCGCAGAATGAGGTTGTACTCACCCCCCTGTGTCTGCTGTGATGTCCTTAAGCACCCATCGAACTCCGGGTAGGCCACTGCCAGGATCCGGAACATCAGGGGGGTCATGGTGCGACGGGCACCCCTCCCACGTTGGGAGGCCATCCCCAGCTGAGCCTCTGCCGTCTTCTTGCTGCAGCGGCAAATGTCCTCCCATCTCTTACGGCAGTGTGTGCCCCGTCTCTGGTGGGCCCCCAGGGTCCGGAACTCCTTGGCAATGGCACGCCAAATGTCCCTCTTCTGGTGGGCGCTGACCTACATGACATGCACAAGGAAAGAGGAACAGTCATTACCAACTGCACCGTCGTTGTGAGTGGCCCCCTCCCTACTCTGGCCATGTGGGCCTTTTATTCCCATGCTTTACTGTAGTATCAACTCTGCTCCCTTCCCTCTTCCACCCAGCCCTGTCCACCACGGCCTAGCCCATACAACGTGCTCCCTGTGTACTAACCTGTTGGTCTGGAGGACCGTAGAGTAGCATGTACTGGGGGAGGACCCCATCCACAAGTTTCTCCAACTCCTGTGCAGTGAAGGCAGGGGCCCTTTCCCCAGACGCAGCAGCCATCGTCGCTTCCAGACCGAGGTCACAGCAGCACCAGCAGTGTAGGTCCTCTCCTGTCAAAGGTCAGGTATCTAGTGATTGAACAGATTGAAAATGGCGGTGTCGTCCGCGGCGGTGACGTGCGCGGCGGTGCGCATCATCACCGCCGGCGCACCTGTTCATTGGCTCCTGGGACCCATAGGGTCCAATGTTAACCAATGCAGCATTGCGCCGCAGTCTACGACCCCCTACCGCGACGGTGTGCAACGCCAGCGCTGTTATCCCACTATCCCATTGTCCCAGTTTAGAGGTCAGGCAGCTGCCATTTCAGGGGCCCACATGGCTTAATTTACTACTGCATCACACATACCGAGGCCTACACTCAACACACATCCAGGAAGGGTTTATTGTCTGGTGTAGTCTTGTGTGTGACTGTGGGTACATACCTGGAGGAATAGTGACTGTTTATTCGCTGTTGTCCTTCTTAGGCACCGTCAGCTGGGACATATGAGAAGATGGCGGAATCCTCCGGTGTACCGACCGCTGGTGGACCTGTTGACAATGGAAGAGAGACATTTAATCGTCACCTACAGGTTTGACCGTGCCACTATCCATGAACTATGTACCCAGTTGGAGCCAGACCTGATGTCACCAATCCGCCATCCGACTGGAATCCCCCCTGACATGCAGGTGCTGTCAGTGCTCCATTTCCTTGCAAGTGGATCTTTTCAGACAACTGTGGCCATGGCATCAGGGATGTCCCAGCCTATGTTTTCCAACGTCTTGTCCAGAGTGTTGGCTGCCCTGCTGAAACACCTAAGGAGATACATCATTTTCCCTGAGGTGGAGGATTTGCCTACAGTGAAAGGTGACTTCTATGCTCTTGGACATATCCCCAACGTCATAGGTGCCATTGATGGGACCCATGTAGCTCTGGTACCCCCCGCAGGAGTGAACAGGTGTACAGAAACCGGAAGAGTTATCATTGGATGAATGTCCAGATGGTCTGTTTTGCAGACCAGTACATCTCTCAGGTAAATGCTATGTTCCCTGGCTCAGTGCATGACGCCTACATCCTGCACAATAGCAGCATCCCTGATTTGATGGGTCAACTCCAGAGGCACCGTGTATGGCTATTGGGGGACTCTGGTTACCCCAACCTTTCCTGGCTACTGACCCCAGTGAGGAATCCCAGGACAAGGGCAGAGGAACGCTACAATGAGGCCCATGGGCGGACTAGGAGGGTGATCGAACGCACCTTCGGCCTCCTGAAGGCCAGGTTCAGGTGCCTCCATATGACAGATGGGTCCCTATTCTACTCACTGAAGAAGGTGTGCGACATCATCATCGCCTGCTCCATGCTCCAAAATTTGGCATTGCGACGCCAGGTGCCTTTTCTACAGGAGGATGATCCAGATGACGGTGTTGTAGCAGCTGTGGAGCCTGTGGAGCCTGTGGACAGTGATGAGGATGAAGCTGAGGAAGAAGAAAACGACAACAGGGAGTCAGTCATACAGCAATATTTCCAGTGAAACACAGGTGAGTACATTTTCAGGTTTAACATTATATTAACTTTCACACGTCTACCTCTATCCTGTACCGACATTTCACTCACTATTTGTTAACTGAGTTGTCCCCTTCCATTTCAGTTTCACAAATGTGGTACCCTACGTGTCAACTGCTTGCATCCTTGAAGGGCTTGTGATGTGTGACATTGGTATGTTAGCCTTCCAATGGGTAACCCATTATGACACTGTCATTGATAATACAAAATTACAAATCATAGACTGACTCCATTTTATTTAGTGGTTCAAGGGTGTTTATTTAAGTGCTAAAAAATGAAGGGGGGTTGTGAAATGGGGATGGGTGTTGGTGGAGGAATGTCCATGGCAGAGTCCAGTCTATTAGTCTCACAGGTACATTGCACATCTGGCCATTGGGAGTGGAGCTGGGGCAGTTCCGATTTGGACAGGGTAACAAAGTGGGACAGTGGGGGGACAATCAGGGTGGTCTTATTTCCTGGCGGGGGTCTTGCCATCTTGCTCTGTCCTGTTCCTGGATCTCAGGGCCCGCTTGCGTGGTGGTTGTCCGTCTGCAGGGGATGGGGTGCTGGTGTGGTGGTCCTGTGGCGGGGCGTCCTGTCCACTAGCGCCGGCGGAGGTGGTGGGCAGTTCGTCGTCCTGACTAGTGTCAGGGGCCCCTTGGAGTGCCACGGTGTCCCTCAAGGTCTTTTGAATGTCCGTCAGCATCCCTATGATGGTGCCCAGGGCGGAGCTGATGGTCCTAAGCTCCTCCCTGAACCCCAAATACTGCTCCTCCTGCAGACGCAGGGTCTCCTGCAACTTGTCGAGGACAATCGCCATCGTCTCCTGGGAGTGGTGGTATGCTCCCATGATGGAGGATAGGGCCTCATGGAGAGTTGGTTCCCTTGGCCTGTCCTTCCTCTGTCACACAGCAGCCCTCCCAGCTCCTCTGTGTCCCTGTGCCTCCGTCCCCTGGACCGTGTGCCCACTACCAATGCCCCCAGGTCCCTGTTGTTGTTGGGGTGTTGGGTTAGCCTGGGTGCCCTGTAGTGGTGGACACACCGCTGATTGACCTGTCCTGGGTAGGGAGGTTTGGGCCCGCTGGGTGGGTGCTGTGCTGGTGTTACCAGAGGGTGTAAGCTCGGTGTTGGGCTGTGGCTGGGCAAGGGGAACCGACTGTCCTGAGGCCCACGATGGTCCGGGCTGGTCATCAAGATCCAGTAGGGCAGAGCTGCTGTCGTCACTGTGGGCCTCCTTTGGGGGTGGAGTGGTGTTGTCTGGACCCTCTGGTGTGGTGACGTTCCTTCGGGTTCCTGCGGGGGTATAAGTACATGATTATTGCATGTGTGTGTGTAATGGTGTGCAATGGTTGGGTGTGCGTGAACCCCAGTGCAGGCATTCCTGTGTGTGGGGTTGTGTGCTGATGGTTGGGGGTGTTCTGGGTATGTGCAGTGGGCATGCTTTAGTGATGGGTGTCCATGCTTAGTTGTGTCATGCAGGTCTTGGGGTTGGGATGTGTAGTTGGTGTTATGGGTACATTAGTGAGGAGTTTGGGTGATAGGGGAGGGTGTGAGGGTGGGGGTGTGTGATAGCATTTAGGTAGGGTGGGGGATATGATAGTGAAGATTTGACTTGCCAGTGTCCGTTCCTCCAACGACTCCTCCGAGGCCCTCAGGATGCAAGATGGACAAGACTTCTCCTACCATGTTGTTAGTTGAGGGGGAGGAGGTGGGGGTCCGCCGCCAGTCCGCTGTACCGCGATGTGGTGCCTGGAGACAGTGGAACGCACCTTCCCCCGTAGGTCGTTCCACCTCTTCCTGATGTCCTCCCTATTTCTTGGGTGCTGTCCCACTGCGTTGACCCTGTCCACTATTCTTTGCCATAGCTCCATCTTCCTAGCTATGGATGTGTGCTGTACCTGTGAGGCAAATAGCTGTGGCTCTACCCGTACGATTTCCTCCACCATGACCCTGAGCTCCTCCTCGGAGAAGCGGGGGTGTCTTTGGCATGACATGGGGTGTTGTGTGTGATGTGTGGGGTGGTGTATGTGTTGATGAGTGTGGTGAGTGTAGTTGTAGGTGGTGTTTTGTGCGTGGATGTTGTGTGGGTGATGGTGTTGTGTGCCTCTGTTTGATGGGGTTGTCTATTCTGTGCTCTCTCTCTCGCCTTCTCTCTGAATTTTTGGTTGTAGGGGTTTGTGGGTGATGTGGGTGTGTGTTTTATATTGTATTGGATGTGTGGGAGTGGTGTGTGTATGTGTATCAGGTGTGTGTATTTGTAATTGTCCAATGTGGCGGTGTTTTGTAGATGTGTGTGTATTTTGAGCACGGCGGTGTGTACCGCCAATGGAATACCGCGGTTGAAAGACCGCCGCGTGGATTCGTGGATCGTAATGGAATGGCCGTGTTTCTGTTGGCGTGGAGGTGGAGGTTTTGTTTCCACATGTTTATCGCTGACCTTTGGTGTGGCGGGATTGTGTGGGTGTCTGAATTTCGGCGGATTCCGAGATGTGTGTCATAATAACTGTGGCGGTCTACTGCCGCCGCGGTGGTGTATTGGCGGCCTTCTGCACGGCGGTAAGCGCCTTATGCCACCAATGTTGTAATGACCCCCTGAATGTCTTATTGGAGTAAATTTGATTGTGTGATAATCAGTCCCCATTTTCTTGCCATTGTTTGCTTTGGTTGTCTACAGCTTAGGTGGTTGGGGTCATATGGGCGAACCCCTCATTTTGTAGTTATGTAAATTTATGAGCATATTCTGACAACGAGCCATAGAGGTTTTATTTTTGGGGGAAAACTTGATGTACTGATGAATCTCATTGCCTGCCCTAGTCTAAACAATCAAGTGAACGTGTACACATAAATTAGAAATTTTTTGTATTTTGTATGCTATATTATTTTCAAACAGATTGGTATTTTGCTTATGGAAGACAGATCCATCTACTCTACAAGTGAATGACCTTGCAGAAGATGTCATAAAGGCAGTTATGTCAAACACAACATTTTCAGTTCCTATTAAGTAACCGAAAATATTCGGCATTTTCACACATTAGCTACATGTGCTGTAAACGCGTTTGCCAGCCCGTCCACACTCGTCTCGGTATTTCAGACTTTGTGGCTCAGTAGTTGCACAATGTGTGATTTGAAACATAGCCCAAAGGGACAGGGTTCTGTCTAGATGAGCTGAACCAGCGAGGTGCAGCAGACGTTGTCGCTGAACATCAGAAGCGTGCCACATGTCAGAATGATACAACAAAAAACAACAGATATCAGCTGGGAATTGTGCTGAGCGCCGAGAATTGGAACTCTTCTGGCAGCTCAGACATGCGAGGTGTGCTGTCAGATTTAAGTTGATTTTTATGACATGTCAACTTTATTACAATTACTCTAGTTCTCTGCTGTGTTTTCCTGACATGTCTTCAGTGACAGACTCCCAGCGATTAGTTGCTGAGAAGGAGCAGCAGTTTCCTTGTACTGCGATGAGAATATAATGCAACCGGGATGTCGAGGAATAAACAGGAATAAACAAGAGAAAATTAGACATGGCATTCTCTCAGACCGATAGAAGGCGGTCACTGTTTGCTCCATTTTCAACAAGCACTAGTAATATCAATATGTATGGCCTTAGAAAGCTGATGCAATGGTTACATTTTGTCTCAAATTTATTTATGGCAAATTCACCACTATATGCTTTCAACAAAAATGTACATATGTGGCTGCCCTGCTAGTGATGCTTTTTTAATAACATTCCTTTCAGTTGTGCCATGCTATTTATTGTTATTACTTATGAAGGAGACAGAAGACATCCCCACCTAACCAAGCATCCAAATCGCAGGCAGCTGCAATGTTACAATATTATTTAAAGGCTTTAAGGCTTTATAGCAACAACTTGAAATAACAAAAAAGGAGTCAGAAGAATAAATCACTAGTTAACTTGGCACCAAAACTACGGGAAAGTAAATAGTAGATATTTGAAAAATAGATCTAAAAATGAAAACAATAAAAAAGCATATTTTGAACCACCTTTACATTGACGAGAAAGGAACAGTTTTAGGTGGATGTAAAAAATGTGCACATGATTTATGTAGTTACTCAAAATGAAGGCAGCCAGTGGAAAAAGTGGGCCAACCCATTGCTCCAAAGTGTATACTGTGGTTGAGGAAAGCAAAATGTGAATGACAAATCAACCAACCAATTTAATGATGCCAGCTGCCTAAACACACTTCTGTATGTGCTGGCCTCACCTAAATAGTACCGTACCCATGCACAAAGCCTGACACACACTCAATGGCCATCTTCTCCTCCAGCAACAGAATCAATTTCACCCACACCATAGCGCTCACCTGAATCGACCATGCCATCGTCCCTTTACCTTCTCATGCAGAAATCAACACACACCTACCAGGGCCCACAAGACCACCCATGGCGGGGGTGGAGGTTATTACTAAAATGCAACGGAACCAATCCCTTAGCACTTCACATCACAAAACCTCTGCAGATCTTAACCAGACCGACCAGAACTTCACCACCTGTATCACCATCTGCGCTGAAGAAGTTGCCCTGTTGAAACCAGGCAAACCCATCAGAACCTCAAAATGAGCCAGCTAGTACACCCCAGAAGTTCAGACCACCAAGCCCAGTTGCTACCAACAGGAGAATCAATGATGAGCCTCCAAAGACCCCTCAGATAGAGCCACCCACAAGCTAGCCCTCAACGAATATTACCAACACATCAAGGAAGCCAAGAGAACAGCCATCACTAACTGCATCAGCTCCGCAATCAACTACACAAAGGAACTATTCAAGATTGTCAAGGATTTTGCCAACCCTCCTGCCGCAGAGAACTCCATCCACCCCTCCCAGGAACTCTGTGACTCCCTCTCAGACTACTTTCACAACAAGATAACCACAAACTACAGCAACTTCGACTCCAAATACTCCGCCACCAGTCTCGACAACTGCAAACAACCAGGAAACAGTGACCAAAATCTCACCACCTGGTCCCCACTCACCCCGCAGACTACCCTGTCCATCATGTTGTCCATCCACTCCGGTGCTCCGACTGACCCCTGCCCCCACCATCTCTTCAACCTCTGCGCCAACCCCATCAGCTCGGAACTCACCAACATCCTCAACACCTCCATCTCCACAGAATGTTTCCCAGACGGTTGGAAAGACAAGGAGGTCAGGCCCCTCCTGAAAAAGCCTTCGGAAGACGCCAGTGACCTCAAAAACTACTGACCAATCTCCCTACTCTCTTTCCAAACTAAAGTACTTGAGAAGCCCATCAACAGACAACTCCCCAATAACTGGAACTCAACCAACTTCTCGACCCATCACACTCTGGAATCCATGCAAACTACAGCACTGAGACAGTGTATATTACTGCCAAAGATGACATCAGAGCCCTCCTCGACTGCAGACACTCCATGGTCATGACCCTCCTTGACCTCTCAGTTGCGTTTGTTACCGTCTCCCACCATACCCTCAACAGACTCCACACCATCGACGTACAGCAAAATGCCCTTAAATGAATCACCTCCTTTTTACCAGGATGAGCGCAAAGCATCCGACTGCCTCCCTTCTTCTCCGCACACAAGGTGTGGTGAATTCATTTTGTTCTTAGTGGGACTCAGGAGTTTAGCTTAGCCTTTTGGCCTGCAGGTCTGTGCCCCCATCACCTAGTGACTTTTAGCCCACTTAGTTTGCTTGTTTTATTTAATTTATTGTATTATTTCTTCTAAGATGGCTGTCATTGTTTATATTTTATAAAGATGTTTTTGATTTGCCTTATTAGTGCCACTCTGAAAAGGCATCATTATCAGCATCATGATCAGTGATGTCCGGAGGTATTATTATCATGTCCCTTTCTCGTTTACATGTGATTGCAACATAACGTATACTTGTTGGGAATTGTTTATATAATTGCCTCCACAAGTCTGCCTCCTTATCAGTTGTTTGAAACATATCATGTTCACAATTCTGCTTCTTTTACGTATTGTTATCCTAATCAGTGCACATGCATTTTATCATAGATGGCAGTCTTTTCAATAAATGTATTAAAAACTCTCTTGCATCTCCTTCATTGCCTACATGTGTATGAGACTTGTTGCTAACAAGAGAAAAGGGTAGCTTCTGTTCCATCACGACTACCCTTCCCATGCGTAAGGCTGCCAGAAATCATCTGTGCTTTCTGAGTTTTGGTAAGGTACTGCTTGTGAGCCGGGAGGGTTGGGCCGATGGTTGCAACTTGTTATAGGAGTGGCTCAGTCGCCTACAAACAAAAGTGCTGTCTCCCCTAAACCTGCAGTCTCGCCTAGGAGCAAGAGTCCATCTACAACAAAGGACATCACCTGTGCCATACCCCAAGGATCCTCCCTCAGCCCCACCCTGTTCAACATTTACATGACCCCCTCGAAAATATCACTAGAGCCCATGACTTCAACATAATCTCCTACACTGACGACACTCAACTCATCCTCTCCCTCACTGAGGACTCTCCAAAACTAACTTTTGCAGCACCATAAGTGAAGTAAGCAAATGGATGAGAGACAGCTGCCTCAAGCTTAACTCCAGCAAAACAGTAAGAACCCCTCCTCATGGGACCACAGGTGGCAGCCATGAGAACTCGGACCCACGCCCACTCAACCAACCCAGGCGCACATCCCTGGCATCATCCTCAACAGCCAACTGACAATGAAACAACAACTCAACATAGTACACCCTCCACATGCTCTGCAAGATCTTCAGATAACTTCCCATCAAAACTGGAAAAAAAGTCACACATGCCCTCGTCTCCAGCCACGTTGGCTACTGCAACGCTCTCTACACCGGACTACCCATCCAACTCCTTAGAAGGCTCCATACCGTACAGAACAGCCAGACTCATCCTGGACCTTACCAAACCGACTCACATCACTCCCCACCTCAGACACCTTATCCAGAAGAGATGCCAGTTCAAGATACTCATGCACACCTACAAGGCACTACACAATCAAGGACTATCCTACCTCAACCACTGGCTGAACTTCCACGAGCCTTAAAGACACCTGCGCTCCACCTCACCCACCCTTGCACACAAACCCGGCATCCACACCAGAGGCCGTTCGTTCTCTCACACAGCTGCCAAAACCTGGAACTCCCTACCTATTAATCTCCAAACAGTTCCCTCCCTGACAGAAGTCAGAAAAAAATCAAGACATGGCCGTCAGGCGTGACAGCGCATGCTCTACAAATGAATTGATTGATTGATTGACTGACAGTGGAGTGGAAAAGCTGAGGGGAGATCCTTGGGCCTGTATTAACTAGAGAGGCAGGAGACAGTTGGCCCTTCGTGGAAAAGACGCCGACAGATGGCTTCAGCCTGGTGGAGTACTGCACAAGGCGGATCAAGAGGAAAAAGATGAATCAGTTATGGATGGATCTCCACAAGGTCACTGATCTTACCATTGCTGTGGAGGATGATGCTGATGTTTTAAAATAGGAGATCAAGACAGTGTAGGCCTTAGTGGCTGGACTTAAATGTAGTAGTACCTATATTGAGGTGTGCCTGGAGGATTTCAAAGGGTGCTCCAGGTGCAACAACTTACACCTAGTGGGCTTCCAGGAGCATGCAAATTGCCCCCCAGTGGAGCTGTTTCTGGAGGATTAAATAATGAACATGCTGAAACCGCAGTGGCTCTTCAAATTGTTTACAATTGAACAAGGGCACTGGCGGTTGTCCCAAGGCCAGGGGTGGCACCCGGGGTGATAATTGATAGTCTTTTTAACTACTGATACCGGGATGTTATCTTGCAACATGTCTGCACCCACATAGGTTTAAAGACACACACATTTTTCTATATCCTGACTACACTGATAGGGTTCAAGACCTTCGCAAAAACATTTTCCCCGCCAAGAAGCTATTGGAGGACCACAACATAAAATACAACTTGATGTACCCAGCCAAGCTTAGAGTCCAACATCACAGTAGAGTCCAGTCTCTGAATCCCTCAGACAGGTGCAGAATCAGAGCCGTCCTGTGAGATGTTCTAACAGGAACAGGGTGACTCCCCTGGTGACAGGGGAGGAACAGACAGATGATGATGATGATGGCAGGATCCTAGTTTGCCTGGATGGCACCCCAAGTCCAGTAGCATCGGCGTCCATGGATCAAGGTGACTTCTCCCAAATTAGACTGGTACTGGACACATTAAGTGACAGCATGTATGTGGGCTGAGTGCATTCAGCTCTTCACAAGAACCTGTTGGCAGAATGTGGGCCTGCTTGGAATCCGTCACAACCTTGACTGGTCTAATTGAAGCGATCTGTTGTATGCAGTACTGTAGGCTTGGAGTGGGACTTGATCCGACTGGGGGGCTGAATTTGGATAGGGGGTGTCCAGAGTGGGCACCATATGCTGATGCTGGGAGAATCTGTGGCTTTGTGATAACTATGAGGCATGTCAGGGTTGACTGCCAGGGGGGATGCAGAGGTGGGTTGCCACTGAATGGTGTTAATAAGGTTTATCATTGACGCATCCTAGGCTTTGTGCTATGTTTCTATAAAGCGTGAGGTGGCTAGGGACCTACTATCCGGTGATCTGCTGAGTACCTGAAAGGTGTCCTGTATACTGTGCTTGGGGGAGGGGCGAGGGTAATTGAAGGGGAGTTGTGTTTTGTTGATTTGTTCTGGGGAGGTGTTCTTCATTCCAGATGGCCAGTGAATGCAGTGAAATGAATGCTGAAGCCTAGTGGGAGGGCCCTGATGCCTGTTACCCCCAGGGATGCAAACTTCGAGAAATATTTACAAGTTTATTACATGGAACGTCAGGGGACTCAACAGACAAAAAAAACAGTATAGAATACATGCCTATTTGAGGAGATATGGGGTTTCTATTGTGCTCCTACAGGAACCACACCTGTGAGGGCAACTGTGTCACCAGCTTGCGGAAAAAGTGGAGGGGTCAGGTCTATGCCACATCATATTCTGAATTGACATGAGGTGCCCTCATATGGATAGTCCCTGTGGGCCCATTTTGGAAGTCAAAGTTGTGTGTTGATCCAGAGGGGCAATATGTCGTATTATGTGGTACTCTAGATGCTCATGAGATGTGCCTCATTAATGTGTATGACCCAAATTCATACAGCTCAGGCTGCTTTTGGGCTGTTGTGGCGGCAGCACAGGGATATTTATACACTGAGATTGTAATGGCTGGAAATCTTAACTGTGTCCAGGATGGTACTATTGATAGGTCTCTTCTGCAGCTGGGCATGAAGGCCTGTATGACCGAAGCCCTTAAGCAGATGATGGAGAGCATGGGACTGCTGGATGTATGACTACACGTCTTTTGGCTAGAAGCAATAGCATTGCAGTCAAATGTTCAATTCCTTAGCCCAGGAGGCTGACCAAGGGGTTCTGTGGGGCGCGAAAAGAAAGTTATTTGGGTTAGGTCCCCAAATACCGGAGTCTAGTAGCTACCAACACATGGGCAGTCCCATGCAAGATGAATGAATGTGGCCTGCAGGGTCATGCATCTCAGGCAGCAAACTTTTTCAAATAATCCCATACCCAGCACTTGCTTGGAGGCTGAAGCCTATAGTTATGTGAGAGGGCTTCAGTATGCCTGCAGCAGTATGTCCATTGCACTTCAGTGAGGAGTGGGTCTGTACCCAGGATCCCGGCACAGAAAACCTCCAAAGCACACCCTGGCGTCTTGACCTGCATCTCGGCATACAATAGAGTGACCGGTTTGGAGGCGAGGGGTTCGTTAACATGTTTTCTTGAGCATGTAATATGGGGGGGGGGAACGTGCCATGTATCGCACAGCATGTGGCACAGAGATGGTGGTACAGGAGGATGTCTACCACTGTATGACAGGGGTGCACTTCCACCTCCAGTAGGGATAGGAGTTCACCATTGGGGTATAGGTCCACAAACGTAGTGATGCCCCTCTTAAGGGCCCTTGCTGGAGCGCCTCCATCTTGCAACTGCCAGAGCAAGGGATTGCGTGCAAGTGGGATAGAGGAAGCATATATGCAGGGCAGCTGGTTGTGATGCTGAATGCCTTCCCACGCCTAGCGAACATACACCGCAGCATCAGTCTCTGCTCACTGCTCCCTGTAAGGCTGGAAGAGCACAGTGGCAGGGGATAAGGGTCTGCCGGGTCTGCCTTAATGATGGTATACTTAGAGGCCATGGAGCAGGGGATCCTTCTGGCCTCCATGGGTGAGGCCCTAATTGTTAAGGTCCCAAAGGAGGGGAAAAATCCAGTTGAAGTGGGTTCCTATCGCCCCGTCTCCATGTTAAATGTTGATCTAAAAATACTTAGTCATATTCTGGTAACCCAACTCCTTTGATATCTCCTGAAGCTGGTGCATACTGAGCAGCTGGAGTTAATTTCCTATAGGAACACTATGGTTGGCTGTGGCGCAGGACCCAGTGTTAGATTTTGATCAGTATGCCCTACCTCTTCTAGATACAGAGCAAACTTTTAACTCCATGGGCTGGAACTTGGCAAGTACTGGGAAAAATGGGAATGGGACCCCGATTTACTGTCTGGGTTAAATATGCAATATACACAGCCGACGGCTTGGGGTGGACTGGGTGGGGGCTTTGTATCTGGTGAGTTCTCATTGCAGAGAGGGACAAGGTGGGTCGGATGGTACACTTTAGCCCTCATTAAGACCTTGGCGGTCAGTGATAAGGTGGCACTAATACTGCTAACAGGCTGGCGGTAACTACCGCCAAATTATGACCATGGCGGAACAATCTCAGAAAGACAGCCAATGTACCACACCGACCGCCAGGGCGGAAACAACAGGCACCACAGCAGTAGCAGCCTACAGCCAGGCGGAAGTCAAAGTTCCGCCCACCATATTATGACCATACAATCCGCCAACTTTTCCGGAGCGGTACCAATGACATCAAAAGCCTGGTGGAAACAGAGCTCAGAAGTGAAAGGACTCACCATTGGAGACACAGGGAAGAACCACGCCGCCATGGAACCAGAACTGCATGTATTTCTGATTATATTCTACGTTCTGCTCCATACACGAATACCAACACCGGCGAAGACGATGATGGTGAGTACAGCCACCTAGCACACAAGGGATGCGGGGGAAGAAAATGAGAGTGACACACACACGCACAACACACACCCCATGCAAACACACCATATACCCAACCGGATGCACAAGAAAACAAGTTAATCCACCTAAATCGACTGAATAATGCAAGGACAACACAAATTTACTAAAGTGATTGTAATAAGATCAACACAGTATAAAAATAATTTAACCAATGTTACAGATATCTACAAATGTTCAGACAAAGGGACACTGCCCAGTCCTCAGTTTGCGTGGGCCACATGGCCACAGGGCAATGTTCAATGCCCCACTTGTCACCTGCATCAATACGGAGAGAAGGAGCATAAGTTGGCAAGCAGGCAGACACCTCAGGGGGAGAAGTTGGGCACCTCAGTCAAGAGCAAAAACAAGACCAGTGGCACTGGAGGGGGAAAAATGCCCTATGTTTGGTCCTGGGGAGTGCAAGGCCACAGTCTCTTGAGTGGGTGTCTTGCCCACTGGTTCTGGAGGGGGGAACGTGTCCTGTGCTTAGTCCTGGGGAGTGCAAGGCCACACTTTCAAGTGGGTGTCTTCCCCACTGGTTCTGGAGTGGACAGGCCGCACAGCAGCCCATGGAGGCAGGATCACATAGCGTCCACCAACGGTGATGGCTGCACTGTGGTGGTGCTGGTGGTGGGAGGCTCCTGCACAGCCCCTGCACCCTCGGATGGCTGCACTGTGGTGGTGCTGGTGGTGGTGGTAGGAGGCTCCTGCACTGCCCCTGCACCCTTGAACGGCTGCACTGTGGTGGTGCTGGTGGTGGGAGGTTCCTGCACTGCCCCTGCACCCTCAGATGGCTGCACATCCATGGTTGGTGGTGGGGGCTCTGTAATAGCTGCTGGTGCAGGCTCCTAGCTCTTCTTGCCTGCTGGTGCAGGCTCCTTCGCCTTTCGGATGGTAGGTGGAGGCTCCTTCCTCTTTTGGCTGGCTGGTGCAGGCTCTTTCCCCTTCAGTATATGTGGCCTGGAATCCTCTCCACCACGAGTAGGTGCAGATGGAACTGGGCCCGTGGACTGTGTGGCTGAGGTGCTTGGTTGGGTTTGTGATACCCTGGCCATACGTGCAGGACGGGAGAAGGGAGAGGGAAGAGGTCAATTGTGGAAAGGAAAAGTTTCTTAGGGACATTGGGGCAGGAAGAGGGAGAATGAATGGGAGTGGAGGATGAGGGAGTGGTTGTTAGAGGTGTTTGTCTGCTGGATTTGTTTGCAGGTGCATGGGCTGTATGCTGTTGTGAGGTGGATGGCTGTTGGGTGTCTGAATGTTTGCATTTGTGTACTTTAGGAGGGGCATACAGACACACTGGGAGAGGACACAGGGGACATGTGCATGGATGTTGTGGAGGTGTCTGCCAATGAGGTGAGTGTTCTACTTGGTGTTGTGATGATGCAAGTAGTGGATGATGATGTAGTGCATGTAGGTGTGAGTGTGGACGTAACTGGGTGAGAGGTGGAGGAGGAGGAGGAGAGGGAGACAGTGGAAATAGTGGATGTTGTTGTGTCTGCAGCTGGATGGTGTTTGTGTGAGTGCCTGTGGGATGAAGTGTGGTGCTTGTGTTTGCCTGTGACACTCTTGGGTGTTGTGCTGTGTGCATGCTCGTCTGGCTGTGTGCTTGGGATGGCTTGGGACTGAGGGGAATGGGACTGGGAAGTAATAGTTGGGGGGACGGAAAAAACAGGGACAATGGCTGCCATCAGAGAGGAGGCCAGAGCCTGGATTTATCTCTGTTGGGCCGCCAATCCAGTGTGAATGCCCTGATGGAATGCATTAGATTGTTGCATCTGGGCTGTCAGCCCCTGGATGGCATTCACAATGCATGACTGCCCTACAGAGATGGATCTCAGGAGGTCAATAGCCTCCTCACTCAGGGCAGCAGGGCTCACTGGTGCAGGGCCTAAGGTGCCTGGGGCCAAGGAGATGCCTACCCTCCTGGGTGAGCGGGCACGGGCAACTGACTGAGGGGCTGCTGGGAGGGCAGTGCTGGTACGTGGGTTGGCGGCTGTACCTGTAGCTGGGGTGGTCACAGAAGTGTCCGCCACCACCAGGGAGCTTCCATCGGAGGAGGTATCAGTGTCTGAATTGTCCCCTCCAGTCTCTGCCGTGGAGCTCTCCTCACCCTCTGTCCCACTGGTGCCCTCAGCGTCAGTGGACTTTGCCTCCTGGGTCCTGTGGGATGCAGCTCCCTCCGTCACCAATATCTTTGCTACTCCACCAGATTATGCTAATGCTCATAAGAACAGGATGACAAAACAAGAAAGGGGGGGAGAGAGAGAAAGGAAACACTGGGTCAATGGCTGCACCAACACCACCATTGGCATACACAGCATTCTCATACACGAACCAGGCCTACGCACTATGCATTGCACCACCACTAATATTGCTAGCCACCAAGGCATAAGGATGGGCACACACCGCCAACTGCAGCACACCTGGGACCCACGCAGCTCTGACCACTAGTGGATGCTTATAAGCTAGATAGGCAGGATTATTCCTTCCGAACCCTAGCCACCAGAGGACCTACACTGCTGTGTCAGGCCTGGCCTAGGGGCACCCACTAATAAACATCCATCACCCGGATACCACCGCACCAGCTGTAAGTTGTAATGATAGCCACTGTACTCACCCCCTTGTGGCTGCTGTGATGCCCTCAAGCGCCCATCCAGCTCAGGATAGGCCAATGCCAGTATGCGGGCCATTCTGGGGTCAGGGTTCGACGGGCACCCCCTTCTCGTTGGGAGGCCATCCCCAGCTTGGCCTCCACCATCTTCCGTGCCCAGCATCTCAGATCTTCCCACCATTTGTGACAGTGGGTGCTCCGCCTGCCATAGACCCCCAGGGTCCACTCATCCTAGACGATGGCACGCCATATACCCTTCCTTTGATGGGTGCTGACCTGCAGAGGCAATACACCCAAGAAAACACAGTTAGACAAACAATCCAGGCAGTTACACATATGGCCCACCATACCCGTTTCCATCACCATTGGCACACACATAGCCCAGCACACAACGTGTACACCGCAAAGAGGACACCCACCCACCCCCCACTTACACGAGGCCTTCACACATACAGCTCCATGCCTTCATGCCACATGCATCGTGCCCACAGTGTAATCACCTGTTGGTCTGGAGGCCCATACAGCAGTCCGTACTGGGGTAGGACCCATCAACCAGTTTCTCAAAAGTGAGCAATGTCAGTTCAAGGTGTACAGGGTGACTGAGTGGGACACAAGGGTGGCAATCAGGAGAGTCTCATTTCCTGACGGGGTCTTGGCAAGTGTCTCTGGCTTCTGTCTGGATCGCAGGGAACGTTTGCAGGGTGGTAACATTCTGCCGGGGGAGGAGTGCTTGGGGCCTGTGAGTCCTGTGGCGGGGCCTCCTGGCCACTAGTGGCAGCGAAAGTGGAAGGCTGTTTGGATGTCTGGCTAGTGGCAGGGGCCCACTGGTATGAGACTGCCTCCCTCATAATATTGGCCATGCTATGGAGATCAGGGTGTTGTAGATGGCCTGCAAGTCCTCCCTGATCCCCTGGTACTCTCCCTCCTGCATCCACCTGTTCTCCGGCACGTTGTCCAGGATCAGGCCCATCATGTCCTGGGAATGTTGATAGGCTCCCAGGATCTCGGAGAGTGCCCCTGGAGAGTCGATTCCCTGGGCCTGTCCTCCCCCTGGTGCACAGCAGTCCTCCCAGTTTCCCTGTTGGCATGTGCCTCTGTCCCCTGAACTGTGTGCTCACTGCCACTGACCCCAGGTCCTGGATTGTCTTGTGTGCGAGGCGTGGCCTGGGGTCCCTGTATAGGTGGGCACACTGCTGATTGACATATCCTGGGGACCGAGGTGTCGGTACGCTGGGTGGATGCTGTGGTGGTTGATTCCTGATGGGGGAGGCTCTGTGGTGGTGTGTGACTGGGCTTGGGTAACCGGCTGTCCAGTGGTCCCTGATGGATCAGGTAGATCATCCAGATCCTGAAGACCAGATTTACTGTCATCACTGTGGGCCTCTTCTGTTGGGGGACTGGATAGTGCTGGCACCTCCTCTCCAGTGACATTGGCTGGGGTACCTGTGGGGGTGTAAATGATGTGTTACGGTTTATGTGTATGACATATTGTACATCCCTGACTTCCCCTCTATGGTTGGAGTTGCCCTCCCAGCTTTCACTTGTGTATGTTAGTGTATGGTGTGATTGTTAGTTCTTTATGGTGTGCATGCTTTACTGATGAGTGTTCATGCAGGGCTGTGAGGGGTGTCCATGCATTAGTACAGCATGCAGGGCTTGGCATTGGGATGAGTGAGATGTAATGGTGGAGTGTGTGGGATGTAGTGGAGTGATGGGAGTGAGGGTAGGGTATGTGATGGCATGCAGATAGGGGCTGATAATAGTAGAGAGTTGACTTACCAGAGTCCAGTCCTCCTCCAACTCAGGCCAGGCCCTCAGGATGCAGTATTGCCAACTCTTGCTCCTCCCATGCTGTGAGTTGTGGGGAGGAGGTGGGGGTCCACCGCCAATCCACTGTATAGCGAGCTGGTGTCTTGCTACTATGGAACGTACCTTCCCATGTAGGTCGTTCCACCTCTTCCTCATGTCATCCCTAGTTCTAGGGTGCTGTCCCTCAGCGTTGATCCTGTCCACGATTCTCCGCCAAAGCTCCATCCTCCTGGCCATTGATATCTGTTGCACCTGTGCTCCAAATAGCTGCTGCTCTACCCTGACAATTTCCTCCACCATGCCCCTTAGCTCCTCCTCTATGAAACAGTGGTGTCTTTGTGGTGTCATTGGTGTTATGTGTGGTGTGTTGGTGAGGATGTGTTGGGTAATGTGCTGGGGTGTGTGATGTGGAGTGCGTGAGTGGTGTATAGGTGTGAGTAGTGTATGGCTCTAGTTGTCTCAGTGGTCTTGGTGTTTCTCTGGTGGCAACGCTTTGTAATAGTAAAGGGTTGTGGGTAATGTGGGTGGGTGTTTTATAGTGGTGTGGGTGTGTGGGTGTGGTGTGTTTATGGGTGTCAGGTGTATGTTGTTTGAATTGTCCAATGTGGTGTTGTTTTGTATGTGGATGTCCATTGTGAACGTGGTGGTATGTACAGCCAATTGTTTACTGCCGTTGAATGCCCGCCGTGGTGATTCGCGGGTCATATTGTGATGGGCGCTGTTCTGTTGCCGTAACGGTGAGTTTTGATACCACCACTTTATCACTGACCTTTGGACTAGTGGATTTGTGTATGTGGCTGAGTACTGTCGGATTGGTGTGTGTGTGTCGCGGTAAGTTGGCAGCCGTCAGAGGGCAGTAAATGGGATTTACAGCCAATGTCATAATGAGGGCCTTTGTGTCTTTATATGCAGAAGACGTCATGATATACTTGCGTCATCTGACCACTTTGGTCCAGATCGTCCTTTGTGTGAAATGGTCGAAGTCTCCCCTGTTCCTGATAGGACAATTAAAAGATGTGGATGTCGAGCTGCTGCCCAAGGTGGGGTTCTCCTGGAGGTCAGATAGTGTACGGTGCCTGGGGATGCACATTGCGCACAGAAAGCAGCAATGCCACGCTCTAAACTTGGGATGGGTGGTTGCTAATCTTCTTCATTCTATTAGATTCTGGAACACCTTGAAGCTTCACCTGATGGGCAAAATCATGTTGTTCAAGATGGTGGTGTTGCCTCAATACCTTTATGTTCTACAAAGCCTTATGGATGAGATGCCCCGGGAAGTGTTTTGCTGAAATTGGAGAATCTTCTAGTGGAACTCTTGTAGGCAGGGAAGCGATTCAGGGTGTTTTTTTCCACTCTTAAGATAGAGTGGAGCAAAGGAGGGATGGAGCGACCTGGAATTGTACTATTTGGCAGCCCAGCTACAACATGCGATTCACTGATTTGATGAAGGGGACAACTGAAATAAGGCTCTATTTACAGGCACCTGTGGAGACACAGCTGTAGGGGCTCTCCTGCTCCATGGTGGCAAGGTGCATGAGACACTGCCACATGTTGCTCGGTATTGTGTAGAGTATGGAGAGGATAGTTACCTGGAGATATGGATGATTAGACCCTTTGCACTAGTTGCCTGGTCTAAGTCTAATGCCCGTTGCCAGGAGGGTGGATGTGCCACACTGAATGACCTGTACCTAAATGGTTGATTTATTACTGTGCAGGATGCCTTTGATTCATTTGATCTGGGGTGGAGTCAATTTCTCCACTACACAAAAATAGCTGCTTTACCAAGTGGAATCTGGCCCACATTCCCTGCTGCCCCGGAAACCACACAGACGATGTGGGTCCTGCCTACTATGGTGGGGGGAGGAGACTCATAGCGCACCTGTATTGTGCATTGGGATCTGACAGGCCTGTCTAGCTCTTGAAGGTAGAGATTAGCGACAACCCCATCCCCTCCAGGGAGTGGGTAGCGATTCATGGAGGAGTGTGCAAGGTTTCAATTAATGTGATTTAAATTGATCCAGTACAGCATTGTCCATGTAGTCTACCTCCCCCCTAAGCTGTTGCATGCTATTTATCCCATCAGAGACCTGCAAGAGCTGTAGCTTTTTTCCATGTGGTGTAGAGCTGCCCTTTAGAGCATGTTTATTTGGGGGGAGGTTCTGGAGAGGCTGTGAAAAGCTACAGGCAGAGCGATCCCATCTGGGATCAAACAGTGTCTCCAGGGACTACTAACCTCTAGGAAAGACTCAGCAGGATGACTGTGCTGCTGGGACTTACTTTGGCTAAACGATGTTTAAAGCACTCCTCTCCATACCTGTCTTAGGACATATTACCCCAAACCAGGTCTCTGTATGGACATATTATGAATTGGGATCTCTCATGGGGTCTATTTACTCTGCTAAATACCAAGCAATTATTTCACAGTAGCACTTGTAAATAGATCCACTTAATACTTGATTTATAGCACATCTGTGCCTGAGTTTGAAAACATGTGGAAACAATGCATTATGATACAAATACAAAGAGGGGCCTATCTACATTGAAATGGAGCTGTGCACATCAACAAGTGAAGGTGACACACTATGGTGTGCCATTCCCAAAGTGCAGGGTTAGCGACCTGTAGAAAAAAGCCAAGTTAAATTGTGTTCCTACAGTCGTCCATGTGTATGATCCATAACCCAGGCCCAATGCAGGCATCCTAGCACAAGTCTGCAATGTGTGGCAGATTAGCAGGTAATGGTAGCAGTATCTGCATGTAGGTGTCCCTTTCACATTGAAAACAGTACCTAATGTACTGTGTAAAAATTGTGCACACGTAGGTAAAGGTAATCTGTGAAGCATTTCTTACTATGATCCAAAAGGTGGCATTCAACCCCCACCCAGGGACTGATGACTGAATATATGCCAATGTAATAAAATACATACATCATTGTACATCTGATGCACTGTACAACACAACCAGTTTTGCATGGGTATGTCTGAAGCTACATCCATTGTATGTCCCTCTGCTGCATCCCTCTGCTGCAGGGCAACTCTACCTATCTATTGATGTTGCAGCATCCACAGTGCCACAATGGCAACTTGAACATATGTGACATAAACCAACAACACTTTTATTGTCACACAACAGGTTGGCATGGGGATGTCAGCAAATTGCACATAGGCCAGGGAGTACCTAGCTAGGGATTTGTCACTCTTGGTGAATGGCACAATGTCACATATAGTGACGGAAGCGTGATCAGAGGTGACAGGGAAAAATGTTGGGCACCAAGTCACACCTGAGGCATCCACGCATGGCAGGTATCATGTAGCAGGCATGGAATTTAGCAACGGATAGCATATAAAACAGATGTACTTTGGCTTAACAAGTCTGCTTGTTACATCACACCATTTAGGTAACAAAGACTGGATAAATGTGTCAGACTGTGAGGGTAGGCATGAGGGATTCTGTACCCAAAGCTTGAGTCAGGGGAAGTGTATAGAGAAATGTTCCATTGATAATCCTAGTCATAAATCTTCCTTACACAATAATATGCATTCATATTACCTTGGTATAGATGTGTGTCCATTCGCAAACAGGTTGCCCCCTATCTTGCAGACGTTTGGCCATTCTCTTAGAAATAGGACACTATAGTCAACTTAACAGGAACTTCAGCATAGTAAATACAATTCATCACAAAGTACAGGAACTTAAGTGATTGGAATGTGTCCAACATTACCTGTAGAGGTATGTCATCACTTACACCATAGACATGATAGAGAGAGATATATGTTGTAACAAATTTTATTCAACTAATTACTTATACCTAACAAAATATTGACTAAATAACTTATCTGAACTACACTAGCTTATACTAACTCTTCCTAAGTTAACTATTAAACTACCTTAACGTAACCTAAACTATTCTGTACATCAGATGCCAAAAATAAACATCAACCCCTCACCCCCTTTAATTACATTCACTACAGCTAAACATTCCTAAGCTAAACATACATGCTAAACAATTATATTTTTTTGTATTTGTTTAAAAGTTTTTAATTTATTTGGGATTTTAATTTTTTATGCATGAAACATATAGCTAGAACATCTCCCCCCACCCACCCAACTAACACACTTAAAACCCCCACCGCCACCCCTACTAGAAAAAACCTATGTACTGAAAATATCTACACTAAACTAACTAACCTATGCAAAACTAACTATAAAACCCCAGAAATAGCAAGAAACAGTATAGATAAACAATATAATGGCAAGACCAATGTCCTGGGCCCAATCTGTTTATCGGCCCTGTTTGGTCTGGATGTCATGCACAATATTAAGGACATGGTCGAATATGTGCTCTAATCGAGCTACTTGGTAATTCTGGTTGGCCAGTTCAGCATGAATGTCTGAAATATAGGCTTGTAATCTGGCAGCGGACCTGTGGATGGTGTTGGCTGGCTGATGAGTGGCATGGGAGCTGTAGATGGTCCGGCTACAGCTCGGGCTGCACTAGTGGCCGACCTGCTGTCACTTGGGTGGCAGACCCTATTGGTTGACATGCTGGTCAAATGCCTCCCACCGACCAGAGGACTTTTCCCTTTGGTACAGTGCTTCCATCCCCCATACACTTGGCGAACCTGCCTAATGTGACAATATCAGTCTGCCCTTTTAAAGAAATTGTGCCTTGCAGTATGATCCATGTTTGCAGCTGTAAGAAACAGAGGTTATGTTAGGCTACTAACAGTCAGGCAATTGAACAACAGGCATTCATAAAAATACACAACTGCAAAGCATGGACATTGATATGCACATAGATTTGGCTAGCCATAATGGACAAGGTATCATCTATTGGGCCCAACTTGAGTTTTAGAAAATAGAAATAGGTCTAGGGGCCAGGTTTACAAGGCCTTAGCGACACAGGAGCATCACTTTTTGAGAAGCTCTGGTGGTGCTGTGTAGTGTGCCACTTTTATGAGGTAGAGCTAAGCCACTTTTGGTGGCTTAATGCCACTTTGTAAATAAGGGGCCCTCTGATGCAGTTTTCTGCATCGCATGGGCGTGTAATGGCTGTTGCTGTGGGGATTTATACGCCACATCTATTGCTTTTAATACTGCCTCATATTTACGAGAAATCATAAACCAGGGACTGACCAAAAATCTAAGGGCACCCCAGGGGTGGCGTTAGAATGGTGCAACAAGGAGAAATACTTGTATTCCTCCTCGTTTTTTGCTTTTCCTATGTGTGCTGCATTCTGCAGCACACATAGAAGTGCAGAAGCATCATTGAAGATTGTTTATGTGGCGGAAGAGATACCTTTCTGCACCTAAACAATCAATCCCCTCAATGCTGACACCCTTGCACAATGATGTTAGGATGCCTGTGTTGGTGCTAGGCAGCTGAATTAGTGCCAGTGCAGAAGGGAAACACAGGGGTGTGCTGTATTTTAGTAAATATGGTGCATCCCTACATTTCTAAAGTGTTGCAGCATGGCACAGCGCCGCACTATGCCTCTTTTGTTGTAAATCTGGCCCTAGGTCTAATAACACTATTTTAGAACAATGGTAGTTCCCTATCTTTGATCATCTTCTAAGGTGCCTGATAGCACTGGGTACTTTGATCATACATGTCAGCCATTTGACTTTGGCATGTAATTGTTACCATGTGGGATAGCTCTTCAATGTCCTACTATCATGCCCCCTAGACCTCTGCTCTGATTACCTATACAAGACCCATCTGAGCAAAAGTCTCTTCCAACTGGTAGGCTCACAACAGTTACTGCCTGCTATGACAAAGACTGTGTTTAACGATATTTCAAATAGACAAATGTCTGTGACATATAGAATATGAGGGAAATATGGAGACAGCAGTCAACCATGTCACACAGTGGAGGGGAATAAAACTGTGAAATCCACAAAGCCCTGTTCCAGGTACATCTTCCTGCAGGAGGAGCCCAACAGTACCTTTATGTGTAGCACTACGTGAACCATACATTGTATGCAAGTTGTAAACATCTGTGTTGCATATGACACTACAGGATTTAGTGCAACAATTTTATAGATAGGTACACACTTCAAAGACCTATTCTGCCCTGGGATGTCAGGTCGGCTGAGACTACTGCTGTACATAGTGTCAAACTGTTGGCATCACATCAAAGACATTTACAGGTCCAACACTAACAGAGGATGTCTTTTAATAGTGAATTTTGGCCCTGCTTCAGACTAAACTGGTGCAGCATGGTGCTGCGCAAAATGCTGCGTGCTGCGTCCCTGTAGAAATGCAGGTATGTGCAGTATGAACTGAAAACCACAACACCCCTTTGCTGCCTCCTGCGCTGGCATGAACATTATCTGCCAGCACTATAGCTAGCATCCTTGCCTCATAGTGCAAGAGTGTCTGCGGCCATGGGTTAGATTAATTACGTACCAGAAGGAGTTCTGTCCTATACATAAACAATCCATACTGGCAATTTGCTTGATCTCTCTGTCATGATTAATGTGGCCACATGGGAAAAGGATAAATCAGGGAATTCTAAAGTGATTCTCACTGTTGTGCCATGCTAACACCATTCATGCTGTCGCTTGACTTTTTGGTGCTGCCTCTGGTTTACGATTTCTCATCAATCTGAGGCAGCACCAAAACAATGGGTGTTGCGTGGATAAGCTCATAGCATCACCCATTGCACGCCCCTCCAAGACGGCAAACTGCGGCAGAGAGGTACATATTTACTAGGTTGCACTAAGTAACTACAAGTGGCTTAGTCCCACCCTATATATCTGGTGCACTGCACTGCACCACCGGAGCATCATCAAAATTTAAGCTCTGTTGATGCAAGGGCCTGGTAAATCTGCTCATTAGGATTTCAGGATTGTGTGGAAAGCCCTCAGTCCACACGCACAGAGCAATATCTGTGAGAATGACATGGATTGACAATGTAGTGACTGATGAAACCGAGTATGGTGTAACATGCTATCATGCTGGTTGAGAAGTCGGAAAAATTAAATATTGAGGCATTTAGCACTATATAGCACAATGATTGAAGCTATCACATGCTGACACATCGTTCCATGAACTGAGTTGTTGTGTGCTATTTAGGACCCAGGATGGTGGTACATGTTAAGCTGCCCACATGTACCTGATGGTAATACATAGGTGTAAGTCTGTGAAACTTGCACATTTCCCAGAAGTATGCACTGTCATTCCAACTCTGAGGCCAAGGCATTTTATAAAAGTCTCTACCTGTACATGGTGACACCTATGCACTGTGCACTTGGGATAAATATCTTAGACATGTGCCAAACATCTGACCACAATCAATTTTTGACTATGGGGACTGAAATAGCATTTATGATATTGCTAAAGAGCTTTAAAGGCAACCATGGCACATATCACACCATACTTTCAGCAGAGAAACTGTGAACAGATTGACACTTACTAGCAGTTTCTTGATCGTCAAATCTGGCAACTTCACTGATTGTGAAGGGTAAGGGGCCACCTATGAGAGAAAACATGATACATGCAGTTGTGAATGTTGAACAAATAACTGTATTGACACATATTGTACAAGGCACATTTTAGTCTAATAATCAGATCAAGCTTAGGTTCAGCATTTCTTTAATGTGGCAACTGATAAGTCTCTGTGGCATTATTCGGATAGGCTTGATCACCGTGGTAACATGTGTACAGGGACAATACATATGTATCTCAACCACAATGTTCACAATTTGCAAATGTTCATTTTGTGCATCCTTTCCCACTCATGGCATGTTTTGTTTACCCCTGCCTCACTTCCAATCAACACATGAACATGACTATGCAACATACAACATTTGTCAGTCCCTCAGTGGTCAAAGACATGTCTTTCAGGCAATGTTTTCCGGTACATCAATGACCTAGCAGTACCACAATGCTGCACTTCATATCTCTTAGAAAAACATTAGGATCATTCTGATCATACTGGGAATACGGTGGCATGGTCCATTTACCTACAGTTGTGGCTACACTGGGTTTTCAATGGATACATATTTCCTATTGGGACAACACACACTAGGCAGCACTGATACAGCACTATGACAATGGTAGCATATGTCAAACAGACATGTAGTTGTGTTTGCATGAGAGTAGTCACACACAAGGAAATTTAACTCACCAACTGTTCCACCGACCTTTACCCCAAGGAAGTCCAGCAGGTTCTGTTCACATGTGTTCAGGTCAGCCCCCTGATGCTCTAGTTGCCGGTCCATCCTCTCCTCCAGAAAGATCCTATTCATGTGGACCAGGACCTTGGCCCACAGCAGCTTCCTGGCCTTTGTCTGGTGTCCTTGGTGAGTCTGCCACCCTCAGCCACCTTGTTGGGGAGGTAATGAGTAATGAGCCAGATCAGGGCCCCTAGCTCCTCGGCATCAAACCTCCCTGCCCTTCCCCTCCGAGACATCCCTGCAAAATGTAACCCACCAAAATTAGCACACCTATAAAGTCCCCCTAAAATATCCCAGGTAGCCCAAAGAATTCTGTTACCCAAGAACTAACACCCCACAATACAAGGACAAAACTGAGACACAAAACAGCACAATCCAATTCTCCAGACCCACTCCAAAGCACAATCACTAAGAACACCTCCTCTCTCCTCAAAAACATAAAAGGCCTCATTCTGACTTTGGTGGTCTTTTCAGAAGTCTGCCGTGGTGACGGCTGCCAACAGACCACCACGGAGACGCCAATCCACCCACCAGATCATAACTCACAAACCCCAAACCACCAGAAAGCAGTCAAAAGAATAATCCCGACAGACCTTACAAAGGCGAAAAACAGTCAGTCCCACCACCCTCCAAATAATGATACACAAATCACTACAGTGGTCAGTCAAATGCGGTTACCCATTGGCGGTGTGGACCGCAGCGGTTGATTTGGCCACTCAATTCAATGAAGCTTTATTTCGGCAACAAGTGCCATAAAAGCACAACAATAACACCAATAATTCATTTTAAAACAATTAAGAAACTATAATAAAGACCTTGCAAAAATAAATACCACCATGACATGGTCCCAAAACATGAAGTTTGCGCACAGAGCAAAATATCACTATATACTTATATCTAAAATATTAATTAAAAATTATGAATTTGTGCATTAGAGTGATTTGTTTGAAAGTTGTCCCACCTATAGTTCTAAAAGAGAGCAGCGGGAACATTATTTGGTCTTTCATCCCACCAGACAAGAGTCTGTTAGGCTGACAGTTTACTTACATTTAGAGGAGATCAAATAACGGTAAGGAATCAAATCTAAATCTGATGTAAAGTGCACATGCTAAAGGATGCAAAATGATGTCTAAGTAATGCTAAAATTCATAGTGACACTTGACTGATAGAAAGCTGTCTGTAATGCTGCCAGATGGAACTGATGCTAACTCTGCCATTTGCACACTCGCCCAGTATATGTCCTTCAAGCTATGTGGGGCATTCTTTGGGAGGTGTGAGGGATCTAACCAGTAGGAGCCCAACCCAAGTTTTAAAAAGCCACTTTTTACATAGCTACACCATGCAATTCTTTCAGCTTGAGGGGCACCCAGAAGCACTCTTAGCCATGTCCTATAAGAATCTAGAGTATCTATGGACCAGATCTGGATGCAATACTGCAGTGGCCCCACGGCAGCTATGTCTGCAACAGAATGCAGATTCAGGTCCATTCGAATAGGCAGCGTAGGTGAGTTCGAGGGAGTCTTTAGCCTGGCCTTTAGAAACAATGTCTCTACTCTTTCAGTATCATGTAGTTTGCCATGGCCACGTAGCTTAGCCCCATACAGGATCCCCCACTCTAGCTTGGCTTTTGTAAATTTCTAACGCTGGTGTAATAGGGAAACTGGGCGATCCGGCTGCAAATCTCTAGATGCCCCCTGTCTTTTGTTTTAGATGCATTGTGCACTTTAGCAGCTGGGCTGTCCATTTGTGGGAATTCTCCAGTCTAACACCCAAATAGGCAAAGTCTGTTACCTGTTCGAGAATCTCACCATCTAATAATATGCTTTTCTTCACTCTATGCTTTGGCTCACCAAAAACCATATATTTGGTTTTGGTGCTATTTATTTGAAGGTCATGATCCCAACAAACCCCCAAAAATTTCTCCAGGAGCCTAGATAGTCCAGAGGCAGTTTGAGGTAATAATAAAGTGTCATCAGCAAACAGTAGGCACGGTGTCTTTGGCCCACCCAGTTTGGGGGCATCGTTTTTACAATTGTATAAGTAGGAGATACAGGTGTTTATAAAAAGTAGAAAAAGTGTTGGGGCCAACACGCAACCCTGTCTAACACCTTTCTGTATGGGGAACTCTTCCGATAGTTCCCCGTCCATTCCCCAACTTATTCTAGCAAAACTCTTGGAATACAGTTCCCGGATCAGATTTAACAAAGACTCAGGCACACCAGTTTTAACCAAGATCTCCCATAGTTTGAGCTGGGGAACCAAGTCAAAAGCAGTCTTGACGTCCACAAAGGCGACAAGCAACCTCCCAGCATCCAGATCCACCTCCTTCCACTCAATTGTAAAAAAGCGGAAGATCTGGTCCACTGTGGCCGTCTTCTGCCTGAAGCCCACCTGCAGGTGGCTTAGGACGTCGTTCTCATCTATCCATTCCCTAAGTCTACCCAAGACTTGGTGGGAGAATATTTTCTGCAGGTTATCTAGGAGACAAATCGGTCTATAATTGCCCAGGACCGATTTGTCCCCTTTCTTGTGAATAGGAACAATTGTTGCACCTTTCCAAGAGTGAGGGAGATTGCTACCCTCCAAGATGTCTTTAGACACTACATTTATATAGGGGCCCTAGAGTTTCAGACTTGTACAGGTCAGATGGTACCCCGTCTAGCCCAGGTGCCTTCCCAGGTTTTTGAGCCATGATGGCTACCTCAGTTTCTCACCATGGTAAACGGAGTGATCACATCTGCCCGTTCAATCTGACTCGCGTCCAGGCACTCTATACCCATTTGGGAAACAGACTCCTGACTATAGAGTTCAGTGAAGTGGAGAATCCAGTTTTCTGCAGCGATATGCCAGTCAGGTCTGGAACTTTCATTGTGCCCGTTTTGAGAAACCAAAGACCAAAACCACTTTGTGCTATTACCCATAGCTGCTATCAACAGTTCCTGCATTGTGGCCTACTCCCACTGCGCCTTAGTAGTCTTTATTGCAACAGCATACTCGCGCCTCACCAAGATTATCATTGGTCTATCCTGTCTCCTTATTGTTTCCAGAAGTCTACACTTGGCTTTTTTGCAAGTATTATCAAACCATCTACTGTGATTGCCCACTCTGAGCTTTTTGCTTCCTTTGATCTCTCTGGTAAAAAGAGCTTTCAGGGAGGCAAACAGCTCTGCATGTTTTGCCATGATCTGAGTTGACAAGTAAGCACTATATGTATGAGCTGGTGGTTAATTAGAAACTAAATCATGCATTCTAGCCACTAATACACCTGAGTTCTTTAAAGTTTCCCATCATAATGTACGCTGGTTAGTTGCCACCACTAAAGGAGACATGACCTCTTGTTCTCCTTGAGTTGCCCCGTTATCAGAGAACCACCTCTCCCCTTTCTACCATGAGGGGGGAATGGTCCCTGTTGCGTTGCTCTCCCACCCTGAGATCCTTGATCTCCTGCCAGATTGTTACATCTATAAGCAAGTAATCTATTAGATTAAAATCTGGAGAAAGTGGGATTTGCTGAGGTATCTGAGGGAAAGCGCCCATTTCCCAGCCATGGCCATGTGTCAGCATTAAATCCATGACCTGCAGTGCCCTGGTACTGGACTTAGGCTGTTTCCTCATCGTAGAGAGGGTTGGAATTCCCCATATGGCGTCCACTCCCTGAGTTAACTCAGAAAAAAGAGTTAGGCTCTAAAAATACATTGAAATCTCCAGCTATGATGGCAAAGTGTGAGGGAAGTAATAATCCCACAAGAGCATTTAACAGGCTGATGGTTTTTGTGGTTTGAGTAGGAGGACCTGGTCGATTTTAAAGGTTAACACACAGGAGCAGGGGTCCCTGTTTTAGCTTGATTGAGACTGCCAAAATGTCAGCTGATTCGACATAGATTTCCTTCACTTCTCCCACCTGGGAAATCTTGATCCACATAATGAGGCCCCCTCCTGCCCTCCCTGCAGATAAAGGGCTTGCCTTCTTACAAAATGGTGTATACCCCTGCCTATGCATATTTGTGGTAGTCCAGGTTTCCTGGAATAAACATATACTATAGGTGTCAATAATCAAGCCCCATTCAGCATCATCAATCCTGTGACCATATTACAGGAGGCCATAGCGCTAGATGTTGTTTTCAATCTTCTATTGTCATCTGCTACATTGGAACTCCCATCCTATTTGTGCCCCCCCAGGATATTTAGTTCAGAATACCCTTTTAATCCCATTTGGGAGTTACCACCCTCGGGCAATGGGATAATGTTCAGGTGGGGGCTGCTGCTACCCATAGTCAATCAATATCTGAGAGATCATCACCTTGCATTTTCCTTGGCGATCTCTGCTTTTTGTCCAGGTTCGCATGCTTCCTGCTAGTAGTGCCCGTTGGATGGGCTTTTAGAGGTGGAACTAGCTCCACAGGACCCATAATAGATATCCCCTTTTGAGGGGTAGTAAGTAGCCCCTTGGCTGAAGTGCTTCATTCGGGCCAAGTGTTTTTAAGAACATTATTTTAGCCATTGTGTAATGGATTGTAGTCCTCCAGGGATATCAGGCCTTTAACTAGATCCTGAGTGGCTAACATAAACTCAATTGTGTCCCAATGCCCTGTCTCTCCTGTATAACAGTTAGCGGAGATATCTGAAAGTATAACAGATCCGCATTGTCTGACATGTCTTATCCAATGGATGACTTTATTTTTTAATGACGGGCTATCTTCCCGAGTATTTGGTGGTAACGTTGGAACCTTACACATGTAAATTGGGTATCCACTATTGTGTGTGCTTGCTGGGGTCTGCCCAGCAGTGGGATTTCATGCCACTCCCACTCAATGGCGAGGCTGTGGAGGAGGGCTACTGTAGCTGTTTGCCCTGGAACCATTTTTACTACTGCCCAGGGATGTTCTTGGCCTGTCTAGTGGCTTGGCAGGACCCACGCCTGATACATTTCTCAACCTTTGGGAGGTGGGCAAGGAGTGTGTGAGAGGCCTCAGAAAATGGAGGGACGTGAACGTATCTTTAGGAAGAGTTTTATTGATTTAACATAAGGCAATATCAGTCTCTTATCAGGTTGTCTTTAATGGCCATTTGTTCTTTTCCTTCTTTCTGTCTTCTATCTGGGTCTTCACGCTTGTTTTCTTGTCTTTCTTTCGTTTCCCAGGGTCAACTCAGAAGGAGCATGTAAAGGAAAGAAGAACACAGGTAGTGGGTAAGTAGGTTCTTCCTTATTTTCTCCCTTTCCAGCCTCCCCCCCTCTTCTTCTTTCTTCTGTCGTTTTCTGAGTAGGCTCTTTCCTTATCCTTATCTTTTTTTCTCTCCTCTTTTTCCTGCTGCTAGTATCTCCTTATTGTTTTCTTCTTGTTTTCCCTCTGCCCTTCCTTTATTTCTCTCATTTTTCTTTCTTCTTTTTCTCTTCTTTCTATTTTCTCTCTCTGTCTATTCTCTCTCTGGTTGAAGGAGTACTTTCTTCTTTATCTGTTTTCTGAGAGTTCTATCACAATAAAATGTTGTTACAACTATCTTGTCTTGGGGCTTTCTGTTCAAAGTAAATGTTACCTTGAATGCTGTTTTTTTCAAGTCCTAAATTATAGTACTTGAGACACCACACAAACGGAAAATGAATTGTGCAAAAAAAACAAATAATATAACAGGCTTCCTGCCGCTAAGGTCAGGTTCTGGGTTTCTGAAATGTGGGCACTAATAAAGGAAACAAAAAACTGGTGTAGGCCTGGGACCAACTGGGACACTACACTGAAGATTCTGTCCACCATCACCACCCTCTATTGCACTATCCCTTTCTTTTTATCAATTCAATAAACACACTTAAGCACAACTGAAGGTGTTGTGCTTTAATTACAACAATATGCAATGTCTTGACCTTTATGATCCTGTGCAAATGTAATGTAAAGTCACCATCCACCAAACTGTGTGAAAGCAGTCTGGAGGCATCACATGAGTTGACAGTAGTGACCACACCAACATCTGCAAAAAGGAAAACTATTAGTGACATTCAAATGAGAAGTAAAGGAAGTAGATCAACATGAGCCCCTTCACCTAACAGCCTACATTCAGCTATTCACTTAATCTCCGAAATGTGCACAGCAATTGACTCCAAACACCATAAGTGAGGAGAAACAACTCATTTCAGGCCCTCGCACAAGATTCCACAGTACTAGCTATGCCCATGTTGTAAGTAGGCCAATCCCTCCTCTGGACAACCTAGTCTGGGTCACACTGTCAAGGAAATTGAAGTCACGGAGAGGTTGTGTAAGCACATTGTAACTCATCCAACAGTCCCAGCAACAAATGCTAAGTACTGTATGGAATAAGGACACAGTTTTCAATGGGCATTTATTTGAAAATGTTAAACTACTGATACATTGCACGGGCTGAACAAGCTTGATCACTATCACCATAATACTGGCACGACTGACCACAGATGGAACAGAGTCAGGTCACATAACGCACACATTTGTACTTGGCACAACACATCAGCCACACAGCACTTAATTGTAATGGAGGTATGAACACAAGTACGATCTTACCTGAGTGTCATTGGAAGTACTGCTGTCTCAGATGTGTCCTGTTGTCCACATCCTTCTCCTCCCCATCCTCATTACTGCATTCAGTGTCCTCTGCTACCACAGGTGTATTGTCTCCCCACCCCCCTGCAGGAATAGCACATGGCGTCTGAGGGTCAAATTGTGTAGCATGCAGTAGGCCACCACTATCTGGCAGACCTTCCCAGGGGAGTAGAATAGGGATCCACCAGAAATATGGAGGCACCTGAACCTGGCTTTTAGTAGACCAAAAGTCCTTTCTGTTACTCTTCGAGTCCGACTATGCACTTTATAGTAATAATTCTCTGGTCCGGTCCTCGGATTCCTCACTGGTGTCAACAGCCAGGATAGGTTTGGGTAGCCGGAGTCACTTGGAAGTAGTGAGACACACGTCACTCATGTACAGTAGCACAGAAGAGAACTCCAGGTGGCAAATAGTGACATACATTGTGTGAAACTCCAAGCATACCTATGAGCCACACTCGCTCTCTGTAGCTGTGCCAGCATCTGTGAGATACTGCTGTTCCTCAATACATAGGCATTGTGCACAGATCCTGGAAACATGGCAGTAACGTGGGAAATGTACTGATCAGCAAGGCAAGCCATCTGGACATTTATTGAATGGTTATTTTTCCTATTTCTGTACACCTGCTCATTTGACCTGGGAGGGACCAAGGCAATGCGGGTCCCGTCTATGGCCCCAATCACATGTGGGATGTGTCCCATTGTGTAGAATGCAGCCTTCAGAGTGGGCAGATCATCACTGTGACTGAATTATATATAGCTGCTCATGTGTTTCAGCAAGGCAGCCAAAACTCTACTCAGCATATTAGAAAACATTGACTGTGACATACCTGCAGCCAAGCCCAGAGTCACCTGGAAAGAACCACTGACCAGGAAGTGGAGCACTGACAGCACCTGTGCTGCAGGGGGTATTGCTGTAGGACTACGAATAACAAGAATGAGATCTGGCTCCAATTGTTGACACACTCCAGTGATTGTGGCCCTGTCCAGATGATAGGTGAGTATAATATGGCGTTCCTCCAATGTAGCCAAGGCGACAAGGGGTCTGTACACAGATGCATGCCTCCTTCTCCTCCGCAGTGGTTGGTAATTAAAAACACCAAACATCATGAGTGTATGACAACAGGAAGAATGACACATAAAATCACAGTATTCAGAGCAGTCTCATCCAATTCATGTAATTTGCACTGGTGTCCTCTACATGCAAACAGACTTCTTCCAAAATGCATACTATTCATCTATACATTTGCCATTGTGTCTCTCGGATGTAGTTGGAGTTGTGTGTTGTGATTTGTAGCATCCCATTTTACATGTTCTGTCAACTACTCATCTGTAAGCAGTGCACTGGTATGAGATCTAATTTGAGTGCCAGAGTCTACAGCCAAACCAAAGTATGTAGTGGATTGGAATTGCCTTGATGTCTACCATCGGTATCTATGACGCACATTCAATTGACCGCCATGAGTACCAGCATCATAAAATGGCAACGCCTGTCCAGCATGCAGGGACAGGTGGAAGTGATCTCACTCCACTAGTGTTTGGTGTCATGGAGGAGGGCGGTCTGCATCGCCGTGCAACTCCTCATTGGTTAACATGGAAGTCTATGGAGCACAGGGGCCAATGATGATCACGGCCGGCAGTGACAGTTTTCACCAGCGCGGCCATAATCGCCATTTTCTGTAAGCCACTTCACTTGATTCCTGACTCTCACCATATCAACACCTCCACTGTGTGTGCTTCTATGTCCTGTGTCTGGAACCCACAACGGCCCATGCTATAGGGGATAGGGCCCCAGCCTTCACATCTGAAGAACTTGAGAAGCTTGTGGATGGGGTCCTGCCCTTGAATGTAAAGTACTGTGGGTCTCCAGATCAACTTTGGGTGCGACATGGCTACATGTAGATGTATATGTGTGCAGGCAGTATGTCATTTGGGGAGTGTATTTTTCCTGCATGCAATGTGTATGCAGTGGTACGAGTTATGTGTAAGGTTAATGTGGGATCTATGCAGCATGTAAGCCATTGCTGTAACAGAATGTAGTGTGGAGTTCATGGCGTCCTTCTGTCTGTGTTTCCTATGCAGGTCAGCGCCCATCAGAAGAAAGGGTTATGGTGTGACATCTCTAAGGACTTGCAGACCCTGGGGGGTACATATTCGGCGCAGCACCCACTGTAGAAAGAGGTGGGAGGACCTGCAATGCTGGGCTATGAAGACCGCGGAGGCCCAGCTGGGGACTTCCTCCCAACGGGGAGGAGTGCGTGTCAGACCCTTACCCCTCTAATGGCCCATATAGTGGCGGTGGCCAATCTGGAGTTGGATGGGTGTTTGAAGGCAGCACTGGAGTCACAAGGGGGTTACTACACACCGTGTGGAATTCTTTCCTGACACCTGCCATGGGGTTTGGGTGCAAGGTTCTAGTCAGTGTATGGCCCAAGATGCCCGTGTAGCTAATCTTGTAGAGTCTTGCTTAGCAATGGTGAGTGGTATGTACATTTGGTATTGGCAATTATCTGGCATTCTATCTTCATTTGAGACCTACATCCTGACTCACTGGTGCTGTTGTGATGCCCTGATGCCCACTGCCTAGGTGGTGTGACCTGACAATTGCACGTTGTGCAGTCACTTTGCCAGAATTATGTAGCTGTGCCTTTGTCAACAGGCAGACATGGCTTAGTTAGTCCCAGTAGGTGTGCAGATGGTAGTTTCTGAGTTCATTTCAGCTGTTGTTCCCAGGCAATGGTTTGGTATTGTGGTTGTTACTGCACAGTGTTAGTAAGTCATTGTGTTGAGTATGCCATGTGTTCTTAGTGCCATAATTGACCCTGTGCTCCCTTTCAATCTCCCCCACCCTGTCTCCTTTTCTCCTCCTGCCCCTGCGTGCATTAGCATCATCTGACAAAGGAGCAGGGGCAGTAGCAAGTGGGGGAGCTGCAGCCCACTGGACCCAGGAGGCAGTGTCAACCGATGCCGAGGGGACCAGTGTGTTGGAGGGTGAGGGGAGCACCACGGGTGGAGACAGAAGCTACAACTACAGACTCTGATTCCTCCTCGGATGGAAGCTCCCTGATGGTGGGGGACCCGTTTGGGACCATCCCAACTACAACATCTTCCGTCACCCCAGTACCAGCACCGCCATTCCAGTAGGCCCCCACCCAGTTGCCTGTGCCCGCTCACCCAGGAAGGTGGGTGTCTCTTTCACCGCAGGCTCCTCAGCCCCTGCCCCAGTCAGCCATGCTGCACTCACTGAGGAGTCTATTGACCTCCTGAGATCCATCTCTGTAGGGCAGTCAACCCTAGTGAATGCCATCCAGGGGCTGGCATCCCAAATGCAGCAATGCAATGCCTACCTGGAGGGTATTCACAGTGGCTTGACTACCCTTCAGAGACAATTTCAGGTTCTGGCCTCCTCTTTGACAGCAGCCAGTGTCCCTGGTTGTTCTGTCCCCCCCTCCAACTACCTGCTCCCAGTCCCAGACCCCTCTCCTCCCACCCATCCCAAGCACACAATCAGACCAGCATGCACCCAAAACAACAGACAGGACTTGCAAAGACAAGAACAGGCACCACAGATCATACCACGAGCACACAGCCAACACCCAGATGCACGCATAACAACAGCCACTGCCTCTACTGTCTCCCCCTCCTCCTTCTCCCTCACGCTCACATCAGCAGTCACACCTGCAACCACTGTATCCTCTATCTCAGATCCTGCCACCTGTACAGCCTTGCCCACAGTCACCACAACAGCTGACACTCAGACTAGCACCCCATTCACAACATGCACATTCACCACCACCACCACCATCACAACCACATGCAGAACACCCACCTCACTTGTAGACACCACCACAAGATACATGCACATGACCTGTTTTTCCTCTCCTACTCTGTTGCCCCCAAAAATACATAAACGCTCCCACTCAGACACTCAACAGCCATCCACCTCACACACACACACTGTACATGCACCTGCAACCCAGTCCAGCACACCTACTCCTTCTACAACCACTCCCTCTACCTCCACTCCCAAACCTCCTCCCACACTCTGCCCCACTGTACCTAAAAAACTTTTCTTTGCCTGCCTTGACCTCTTCCCTCCTCCTGACCCACCCCGTGTTGTCCGAAAAAGGAAGGTCCCGCTCCCCCAGCCCAGTAACTCCAGCCCCCAGTCCTCTCATGTTCCCCCTGGTGTTAAATCAAATCAAATCATTAACATTTTTAAAGCGCGCTACTCACCCGTGCGGGTCTCAAGGCGCTAGTGCGGGTCTCAAGGCGCTAGCGGGTCTCAAGGCGCTAGTTACACATGTCTCTCCCCCCACTGAAAAAGCTCCCACTATGAGGCACAGGACAGCCACTCAGACCCCCTACTCCAAGCACACTCCTCTGCCCCCTAAGCAGAGGAGCAAAGGCCTGTCCCCTCCCAAACCCAAATCAAAGGACCTGCCCTCCCAGAAAAGCACCCCCAACCTCTCAGCCCCCCTGCCTCTTGAGGTGCCTGCCTTGCACAGGAGTCAAGTTGGTCCTCTTACGTTGCCATGTGCAGTGGAATGGACACTTTTGGACTAGCCAATGGCCCTTTGTGTATATAGTACAATGATTTTAATGTAATTTCTATTCCCGCAGGAATACAGTGGTTGGAACAAAGGTATTTGTCCTGGCTGTTTCTACTTCTGCCTTCTATTGTTGTTGCACTTTTCAGTGGATTGTTCTCCATGTGTGGTATGTGTGTATGGTGTGTTATGTGTGTCACTCTCCTCTCCCTCCCTTGTGTTCTAGGCAGTTGTACTCACCGTCATCGTCTTCATCGGTGTTGCTGCTCCTGGATCTCCATTGTGTGGTACATCTCAGCAGGGCTTCCAGTTCGGGTTCCATGGCGGCCCGGACTCTTCTGTGTCCCTGGAGGTTAGTGCCTCCTTTTTATATGGGTCGTTTCCATCAGGCTTTTTGTGGCGGTGGTGCCACCTCGGAACTCCTGGCGGTCTGCAATGTCGTAATATGGTGGGCGATGAATGGTGTACCGCTAGCCTGAAGATGGTAACTTCTGTGGTTGGTGGCTGGACCGCACTCGCGGATCAGGCGGTCTATTGGCTGTATATGAGAGGGATCACCGCTGTGGTCATAATATGGCAGTCTTCACCGCCAGCCTAATGAGACTACTGTATTTCGAGTGGCAGAATCGCCTGCGGTGTGGGAGACTGAGTCTAACCCACTACAGGTGACACCTGTTGCTCCAATCTGGGTTCTGCTCTGGCTAACTAGCAGTGCCTCATCTCTACCCAAGGGCAGGGATGATTGGGCAGCCGAGCACATGACATAACTGGTTTCTCAGGGAAGCTGTGGTCACTCAGGTCTCATCTGTTTCTCTCAGTTACATTAGTCTCACATACACAATGACAAACAGGAGCAGTGTATATTTCAATATTGCTTTAATAAAGTGACTGCATCTTAGATAGCAAAGCGTGGACTGCAATAACCAGGACGATACAGCATGACAAGATTAAAATTGTGACGAGGTGAGTAAAACATAGAAATAATGCTACCATATTGTCACAAGAGTCAACAGACTAATTCCTACCTAGACTATGATAGAGCAGAGCGTGTTAAGCTCTAATTCTGCCCTTCAGGTTCCCCTGGGAAGACATCATCCCCCATACCTGAGCAAAGGTCTGAAGTCTGCAAAACAGCTGTAGCAAAGCATTCGGCAATCAGCATACAGTCGTGGTTCTCTGGCTGGAATCTCCCTCTAACGTGTAAAGGACAGGAAAGTGCTTTTAGAATAAAACAGCTGGTGTTCTAAGAAAATGTCCATACGTAAGTATGTGTATTTTCTATAAATGTCATAGAATAAACATATACCACATTCACTGGCAATCTATCTTGCTGTAGCCTTGAAAGAAGCACAGAGTGAGCAAGAATGTCTTTTTTGAGAACAGAGTGCTGGCCTAGGCAAAAACAGTTAGATAGAGAGAAAATAAAACAAGACCGTAAAAGTGGCTACTGGAACAATAATAAAGCAAAGCCAAATAAAATACATCTAGGTTAAAGTGAACAGCGGCAGGCCTACTTTGTTAAAATAACGTGCGTGGAGCTATAACTAAAATGGCTACACAACAATAGTAACTTTGTATCTCCTATTTTAAATCATAGCAGTTGCATTACCTCACTTCCTATGCATTTGTAACAATTTTTCAACAACACGTCGTCTATTTTCCACACTATGCTCTGACGCGTCGATTTTAAATGTCGCTAAGCCATTGAAACAAGGGGACGTTAAAAAGCTGCATATGGCTAACATAGTTTTTTTTTTCAAACGCGAACAAAGAAAAATAACACGCTTTTGAACTATGCTTTTTTGGAGGGTTTTCATTGTAGTTAATGTCTGTTTGAAGTTGTATGGTGACATTTTGAGCACCTGGGAAGTTTGGAAAAGTAATGTTTAGGGGTGTCCTGTTACTGTGTGTTTGGAATGAACATACTGCTTTGTACAAATGTGTCCAATGTATGTATGACCAGTTTTAAGATATAATGTTACATGGATTACAAGGATGTTCACATGCTAAGTTCACATTTTGACATTTTCTGGAACATGTGAGCTACAGATAACTGTTTTGTATGCTATAGTGGCTTATGGCAACTGCATCCATTACCCATGTTCCCCCCAAGGATGGCATGGAATAGACATGAAATGTCATCTATATATGTACATGTAGACTTGAGCACATGAAACATATTTGTGCACCATTGAAAAGTGCAGACTGCAGGCTGTCATGCAAGCCTGTTAGAGGGGAGGGGGTTTTTGGTGTTGCATACATGGTTGGGGATGTGTTAAATGGACATTTGTAAATATTTACTTTTGTAGACATGTATGTGAGTGGTATATATCCATCATGAACATTCTTCCTATGCCAACTAAAGTGGTGTGCTCTTCGATTGTAATCGTAATTGTAGTTGTTTTTATTTAGCGCTTACTACCCCTGACGAGGCATCAACAATCTTTTTGAGGAGTAGGGAAGTCACTTCTATATATCTTGGACTCATTATTGGGTCATGCCGGTCCATCTGAGCACAATCTTTGTTCTTAATGATATTTGACATGTTGCCCTTTGCTGTGATCTGTCACCTGTACCTAAGTGTGCAGAAGGGATTAGCCCATACATCAGGCCCTACAATCCATATCTGCATTTGACCATGTTTGAATTTATGATACATACAATGCAGGAGGCACCAAGGGGGTACACATATAAAATCTTTCGTGTCCATGTTCCTTGCATATACTCTTGGATGGTGACATACCTCTCTTTGTGTCATTTTTCTGACTTACTTTTGACACACACACTGTGTAGCAGGGCAGTGTTTCATTCTAGGATTGTAGACTACCCTTCAATGCACATAAAAGTGTTTTTACAAAGAACATTGCTTACACTCCCCTGCCCTATAATGTACTAGGGATTTACAGGACAATAGATGACAGCCATGCCTAGACAATGGATGAGAGGCCCAGCCCTATTATCTACTAGGGACTTACTGGACAATGGATGAGCAGCCCAGCCCTATTATCTACTAGGGACTGACAGGAAATGGTTTACAAGTATTCCTTCTGTGCTGTACAACAACCTTGTGAATATTGGGACATGGACAAGTTTATACCTAAGGTACAAAGAGTGTCAGTAGCAATATTCCTCAGTCAAACTTAATAGTGCTGAGCCAGCACACTGGGGTACTAGGTGAGAGTGTGAGTTTGAAGACTAGTGGCCTACACATTGGGTGATCTTGTGTGTGAGCTGACGTGGCAACAGTCTAGGTATGTGGACTGAAATTGGACGTGTTGTAATGATTGCCGCATGTTGCAGCAGCCTTGTCTACTGCACCTTTCTTTTGTCACATGGTTGTCACCGTTTGCTAGTCTTGAGTGGCTCCACAACTTCATAATGGGAAAGCTCGCATGAGGATCGAATGTGTTACAATTAAGTTCGGACATACAATGGCGGGGCCAAACGCTTCGACGAGATGTCCTTATAAACTAGTTTGCGCGATGTTGGAGGGAAGTTCTTTCACCGTATATTTTACCATCTGTGAGCGCGGCTCGTGCGGTGATTGGATGTGCCTTAATGTAAAATTAACCGCTTCAAAATGACAGCTGCGGTCGTTTTGACATACAAAGAAGTCCTTTTTCTTGGTTTACTACCTTTTGCGAGCGCGGCAATTGGAAAGCTCGTGTGAGGATCGGATGTGTTACTATCAAGTCTGGATATATAATGGCGGGGCCAAACGCTTGGACGAGATGTCCTTGTAAACTAGTTTGTGCGACGTTGGAGGGAAAGAGAAATCGGAGGCGGATTATTAGGTAAAACAGTATTAGAAGGCTTGAAATAGTTTAAAAATATCAGTATATTGACTATGGTAGCAAGTATGTTTAATATAAGACAATGGATATATAGTTTTTTGTTGTAAAAAACTTCTTGCCCCAAGGGGTAATTTTGATCAAAAATACAGAATTCTATTGGGCAAATTACAGCTCTAAATTAAGGGAATAATAGGGTGTTGGTAGTAAGAATAATGGAGGTGGATATCTCTGGCCTGTTAGATTCTTAGCATTATTGGCAGGTAATCTTGTGAGGAAATCGGCGTCAGGAGAGCAATAAAATAAACACACCACACGCATTATAAATCTGTGTCAAACTGCCATTCTAGCGCGAGCACTAGAACCTTTATTACACAGCTCCATGACGTCATGAAACAACCAATCGAAACCAAACATTGAGAGGGGTTTCTACGCGACCGCATACCAGCGGCTCGTGTAGATTACACCTAACAAAATAAACCCATCGGTAGCAAACATAACATTCCTCCTCCACTCAAAATAAAAATAACAAATTGACAAACAAAAAAAAACTCTGCATGCATTTCAAAAATTCCTGACTACTCTAATTGCACACATAGGGGGTCATTCCTACCACTGCCAACAGGCTGGCGGTGCTTCAGGGGCTATTCTGACCGCGGCGGTAAAGCTGCGGTCAGAAAAGGGAAGCCGGCGGTTTCCCGCCGGCTTCCCGCTGCCCCAGGGAATCCTCCACGGCGGGGCTGCAAGCAGCGCCACCATGGGGATTCCGACCCCCTTCCCGGCAGCCTGGTTCTGGCGGTTTTCACCGCCAGAACCTGGCTGGTGGGAACGGGTGTCGTGGGGCCCCCTAACAGGGCCCCACATTGATTTTCAGTGTCTGCTTGGCAGACACTGAAAATCGCGACGGGTGCAACTGCACCCGTCGCACACCAGCAACTCCGCCGGCTCCATTCGGAGCCGGCATCCTCGTTGCTGGTGCTTTCCCGCTGGGCGGGCGGGCGGCCTTTTGGCGGTCGCCCGCCGGCCCAGCGGGAAAGTCAGAATTACCGCGGCGGTCATTTGACCGCGCTGCGGTATTCTGGCGGGGGAACTTTGGCGGGCGGCCTCTGCCGCCCGCCGAAGTTAGAATGACCCCCATAGTCTTTCATTTTAACAGGAGCTGATATTCGGGAACGCAAAGTATATCTATCCCTGCCTCTTCTCGGCACAGTGCCAATCAGGGAAGAACTGTCTAAAGACTTGCTAGTAGGCTTCTCTGTAACAACAACATCATCTGATGATTCAGTCTCACCCAGGGGCAAACACAGGTCCTCAGCAGGGAGCCTGTCCTGTGCTGGAGAACCCTGAGTCATACATTCCTTCGGCAGGATAATAGGTGTACCCAAAACTGGCTCCAGAGAATCATGTATGGGCAAATAATAGGGTTTAAAGAAAGATACATTCCTAGTCACCATCTCCTTATCTCGTTGGGCAGTGACCATCATGCCTTTCACATTCACAACTGTCCAAGGGCTAGCTTCAAATGGGAGCTTGAACTTGCCTCCTGCATGTCTATTTTTTACTAACACCCAGTCTCCCACTCTCAAACGTCGCACCCGGACTCGCCTCTTCTGAGACATCCGATCATTCAGCACCTGACGACTTCGCAAACGACTAGAAACTTGATCATGAAACCCACTCGAGGTATTCACTTGGGGCAACGTATCTCTCACACCCTGTACACGACACACTTCGCTGGGAATAGCGCCAGTGGTGCCATGGGGAGTCAGGCGGTACTCCCTTAGAAACTCAAACAGAGCACATTCCACATCCTTTTCCTGAGAAACCGCAATTCTCAGCACCTTATTTAAATTTCTCATAAATCGTTCAACTTCCCCATTAGCTTGGGGCCAGCGAGGGGTGATTTTTCGATGATAAATATCATGTGACGCTAGATATTCTGCAAACTCATTCCTCGAAAAAGGGGGTCCATTATCTGTTCTCAGCTCTTTGAATATGCCATGGGTGGCCATGATTTTTTCCAAACATGGCACAACTCGATCAGTAGTAGTAGAGATCAAGACCTCCACCTCTAGGTATTTGGAGAAATTGTCTATGGCAACCAACATATGGCGCCCATCAGGAAGACTGCCTAAATCGACACTCACTCGATGCCCTGGAGTGGGGGGAATTGGTTCTGTTATGATCGGAGCGGGCAAATCAGCAGGTCTGAGGATTTGACATGTGTGGCAATGTTGGATCGTCTGTTCTACCCTGGCGTCCATGCCAGGAAACCATACTTTACTTCTCAGTCTCGCTTTGGTCTTTACAATCCCCTGATGGGAGATGTGAGCTAAATCAATCGTTCGTTGCTGCAATGCTTCAGGAATTACCAAACGATTACCTCGCAGTAAGCACTCTTCCGGTGACACCACCAACTCTTGGCGAATATTATGCAGGGAAGACAAAGTTACTTTGGCTTGTGTCGTTTTACGACCCATGTCTTGTTTTAGTAAATGCCACTTTCCATCACGAACACACGATATGGCTAACTGCAGCACTTCATCTGCTTGGGTGGCCTCTTGAATTTCCTGGACTGAAATGGGACGTGGTCCTGACCGTTCCACCACCAATCTTACGTACTCTTCCACATCCTCCGATTCCTTTTCCTCCTGAGTAGTGAGGGGTCTGGTGTGTCTAGACAGATAATCTGCCGGGTTTTGGGCTCCTGGTCAATACAGCACCACAAATTGATATTCCTGGAGCTGGAGGATCCACTTTTCTATCCTGGGTGGGGGTTGGGATGTTGACTTATTGAACAGGGGTATCAAAGGCTTGTGATCAGTATTTACTGTTAACGGATGGCCATAGATATACAAATGAAAATGCCGACAGCCCCAATGGACCGCCAGCGCTTCTTTTTCTGTGTGAGAGTAGCGTTGTTCTGTGGTCGTCAAAGCTCTACTCGCATAGGCTACCGGGTCCCATTCACCATCTGTTCCTTTTTGAGATAAAACTGCTCCCAGACCTACGGGACTGGCATCCACAGATATCTCGGTGTCTTTAGAAGAGTCAAAATACACCAACGTGGTGTCTGCCGACAACGCCCGTTTAGTCGCTTGAAAAGCATCATCCTGGCGAGCCGTCCACTCCCACGGAGTGTGAGTTTTCGTGAGTTCTCTTAACGGTGCCGTGAGAGACGTCAGATTAGGAATAAATCTTCCACAGTAGGTCACCATTCCTAGAAAACTGCGAACACCTGTGACGGAGGTAGGAGGATGTGCCACCTGTATGTCAGCCACTTTTCCTGGATCAGGCCGGACCCCTTGTGTCGAGAAATGATAGCCAAAGAATGCGATATCTTGTTTCAGGAATTTGCATTTCTCCCTGTGTAGCGTCAGTCCGTTTTGTCTAAGTCTGTGGAAGGTAGCGCGGAGTCTCTTGAGATGCCCTTCCACAGCGGGGGCATGCACAAGAATATCATCACTCACGTTGATGACCCCTTCGAGCCCAGCTAACACACCACGAATCGTGTCCTGAAACACTTCTTCGGCGCTGGCAATGCCAAAACTGAGACGCTTGTACCGCCTCAGCCCCACATGAGTTGAAAATGTGGTTATGGCCCTTGATTCAGGAGCAAGGAACAGTTGGTGATATCCGGCCCGAAGGTCCATTTTAGAGAACCACCGTGACCCACTTACCTCTGCCACAATGTCATCCACAGTTGGTGTGAGGTGCCGCTCCCTCCGAATGGCCACATTCGGCAACCTCATATCCACGCATATGCGCACCTCACCTGGTTGTTTTGGCTTTCGAGTGACAACTATGGGTGACACCCATGGTGTCGGCCCCTCAACTTTTTCAATAATGCCAGCTTTTTCCAATTTGGCCAATTCCTCTTCCACCTTTGGCCTCAGGTGAAATGCTATGCGTCGATGTTTCAGGGCTACAGGTTCAATCGTTTTGTCGATGTGTAGTTTCACTTGTCGTTCCTTCAAACAACCAATGCCTTGGAAGATATCTGCATATTCTTCTTCCAGACTTTCTACGGCACCCACATGAACACTGAAAGCAAAAGTGACTAGTTCCAGTTCCTCAGCCGTGCGACAGCTCAGTAACATCCCTGTTCCAGTTTTCGTGACATACACCTTTGCTCTGGTAGCAGTGTCCTCATGTACAATGTCTCTCGTGAACACACCTGCCAGAGGAATTGGGGTTGCCGACCCAAATGCATATACCTGCACGGTGGTGGGCCGAAGTTGGGGACGAGTTGGAAGCTGCCGGAATACCGACTGTGCCAGTATGTTTATCGAGGCCCCAGTGTCAATGAGAGCAGGCACTTGATGACTATCAATTTTCACTGTGCACCTTAGAATTCTCTTCGCCTGACCATTGCCTGGTTGAGTGGTGTGAATAATATACACTGTGCCTTCCGGTTCATCATCATCATCCATGTCTAGAACCTCATTCTGTTGTTGGATGGTTTGAGCTTCATGTATCATTTTCCGTCCCCCTGACTTAGGCTTCTTAGCCGACCTGCAGACTTTGGCAAAATGGTTGAGACGTTGACAATTTGTACATTGCTTCCCCATTGCTGAACATTTTCCTTGGTGCGGATACACTCCTCCACACATGTAGCAGGTGCGACCCCCTCCCTCAGATTTATTCTTTTCTTTATAGGTTTCGCCGCCACCACTGCGTTCACAGGTTCTGTCTTTATAGGTTTTACAAGTGCTGACTCCATATGTGCCGCCCTCACACGCGACAATTCCTTGGAGCGCCCCATTGTAAGTATGTCCACCATTGACATGCCTGGGACTTGTAAGATATGTTCCCTGAGCTTGGTAGAGTGACAGCCTTGAATAAACTGCGCACGAATCTCGTCAGCCGTATCAGGTAATGTACATGTGCTCGCTAACTCCCTGAGTCGAGCATAGAAGACATCTACAGACTCTTCCGGAAGTTGCCTGGCTTGCCTGAGAAGGAAACGCTCATAGTCTGGATTCGCCAATGGCTCGAAATATGCTGTAATTGCACGTTTCATAGTTTGATATGTGAATGGGGGACCATCTTCTACCACCGATTTGCTAACCTTGTGGACCGCAGGCCCTCCCAAATGTAAAAGCATCGGCCTTCTTCTTTCAGGGTGTATTGCTGCTGCCTCAAAATAGTTCTCCAAACGCTCCACCCATGTTCTCCATTTGGCAGTATGTGCTGATGGAGGACCATCAATTAGGAACGGTTCCAACGCCGGGAACGAATTCATGTTGCTGACAGGGTGTGCTTGCCAATAGGGGCCACTTGCAACTGACGTTGACGTCCACTCAGTAATCTAAAGTGTCCCAAGTACTCTGTGTTGTGTGCACAGGCACCTAGTTATTTTTTTCACCCATCAAATGTGCAGTCCTACTGCCACGCCATGAAAACCTTTAAGTTAGGTTTATTTTTCAATTTCCTCACCTGCACTGCCTCAATATTGTGTCTTCTCCCTGCTCCTGTCACTCACCAAGAGTTCAGTGGCTGCAGCCTCTGCCTGAATTTCTTGAATAGCGGTCCCCCATGCACTTTCCTCTAATCTCCTGATGGGGGCGTGGTTGTTTTCTTCTTCCTTTCTCTTCTTCTTTTTTTTTTTTTAACGACGATTCTCCTCATGCGCCACTAACTGGTGTAAGTGCAGCCACCAAAAACAAACAAACTACGTCTTCCTGACTGGAGTTGAACGCACGTCAGCTCCTTCTGCCGCTGAGCGATTTAGAAACACGGCCGATGCCCGTGCTTCTACAGAGTCTACCGCTTGGGTGACTCACCGCCGGAGTTCCTGCTCAGCAAACACATCGAACGATGTCAATCAGCCACGCACCCGCCTGTTACACCAGCACCGCAGGCCACTTGAGGTGAGAAACAAAGCTAAACTGGCAGTGATTGGGGTGGGAGGGTCGTCTCCCGGTCTCGTCGCCAATTTGTTAGATTCTTAGCATTATTGGCAGGTAATCTTGTGAGGAAATCGGCGTCAGGAGAGCAATAAAACAAACACACCACACGCATTATAAATCTGTGTCAAACTGCCATTCTAGCGCGAGCACTAGAACCTTTATTACACGGCTCCATGACGTCATGAAACAACCAATCGAAACCAAACATTGAGAGGGGTTTCTACGCGACCGCATACCAGCGGCTCGTGTAGATTACACCTAACAAAATAAACCCATCGGTAGCAAACATAACATGGCCCTTGGGATTACAGGTATGTGTTTAATGTTGGGGAATGTTTTGGGTATGATCGTAGGTCATAAGGAACATTCCAATTTTTGTTGTTTCCTAGTTCGTTCCGGAAATATGGAAGGAAGTAGTTACTAACAGGGTGTGAGATTAAAGTTGAAGAGTCAGGAGACGGCTATTTTGGTTAAAAACAGGTCAATATGGGTGAGACTAGAATTTATATCCTCATACCCAATCTTTCAAATCAAAAGGAGGATAATGGAGTCTTGCTTTTTCCTTTGATTTATGGCAGCTCCAAAGAGGGATACGAGTGAATACTGCCAATTAAGTGACTGAAGGTACATACCTGTTACAAATAATATTTTTACTAAGGCGGGGTATGGGTTCATTTTGGACCCTAAGGAGCTCATTTTCTGCGAATTCCTTACTTACTGGGGTTTGCATGCTACACTAAATAATATCATGACGGCTCTTGAATTCTGATATTGGGCTTGACTTGGAGTGTTGTATGTAATTCTCTCTCTGACAATAGATAATATTCTGTAACAGTGGACACATGGTGTTGGTTCTTTGCTTTTTCTTCACAATTTCTTGAATTGGTACACTATAAGTATGGTGTTGGTGTGGTGGCTTTTTTATTAATTGATTTTAGAGTTAAATAAAAAATGCGTTTATATATTTTAAAAAAGGGATTATGTAATAGAATTTATGTATATATTAGTTATAATGGCATGTTGTCTGTTGTGATTTTCTCAGCCTTGAAGAAGTCCGGTGTGGACGAAACACGTGTCGGTTGATGGTCTTTGTATTCTGTCTCCATATATGTTTTCTTCTCTTTATTTTATGTACTTGGATAAAAAATTCTTATGAATGTTTATGTTTATTAAAACTTTTTTGCCTTTTTGATATTACTGTCTCTCTTTACACCTTTCTTATGTTTGGCTATGTATTGTTTCCTTATTTGTTATTTCCATCAACACCATTTCAAGAAATTGTACAACATTGTAATGTATTGTCATTTCTCAATTTGACGTATTAGACATGACTCGTCTTTAAATTGTAGATATATTGATTATTTTGGTGTGCTCCACTATTTTGAGTTCTGTTTCTAGTACTGGTTTGCTTTTCAGCAATCTGGCATCACACATCATGGCAACGATGTGTTTTAGTGTATGAACACCCGCAACGTTTTCGAGTACACAATTAGAATGTGCATTTATTTCAATTAATGAGTTGCCAGTTGTTGTTTATTGTATTTGACAGTATTTGGACCACACTGTACTTGCTGATACACTTTGGTTCATCTTCAGGATTTCAACTTTTACATTTCTCTCTTCCTGTGTATGCATGATTATTGTTTGCCTTCCACATAAATTTAGAGTTCAGCCACAAGACTTGAGCAGTCTGTGAGAGGCCTCCATAAAGTGGCAATGCCAGCTGTGTCAGGAGAGTTTCAGATGTCCTTCAGAATGCGTATCTTTACCTTGTGCACAAGCACCTAGCAACTGTCAACAATGTTTGTCAGATGCACAATGAGTGAGATTTGCCTGTCTGCTTCTTTCTGACAGATAAGAATACAGCCAGCCTGTTGTGATCTGTTTGAGTAAAACATGCATATATTCCAGATCTAGGGACATGCAACGTAACATTATGGGGGTCATTCCGACCCCGGCGGTCAAGGACCGCTGGGGTCGGCGGGAGCACCGCCAACAGGCTGGCGGTGCCCCGCAGGGCATTCTGACCGCGGCGGTTTGGCCGCGGTCAGAACAGGAAAACCGGCGCTGTCCCGCCGGTTTTCCGCTGCCCTGGGAATCCCCCATAGCGGCGCAGCTTGCTGCGCCGCCATGGGGGATTCCGACCCCCTCACCGCCATCCTGTTCCTGGCGGTTACGACCGCCAGGAACAGGATGGAGGTGAGGGGTGTCGTGGGGCCCCTGGGGGCCCCTGCAGTGCCCATGCCAATGGCATGGGCACTGCAGGGGCCCCCGTAAGACGGCCCCACTTTGAATTTCAGTGTCTGCTTTGCAGACACTGAAATTCGCGATGGGTGCCACTGCACCCATCGCACACCTTCCACTCCGCCGGCTCCATTCGGAGCCGGCTTCCTCGTGGAAGGGTGTTTCCCAATGGGCTGGCAGGCAGCCTTTTGGCGGTCGCCCGCCAGCCCAGTGGGAAACCCAGAATGACCGCCGCGGTCTTCTGACCGCGGGACGGTCTTCTGGCGGTCCCAGCCAGGCCGGCGGCTACCGCCGCCGGCGGGGGTCACAATGACCCCCTATGTCATACGTGGAAGCTGACAACTATTTGAGTCTGAAAGGGGCTAGCCACGAAGTTGCTTAGGGCTCAGTATTTCAGTCACTAATTGCCACACATGTGTGTGTGCCACTGATGTGTATTTAGGAATCTGTTACCTGGGATTTTGCCAGTCAGGTATAGAATAGTCATATGGCTCTCAGTGGCCCACTGTTGCTGGCACTTCCTACCGCTGACCTTCTATAGCAAAACATGTGAATTGCATATAGATTTCACTTTGAACTTCCTTTGTCAGTGCATTGTGTATGTGTCCTGAAGTATGTGTATTATTGTGTTGCAACTGTGGGCTAGCTATGGTTTCTGATCAAGTGCATGGTTTGCTGATACACCCTGGTTAGAAAAGGGGTCTCTAGTTATCAGTCAGTAGGGATACTCATCCTAGTCAGGGTAAGGGAGTTACACACCTAAGAGAACCCCTCCTCACCCCCTTCGTAGCTTAGCACAAGAAGTCAGGCTTATCTCAGCGGCAATGTGTGGAGTATTTGAACATACACACACAGTAGCACAGTCAAAATACCACAAAAGGGCTTCACAGCACTTTAGGAAAATAGCTAATATTTCTGTAACTCAAACAAAACCACAACAACCACAAATCAACCTACACAGAGAGATGTAAAAAAATCAAAAAAGAATAAAAATTGTCTTACTCCATATAAATCAATGGATGCAGTGTATTCAGTAGCAATTGCCTCTTGTGCATCAAAAATAAAACCGGGGCTCAAGGGTGCCTGAAAACAGCAAGTGATGCATAGATTCCTCACTTGCTATGGAAGCCGTGCATTATTTTTTCTCTGATCGGGTAGATGATGTGTTGTTTCTTCCTGCCGCAGTAGAGCGAAGCGTCATTTTTCGGAGCTGCAGCCTCTAGTCCTTGCAGGTTAACAGATGAATTGCCACCCAGGGATGTTGCATATAAAATCCGGATGCACGATGGAGTGGAAACCATGCTGAGCGAGCGCTGCATCGATTTTTACAGCCACGAACAATGGCTGGGTTGAAGTTTCTGCTGCAACGCAGGTAATGCGTGGATTTTTCTCTCGCTTTTCTCTGGTTCGTAGATTTCTGCCTTGGTTCTACCAGATTTCTCCTATCAAGGGCCCAGTGACTGGACAGGGCACCACTTGGCATGGTAGGAGTTTCAGCAGAGAATCCAGGTGCTGGCAGAGGAAGACTTTGATGGCTCTGAGACTTCAGAAGAGGGGGGTAGCTCAGTCCAAGCCCTTGGACACACTTCTCAAGCAGGATTGCACAACAAAGTCCAGTCTTTGTCTTCTCAAAGGCAGAAGTCACAACTGCAGGCCAAGCCAGCAAAGCATACTCACAGGCAAAGGGGCAGTACTCCTCGCCCAGCTCTTCAGCTATTCTTCTTGGCAGAGGTTCCTCTTAGTTCCAGAAGTGTTCTGAAAATGTGAGCTCAGCAGTCCAGTACATGTACTCATTTCTGCCTTTGAAGTAGATAAACTTCAAAGACTAGCCTTTGTAGTGCGCAATAGGCTGTCTCTCCCTGGATACAGTATTGTCTAAGTGCTGGCCCAGCCCTATTCAAGTGCAGGTGTCAGCTTCTCCCTCCACCGTAGCTCAGGAACGCCCCTCTGCCTGGTGATGGGCCATGGGGATATGCAGGGCATACCTCAGCTCTCTTTGAGTGACTGTCTAGAGTGAATTCACAAAAAGCCCAATTGTCATTCTGACCCAAACGTGTATTCAGCAGCCAAGCAGAAGCCCAGATTGGTCAAGCCAAAAAAACACCTGTACCAAAGGATGTATTTTTGAATTGTGAGTTCAGAGATCCCAAACTCCATATCTCTATCTGCTCCCAATGGGACATTACCCTTAAAGGTTATTTGTAGGCAAGTCCCATGTTAATCTATGAGAGAGATAGGCCATGCAATAGTGAAAGACGCGCACCAGCTGCACCGGGGGCCGAGGAGGCCACAGACTCCTTCACATCAAAGGGCAGGAGCCCTTTAAATCTGACCAAGCGCTCCCGCCTCGCGGGACGCGCACCAGCTGCACCGGGGGCCGAGGAGGCCACAGACTCCTTCACATCAAAGGGCAGGAGCCCTTTAAATCTGACCAAGCTCTCCCGCCTCGCGGGACGCGCACCAGCTGCACCGGGGGCCGAGGAGGCCACAGACTCCTTCACATCAAAGGGCAGGAGCCCTTTAAATCTGACCAAGCGCTCCCGCTTCGCGGGACGCGCACCAGCTGCACCGACTCCTTCACATCAAAGGGCAGGAGCCCTTTAAATCTGACCAAGCGCTCCCACCTCGCGGGACGCGCACCAGCTGCACCGGGGGCCGAGGAGGCCGCAGACTCCTTCACATCAAAGGGCAGGAGCCCTTTAAATCTGACCAAGCGCTCCCGCTTCGCGGGACTCGCACCAGCTGCACCGGGGGCCGAGGAGGCCACAGACTCCTTCACATCAAAGGGCTGGAGCCCTTTAAATCTGACCAAGCGCTCCCGCCTCGCAGGACGCGCACCAGCTGCACCGGGGGCCGAGGAGGCCTCAGACTCCTTCACATCAAAGGGCAGGAGCCCTTTAAATCTGACCAAGCGCTCCCGCCTCGCGGGACGCGCACCAGCTGCACCGACTCCTTCACATCAAAGGGCAGGAGCCCTTTAAATCTGACCAAGCTCTCCCGCCTCGCGGGACGCGCACCAGCTGCACCGGGGGCCGAGGAGGCCGCAGACTCCTTCACATCAAAGGGCAGGAGCCCTTTAAATCTGACCAAGCGCTCCCGCCTCGCGGGACGCGCACCAGCTGCACCGAGGGCCGAGGAGGCCACAGACTCCTTCACATCAAAGGGCAGGAGCCCTTTAAATCTGACCAAGCGCTCCCGCTTCGCGGGACGCGCACCATCTGCACCGACTCCTTCACATCAAAGGGCAGGAGCCCTTTAAATCTGACCAAGCGCTCCCGCCTTGTGGGACGCGCACCAGCTGCACCGGGGGCCGAGGAGGCCGCAGACTCCTTCACATCAAAGGGCAGGAGCCCTTTAAATCTGACCAAGCGCTCCTGCTTCGCGGGACGCGCACCAGCTGCACCGGGGGCCGAGGAGGCCGCAGACTCCTTCACATCAAAGGGCAGGAGCCCTTTAAATCTGACCAAGCGCTCCCGCCTCGCGGGACGTGCACCAGCTGCACCGGGCGCCGAGGAGGCCACAGACTCCTTCACATCAAAGGGCAGGAGCCCTTTAAATCTGACCAAGCGCTCCCGCCTCGCGGGACGCGCGCGGGCGTGCCCGGGCGAAGACCGGGCCAAGAAGGGCCCGTCTACGCCTGTCAGAGACCGGAGGAGGCTGGGCTGGGCCCCCCCCTTCATCTGTACTGCGGTATGTTTGTTAGTGTCTGGTTAGTGCTTGGTGGGATCCCCAGTCCGAGGTTCCTTTGTTCTATTCCCACCCCTGGGAGAACCTTGTGAGCGGGGCTATTATTACCTAATCCCTTTTTGTTCTCGTTCTTGGGGTCCCCAGGCCTTGGCCCGGACACGCTGTAGTGAAACTATGGGGAAGCGCAAGACAGACGATGTTCCTGCACCTCCCTCTGGCGCCAAAAAACACAAGAAACGAACTGGTCAGAAAACTGACGTCCCTCCTAAGCCCATTAGGAATCAGTTTCAAGCTATTGACTCCTTGTTCGAAGAAGTAGAGACAATATTGAGGAGTCCATCCATCACTGCTCCTTCTATCCCGGGCAATTCGACTATTAGGAAGATCCCGGATCTATTTATCAAGAAACCCCGGTCATCTCCCTTGTCTGTGGAAGCAGACCTCCATCCCCCTCCTAGACTTGAGGCTGTATTTCTTCACCGTCAACGAGGCCTACTCCAATTGTTGATGTTGTAGAATGTAGTCAACCCAGGGACTCCTTGCATTTGGGCTCTAAGTCTGTAGTTTCTAGTGACATTCTCTGTTCTAATAGATTTCAACTCCTATCCACTTCTAGTGAGAGCCCAGGTAGTTCTCCGCCTTTAATTTCTGTGGAACATGATACAGAGGAACTGGTCCGGCAGGCTAAATGCAAGATGTCACTGGAACTGGAAATTGTTTCCCAGAAGCTGGACAACCTAAAGTCTTTGGTAACTGTTATCCTGGACAAAATCTCTGGACTATCTGAGACGAACGCATTGTGTAATTGTAAATTGCTTAGCATGAATGACCACCTTCCTGAACTGATTGGAGGGCCTAACAGGCTAGCCACTTTAGATACTGGGGACAATTTAGTTTCTCACCCCAAATGTTCAATCCAAGGGGCTAAGTCTATGAGTATGGCCATAAATAAAAAGGGGAGATGCCTCTCTCTATCTGATGGCAACCCCATCGTCCCTGGCCGGATGTTTATTCCCGCTCGAACTAATAACGATCCACGTCCTTCCTGTATAAATCCCCTGTCCAAGGGAGTCACGGTTGGGAAGGGTGCAAGGGTGTTCGCAAGTCCACCCAGAGCTTTATGCCCAGGTCAACTCCAAGTCACTCAGGCAACGGTTCCAAAGGGGAGACCCGATCAGAGCAGGAAGGATACATACATCTATATGACAGGGGTCCCCAGGCTATCTGCTGGGCAGAGAGAGTCCCATGATTCTCTCATTAATAAAGTTGTCTACTGGTTTCGTACCCAGAGGAAATGTTTGTCTGTTATCCGCTCTGACATCCGGGAGGTACGTAGATATGCCCAACCAGACCCAGATTTAGATTACATTTCAATCCTCTTTTTTGACACCTCCATGGTTGACCTTCAACCTACGGACTCGTTGTCTGATATCTGGTAGAAACATTGGAATTGGCCTCTGTAAGCATTCTCCAGGGGGGGAGTTACGAAGGACTAATAGATCTTCCAATACTCATGAGGGGAAGGCCTTGGGTCCACTTAATAGCAATCGATCACTTTTGTCCAAGATCTGTTCCCCCCGGTTATCCGACTTAGATTGACTAATTGATGTCTCTCCCTTAGCGTCCCCCACTATGGTTGTTATGCCCCATAGAGGCACACGATCTAGGGCTTTGAACTCTACCACATCCCTGAGAGCCAGACCCACACCCGTGACCTTTGCACTTAATATTTTATCTTGGAATGTGGCTGGAATAAGGAAAAAGTTGGGAGATCCTGGTTGGGTTAACTTCATCTCCAAGCATGACTTATGCCTTTTTCAGGAAACCTGGGCGGAAGAGTTAACATATGTTGAGGCGTTTACAACTTATTTTGTCGTCGCAGCCCAGCCTGCCTCTGGAGGCTTTGGTAGGCCTATGGGTGGGCTTATGATTTTAGTGAACAAGAAATTGCAATGCGACCATTCTGTTTTTCCCCTCAACTCATCAGATCTTATGGGTGTTAGACTTATATTCCACCCTGGTTTCACAGTGATCGTGGTCAACGTGTATGCGAGGTTCGTTCCCCCCAACATGGAATCAAGGGTACTTGCCCAGCTAGTAGAGTATATGGAATCTTTGCATCCTTCTAACCATTTGGTGATAGAGGGTGATATTAACTGTTCTTTTGTATCCCAGAACCTCGTAGGAGATTTAACAACTGAAGAAGACGACTCCTGGGGTATCCCCCAAGCGAAGGATGATTCTCCTAGCACTGGTTCTTGTGCCGCTAGTCAGATGGCTTCCCTTTGCCTACTCCATGGACTCAGGGAATGTAATGGTCGGACCAGATCTGATCTAAATCGTGCCCCCACTTTTAAGCGGGTGCTCTTTTAGTACCATTGATAATTTTTTTGTTGACATTAGGCTTTGGTCACATATTCTGGATATGAAGGTTGTATCTCGTTACGACAGCGATCATTACCCTCTATGCCTTACTCTATTCAATAAAGCCTTTGGGAGAACTCAACATCTAGAGATCACTGACGTCCCGACCCTTCCCTAAATTCTAGGCAAACCTGTGTTAGTTGGCCAAAAGTTATATCTAACCCACTTTTGGTCAAACAAATATATTCCTTTTTCTTACAGTCGTTCTCTGGTTTTGAAAACCAAGAGGTCAATAGTCTTCCAATCATGAAAATTCACGTTGAATTGATAAATCTTTTACAGAACATTTTCTACAAAGAAACCACTGTGAGACATGCTCCAGATGCTATTCGATCCAGGGAATGGTTCAACAATGATTGCGATCTTGCTAGGTTCAATCTCAAATTGGCCCTCCGCAAGCACTCACATGAGGAGATCAGGACTGCTAGAGTCGGCTATACTAAGGCCCTGAACTTAGCAAAGAAAAACTGGGAATTCGAGATCTGGCAGAAGCTGCTGGAGGCAGTCGATAATCGAGACGAGGGCTCTTTTTGGAGGCTGTTGACGCACAGGCAAAGAGAGGGTTGTGCTACTCTTAATTTTCATATCCAACCTGAAAGTTGGGTGGCTCATTTTTCCAAGATCTATGCGTCATCTGCGCAACAGCATCCTGAGGCCTATACGGGTGACAACTGCAGACTTCTTATTGAGGGTCCCTTGGAGGGCATTGTTTTTACAATGGCTGAAACCACAGTAGCTATTAATTCCTTGAAACTAGCCAAGGCCCCTGGTCCCGACAAGATACCGGGGGACCTGTTTAAGTCTGAACCCGTTATTTGGGAGTGGTACATTAATACTTTATCCAATGCTATTGCAGCAGGTAGCCCCATTCCGGACTCGCGGCTCGGAGCCGAAATTATCCCTATCCACAAAAAAGGAGATGTGGGACTGCCTGCTAACTATCGCCCAATTAGCCTCATTGATAATTTCGAAAATATTTTTTCTAAGCAAGTCCTAGATAGGCTAACGGACTGGGTCCAAGCTAATCAAGTCCTATCACCCCTCCAGGCTGGGTTTCGATCAAAAATCAGCACTATGGACCAAGTTTTTAGACTCTTCCTGTTACTCTGGCAATATGTTACCCTGGCCAAACAAAGTTTGTATGTTGTTTTTGTTGACCTTAAGTCTGCGTTCGATCTTGTTCCAAGGCAGAAATTGTGGGAAGTCTTAAAGAAAATTGGCGTCCCGATGAACTTGGTGCATCTAATTCAAAGATTACACAAGAATACCTATGCTCGAGTAAGGTGGGGCAGCCAGGGGGGATTTACTGATCGTATTAATATCAGGCGGGGAGTACGCCAGGGCTGTGTCCTGGCACCTACTCTCTTCTCCTTGTTTATCAATGAAGTAGCGCAAGTTGTAACAGACTGCCAAAACGATGCCCCTTCCTTGAATAACTCAAAAGTTCCAATTCTCTTATTTGCTGATGACTCTCTTTCGATCTCTAAAACACCAATGGGTCTTCAGGTTCTCCTGGATAGGTTTAGTGTGTTTTGTGCAGATCACGGATTGGAACTCAATTCTAGTAAAACAAAACTCATGATTTTTGGTCCTGGCAGCTCTAAACGATGTAACATCTTGCATAATGGGGTTTCCCTGAGCAAGGTATGCTCCATTGATTATTTAGGGGTGAGAATCAGTAATGATATAAACTGGCAGGTGCAGGTAGGGAAGAGTTCAGCCCTCCTAGCACATAGGTCAGGGGCAATTCTGCACTTCCAAATGTCTAATATTGAGAAAGTTGTTTCTCCAGCTATTAAAATGTATCTAGCTAAGGCTCAGAGTGCCACGGTTTATGGTGCTGAGGTCTGGGGCTGCTCTAAATCTAGCAAGCTATCTGTGGGGGAAAATAGCTTTGCAAGATCACTCGTGGCATGTCCTCGTCGCATGCCCCTGCTCCCAGTGTTTATTGACCTAGGGTTCCCTCGCATCTCTGATGTAATAGCTTTAAGGCCTTTAATTTTTTGGGTTTGTATCTGGACTACCCCTGAATTAGTCACCTACAAGGAATCCTTGCAAGATTTACTGGACAGACCAAATGTATTTTCTATCCCTTGGTTTAAGCACATCTCAGAATGGTTCCATACCTTGGGACTTAGTCATTTTTGGAGCCAGCCCAATAGTTTAAGGAGGGTTCATAAGGACCATCTGAAATCTGTCTACTGGTCCTATGTTAGGGAGAAACATCTGTCTTGCACCACACATGGTAGGTTGACGTCTCTTTTTCTTGATTATAAGCGGTTTCCCCACTTTGAACCCTTTCTGGACCTAATTACCGATCAACTAAGCAAAGGTTTGTATGTTCGTTTTAGGTATGGAAGCCTCCCTTTGAAGTCCTTTTCTAGTTCATGGAGCTCCACCCTGCCATCTGATAAATGTCCTTGCTGTAATGGTTCTGTGGAAACTGTAGTGCACTTTATGTTTATTTGTCCTGCCTATGGCATTGCTCGGCGGAAATGGCTTTGTCCCGCCTGTAGGAACATGGGGATAAGAACGTGTAGAGATGCCCTTAGGTTGATGCTGAGAGATTGTTCCATTCCCCTTACTTGTGCGGTCAGCAAGTTCCTTACGTCCGCTTGGTACACACGCAAAAAATTTTAAAAGAAAAAGGTTTATAGTGATTTGATATTAACTGATCCTTGATTTTACCTTATTTAACTTTAAATTGTTTTATTTACTGATTTTCTTTTTTTTTTATATATAAATTATTGATGAGGAAGTTTAAAGCAGCCAGCCAACACATGGAACTTTGACTCTTGCTCCTCATTTATAGGACGGGCCGCATATGCATATGTAGGTTTTATTGTAATTCTTCTCGCAGACTCCTCATTTTATAGTCTTTTATCTTATTTTTTATTATCTATCTTTTAGTCTTGCTGTTACATATTTATTATGCAAAGATCATGATTTTACTGTTGTAAGTTATTGCTTTGATGGTTATTTAGACCGAATAAAGCTTGTGTGACTACTGAAAGACGAATTAGGCAGTATTTTAGTATCAGGAAATCTTAACCACACCATACATGTCTTCCGTTTTAAATACACTGCACCCTGCCCATGGGGCTGCCTTAGACCTACCTTAAGGTGTGACTAACATGTTTTAAAAGGGAATGTTTGGGCCTGGCAAGTGTGTACATTTGCCGGTTTGACCTGGCAGCTCACATCTGCCCAAACAAACGCTGCAGTGGAGGTCTGAGACATGTTTACATGGCTACTCATGTGAATGGCACATTCAGAGCTGCAGCCCCACTAGTAGCATTTGATTTACAGGCCCTGAGCTCCTCTAGTTCACATTACTAGGGACTTACTACTAAATGAAAAATGCCAATCATGGGAAAGCATATTACCAATACAATGTAGACAAGGAGCACTTGACTTTAGCACTGGTCAGCAGTTGTAAAGTGCCCAGAGTACCAAAAGCTGCAAAAATGAAATCCAGCATACACTCAGAAATACAGAGTCTAACAATCAAAATCTAAAATAAGAGCTGAGTAAAATTGGTGAAAACATGATTTATTAATGATAATGGTGCAGATTGTGAAGTTAGAGATTAAATTAAAACCAAAAAATTGCAACTAACAGGTCTCTCCTGTGTGTCCCAGCAGCTGTGTTGACTGGTCCCCTTTTATAATATGGGGCATCATTGTCCTCCTCCTCCTCCTCTTGGTGTTTATCTAAAGGAACAATTGTAGGCACTAGAATGATTAGACAGACCAGGGGAGGAGAATATAACATTTGGCCACCACTGAGATCGAGGCATCTGAACCTGACCTTGAAGATCCCAGATGTACTCTCCACCACATTTCAGGTCCTCTGATGGGCCACATTGTAGGCCTTTTGGGCATTTATTTGTGGGGTAGGAAAGGGTGTCATCACCCACGATGGATGCCATAACCCTGGTCCGCTGTAAAGGAAGAGGAGAGACAGTGTTAGACTTGCCTTTGTGTTTCTTGTCAACTGACTTGTTACAGTCTAGTAGTTTGATTTTGTAAATCAAACTTTCTTTTTGCATAGTGTGAGTTCCTGTTTGCATACAAGATTCACTTGGTGTACTGAGGCAGTCCTTCCAGTTGAGTATTCTTTCTCAGGTTCAGGGGGATTGTGTAAATTGTATAGCCTGACAGTTTACCCATGAAGGATGTCTGTGCTGTGTAGGAATGTGGTACTAATGTGTTGTGACATATAATCTATGAGAGGGTCATGTTTTGTGTGTGTGATCCTTTTGCGTGCATCCTGTGCCATAAGATCAGTGATGTTCCATGTTTGAATCTTGCACAACATCATTTGGCATAGTACCCTTCCCTTGCACAAATGAATATTTGTAGCATTTCCAGACTCACTTGCATATGTGTGTGTGGAAATAATGCAGTGTGTCCTGGTATCTTGTGATGTATTTTGATGTTTGTGGCTATAATGTTAGGCCCTGTAGTAGAGTATAGTAGACGTATTGTGTTGCTGCACTAGCCTGTGCCACTGAGACATATGAATATTGTGCTATGACTACTGGAGATAGATCATTGTTGTCCTCACCCACTGCACTGACAGTAAGAGAGCTGGCAAGTTGCAACATAGTCCCCCTAGCACCTTGGTACTATGATGCCAGCATTGCAGGGATTAATGCTTATGTGCATGAGGGGGTTCTTGCCTGCACATGATCTGTCATTGCTGTCCATAAGAAATGTCTTTGTGCGCTATGGACTGCTATACAGATGGGGGGTTCATAAATGATTGAAGTGTGGAGTGTTTGTATTGTTTTGCACAGTAGTGATTGCCCGTTATGTTGTCATTAATTTGTGGTGCTTCCTCAGATGTCCATTTGGTCATATATGTGAGCCAATGCCAATATGCAATGTTTGTTATGGTGACACCCCCACATGATGAGCCCTGGTCTGGCCTTTTTCACACTCAGAGATGCATATGATATGGCTATGTTGAGGAAGTTGCATTAATAGGCAAAAGAGTTGGTGAATAGCAGCTTGTGTATGCAGAGCAGACACTGTTTTCTGAGAGCATCAATGATACTGATACTCAAATAGCATTATGGGCTTATACAGTGGTGCCTACGTTGCTGGAGATATGTCTTGGATGTTTGTAGTGATGTATGTTGCATGTGTGCTTCTGATAGTTCCTCCACATCCCCATCAACTGCTTGCTCCTGAATATTCGCTCCCTCCACAAGCACGCCCCCGAACTCTGGGATTTGATCGACACCGCCCAACCAGACTTCGCCTTCCTTACCGAGACCTGGACCAACCCCACCTCGGACCAGACATCTTCAGTGTCATTCCCAATGAACACAGCATCCTAAGGAGGGACCGGCCTTCCCGTCCAGGAGGAGGACTCACCATCGTACAAATGTCCTCACTATGTGTCAAGGCCATCCCAGAAGAACAATGCACCACCATGGAACACCTTCACTTCCTGGTCCACTCCAACCACAACTCCTCCATCTGCTGCACCCTGGTGTACAGGCCACCTAGCCCCTGCCCAGCTTTCATAGACGATGTTGTAGACATTGCTACCCCCAGGCTCTGGAGTCAGCAGACTACCTCCTCCTTGGTGACCTGAATTTCCACCTTGAGTGCCGCACTGATCCAAACACCAGCTCTCTACTCGACAACCTCACCACCCTCAGCCTCAGACAGCTGGTTTCCACACCCACACACATCGCAGAACACACACTGTACCCCATCTTCACCTCAAGCAACCGGATCACCATCGAGACCATCTCCACCCCAGACTGGAACGACCACCACTGCATATACTTCACAATCACTGCACACAGCAACCACATCCGCACCCCCAGGGCCCCCCACAGGAAATGGAACAAAATCAGCAAAAAGCAACTAACCTCATCATTCATCAAATCCCTCCCTTCTCTCTCCAATGATGCCAACACAGCAGCACGCAATCTCAACGCATGGATCACAAAATGCACCGACAATCTAGCCCTCCCTCGGCTGATTTCGGCCTAGTGCATACCTAAGAAACTCAGCCGGTTCACCACCAAACTACAAGAATCAAAGTTTACCCACAGACGTTTAGAGAAAAAATGGAGGAACAGCCAAACCAGAGAAGACCACTCCTCCACAGCTGCTACCACTGCCCGCCACGGAAAAAACAAGGTCCATATTTATCCTTTTTTAGCGCCGCATTTGCCCCATTATTTGATGCAAAAGCGGCGCAAACCTACAAAATACAATTACAAAATACAAAAGAGCAATTTTTTCCAGGCTTTCACAAGGGATGCCTAAGTGCCTCATACGAGTTGAGTTCCTGACTCGAAGTGACTTAGGAGATTGTTCCTGGTGGCTATGATTTGTGTATACCTTAATGTTAATAATTGTAGCTAGACCTAGGAAGAGGCTAAAGGCTAATAGTTGGCAAGAGACTTTGGGGCAGCATTATACATCGTAAAGGGTGGAGTGATCAGAGCATGCTTGAGTGGCTGAGGAACTTTACCACCTGGAGGGAGCAATTGACACGTTTTCTGATGATGTTCTGAAAGCTAGTTAATATGGTTTCATATGCTTTTTGGTACAGGTCTCGTTGAGTTGGGCAATGCTCTTCAAGTACTGATAATCAAAGATTTTTCAGGATCTTTGTGCTACATTTTCTGAATGCAATGTTACATGGAATGATTCCTAAACAATGTTCAGGCTGTGGAGTGGTGGAGGTAACTATGGAAGGAAAGTCTTTATTTTGTTTTGAAAGTTTATCAAGATCTGGTAGCATAACTACTAAGATGGAATTTGGAGAACGAATGAAGAAGTTCCCATTTCGTCACTGGCCTTCAACAAATCTTTGCCTGAGTTGCTAGCTTCTCTAGTATAAGTTTTAATATACCCTTGTTTTTTCAAAGATGTGTTCCTTTATACAACTTATAGAATATAAGACAGACTCCCACATTTGATAGAAAGTTTGATTTCCTTCACTTGTTGCTCTTAAACTTAGCATTTCTAGAGATTTTTTTGCACACTTTTTGTGATTTTGCTGATTCGAGCTTGTGCTTGTTGTTTGGTGGAGACACTTTGCTGATAATCACTGTGTTTTTCGGGAAGGCTAGAATTACTGGTGAAGCTGATTCCCATTTGGATCAATCAGAGTCATCAGTAATTTGCTTGAGGTTTCAGTAGCAGGAAAAGATAGTTTCAAGGCAGTGAAGGGGTGTTCTCTTCTCTTGTTGCTCAGAACAGAAAAGACTATAAGTGGGAGCACTTACTGCATACAGCAACATGACCACTTCAACACCTGATCCAATATCTAGGAAATATTAGACTAAGAAATCAGGCAGTAGGAATACCGGAAATACTAAGGAAAATGGTGGTGTAGAACGAAAAGAAATAATTTATAGACAAAGGCAGAAAAAATGTATAAAGCTAGAAATTGAATAGAGGATTTCCTTGCAGAGAGACTGGAGGAAAAATGCCATGACATAGTCTTGCAATGGTGGGAGGGCAAACCTGATCACCCAGCCACCAAAGCTGAAGCAAGGAGACAAGTGGATCTCAACCATTGCTGGAAAGGTAGAAGACTAGGACACTGATAAAAACTGGAGTTCCAACAAACAAAAATTATCCTGGAGGAAGGAGAGGTGAGATAGACCAAAAAGTGGTAGAAATTCCAGACTCCCACTATCGGAAGACCTGCATTTCCACCAAGGTCCGATGACAGGTTGTAGCTCAGCCAAGTGTGTGGTGAGCGGTGTATACTGGATTTAATTGAGGAGAGCAGGAAAGAGAGGAAGCAAAGAAAACTGATTTTTTTCATAACACAGAATATCTGTTGGGACAGGAATGTCATCTGCATGGTGTACAGTCAGTTTCCCTTCCCTGAGAATCCAACAGCAGCTATCTGATATTTTTTCTTTGGTTTTTGGCCTTAGCCTCACAGTAATCAAGTGTGTGAGAGCTTAGGCCTGTCCCTTGACATGAGTAAGGTCTTGGACTTCTTCATTGACCGAGAGGAGAGCATGCCCTCATTTACTGACCGTGGATAACTGATCCTGTTGTAGGTTTAGCATGTAGATTGGTAGTGGCTGACTATTGTGTTTTGTGAACCCATAGTTGTGACTAGACAATTTTACCTGTGTCACTGGAGTGAAGGCCTCCTGGCCCACTCATGTAAAATTCTGCTTCTGTTAGCTAATCTAGATCAAGGCTTCTTCAGAAATTTAATTAGGCTTTTTGCTAAGAGGAGCTGTGGATTAATATTCCTCTAGCACTGCCATTTATTAGATGGTGCAGGTGAAGAGAAAAATTGCAATTGCCATTCTTAAGGTGAATACGGACCTCTTAAGTTGAGACAAGCCTATTGTATCTTCCCTGATTCCTGCTCTGTGTCTGTTGATAGCCAGGTGCAGAAATCTCATATCTCATTGTGTCTCTGATATGGGCACTCCAAGCTAGAGGCAAGCCTGCTGTGAGGATCATCACTCTAGATAAAAGCTGTATCTGAAAAGCTCCTCGAAAGGATATTTGAAATGAGAACGTGTTCTAAAAGTGCAGAGTGGATTCCTATCTCTGTCTACTTTGACTGCATAAAAGTGGGAGGTACTGACCCGTTTCTTGTTCTAATTCTAAATTCTCTTTGACTAAGGGAGGAAGAGCTTTGCAGAGTACTCAGAGGACTGATATTCAATCAGAGCTGGTTTCTGCCAGGCAGCCCCAGCTTCCCAGAGATGAGCTAATATTACCTAAAGTCGAAAGACCTATTTTATCTCACCTGAAGTGCCTAAAGTCAATTTGCCTGCTGAGTGGGTGAACGAGCCTGGCACCCCTGCAGGAGGTGTGTCTGACCAGGGGGAATCCGAGGAAACTTGATCCCAATGGTGTGTGGGTCCAGGGGACATGGAGACTAAGGAATCAATGTGTTCTCAGGAGCGTGGGTGATGTCTTTTCATATGAATTGTTCAAAGTGAGAACCGCAACAAGAATCTGGGCCCAAGAGTAATGTCCACAGCATAGAAGACTCGTGCTGGAACAGATAGCAAGAGCAGACCAAGCTATTGAATTAGAAATACTATGCCTGAGGCAGATTGCTCCACATGTAAGATGCACCCAAGTTAGATTGTGATCCTGTGACCTCTGACTACCTTGGCGTAATGTCATATCAAACGGAAGCCCAGAAGCAGATTTGTCAACAGCCAGAGGTCTGTGAAAAAGAAATAGAAAAACAGAGAGAGAAAAGAAGTCCGGAGTCTCTGCATCAGCCTCTGCTGAAACCTACTGTGGCCTCTGTCTGAATGCAGGAAGAACCTCCAGCTAGTGCTGAAGCAGGTGTCTTAATTAGAAATTACTAATGAATGTTTGCGTATTCTATTATTATGAATTGTATAGAAAATTAATTACGTAGAGAAAAACAATGCGCACGTTTGAAGATGTGACCTCGAAGAATGGCCACCAGTTTTCACGAAATGTACTAATTAATGATTAATACTGATAAAATATTGAAAATGCATTAGATTAATGTAGTAATATGTAATATTAAGGGTTATGAATTATGCTGTAGCTTATTAATTGTAGGCCTTAACTTAAAAGCGAGTGTCTTGGCCTAGTTTTGCCGTGCCTCCTGCAGAAGCTGTATTTCTTAGCGGTTAATAAAAATGCTGATGGAGTGAATTAAACTGTGAAAAGTCCATTGTCTTGTTAAAAGTGCTTAACCGAAGCTTTCTGTGGAAATCGATGGACAGGAGATGATGTCTTTACTAATGTATCGACTTGTGTGTAATGTGTGTGAGATGTACTTTCCCAGGATGCGAACAATGAAGACACTACACTAACTGTAGACGAAGATGCAACACATTTGTTACCTGAGGAGGCGGATGATGAGAACATCGTAAAGCGAACCAATCAACTTCGTGTGAAGAGCGAAATATTAGAATTCATAGATTTGGTATAGAAATATTATTGGGTGGAGTATAAATATATGGTTAATTGACCAATAGGGAATTAGGGGATAGTTTAGGTGACTTTGATATAACAATGCGACAGAGGAGAATTATTCAGATTTTAAGACAATGATGACGATGAGACCGCAAATCTTACCCCATTATGAGATTGATTTGAGAGAAGAAGAGATTTGAGATTCAATGGGCTCATATTCTCTGACTGAGAGCCTGATGCCTTATTGATCGATTGATGACCTGAGGACGAAGACTGATTATGTTTGGTGACCCATACCGTGGATAGGTAGAAATGACAATGTGACTGAATTGCATTTTATCCTTTTTCTTTCTAGGTACCAACTGCACTGTCTTGATAGTTTCCTTAGCTAGATGTTTTTTTACCTTTGTGTTCTAAATTGTTTTGCATGAAGCCCCACATGCTAATGCTAATCTGGGTTAGATGAGGCTATTCACATGACCAATGACAAACTGCAGGGATAAATGTTTGACAAGCTACCTTGCTGAATTCTATATATCATATATCACTATTGCAGCTGACGTTGCTGTTGATCTACACCATTGCCTTAGAATGTGCTGTGATTCAAGCCTTGATTAGATTGCATTTCTTCTGCCGTTTTGGTCAACCAGTGCTGTTCTTGTATGTGTTTCATTTGATTTTGAGATTAACCTACATGACTTTAGCATTGTTAATATAAGGGAAATAAACTTACTCAAACTTCATTTCAGGTGTGATTATTCATGGCTGAAAGGACATGGTGTGTGATAATTACTGACTCTATTATTGTTTTGACTAATGGCTATTGATTATTGCGTATTGATTATTGTTTCTGTTCTGGAGCTATGGTAAGAACATCTTAAACGCCTCCCCTTGTAAGTTTACTTATTAAGGATCGACGCACTAACAGTTATGGTAGCAGACTGATGGTTAGTCTCTTTGGGAGCTTGCAATAGGTGTCTAGAATGGACAGGTGTCAACAGTTGTGGTAAGAGACTGGACAGGTGTCCCTAGTTATGCTAATAGTTTAAAGATTTATCCGTTTGAGAGTTCACTATTATTGAGATTTGGATTTTGTTTTTCAAAGATGACATCTGTAGAGAAAATGATGTTCCCTTAAGCCCAGAAATGACTTTCCCTGATCCTGAATCCTACTAGTGGTGTTCTGTATGTTCTTGCCGTTCTAGTGATGGAGTGAGTGAAATAGGTTGCGCTTGCACAGCTTATGCAAATCGCAGGTGAACTGTGACATATGTGAGGGTTTTAGGGAGTTTGCATACTCCAAATGAAGTTTTAGTAGAAGTGTGCATACTCCACAGTATGAAAGTAGGGGAGTTGTCGAACTTCACATGTGTGTGGCGCTTTGTGCTAAAAAATTGTTCTTGTGGTTGTTGATGTACGGACCCTGGGGTGGTCTAAGACTCCGGAGTATATTGAAAAGTGTAGGAGACACTTCCTTATATGTTGTAATCTGTCTGGTTTATTAGGTTGATTGGGCGTGGTCAACAAGTCAGTGTGTGAGTTAAGGTGGGCGAGAGGAAATTTTGACTGAGATTTTGCGAGTCCTATGTGCACCAGGACAGACCCATTGATCAGTTGAGAGTAAAATTTGAGGGTCGAATTTTGCTTGTGAATCTGGGAGGTCGAGAAAGAGGAATGGCTGCATGAGCGAAAGGGTCATCAGTGAAAATCTGTAAGGTTTCTGAAGTGATTGTGTTACCTTTCCTGTAGTGCACCAGCAGATTTGTTTTTAGATTTAGGGCCTCATTCCGAGGCCAGCGGGCGGCGGTCGCCGCCCGCCTGGCGGGAACCGCCAAATGGCCGCTCCTCGGTCGAAAGACCGCGGAGGCCATTCTGGCTTTCCCGCTGGGCTGGCGGGCGACCGCCAGAAGGCTGCCCGCCAGCCCAGCGGGAAACCCCTTCCCACGAGGAAGCCGGCTCCGAATGGAGCCGGCGGAGTGGGAAGGTGCAACGGGTGCAGTTGCACCAGTCGCGAATTTCAGTGTCTGCTAAGCAGACACTGAAATTCTTTGTGGGGCCCTCTTACGGGGGCCCCTGCAGTGCCCATGCCATTGGCATGGGCACTGCAGGGGCCCCCAGGGGCCCCACGACACCCCATACCGCCATCCTGTTCCTGGCGGGCGAACCGCCAGGAACAGGATGGCGGTATGGGGTGTCGGAATCCCCATGGCGGCGCAGCAAGCTGCGCCGCCATGGAGGATTCCTGAGGGCAGCGGAAAACCGGCGGGAGACCGCCGGTTTTCCCTTTCTGACCGCGGCCAAACCGCCGCGGTCAGAATGCCCTTGAGAGCACCGCCAGTCTGTTGGCGGTGCTCTCGTGGTCGTTGACCCTGGCGGTCAATGACTGCCAGGGTTAGAATGACCCCCTTAGTTTTTTAATTTGTACTCACAATATTTAGCATTAGTTTTGAATGGATTGGAGTTTAGGAGGACGAGCCGCAAGACTTTGTCAGCTGCAGTATGTGTGAGTGTGATGTCATTGGAGCCGCGCTGGGATAGGTTGGTTAGTGAAAAGGGTTGCGCACGGATTGGCATCCAACTGTGAGAGACAATTCTGTGAGGTTTCTGAAGCGATTGTGTTACCTTTCCTGTAGTAAACCAGCAGATTTGTTTTGGGATTTTGTTTTTTGATTAGTGTTCGCACTATTTTGCATTAGTTTTGAGTGGATTGGAGTTTAGGATGACGGGCTGCAAGACTTTGTCAGCCATAGTATGTGTGAGTGTGACGTCATTGGAGCCACGCTGGGATAGGTTGGTTAGTGAAAAGGGTCGCGCACAGATTGGCAGCCGTCCGTGAGAGACAATTGGTTGAGAACGTGGGGGAAAGGAATCTTGGGATTAAAAGTAATTTCCTGATTCCATTTTGAATAAGTAAAAGTAGAAAAGATGAAGTTTTTTAAGGTGTTGAAAAGTGCCCTAAGGGGAGATACATACATTAGAGCAAGTGTAGGAGAGCCTACCCCACCAGAGAATACACTGGGTTACATTGTAATGGAGGAGAGAGGTGTTGCGCGTGTCTTTGGTTAACGCAATGGTACAAGTTGACAGAGAAAAATGGGAGCTTAGTTTTCCCTGAGAATGGGGCATTTAATTTAAGGATTTCAGAGCAATTGCGGATGGCGCTATATGAATCAAAGCCCCTTCCGAGACCAGATGAGTTTGTGGCATTAGCAGTTTGGGAGCTGGTAGCTAGATAGCAAGAGCAAATGAAATTCGAGAGGAGGATACAAAGGGTTGAAAAGACTTTAGCGGAGGCTAAATGGGATTGGGAGCAGAAAAGGTGGAGATCAGAGACATTGCTGGGAGTTAAGTTGTTTCCAGCTATGACACAGGAGGATGAGACAGAAGGAAAGAAAGCAACTAGAAAGACTAATAGAAGTATGTCCGCGAGTAAGGAAGCAAGAAAGTCTTCCATAGTTGAGGAAGAATCAGATGCTGAAGATCTTGTTACGCAGATATTGAGAGACCAAAGACCACCATATGTAATACATGAGAGTGGTACTAGTACTGATACACCAGCCTGCCACAGATAACGGGGACAGTGAGTCCAGTTACAGGTTAAGGCCAACCAGACACAGGGTGAGGAGCAAAGTAGTTCTAATGCGCTGACTACTCCTGTAGTTCACACACAGATGCAGCAGCCACAGATACAGAGAATTTATCCTGACATGCCTATTTTAGAGACGACTTCGAACTCAGTGGTGCCTACAGAGCAAGTGGTTCCGACACCAATGTTGGTCCAGACTGAGCCAACTCCGATATTGTTGCACCAGGTACAGCCATAGGGGATGCCAAGATTTACGCCAATGACAGGGACACAGTCTGACTTGACTCCGGTTATGAATCAGAGTATGGGAGTTACTCTCCCACAGAGAGTAGGTGCCAGAGCAGCCCCGGATGCAATATCGCTGCGATTACTGTTGGTCCAGAGTTACCATTATTTGCGCAAAAGAAGCCAATTATGAGTGAACAAGGAGCAATGTCTCAGAGTCTTCTGAGGAGAGGACTAAATGAACAAGTTCAGATAGTCTCTTCCGTGGGTTAGATTTGTGATGGATCGAGATCATTGTTAGATCTTAGTCCACTTGCTGCACTTCCAAATGCCGTGAATGGACCAAGTGCAGGTCAGAGATTGAAATTAGTGACACCACAGACACCGAGTGCAGTGGTACAGCAGGTGCCACCGGTACAAGCGAGTAACATTTTGTTACAGGGACTGACACCTCAGCAGTTGACTGAATGGTTAGACAAACTGAATACCCCACAGAATGCCTCTAAGGGTGAGGAGCACATAAATTGTGTCAGATTAAGCATTGAAGCAGGTGAACTAGTCAAGGGAACAATGGGAGTGAATAGATTAGAGTCATACACAGAAGCAGAGTTGAGATACTTATGCCCAAGGATTACAAGAGAGGTGGGCAAAGTGCATCAGAGATTGGCAGACTTGGCAGAAAAAACATGGCATAGAAATTGAGAAAACGAAGCATTTGAAGAGAAGTTACAGATTAGATTTTGAAGCAAAGGATTTTGAACACATGAGGTCCGCTGAAATGAAGGCACACTTAAAGAATTATTGCAGAGTGCTCAGGTCTGGGGAACATTAGAGAAGTGGGAAGGAAGATGGGTAAAGAGACAAGAGGAAAAGAGACTCTCTAGAAGTGACTGAGAATGTACAACAGGACAAAGATCCGGTGAAGATTTTACCAATGAGGGAGATTCCAGGTGGAAATTTTGTTCATGTCCCTTGGAGTAGGAGTGACATTCTGTCTTTCGCGAATGATTATCCAAATTGAGAGAGAAGCCAGTAGAGTTGTATCAGCAGACAGACAGCTGAACTTGAACTTGAACTTGGGAGGACTTGAACTCATTCCTGGAGATAGTGGTTCCAGCTGACTTGTGGGTTGAGTGTAAGAGAGCTGTAGATTGGCCAACAAGTAAACCGGAGAGAGATAAGAATACAGGTGCACCGTCTCCTGAGGTAATGAAATATTACTATAAAGTGATTGAATTTTTGAAGACAAGGATTTCACCCAAGAATATTGATTGGCAGAGGATTGATAGGTCAGTGCAGGAAGCAAAGGAGTAGATACTTGCGTGCTGTTAGAGATTGTTGAAGGTGTTCAAGGAGTATAGTGGCAAAGAAGCAATGGAGCCGCAAGACATGTTACATTTTATGTTCAGATTTGTGGAACGACGGAGACCTAAAATAGGTCAGATAATTAAGAGTCATTTGATTTGTTGCCAAGCAAAGCCGATTGATGAGGTCTTGCAGTATGCAAAATACTGTAGTGATGAGATTGAGTTGAAGCAGAAAAAGTTGAAGGAGAAGGCGATGGCGATGGTGATGCAGATTAAGGCAGTTCAAACAGGAGTGCAAGGAAAGTTTGTGCAGCAGATGCCGCAGCAGCAAGGAAATGTCATGTTTCAGCCTCAGATGAGAGGGAGGGGTTATGGAGGCAATATGAATCATGGTCCAGATTTGAATACTGTGGTAGTTCAGAATGATGTGCAGGGAACGAAGAAGCTATTGCCGTGTCACATTTGCGGAGCCGTGGGACATTGAAAGTATGAGTGTCCGGTGATGTTACAGGAGGGTGTTGTTCAGCAAGGTAACAACATCAATAAATTTTAAAATGTGAGAGGACCAAGGCTAAGGAGTCCCAACCCAAATTGCCAGAATAATGTGACCCAGGTGCAGAATTTCCAACCCATGCAACAGGTGCCAATGCCCGTGAACAAGTATCACAGTTGCAGCTGATGCAGCAGCAGGTTCCCATGGTACCTAGCCAGCAAGTGCAGATACCTCAAGCTCCGATAGAGCAGCAACAGATGATGCTTTCTCAACAGGTCACAGGTCAGAGACAAGACAGAAATAGTAACACAGTGCACCAATTCCCGTTACACAGTGAGAATGAAATAAATGGTGAATGGATAAGTGATAGTTTGGATGAGGAGCAATGTGTGCTTGCAACTTCTTTAGAAGTAGATCAGAGAGTACCTCATGTGAGGGGAAAGGTAATGGGTCACAGAGTTTCATTTTTGGTGGACACAATAGCTACATGCTCTACCGTAAGAAGTGCAGAAGTTCTGAATTTGCCCCTTTCAGGAAGAACAGTTCAGGTTGTGGGGGTAGCAAATCAGTATTTGACAACTCTGATCACAGACCCAGTGCAAGTTGAGATTAGCAACTTCCAGGGACTGCATAAGTTTGTGGTCTGCGATTTGAGTCCGGTATCCCTACTGGGAAGGGACTTGTGTAAGACAAAGTGTTTGATTACTTGCTCAAATGATGGAATTTAGATTCAGACAAATAGTGATGATGAGGAAGACCCAGCCCCAGAAACTGAGTGCGAAACGACAAATGAGGAGTACCCCTTGATTGAGTTTTTCCGGATGTTCACAGTGAAAGAGCTTCATTCTGATTTGCAGGGAACGGTACAGGAGAAGGTGTGGGATGACAGGGGAAGAAGTGGGTTTGATCAAAGGAGTGGAGTCGATTAAGGTTACCTTAAACTTGAATGCAGTCTTTCCTCAACTTCCGCAGTACAACATGACACAAGATGTACTGATAAAAGTGGCTCAAATAATCGCAGATTTTGTGAAACAGGGAGTTCTTAAGAAAGTGTTGAGCAGTCCATGTAATTCATCGATAATAGGTTTGAAGAAGCCATGTGGGAAGGATTGAATTGCTCAGGATTTGAGAAAGATAAATGAGATTGTGGTCAAGTGTTGTCCTGTAGTGCACAGTCCAGCTGTGATAATGTTCCAGATTCCATGTGACGCAGAGTGGTTCACGGTTGTTCTTTTCTGTGCCTCTCCATGAGGATAGTCAATTTCTCTTTTGTTTCAAATTTCTGGATAAGTCTAATGCTGGTGTAGACTTCGTCAAGGGTACACAGAATCACCTTCCTTGTTCAACCAGACCTTGAAAGCGAATTTGCAGTCATTAGAGTTATCTTTTCAATCGACCTTGATACAGTATATTGATGACTAATTGATTGTGTCCAAGACAAGGGATGAGTGTAAGTATGTCTTGATTACCCTGTTGAATCATTTGGGGAAGTATGGTCATAAGATGTCACCACTGAAACTGCAGTACTGTCAGAAGGTAGTGAAATATTTGGGTCACCAAACTGAGAAAAGGTCGAGGAAAATATCCATAGAGAGGATTACAATGATACTGCTGATAAGTCCCTCGAAGACACAGAAAGAAATCAGGATGTTTTTGGGAATGGTGGGTTATTGTCTTTTCGGAGATTTCAAAACCATTGCAGAAGTTTACTCATAAGGATGTCACTGATCCCATAGTGCTAGATCAGGATGAAATGAGAGCGTTCACTGAGTTGAGAGAGAGTTTGTGCAGAGCTCCAGCATTGGGTATGCCCGACTACACAAAATCTTTAACATTGTTTTGTCATGAGCATGATGCATATTCATTGTCTGTCTTGACTCAGGTCCATGGAGGTGCTCATCGCCCAGTAGCATATTTTTCAGCTACTTTGGACCCAGTTGCTGCAGCCTTCCCAGGTTGTCTGCGTGCGGTTGCCACAGTTGGTCGGAGTTTTTCACAGTGTGAAGGCGTGGTGATGGGAGATCCCCTGACTTTAATGGTCCCTCACTCGATTGAGATTTTACTGACAAGGACAAAAACCCAATACTTGACTGGTGCTAGATTGACTAGGAATGAGACGAGTATTTTAGGAGCACCAAAGATGACATTGAAAAGATGTACAGTGCTGAACCTGGCAACTTTACTTTAAAGTGATACTACTGAAATTGAAAAAGAGGAAGATGTCGAAATGATTATCTCGAAGTAACTGAGTTGTGCACAAAACCGAGACCTGACATTAGAGATACAAAACTGGAAGAGAATGATCAAATTGTTTTTGTTGAAGGTTCTTGTTTAAGAGACAACACCGGGACATTGAGAGCAGGATATGCTGTATACACAATTACAGGTACCTTGGAAGCTTCCTGGCTTCGAGGAGTATATTCTGCTCAGGTAGCGGAATTGGTTGCTCTTACCAGGGTGTGCCATGTTTCTCCTCGATTGAGAGTCACTGTCTACATGGATAGCCAATATGGATTCAGAATAGTTCATGATTTTGGTCAATTGTGGTCGCAGAGAGATTTCCTGACCTCTTTTGGAACACCAATGAGAAATGGCGAGAGAATAAAGGAGCTGCCAAATGCAATTCAATTTCCTGAAGAAATTGTCGTGGTGAAATGCAGTGTACATCTAAAGTCATAGGACTACGTGTCTTTGGGAAATGGATATGCGGATCAAGTCGCAAGGTTTTGCACATTGAACTGTATATCATTGGAAGACAAGTGGGAATTGTTACCTAAAGAAGATACCACATGTACAAGTTATGCATTAAAAGTGATTGATACTTTGGAAGAGTAATGTTGACAAAGAGGAGAAACATTCACGGAGTAAAATAAAATATGCTCAAAGACAAGATGAATTGTGGGTTTCTGAAGAGGGTCAGTTGGTTTTGCCAAACAGCCTGTTGTCCCAAATGGCGAGGTACTATCATGGTCAGGCACACATTGGGAGGGATGCCATGGTTTGTCTGTTCAAAGTTGATTGGTTTAACCCCAGGTTTAGACAAGCAGCTGAAGCAGTTTGGCATCGCTGTGTCATTTGTCAGCAATTAAATGCAGGGAAAGGGACAGTGGTTCATTTGAGCCACATTGGAACAGCAGGAGGTCCATTCAGCAGAATGCAATTGGATTTTATTGAGATGCCTGTGTGTGGATGTCTGAGATATGTGTTGGTGATTGTTTACATCTTTAGTCATTGGGTTGAAGTGTACCCTACATGGAGAAATGACAGTGTCACAGTAGCGAAACTACTGCCTAGGGAAATAATACAGCGCTTCGGATTTCCGATCTCTTTAGAATCAGATAGGGGAAGTCACTTCAATAATGAGGTGATTAAACTATTGTGTACAGCATTGAACATCGAGCAAAAGTTGCATTGTAGTTACCGCCCAGAAGCATCAAGACTAGTGGAGCAGATGAATGGTACCTTGAAGTCAAGAATTGCAAAGATGTGTGCAGGTACGAATCTGAAATGGCCCGACGCATTGCCTTTGGTGTTGATGTCAAAGAGAAACACACCTGACAGAAAGACAAGATTGTCACCCCATGAGATCCTCATGGGCAGAGCAATGAGATTGCCAGCAGTACTAGCAAATGCACTTGTGAACATTACATATGATATGGTGTTGGATTACTGCAAGAGTCTGGCTAATGTAGTCCACTCTTTCTCTCAGCAGGTGGAGGCCACCACACTGCCAACAATTCAAGGTCCAGGGTACAACCTAAGAGCCAGAGACTGGGTTATTGTCCAAAAACATGTACGAAAGACGTGTTAGGAGCACATTGGAAGGGACCGTATCAGGTGGTCCTAACGACTACGACAGCTCTGAAGTGTGCTGGTATCCAGAAATGGATTCACGCAAGTTACTCGAAGAAAGTGGCGTCTCCCCTGGATCATGAAGAAGCGTTGTTGAGAGTACCAACAAACAGTGCTACAGCCTCAGAGCAGGAAGGAGAACAAAGAGGAACTGAGACCGGATCTGAGCTTGTTGAAGACGGTTCCATCACTCCTGTGAGAGACAAGGGTGGAGACCTCCAGGAGGGTGCTGGGGAACCTACCTCAACCGAAACAGCAGGAGAGAGGCTCTCCCAGAAGCAGAAAATTCTGAGAGACAAGCAGAGCAATTACCAGACCCAGAAGGGGAAGGAATTGAGCTGGATCAAAGTCAAGGTGGTCCAACTCCTCCTGAACCGGTTGCAGGTCTGTCATAGAAAACATCACAGAGAAAGAAAGGGGTTTGAGTTCAATCTTAAAGAGAATACTGACAGAAGGTTTGCTGAAAGGAGCTAAGTGGCCAAAATCGCAAGTGGAGAAAAGGAAAGAGGTGGTTGTCGAACCAACCATGGAGGAAGAGGTAGATACTACGAGGAAAGAAGAACTAAGTGAAGAAGGGCTGAATGGTGATCGAAAGTTGAAGAGGAAGAGAAAAGCAAGTCGAAGATACGCAGGTCCTAAATGGGCATATGCAACTACAAACAAATGGCAACAAGAGTTCATGTCTTTTTGTTTTGATAGGGAGGTTCCAAGTCAATATTTTGTGGTAACGTGAAGAAGATTGATGGTCTGGACTGTGAAACAAACTGAGACACATTTTTGAGAAAGAGACTTTTGAAAGTAACCGGAAAAGACATCGATAACCAATTTTTACAAGGAAGAAGGGTTCCTTGAAGTGGAACTTAACGGCTGAAGAAGAATTGCCTATTTTTGATTTTTGCTGCAAGTTTTCTAAGTTACTTTCGCTTTCTGATTGTTTACAGATCACCGCTGACTTAGATAAGCAAGTTAGAGATGCTAGGCGCTTAAATATAGGAGCACTGATTTGGAAATTATGTGTGTGATATTGTTTATAGTATTGATTGTGGGAATGTCTGGTCTTGATGCGAAAGGAGCCAACCAAACTTCTGTTTTTGAGACTACTACACTAACGAGGTTTAAGTTAGATGAGAAGTATTTGCACAATTATACTAATTCACAAGGAGAACTTTCTTTTAACGTTTTCTATCGATTGTTGCATGAGTATGTTGGTACGATGGATGCGAAGGATTGACTTTCATGTATGCAGATTCCTTTCACAGGAAGGAGTCACCTATCATGGTCTTCCACTAACATATGGGATAGGTTGTAGTCTGCTACTAACAAGGTTCTATGACAAGGAGGTGCAGCAGATATCCATTGCTAGGAAGATGGAGCTATGGCGGAGAATCGTGGACTGGGTCAACGCTGTGGGACAGCACCCCAAAAGAAGGGATGATATCAGGAAGAGGTGGAACAACCTACGGGGGAAGGTACGTTCCATTGCAACAAGACACCAACTAGCTATACAGAGGACTGGTGGTGGACCCCCATCTCCTCCCCCACAACTAACAACATGGGAGGAGCAAGTCTTGGCAATCATGCATCCTGAGGGCCTGGCAGGAGTAGAAGGAGGACTGGACTCTGGTAAGTCAACTCTATACTACCCACACACCCCACCATCACATCTCACCCATCCCAATGACAAGCCCTGCATGCACCACCAATGCATGGACACCACTCACAGACCTGCATGAACACCAATCATCAAAGCATGCACACTGGAGAGAATCAGCTAGCCCACCACATACCAACTCACACAAGTTAAAGCTGCTGGGGCAAATATAAGCTAAGAGGGCAACCGACACATGCACAAAATGTCACAAGCAGAAACAATAACACTACATTTACATCCCCACAGGTATCTCAGCCAATGTAAACGGAGAAGAGGTGCCAGTACTAGCCAGTCCCCCCACAGAAGAGGCCCGCAGTGATGACAGCGACTCGGCTCGCCTGGATATGGATGACCAACCTGCCCTATCAGGGACCTCCGGATAGTCGGTTGCCCAGGCACAGTCACACACCACCACAGAGCCTCCCCCATCTGCAAACACCACCACAGCACCCACCCAGCGTACCCACACCTCTGTCCCCAGGACCCGTCAATCAGCAGTGTGTTCACCACCACAGGGACCCCAGGGCACCCCCATACCCAAGACAATCAGGGACCCGGGGTCAGTGGCAGTGGGCACACGGTTCAGGGGACAGAGGCACAGAACAACAGGGAAGCTGGGAGGACTGCTTTGCGCCAGGGGGAGGACAGGCTCAGGGAACCGACTCTCCAGGGGGCACTCACTGAGATCCTGGGAGCATACCAACATTCTCAGGATATGCTGCACCAGATCCTGGCCAACGTGCAGAAGAACAGGCGGCTGCTGGAGGGACAGTACCAGGTGATCAGGGAGATCTTGCAGGCCCTTAACACCACCCTAGTCTCCATTGCAGGGGTGCTGGCAGACATGGCCAACATTATGAGGGAGGCAGCCTCACAACAGCGGGCCCCTGCCACTAGCCAGACAATTGAACAACCTTCCACCTCCGCTGCCGCTAGTGGACAGGGGGCCCGCCACAGGACCAACAGGCCACCAGATCCCCTCGACCCGCAGAAGGAGAACCACCCCAAAAGCATTCCCTATGATCCAGGCAGAAGCCAGAGACTATTGCCAAGACCCCTGTCAGGAAATAACACTCTCTTGATTGTCACCCTTGTGTCCCACTCTGTCAATTTGTCCACCTTGAACTGCCATTGCTCCCCTTCCTACAACCCCTTGGACAATGCACCTGTGCTAGAAATAGACTGGAACAATACCCTGGACTTTCCTCCATCATCACCCCAGCCCATTGCACTTCCCCTTTTTCTTCTTAGTACTGCAATAAACACACTTTGAAAAAATACAAGTATAGAGTATGTCAAATGATTTAAGTATGTATTTCTTTCACGAGGATCAAACATTGCAATTCAACTATTCAGTAATGTGCACATAGGATAGACCTGTAGTTGGCTGCAGTGAACACACCAGGGGCGATAGTGGCACACCAATATCTGCAAAAAGAGTTACCAAATGGTACAGTGAGTGGGCATAGAAGTAGGAAATCACAACCTGCCAGTGACAATCACAAACAATAAAATGACAATGAAATGTGAAGTACCACTGTCTTACCTGTGTGTAATTGGAAATATTGGCGAATCACTGCAGTTCTGTTGTTCTCATCCTCATCCTATGTCCCCTCATCTTCACTGTCCACAGGGTCCACTGCTGCCACATGGGCATCTCCAGCCTCCTCCTGCAGAAAAGGCACACGGTGTCTCAAGGCAAGGTTATGCAACATGCAGCATGGGACTATTATCTGGTTCTCCCATGTGCCTCATTGTAACGTTCCTCTGCCCTTGTCCTGGGATTTCTCACAGCGGTCAGTAGCCATAATAGGTTGGGGTAACCAGAGTCACCAGCAAATATCGAGGGCAACATTTAGCCACACACTATCACCTATGGCCCACATCATACCCATACACCAACATCCACTGGGTGGGAAGCAGTGCTCGTCAATTAGACACACACAGTGCCTCTATATTTGGGCTATCACATTTGGGATGCTGCTATTTCTCAGGATAAAGGCATCATGCACAGACCCAGGATATTTCACATTGACGTGGGAGATGTACTGGTCCGCCAGGCACACCATCTGCACATTCATTGAATTACATTTTTTTTCGATTTCAGTAGACCTGTTCATTTTGCCGGGAGCACACAAATGCAATATGTGTTCCATCAATCGCTCCAATTATGTTGGGGATATGTCCCATTGCTTAGAAGTCAGCCTTCACTGTGGCCAAATCATCCACTTTGGGGAAAACAATGTAGCTGCACATGTGTTTAATCAGGGCAGACAACACTCTGGCCAGCACTTTTGAGAACATTGGCTGTGACATTCTTGCTGCCAAGCCCACTGTCACTTGGAAAGAATCAGTAGCCAGAAAATGGAGCACAGATAGGACTTGTACAAGAGGGGGAATCCCAGTGGGATGACGGATAGCAGATATCAGGTCAGGCTCCAGTTGGGCACACAGCTCCGTGACTGTGGCCCTGTCAAATCTGTAGGTGAGGATAATATGGCTGTCCCCCATTGTTGCCAAGTCTACCAGGGGTCTGTACACGGGGGTATGTCCCCATCTCCTATTCACCCACAGCTGTTGCAATCTAGAGGGCAAAAGAGTCGGGAGCCGGTCACAAACTGTACATTGGAGCCACAACAGTACAGTGCATGATGTAATTCTGAAATGTATTTGTTGCATTTGTCCAGATAGTACAATTGTGAACTGTGACGCAGTTGTAATCCGGGGCCTGTCCCCCCTGAAATGGCATCTGCCTCTCCTGTGTGGATGGACAGGTGGAAGTGAACTAATTCCGCTGAAGTTGTGCGCCATTGTGGGAGGCAGTCGTGAACTGCTGTGCAACGCCTCATTGGATATTATTGGCCCCTATGGGGTACAGTGGCCAATGGTGATGTACACAGGCAGTGACGGTATGCACCGCCGCGGACGTGAACGCCATTTTCTATCAGTTCTCTCACTTGCTACCTAATCTTCAAAAGGAGAGGACCTGCACTGCATGTGCTGCTGTGACCTGTGTTTGGAACCTAGCATGGCTTGTGCGACTGGGGAAAGGGACCTTGCCTTCACCTCGGTGGAGTTGGAGCGACTGGTGGATGGGGTCCAACCCCAGTACCGACTATTGTATGGGCCTCCAGACCAACAGGTGAGTACACTGTGAGCACAATGCAGGGGCTTGAATGCATGGAGTGGTGTGTGTGAAAGCCTCGTTTAGGAGGGGTTGATGTATGTCCCATGGGCGATGTGCAGCTTGTGTGCTAGGCCATGTCTGTGCAGATGGGGATGGGGAGGGGTATGGTGGGCCATGAGTGTAACAGGCAGGATGGTCTGTGTAATATCTTTCCCTGTCTGTATTTTCTCTGCAGGTCAGTGCCCATCAAAAGAAGGGTATATGGCGTGCCATCGTCAAGGACATGCGTACCCTGGGGGTCTACGGCATGCGGAGCACCCACTGTCTCAAACAGTGGCAGGACCTAAGATGCTGGGCACGGAAGATGGCAGAGGCCCAGCTGGGTATGGCCTCCCAACGAGGAAGGGGTGCCCGTCAAACCCTGACCCCCCTGATGGTCCGCATACTGGTGGTGGCCTATTCTGACCCGGATGGGTGCTTGAGGGCATCACAGCAGCCACAAGGGGGTAAATACAGTGCCCATCATTACAACTTATGCATGGTAGGGTGATATCTGGGTGGAGGACGTGTGTCTGTGGGTGCCCCTAGGCCAGGCCTTACATCGCAGAGTAGGTCCCATGTTGGGCAGAGTTCAGAAGTGATATTCAGCCTACCAAGCTAGTAGGCATCCACTGCAGGGCAGTGTGGGTCCCAGGTATGCTGCAGTCGGCGGTATGTGTCCCTCCACATGCCACGGTGACTTGCATTGTTACTGGTAGTGCACTGCATAGTGCGTAGGCCTGTTCCCTGTGTGTGAGGTTGCTGTGTATGCCAACGGTGGTGTTGGTGCAGCCATTGACCAAGTGTTTCCTTTGTCTCTTCCCCCCACTTTTTGTTTTGTCATCCTGTCCTTATGTGCATTAGCATCATCTGGCGGAGGAGCAAAGGCACCGGCGACAGAGGTAGCTGGATCCCATAGGACCCAGGAGGTTGAATCCACCGACCCTGAGGGCCCCAGTTGGACAGAGGGCTAGGGGAGCACCACGGCGGAGACTGGAGGGGACAGGTCAGACACAGACACCTTCTATGATGGAAGTTCCCTGGTGGTGGCAGACACTTCTGTGACCACCCTAGCTAGAGGTACAGCCACCACCCCCATACCAGCACCGCCCTCCCAGCAGCCCCTCAGTGAGTTGCCCGTGCCCACTCACCCAGGAGGGTGGGCATCTCCTTCGCCCCATCCACCTCAGGCCCTGCCCAGTCAGCCCTGCTGCCCTGAGTGAGGAGGCTATTGACCTCCTGCGATCCATCTCTGTTGGGCAGTCAACCATTGTGAATGCCATCCAGGGGCTGGCAGCCCAAATCAACAATCCAATGCATTTCTGGAGGGCATTCACACTGGCTTGGCAGTCCAACAGAGATCAATCCAGGCCCTGGCCTCCTCTCTGATGGCAGCCATTGTCCCTGTTTCTACACTCCAACTTCCTCTACCTAATCCCATTCCCCTCAATCCCTACCTATCCCAAGCACACAGGCAGACGAGCATGCATACAAGACAACACACAAGAGTGGTTCAGGCAAACACAAGCACCACACATCATCCCACAGGCACTCACACAAACACCATCCAGATGCAGACATACCAACATCCACTGCCTCCACTGTATCCCCCTCCTCCTCCTCCGACACCCTCCCTCCCAGTTGCGTTTCCACTCACACCTGCATCCCTTACATCCTCAGCCAGTAACGCCATCACCAGCACACCTATCAGAACACACACCTCACTGGCAGACACCACTCCAACAGCCATGCCACGTCACCTGTGTCATCTCCCACTGTGTCTGTGCCCCCCTCTCAAGCCTTCAATCGCCACAAAGATTCTAGCCTAACTAATAAACAGTGGTCTTAATATGCATGGCGTGTTGAAATGATTATTCTGCCATGTGGTCTGAATAGCAAATCTCTGCCACACCATCCTGTTTTTAATTTCATTATTGTAAAAAGTTAGATCAACCTTCTATGGTTGTTTATAACAGAAATTTAGCGATATGAAAACTTGTGTCACGTCTGTTTTTTTGTTAAGCCTCTAAAGGAGGTTAGTTTTGGAAACAGTGTAGATGATTGCTGTAAGTTGGGAAAGAGTGACAGAAGATTAGCACAACTCTGGTAAGTGGTGAGGGTGGTTGGAAGGAAGTAGAAAGCTCATTAGCAGATGACGAGGTTGAAATTTAGGCAACCCTGATTTGTTACAGAAAAACGATTGTTTAAGGCCACAGTCTGAGCTACGTAAAGGGCGTGGGGCTAATTTATGAGACAGGGGAGCAGTTAAAAGGCATCCCTTTCGAAATAGAGGGTGTTTGGGTTTTTCTGTGAGTGGCTGGTGCAGTAGAAGAGGAGCTCCTTGTTTCTCCAACAGAGGTAGGTTTGTTTTCAGCCCTGGCATTTGTAAGGTTACAAATATGTGGGGAAGAGATACTTGCTTTTGGAAGCTGTTCTCTTTTAGGATGAAATGTAGTGACATAGACAAGGGCAAAGAATCAATTTTATAAGAAACATCTCATGGTTAGTGTGAGATGTGGTCTAGGGGGCAGTTCTCTTTACAACAATGGCTCTTAGAGATTGGTTCCTCAGCTACAGAAGTGATTCTTTAAAACAAGAATCCAGAACAACTGAATTTTCTCAGGTTGATTTCAACCTATTACAGCATTATGTTTCCAGTATCATAGGTATTTAATTCCATGCTCCGGCAGCTCATAGGTCCCAACAGTATCTGTCAGGTAAAAACAGCCTCAGTTTAGAGGTCTGATTTTGAACAGAGGATCCCAAACCAGCTAGACGTGATTCATTTTTTGGGCCAAGGAGGACAATGGTGGTTAAGACTTTTCCTAGTTTTTGCATTTAGAAACAGGACATCCCACACCCTTTTCATCCTCATTTATTTAAAGATTAAGGATGATCGTTGTAGATGACAGGCTCTAGTGCCCTGGTGGCAATTGCAGATAAAGCACTGGGACAGCTGTGATATGAGGCTCTAAATATTTTTTAAAGTACACATTTCCACTGACCTTTGGCACAGTGCTATGAGGGATTGGGAGCAAACAGCCTTACTATTACTGCTCTGTGTGGGAAAGAAAGCCCTGTATTTTGGATTTTTTGCTTCTTTTTTTACAGTCTACTGGAAAGTCATGCCCCTAAAGACAAATGTTCTACACTCCTTACAACCTTGCCCAAGAGCCATGAGGGTTGTTTGGCCGCACTCATCTGCCCTTGACCTCTTCTCCATCTGCCTTGAAGAGGCCATAAATAGCTCTCATGGCCTTTCAATTAGCCAATGGGAATCAAATAAAATATACATGACAATTCTTCAGTCATTACCCTTGGGCAAAATATAGGGAGGGGGACCAAGCCATCCTCCTAGCCCTTTAGCACGGCAATGTGGGTGTGGCGGCACTGGGTCAGCTTGTAGCTGCACTGGTACAACTAGTTTCTTTTGACCAGATAATTCCTCCCCCATTGCTGGACAAGGCGAAAGGAGGGAGTGGGGGGCAAACACCCATACGCTTATGTTAGTGTTCAATACTTTTAGTGTTCTGAGGTGAAAGAGGTGAGGCCTAAACCACCTCAACCTTTGACTGAGGCAGTTAGAGTAAGCAGGAACGTTAGCAGCTAATAGCTGGCATGTACACATCATTGAAATCAAAGTGGAAAATAGAAGCCAAAGTCAATGGTGCTTTCAAAATCATGATCAAATGACATCACCTATTTCACATTTTCCAATGTTGTCTCAGACAATTGTCTGATGATATGCTGCATCTCCCATCTTTTTTTTTACAATCTTTATTTATTGAAAATTTAGCAATTAACAACTTGCAAATACAATTAGGCAACCTAGGAGGCGTCAAGAAAACATATGTGATACGCTGTGTCACACGTCGTGGTATAGAGTAACAAAGAAAAAGGCAAAAGGGAAGAAGGGTAGTGGGGACAAAGCCCAACAGTGAGCAAGCAGAAGAGAGGAGGAAAGCAGAGATGCACTTGTGCCATGTGCGAAGTGTGCATACGTGACCTCAACCAACCAACATACGTGGAACAGGGTCGCGCCTTTGGAAGATTGTGGATTGAACGTCACGTGGAAACCCACCCACGCAAGTGAGGACACCCCAACAGCACCAACAGGTAGTAGGGGGGAAGTGGGCTGAAAAGGTGAGGGCAGGAAGTGCTAGTGCAGGTGCATTAATAAAAAAATTATTAATGAGTGTTCGTGTATTCTGAATAAGAGGTTTGTGTACAAAATATAATAATGTAAAAAAATAATGCACACGTTTGAAAATGTGATTCCAATGAGTGGCCGCCAGTTTTCACAAACTGTACTTGCTAGTAGTTTAATATTCTGAAATGTTGAATATATGTTTGACTAATGCAGTAATATATCATATTAAAGGTTATGCATTATGTCCTAGCTTTATTAATTGTAGGACTTAACTTAGCAAATGTCTTGGCCTACTTACCAGGCCTCGCGTCAAAGCTGTATTTCTTAACTTTTAATAAATGGCTGTCCTAGAAAGTTAAACTGTGATTTTCCATTTTGCATTGTTTAAATGTGCTCACAACTGAAGGTTCTCTTGAGAACCGACTGCAAGAAGATGCTGTTCTTGCTAATGTAACATTTTGCGTGTAATGTGTGTAAGACTTACTTTCTCAGGAGGAGAACAATCGAGATAGTGACTGGAGTAGAAGCTGCAACAATATTGTTACCTGACAAACCGGATGATGAGGACATTGCAGGACAACCAATCAGTGACATGTGAACGGAGTAATAGTAGAATTCATAGATTTGGAGTTTTAGTTTTATTGGACAAATTGTGAACATACGATTAATTGACCAATTGGAATTTGGGAAATAGTTTTAGTGGCTTCAATTTAACAGTATTGCATGGGAGAGGGATAGCTTATTCTTGCCCATTTTGCCTCCTGACAAGAGATGTGCTTAACTTGAATACTTAAAGACTTTGCGTTTTCTAAATTTTGATGCTGAATCCACATACCTTGCTGGTCAACTGATGTCCTGAGGATGAAGACTGCCTCTGCTTGGTAATACTCACTGAGGCAAGATATTATCAATTAGACTGTTGATTATTATGCATATTTGCTTTTTCTTTCTAGGTACCAACTGCACTGTTTGATAGAACCATAGTTAGATGTTTTTCCAAATTGGTGTTACTAAATTGTTTTGCATGAAGCCCAACATGCTGATGCTGATCTGATGTTATTTAAGGATCCTCACGAATGACAAAATGCTAATAGGGAATTATGTTTGATGAATTTCTCTGCTAAATTCTCTTTGACGCAGTTGACTTTGCTATTAATTTGCACCGTAAACTTAGAATGTGTTGTAGTTTGATTAGATTGTTTTTTCTCCCGCTTTGGATAGCCAGTATTGTTTCTCTATGTGTTTCATTTGATTTTGAAATTAATCTACATGACCTTAACATTGTTATTATAGGGAAATAAATGTTTTAACCTGTACTAAATGGTGTGGTTATTCATGACTGAAAGATCTTGGTTCGTGACAATTACTGACTCCATTGATGATTACTGTTTTTGATTGTTGTTGATTATTGATATTGTTTATTGATTATTGATTATTGATCTGCTATGGTAAAAACATCTTAACTGTGAGTCAAAAGGTTCATCAACCTATTCGCGTCCCCTTGAAAGTATACTTATTGAGGTCAGACACACTAAAAGAGATGGTAGCAGTGGCAATGCTTAGTCTCCTTCATAGCTTATCATAGACGTCTGGCACAGGGTAGCAGGTGTTAACAGTGTTGGTAAAGAGGGGTGAAGGTTTGTCTCCATAAGAGCCCATGATAGATGTCCAGTGCCAGTAACAGAGGTGAAGGTTCATTATTATTGAGAGTTGGATTTTGTTTTTCAATTATGATAATTGGAGAGAAAATGTTCCCTTAAGCCCAGAAACACTTTCCCAGAATCCTGGCTCCTGCTAATGGTTGTTTGAGGATGTTCTTGGCGTTCTAGTGACAGTGTGAATGAAGTAGTTTGCGCTTGCACAGCTTATGCAAATCAAAGGTGAATCGTGAGGTTTGTGAGGGTTTAGGGAGTTTGCGTACTCCAAATGAAGTTGTAGAAGGAGTTTGCGTACTCCGCAGTGTGAGAGTAGGGAAGTCATCGAACTTCATGTGTGTGTGGCGCTTTGTGCTAAAAAATTGCCCACGTGGTTGTTGATGTAGGGACCCTGCTTGGTCTAAGACTCTGGAGTATATTGAAAAGTGTATGAGACACTTGGTTTTATGTTGTGATCTGTCTGGTTTAATAGGTTGATCGGGCATGGTCGACAAGTCAGAGTGTGAGTCAAAGTGAGTGAAAGAAAATTTCGACTGAGATCTGGCGAGTCCAATGTGCACCAGGACAGACCCATTGATCAGTCGAGAGTAAAATTTGCAGGTAGAATTTTGCTCGCGAATCTGGGAGACCAAGAAAGAAGGAGTAGCTGTTAGTGCAAGAGCCGTCAATGAAAAATCCATAAGGTTTCTCAAGTGATTGTGTTACCTTTCCTGTAGTGAACCAGCAGATTTGTTTTTTGGTTTTTGATTAGTGCTCGCAATTTTTGCATTAGTTTGTTTGAATCGGTATTTGGGAGGACAAGCCCCAAGACTTTGTCAGCTGCAGCACATGTGAGTGTGACATCATTGGAGTCATGCTGGTATAGGTCGGTTAGTGAGAAGGGTTGCGCATGGATTGGTAGCCGTCCGTGAGAAGCAATTGGTTGAGAGGGCAGGTGAAAGGAATCTTGGGATTAAAAGTCACTTCCCTATTTGATTTTGAATAACAAAAAGGTCAAAAAGATGAACATTTTCAAAGCTTTAAAGAGTGCCTTTAGGGGAGATACATATATTACGAGTATAGGCGAGGCTACACCGCCAGAAAATACACAAGCTTACATTGTAATGGAAGAGAAATGTGTCGCGCATTGTCTTTGGCTAAAGCGATGGTGCAAATTGTCAGAGAAGGATGGGAACTTAGCATTGCCTACAAATAGGACGTTTAATTTGAGGGTTTTGGAGCATTTAAGGATGGTGCAATATGAATCGAAGCCCCTTCCGAGACAAGCACAGTTTGAGGGATTAGTGATTTGGGAGCTAGTAGCCAGACAGCAACAGCAACACAAATTCAAGAGGAGAATGAGAAAGGCAGAAAAGACTTTAACAGAGGCTAGATGGGAAAGTGATCAGAGAGTTTGGAGTATGGCGACTTTGCACGGAATTAAGTTGTTTACTGCAATTATGCAGGACAATGAGGAGGAAGGAAGGAAAGCTACTAGAAAAACTAACACAAGTCCATCCGAAAGTAGGGAGGCTAGAAAGTCTTCAATGGTGGAGGAGGAATCAGATGATGATGAGTTTATTACAGGGTGATTGAGAAATTGCCCAACACCATATACAGCACATGAGAGCGGTCCAAGTACCAGTGCTGATCCGACAGCCCTGACACAGGTTAATGGGATGGTGAGTCCGATGCAGGTTAATGCTAGCCTGACACGGAATGCAATGCAGAGTGGTCTTAATGTGCTTCTAGTCCTGTAGTGCAAAAGCAGATGCAACCGCCACAGGTTCAGAGAATTTATCCTGATGTGCCCATTATGGGAACGACTTTGAACTTCGTGGTGCCTACGGAACAGATTTACTCAAGACCGATGTTGGTTCAGACTGAGCCAGCTCAATGTTTACTGCCCTAAGTGCAGCTGCAGGTAATTCCAAGAATCACTCCAGTAACAGGCATACAGTCAGATATGACTACGATGATGAATCAGAATATGGGAGTTACTCTCCCACAGAGTGTAAGTGCCAGAACAGCCCCATATGCTGTATCACTACCTGTTACTGTTGGTCGAGCCATATCCTTATTTGCACAGAAGGAAACGACTGTAGGTGAACAGGGAGCCATGTCCCAGAGTATAATGAGGGGAGGTCCTAATAAAGATGCTTGAATAGTCTCTCCTGTGGTACAGACGTTTGACGGATCAAGATCATTGTTAGACCTTAGTCCATTCAGACCCTGAGTGCAGTTGAACAGCAGGTGCCACCAGTCCAAGCAAGTAATATTTTGCTGCAAGGATTGACAGCTCAGCAGTTGACTGAATGGTTAGACAAGCTGAATACCCCGCAGAGTGTTCCTAAAGGAGAGGAGTGTTTGAATTATGGTAGGCTAACATGGAAGCGGGTGAATCAGTGAGGGAACTATGGAGGTGAACAGGTTAAAGTCCTACACAAAGGCAGAATTTAGATATTTGTGCCCAAAGATTATGAGGAAAGTGAGCAATGTATATCAGAAATGAGCAGACTTGGAAGAGAAGTGCGGCATAGAAATAGAGAAAACGAAGCATTAGAAAAGGAGTTACACATTACGTTTTGAGGCTAAGGATTTTGAACACATGAGATCTGCCGGAATGAAGGCACACCTTAAGCTATTGCTTCAAAGTGCCCAGACCTATGGAGCATTAGACAAGTGGGAAGGCAGGTGGATGTAGAAAAGAGACAAGAGAAAAAGGGATTCTGTGGAGCTGACTGCAAATGTGCAGCAGGATAAAGATCCAGTGCAAATTTTACCAGTGAGAGAGATTTCAGGTGGAAATTGTGTTCATGTCCTGTGGAGCAGAGGTGACATTCTATTGTTTACAAATGATTATCCAAAATTGAGAGATAAGCCAGAAGAGTGGTATCAGCAGACAGACAGGTCTGTGAAGCTTGCAAAGTGCCTATGGGAGGACTTGAACACATTACTAGAGATAGTGGTTCCAGCTGATCTGTGGATCGAGTGAAAGTGGAGTGTAGATTGGCCAACAAGCGAACCGGAGAGAGACAAGAATACAGGTGCACCATCTCCTAAGGTAATGAAATAATACCATAAGGTGATTGAATTTTTGAAAATGAGGATTTCGCCCAAGAATATTATTGGCAGTGGATTGACAAGTCAGCTCAGGAACCAAAGGAGTCAATATATGCATATTGTGAGAGATTGTTGCAGGCGTTCAAACATTACAATGGTACAGAAACAATTGAGGAAAAAGACATGTTCCATTTTGTGTTCAGATTTGTGGAAGGGTTGAGACCTGAAATTAGCCAGATGATTAAGAGTCATTTGATTTGCTGGCAAGCAAAGCCGATTGATGAGGTGTTACAGTATGTGAAATACTGTAGTGATGAGATTGAGTTGAAGCACAAAAAGTTGAAAGAGAAGGTGATGGTGATGCAGATTAAAGCAGCTCAAACAGGAGCGCAAGGGAATTTGCCGCAGCAGTTACTGCAGCAGCAGCAGGGAAACATGATGTTTCAGCCCCAGATGAGAGGTAGAGGTTGTGGAGGTAATGTGCACTGTGGTCCAGACCTAGGTACTGTAGGGGTTCAGAATGGTGTGCAGGGAATGAAGAAGTTATTGCCATGTCACATTTGCGGAGCCATTTGACATTGGAAACAGGAGTATTCAATGATGGTGCAGGAAGGTGTCGGTCTGCAGAGTAATGACATCACTCCATTCCAGAACATGAGGGGACCGAGAGTGAGAGGTCCAAATCCAAATTTTCATGATAATGTGAATTATATCCAGAATTTGCAACACCCATGCAGCAGGTGCAAACGCCATGTGTACAAATGACACAGTTGCAGCCAATGCAACAGCCTGTTCCCATGGTACCTAGACAGAAAATTAAAATACCTCAAGCCCCAATGGAACAGCAACAGATTATGCTTTCTCAACAGGTCACAGGCCAGAGGCTTAACCAAAGTACTAAGACACTGCATCAATTCTGGTTACACAGTGAGAGTGGAATAAATGATGATTGGATAAGCGACAGTTCAGATGAGGAGCCGTGTGTGCTTGCAACCTCCTTAGAAGTAGATCAAAGAGGTCCCTATGTGAAGGGAAAGGTAATGGGTCACAGAGTTTCATTCTTGGTTCACACAGGAGCTACACGCTCTACAGTGAAGAGTGCAGAAGTTCCAAATTTGCCCCTTTCAGGTAGAACAGTTCAGATTGTAGGAGTGGCACATCAATATTTGACCAACCCGATTACAGAACCAGTTCAGGTTAAAATTGGCAACTTTCAGGGATTGCACAAATTTATAGTCTATATTAAAGTCTGGTAACAAAATGTTCGAATACTTTTTCAAATGATGGAATTGAGATTCAGACGAATAGTGATGATGAAGATGACCAAGCGCCAGAGATAGAAGGTAAGACTACAAATGAGGAGTACCCACTGATTGAATTTTTCCCGATGTTCGCATTGAAGGAGCTTCACCCTGATTTGCGGGGAACGTTTTAGGAGAAAGTATGGGATTTGACAGGAAAAGAAGTTGGTCTGACAAAGGGAGTTGAGCCAGTTAAAGTTAATGTAAAGCCGAATGCAGTTTTTCCTCAACTTCCACAGGACCACATGCTGCAGGATGTCCTTATGAAAGTTCCCAGATAACAGTAGACTTTGTAAAACAGGGTTTTTTTAAGGAAGTATTGTGCAGTCCATGTAATTCACTGATAATGGGTTTGCAAAAGCCCTGTGGGAAAGTTCAAATTGTCAAGGATTTGAGAAAAATAAATGTGATTGTGGTGAAATGTTGTCCCGTGGTGCCAAATCCAGCTGTGATAATGTTTCAGATTCCATGTGATGCTGAGTGGTTCAAGGTCATTGATTTGTTGCAAGCCTTCTTTTCTGTGTCTCTTCATGAGGATATCCAATTTCTCTCTTTGTTTCAAATTTCTGGATTGAGTTTACTGCTGGTGCAGAATTCCTCAAGGGTTTTCAGAGTCACCTTCCATATTTGATCAGATTTTGAAAAAGAATTTGGAGTCATTGGAATTGCCTTTCCAATCGAACTTGGTGCAGTACATTGATGACTTGCTGATTGCGTCCAAAACAAGGGAAGAGTGCAAGTATGATACAATTGCCCTATTGAACCATCTGGAAAAAGAATGGCCACAAAGTGTCTCCCCTTAAATTGGAACACTGTCAGAAAGTAATGAAATACTTGGGTCACCAGATTGAGAAGGGATCAAGAAAGATATCCAGAGAAAGGATTACAGCCATAATGCAGACAAATGCCCTGACCACACAGAGAGATGTCAGAGTGTTTTTAGGGATGGTAGTCTACTGTCGCCAATGGATTCAAATTTTTTCAGTCATTTCGAGACCATTGCAGAAGCTGACTCATAAGGAAGTCACTGATCCTATAGTATTAGACCAGACTGGAATGAAAGCGTTCACTGAATTGAGAGAGAGTCTGTTCAAGGCTCCAGTGTTGGGTATGCCTGGTTACACGAAACCTTTCACATTGTTTTGTCATGACCGTGATGCATGATCTTTGTCTGTCTTGACACAGGTCTATGGAGGCGTAAATCACCCAGTAGCATATTTTCCAGCTACTTTGGAACCAGTTGCAGCAGCCTTACCAGGTTGCTTCCCTGCAGTTCCAGCTGTTGGTCAAAGCCTTGCACAGTGTGAAGGCATTGTGATGGGACACCCCCTGACTGTAATGGTCCCTCACTCTATTGAAATTCTACTTACAAGGAACAAAACCCAATATTTGACTGGTGCAAGATTGCCCAGATATGAAACAAGTATTCTAGGTTCAACAAATGTGTCAATGAAAAGATGTACAGTGCTAAACCCGGCAACTTTACTTCAAAAGGAAAATGTTGAAATTCAATAAGTGCAGGATGTTGAGCATGATTGTCTTGAAGTAACTGACTTGTGCACTAAACCGAGACCTGACATTAGAGACACCTGATTGGAAGAAAAAGACCAAATTACCTTTGTTGATCGTTCTTGTCTGAGAGAGAATGCAGGGACACTGAGAGCAGGATATGCTATGTGCACAATTACTGGTATTAAGGAAGCTTCTTGGCTTCGAGGAGTGTATTCTGTCTGTCGATACAGCGCCACTCACCTGGAAAGCAGGATGTCTGCAGGGGTGATGGTATACCCCCTGACCTCCTGGAACACCTCTCGGCACTTGCTGGTGGACACAGAAACCCCGGCAGGTGTCCCAAAAGGAAAGGGGGAGTGAAAGAGACAAAACACTGCCACGTCTTGCCGATCCAGCCAGGCACCCTGTATCTTCGGGGGGCAGGTCATTGTTGACAGAGTGATAGTAGAGTTAGTACACCCAACTTCCTTGAAACTGAATCTCTCTTTCTGATATGGCCATGGGAGCGATAGAAGAACACCAGGATGCTCCAGCACTTTTCTTGGATAATAATAACTGTTGGCACAATTACTGACACTGCATTACCAAAAATCCAAACTGAGTACCATGACAGTAAGTACTGCAACACTAGGGATGGCTTCACAGAGATTCACTGTTGCACATTACAGTTAGAACAACAATGGTTGCACTTATCATGCACAAGAAAGACAAACAAGGGCACTAATTATACCACATACAACTTTCCTGCATGCATAGGGTTAAACTAAAAGGAACAAAAACAATCCAAAAAATACAAATGTCCACTCTGGGTTTAAACTGTTAGGGTGGCACAGTTTGGTTTGGTTTCACTGTGTGTGTGAAAAACCCTTTAAAAGCAAATTCCTCAAACCTGAAACACAGGCATGAGTGACACAATTTAAATCCAAGAGTTATGCTATTAGAGAAAGAAAAGTCATGTAAATGCTCTTTTAAAATTGCACTGTCACTTTTTGTAGTACTTGAGCTCAAGCAGATTTCTTGAAGCACATTTAGGCAAGTAACTACAATAATAATATAGAATGTTCAGAAATGCATTTGTCTCTTCAAGATAAGCACTCTGCCAAAATACGAGGTCTGAAATACACCAGCTGTTCTAGGAAAGCGCGGCGATCAAAGAACAAATTCCCTGGAGAATACTAGTCACTTAGCTGCAGTCTTTTCCGGAGTGCTGGAGGAATGCCTGGTGTCAGCTGGTACAGGAACGAAGAAAAGAATTGCCTCAAAAGTCCTGAATACGAGGATGACAGCAGGGGCTGGACTGCCAAATCAGATGCTGAGATCAGGATGCAAAACAAAGCCAAACAGGGAGCCATGCTTCACTCTGCTATTTATAGCCAATCAGGAAATCAGTTGAGTTTCCACATGTGGATGAGTCACCACACCGAATTAGAAGCACATGTCTACACAGCACCAAATTAGAAGCACATGTCTACACCTGCTCACATTAGCAAACAAGCTTTGGTCAAACAAGCATTGATAAAACCAATTGTGTAACACAGCACAGCATTTAGAAACATGAAGGTTTAACCAAGAACAGAGATATGATTTAACCCTAATCCCTAGGGATGGTGACAGATAACGCATGAGGCACTTTGGGGATTCCTGACACTGCCCAAGTGGCGGAACTGGTAGCCTTTACGAGGGCGTGCCATGTTTCTGCGCAGCTGAAAGTCACAGTCTATACGGATAGCCAGTATGGATTTGGAATAGTCCATGATTTTGGCCAGTTGTGGTCACAGAGAGGTTTCATGACCTCTTCTTGTTCACCAGTGAGAAATGGTGAGAGGATTAAGGAACTGTTACATGCTATTCAAATGCCTGAAAAGATTGCCGTGGTGAAATGCAGTGCACATCTGAAGTTGGATCAAGTCGCAAGGTTTTGTGCTTTGAACTGTATATCATTCAAAGACAAGTGGGAACTGTTATCTGAAGAAGATGAAACATGTCCGAGCTATGCACTGAAAGTAATTGATACCTTGGAGGAATTGAAAATGTTGCAGAATAATGCTGACAGGGAGGAAAAACGTTCATGGAGCAAAATGAAATGTGTGCAAAGACTAGATGAATTGTGGGTTTCAGAAGACGGTCAATTGTTTTTGCCAAATAGCCTGTTGTCTCAAATGGCGAGGTAGTATCATGGTGAAGCACATATTAGGAGGGATGCCATGATTCTATTGATCAAACATGATTGTTTTAACCCAAAGTTTAGAAAAGTTACTGAAGCAGTTTGCTATCGTTGTGTCATTTGCAAACAGTTGAATGCAGGAAAAGGGACAGTGTTTAATTTGAGCCACATTGGAAAAGCGGGAGGTCCATTCAGCAGAATGCAGATTGACTTTATGTAATGCCTCGCTCTGACGCGGCGTCTCTTTCTGTCCTCGCGGGTGGAACGCGCTACCGATATTCGGAGCGCCGTTCCCTGCGTTTTTTGACTATGCTTTCTGGGAAGCATATATTTCGCTTCCGGACGCGCTACACTTACTTGTAGCCTTTTTTCTTCTTGGTGGTGTTTTTTTTGTTGGTCCTTTTGCCTGTCTCTATCCATGTTGTGCCCATCTTGTCTTCTTCGTGTTTTTGTCCCAGCATGCTCTGTTTTTCTTTTATACTACTTCCTTTTTCCTATACTGGTCTATGGGCTTTTCCCAATCCAAGATGGTGTTACTTCCCTTTCCTGTGATGTCACTTCCCTTTTCCCAGTATATAAGTCAGTCAGTCTTGTTCCTCCTTGCGTTGCAAACACTTCTTTCTGGTTGTGCTGTTCGCTCCTGTTCTTTGTTCCTGCTTTTTGCCTTGGGAGATTTTTGCCTGTTCCTTGTTCCTGCTTATGCCTTGGGAGATTTTTGCCTGTCTTTGTTCCTGCTTTTGCCTTGGGAGATTTTTACCTGTTCCTTTTTTCCTGCCTTTTACCCTGGATACTGCCTATTTTTGTTTCCTGTTGTCAAGTCCTGTTTTTTCTTGTTTTCCTTCAGGAGTTCCTGTTAGAGGTTTTTTCCCCAGTGTTGGGGTTTTTTCCCTCTGGGACTCCTTCTGGAGGGTACGGTCTGCTTTGGCGTAGCCTGTCAAGCGGCACCGTGGCTACTAGAAGGGGTCACCCTTATCGGGGAGTATCCAGGACCTGTAGAAGACTTGGTGTATTCGCCAATCCGAAATCCAGAGGTGAGAAGTCCAGCGCAGTTTGTGACAGATTGCAACGCCAAAAGATTCTGCGTTGCGAAAGCGCCATGGAAGATCCACAGGGAGAGGCGTCAGAAAATGCTCAAGCCATGTTACAGACTGTCCAACAACAAGCCCAAGAGTTACAATAGTTACGGGCAGAGAACACTGCGCTACGACAGGTCTTGTCTTCCCAATCAATGGACATACCACCCGTATCTGCTACTATTCCTCGATATTCCGGAGATCCTTTAAAGATGAAGGAATTTTTGGACGCCCTGACGGTTTTCTTTGCTTTTCGTTCACTCCAGTTTTCTTCGGATAAGGCTAAGGTGGGCTATCTGATCAGCGCCTTGTCTGGTCCAGCGCTTGCTTGGGTGACCCCTCTGGTTTCTGCAGATGACCCAGTCCTGGCTAACTATTCCGCTTTCCTGACTGTTTTCAAACAAATGTTTGAGACACCTGGGGTAGAAGCAGCAGCTGAAGAAGCCTTATGTGACATTCAGCAGGGTAATCAGGATGTACTGCAGTATATAACCCGCTTCAAACAGCTGGCAGCTGAAACCTCCTGGGTAGAACGCACCTTTGTAACCCTTTTCCGCCGAGACCTGCGTGAAGAAATTAAAGATGAGCTTGTACACTCTTCTCCAGCTTGTTCTTTGAAAGAATTAATGGATCAATCTATGAACATCGAGTATAAACTTTGAGAGCGCAAGATGGAAAGATGTAGAACTAGAGCTCCATACCAGTCCGGTACCTTCCGTGCTAGCAGTCGGCGAACAGAAGATAGTCCATCTGAAGCCTCTCCACCTCCCCATGAAGAGCCCATGCAGATAGATCTGGTTCGTGGGCCATTGACAGAGTCAGAAAGGGAGGAACGACGACGAAGGGGACTTTGCCTATACTGTGGTAAGGCTGGCCACCTGATCCGTAGTTGTCCGGTACGTCCCTCAAGGCCTGCGGGGAACGCCAGCTCCCGTCCCCTGTAAGGAGGAAGGAGACGGGAGGAGCTGAAGTACCATCAATATGTTCCTCCAAAGAAAGCATGTCCACCCTGTTTATCCTCTCGGTCAAGTTACAAAGTTCAAGAAGAACATCTTCTGGCTCTCCTTGACTGTGGAGCCAGTGGACTCTATCTGGATGAGACCTGGGCTACGAGTAAAGGAATTCCCCGCATTCCTAAGGAAACTCCTGAGCAGGTTCACACAGTGGATGGCTCTCCGTTAACCTCAGGACCTGTGGTGGCCTCAACTCCTACTCTTTGTTTGACATTTGGGGGGCATCAAGAACACGTTGCCTTTGATCTCATAGCCTCACCAAATCACATCATGATTTTGGGAATTCCCTGGTTAGCCCGACACAACCCCTATATCAATTGGGAAACACGAACTATATCCCTAACGTCTTCATTTTGTCAACAGAATTGTTATTCCACTACTTCTTATTGGACTCCAAAAAGGTCCTGTCAGTCAACTAAGGATAACACTAACTCTATCAATATTATGCAGGGGGTTCCAGATTGTTATCAGGAATATATCAGGATTTTTCAGAAACCTAGTAATCCTATTTTGCCACCTCATCGCAGTTATGACTGTGCTATTCCTTTGATTCCTGATGAAGTCGTCCCCTTCGGTCGAATGTATTCTCTGACAGACCAAGAAAAGAAGGTGCTAAGGGAATATTTAGAAGACAACTTACACAATGGTTTGATTGTTCCTTCCACATCCCCCGCTGGGGCTCCTCTCTTCTTCGTCCCAAAGAAGACTAAGGATCTGCGTCCTTGTGTGGACTTTCGTGAACTCAACAGAATAACGATTAAGGATCGATATCCACTGCCTTTAATCAGAGATATATTGGATGCCATTCAAGGAGCCAAGATATTTACTAAATTAGACTTACGGGGTGCCTATCATCTCCTTCGGATCAAGGAAGGAGATGAATGGAAGACTGCGTTCCGTACCCCTTTTAGGCACTATGAGTATCGTGTTATGCCCTTTGGACTGACCAATGCCCCTTCTGTTTTTCAACGATTTATGGATTCAGTGTTCTCTGATGTACTCAATCAATATGTAGTAATTTATTTGGATGATATCTTGATATATTCCCGTGATCCTGCGCACCATGTAGATCATGTCCTGCAAGTCCTGGAAAGACTCAAGAAGAACAAATTGTTTTGTAAACCTGAGAAGTGCGAGTTCCATAAATCTGAAGTAAGGTATCTCGGGTTTTGTATTAATCAACACGGAATATCCATGGATCCTGACAAGGTCAGTGCCATATTAGATTGGCCTTCTCCAACGTCCATTAAAGAAACGCAATGTTTTCTTGGTTTATCAAACTTTTATCGTCAGTTTATTCATAACTTTGCCCACCTAAAAAGTTTCATAACACAAACAATTAAGAAAGAGAACCTGAAGAAGGGTTTCATTTGGACAAAGGAGGCTGAAAGTGCGTTTCAAGAATTAAAGACAGCCTTTACCCAAGCACCCGTGTTGCGTCATCCTGACAATACCAAGAAATTTACCGTCGAGACTGATGCCTCAGACAGAGCTATTGTAGCAGTTCTGCTGCAGAAGCAAGACAATGATGGATTGGAACATCCTATCTTTTATCTGTCTCATATTCTATCAGAGGCTGAACGAAATTATTCTGTACTGGAATGTGAACTACTCGCTCTCAAAGTAGCTTGTAAGGAATGGAGGCATTTCCTGATGGGTTCCAGAGAGCCTTTTGAAGCTAGGACTGATCACTGTAATCTCCAGTGTCTTCGGAGCTTTCAGTGTCGCAACAGTCGTCAGGCTCAATGGGCTTTCTTCTTTAGCCAGTACGATTTCGTGATCACGTACATACCTGGTTCCCAGAATTTAGTGGCAGATGCCTTATCCCGCAGATATCCTGACATAGCCCAGAACTCCTCTCCACATCTTATTGAGGCTAGCAGGATCATCGGAGCTACTCAATCTTTTCAAGAACGCATTCAATCTGAGTACCAGTTTCTGTCTGCTTCAGAATGGGATAAAGTGACTCCTTTTTTGCAGAAGAAGGACAGCTACTTCTATTATCAACATGCTCTTTTCCTACCTACCAAGAAAGTGCAGACAGAAGCCCTGAAAATGTGCCATGATTCTCCTATAGCCGGTCATCGGGGTATCAGGAAGACCCAGGAGCTGCTTCAGCGATCTTTTTGGTGGCCTTCGCTAAAGAAAGACACTGAAACCTATGTGTCAGCATGCCCAGTCTGTGCCCAGACTAAGACACCCCGAACTAAGGTGGCAAGTTTATTAAGACCTTTATCGGTTCCTTCCACTCCTTGGTGTACTCTATCCATGGATTTCATATGCTCTCTACCTACCTCCTCTGGTAACCAAGTAATCATGGTGACCGTAGATTCATTCACCAAGATGGCCCATTTTTCAGCCTTGAAGAAACAACCAACGGCCCCAGAAATGAGTCGCATTTTTATACGGGATATTTTTCGCCTCCATGGTCTTCCTCAAGAGGTCATTTCGGACAGAGGACCTCAATATGTATCACGTTTCTGGAGAGCCTTCTGTGCCTTCTTTAACATTGAGATTTCTTTATCCTCGGGTTTCCATCCACAAACGAATGGGCAAACTGAACGAGTGAATCAAGAACTTCAGCAGTATCTGAGATGTTACTGTAATGCCACACAAAGCAATTGGTCGGAATATCTTGCTCTTGCCGAGTTCTCCTATAACAACACAATACATAGTGCGACCAAGACCACACCCTTTTATTGTACTTATGGATTTCATCCGAGGACTTTCACTACTGTTTCTCGAACATCCTCTTCTGTGCCTGCAGTCACTTCTTTTTCACGACTGATCCGTCGAATCCAGGGCCTGCTTCACACAACTCTCCTAGCTTCAAAACAAGCTATGAAGCGAAAGGCGGATCGTTATCGCCAAGCCGCACCTTTGTATCAAGTGGGCCACAAGGTATGGCTTTCTTCCAGATTTCTACCATCCCGGTTCTCCACCAATAAGTTCAAACCACGTTTTTATGGACCCTTTCGAATTTCGCACATCCTGAATCCTGTAGTTGTGCGTCTCCGCTTACCTCATACCTGGAGGGTTCATCCTGTTTTCCATGTGTCCCAGTTAAAACCCTTTGTTCCTGATCCTTACCATCATCAGTTCCAACGTCCACCTCCTCTGTCTATCAACGGACAGCCTGAGTATGAAGTCCAGGAGATCTGTGATTCCAGAATTTTTCGACGCAAGCTACAGTTTTTGGTCCATTGGAAAGGATACCCCCTCAGTGACTGTTCTTGGAAGGATGCTTCCTCCGTCCATGCTCCCCGTTTGGTTCGCCTGTTTTTTGACAATCATCCTGACAAACCTGGTGCCTCGGGGAGGGGACCTACTGTAACGCCGCGCTCTGACGCGGCGTCTCTATCTGTCCTCGCGGGTGGAACGCGCTACCGATATTCGGAGCGCCGTTCCCCGCGTTTTTTGACTATGCTTTCTGGGAAGCATATATTTAGCTTCCGGACGCGCTACACTTACTAGTAGCCTTTTTTTTTCTTGGTGGTGGGTTTTTTGTTGGTCCCTTTGCCTGTCTCTATCCATGTTGTGCCCATCTTGTCTTCTTTGTGTTTTTGTCCCAGCATGCTCTGTTTTTCTTTTATACTACTTCCTTTTTCCTATACTGGTCTATGGGCTTTTCCCAATCCAAGATGGTGTTACTTTCCTTTCCTGTGATGTCACTTCCCTTTTCCCAGTATATAAGTCAGTCAGTCTTGTTCCTCCTTGCGTTGCAAACACTTCCATCTGGTTGTGCTGTTCGCTCCTTTTCTTTGTTCCTGCTTTTTGCCTTGGGAGATTTTTGCCTGTTCCTTGTTCCTGCTTATGCTTTGGGAGATTTTTGCCTGACTTTGTTCCTGCTTTTGCCTTGGGAGATTTTTACCTGTTCCTTTTTTCCTGCCTTTTACCCTGGATACTGCCTATTTTTGTTTCCTGTTGTCAAGTCCTGTTTTTTCTTGTTTTCCTTCAGGAGTTCCTGTTAGAGGTTTTTTCCCCAGTGTTGGGTTTTTTTCCCTCTGGGACTCCTTCTGGAGGGTACGGTCTGCTTTGGCGCAGCCTGTCAAGCGGCACCGTGGCTACTAGAAGGGGTCACCCTTATCGGGGAGTATCCAGGACCTGTAGAAGACTTGGTGTATTCGCCAATCCGAAATCCAGAGGTGAGAAGTCCAGCGCAGTTCGTGACATTTTATTGAGATGCGTGTTTGTGGAGGTTTGAGATATGTTTTGGAGATTGTGTGCATTTTTAGTCACTGGACTGAAGCGTAACCTACACGAAGAAATGATAGTCTCACAGTAGCTAAACTACTGCTTAGGGAACTGATACCGCGTTCTAGGTTTCCAATCTCTTTAGAATCAAATAGGGGAAGTCACTTCAACAATGAAGTAATTAAATTACTATGTGCAGCATTGAACATTGAGGAGAAGATGCATTCTAGTTACCGCCCTGAAGCATCAGGACTAGTGGTACAGATGTATGGTACCTTGAAGTCAAGAGTTGCAAAGATGTGTGCATCCACGAATTTGAAATGGCCTGACGCATTGCCTTTAGTGGTGATGTCAATGAGAAACACACCCGACAGAAAGGCAGGATTGTCGCTGCATGAAATCCTCAAGGGCCGAGCCAGGAGGTTGCCAGTGGTGCCTGCAAATGCATTTGTCAACATTACAGATGATATGGTGTTGGACTACTACAAAGGTCTGGCTGATATGATTCGCTCTTTTTCTCAGCAGGTGGAAGCCACCACACTGTCACCGATCCATGACCCAGGGCACAATCTGAGAGCTGGAGACTGGGTTGTGGTCCGGAAACACATGAGGAAAACGTGTTTGGAGCCTCGTTGGAAAGGACCTTATCATGTAGTTCTGACAACTACCACAGCTGTGAAGTGCGCTGGAATTCCGAACTGGATTCATGTGAGTCATACGAAGAAAGTGGCATGTCCACTGGATCATGAGGAAGATGAGTTCAGAGTACCAACAACAGCGAAACAACTCTCAGGGCCAGAAAGAGAACAATGAGGAACTGAGACCGGATCTGAGCCCGTTGAGGACCGTTCAGTCACTCCTGTGAGAAACGAAGAAGAAGACCTCCATGAGGGGGACGGAGAGCCTATCTCAATTGAGGCAGCAGGAGAGCCGAGTCAGAGGAGACAAACAGAGCAATTGCCAGACACAGAGTGGAAAGATCAAAGCCATTGTGATCTGACTCCTCCTGAACCGATTGCAGGTCCGTCAAGAGAAAACAACGCAGAATAGGGGGAAGGTTCGAGTTCGACTCTGAAGAGAACATTGACAAAGGATCCACTGAAAGGAGATAAGTGTCCGGTGTCACAAGCAGAAAGAGAAAAGGAAGTGGTTGTTGAGACAACAATCGAGGAAGAACTAGATACAACAAGGAGAGAAGATCTGAGTGAAGCAGAATTGAATGGTGATCGAAAGTTGAAAAGAAAGAGAATAACAAGTCAGAGATACGCAGGTCCTGAATGGGCTTCTGCAACTACAAGTGAGTGGCAACAAGAGTTTTTGTCTTTTTGTTTTGATGGAGATTTTCCGGGTCAATATTTTGGTACTTGAAGGAAACTGATGAACTGAACTGTTGAAACAAACTTCAGAGAAAATGTTTCAAAAAGGGACTGTTAAAAGTAACCGGAAGAGACATTGATATCCTGATTTGACTTTTGAAACCTGATTTTGAAAAGCTGCTTACCGATTTTTGACAAGGGATCCTTGAAGTGAGACTGAAAGCTGTAAATACCTACTGAAAGAAGAATTGTCTATTTTTTATTTTTGCTGGAGTTTTTCTAAAATTTCTTCTGCTTTCTGATTCTTTATAGATCATGAGTAGCATTAGCCAACAGGGCGGAAATACAAGGCGCTGTAAATATATGAGTATTGGTTTGGCGATTATGTGTTGGAAATTGTTTGTGGTGTTGATTGTGGGTATGTCTGCTCTTGATAAGAGTGAAGCCAACCATACTTCTGCTTTTGAGACAATTACTGCACTAACGGCAATAGAAAGGTTTAGGTTAGATGAGAAATATTTGCATGGGGATAATAATGCGCAAGGAGAACTTTCTTCTAATGTCTTCCATCGCTTATTGAGTGAGTATGTTGAGACGATGGATGTGAGGAATTGTTGTGTGTGTACGCAGATTCCTTCTTCAGTTGAGGAAGGACTTACATATCATAGCTTGCCATTAACCTATGGAATAAGTTGTAGCCTGTTTCTAACAAGATTTTATAACCAGGAGTACATTCATTATTTTTATTCAAACTATGACATCATGTTTTCGTTTGTCCCTATAATTAGATACTGGAATAGAGTAGCTAGAGATAAAGACATGGTAATAGTTAAAGGTTTCTTTGAACCTACATTGACGTTTGGCACAGCTTATGCGTATAGGAATAATCTGCCATGCTTGCTTACACCTTTAGAGAAAAGCTTCTTAGATCACAGAGATGACAGGAGAAAGGCATTGAAGGAGAAGTTAGAAAAAGGCTTAGAGAAAAGAACTTACAGGAATGATAGTGCTTATAGTGCAATTAAAACATAAGGTAAATTAGCTTTAGATGCGCAACATGTGGGGAAACTTTGTATATACAGGCCTAAATCACACACTGACACTTTATTTGTGGGAACGAGTGAATGTAAGCATGTGTTTTTGTTTCAGAGTGAACTGACGTTTATGTTGAATGCACAGGCCCCGGCGATTCCCAGAATTTATTATATCTGTGGTCTAAATGCTTATTACCGTCTTCCAAGAGGATGGCATGGGACATGTTATTTCGGAATAGTTTTCCCAAAGATTTATCAAATGGATGATTTGAAGAAGTTTCCGAAAGTGACTGAACTACGTCATATGAGAGAGAGGAGGGAGTCCTCTTCTGGTATAGTGGGAGATATAATTGGAACAGTGATTCCTTCAGTGGGAGTCATTCTGAATTCGATAAAGATTTGAAAGTTGTCTAATATTGTGGATAACATGCTGACATATTTTTCAGGGGCCATACTCCTGATAGATACTGAGTTAGCTGCTGATAGAGCTATGACTCTTCAGACTCGTCTTGCTTTAGTCATTCTTTTAGAGAAGGATGGTGGAGTTTATAGAATGATTCATTCTAGGCCTTGTTGTTCATATATTCCTGATAATAGTAAAGAAATTAGGGGTTTAATGACTATTCTGACTAATGAAAGTGCTGACTTGAAAGAATTGAAAGAACCAGGTGTTTGGGAAAAGATTGGCAGAGGTTTTGCTTCAGTGGGAAATTGGCTCAGCAAAATTTGGAATGGGATACTATTGAAAATATTGCAGGGGATATTCATTATTCTGTTTTGTCTAATTGGAATATGGGGATTGTGTAAATTATGCAAAAGGATTAACTTGAAAAGGTCAAAGAATAATTGGAGGATGGAAAAAAAGAAAAGAGAAAAATTGTATAGAGAAAATTCAAAATTGGAACAAATGTATGACGGTATTGAATTGATAGAATTTTAGCTGATGTGAAAATTTGTGGGCGGTAGTTAGTGTGATGACACATGTAGTCATCAGAGAAGGGATTGCTAGCACAGCTGTATTAAAAGAAAAGTTATTAATGAGTGTTCATGTATTCTGAAAAAGAGGTTTGTGTAAAAAATATAATAATGTAGAAAAATAATGCACACATTTGAAAATGTGATTACGATGAGTGGCTGCCAATGTTCACAAAGTGTACTTGTTAGTAGTTTAATATGGTGAAATGTTGAATATATGTTTGACTAAAGTAGTAATATGTCATATTAAAGGTTATGCATTATGTCCTAGCTTTATTAATTTTAGGCCTTAACTTAGCGAATGTCTAGGCCTACTTATCAGGCCTCATTTCAAAGCTGTATTTCTTCACATTTAATAAATGGCTGTCCTAGAGAGTTAAACTGTGATTTTTCATTTTGCATTGTTTAAATGTGCTCACAACTGAAGGTTCCCATGAGAACCAACTGCTAGAAGAGGCTGTTCTTGCTAATGTAACATTTTGTGTGTAATGTGTGTGAGACTGACTTTCTCAGGAGGAAAACAATGGAGATACTGCATGGAGTAGAAGCTGCAACAATATTGTTACCTGACAAACCAGATGATGAGGACATTGCAGGACAACCAATCAACGACATGTAAACGGAGTAATAATAGAATTCATAGATTTGGAACTTTAGTTTTATTGGACAAAGTGTGAACATATGATTAATTGACCAAATGGGATTTGGGAAATAGTTTTAGTGGCTTTAATTTAACAGAATTGCATGGAGAGGGATGGCTCATTCTTGCCCATTTTGTGTCCTGACAACAGACGTGCTTAACTTCAATGCTTAGAGACTCTGCTGAATCCTCATAGCTTGCTGATGGACTGATGTCCTGAGGACGAAGACTAACTCTGCTTGCTGATCCACACTGAGGATAGGTATTATGAATTAGACTGTTGATTATTATGCATATTTGCTTTTTCTTTCTAGGTACCAACTGCACTGTTTGATAGACCATAGATAGATGTTTTTCCAAAATGGTGTTACTAAATTGTTTTGCATGAAACCCAACATGCTGATGCTAATCTGATGTTAGTTAGGGATCGACTCGACAAAAAGGAGGGGACTGGGAGATTAACTGGCGCCAGTGCACATCCTCCCTTATTATACTGTATCAATCAAAAAGGTACACTGTTCCAAAACAAACAAGACAACACTGAAAATCTCTGGCTGGCTTCAGGTATGCCTTATTTCAGAAGCAAGGGCCCTTATTTATCATCATTGGGCTTGCTCAACATCAGACTGGCACTGCAGTGTCTGATGGGACTCTAGTGGGGGTCACTTAGCCAGACTTTAGTAAGAAAGATGAAGGGTGTAGAACAGTTGGAAAGATGGAAAAAATGTCTTAAAATTGGCTCTGTCACTCCCTTTAAAAACTCAGTTTATTAGTGTCAGGAAGCGCTGGTCAAGGTTAAAAACAAAAAAAAGAGTTAAGGGAAATAATGGTCCTCTCCTCTAAAAAAGAGTGGTCAAAAGATATTTCTTATACCACTCAAAAAGTCAACATGTTTTGCGCCTTCCAATGTCCTAACAGATCAAATGGCGCTTCATCAGGACTAAGTGAAATCTGAAATAATGTTGTGTGTGATCAAAAACTTATGACAAAACATATAATAGAGAGACTTTACTCACAATAATTCACAGTGGTCTACTGCAACTGAAACATGCCTGTAGTCAAAACACACAAAAAAATATATACAATAACATATTTCTCAACTCTGTAAGGGGGTATTACACACATAGGCGGTCATTCTGACCGCGGCGGTCGCCGCCCGCCAACCAGTTCCCGTCGAAAGACCGCTCCGCGGTCAAAAGACCGCGGCGGCCATTCCGGCTTTCCCGCTGGGCCGGCGGGCGACCGCCAGAAGACCGCCGGCCGGCCCAGCGGGACAGCCCCTTCAACAATGAAGCCGGCTCGGAATGGAGCCGGCAGAGTTGAAGGGGTGCGACAGGTGCAGTGGCACCCGTCGCGATTTTCACTGTCTGCACAGCAGACAGTGAAAATCTTTGTGGGGCTCTGTTAGGGGGCCCCTGCACTGCCCATGCCAGTGGCATGGGCATTGCAGGAGCCCCCAGGGGCCCCACGGCACCCGTTCCCGCCATCCTGGTTCTGGCGGTGGACACCGCCAGAAACAGGCTGGCGGGAAGGCGCTCGGAATCCCCATGGTGGTGCTGCAAGCAGCGCCGCCATGGCGGATTCCCTGGGCCAGCGGGAAACCGGCGGGAAACCGCCGGCTCCCCTTTTCTGACCGCGGCTTTACCGCCACGGTCAGAATCGCCCAGGAAGCACCGCCAGCCTGTCAATTACTGACTCCATTGATGATTACTGTTTTTGATTGTTGTTGATTATTGATGTTGTGTATTGATTATTTATTATTAATCTGCAGATAGTGGAGCTATGGTAAGAACACCTTAATTTTGAGTCAAAAGGTTCGTCCCCGTGTAAGTATGCTTACTAAGGTCAGAAGCGCTAACAGAGATGGTAGCAGAGGTAATGGTTAGTCTCAAGAGCGTATCATAGACGTCTGGTATAGGGTAACAGGTGTCAAAGTGAAACAAGAATAAAAGGGGAGTAAAGTAAAATTAAAAGAAAATAGTTATAGTATTTTCCCCAGCATAGGTGAAACTAAAAAGGTGGTTTTTGGTGGTGTTGGTGTTTTCTAATATTTTTTGTTTTTTTTAAAATGAGGCATAGTGCCAAACAGCCATTTCAGATCCGCAATACATGCATTTTTGCAAAGAAATAAAAATTAGTTGTGAAATCTTTGGATGTGAAATAATTGTGGTATTTGCCACAACAGAAGAAGGTATCACATTCCAATTTGTTTCCATTGTTTGGAGACATGGATCATTCCCCTTGAGTCGATCCCCAGCAATAGACTGAACAACATTTGATTCCCATTCATCATGTTTTTGTGGTCTGTAGCTTTCTAGTATATGCTTTGTTATGTTCGCAGACCAGGGCTTATATTGGAAACCTGAAATTGGAAGGTCATCTGCCACTGATGCCTTTTTGTAAATTTAGAGAGGGAATTTCTTATTTTTACGTCCATGGACTTCAAAATAGGATCCATGGTCCTTGAGGGTTGTTTCTTAGAAACTGAGTTCACTATACAATAATCAGGATATGGGGCCAAATGTTCAGAACACGAAAAGGATAGAGAGATCCCCATAGTGTGGATGCCTCATGGACTGAAGTCTTGCATCTCAGGAGGACTTGCGATGCTAGACACCTGAGTAAAACTGAGATGGAGGTGGAGTCATTAAAAATATCAAATACAACTATATTTTATGTTCCACACACTTGGCGGAGACCTCCACATTCAGATGAGAGATCTCCCTATGGTAAAAATAGGAACATTTTTAAAAGTATATTAAACAGTTAATAATATTAGAAAAGTATTTTTACTTTAAATATTAATGTTAAGTAATTTTGTATATGTATTTTAAAAGTGGAAAAATAAGAACATTGTTTCAACATTAATACCTTACTTCTAAATAAAAAACAATTATTATTATTATTTGTATTTTGAATTAAAATAATATTCTTTTCCTGAGGTTTAAATTTAAAAAACAAAATATTATGTATTAAACATAATGTATTGTTTTTAAAAATAATGTTACAATACTTTAAATTTTTTTTAATAGGTTAAATAATTAGATTTATTTTAATCCTAGTTCCTTTGTTTTTTTAAGTCCCTACCTACATTATTTTCAAAGGAAGAGTGTTGCCATGTTTGGTTTGTGACTTACCCAAGGTGTGAGCTGGAGTACATTTATGACAATTGGGGGTCCCTTTGAGTTGTAGTAACTATAGTAGGGCAGTTTGTGAATAGCAATGGGCTTACTCTTTTGAGGGTGTGCTTTTTTTTCCTAAACCTCTCCCTAGTTGTTCCTAAATCCCCCTTGACTCCTCCCTTGGCACCTCCCCTTTAGTCAGCCACTTCCCTCTGTGTATTTCACACTTTTGACTCAAACATAGCTGGGACGGACTTCTTCGCACAGAAAAGATAGGAGAGGTGGAGGTGTAGACATTGTAGTAATACTTAACATAGAACAAAAACAGTTTATAAATGGGCCCCATAGGGTATAAGTTCTTCATGGACATGGCATCTTTTCAAAGCAGTCATGATACATAGTTGTTGCAGTCAGGAAACACTAGTATTTTTGAGATGTCACTGAAAGACGTCATGCAATTAGAACAGTATTATAACACCACACTTTTAAAAGGATGTACATTTGCACTTATCTTTGTAGTAATGTTCCACTAGGATATAAATGTATAATTTGTATTTTGCACTTTGCTAATCTTCACAAGGACTCACACATCAGTATCACAAACTCTGGGCCTCTATATGAGTCTAGGCCGCCCGCCAAACTTGTTCCTCCATGGCCTGAACACCGCCATCTCCATTAAGAGTTCACCCCAGGGCCGGCGGGCGGAAACAGCCTTTCTGCCCACCGGCCCTGCGGTCAACAGGGCCTTAACATTGATGCTGGCTCCTTATGGAGCCGGCGCCAATGTGGCGGTGCAGTGGGTGCAGAAGCACCCATTGCGCATTCCACTACCCATAATTCAGGCAGTGAAAAGTGCAATGGGGCTGTGCATGGGGGCCCCTGCACCCCTCCACACCCCCTTTTCGTCAGCCTTTCCATCATAGAAAGGCTGGTGGTATGGAGACTCGTAATACCTGGTGGATTACAACTGCTGGGACCACCAGGCTGCAGGCTGGCGAAGCCTAGCGGTGTCCACGGTCATACCGTTGCGGCTCCACCACGGTCATAATGTGGTGGTCCGACCACCACGATCATGGCGGTCAGACTGCCACAGTGGGTCTGGCGGGCTGAAGACGGCCAGCCTCATAATGAGGTCCTCTATTTGCACTTGTTTATTTCACAAAGTCATATCCTATAAATGGAGATCGCAGAGGTAGCTGTATTATATTTTAGCACAGTGCAGCACAGCAACCAAAGATGCTGTACTGTGTTGTGCAAGGGGGATAAAACAGCACAAAGCCATATTTATTAATAATCACATGGTGCTGATCTAAACACTTGTGCTGGCACACATACTGAAACACACAACTTTTGCACCAGTGCTGTCCAGCATAGGATTTATGTTGAAAGCATACCTTTCCATGTCAAAATCCTGAGCCTAAACAGGCTTCTTAAACATTCCACACATTTTACACCTGCTGTATAGTGTGCACATATACAATGTGAGGAATGTTTGGAGAGATGAAAGCTTCAAGGAAGCTCAACTCTGATGCAAAAACCGGTCTGGCTAGCTTAGTAGATCACGTATAAATAAACCTCAGCTGTGCAACCAGGCAATTTGACACTATCCAGTGTCTCTGTTTCTCCCTTATGTTCCATTTCCCTTCCTCTAGTCTACTTCTAATACACAAAGGGGCATATTTATACTCCGTTTGCGCCAAATTTGCGTCGTTTTTTTTTACGCAAATTCGGCGCAAAACTAACGCCATATTTATACTTTGACGTTAGACGCGTCTAGCGCCAAAGTATGAGTAAAGAGCGTCATTTTTTTGCGTGAACGCCTTCCTTGCGTTAATGAGATGCAAGGTAGGCGTTCCCGTCCAAAAAAATGACTGTGACGCAAATGCGTCGTATTTATACTCCCGGGCAAAAATCACGCCCGGGAGTGGGCGGGTCAAAAAACCCTGCATTTGCGCCTCTTTTTAACGCCTGGGTCAGGGCAGGCGTTAAGGGACCTGTGGGCTCAAAATGAGCCCACAGCTGCCCTCCCATGCCCCCAGGGACCCCCCCTGCCACCCTTGCCCACCCCAGGAGGACACCCAAGGATGGAGGGACCCATCCCAGGGACATTCAGGTAAGTTCAGGTAAGTATATATTTTATTTTTATTTATTTTATTTTTTGGCATAGGGGGGCCTGATTTGTGCCCCCCTATGTGCCTCAATGCCCAATGACCATGCCCAGGGGACATAAGTCCCCTGGGCATGGCCATTGGGCAAGGGGGCATGACTCCTGTCTTTACTAAGACAGGAGTCATGTAAATGGCGTCTGGGCGTCGTTAAAAATGGCGCAAATCGGGTGGAGGCGATTTTTTTGCGTCAACCTGACTTGCACCATTTTTAAGACGCCGTAACGCCATTTTTCCCTACGCCGGCGCTGCCTGGTGTACGTGTTTTTTTTCCACGCACACCAGGCAGCGCCGGTCTGCTTGCGCCGGCTAACGCCATTCAATAAATACGGCGCCCGCATGGTGCTTCAGAATGGCGTTAGCCGGCGCAAAAATTTTTGACGCTAAACTGCGTTAGCGCAGTTTAGCGTCAAAAAGTATAAATACGGGCCAAAGTGTTAGTTTAAGATGACTGTAGGTTCGGAGAAGTGTGGAAATTATTGCTTCCGATAGGTCCGAAATTGCAGGATTAGATCAAAATGACAAAATGCACATGGTTAACAGCAGGTGAGCATCAGCGTCACCAAAACTGTAATTTTAAGGTACACACAATGTACCCATACATTAAAAGTCCTGAGAGCTTGAGGTCTGTAGGCCCAGACTCTTAGTAACAGATACATAACAGGTAGTCATAAACCGAGCAGTGAGTGGGGTCTGGGGATGGTCAATAGACTCTAAATTAGCTACTAAATAACTTAATTGGTTGTTACTTATGTATTGTTCCTTTCTACAATGTTGGATTTAACCAAATAGGGTCTTTAGCAGGATTTCCTTGTCAGAAGCCACTCTCTCAGATCGGAAATAAATGTAGTTGTTGGGAAAGTATGAGTGAGGACTGTGCAAACCAGGGGAACCTGCAAATACATGAAAGATATAATTTTTAAAGAAACTGCTAAATCTATCAGAACTTTAGAGTAACCTTCGAACCTGGGAAAAAGGTCCCTGAGTGATGTTACTGAGAAGACCCCCTGGTGCCAGCTGGTGGAGAACTATAAGAAACGTTGCAACTTTTGGTTCAAACCTGTGGAACCCTAAAACCTCTTCCACGATGTAGTTTCACAGGAATATTCCCTTGCACTAATGGAACAGGTGCTGGATGCTGGTGAACTTGCATTGTTAAGGGGCTGAAATGCTAATAAAGGAGATGTTCCTGGAGCTTTCTGTGAGACCAGATGCACTATCTCAGTTCACTGTTGTACTACTTGAAAGACTGTGAAGTCTTGCAACAGTTCTAGAGGGGCCAGCTATGAGGCTGGCAGCAATGGCCCTGCTCCTGACCAAAAAAGGATTAGCCACGGGTGGCTCTGAGGACTGCTACCTTAAGTGAAACATTTAAAAATGACATGGCCACCTATCGTGATCATGCTGCCAAAAAGTACAATGATGCTCATCCTGTGCAAGGGTTTTCCATAAGTGCACACAAGAGAATGGTCATGTCGGTGGCAAACCTAGAACATGATAACCCTCATGTTTAAAAGAGATGCTATCTAACTTACATTCAGCAACTTATGTGACGCCCATAAGTAAGAAACCTCATTCCTTAGGGAGTGTTTAAGGTCCGATAATGGCAGACTGAAACCACGAGCTATAAAAAGAACAAGAAGAAAACAGGGGCCACCAACCCACAAAACAAAATGCCCCCCCTCCCCCAAAGAACAGAAGGCATCAATGATCCGGTCAAATTGTATCGTGTTACATTGGGTAGACCCCATCCCACCCGACACATAAGATTACAGATCCCTTAGTCACTTTGAGTCAGGCATAGAGAAGTGTAGGCGGAGATCAAAAATCTAGAAACCACTTCTTAAAGCAGACCTTGTCGCGTCCATGCCTGAGTGAAAAAAACACTGCAAGGCCAAATCGAGTGAAAAAACACTGCAAGGCCAAATCGGAGCTGGGGTGACTGGGCTTACCTTTAGTCTCTGTCAATGGCCTCCCACTTTTCTGCCTGCCTCTGGGAACTGGTATGCCGCTGAGGCCACATATTTCCAAAACACTGTAAGTAGGGCTACGTCGGTTTACATAGACCTGTGAGCATCAGATCATGTGTCAGAGTGCCCTGTCCAATTGGTGAAATTGTTACTAAAAACAGAATGATGTACCGTGCACAGTCTTGCATCAGCCAATGAGACATGTCAAGACTTGATTAGTTTATGTATCGTCATGTCAGAATATATAGTCAAACTAGGGAGCCCAGGCATTAAAAGACTGGAGCGCACCTCCCATTGACTCGGACCAAATAATGAAACGTGTCTGTTAATCACTCATATCAGCACATCACTTGAAAAAAAGAGAAAAAGACCCACTTGAAATGAAAAAAAGTCATTTGGAAAAAGTTTACTTCAAATGAAAAAGTAGGGACCATGTTGTCAAGGTGAAATGGACCATTCCAAAATGAACAAACAAGAAAAAAGTACCATAGCAAGCAAACATATTTTCTGTCACCCCTACTGTGTGGAAATACTTCAGTATGTGATCACGTCACATAGGTACCGTATCCAACTGCTACATGGGAAACCTCTGTACTGTGTGAGGAGGGAATGACTGTGGTAAGTAAATGTGAATAGGGGTAAAGGAGATGAGCCCACCGTGCAATACATTCAGGCTGAAAACAAATTGTGTGTATGGAAACATGTCCAAGAAGAATTACAGAGAAAAGGGAAACAACTGTTTAAATGCCCAGTTCATAAACAAATGTATTGTAGTCCAATTAGACAAAAGTCGGCTTGTAATTATTTTTGCTTTGGCAAGTGATGGTGGAAGAAAGACAAAGAAGAGATAGCAACTTGCAAGGTATTCATAGACATGACCCCATCAGCTATCCACGCAGCCTCACCACACTGAGAGATTTGTCAATCCTCAAAGATGTGTGCCAAGCCTTCCTGAGAATCCTCTCCAAAGTCCCAGAGCCTCTGCCAGATACAGGCTTTTGATCCATCCAAATGGAAAACTTTAAGCTGTACAAATGTACGTGAGTACACAATCCTGGCACCAGTTCTTGAAGGCAAAATGTAATGCTTCTTGGGGACTCTGAGAGTCTTGCTGGAAGCTTCTTCCGAGATAGAATCTGGTGCTGTGCTGATCTGGATCTGCAATCTGTGTCCTTGAACTCGGTAAAGTTCTTCTCCTGACAAGTGGCCAAGTGGCCTACTTAAAATGAATTGACCCTTACAGTCTTTACATCATAATGACATGCAGTATCTCTGCCAAAGATAAACAAGCTGGACAGGCTCACTTAAATGGAGACTGGAGCCGAAATTGAACCTGTCCTGAAACTAAAAGAAAGAAGCCTAAAGGCAAGTCATTACAATAGATAAACTAATAATAGAATTATGATGAGAAAAAGTCATAAGATTCATGATATTTCTGGAATAAATTCTAAACTTAATAATCACTAAATTATCACTAAATGTGTTGTTCATTGATCTTGCTTATCATACTTTATCATTTGGATTTACAGGATAAAAGCACATGCCAGAAATGTGCATTTTATGAAATAGCAGTTCATCACTTGTTAGATGTTCACTAACACATATCTTCACACTGAAATGAAAACGGGGTCACTGCCCCGGAAGACATGATTCTTACAACAGCACGGAACAGCTATATTGTGAAGACATAAACTTCCCTTTCAATAGCATGATTCAAAGTTGTTATTTGGAAAAATTTAGTTTGTACAACCTTCCTTAACTGAACAGAAACAAGGGATCTCTGCAAAGGTTATATAGGACATGGGACGAGGCAGGGCTGCCTGCTTTCCCCCTGTTGTTAGCCCTTGTCCTTGAACCCCTGGGGTACATGGTATGGGCGGATGCCCAGATCTGACTATTGATTGATTGCGTATTGGGGAGACATTATCTCCCTCTATGTGGATGATGTATTGTTATATTTAGCCGACCTCCGACGGTCCATCCCCAGAACCATTGTGATCCTCAGTACATATGGTAATATTCGGAGGTACACAATAACTGGCAAAAATCTGTCATGTTTTGATTGAGCTCCTGGACTCCTCTGAAGGCCTGAGAATGCCCACTGTGGTGATCCTCAACGACTTAGGATACTTCAGGGTCCATATTGCAGATGACGCTTATAAGTTCCTGAGAAATAATCTGGGCTGAATCCTAGATGGCTATACGAGAGACAAAGGACATTGGAGGGCATTTCCAGTGTCTCTGATGAATAGGGCAAACTTGTACAAGATGATTGTGCATCCCAAGTTCTTCTATTAACTCCAGACTATGCTATTTTAAGTACCAGAGGATTTTTTTAATCTGTGGAGAGTGGCAAGATCCCTGTTATGAGACAGCAGGACTCCCCGCATTGCATTGCAGGCCCTAACCGGAGACCCATAAGATGGAGGGATCAGCCTTCCCAACCTCCGTCTAATTTACAGGGCCGCAAAACTGCTGGTCATTAATTAATTTGCCCTTCATCGGAACTCTTTCTAAAAGCAGATAGGAGACTACTAGGCCCTCAGGATATTCAAGGAACTCTATGATGACAAAGGCCACACTGACATCCCTCTCAGATGGGCTTAGTGATAAAAATATGGAAAAACTGCACCAAAAAAACAGGAAGGCATGGGCGGCTCACGCTAGAGACCCCACTATAGGATTCGGCTCTTCAGGAGTCTTGCAGGGATTGGCCTGTAGGCATGAGTGGGATATGATTGGGATATCAAAAATTGAGACATCTGGGGACTGCGAGGCCTACTATCCTTCTCCAATCTAGAGTCTCAATATGAGGTGGCAACATCTCTACACTTCCAATACTTATAGGTCAAACACTCACTTGGAAGTTGCCTGGACAGGTTATGTAGGCCCCTGGAATTTTGGCTATTGTCTGCTCTTTTTTAGAGTCATGTGAATTCTCTCACATACGAGACACTGGTGACCAACTGCCAACCTTCTGTGGTTGTGGTTTGTGGACAGTAGGAGATGGACCTGGAGGTGCTGACGGGTGAAGCTCGGGGAAAGCATTTTGTTACCCCCTAGAGGTGGTCATCAAGGCCGGCTACGCACTGGTAAAGCAGAAAATACTCCTTTGTACATACCTCACTAGAACCTCACTAGAACCACTGATGGGCAGTGCTGACAACGACAAGTGCCTGCAAGGCAGTGGCCCTCACTGAACCTTCATACATAGTAGCTGGGACTGTCCACTCATCCATCCATTCTGGACACATGTGGGGAAGTGTCTCTCCACGGTGGCAGAGATGCCAGTGGAACTGACATGGAGACTGAGCACCTTAGATATATGGAAGGAACCAAACTTTGCCTAGACAGACACTACTGCTCTGTAATGTTGTCCTTCTTACAACCCCAAGAGACATTGCTCCTAAATGGGAAGTATGGATATCTCCACACTATCAAAATGGCAGGCTGGGATGAATTTTTGCATGCAAGCTGAATGCTCAATTTCTAAAGGCAGGGGAAGCCCAAGAAAATTTGAAAAGATATAGGGCCTATGGTGGGAATACAGGGATCTCAATTGAAAACTCTGTTTGTTAAACAGTCAGCTACATGTACACTATTTATGAACCGTTGAGGTTCAAACTGTGTGTTATATCAGTGTCAGATAATACTGTGTAAGTTTGTGTTAGTGGCATAATAAAAAGTTAAAAAAAATAGAAAATGTGAACAACGTGGAGTTTCCTGTAAAGGAACAGAACCAGCTGTAGAATGTCTACAGAAAGCCTCACTACCAGAAAGGTGGTTCAGAAGAGAATAGAAATAGAACTCAAGAGAGCTGAAAGGGAATTTCAACTTGACTGGCTCATGGAATAAGACAGATGGGCCTATGTATAAAATTTGTCTTGGAAGAAAGAATGAAACAGTTGGAGCTGCTGGGAGGGTCTCCACGCATAGGTAGACCACAACCTTACTAGTTAAGGGAGAGCCATAGACATAGATACTTTGTTGCAAGTATTCAAGTTAAAATAGTGAAATAGCACTTGAGCAATGAAAATAGCAAGCTTACCTGCGGAGGTCATCCATTCAATGTTAGCCCTAGAGTCTGAACAATGTAGATGTACATAATACGTGACAACTTGATCACCATGGGGCACATCTTGAGTACAGGTTTTTCAGATCCTTACTTGTATTTGGATGATACCTAGTCCTAAAACCTAAGGGAACTTGCACCTATCCAATGATTTAGCACTCGAATGTACAGAAATTCACAATGGAGAGATCATAAGAAAGATAGATCTGCTCTAACCAGCAAGGCAGTAAAACTAAATAACAATGAGATTTTTAAAGGCCCTGTAAAAGAGGCTCTCATTTTTCTTACTCTACTTGAATGGCAACTGTGGGGCAGCAGACAAAGGAACGTGAATCAGACCAGAAGTGACTGAAACACATCCCCAGATGGCGATATAAACAAGCAGGAGATACCTTAGAAGAGGGCTGATGGTGGGACACAGAAATACCAAGAAACCAAGGAAGAGCTATGGGAAAGCTAGAAGGTGGAGGAGGAAGAAAGAGCACCCATACTGAGGCAGCAGACTACAACCCTAAAGGATTAAATGATCACCCAGTTTTTGAGGATCCAGAAGTTGAGAGGATCACAAACGGGTATGGGACCCTGGAGTATCAACCTACTTGTATTGTGAGGTACCTCGACACTGACGATGGTGTAGAAAGATGAGGATACTGGTGGTACACAGAGAAGGGGAAATGAAACTAAGAGACAGCCATAAACAAGCATCAAGAACACCTGAAATAAAAATGTTGTTATTTACAAAATGAGAATTTGAACTCATAAATGAACTTATTCTTTAGTATAAATCCGACAGTATGATAATTGTAGATATGAGCAAAACTCGTAACAGTCTTAGATCACCTGTGTTCTGAGTAAGAAACACTTGCACAGTTTGGAGAGTATCCGCAAACCTTAATATTTGTGGGTTTTCAAAAAATATTTGCAGCTAGCTTCCCACCTTAAAAAAACTATAAGAGTTAACTTTGGCTAAGGGCAGGAGTAAATCCATTTTCAGAGTGGAAAAGGGAACAAAACCAAGCAAAATTAGTGGGAGCTTATGTCAAGGGGTTTCTCCAAACAGAAATGTGTTCTCTTTGCCTAGAAACAGCAAAGTTAGATTCTGCATGGGTACTACTACATACTATTCATACATTTGGTGGTATAGACTTGCTACATTCCAAAATGTGTAAATGTTTATACATGTGAGTACCTCTGAAGCTGTGTTATAAATACAGCCCACTGTCCCTCTCTGTGCTACTGCACTCTTTTAAGTGTGCATGCCAGACACAGACTGGGACAGTGTGCTGTATCACAGAAAATGCACACTCCCCAGAGAAGGCACAACCCACACCTGAAATTGGGAACAGCACATTGGTGAAACATGGACCAGTTGTCTAAAGTCACTCATCTGCATTGTGTAGCTGGCAACATAGCCTGCTTTTTAATGGTGCAGTGAGTGACAGTGCCCCCTGCACAAGTGTATCCTAAGTGGGCCTTTGGACCCCCTTTCCTGTCCTTAAAGGGTGTCTCTATAGGGTGGGCACACTGACTATCCACCCCCTCTAAGTGGCACAGTCAGTGTCCTCCCTGATGGCCTTTCTGCCTCTGTGCCCACGTCTGTACTTCTGAGAAGGCACAAACATACAGGATTCCCTCAATTGCAGGGAGGTGGCACTTGAGATCATGCAAGCACACATTAATCACAGGCATGAACTGCATTATAGAAGGGTCTTTCTAAGCATCTACAGCCCCTTCCATAATATCAAAATGCATTAAGGGAAAAAAAGTAGGTTTGCACACCTGTTGAAACCCCGATACACTTTATATGAAATGACCTATGGTGAGCTCTAATTTCCCAGGAGTGCTCATGAAACTATATGGAATTTCAAGAAAGTACTTGATAAGTGACCCTAGATAAGCTAGTCCAAATTTGGTGGACATATATATATATATATATATATAGAGAGAGAGAGAGAGAGAGATATTTCCAGTAATAAATGGAGAGCCTGATCTATTGTTTGCCAAATGGAGCATAGTCCGTTGGGGTGGCAGAGAACATTACGTTCACCTCCCTGTTGGAATGCTATCCACCAGATTTAGAGATCACCACGAGCCCACAGATGATTTCCCTATCTTGACAGGAACCAATTTCATGGGGATTCCTGTCAAGGTACACAAAGTATGGAGTCCTTATTTGTTTTTCATTGTCCTTCTGAGGGTCATTATTTAATATTTTATGTCTCTCATCACCAGATTTTACAGTGAAGGACAAAAAAAGATTTCATAACATCCACAGTAAAAGAGACAGGTGGTGTAATGACCTTCATGAACAATTTCTGTTCACAGAACCAATGGGAGCTTCATTGATAGAAAGCTGGTGAGCCTCTCGACCCTATATAGGGCAGGGTGACTATTGGTTTGGCAGATATGGTATTTCCTGTCTGCAAAACTCTGAATTGGCCTGTGAGTTATTACTAAGCCTGGATAGGTAGTTTTGTTAACCCACACAAGTAACATCTACCTTGAATGCTCACTTTTAAACATATTACTAGGTTATCATTTTTTTTTTTTATTAAATCCAGATCAAAGTAAAAAAGAAGAAGTTTTGCAGGTTATGCTCTCCTTGATAAGTTAGTCTAAAGTCAAAAGGTCATACATAGCTCTGCCTCCTAAAATGTGAAGAATCACATTAATTATTATGGTAGTAGAGCATATGACTGGGTACAATAACTTAGAGAATGCAGGATTTTCATTGCTGAGTGTGATTCCCTAAAGACTTAGGGCCTGATTTAATCTTGGCAGCGTTACTGCTACTCTGCCGCAATGGCATACCTGAAAAGACCATCAAGTGGATGGTGTTCCAAACACCGTATTTATATCTATCACGACTGAGCCAAAGACTGCCATGACGGAGTCTTCTTTTTAGCCGTCAGGCTGGTGGGTTCCCCATTTAGATGTTACAGTCCTGCAGATGGTATACTTGCAGCGGATTTCTGATGGAGGGAGACTGTCGCTGGACCCAATGGGCATCGGGAAATGGCACTGGCCATGGAATACAGGTAAGTCACACACACACACAGTGTACCTTAGCCATATATGTCCCCCTGCACCACTCAATACACATCATACTACATGCACAGTTATATTGATTGACATTTCACCACACCACAACATGAACATACCAGAAACACACATTGCCATTCATCCATGACACAACACACACTTAGGCCCTCATTACTACTTTGGGAGTCTTTTGGCAAGACTGCTGCGCTGGCGGCCACCAAAAGACCGCCAGTGATGGCAGTACAGTGACTGCCGTATTGGGTGTCACCAATGGATTTCTGCTCATAAACAGGTAGAAATCCGACACCCTCTGCCTGACTGACAGCAGATGAGAGGTGGTTCCAATGCCAGTACCACCACGCTGGAAGTACTCTACCCGCCATATTACAAGCAGTAATATGGCATGGCAGTCATTACACAGTGGTGGGACCACCAACATCCACCCTCTCCCGGATGACCACCTCGCCGCGGGCTGCTGTGCACCCCAGACAGGTAGGTGGACTGACCGGAAGGGGGTTATGTGTGGTAGGTGCATGTGCGTGGTGTGTGAGTGTATGTGTGCGAGCATGTGTCTATGTGTCGGAATGGGTGTGCGTGCCTGTGTGTGTGACTGTATGCGTGCGTGGTGGTGTGTGTGTGAATGTATGCGGAGACGGTGTGTGTGAATGTATGTGGAGGGTGTGTGTGTGAATGTATATGGAAGGGATGTGTGTGTGAATGAATGCAGGCTGTGTGTGTGAATGTATGTGGAGGATATGTGTGTGAATGTATGCAGGGTGTGTTGGTGAATGTATGCGGAGAGGGGTGCGTAGGCGTGCAAGGAAGTGGGTGTGTGTGTTTGTGTTTGGTTGGATGGGGGTGTGTGTCTCTTTGTGTTCGGTTGGGTGGAGGTGTGTGTCTGTGTTCAGTTGGGTGGGGGTGCATGTCTGTGTTCATTTGGATGGGGGTGTGTGTCTATTTGTGTGCAAGCAAGTGGGGGTGTTTGGATGTATGCGTGTGGTTGGGTGGGCATGTTTGTATGTATGCGTGCGGTTGGGTGAGGGAGTTTGTATGTATGCATGCAGTTGAGTGGGGGTGGCTATATGTATGCATGCATTTGGGTCGGGGGGTCTGTATGTATGCGTGCCGTTGGCTGGGGGCCGGTATCTGCAAGTGTGTGGACTCGTGGGGGTGTGTGTCTGCAAGTGTGTGGACGTGTCAGATGCGTGTGCCGGTGACAGGAATAGGCATTCCTGTCACCAGGTGCGTTACTGACAGGGTTTTCTTGGCAGGGCAGCCACCACAAAAACCCTGTCGGTTTGATGCCTCATAATACGGCCAGCACTTTTAGGCATGCTGCCAGACCGGAGGAGCTCAAATCCAGCCGCGCCGGTCCAACCGCACAAGCTGGACTGGTGGCGTTGTGGAGATTTGGCTTCGGCCAAATCGCTGAACTTGTAATGCAGCGGTCTTTACCGCCGGGACCGAGTTGGTGAGACACATCACTGTGGTGCCAGCATTCATTTGGCAATGAATACTGACACTACAATTACAGCTGTGTATGAGTGTGATATGTGTTATGTACCAGTGTGTTCCCATTTATGTCCTACACAAATGTGTTCCCAACATATGCATGTCACAGTAATTCATATAATGATTATGACCTGTATATGACTGCAGTGGCCTCGTGCCCTTATGCAGTGACCACACAACGTACACAACCAATGCGGGTTACCTACTTGTCAGTCTGGCGATGGGGAGATTGTGTTTTCTCTCTGATCTAGCGGCAGCAGCAATGGAGGGTGGTGTCCAGTCATGCAAGTCAAAAAGAGAAGCAGAATTGGTGAAAAGGTGGGTTTTTACCTGATTTCCCCCCACTCAATCCACCAACTCAGGTGTGGAAGTCGGACTGCCACAGTTGGTTTTGCAGTACGACGCATCCAAATCTGCTTGGTGGTAAAGGTGGCCTGGTGTCCCACTGCCAGTCCCAATTCTCAATGCTGCCATTGCGACGGCTGGAGATTCTTGGTGGAGTCAGATGGACTCGGAAGCTCTGTCGTCTATGGTCCCACCAATATCTGGGATGGGCGGACTACCAAGGAAGTTGACTGGTTTTCTGACACAAAACCCGCAGCGGGCCGTTACTGCCAAGATCTAAATCAGGCCTTTGGTCTTTTAGGCAATGCGTCAAATGTCTCTGTGTTGGAGGCAAAGTGAAACTAATGTGGGATAACTTACAGTTTAACAACTTCTGTCTCTCCATTAACAGGCATGAATAGTGGCCTGGAAGAGCCACTGAGGAAAAAGTGGGATTTCCTTTTATCATAACTGATATTTGCATACAGGGAGTTGCCACAGAAGAAAGTGAACTTCCTTTAAAGGTCTGCTGAGTAGACATTTACCTTCTTCATTTAATGACTTTAGTAATTTGACTGTATTGTTTGTTTGGCGAGTTACAAACCATGACTCACATACTTTACGTAAAGATTAGCTTCACAGATTAACTAGTCAAATAGGCCATAAAGTGCTCATAGTAAAACAGTTTAGCCTGTACTGTCTACTCTTTGGACAGTATGGTTTCTTGTCCACTTAGCCTAATACTTGGAACACCAGGGCTCTCATTAAAACATTGGTGGTAAGTGCATCTTACCGCCATGCTGACTGCCGCCAACATACCATGGCGGTATACCGCTACACGAATTATGACCCACACATAAAAATCTGCCACTATACAGACACACACACAAGTCCGCCAGCCCAAAGGTCGGTGATAAACTTCCGGTACCAAAACCCACACTGTTACGCCAACAGAAATACACCCACAGCATCATGACCCACGAATCACCGCAGCGGTCATTCAACCGCTGTAAACCATTGGCGGTACAGACCGCTGCGCTTAAAATACACACACACATACAAAACTACAGCACATTGGACAATTCAAAATACCCACACCAATATAAAACACAGCCACATTACCCACAATCCTTTACGACCCAAAGAATTTGGCAAGTGAGAGAGAGACAAGCCAGGAGTACCCACTGATTGCGAGCGACAAAACGCCATCACCCATACACCATCCACGCATCTCACAGCACACACCCCCACACATCACCCCACACACCCTCACACACACCACTCACACTACACCCATGGCACCACAAAGACACCCCAGGTTCTCTGAGGAGGAGCTAAGGGTCATGGTGGAGGAAATCATCAGGGTAGAGCCACAGCTATTCGGATATCAGGTGCAGCAGACATCTATTGCAAGGAAGATGGAGCTACGCGGTTAGTCGTGGACAGGGTCAATACCGTGGGACAGCACCCAAGAACAAGGGATAACATCAGGAAGAGGTGGAGTGACCTACGGGGGAAGGTATGTTCCGTGGTTGCAAGACCCCAGATAGCTGTACTGAGGATTGGCGGTAGACCCCTACCTCCTCCCCCAGAACTAACAACATGGGAGGGCAAGTCTTGGCGATCATGCATCCTGAGGGCCTGGCAGGAGTAGCAGGAGGACTGGACTCTAGTAAGTCAAATCTTTACTACCTTATCCCCCACCCTACCTGCATGCCATCACAAACAACAACCCCTACCCTCACCCCCATCACCCCACCACCTCACATATACCCCACCATCACAACCCACCCATCCCAATACCAAGACCTGCATGCAACACCAAAGCATGGACCCCCATCACAGACTGGCATGGACACCCATCACCACAGCATGCACACTAGTGACAATCAGTTAGCCAAATAAATCACAACTCACACAAGCCAAAGCTGCCATGCAAATAACAACCATAGAGGGAAACATACCCAGGCACAAGATGGCACACGCAGAAAAAATAAAATCGCATTTACATGCCCACAGGACCCCCACTCAACGTCACCGGAGAGGAGGTGCCAGACACATCCAGTCCCCCCCAGAAGAGGCCCACAGTGATGACAGCAGCTCAGCAAGCCTCGATCACAATGACCAACCTGGCCCATCAAGGACCTCTGGACAGTTGGTTACCCAGGCACAGTCCCAACCTACCACAGAGCTTCCCGCCTCAGGCGACACCACCACAGCACCCACCCAGCGGGCCCATCCTTCTGTCCCCAGGACACGTCAATTCGCAGTGTGTCCACCACTACAGGGAACCCAGACAACCCCACAATCACAGGACGATCAGGGACCTGGGGTCAGTGGCAGTGGGCACACGGTTCAGGGGACAGAGGCACAGGACAACAGGGAAGCTGGGAGTACTGCTGTGCGACAGGGGGAGGACAGGCCTAGGGAACCGACTCTCCACGAGGCACTCACCAACATCCTGGGAGCATACCACAATTCCCAGGAGACCATGGGCCAGATACTGGCCAAGCTGCAGGAGACCCAGCGGCTGCAGGAGGGACAGTACCTGGGGATCAGGGAGGACCTGAGGGATATCCACACCACCCTGGTCACCATTGCAGGGGTGCTGGCAGACATGGCCAACGCCATGAGGGAGGCAGTGGCACACCAATGGGCCCCTGACACTAGCCACACCGAAGAACAGCCCTCCACCTCTGCCGACGCTAGTGGACAGGAGTCCCCGCCACAGGAACAACAGGCCACCAGCACCCCACCCTCTGCAGAAGGAGAACCACCCTGCAAACGGTCCCTGCGATCCAGGCAGAAGCAAGAGAACATTGCCAAGACCCGCCAGGAAATAAGACTCTCCTGATTGTCACCCTTGTGTCCCACTCTGTCACCCTGTCCACCTTGAACTGACATTGCTCCACTTCCTATGCCCCCTTGGACAATGCACATGTGATACAAATAAACTGAACTCTATCCTGGACTTTCCTCCATCATCAACCCAGCCCATTGCACATCCCCATTTACTTTTCAGCACTGAAATAAACACCCTTGGAACTATTACAAGTATGGAGTCTGTCAATTGTTTGACATATGTATTAGTATAACAAACTTTAAACATTGCAATTCAAATGTACGGTAATATTTACATAGGTATGACCTGTAGTGGGCAGCAATAAACACACCATAAGACAGTGTGGGGCACAGAGATCTGAAAATAGAGATGCCAAAGGGTACAGTAAGTGGCCATAGAAATAGGGAAATCAGGCTGCCATGTTCAATGTCCAACACAAAACTGCAATGGAAGGTGAAGTTACAGTGTCTTACCTGTGTGTCACTGGACGTACTGTTAAATTAGTGTAGTTCTGTTGTCCACATCCTCTTCCTCTGCCTCTTCTTCATCACTGTCCACAGGCTCCACCGCTGCCACACGACCATTCCCAGGTTCATCCTCCTGCAGAAAAGGCACCTGGCTTCTCAAGGCCAGGTTGTGCAACATGCAACATGTAACGATGATCTGGCACACCTTCTTGGGTGAGTAGTACAGGGATCCACCTGTCAGAGGGAGGCACCGGAATCTGGCCTTCAGGAGGCAAAAGGTTCGCTCAATGATCCTCCATGTTCACCCATGTGCCTCATTGTAACGTTCCTCTGCCCTTGTCCTGGCATTTCTCACTGGGGTCAGTAGCCACAAGAGGTTGGGGTAACCAGAGTCACCTGCAAATATCGAGGGATACCTGTTAGCCAGACACTCACACTTAGGGCCAACCCCACACGCATATACCTACCTGTGCCTCTGGAGTTGAGACATCACACATGGGATGCTGCTATTCCTCAAGATAAAGGCATCATGCACATAGCCAGGATACTTTGCATTGACATGGTAGACGTACTGGTCCGCCAAACACACCACCTGCACATTCAGAGAGTGAAAGCTTTTTCTATTTCTGAACACATTTCCCCGGGGCGGGGACAAATGCAAATTGTGTACCATCAATGGCACCACTGATCATGGGGATATGTCCCAGTGCATAGAAGTCAACCTTCACTGTGGCCAAATCCTCCACCTGGGGGAATACGATGTAGCTGCGCATGTGTTTCAGCAGGGCAGACAACACTCTGGTCAGCACGTTTGAGAACATAGGCTGGGACATCCCTGATGCCATGGCCACTGTCGCTTGGAAGGAACCACTTGCCAGGAAATGGAGCCCTGACAAGACCTGCACTAGAGGGGGGATACCTGTTGGGTGGCGGATAGCTGATATCAGGTCTGGCTCCAATTGGGCACATAGTTCTTGGATTATGGCCATATCAAGTCTGTAGGTTAGGGTAATGTGCTTGTCCTCCATTGTCGCCAGGTCCACCAGGGGTCTGCTCACGGGAGGATGTCTCCATCTCCTATGCATCCTCAGTGGTTGAACTCTAGGGTGAAAAAGGGTGAGCAGAAGGTCATAACCAAACATATTTTCACAATAATATGCAATTTTTACTTTACGGAAACAGTATGTGAACTCGTAAGTCAGTTGATGTGCCAATATCTGCTGTGACGCAGTTAGGTGCAATGGCCTGTGCCCCCCTGAAATGACGGCTGCGTAACCTGTGTGGAGGGACAAGTGGAAATTAAGTAATTCCGCTGGCGTTGTGCGCCGTTGCGGTCGACGGTCGATGACCGCCGTGCAACACCGCATTGGTTACCATTGGGGCCTATGGGTTCCAGGAGCCAATGGCGATGTACGCCAGAGATGACGGTACGCACCGCCGCAAACGTGACCGCCATTTTCTATCGGTTCACTCACTTGCTACCTGACCTTCAACAGGAGAGGACCTACACTGCAAGTGCTGCTGTGACCTGTGTCTGGAAGCGACAATGGCTCAAGTGTCTGGGAAAGGGCCCCTGCCTTCACTTCGGAGGAGCTGGAGAGATTGGTGGATGGGGTCCTACCCCAGTACCCTTTACTCTATGATCCTCCAGACAAACAGGTGAGTACACTGAGAGCATGATGCGTGGGGCATGAATGTATGGATTGCTGTGTGTGTAAGCCTCGTGTAGGGGCGGTCTGAGGGGTCCTGGGCAGAGTGCTGCATGTGTGGTGGTCAATGTATGTGCGTAAGGGGATGGGGGATATGGTGGGCCATGGGTATAACAGTCCAGACGGTATGACTAATACCTTTTTTGCTGTATTTTTTCTGCAGGTCAGCACCCATCAGAAAAAGGGTATTTGGCGTGCCATCGCCAAGGAGGTGCGGACCCTGGGGTTATTTGACAGGCTGAGCACCCACTGCCACAAACAGTGGGAGGGCCTGCACCGCTGGGCAAGGAAGACGGCGGAGGCCCAGCTGGGACAGCCTTCCAACGAGGAAGGGGTGCCCGTCGTACCCTGACCCCTCCTGATGTTCCGCATCCTGGCGGTGGCCTATACGGAGTTGGATGGGCGCCTGAAGGCATCACAGCAGCCACAATGGAGTGAGTACAGAATCAGAATCATTACTTTTTTTGCGCGTGTTAAGGTATTACCTGGGTGGGGGATGTGGGCTGTGGGTGCCCCTAGTCCAGGGCGAACATGGCAGGGTATGTTCAATGATGGGCAAGCTCAGATGCACAATACCTGGAGGGCATTCACTCTTGCGTGGCAACCCAACAGAGAGCATTCCAGGCTCTGGCCAACTCACTGATGGCAGCCATTGTCCTTGTCTTCAGCCTCCCCCCTCCAACTTCCTCTACCCAGTCCCAATCCCCTCAACCCCAGCCTATCCCAAGCACACCTTCAGATCAGCAATCACCCAAATCAACACACAGAAGTGGCTCAGGAAAACACAAGCACCACACTTCATCTCAAAGGCACTCACACAAGCACCATCCACATGCAGACACACCAACATCCACTGCTTCCACTGTGCCCCCACCACCTCGTCATCCACCTCCCTCCCAGTAGTGTCTGCACTCACACCTGCAATGCACTACATCCTCATCCACTACCTCCATCACCAGCACGCCTATCACTACACGCCCCTCACTGGCAGTCCCCACCCCCACATCAATACACACATCCCCTGTGTCCTCTCCCACTGTGTCTGTGACCTCCCCTCTCAAAGTACACAAACGCAAGCACTCAGACATTCAACAGCCATTCACCTCACAACAGCATCCAGCCTTTGCACCTTCCCCCAAACACAGCAGACTGACACCTCCTACAACCACTCCCCCTTCCTCCACACCCAAACCTTCACCCTCTTCCTGCCCCAGTGTCCCTAAGAAGCTTTTCCTCGCCACCATTGACCTATTCCCTACCCCACCCCCCCGTCCTTCACTTCGGGCCAGGGTGGCCAGAACCCAGCCCAGCACCTCAGCCACCCAGTCCACAGCCACTGTGGCTTCTGCAGCTACTGCAGGTGTGAGAGGCTCCAAGGAGGCACCCGTCAGCCTAGCCAGTGTGCCAGCACCACCTGCCAAGGCCAAGAAGGGTCAGCCACCTAGCAAGGGCAAGAAAGGGACACCAGCCAGCAAGGGGAAGAAGGCACCACCAGTCAGCAAGGCACGAAAAAGACACCGGCTGGCAGAAGCAAGGAGGCACCACCATCTGCCAAGGGCAGGAAGGGGCACACAACACCAGCCATGGCACTTTAGCCGTCCAAGGCTGCAGGTGAAGGACTAGAGGCTACCACCACCACTGCCAGCACCACCACCTGCACTGCAGCCAGCACCGCCATCTGCACCAGGGCCAGCACCACCACCTGCCCCACCACCAGCAGCACCACTGCCAGCAGCCCCAGTGGGCAGCAATCCGAGGCTGTAGGTGAAGGCCTGGAGGCTACCACCACCACTGCCAGGACCGCAGCCAGAACCGCCACCTGCCCCCCTGCCAGCAGCACCACTGCCAGCAGCAGCAGCAGCAGCATCCCCAGTGGGCAGCCGTCGAAGGCTGCCGATGAAGGCCTGGAGGCTACTACCACCACTGACAGCACCGCCACCTGCAGCATAACTGCCATCCACTGAGCAGCCGTCACCGCCGGCGAGCAGTGTGTAGTGGTGACTACATGGGCTGCTGTGTGTCCTGGCCCTTGCAACACCTGTCGGTGTGACACCCAGGTGAGAGACTGTGATCTTGCCCCATACAGGATGAAGAACACTGGGTACAAGGCCCCCTCCAGCACCCGGGGAAGAAGGCATCAACTCAGCCCCTCCTTGCCTATTTATTGTTAACACCTTTTCTTATTTGGGTGTGCTTTTTAGTTCCCCTGGCTCATGGGCATCTAACATAGTCAAGTGAAGGACCAAGCTAATAAGGGCTGTTGGTTCACTTTTTAGTTTGCGGTCTGCATCAGGAAGTCGAACGTTCGCTCCTGTGCTATAAATGTATTCCTCACAATATGTACCGGTTGCTGAGTATGGGGCGGGAGTTTGGGGCATTAGGCATCCTTCAGCTATTCAGTTGGAGAAAAACCACTTCTGACGAAAGCTTCTATCTCTCCCTCTCTCTACCTTGTATTTTATCTGCCACAATGAGTTGGGGCTAAGTTACTTAGGTGACTGCATCCAAATTTGCCCCCTCTGCTATGGCTTTCAATCTGGAAAAATGAAGAGGCATCGCTAACAAGAGATATAATAAAAGATTGCTTAGCATTTGACAAAGGCCTTGAAATCCCGTGATTAGCATTTGTAAAACAAAAATGTGTTTGTTGCTATTGGTTTACCCCAGACATTCACTATTGTTGGAACGTGTTCCAAAGGGCAGGAAGCAAGTCCAAACTTTATTGCTAACTTATGGCCAGTAAAAAAGGTTAAGCACAGAAATATTAATGTAATCCATTTCAAGTTATTTGGTAGTCAACCCTGAAAATACCCTCAGCAACTACTTACGCAGTGGAAGAGGAAGATGGGAATGCTTTTTAATGTTTTGCTTTTGGGTTCACTCAATAAAATACTTATTGTGTTTTCCACTAGGCTTTCAGAACAATTTAGATTCACTTGTATGTCCTTGTAATAACACCTCCAAACAGTCTATTCTACATTTTACTTTTTTGTGTTTTTTTACTAAAGATATACAAATATGTTTTTAATTCCTTTCATTAAAAGTAGAAATTCGACACATTAAACTCAGTCACTACTCTTTTTAAAACAGCTTCATGATGACAAAACTTGTTTTTATGTGAGCTCTTTTTTACGAGCTGCTGTACGGTCTAAAAGTTCAATGCACTTAGATTAAGTTTCTGTTTTTTATCTGTATTTATGTAAGTTCTGAATAATGTACTGTAGCATTGTCTTAGAAGCACAAAGTCCTTTGATAAGGTTCCTTTTATGCATGTTTTAAACGTTTTTACATTGTATTTGTATATTATGACAGATGATGTATAAGGAACCATGGCGGCTATACTTAGGATGTTTTAAGTAATGTTGATAACCTGTATTTTTATGGCTGCATGGCAGCCGAATAACCTTTTTGATTGATTGATTGATTGAAGATGACTGCACAAGAAACACATTTTTGTGCATAGATAAAACAAATGCCTTTTACGGCATATATTGTGTCGATTTTGCTATGCACGTACAGGAATCCCAATTCATGCAAGCTCGCAAGCACAGAGTGGAGTCCAGCATGATGCACATTATGTGCCGTCCGCAGGCATTACAGGGCATATGCAGAAAGCAGCATTCAAACTGTCTAGCAACCCATGACAGCAGTCCTTCTGTAACAACTAGCGGCACCACAGCATGCAGGGTGGGTCAATGGGCATACATTTATGGGTTTGGAGGTCCTACTCCAATACAAGGGTACAAGCTGTTTGAATATTTATTGCTAAAGAAGGTGGGACTAGTTCTACTCATTTAGTATTCAAAACCCCAGCAGCCCTTGCCCTCCACTGTCCGAAATCCTACCCCCAGGCTCCTACCTGTACAAGACATGCTGAACATGATGTAGAAGAATGCAATTGAGGTCTGTGGTACATGCACAATGAGGAAAGTGGCAGTGGAGAGGTAGTATGCACTTTCTAGAATAACACCTAGGCTGAGGGAACATTCACAGCAAACCTAAGCTAAAGGGTTTGAGAGCAGCCAGGGCCAGATTTAGGGGGTCATTACAACATTGGCGGTAAAAAGTGCTTACTGCTGTGCAGAAGAACCCCAATACACCGCCGCGGCCGTGGAATTCTGCCACAGCTATTATGACCCACATCTCGGAATCCGCCGAAATTCAGACACCCACACAAGTCCGCCACACCAAAGGTCAGTGTTAAACTGGCGAAAACAAATCCTCCACCTCCACGCCAACAGAAACACGCCCATGCTATTACGACCCACGAATCCACGCGGCGGTCTTTCAACCGCTGTATTCCATTGGCGGTACACACCGTCGCGCTCAAAATACACACACATCTCCAAAACACCACCACATTGGACAATTCAAAATACATACAGCTGATACACATACAAACAACACTCCCACACACCAAATACAATATAAAACACACACCCACATCACCCACAAACCCCTATGACAACAATTCACGGACGAAGGCCAGATAGACAGCACAGCAAAGACAACCCCACCATACAGAGGCACACAACACCATCACGCACACAACATCCACGCACAAAACACCACACACTACTACACATCACCACACACATCAACACTCACACCGCCCCACACATCACACACACCACCCCATGGCACGGCAAAGACACCCCCGCTTTCCGAGGAGGAGCTCCGGGTCATGGTGGAGGAAATTGTCCGGGTAGAGCCACAGCTATTTGGCTCACAGGTGCAGCACACATCGATAGCCAGGAAGATGGAGCTATGGCGAAGAATAGTCGAGAGGGTCAACGCTGTGGGACAGCACCCAAGAAATAGGGAGGACATCAGGAAGAGGTGGAACGACCTACGGGGGAAGGTGCGTTCAACGGTCTCCAGGCACAACATCGCGGTTCAGCGGACTGGCGGCGGACCCCCACCTCCTCCCCCACAACTAACAACATGGGAGGAGCAAGTCCTAACCATCATGCATCGAGAGGGCCTCGGAGGAGTCGGTGGAGGATGGGACACTGGTAAGTCAAATCTTAACTATCCTATCCCCCACCATACCTGCATGCTATCACACACCACCACCCTCACACCCTCCCCTATCATCCAAACTCCTCACTAACGTATTCATAACACAAACTACACATCCCAACACCAAGCCCTGCATGACACAACTAAGCATGGACACCTATCACCTAAGCATGCTCACTGCACATACCCAGAACAACCCCCTAACCATCATCACACAAGCCCCCACACAGGAATGCTTGCACTGGGGTACACAGACACCCACCCATTGCACACCATCACACACACACATGCAATAATCATGCTCTTATGCCCCTGCAGGAACACGAAGGACTGTCACCACACCAGAGGGTCCAGACAACACCACTCCACCCCCAGAAGAGGCCCACAGTGACGATAGCAGCTCTGCCCTACTGGATCCTGATGACCAGCCCGGACCATCGTGGGCCTCGGGACAGTCGGTTCCCCTTGCACAGGCACAGCCCAACACTGACCTTCCATCCTCTGGTAACACCAGCACAGCACCCACCCAGCGGGCCCAAACCTCTGTAACCAGGACAGGTCATTCAGTGGCGTGTCCACCACTACAGGGAACCCAGGATAACCCACCACCCCAACAACAACAGGACCTGGGGCAGTGGTAGTGGGCACACGGTCCAGGGGACGGAGGCACAGGAACACAGGGGAACTGGGAGGGCTGCTGTGCGACAGGGGGCGGACAGGCCAAGGGAACCCACTCTCCACAAGGCCCTCACCTCCATCATGGGAGCATACCACCACTCCCAGGAGACGATGGCGACGGTCCTGGTCAAGTTTCAGGAGACTCAGCGCCTGCAGGAGGACCAGTATTTGGGGTTCAGGGAGGAGCTCAGGACCATCAGCTCCGCCTTGGGCACCATCGTAGGGGTGCTGAAGGACATACAGCAGACCCTGAGGGACACCGTGGCACTCCAAGGGGCCCCTGACACTGGGTCCCAGGAGCCAATGAACAGGTGCGCCGGCGGTGATGATACGCACTGCCGTGGACGTCACCGTCGCGGACGTCACCGCTATTTTCTATCTGTTCAATCACTAGATACCTGACCTTCGACAGGAGAGGACCTACACTGCAAGTGCTGCTGTGACCTCGGTCTGGAAGTGACGATGGCTGCTGCGTCTGGGGAAAGGGCACCTATCTTCACTGCTCAGGAGTTGGAGAAACTGGTAGACGGGGTCCTCCCCCAGTACACGCTACTCTACGGTCCTCCAGACCAACAGGTTAGTACACAGGGAGCACGTTGTATGGGCTAGGCCTGGGTGGAGAGGGCTGGTTGTAAGAGGGAAGGGGGCAGAGTTCAGTGAACATTAATGCATGTGAATGAATGGGCCACATGGCTAGAGTAGGGAGGGGGCCACTCACATCGACGGAGCAGTTGGTAATGACTTTTCGTCTTCCCTTGTGCATGTCATGTAGGTCAGCGCCCACCAGAAGAGGGACATTTGGCGTGCCATCGCAAGGACGTACGGACCCTGGGGGCCCACCAGAGACGGGGCACCCACTGCTGGAAAAGATGGGAGGACATTCGCGCAGCAGCAAGAAGACGGCGGAGGCTCAGCTGGGGATGGCCTCCCAACGTGGGAGGGGTGCCCGTCGGACCATGACCCCCCTGATGTTCCGGATCCTGGCGGTGGCCTACCCTGAGTTGGATGGGTGCGTGAGGGCATCACAGCAGACACAAGGGGGTGAGTACAACCTCACTCTGCGGACTTTGCGCGCAGTGGAGGGGTCTGGGTGGGGGAGGAGGCCTGTGGGTGTACCTAGGCCACCCAGAAATACGTAGACTAGGCCCCTCTGTAATGCAGCCCATGTGGCACTCTACACCACCGCAGTAGAGTGCCAAGTACAGGTATATATGCCCCTGTGGCATCCATGTGTGCAGATGTCCACCATAGCCATGTAGGCCATATCCCAGGAATTGCATATGCAGAGGCCAGGAGCACGGCGTAGTGCAGGGGGCTGCTGTGTCTGTCTTGTCCGCCAACGGTAGCGGTATGCCATGCACTCAACCTGTTCTTCTTCTGTTTCCCCCCCCCTTTATGTGCTTTCGCTGTTCTTATGTGCATCAGCATCATCAGGCGGAGGTACAGTGGCACCGGAGCACGAGGGAGCTGCATCCCACATGGCCATGGAGGGCCACACCATGGACTCAAAATGCACCAGTGGGACGGAGGGCGAGGGGAGCTTCACGTCAGCCACCGGATCACCAAGCAGCGACACGGACTCGTCCGCCGATGGGAGCTCCCTTGTGGTGGCGGCACCATCTGTGCGCCCCACTTCTACAGGTACAGCCGCCACCTCCCCACCAGCACCGCCCTCCCAGCAGCCCCTCAGCGTTCGCCCCGTGCCCGCTCACCCAGGAGGGTGGGCATCACCTTCGCTCCAGGCACCTCAGGCCCTGCCCCAGTCACCCCTGCTACCCTCAGTGAGGAGGCCATTGACCTCCTCAGGTCACTCACTGTTGGGCAGTCTACCATTGTGAATGCCATCTAGGGTGTAGAAAGGGAGTTGCAACACGGTAATGCATTCCTGGAGGGCATTCATTCTGGTCAGGCTGTCCTTCAGCGAACCCTGCAATCTCTGGCCTCAGCACTGATGGCAGCCATTGTCCCTGTGTCTAGCCTCCCCCCTCCAACCTCCTCCACCCAGACCCAATCCCCTGTACCCCAGCCCATCCCAAGCACACCTACAGACCAGCATGCACACAAGTCAACACACACAGGTAGCTCAAGCAAACATAGGCATCACACAACCCACAGGCACTCACGCAAGCATCACACACATACAGACACAGCAACATCCACTGCCTCCATTGTGTCCCCCTCCTCCTCTTCTCCCTCCTCCCTCCCAGTCTCGTCTACGCACACACCTGCATGCACTACATCTACAGGCACCAGGACTCGCAACAGAACACCCAGCACCACTTCCCGCTCACCTGCACTCACCACCTCCACTGCCATTTACACGTCCCCTGTGTCCTCTCCCAGTGTGTCTGTGACGCCCCCTCCAAAAGTACACAAACGCGAGCACCCACACACCCAACATCCATCCACCTCACGACAGCCTCCAGTACCTGCACCTGCACCCAAAACACCTAAAGTGACACCTCCTACAACCACCTCCTCTTCCTCAACTCCCAGGCCCCCTCCAACTACCCATCCCAGTGTTCGTCAGAAACTGTCCCTCTGTAAAGTTGACCTTTTTGCCCCCACCCCCACCAATTCATCAGTCCCGTCGTAGCGCCTCAGCCAAAAAGCCTCCAATACCAGTGGTGCCTGTTCAAGGTATGTGGAGTGCACCGGCCACCAGGGCAGGCAGTATGACCCGGAGCCAAGGCACTGGCAGCCCACCCCCTGTAAAGGCTCTGAAATTGGAAAGTGGACGACGGGACCGTGTGAAGTCTCCTGGAGGGAAAACAACTCACAGGGGTCCCAAGGAGATTGGAGAGTCAGCTGTGACTCCACCAAAGGTGGGGAAGGGCCAGAGGAAGTCTGCCCAGCCTGTTGTGAGTATCATGGCGGAGAAGGGCGGCATCCTTCCCGGCGGTTCGAGACGCCATCGCCAGCACCGTCGTGACTGGTCCGGAGACCACCGCCAGAGTCCTTGCCCAGGAAGGCCCAAGTATCGTCACTGGTCAGGAGACCACCACCACTGCCGGAGTCATTGCCCAGGAGGGCCCAAGTATTGTCACTGGTCAGGAGACCACTGCCGGAGTCAGTGCCCAGGAGGGCCCAAGTATCGTCACTGGTCAGGAGACCACCGCCGGAGTCATTGCCCAGGAGGGCCCAAGTATCGTCACTGGTCAGGAGACCACCGCCACCACCGGAGTCAGTGCCCAGGAGGGCCCAAGTATCGTCACTGGTCAGGAGACCACCGCCACCGCCGGAGTCAGTGCCCAGGAGGGCCCAAGTATCATCACTGGTCAGGAGACCACCGCCACCGCCGGAGTCAGAGCCCAGGAGGGCCCCGGCTGCCACATCCCAGGTGGGCTATGAGGGAACGTCATGCCACACACCAATGCCCAGTCTAGGGAACATCATGCCACACACCAATGCCCAGTCCAGGGAACGTCATGCCATAACACCAATGCCTGTTCCAGAACCGCCATGGCAAAGCACCGCTGAACAGTCCAGAGAACGCCATGTCAAAGCACCGCTGAACAGTCCAGAACCACCATGGCAAAGCACCACTGAACAGTCCAGAGACCGCCATGGCAAAGCACTGCTGAACAGTCCAGAACCACCATGGCAAAGCACCGCCATGGCAAAGCACCGCTGAACAGTCCAGAGACCGCCATGGCAAAGCACCGCTGAACAGTCCAGAGACCGCCATGGCAAAGCACCGCTGAACAGGACATGCACCGGGTAAGAATGATAAGACCGCCACATCAAGCATAGTTATCCCATGTGCAGCTGGGACAGTGACGGGGCAGGAACTTTCACTGGGAGACTAATCCAGTCTGGGCACCAGTCCCCCTCCAGAGCCAGTGGCGGCTGTTATCTACTTGCGAAATTGTGGCTTTGCACTCCCCAGGATGTAACAGTGGGCAAGCCACCCACTGTAGAGACTTGAGAGACTGTCGCTTTGCACTCCCCAGGATGGTCCAGTGGGCAATCCACCCACTGTAGAGACTTGAGAGACTGTGGCTTTGCACTCCCCAGGATGGTCCAGTGGGCAAGCCACCCACTGTAGAGACTTGAGAGACTGTGGCTTTGCACTCCCCAGGATGGTCCAGTGGGCAAGCCACCCACTGTAGAGACTTGAGAGACTGTGGCTTTGCACTCCCCAGGATGGAACAGTGGGCAAGCCACCCACTGTAGAGACTTGAGAGACTGTCGCTTTGCACTCCCCAGGATGGTCCAGTGGGCAAGCCACCCACTGTAGAGACTTGAGAGACTGTGGCTTTGCACTCCCCAGGATGGTCCAGTGGGCAAGCCACCCACTGTAGAGACTTGAGAGACTGTGGCTTTGCACTCCCCAGGATACATCAATGGGCATGGAGCCCCGTCGTGGATCTGGCTTTGCAGTCATCCGGCTGAGGTGCCCCCCCTTCCCTTCCCCCTGAGGTGCCTGTAGTATTTCTATCTGATGCCCCGGCAGTGTTCTCTCCGATTGTGGACAGGTATCTACTGTGGGCCTCGCCCATGCATTTTTGGACTAGTGGTTCACGGACATTGATATGTGCATATCTGCACTACTTCTCGTAATGTATATATTTCTGGCTGATTTTATTATATATCTGTATATTTTTTAATAGCGTCAAGAGGTGTGTCCAGGGGCAGGAGCCCTTTAAATTTCAACAGCGCTCCTGCCGTCGCGGGAAGCGCGTCAAGAGGTGTGTCCAGGGGCAGGAGCCCTTTAAATTTCAACAGCGCTCCCGCCGTCGCGGGAAGCGCGTCAAGAGGTGTGTCCAGGGGCAGGAGCCCTTTAAATTTCAACAGCGCTCCCGCCGTCGCGGGAAGCGCGTCAAGAGGTGTGTCCAGGAGCAGGAGCCCTTTAAATTTCAACAGCGCTCCCGCCGTCGCGGGAAGCGCGTCAAGAGGTGTGTCCAGGGGCAGGAGCCCTTTAAATTCTAGCAGCGCTCCCGCCGTCGCGGGAAGCACGTCAAGAGGTGTGTCCAGGGGCAGGAGCCCTTTAAATTCTAGCAGCGCTCCCGCCGTCGCGGGACGCGCGCGGGCGGCGCCCGGGCGAAGCCCGGGCCAAGGGCGGGCCCGTCCTTGCCCGTCATTGCCAGGAAGAGGCAGGGCAGGGCCACCCCCCTAACTTTCACATCAAGACACTCGGCCTAGGCAGCTCATAAGTAGCTGGCCGTCTGAAGGTACTGTGCCAAAAAGGTCCTTTTATAGAGGGCCTTAGGTTGGAAGCCACCCTCTCCCAGCAAAGTGCTTTTCTTATTATTACCTGCTAGATTTGAAGTGGGTCCGGGCCGGGTCGCTGTCTCTCTACTGTATTACAAGAAATTTACTTGTAATTTTTGAGTGTTAAACCTTTACTTAAATACCTGTCATATTCATTGTTAGTATTTATCATTTAGGCTTATCCCCACTAGACTTATTTCTACTCTTGTCCATAAATACATATTTGTCCTCGGGTTTCATTAGAGCTGAAGTATCATATAGGTGGCTCAAAGCATGGGAAAACGTAAGGCATCAGAACCCCCAAGGGGAAAAGAGAAATCTACAAAAAAACTCAGGAATGCGGGCGAGAATTGCACTATAGACGAAATTGATGATCTTATTGAGGAGGTAGAGTCATTATTATGTAGTAGGGCCACTGTCCGGGAGGGACCTGATAAAAAGATTACCTCTTACTACACAAAGAAAGTTGAACTAAAGGAAGATATAGTGATAGACACTATTAGACACCTAGAGGGGGAGGTATCACCCGATATTAGGTCTGGTAGCCCTAAGGATGCTACAACTCGATCCAGACATCCATGCTCCATAGATAGTACTAGGAAGAAGGGCCACATACAGGAGTGTGAAGTTGTATGTTCCAATAAATATGCAGTCTTGGCAGAACTTGATAGTAATAAAGAACAGAATACACAAGAGGGAGAATTGCTGAACGAGTTATACCCAACTATTCCAATTGTACAGGTACTTAGAGAGAGGATCTCTCCATGCAACTTAGAACCAGTGAATCCCCCAAAACATACAACAAGAACTATAGCAGACCTCTATGACCTACTCTCTGGATTAATACAGGAAGTTAAGGACCTGAAACTTGAAGTAAAAACCCTATCAGATATTGTGGAAAAGGAGGGGGGTAGGGGTACCCACAAAGCTCAGTGCGAAAAGGAGACCCCCCTTATATCACTTCAGCCACAAGGTAGACCCACATGTTCTCAAAATTTGACTACTAACCCCAACCCTACCCCAGCTATAGCCAAGATTTTTCAGCAACCGCAGGGATATACGAGAGGGGTAAACGGGGAAAATACTGGCCCACGCAATTACCCTAGAAGTAATGCTAGTGATCTATGCCAAAAAATAGGGAATCCACGAAGAGAATCCCGTTTGGTAAAAGGGCCCCAAAAGGGGAATGTGGAGCTTACCCAGATCATCCATCCCCAAGCATCTCATGACCGTAACTATTATACTACATGGAATCGGCATTCTGTGGGGGATAGGTTTCCCATTAGGAACAATGTTGTATACCTATTAAATGTCCCAAAATTGGCCATAGATAGTAGTGAAGATGAAGATTCCTTAAAGAATAAGCTTACACATTGGATTAGGACCAAAAGACACTGTCTATCCATAATTCATTCAGATATTAAGAGGGCAGAAAGAATCTCAGGGGGGATGGGGCAACATGATGTTATTGCATTAACACTTAAGGATGGAAGCTTATCCAGAGGCCTGATCGACATGGAACAGAGAACCGCCGCCCCCACGATCAATGCCATGAGGTTCAGTTCGGAACCTTACACTACCAAACCCCTAGTCCCGAGGCCTAAGTATAATGACATGGAGGGACTGCAAAATAGAAACTCCGATTCCAATCTTGAAAGAGTAGATTGACTACTCCAGATTGATCAGGCACAAGTGGGACTAATTGGGGACCCAATAGTAGGTGAGCCCCTCATAGGGTTTGATCCTCATGTAACAGGGGCAGGGAATATAGTGGAGTCTCTGCCCCGTAGGATAGATTCGACAGCATATTTGAGCCCTACTTCTAATGCTATTACCCCAATCGGGAGGGGTCCTATCACTATGATCTCCTGGAATGTAGCAGGCTTAAAAAATAAGCTTACAGACCCGGAATGGCAGGACTATATTGATCAATATCATGTCTGTCTCTTTCAAGAAACTTGGCTTAAAGACCCACCGTATAAGCTAGGATATAAAACCTACTTTATTAATGCAATTTCAGCTGCCAGAGGGAGACCGTCGGGGGGACTGGTTGTCTGGGTGAAAATCTCACTAAATGTTGAGATACGTATGCAAGACACAGAGTCAGATGACATTTTATGGTTGGTAATGGGGGGAAAAAATAAGATAATATCCCACTTATTCAATGTATATATAAGACCTAGAAGGACAAACTTGGAGTCGCCTGAAATAACTTTATTAGACGATCTGCTTAAAATGATCCCAGGAGGAGAGACAATTATGATAGGGGGCGACCTTAACTGTAATTATGAACCCATAACTGGATTTGAACATCTAGCAGAAGAAGAGGATAGAGCCAGAGCAATTCCTTATTTAACAATAGAAAAAACCGTCCCAGGCACAGTGGCTGCATTGCAACTTATGGGCCTTACATTAAAACATGGACTGAGGGCATGTAATGGTAGAGTGGGTGAAGGAGGCCTTAATTTGGATACCTTCCAGAGAGGCAACTCTACCTCGAAAATAGATTATATTTTACATAGTATAAGTACATGGGGAAGATTAGTGACTTTTAAAATAGATAAAAGAAGGGAAAGTGACCACTTTCCGTTAATAATTGAACTTAGCGCCCACCTCCTAGATTTGGATATGGAATATGCAGAACATAATAAGGTGGAGTTACAACCTTCCCTCAGTAACAACAGACGGGATATAAAATGGCCTGCAATAATAGGCAATCTGGAGACTATGACAAATATTTACCATACATATTCTAATCTCCTAGAGCCTTATGTTGAAAATGAACTTACTGATATCCCCATCACGGCCATCCACCAAGCAATGAGTATTGCACTAAGACCCTTCCTGACCAAACAGCCACGGTACAAGCCCAAAAAGGAGAAGGTGCAGATCACCCCAAGCAGCCCATGGTACACTATCAAATGTAGGGAGAGGAAAAAAGAGCTGATAGAGGCTCTAAAGCAAAAGAACCAATTGGCCATACAACAGGCAAGGGCCAGCTACAAGAAAACACTGGCAACTGCCCAAAGCAACTGGGAGGATCAAAAATGGCAAGATCTCCTGGAAGCAGCAAAAACCAGTGACGCTAGGAACTTCTGGAAAATAGTTACCCATGGTAGTAAAGAGGGGATCATTTCTACTGATCATCATATAGATCCCAATACATGGGTTAACCATTTCACTCACCTTTATTCTGACCCCCCCAGCCTTGATTTCTATCCCTCAAGACATATAACACTAGCTACTCAGGGCATCTTACCCGAGTTACAATTTAGCCTGGAGGAGACGGTGAACGCCATTGAAGCAATCAAGCTGGGGAAAGCCCCCGGTTTGGACAAAATCCCGGGGGACCTGTTCAAACATGGTTTAGAAATTTGGGCACCCTATCTAAATCTTTTAAGTAAGGCTATAGCAAGGGGAGGTCTTGTCCCTGAGACATGGAAAGGGGCAGAAATAATCCCAGTCTTCAAAAAAGGTTCCAGGGATGAACCAGGGAATTATAGACCAATTAGCCTCTTAGATGTCACGCAAAAAGTATATGCTAGACAGCTGCTGAATAGGATTAACAGCTGGATAGATGGAAACAGCATACTGACCATATACCAAGCCGGCTTTAGACACCAGACGAGCACAGTCGATCAGGCCTTTAGGCTATTGACGATAATGTGGAAATATACTAAACTAACGAAAGGCCATCTCTATATCGCATTTGTGGATCTGCGCGCAGCCTTTGATCTAGTGCCAAGGGACTCCCTATGGGCTGCGTTAGGGAAACAGGGTATGCCAGGGAACCTTTTGAGCCAGCTAGAGAGACTACATGAGAATACATTTGCAAAGGTTCGGTGGGGGCCAAAGGGAGAGTTGACAGACCCAGTACCTAATAAGAGGGGGGTGAGACAGGGTTGTGTGCTTGCCCCAACCCTCTTCTCACTATACATTAATGATCTGGTTCATTTTCTGAAACAAAGCAACCATGACTCACCAAGATTGAACGGTGATCCTGTCCCCGCCCTCCTCTTTGCAGATGATACTATCCTATTATCTCAAACTCCCATGGGCTTGCAAACTCTATTAGATAAATTTAGTGAGTACTGCAGCCTGAAGGGATTAGAAATTAACACAAACAAGACCAAATACCTGACTGTTAACCCTCATAAAGCACTCAAGAGAAACATTCGGATTAGAGGGCAGGCATTGGAACGAGTAACAAATTTCAATTATCTAGGGATACTCCTTGATGCCAAATTGTCATGGACACCGCATGTTAATAAAGCTGCTATTTCCTTGGCGCATAGCTCCATGGCAATTAGCAAAAACTACAAATGCTCAAGGTCTAGTATTGTTTCACCAGTATTTGAGATTTATAGGTGCAAAGCACAGGTTGCTGCTCTATATGGTGCTGAACTCTGGGGATTCATAAATCTAACCCCATTGGTTACCCAGGAAAATAATTTTATGAGGGGGGTACTCGGTCTCCCTCCATCTACTCCACTGATTCCTTTAACCTATGATATCAACATGAAACAAATAGGTAAATTGGCAGCCTTGAGGCCCTTGCTTTACTGGTGTAGACTTTGGTCTACCCCTGAATTAATCCATTATAGGCAAGCGCTAATTGAGATTATAGACTTGGACAAGGCAATTTCCCTCCCGTGGCTCCATTATATAAGACAATGCTTTTACACTCTTGGCCTAAAATTTTACTGGGAAGAACCATACACACTAACAAAACAATCTAAGATTCAACTAAAACAAGTATTTTGGGACTTTACCCTAAACAGCCCTCTCTACAGCAAGGATCTAGGTAGACTCACTTTAAGTTTCCTGGATATGAAACCATTACCGTATGCTGAGGAATGGATAGATACTATCCAACCTAGACGAGCAAAAGTCTTATTTATGAAGCTTCGATATGGGACTCTCCAGGTTAAGGCTTTTACTTCTAAATGGGGCCCCTTCAATGGGAGAACACAAGAGGTGATTTGTGGGCTGTGCAATATGGAGACTCCTGAAACAACGGACCATGTCCTTTTAAACTGCAATGCCTATGATAAACCAAGGAGGAAATGGCTCCGACCTATCTGCAGGAACGTTGGAATCAGGAACTATAATGAAGCAGCAAGATTCTTGAGATCTAGTACGATACCATATGTTGTCTTTGGTTTAAGCCGGTTTTTACTAGCAATTTCATTTATTAGAGACAAGGCGGGCCTAAGGCTCTAGGATTCAGTTATTTATTCACTTTATTTAAATAGTCCTCCCCTACTTAAGCAAAATAAGTGCCTGATGGCACTGGAGGCAAATTCTAAGGGTTTTATAAAAATGTAATACTGTAATTGATTCTTATTTATAGCTTTTAAGATTAATATTCCCTTTTATCCAGACAGTCGGCTTTTAGTAGCCAAATGAGTGTTAATTGCTGATGGAATAATGTGTCTTTTGTAATACTTGATTGTTTGCCTTTTATGGCTTTCAGCCGAACATAGGCATGTATGGGAAAAGAAATCGTTGGGCATTAGGGATTCCCTTTCAGCTCTTAAAAACTAGTGAAACAAGACCACATGCGATGGTGGAAGGCACATTGCCAAGATTCTTAGAGGCACCTTGGTATGCTAAGGACAAATGTACTACAAAAGAAGCACGAAATTCTATTCTTACAATGGTCATTATTTGTGCTTACTTATAGTCCTAGAGACCAAGTGAACTTTCTTGCCAGTACACAGCCATAGCTATTAACAGTCAGATATCAATCCCATTTGCTTTGTGCACACAGATTGTATTTATGACCACTCTATAATATTCTTGGTGATTTGTAAAGTGATGTGTACTGTGTATTTTTATAATGTTTTAATCGATCAATTACTTATTCCTTTTCTTTTATCTAACTGTACTGTATGACCTAGGGGGAGTCCTAGATTTTTTTTTTTTTTTCTTCTTATAATCTTTGGATGGGTCTGGTTTTACTGTTTTTACCAAATTGCTTTTGTTTTCTTTTAGAAATGTATGATTTGTGTTGGCATGCTTTTATGGTATTGTTTTACCGAAATAAAGCTGAATTGATTGATTGTATATTTTTGACAGACATGTATATTGCTACATTACAATGTTTGAACTGATTTCGCTTTGTCTTTGCATTCTTCTGGGGGGATTGTGGGTTGTTACTGTGATTTTTGTGGATGCATTGGTGTGTATGTTGTAATATGCGAGGGTGGGGGTGTTTCGTGTGTGTCCCCTTAACTTTTACCTCCCCCCTTCCCCATGTCGTAGGTGCAGTACTCACTGTTGTCTTCGGCTGCGCCGGTGTTGGTCTTCGTAGATGAGTAGGAATACAAGGGCCGGTAGAATGTGTAATTGGGGCTCCATGGAGTCCTCGTTCCTCGTGGGATATGTTCAGGTGAGCGTTTTCCCATTGCAGTAACTGTTTCCACCGTGTTTTTATCCACGGTGAATCCGCCCCGGAAAAGGTGGCGGATTGGCCTGTTGTAATACTGTGGGCAGTACATTGTCTTCCGCCTGTCTGTTGGCAGTGACCGCCGCGCTGCTTGTCTGTACCACCGTGGCGGGCAGTGTGTTAAAGTGGCTTTCTTTGTTGGCGGTTTCCACGGGGTCATAATTCCCTTTTTTTGTCCGCCTGCCTGTTTGCGGTATTACCACACCTTTAACACCGTCCGCCAGGGTTGTAATGACCCCCATAGTGTTGGTGGCACCCGGTGGGACAATCATTTTTGGTGCCCCACATGACTCCCCCCCCCCAGGCCCTCCTCCTCGGATTCCCTCACTTCTACAAGGAAAAAGTGCCCCTCATCTCTCCATAGCCCCTTTCTCACATACATTTCATTTGTTTTAAGGCGCTGGTAAAGGCTGGCTTTACTGATAAGAATGTGTGTCCATCCAAACGAACCATTTTTAGCAACATTAGGAATATATAATGAAAGACTGGGGGAAAAACATAACTTTCTATCCTATTTTATGCAGTTTGTATGCAGCTCTTTGATGACAGTTTGTAACAGCCACTCTTCTATATTTGGGTTGTATCTTATGAACTGCATGCAGTAACAAAAAAATCTCTGTGACAAAAGCAGTAATCCACTCAGCTATCCACATAAAATACAGATCTGTGATCTGCACAGTTCAAATTCTTTACAGCAGACAGATCAGCTCTCTGCACTACTTCATGGGGAGTCAGTGGACAAAACTCTCATCTCTTTTCTACCAGGAAGATTAATCACAAGAGTTATCATCACATTTGTATTGCTGCCTGAAAGCTGGATGCCCGAAGAATTGTGCACCAAGGTCCAGATTTAAGAAAAATGAGCAGTGGTGCATCAGAAAGAATTTTAGTGCTTAATTCCCTTGCACCATGCAATGGCGTATTTAGAAAACAATGCACCATGACCCAGAAGAAACTTTAGCGTAAAAACAAATAGCGCTAACCATTGTGACACGCTGTAAAGAAAAATTATGCTAATGCTGCAAAAGTGGTGTTACAACGATTAGCAGCACGTTTTTTTCATGCTAATCGTGTAAGCACCATTTTTGCTTCATTAGCATAAAAAAAAGTCTGTGAGGTAGCTAAACAAGCCACAAGGACCCAAGATGGACAATGCAGGCCAAGAGAGACCCCAGACAGACCCCAATCAGCCCAGTACAAGCCAGGATGGACAAACAACATCACAGGAGAAGGGTAAAATAAAAATGAAGTGTTGTTTCAGTGAAAAGGAGAATAACATCTTAGCCAGAAGGGTGACAGAGCACCAACACCAGTTCTTTGTCATCTCCAAATTGCCAATAGGTAGGAAGAAGACTATTTGGCAGGCAATAGTGGAAAAAGTCAACAGTGTGGCAGAGGTGAAGAGGACTGTCACCGATTGTAAGAACCGCTGGCCTGATTGCAAATGCACAACTAAAGAGAAACTGTCCAGGAACCGAAAGGCAGCATTGCAGACTGGAGGTGGAATTTCTGGATGACCTGGAAGAGATGGTGGCAGCGGTCATCCCAGAGGAGGTGTTCTGCGGAATCTCATGACAGCGCAGATTTCCAAGGCCTACCGCAAATGCACGGTAAGTTACAGTGGGGGACAATCTGGAAACTAACAAATGGCAGAAGGGAGAGGCACATAGGACACACTGAATGCAATCAAAAGGATGGCATGGGGACACATAATGGCCAAATTCTTCAAATGCGCCCACACCTTCCCCTCTACATGCACTGACTATTTCTCAACCCTCACAGCAATCCCTTCAATGTTGCCACTGATCCACCTGCCCATGTGTAAAACTCAGAGGACAACATGTACTACGCTTCTTGGACAGGATGGCCCAACAAGAACTGCCACACACCTCCATGCACCAATGGGAATGGGTACAACAATGAACAAATACAACATGTCTTCGATCATCATCTGTGCTGCTGTACAAGTAGCTTCCATTTCACCATGTAGCATGGTTGCCTGTGTAGTGGGAATGGTTGGTGTTGTGCTCAAAGGGACACCTTCTTGCATATCAACAGATACAAGTGGTCTCATTGTCACACTAGGGCCCAATTATACAAGCCTGTAATGCACCATTAGCATCATTCAAATTGATGCCAATATGGATTCAAGCTGCCCTTTTCCCTTGTGCTACATTAACAAAGTAACACAATGCATGCATAGATCCACTTTGTACATCCTTCCACCACAATATGCCTGTGCCAGATATGATGTATGCAAGGAAATATCCCTTATGCAGGGAGGGAAGAACTAATGGGACAGACAATCCATAAAGGTTACACTGTGCTATCTTATAACCTCATGTGTGAGGTCTGCCAAAGGCAGATGTCAAAGTGAGTAAGCATTGTAAGCAATGGATCTCCCTGTGTTTTGCTGCACTAGTGCCATCATTTATGGTGCCAATGCAGTAATGCACCACTATAGTAAGAAAACTCATTTAGACTACTGTGGGAATGTCCACCACGGTAACCAGTCATGTTGAATAACGTATTTCCATGGTGTTGGTCGTTGGGGCAAGGGGCCTCCAAGGAAAATGGTGGTGCAGGATCAATGCACTAAACACATTGAAAGTTTGCCCTATGTGTGATGCACAGTGCAAAACACAATAAACAACTACAACCTGTAAGCATACAAACTTGTCACACTCCACATGTCACTCCCACACCACCAGAAGTTCTTGGACCACACTCATTCAAATCCAGATGTGCAGATCTTTTCAAAGGCATCAGAACCTGGGTGGGTCACACATGTGTTGCATGGAAAGATCACAAATATACATGTGGAATGCCTACTACGTGCAGTGTCAGGTGTGAGAGAGGCACATGCGAAATACGCCAGGGTAAGGTATGCAAGGTGCCTCACCTTGGCATGTTAAGTATGACCCCATGCATGCAAAATGTTGAAGATGGTGTGCTGACATGTGTCATTGTTGGTATGTATGTGACATGTTTATGTGTGAAAAGATATGTTTCATGTTCCTCGATTCCAGCATGGAGATATGTAGGCCATTGTCTCAAAGCTGTGTACTCATATCTGTGTTAACTATGTTTCCCGATGTGGAACATTTCTACTGGTCATATAAGTTTGTAAGTAATCATATGACATACACATTTTCATATGTAAATTGTTTCCTTTTGTCCATACGCAAATAGATAGCGCCAAGCCTGGTCCACCTAGGGACCTAGGACATGTGTGCTAAGTTGTTGATATTATGTGTTAACAACAAATACTTGGAATATACAATGACTCAAACCTTGTTTTTGTCAGAATTACATAATTGCATGCAATCTGTATGTCAGGGCTGCTCTCAGGCTGTGAAGGCACCCTAGTGATCAGTGTTCCAGAGGCACTTTGGGGCATATTTATACTCTGTTTGCGCCGAATGTGCTTCAAAAAATTTTATGCACATTCGGCGCAAACACTGCCCCATATTTATACTTTGACGTCCGACACAGCGGGCATCAAAGTTCCACCATGTGTGCCATTTTTTAGAAGGGTGAACCAGCCTTGCGTTAATTATATGCAAGGTAGGCGTTCCCTTCTAAAAAATGACTTTAAGGCCTGTGCCCCATATTTATACTGTGACGTCATTTTGACGCACAGGAGGGGGGAGGCCTTAAAAAACGGCGCCCAGCCTGATGGGCGCCGTTTTTTAACGCCTGGGTCAGGGCAGGCATTAACGGACCTGTAGAGGTGCCCTCCCATGCCCCCAGGAACACCCCCTGCCACCCTTGCCCACCCCAGGAGGACACCAAAGGATGGAGGGACCCATCCCAGGGAAGTTAAGGTAAGTTCAGGTAAGTATATTTTTTCGATTTTTTTTTTGTCGCAATGTGACTGTGTCTGGTGTTACATGGAAACATTGTTGCGCTGTCAACATTTTTAACAAAAAACTAGGGTCAACTAATGGGTAGGATCAGGTTGCATAGGCTGGGCACACTATAAGGGACTTGATCATTTAATGAAGGTTCCTTCAGAGCCTAGGCCGTCTAGCAAATTTATGTGAAAATTGTGGCATAGGGGGTCCTGATTTGTGCCCCCCTACATGTCACTATGCCCAATGACCATGCCCAGGGGACATACGTCCCCTGGGCATGGCCATTGGGCAAGGGGGCATGACTCCTGTCTTTGCTAAGACAGGAGTCATTTCAATGGGGGTTGGGCGTCAAACAAAATGGCGCAAATCGGGTTGAGGCCAAAATTTTGCCTCCGACCTGACTTGCCCCATTTTTAGACGCCCAAGCTCCATTATCCCCTACGCCGGCACTGCCTGGTGTGAGTCATTTATTTTGACGCACACCAGTCCGCAGCGCCGGCTAACGTCATCCAATAAATAAGGTGCCCACATGGCGCTTTGGAATGGCGTTAGCCGGCGTTAACATTTTTGACGCAGAACTGCGTTGACGCAGTTGTGCGTCAAAAAGTATAAATATGGGCCTTTGTATGCCCAAACAGGCCCATTGCTGCATGTATTGACACAGGTTGTCTGTGGTCACCTCAGCTCAATTCACTGTGCGCAAGCTGTGACTGTGTCAAAAATCAATGCAGCCTCCTCTGGGGATTGGGGGGGCCTTGGATAGGGATGTGCCAACTTCATGATCGATAATCAGCACTGAGATGCACAGTCACCTGCAGACATACACCTGCACATTTGTGATCCCATGGCTAAGTATGTTTTGTTACATCTGGGGTTCTTGATGGCATGCTTGCCTTATCATACACCGTGGACTGGCAGAATGTTTGTGCAGGACATCTCATGATTTGCCATGGTTTTACATGACTTAGCATACACAGGTGAGCTTATTCCTATGATGCTTGGCTAGGTCATTGATAGATTGGGGACCTGGGTCATGTCTTTAGACCCAGGGTACAGATACTGTCATTTGTCACTAGCTTCTGTCACACTTGTTTGTGCTGGCCAAGCACACAGTTATAGTCATTGCCAATGTGACTGTAATATTTACTGACCTACACATTCTCTGTGAATATGTGTCTGGTGTTACATGGAAACATTGTTGCGCTGTACAGTGAGTATTAGTCTGTGGGGGCATATCTTGTCATGGTCTAGTTCAACATTGCTGGCATAATGGCTGCTGATTAGCCTTAGTACCCACCTTCGTCATCAACATTATCCCTTCATTCATGCACAGCATACTAAGTCAGACTTGTGTACTTTGTAGATGGACACAGCTTCTTCTACAGGCTAAGTAACAATATCTCTCCCATTTCCAGGCTTTGCTAGATCACATGACTGCCCCCACACATCACAGAACACCAGCCACAGCACTTGTGTATTGTCTGAGTGACCTCCACATGTTGGATCTCAAAGTGACATTTGGGAGTCCTTCAGCTATCCTTCCACATCATTTATTCAATGTAATGTACTCATGTACTCACATCAGCCTTCTACAACCTATGTCACATTCACCATGAGTGTCTTACGTTAGTGTGATTACTCACATCAGCTATGAGTAGAGGAGATGCCACATTCAACCTTTCTGTCTCATACATCACACATACAACTTGGCAAGGGTCTGTGACTTGTTTGGACATTGCTTGACTTACATGCGCATTCCAAAATGGATTGGGTGTGAGACACCTGGACATTTTCATGTTTTGGTCCCTGTATGTCACTCTCTCTTGCTCAAACATGTGAGTGCCAATGAGAAGTATGTTTTCAGTTATCAAATCACGTGTGATAGTGTCATTCAGATTTTGCTTGGTTACCTAGCAGACACAAGCCTGTCATTGTAGGCAATTGCTAACCTTTTCCTACCTAGCCCATACATCTGTAAAGAAGTCTTCATCTGTATTTCCAGGACTGCTGCAGGCATGTGTCAGGCCAGCACACTTGTGTATTGTGTGTGTGACAATGTACATTGTAATTGCTACAGACTATGCCTAAATTCTACCCACACAATCATGTGGTAGTGCATTCTTTTAATTTGTTTTTTGTTCCTGTCTATGGGGCAGATTCTACAAATGTGGCTCTGCATAAGCGCAGCTCAAATTTTCTTGCTGCCTTTAGCGTTCCCTACTGCCACCATGTGTGGGCTGTATTTAAAAGTTGGTGCACCATGGTGCAGGGTAGGGCAATTGCATCAAGGTATTTGACGCTATTGGTGTACTGTTCAGGGTTAGCGCCAACATTTTGGCCCTAACCCTGAACAGTACATAAGGGCCCATTGATACCAATGGTGTGCCCACTTTCGAAGCCTGCTCTGAGCAGGCTTAAAAAGTAGCCACAAAAAGTTGACACAGTTGAACCTGTACCATTTTGTCCCCTCCACAAGGTGTGAGGCACCCTTGCATATTATTATGCCTGGCGCAGGCATAATGTGATGCAAGGTGTTACAAAGTGGCGCAATGCATGCAGTGTGCCTCTTTGTATTTCTGGTGTGTAGATTTTGACTTTTGACTTCGTTGGGCCACATTAGCCTAAGAAATATGATGCTAATGTTGTGCAAGGAGTCGGTAGGCCCTCTTACATTCGGGCCTATGTTCCAAAGATGTTTACAACTGTTGTGGTATAGTCATGCACTTTGAGATAAGGGCAAGTTACAAATGGTATGTGATGGTGATAATGAGTACTCCATGAGCATTCTGAGTTAAAGTGATTTTAATGAAATATTTAAATGCTGAATCTTGAAGTACAGTGTCTATGAGAATAAGTTGTGCACAATTTGTTCTCTTCTGCGTGCATGCAGTGCAACACTTAGTGACCCTTTGCGCCACATTATGCCTGTGCCAGGCATCATGTATGCAAGGGGGGAAGTTCCCCTCTAAGGGGAATGCAAAAATGGTGCAGAGGAATCTAAGAGGTTCCAAAGCATCATTTTTAGCAGCTACGTTTAACGTCTACACCGAGCAGGCGTTAGAAGGAGGCACACCATTGTTTTAAATGGGCCTGAATGTACTGTGCAAAAATTTGGCACTAATCCTACACAGTCCATTTTTGGCATTCATTATCTTGACACTATTGCACCTACTCTGCTCCATGGCGCACCGCACATTGAATACAATGCACAAATGGTGGCCGTAGGGTGTTAAGGGGCACAAGTAATTTGGCGCTGCTTCATTTGCTGTGCCTCTTTTCTGACATGTGGCCCTTTGTCCCTTCACTTTAGACCTGCAGAAGAGTGATGTTATGGAAAAGTGTGCCTATTTTGTGTGTTGTGTGCCATGTAACAGGTGGTGCGCCCTGTGAGTTACATGTGAATCCCACTCCTTTGCCATTGAAATACCTCCATTGCACAAAGTTTTGTTGTTGCCAATTGCTAGCTGGCATATGTATGTGCATGAGATTCATATGCACAGTGTGGCACAGTTGTATGGGGTGTATTGTTATATATGCAAGAGTTTTCAGACACCAGTGGGACAGGACATGGCATTTTGCTTTTCTGCTCTGCCCTGCATCACCAATCCAGCCCTGCTAAGTCCTATGTATCTTCATTCATATGCATTCCTGGCATCTCCCAGTACATTGTCACTAGTTCAGCTGCCAAAGTCCACTGTTGGTACCCTTGTACCATGGAAAAGAGATGTGGGATTTATGGATATGATTGTTGATGTGATGGGTCCATTCCTGCACATGATCTTTCATTGATGGCGATTTTGTATTTCGAAGTGTGCTGCACTATGCACCACACAAATGAAGGGTGAACACAATGAGTATATCTTGTATGTTTTGGTGATATGTAGATGGTGATGGCACCACTCGGGTGGCAATTGATATTGGTGCTATTTTGTTGTCAACCTGTGGACACATGTAGTGGTTTGAGCCCAGCTTTTCTATGCAAAGGTGGCATAGCTCCACCTGTCAGTCATGTAAAGTGTCAGTCAAGTGGTGCCAGGAACCTGTATGTATGGGTATATGTAAGCGTGATGTGCATTGAATGTGGTGTACTGTGGCATTTGGCATATGAGTTGTTGTCTAAACATCTGTGTTTCCCTGTCCATGTGTGTCTAGTGTGGTGTATATATTGTCCCACAAGTTTGGAGTGTTGTCTCTGTTATGATTTGTGTGCTGGTTTACCTACGAGTAGGCCAATTCCATACTGTCTATCCTGGAATTGTTGGTTGATAGTTGAGTGTGTAAAGACGTAAGCATCATGGACGCTGCCCTGATATTATGCTGGGATGTTGGAGAAAATTCCACTGTGGTCTATAAAAACCTGCACATTGATAGAGTGTATATGTTTGTGGTTCCTGCAGAGGTGTTCCATTGCAGCAGAAGGTACAAGTTGGACATGGGTGAAGTTCATTGCACCCAGCACATGCGGGGAGCAAGCAATTTGATAGAATACTTGCTTGGTCTTCTGCTGTAGTTGCAAGGTGTTGGGGAACCAGATGTGGTGGGGTGTGAGGAAGATGATGGCTTTCAGGACCATAGTAAGGAAGGCAGAAAGGGATGGTTGAGGATACCATCCACATGTGCAGCAGTGGTATAGAATGATCCTGAGGCCAAGACAACCAGGAGTCTGGTACGGTTGTGTGACTTTCCACTCTAGCAGTGATGTCAGGCGTAATGTGGTGGAGAAGGCGTACAATGGACTCCCACTCCAGAAGGTAGAGTCTGATCACCTCTCCTTCCCTGAGGCCAATAATGGATGTGCGCTGGTGAAATATCCTCTCTCGCTTTCTGTGCTACCTTTGTGGCCGCCGTGGTGGTGGTTGAGGTTGCTGTGGTGGTGATGGTGGCACTTGGGGTCATCGCTGTTGTCTTCTCCTTGTGACGAACTGTAGCAATAACAGGTCCATGTTGTCCAGTTCCTTGCCATTGTTCCGTCTGAGTGTTTCACTCATGTAGTCGTGGCTCAGCCTCTTTTTAATGCCTGGTCTGACCAGATGTTAAAATATTGACGCTAATCTTACTTAATGTAATTGTTTGGACCCAGTCCAATGCATGCGTCTTTTTTCCATTGGCTTGTAAATATGGTGCAAGCATCATTTTATGGGAGGGAACGCCTACCTTGCATATCATTGTCGTAAAATGATGCAAGGTGAGGTGGTGCTTCCAAAATATGAATCTAAGTTAGAAATGTTGTCGCTAGACTGCTGTAGCGACAACATCTAAATATTGCACTGGGTTAGCGCCATATTTGTGTGAAAAAAATGGCGCATGTCAAAAAAATGGCAAAAGGGCGGTGCTAACTTTTCTTAAATCTGGGTCTAAGAGCTTTTAAATTGTAGGTTATTGCTAAACACAGCACCCCCAGAGAGGTCAGCACACTCCTCCACATGTCAGCACCCACTGTGGCCTCACCAGTCGCACTGCCCTAGAGCCGGCCCTCTCAGAGCCAGTCATGGCAACTTCATGTACTGCAGCTCCTTAGCTAGCCATGGATCCCTCCGAGCCTGACCCAGATGCAGAGCAAACAGTGCAGCAGGAGATGAGGAAGTCATGACATAAGCATGCTGACAGTGAACAAACTCACTCTCATCACAGTGCGGACCTAGAGACGACACATCATCACATAGCAATCCTGAAACTACTGGATTTCTTAGTTGTCTGTTTAGTTACCTGACCTGTGTCTTTCTGAGCCATCTGGTTTGTGCTGGACAGAGCAAGAGCTAGGGAGAGACAAAGAGAGCTCAAGAATGCGGGACAGGGAGACATACAGCATTGATGAAAGGCAGGAGTAGTACTGAGGAGGAATGTGCATTAGAGGATTTGCAGAGTCACCCTGGGGCAGAGGAGGGAGTAAGTGATGAATTAAGTGAGAGGGGCAGAGATAGAACAGATGGCCATTAGGACATTCATTCAGCAGTCTAAGGAGACAAGATGGAGAGGGAATTTTTTGTAATCTAATGCACCTAGAAAAAAATGCAATGTTTAAACATTTAAAAAATGCAGTGAGATGATCCAAAACATGAGAGGCACACTCCATCCAGTAATGACTGAGGAAGGCGGAGCCAATGACATGAACGGCTGAAGTGGGATAATCCAAAACTCATACTCTTTCTGTACTTTTTTTGTTTTTTGGGACTTTCAAACTCAAGCTCTGGCATTCAGCTAAAGCGCTCTCTTGTAAGACCTAAAAATAAACATGTTCTGCTACCAACACATTCAATTTAGTGCCCTAACCAGTGGTGGGTGAAGTAAAGGAATGTTACTTCTGCAAATGTTGTGTTTTTGGAAAGTTTAAAATATAAACACTTAGTAAGATACCAAGGAAGCATATTTTGCAGGAAACTGGTCTGCAAAAACATCTTTTTACAGACAGTTATTTGCGTATAAAAGTTATTTTTGTGGGAAACTTCATAGAGTCCAAAATATGTTTCAGCGACGGAACTGATCACTTCACTAACCATAACCACCTGCTTCCTCCAAAAATCTCTCTATTCCACTCATTAAAACTACAAGCTCACTCAATCAACATGTAGTCTGATGGTATGTTCTGGACAAGGGAGGCCTCAGTTTTCATGTGAGCTGTAAACGGGCTCTCGTACTGCCCACGGGAGAAGTTACTGTGCTTTTTGATGATTTAAAAAGTGTTAGAAAAGTCACACGCTTTCCATCAGTCACGACTCCCATTTTCATTGCATGTAACAGTTATAGGGGGTCATTCCGACCCCGGCGGTCAAGGACCGCCGGGGCCGGGGATGCGGGAGCACCGCCAACAGGCTGGCGGTGCCCCGCAGGGCATTCTGACCGCGGCGGTTTGGCCGCGGTCAGACAAGGAAAACCGGCGGTCTCCCGCCGGTTTTCCGCTGCCCTGGGAATCCCCCATGGCGGCGCAGCTTGCTGCGCCGCCATGGGGGATTCTGACACCCCATACCACCATCCTGTTCCTGGCGGGTCGCCCGCCAGGAACAGGATGGCGGTATGGGGTGTTGTGGGGCCCCTGGGGGCCCCTGCAGTGCCCATGCCAATGGCATGGGCACTGCAGGGCCCCCCGTAAGAGGGCCCCACTTTGTATTTCAGTGTCTGCTATGCAGACACTGAAATACGCGACGGGTGCCACTGCACCCGTCGCACATACCCACTCCGCCGGCTCCATTCGGAGCCGGCTTCCTCATGGGGAGGGGTTTCCCGCTGGGCTGGCGGGTGGCCTTCTGGCGGTCGCCCGCCAGCCCAGCGGGAAAGCCAGAATGGCATCCGTGGTCTTTCGACCGCGGAGCGGCCATATGGCGGCTCCCTCCACGCGGGCGGCGACCGCCGCCCGCGGGGGTCAGAATGACCCCCATAATGTTTACATACAAAAAAGGTTCTAATAGATTATGATCCACACTATTCTCTACCCTTGTTCACATTGTTGGAATCAAATAGTGATGCTCTATTAAATTATGAATATGTAAATCTAATTCAGTCAAGAAAGAAGCAAATCCTAAGAATAATTAGGAATTATGCAGGAATTAAAAAATAGATAGTATACATCTTCCTACAGATTCTACACTTTCCCCCAGCATTTGTTGTCTATCTCCACAAGTGCAACATACAGCCTCAGGTGAAACTTCATTCACCAAAGATATGACCACATTTGAGTTCATAAGGCACCAATAGGTGTGCTAGCTTTTAAACATACTTTTTCCATGCCTTATTGACATAGGCCTGGGGGTTTGTCGCTTGCATCAGCAATGAAATCCCTGAGCTTACTATAGTGAATAAGAAAAATATCTCCTCCTAAGATTTTAGGGTTTAACCCTGTTGCAGAACCTGCAAGTTGATATCCTTTTTGGACCCATATTACATCTGCATGTAGGCGGTCATTCTGACCTCGGCGGTAAAAGGCTCTTACCGCCGGTCAGAAGTCCGCCATTCTACCGCCGCGGCCGCGGTAAACCGCCACGGTCATTCTGACCCACAACTGCCAAACCGCCAAAAACCCGACATCCACGGAAGGCCGCCTCATCAGCGGTCAGCGATAAACTGGAGATGACCAAACCTCCACCGTCACGCCAACACAAACACGCCCATGCCATTACGACCCACGAATCCACGCAGCGGTCTTTCAACCGCGGTATTCCATTGGCGGTACACACCGCCGCGGTCAAATTACACACACCTTTACAAAACACAGCCACATTGGACAAATTGAAATACACACACCTGATACACATACACACACCACACCCACACATCCAATCAACTATAAAACACACACCCACATCACCCACAAACCCCCACTACTAGAAATTCGGAGAGAAGGCGAGAGAGAGAGAGAGAGAGCACAGCTATCGAAAACCCCAACACACAGAGGAACACAACATCATCACCCACACCACATCCACGCACAAAACACCACACACCACCACACACACCACACTCATCACCACAAACACCACCCCACACCACCCCATGGCACCCCAAAGACACCCCAGGTTCTCGGACCAAGAACTCAGGGTCATGGTGGAGGAAATAATTAGGGTAGAGCCCCAGCTATTCGGCACACAGGTGCAGCACACCACAATAGCCAGGAAGGCGGAGCTATGGCAAAGGATCGTCGACAGGGTCAACGCTGTGGGACAGCATCCCAGAAACCGGGAAGACATCCGAAAGCACTGGAACGACCTACGGGGGAAGGTGCAGTCGATGGTGTCAAGACACAACATCGCTGTGCAGAAGACTGGCGGCGGACCCCCACCTACTCCACCCGAATTCACAGCATGGGAGCAAGAGGTCTTGAACATCCTGCATCCTGAGGGCCTCGCTGGAGTAGGCGGAGGAATGGACTCTGGTAAGTCTAATCCCAACTACTTCACCCCCCCAACCACCAGCATGCCAACCCCCACCCCGACCCTCATCCCCAACCCCCCAGCACACATCCTCCCTGCCAATGTCTCACCAGCACAACCCACCCAACACAACACCAATCCCTGAATGCCAACACAAACCATGGACACCCATCACCCAAGCATGACCACTGCACATACCCATCCCCCCCCACAAACCACCCTCACAACTCCTCCCACAAGGGAATGCCAGCACTGGGGGACAAGGGCACCCACAAATCGCACGCCATGGCACACACAGAAGCAATAACCATACTCTTTTACCCCTGCAGGGCCCGAACGCCAACACACCGGCCAGGAGGGTCCAGATTTGTCCATCCCGCCCCCAGAACAGGCCCCCAGTGATGACAGCAGCTCTGTCGACCTAGAACCTGATGACCAGCCCAGACCATCGGGGACCTCTGGACAGTCGGTTCCCCACACACAGACACAGGCCACAGCAGACCCAACCCCCTCTGGGAATACAAGCACAGCTCCCACCCAGCGGGCCCATGCCTCTGTCTCCAGGACGCGTCAATCAGCGGTGTGTCCGCCACTACAGGGCACCCAGGCTGACCCACCAGCCCAACAACAACAGGGACCTGGGGGCAGTGGTAGTGGGCACACCGTCCAGGGGACAGAGGCCCGGGGAAACAGGGCAACTGGGAGGGCTGCTGTGCGAGAGGGGGTTGACCGGCCCAGGGAACCCACTCTCCAAGAGGCCCTCACCACCATCATGGGAGCATACCACCGCTCCCAGGAGACGATGGCGACGGTACTGGCCAGGTTCCAGGAGATCCAGGCACAGCAGGAGGAACGGTACATGGGGTTCAGAGACGAACTCAGGAACATCGGTACCGCAATGGGGACCATCGTCCTGGCCCTCAACCAGATAGTCACCACATTGCGGGACCATGTGGCACCCCAAAGGGCCCCTGTCACCAGCCCGGACGACGAACAGCCTACCACCTCCGCTGGCACTAGTGGACAGGAGGCCCCCACACCAGGACAGGCCACCAGAACCCCACCTCCTGCTGAAGATCAACCACCCCGCAAGCGGAACCTGAGATCACACAAGAAGACAGAGTAGGATGCCAAGACCCCCGCCAGCAAACGATACCCCCTGATGTCATCCCACTGTCCCACATTGTCACCCTGTCCAACCTTGAACTGCCCCTGCTCCATCCTTCCACAGGCATATGGGCAATGCACCTGTGCTACTGAGAACTGGACTCTGCCATGGACATTACTCCACCCCCACCCATCACCGTTTTACCATCATGGACCTATACGCAGCACTTAAAATAAATCACCAATTGCACTTCAAATGCCAGGAGTCTGATTGTATTCTTTACAAATGTATTACACATAACGGTGCAATAATGTTCATTTACATTGTGATGACAACATACCAGTGTCAATAAGCATTAGTCCATGGGCAAACAAAGCAGAAGTCACGCTGTGGGTCATACAGCTCTGAAAAGGGAAGGGAAAGTCAAAAATCAGTGAAAAGGAACTGGGGGGAAACACAGAAAGTAGAGATGCAGGAGGCCAGAAGTAAATGTTAAATGGCGTGGGTGATTCTTACCTGTGTGCTACTGAAAATACTGTTGTATAACTGTGTCCCTGTTGTCCGTGTTGTCCCCGTCGTCTTCCTCCTCTTCACTCTCCACAGGCTCCACAGCTGCTACAACACCACCATCTGGACCATCCTCCTGCAGGAAAGGGACCTGGCGTCGCAATGCAAGATTGTGAAGCATACAGCAGGCCACGATGATATGACACAGCTTCTTTGGTGAGTACATGAGGGATCCCCCTGTCATATGCAGGCACATAAACCTGGCCTTCAGGACCCCGAAGGTCCGTTCTATAATCCTCCTAGTTCGCCCATGTGCCTCATTGTACCGTTCCTCTGCCCTGGTCCGGGGATTCCTCACTGGGGTCAATAGCCAAGGCAGGTTGGGGTAACCAGAGTCACCTATTAGCCACACACGGTGTCTCTGTAGCTGTTCCATCACATAAGGGATGCTGCTATTTCGCATGACATACGCGTCATGCACTGACCCCGGGAACTTGGCATTTAGATGGGAGATGTACTGGTCAGCCAAACAGACCACCTGGACATTCATTGAATGGTAATTTTTTCTATTTCTGTACACCTGCTCATTGTCTTTTGGGGGTACTAAAGCCACATGGGTCCCATCAATGGCACCAATGATGTTGGGGATATGTCCAAGGGCATAGAAATCACCCTTCACAGTGGCCAAATCACCCTCCTCAGGGAAAACAATGTATCTCCGCATGTATTTCATCAGGGCAGACAACACTCTGGACAAAACCTTAGAAAACATAGGCTGAGACATCCCTGATGACATGGCCACTGTTGTCTGAAAAGACCCACTTGCCAAAAAATGGAGTACTGACAGAACCTGCACCAGAGGGGGAATCCCTGTGGGTTGGCGGATGGGGGACATCAGGTCTGGCTCCAGCTGGGCACACAGTTCATGTATAGTGGCTCGGTCAAGTCGGTATCGAAGTATAATATGTCGTTCTTCCATTGTCGACAGGTCCACCAGCGGTCGGTACACGGGAGGATTCATCCTTCTCCTCGCAAGTCCCAGCGGACGGTGCCTAGGAAGGACAACATGGAGCACAGAGTCAAGCAACCCACAGGTTCGTTCCCACAGCTTGCACAGTACACGAATCACTATGCATTGAAAGGCATGTATGAGTGGCAATGCAAGGCCTAGGCCTGTGTGACGCAGTAGCAATCATGCCATGTGGGCCCTTGAAATGGCGGCTGCCTGACCTGTGAAGTGTGACAGTGGGATGTGAGGTCACTGCGCTTGCGTGGCACACTGTGGCGGTAGGCGGTCGAAGACCGCGGCGCAAAGCAGCATTGGTTAACATTGAACCCTATGGGTCTCAGGAGCCAATGACGATGTGCGCCGGCGGTCGCGGTACGCACCGCCGCGGTACGCACCGCCGCGGGCGTGACTGCCATTTTCTGGCTGCTTAATCACTCAAGACCTGATCATCCACAGGAGAGGACCTATACTGCAAGTGCTGCTGTGACCTCGGTCTGGAAGAGACAATGGCTGCTGCGACTGGGGAAAGGGCCCCTGCCTTCACTTCAGAAGAGTTGGAGAAACTTGTGGATGGGGTCCTTCCCCAGTATGCGCTACTCTACGGTCCTCCAGACCAACAGGTAAGTACACTGGGTGCACGTTGAATGGGCTATGCCTGGGTTGTGTATGGTGGATGTAAGATGGTGGGGTGGGGAGTGAATGAGGAGTGCAAGGCACGACAGATGAGAGCATGTGCCACATGGCAGGGTTGGGGAGGGGGGGCAATCACATCTAACATGCAGAAAAATGTTGAAATTTCCTTTCCCACCCTGTACATGTCAAATAGGTCAGCGCCCATCAGAAAGTCGACATTTGGCGTGCCATCGCCAAGGAAGTCTGGGACCTGGGGGTCCTCAACAGATGGGGCACCCACTGCCGAAAGAGGCGGGAGGACATCCGCCACGGGACCAGGAAGACCGCCGAGTCACTGCTGGGGATGGCCTCCCAACGTAGGAGGGGTGCCAGCCGGCAATTGACCCCCCTGATGTCCCGGATCCTGGCAGTGGCCTACCCCGATTTGGATGGGCGCGTGAGGACATCACAGCAGACACAAGGGGGTGAGTACCAGCACATTCTGCTATCTTTACACGCAGTGGAGGTGTCTGGGTGGGGGAGGAGGGTTGTGGGTGACATTAGGCCAGGGTGCTTTCTGTAGTGTAGTCCCCTCCTTTAGGCATGGCCCTGTGCCCCCGCCCCCCACCTCTGTAGGGTGCCAAGTACAGCAATCCATGGTCCTGCATCACCCATGTGCGCATTTGTTGTCCATAGACCTGTTGGCCTAGTCACAAGTACTGAGTATTGTACCCCGATTGCGCGGCGTAGTGCATGAGGCTCCTGTGTCTGTCCTCTCCGCCAACGGTGTTGACAATGCATGCACTCAACCTGTTTTTATTTCTCCCCCCACCCTTTTTCTTTATCTTCTTGTGCATGTGTGCATTAGCATCATCAGGCGGAGGAGAATTGGCATCAGAGCACGAGGGAGCTGCAACTCACAAGGCCCCGGTGGGCCATGGTACAGACACCGAGATCACCAGTGATACGGAGGGCGAGGGGAGCACCACAACGGGGACCCGTGGTGACACCAGCGACACCGACACGTCCTCGGAAGGGAGCTCCCTAGCGGTGGCGGCAACATCCGGGCCCCCCGCCTTTACAGGTACAGCCGCCACCCAGTGCACCAGCTCCGCCCTCCCAGAAGCCCCTCAGCCTTCGCTCCGTGCCCGCTCGCCCAAGAAGGCGGGCATCTCCTTCGCCCCAGGCACCTCAGGCCCTGCCCATGTTAGCCCTGCTGCCCTCAGTGAGGAGGTCATTGACCTCCTACAGACCATCATTGTTGGGCAGTCTACCCTTTTGAATGCCATCCAGGGGGTAGAGAGGGTGGTGCATCGGAGCAATGCATACCTGGAGGGCATTCATTCGGGTCAGGCTGCCCATCAACGATCGTTCAATGCTCTGGCCTCAGCACTGACGGCAGCCATTGTCCCTGTTTCCAGCCTCCCTCTTCTAACTGCCTCCACCCTGTCTCTGTCTCCTGTTCCTCAGCCTATCCCATCCACACCATCAGACCAGCCTGTACACACCTCAACACCCAAGGGCAGCTCATCCAGACATAAGCACCACAGATCACACAAGCATTCATCCAAGCAATACCCAGATGCAGACATGCCAACAGTCACTACCACCCCTGTGTCCCCCTCCTCCTCGTCTCCCTCCTCCCTCCCTGTGACGTCTCCACTCACACCTGCTTGCACACCACCATCAGCCAGTACTTCCATCACCAGCACACCCTCCAGTACAGTCCGCACACGTGCAGTCACCACCCCCACTGCCATTTACACGTCCCCTGTGACCTCTCCCACTGTGTCTGTCACCCCCTCTTCCAAGACACACAAACGCAGGCAGCCACCCACCCAACAGCCAACCACCTCACGACAGCCTACGTCACAAGCACCTGCACCCAAAGACAGCACACCTGACTCTCCTACAACCACATCCTCTTCCTCCACTCCCATACCCACTACACCTACCCTTTACGTTGGTCCTAAAAAACTTTACCTCACCAAACTTAACCTCTTTGCCCCACCTGACCCACCCCCTCCATCTGCTAAGAGTCCCTAGAGCACCTCAGCCACCACCAGCCCTGCTTCAAGTGTCACCATTGTGCACGGGTTTTGGAGTCCACCCTTTCCCAGCACTGATACATCGGCCAGCAGCAAGGGGACAGCCAGCCCCCCCCCCCCCCTGGAAAGAGGACCCGTAAAATCAAGGGCCGCCGCGAGAAAACTGACACTGCTGCCCCCAAGGAGCAAAGTCCTGGGCCGTCACCTGCCACAACATCCAGGGGAGGCAAGGGCCAGAGAGCCTCATCGAAGGAGGGCAAGGGCAGCAGGGCGGAGAAGTCAGCGAGCAGGGGCGCGGACCAGGAGGGCCCCACAAGCCCCATCACGGGTGTGAGGGAGGACACCCACGGGCCCAGGACTCCATCACAGAAGGGTCCAGCAACTGCACGGTCGGAGGGTGACTAAGCAGGGAGTCCTGGCCAGGTCTGGCTCCCTTGAATGACTGGACAAGCACCGCTGAAGAGGGCCCCGCCGTGCAGAAAGACACCGCTGAAGAGGGCCCCGCCGGGCAGAAAGGCACCGCTGAAGAGGGCCCCGCCGTGCAGAAAGGCACCGCTGAAGAGGGCCCCGCCGGGCAGAAAGGCACCGCTGAAGAGGGCCCCACCGTGCAGAAAGACACAGCTGAAGAGGGCCCCGCCGGGCAGAAAGACACCGCTGAAGAGGGCCCCGCCGTGCAGAAAGACACCGCTGAAGAGGGCCCCGCCGTGCAGAAAGACACCGCTGAAGAGGGCCCCACCGTGCAGAAAGACACTGCTGAAGAGGGCCCTGCCGTGCAGAAAGGCACCGCTGAAGAGGGCCCCGCCGGGCAGAAAGGCACCGCTGAAGAGGGCCCCGCCGGGCAGAAAGACACCGCTGAAGAGGGCCCCGCCGTGCAGAAAGACACCGCTGAAGAGGGCCCGCCGTGCAGAAAGACACCGCTGAAGAGGGCCCCGCCGTGCAGAAAGGCACCGCTGAAGAGGGCCCCGCCGGGCAGAAAGGCACCGCTGAAGAGGGCCCCGCCGGGCAGAAAGGCACTGCTGAAGAGGGCCCCGCCGTGCAGAAAGGCACCGCTGAAGAGGGCCCCGCCGGCCAGAAAGGCACCGCTGAAGAGGGCCCCACCGTGCAGAAAGACACAGCTGAAGAGGGCCCCGCCGGGCAGAAAGACACCGCTGAAGAGGGCCCCGCCGTGCAGAAAGACACCGCTGAAGAGGGCCCTGCCGTGCAGAAAGGCACCGCTGAAGAGGGCCCCGCCGGCCAGAAAGGCACCGCTGAAGAGGGCCCCGCCGGGCAGAAAGACACCGCTGAAGAGGGCCCCGCCGTGCAGAAAGACACCGCTGAAGAGGGCCCGCCGTGCAGAAAGACACCGCTGAAGAGGGCCCCGCCGTGCAGAAAGGCACCGCTGAAGAGGGCCCCGCCGGGCAGAAAGGCACCGCTGAAGAGGGCCCCGCCGGGCAGAAAGACACCGCTGAAGAGGGCCCCGCCGTGCAGAAAGACACCGCTGAAGAGGGCCCCACCGTGCAGAAAGACACCGCTGAAGAGGGCCCTGCCGTGCAGAAAGGCACCGCTGAAGAGGGCCCCGCCGGCCAGAAAGGCACCGCTGAAGAGGGCCCCGCCGTGCAGAAAGACACCGCTGAAGAGGGCCCGCCGTGCAGAAAGACACCGCTGAAGAGGGCCCCGCCGTGCAGAAAGGCACTGCTGAAGAGGGCCCCGCCGGGCAGAAAGACACCGCTGAAGAGGGCCCCGCCGTGCAGAAAGGCACTGCTGAAGAGGGCCCCGCCGGGCAGAAAGGCCCCGCTGAAGAGGGCCCCGCCGGGCAGAAAGGCACCGCTGAAGAGGGCCCCGCCGGGCAGAAAGACACAGCTGAAGAGGGCCCCGCCGTGCAGGAAGACACCGCTGAAGAGGGCCCCGCCGTGCAGAAAGGCACCGCTCCGCTGGGCCCCGCCGTCTCAAGCACCGCTCCGCTGGGCCCTTCCTGTCAAGCACCGCTCCGCTGGGCCCCGCCGTCTCAAGCACCGCTCTGCTGGGCCCTTCCTGTCAAGCACCGCTCTGCTGGGCCCTTCCTGTCAAGCACCGCTCCGCTGGGCCCCGCCGTCTCAAGCACCGCTCCGCTGGGCCCTTCCTGTCAAGCACCGCTCCGCTGGGCCCCGCCGTCTCAAGCACCGCTCCGCTGGGCCCTTCCTGTCAAGCACCGCTCCGCTGGGCCCTTCCTGTCAAGCACCGCTGGCCCATTGACAGTGCCGGTTCTGTGTCGAGCTAGTGTTCACGCTGCACTCGGGCACCCTGCCTCCTCCATTACCTGTGGAGTCTGTGATCCACCTGATGGCCTGTGTCTCTGCACTCCCCAGGATGGCACAGTGGGCAGACCACCCACTGTAGAGACTTGTGAGACTGTGGCTTTGCACTCCCCAGGATGGCACAGTGGGCAGACCACCCACTGTAGAGACTTGTGAGACTGTGGCTTTGCACTCCCCAGGATGGCACAGTGGGCATGGTGGACCCTTCGTGGATCTGGCGTCGTGGACTCATGTGGCTGAGGTGCCCCCCCTTCCCTTCCCCCTGAGGTGCCTGTAGTTTTGTCATCTGATGCCCCAGCAGTGTTCTCTCCAACGGACTCAGGTCTCCTGTGTGGGCTTTGCCCATGTGTTGATACACTTGGGCCCACGGACAGTGGAAATTTAAGTGACTGTGCAGGACTTATTGCCTATGTTGATCGGTTTCGCAATGTTCTTACTTGTTTTTTTTACAATTCATATTGCTAATTTACCATGACTTCAAAGAACCTCTTTTATACATAAATGTTGTTTCTCACTTTAATTATGTCTTTGCATTATTCCGGGGGGTTTGGGTGGTGTCACTGTGACTTGGTGCTCTGCATTGGTGTGTAGATAGTTGGGGGGGGGGTTCGCATATGTGTGTGCCCGTCAGCTTTCCTCCTCCCCCCTCCCCTGTTTCGTAGGTGCAGTACTCACCGTTGTCGTCTGCGCCGGCGTTCGTACTCGTGGTAGATGAGCAGGTAGACAATAGCTGGTAGGATGTTTAATTCGGGTTCCATGCTGTTCTCCGTCCTCGTGGAGTGTGTATAGGTGAGCGTTTTCCCGTTCGTAGTCTGTTTCCGCCGTGTTTTTATCGGCGGGGCTCCCGCCCCGGAAAAGGTGGCAGATTGGTGAGTTGTGATAGGGTGGGCGGTACATTGTCTGCCGCCTGCCTGTTGGCGGTGACCGCCGCGCTGTTTGTCTGTTCCGCCGTGGCGGTCGGAGTGTTAAAGTGGCGGCCTGTGTTGGCGGTTCCCGCCAGGGTCAGAATACCTTTTTTTTGACCGCCTGCCTGTTGGCGGGTTGGCCGCCGCTTTATCACCAACCGCCAGGGTTGGAATGACCCCCATAATGTCTTGGTTGTGATCATGACCACTCAGCTAGTGACTTGTGGCTTCAGGTCCCTAAATGTAGCAGAATACAAATCAGGACCAGATGGCCAAGCTATTTTTGGCTAAGGACCACAGGGATAATCTGAAACTGTCACCTTCTCCTCCAGGTAAGTCCCTAGACATTAAATGATCTCCTAAGAGATCTTCTCTCAAAAAGCACAAACACACTATAGGTAAAATAAATTATCTTCTTCTTCAAAGAAACGATTCTGCTCCCAGACCATTTGTAACCTCAACTCTGCTCCCCCTATTTCAATCTCTTCCTTGTCTTCATAGAAGATTTGCCCATTTGAAACAATTTAGCTGGAATTTCCAACTCCATTGGCCAACTTTGTGCAGGTCTAAGACTTCTGGTTAGCCATGGACGTTGATTCACCAACATGCTAGGGGAACAGAAGTAACATCACACACCCTTTGACCTGAACAACAACATGGGAAATTACATTATATGACATTGTGACTCCGAATACTCCCAGGAAGTGAGGTCACACAACTTTAATTTTAATGGAAGCACAATAATTGACATCACTAAAGCTCCATAAGAATGGCATGATCAATAAAATAACACATACAAATCTCTCTTTGCAACACCACCAATATTAGGGTGCTGTCATGATATTTGAAAGCAGTGGAGAGAAATCCTTGTTCTCAACTTTAACGAGCCAATGGAGAGAGTAAACCCAACCTTTTCTATTGGGGTTTGGGGTTGGAGAAAGCTTCGAAAAAATTGAGTTAAATACTTCATTTTAAAGCACAATTTTCACATACATTTGCTAGACGGCCTAGGCTCTGAAGGAACCTTCATTAAATGATCAAGTCCCTTATAGTGTGCCCAGCCTATGCAACCTGATCCTACCCATTAGTTGACCCTAGTTTTTTTTTCAAAATGTTGTACGAGAGCCCCTATATTTAAAAAAAATGCCTTCATTGTGCCAGGCCCAGCATTTTATTGAGATGCCCACATGTCAGAATTGCATAAAAAAAAGCCAATGCTAGAATTCTTCTGTTAGAAATGGGGTCTTTGATTGGCAGTCAAGTTATCCCCTGTCCAAGCAAGGACCCTCTCTCTACTCAGGGTAAGTCACACACAATCCAAATTATCCTGTGCCTGCCCTCTGGTACCTTGGCACTAAACAGTCAGGCTTAACTTAGAAGGCAATGTGTAAAGTATTTGTACAATAAATCATGCAATAACACAGTATAACACCAAAAAAATACACCACACAGTGTTTAGAAAAATATAAAATATTTATCTGGATAAATGCAGGTCAAAACAATCAAGAATCAATAAGTATACGTTGAAATATCACTGTAAAAATGATGGTAAGTGTCTTTAGTCTTTAAAAAGCAACAAGTGTCTCTTGCAAGCACAAAGTACCTGGTTTGCGTTCAAATTCTCTGCAAGGGATTGCAGAGGAGGAGATGCGTGGAAAACGGGGAGGGGTGCGATTTTTCCAGTGCACACAGAAGATGTGTCAGTGAGTTTTCACGCAGGGCAGGCTTTGCATCGATTTCTGGTGTGTAGACTGGGATCCTCTTCGTGTTGCTGGGTTTTCGGATGCCCCAGGGACGATGTGTTGAAATCAGGGGCGTGCAGGATGAAGTCACAGGGGCTGCGTCGTTATGGTGGGCGATGCATGGAAGTTTCTGCCGCACGGCAGGCGCTGTGTCAATTCCTCTCAAGACGTCGGGCTGCGTTATTCCGGCTCGGCTTTGCATCGATCCAGTGGGCCGTGCAATGAATTTCCAGTCGCAACACTGGCACTGTATCGCTCTTCTCTTCGGGAAGTCGGGCTGCGTCGATCCGGTTAGGTGTGTGGTGATTTTCTCACCGTGATGCAGGATGTGCGTAGTTTCTTGCAGGCTGTGTGTCGATTTTTGCCACACAAAGAGTTCTTTTGCAGAAATTAAGTCTTTTTGGTACATGAGGCAAGCTGTATCCAAGCACTTGGAGAGCAATTCTCAGCAGAGCCAGAGGACAGCAAGGCAGCAGGGCAACAACAGGGCAGCTGTCCTCTACAGAAAAGGAGTCAGGTGAGTCCTTTGGGCAGCCAGGCAGCTTCTCTTGGCAGGTTGCAGGTTCTGGTTCAGGGTTTCTTCTCCAGTGGTATCTTGTCCAGAAGTGTCTGAGTTGGTAGGGTCAGTGACCCTGCTTAAATACCCAAATGTGCCTTTGAAGTAGGGGAGACTTCAAAGATTGGCTTAGAAGTGCACCAGGTCCCCTTTCAGTTCCATCCTGTGTGCTAGGGTCCCAGCAGGGTGTGTGGCAGTCCTTTGTGTGAGGGCAGGCTACTGTCCTTTGACATGTAAGTGTCAGGCCCTCCACCCTCCCAGCCCAGGAAGACCCATTCAATATGCAGATGTGTGCAAGTGTGACTGAGCATCCTGTGTTTGAAGTTGTCTGAGTGAAGGCACAAGGGAGCTGTCAACGAAACCTAGCCAGACATGGATTTTAAGGCACAGGATTTAAGTGCAGAGAAATGCTCACTTTCTAAAAGTGGAATTTCTAAAATAGTAATATTGAATCCAAATTCACCAGTCAGCAGGATTTTGTATTACCATTCTGGCCATACTAAATATGACCTTGTTACTCCTTTCAGACCAGAATCTGCCACTCAAAAAGTATATTAGAGTTGCCCTTATGTTAGCCTATGAAAGGAGCAGGCCTCACAGCAGTGTAAAACGAATTCAGGAGTTTTACACTACCAGGACATATAAACTGCACAGGTACATGTCCTGCCTTTTATCTACATAGCACCCTGTCCTATGGGTTACCTAGGGCCTACCTTAGGGCTGACCTATCTGTAGAAAAAGGGTATTTTAAGGCTTGGCAAGTACTTCTAAAAGCCAAGTCGAAGTGGCAGTGAAACTGCACACACAGGCCTTGCAATGGCAGGCCTGAGGCATGGTTAAGAGGCTACTTATGTGGGTGGCACAATCAGTGTTGCAGGCCCACTAGTAGCATTTAATCTACAGGCCCTGGGCACATGTAGTGCACTTTACTGGGGTCTTACAAGTAGATTAAATAAGCCAATTTGGTAGAAACTAATGCAACATGTTTTAAGGGAGAGAGCATATGCCCTTTAGCACTGGTTAGCAGTGGAAAAGTGCGCAGAGTCATAAAACCAGCAAAAACAGTGTCCAAAAAGTGGAGGGAGGCAGGCAAAAAGTTAGGGGTGACCACCCTAAGGCTGTCAGGTCTAACATCTTCCATTAAGGTCATCCATATATCATGGATGACCCATTTGTCAAACAAAATACCTCTACTATGTTAAGGTCAGCATTTTGTCAGTGCTGTACCGCCCATATATCTTGGTTGTCCTCCCTTATGCCAAGAATTACCTTCAATGTGCTAGTGCCAGCTTTTTCTAAGGGTTACCATATGCCAAGAATTACATCTGGTATGCAAGTCAAGTGCTAATATTTTACGATGGGTGTCCATTATGTCAGAAATCACCTCCACTATGTCAGTGCCAGTATTTTCTCAGAGGTGCATGTCGTGCTAGGCATTGCCTCTAATATATCAGTACCAGTATTGTACATTGTGGGCTTCCATAAACTGAGAATTACCTTCTGTGTGACAGGGCAAACAGCAGACTCGCCAGCATGAAACCACATTCTCATTCGCAATAACTTACATTCACTCACTCATACTCAATCCCTTATTTTCACTCACTTTGGCTCACTCATTCTTTTATACTCGCTCACCTGCAATCACATTTACTGTTAGTCTGGCTCATTCATACTTTCTCACTCGCTCACAATAACTTGCATTCACTCTTACTCATTCTTATAGTCACTAACTCTGACTCACTTATTCTCCATCACAGATACACTCACTGTCACTCACGCTCATTCTCACTCACACTTCCTAAATCATTCTTATTAATTCTCAGTCACCCAATCTCTCACTTGCAGTCACTCGTACTCTCACTCACTCTCTATCATTCACTCATATAAACTGACAATTTATCTCACTCACTGTCCGACTCTTGGTCTCTTTTACTCAAACTCACAAATGATTCACATATAGACATTCTCGCACGTACATAAGTTCTCTTTCACAGAAGCATAGTTTTATCTGCACACAGCATATTCAATATAATTTAATTACCTCAGCTGCCATTAACCCCTCGGGTGCCCTTGGGGAGATGGTTACGTCTGCTGCCGTGGCGCTCAGGCGTCAGGGACGTAACTATCTCATCCAGCAATGGACCCCCAGGGGAAGCGCTAGCGCTCCCCCTGAGGGCCATGCACCCCCCTCCCATGGGCAGGACTGAAAGGGGATTCGCCCCCGTGGTGTCTGATGATGTCAGCACGCAATTGCGAGCGGACTTCATCAGAGGCTGCCCCCACTGCGCTGGAAGCTCGGCTTCCAGCACAGATCGGAAGAGAAATGCTTTTGCATTTCTCTTCCGATCACGTGGAGGGGACGTGAGAGGCATCAAAGCAAAGGAAAGGCCTTTCCTTTCCTTAAATGTCTCTCTCAGCATTTCTGCTGCCCGATCGTGAAGCGATCGGGCAGCAGAAATGGCCACTAGACACCAGGGAGTTTTTTAAAAATTGTATTTACTCACAAGGGGAGCGACCCCTTGGGCAAGGGCCACTCCCCAGGGGGGCAGAAACCTCTAGACACTAGGGATCTTTTTTTATTATTATTATTTTTTTTAGATGTGGGGAGCGACCCCTTATGCAAGGGTTGCTCCCCTGGGGGCAAATTTATCTTTAGACCATTTCTGCCCCCCTTGGGGGCAGATCTGCCTATTTTTATTAGGCCAATCTGCTCCCAAGGGGGGGCAGAAACCACTAGACACCAGGGAATTGTTTTTAGTTCAGTTTCACATAAGGGGAGCCCTGGGAGGGCAAATTTATTTTAGGCCATTACTGCCCCCATTGGGGGCAGATTGGCATATTTTAATTAGGCTGATCTACCCCCTAGGGGGGCAGAAAACAATAGGCACCAGAGATTTTTTTTTTACAGATGGGGAGGGACCCCTTAAGCAAAGGTCACTCTCCTGGGGGCAATTTTATTTTAGGCCTTTTCTGCCCCCCTTAAGGGCATATCCGCCTATTTTTGAAACCACTAGACACTTGGCATTTTTAATTTTTTTGCGGCAATTTTATGTAAGGGGAGAGACCCCTTAAGTAAGGGTTGCTACCCTGCGGGGCAAATTTATTTTAGGCCATTTCTGCCCCCTTTGTCCGAAATCACTTAGGCACCAGGGATTGGTGTGTGTGTATGTGTGTGTTTTGTTTGGGGGGACAGCCCCTTGGGCAAGGGTCGCTCTCCATGGGGCACATTACTGTTGGCCATATCTGCCCCCCTTGGGGCAGATCAGCCTATTTTTGGAAAGCCCTTCTGCCCCCAAGGGGGACAGAAAGCCCACCAGAGATTAGGGAAGTTTTTTCCTTTTAAAAAAAAGAGGCGGGGGTTACCCCTGATCCACTCTCCGGGGGGGGGCAGAAAGTCTACTAGATGCCAGGGAATACAAAAAATATATATATTGGGGTGGTGGTTACCAACCAGTATGTGCATGGTTATGCCCCCACCCCAATTGAAGGGGTTAACAGTCTTTCACCTCTCCCCCACAAACCAAAACATCTTACCCACAGCAAGCAGGAGGATAATTGATTATTTTGGGTTTTGGTTTTACATTTGGGCCATGAGGGCCTGTCTAACTCTCAAAATCGTCCCACTTGGAATGGTAGGGGGTGCACCTTTTGGACTTTGGGACGCTGCCATATAGAAAAAGCTACAAGACCTAGACACATCTGAAAACTAAACATCTGGGTGAGTCCAGGGAGGTGTGCTTCACATGCACTCGCAACATTTTCTTACCCACAATGCCCTGCGAACCTCCATCTTTGCTGGAAATCACACATTCTTCCCACATTTCTGTGATGGAATCCTCAAAATTCCTACCATCCAGCATTGTCGCATCTATACCGATAAAACTTCTGTCCCACTTTTCTTCCTAAAAATGTTTTTGTTCAAACTACTCTTTTGAACCTTCTTTGGTTCTCCCTCAATTTCGACGTGTTTTTGGCCCTTCCCTATCACAGGCACTTGGCCCACCTACACAAGTGAGGTATCATATTTACTGGGAGACTGAGGGGAACATTGGGTGGTAGGAATTTTGTCCTGGTGCGGTGATCCCACACAGAAATGTGGGAAAATGTGTTTTTTTTTAGCTAAATTTGAGGTTTGCTGAGGTTTCTGGGAAAGGAAAAAATGGGGAATCCATGCAAGTCATACCTCCCTGGACTCCCCCAGGTGTCTAGTTTCCAGAAATGTGTAGGTTTGGTAGGTTTCCCTATATGGCTGCTGAGCCAAGGACCAAAAACGCAGGTGCCCCCGCTAAAACAGGTAATTTTGTATTTGATAATTTTGATACGTCCACTTAGTGTTTTGGGGCATTTCCTTTCGCGGGCACTAGGCCTACCCACACAAGCGAGGTTCCATTTTTATCGGTAGACTTGGGGGAAGGATGGGTGGAAGGAAATGTCTGGCTGCTCTTAGATTCCAGAACTTTCTATCTCCGAAATGGGAGGAAAAGGTGTTTTTTTGCCAAATTTTGAGGTTTGCAAAGGATTCAGGGTAACAGAACCTGGTGAGAGCCCCACAAGTCACCCCAACCTGGATTCCCCTAAGCGTCTAGTTTTTAAAAATTTACAGATTTGGTAGGGTTCCCCAGGTGCCGGCTGAGCTAGAGGCCAAAATCCACAGCTAGGCACTTTGCAAAAAGCACGTCAGACTTCAAGGTAAAAATGTGATGTGTCCATGTCGTGTTTCCTGTCACGGGCACTAGGTCCACCCACACAAGTGAGGTACCATTTGTATCAGGAGACTTGGGGGAATACAGAATAGAAGAACAAGTGTTATTGCCCCTTGCCTTTCTCAATATTATTTCCTTCCAAATGTAAGACAGTGTGGAAAAAAGACATCTATTTGAGAAATGCACTGTAATTCACATGTTAATATGCTGACCCCGGAATTCAGGGATGTGCAAATAACCACTGCTTCTCAACACCTTATCTTGTGCCCATTTTTTGAAATACAAAGGTTTCCTTGATACCTATTTTTCACTCTTTATATTTCAGCAAATGAATTGCTGTTTATCCGGTATAGAATGAAAACCCATTGCAAGGTGCAGCTCACTTATTGGCTCGGGGTACCTAGGGTTCTTGATGAACCTACAAGCCCTATATATCCCCGCAACCTGAAGAGTCCAGTAGACATGACGGTATATTGCTTTAAAAAATCTGACATTGCAGGAAAAAGTTGCAGAGTAAAACGTGAAGAAAAATGGCTGTATTTTTACCTCAATATCAATATATTTATTTATTTCAGCTGTTTTTTTCCATAGGAAAACCTTGTAGGATCTACACAAATGACCCCTTGCTGAATTCAGAATTGTGTCTACTTTTCAGAACTGTTTAGCTGTCTGGGATCCAGCATTCGTTTCACATCCATTTCTGTCACTAACTGGAAGGAGTCTAAAAGCACAAAATATAGTAAAAATGGGGTATTTCCCAGTAAAATACCAAAATTGTGTTGAAAAATGTGGTTTTCTGATTCAAGTATGCTTGTTCCTGAAAGCTTGGAAGATGGTGATTTTAGCTCCACAAGCCCTTTGCTGATGCCATTTTCAGGGGGAAAGAAATCAAGCCTTCTTCCTCAGCCCTTTTTACCCATTTAAAAAAAAAACAATATTTCCCCTGTATTTTGGCTAATTTCTTGGTCTCCTCCAGGGGACTCCACAGACTCTGGGTACCTCTAGAATCCCTAGGATGTTGGAACAAATGGCACAAATTTGGCATATGTAGCTTATGTTGGGTACAAAGTTATGAGGGCCTAAGCGCAAACTGCCCCAAAGAGCCAACAAAAGGCCTGGCACCTGAGGGGAAAAAGGTCTGGCAGCGAAAGGGGCAAAGGTCTTGTTCCATTTTCTAGTGTTCCATTTTTTTTACAATAATATTGAATAATACAATATTATTCACTTTTACTGTAATAAAAAATGCACTGTTTAATTTGTGAAAAAAATAATTGTAGGTGTCCAAAATTGTTCCAAGGGTGATAACATCCAGTTATCCCACTGGTGCTACCCACTTCCATCATTGGAGCACTCACTGCCTGATTGGAAATTGTGGAAAACTAAATTTGAGCTATGAATTGAAATGAGAAATCCCAGCTTCTTCTATTAGGGCTTGGGAGACGGAAGGTTTTTCACAGTGAAAACTTTGAAAAATTGTGCCAAATGGAGCATTTCAAAATGTAGCTTTCAACTAAATTTGCTAAAAAGCCATAGATTTTGAAAGAGCACTCTTGAACTAACCAAGTACTTTGATGGTGCATTTAAGCAAGTAATGGTGTGTGCCAAGCACTGTTTCATGTTTTATTTTCAACTGTAAGAGTGTTGATCCTTGTCAGTCTAGTTCATATAATTGATCTTACATATTTTATATAATAATAATTAAATGATCCAAACGAGTGCAAAAGCACTAATTCACAGAATTTTATACAAGACAGTGCCCAGCAGTAGAAAAATGACACTGATCATGGCTGGCATCATTTGACAGTAATCAGGCCCCACCACTTCAGGAGACAGCCCAGTAAATACGCTTTCATCAATACTAATTCCAGACAAATAAAGGAATGTTATAATTTTGTACTCATGAGGAAGGGGTGTTTTCCTTACTAGATCTCATTGATTACCCTTAGCTGATGGGTACCATTTGCTTCATCTACATTGCAAACTATTAATATCCTTAATACATTTCATTGGGATCACGTACCGAAGACGTCTGACTTCACCCTCCTTGGAGACTTAGGGCCATATTTATACTTTTACACAAAAACTGTGTTAGCGCAGATTTGGGTGTAAAAATATAGCGCCGGCTAGTACCATTCCTGGTTGCCGGCTGGGCACCATATTTATGGAATGGCACTAGCCGTTGCTAATGCCCTGTTAGCGTCTTTGTAAAGGACGCTAACCGGGTGAGGGAGGAGTAGGGGAAACCGGAGCTTGTGCGCTGTATAATGGCACTACACTGTTCAGAGGCAAAAAATGCCTCTAAGCAGTGTAATGCCATTTTCTGTCCCACAACCCCCATCGACATGACTCCTGTCTTAGTAAAGACAGGCGCCATGCCCACCACCCCAATGGCCATGCCCAGGGGACAAATGTCCCCTGGGCATGGCCAATGGGGCCAGCGCCATGCAGAGGGCCCCAAGTCAGGGCCCCTGAGTGGGAAAAAAATGCAAAAATAAAAATACTTACTGGGACTTATCTGGGATGGTCCCCCATCCTGTGGTGTCCCCCTGGTATGGGTGAGGGTGTCCCTGGGGCCAAGGAAGTGCATCTGTAGGCTCTTTCCATGGTCTCTGACCATGGAAAAGGGCCCACAGGTTCCCTAACGCCTGGCCTGACCCAGGCGTTAAACAATGGCGCTAAGGAGGCCCCTATGCCCAATGCTAGATTTTTGCACAGGGTATAAACATGGCGCTAAGGCCATATCGTCATTTTCTGCACAGGAACGCTTACCTTGCAACTCATTTCCACATCGAGAAAATGACGTAAACTTCATAACTTTGGCGGTAGACGTGTCTAGCGGCAAAGTATAAATATGGAGTTAGGTTTGCGCTGAATTAGCTAATTCAGTGCACACCGAGTATAATTATGAGCCTTAGTAGGTTGAGAGGTGTGTTATTAATGTAAACAGAAATGTTAGGGTTTTTTCTGCTCTGGTTTGTGTACTGAGTGACACCTCCACTAAACTGTTCAATTTTCTTGTGGCTTGAGTGCATGGTATAGTAATCACAGAATGAAAATGTATAGCTATACTACGCTTCCATAATTTTGTTAGTGCAGACTAATGGGGTCATTATGAACATGGCGGTAAACACTGTCGCCCGCCGTGGAGACGGTGAACAGAATACCGCCATTGACAGAAACGCCGCCATATAAAGATGCCAAAAACAGAATCCGCCAAAATTTCTGTAACCACCAGTCACCTCCAGGGCCTTGTCGGCGAAAAAGCTGCACATTCCATCCCGCCATCGCTGAGCATACAAATCTCCCACCCTCCAAATAATGATGCACAAATCACTGGGGCGGTCAGTGGATGCCAAATGACCAATGGCGGTACAGGCCGCAACAGCCAGCAATGGGACCCAAAAGCAAGAAATGCACACATTGGCTAGTTTGAAACCCACACACCTGGCATACATCCACAACACTATAAAACACGCACAGACACACCCCACAATCCTTTGCATCGCCAATAGGAGAAGCCAGACTGACAACACAACAAGCAGACGCTGAATGCAGCAGCACACAACTCACACACCCAACCACATAACAGCACCCTCACCAATATCCACACAACACACCACCCACAACACACACCATGGCACCCCCTAGACACCCATGCTTCACAGAAAGGGAGCTAAGAACTATGGTGGACGGGATACTCAAGGTCGAGCCACAAATATTCGGGGCACAGGTCCAGCACACACCCATAGCCAGGAAGATGGGATTATGGCAGACAATAGTCAACAAGGTCAATGCAGTGGGAAACCATCGACGCACAAGGGATGACATCCGCAAGAGATGGAACAACCTGCGTGGGAAGGTGAGGTCCATGGCATCTAGGCCCCACATTGTTGTCACGAGACTGGTGGAGGACCCCCGAATACACCGACTGGGAGGAAAAGGTATTGGCCATCCTGCACCCTGAGGGCCTCACCAGACTCACTGGAGGAATGGACTCGGGTAAGTCATCTACAATTACTCCATATGCACCACGCCTGTAATGCATGCACCTCCACGCCCTTCCAACTACCACCAGTACAGCTACCCCACCCAGGCCACAATCAGTACATCCAGTCACCCTCCATGCCCACAAACCCACAAACCCACAACAGGCCCACATCCCTCCCCCTGTGCACAGCCACCTATCCCTGCAAGGAATCACAATGGCACTGCACCACCCACAATACACCTCCACTTCCCATGCTAAATGCAATGGCAACCCCACAATAAGTCCCTGCTTGGCCCAACAGTGGAAAACCTGCACAAAATAGTCCTGCCCTGTGCACCCCATCTGAATATGTAAATGGTGGAACCCTCTGACACAAACTCTCTCCCAAGTGTGCCACTGAACTACCATCCTCACCCACCAATTGCAACATAACAACTTGCAAGGGACAGATGGGCCTATACTCACTGCCACCAAACGCTGAGACCAGGTAGCCAGTATGGACATCCACCATCAGCCCACTGCCAACACAGTAAAGAGCACCATGGCATCCCTGACACCTATTAAAACACATGTACACCAATGTCAATGTCCCCTGTCATTATGTTGAATAAAATTGAAGTGTGAATGCATTTGCCATTGAAGTCAAATAATCGGACCTTTATTGCAGGAATGACACCCCACGCACAACATGGTGTGGAGTTAACAGACGTTTAACTAGTTGTTCATCATGTCACATAGCAATTGAATACCTTGTTACAGTGTATATGTCTAAAGACCCAACACCCCCATTGAGAATAAGTCAGACCGACAGTATGCAGTACAGACAACAACATTAGCAAACAGTACTTCTTAGTCACTGGAAGTATAGTTGGATCAGTTGGTTCCTGGAGTGTACATCTCACCCCTCTTCATCATTACCATAAGTCTCATCCCCTCTCAGAGGAAGCTGGTCTGGATATACAGCATCCTTCTCCTCCAAGAAGGGAATATATTTCCTCACAGCCACGTTGTGCAGCATGTAGCAGGCCACCACTGTTCTACACACCTTGTCAGGGCCACAGCACAGGAAACCCCCAGAGATATGGAGGCAACAAAATCTTGCCTTCAGGAGACCTACAGTGCACTCAATCACCCTCCTAGTACGTCCATGGGCCTCATTGTAATTCCTCTCAACATCTGTTCTAGGATTCCTCACTGGTCTCAGTAGCCAATGCATGTTGGGGTAACCAGAATCTCCTGCAAAAGTGGGAAAGACATGACTGTAGCTAACTACCCTCAGTTGCAGACAGCCTGGCTGTCAGCAATGTACAGAAAAATTGTTAGCCACACTCACCTATGATCCATCCTCCGTACCCTTGTAGTTGTTTCATCATGTCTGGCACACTGTTGTTTCTCAGCACAAAGAATCATGGACTGATCCAGGGAACATGGCATTCACATGAGAGATGTACTGGTCTGCAGTACACACCAATTGAATGTTAATAGAGTGAAAGTTCTTCCTGTTTTTGTACACCTGTTCACTTATTCTTGGGGGGATGAGAGCTATGTGGGTGCCATCGGTGGCACCTATCACATGTGGAATGTTGGCAAAGGCATAAAAGTCAGACTTGATGGCAGGTAGTTCAGCATTTGGGGAAACCTCACATATGACTGCAGATGTTGTACAAATGCATCCAGGAATCTGGACAGGATGAGGCAAAACATTGGCTGTGAAAAGCCTGCACCCATGCCCACTGTCACCTGAAATGAGCCTTTGGCCAGGAATTGGAATACAGAGAGCACTTGCACTTCAGTGGGGATGGCATGATGATTCCTATTAGCCGGTCTCAGTGCTGGATCCAGTAATGCACAAAGTTCATGAATTGTAGCGCGAATGAGTCTGTAATTGATAATGATGTGACGTTCCATCATGGTCTCCAAATCAACAAGCGGTCTGTACACAGATGGGGCCCTCCCTCGCCACGTGGGTTTGTACCTAGGAGGAGTGGAGAACACATGTGAGGTACACAAATTAATTTGCACAACATGTTGTGTAGAGAACATTGCTGTCATACAAGTAGGTGACAGATAAGCATTGTAGGATGTTAAACTGTAGTGAAATGTCCTAACTGATACATCTGGACTGATGTGGTGAGTAAATTTTCTTTTGGCCATGCGTTTGGGGGCTGAGGTCCATAGGGCCAGCATGGGGCCAATGACCAAATAATAACTGCGTAGTAGTTAGCAAAATGTCAGCCCCCTGTCATCCAGATATGTAGAACTGGAAGTGACCTCATACCGCTAGCGGTTGTCGTAATGGCATAAGGCGGTGTTCACCGCTGTGCACCCATTCATTGGCTATCATGGTTGTCAATGGGAAATATGGGCCTATCATGATCGCCGCCCGCAGTGTAGAGCGTATTCTCTTTTGTCACCCCAGCTTCACTTGACTCCCAGATTCCTTGCATGCAAGTACTCCACTGAGTGTGCTGCTGTGTCCTGACTCTAGTCCTGGAAATGGCAAGAGTCACCGGGAAAGGGCCCCGGCCTTCACCACGGAGGAGCTCGACAAACTAGTGGACGGGGTCCTACCCCTGTATGCCAAACTATATGGTCTATCAGAGGTGCAGGTGAGTAGGCAGATTGGGGTGCATGGATGTGTGTCATGGTGATGGATGCCTGTAAACATGTGTGCACGATTTGTACCTGCACAGCCGTTCAATGCATGACAATCTGTGTACGTGAGGTGCTGTAATGCTGTTTCAAGTGTCTGTTCTATAGGGGATGTATGGCCAGCGGTATCACACGTGCTTATTCTGACCTCAGTGTTTCTTTCCTGTGTGTCTACTACAGGTCTGTGCCCATCAGAAGAGGGGACTCTGGCACGCAATCGCCAGGGAGATGCGGACCCTGCGGGTCTACAACTGGCAGAGCACCCACTGCAGGAAGCAGTGGGAGTACCTGCGGCGCTGGGCGAGGAAGACCTGCAAGGCCCGGCTGGGAAAGTCCTCCCAACGAGGAAGGGGTGCCCGTCAGGCCCTGACCCACCTAATGCACTGCATTCTTGCGGTGGCATATCCAGACTTGGATGGACGCTTGAAGGCTGCATAGCAGACACACGGAGTGAGTACCAAGACCATTGTATGCCTCCTTGATGGATGTCTGAGGCTGCTGTGATACGTATGCTGTCTAGTGGCAGGGACTCTGTCTGGTGTAATTTAGCATAATGGCCCCATGGGCAGGTAGTTGATAAGGGGCAGGTCTGCAGTTCTTCAGGTCCTTCTGTAATGTTGGAGATGGATGTATACCAGGGTTGTGGCCACTAGTCAGGGGCACAGCCATGAGTATAGCTGTAGGTGCTGCATGTTGGTATATTTGCTGGGTGGGAGTATGTGTGTACCAGTTATGTACATCCATTCAGCTATTTACAAATGTCTCTCCTATTTTGTCTCCCCACCTCTGTACTCTTGTGTCGTCTGTGTACATCAGCATCATCTGGTGAGGGAGCAGTGGCACCGGCGAGTGGGGATGCAGCGGCCCACAGTTCCAAGGAGGCAGAGTCGAGCGACGCCAAGGGGACCAGTGGGTTGGAGGCCGAGGGGAGTAGCACGGGGAGGCAACTACCACTATAGGTAGTGATTCTGATACCTCCTCTGATGGGACCTCCCTGGTGGTGGCAGACCCTAGTGGGCCCACCCATTTTTTGTCATCTTCCGCCACCTCCACACTATCACCTCCCTCCCAGATGTGCCCCACCCAGTTGCCCGTGTCCGCTCACCCAGAAGGGTGGGCGTCTCCTTCACCCCAGGCACCTCATCCCCTGCCTCAGTCAGCCCTGCTGCCTTCACGGAGGAGGCTATTGACCTCCTGAGGACCATCTCTATAAGGCAGACAACCATCATTAATGCCATCCAGGGGCTAGCATCCCAGATGCAGCAGACCAATGCATACCTGGATGGCATTCAGAGTACCGTGTCTGGCCTACATAGATCTTTTCAGGCTCTAGGCTCCTCTTTGACTGCAACCAGTGTCCCTGGTCTTTCCGCCCCCCCCCCTCCAACCACCTCTACCCCTTCCAGCACCCCACTCCCTTCAACCATCCCAAGCACACTTTCAGACAGCCATGCTCACACCTCAACACACAAGAAGCACACACAGAAACACAAGCACCACACTTCCCACCACAGGCATACACAGAGCCAACATACAAAGGCACACACAACAGCATCCACTGCCCCCTCTGTGTCCACCTCTTCTTCCTCCCTGTCTGTCACCTCTACATGCATGCACACAGCACTGCACCTGCATTCACTGTTTCTGGCCCCATTCTTGCAGTCACCACAATATCAGACATCCAGTCATGCACCCCAGACGCCACACCTGCACTCACCACAATAACTCTGACTATCACTTGCAGCACACTCAGCAAACTTGCAGACACCCAGACAACATACATTTACACTGGCAGCCTGTCTTGTCCCACTGTGTCCACCCCCCTCCCAAGACACTCAAACGTTCCCAGACACCCACCGAACACACATCCACCACACCTCAGCATACTGTACAGTCACCTGCATCCACGTCATGCAGACCTACACCTGTTATGACCACTCCCTCTACCTCCACTCCCACACCTTCCTCCAGGTCCACCCCGACTGCCCCTAAGAAACTTTTCATATCCAGTGTAGACCTTTTTGAACCCACTGGCCCACCCCGTTTTGTCCCTAAACGTGCCCACCTCCTTGCCCTGTCCACTCCTCCCACATCCAGGTCTGCCCCGTCCACCCTTCCCATTCCCGTGCAACTTACCCTGTGAGCAAGAGGCCCCATGCTGGCCCAGGTACATCTGCCACCCCCCAATCCAAGCCCGCTCCCCCACCTTCAATGGCGAAACGCAAACCCCCTCCACCTCCCAAATCTAAGCCCAAGCACCTCCTCCCAGACATAAGTCCCCACCCCGCCACCCCCTGCCCCTGTTCCCTGAGGTACCTGACTGCCCCATTGATACTCCTTTATGGTGGAGTACCATGTGCACATGTGGGAGTCAAGTTTGGGCCATTTGGACCCATCCACCTTTTTGCTATGGACTGGCCATTGGCCTAATGTGGACAATATGTTGCCCCTGGAGCTTTATTAAAGTTTGTGTGGCCAGTGTTGGATCCGTGGTTCCTTGTTTCATCGTGGGGGGTGTTGTGCACATGTTGGTACTTTGGACAGGTTGTCTTGGGCTTGTGTCGGGTAAGTATCTCTTGATCAGGTGTGTATGGCTTGTGATGTTGTGAGGGGTTGTGGGTGCTTTGCGGGGGGTGGAGTGGGTGGGTATGTAACTTTGCCCTTTCTTCCCTTGTTTAGTAGGGTGCAGTACTTACCGTCGTCGTCTTCGTCTGCAGTCTCGGTCGTGGAGGTATATGGCAAGGAACAGCACTGGCATGATTTGCAACTCTCTCTCCATGTCTGCTTTGGCGTGTTGTGTGAGCCTCCGGTGAGTGTTCCCTTTTATTTGGTTTGTTTCCGCCAGGCTTTGTGTGGCGGTGAATCCCGCTCCGGAACTGATGGCAGTCTAGTGCTTCATTATTTGTTGGGCGGGTCGGACCTTTCCGTCGGACTGTGGGTGGCCTCTTCTGTCATTGTCAACGCTCCTCTAGTGGCAGTGGGTGTTTTTCAGGCTGCCTGTTTTTCATGTGCTTCATTATTTGGCTGCCCATACCGCCTGACTGTTGGTGGCAGTTACCGCCACCGCCGGCGGTGTGGTCTTTCCCACTGTGTTCATAATGAGGGCCTCAATGTGTCATAAAATTCTACTTAGGGAAGAAATGCTGGCACATATACTGCTCAAAATCTCTTCCGAAGCACATTCTCCCAGAAATCTCCTGACAGTGGGAGTAGGTGATAAACTGTAGTGAAGGTAGGATGTTCTGTGAGAAAAATCTGCCAATTCTAAAAGCAGACAAAATCAAACATATGCTAGCGCCAGCAAATTATTAAGGCCCATATTTATACTTTTTTAGCTCTGCATTTGCGCCACTTTTTGACGCAAAAACGGCGCAAACTTACAAAATACAATTTTATTTTTTAAGTTTGCGCTGCTTTTGCGTAAAAAAATGACGCAAATGCGGTGCTAAAAAAGTATAAATATCGGCCTAAATGAGCTGTTAATGGCCATTAAGATGATAAAGCAACATACAATTTAAAAAGTGTATGAATACACAAAAGCCAAAAGCATCATATCTGCAAAAAATTATAACACCTGAACAGGAACACAAACCCAGGACTCTTGGGTTGAAGTGTAATGTTCTATTGGTTTAAACATCCAGCCACACAAACGTTTGTTATTTTCTGAAAAACAGTTGCTAAACAGTACTATGTTGTGATATTTGGCTGGAATCTATCAGTTTAGTTGAAATTATTAAAATTAATGCAGACGCTTCAAAACGTATGCAAACAAAACAGAAAAGCTATTTACTGAATCTGAAACTGTACCTGGGTAGACCAGGGCAGATGAAATATTGATTTAAACATTGTCCATAGGCGCTTTTGACCGTGCACCTCCATTTTGCAGAGACAAAGAGCGAAACTGCCACGTTCATGCTGGCAGTCTTACTACTGACCGCCAGTGCCCCCGGAACCCCGCCGGCCGTATAAAGAACATTTCTGTGGGCCGGTGGGCGGAAACATTGTTTCTGCCTGCCAGCCCACAGGAATGCCTGGCCGGGACATTGATGGCGGCTCCTCTGTGCGGCAGGTGCAGCAGCACCCGTCACGCAAATCACTGCCCGTAAATCAGGCAGTGACCTGAGTGATGGGGCACTGCACAGGGGCCCCTGCACTGCCCATGCCAAGTGCATGGGCAGTGCAGGGGCCCCCAGAGGTGCCTCTGTGCACCCCTTCCACCAGCCTTTCCCTGGCGGGGAAACCTGCCAGGGAAAGGCTAGGGACTGGAGGATCATTATCCAAGGGGCAGCACTGCAGCCCTGTCAGATGATGATGGCGACCACCGCCAGGCTGCTTGACGGAGGCAGCCTGGCGGTGAGTGAGGGCCGCCGCAGCAATCCAAGGGTTCATTATGTGGTGGTGTGGGCCGGCATGCCATCTGGCAGGTTTTCCCGCCACCGCCCGCATGGCGGCCCACACCGCCATGAGCATAATGGCATTATGCGAAGTCCACCAATAAACAAAACGGAGTAATGCAAGCGTACCTACTCTGCAGATTTACTACTCACTCACCTGTTTTATTGGTAGTGAAACCACAAGGCTTCTGCTCCCTTGGGCACACTGCACATTTCTCATAACGTCTTCACATTTGTCGTGTTTAGCATCTCAATTAAAAATAATGTTGCTGAGTGTAAGCTTTTCAGGGCATCTCTTGTGTGACCTATCCTGCACAAAACAATCCTGCCTGCAACACAGGCAACCTTGCAACATGACACAAGGGTGCCTGTGTTGGCGCTAGGCAGGCAAGAGTGCATCAGAGCTAGGAAAGGACAGGAAGGTGCTGTTATAATAGTAGACAGTACATTCCTGCCCTTTCTCTTTCATGTAGTGCAGAGCAGCAAGGTGTCTTGGTATGTTGCGTTGCAGGAATTTTTGGTAAATGTGGGCCTGAGTCTCAGGTATTACCAGCTCTTTTTTCTGTATTTACCAGCTCTACTATCTCAGATAGGCCCTGAACAAATCCACATTTCTCATCCCGCTCTTACCTCTTTGCCTGTGTTACCAACTTGACCCTTTTGCTTGGTTTGTCATGCAGCCGAAATCTGCCCTGAACATGAAAGCAAACAGTGCTGAGGTGATTTATAAAACCTGCTGCCAAGATGGCACCCAGCACCCAAATAATTTATACATTGTTACAATTGACACAGCTTAACTCTACCAAAAGAACAATAATTGGCAAAGCCAAAAGGTCTGGTGGTTGCTGTCAGCCATTTGTCATTGCTAATTCTTGCTTTGTTCTGTCATGGTCAAAGTGAAGCCAGCCAATGGCTGTGGTGTGCTTACCCAATGCCCCATGATGCAATGCCTGGAATTAAAATATAAATGAGACAACAGACCAGTGGGTAAAGTCGAGGTAGTAGCACTATTAGTAACTACGTTGTTCACATAATTATAGCTAAATCAAAGGGCCATGGCTAACACCGGACCTAAAAAAGCCAATTGATCTGACATTGGCTGCCAGCCTCTTGCCTTTGCTAATATTTTATGTGATATTTTTGTAAAACAAATAAATAGCGAAGCTTTCAAAGACAGCTAAATAGGCTTACAAAGACAGCTAGGTAGAGAGACTTGCAAAAACAGATAGATAGCAAGAGTTATGTAGATAGATGGTGTTCCAAAGATAGTTTTGCAAAGTTAGATAGTGTTACATGGACAGTGTTGTAAAGAGTGGTCAACTGGCTGCAAAAGACATAGGGGGTCATTACAACATTGGCGGTATAAGGCGCTTACCGCTGTGCAGAAGACCGCCAATACGACCCACGAATCCACGCGGCGGTCTTTCAACCGCGGTATTCCATTGGCGGTACACACCGCCGTGCTCAAAATACACACACATCTCCAAAACACCGCCACATTGGACAATTTGAAATACACACACCTGACACACATACACACACCACTCCCACACACCCAATACTATATAAAACACACACCCACATCACCCACAAACCCCTACTACCAAAAATTCAGAGAGACATCACAGAACAGACAACCCCATCACACAGAGGCACACAACACCATCATCCACGCAACATCCAAGCACTAAACACCACATACCACTACACTCACCACACTCATCAACACATACACCACCCCACTCATCACCTACACCACCCCATGTCACGCCAAAGATACCCCCGCTTCTCCGAGGAGGAGCTCAGGGTCATGGTGGAGGAAATCATCCGGGTAGAGCCACAGCTATTTGGCTCTCAGGTACAGCACACATCCATAGCCAGGAAGATGGAGCTATGGCAAAGAATAGTGGACAGGGTCAACGCTGTGGGACAGCACCCAAGATATAGGGAGGACATCAGAAAGAGGTGGAACGACCTATGGGGGAAGGTGCGTTCCACGGTATCCAGGCACCACATTGCGGTACAGCGGACTGGCGGCGGACCCCGACCTCCTCCCCCACAACTAACAACATGGGAGGAGCAAGTCTTGTCCATCTTGCATCCTGAGGGCCCCGGAGGAGTCATTGGAGGAACGGACACTGGTAAGTCTAATCTTAACCATCATACCCCCCACCCTACCTGCATGATATCACACACCCCCACCATCACACCCTCCCCTATCACCCCAAATCCTCACCTATCTACCCATGACACCAACCACCCATCCCAACCCCAAGACCTGCATGACATAACTAAGCATGGACACCCATCACCAAAGCATGCCCACTGCACGGACCCACAACACCCCCCAACCATCAGCACACAGGCCCCCACACAGGAATGCCTGCACTGGGGTTAACGAACACCCAACCATTGCACTCCATGAAACACACACATGCAATAATCATGTACTTATACCCCCGCAGGAACCCGAAGGAACGTCACCACACCAGAGGGTCCACACAACACCACTCCACCCCCAGAAGAGGCCCACAGTGACGACAGCAGCTCTGCCCCACTGGATCTTGATGACCAGGCCGGACCATCGTGGGCCTCAGGACAGTCGGTTCCCCTTGCCCAGCCACAGGCCAATACTGAGCTTACACCCTCTGGTAACACCAGCACAGCACCCACCCAGCGGGCCCAAACCTCCCTACCCAGGACAGGTCAATCAGCGGTGTGTCCACCACTACAGGGCACCCAGGCGAACCCACCACCCCAACAACAGGGACCTGGGGGCAGTGGTAGTGGGCACACTGTCCAGGGGACGGAGGCACAGGAACACAGGGGAACTGGGAGGGCTGCTGTGCGACAGAGGGAGGACAGGCCAAGGGAACCAACTCTCAACGAGGCCCTCTCCTCCATCATCGGAGCATACCACCACTCCCAGGAGACGATGGCCACGGTCCTGGACAAGTTGCAGGAGACCCTGCGTCTGCAGGAGGAACAATATTTGGGGTTCAGGGAGGAGCTCCGGACCATCGTCTCCACCCTGGGCACCATCGTAGGGGTGCTGACGGACATTCAAAAGACCTTGAGGGACACCGTGGCACTCCAAGGGGCCCCTGACACTAGCCAGGACGATGAAATGCCCACCACCTCCGCCGGCGCTAGTGGACAGGACGCCCTGCCACAGGACCTACACACCAGCACCCCATCCCCTGCAGACGGACAACCACCACGCAAGCGGGGCCTGAGATCCAGGAACAGGACAGAGCAAGATGGCAAGACCCCCACCAGGAAATAAGTCCACCCTGATTGTCCCCCCACTGTCCCACTTTGTTACCCTGTCCAAATCGGAACTGACCTAGCTCCACTTCCAATGGCCAGATGTGCAATGTACCTGTGAGGCTAATAGACTGGACTCTGCCATGGACATTCCTCCACCATCACCCATCACCAGTTTACAAACCCCCTTCATTTTTTGAGCACTTAAATAAACACCCTTGAAACACTAAAAACAAATGGAGTCAGTCTATGATTTGTAAATCTGTATTATAAATTACAGTTTCATAATGGGTTACACATTGGAAGGCTAACATACCTATGTCACACATCACAAGCCCTTCAAGGATGCAAACAGTTGACACGTAGGTTACCACACTTGTGAAACTGAAATTGAAGGGTACAACTCAATTAACAAATAGTGAGTGAAATGTAGGTACAGGATAGAGGTAGATGTGTGAAAGTTAATGTAATGGTAAAAATGAAAATGTTCTCACCTGTGTGTCACTGGAAATATTGCTGTATGACTGACTCCCTGTTGTCGTTTTCATCTTCCTCAGCTTCATCCTCATCACTGTCCACAGGCTCCACAGACTCCACAGCTGCCACCACACCGTCATCTGTATCATCCTCCTGCAGAAAAGGCACCTGCCGTCGCAATGCCAAGTTATGGAGCATGGAGCAGGCGATGATGATGTCGCACACCTTCTTCGGTGAGTAGAATAGGGACCCACCTGTCATATGGAGGCACCGGAACCTGGCCTTAAGGAGGCCGAAGGTGCGTTCGATAACCCTCCTAGTCCGCCCATGGGCCTCATTGTAGCGTTCCTCTGCCCTGGTCCTGGGATTCCTCACTGGGGTCAATAGCCAGGAAAGGTTGGGGTAACCAGAGTCCCCCAATAGCCATACACGGTGCCTCTGGAGTTCACCCATCATATCAGGGATGCTGCTATTCCGCAGGATGTAGGCGTCATGCACTGAGCCAGGGAACATGGCATTTTCTTGTGAGATGTACTGGTCTGCCAAACAGACCATCTGGACATTCATTGAATGATAACTCTTCCTGTTCCTGTACACCTGTTCAGTCCTGCGGGGGGGACCAGAGCTACATGGGTCCCATCAATGGCACCTATGATGTTGGGGATATGTCCAAAGGCATAGAAGTCACCTTTCACTGTAGGCAAATCCTCCACCGGAGGGAATATGATGTATCCCCTTACGTGTTTCAGCAGGGCAGACAACACTCTGGACAACACGTTGGAAAACATAGGCTGGGACATCCCTGATGCCATGACCACTGTTGTTTGAAATGACCCACTTGCAAAGAAATGGAGCACTGACAGCACCTGCACGTCAGGGGGGATTCCAGTCGGATGGCGGATTGGTGACATCAGGTCTGGCTCCAACTGGGTACATAGTTCCTGGATTGTAGCACGGTCAAACCGGTAGGTCACGATTAAATGTCTCTCTTCCATTGTCAACAGGTCCACCAGCGGTCGGTACACCGGAGGATTCCGCCATCTTCTCATATGTCCCAGCTGACGGTGCCTAAGAAGGACAACAGCGAAGAAACAGTCACTATTCCTCCAGGTATGTACCCACAGTTACACACAAGACTACAGCAGACACAAAACCCTTCCCGTATGTGTGACGCAGTTGAAAATGAATCCATGTGGGCCCCTGAAATGGCGGCTGCCTGACCTCTAAACTGGGACAATGGGATTGTGGGGTAACAGCGCTGGCGTTGCACACCGTCGCGGTAGGCGGTCGTAGAGCGCGGCGCAATGCTGCATTGGTTAACATTGGACCCTATGGGTCCCAAGAGCCAATGAACAGGTGCGCCGGCGGTGATGATGCGCCCCGCTGCAGACGTCACCGCCGCGGACGTCACCACCATTTTCTATCTGTTCAATCCCTAGATACCTGACCTTCGACAGGAGAGGACCTACACTGCTAGTGCTGCTGTGACCTCGGTCTGGAAGTGACAATGGCTGCTGCGTCTGGGGAAAGGGCTCCTGCCTTCACTGCACAAGAGTTGGAGAAACTTGTGGATGGGGTCCTCCCCCAGTACATGCTACTCTACGGTCCTCCAGACCAACAGGTTAGTACACAGGGAGCACGTTGTAGGGGCTAGGCCTGGGTGGACAGGGCTGGGTGGAAGAGGGAAGGGGGCAGAAGTCATACTACAGTAAAGCATGGGAATAAATGGGCCACATGGTCAGAGTAGGGAGGGGGCCACTCACATTGATGGTGCAGTTGGTAATGACTGTTCCTCTTTCCTTCTGCATGTCATGTAGGTCAGCGCCCACCAGAAGAGGGACATTTGGCGTGCCATCGCCAAGGACGTCCGGAGCCTGGGGGCCCACCAGAGACGGGGCACCCACTGCCGGAAGAGATGGGAGGACATTCGCCGCTGCAGCAAGAAGACGGCGGAGGCTCAGCTGGGATGGCCTCCCAACGCGGGAGGGGTGTCCGTCGCACCATGAGCCCCCTGATGTTCCGGATCCTGGCGGTGGCCTACCCGGAGTTGGATGGGCGCTTAAGGACATCACAGCAGACACAAGGGGGTGAGTACACTCTCATTCTGCGGACTTTACGTGCAGTGGAGGTGTCTGGGTGGGGGAGGTGGGCTCTGGGTGTCCCTAGGCCAGGGCGAGTTAGGTAGGCAAGGCCCGTCCGTAATGTAGTCCATGTGGCACTCTACCCCACCTCAGTAAACTATCAAGTTGAGGTATAGTTGCCCCTGTAGCATCCATGTGCGCAGATTTCCACCAATGCCATGTAGGCCATATCCCAGAAATTGCATGTGCAGAGGGCAGGAGCGCGGCGTTGTGCATGGGGCTGCTGCGTCTGTCTTGTCTGCCAACGGTAGCAGTATGCCATGCACTAAAACTCTCTTTGTTCTGTCTCCCCCACTTTTCCTGCTCTCCCTGTCCTTATGTACATCAGCATCAACAGGCGGAGGTACAGTGGCACCGGAGCACGAGGGAGCTGCATCCCACATGGCCATGGAGGGCCACACCACAGACTCTGAATACACCAGTGGGACGGAGGGCGAGGGGAGCTTCACGTCGGCCACCGGATCACCAACCAGCAACACAGACTCGTCCGCAGATGTGAGCACCCCTGTGGTGGCAGCACCATCTGTGCGCCCCACTTCTACAGGTACAGCCGCCACCCCCCCTACCAGCACCGCCCTCCCAGCAGCCACTCAGCGTTCGCCCCGTGCCCGCTCACCCAGGAGGGTGGGCATCACCTTTGCCCCAGGCACCTCAGGCCCTGCCACAGTCACCCCTGCTGCCCTCAGTGAGGAGGCCATTGACCTCCTCAGGTCACTCACTGTTGGGCAGTCTACCATTGTGAATGGCATCCAGGGTGTAGAAAGGGCGTTGCAACACAGTAATGCATTCCTGGAGGGCATTCATTCTGGTCAGGCTGTCCTTCAGCGAACCCTGCAATCTCTGGCCTCAGCACTGATGGCAGCAATTGTCCCTGTGTCCAGCCTCCCCCCTCCAACTTCCTCCACCCAGACCCAATCCCCTGTACCCCAGCCCATCCCAAGCACACCTACAGACCAGCATGCACACAAGTCAACACCCAAAAGTAGCTCGGGCAAACATAGGCACCACACATCCCACAGGCACTCACACAAGCATCACACCCATACAGACACAGCAACATCCACTGTCTCCACTGTGTCCCCCTCCTCCTCTTCTCCCTCCTCCCTCCCAGTCTCGTCTACACTCACACCTGCATGCACCACATCTACAGGCACTAGGACTCGCACCAGGACACCCAGCACCACACGCCGCTCACCTGCACTCACCACCTCCACTGCCATTTACACGTCCCCTGTGTCCTCTCCCAGTGTGTCTGTGATGCCCCCTCCCAAAGTACCCAAACACCGGCAATCACTCACCCAACATCCATCCACCTCACGACAGCCTCCAGTACCTGCACCTGCACCCAAAACAGCTAAAGTGACACCTCCTACAACCACCTCCTCTTCCTCCACTCCCAGAGCCCCTCCAGCTACTCATCCCAGTGTTCGTCAGAAACTGTCCCTCTGTCAAATTGACCTTTTTGCCCCCACCCCCCCTCCAATTCATCAGTCCCGTCGTAGCGCCTCAGCCAAAAAGCCACCAGTACCAGTGGTGCGTGTTCCAGGTTTTTGGAGTGCACCGTCCGCCAGGGCAGGCAGTAGGACCCGGAGCCAAGGCACTGGCAGCCCACCCCCTGTAAAGGCTCCGAAATTGGAGAGTGGACGGCGGGACCGTGTCAAGACTCCTGGTGGGACAACAAGTGAAATGGGATCACAGGCGATTGGTGAGTCAGCTGTAACTCCAAAAAAGGTGGGGAAGGTCCTGAGGAAGTCTGCCCAGCCTGTTGTGAGTGTCACGGCGGAGAAGTGCGCCATCATTTCCGGCGGTCCAGACACAACCACCAGCACCGTCGTCACTGGTCCATAGCCCACCGCCAGAGTCAGTGCCCAGGAGGGCCCAAGTATCCTAATGGGTCCAGAGCCCACCACCAGAGTCAGTGCCCAGGAGGGCCTAAGTATCGTAATGGGTCCAGAGCCCACCGCCAGAGTCAGTGCCCAGGAGGGCCCAAGTATCGTAACGGGTCCAGAGCCCACTGCACAAGACTCAGCCCAGGAGGGCCCAAGTATCGTCACTGGTCCAGAGACCACCGCAGAAGACACAGCCCAGGAGGGCCCAAGTATCGTCACCGCACAAGACACAGCCCAGGAGGGCCCAAGTATCGTCACTGGTCCTGAGACCACCGCACAAGACACAGCCCAGGAGGGCCCAAGTATCGTCACTGGTCCTGAGACCACTGCACAACACACAGCCCAGGAGGGCCCAAGTATCGTCACTGGTCCTGAGACCACCGCACATGACACAGCCCAGGAGGGCCCATGTATCGTCACTGGTCCTGAGACCACCGCACAAGACACAGCCCAGGCGGGGCCAGGATGCCACAGCCCCGCTGGGCAATGATGGAACGTCATGCCACGCACCAATGTCCAGTATGGAGCTCGTCATGCCACACACCAATGTCCAGTATGGAGATCGTCATGCCACACACCAATGTCCAGTATGGAGATCATCATGCCACACACCAATGTCCAGTGTGGAAATCGTCATGCCACACACCAATGTCCAGTATGGAGATCGTCATGCCACACACCAATGTCCAGTATGAAGCTCGTCATGCCACACACCAATGTACAGTGTGGAAATCGTCATGCCACACACCAATGTCCATATCAGAACCGCCATGTCAAAGCACCGCTGAACAGTTTAGAGACCGCCATGGCAAAGCACCGCTGAACAGTCCAGAGACCGCCATGGCAAAGCACCGCTGAACAGTCCAGAGACCGCCATGGCAAAGCACCGCTGAACAGGGCAATGCACCGGGTAGGAATGAATGGCCGCCCACATCAGGCATCCTTATCCCATGTGCAGCTGGGACAGTGACAGGACACTACCTTTCATGGGGAGACTCATCCATTCTGGGCACCAGTCACCCCCCAGTACCAGTATGGACCTGCATCGACTTGAGAGATTGTGGCTTTGCACTCCCCAGGATGGTACAGTGGGCAAGCCACCCACTGTAGAGACTTGAGAGACTGTGGCTTTGCACTCCCCAGGATTGAACAGTGGGCGAGCCACCCACTGTAGAAACTTGAGAGACTGTGGCTTTGCACTCCCCAGGATGTAACAGTGGGCAAGCCACCCACTGTAGAGACTTGAGAGACTGTGGCTTTGCACTCCCCAGGATGTAACAGTGGGCAAGCCACCCACTGTGGAGACTTGAGAGACTGTGGGTTTGCACTCCCCAGGATGGAACAGTGGGCAAGCCACCCACTGTAGAGACTTGAGAGACTGTGGCTTCGCACTCCCCAGGATGGAACAGTGGGCAAGCCACCCACTGTAGAGACTTGAGAGACTGTGGCTTTGCACTCCCCAGGATTGAACAGTGGGCAAGCCACCCACTGTAGAGACTTGAGAGACTGTGGCTTTGCACTCCCCAGGATACATCAATGGGCATGGAGCCCCGTCGTGGATCTGGCTTTGCATTCATGTGGCTGAGGTGCCCCCTCCTCCCTTCCCCCTGAGGTGCCTGTAGTGTTTCTATCTGATGCCCCGGCAGTGTTCTCTCGGATTTTGGTCAGGTATCTATTGTGGGCCTCGCCCATGCATTTTTGGACTGTTTGTGCACGGACATTGTTGTGTACATATCCGCAATACTTCTCGGATTATTTATGTAAATATGAGTGATTTTGGAATACATATATTTGTATATTTTTGTATGACATGTATATTGGCACATTATAATGTTTGCCCGAAATTCGCATTGTCTTTGCATTCTTCCGGGGGGATTGTGGGTTGTTACTGTTCTTTTTGTGACTGCATTGGTGTGTATGTTGTACTATGTGAGGGTGGGGGTGGGGGTGTTTGGAGGGTGTCCCCCTAACTTTTACCTCCCCCCTCCCCCGTGTCGTAGGTGCAGTACTCACCGGTATCTTCTGCACCTACGTCGCTGTTGGTCGTGAAGGAGCAGAAAGATAAGGGCAGGTAGTATTTGGAGTTCCGACTCCATGGAGTCGTCGTTCCTCGTGGGATGAGTAGAAGGTGAGCGTTTTCCCATAACAAAAGCTGTTTCCGCCGTGTTTTTATCCACGGTGAATCTGCCCCGGAAAAGGTGGCGGATTGGCCTGTTGTGATACTGTGGGCGGTACATTGTCTCCCGCCTCTCTGTTGGCGTTGACCGCCGCGCTGCTTGTCTGTACCGCCGTGGCGGGCGGTGTGTTAAAATGGCTGTCTTTGTTGGCGGTTTCCGCCAGGGTCATGATTCCCTTTTTTTTTCGTCTGACTGTTTGTGGTATTAACGGATCTTTAACACCGTCCGCCAGGGTTGTAATGACCCCCATAAACAGTGTTGGAAAGATAGATAGATAGATAGATAGATAGATAGATAGATAGATAGATAGATAGATAGATAGATAGATAGATAGATAGATAGATAGATAGATCCACAAAAATAAATAAAGTACACCAATGTGTAGACAGGGTTGCAGAGGTGGACAGATAGATAGTTACAAAGATAGCTAGTGTAAATAGATAGATAGACAGACAATGTAGACAGAGTTGCAAAGGTAGATAAAGTTGCAAAGATAGATAAAGAGGTCAGATAGATAGACAGGGTTGCAAAAGTACAAAGGTACAGAGTTTGATAGATAGATAGATAGATAGATAGATAGATAGATAGATAGATAGATAGATAGATAGATAGAGAGATAGATAGAGTCGAAAAAGTAGACATATTGATGGAGTTGCCAAGACAGGTGGATAGACAAACAGGGTTGCAAATGTAGACAGAGTTGTAAAGAAGGATAGAGTTGAAAGCCAGAAGCCAGATAGATAAACAGGGTTGCAAAGCTAGACAGATAGATAGAGTTGCAAAGTAAGATAGGTAGGTCATGAAATTGTAATAAATGGCAGAGCTAAAATTAATTCAATGTCTATGTAAGCAGGACATACAAAAGCACTGAAAGTACACTAGAAAGCCATACAAGGAGGACATACAAACTAAATTGGTTTACAAATATATTTGAAGTCCGCAATTAAAATGCTTTAGCAGAATGAAATATGGCAATACATTTATAAACATTCTTCACTGTGTGCATACTAAAAACATGACAACTTTGTGAAGAGCAGATTCAAATGGAAACATTGTGATATGCTGTGAAATATCAGCAGTCAGTTAAAGGTCACTCCAAAAGGAATTTACATTACCATTAGCAGGCGTCAGGGAGTGATAAAGCTGGAACTATGTTTTGTTAAAGTGCTTATAAAACGCTTAGTTGCTCCAACAACAAAGCTTGATAGCTTCAAACTATCACATCAGACTCTAAACAAGAAGGCAACAGCAAAGTAATAACATAAACTGGCACTGAAAGAACTACGATGGATGTTGAAATGGTCCTTGTGAAAAAGCAAAATGCAGTCAACCAAAATGAAGTTATCCAGTTGCTGAAGTTGGTTGACCCCAGTGCTTAATTTGAGTTGGTGGTTTTCGGTGCTAGGCACCAGCTCTTAATTGTCAACACCAGCACTTATGACAGTATTCCACATGGTGGTTATGTCAATATTATTAGACATGAGCACAACAGTTGTTAATGAGTGCAGTATACATTAGCAATGACTAATACCTGCCGCCTAAGCAATTCATACCACTTTGGGGCCTTGGGATAGTTTGAATTGTCACACTTGTAGAAGTTTGATGGTCAGTAATTTTGTTGGTTCTGTCATTAGGAGCGCTATCCCGGGCAATGGGTGGTGCAAGCTGCAGTGGCCTCCTGGCGAGGGCCCTGGCACTTATTTGTTTTACAAATTATGCACTGCCTGATCCTTTGGCATTTACTGTATGCAGCACTGGGTGGAAGCAACAGACCAATAGATGAAGGCAATTGGTTGGAAGTCCATTTAAATAAGTATATAATATATATATTTTTTTGAAAATCAAAAGGTCCTGGTTAACGCTAGACCTAAAAAAGCAGTAAACAGTGATTGTGGGTCTGCACTTTGCAGAGAGAGACCGCAAAGTCAGAAAGAAGCCCTGCAAAATCCACTGTCACAATTCACAGTGCTGCTCTAAAAATGTGCTGGTGCCCTGATATGAAACCCAGTAGCACAGAAAATAGCAGTAGTTGCGGCAGTCTCAGCAATGATTTTGCCACCTCCAAGGCCAGAGTCACATGAAGCAAGCCATGGGGGTCACAGCTGCAATTCCTTGCAACCCCCAAATGATCTCTATGGGGCTGGCTGTGATGGATCTCTTCAAAATGGTTCTTTTAACCTCTGGGTCACACTCCATGGGTGGGTCCCTATCAATGAGTTTGGAAAGTCTGGAAACTCTGACCCAGATGTCATCCAAATTTATGCTTCCAAAGGCTCTGCCCTCAGCTTTTCCAAGGAAGCTGTCACCCGCCAGGGTACCAATCACAGACCCTCAGTGCCACCTACATTACTGATTCTGGTGTCACAGAAGAAACAGTTTCAGCGCTGCCCTCAAAGCCCTCAACGTGGCTTGAATTAATCCCAATTGCAAATGAGAAATGTAAGTTCTGTTTTGGTGACAAGCCCTTGGCACAGTTCCCTACCAGGGCTCAGAAATGTCGATAACAGTCATGAGTGTACAGTGAATGATGATACAGTGGGGCCTACGCTGCTCTTGCTACACTGAAGGTTGCCCCTATCTAGACTTACAAAACACAAGTGATTTAGATAGGGGATATCCATTACTCCCTTGGATGTCTTTCCGAGAAAGTCTCTTTGTTTACCACAGTGTTACAAAAAGCAGCAGATGCATGTGATTTGACTTTACTCTCTGCAGAGGCCAAATCTAACATTTTCATGAATCTTGCATCTGTACTCTACCGTTTGGAAGGTGCTTTATTTTTCAATGAGACAATATAAAAGCATGTCTACTCTTGACTGCTTTGGCAAAAACAGGGCCCTGGTGTCCACAGATAAATAGCTAAAGTGCACACATTGTTCCTTAAAGTCAATGCCTCCATTTCAAAATGTAACTCAATGCCTTTTTGATGGTACCTAGAGGCCCAAGAGTTTATAAGTCTGGTCTCTATGGAACAAAAGCCTTTAATTTTAGCAGACTCACCCTTCTTGTAGTAAATGCAATGTGTATTCTTGGAAACTAATTTCATGCTCTGTCAGCTAGCAAAAATGACTGTTATCAGTTTCTCTAAGCACATGAAAAAGCTCTTCTCCAATTTCGTCATTGTTAGAAATGGGGTCTTTGGTTGGCAGTGAGGTTACACCCTGTCCAAGCAAGGACCCTCACTCTATTCAGGGTAAAGAAGAATCACCCTCAGCTAACCCCCGCTCACCCCCTTGGTAGCTTGGCACGAGCAGGCAGGCTTAACTTCAGAGTATGGATGTAAAGTATTTGTACCAACACACACAGTAACTCAGTAAAAACACTACAAAATGACACAACACAGGTTTAGAAAATAGGAAATATTTATATAAACAAAACAAGACCAAAACAACAACAATCCAACATACACAAGTCAAGTTATACATTTTTAAAGCAAAAGAGTCTTAATTCCTTTTGTAAACAGTAAAAACACTGATAGTGTTGAAAAGTACCTGGGTAGTGTCAAAATAACACGCACGGGAGAGTGTGCGTCAAAAAAGTTTTGTGATGCGTCGGTTTCTCACCCACAAGCAAGACTATGCGTTGTTTCTCCTTCTCCGGCCGGCGTGCGTCGTTTTTCCTTTCCGCAGGAGAGTGATGCGTCCATCTGGGCAAGTACTCGGGTCCGGGCAGGTGTTCGTCGTTCTTCTGAGCCCAGCAGGGTTTGCGTCAAAAGTCCTGCCGCACGGTATCAGCAAAACCGCACTGTGTGGGTTGCGATGTTACCAGCCTCCGTTAGCGGTGTGGCGCGTCATTTCTCCAGCCGCGTGCGCTGATCTTCCAGCTGCGCTGAAGGCGGAGCATCGATTTCAACCGCGAAACCGGCAGCATGTCGTTTCTTCAGCCGCATGTCTGAGGTTGCGTCGGAAATTCCCCTGCACGGTGGTCTGTGCATGGATTTTCAATATTGGGCTGCCAGCGCCACCTGTCAAGGCCCCAGAAACTGGGTAGGACACCACTTGGCAGGGCAGGAGTCTCAGCAGAGAGTCCAGGTGCTGGCAGGGGAGGTCCTTGATGGCCCCGAGACTTCAACCACAGGAGGCAAGCTCAGGACAAGCCCTTGGAGATTTCTTCTGAAGCAGGAATGCACAACCAAGTCCAGTCTTTGTCCCCTGTCACCAGGCAGAAGCAGCAACTGCAGGATAGCTTCACAAAGCACAGTCACAGGCAGGGCAGCACTTCTCCTCAGCTCTTCTCCAGGCAGAGGTTCCTCTTGATATTCAGAAGTGATCTAAAGTCTGTGGCTGTGGGTGCCCTTCTTATACCCATTTTGGCCTTTGCTGTAGGCTTACTTCAAAGGAAAGTCTCTCTTGTTTGTGAAATCCTGCCTTGCCCAGGCCAGGCCCCAGACACACACCAGGGGGGTGGAGACTACTTTGTGTGGGGGCAGGCACAGCCCTTTCAGATGTGAGTGACCACTTCTTCCCTCTTTCCTAGCAAAGAACACTCATCAGAATATGCAGGCTACACCCCAGCTCCCTTTGTGTCACTGTTTAGAGAGAGGTTCAAACAGCCCAACTGTCAAACTGACCCAGACAGGGAATCCACAAACAGCAGAGTCACAGAATGGTTTAAGCGAAAAAAATGCTCACTTTCTAAAAGTTTTTTTTTTTTACAAGACAACAATGATCTATCAGGAAAAGAGAAAACTTTACACAAAAGAAAAATTACAATAGCCCTTATTACTATCATACAGCCTACATATAATCATTTGAAATCCAGCTGTTATTTTATTTACAAAATATATTCTCTAATCATAATCAGTATTCATAAAAATCCCCTACCATATCAACACAGAAGAAAAGAAGGACAGAAAAAGTGAAAAGAAAACAAGTGCTCGTGATTAGAGGGAGAAACAGAGACAATTAGGCCCATATTAATACATTTTTAACACCACATTTGCGTCATTTTTTGACGTAAAAGCAGTGCAAACTTACAAAATATATTTGTATTTTGTAAGTTTACACCGCTTTTGCGTTAAAAAGTGACGCAAATGCAGCGCTAAATAAGTATAAATGTGGGCCTTAATCTCCCACCTATCCATTAAAGAAATAGACTTAAAAAAACAGCATGTTGTTTAACCCTTTTTACACAATGGATCCACATTTGTTTATATCGGAATTCAGTTCCCAATTTTGGTCCTTCACTTCATTCCAAGAAAAACCCAAAATCCAGGCAATAGCATCATCGTCGACATTTGGGCTAATTCCGGGCTCCACAACGAATCTTCCTCAGGACTAGTAGATAGCAGACATCTAAAATAATCCAGAAGAATATATCAACTTTACTATTACCTTCTCATATGCCTAATTCTATGCTGCAGAAATACCCACATTGGTACTCACCCAAACTTCACTCAACCTTGTAGACCAACAATCTTCTCCAATATAACTTCAACTTTCCGCAGGTCTAAAAATTAACAAACTTTCTGAATTAATCAGCTCCCATATTTAATGAATTATTTCCCAAGAAAATCACTACCAAAACACTCTTACCCACAGCACATGCGATTTATTATTCCCAACTTCCTCCTTTGGTCATACTTTCTAACAGAATCATTCAATATATCCTTTCTTCTGGTCTTATTTCCTCCAATCCGATCCTTTAAGGGAAATAGAAATTTCTCATTTATACATATATAGATATTATTTAAAAATATCCACCAATAAGCTCATCAACATTACTCAAAACTCTATTCTCAAAAAAACATTTACTTCATGCTATCTCAAATCCATTAGTACACAACGTCAATTATATCCTAATTTTATCAGCATTGAATTCCTGACTCACCCAATCATTATATTTATTTGACAAGATCCACTTCATCCCGTAGAACGAAACACAATTCCAGTATCTATTTTCTTATAAAAACCTATTGTCATAAACCCCTCCAGGGGAAATCCAATTCAACATGCTAGAAACGCGTTACCTTTACAAAGCCGGTGGAACAATCGTCTATATTCAGAAGCCGCTACTTGCCATCTAAAGACATGGCGAGGAAAAAGCCCATGTTTAAATATCTTCCGTCAATAAGCACGTATACGGTGCCTAAAAACACGTTAGGAATGCGGACATACCAACGCTCGTTCCTCATTCCTCTTCAATCAGTCGTATTGGCGGCGTAGCTCTAAAGCTATCGGGATCAAAACGTAATTTCTCATTGGTAAATCAACTGACCATTTAATTTGCGGTGCTCAACCTCAGCCTTTCACTAACGATGTTCCCATTTGAGGAGCCATATGGCAGCGTAGCTTTAAAATTCCCGACATCACAACGTTATTTCTCATTGATAAATCGAGCGTCGATTTAATACATGGCGCCCCCCCAGCCGTTCCGTAATGATATTAAACAATCCTTTTTCTCTTATCCACCTCATTGTAATAATTGTCTGTGTTCCTTATTCACCTATACCTCAAATATTGGGATAACAACCATATCCATTCTCCATCCAAACTGGTCAACTATGTAGCATTATTCATATTCAGTATTTCTACCTAACAAAACTTAATAAACCAAAACCAAATACAACAAAAGCATAAAATTCTAGTATATATTATACGTATTCACCCCTAGGCAAAATTAATTATCCTAGACAATTTTATCCTGACACTAATATATCTTAGCCATTCGATAAACTAGCCATTTGTCTGGCTATTTCCTCATATTCATTCAAGCCCTGAGAAACAGAGTCCAAATGATGGATCCATTTACATTCTCGTAGATTCAAAATGTCAGTTACATTACCCCCTTGTCGATTTACACTGATCTTGTCAATCACCAACCATCGCAGAAAGACCACCGAATGATTCAATGTAGTAAAATGGTCAACCAAAGGTGCACCCTGTATCTTACATCTAATACGACAACAGTGTTGCAAAATGTGCACCTTAACTTTCTGTTTGGTCTGGCATACATATAATAAATCACATGGTCATTTAATCACATACATTACATTCGTACTGTTGCAATTAGTATGCTCTTTAAGTGTAACAGACACATGTTTGTACTCAAATGTTTTCATCTCCAAACATTGTACACATGCTTTACATGTCCCACATTTATAGTGATCCACAATCTTTGGTAAATTCAACATTGATAACAAAGAAGGTTTTGGAGGATCTGCCTGCAAAGAACTGACCACCCAATCCTTAATATTCTTACCGGGCAGGTGTTGCATCGTTCTTCCGAGCCCAGCAGGGTTTGGGTCGAAAGTCTTAAAAGCATGCATAGGGGGATCCTGTATACCAAGTTAATCTGAAATTAAAGTCCAATATTGATTAATAATCTTTCTTATTTCAGTACTCATAGTATAATATGTATTAAGAAAAATTATACCATCATCTATTTGTGCCCTTGGTTCAAGTAAATTCTCCCTACGACAAAACCAAACTCTTATACGTGCCTTTCTGACTACACTTTTCGGGTTCCCCGCATCCAGAGATGCTGGAGAGGTAAGGAGAAACAGGTTGGGAATGTCATCACTAGGGACTTACCAGTAAATCAAATATGCCAATCATAGAATTCCAGTTACATACACATTTTAAATAGGAACACTTACACTTCAGCACTGGCTAGCAATGGTAAAGTGCCCAGAGTAACAAAAACAGCAAGAACAGAGTCCAGCACTCTCAACAACCTGGGAAATAGAGGCAAAAAGTTAGGGGAGACCACAGCAAAGATGCCAAGTCTAACAGTCATCCATGGTATGGACACTTTTAAGAAGATTCTGAAGTGCATCATAGAATCCGCACACAATATACTCCATCCATGAGCACAGGTCATGTTGGATGAATTTCACAGACTACTCAGGAGATGACTAAGCTACACTCATCAACATGCTATTTCGACGGTGAGCAGTTATTTGGTGAGAAGGCTGACTCCTCTCTGGAATGCTTTAAGTACAGTGGAGCTATAGCTTGTTCGCTGGAAATAAGCACTCAGAGCAAAGCAGTTCCACCAGCATAACAAGACATTTCAGGGCTATTTTGGAGCCTCTTCAGCTGATGTAAATGCCCCAATATAACACCCACTTCTTTCAAGGCAGGGTGGATATATGGGAGGCCATAATCAACAAGACCAGCATATCCAGTCTCCTCCATCTACCTCTAGCTCTGCTGCCTTAAAACCTCTTTGACTACCCACCTTCCACTAAGGGTAAGGGTCTCCTATTTTTCCACCAGCTGGGAGAAGATGACAACAGATGGCTGGGTCATACAGCTAATCTGCAAAGGTGGTGCCCTATCTTTTTGTCCTCTACCCCAAACAGCCCTCTTTTCACCAGAACATATTCTCCAGCACACATCTGGATTTGCTAAACAGAAGGGAGGTAGATACCTGTCTATGGAAGAAAGGGTCATGATATTGTACCTCCCTTCACTTCTTGGTTCGCAAGAAGGATGAGTGTCTGAGACCCATCTTCAACCTTTGCCTCTTGAAACTGTTCAATCAGCAGTACAAGTTGAAGAAATTGTGCTGGCCCTCAATGTAGGGGATATCTGGCATCCCTGGTCCTTCAGGATATCTGTTTCTACCTTCCAGTCCTCACCACCCACAGACGTTGTCTGAGGCTACCATGGGTATGGTCATATCTTCGCTTGGCTGAGGCATCCATCTGGGGGACATGAGGGAGATGCAGGTAGTCTGCCCTAGGATGAAGGCCTTCCTTCCTTCTTAGGGAGCACTATTAAGGTTATGTCCATTAAATCAACAGAGAGGGAGGTGTAGGGTTGTAGACCGTATACTGGGTGGTGATTCGTCTGGTCTCCAGAATCGGTTATTCTCCATGTGGCAGCGCACCTTGCAGGCTTCCTCATTGTTATTGCTGGGAAAAAAGTCCACAGATTTAGTTTAACTCCTTGAGGACACTGAGAAGATGAGCCTTCTTTAGGAAGATTATATATCTGTTAGACCAGATATCCATGGTGTGGTATTTCCCTAGGCATTTTGCTGTCACCCCCTGATTTTTGCTGAATTTGTTTTTGTTGGCTTTAGGATGTAAAGACTCTTGTTATAGTAACAAGACTGTTGGATTTGGGCAGCAGCACCACCAGGCACGGGGGACTGAGTCTGATCCTGTGCGGTGTGACAGCTGTCTGCCTAACACTTCCGGCCAGCTAGCAGCACCTCACCAGTTCCCAAGAGTAAAAAGTGATTGGTGGCAGTGCAGTCCTTAGCATGTCATCTGGATTTCTCAGGGAAATTGTGGTGGAAAAGATCTTACCACTTTCACTCAGTCACATGTGTCTCACACATACAAAAGCAGGACTAGGTTCAATAAGCTTAATTGAACCAACTGCATTCTATATAAAAAGGAATGTATTTTGAATATAAGGAATGATGAAACATAACCTCCCCCCCCAGGAGAACCCCATACCTGTGATTGCAGGTAAAGATGAGGTCTGTTTGTCTACTGTGAATTCGCTCACATGGAGGGAGAGACTGCTTCAGGTCTCAGCAGAAACTTGCAGAGGCCGCATTCAGTGTATGATGGCAACTGGTTAGAATTCCCCTCTATTGTTAAGGGGGCAGTGAGGTGTTTATTATACAGCAACTGGTGTTCTGAGAAAACTGCCCTGATGTGGCAACACATATATTTTAGTGTATAAGAGTTGGGGAAATGATGAATGCTTAGTAACAGCAATAATTAGTGACTTATTAAGTACAAGATGCTGTGCAGAGAAAAAAATAACAAAAGTCTGTGTAAAAGGACAAGCTGATAAAATAATAAAAACATCTCCACTAAAATAAGGCTTCTGCTAAAATAATAGAGAAATACAAATGGATGCCTTGGAGTGAAAGGGCACAAGCTGCAGGCATAGACTGAAATAACGTGCCTGTGTAATAGTTAATCCCTTCCCCCCTACTTAGTGGTTGCAAAGTGTGTGTGTGTGCTCTCTCTTTTAATCACAGTAAAATAGACATACACCCAATTGGCACATTTGATTAACTCATACGTCCCTAGTAAATGGTACTACATGTACCCAGAGCCTGTAAAATAAATGCTACCAGTGGAATGCAGCACACATTGTGCCACCTGCTAAAGTAGCACTGTAAAACGTCACAGGCCTGTCACTGCAGTCTGTGGTGCAGTTTTAAAATGCCATATCAACCTGGCAAAATAAAGATTTTGCAGGGCCTAAACTTTCAGTTTTAATACTTATAAGTGAGCTCTAAGTTAGTCCCTAAAGGCTCATTTGGCAAGGTGCATGTTATTTAAATTGTAGGACGTGTAGACTTACATTTTATATGTCCTGGCAGTCTAAACTCCAAAAGTAGTTTCTCATTGTTTGTGTCCCCATTGACTAACACTGGGTTATTTTGTTATTCATACTAATTGATACCTTCAGTTTGGGACCAGATGGAGAAATGCTGTTTCCACTAACATGAACTGTATTATTGTATTTTAAAATTCTCTTTGATGGAAAAATCAGTCTTTAAGTTACACTTTTGAAAACGCACTTTTAGAAAAGTTGCAATTTTTCTGCCCAAACTAAGGGGCATATTTATACATTGTTTGCACCGAATTAGCATACATTTTTTTTTACTCTAATTCAGTGCAAAACTAACTCCATATTTATACTTTGGCACTAGACCCGTCTAGCCCCAAATTTATGGAGTTAAAGTCATTTTTTGGAAGTGGAAACCTACCTTGCCTTAATGAGATGCAAGGTAGGCGTTCCCGTGCAAAACATGACTCTACGGCCTTAACGCCATGTTTATACTCCCGTGCAAAAATGGTGCACAGGAGGGAGGAGGGGTCACAAAATGGTGCAAAGCTTGCTTTTCCCCATTTTTTAATGCCTGGGTCAGGGAAGGTGTTAGGGGCCTGTGGACCTATTTCCATGGTGGAACACCATGGAACAAGCCCACAGGTGCCCTCCCCATGCTCCAGGGACACCCCCCCCCATACACCAGAGGGACTGCGGAGGATGGGGAAATCCATCCCAGGGAAGTACAGGTAAGTATTGCATTTTATTTTTTTAAAGTGCCACAGGGGCCCCTGAAATGGGCCCTCTACATGGCACTGGGTGCAGTGGCCATGCTCAGGGAACTCTGGTCCCATGTGCTGGCCATTGGGGTGGTGGACATGACTTCTGTCTTTTCTGAGACAGGAGTCATGTGGTATGGATGGTTTTGTGTCAGAAAATGACTCTAGGCAAGTTAGAGCCATTTCTTATTACTCTAACCTGCCTAACGTGATTTTTTAGTGCAAAACCCCCTTCTTCCAGCCCCACCCGATTAACGTCATTTTTTTTACGCTAGTCCACCCTTTGCACCGGCTTGCAACATTCCATAAATATGGTGGCTGGCTGGTGCACAGAAATGGTGCTAGCTGGTGCTAATCTTTTTGGTGCAAAACTGCGTTAGTGTAGTTTTGCACCAAAAAGTATAAATCAGGACCTAACTGCGCCTTTCTGTCAGTGTCCTGGGCCACATCACTGTGAATGGCTCTCTGGTTGTGGGTTGTGTATTGCTCCCAGACACTGAGACAAAACAGACCTATATGAGAGGGTAGAGGGTCTTCCTGGCAGGATGTCTGGGGAGGCGGTGTGCCCTGCCCTGATTACACTTTACAGGGCCTTGCTTGTATCACAAAGGAACCTGACAGCAGGCCTGGCCTTGTCTTTGTCACCTTAGACAGTTTGGAGAAAGGACCGGGGTAAGAGGAAGAATTAACCAGAAACAGTTTTAGGGGTAGGTCAGGGAATTTCCCCACAGAAAGGCTGGCAACTTGTATAAAAGAGGCACCTTCAGAACCTCTCATCAGAACACTCCTTGACCTGTAGAAGATTAAGAAGAAGGGCAGCTTGCTCTCTAAATAAGGAAGATTGGACCCGCTTGCCTTTAACGCAGGCTCCCCAGAAGTGACTGACCTCCTGTTGTAGCTACAGGGACACAACAAGTTTCCAGAGGCCTCCCTGCAACTGCCCAGCTGACCAGCATCAACCTGACCTATCTGGACCTGCCTGAGCCTTGCTGCTGTCCTCTCCTGGAGTGAGTCCTGAGACTCAAGAGGTGTCCCCATTTCTGTACCCTTGGTTGACATCGGAGGGTACTATTCCTGAAGACAAAGTGAAGGTACAGAAGTTATGGGCTTCTCACAACTGCTAAGTGAAATATTTTTTTTGAGAATCAACTGACAACTCAAAGCTCCAGTGGAACCTGCTCTTCATGCCAGCAGTGACCATCTGCGATCACCGCCTACTCTAGGCTACAGGGATGCCCAGCTCTTCGCTCTATAACATCATCCGCGACAACAAACCTGTTGTCCCTGCTAACAATGACCTCCTTCTGGCTCCCTACCAGGTCGAACGGAAGTTCTTTGCACAGTCTTGACAAGGTAGCTCTTCAGCAAGACTAACCAGGTCCCTGTAAGTAACCTGCGATCTATCACAGTCTAAACTTGTGACGTTTCCCCGGTCAAGAACAAGCAGATAACTCCAAATGGCATTTTGTGCTTTATGCCACGGTTTTCATCTTAAACTTGAAAAAATCATATTTTCAGTTCTACTCATTGGATTTTTGTAGGTTTGCTATCATTTAAGGTATTAGACTTTGCTCTATTTTTCTAAACTGGTTTAGGATTTTTCTCATGTTGGGTTTTCACTTTATTACTGTTTGAGTGCTCTCTCAATACATTATGCATTGCCTCTAACTTAAGCCTGACTGTTGTTGCCCCAAGCTTATTGAGGATTAAGCACAGGTTTGTATGATGACTTTTATGGTTCAGCTGACAATGATTGTGCTCATCATTTGAGTGAGGTTTTACCCCTCTCACTTAATAACCCAATTGTCACGGAGGAGGGGAATGTGACCCTACCTCGGATGATAGAGCCGATGATCCCCCATGACATGTAATGGTTATCCAGGAGCCCACTACTGAACAAACTATCCTTTGCCTGCAGTCCTCCCCTCAAGGTCAGGCAGGAATGAGTGAGACATCAGGAAGTCACTCCCTTCTCCCACTGTCCTTGGAAATGGCAGAGCACAGAGGAAGTACAGGACTGGACAAGAGGACTCGCCTACAAAGAGGTCCTTTTACATATGGAAAAAAGAGATGACAGCAGCTCTGCTCGCCTGGATCTGGATGACCAATCTGGCCCATCAGGGACCTCTGCACAGTCGGTTACCGAATCCCAGTAACACACCACCACAGAGCCTCCCCCTCAGGAAACACCACCATAACACCCACCCAGCGGGCCCATACCTTTGTCCCCAGGACATGTCAATCAGCAGTGTGTCCACCTCTACAGGGACCTCAGGGCACCTCACAAACCCAGGACAATCAGGGACCTGGGGTCAGTGGCAGTGGGCACATGGTTCAGGGGACAGAGGCACAGGCCAACAGGGAAACTGGGAGGAGTGCTTTGTGCCAGGGGGAGGACAGGCCCAGGGTACCGACTCTCCAGGAGGAACTCACCGCGATCCTGGGAGAAACCCAACGTTCCCAGAATACTCTGGGCCAGATCATGGACAAGTTGCAGGAAAACATGCAGCTGCAGGAGGGACAGTACCTGGGGATCAGGGAGGACTTGTAGTCCATTAACACTACCCTGTTCTCCATTGCAGGGGTGCTGGCAGACATGGCAAACATTATGAGGGAGGCGGTGTCACACCAGGGGGCACCTGCCACTAGCCAGACTACTGAACAGCCCTCCACCTCTGCTGTCACTAGTGGACTGGAGGCCCCACCACAGGACCAACAGGCCACCAGCACCCCTCTCCTGCAGAAGGAGAACCACCCCGCAAACAATCCCTTAGACCCAGGCAGAAGCCCGAGATTATTGCCAAGACCCCCACCAAGAAATAAGAATCTCCTGATTGTCACCCATGTATCCCACTCTGTCACCCTGTCCACCTTGAACTGCCATTGCTCCCCTTCCTATGCCCCCTTGGACAATGCCTGTGCTACAAATAGACTGGACTCTACTCTGGACTTTCTTCTATCATCAACCCAGCCCAGTGCACTTCCCACTTTTCTTCAGAGCAATGCAGTAAACACACTTTGAAAAAAGTACAAGTATGGAGTATGTCAAATGATTTAAGCATTTATTCGCTTAACAAGGTTTAAACATTGCAATTCAACTGTACAGTAATATATACATAGTAAAGACCTGTAGTTGGCTGCAATGAGCACACCAGGAGCGATAGTGGGGCACCAATATCTGCAAATAGAGATGCCAAAGGGTACAGTGAGTGGTCATAGGAGTAGGAAGTCATAGCCTGCCAGTGACAATGTCAAACATTAAACTGTCAATGAAATGTGAAGTTACACTGTCTTACCTGTGTGTCATTTGAAGTATTGACGAATCACTGCAGTTCTGTTGTCCTCATCTTGATCCTCTGCCTTCTCATCTTCACTGTCCATAGGGTCTACTGCTGCCACATGGCCATCTCCAGCCTCCTCCTCCTGCAGAAAAGGCACATGGCGTCTCAAGGCAAGGTTGTGCAACATATAGCATGCCACGATGATCTGGTGGACCTTCTTAGGTGAGCAGCACAGGGATCCACCTGTTAGATGGAGGCACCGAAACCTGGTCTTCATGAGGCCAAATGTACCTTCAATTATCCTTCTTGTTCTCCATTTGCCTCATTGTAACGTTCCTCTGACCTTGTCCTGGGATTCCTCACAGGGGTCAGTAGCCATGAGAGGTTGGGGTAACCTGAGTCACCTGCAAATATTGAGGGACAACATTTAGCCACATGCTATCCCATATGGCCCACACCTACCCTGGAGTTGGCCCATCACATTTGTGATGCTGCTATTCCTCAGGATAAAAGCATCATGCACCGACCTAGGATACTTAACATTGACATGGGAGATGTACTGGTCCGTCAAACACACCATCTGCACATTCAACAAGTGAAAACCTTTTTGATTTCTGAAGACCTGTTTATTTCGCCACGGGGGGTTAGGGGGGGACAGATGCTATATGTGTTCCATCAGTAGCCCCAATAATGTTGTGGATATGTCCAATTGCATACAAGTCAGCCTTCACTGTGGCCAAATCATCCACCTGGGGGAAAACAATGTAGCTGCACATGTGTTTAATCAGGGCAGACAACACTCTTGTCAGCATGATTGAAAACATTGGCTGTGACATTCCTGCTGCCAAGCCCTCTTTCACTTGGAAAGAACCAGTTGCCAAGAAATGGAGCGCAGATAGGACTTGTACAAGTGGGGGATCCCAGTGGGGTGAAGGATAGCAGATATCAAGTCAGGCTCCTATTGGGCACACAGCTCTGTGATGTGTCCCTGTCAAGTCCGTAGGGGAGGATAATGTGCAACCCCTGGTTGCAAGGACACCAGGGGTCTGTACACTAGGGGATGTCTCCATCTCCTATTTATCCACAGCGGCTGCAATCTATGGGGCAAAAGAGTGAGGAGCCAGTCATAAACTATACATTGTAACCACTACAGTTCAAAGCATGATGTGATTTTTATAATTTATTAGTGTCACATGTCCTGAATGTACAATTGTGAACTGTGAGGCATTCAGGATCCATGGCCTGCCCCCCCCCCCCGAAATGGTGTACGTCTGTCCTGTATAGAGGAAAAGGTGGAAGTGAGGTAATTCCGCTGGCGTTGTGCACCGTAGCAGTAGGCAGTCAGGAACCGCCGTGCAACTCCTCATTGGTTATCATTGGGCCCTATGCGGTACAGTGGCCAATGGTGATGTACGCCAGTGGTGAAGGTATGCACCGCTGTGGACGTCATCGCCATCTTCTATCTGTACACTCACTTGCTACCTGACCTTCAAGAGGAGAGGACCTACACTGCATGTGTTGCTGTGACCTGTGTCTGTAACCTACCATGGCTCGTGTAACTGGGGAAAGGGCGCCTGCCTTCACCTCGGCAGAGTTGGAGAGACTGGTGAATGGGGTCCTACCCCAGTACCGACTGCTGTATGGGCCTCCAGACCAACAGGTGAGTACACTGTGAGAACAATGCATGGAGCATGAACGCATGGAGTTCTGTGTGTGAAGGCCTCGTGTTGGAAGGGTTGGTGGATGGGCCCTGGGCAGCATGCAGCATTTGTGCTGGGCCATGTCTGTGCATAAGGGGAATGGGAAGGGGTATGGTGGGCCATGAGTGTAACAGGCAGGACAGTCTAACTAATACCTTTCCCTGTGTATATTTCCTCTGCAGGTCAGCACCCATCAAAAGAAGGGTATATGGCATGCCATCGCCAAGGACTTGCGGACCCCGGGGGTCTACTGCAGGCAGAGCACCCACTGTCAGAAATGGTGGGAGGACCTAAGATGCTGGGCACAGAAGATGGCAGAGGCCCATCTGGGGAAGGCCTAACAATGAGGAAGGGGTGCCCGTCTAACCATGACCACCCCTGATGGCCCACATACTGGTGGGGGCCTAGCCCGAGCTGGATGGGCGCTTGTGGGCATCACAGCAGCCACAATGGGGTGAGTACAGTGCCCTTCATCAGTACTTATGCCTGGTGAGGTGGTATCCAGGTGGGGGATGTGTGCCTGTGGGTGCTCCTAGTCCAGGCCTGGCATTGCATAGTAGGTTCCATGTTGGGAAGGGATCTGATGTGAATTTCCTTCAACCTAGCTAGTAGGCAGCCACTACTGGGCAAGGCTATATGGGTCCCAGGTATGCTGCAGTTGGCGGTATGTGTCCCTCCCCATGCCCTGGTGACTAATATTGCTACTGGTAGTGCATTGCCTAGTGCGTAGGGCTGTTCCCTGTGTGTGAGTGTGTTGTGTATGCCAACAGTGGTGTTAGTGCAGCAATTGACCAAGTGTTTACTTTGTCTATCCCCCTCCCTTTTTTTTGTCATCCTGTCCTTATGTGCATTAGCATCATCTGGCGGAGGAGCTGTGGCACCGGCGATGGAGAGAGCTGCATCCCACAGGACCCAGAAGGCAGAGTCCACCGACGGTGAGGGCACCAGTGGGACGGAGGGCGAGGGGAGCACCACGGCAGAGACTGGAGGGGATAGTTTGGACACAGACAGCTCCACCGATGGAAGCTCCCTGGTGGTGGCGGACATCTCTGTGCCCAACCCAGCTACAGCCTCCACCCCCGTACCAGCACTGCCCTTCCAGCAGCCCTTCAGCGAGTTGCCTGTGCCCACTCACCTATGAGGGTGGGCATCTCCTTCACCCCAGGCACCTCAGGCCCTGCCCCAGTGAGCCCTTCTGCCCTGAGCGAGGAGGATATTGACCTCCTGCGATCCATCTCTGTTGGGCAGTCAAGTATTGTGAATGCCATCCAGGGGCTGGCAGCCCAAATGCAGCAGGCTAATGCATTTCTGGAGGGCATTCATACTGACTTGGCAGCCAAACAGAGATCAATCTAGGCTCTGGCCACCTCTCTGATGGCAGCCATTGTCCCTGTTTCTACTCTCCCCACTCCAACTTCCTCTACCCAGTCCCATTCCCCTCAACCCCAACCTATCCCAAGCACACAGGCAGACATACATGCACACAGTACAACACACAAGAGTGGCACAGGCAAACACAAGCACCACACAACATCCCACAGGCACTCACACAAACACTATCCAGATTCAGACATACCAACATCCACTGCCTCCACTGTGTCCCCCTCCTTCTCCTCCTCCACCTCCCTCCCAGTTGTGTCTACACTCACACCTGCATGCACTACACCATCATCCACTACCACCATCACCACCACACCTATCAGAACACACACCTCACCTGCAGACACCACCCCAACATCCGTGCACATGTCCCCTGTGCCCTCTCCCACTGTGTCTGTGCCCCAAGGTACAAACACAAGCACTCAGACACCAACAAACATCCACCTCACAAAAGCATCCAGCGCATGCACCTACACCGATACGCAGCAGACAGACACCTCCCACAACCACTCCCTCTTCCTAAACTCCCAAACCTGCTCCCTCCTCCCTCCCTGATGTCCCTAAGAAACTTTTCCTCTCCACTGTTGACCTCTTCCCTACCCCTCCTCCCCACATCTTTCACATCTGGCCAGGGTGTGTAAAACTCAGGCAAGCACCTCAGCCACCCAGTCCATGGGACCACTAGTCTCAACACTCACTCGTGGTGGGAAAGGATCCAGGGCACCAGCCAGCCTTAAAGTAAGTGTGCCTGCCCTACGTGCTGCCCGGATGGGCAAGGAGCCTGCCCCAAGTGCTGCCAGGAAGGGCAAGGAGCCAACCCCCCACCAGCTCCACCAGCAACACCACCACCAGCAGCACCAGTGGCAGCCATCCAAGGCTAAAGGGGATGGGCTGGAGCCTCCCCCACCACCAGCTCCACCAGCAGCACCACCACCAGCAGCAGCAGCACCAGTGGTCAGCTGTCCGAGGCTGCAGGGGATGGGTTGGAGCCTCCCCCACCACCAGCTCCACCAGCAGCACTGCCACCAGCAGCAGCAGCACCAGTGGGCAGACATCTGAGGCTGCAGGGGATGGGCTGGAGCCTCCCCACCACTACCAGTAGCAGCAGCACCACCACCACTGCCCCCACTGAGTAACCGTCACTGCCGGCAGATAGTGTGTAGTCCTGTATCCATGGGCTATTGTGCAGGCTGCCCCTGCAAATCCTGTGGGTATGACACCCAGCTGAGAGACTGTGACCTTGCAATCCCCAAGACCTGCATCACAGGGCACAATGCCCCCTCCAGAACCAGTGGAAATGCCATCCACTCACCCCATCCTCCCCAGATGAAGATCACAGGGCTCGATGCCCCCTCCAGATCCAGTGGAGATGCCATTGTCATCCACTCACCCCATCCTCCCTCCGATGAAGATCTCAGGGCACGATGCCCCCTTCAGAACCAGTGGAAATGCCATCCACTCACCCCATCCTCTCCAGGATAAAAATCTCAGGGCACGATGCCCCCTCCAGAACCAGTGGAGATGCCATCCACTCCCCCCATCCTCCCCAGGATGAAGATCACAGGGCACAATGCCCCCTCCAGAACCAGTGGGGAAGTCACCCACTTCAGAGACTGTGGCCTTGCACTCCCCAGGACCAAGCAGAGGGCACGTTGCCCCCTCCAGAACCAGTGGATTTGTTCCATCTTCCCGCTGAGGTGCCCCTGTTCCACGTCCCCCTGAGGTGCCTTCCTATTTGTGAACTGATGCCCCTGCAGTGTTCTCTCCGAGTTGTTGCAGGAGACAAGTGGGGTCTTGGACTTTGTAATGAGGCCATGTGGCCCATGAACATTGAGGACTGGGCAGTGTCCCTTCATTTGTAAATATGTATATAGTTTTGGATTTGGAGTCACTTATTTCTACTATATTTATCTTATTACACTCACTTTGATCTATTGCTGTTGTCCTTGCATTATTCCTGAGGGGTACGGGGTCAATATGTTATGTTACTGCATCTGCTTGTATGTATGGTGTTGGGGGTGGGGGGGTGTTTGTTGCGTGTGTACGTCACTCTCTTTTTCCTCCCTCACTCCCCTGTGTGCTAGGCGGCAGTACTCACCATGGTCCTCTTCGCCGGCGTTTATGTTCGTGGTGGAGCAGGAATTAGAAGAGTATTGGGAAGATATGCAGTTCGGGCTCCATGAGTCTCCACAGGTGAGTCATTTCCCTTCTGTGCAGTGTTTCCACCAGGCTTTTGATGTCATTGGTACTGCCCCGGAAAAGGTGGCGGATTGATGTGTCATAATATAGTGGGCGGGACATTGACGTCCACCTGGCTGTAGGCAGCTACCTCCGTGGTGCCAGTTGATTCCGCTCTCGCGGTCAATGTGTTAAAGTGGCTGTCTGTCTGAGCTGTTTCCGCCATGGTCATAATTTGGCAGTAGTTACCGTCAGCCTGGTGGTGGTATTACCGCCGCTTTATCAGCGACCGCCAGGGTTGTAATGAGGGCCCTAATGTATCTAAAAACAGTTGATATAATGACAAAGGAAGCTGAAATGGGCCCTCGGATTACAGATGTCATCTATAAAGGTAAGTCGGGAAATTTGTAGTCTTTCCATGAAAGCTGGAGTACACACACACACACACACACACACAGTATACATAAGGTAGCAGAGGATCAATTCCAGCTCACCTCTAGCTTATCATGAACACGTGATTCAACTAGACATGATGTGGTGTTGCAAAAGTAAATGGCAGGTGAAAACTCAGATGCTTTCCTGCAGCACTTTGAAAGGGCTGTGAGGGCCTGTGGCTGGCCCCCAGCAAAAAAGCCCCTTTTTCTGGCACCCATTTTAACCAGAGAATTGCAAGCAGCCTATCAAGAAGTTAGCGCAGATGGGAATACTCCTTATAAGGAGATCAAAACTATCATTCTAGATCATTTGGGCATGGATGCAGAATTCTACAGAGTCCAGTTGAGAAAGGAAAAAGGAGCCCCAAAAGACAATTGTAAGACACTGTTTTTTATGTTAAAAATGGTCGCTGATAAGCGGTTGAAACTGTGAGTAGTAAAGAAGACATTATGAATAAAATTTACCTGGAACAATATTTGGAAACCCTTCCTCTGTTTATGCAAAAATGGTTGCTCCAACTCAACAACTCATGGACGAACAAGCCGTGGAAATGGCCATTATTTTCTCCTGAGCTCAGCCTCGATTCTCTTCATGGGAGTCAGACCAGGATCATTGCTCAACAGCCCCAAATAGTTCAAGAAAAACAGAGACAAACACAGAGAAGTATTCAATGGAAATAATGAAAGTTAAACCTTAGAGAACCTAGAAATTAAACCTGAAAGGGCCTCAATGCTTCGATTGCAGGGACTGGGGACACAGCCCCCATTTTTTGTCCTCTCAAAAAAATGAGGAATAACCCACGGAGATTAATTATGCACCCTGTTCTGTTCTATATACAGAGTTACTTAGTTATCGTTTTGACGTAAGTGTCCAGATAAATGACAACCTGGTTGTCGCCATATTGGATTCTGTGTGTAAACAGTCTGTAGTTCAAGGGGATTTAAGCTACATATTCCAAATTCTTCCAGGAAGAGTTGTTGACATTTGTTGTGTACATGGAAATGTTAAACCCTACCCAATAGCACACCTGACCGTTGCTACTTTCAAAGGCCATATCAGAATATTAGTGGTGGGGGGTGTTATGTAATCTCCCGGAGACTATCACTATAGGTACTGACAATCCTTACTTCCTGGGCCTATTTATGACTAAGCTTAAACAGATACAACCAGAACAAAAGGGCCAAAACACCTCATACCCTAAGAATACACTACTCACTCCAGAGCCATGGGTGCTGGATAGACATTTTAAGCATTCACCGACATATTACACCACATTACAAAATGCATGGTGAGAGGAATGCCTTAACAAAAATTTGCCCCAAAATCGTTATCCTCACTTTATCATAAAAAGATGGTTGCTATACCGAATAGGTGAGAAGGGGGGAAGTCTGCAATTGTTGGTTCCTCATGGATTCTGGGAACAGATCATGTTTTTCTCTCAATCCTGTTTATTGGCAGGCTATACAGATACATATAAAACCACTCAAGTGGTCCTATGACATTTTTATTGGCCAGGGATTTATGTCACCATAATGAAATATTGCCAGGAGTGTGAGATCTGCCAAAAGAAAAACCCCTATCCTCCCCTTTTTGTTCCTCTTCAAACTCTCCCTATTCTGGGGAAACCCTTTGAACACATTGGGATGGATTTGATTGGTCCTCTCCAAAAGTCCATTAAAGGCCACCAATACATATTAGTTATTGTTGATTACTCAACTCTGTATCCTGAGGCCATATCCTTGCAGTCTCCTATGACCACTAATATAGCCCCGGTATTGATTGAACTATTTAGCACAGCGGGGTTCCCTAAAGAGAGCTTAACAGAGCTTTGTGTCTAAAGTAATGTAGCAGGTGTGTAAAGTATTGAACCTATCCCACATTGAGACATTAGTATACCACCCCAAGACAGACAGGCTGGTGGAAAGATACAATGGCTCCTTAAAACTTACCCTAAGAAGATGATAACTGATGAGGGAAAGATTTGGGACCAGCTACTATCATTAACTCTCTTTGTCATCAGAATACAGGTGCAAAGCAGCCTGTGATGCTCCTTATTTGAGCTGTTTTATGGTAGGCAACCACATAGCTTATTAGAAATGACAAAGGGAGTGTGGGAGAAGGATAGAGGCTGACTCTTTACTACATTACACCAATCCTTTAAAAGCCAGGATTGGTAAGTTAGAGACCTTGCACACACTACCCTGGATACAAGTCAAAGAAAAAAAAAGCTGTATATGAAAAGAACAAGAAATGGCATAGTGATCAGGTGAATGACTGGATGCTGGTATTAGTACCCATGTCACAAACAAAACTAAAATCTGAATGGAAAGGGCCATATATAATAGTAATCAAAATAGGTAAAGTCACCTATTGCATCCAAATTACTCCCAAGAAAGAGCGAAATGTTCATGTAAACTTACTGAAGAAGTGATTAGATCCCCTACCTAAGAAGGTACAGGTTCCCCAACCCATTGGTACAAATCTCAGTACTTTGGAACAACTATCTATCAATGATGCCTTATCACAGAAGGAGCTATTATCCACCAATAAACATTTTGCCTCGATGCTCTCAGACAGTCCCAGGAGAACCAACCTAGCTGAACATTCCATAGCAACTCCTATCGGAATTGTAGGCAAACAAAAACCATACAGAGTACCTGCTGCCCGTAGGGAGGTGATCAAAAAAGAAATAGAAATGATGTGAGAATAGGAGTAATATAACTATCTCAGAGTAACTGGTCATCTCCCATTGTGCTAGTTCCCAAATCTGATGGGGCAATACGATTCTGTATCGTCTTTAGATCTATAAATCGAGTATCAAAGTTTGATGCCCATCCGCTATCGAGAATAGACACATTGATTGAGAGATTGGGGGAGTCCAGACACATCACCACCCTAGACCTCACTAAGGGGTACTGGCAGGTACCCCTTAGAAGGGAGGACCAAGAAAAGACTGCTTTCTCCATTCCTTTGGGGTTGTTTGAGTTCACAGTCCTACTCTTTGTGCTAAACCGCATGCCTGCTATGTTGCAAAGGCTTATGAACAAAGTTCTATAGAACCACCAAGCCTACTCCTCAGCATACCTTAATGACATTATTATTTTTAGCCCAACCTGGGGCCAACACCTCCTTCATGTCAAAGAATTCTTCAGGAACTGCAAGCAGTTAATTTAAACATCAATGCAAAAAAATCAGAAGTTGGGTACAATAAAGAGAGGAATTTGGGGTAAATTTTAGATTGTGGGCTGATTGAACCACAAGAGGAAACTGTCTGAGCCTTAACAGAAGCCTCACTTCCTAGGACTAAGAAAGAAGTCAGGGCCATCCTGGGACTTTTAGACTATTGTAGGTGTATTTCCCAATATTCTGACATATCCATCTCCTTAACAGACCTCCTGAGAAAGGGCAGTTCTACTAAACAAATAACAAAAAAACTTCTGTCAGTCAGGACTTTCAACAACTCAAGCAGGCAATCACCTCCAGCACTGTGTTAACCTTTTCGAATTTTGATAAAACATTAATTTTATGAAAAGTGATGCTTCCAAGGTAGGTGTAGGGGGGTGTTATCCCAGATTAATGAAGAGGCCCTTCAAGTACCCAATCCATTCATTAGCCGCAAACTGTTTCTATAGGAGCAAAGATACCCTGTTAAAAAAAAAAAGAGTGCCTTGCCATTAAGTGGGTCGTTGAAAAGCTGCGTTACTACCTGGAGGGTAAGCCATTTCTCCTTTACAAGGATCACTCCCCTCTAACATGGATGAGCCACAATAAGGGCAATAACTCCAGGGTTTTGTGATGCTTCCTGTCATTACTGCCTTTCAGGTTTGTGGTGCGCCATTGTAAAGGCTGTGCTCAGGGTAATGCTGACTTTTTGTCTCATTTCCCCCTTTTTCTGCAATCAAGCAAATATTGGGATGGGGATGTGTCACGGAGATGGGGAATGTGAACTTACCTTGGATGATAGAGCCAATGATCACAATTGGTACTTAATGGGAGTCCAGGAGCCCACTTCTGAACAAACTATTCTTTGCTTTCAGCCCTCCCCTGGAGGTCAGACAGGAACAAGCGAGACATCCGAAGTCACTCCCCCTCGCAATGTTTCTGGAAAAGGGAGAGCGCAGAGGAACTACAGAATTGGACGGAGGGAATTGTCACGTAAAGCGCAGTCCCTTTAAATAATGAAATGAGGCTGAATTAGGAAGAGAACTGGAGGAAGGGACGAAGACACAAGACACGCTGGAGAGAAAAGGAGGAACCACGTGGAGGTTCCACCAAAGGAATCTGTCATCACTGAGACAATTATATCTTGGTATGCCCAAGGGGAAAGGAGAGTCCAGAAAGGACCCCTCCCCATAAAGACGGAGGTTGAAGAGAAGCCAGGAGGCCACCGTCAACACGAACCACCCTGCCACACTCCTGGAGTAGCGTGGCTTTCTAAGTTACGTTATCATCCCCTGGGTAGGCACAGGAAGTGGAGAAAGGAATGGGGTGACCTGAGCATTAAGTTCTACACCGATAATAGGGAGATCCTTTAGTTCTTTTTTTTTTAATGAAATCTTGCTAAAGGATTTCTTAAAAGAGCTGTCCGTTTTTGATTTTCCATTATTTGCTTATTCTACTATGCCTTAATTGGCAACGTTAGTGGCTGCACAACTAGAGTAGAAGACTAATTCCCCATTACATGCAGAAGGTGGTGTTCCACCATCTGTGAGGCGAGCAATGTTCCGTCTTTAGAAACGGGTGTATAATCCCCACCAAAACACAGTCCTTGAACATAGAAAAACATAAACCAGGGGCACTTACCTTAGCTCTTTTTCGTTTTTGAGGAGCATGTTCTGGAATGGTGGTCTCAACTCCCAACCACACGAAAAGAGAAGAGAAGAAAAATAAACAGACGTTGTTACTCAAAACCCACTGTATGTATCACAGGAAATAAGGAGAAACATCCAAACCATATACCGTTTCATGTACTAAATCCCACACACTTTGACATCAGTTTCTTACAGCATCCATTAGAAATGTTGTCACTAAATGTAAATAACCTTTCCCTTAGCAGTTCTCTTTGGAGCATATTTGAAGAGTTGAAAAAGAAGCATATCTAACCAGAAGTAGGCCTTGCTAACAAACATTCCTGCAAAGTGGAGGAAAAGGAAATAGGATGCAAATAAGTGGTTCTGAGTCACTGAAAGATATCTAAAAAAAAAAAGATAAATACAGCTAAAGATAAATATATAAATAGCAAAATAGCTAGAAGATATGACTATGAAACAAGAATGAATACAAACAAATCTGAAAAAGACTACAGAAAAAGTGAAAGGTGGGCCCCTTATTTCTCATTGAGTTAATCCTCATCAAGAACAATTTTCAGTAATATAAACCTAATAAAAGAAAAATCTAGCTCAAGAAGGCTTCAGTGTGCCCACGGGTCTGTCCTCGTTAAGGTAACCGTCTGTGGGACACGCCAGATTAATAAAATGTATTCCATGCCCTCATTAACAGGTGTTAAATTTAATGCTCTAGATTGAACACTACAAGCTGTACAATGAAGCAGTCATAAAATATTATTTGACGGGAGCACTTATGTCACAGACAGCATCCTGCTAGAATCTGAGCCGGCGATTTATTTCTACAAGTAAGAATTCAGTACAGATTTATTTGGAGTGGGGGAACAGAATCACCTACCCTCGGTAGTCTAGTAATAACTGAATTCATTATTAGAAACAAGGTCATAGCAGTTATTGCCAGCTTTATGTTTAGCGTTTTCCATCTCTCCACAGACCACAGACACAGTTATCTGTGTTTTTGCTAATTTTGATTGCAGAAAGTATACAGTAGTAGCTGCATTCAATGCACTGCCTAAGGTCAAAAATGCCGCGGTGTTTTTCAGGGCCTCATTCTGTAACATAGCTGGGATGTCCTCATGATAAAAAACATGTATGTCTCCTACACAAATAATATTCTGTAACCCAACAGTCCATCGCTGTCCCAACCAATTCGGAACAGGAATAGAAAAAGTATTGTTAACCAAAAATAAATCACTAGCCGATCAACCTCCAATGTGTCAATAAATGATTTTATCTCACATACATTTTGTAGGCTGCCTGTAGTTCATATAACATTTTTCAAGTATAAAAATAATTATTTCTTCTCTATGGCAATTGGTTGGACTACACTTATTTAACGTAGCACTGTAAATATAATACAAACAACTAATACAATCATCTGAGGTCATCCCATGTACCCTTCACTTATCTATCCTAGCTTCCTTGTTACTGATTCGTCATATATCATTTTAAATAACCAGACCAGGTCAACCCAGATCCACAATTTACACATTTGACATATCACGTTAATGTACTAATCAATCTGGCGTCCACACTGCAGTCAATCTGCACGTGATTTGATAAGATGACAAGCAACAACCATATCTGGACCAACGTGTGAATGTATCCACTAAACTGTTAAGTATAACTGCATTTTGTGTACAGAATTACATCTAAAGTCACCCAAGTGTTATAAATTAATCCAAGCAAAATACAACCCATGAATGAATGAATAAAATGTGTAAAGTATGAACATCGACTTCCAAAGGAAGTGCCCAGCACTAAAGCAGGCACACAAGATGAGGAGGTCAAAATGTCACTCTCCTGAAAACAGTCTATACACTTCTCTGAACAAATATGTTTTTTGATTTCATTTGAAAACTGATTCATTTAAGAACTGCCTTGAAGATGACAGTGCAGGGAGTTCTAAAGAGTAGCAGCCCGAAAAGTACAAGACATCCCACCTACTCTTGCCTTGTGTACCCTAGGGGCGTGCAGGAGGTTTGGACTTGCTGAGCAAAGTGTTCCTAGAGGTAGGTATTTGTTTATTCTCTTCTGGATATAAATGGGCCCTTTTTTGTGTAACACTCAGTTGGTTATCATTGGAGCCTGAAATTCAATTCCTTGCCTGACTGGTAGCGAATGTAAGTGCCAGGCCTTTTTGCACGGACTGTTTTTTAGGAATATTTAAGACCAATCTTCCGGCCACATTCTACACTCTCTGCAGCCAGTTAATCGAGTTTTTGAAGCCCCCAGATATAGTACATTAGCATAATCTGGCCTGGATGTAATTAGGGTATGTACGCTATCTCTCCACATAGACACTGGAAGAAATGTTAGTGTCTTTTTTATTAATTATAAAAGGGCAAAACAGACCGCTGCAGTCAACTGTACCTGTAGCTGAAATGATAGTTCAGTGTCCAGTTTCACCCCTAGATTTCTTGCTACAGGTGTTGGAATGGACAAGTCCCCTGGCTCTACTGTCCATAATCTCTGAATGTCTAGTGGGTATACATTCCCAAAAACTAAGATCTCTGATTTGTTTAAGTTCAACCTTAGGCAGCTATTACACATCACATTTGCTACAGCAGAAAGACATCACAAACATATGTGATTGTGGTGCCATCTATCTGCTGAAATGTTAGCATCAACTAGGTAGTATCTGCATAAGAAACAATATTAAAGGTCCCCTGTCTTACTTCTAAAGTGAGTGGACCCATCTATATATTAAACAGGATTGGACCAAGGGCCGATCCGTGTGGGACACCACATCTTATTTCTCTAAAGTGAAAAGTCTATTTTGGTAAAGACACCGCTTGTTGTCTCTTTGTTATTTTTAAAAAATGTATCCACTGCCAGGCTTTTTCCACCTTGCCCACTTTTACCAACCTTTGGAATGGGATATTGTGGGACACTGTTTCAAAAGAGACTGATACATCAAGGAGGACAGCCACCATTTTTGTGTCCAAGCCTAGGTCTCACTTGATGTATTCTGTAACCTTGAGAACAGCTGATTCAATACCCTGCACAGAAACCAGACTGGGACATTAACATGGCCCAAGGGGTTATAACTTAAAAGTTATTTGATCTCCGAAAAAGACTCCCACAGTCCAAACATGTAAACGGATACAGAGTGCCCAAGTTTTTTTTTTTGTGTGCACTTTGTGCACACACACCTTGCATTGTTGTGTTAGGTACTTGAGCCGACTTTGCCAACTGATTGATACCGTACCTCGATGTAGAAGGCGATTGCTATATATTAAATCAATAAAAATATTTACATAAAGAAAGTTAATAGAGAGTAATTAGTGAAAGATTTATTTAAAGTAAGTCTTGAAAAGCCTAAAGCAAGTACAGGACGTGCTAGTGTGAAAGAAAGTCTAAAAAATACATGTATTAGGTCTAGGTCAGAATACATAATAAAGCTGAGCGTCCAAATGGTTGGACGTTGTAGTATTAAAAGAGCCAAATAGACGATGGTACTGTTGTAAGGGGACACCGTATTCTAGTTTTCCAACGTTTGATGTATTGGATGAGGACCTGTTCCTAGAATGGGAGAACAAACTCACAAGTGGCTCTCAGACAATGATGACATTATTACTAAAAAAATATGAGTGGGAATAGGGAGGGTATTTAAATATTTAAAGTGAGTAACATTCCCTATATCTCCCTCAGACAAGCAAACCAAATCTCACACAAAACTCACCAAAAGAAAAACACACAACAGAATCCAATGAAAGGCAGTGGGAAAAAACAAAAATGATAAATATAGGTCTTGAATGCAAATATATTATTAAAAAATAATGCACTTTTTTTTTTTTTTAAATGAACGCCCCATAAAACAATTCGGTCTGTGGGTGTCAGCTTCAGCAACTTGTACATGAGTGTAAAAAGAACACACTAATGCAAAATTGATAAAATTAACTCAAACTACATTACCTCCTTTGCTCTAACCTTAGAATAGGTCAAACACCAAATATGTACTTTAACAAAATAAAAAAAATACTTTTTCCACAACTCAGCAGCTTGCCTCTTTCTTTGACGATGTGCTTCCAACCACTGATCAAAACGATGCTTTAACAAGCAATACGTAAAACAATAAGGGCTGTGTTTAAAAACGAAAGGAAATAGAGAATAATGGTAAAATGTGGGCAAGTGCTACAAAATGAAAATACTGTCTTAAAAAAATTGTAAACAAAGTTTTATGTATGAACGAATGATATTAAATTATTAAATATGTGGAATAATTGTATTTGTTATATGTAATTCACCGATCAACTATTTTTAAATAATAAAAAATACTTTAAAATAAAAAGTGTGTCCGAATTGTCTTTAATTTATTTATTATTAAAATGTATTAATAAATATGTCATAGTGAAATATTTGCATTTTATAGTATTGTTATTGCAATTTTTTATTATTATTTTTCATTTCTTACTAATAATAATATGTAACTATGGTGGTCATTACAACCCTGGCGGACGGTGTTAAAGAGGCGGTAAGACAGCCAACAGGACGGTGGTAAAAAATTAGCAATTACGACCGTGGCGGAAACCGCCAACAAAGACAGCCACTTTAACACTCCGACCGTCACAGCGGTACAAACAAACAGCACGGCGGTCACCGCCAACAGACAGGCGGGAGACAATGTACTGCCCACACTATTATGACAGGCCAATCTGCTACCTTTTCCGGGGTGGATTCACCGCGGGTAAAAACACGGCGGAAACAGGAATTCCGAAGGGAAAACGCTCACCTCTACACACCCCAAGAGGAACGAGGACACCATGGAACCGGAACTCCAAATTCTACCTGCGGTAGTCTTCCTGCTCCTCTACCAGGAGCACGTACGCCGGCGGCGAAGACCACGGTGAGTACTGCACCTACGACACAGGGGAGGGGGAGGCAAAAAACAGGGACACACACACGCAACACCCCCACCCCCATCCTCACCCACTACAACACACACACTAATACATGTTGATACATTACAGTTAAACCCCCCAAGGCCCCCGGAAGAATGCAAAGACAAAAGGAAATGAGTGTAACCATTGTAATATATTAAAATCCAGTACTCAAAAATATATATACACTATAAACAAATATATACACCAATAATGCAAGTCCAGGTATCGCACCATTTATAGTCCGTGGACCACTGGGCCCAAAATGCATGGGCGAGGCCCACACTCGATACCTGATCAAAACAGAGAGAACACTGCAGGGGCATCAGATAGAAACACAACAGGCACTTCAGGGGGAAGGGAAGAGGGGGCACCTCAGCCGGATGAGTGCACGACACCAGATCCACGAGGGGGCTCAATGCCCACTGTTCATCCTGGGGAGTGCAAAGCCACAGTCTCTCAAGTCTCTCCAGTGGGTGGGTTGCCCACTGCATTATCCTGGGGAGTGCAAAGCCACAGTCTCTCAAGTCTATCCAGTGGGTGGGTTGCCCACTGCATTATCCTGGGGAGTGCAAAGCCACAGTCTCTCAAGTGGATAACAGTCTCCACTGGTGCTGGAGGGGGACTGGTGCCCAGAGTGCTTCATCCTGTGAAGGACAGAGGTAGTGGATGGATCCCTCCACTGGTTCTGGAGGGGGACTGGTGCCCAGAGTGCTTCATCCTGTGAAGGACAGAGGTAGTGGATGGATCTCTCCTCTGGTTCTGGAGGGGGACTGGTGCCCAGAGTGCATCACTCACCCCGTGACGGACCCAGTTGCGTCAGTGCCCCTGCCGCTCATGGGCTAGCGGTGCTTGGGTTGGCGGTGCCCTGTTCAGCGGTGCTTGAGTTGGCGGTGCCCTGTTCAGCGGTGCTTGAGTTGGCGGTGCCTTGTTCAGCGGTGCTTGATTTGGCGGTGCCCTGTTCAGCGGTGCTTGATTTGGCGGTGCCCTGTTCAGCGGTGCTTGAGTTGGAGGTGCCCTGTTCAGCGGTGCTTGATTTGGCGGTACCCTGTTCAGTTGTGCTTGATTTGGCGGTGCCCTGTTCAGCGGTGCTTGAGTTGGCGGTCCTTCATGGCCCAGCGGGGTTTGTGCTGGCGGTCCTTCATGGCCCAGCGGGGCTTGTGCTTGCGGTCCTTCATGGCCCAGCGGGGCGCGTGCTGGCGGTGGCCTCCTGGCCAGCTGGGCGGGGGCTGGCGGTGGCCTCCTGGGCAGCTGGGCTGGCGGTGGCCTCCTGGGCAGCGGGGATGATGGCGGTCTTTTCCGCTGTGCAGCTCTTCCCAGACTTGCTGGGTTTCTTGTGGTCCTTCCCCACCTTGGGAGGTGTAACAGCTGACTCCACACTCCCACCGGGACTCCTGGGAGCGGCTTTGGTGGCTGGAGTCTTCCCTCTCTCCCGCCGGGCACTGGCCAACTTCTGATGCTTCACAGGGGGGGAATGGCTGTGCTGTGGCTCCGTGCCACACTGGCTGTCCTGGTGGCTGGTGCACTCCACATACCTGTGACAACAGGCACCACTGGTCCCGTAGATGTTGTGGCTGAGGTGCTACTTCAGGACCTATGAGATGGACGGGGTGGGGGAGGTGTGGGAAAAAGGTCAAGGCTGGACAGCAAAATTCTTTTGGACACACTGGGACGGGTAGCTGGAGGGGGTTTGGGAGTGGAGGAAGAGGTGGTGGTAGTAGGAGGTGTACGTTTGGGGACTTTGGGTGTAGGTGCATGCGCTGGAGGCTGTCGTGAGGTGGATGGCTGTTGGGTGGGTGTGTGCCTGCGTTTGTGTATCTTCAGAGGGGGCGCCACAGAGACACTGGGAGAGTACACAGGGTACGTGTGAATGGTAGCGGTGGTGGTGAATGCACGTGAGCAGGGTGTGCTGGTGGGTGTGCTGGTGAGGGACGTAGTGGCTGTAGAGGTAGTGCATGCAGTTGTGAGTGTAGACAAGACTGGGAGGGAGGAGGGAGACGAAGAGGCTGGGGACACAGTGGAGGCAGTGGATGTTGGTGTGTCTGCATGTGTCTGTTGCTTGCTTGAGTGCCTGTGGGATGTGTGGTGCTTATGTTTGCCTGAGCTTCCCTTGTGTGGTGAGGTGTGTGCAGGCTGGTCTGATGGTGTGCTTGGGATAGGCAGAGGTACAGGGGATTGGGTCTGGGTGGAGGAAGTTGGAGGGGGGAGGCTAGAGACGGGGACAATGGCTGCCATCAGTGCTGAGGCCAGAGTTTGAAAAGCTCGGTAAAGGGCCGCCTGACCAGAATGAATGCCCTCCAGGAATGCATTAGTTTGTTGCAACTGCCTTTCTACACCCTGGATGGCATTCAAAATGGTAGACTGCCCAACAGTGAGGGACCTGAGGAGGTCAATCGCCTCCTCACTGAGGGCAGCAGGGGTGACTGGGGCAGGGCCTAAGGTGCCTGGGGCGAAGGTGATGTCCACCCTCCTGGGTGACCGGGCATGGGGCGAAGGCTGAGGGGCTGCTGGGAGGGCGGTGCTGGTAGGGGGGGTGACGGCTGTACCTGTAGATGCAGGGGGCACAGCTGTTGCCGCCACCACAAGGGAGCTCCCATCAGAGGATGAGTCCGTGTCGCAGGTCTCAGCTCCTGTCCCCGCCATGGAGCTCCCCTCGCCCTCTGTCCCACTGGTGAATTCCGACTCCGTAGTGTCGCCCTCCAGGGCCAAGTGGGATGCAGCTCCCTCGTGCTCCGGTGCCACTGCTCCTCCGCCTGATGATGCTAATGCACACAAGAACAGGAGGACCAAAAAAAGGGGGGGGAGACAGAAGAAAGACATGTTGAGTGCATGGATTACCGCTACAGTTGGCAGAAAAGACAGACACAGAGGCCCCCTGCACTACGCCACGCTCTTGGGCTCCACAGTGCAATTCCTGGGAAATGGCCTACAAGTCTATGGACGACATCTGCACACATAGATGACAAAGGGGCATGAATAGCTGTACTTGGCACTCTACAGAGGTGGGCTGGGGTGCCACAGGGCCATGCCTTACGGAGGGTCCTAGCCTATGGAACTCGCCCTGGCCTAGGGAAACCCACAGCCCTCCTCCCCCACCCAGACACCTCCACTGCGCGCAAAGTCAGCTGAATGAGAGTGTACTCACCCCCTTGTGTCTGCTGTGATGCCCTCAAGCCCCCATCCAACTCCGGGTAGGCCACCGCCAGCATCCTGAACATCAGGGGGGTCATGGATCGACGGGCACCCCTCCCACATTGGGAGGCCATCCCCAGCTGAGCCTCCGCCGTCTTCTTTCTCCAGCGGCGAATGTCCTCCCATCTTTTCCGGCAGTGGGTGCTCCGTCTGTGGTAGACCACCAGGGTCCGGACGTCCTTAGCGATGGCACGCCAAATATCTTTCTTCTGGTGGGCGCTGACCTACATGAAATATACAGGGGAAGAAGAGAAGTCATTACCAACTGCACCGTCAAAGTGAGAGGCCCCCATCCCTACCCTTGCCATGTAGCACATGCACTCACCTTCTTACATGCATGCAGCACTCTGTCCCCTTCCTTCTTCCATTCAGCCCTCTCCACACAGGCATAGCCCATACAACATGCTCCCTGTGTACTTACCTGTTTGTCTGGAGGACAGTAGAGTAGCGTGTACTGGGGGAGGACCCCATCAAAGAGCTTCTCCAACTCCTCTGATGTGAAGGCAGGGGCCCTTTCCCCAGAGGCACGAGCCATTGTCTTTTCCAGACTGAGGTCATAGCAGCACTTGCAGTGTAGGTCCTCTCCTGCCGAAGATCAGGTATCGAGTGATTGAAGTGATAGAAAATGGCGGTCACGTCCGCAGCGGTGCGTACCATCACCGCCGGCGTACATCGTCATTGGCTCCTGGGACCCATAGGGTCCAATGTTAACCAATGCAGCATTGCGTCGCGGTCTCCGACCGCCTACCGCGACGGTGTACAACGCCAGCGCAGTTACCTCACATCCCTTTGTCCCACTTTAGAGGTCAGGCAGCCGCCATTTCAGGGGCCCACATGGCCTCATTTTTAACTGCGTCACACATACCTAGGCCTAGTCTCAACACACATACAGGCCACCTTTTGTGTATGATTGGTGTTCAGTGTAAACTGTGGGTACGTAGCTCTGAGTTGTTTGACTCTCTGCTCGCTGTTGTCCTTCATAGGCACCGTCCGCTGGGACATGTGAGGAGATGGCGGCATCCTCCGGTGTACAGACCGTTGGTGGACCTGTCGACAATGGAGGAGCGACATTTGATAATCACCTACAGGTTTGACTGTGCCACAATCCAGGAACTGAGTACCCAGTTGGAGCCAGACCTGATGTCAGCAGTCCGCCATCCCACAGGAATCCCCCCTCAAGTGCAGGTGCTGTCCGTGCTCCATTTCCTTGCAAGTGGGTCATTTCAAACAACTGTCGCCATGGCATCAGGGATGTCCCAGCCTATGTTTTCCAACGTATTGTCCAGAGTGTTGTCTGCCCTTCTGAAACATATGCGGAGATACATCGTTTTCCCTCAGGTGGAGGATTTGCCTACAGTGAAAGGGGATTTCTATGCCCTGGGACATATCCCCAACATCATAGGTGCCATTGATGGGACCCATGTGGCTTTGGTCTCCCCCCCACAGGAGTGAACAGGTGTACAGAAACCGGAAGAGTTATCATTCTATGAATGTACAGATGGTATGTTTGGCCGACCAGTACATCTCCCATGTGAATGCCATGTTCCCTGGCTCAGTGCATGACGCCTACATCCTGTGGAATAGCAGCATCCCTTATGTGATGGGTCAACTCCAGAGGCACCGTGTGTGGCTATTAGGTGAGCCCCTGGAAGCAAGACAGTGGGAATGGTTGTCTGGGGTTATCCCTACAGGTTAGTGTGTGTCTAACAGTTGTCCCTCGACATTTGCAGGTGACTCTGGTTACCCCAACCTCTCATGGCTACTGACCCCAGTGAGGATTCCCAGGAGTAGGGCATAGGAACGCTACAATGAGGTCCATGGGCGAACTAGGAGGGTGATCGAGCGGACCTTCGGCCTCCTGAAGGCCAGGTTTAGGTGCCTCCACATGACAGGTGGATCCCTATTCTACTCACCAAAGAAGGTGTGCCAGATCATCATGGCCTGCTGTATGCTTCACAACTTGGCTTTGCGACGACAGGTGCCTTTTCTGCAGGAGGCTGGTCCAGATGGCGGTGTTGTGGCCGCTGTGGAGCCTGTGGACAGTGAGGACGAGGAAGCAGAGGAAGAAGACATGCAGAACAGGGACTCAGTGATCCAGCAATATTTCCAGTGAAACACAGTTGAGAATACAATCATGCCTACTACATGTACTTCTACAGTACTACCTCTATCCTGTCTGTCGATTTCACCCAGTGTATGGTCACTGAGTTGTCTTTTTCCCTTACGTTTTCACAGATGTGGGTCCCACTGTGTGTCATCTGCTTAAATTACTCATGGACTACAGCTGTGTGACATAGGTATCTTGACATTACTATTTCAAAAACATTTTGTCACTGTAATTGCAAATACACTATTTCGAAATCACAGACAGTCTCCAGATCATTTTGTGCTTTAGGTGTGTTTATTTAAATGCAAAATATTGGAGAGGGAAGTTAAATGGTGAGGGGTGATGGAGGAGGAGTGTCCATGGCAGTGTCCAGTCTATTAGTGCCACAGGTGCATTGCCCATATGGGCATAGGAAGTGGAGCTGGGGCAATTTAATTATGGACAGGGTGACAAAGTGGGACAGTAGGATGGTGGTCTAATTTCTTGGCGGGGGTCTTGGCATTGTTCTCTGTCTTGTTCTCAGGGACCGTTTGCGGGGTGGTTCTCCGTCTGCAGGGGGTGAGGTGCTGGTGTGGTGGTCCTGTGGCGGGGCGTCCTGTCCACTAGCGCCGGCGGAGGTGGTGGGCAGTTCATCGTCCATGCTAGTGTCAGGGGCCCCTTGTAGTGCCACAGTGTCCCTCCTGGTGTTGAGTACTTCCTTCAGCACCCCTACGATGGTGCCTAGGGTGGAGCTGATGGTTCTGAGTTCCTTCCTGAAGCCCAAATACTGTTCCTCCTGCATGCACTGGGTCTCCTGAAACTTGGCCAGTACCGTTGCCATCATCTCCTGGGAGTGGTGGTATGCTCCCATGATGGAGGAGAGGGCCTCGTGGAGAGTGGGTTCCCTTGGCCTGTCCTCCCCCTGTCGCACAGCAGCTCTCCCAGTTCCCCTGTGTTCCTGGGCCTCCGTCCCCTGCACCGTGTGCCCACTGCCACTGCCCCCAGGTCCCTGTTGTTGTTGGGGTGGTGGGTTAGCCTGGGTTCCCTGTAGTGGTGGATACACAGCTGATTGACGTGTCCTGGGGACAGAGGTATGGGCCCGCTGGGTGGGTGCTGTGCTGGTGTTTGCAGAGGGGGGAAGGTCTGTGGTGGCCTGTGCCTGTGTGAGGGGAACCGACTGTCCAGAGGTCCCCGATGGTCCGGGCTGATCATCTAGATCCAGTTGGACAGAGCTGGTGTCATCACTGTGGGCCTCTTCTGTGGGTAGAGTGGACATGTCTGGACCCTCCTGTCTGGTGACGTTGGGTAGGGTTCCTGCAGGGGTGGAAAGGCATGATTATTGCCTCTGTGTGTGCCATGGTGTGCAATGGGTGGGTGACCGTGTACCCCAGTGCTGGCATTCCTGTGTGGGAGCTTGTGTGATGATGGTTTAGGGGGATGTATGGCTATGTGCAGTGTGCATGCTTTAGTGATGGGTGTCCATGCTTTGTTGTTGCATGCAGGGCTTGGTGTTGGGTTGGGTGGTTTGTGATATTGGTACATTTGTGAGGAGTTGGTGTGATGGGGGTGAGGGCGAGGGTGGGGGTATGTTATAGCATGCAGGTAGGGTGGGGGATGTAATAGTAAAGCTTTGACTTACCAGAGTCCATTCCTCCGCCTACTCCTGCGAGGCCCTCAGGATGCAGAATCGCCAAGACCTGCTCCTCCCATGTTGTTAGTTGTGGGGGAGGAGGTGGGGGTCCGCCGCCAGTCCGCTGAACCCCCACGTGGTGTCTTGAGACCACGGAACGCACCTTCCCCCGTAGGTCGTTCCACCTCTTCCTGATGTCCTCCCAATTTCTTGGGTGCTGTCCCACTGCGTTGACCCTGTCCACTATTCTTCGCCATAGCTCCATCTTCCTTGCAATTGAGGTGTGCTGCACCTGTGCTCCGAATAGCTCTGGCTCTACCCGGACGATTTCTGCCACCATGACCCTGAGCTCCTCCTCCGAGAACCTGGGGTGTCTTTGCCGTGCCTTGGGGTGGTGTAGGTGTGGGGTGGAGTGTGTGGTGAAAAGTGTGGTGATATGTAGTGGTGTGTTGTGTGAGGTGCGTGGAAGTTGTGTGGGTGATGGTGTTATGTGCCTGTGGATGCTGTTGTACTTGCTGGTGGTGTCTCTCTCTGGCCTTCTTTCTTTATTTTTTGTCATGGGGGTTTGTGGGTGATGTGGGTGTGTGTTTTATATTGTAATAGGTGTGTGGGAGTGGTGTGTGTATCAGGTGTGTGTATTTTGAATCGTCCAATGTGGCTGTGTTTTGTAAATGTGTGTGTATTTTGAGCGCGGCGGTATGTACCGCCAATGGAATACTGCGGTTGAAAGACCGCAGCATGGATTCGTGTGTCGTGATAGTGTGGGCGTATTTCTGTTGGCGTGACGGTGGAGGTTTTGTTTTCGCCAGTTTATCACTGACCTTTGGTGTGGCGGACTTGTGTGGGTGTCTGAATTTTGGCAGATTCCGAGATGTGGGTCATAATAGCTGTGGCGGAATTCCGTGGCCGCGGCGGTGTGTTGGCGGTCTTCTGCACGGCGATAATCAGCTTTTACCGCCAATATTGTAATGAGGGCCAATATGTTTAACTATATATATTTCTAACATTACACATCCCTATCAATTAAAAAACAGTTTACATAAAATAAGAAATGTTTTGATTTTTTAAAATTAATTTATATTTAACTTTAATTCCTATAAAAAATACGTTTGCATCCTTAGCCCTCAAATTCCTCACATCACGTTATTAAGTTGTTATTTTTGTTTATAAATTATCTTTTAAAAATAAATAATGAAATACTTTACTATTACTTAGGTTCAATTCTTTTTAAAAAATGTTCTTTATTGATTTTATCTTTAATAACACTGTACAAAATATGTTGCATCATTATATTGCATATTACTCTTCAGTTAGCACATTAAATGGCTCTGCAGGTTTATCATTTTATCTCACTTTATGTTGGTTTGGCCATGATCGAGTTTGCGGGATGTCCCACAGCTTTAGAGTAATAAGTCTCGGGAATACTGCTCTAAGATATGTCTTGTAAGTACAATGCATGTTTCATACTAGAGTAAACACTGAACATAAGCAAACTGAAATGTGTGAACTCACCAGTTTTGGACTTGATCGCTGTGGTGTATGAACACTCAATATATTTGCGAGTCTGCGGGGTGCATTGATATCCTGTCATTTTCAAGGTGAGGTCTGACAGTTGTTGGTGGCGGTTGTTCTAATCAGCATAGTTCTGATTGTCACTATTTGCAGGGAGGCCAGGTCAATACCTGTCTGCTGGTCATCAGTATCTAAGAAGCTAGAAACTACCTCCAGCCACTGCTCTGCCACTGAGGGTTTACAAAATCCTCTCCACTCGTCTTCCCACAGGACCTCACACTCAGCTCTTGCCCAGCTCTCAACTTTTGCTCTCTACTTGCTGTATTGCGGGATGATTGGGGATTTACAGTGATGTGCAATGTACTTGTGGGCTACTCCTAAGGCTAGGTCCATAAATCTATTGTATCCTTTTTCTCTGGCTGTCTTTGACAAACCCACTAACCCAAAAAAATCAGGGACCTGGGGGCAGTGGTAGAGGGCACACGGTTCAGGGGACAAAGGCTCAGGAAAACAGGGAAATTGGGAGGACTGCTGTGATACAGGGGGAGGACAGGCCCAGGGAACCCACTCTCCACGAGGCCCTCTCCAACATCATGGGAACTTACCATCATTCCTAGGAGACGTTGGCAACGGTACTGGCCAAGTTTCAGGAGACGCAGCGGCTGCAGGAGGAACACTATCTGGGGATCAGGGAGGATCTAAAGTCCATAAACAACACCCTGGTCACCATTGCAGGGGTTCTGCAAGACCTTGTCAACACCAGGAGGGACACTGTGGCACAACAAGGGGCCCCTGACCCTAGCCTGGTCGATGAACAGCCCTCCACATCCGCCGGAACTAGTGGACAAGAGGCACCGCCACAGGAACACGACACCAGCACCCCACCCCCTGCAGGTGGAGAACCACCCCGCAAACACTCCCTGAGATCCAGGAACAAGACAGAGAACATTGCCAAGACCCCCGCCAGAAAATGAGACCCCCCTGAATGTCACCCTTCTGTCCCACTTTGTCAGCCTGTCCATCCTTAAACTGCCATTGCTCCACTTCCTATGGCCCTTTGGACAATGCACCTGTGAAACAAATAGACTGGACTCTGCCATGGACATTCCTCCACCATCACCCCTGCCCAGTTTACAACCCCCTCCACTTATTTGCACAGAAATAAACACACTTCAATCACAAAACAATCTGGAGTCAGTCTGTGCTTTCACAAACGTGTAATTGCAATACCCATGGAACATAGCAATGTCAATTTACTTGTTCACATACCGATGTAACACAGCTGTAGGGCTGGAGGAAATATAGCAGAGGGCACAAAGTGGGACCCACATCTGTGAAATGGAAAGACAAAGTGACAAGTCAGGGTCCATACACTGAGTGAAAATGACAGACTTATGCTAGCTCCAACAACAGTATGAGATGTGGAAGGCAGTGACATCTTCTTACCTGTGTCTCACTGGAAGTATTTCATGATTATGTTTTTTCTGTTGTTGGTATCATCTTCTTCTGCCTCCTCTTCTTCACTGTCCACAGGCTCCACAGCTGCCACAAGACCACCGGCTGGCCCATCCTCCTGCAGAAAAGGCACCGGGCGTTGCAAAGCCAGGTTGTGCAGCATACAGCAGGCCACGATGATCTGGCGCACCTTCTTTGGTGAGTAGTAGAGAGAACCACCTGTCATATGGCGGCACTGGAAGCTGGCATTCAGGAGGCCGAAGGTGCGTTCAATCACCCTCCTAGTTCGCCCATGTGCCTCATTGTAGCGTTCCTCTGCCCTTGTCCTGGGATTTCTCACTGGGGTCAGTAGCCATGACAGGTTGGTGTAACCAGAGTCACCTGCAAATATGGAGGGACAACTGTTAGATACACACTAACACGTAGGGACAACCCCATACCCAGACAACTATTCACACTGTATAGGGTCCTTGTCCTCACCTATTAGCCACACACGGTGCCTCTGGAGTTGCCCAATCACATAAGGGATGCTGCTTTTCCTCAAAATGTAAGCATCATGCACTGAGCCAGGACATTTGGCATTCACATGGGAGATGTACTGGTCTACCAAACACACCATCTGCACATTCATAGAATGGTAGCTCTTCCAGCTTCTGTACACCTGTTCACTCCTGCGGGGGGTACCAAGGCCACATGTGTCCCATCAATGGCACCTATGATGTTGGGGATATGTCCCAGGGCATAGAAGTCACCTTTCACTGTGGGCAAATCCTCCACCTGAGGGAACACGATGTAGCTGCGCATGTGTTTCAGCAGGGCAGACAACACTCTGGACAACACGTTAGAGAACATTGGCTGGGACCTCACTGATGCAATGGCCACTGTTGTTTGAAAGGTACCACTTGCCAGGAAATGGAGTACTGACAGGACCTGCACTAGAGGGGGGATTCCTGTGGGATGGTGGATAGCATGGACATCAGGTCTGGCTCCAACTGGGCACACAGTTCATGGATTGTTGCACGATCAAGTCTGTAGGTGACTATTATGTGTCTCTCTTCCATTGTCGACAGGTCCACCAGCGGTCTGTACACCAGAGGATGCCGCCATCTCATCACCTGCCCCAGGAGACGTGCCCTATGGACGAGAACAGCGAGCAGAGAGTCAGCCAACACTGAGGTATCACAAAATGTAATTTGCACACATTTATTAATCCGCAATGTGCCTGTAACTGTGTGTATTCAAGGCCTACATTGGTGTGATGCAGTTAATATTAATGCCATGTGACCCCCTGAAATGGTGGCTGCCTGACCTGTAAGGTGGGACAAGGGGATATGAGGTAACTGCGCTGGCATTGTACACCGTTGCGGTGGGAGGTCGAAGACCGCAGCGCAATCCAGCATTGGTTAACATTGGACCCTATGGGTCCGAGGAGCCAATGACGATGTACGCCGGCTGTGACGGTACGCACCGCCGCGGACGTGACCACCATTTTCTGTCTGTTCACTCACTTGATACCTGACCTTCAACAGGAGAGGACCTGCACTGCAAGTTCTGCTGTGACCTCAGTCTGGAAGCGACGATGGCTCATGTGTCTGGGGAAAGGGCCCCTGCCTTCACTTCGGAGGAGTTGGAGAAACTAGTGGATGGGGTCCTACCCCAGTACACACAACTGTACGGTCCTCCAGACAAACAGGTGAGTACACTGTGAGCATGCTGCATGGGCAATGCCTGTTTGGAATGGTGTGGATGAAAGATAAATGGGAAGGGACTGTGGCCTGCATGTGCGGAGGGTGAGTGTATGTGCGTCAGGGCAAGGGTGGAAACGTGGGCCAATGAGTATGACGGTCCGGACGGGTAAAGATTTTCCTTTCCCCCTGTACTATTCCTCTAGGTCAGCGCCCACCAGAAGAAGGCTATTTGTCGTGCCATCGCCAAGGACATACGGACCCTGGGGGTCCACCACAGACGGAGCACCCACTGCCATAAAAGATGGGAGGACCTGTGCCGCTGGAGCAAGAAGACGGCGGAGGCCCAGCTGGGGATGGCCTCCCAATGAGGGAGGGGTGCCCATCGCACCATGACCCCCCTGATGTTCCAGATCCTGGCAGTGGCGTATCTGGAGTTGGATGGGCGCTTGAGGGCATCACAGCAGCCACAAGGGGGTGAGTACACTCTCATTCAGCTGACTATGCACACATTACGAGGTGTGTGGGTGGGGGAGGTGGTCAGTGGGTTCCCCTAGGCTAGGGCGAGCTTGGTAGGCAGGGTCCCTTGTGAGGCAGGCTCAGTGGCACCCCAACCTTACTAGTGGTTAGTGCCATCTACACCTAGTCAGGCTCCTGTGACTTCCAGGTGTGCAGCAATTGGTCTTAGGCCTTGTACCCCATGGGCATGTGATTGATCTAGGAACTATAAGTGCATGGTGTAGTGCAGAGGGCTGCTGTGTCTGTTGTGTCCGCCAGCGGTTGTGGTGTTGCATGCACTGAACATGTCTTTCTCCTGTCTCCCCCCCCCCTTTTTGTGGTCTCCCTGTTCTTGTGTGCAATAGCATCATCAGGTGGAGGAGCATTGGCACCGGAGCAGGAGGGAGCTGCATCCCACTTGGCCCTGGAGGACGAAACAATGGAGTCTGAAGCCACCAGTGGGACGGAGGGTGAGGGGAGCTCCACGGCGGGGACAGGAGCAGACAGCAGTGACAGCGACTCCTCCTCTGATGGGAGCTCCCTTGCAGTGGCAGTCCCCTCTGTGCCCCCCGCATCAACAGGTACAGCCGCCACCACCCTACCAGCACCGCACTCCCAGCAGCCCCTCAGCGTGTGTCCAGTGCCCCTCACCCAGGAGGGTGGGCATCTCCTTCGCCCCAGGCACCTCAGGCCCTGCTCCAGTCAGCCCTGCTGCCCTCAATGAGGAGGCTATTGACCTCCTGAGATCCCTCACTGTTGGGCAGTCTACCATTCTGAATGCCATCCACGGTGTTGAGAGGCATTTGCAACAAAGAAATGCATAACTGAAGGGCATTCATTCTGTCCAGGCAGCCCAACAGAGAGCATTTCAGGCTCTGGCCTCAGCACTGATGGCAGCCATTGTCCCTGTGTCCAGCCTCCCCCCTCCAACTTCCTCCACCCAGACCCAATCCCCTGTACCTCAGCCTATCCCAAGGCCAGCATGCACACACATCAACACACCAGAGTGGACATGGCAAACATAAGCACCACACATCCCACAGGCACTCACACAGTGTGTGCAATGTAGATCCGTGGTGTGCAACACTACTCTTAGGGTCTCATTACGAGTTTGACAGTCGGGCCACCAGACAGCCATGTTGGCGGTCTTACAGACCGCCCTATTATGAGTTACACAGGCAGGATCGTAAGCCGGCAACCAAAAAAGGCAGACTGCCAGCAGCACGGCAGCCTGGAAATAGGTGGCCCGACCTCCAGGGCAGACAGCACAGCAAACAAGCACTGACAGTATTACAAGCACAAAGTCATTGTGGCGGACACCCATGACGGTCAGCCAATGGCGGTCTGAACCACGGTGGTCAGCGGTCACCAAAATAGTACACAACTGCACATTGGATGGACTTGAAAACAACACAGCTGACACAAATTGCCACACTGGACACACCTGCAAAGGACAATATGAAACACATCCCTTCACACACCACAGCCCTCTGCATTTTCACAGTAAGATCCAGAAAGACAGGGTGAATTTACTAATCCACACACCAGGAATTATGCATCACTTTTTTCAACATCCTGCACACACTTCACATTCACATTCACATCCCATTGTACTACCCCGGTTTAGTAAGTCTCTTTCACCTGTTTTTATCATATTTTTTTCCACCATGTTACATTTAAAAAAATCCCTGTTTTTCAGAGGATGAGCTGGTGGATGAAATCATAAGAGTAGAGCCACAATTGTTTGGAGTACAAGTCCATGATACTCCTCTCAGTAGGAAAATGGAAACGCGGGACAGGATAGTTTACAGAGTTAATGCTGTAGGCACAGCCCTGCTCAAAAAAGAAGACATCGGGAAGAGGTGGAACGACCTCAGGGGCAAGATCCATTCCTTGGTCTGCAGGCACCAGCTGCCCACCAAGAGGACTGGTGACCCTCCCAGTCCTCCATTATATATCTTTACATGGGAGGAGAAGGTATTGGCCATCCTGCATTCCGGGGCTTGACAGGAATACCAGTGGGAGTGGAATCTGGGAAGTCACAACACTAAAAATGTAGCCAAAATGCTATGTGATGCATGCTCACAGATCACATTTTGCCACATTTACTGTCACTCCACTCACCTGCCCAGTGCTCACTTGTCCAAAAAACCCTGTTTGTGAACTCCCAATTGAAGTGTACTCATATGGGGGAGACTATTTGTTAAGTGTGTGTAGTACAGGGATTTACATGCTGACAACTCCCAGGAGACATAGTTACTGTTACTGAAACCACCAGCCCAGTGTTTCCTTCTCCAGATACCCTTGTTTGTTAATTACCAAATGAAGTGTACTCACCTGGGGTGTGTTAGCATTTGTATAGGTTGCATAGTACAGGGACTGAGAAGACAGCAGCCCCCAGGTGGCACTGTTTTAATAACTCCAACCACCAGCACAGTGTCCTCTTCTCCAAATACTCCAACTTTTAAAATCCCAGTTGAAGTGTACTCACCTGGGAGGATACCATGGGCTAACTGTTGGGAAGTAGAGGGAGTGACATGACTACATTCATCTCCCAGGAGGCACTGTTACTTTCACTCAAACCACCAGCCCAGTGTTTCCTTCTCCAAATAAACCTGTTTGTTAACTTCTAAATGAAATTCAATCACCTGGGGGGCACAACAATAAAAATGGAGCCAAAATGCTATGTCATGCATGCTCATAGATCACCTTTTGCCACATTTACTCTCACTCCACCTACCAGCCCAGTGTTCACTTGTCCAAAAAACCCTGTTTGTGAACTCTCAATTGAAGTGTACTCATATGGGGGAGACTATTTGTTAAGTGTGTGTAGTACAGGGATTTACATGCTGACAACTCCCAGGAGACTTAGTTACTGTTACTGAAACCACCAGCCCAGTGTTTGCTTCTCCAAGTATCCTCGTTTGTTAACTCCCAAATGAAGTGTACTCACACCGGGTGTGTTAGCATTTGTATAGGTTGCATAGTACAGGGACTGATAAGACAGCAGCCCCCAGGTGGCACTGTTTTAAAAACTCCAACCACCAGCACAGTGTGCTCTTCTCCAAATACTCCTGCTTGTGATCTCCCAATTGAAGTATACTCACCGGGGAAGATACCATGGGCTAACTCTTGAGAAGTAGAGGGAGTGACATGACTACAACTCCCAGGAGGCACTGTCACTGTCACTCAAACCACCAGCCCAGTGTTTCCTTCTCCAAATAAACCTGTTTGTTAACTTCTAAATGAAGTTCAATCACCTGGGGGGGACAACATATGGATGGTGTGTGTAGTAAAGGGACTGACATGAATGCAACTCCCAGGAGGCTGTGATGTAATGGGTTGTTGGGAAGTAGAGGGTGTGACAAAACTGTAAAGCCCAAAAGCCCCTGGATCTCCAATACCGAATACCAGCCCAGTGTAGACTTGCCAATATACCCCTGTTTGTCATCCCTCGAGTGCTCTTCAGTCACCTGGGATAATAGCATTTCTCAAATGTTGGGAAGTAGAGGTAAGTGACCTGATGGAACAGCCCATTGGGCACTGTTACCCCAAGTCCAAACGCAGCCTAGTGTTTCCTTCTTCAAATACCCTTGTTTGTCAATTCACAAATGAAGTGTACTTACCTGGGGGAACAATATAGGGATGGTGTTTGTAGGAAAGGGACTGAGATAAATGCAGCTCCCTGGAGGCTGTGATACCATTACCCCAACCACCAGTATAGTGTCCTCTACAAATACCCCAAATGAGGTTTACTCACTTCAGGGGATGACATATGTAAAGTGTGTGTACTAGAGAGAGTGATCTGAATGCAAAGCACAACAGGCCCTTTTCCAGTAACTCCAAACACCGGCACAGTGTTCCCTTGTCCAAACACCCCTGTTTGTCAATTCATAAATAAAGGTTACTCACCTGGGTAATGACACTGGTCAAGTGTGTGAAGTAGATAGCCTGACCTGCCTATAACTCACAGGAGGCACTGTTTCAGCAACTCCAAACACCAGAACAGTGTACATTCAATCAAAGATCCCAGTTTGGCAAATCTCGTTGTAAGTTTACTCAGATGTGAGGATGTCATTTGATTGTGTGTGTAGTAGAGGGAGTGACCTGACTGCTAAGGCCAGGAGGCCCTGTATCTCTCACTCCAAACACAAGCCCAGGGTTCATATGCCCAAATAGCCATGTCTGTGAAATCCCAATTGAAGTTCACTCACCTGGAAGGATACCATATGAAAAATGGAGGGAAGTAGAGCGAGAGACCAGAATGCAAATCCCAATGGGCCCTGTTTCCCAAACTCCAACAACAAAACCAGTTTTACTTGCTCAAATCCATTTAGTAGAGAGCTCCCAAATTAACTCTACACAGCTAGGAGGAGGAAAACTGTCAAGTGTGTGCAGTAGAGACAGTAAAAAGACTGTAACTCTTAGGAGGCACTGTTTCCCCAACTGAAAACACCACAACAATGGTCACTTGATCAAATACCCTTGCCTGCTAAGTCAGATTTGATGCTTACTCATCTGAGAGTGAACAGGATACAGATCATGCCCAACTCTGAGATGTGTCTGGCTACCTAGCTCTACCTTGACCTGCTAACCCAGGAGGACACAATTGAGGACAGGAAGGACAGCTTACCCAGTGTGCAAAAACAATTAACTCAAAGGCCTCAAGATGCATCACAAGAATGGTATTAGCAGCAGACTCATTAGCACTGCAGTAACTACATGGTGACTTTTGTCACATATGCTACAAACTCCTGGGTCTGCCTGCATCACATTTGACTTGGCCTCAAAATGGGCCACAAGCATAGCTTTCCTAGCCACTGTTTAGCCTGTACTGGTGGCAAGATAACATTCTCAGGCCATCCCCCAAAGGGAAAATGTTTTGCACAACTCTGCAGCTGTTCCAGGCAAGGAGATCTGGCATGCTCCACAAAACTCATGTCAATACAACCAATACCATGTGTAGATGCCACAATAGGAATACCTGCAAATCAACTATGTACAAGGTCTTTGCAAAATGTCACTGTAAACGTTTGGAGGTAGATGTCACAATGCAACCAGTAACATTGCATTTTTCACATCAACCGGTCAACGTGCCAAAGGCCACACAAAGGACACTGAAGAGACTGGCACTACCCTGTGCATGAAAGCCTCAGTAATGAAGATACTCCTGTACATCTGGACATGGAGGATGGTTCTGGGCCATCCGGGCAACCTGGTCAGACACCAACAGTGAGTCTCACTGTGGCCACCACATCACCTCCCATCCCGGTTGCCTCAACATCACAGGAACCCATGCGCCCCCAAGCCTGTGTTTCCCTAGCAGAGTGTCAACCATTGTGTGCCCAGAAGTCCAGAATCCTGAGTCACAGCACAACACCTCTGACAATGATGGTCCAGGAACCAGTGGGAAAGGGCACTCTATGGCAAAGGGACAGGCCAGTGGGGGGAGGGTGCTTGGGAGTGATGCTGTGGACCAGTGGGGTGAAGCCACTGCGGCGGCTCATGGCGAGGACACCATCAGCCAAGTCTTGGGGGTCTATCAGGAGTCCCCAGGCATGATGGGGCAGGGCCTTTCTAAACTTCCGAAAAGGAAACAGCTGCAGAGGGACTTTCAGCGGGAAATGTGTTAAAAGTGGGAGGCTCTACCAACATTGCCTCCCTAACAGGGGTGCTGAGGGACATTAACATCTCCCAGAGCAGAGATCGACAACAGTACTCTACCCCTTTCTTTGGTACATCTACCCCAGGCCCTTCATCGGTGCCAGCCACTGGAAGGAAGGCCCTATCAGGGGAACAAGCCCTGCCTCAGCAGCAGCAAATGCTACAACCCCTATGCAAGCGGGGATGTTCAGCTAAGAATCCAGGAGGTGTGGATGGCAAGACACCCACCACAGCCAGCAAGTGACCTCTTCCAATATGACCTCCATTGTGTGCCGCATATTCACTCTGTTGACTGTTCTTCAACCACCTTCTATTTCCAATAGGAGGAATACACTGGACTTTGGACTTCCAGTGGTGTGGCATCTACTCCAATGATTTCATCCACCCTGAATGACCCCTTCACTTTTCTGTTCCATCATGCCCCAATTTTTTTTGTGCTCAAATTTTCAATCAATCCGCCTACCACAAACAAATTGTCTGCTTGCTTCTGTTCCACATTTTGCTATGTAGAGATGAAAGACCATACGAAGCAAATGAGGAAGACACAAGATACTAATGCAAGGAGTGATTAGTTACTGATACAGTGTCCTGCTAAGGATACTACCAGAACACACAAACACATTGCTACAAGAGGCTGGTCACAACAAATAGTCTAATAGCCAAGAATGGCTGACTCATATTGAGTCAAGGTACACATGCCAAGGTACAGACCGCCAGACCATGAAAGGAAGGGACTTGTCAGGCATATTCCTGTAGAACAGCAAACAGAAAATTGGATGTTGTCACCAGCTTGTCCTTATCACATATCTCACAAGAGGAATCCATCATCACAGAACCAAGGTACAGTCAGAGAGCAGTACAACAGTTCCTGATCACAGACCCATCATTATCCAATGTCTATGCATCTGGTGGTATCACACAAACATATGTCAGTGTTGTGTCACAGGCACTGTGGCCTGCAATGATGAAACACATCTACATAGAGGTCATGCAAGAAGAGCGTTTAGCTAATGTGAAGGGTGAATGCTTTGCTTGCACTTGATGACGACATATTTGATGCCCACATAATGACACACATGATGCAATTGGCCCAACACTGCACACTAAAACAAGTTCAACCTGCACTTCAGACCTTCCACCCAAACACTGTGCATGCTGCCTTGGCACAGGTCTCATACACCCCAAATCTGTGGCCTACATTACCCGGAACAATCCATGTCCATGCTACGTCAGAACAGCAGCAGACACCTGCCAATGTCACAACTCTGAAACACCCTCATGAGGATGCCATGGCGAAGGTACCTGTACAAAGACAAGACAAGTTTAGGCTTGAAAACATACCTATGACACAAACCACATAGCAAGCATCCGGAAAAGAAATTACATTGCAAGAGACTGGCACAAACAAAGCAGCTCGTTAAGATTGGGATATGTCAAAGGCTAACTCTTCAAGTAGTATTGGCTGAATATTGCAGAGTATCAGCTCCCTAATTGTTGTCAAAACACTCAACTCCACACATTTTAGAACTACAGTACATTGTACAGTCACAGTCATTACATCACATGACACACACTCATGAAAAGTAGATATTGATGAGATCTTCACACAAGTCAGCTCCTTCCTCTTCACCACTGTCGTCATCACTTGGCATTTCAGGAGTCTCACCTGGTGGCAATGCAGGCTCCCCCTCCTCTAGACTATATGGGATAGTCCTCTGCAGAGTGATGTTGTGGAGCATGCAGCATGCCACAGTGATCTGTCACACTTTTCTGGGTAAGTAGAGGAAGGCTCCACCAGTCCGGTCAAGACACCTAAATCTGGACCTCAAGAGCCCAAAAGTCTGCATCACTACCCGTCTTGCTCTTCCAGGGGCCTCATTGAAGCAGACGTCCCCTGGCATAGTTGTATTCCTTATTGGCATCAACAACCAAGGACGGTTTGGATATGCAGAGTCTCCTGTCAAGTAATGAGACACGTATGCAACAATGTGTTACTTGCTTCATGATTGTAACACAAGACATTGCTCACACACAAACAGGACAGATGTGACTTACCAACCTAGCAAGGCCATCTCTGGGTACAGTTGTAACATCGGCTGAGGCATGGTGCTGTTCTGCATTATGAAGGAATCATGGATTGAACCGGCTAGCGGGCAGACGTGTGAAATGTAGAAATCCACCAAACAGACAACTTGCAAGTGTATGGGATGGAAGTTCTTTCTGTTGTGGTACACTTATTCATTGGAGTGCGGTGAGACCAAGCCAACATGTGTGCCATTAGTGGCCCCCACCACATGTGGGAGTGCGTGCAAAATCATAAAAGTCAGCCTTCACATGGGCTAAATCCTCATGTTGGAGAAACTGGATGCAGCTGTCCGGGTGTTTCAACATTGCTGAGATGACATCCTTCAACACCAGAATGAACATAGGTTGGGACATGCTAGCTGACAGGGCCACTGTATGTTGGAAGGACCTTGTGGGTAGGAAGTGCAATATTGACATGGCTTGTACAGCGGGTGGTATGCTGGTTGGATAACTAATAGCTGGCATAAGATCTGGCTCCAACTGATAACATAAGTCTCCTAGTGTTTGCCCATTAAGATGGTACAGCAGGATTATGGCCCTCATTACAACCTTGGTGGTAAATGCCGCTTACCGCCGTGCAGAAGTCTGCCAACATACCGCTGCGGCCGCGGAATTCCGCTACAGCTATTATGACCTACAGCTCAGAATCCGCCATAATCCAGACACCCACACAAGTCCGCCACACCAAAGGTCAGTGATAAACTGGCTATAACAAAACCGACACCATCACGCCAACAGGAATATGCCCACACTATCACGACCCACAAATCCACACAGCAGTCTTTCAACCGCGGTATTCCATTGGCGGTACACACTGCCTCGCTCAAAAAACACACACACATTTACAAAACACAACCACATTGGACAATTCAAAATACACTCACCTGACACACATTCACACACCACACCCACATCACCCACAAACAGAGGTGGTCATCACAACCTCGGCGGTCTTTTTACAAGACCGCCGAGGGACCGCTGTGCTGAAGACCGCCAGAGCAGGCGGTTTTCTGCTCGGCGCATTATGACAGCTGGCAGCCCTCCGTCCTTTTCCGGACGGAGAGCCGCCAGCAGCCATACTGGCGGACGGCGGGGAAGTGGAGGTAGCTCCACCTCCACCGCCCCGTCAACAGAACACCGCCCACCGAATCACGTCCTGTGATTTGGCGTGGCGGTGTTCTGTTGACGGGGTGCTGGCGGCGGAGCTGCCCCCATGGATCCCGTCCCCTCCCGGAGGATCAACGGACCAGATAAGTTGATCGTCCGTTAGGGGAGAGGGGAGGGGGGGCGTTGTGTGATGTGTGTGTGCATGGGGGTGTGTGTATGTAGAGGGGGTGTGTGAGTGCGTGTATGCATGCAGGGTGTTGTGTGTTTGGAAATGAGTGTGTGTCTGTATGTATGTATGTGTGCGTGTATGTCTGAATGTGGGCGTGTGTGCGTAGGACTGTGTGTGTGGCTGTTGGCATGTATGTTGGTGTGTGTGTTGGTGGTGCCTGCGTGCGTGTCGGTGTGAATGTGTAATGTAATGTTGGGGGTAGGGGTGGGGAGGGGAGTCCTGCCACCTTTGGGGTGGCAGGGGTGGTGGGGGGTGTAGGGGAAGCACTCCGGGTGGGGGTGGGGTGTGGGGGAGACCCCTATCAGTGCCAGGGAAGGAATTCCCTGGCACTGATAGTGCTCACCGCCATGGATTTCATGGCGATTCCTAAACCCATGAAATCCATGGTGGTCAGCAGGGTCATGATACCGCCGGCGGTATTGTGATGACCGCCGGGCTGGAGACCCTGGTCTCCAGCCCAGCGGTCATCTCCTCCCTGGCGGTCTGATCGGAGAAGTGGCGGATGACCATGGCGGTAACCGCCATGGTCCTAATTCCAACATTTTTACCACCAGCCTGTTGGCGGTAAGACCGCTGCTTAGCCGCCAACCGCCAGGGTTATAATGAGGGCCAGAATTCTGAAACCACGCCAGAGAGAGACACCACCATAAACAACACCAGCATCCAAAGACACACATCATCACTTACACAACATCCACGCACCTCAAACAACACACAACAACACATCCCCTCACACATCACAGCACACACCACCTCACACATCACCCACACCACATCATGGCACCTCAAAGACACCCAGGTTCTCTGAGGAGGAGCTCATGGTCATGGTGGAGGAAATCGTCCGGGTAGAGCCACAGCTATTCTGATCAGAGGTGCATCACACCTCCATTGCAAGGAAGATGGAGCTATGGCGCAGAATCGTTGACAGGGTCAACGCAATGGGACAGCATCCAAGAACAAGAGATGACATCAAGAAGAGGTGGAACGACCTACGGGGGAATGTGCATTACGTGGTCTCCAGACACCGATTGCTGTACAGAGGACTGGCGGTGAACCCCCACCTCCTCCACCACAACTAACAACATGGGAGGAGCAGGTCTTAGAATACTGCATCCTGAGGGCCTCGTAATAGTAGCAGGAGGACTGGACTCTGGTAAGTCAAATCTTTACTATTATATCCCCCACCCTACCTGCATGCCATCACACACTCCCACCTTCACCCTCACCCCCATCGCACCAACATCTCACATATGCCCCACTATCAGAACCCACCCATCCCAATACCAAGCCCTGCATGCAACACCAAAGCATGGACACCCATCACCAAAGCATGCCCACTACAGATACCCACACAGACCCCAAACCAAATATCACATAAGGACAAAGACAAGAATGCAAGCACTGGAGTACAGGGTCACTCACCCATTGCACACGATGGCACACTCAGATGCAATAATCATGCCTTTACACCCCTGCAGGACCCCAACCCAACATCACCGGACAGGAGGTACCAGACATATCCAGTCCCCCCACATAAGAGATCCGCAGTGATGACAGCAGCTCTGCACAACTGGATCAAGATGACCAGCCCCGCCCATCAGGGACCTCGGGACAGTCAGTTCCCCTGACACTGTCACAAGCCACCACAGAGAATCCCCCCTCAGGAAACACCAGCACAGCACCCACCCAGCGGGCCCATCCCTCTGTCCCCAGGACACGTCAATCAGCAGTGTGTCCACCACTACAGGGAACCCAGGCAAACCCACTAACCCAAAACAATCAGGGACCTGGGGGCAGTGGTAGTGGGCACACGGTTCAGGGGACAAAGGCTCAGGAAAACAGGGAAATTGGGAGGACTGCTGTGCTACAGGGGGAGGACAGGCCCAGGGAACCCACTCTCCACGAGGCCCTCTCCAACATCATGGGAACTTACCATCATTCCTAGGAGACGTTGGCAACGGTACTGGCCAAGTTTCAGGAGACGCAGCGGCTGCAGGAGGAACACTATCTGGGGATCAGGGAGGACTTGAAGTCCATAAACAACACCCTGGTCACCATTGCAGGGGTTCTGCAAGACCTTGTCAACACCAGGAGGGACACTGTGGCACAACAAGGGGCCCCTGACACTAGCCTGGTCGATGAACAGCTCTCCATATCCGCCGGCACTAGTGGACAGGAGGCACCGCCACAGGAACACGACACCAGCACCCCACCCCCTCAGGTGGAGAACCACCCCGCAAACACTCCCTGAGATCCAGAAACAAGACCGAGAACATTGCTAAGACCCCTGCCAGGATATGAGACCCCCCTGAATGTCACCCTTCTGTCCCACTTTGTCATCCTGTCCATCCTTAAACTGCCATTGCTCCACTTCCTATGCCCCTTTGGACAATGCACCTGTGAAACAAATAGACTGGACTCTGCCTTGGACATTCCTCCACCATCACCCCTGCCCAGTTTACAACCCCTCCACTTTGCACAGAAATAAGCACACTTCAATCACAAAACAATCTGGAGTCAGTCTGTGCTTTCACAAACGTGTAATTGCAATACCCATGGAACATAGCAATGTCAATTTACTTGTTCACATACCGATGTACCACAGCTGTAGGGCTGGAGGAAATATAGCAGAGGGCACAAAGTGGGACCCACATCTGTGAAATGGAAAGGCAAAGTGACAAGTCAGGGTCCATACACTGAGTGAAAATGACAGACTTATGCTAGCTCCAACAACAGTATGAGATGTGGGAGGCAGTGACATCTTCTTACCTGTGTCTCACTGGAAGTATTGCATGATTATGTTGTTTCTGTTGTTGATATCCTCTTCTTCTGCCTTCTCTTCTTCATTGTCCACAGGCTCCACAGCTGCCACAAGACCACCAGCTGGCCCATCCTCCTGCAGAAAAGGCACCGGGCATTGCAAAGCCAGGTTGTGCAGCATACAGCAGGCCATGATGATCTGGCACACCTTCTTTGGTGAGTAGTAGAGAGAACCACCTGTCATATGGAGGCACTGGAATCTGGCCTTCAGGAGGCCGAAGGTGCGTTCAATCACCCTCCTAGTTCGCCCATGTGCCTCATTGTAGCGTTCCTCTGCCCTTTTCCTGGGATTTCTCACTGGGGTCAGTAGCCATGACAGGTTGGTGTCACCAGAGTCACCTGCAAATATGGAGGGACAACTGTTAGACACACACTAATCCGTAGGGACAACCCCATACCCAGACAACTATTCACACTGTATAGGGTCCTTGTCCTCACCTATTAGCCACACACGGTGCCTCTGGAGTTGCCCAATCACATAAGGGATGCTGCCTTTCCTCAAAATGTAAGCATCATGCACTGAGCCAGGACATTTGGCATTCACATGGGAGATGTACTGTCTGCCAAACACACCATCTGCACATTCATAGAATGGTAGCTCTTCCGGCTTCTGTACACCTGTTCACTCCTGCGGGGGGTACCAAGGCCACATGTGTCCCATCAATGGCACCTATGATGTTGGGGATATGTCCCAAGGCATAGAAGTCACCTTTCACTGTGGGCAAATCCTCCACCTGAGGGAACACGATGTAGCTGCGCATGTGTTTCAGCAGTGCAGACAACACGTTAGAGAACATTGGCTGGGACCTCCTTGATGCAATGGCCACTGTTGTTTGAAAGGTACCACTTGCCAGGAAATAGAGTACTGACAGGACCTGCACTAGAGGGGGGATTTCTGTGGGATGGCGGATAGCTGACATCAGGTCTGGCTCCAATCAATCAATCAATCAATCACTGCATTTGTAAAGTGCGCTACATACCCGCGAGGGTCTCAAGGCGCTGGGAAGGGGGGGTGCTACTGGTCGAAGAGCCATGTCTTGAGGAGTCTTCTGAAGGCCAGCAGGTCCTGGGTCTGTCGTAGGATGGTGGGGAGAGTGTTCCAGGTCTTGGCAGCGAGGTAGGAGAAGGATCTGCCGCCGCATGTGGTTTTTCGGATGTGGGGGACTGTGGCGAGGGCGAGGTTGGCTGAGCGGAGGCTTCGGGTGGGGGTGTGGAAGCTGAGTCGGTTGTTGAGGTAGGTGGGTCCGGTGTTGTGCAGTGCTTTGTGTGTGTGGATCAGGGCAACACGCGTGTGCATGCAACTGGGCACACAGTTCATGGATTGTTGCATGATCAAGTCTGTAGGTGACTATTATGTGTCTCTCTTCCATTGTCGACAGGTCCACCAGTGGTCTGTACACTGGAGGATGCCGCCATCTCATCACCTGCCCCAGGAGACGTGCCCTATGGACGAGAACAGCGAGCAGAGAGTCAGCCAACATTGAGGTATCACAAAATGTCATTTGCACACATTTATTAATCCGCAATGTGCCTGTAACTGTGTGTATTCAAGGCCTACCTCAGTTAATATTAATGCCATGTGGCCCCCTGAAATGGCGGCTGCCTGACCTGTAAGATGGGACAAGTGGATATGAGGTAACTGCGCTGGCATTGTACACCATCGCGGTGGGAGGTCGAAGACCGCAGCGCAATCCAGCATTGGTTAAAATTGGACCCTATGGGTCCGAGGAGCCAATGACGATGTACGCCGGCTGTGACGGTACGCACCGCCGCGGACGTGACCACCATTTTCTGTCCGTACACTCACTTGATACCTGACCTTCAACAGGAGCGGACCTACACTGCAAGTGCTGCTGTGACCTCAGTCTGGAAGCGACGATGGCTCATGTGTCTGGGGAAAGGGCCCCTGCCTTCACTTCGGAGGAGTTGGAGAAGCTAGTGGATAGGGTCCTCCCCCAGTACACACAACTGTACGGTCCTCCAGACAAAGAGGTCAGTACACTGTGAGCATGCTGCATGGGCAATGCCTGTTTGGAGTGGTGTGGATGAAAGATAAATGGGAAGGGACTGTGGCCTGCATGTGCGGAGGGTGAGTGTATGTGCGTGGGGGCAAGGGTGGGAACGTGGGCCAATGAGTATGACGGTCCGGACGGGTAAAGATTTTCCTTTCCCCCTGTACTATTCCTCTAGGTCAGCGCCCACCAGAAGAAGGCTATTTGGCGTGCCATAGCCAAGGACGTACAGACCCTGGGGGTCCACCACAGATGGAGCACCCACTGCCGTAAAAGATGGGAGGACCTGTGCCGCTGGAGCAAGAAGACGGTGGAGGCCCAGCTGGGGATGGCCTCCCAACGTGGGAGGGGTGCCCGTCGCGCCATGACCCCCCTGATGTTCCAGATCCTGGCAGTGGCGTATCCGGAGTTGGATGGGCACTTGAGGGCATCACAGCAGCCACAAGGGGGTGAGTACACTCTCATTCAGCTGACTATGCACACATTACGAGGTGTGTGGGTGGGGGAGGTGGTCAGTGGGTTCCGCTAGGCCAGGGCGAGCTTGGTAGGCAAGGTCCCTTGTGAGGCAGGCTCAGTGGCACCCCAACCCCACTAGTGGTTAGTGCTATCTACACCTAGTCAGGCTCCTGTGACTTCCAGGTGTGCAGCAATTGGTCTTAGGCCTTGTACCCCATGGGCATGTGATTGATCTAGGAACTATAAGTGCATGGTGTAGTGCAAAGGGCTGCTGTGTCTGTTGTGTCCACCAGCGGTAGTGGTGTTGCATGCACTGAACATGTCTTTCTCCTGTCTCCCCCCCCCTTTTTGTGGACTCCCTGTTCTTGTGTGCAATAGTATCATCAGGCGGAGCATTGGCACCGGAGCAGGAGGGAGCTGCATCCCACTTGGCCCTGGAGGGCGAAACAACAGAGTCTGAAGCCACCAGTGGGATGGAGAGCGAGGGGAGCTCCACGGCGGGGACAGGAGCAGACAGCAGTGACAGCGACTCCTCCTCTGATGGGAGCTCCCTTGCGGTGGCAGGCCCCTCTGTGCCCCCGCATCAACAGGTACAGCTGCCATCCCCCCTACCAGCACCGCCCTCTCAGCAGCCCCTCAGCGTGTGTCCAGTGCCCCTCACCCATGAGGGTGGGCACCTCCTTCGCCCCAGGCACCTCAGGCCCTGCCCCAGTCAGCCCTGCTGCTCTCAATGAGGAGGCTATTGACCTCCTGAGATCCCTCACTGTTGGGCAGTCTACCATTCTGAATGCCATCCAGGGTGTTGAGGCATTTGCAACAAACAAATGCATACCTGAAGGGCATTCATTCTGTCCAGGCAGCCCAACAGAGAGCATTTCAGGCTCTGGCCTCAGCACTGATGGCAGCCATTGTCCCTGTGTCCAGCCTCCCCTCCAACTTCCTCCACCCAGACCCAATCCCCTGTACCTCAGCCTATCCCAAGACCAGCATGCACACACATCAACACACCAGAGTGGACATGGCAAACATAAGCACCACACATCCCACAGGCACTCACACAAGCATCATACCCATGCACACGTACCAACATCCACTGCCTACATTGTGTCCCCCTCCTCAATGTCTCCCTCCTCCCTCCCAGTCTCATCTCCACTTACACCTGAATGCACTACATCCTCAGCCACTACCTCCATCACCAGCACGTCCATCACCACACACCATTCACTTGCACTCACCACCCCTACTACCATTCACACATCTCCAGTGTCCTCTCCCAGTGTGTCTGTGAGCCCTCCTCCCAAACTACACAAACGCAGGCACACACCCACCCAACAGCCATCCACCTCACAACAGCCTCCAGCCCATGCACCTTCACCCAAATTCAGCAGACGTACACCTCCTACATCCGTTATCTCTACCTCCACTCCCAAACCCCCTCCATCTACCCATCCCAGTGTGTCTTAAAAAACATTTCCTGGCCAACATTGACCTCTTCCCTAGACCTCCCCCCCCGTCCTTCCCATGGGGCCAGGCTTTCCAGGTCCCAGCCCAGCACCTCAGCCACCACATCCCCAGGCACAGTAGTGCCAGCAACTGCGGGGTCATGGAGTGCGCCAACCATCAGGGCTGCCAGTGTGCCACGGAGCGAGGGCTCCGCCACCTGCCAAGGTGAAAGAGGTGCCCACATCCCGGAGGGAGAAGCCGAAAACACCTGCCACCAAGGGGTCACGGAAAACATAAGGGGATAGTGGCAAGACAGCTGCCCCACCATCAAAGGTTGGAAGGGCCAAAAACTGAAGGGCAGGTCAGGAGAGGGCATGGTGGCACTGACTGAGGGACCAGTGTCACACCTTCTGTCCACGTTGATGCCAACCTGTACGGCGGAGAACACCGCCACCTGCACCGCCACCTGCACTGCCACAGACTCCGCCGCCAGCACCGCCACCACAGACCCTGCAGCCAGCACCGCCACCACAGACCCTGCAGCCAGCACCGCTGCCACATACCCCCCAGCCAGCACCGCTGCCACAGACCCCGCAGCCAGCACCACCGCCACAGACCCCGCAGCCAGCACCGCTGCAACTGACACCGCCGCAAGCACCGCCGCGACTGACACAGCTGCAAGCACCGCCACGACTGACACCGCCGCAAGCACCGCCAGCATCCCCGCGACATCCTCAGACAGTGGCACCACGCAGACATGGCTACCATCCCCAGTGGTCAGTGGTCCGAGGCTGGTGGTGAGTTCCAGGACCCTGGGCAGCTTCCATGAAGCATCACTGTCATCACAGTTGTCACCTGCATATGGAATGCGATGCCGGAGCAGTGTGGGGTATGTCTCTGCCTCCATGGCGTATCATGCTACCTGTATCTCAGCAATCTCATGGCACACACACCCAGGCGAGTGTATTGTTCCAGCCACACTGCATGTGGAGCACTCTGGGCACCAAGCCCCCTCCAGAACCAGTGGAGAAAGGCATCCACTACCTCAGTCCTTGGCAGAAGGAAGCACTCTGGGCACCAAGCCCCCTCCAGAACCAGTGGAGTATCACATCTACTACCTCAGTCCTTGGCAGGATGAAGCACTCTGGGCACAAAGCCCCCTCCAGAACCAGTGGAGAAAGGCATCCACTACCTCAGTCCTTGGCAGAAGGAAGCACTCTGGGCACCAAGCCCCCTCCAGAACCAGTGGAGTATCACATCCACTACCTCAGTCCTTGGCAGGATGAAGCACTCTGGGCACCAAGCCCCCTCCAGAACCAGTGGAGTATCACATCCACTACCTCAGTCCTTGGCAGGATGAAGCACTCTGGGCACCAAGCCCCCTCCAGAAACAGGGGAGTATCTCATCCACTACCTCAGTCCTTGGCAGAATGAAGCACTCTGGGCACAAAGCCCCCTCCAGAACCAGTGGAGACTGTTATCCACTTGAGAGACTGTGGCTTTGCACTCCCCAGGATAAAGCAGTGGGCAAACCACCCACTGAAAAGACTTGTTGGATGCGGCGAAAAGGACCTGTTATGCTCCGGAAAGCACCAGCTGACTGAAGGGTCGGGGACCCAGGCCCCTTTAATTCTCCAGGCGTGCCCACTTCGCGGGACGCGTGAAAAGGACCTGTTGTGCTCCGGAGAGCACCAGCTGACTGAGGGGGCGGGGACCCAGGCCCCTTTAATTCTCTAGGCGCGCCCGCTTCGCGAGACGCGCAAAAAGGACCTGTTGTGCCCTGGAGAGCACCAGCTAACTGAGGGGGCGGGGACTCAGGCCCCTTTAATTCTCCAGGTGCTCCCGCTTTGCGGGATGTGCCCGGGCAAAGCCCGGGCCAAGGGGGGCCCGTCCTGCGCCCGTCAGCACCCGGAAGAGACTGGGCTGGGCAATACCCTTTTATTTTTGCTATCTGGCGGCGATCGGCTTTCTGAGAGGTTCGAGGAGTCTTGGCTTACCTGCTGTGTTCTAAAGAACATTGTTTGACTTGTGATTACCAGCATTCGTTTTAAGGACGGGCCATGCCCCCCCTCTGGGACCTAGGGTACGGTTGAGGACACTTTGACATACCTGTGTTCACTTCTCCTCTTTGCGCCTATAATGGTGCTGAATCCTTGTATCCTCTTAGAATGGGAAAACGCAAGGGGAGACCCAGTCCAGATTCAGGCCCTGTCAAAACCAAAATTCCCAAATCTAGTAGAGTCACGCAACCTCATACCAATTGCGTGTCTAGAGAAATTGACAATTTAATTGAAGAAGTGGAGTCAATCCTTAAGGAAAAAGAGAGCAATGCTCGGAAAAGGCTGAAACCCGGAACTTTATTGCCATTTTTAACATCTGGATCCAATTCCTCCATTAATGTCCAGCCCCCGAGAATTCCAGCTCAAGCTCTTGCCCCCTTAAGTCCGTCCTGTACGGCCAACCCCTCACCTTTGCTTGATTCTGTGTCTAACTTGGAAGCTATAGCCACCGACTCTATTCTCCATGGGATTTCCTGTTCAAATAGTTTTTCTGTTTTGGATCATTTAGACTCGGCCAGTGCTAAACAGATTCCTTTGACCGATGTGCTTCCTAACTGTGATCCCCTCAGAGAAGATATTTCAGCATTAGTCTCTAGTTTAAAGCGTGAAGTAGGGGAGTTGAAGTGTCTAATGCTTGAAGTTCTTAAGCTTCTCAAAAAACCTGAACCACCTCCTCAGTGTGCTCTGAACCCAGCGCCATTGCAATGTAACTATCCTACGGTCTCTGTTCCTTTGCCAGGAGATTTTCCAACGACTTTGGAGGCTGCTCCGATCTCTAGTTACAGGCCGCATCACGGTAAATACACTGCTCCACTTTTGGCAAAACCCATATCCTCTCCTCTCATTATCGACCGGAATTTGGACTTTACATCAGTCTCTGGCCACTCCACCTATAAGTCTAATCGAAATTGTATTTATATGCGCAATGTTCCCCCTCTTACAGCTCAATTGAGGGAAGATACACCTTCTTTAATCAACAAGGCTTCGCTGGATCCGCCATGTCAAAGGCTGTGGTTCAATTATCCACTCAGATATTGTATCTGCCTCATGGTTGTGTGGTCGCTTCGGCAGGCGGGATATTATCAAACTCAATCTTGCAAGCCCTTCTTTAGTCACGGGCCACCTGCGGATGGAAGCACCCAATTTTACAAGGAAGGAACTTGATATATTTTTTAGTGACAACATGCCCGCTTTGGGAAACAAGAGTTTGTCCTCTTGCTCAAGTATGGATAAGCTGATTCCATCCAATGCAATTGCCTCTGTTGCCTCTTCTGGTCTGCCACCTATTCCTGTTGCTGAGCCTGACATGGTCTCTGTTTTTAAATGTGTTAGCGCATGTGACCCTGCACCTCAAGGGGGTACTTCTGATATGGATTGACTATATTCCCCCAGTCCTTGCAAATCTAGTGTTGGTCTTGATTCTCAGGCCTTGCACCTCCAAAGATCTTTGCCAAGTCTGATTGCCAACATCCTATGGGATCCCCCTAGCACATCTCTTGTGAACTCCAACCCAGTATTGGATGTTGATTTTTGTGAAGTCACTTGGAGTACTACGCATGTCACAGGGAAATTTTTGCCCTGGAATGTGGCAGGTATTAAGAGTAAATTAGCTGATCCCGAGTGGGGGGCTTATGTGGAACCATTCTGCATTTGCATGTTCAAGGAAACATGGGCCACTGAATGTGTGTACAGGCAAGGTTTCTGTTCCTTCACTAAAAATGCTATGCAGCCTTCTATGGGCAGGGCTTTAGGGGTTTTATGCACCTGGGTCAAGATGACTGAGGTGGGTAAAGTAAAGGAGATCTCTGTAGACTCCTGTGATATTTTGGCAATAGTAATACTGCCAAATTTGGGTACTACTGTGTTATGTATTAATATCTACAATAGACCAGGCCCTTCCAATCATCAGTCTGCTACTATAGATCTCCTGCATAATCTCATATTTGATTTTCGTTCTAAATATCGTATTATCATTGCAGGTGACCTCAACGCGCAAATTGAACTTGACTCGGCTTATGCCGAGACAACACAGGTCAAAGACGAAGTGTGGAATATTCCCCTTTTTTTAACTCAATCAGCGTTGTTTACTGCTTCTTGCAGGGCGACGCAGATAATAGATCTTACAGTAATTCATGGCCTTCGCTTCAGAAATGGCCGATTTCCTGCTGACAATCCTGCTAGACCAACTTTTTTTAGGGGTCTTTATAGCAGTATTCTGGATTATGTTATCTTTGATCTACGGGTTTGGCATTCCATAATTGATGTGGAAGTGGGTCCACGGTTCACCAGCGATCATGCCTCTTTACAAATTGTATTTAATGGAACTCTTTTTTGCAGGACCTCCGTCGCTTTCTCCTTCTAACGCTCTCGATCTTTTGAAATTGTCTAGCAATAGGCGCGCTGTAAGATGGGCTTCGTTTCAGAAGTCCAACCGGTTAAATAATAAACTGCGCGCCTTAGTTTCTAGACACCAGCTTTTTGATGATTAAATGGTATTTTCCCCACTGGAAGTTATGTCTTCCCATATGGTTCTTTTTGCGGCTCTTAAGGAGCTTCTTACTAAATCTGCTACGAATCGAAGGAACTCCTCTTTTCCACCTAACTGCAAATGGGTTGATAGGAGGTGTCTTGAGGCCAAGAGCCTTTTGACTAAAGCGTTAAAGTCAAAGAATCAGGAAGCCATTGTGAGTGCGAGAAGAACTTATGTCTCCACTTGCAAATTATGCCAACTCAAGCATGAGGAAAGTCTATGGGGAGATCTGGCTGAGGCGGCCAGGTCCCGTGATGTTAAACTCTTTTGGCTTTTGGTTTCACGCAGAGACCCAGATCTTCCACTCACTCCAGAATGCCATATTGCTGCTGATACCTGGCTCACTCATTTTAGGGAATTGTATGGCTCCTCGCCGGAAATTGCTGCCACCAGCTCTGTAGAATCTCTAACGTGTTGCCCTTTGGTGCCTCCCTTTACTTTTTGGGGACAAAGGGCCAGATGTATCCAAATATTTAGCACTCGCAAACGGCGAAATCGGCCGTTTGCGAGTGCAAAATCGTGGTCTGCAGTGCATCCAAGGCATTCGCAGACCACAAAATAGAAATCGCAAAAATTGCGATTTTTTGCGTTGCGACCTGGATTCTGCGAATAGCAATTTGCGATTTGCAAAATCCGGGTAGCAAGCCAATTCTGCAAAAAATCGCAAATTGCGATTTTTCGCAGAATGGTATTTTGCACATGCAAAATACCATTGTCTGCAACCAGGTGGTAACCTGGTGCAAAATTAAAAAATGCAGTAAAACTGCATTTTTTAAATTTAATATGTAAGACACACATGCCCTTTTGGCATGTGTGTATTTTACATGGTAAAAAAAAAAAAAATTGGGGTGCAGGAGAGGGGGCCTTAGGCCCCCAGCACCCTGTCCTTTTGCATTTCCCAAATTGCGATTTCTGGTTCAGAATGGGGCCAGTATCGCAATTTGCGATTCGGTAATTGCATTTGCGATTTTTAAGAAATCGCTATTACCGATTCGCAAATGTGATACATGGCCCTTTGCGAGTCGGTAATAGCGATTTCTTAAAAATAGCAATTACCGAATCGCAATGGGCCAGATTCATACATCTGTCCCAAAATGCAGAAAATGAAGAGACCTGTATATCTAGAAGGTGTTTCCCTGGAAAGAGTGGGCACTTTTGATTATCTAGGTATAAAATTAGAAGATTCACATTTCTGGCACGGCCATCGTCAGAAATCACTAATGTGCCTGAAGCAAAGGGCGGGTGGCAACGTGAGATTTGCTACCAGATCCCCCAGTTTTGCCATGACTCCTGCTCTTGAAATACACAAATTTCAAGCCAGGGGGGGCTTTGTATGGTGCGGAGCTTTGGGGTCATTGCAACTTGGTGAATCTGGTTAGGATGGAAAACCAGTTTTTGAAGAGGTTGTTAAAAGTTCCTTCCAGCACTCCATCTTTGCCTATCCGAATGGACTTAAATCTTTTTTCAATCAACCAGATTGCTGCCTTAAGGCCTCTCCTGTTTTGGATCCTGCTATGGTCATCAGATGCCCTCATTCCATTCAGATGTGGGCTCCTCAATCTGGTGGGCCCCAACCCTAATACTAAAATCAATTGGTGTGTTTGTGTCGAACGGTCCCTAATGCACCTTGGTTTGGGGTCCTACTGGAAGGATCCCCTTTCTATTCGTAAAAACGCTGTGTAGTCAGTGAAGGACGCTTTTTGGCTCAAAGTTCAAACTGCCCAATTGGCTGAAGTTGTGCCGTTGCCCATGTCTGATAGCTATTTGCAATTTAAATGTCACTATAAGTTTGAGCCCTTCATGGATGCAGCACTTTCTCCATTTGTGTGTGCTCTTTTTATCAGATTTAGAATAGGGTCCCTCCCTCTGTGTTCTCTAACCTATAAATGGTCTAATTCCATTAATAAGTCTAATTTATGTCCGACGGGATGCAACAATGAAGAGTATGTCTTACATGTTCTTTTCCAATGTCGTGCATATGACAAACAGAGGGCCTCTTGGATTAGTCCCCTATGTAAACAAATGGGTTTCAGGAGCTGTTTTTAAATCTGATTCATCTGTTCTATAGTCTATCCGGTGGCAAAATTCCTTGAATCAATTTGGCGTCTCAGACTAGCGACCCTAAAGAATAAGACTGGGTAGCTGCCTTTTAGATTTAGATCTTTTTATGCATATTTATTGTATTTTGGTGCATGATATTAGCTGATATTTTGTGGTACTAGAAGCGTTGTTTTTATATCATTGGATACAAATGGATTTTAGGAACTGTTCATTTGCTGAGAGAATTTTTTTAAACTTGATTTATCTATTCATATAGTCCACCCTGTGGTAAAAAAAATTGGAATCTATCATGGTGCTTTAGACTAGTGACTCAAAGAATAAGATTGGGTGGCTGCTTTTTAGACTTAGATTTTCTTAAGTATATTTATTGTACCTTGGTGTAGGATATTGGCTGATATTTTCTGGGTCCAGATGTATTGTTTCTTATATCATTGAAGAAAGTAATTTTTTATGTCTATTCTTCCATGGTTTTAACTTTCTTCTCTAAAGTCTTTTATTCATTTTACTGTGCATTTTTTTTCTAACTTTTTTAATATATTTATGTATTGTACTTTTATGGTATGTTTTTCTTACCGAAATAAAGTAAATGATGATGATGATGAAAAGACTTGAGAGACTGTGGCTTTGCACTCCCTAGGATAAAGCAGTGGGCAACCCACCCTCTGGAAAGACTTGAGAGACTGTGGCATTGCACTACCCAGGATAAAGCAGTGGGCAAACCACCCACTGAAAATACTTGAGAGACTGTGGCTTTGCACTCCCCAGGATAAAGCAGTGGGCAAACCATCCACTGAAAAGACTTGAGAGACTGTGGCTTTGCACTCCCCAGGATAAAGCAGTGGGCAACCCACCCACTGGAAAGACTTGAGAGACTGTGGCATTACACTCCCCAGGATAAAGCAGTGGGCAAACCACCCACTGAAAAGACTTGAGAGACTGTGGCATTGCACTCCCCAGGATAAAGCAGTGGGCATGGAGCCCCCTCGTGGAGCAGTGGCGTTGTGCGTCGTTCAGGCTGAGGTGCCCCCCTCCCCCTTCCCCTGAGGTGCCTGTATATTTTCTATGTGATGCCCCTCCAGTGTTCTCTCCGTTTGGAGTCAGGTATCATGTGTGGGCCTCGCCCATGCATTTTGGGCCCAGTGGTCCACGGACAATGATTGGTGCACTATCCGGACATGTGTAGTTGATGTACATAATTGTATATACTGGATTTTGCATTTTGATAATGATATTTCACATGATTACATTCTTTCAAGTCATTTCCTTTTGTCCTTGCGTTCTTCCAGGGGGTGGGGGTATAAATGTAATGTTGCAGCATGTATTTGTGTGTATGGTGTTGTGGGTGAGGGTTGGGGTGGGGGTGTTGCAAGTTGCGTGTGTGTGTCACTCTATTTTCCCTCCCCTGTGTTGTTAGTGCAGTACTCACCGTGGTCATCGCCGCCATCGTTGGAGCTCCTGATAGAGGAGCAGGAAGACCATCGCCGGCAGTATCTGCAATTCGGGCTCCACGACGTCCTGGTTCCTCGTGGGGTGACGAGAGGGGAGTGTTTTCCCTTCTGTGTACTGTTTCCGCCGTGTTTTTATTCGCTTTGGTTCCGCCCCAGAAAAGGTGTCAGATAGGCATGTTGTGATAGGGTGGGCGGTACATTGTCTCCCACCTGTCTGTTGGCAGTGTCCGCCGTGCTGTTTGTTTGTACCGCCGTGGCAGTCGGAGTGTTATAGTGGCTGTCTATGTTGGCGGTTTCCGCCACGATCGTAATCCCATTTTTTTTTCTGCTGGCCTGTTTGCGGTATTACCGCCGCTTTCACACCAACCGCCAGGGTTGTAATGAGGGCCTATGAGTTGTACTTCCATGGTCTGAAGGTCTGGCAGTGGACAGTAGAGAGGAGGTTGTCACATCCTCCTTCTCCCCGGGTACCCATGTATGACAAAACATGATTCCTAACATTAATCATTGTGTCCACAGCAACATACATGATGCATGTCAATGTTATCATGTGACAAGGCATTTCTGAATGGATCGACATGGCAACCCGCACACATCACAGCTGCAAATTACACAAGGGTCACATGTGGACATCATGGATTTCCACACATGTGGTCACAGCACGTATATGGACCAAACTCAAAGACATGCAACACAATTGCTGTTCGAAATGTGACTGGATATTCCTACTGCCGAAATGACCGTCGGAGGTGGTTGGCTGTGCCCCACTGTTAAATGCCATCTGTGTCCTACAACAAACTAGAAAAGTATGACATACTTGACAAGAAAGGATAAGTCAGTTTGTGAAGACAAAAATACATTTTTGCACATGTGACGCAGTTAATAACGCCCAATATAAAATTTCAGGCCGCCAAAATGGTAGCTTCCTGACCTAGTCCCCTGGACATCAGGTACTGCCCGCAACCGCCGGCAGACGTCATCATGGCGGTTTCAACCGCAGTGGACACAGGAATAGGCTCATGTTGTTGCCAGTGATAGTCGCAGCCCAATGGTTGTGTCTGCCACCAGTGACAACGGCGTGCGTGGTGGGCATGACCACTGTATTCTGCAGGTTCATTCAATTAACTCCTGACACTACTGCCGACAAGACCTCCACGACCTGAGCTGCTGAGTGCCTCTTCTGAGAGCAATAATGCCACGTCCAGTAGGTGATAGGGGCCCTGCCTTCTCTCCTGAGCAGCTGGAGAGGCTAGTCAATGATGTCTTACCCCTGTATGCATAGCTCTTTGGCTCACGAAAGGAGCAGTCCCTCAAGTTTCACAATTTTCTCTGAACTTCACCATCCTTTCCCTCCTCACAGGCAAGAATGTGCCCATGTGGGCCAGTTTGACTCCTCATGTGCCTGTTCTTGCAGTCTGTTTGACATCAATGGGTATATAGCCAGTGCTGTATGTTATGTTCAGTCACATTGTGTTGTGTAAGGTTTTTGGGGTCCTAGCTCCTGCTTGTGTTAGATGCACATAACTAGGTGGGGAGACATTACTGCCATCCACTGACATCTCTTTCCTCATGACTGTTGTAAATGTCAGACATCATGTATGTACCTGACAGCATGAGTTGTGTACACATGTTGTATGAGTCAGTTGAGAGTCATGTGAGCAATGTGCATAGTGCCATAGATATTGCAAACCACATCTGACCTTACTAAACTGTTGTTTGGAAGGCATATCATGACTCAATGTGCCCTTCAGGTTGCCACACTGTATTGCTCTTGTTTAAACTAAGATGAAAAATGTCAAAGAATGCAGCACTCTTAAACCCAAATTTAAGAGGACCTAGCATCATATATTGCCAGATTAGCATCATTTGTTTATGCTAATGTGGCGATATTATGGCAAAAAAACTACGCCATACTTACAAAGTGGCGCAATGCATGCATTGCACCACTTTGTGACCCCTTGCACTACATTATGCCTGCACCGGGCATAATGTATGCAAGGGGGTGTTCCCCTATTAGAGGGGCTGAAACATTGGCTCAATTAAACCTAAAAGCCTCTATGTGCTTTGCAGGATTAGCATCACAATTTTTGGCACTAATCCTGCAAAGCGCCAAACTAGCAATAAAAATGTTGACTTTAGTTCCCTAACTACCACCAAGGTGCACTGTCTGTTAAATACAGCACACACAGGGTGGTTTAAAGGGGGCGCCAAGGGGCGCAAGAAAAGTGGCACTGCATTGGATGCAGCGCCACTTTTCTTAAATTTGGCCGCTAGTCTGAGTAATGTATTTGTTAAGGCACTTCCCAGATATCAAATACAAGCATACGAATATATGAAAATAAGCATTTAACTCGAATGAAGTAAAACAGTAGACAGAAATAATCACAGCATTTAAACAATCATAGGCAAAAATGTGCAATGTATCAGCAGTAAATATATTAATAAGCTTTATAATTAAGAATTAAAATGGATCCGTATGGGGTTTAAATCCATCATCCTAGCCAAAGCCAAGCCAGAAAACCCTCAACAGCTGAGGCAGAAGACCTTCCCCAAATGGGATTTTCCAAGGCAATGCATTCACTCCACAGGCAGGTTCCTACCTCAGCATGAAATTTCCTTGTCTTTCATACCTTAAACTAACTCAAGAAGAAGATTCTAGTAAACCACCTCCCAAATGCTGGCTGTACTTGGTCTGTGTTGAAAACATGCAAAGGAACTGGCCTGGCCCCAATGTGCATTCCAGAGACAGAGTTGTGCCTCTCCCTGATGAAAGCATTCTCAAGCTGGTATACTCTTATCACATCTGCATCCCCCATGATATGTTCTAGCACAGTATGACCCTGCTCTGGTGAGAAGAGCGAAAACACATTCACTGTGGAAAACAAGCTGTGTGCGGAAAAACCCTGTGCCGCAGCTGTGATGACACCTGAAGCTAAGCACAAAATGGAGTCAGTGGTCAAATACACATAGCATTACACACACACCACATGACAAATTGCTTTTGACCACATGATGTACTGTCATGCATTGAAGTGATGGGAATAGAGTGTCATGTAGATACTGTCAGCGCAGCCTGCAGAGACCAGGGCCTGTCACATGTCTCTCCCAGTATGGGACTTAGTCCAGGCTGTGGGAGAGTCACTGTGGCTATGCAACTGTGGCACTTTGCCCACTCTCTGTACCCCGGTCCTGTCATGTGGCCAACACGAGGTTCTGGTGGCAAACATGCCGGAATGTTTACAGAGGTAAATCATTAATCTAGCCCATATGTGCACTTAGCTTCATTGTCAGTGTGCGGCTTACACTGATGACAGGTTCCTTACACCCACAGCTCTGTAGTCACTTTCCCACAAGTCATATTTGTCCCGTACAGGCTTAATGCATAACTGACAGTCCCACAGTGCAGACAGTGTGTTGTTTCCCGGAGGCCATGACACGTGAGTCAGTAGCTTTGTCACATAGCAGAAACTGTAGAATACATGCCTTTGTTTGTTTAATGTCATATCTGTAGGATGGACACATATGTCCAGAGGAGTGTTCTATTGTACGGGTACACAGCACAGAACCCCACCCACTGAAGTGGCATAAGTCTGAATTTGTTATTCTACATGTCCACACATGGAAAGGAATACACTTTCTATACCCACCATGCAGGCCCCCTGATTGTTACTCATGTGTAAATGTTGAGTTTGTTTTCTGGCAGTTGCATGTAGGGACTTCATGCTGTGAGTTACTCTTACAGAGTCTGAATGTGTTGGTCCAGCCATGCCTAAGGAGTTTACCCTTCAGAAGCCACATAGATGTGTAGTGTTTCAAAGTGGCTCACATTACAGTACAGGGTATTGATGTAGGAGGCTGGCCTGGCTTATAGTGGGTACCTGAGGGTACTTACACCTTGTACCAGGGCCAGTTCTCCCTTATTAGTAGATTAGTAGTGTTCTAGCAGCTTAGGCTGATAGACGTAGCTATAGCAGAGTAGCTTAGGCTGAACTAGGAGACATGCAAAGCTCTTACTATGCCACTTATATCAAACATCACTATATCATAAGAAACACACTACTCAGAGTTACTAAAAATAAAGGTACTTTATTTTAGTGACAATGTGCCAAAGATATCTCAGAGAATATACTCCCTGATGAGGTAAGTAAAATACACAAAATATACACACAAACCAAAATCAGGTAAGTAAACAGTTAGAAAAATAGTGCAAAAACTGTAGAATACAATAGGATGCAATAGAGGCAACACAAACCATATACTCTAAAAGTGGAATGCGAACCACAAATGGACCCCAGGCCTAGTGTACTGTGTAGAGGGTCGCTGGGAGTGTAAGAAAACACTAAGGGTGTCCAAGATGCCCCACCTCAAGACCCTGAAAAGTAGGAGTAAAGTTACCCTACTTCCCCAAAAACACACTAAAGTAGTGATAGGAGATTCTGCAAAGGCAACAACTGACTGCAAAGCACTGAAGACGGATTCCTGGACCTGAGGACCAGTGAAGGAAGGGGACCAAGTCCAAGAGTCACGCAAGTGTCCAGGGGGGCAGGAGCCCACTAAACCCCGGATGAAGGTGCAAAAGGGATGCCTCTGGGTGGAAGAAGCTGAAGATTCTGCAACAACGGAAGATGCCAGGAACTTCTCCTTTGCACAGAAGATGTCCCACAGCGCGCTGGAGGATGCAGAGTTGTTTCCACTCAGAAATACTGCAAACAAGCCTTGCTAGCTGCAAGGATTGCAGTTAAAGAAAATTGGTGCTGCCCGAGCCCAGGAAGGACCAGGAGGTCGCCCCTTGGAGGAGGAGACAGAGGGGGCACTCAGCAGCACAGAGAGCCCAGGCAGAAGCAGGCAGCACCCGCAGACGCACTTGAACAGGCATTCAAGAAATTTGAGCATAGCGGTTGATCAGTATAGGGAAAGGTGCGGAAGACATTGTGACGCGAACGGTTAATTAGCTTGAGCAGTGTAGATGAGCGTGATGCCTGCTGAAACCCCCCGAACAACGTGGAAAAGTTCATGATATTATTTTCAAGCTTGTTTGTGTAGAAGACTCTGTCTCAACCTTGAGAACGAGAGTACAGGGAGAAGATGGAATGAAAACAAAGGCTGGGGAAGGGCAGAGCAGCCAAGTGCTGATAACATAGCTAGAAAATGCCAGAAAGAGATAGAATCCAAGCTTCGAGTTATTTAAGCACTGAAGTGTGGGTGAGGGACTTGAAGCTCGCAGATGGAGTTGCGAAAGCTGCCATGGCCCAGCGCTGCCTCCCTGTTTTGCTGACCGTGATGCTTGAGGGGGAGAGAGGTCCAAGCAGGCGGTAGAGGGCTTCCCAGCATTTTGTGGACTAAGTTAAGTTCCACACAGGGATGAAAGGCCTTTGTTTCTCTGCTCTATTATTATGATTGATTATTTATGCACTGTGTTTATAACCTGAAGTATTCAGCTCGTTTATATTTTGCTTTCTAAACATCGTAGTGTGAGCCTGCTGCAGTAACTGAAACATGCATTTTGGTGTGCAGTAAATCAAAGCTTATCTGAAGTATTCAGCTCGTTTATATTTTGCTTCCTGAACATCGTAGTGTGAGCCAGCTGCAGTAATTGAAACATGCATTTTGGTGTGCAGTAAATCAAAGCTTATCTGAAGTATTCAACTCATTTATATTTTGCTTCCTGAACATCGCAGTGTAACACATTTTGGTAAACAGTTATTCCAAGCTTATATCTGTCAATGAACTCTTTGCTCATATGTATACATAGATGTTCTTTGTAGTGTACTTATATATAAATAGATGCTTTTCATTGCTATTCTTATTCCACTATTGTTAATGTGCTAAATGCCTACATTTACCTGAAATTCTAGTAAATAAAGCTAAATTGTATTCATAATTGGCATATGGTCCTTCATTGAGCGTCCTTATTGACTTACACCGAACAGGTGTCAACCAGTCACCTGGATAAGACATTTTGGTACCAGAAGGGGTATAAGTCAATAATGCCTCTTTGGGGATGTAAGAAAAGTGAGGCAGAGAGCGGAAGGCAGCATGGGGCAGAAGCCAGATCCATTCCCGGGTGGTTAGCAACTGACCCGTTCTCTGGAGTGTCAGGACTCCTGAACCGGTGGGCAGCACCGGTGTTATGGGAGGCATTAGATGAGAAAGTGTCTCCTCTCTTAGTGGAAGATGCGGTTGAGAGTGTGAAGCTAAGAGGGGCGAAGCTGGAGCTGAAAGCAGCAGGGCAAGTGGGATGGCTTTTCCTGTCTGCGCTCCGTATAGTATACAGGAAAACATTAACACAAGATGCGGAGATAAGAAAAGTGAGGGAGGGGGCGTGGCCAAGGCGTCAAGATGGCAGACGCACTTTCATAGTGCTCCGGACCCCTCCGTCATCCGCCTTGAATCCGCCCGGAATCCTCCTCCCCAGGTGGCTCCCTCCCGTCGAGAGGACGCCAAGACCTCCTGCCCCGAGACGAGAGATAAAAGCGGGGCCCGAGCCCGATTCAGAGGCTCGGACAGACCCACGGAGTCACGGCCGCGAGGAGCGGCCGGGAACATCGGAGGCCCCGGACGAGGGCGGGGCCCACCGGGACGGACCCGGGAGAGAGGCTAGGGCCTCTGGCCCACTGCCTCCTACCTGCTCCCTTGCCTCCCCCCACCTCCCCGACATGGGGGACAGGGCCCAGAACCGAACCGCACGGCGGGGCAGAGAGCAGCCCGGGCCGCGACCGCAAGAGGGCCCGGGCGGACCTGAAAGTTTGCGGCCTGCGCCCGGCCGCGAAGAAAAGCTGGGAGCGCCGGGGGCGCGAAAGCCCCGAAAAAGAGCGGAACCCCCTGCAGCGGATCCTGGGGGGGGTCTTGCCCCCTGTCTTCTCTCCTGCATGCCTCCTTCCCGGCCAGGAGGCCGAGGCCCAGGGCTGGGAAGTGGGGATCGGCCTAGATCGCGAGGGTAGATCGGAGGGAAGAGATCCATCACCGAGACGACCACAAGCAGAGGTATTGGGCCGGGGGGGTCCCCATTGTAGCTGAAACCCGGGGAGGAGCACTGGCACCCTGACAGAAAGGCCCCCTCTCTTCTGAATAGACAATCCTCCTCCCCCTCATCGCTTCTGCCACCATCGGGCCCTCGTCTCCCTCTCCTCCGGGAGAGAAGAGGGGAAGAAAACGCCCAACACCGGGGTTGCCCCTCGGGCTCTTGTACCTACGGCTCGAGCACTACGATCCGAGGCCACAAGGAAGAGAGGACATAGAGCCAACCACCAATCACAAAAGATCGGTTAATCGCCCACTGCGCGAGAGACCAGGGAGATCAAGGTAGAAACCAGCCACAATTAGATATACAGAGACAACAAGAACTTAAACAAGGGCGGTTTCTGATCCCGGCCAAAAACGTAACAAAACCATGGGCAAAGATAAAACATCAAGACAATCAACAGCCCAGACAAAGATAGAACAATATGCCACAAACGCAACGGGCCCCGAACAGAGGCCCATGCCCCGGGCGAAAAAGACAACCAAGCACCAACCTTTAGAGACCTAGAAACAATCCTTCAGGCCATCCACATGTCCCAGGCCGCAGTGGAAGCCAGAGTCGGGGAGGTCAGGGAAGAAGTGACTCTGGTGCGCCAAGACCTACGCAATGCCACGGCCCAAATCACAGAGGCGGAGGCCAGAATATCCACGGTGGAGGACGAGGTAAAGACCCTAAAAACACAAGTGTCCGTACCCATATCTCGAACGGCAGAGCTGCACCGAAGGGCAGAAGACGCTGAAAACAGATCAAGTGGAACAACCTCAGACTGGTTGGGCTCCCAGAAGACACGGCCACAACAGCTCTTACCGAGTTCCTGGTGGAATGGTTTCGCTCTTGGATTCCGAAGGACCGTCTTACCCCGTGGTTCGCTATTGAGCAGGCACATAGAGCCCTTCAGATGAGACCTCCACCAGGATCCCCGCCGAGACCGGTAATTCTCCGCCTCTTCAATTTTAAAGACAGAGACATGATCCTACAGGAAGCACGCACCAGAAGAGATCTCCTCTGCGGTGGAGATAAAATCCTCCTCTTCCCTGACTACACACGAGATGTACAACAAATGAGACGCTCCTTTCTAGAAGTCAAGCAAAAACTAAGAGCAATGAACATCCAATACCGCCTACTATTCCCTGCGAAGCTGAAGGTAGTCTATGGGAACAGAACACACTTCTTCGAACAACCAACCGCGGCATGGACATGGCTAACAGAAGAGCTGCCACTCAGACAGACCGGGGAACAAACTGATTGGGCACTGAACGGAAGCAAACTCAACCATCGGCCAAAACGAACAATTACTAAGGGACACCGCACGAGGTCGGGAAGATGCAGAGGGGGACGGAGCTCCCGCTCGCACTCCCCGTCGACGGCAGCGGCTCCCATGCCTACTAGCCCAAGAGGCCAAAGATCACCACAGACAGCTAATGGAAAAGAAGATGGAAGAGAATCAAAACAACGGAGCCTGCCCCGGGCCGTGGCCGACTCGCCGGGAACCACGGACCTATCCTGCAGCCCGATTATATAACAAGAGGCTTGAGAGGGGTCTTTAGAAGGGGAGAGAGGAGAGGGAGAAAGGCAAACAAACTAAAGTACTAATATTGCCGACAAATAACACCAGCAAATGCCTTCAATGCACTGATCCGACACTATGGAGGGGTCCACCACTGCTCAACCAGTTAGTTAGTTTAGTTCGAAATACCATCTCGCTGGGTTCAAGGCGCGATGGTCGGGGGTAAGGGTGACAGATGCTTCTGGGGGGAAGTATGGGATGGGGAGGGAGTTGGGGGGATTCAAACGCTACACCTATTAGCAAAGGATAGGACACTGTTCATTGTCAAGTTGACAAGTTTGTTGATTTTAAAAATGGCAGAAACACAGGACAACCAACAAACAAATGGGGAAAAGGTAAAACAGCTCTTGAAGACACGTAGGGAGACCTGGGAGGGAGGCACCCTGAACCTAAAACAACCACGCCCGCAAGACAGAGCCAAGACAATCTTACACACAAACCCTGATGCACCCAACACAGGCCATCTCGTGGAATGTAAACGGGCTGCTAGATAAGATTAAACGCACGGCAGTGTTCACGTTCGCACATAGGCACAAACCTGAGATACTTCTCTTGCAAGAAACACATCTGGCCGGAGAACACTGCCTCTTCCTATCGAGAAGGGGATTTGACAGAGTCTATCACGCTGGGTTCATGAGGGGTTCGAGAGGAGTAGCGATCCTTCTACACCGTTCCTTCCCCCTGAAGGTAATACAGACCTGGAAGGACAAACAAGGCCGATTCGTGGCCATTACTGGGACAATAGAGGGAATGACAATCAACATAATTAGTACATATATTCCCCCAACCTTATAACGAGGAACCATTAAGAAACTAACACAAATCCTCCTAGACCTACCCTCAGGACTGACTGTTATGGGAGGCGACTTTAATGCAGTCCCAAACCCTAAATTAGACGTGGAAGGCCCAATAACCACCCACAGATGGGATATGGCGACGGGCCTTACGAACTGGATGACAGCAATGGGACTCAGTGACATCTGGCGACTGAAACACCCACGACACAGACAATACACTCACACCTCAGCAGCGCACGGCTCGCAATCCCGAATAGACTTGATACTATTACCCAGTGCAGACTGCGGTGCCATATCACATATTGAAATAGTGTCAAGAGGCATATCTGATCACGCACCACTACGCATAGCTCTGGGTCAGGCCCGGCAGGCAAACCGACCCATGTGGAGATTAAATGCTTGGTACCTACAAGACAAAGAATTCGTAGAACAGCTACAAGAGGTACAAAATTAATATTTTGGCCTGAACCAGGGATCGGTGTCCTCGCCTGGCATTTTGTGGGCGGCAGGCAAGGCTGTCCTGAGAGGGTCAGCCAGAGGCCTGATAAGAACGCTAGAACGTCAAAAAACTCAATATATTGAATCATTAGAGAAACAAGCAACAGAGCTAGAACTAGCACAAGAAGAGAACCCAAACGAAAGGGGCGCAAGACAGCTGTCCCTGATACGAGAGGAAATCAGAGATCGGTCCCTAGAAGCAGCAAAAGCTCTCTGGCGAGCAAGCGCAGCCAGAATATATGGATGGGGGGACAAAACAGGGAAATTATTACACTGGCTGATCTCCCACCACAGAGCCTCAGCCATTATCTCCGAAATATGGGATGGAGAAAAGGGCAGAGTCGAGAAACGCCAGGATATAGCAGAGGCCCTTGCCCGATATTACAAAACATTGTTTAAGGCCTCAGATTCCGTCGACCTAGCCTATGGCCGTAGACTACTAGACACAATCCCCCTGCCCCGTCTTCCCCCTCCAGAAACGCAGATCCTAGACGAGCCTTTGCAAGAAGAAGAGATAAGCAGTGCCATCTCGGGACTGAGAGCTGGAAAAACCCCAGGTCCTGATGGCTTCCCAGCAGAATACTACAAGAAATACAGGAAGGAGCTAATGCCACATTTAATGGCCCTTTTCACAGAAGTAGAACAACAGGGGCGTTTCCCAAAAGGGCTAGATGAAGCCACCATAGTAGTGATTCCCAAATCTAACCCTCCATCACCACACTGTGCAGACTATAGACCGATCTCATTGATAAATTGCGAGGTCAAGATCCTAGCCAACATACACGCAACACGTCTCAAAAGAGTATTACCACAACTGATCCACGCAGACCAATGTGGGTTTATGACAGCCCGCAGCACCCGTCACTGTATTCGCCGCCTTCATGTGGCCCTCAATGAAAGACACAAACTACCCCGAGACTTAGCGCTGCTCTTTATTGACTTTGAGAAGGCTTTTGACTCCGTAGACTGGAACTTCCTATTCATGGTGCTACGGAGGGCGGGATTGGGACTGAGATTCTGTCAACTAACCCGAGCGTTATATGCGGACCCTTCGGCCCGAGTACAAATCAATGGAACCCTATCATCACTCTTTGAAGTCAGAAGGGGAACAAGACAGGGGTGTCCGCTATCCCCCCTTCTCTTTGACCTAACTATAGAACCCCTGGCCCAGATGTTCCGAACAGACCCGGAATACTGCGGCTGGAAATGGAAACACACTACAGAAGATAAAATAGCTCTATACGCAGACGACGTACTACTTTATATGGGCACCCCAAGCACATCTGGCCCACGCAGTCTCCAACTCCTTAAGAGCTTTGCAATAGCCTCAGGCCTGAAGATGAATCCAGCCAAATCGGCTTTGGTCCCTTTGGCACATACCCAAGACTGCTTTGACTGGCAGGACACAATACCCCTTCGCAGACTGAGCTTTAAATACCTGGGTGTCTGGGTAACCCTCCTACCAGAACTAACCTGGGCAAAGAACGTAGACTCGCTGTTAACACGAGTCAAGACAGACTTACAAAAATGGCAGACATTACCACTGAACATAATGGGGCGGACAGCCTTATATAAAATGATGATTCTACCCAGATTAACATATGCCTTTTAGAACTTCCCCCTCCCCATCCCACGTTCATGGTTTCGAACTCTAGAAACAGCGACACTACAATTCCTCTGGGGCGGGAACAGACACCGGGTAGCCACAAAATACTGCAAGAAGGGAACGCACGAGGGAGGCCTGGGGATGTCTGACCCATACCTATACTATTTGGCGACACAGATTTTAACAATACATGACTGGTTCAACGGAGGGTGGTCAGACCCAGCATACTAAATGGAACTGAACACTCTAGGCTTCCCACGCATCTTGGATGTGCTGTACAGTACACCTCTTCCCCAATGTATGGGTGAGACAACTAGAGCCGCCCTCCTGGCATGGCGGGCTGCACTGAGACACACCCAATGGAATGCAGTAATCACCCTACAGACCCCGCTGTGGAGAGGGAAATGGATGAACGCCACCGCCACACTGGAGGGATTCGCAGAATGGGATAAACTGGGGATTTCACTGGTGGGAGACATATGGAAGGGAGAAACGCTTAAATCCTTTCAGGAACTACAGACAGAGTTCCAACTATCCCGAACACAATTTTTTAAATACCTTCAACTCAGACATGCCATAGGAACGCAGCTCCCCAAGAACCCACTACCGGCATTTAACCCCCTTGAAGCCAAAACACTAATGGGAAACATGGGAGGGAAAGGGATATCACAACTCTATAGAATGCTGACTAACAATACACCAGGAGACACGAGCTCGATGAGGGCGGGGTGGGAGACCTGGATCGGGGCTTTAGAAGACTCAGACTGGGCAGAAGCTTTAGAAGCCCCCAAAACCCTAGCCATATCACCAAAACTACGCACCATACAATTTTACTACCTACACAAAGCATACTTGGCGCCCAAAAGGCTTTCACAGGCGGGAATATGGCCAAACAGCTGCTGCCCCCGCTGCGACATGGAACACTCAGACTTCTTCCATATGGTCTGGTCTTGTCCGACACTGCAGATCTACTGGGAAAAGGTGCTAAACGAACTAAACAAGACAATAGGGACGAAACTCCAACTCTCCGCCTCCATGGTACTACTGGGAATCATGGAGGAGAGATTAAGATCACGAACCAACCGAGCGTTCATCGGGACGGCTCTGCTGGTGGCCAAAAGAGACATAGCCGCTGCGTGGACTTCGCCTGCCGGCCCATCCCTGCAGAAATGGAGAAAGGTTGTAGACTGGTGCGCAATCCAAGAGAAACAAATATACGAATCGAGAGGATGTCCCCGGAAATATGGGAAAATATGGGGCCCATGGCTCGGAACATTGTCATAGATTAGATCGAACCGCCCTCCTCCTCCTCATTGAGCGTGATCAAGGAACTACCTATGCCTTCCCCCGAAAGGAAAAGAAAAACATGTACACAGTAAATGTATTACAATTGAATTGTTCGGTTATACCTGTGCTAAAAGGTTGTTGCCATAATTCTTTGAAAACAATAAAATGTGGTTATAAAAAAAAAAGAAAAGTGAGGGATGAGGTGCAGCCTTGCAGGAAAGGCAGTTACTTATGAAAGAGACCATAGAAAGTGCAGTGACTCGGGGTGATCAAATGGAGGCAAGGTGCACTGCATTAGCAGTACGAGTAGCAAAACAGAAGAGTAGGCAGAAGCCTAAAATGCCCTCAACTGTGCAAGTGAGGGCACTGGTGCGCAAAAAAAATTGGGATCCATATACTTGGGAGGATGAGGTGGAAGTACGTGTAACAGAACTAGGTGGAGTTGAAAGTGGAGAAGGACGTGTAGGTGAAATTGAAGGTGAAAAGGGAGTGAATGGTGGGCAAATACAGAATTCTCGTTTGGTAAGAGATTATACGCAGAGTGAGTTGTTGGAGATAACCCGTATGTTTAGGCAGATGCCGGCAGAGCCTTTGTTTAAATGGTTGGTGAGATCGGGGGACACTGGAGCAAAAGATGCATTACAGAATCCTTTTACGTTAGGTCCCATCACAGAAGGAGACCCGTTTGAGCTGGAAATGATAGTACAGGATTATGTAGATGATGTAGTGATGTGGAACCTATGGCAGAGGCAGGAAAAAAAGAGGGTGCCACAAGATTGGGCCTTAGTGGAAACAGAATGCATGGGCACAGCAACGACAAATTCCAGTCACTAAAGAACAAGTGCAAAAAGCAGTAAAGGAGTACCCCACATGCAACCAGATTAGACAAATGCCCTTGCAAAAGAAGCCTAGTGGCCATATCAGAAGAGGAACTGCTGCTACTACGGTGTGGCAATTGGACTATATCGGGCCGCTACCAAAAGAAGGAGGAAAAAGCTACGTATTGACCATGGTGGACACCTACTCTGCCCTTATGTTGGGTATGCCCTGTAAGTCTGCAGACCAAAAGTCCACTTTGCCAGGGCTAAACTACCTGATAAAACATTATGGGGCACCTGTTGAGATCCAAACAGATAGGGGCACACACTTTTCAGGGAAAACAGTGCCGGGCTGGGCGCAGGAACAGGGAATTTGGTGGATTTTGCACCTTAGTTATTATCCACAAGCTGTAGGCATGATTGAGAGATATAACGGATTGTTGAAAGAACAGCTAAAAAAAGTTATCAGCACATGACAGGCTTGCGCAATTGATTTGTGAACAAGCGTAGACCCCACACATTGAAGAAACATCTGCCACCCCCGATAATACCCAGAGAGGTGAGGGAGGATTTGGAAGCACAGGAAGAAAAGTATGGGTGAACTATCCAGGGAAAAAGCCAGAGGCAGGAGAGATATTGAGTCAAGGGGTGGGGAGTACGTATATTGTACTTTTAAAGAACTCTAATGTATCTGTATTTGTACCTGCAGTGAGACTTACCCCACAGTCGTAAATGATGACATCTGCATCGATGACGTAGTTCCTGATTATAACCGGAAAAAGTGTATGGGTCCGACCGAATATAGCAGAGAATGCCGTTACGGACCTTCATGTCACTTGTGCACCTCAAGCCGCTAACGTAACTGATGAGCAGGGAAATGTTTCACTTTGCAACGTGGAGGTACCTGGAGGCAAGTGGATGGCTGCCAAAGCTGTGACCTGAAAGGTAACTGGACAGCAAATCCGACATGCCAACGGACTGAACGAGGTGCATGGGACGCCAGCAACTGTACAGGCTTTGAGTTATATGCTAAACATGATATGTAAATATGGTGATACCAGGACACATGGTGGTCGTTACAATGAACAATGAAACCAAAGGAGTTCGATACTCCAAACCACCAGCTTTCATGTTTTATGTAACCGAAAGACGCATGGTTAGCAACTTAAGCAACGTTTCTATAGTTCGATATAGAATAGGATGTAAGCAAGCTCTGCATGCAAGCATAATTAATCGTATTGTGTTACAGATAAATATTGCCAAGGGGAATGTATCAAAGTATGATCCATTATGTGCACCATGGACACCACAGTTATGGCCCTTGCCAAAGTTACGCATTAGAAGAGATCTAGGGGGTCATTCTGACCTCGGCGGTAAAAGGCGCCTACCGCCGGTCAGAAATCCTCCATAATCCCGCCGCGGTCGCGGAAACCCGCCACGGTCATTCTGACCCGCAGAAGGCAAACCTCCGAAAATCCGACCGCCACAACAGACCGCCAGACCAGCGGTCGGCGGAAAGGTGGAGGTGACCAAACCTCCACCGCCACGCCAACAGAAATACGCCCATCCCATTACGACCCACGAATCCACGCGGCGGTCATTCAAACGCGGTATTCCATTGGCGGGACACACCGGCGCGGTCAGAATACCCACCAACGAACAAAACTCACCCACATTGGACGATTTGAATCCCACACACCTGATACACATACACACACCACTCCCACACACACAATACAATATAAAACACCCACCCACATCACCCACAAACCCCTACGCTTACAAAATCGTAAAGAAGGCAAGAGAGAGACACCAGCATCCAAAACATAACAGCCACAGCCACTCAACACCATCACCCACACACTATCCACCCACAAAACAACACACACCACCACACTCAACTCACTTAAATACACATACTCCACCCCACACATCATACACACCACCCCATGGCACCCCAAAGACAACCCCGCTTCACAGACGAAGAACTCAGGGTTATGGTGGAGGAAATCGTTCGTGTAGAGCCCCAGCTGTTCGGCACACAGGTCCAATACACCAGCATTGCCCGGAGGACGGAGCTATGGCAGAGGATTGTCGACAGGGTGAACGCAGTGGGACAGCACCCCAGAAATCGGGAAGACATCAGGAAACGATGGAACGACCTACGGGGGAAGGTGCGTTCCATGGTATCCAGGCACAACATCGCCCTGCAGAAGACTGGCGGAGGACCCCCACCTCAACCCCCACAATTCACATCATGGGAGGAGGAAGTCTTGAACATCCTGCATCCTGACGGCCTCGCAGGAGTCGGCGGAGGAATGGATACTGGTAAGTTGAAGCTTCAATACTGCTTCCCCCCCACCTGCATGCCAAATCAGACCCCAACCCTCACCCCCATCCTCGAACCCCACCCTCACCCCCACCCCCATCCTCACCCCCACCCTCACCCCCACCACCATCCTCACCCCCACCCTCACCCCCACCACCATCCTCACCCCCACCACCATCCTCACCCCCACCCCCAGCACACCTATTCCCCGCCAATGTCTCACCATCACAACCCACACATCCCAAAACCTAGGCCTGCATGCGTCCACTAAGCATGGACACCCATCACCAAAGCATGCCCAATGCATATACACATCCCCCCCACAAGCCACCCTCACCAAAGCCCCCACACACGAATGCCAGCACTTGGGGACACGGGAACCCACAGATACACCCATATGCCACACATTGAAACTATAACCATACCTCTATACCCCTGCAGGACCCGACCGTCAACACACCGCGGCGGAGGGGCCAGAATTATCCACACCCCCCACCCAAGAGGCCGTCAGCGATGACAGCAGCTCTGTCGATCTGGACACCGATGACCAGCCCGGACCATCGGGGACCTCTGGACAGTCGGTTCCCCTCACACAGGCACAGGCCACTATAGACCCTAACCCCTCTGGGAACACCAGCACAGCTCCCACCCAGCGGGCCCATGCCTCTGTCTCCAGGGCGCGTCAATCTGCGGTGTGTCTACCACTACAGGGCACCCAGGATAACCCACCACCCCAACAACAACAGGGACCTGGGGGCAGTGGTAGTGGGCACACCGGCCAGGGGGCAGAGGCCCAGGGAAACAGGGCAACTCGGCGGGCAGCTGTGCGACAGGGGGGGGAGGAGAGGCCCAGGGAACCCACTCTCCACGAGGTCCTCACCACCATCATGGGAGCATACAACCGCTCCCAGGAGACGATGGCGACGGTACTGGCCCGGTTCCAGGAGATCCAGGTGCTGCAGGAGGAACACTATCGGGGGTACAGGGAGGACATCCGAGCCATCAACACTACCCTGGTTACCATGGTAGGGCTGCTGCAGGACCTCGTAAACAGCAGGGCGGACACTGAACAACACCCAAGGGCCCCTGCCACTAGCCGGGACCAAGAACAGCCATCCACCTCCGCCGGCGCTAGTGGACAGGAGGCCCCCGCACAGCAGCAGCCCACCAGACCCCCACCTCCTGCAGGAGAAGAACCACCCCGCAAGAGGGCCCTGAGATCTCGCAAGACAGAGTAGGATGTCAAGACCCCCGCCAGCAATGGATACCACCTGATGTCATCCCACTGTCCCACATTGTCACCCTGTCCATCCTCGAACTGCCCATGCTCCATCTCTCCACAGGCCTCTGGACAATGCACCTGTGTGACTGTTACTCTGGACTCTGCCATGGACATTCCTTCACCATAGCCCCCACCCACTTGAAACCACCCATCCCATTTTGAGCACTTCAATAAACACCTATTTTGCACCAAAATATCAGGAGTCTGGCTGTGATTTCAATAGATTGTAATTGACATGACAGTGCAAATATGTCCTTGTACATGGTGAAGTCAACAAACAGCTGCCACAAAGCTGTAGTCCATGGGGAAACGAAGCACAGGACTCGTAGTGGGGACCCCAGATCTGAAATAGGGAGGGAAAAGCCAAAACTCAGTCATCATACACTGGGGCAAATAGACAGGCAGCAGAGATGCTGCAGAGTAGTTAACTTTTACTAAATTATCTTTGAAATGTTACCTGTGTCCTATTGGAAGTACTGTTCAATGATTCTGTCCCTGTTGTCTGTTTCAGCCCCGTCGTCTTCCTCCTCGTCACTCTCCTCAGGTTCCACCGCTGCCACAACACCACCGTCTCGACCATCCTCCTGCAGGAAAGGCACCTGGCGGCGCAAAGCCAGGTTGTGAAGCATGCAGCAGGCCACGATGATGTGACACACCTTCTTAGGTGAGTACATTAGGGATCCACCTGTCATATGCAGGCACCTAAACCTGGCCTTTAGGAGGCCAAAGGTGCGTTCGATCACCCTCCTAGTACGCCCATGGGCCTCATTGTACCGTTCCTCTGCCCTGGTCCGGGGATTCCAAACTGGGGTCAGTAGCCACGACAGGTTGGGGTACCCAGAGTCCCCCACTAGCCATACACGGTGTCTCTGTAGCTGTTCCATCACGTAAGGGATGCTGCTATTCCGCATGATGTAGGCGTCATGCACTGACCCTGGGAATTTGGCATTTACATGCGAGATGTACTGGTCAGCCAAACACACCACCTGGATGTTCATTGAATGGTAACTTTTTCTGTTCCTGTACACCTGCTCCCTGTCTCTTGGGGGAACCAAAGCCACATGGGTCCCATCAATGGCACCAATTACGTTGGGAATATGTCCAAGGGCGTAGAAATCACCCTTCACTGTAGCCAGTTCGCCCACCTCAGGGAAAATGATGTAGTTCCTCACGGATTTCATCAGGGCAGACAACACTCTGGATAACACCTTTGAAAACATGGGCTGAGACATCCCAGAAGCAATTCCCACGGTTGTCTGAAATGACCCACTTGCCAAGAAATGGAGTACTGACATGACCTGCACCAGAGGGGGAATCCCTGTGGGTTGGCGGATGGGGGACATCAGGTCGGGCTCCAGCCGGGCACACAGTTCATGGATAGTGGCACGGTTAAGACGGTAGGTCAGGATAATGTGGCGTTCTTCCATTGTCGACAGGTCCACCAGCGGTCGGTACACGGGAGGATTCATCCGTCTCCTCGCCCAACCCAGCGGACGGTGCCTAGGAAGGACAACATGGAGCACACAGTCAGGCAACCCACAGGTACGTACTCACAGCTAGCACAGTATACGATTCTCTATGCAGTGAATGGCGTGTATGAGTGGCTATGCAAGGCCTAGGCCTGTGTGACGCAGTTGAAATTGAGCCATGTGGGCCCTGGAAATGGCGGCTGCCTGACCTGTGAAGTGTGACAATGGGATGTGAGGTCAATGCGCTGGCGTGGCACACCGCGGCGGGCGGCGGGCCAAGACCGCGGCGCGAAGCCGCATTGGTTAACATTGAAGCCTATGGGTTTCAGGAGCCAATGGCGAAGGGCGCCGGCGGTGGCGGGACGCACCGCCGCGGTACGCACCGCCGCGGACGTGACCGCCATTTTCTATCTACTTATCCACTTGCGACTTGAACTTTCACAGGAGAGGACCTATACTGCAAGTGTTGCTGTGACCTCGGTCTGGAAGGGACAATGGCTGCTGCGACTGGGGAAAGGGCCCCTGCCTTCACTGGAGAGGAGTTGGAGAAACTTGTGGATGGGGTCCTCCCCCAGTATGCGCAACTCTACGGTCCTCCAGACCAACAAGTGAGTTTAATTCTATCTGGATTTGGGGCCACTGGCTGGCTTGGGGGCCTGGCGGGGATGGGGTGCATGTTGGGGCTGGAGGGGGGCCTGGCGGGGATGGGGGGCATGTTGGGGCTGGCGGGGGGCCTGGCGGGGATGGGGTGCATGTTGGGGCTGGCGGGGGGCCTGGCGGGGGCCTGGCGGGGATGGGGGGCATGTTGGGCATGGCGGGGGGCCTGGCGGGGATGGGGGGCATGTTGGGGCTGGCGGGGGGCCTGGCGGGGATGGGGTGCATGTTGGGGCTGGCGGGGGGCCTGGCGGGGATGGGGGGCATGTTGGGCATGGCGGGGGGCCTGGCGGGGATGGGGGGCATGTTGGGGCTGGCGGGGGGCCTGGCGGGGATGGGGTGCATGTTGGGGCTGGCGGGGGGCCTGGCGGGGATGGGGGGCATGTTGGGCATGGCGGGGGGCCTGGCGGGGATGGGGGGCATGTTGGGGCTGGCGGGGGGCCTGGCGGGGATGGGGTGCATGTTGGGGCTGGCGGGGGGCCTGGCGGGGGGCCTGGCGGGGATGGGGGGCATGTTGGGCATGGCGGGGGGCCTGGCGGGGGCCTGGCGGGGATGGGGGGCATGTTGGGCATGGCGGGGGGCCTGGCGGGGGCCTGGCGGGGATGGGGGGCATGTTGGGCATGGCGGGGGGCCTGGCGGGGATGGGGGGCATGTTGGGGCTGGCGGGGGGCCTGGCGGGGATGGGGTGCATGTTGGGGCTGGCGGGGGGCCTGGCGGGGATGGGGGGCATGTTGGGCATGGCGGGGGGCCTGGCGGGGATGGGGGGCATGTTGGGGCTGGCGGGGGGCCTGGCGGGGATGGGGTGCATGTTGGGGCTGGCGGGGGGCCTGGCGGGGATGGGGGGCATGTTGGGCATGGCGGGGGGCCTGGCGGGGATGGGGGGCATGTTGGGGCTGGCGGGGGGCCTGGCGGGGATGGGGTGCATGTTGGGCATGGCGGGGGGCCTGGCGGGGGGCCTGGCGGGGATGGTGGGCGTTGGGCCACTGGAAAGGAAAATGCTGAGTAACTTGAACGTGGTATTTCTCCCTCCCTGTACGTGTCACATAGGTCCGCGCCCATGAGAAGATTGGGATTTGGCGTGCCATCGCCAAGGAAGTCCGGGGCCTGGGGGTCCACCATCGACGGGGCACCCACTGCCGCAAGAGGTGGGAGGACATCCGCCGCGGGACCAAGAAGACCGCCGAGTCTCTGCTGGGGATGGCCTCCCAACGTAGGCGGGGTGCCTGCCGTCAACTGAGCCCCCTGATGTTCCGGATCCTGGCGGTGGCCTACCCTGATTTGGATGGGCGCGTGAGGGCAGCACAGCAGACACAAGGGGGTGAGTAGAAGCATCATCTACTCTGTTGTCGTGCAGTGGAGGTGTCTGGGTGGGGGAGGAGGGCTGTGGGTCCCCCTAGGCCAGGGCGATATCTGTAGGCTGGGCACCCCCGTAAGCCCCTGTGTCCCCAGCCACCACCCTCAGTAGTGTGTCAGTACAGCCATCCCTGGGCCGTGTCATCCATGGGTGCAGTTGACAACTCTAGGCGTGTAGGGCATGTTCCACGGAATGCGTAGCGGACCCCAAGTGCGCAACTTAGTGCAGGGGGCATCTGTGTCTGTCATGTCCGCTAACTGTACCGGAGATCCATGTACTCAATATCCCTTTATTTCTCTCTCCCCCCCCCCTTTTTGTTTGTCTTTCTGTGCTTGTGTGCATCAGCATCATCAGGCGGAGGAGAAGTGGCATCGGGGCAGGAGGGAGCTGCATCTCACATGGCCCAGGAGGGCCATGCCACAGAGTCAGACTGGACCAGTGAGACGGAGGGCGAGGGGAGCTCCACGACGGGGACGACTGGAGCCTGCAGCGACACGGACACGTCCTCGGAAGGGGGCTCCCTTGCGGGGGTGGCACCATCCGTGCCCCCCGCCATTACAGGTACAGCCGCCACCCAGCGCACCATCTCCGCCCTCCCAGCAGCCCCTCCGCGTTCGCCCCGTGCCCGCTCTGCCAGGAAGCCGGGCATCTCCTTCGCCCCAGGCACCTCAGGCCCTGCCCCTGTTACCCCCGCTGCCCTCAGTGAGGAGGTCATTGACCTCCTCCGAACGCTCATTGTTGGGCAGACTACCCTTTTGAATGCCATCCAGGGGGTGGAGAGGGAGGTTCATCGCAGCAATGCGTACCTGGAGGGCATTCATTCGGGTCAGGCTGCCCATCAGCGATCGTTCCAGGCTCTGGCCTCAGCACTGACGGCAGCCATTGTCCCTGTCTCCTGCCTGCCTCTACTAACTCCCTCCTCCCAGTCTCCTGTTCCTCTGCCTGTCCCACCCACACCATCAGACCAGCCTGCACACACCTCAACACCCAAGAGAAGCTCATCCAAACATAAGCACCACAGATCACCCAGACATTCACACACGCAACATTCCGATGCAGACATGCCAACAGTCACTACCACCTCTGTGACCCCCACCTCCTCGTCTCCCTCCTCCCTCCCTGTGACGTCTACACTCACACCTCCATTCACCTCACCATCAGCCAGTGTTTCCATCACCAGCACACCCTCCACTCCAGTCCGCACACGTGCAGTCACCATCCCCACTGCCATTTACACGTCCCCTGTGTCCTCTCCCACTGTGTCTGTCACCCCCTCTTCCACACCACACAAACGCAGCCACCCACCCACCCAACAGCCATCCACCTCACGACAGCCTATCCCTCCTGCACCTGCACCCAAAGACAGCAAACGTGACTCACCTACAACCACATCCTCTCCCTCCACTCCCATTCCCACTGTACCTACCACTCTCCATTGTCCCAAGAAGCTCTTCCTCGCCACTACTAACTTCTTTCCTGACCCTGAGCCCCCCCCTCCTTCTCGTCGGGGTAAGAAGAGCACCTCAGCCACCACCAGCCCTGCAGCCCCCTTGACAAGGGTGCAGGGGTATTGGAGCCCGCCAGCCCGCATGTCTGGATCTTCACCCAGCAGCAAGGGGACAGCCAGCCCACCCCCTGGGAAGAGGAGCAGAAGGCGGAAGGGGCGCCGCAGGAGCCCGCCTTCTACATCCCCCCCGGACACCACCCAGAGACAGTCACCAGCCACAGCTCCAAAGGGAGGCAAGGGCCACAGGCCGACGACTAAGGAGGGCAAGGGCAGCAAGTTGGAGAGGTCAGGCAGCAGGCCTGCTGCCCAGGAGGAGCCCACAACCCCCATAGCCGCTGCCCCGGGAGAGCCCACCACCCCCATAGCCGCTGCCCAGGGAGGACCCAGCCCAGCTGGCCAGGAGGGCCCCACCACCCACAGCCCAGGTGGGCAGTGAAGGAGCACCATCCCCGCTGCCCAGGAGGGCACCACCAGGCAATTAGCAGTTGGCCATAGACCGTCCGCCGTCTCAAGAACCGCTGAACTGGGCCCCGCCGTCTCAAGAACCGCTGAACTGGGCCCCGCCGTCTCAAGAACCGCTGAACTGGGCCCCGCCGTCTCAAGAACCGCTGAACTGGGCCCCGCCGTCTCAAGAACCGCTGAACTGGGCCCCGCCGTCTCAAGAACCGCTGAACTGGGCCCTTCAAGGCAAGAACCGCTGAACTGGGCCCTTCAAGGCAAGAACCGCTGGCCCTTTGGCAGACGTGGCAGGGCAGGATCTATCTCGGGCAGGGCTGCAGGATGTCCTCTGGCCAACTTGCCTCCTCCAGTGGCAGTGGGGTCTGTTATGGACTGTTTGGACTGTGGCTTTGCTCTCCCCAGGATGGCCCAGTGGGCAGGCCACCCACTGTATGGACTGTATGGACTGTGGCTTTGCTCTCCCCAGGATGGCCCAGTGGGCAGGCCACCCACTGTATGGACTGTATGGACTGTGGCTTTGCTCTCCCCAGGATGGCCCAGTGGGCAGGCCACCCACTGTATGGACTGTTTGGACTGTGGCTTTGCTCTCCCCAGGATGGCCCAGTGGGCAGGCCACCCACTGTATGGACTGTATGGACTGTGGCTTTGCTCTCCCCAGGATGGCCCAGTGGGCAGGCCACCCACTGTATGGACTGTATGGACTGTGGCTTTGCTCTCCCCAGGATGGCCCAGTGGGCAGGCCACCCACTGTATGGACTGTATGGACTGTGGCTTTGCTCTCCCCAGGATGGCCCAGTGGGCAGGCCACCCACTGTATGGACTGTTTGGACTGTGGCTTTGCTCTCCCCAGGATGGCCCAGTGGGCAGGCCACCCACTGTATGGACTGTTTGGACTGTGGCTTTGCTCTCCCCAGGATGGCCCAGTGGGCAGGCCACCCACTGTATGGACAGAGCCCAGTGGGCAGGCCACCCACTGTATGGACTGTATGAACTGTGGCTTTGCTCTCCCCAGGATGGCCCAGTGGGCAGGCCACCCACTGTATGGACTGTTTGGACTGTGGCTTTGCTCTCCCCAGGATGGCCCAGTGGGCAGGCCACCCACTGTATGGACTGTTTGGACTGTGGCTTTGCTCTCCCCAGGATGGCCCAGTGGGCAGGCCACCCACTGTATGGACAGAGCCCAGTGGGCAGGCCACCCACTGTATGGACTGTATGGACTGTGGCTTTGCTCTCCCCAGGATGGCCCAGTGGGCAGGCCACCCACTGTATGGACTGTTTGGACTGTGGCTTTGCTCTCCCCAGGATGGCCCAGTGGTCATGGAGTCCCCTCGTGGATCTGGCGTCGTGTACTCAAGTGGCTGAGGTGCCCCCCCTTCCCTTCCCCCTGAGGTGCCTGTCCTATTTTCTTTCTGATGCCCCTGCAGTGTTCTCTCCGTGGAGTTCTTGTCGTGGGACTGGGCCTTGCCCCTTTGCACAGGACCCCTGTGATCCACGGACAGTGGTTGGACTACATTTAGTAGCTGTATATATTTTGTACATAGTTTATTTCAATATATCTGGCCGTTTATGATCTCTTCTTTTGGTCTTTGCATTATTTCGGAGGGGGGTGGTTTGTGGGTTGTGACAGTGATCTGTGGGAATGCATTGATGTGTGTGTTGTAGTGGGTGTGGGTGGGTGGGTGTGTGCCGGTAATCTTTTCCCTCCCCTGTGTCGTAGGTGCAGTACTCACCGATGTCTTCCGCGCCGCCGGGCGTGCTCCTGGTATATGAGGAGGAATAGGAGTGCGGGGATGACCTGCAACTCTGGCTCCATACTGCCGGAATCTCCCGTGGAGTGCGTAGAGGTGAGCGTTTTCCCGTTCGTAGTCTGTTTCCGCCGTGTTCTTATCGGCGGTGCTCCCGCCCCGGAAAAGGTGGCAGATTGGTGGGTCGTAATAGGGTGGGCGGTACTTTGTCTGCCGCCGGGCTGTTGGCGGGAACCGCCGCGCTGTTTGTTTGTACCGCTGTGGCGGTCGGAGTGTTAAGTTGGCGGGCTGTGTTGGCGGTTCCCGCCAGGGTCAGAATGCCATTTTTAATACCGCCGGTCTGTTCGCGGTCCGACCGCCGCCTCTCCGCCGACCGCCAGGGTCAGAATGAGGGCCCTAGTGTCCTTGATAGCTGGGGCCACCGGAATCGGGGCAGGGGCCCTGAATTCTTTTGATGTTGAAGCCATTAGGAATAAGCTATTTTCTACAGGATATAGTACAGGAGAGGCCAGAAAAAAATTCTCAATGGGGGCCCACACACTCACAAGAAGTATGGAAAGTCCTGCGTGGGTTGTATCCCAATTGGCAATGGCATAATTTCACTTAAGAACAATTTGAAAAAAGAAAAAAAAAGTTTTTAAAACACACAAGCAGTGTCCAAGGGCATCCAGTGCATACTATGGCAAAGCATTGTTAATCAACAGTATGTAGACTTTAAAGCAGAATGGGGACAGTTTCAGGGTGAATATTGGAGACAACAATTGCATTTGCCTGAAGAAATATGGGTAAAGCCCATACAGTTTCACTCTGAGGAAGAAATGTGTTATGCTCTTTTTGATATAGCAAGAAGTGATCTTCCTCCTGACAGATGGTGCCCCTTTATATTGCTCCCCGTACTGATAAGTAAAAGAATGGTGGATACCTCACACTGACAAAAAGTGGATTGATTAAACAAATCACACTGTAGATCCCACTAGATGTGCAGATTGGTCTAAGTGGTGGGTATGTACCCACACTGGCGGGTGCTAGATCCATTTCTTCACACAATACCAGTAGAATGTGAATGGTTACCTCATCCTATTGAATGGCACAGACTTATATCAGATAGGGACGGAGAGCATATGTTATGTCATTATTCATCCCTTACTTATTAACAGATTTATACAAACCACCGGAGAACAAGTAATGTGTATGCGCAATATTACCAGCATTATTGACATAAGCACTCACATCTTGTACCGACCGACTAAGTTCACCATAACCACATTACAGACGCAAATGCGTGCGCAGTTAGAGTGGAACATCTCGCTTGTTGTTAAGCTACCCAGATTAGAGGCAATCAGGCACTACGCACAAGTTACCTTTGCTAAATTTGATATGGCAGCTAAATACACCAAGGATAGAGCCATACTAATGACCATAAACGCTAAACAGCTTATACACACTGCTTCATGCATCCAGCAAATTCATTGGTATGACATCTTCTTAGGCTGGGCACTAGGAGCTATGAAGACGCTAAATATAGTGTTACAACAGCTAATTTGGTTATTGATTGTTTGTGTTACGCTAATGACTATGCTTTGTAGACTATATGTATGCACAAAACAGCTTCATACTAAGATGCAGGTGCTTAGAATAACGCTGACAGTATTAGTAGCAACCTAGCTAGCGGAATGTCAAAGTAAATGATATCCGTTTCGCATGCATCACGCTCATCTAAGGGGTGGAGTGATCAGTATAGGGAAAGGTGCGGAAGACATTGTGACGCGAAGGGTTAATTAGTTTGAGCAGTGTAAATGAGCGTGATGCCTGCTGAAACCCCCTGAACAACGTGGAAAAGTTCATGATATTATTTTCAAGCTTGTTTGTGTAGAAGAGTCCGTCTCAACCTTGAGAACGAGAGTACAGGGAGAAGATGGAATGAAAACAAAGGCTGGGGAAGGGCAGAGCAGCCAAGTGCTGATAACATAGCTAGAAAATGCCAGAAAGAGATAGAATCCAAGCTTCGAGTTATTTAAGCACTGAAGTGTGGGTGAGGGGCTTGAAGCTCGCAGATGGATTTGTGAAAGCTGCCATGGCCCAGCGCTGCCTCCCTGTTTTGCTGACCGTGATGCTTGAGGGGGAGAGAGGTCCAAGCAGGCGGTAGAGGGCTTCCCAGCATTTCGTGGACTAAGTTAAGTTCCACACAGGGATGAAAGGCCTTTGTTTCTCTGCTCTATTATTATGATTGATTATTTATGCTTACACAGTGTTTATAACCTGAAGTATTCAGCTCGTTTATATTTTGCTTTCTAAACATCGTAGTGTGAGCCTGCTGCAGTAACTGAAACATGCATTTTGGTGTGAAGTAAATCTAAGCTTATCTGAAGTATTCAGCTCGTTTATATTTTGCTTCCTGAACATCGTAGTGTGAGCCTGCTGCAATAATTGAAACATGCATTTTGGTGTGCAGCTATTCTTATTCTGTCAATGAACTCTTTGCTCATATGTAGACAAAGATGCTCTTTGTAGTGTACTTATATATAAATAGATGTTTTTCATTGCTATTCTTATTCCACTATTGTTGATGTGCTAAATGCCTACATTTACCTGAAATTCTAGTAAAGCTAAATTGTATTCATAATTGGCGTGTGGTCCTTCATAGAGCGTCCTTAATGACTTATACTGAACAGGTGTCAACCAGTCACCTGGATAAGACAGCGGTCATCTCAACACTACAAAGGAGGGTCTCACAAAGCCAGTGGTCAACTCAACGAGTTGAGCAATGCAGGACGGAGTGCTGGGGACCTGGGCTATGCTGTGCACGAAGGATTCCTTGCAAAAGTGGAGAGAAGCCCTAGCAGCTGCAGGTCACGCAGTACACAGGATTACTGTCTGGCGTGGGGAGGCAAGGACTTACCTCCACCAAATGTGGACAAAAGGACCACTGGACTGTCGGGTCACTTGGATCCAGCTCCAGTGTTCCAGGGACCACGCTCATCAAGATGAGAGGGGACCCAGAGGACCAGTGAAGCAGAAGTTTGGTGCCTGCAGTAGCAGGGGGAAGATTCCGTCGACCCACAGGAGATTTCTTCTTGGCTTCCAGTGCGAGGTCAAGGCAGACAGCCCTCAGAGCATGCACCACTAGGAAGCAGTCGAGAAAGCCGGAAGGATTAGGCGCTACAATGTTGCTGGTAGTCTTCTTGTTACTTTGTTCTGGTTTGCAGGCGTCCTGGAGCAGTCAGCTGTCGATCCTTGGCAGAAGTCAAAGAGAGAGATGTAGATGAACTCTGTTGAGCTCTTGCACTCGTTATCTGAAGAGAAACCCGCAGAAGAGACCCTAAATAGCCCTCAGAGGAGAATTGGCCACCTAACTAGGTAAGCACCTATCAGGAGGAGTCTCTGACGTCACCTGCTGGCACTGGTCATTCAGAGGCCTCCATTGTGCCCTCACACCTCTGCTTTCAAGATGGCAGAGGTCTGAGACACACCAGAGGAGCTCTGGGCACCACCCCTGGGGTGGTGATAGACAGGGGAGTGGTCACTCCCCTTTCCTTTGTCCAGTTTCGCACCAGAGCAGGGGCTGGGGATCCCTGAACTGATGTGGACTGGCTTATGCAAGGAGGGCACCATCTGTGCCCTTCAAAGCATTTCCGGAGGCTAGGGGAGGCTACTCCTCCTCAGACCTTAACACCTATTTCCAAAGAGAGAGGGTGTAACACCCTCTATCAGGGGAAATTCTTTGTTCTGCCTTCCTGGGACTGGGCTGCCTAGACCCCAGGAGGGCAAAAACCTGTCTGTGGGTTGGCAGCAGCGGTAGCTGCAGTGAAAACCCCAGAGAGCTGGTTTGGCAGTACCCAGGGTCCATGCTGGAGCCCCGGGGATGCATGGGATTAGCACCCCAATACCAGATTTGGCATGGGGGGACAATTAAATGATCTTAGACATGTTATATGGCCATATTCGGAGTTACCATTGTGAAGCTACAAATAGGTATTGACCTATATGTAGTGCACACGTGTAATGGTGTCCTCGCACTCACAAAGTCCTGGGAAAATGCCCTAAACAATGTGGGGGCACCTTGGCTAGTGCCACGGTGCCCTCACACTTAGTAACTTTGCACCTAACCTTCACTAAGTGAGGGTTAGACATATAGGTGACTTATAAGTTACTTAAGTGCAGTGTAAAATGGCTGTGAAATAACGTGGACGTTATTTCTCTCAGGCTGCAGTGGCAGTTCTGTGTAATATTGGTCTGAGCTCCCTATGGGTGGCAAAAGAAATGCTGCCGCCCATAGGGATCTCCTAGAACCCCAATACCCTGGGTACCTAGGTATATACTAGGGAATTATAAGGGTGTTCCAGTGTGCCAATCAGAATATGTAAACATGGTCACTAACCTGCAGTGACAATTTTAAAAGCAGAGAGAGCATAAGCATTGAGGTTCTGGTTAGCAGAGCCTCTGTAATACAGTTAGGCACCACACAGGGAACACATTTAGGCCACAAACTATGAGCACTGGGGTCCTGGCTAGCAGGATCCCAGTGAGACAGGCAAAAACAAACTGACACACAAGTAAAAATGGGGGTAACATGACAGGCAAGATGGTACTTTCCTACAGTTGACCATGGGTTACCTGATATGTCATTGTGGGCCATGAGCAGGGTAGTGGGTTACTCTGCAGATAGAAATATGCGTGTGTAGTCATGTCCTTGTGCATATTGGCTTGTGTGTGTCGCATTTGGGGAGTATTGACAAATAGAAAAGTCCTAGCTTAATGTCACTGATATTTATGTAACTCAACCATTTCTGTTGAAATTTGTGATCATGATCTCTTGATTTGTCTTTTGCATTTATGCAGATCAATGCCCCTCAAAAAAAGGCACTGCAAGAGCCATAGCCTGGAAGGTGTGGATCCTGTGGTCCACAGCCAGCAGTTATGTTAAAATCACATGTGTTTAGGTACAAGCATTCATCCACAGACAGACATCTGAGTCTGCATGACTATCATGGAGACAATGATGTAGCTTCCCATTGGGCAACAGGTTGAGGGCCTTTAACAAGTACTTGCAGATCTCAGGGCCTCTCCAACATCCAAGGGACTAATGATGTCTACTGGTACACTCATAGTATGTCATTATAAGGGGTGAAAGACATGAGCGGTGATTACCTTGGGGCTTGCTGATTCATTGTGTTGTGGATTTTGGGGGACATCTCTCCCCGACATATTGCATATGATGTCTACAGTATTCATTACAATGCCACATGTGTGGCTATCAGAGCAACCTTAGTACTACCTCCATGACTCTATGAGACAAATATCACTTGGTGAAGTGTGCAGGTTTCCAAGGTGAAATGAGTATTTCCATGTCACCTTCTCCAGGCTATTCTACTTTTGTCATCAACATGACAGGATTTTGGAGCATCATTTCCTATTGTTGGGTCATCATGTATGTTACAAACAGATGCGTGTACGACCTTTTGTGGGATCTGTGCATGTGGCATTGGCATACTATGGTGTGACAACATGTAAGTGAGGTCTGCTCCATGGGGCAAAGTTTTGGGGGTGATAAGGTCTCCTACTTGTTGAATGGTTACTGTGATTGCACAACTTCAGCCATGCAATTGTAGTTGTCTGAGATCATTATTTTCCTGTGGGCAACTGTTGTCAGTTTAGATGGCATGCACATATGTGTTATGGGACATGTCTGGGCCACAGGTGGAGTTTGTTGCTGGGGCCTACTTGAGATCATGGTACTGTTTGCTAATCAAAGCTGTTGTTCAAGTGTGATAATGGACATGTGATGACCCTATTTCTCTTTGTATTTGCAGGATCAGATCTGGCAAATGAAGGAGACAGGGCTCAGTCGACTGTGGAAGCATCTGGCCACGGGACCTCAGCGCAATGCACCACCACCACAGAGGGACCCAGTAGCCCAGAGGGCAAGGAGAATGCCAAGGGGAGACCAGAACATCCTCTTCATCACTGGATTCTTCCTCCAAGGGACAATCCCTAGTGGTGGCAGACCCACCGGGGAACCCCTGTACCATCTTTTCCCACCAACCCCCATTCTATCATCACCCTCCCTATTTCTCCCCACCCAGTTGGCATGCCTGCTCACCCAAGAGGGTGGGCTTCTCCTTTGCCGCTGGCACTTCTGCCCCTGTTCTCCCTGCTGCCCTCAGTGAGGATGTTATTGACCTCCTGAGAAGTATCTCTGTGGGTCAGACAGCCATTGTGAATGCCTTATGTCATCCAGGGATAGCAACCTAACTCCAGCAAAAATATGCATTGCTGGAAGGCAATTGTGGTGCAATGTCTAGCCTACAGAGATCTTTTTAGGCTGTGGCCTCCACACTGACGGCATCCAGTCACCCCGCACCTTCTGTCCCCTTCCACCTCCCTCTTTCCAATCCAAATCCCCCTTCCCCAACATATCCCAAGCACACAGACCAATCTGCATGCATTCACCTCAACACAAAAGAGCAGCACACACAGACACAAGCACCACAAAACACACCGGCATGCAAGCAAACATCAGACACCCACAGATACAACAACATTCACCACTTCCCCAGTCACCCCAACATAACAAACCCAAAACCCCTCCTAAAAAACAGTCCACCCGCCCCAAACCCAAGACCAAATCACCCTCCCAAATCTGCCCCTGCCCCCAAAAATGACCCCTGAGGTGCCTGTCTGCCCAGTTGATGCCCCTTCCTGTTGAGGTGCCCTCGCAGTTAGGAGCCTAGTGATGGCACCATTTTGTGCCTGTGTCGAAACACATGGACTGGCAAATGGCCTTGGACTGTTGAGAGGTGGTTTAAAATAAACCATAACAGTTGTTTACTTGGGTATACATTTGTCCTGCAATTCTTTTTCCACTTATATGTTGTTCCTGAGTGACTTGTGTTGTCTGCCTACAGTTGTGTGTGTTTCAGCCTGCTTGCTGATCCATTTGCTGTTGTTTGCAGTGCCTGACTTTGTGGGCACTGCTGGTGTCCCCCAAGACAAGGGTATATGTAGACTGTGTGGACATGTGCGTGTAAATGCAATGGTGGTGTCATGGCATTGCATACTGTGTGTTATGGTAAGTATTTCCTCTTGTGTTGTCCAGCATGAGCATGTATGGTGTTATACCTGTCCACCTGATATGGATTATGGATTCATCTAATGTGTGGGAGCGTGAGTTTTGTTTGTGCAGACATGGAGTGTGTTCAATTGTCCTAGCTTTTTTGCATTTACCTGTGCATGTGTCCTTTTAGCTGTTTGTACCTCCATGGCTGTCCACAGATGGCCAAACTTGTAATGAGGCCCTTAGTCTTTGAGGTGTGAGATAAGTGAAATGTAAATAATTGAACTGTGTGAGTTTGAACCATGTGTTGCAGGTAGAAGTGTACGTGTGTGCCAGAGCCTGCTCCCATTCCTTCCCCACAAAGTGCCTGTTAATGCAGAACTTCCATCTGCTCCGTAAAGTCAGCATGACATCTGCTATCATGGGCTGATACATTATGTACAGCCACGATATCAAATGGCTACCCTGTCCAAATGTTAACATCGTCTGCAGAAGACCATGTGTAGGTGTTTCCAGATATGGGGTACTATAGAGTCCACGCAGCACCAGCACCATAGACCAGAAACTGGCCATCCTGAAAGCCATCTCCCTTTGTCAACTCCTCTAGTGTGCAAAAATTACCATGCTCACATCCGTTAAGGCCACCATTCATTGTACAGTCAAGACACCACCCCTCATTGTTGCCAATTGGACTACTGGGAGCACAGAGGTAGGCAGGTGCTCCACTACAGCAGTGTAGAACAATGTGAAGGAACCTGGGTTCACGAGTTGGTGGTATTTTTGCCCCAATTACCAATGCTGATATTGTTTCCTCTTTGCTCACATCCACAAAGTCCCCAAGCTCGCCAGGCTTATTCCTGCCAGCCAAAGGGTCAACCACTGCAGTTGTGCTGCATAATGATGTATTTCAAGATCAAGGATACCTAACCTTTCTTTGTTAGTCGGCTTCTGAAGAATGCAAAGTGACACCCAGATTCACTGCCCATCCCAGATCACGGCCCAGGGCATTGTGTTCTGGGTTTGGAACCAAATATTCAGGATTCTGACCGACAGGGTACTGGCAAAATACAGAATACTAGGAAGCATAATCATTTTTGTTAGGTCTAACTCAGTCATTATGGGGGACCGAATCATCCACCAAAATGCAATATTACCCCTTGTTTTGCAATGACCAAATTATCCTCTATCGTGTCCTTATCCGTTTGGTATACCTGGATTCCCAGGTATTTAAAGATCTTAGGGATCGATTGAATTCCCAGCTTCCTCACTGGGACCGGAGGTTCTGCAGTTTCTGCCGAGATTGAAACATCATAGGTTTTCTGCCATTTGGCACACAGCCCATAGACCTGCCCCAAATCCTCAAGGAGCTCCACAGACCAAAGGATATCCGACGGGGTCTTCCTCAGATAAAGGAGCATATTGTCTGTGTATAACAAGACAACATTCTCTTCATTAAAGATCGGGATCCCTTTATTGCGCCACTCAGTGCGGCAGCTCTCTTTTGCTCTGCTTGATCCTTGGTCAGGCATGTGTGTTGGGAGCCTGATCCCTGCCCGCAGTTGAGCCTTGGCTGTGGTGGACCAACTTTCCCCAATGCGTCTGCTCCCACTTTGTATTGTTTGAGGCAGACCCAGGTATTGGAAGGATTGGTGAAAAACATGGCTCTTTCATCTACCATGACTTTGAGACATGTAGGATAGAGCAACATTTAGCAGAGCCTGACATCTTGCAGTTCCTTCTTGACAACTCTTGGGGCTCTTTGTCTTTGGACCACCAGTGTGTAATCCCAGAAGATAGCGACAGAAACATTGTCTAGGCTGAAGCCTCTTGGACATGTCGTAGTTTGAAGTCTATATTCCTGCAATATAGGAGACCCACTACCACCAGGCAAGAGGGTGCCATGGGCCACCTCACCGGCATTAGGTGTGCTCTGTAAAGCAAAGAAAGGTGACAGCCTATCTTCCCAAAAAGTGACCATGCCGGCCCCTCCTTTTTTTTCTGGACTCTAACTATTCTGAAATCATTGCAGAGTCTGTGCCCCTAAGCTTCCTCCTCCCTGCGTTAGGGTCTCCACTGTCCATGCCATACTTTGGCTTGCAGTCTCTTTACACTATCATTAACTCCCTGATTGCCACCTCATTATTTTTCACTTTGTCCTCTAATTTACAGTGATCATCCCAGAATATACTTAAGTCCACTGATAGTTTGTTGATCTTACTTTCTAGTATCTTGCGGGACACGTTGAATGTGGTGAGAATTCCAATTTATCTTGGTGGACCGGGGTCTAGGCAACAGCCTCTTGTGCCACAACAGATTCTACCACCAAGGGCACTATGTGACCCTGCCTGCTCTTCTCCATGTGTGTCGTGTGGCCCATATTGCTACTAGCTCCAAACTGCGGGAGGTCCAGGGTAGTGGGCAGCACTCCCATTGCCCAATGGATCTAGAAAGTGTCAGTCAGGTCCATAGGTGAGTGCGGGCAGTCTAAGCACCAAGGCCCATATTTATACTTTTTTAGTCCCTCGTTTGCATCATTTTTTTACGCAAAACCAGTGCAAACTTGCAAAATACAATTGTATTTTGTGTGTTTGCGCCATTTTTACGTCAAAAAGCAGTGCAAATGCAGCGCTAAAAAAGTATAAATATGGGCCCAAGCCTTCTCCAGGCTGTAATAATGGCTCACTATTGTTCAAGGAGAGCACCTTAGCCAGTCGGTCCAGGCAGCGTCCCAATGGGCTTGTTTCTCTGATCTGTGGCAGATTCAGTCTGCACCAAACAGGTCCTTCAGAGGTAAATCACTGGCTTCTCATAATAGTCTGTCCATTTGTGTACAATGCTCCTCGCAGCCACTATCTCTGGCTGTAAAAAAGGGGCACTGTAGCTCTCTGTATAGCCAGGTCTCAGGGGCAGGATGTTTTGTTGTGTTACTGACACCCAGTAGGGGATGTTGCTCCATTCAGTGCCCCAGGGACTCCGTTGTGCAGCTCCACGTTCACTGAAGGTGGGCGCACCGCAGGATGGCACCTATTGTGACGGCAAGACTCTCTCAGCTATTTCAGTTAGCAGCCCGCAAGAGAAGCAGCCAGGCCCTGGCTCCCAAGCCACCGCGTTTCAGGTCCTGGTTCTCAGGCTGCTGAGCTCACACATGCTGACTGTTATGCTTGGCCGCCTCACCTTGCCTGCTGCAGGCAGACCTTGATCCATAATAAGTCGGATCTCCTCGGCGTTGAGTTTGAACCCCTAAGCATCACGGTCACCGCTGCTCCAGATGCTTGCTCAGTGGTGTTGAGTCCTACTGTGCTCCCTGTCTCCTTCAGAGGGCAGCCGCCATCTTGGGGAGCATCTCTCAATGCAGGCTACAGCTTGCCAACCTACAATGTTTGTACCTAGCCGTGCTGTGTACAGCACACCCCTGCAAGAACAGAGCCTGCTTTTTACACCAGGTACCAGTGGCTCTGTGCACCACTGCTGGGCAGGAATCAGAAGCAGCCTCAGAAGCGGCTCTAAGGTGCGGCCATCTTGGTGTGCAGTTAGCAATGCCCATCTACTTAGGTTCAATACTTTTATTTTTTTTTAATTTATTTTTTTATTCAATTTTAAGAGCACAAAACAAAACCATACATTAATGCAAACATATCCCTCGACGAGGAAAATCAGAGAAAGATGAGGAACATTACAAACCATACAGCTTCAATGGGATCCCATGTCACGAGAGCTCTCTGCTAAAGTCTCTCCCTATACACTCAATATCGAGGGATCTATTCTCAAAAATCCTCCCCACTGGCGGAGCGAAGAAGTCCACAGCCCCGGCGCAGGAGGAAAACTTACACGCCAGTGGTCATAACCTAGCATCGTCGAACAGGAAGAACTACAGGAAAAGCAAATTGCTAAAACCTCTAAAAAGGCAGGTGGAGCACGCAGTCACATCACGCAGATTTATCTTACAACATAGTAACACACATGATCCGAAGGGGGATGAACCTCACGGATGGGAGCCATCAATCACGCAGCACACTCTGTCCGGGCCGCCAAGTATTCGTTCAGGGGGGCCCAAATATCCTTGGGACGGGACCCCTCTGGCATTAGTCCCCAAAATACCGACAGCTGATCATGGCAGAAAGCCGCATCTCGCAGCCATTCAGACCTACGAGGAGCTCTCCCCCGACCCCAGCACATAGCAACCCTGCGCTTAGCCAGCAACATGAGGAGGCCTACTAGACGTCTATGCGGGCCCTGAATCTCATCCATACATCCCAACAGCGCAATCTTAGGGGAGAGAGGCAGCTCCAGCTCTATCATTCCAGCAATCGACCGCCATACCTCCACCCAAAAATTATACACCTCCGCACACTCCCACGCCAGATGTAAAAAGCCCGCATCCTGAGTCCCACAGCGAGCGCAGCATGTATCCGCCAGCAACCCCATGGAATGTAGTCTCTTGGGCGTATAGTATAGTCGATGCAAAAACTTAAAGTGCAGCAGACGCAGCCTATAATTCGGGGACAATGCTTTCATGTGCGCGCAACAGCCGCGCCACATTACCTCCGGGATAGGCTCTCCCATTTCCCTCTTCCATGCCGTCCTAGAGGACTCCCCAAAACCTCCCCCTTGCTCCTGCAAAGAATTATACAGCTTTGTTATCAGCTTAGAAGGGGATCTCGCACCGCAAAGTACCTCCAGGGCACGAAACTCCGAGGGAGCACCAGACGCACCAAAGAGTCGATCCCGTAGCAAAGCACGGACCCGGAGAGCATAAAATCGCTGCAACGCAGTACCATCACAGCCCGAAAGTGCCTCGGAAATGTCCAACAGACGGCCGTCCACTACCCAGTCTCCCAGCACCATCAGGCCAGAGTCTCGAAGAAACCCACGCACCCCACCATCCCGGAACATCTGAGCATCAGCAATTGCCATAACAGGCAGCGAAGGGGCGAATGGTACAGAGACCCCGAACCGCTGCATCAGCGCCCTCCACGCTCTCGCCGAGCAAGCCACCGTATCGATTCCCCTTGAACGGGCTGGCACCCGCCTTCCAAGCACACGCACCAAGCCGTCCGGCCACACAGAATCACTCTCAGGCGCCAGATGTGGCATGTAGCGAGTCGGATTCAGCCAATAGTATGTAAAATGCGCCTGAGCACAGTGATAATATAACTCCAGGTCTGGGGCCGCCAGCCCGCCCTGTTCAAATGGTAGCGTCATTTTCTCCCAGGCAATACGCGGCTGTCACCCCGCCCAAGCCAATCGGATGAGCGCAGACCTGAGGCGTCGAAAATAGCCCCCTGCAAGCGGAAGGGGAAGATTCACGAACAAATATAGAAATTTAGGGAGTACCACCATCTTGGCAATGGCAATGCGTCCGATCAGCGAGAGTGGCAAAGCGCTCCAGACCTCCACCTTTTCCTCCAGCCATGTCAGCGCTGCCCCATAGTTGGCAAGACGTAACGCATCCTCGTCACAACACAGGTGTATGCCCAAATATCGCACCGGGCCCTCCGCCCAAACCAAAGGATACCGAGAGTCAAATCTCTTCACGCTAGAAGTCAGAGGCAGGATCATCGACTTCGACCAGTTAATAGTGACACCAGAAAAATTCCCGAAGCGCACAATTTCATCTAATAAAATATCTAAATTCTGCCCTGGGTTTCGCACGTATAACGCAATGTCATCCACATATAAAGATATCAAGACTGGGCGTTGCCGAAACTGTAAGCCACTGCTGCTGTATTTCTGTCGCAAAGTCGCCGCCAACGGCTCCATTGCAGCCACAAAAAGAAGCGGAGACAGCGGGCACCCCTGGCGCGTACCCCGAGAAACCGGGAATGGAGCCGATACACTTCCATTAAGACGCAACCTGGCAGTGGGCAAAGTGTACAGCAGTCTTATCCAGTTCACAAAGCGCGCGCTAAGTCCCACTCGACCCAAAAGCGCAAACATATACTCCCAAGCCAGGGAATCAAAGGCTTTGGCTGCATCAAGAAACACCGCAGCCACATCATCACTCGCCTCCAATGAGCCCGCCACCGCAAAGAAGGTGCGCAAATTATGGCATGTGGACCTCCCAGGAACAAAACCTGATTGATCCGGAAGCACTAATCTAGGAAGAAGTGGCTGCAAGCGCGCCTCTATCATCTTTGCGAGAATTTTGTTATCGATGTTTATCAGGGAGAGTGGGCGATACGAATCACACCGCGTCGGGTCCTTCACGGGCTTCAGAACTGTTATTATTAAAGCCTCCCGGAGGGAGGCTGGGAGTGACCCAGTCGCCAGAGATTCCGCATACACCTCCAGCAGACACGGAGCAAGGATATCCACGTATTCTTTATAAAACGCAGGGGTCAGCCCATCGACTCCTGGAGACTTATCCCCGGGTAAACTTAGAATCGCCGCTGCCACCTCCTCCACTGTAAACGGCATATCCAGATACGCCCTGTGTGCCTCCTCAAACCACACCAGCGCAATGTTTTCAAAATACTCCTTCGTATCTGCCTCCCTCAGATCTACCGGGCCGCATACAGCCACGTAAAATATTCTATAAATACTTGCATCACGCCACTCGATCTGGTCACCCTGCCGCCCTCAGCGTCAATTGTCTCAGTAACATAATTACTGGCCCAGGGTCTACGCAGTAATCCCGCTAGCGTCCTCCCGGCTCTCTCACCCTCCCCGTACCTACGAGCCTGTGCATGTCTCCCAAGGAAACAAACTTCTCTTAGAGAGGCCTCCTCGTACAAGGACACCTCCCACCTGATTTCCGCAAGGACCTCACTTGACCATGTCGCCTCCAAGCGTCGTTCCAGCTCACCGAGCGTCCTTTCAATATCGGCCATCTCCCGCCTTAAGGTTTTCACAATCCCATGCTGCTTCGCGAGACACACCCCACGGATAACCACTTTGAATGCCTCCCAAATAGTGCCGGGAGATCCCAACGATCCTCGGTTCTCAACAAAGAATAGCCGAATCGCCTCCCGTACCTCCTCCCGAAAGATCTCGTCTCGGAGCGCTCCGCTGGGCAATCGCCACGTAACCATCGGTTGCAGCTCACTAGGTATCGCCAATTCTAATAATACCGGCGAATGGTCCGATAACGTACGGGGGAGATGATCTACCGCTCTTGTCCAAGCCTCCACATCTCTAGTGCTCAGCCATCGGTCAATACGAGACCAACTGCTATGGAAGTAGTTCAAGCAGGTGCCCTCTCGCACACCTACATGCCTCTGCCTCCACAAATCTACTAAAGCTCCGCTATTCATCACTGCCGCCAGAGATCTCGCCGATGAAACATGCTGCACCTTAGCTACGCTCTTGCGGTCCAACTTAGCATCTAGGACTACATTAAAATCACCACCCCAGATCACAGCTCCAGCACCCAACGACTCCACAAGGCGCCACACCTCCAGGAAAAATTCTGGGTCATCAACATTCGGCCCATACACAGCCACAAGTCGGCAAGCTCTGTCCAGCAACATTCCACTCAGTAACACATACCTGCCGTTGGGATCAATAATAATTTCGCGTGCACGCCACTGCAATCCTTTGCGGATAATAATTGCGACCCCGCGCGAGTAGTTAGAATACGTAGAGCAATGTGTCTCCCCAACCCAACCAGCTTTCAGTCTGCCCACCGCAGACGCCATCAGGTGCGTCTCTTGTATCATACAGATATCAATACCATGTCACTTAACATAAGCAGTCACCAGCCGGGCTTTCCGATTATCGTTGAGCCCCCGCACATTCCATGTCAAGCATCTAACAGTAGAGGCAGCATCACCCCTCATCCAGGATTATAGCCATACAACACTGCGCGTGAACACATCTCTCCACCTGCCAAGAACTTAACGAAAAGGTAACTTGAAACAGTCCCAAATTGGCCCAAACCCCCCACCACCCACACAGGCCCCCCAATCGGACCCTCACAGTGACCCACCCATCCAGCCCCAAAGTCACCCCCGTAAACTTAAAGCAAGCAATAACCGGACTCATCCAAGGGGGCAGAAGCCTGCCAAACAGCTCTCCACCCAGACTGTTCTAGGTGAGAGGGGCCATTGGGCCAAGCAGTAGCTACACATCAGGGGCCCGATCACGGAGCAGACCCGCACGCACCCACAACCCCAGCCATAGCAGTATCTTATGCAAGCCGGTTAGTCACTGTCGCTAAGAGCAGCGTCTTCTTCACCCGCCCCTCCAGATCCCGCCGACCCGAGCTGTCTTGGTAATCGTCTAGCAAACTTAGTCGCCTGCTTTGGATCCGAGAAATACTGCACCTTACCCTCGTGTTGCACCCTCAGTTTAGCCGGGTATAACAAGGCAAACCCAACTCCAGCCTGGCTCAGTAGACGCTTCGACGGCAGAAAGGCCCGCCTCTGGGCCTGTACACCTGGGGTGTAATCAGGGAAGAAGTTGATTTCGGAATTCTTATATACTAGAGGTCTTCTCTCCCTGGCCAACCGGAGGACAACGTCTCGGTCCCTGTAATTCAATAGACGTGCAATAATTGGGCGTGGAGGAGTACCATGCGGGGGCCGGGGCCCCAAGGATCAATGTGCCCTCTCAATCACCAACAGCCGTGAGAGCTCGCCGGCAAACAGCTCATGCAGCATATTCTCCACGAAGTCTTCCATACGACCCATATCAGTTGCCTCCGGCAGCCCCACAATGCGTATGTTATTACGCCGCGATCGTGCCTCCAAGTCCTCCTTTTTATTCCGTGTCACCTCTAGGAGACGCTCCATTTGCGCAATCTGTTCTCTGTCACCACTGCGCGCATCCTCCATTTCAGACGTACGTGATTCCAGAACCTCAAACCTGGCATCATGGTCATCAACCCGGGCTCTGATGCGATCCAGCCGTTCCGACACATGGTCCAGCTTAGCGTCAATGCCTGCCAAGCTGGTCTTAAGTTCCAAGAACATGGACCGCACAGACATCTCTGGAGACTCTTCTTCAGTCCCGGCGTCCCCAGGTTGGGAGGCGGAGGGGGCACCACGTTTTTCTCCACCCGAGAAGGTGAGTTTAGCTTGTCGCTTATCTGCCCTGCCCATCATTCAATACGTCACGAGTAATCACAGCATGCGCCAGCTCAGGAAAAAAAGATGAAGAGTGCAGAGTACCTCTCCAAAAATCATCCAACTGGCAGCACAGTTCTCCTCACTGGGCCACCAGACAGCTTCCAGGCGCACCGGCCCGCCGCCCGGGCCATCCAGGCCAAACCAGCCTCCTGTGTAGGGACTCCGCCAACTCTACCAATAGCAAAGTAATCCACGCAGCACAAGAGGGGGGAGGAAAGGGCGTCAGGTGGGCTCCAGATTCCAGAGTCGGGGTGTTCCACAGCCCCAAGTCACCAGGAGACCACTCGAAAGCACTCTACCGCACCAGCCCGGGCCTCTGCGCTCCACCTCACCTCCTGCACCAGTGTCCACTCGATCCTCTCTGCCCGGGGGAGTTCAGGGTCTGCAGTGCGATATGGAAGCCTCCTCCAACAGGGATCCGCAGGTGAGTACCTCAGGGCCAAGTCGCCGCTCCGACCGGCAGTCCTCACACCAGGCCTAAAGTTCCAGGCCCTCGCCCCCTCAGGCAGTCTCACCGTCCGGAGGCAGGGCAACTCTTCCCCTCTGCGCGCTCTCCGCACGTGTTGGCCGTCCAGGCCCAGCATACACCAGCCGGGAGCCCGAGAATCAGCAGGCCCAGGAAAGTCCTCCGGCCGAAGGGCCACGAGGACCCAGGGGGCCGGCACCAACAGCCGCGGTGCACACCAGGGAGGGGGGGGGGCGCGGCTCGATGCAGCCGCCGAACAGGCCCCCCGGAACTCTTCCACACACCCGGCCCCTCTTCACGGCCGAGAGCAGCCTCAGCGCCTCCTCTCCCTTAAGCGCGCATTCAGAGTCAGCGCGCGCAGGAGACCGCCGGCTCCAGGTCCGATCCATTATGACCGCTGCAGTCGGTGGTATAGTGGAGGTATTACCGCCAACAGGCTGGCAGTACCTACCTTCACTATTATGACATTGGCAGTTTGGCCAAAGCCAAACCGCCTATGTACCACACCGACTGCCATGGTGGGAACGACCGCCGGGCTGGAGACTTCAGTCTACAGCCCAGTGGCCGTCACTAGGCCACCCATGGCATTATGACCCCATCCACCGCCATGGTTTCAGTGGTTTCAGTACAGCTACTGAAACCATGATGGAACTCCTTCCCTGGCACTGATAGGGGTCTCCCCCTCCCCCTCCCAGAGTCTTCCCCACCACCCTCCCTCTCCCAACCCCCTGCACATTTACACACATACATGCACACCCATACACACAGGCATCCACACATTCACCCACGCATTCATACATTCATACACACTCAAAGCAACACTCACAAACATACATCCAGGCACACACGCAAACTCACAACACAATATGCACGGACACTTACACCCACTCAAGCACACATGCATTACATACACATGCACGCATTCACACACAGTCACACATACCCCCACTCATGCCCTCTCCTGTCGGAAAACCCGACTTACCTGCTTGCAGGGGGTCTTCCGGCAGGAGACGGGATGCAGCGTTGCTGCCAGTAGCAGCGTCTGCCAGCAAAACATTATATGGTAGGTGGTGTTTTGCTGGTGTGGCGCTGCTGCTGGCAGAAGCGACACCTTCCGCACTCAGCTGCCATGACCGTAGATGGAATACCGCCAGCCTTCTGGTGGTATTCCATCTATGGCCGTAATGCCATGGACGGTCGGTAGCCACGGCGACGGTATGTTGGCGTCCGTTGCCATGGCGGCATTTGCAGCCAAGATCCTAATGAGGGCCTTTGTCTGGTTTAAAGTTGGGTTTCTCAATTTCTTGAGGAAGAAGTCAAGCGCGCAAGCGCTTCCAACCTGTTGTCTTTCTGTTCGGCTTCTAACCACGCCCATGTCACACCTATCACTGTCATTCGTTTGTGGGCTTACCTTTTAAAATGCCCTTGATTTAATTTGTGAAAGGCATGCATACACCATTCTTTTTCCAGTGTTTAGCCCTCCGCGAGCACACCGGACAGCTACTTAAAACATATGAGACTCCATGTTTTCCACATGGTTTCTAGACTACTTATTTTTATTTCATACACAGCATGAGCTTGCTGGGCAGTAATCGAACGCTTTGCATTATTACCAGTTTAATTCTATTGTTTATCCAAGCGCTCTTTGGCAAATTCAGGGTTTTACAGAGTGCAATTGAGCTTGTTTTTTATTCTTATTTTTTTGTAATTTTCACCTGTCCCCACCCCTCCCCTGGAGATTTGGGGTAGTTGCTGCTGCACATACACATTGTCACACGTTCTCTAGTGTGATTATGTTTTCTTTTTTTGTGTACACACAACAATGTTCCTAGTTGTTTTATTGCTGGTGCCTTTGCAATGCTCAACACTCTACGATGGCTGTCTTAATGTGGCTACTGGTTCAAGTGCCATGCAGTGGTGCATGTGAAATTATGTGCTCGCTGTCAAGACATCAAGTGGTGTTGGGTTTTCAGAGTGTGGGGAGCAGCTTCAAAGGGCCCTGAGCACATGGCCATCTTTGTGTGCTGAACCTCCTGTGAGTCTGGACCCGCCTCGCCATTGCCGCATGCCTCCTCAGCACAGAACAATACATCCGGGCAGATGCAGGGCTGTCAGCATGGCTTCTCCATGGTATGGTCTGTGGGCTGGGGTGTCTTGAGCAGCACATGCTAGTTCTCTAGTGAGATGATGGAAGCGGTAAGGTAGCTGTGTTTGAATTTTCATATCTACCTCCAGCCCAGTGTGCTGCTTCTTCCAGCCACACAGCTCTGCTAGGATGAAAGGGACAGGCTTTGCTTCACTCGTACAAGATGCTTTGATATGAGTGCCCTCTCTATAACATGTTTGCGAAGACAGTTGTTTGTATAGTGTGTTGTAATTTACTTTAGTGCTACTGCCGTGCACACGTTGCATGTGGGATGTTGGCCTTAGTTATGACCTGTTTTGTTTTTGTTAACAGAACTTTATGTGGTGCAGCGGGAACTGTGACACTTGTATCTTTGGAATTACGGGTGTAAAAACTAAGCTGTGTTGGTGTACCACAAATACTTTGCACGATTGTAGCACACAGACTTCCTTTTCATCCCGATTGTGATTTATTTAAATGCTAACACGTCATTGGCACCATGTTTTGATTCAGCCGCTTCTGTTGGAATTGTCTCCACCACCCAGCATGGTCCTGTTAGCAGCGGCAGTGCCTCATTAGGGTGGAGGAGCTTTGCTGCCCCGCAAGCAGCAGAAGCTGCAAAACCTTTCACAAAGAAAGGATAATAAACTGTGTTTATTATCCTTTCATTGTGAAACGGGCAGGGCACTGGAATTGACGAGCAGTGAGGGAAGTGCATTGTGCACTCACCTCAGAGCGCATGTGTGTTTGATCGGCCATCTCGGGCCAGCCAAACACACATGCGCAGTGTGCTCTCTCGAGCCCGACACTTTGTTGCTGGGCTGGAGAGAGCAGGCACAGGCTCCCAGTCTGCCTGGGAGTGCCCTGGCTGGGAACCCCAAGCCAACCCTCACGCTGCTCTGAGCAGCCTCAGGATTGACCACAGGGCAGACTGGGAGCCTGTGCCTGCAGCGACAGGAGAAAGAGGAGCGGCGCAGTGCAGCGGCTGATCAAGTATGTTTTTCATTTTTTTATTTATTTTTTATTAGATTTTACCCCCTCCCAATCCCCACTCGCCCATCCCTGCGCGCCACAGCCGCCCCGCCCCTTGTGATCACAGCAAGCCATGACTGCCTGTTATAGCACAACACGTATGCCGAGTTTAGCCTAGTGTCCTGTGAATATATTCTGTGTTTCATACAAAGCCACTGAAATTATATGGTGGGAAAGGACGAAATTATGAGACAGGGTTGACATTTATGTGGCAACAAAAGTCCTGTTATGAATTTACAATGCCAATAGCTCTAACACAAGAAAGTGAGACCTATTGCATTGCACATGCTTGTTCTATTAGGTGGTTGCTAATGTTTTCTATTTAATTTTTGTATTGTATAACTAAAGAAAATGTGTTTTTTTATATATTTGGTTGATCACATTTTTATTTAAAAAATACATTATTAGGGTGTCTTTGTTACTCCAGGTTATTTTACACAGTCTCTTTAGTTTTAAATATTTTTCAAAAAATCATTAATTTTAGGGTTGTTACATTTATTTATTTAATGTGATGACAGTATGACCAAGACACCCAGAATGCATTATGCCACTATAAAGTAGTCCAGGACTTTATTCTGTGTTTAGAGTGACCTGTAATTCATTACATTTAGGGCCTCATCATGAGTTTGGTGATCAGAAAACCCGATCACCAGACCCGTGGTGAAGAGGCCGCGGTTAAGGTGGCGGTCTCCCCACCAGCCCTATTACAACTTTCCCACAGGGCTGAGTGCTGGGAACCAAGGTTCCCATCCGTCAGCCAAGTGGGAAAAGTGCGGCAGCATTGTTCCCAGCTCATAATTGAGCCAGCGACAATGCTGCCACACGTAGGGTGCACCAGCACCCTTGAAATGCACACTGTCTACACAGCAGTCAGTGAGCATTTCAAGGGTGCTGGGTAAGGGGCCCCTGCACTGCCCACTTCACAGGGCATGTTGCCCCCTACAGAGCATGTGGGCAAGTCACCCACTGGAGAGACTTTGGCCTTGCACTCCCCAGGACCAAGCACAGGGCATGTTGCCCCTCCAGAACCAGTGGTGTTGTTCCATCTGCCGGCTGAGGTGCCCCCCGTTCCCCTTCCCCCTTAGGTGCCTGCCTATTTTCCAACTGATGCCCCTGCAGTGTTCTCTCTGTGTTGGTGCAGTAGACAAGTGGGGCCTTAGGCTTTGTCATGTGGCCCTGTGGCCCACGCACATTGAGGACTGGGCAGTGCCCCTTGAACTGTACATATGTAGATACTTTTAGATTGAATGTTTGTATTTTTACTGTATTTATATTATTACACTCACTTTCATCTATTCCTGTTATCCTTGCATTATTCCTGAGGGGTACAGTGTGTCACTCTCTTTTTCTCCCCCCCTCCCCTGCCTCCCCTGTGCGCTAGGGGGCTGTACTCGCCGTGGTCATCTTCGCCATGGTTGGTGCTTGTGGTGGACGTAAAATATCATAGGAAAGATTTGCAACTCGGGTTCCATGGCGTCATGGTTGTTACCTGTGTCTCCAAAGGTGAATCCTTTTGTTTTTTGTGCAGTGTTTCCGCAAGGCTTTTGCTGTCGTTGGTACCGCCCTGGAAAAGGTGGTGGTTTGCAGGGTCTTAATATGGTGGGAGGAACACTGACTTCCATCTGGCTGTGGGTGGCTACCGCCGTGGTGGCTGTTGTTTCTGCCCTGGGGTCAGTGTGGTAAAGTGGCTGTTTATCTGAGATCTTTCCATCATGGTCATAATTTGGCGGTAGTTACCACCAGCCTGTTGGCGGAATTACCACCACTCTATCACCGACCGCCAGGGTTGTAATGAGGGCCATTATCATTTAAATAAACACAGAAACAAAAAATAATGAGCATCTTCCATATAGAGTTACATTTATATATAGCCCTATATTGAGATCCCACCAAGGTCGGACCACTGTAGCTGTGGCTGTCTGACCTCCACATTACGCGGTTGGCGGGCTGACCCGCCCACCTACCTCCATCCCCACCAGAATCAGTGATGCCAACTGGCTGACGGCGGTCCTGTTTATAATCAGCCAGGGTGGCGCTGAACTCAGTACTGGCCTGCTGATTACATGGGCAGTGCAGCCCCCCCCTCACTTTAGCCCCCTGCACCTGCTCTCCACCAGCCTTTTCATGGCTGCCAGACCACAATGAAAAGGCTGGCGGAGAAAAAGGTTGTAATCAGCAGGCCAGTACTGAGTTCAGCATCACCCTGGCTGATTACAACCAGGACCGCCATCAGCCTCTCCTGATTGTCACCCTTGTGTCCCACCCTGTCCACCTTGAACTGCCTTTGCTCCACTTCCCATGCCCCCTTAGACAATGTACCTGTGATCCACCTAGCCTGGACTCTATCCTGGACTTTCCCCCACCATCAACCCAGCCCATAACACATCCCACTCAACTTATTAGCACTTAAATAAACACCTTTTGAAAAATAATACAAGTATGGAGATTGTCAAATGATTGAACTATGTATTCGTTTAACAAGGTATAAACACTGCATACAACTGTACAGTAATGTATTCATAGGAATTACCTGTAGTTGGCTGCAGTCAACACACCATGAGCGATAGTGGGGCACAAATATCTGTAAATAGAGATGCCAAAGGGTACAGTGAGTGGCCATAGAAGTGGGAAAATCAGCCTGCCAGTGACAATGTCAAACACAAAACAGTCATTTAAATTTGAAGTTACACTGTCTTACCTGTGTGTCATTGGAAGTATTGTCAAATTCTTGCACTTCTGTTGTCCTCATCCTCTGCCTCCTCATCTTCACTGTCCACAGGGTCCACTGCTGCCACATGGCCATCTCCAGCCTCCTCCTGCTGCAGAAAAGGCACCTGGTGACACAAGGCAAGGTTGTGAAACATACACCATGCCATGATAATCTTGCAGACCTTCTTGGGTGCGTAGCACAGGGAACCACCTGTCAGATAGAGGCAATGAAACCTAGCCTTCAGGAGGCCGAATGTCCTCTCTATGATTTTTCTTGTTTGCCCATGTGCCTCATTGTAACATTCCTCTGCCCTTGTCCTGGAATTCCTCATAGAGGTCAGTAGCCATGAGAGGTTGGAGTGACCAGAGTCACCTGCAAATATCGAGGGACAACTGTTAGCCACACACTTACCATTAAGGCCCACACCGTACCCATACACCAACATCCACTGGGTGGAAAACAGGGTTCACCTATTAGCCACACCCTGTACTTCTGAAGTTCAGCCATCACATATGGGATGCTGCTATTCCTCAGGATAAAGGCATCATGCACAGACCCAGGATACTTAGCATTGACATGGGAGATGTACTGGTCCAACACGCACACTATCTGCACATTCATGGAGTGAAAGCTCTTTCGATTTCTGAACACCTGTTCATTTCTCCGGGGTGGGACAAATGCAAAATGTGTACCATAAATAGCCCCAATAATGTTCGGGATATGTCCAATTGCATAGAAATCTGCTTTCACTGTGGCCAAATCCTCCACCTGGGAGAAAACGATGTAGCTGTGCATGTGTTTAATCAGGGCAGATAACACTCTGGTCAGCACTATTGAGAACATTGCTTGTAACATTCCTGCTGCCAAGCCCACTATCACTTGGAAAGAACCAGTTGTCAAGAAATGGAGCACTGATAGCACTTGCACAAGAGGGGGGATCCTGGTGGGGTGACAGATAGCAGATACCAGGTCAGGCTCTAATTGGGCACACAGCTCTGTGATTGTGGCCCTGTCCAGTCTATAAGTGAGAATAATGTGCCTGTCCTCCATTGTTGGCAAGTCCACCAGTGGCTTGTACACGGGGGGATGTCTCCATCTCCTATTCATCCGCAGCGGTTGCAATATAGGGGGCAAAACGGTGAGCAGCTGGTCAGTATCCCATATTTCCAAACACTACCCTTCACTGCATGTTGTGACTGTAACAGTGTTAAAAATAGTGTCTTTGGTTGGCAGTCAGGTTACCCACGTCCAAGCAAGGACCCTCACTCTATTTAGGGTAAATAACACACAATCCAATTATCCTGTGCCCACCCTCTGGTAGCTTGGAACTGAGCAGTCAGGCTTAACTTAGAAGGCAATGTGTAAAGTATTTGTGCAATAAATCATACAATAACACCATTTAGCACCACAGAAATACACCACACAGTGTTTAGAAAAATATATAATATTTATCTGGATAAATGCAGGTCAAAACGATCAAAGATGCAATAAGTAAATGTAGAGATATCACTGAAAAGTGATATAAAGTGTCTTGAGTCTTTTAAAAGCAAACAAAGTCTTGTTCAAGCACCAAGTACCTGGTTTGCATGAAAAATCTCCGCAAAGGGCCGCAGAGGAGGTGAAGCGTGGAAACAAAGGGGTGTTTGTCGATTTCTCAGGCCACACAAGGCGATGGGCCGTTTAGTTTCCACGCAGGAATGGCAGTGCGTCGATTTCCGACGCTCGGTCGTGGATTCTCTTCGGGTTGCGGAGTATGCAAGTGAGGCTGAGTATCCTATGTTTGGGGTGTGTCTGAGTGAATGCACAAGGAGCTGTCAACTAAACCCAGCCAGACATGGATTGTAAGGTACAGAAAGATTTAAGTGCAGAGAAATGCTCACTTTTTCAAAAGTGGCATTTCTAAAATAGTAATATTAAATCCAACTTCACCAGTCAGCAGGATTTAATGTCACCATTCTGGCCAAACTAAATATGACCTTCCTACTCCTTTCAGATCAGCAGACACCACTCAAACAATGTTAGCCTATAAAGGGAGCAGGCCTCCCAGCAGTGTAAAAATGAATTTATGAGTTTTTCACTACCAGTGAGGTACCTATAGGTACATGTCCTGCCTTTTGCCTACACAGCACCCTGCCCTATGGGTTACCTAGGGCATACCTTAGGAGTGTCCTATATGTAGAAAAAGGGGAGTTGTAGGCTTGGCAAGTACTTTTAAATGCCAAGTCAAATTGGCAGTGAAACTGCACACACAGGCCTTGCAATGGCAGGCCTGAGACAAGGTTAAGGGGCTACTAAAGTGGGTGGCACAATCAGTACTGCAGGCCTACTATTTGCCTTTAATCTACAGGCCCTGGGCACATGTAGTGCACTCTACTAGGAACATATAAGTAAATTAAATAGTCCAATTGGGCATGATCTAATGTTACCATGTGTAAAGGGCAGAGCATGTGCACTTTAGCACTTGTTAGCAGTGGTAAAGTGGGCAGAATCTTAAAACCAGCAAAAACAGTATCTAAAAAGTGGAGGGAGGCAGGCAAAAAGTTAGGGGTGACCACCCTAAGGCTGTCAGGTCTAACAAACAGTACATTGTTGGATAGGCCCAAATGGTGCTTATGTCTACTGTGACGCCTGCCCCTCCATTCCCCTGAAATGGCGTCCGCCTGTCCTGTTAGGAGGGACATGTGGAAATGAGGTAATTCTGCAGACGTTATGCCTTTGCGGGAGGCGATCAAAAACCGCTGTGCAACTCCTCATTGGTTAACATTGAGCCCTATGGGTCACAGTGGCCAATAGTGATGTACGCCGGCGGTGATGGTACACATCGCCGCGGACGTGACCGCCATTTTCTATCTGTTCACCCACTTGCTACCTGACCTTCAACAGGAGAGGACCTACACTGCATGTGCTGCTGTGACCTGTGTCTGGAACCTACAATGGCTCGTGTCACTGGGGAAAGTGCACCTGCCTTCCCCGCGGCGGAGTCAGAGTGACTGGTGGATGGGGTCCTACTCCAGTACCGAATGCTGTATGGGCTTCCAGATCAAGCGGTGAGTACACTATGAGCACGATGCATGGGGCATGAATGCATGGAGTGCTTTGTGTGAAGGCCTCGTGTGGGGGTGTTGGTGGAAGGGCAGTGGGCAGCGTGCTGCATGTTTAGTGGGCATGTGAGGGCTATGGTGGGCCATGAGTTTAACAGGCAGGACGGTCTGACTGATACCTTTTCCTGTGTGTATTTCTCTGCAGGTCAGCACCCATCAGAAAAAGAGTATATGACGTGCCGTGCGGACCCTGGGTGTCTATGGCAGGCGGGGCACCCACTGTCGGAAACGGTAGGAGGATCTGAGACGCTGGGCACGGAAGACCACGGAGGCCCAGCTGGGGATGGCCTCCCAACGAGGAAGGGGTGCTCGTCAAACCCTGACCCCTCTATGGCCTGCATACTGGTGGTGGCCTATCCAGAGCTGGATGGGCTCTTGGGGGCATCACAGCAGCCACAAGGGGGTGAGTACAAGGCCCTAATTACTACTTGCGTGTGGTGGGATGGCATCCGGGTGGGGGATGTGGGCCTGTGGGTGCCCCTAGGCCAGGTTGGACATTGCAGGGTAGGTCCCATGTTGGGCAGGGTCCTGATGTAAAATATCTCCAACCAAGCTAGTAGGCACATCCACTACTAGGCAGGGGTCTGTGGGTCCCAGGTATGCTGCAATTGGCATTAGGTGTCCCTGTCCATGGGCTGGTGACTAGCATTGTGACTGTTAGTGCATTGCCTAGTGCGTAGGGCTGTTCCCTTTGTGAGTGTGCTGTGTACACCAACGGTGGTGTTGTTGCCACTACTAACCAAGTGTATCCTCTGTCTCTCCCCTCCCTTTTTGTTTTGTCACCCTGTCCTTATGTGCATTAGCATCATCTGGTGTAGGCGCAGAAGCACCGGTGAGGGGGAGAGCTGCATCTCACAGCACCCAAGAGGCTGAATCTACTGACAGTGAGGACACCAGTGATACAGAGGGAGAGGGGACCACCATGGCGGAGACTCGAGGGGACAGTTTGGACAGTGATACCACCTCCAATGGAAGCTCCCTGGTGGTGGCGGACACCTCTGTGCCCACCCCTTTTACAGGTACAGCCACCACCCCCGTACCAGCACCGCCCTCCCAGCAGCCCCTCAGGGTGGGCATCTCCTTCACCGCAGGCACCTCAGGCCCTGGCCCAGTTAACCCTGCTGCCCTGAGTGAGGAGGCTATTGACCTTCTGCGATCCATCTCTGTTGAGCAGTCAACAATTGTGAATGTCATCCAGGGGCAGGCAGCCCATTTGCAACAGACTAATGCATTCCTGGAGGGCATTCACTCTGGAATGGCGGCCCAACAGAGATCAATCCAGGCTCTGGCCTCCTCCCTGATGGCAGCCATTGTCCCTGTTTCTAGCCTCCCCCTCCAACTTCCTCTACCCAGTCACATTCCCCTCAAACCCAACCTATCCCAAGCACACAGGCAGACCAACATGCACACAGGACAACACACAGGAGTGGTTCAGGCAAACACAAGCACCACACATCATCCCACAGGCACTCACACAAACATCATCCAGAATCAGACATACCAACATCCTCTGCCTCCACTGTGTTCCCCTCCTCCTCCTCGTCCACCTCCCTCCAAGTAGTGTCTACACTCACACCTTCATACACTACATCCTCATCCACTACCACCATCATGCCTATCACTACACGCACCTCACTGGCAGTCACCATCCCCACATCCATGCACACGTCCCTTGTGTCCTCTCCCACTGTGTCTGTGACCCCTCCTCCAAAAGTACATAAAGTCAAGCACTCAGACACCCAACAGCCATCCACCTCACAACAGCATCCAGCCCAACCACCTGCACCCAAAATCAGCAGACAGCCACCTCCTACAATCACTTCCTCTTCCTCCACTGCCAAACCTTCACCCTCTTCCTGCCCCAATGTCCCTAAGAAGCTTTTCCTCTCCACCGCTGAACTCTTCCTACCACTCCCCCCATCCTTCACGTCAGACCAAGGTGGTCCAAACCCAGGCGAGCACCTCAACCACCCAATCCACGGCCACAGTAGTGTTGACAGCTACTGCAGGTGGGAGAGGATCCTGGGCACCAGGCAGCCACACTGAAAGGGTGCCTGCACCAGCAGTGTCTAGGAAGGGCAAGGAGGCACCACCAGCTGCATCTAGGAAGGGCAAGGAGGCACCCAAAGCTGCTACAGGGAAGGGCAAGGAGGCACACCCAGCTGCCACAGGGAAGGGTAAGGGGTAATCCACGGCTGCTGACAGGACGGGCAAGTGGTCTGCACCAGCAGGCAAAAAGGACAAGAGGCCTGGTGCTGGGACTCAGTCGGAGGCCCCACCCACAACCATGGTGATTCAGCTGTCGGAGGCTGCAGGGGAAGGGCTGGAACCTCCCCCCACCACTGCCACCAGCACCGCCACCAGCACTGCCACCAGCACTGCCACCACCAGCAGCAGCCCCAGTGGGCAACTGTCCGAGGCTGCAGGGGAAGGGCTGGAGCCTCCCCACACCAGGGCCAGCACCATCACCAGCACCACCTCCAGCAGCAGCAGCCCCAGTGGGCAGCCGTCCGAGGCTGCAGGGGAAGGACTGTAGCCTCCCCCCACCACTGCCAGCACCGCCACTGCCAGCACCGATACCTGCAACCCAATGCCACCACTGAGCAGCCGTCACTGCCGGTGGGCAGTATGTAGTCCTGCATCTATGGGCTGTTGTACGGCCTGGGCCCTGCAAAACCTGTGGGTCTGACACCCAGGTGAGAGACTGTGACCTTGCACTCCCCAAGGTCTGCATCACTGGGCACAATGCTCCCTCCAGAACCAGTGGAGATGCCATCCACTCACCCCATCCTTCCCAGGATGAAGCACACTGGGCACAATGACCCCTCCAGAACCAGTGGAAGAAGCCATCCACTCACCCCGTCCTTCCCAGGATGAAGCACACTGGGCACAATGCCCCCTCCAGAACCAGTGGAAGAAGCCATCCACTAGAGAGACTGTGGTCTTGCACTCCCCAGGATCAAGCACAGGGCATGCTGCCCCCTTCAGGGAATGTGGGCAAACCACCCACTAGAGAGACTGTGGCCTTGCACTCCCCAGGACCAAGCTTTGGGCAAACCACCCACTTGAGAGACTGTGGCCTTTCACCCCCCAGGACCAAGCAGTGGGCAAATCACCCACTTGAGAGACTGTGGCCTTGCACTGCCCAGGACTAAGCAGTGAGCATTTAGCCCCATTCAGGACCAGTGGGATTGTACCTTCTTCCGGCTGAGGCGCCCCCCCATTTCCCATCCCCCTGAGGTGCCTGTGTATTTGCGACCTGATGCCCCTGCAGTTTTCTCTCCATGTTGTTGCAGGAGTAAGGTGGGGCCTTGGCTTATGTGATGTGGCCCTGTGGCCCACGGACATTGAGGACTGGGCAGAGCTCCTAAATTTGTAAATATGTAGATACGTTTGGATTTTGATGCACTTATTCCTAGTATTTTTTCAGATTACACTTACTTTCTTCAAATCATTTTGTCCTTGCATTATTCATGAGGGGTATGGGGAAAATATGTAAAGTTACTGCATCTGTTTGTGTGTATGGTGTTGGGGTTGGGGTTGTTGCGTTTTGCGTGTGTGTTCCACTCTCTTTTTTCTCCCCCCTCCCTCGTTTGCTAGAAGGCAGTACTCACCGTGGTCATCTCCGCTGGCGTTGATGTTCATAATGCAGCAGAAGGTAGACGAGCATGGGGAATATGTGCAACTCGGGCTCCATGGCGTCGTGGTTGTTCCCTGAGTCTCCACAGGTGAGTCCTTTGACTTCTGAGATCTGTTTCTGCCAGGCTTTTGATGTCATTGGTACTCCCCCAGAAAAGGTGTCAGATAGGGCGGTCATAATAGTGTGGGTGGTTCATTGTCTTCCGCCTAGCTGTTGGCGGTTACCGCCGTGGTGCCTGCTTATTCCGCCATGGCGGTCGGTGTATTAAAGTGGCTGTTTGTCTGAGCAGTTTCTGCCGTGATCATAATTCTATTTTTGTTACCACCAGCCTGCTGGCGGTATTACCGCCGCTTTATCACTTACCGCCAGGGTTGTAATGAGGGCCATAGTGATGGAGCGTTTCAAGGGGAGCAACTTGCAAGTTATCAAAAGAAGCAATTAGTTGAGTATTGTCTGCATAAACATACAATTTATGCTAACAGATTTTATAAGTTTAGCCAGAGGACAGATGTAGAATTTGAGAAGCGTAGGGCTGAAGGACGATCCCTGTGGAGCCCCTTGATTTAGTTCCTTAATTCCTGATTGAAAAGGTGAAGGGTGGACCGCCTGGCATTTAACCTGAAGATAAGATTTCTACCACTGGAGAGCAAGCTCACAGATCACCACTTCCACCAATCTAGGCAACAAGATGGAATGAAAGACTGTATAAAATGTGCTAAAAGGTCTAGAAGCACCAGGTGCACACTGCCCCCTATCTGCCGACATTCTAAGATCATCATGATTTGACACTAGCGATATTTCTGTGCTGTTCACCGGGTGAAAACCAGAATGGACAGATTTTAAAACTTTATTTTGCTCCAAACAGCCCGAGAATAGCCTGTTAACATAATCCGCCAGGATTGGTATAGGGCAAATCATCACTGAAATTGGCTGAAAGTCAGAAAGAACAACAGAAGTAACACTGGGCTTTTTCAGAAGTGGAAAAATCAAAGCTATTTTCCACTCATCTGGAACAAAAACACATTGGTTAAGAGCTATTGCATACATCCAGAAGTGGCTTAACTAGATAGAGAAAGCCTCTTTTCAAAGCCTTGGTTGAAAAGGATGAAGAGGAGAGGTGACATAAAATGTCATTTTCTCTAAACAAATCAGGTGGAAGCAAATTAAAGTGCCCAAAACTGGGAAAGACCTGAGCAAATCGCCATCAACCAGAATGGAAACTGCAAACCCAATGCTGTGGGAAGTGAGCCTGAGCAAAATTGTTGCATAAAGCCGCAATTCCATCCCCAAAAAGACAGTTTGTCACAAAGTGAGTGGGAATGTTCAATGCTAAAAAAATGCTGTGTGCATGCATCCCTGTGTGGCTCTGTGTTGGACCCCCCTGATTTATTAACACCACGGTCTCCAGAAAGAAGTGCTAGCTAAAAGCTGTTTTCCATTCATGTTGTAACACACTTTGTCCCCACTCAATATTTTGCCATCACTATCACCATTATTGTTAAAGTGATATTGATTATTACTGTCATTACAAGTAATCATGAACTTAAAATAAAGTCAGTTAATATATCTAATGGACAAATCAACTCCTCATTTGAACACCTGATTTCAGTTAACATCTGAAAGGAACACGAATAAATTGTTGAATAATTATTTTGGTGCTCATTAATATGGTTCTAGACCCTTAAGAAAGATATGGAACACAGGACTTTGAGATTTAAAACAGTTAAATATAAGATCCCAAAATAACATTAAAACAGTTATATACGAGGCCCAAAATTAATCTACTTAAAAGTTAGATAGAATGAACGACAGTGGACTAATTGATAAAGTCCTACATGAAGATCAGAGCACTTAACAAACACTGAGTTATTGCAATCAGGACATACATCTCTGGGAATTTTATGAATAGGCATAATTTCTGTTTTTATATTTATGTAGTGAATTTGCCCTTGTTCTTGGTGGCGAAATGTTTATCCTCAGCCTAAGCATTAGGGTAGCTATCGCAAAGGTTGTCTTTGAAGTTAGGGTGTTAAGAGTCCCACAGTTGGAAAAGGTTTATGCATCTTTTCACCAATGTTTACAATACAGTGGTAACTATGTGGCTGGCATCTATAATCCCTTGTAGTTTATGTTTGTTGATCTGCGCTTGGACCCGGGAGCGTCTGGAGAATGCAGTAAACAGGAAGAAGCAGCAAGCCAACAAGGATCATGTGTAGGCAGGAAATGTGCAATCTAGATGAGTCTGACACTCTTTATCTGCCATTACGTTCTATGTTAATAAGTGACAAGTCTTCTTTTGTGTTCCCCGCGGCATTTAAATTACTACTAATTGTGCAAAGATGTATTGTCTGTTCAACATGTGGTGTCATGGGTTGGAGTGAAGATTTGCTCAATCTGCTTTGCTACAGAAAATGGAAGATAGTATAAATGTATCCCTAATTTGACATTGTTGCTTTGATTCATAATAACGCAGCAGGCTCATTTGACGTGAATGCTTGCACTGCCTTTCCAGCCCAACAATGGCACAAATTTGAGCGATGTTTGCTTTACTACTGCCACCTGGGACAAAACTTATCAAGATAAATACTCAAAAAAATACCGTTTCATTTTCCTGATTATTTCATTGCATGGTAAGCAATGGTCTAGATGCGTTTTGTTCTTGGATTATGTGACATTTGTTACATAGAGTTTCACAGAAAGAAAAAATCTGTCTAGCGTGCTTGTGTGTCGTTTAGCTTGAAGTCACGTGATGAATGTAGCAGTAAGATGTAAAGGATGAATCTTTCTTTATTTCTCATCAAAAACTAGCAGACAGAAGCATTGGCATAGACAATGGGACTGGCTATTGGTAATGGCTAGAGTTTCATAGCTCATACGATCACAAAAAAGAGCTGTGGTTAAGGTCCTATGTTGATCTTCTTTTCAGGCATTTGTTTAGGAAACAATCGTGTTAGCTCTCCCTTGACGTAGTTCCATTGGTCAAATCTGAAATACTGTTAAAGCACACCTCTTTTCAAATACAGTAGGAAGGGTCTTTGAATGGTGAACACCCAAAAAGCACACATTTGTGGCAAATACTAATAATTTTTTGAACTCCTTGGCAATAAACATGGGCAGGGCTTTCCATTGTGAAGTCTATGACAAAAAGTTATGAATTTGTTGTAACTACATTCATGAAGGTAAAACTACCTTTGAAGATGCATTACAGAACACGACATTCAGGGAAACAATTGTTGAGATAAAAGGAGACGTAGTGAAAAATTACAGGCAGCAAGATTACTGTTCAACATTGATAGCAGTCTTTATACCGTGTGGTCATGATTTGTAATCAAGTGAGTGAATTTCACTTTGTATCACTTTAGGGATTTGTTTTTTCCAAGTTTGTGCCTAATGTGCCTTGTTGTAGTATACAGTATAATCAATAATATGGTTTATTCTGAATGTTGTGATAAGCTAATCACATTCATTACAATAAATGTGCTAATATTAGAATTCGGAGCATTATATGATTGTTGTCAATGTTTTACAACCGAGAGGAAACACGATCCACAAGATCTACAGAAATGGATTTGTTTAATCATCTGGCTCGTTGGTAGAGCACGTGGTTAAAACGAGCTTTTACATTGAAACACTCACTAAAAGATATTAGCAGGTGTTACATAAGGTACGTTATTGCAGGATTATTATCGGATAAGCCAGTGGCAAAAAGAGACTATTGCCATTGCAGTGACACTTATACATTTGCCAGCTGGCATCATTGACGCCACGTTTTTAATCACTCTAGAACTGACAGTTGGCCAATAATCTCATGCATGGTCTGAGGGTATCGGTTTATGGTACACAACATGGTAGATTCGAGAGTCCATTTTGTCCGACCCAGGGTTGACTGAAGGGCCATGATAAGGTTGAGTAATGCCTCTAACAAAATTGTGGATTACTGCATTCCTGTGAGATGGGCAGGAGACACAGGAGGAAGGGAGTGCCAGCGTCTTCAGTATACCTCTTTGATTCAGATAGAGGTCACTGGAAAGGGGCCTGGGCACATCTGGGGAAGGAGATGGGGTTGATAGTTGAGTCATAAAGAGTAGTGCTGAGACCCAGGGGAAACCTTTTGATGAACATATCACTGTAACTGACATCCAGGTGTGAACATATTGGGGGCCATTATGACCTCGGCGGTCAGTGTAAAAGTGGTGTTAGTACTGCCAACAGGCTGGCGGTACATACCGCCACTATTATGACATTGGCGGTTTCACCAAAGCCAAACTGCCAATTTAACACACTGACCGCCATAGTGGTAGCGACCGCCATGCTGGAGACTACCGTCTCCAGCCCGGTGGCCATCACTAGGCAACCCTTGTCATTATGACTCCGCCCACCGCCATGATTTCCGTGGCTTCTGTACTTCTGTACCGCCACGAAAACCATGACGGTAGGCACTATCAGTGCCAAGGAATTCCTTCCCTGGCACTGACATACACACACATACACGCATATACATACACACTCATACACACACACTTGCCCACATTCACCCACGCATCCATACATTCATACACACATACAGCAACACTCACAAACATACATACTAGCACACACACAATCACATGATACAACATACACGTACCCTCACACCCTTTCATGCACACACACATTCCACACGCCTCACACCCACATGCAGGCACACAAACACAGTCACACACACCCCCACACACAGAGGCAACACCCCTACCCCTCTCCCCTATTGGAGAACCCGACTTACCTGCTTGCAAGGGGTCCTCCAGCAGAAGATGGGAAGTGGAGCTGCTGCCAGCAGCAGCGTCCACCAGAAGAACACTGCCAGGCCATATCATGGGACATGATATGGTCGGCAGCGTTCTACTTGCATATCGCTGCTGCTGGCAGCAGCATCACCTTACCGCCGCCCGCCGCCATGACCGTAGCCAGAATACCGGCAGCCTTCTGGTGGAATTCCGGCTATGGTCATATTTTGGTCGATGGATGGTAGCCACGGCGACGGTATGTTGTCGGCCGTCGCTGTGGCGGTAGGCGGTATTTGCCGCCAATGTTGTAATGAGTGTCATAGTCACTCCAATAGCCTGTGTTGTGGGCTATCAGATTTGGAGACTGCTTTCTGGAGGAATGGTAAGGTAGAGAGAGGGCATTTGAAAAGAGAGCAACATAAAACTCAAAGATGCAGACTCTAAATCACATTTGGCGCCTAGAAATGGACTGGAAAGGGAGCTCGAGGTCTCCAAAATTGTCAACTGTCCAGCAGCCAGACGGGCTGTGCAAGGAGGAGAAGCTTCACAAGGCTTCTGCCTGTGACCAGGACTGGAGGCTAAGGTCTGCAGGTCTTCCAGTTGGGTGAGAGGACATCACCTAGGGAATCCAAGACCACCTGCCCCTGGAGCCTAGTGCACCAATGCCCGCCTGCTTCCCAAAACCAGTGTGCCCTGTGAGGAAGAGGAGAGTCCTGGAGGAAGTGAGGTCTAGTGGGAGTTCCTGATGATTGGATCTTTGAAGCGAGGTCTGAGGAGATGGTTTCTGCACCTAGCAGGTTGTATTCTGTGAAGAGAGAGTTGTTGGCGACCCCATATGTGAGATGGGGCCACTGTGAAGATTACTTTTGTGCCAATAGGACATCACCTGTGTGTGGTCTGAAGTATGTGACGCAGTATGTCAAAGGAGGGCCACAGTGAAGATTACTGCTGTGCTGATTGGGCCACAGCCTCTGTGCAGAGTGAAGTGAAGGACCCTATATTCCAAGTAGGGCTGGTGTGAACATTTCTGCCATGCCCATCAGGCTTCAGCTTGTGTTCAGAGTGAGGAAAGTGACCTAGAATGCCAGGTGTGTGGTCTGGTCGAGACTGTCACCCAGAAGAAGAGACTGCCATGATAACCTGTGTGGGCCCTAGCCTCGACTTAGGTTCTGGACTAGGAGCATCAACTTCCCCCTACACCGACACCTATGGGGAGAATATAGGAAACTTAGCAGCTTTGGATGTGTACTGGGGACAATGTCTGCTGTGCCAGCTAGGCCTTTTGTGAGGAACTCAAGGACAGCCAACTGTTGCTCCTGAAGGTCCTCGCATGCAAGACTCACTAGAGACAGCTGTTGCAGACTCCGTGCCTACAAGGGGGACACTCTCCAAGACTTTGGCTGAACAGGTCCTGCTGGTGCATGTAATACTGATTATTGGGCTAGTGGCCCCAGAGGAATTGCCTGTCTTATAGCTCTTCAGCACAGGAACACATTTGACTTTAACTGGAGTTGGAGTGAAACTCCTGAGACTCGGGCTACTAGTGGGGCTTGACTTGTATGTTGCCTATATTGAATGGGGAAATAACCACTATTGCTAGAGAGAGGAGACAGGAACTCAGGAACCACCAATTGAAACACTAGAGCCCTGACTCTAGGGGCCTTACGGGATTGTGTGTATTGTTGTTAAAACTGTATTTTACTTTGTGTTGGTATATAAGTACGTGGGATGTCTAACGTTTAGGAATCTTGGATACAGGTGTGGTATTGGCCATTTTCAATTTAAGCCAATAGTATAAAAAGTCTAGTTTTACAAAAAAAATTGGCACACATAGTAATGGAAACATAGGGTTTGGAAGAGATGGATCAGATGAAGGATTTATGTAGGAAGGGTTCCCAGGAGCAGGGACCATATTGAGTCACTGGGTAAAAGGAATGAGGCTGTAGTTGATTCTGGGGAGGGAACCATATTAGGAATCCAGGATGAGAGCACTGTGGACTCACGCTTTAGGATCCCTTTAGGACAAATCTATTCCAGACAGATGCAGCGTATGTCCCCTAATGCATTTGCCATTTAGTTTCTAGAGTGCCCCAGGTGTACACGGCACCTCCAGTTTCAAGAGTATCACTATCACCAATTCCAGAAATAAATTCCTTGGATGGGTTGAGTCTAGCAGAGATCCTGAGCTTGCAGCTGGCTTTTCCGAAGGCTAAGACAGAGGAAGAGAAGGCTAGAGAGTTGGAGTGGGAGAAGTAAAGACCAGCTCACTAGGAACAAGAGGAGAGGAGGTGGGAGAGACAGGAGGAATGGGCCAGGGAAGAGACATTATGAGAGAGGGAAGAGGAACAGAGAGTAGGAGGAGAATCAGCAGGACAAAGAAAGAGAGCTCGAGAGGGAAAGGCTAGCCTTGTTGTCAGAGAGAAAAATGTAGGATGGCAGCAATGAAAACTCCATCTGGTTTAAGTGACTCTACTTGCACTTTAGGCCACATTGTGGTCAAGATTCCAAAAGATCTTGTGCACATATATGTGAGATGTCAGGACATCTTGGAGTGGTTTGTGTGCTTTGAGGTCACTTGTAAGGTGCAGGCCTAAGGCAGCTGTCACAATGAGGAACATACCATTGGAAGGGACAGCCATTAATGGGAGGATGCCAGTGGCAGTCCAGATAGTGTACGAGCAAGTAAAGAAGGCCCTGATTAGATGGTTTGGGCTAAAGCCAGCTCAGTACCTTCAGAGATTTCGGGACTACAAGAGAGTAGAATGTGTGCTGTTTGAGGCTTGGATTCATGGAGATTGTGTGATTGGAATGAGTGGGTGAGTGGGATGAAAGCCAAGGACTTTCAGTCCCTTAACCAGTTGATGGTGACAGAGTGGCTCAAGGAGGAATGCTCTACCCCACTTAAGCAATACCTGCCTGATCTGACAGAGGGGGATCCAGAGAAGCTTGCAGTGTTAGTTGACAAGTGGTTAGCTAACATATTTCACAAGGGGCTTGAGCAGCTTGGTTCTAAGCCAAAGAGGAAGAGGAACTCTCCAAAGACTGGTTCCAGACTGGAGGATAAGGGCCAGGGTAATTTCCATGGGTCTCATGGAGGGCCCAAGTGCAGTGGGCATGGTAATGGTGTGTCTGGGAAGGAGCATCATGAGAAGGGAGGACAAAGAAATTCTTCCAGGTTCAAGGTCATGATTTGCTGGAAGCACTGCCAGGTGGGTCACTTCAAGAGGGATTGTCGGGTGAAGGATCCTGAACCAGCATTACCTATGATAGCAAGCATGTCACATGTGGGTGAAGAGACCCAAGAGTGCCCAGTCACACTCAACCTAGTAGCTATGGAGATCTTAGAGAGTAACCCAGATGCTCTGAAGCACATTCATCATAACATGCTTTTGCAGGATGTTAGCATCAGTGGAAGGATGGTGCCTGCTCTGAGGGATACTGTAACCTATATGGTTGAGAGGAAGAACCTTCAGCTTAAGGAGATGCTCGCTGATACCAAGGATCCAGGTTAGGTAGACAATGGAAAGAGCATGGAGTATCTGCTTGCGAGGATTGAGATTGAGCTCAATGGCAAGACGGCCATGGTTGATGTAAAGGTAAGGGAAAAGCAAGGTGCTGGATGTCTTGTGGGCAATGACCCTGGCTTGGTGCCAGGACTGGAATTTGTGACTTGCACAACGCCAGCTGTGTTCACCACAGGACAGGCTGCTCATCAGTCTTAGGGTGAGACTGGGATAATACCTGAATCGCAGGGACCAGGACAAGCAGGTTTGCAGTAAAGGGTAGACTCTAGGAAGGTAGTGGTCATGGAGATGATTGCTTCTGCTCCAAATCGAGAGGACGATGCAGCTCTTGAAGTAGAGCAGGTGCTGGAGCCTGGGTAGCTTCTAGAACTTTAAGGTTTGTTAGCTGCTAGAGGCCTTACCTGTAAAGATTTACACAAGGCACAGAAAGAGTGCACTACCCCTGTGGGACTTCAGAAGGAAGCCCAGGAACAAGTCAGCAATGGAATTGTCGGGAAATACTGTTGGCTGGGAGGATGGCCTGCTTTATAATGAGCTGGTAAATTCTCATCCAGGAACTAGCAAGAGGCAAGTGGTTACATTAGTGTACAGGAATGTCCTGTTGTCACTGGTCCATTAACTACCATTGGCGGCACACCTGGGCATTAGAACAACCCAGGTTAGGTTGGAACTTCTGTTATACTGGCCAAGGATGCTCAGAGACACAGTGAGGTTCTGTAGAAAATGCCCCACTTGCCAGGTGAGTGGTGGGACAGAAGGGAGGACAAAGGCACCATTAGTGCCTCTACCAGTTGTAGGTGTTCCATTTGAGCAAGTGGGAACAGACATATATAGGTCAATTTGAAACTCCCTCACAATCAGGTAACAAGTATATTTTGGTTGTGGTGGATCATGCCACCAGTTACCAGGAAGCTATACCTCTGAGGACTATGACTACATGGGTGGTAGCGAGAGCTCTCCTGGGGATCTTTTCTAGGGTTGGATTTCTGAGAATGGTAATTTCTGACCAGTGAAGAAAATTGACCTCTTCTTAAATGAGGGAGATGTGGGAGCAAGCTGATGCCACATACAACTCCTCCACAGCAAACCATCTACAAACCAGTAGTTTGGTGGAGTGGTTTAACAAGACACTGAACAACATGATGGGGATACTGCTGGAGAACTTCAGGAGGAAGTGGTGTCTTCTCCTGCTATGTTTCTTGTTTGCCTAGCAGAGATCCCACAAAAGGGTGTAAGGTTCAGTCCCTTTGAGCTTCTGTATGGGAATGGTGGGTCTACTCACCTTAGAGACAGTTAGAAAAGAACCTTAGAGTGTCAGCAGAAGGATATTGTGAACTATGTAATTGGCTTAAAGTTGATGGTGCAATCCATGATTCAGGCAAAGGAAAGCCAAGTGTTGATGAAAGAGTGGTACGACAAAAAAGCTATGCTGACTGGGCATCAGAAAGGTGGGGTTGGTGCTGCAGCCTATTTGTCCACGGGCTTTGGAGGACACGTGGTGTGGGTCATAAAAGTTGGTTCCTAATATTACTTAGGTTAGCTACTTGGTGGACTAAGGTGCCAAGGGAACCACAAACGGATGTTCCAAGCGAACAGACTGCAGCCTTACCTCTGGGGTGGTTACACAGTGAATGCCATGACTATGGCGGAAGAAATAGAGGAAGACAGTAAGCTTCTTCTTGACCTTCGGCATAGTGACATTTGAGACGGCACTGTGGAAGGTGTTCAATTAGCCCCTGAGTTAACACCTGATTGGCAGAGAGAGAGTGGAAAGTTCTCTGGATGATTTGGCAACATTTCCTCGCTGTCTCCAGGGTTGACACCTGTCAGTGTGCGTGACCTATACACAGGAAACAATCTGCTAGTGAAAGGCAGGATGAAGAGAATGACAGGGTTTAGTGATGCGTTAAGGCAGAAGTTGTCACTATGTTGGACTTGGGGGTCACTGAGAGAACTTGTAGTCCATGGTCTGGTCCTGTGGTGCTAGTACCAAAGCAACCATCTACTCACTTGTGATTTTGTGAGAGCTACCACGCTCTCAGTGAGCTAACCAGAACTGATGCCCATCCAGTCCCAAGAGGGGGTGAGCTTGTGGATTGGTTAAGTGCTGCAAAGTACTTGAGCACCTTGTATCTGACCAATGGGGACTGGCAACTTGCCTTGGCACCAGATGTTACGGAGAATACTGCATTTTCTATGCCAGAGGGGCTATATCAGTTTAAGATAATTCCCTTTGGGTTGAAGAATCCTCCTGCCATTTTTCAGCACCTGCTGAGTCATGTTTTCAGAGGGCTAGAAGTGTTCTGTGTGCTTACCTGGATGACATTGTGGGGTTCAGCAACTTATGGCAGGACCACCTGAGGAACCTAGAATATGTGCTGGCTAGAACAGAGAAGGCTAAAATGACCGTCAAGGTGAGGGGCGACCCTCTGTAGTCTTCATTGGGCATGGGGTGTGGAACTATAAGATTCATCCATTAGATGCCAAGATTCATTCTGTGATGGAGTGGGAGGTGCCTACGACCCAGACACAGGTGAGGTCCTTTTCACAATTCACTGGGTCCTACATGAACTTTGTAGTGAACTATGGAAGTATAGTTGCCCCATTGACTGCTTTGACCTCCAAGAAGCAGCCCAGGAAATTGATATGGACACAGGAGTGTCAGAAAGCATTTGGGGAACTGAAGAACAGACTAGGCACTGCACCTGTATTGAAAGAACCAGCCTTGGATTGCTCGACCTCACTACCACTGAGAGGTAAGTACAAAAGTCTATTTATAGACGGGCTGGAATCTCACTTCATGCAAGCTAAAAAAGCTGTGATTGTGACTTCCTTTCTCCTCCCTTATATCAATCAGGGTGGCTCCAAAGTTAGTAATAAGACATATCGGCTGTCATAGCAATGCCAGAGTGTGCTCCTTTTCTCTTCTTCAGGTAAGCGGAATAGCAGAGCTCCCTATTTCCAAAACTTCCACAGTGGGGGCATTTGATGGCCATGCCAGTGCATATTTATATTTGCCGTCCTTCAAATGAGCCAGCCAGATGGAATAGCATTTATTAAAAACATTGGTTTAGCTAAACAAACAGCATTAACATTGTCATGAATACAATCTAATCAGAAAACGTATAAGTGCTGGAAGTAGATGTGCAGGGGTTTGTGGTGCTGTAACACCCCCAAAATAATCATGCAGGAGTTCAGAAGGTGAATAAGCAATAACAAATGTGGATTTGTTTTTATTTTGCTTTCAAATAAAGGGATCAAATACCAGGCTATGGCGGTCATTCTGACCGCGGCGGTCGCCGCCCGCCAAGCGGTTCCCGCCAAAAGACCGCTCCGCGGTCAAAAGACCGCGGCGGCCATTCCGGCTTTCCAGCTGGGCCGGCGGGTGACCGCCAGAAGACCGCCGGCCGGCCCAGCGGGACAGCCCCTTCAACAATGAAGCCGGCTCGGAATGGAGCCGGCGGAGTTGAAGGGGTGCGACGGGTGCAGTGGCACCCGTCGTGAATTTCACTGTCTGCACAGCAGACAGTGAAAATCTTTGTGGGGCCCTGTTAGGGGGCTCCTGCACTGCCCATGCCAGTGGCGTGGGCAGTGCAGGGGCCCCCAGGGGTCCCACGGCACCTGTTCCCGCCATCCTGGTTCTGGCGGTGGACACCGCCAGAAACAGGCTGCCGGGAAGGGGGACTGAATCCCCATGGCGGTGCTGCAAGCAGCGCCGCCATGGCGGGTTCCCTGGGCCAGCGGGAAACCGGCGGGAAACCGCTGGCTCCCCTTTTCCGACCACGCCCAGGAAGCACCGCCAGCCTGTTGGCGGTGCTTCCGCCGCACTCCGCCATGGCGGTCATGGACCGCCAAGGTCAGAATGACCCCCTATGTCTACTGACAAATTAATACACAAATGTTTCAAACTATATCAGCCTTTATGAAAGCAATAAGCCTTTATGAAAGCACGAATGAAGCACATTTTCTTTTGTAATTCTGAAATGTGATCAAAATCATGCTTTTAATGGGATCAAATCAAAATCTGGTGATGTACAAATGATAAATATTGTAGTGTATTGTATTATATTGCAGCATTTGTATACTGCATACTACCCCTATGTGAGGCACTGAAGTGCTTACCTACGTAGGCGGCAAGCTACTCCGAATAGGGTGTGGGGATTGAGGGTTGTTGCCTTGGTTATATGATCCTACGTGGGAAGTGTTGTGAGGTGCGGATATCATGTTATGGGACATATAGGTACAAGTGTGGTAGATGAGGTCAGAGAGACACAGACTCCCAGTATAGGACTTTCCAGTTTGCTGTGCTGTCAGCTTTGAACAGCTCTGCAGGTCTCTTAATGGTATTTCTTAAGATTATAGTCTACCCAGCTGGCTACTGCAGACATTATGGCCCATATTTATACTTTTTTAGCACTGCATTTGTGCCGCTTTTTGATGCAAAAACGGCGCAAACTTACAAAATACAATTGTATTTTGCAAGTTTGCGCCATTTTTTGGTCAAAAAATGGCGCAAATGCGACGCTAAAAAAGTATAAAGATGGGCCTATGTGTATAGTTGTGGACCTGAGGTGACAAGGTTAGAGGGAGAAAGAAGTGGAGACGTGCTGGGATGGACATTGTTACAATCATCCCATATCTGAATGTCAATGTGAGATGTAAAGAAGTGACCTTAGAGTACAGATTTTCAGGACATGAAGTGGTGAAATAGATTAAGCTCCTCCAATTGACCAGCAGTGTGTGACAGATCATTTCAGGAACTCAATGCATATTCATTTGGTAATATCTGGTTTAACTGGCTGCACAATATTGGTGATGGATAACCCTTGCAGCAGATACATGTATGTAAATGTAAGACAAATTAATTACAGTTAGCTAGTAATCATTGAGCGTTATGATATTCGTATTAGTGGGGACCAGAAATGTTACAAATGAAATTGTATAAATATATGATACCGAGGTGAACCAGAGGTCAGCCCTCCTTAATTTATGTGCCTATTGAAAGTAGTTACAGGTTGAGTTGTTTACAATCTATGGATTGTAAGTTGAAGATTGAGTTTGGGTGACAGTGGAGAAGTCTTGCAGCACCATTTTGGATGAGTTTTATTTGATGTACACAGGTGCATCAAGATACAGGCTGTTGAGATAGTCAAGCTTGGGTATTAGGAGCGGGAGGATGGTTTGCAGTTTCTACTGGCATCCCAAGAATGGGAAAATGCAACATGGTGTTTTGATTGTGTAGAAGGCACTCTGTGATGTTGTTAAGTTGTAGTATCAAGTAGAGGTCTGAGGGGGGGGGGCGTGGCTAACCACCCACAATGGCGGTCGCTTGATTGCGGGGCTCCCAACCCGAGCCCGCCAAACTACAATAATCCGGAGAAAATTGGGGCCATATACGGATCCCAGATCGATCGCAGTGCAGGGGTGATGGCGAAGCATCTGTGGAGCGAACTTTGAGCTCCCCACCGGGGACTGAATCCCGACGAGTGCTGGGCCTACAACGTAGGGCCGAGGTGAGGTGGGACGCGGTCTGGGCCGGTGCCGGGACGCGGTGCACGGGGGACGCGATAGAGGCTAACATCAGACGCTGAGATCAGGGCCGTGGCGGTGGATCTGCCGAGACGGCCGGCCTGGGCCTCCCCTTCTCCCTCCTCTCTCTTCTGGTAAAATATTGTGGAAAGCGTGCAAAGTAGTAGGGCAGAAGGAAGGGCCAATGCGGGGCAGCAACGATTGAAGAGGGGCCACGTCTAGCATAATAACCAGGGAGATTGGGAGCGTGCTCCGACAGATGCGAGGAGCACCGGAGAGACTGCGGCGATCCCTACCACAAGCGAGATCTGAGACTGAGGTGTTCCGGTCGCTGCAGATTCTGGCAGCCTCCCTTACCCCCCAATAAGGAGAAGCCGGGGGAGTGAGATAAGAGTAAGATAAGACATACAGAGTGAAACCAGGGGACAAGTGAACAGCAGGGCCAGCGGCACTCGGTAAACACAAAAGTAAAGAAACTTAAACGGCACATTCCCAACAGTGTGAGTGGGGGAAGTGTATGTTACGTGCCAGAGCGTAGATCCCACCCCAAAAGGGTCTCAGATTTGGCGCTAAGCAGCGACAAGACAACCAGGCAGCTCCTCTGTTACGACGTGAGTACCCCCAATGCAAATATTCAATATTAAGCTATAGAGGTGTGGTAAGAAACCGTAACTGGCGCAGGCCCCCTGTTGAATTGCCGGTCAGAGTCACTGCTTTACTGAACTGGAAACGTCACAGTGACATAAAACTATGGGCCGTACAAAGGACAAGCAATTTGAGGACATGGAGACACCGACCTCTGGTGGTCCTGCACCGATGACATCTGCAAAAGGCCAAACGGATAAGCTGGACGTCATCCTGCCGGAAATTGAAGACTCACGAGAAGCGATAGAGCACAGATTGGGCGCTATTACAACAGAACTGAGTATCCTGAAAGACGACCAAAGGAAATTGCCAGACAGAATAAAACAGACCGAAACAAGCGTTGCTGAGATCCTCCCGACCCACAGGGAAAATAAAAATACCATCAGACATCTTCAGCAACAAGTGGAGGCTTTGCAGGAAAAGGTCAAAGATGCAGAAGGGCGATCGCGCTGTAATAATGTCCTCATAATCGGCCTTCTGGAAGGAAAGTAGGGGAGAGACCCCACACAATACATGGAACACTGGCTGAAATCGATAGCAATGGACCGGTTATCAATATACTTTGCAGTAGAGAGAGCGCATCGTATACCAGGTAGCAAACCTCCACCAGGAGCACCAGCACGCCGATTGATTGCACAGATACTGAACTATAGAGATAGAGATATTATACTGCAAGCGGCGAGGGACTTAGACCCCATTGTTGTGGATAACACCCGAATCTCCCTCTACCCGGACTACACACTGACAGTCCAGAAGCGCAAAGCGTCTTTTCAATCAGTAAAAAAAATGACTAAGTGCAGAGGGGATAACATATGCCCTATTATTCCCTGCCCGATTACGAATCACATTTAACCAAAAAACAAATTTCTTTGAAACACCTGATTTAGTGTGAGCATGGCTTGATGAGACCTTTCGCAAGTCTAGTGAGCAAAATGATGCTCCTCCTCCGAGACAGTTCTCCCAGCCCCGCAGAGACAAGTGAAACTGAATACAATTGACGCAAACAAAAACAGGTCCGACACCTCTACAAGTACTGGAAGGTCAAAATGATGCCATACAATCAGCATACTCTATGCAGGGAGTAGACTCCTCTCCACACGGCGTTGCCTCGTAAATGGATAGCACTGTAGCGTCGGACTCAGAGGGAAGCCTGGCTTTATTTCCCGCTGTCACCCCGCAGACAGTGCAAGATCTCTAACAGATTAAATTTCCACATTAGCACTGACTATGCACCCATCTTTTGCGGGGATCATACCCCCCTGCCCAAATGGCGGGCTCGGGCGGTGGAGTTCCTTGATCTTCGTTACATACAGAGCAACCCACTGGCCACAGGTGAGAACTACTGAACGCACATCTTGTACAACCCCATTGCATAGGCTCCTTGGATAACTTTTCTTTTTTTTCTTTATCCTCCAATAATGGTTCCATATTGCACAAATGTTTGGCAGAGCGGGTTTTGGCTTTGCCTAGTGTTGCGGTTAGTAAATGGCACTGTTTATTATTTCAAAAGTTCGACATCAACATATACATCATACATAGTATGTCAAGGGGAACATAGGCTGAGATGGGCCAAGAGAGTAATAACTATCTTAGTACCTCCGAATGGCTTTGAAACGTGAGTACAACATTATCACTTGGAATGTACGGGGAATGGGATCTATTCAAAAGCGACATATAATATTGGCCCACTTAAATCATCGAAAAACACACATTGCCTAACTGCAAGAGACTCACCTCACTACCCGTGAGGCGATAAAACTCCGCAACAAATGGCGGGGACAATTCCTACACACATCATATTCCACGTTTGCATGAGGCGTGGCAGTGTGGATACGGGCGGGAGTACCTTTTGAGGTAATGTATACCAAGATAGATGAAGAGGGCAGGTACGCCCTGGATTAGGGGTAACCTAGACGGGAAACCTATGGTACTAGGCAGCATATATGCCCCGAATAGCGGACAGGACGCCTTTCTGGAACGCCTGTCAAGGGTGCTATTTCAATGGGCGCATATCCCGTGGGTGCTGGGAGGGGACTTCAATGTAGTGTTAGATGTTGCCTTAGACAGCACCACCCCCCCCCACTATCTGGCACTAATGCACGGAGACAAGCTGACGCTCTGCGGGAACTGGTTACAAGGCTGGTCACTGACAGATATATGGCGTGCTAGAAATGTCGGTATGAAAGAGTATTCGCACCCACATAAAATACACATGAGACTAGACTGCATTGTTTGCACAGCATCACTACAGGCACAAATGTCCCAGGCTACATACTTAGGGAAAACGTTATCAGACCATAACTCTTTAGAGCTGACCCTGTTATGGGGGCGCCTATCTACACCAATACCCACGTGACGCCTGCAGCCATCGATATTAGAGGATGCTGTATTGAGGGAAGAAATAACTCAGGTGATCACAAACTTCTTTAATGGCAACACAGGCTCAGCGTCCTTTCCACTTGTGGAGTGGGAGAAGTTAAAAGTAGTGGTGAGGGGTGCATTGCTGGGAGCAACGTCAGGAGTGCAGAAGGTACTGGCACGTGAGCTCCAACAAGTAGAGGACCGGCTAGGCTTACTAGAAAAAGAGTCAATATTACAACCCCCTAAAGCTCAGCAATTGCAGGACGCCAGGGCCGAACATGCAGAACTCATCGAAAAACTAAGGAAATTTGACTACGCTAAATACAGGGAGCATGCACACAGCGAGGGGGACAGGGCAGGGACACCTCTGGCGCGCCTTATAAAAGAAGAGCTATCCCCTACCCTCATCCTGCATATTAGCACACCACAATGTGCTAATAAAACCACAAAATTGGAAATAAATGCGGCATTCCGAGACTGTTACACAACGCTCTATTCCACCCCACCAGTAATGGACCGGATAAAAATCGACTCCTTTCTCGCTAATATTGAACTACTGACACTTAGCGAGGAAGCCAGGTTAAAGCTGGGCACGCAGATAACGCAGGGGGAGATACGGGAAACTATTAAAAATATGGCGTGCAATAAAGCGCCAGGATCAAATGGCCTTCCGTCCGCATTTTACACTCTATATAGCGCACAGCTTGCCCCACATTTAGAAAAATTATACCAAGCCTCGTTATCAATAGGATACCTCCCAGACACTACCAAACAAGCAATAGTGATTTCGCTCCTAATGCCGGGAAAGGCTGCAACAGATATCTCATCCTACAGACCACTGTACTTACTGAATACAGAATATAAAATACTAACGAAAATACTAACACAATGACTCCTCAGTTATATCAGCAGTTTAATACACACAGATCAATGTGGATTTGTTCCATCACGGAACACTTCCCTAAACATCCGGCGACTATATTATGTGATGGACGCTGCCGAGGTATTGGAGAGATTCCAGATACCTCACAATTATATACGATGTGTACGACTACTATATGCTGCACAAGCGGCTAGAGCATGCACAGGACAAAACATCTCTGACTCCTACCATGTTCACAGAGGCACTCGGCAGGGATGTCCGCTGCCCCCCCTGCTGTTCGTCCTGGCAATAGAACCCTTGGCACAACGATTGAGACGAGATGGCAAGATTTGGGGAATAGACATAGCGAATACGAGCCATGCGGTATCATTATACGCAGATGACATTATACTGTATATAAAAGATCTCCGACACAACCCAGACACCATTGCGCAGATATTCCGGGAGTTCACACCACTATCCGGGCTGGCCATGAACTTTGATAAATCTATAGCATTTGCCTTTTATAGATCAGATGTGGGTAGTGTAATGGCATTTGGAGATAAACAACTACAAGTTGCTGTGACTACATTCCGGTACCTCAGTATACAAATTTATCTTACCCCGACAGATTTGCTAGAAGGTTACCTTAAGGAGAGCGATGACCTCACTTAGGCCGCAGATCCAGTTTTGGATAATATTGCCTATATCAATTGCAGGCAGACTAGCAGTGGCCAAGATGGTGATGCTGCCCCGCCTATTATACTGTTTTACGAATTTGCCAGTGAAAGTGCCAGAGACTTACTTTAAGTCACTTCACTCTATGTTACTTGAACTCGTTTAGGGGAAGGGAAGGCATCTAATAAGCCTGGCCAAGCGGCAGATACCTGTAGATCAAGGGGGCATGGGCGCACCAGATTTCAAGGCCTACTGTATAGTGAGCCAACTTCAATGGCTGGCATATTGGCTGGCCAGACGAAACCTGCAAGAAATAGAATACGCCCAAACAATGCTGGACAGGGGCAGCATACACTCCTTGCTGTGCCCAGGATCCCAGGCTCCGGAGAAAATACCACTCTTATTACGAGTGGCCTTACAGTACTGGAAAATGTCGCTCAGATACACAGCTAACACAATCCCTTACTCTCCTAATATACCGCTGTTGGGACTACCAGTCAATGCTGGTACACTAACCTGTGTCCAAATAAAAAAATGGACACAAGATGGGATACACACAGTCGGTTCACTGTTCAAAGACCAGCGCTTGCTCACACATACTGACTATATCCACAAACACAGCCTGTCATCTTCACTCTTCCTTTTACATGCTAATATCACACATTATGTAAAGAGACACTTGGCCCCGGATAACATGGAACCCCCTGCACATGCTCTGGTATGTACTATACACACCATAGGCCATGGTAACCACTTGATAAAGTGGCTTTACCGGGGACTCAGAGTCCACTTATTACAACCCCTAACAGCACTTAGAATTAAGTGGGAGGCAGACATTGACAAAGAGCTACCGGATGAAGAGTGGGCCACAATACAAAAATACCTTAGTCAAATATCCCGCAACATAAGATTCAAATTTATTCAATATGCTATACTACATAGAGCATACCTCACACCACACAAGTTACAAATATTGTACCCCGAAGTGTCATCCAAATGTCCCAGCTGTGATATAGAAGAGGCAGGACTCCTACATATGCTTTGGAACTGCCCAGGCACAGCCCAATACTGGAATGGAGTGCACACTATATTAGAAAAAACAATGGGAAGCACTACATACTGTACAGTAGAGGTCTGCATGCTTGGACTACTCCCACGCTCAAGTAAAAGGAAAATGCTCTCAAGGCTGATAAACCTAGCACTCATACTGGCAAAACACCTACTAACTAGGCGTTGGAAGGCCGCATTAGCCCCCACGGTGACCCAATGGAGTATAGAAGTGATAGAATGGGGAAGGACAGAGTGGTTCACGCTCAGAACGGAAGAGAGTAGAGGAGTCAGAGGCCATCCTAGAGCTCAGGACTAGGATGACCAAATAGACACTTTTGAGACAATATGTGAAAAGGAAGGGACTCAGGTTTGATATAGGAATATCACTGATCAGCAGCCACAGAGGTAAAAACAAGATTATTAATACCAATAACCTGTCATACGTAGAAACACACTATGGAAGTAAGATCACTAAACATGAGTAATGGTAAAGGGAAAGTCCTCAAACAACATATATAACATAGAGATAAGGAGTCAAAGATAAACATTTTAAGTTTACTACACAGCGGCTAATGCACCCTACCAACACGAGACCAAGATGTCAAGTTTTAAATAGTGAGTAGGATAGGAATGTTAAATGTTTTGAGTTAAATAGGGAGACCATGTATAAACTGATGTATACGGATAATGTACCATGCTAACCAAAAGGTGCACACATACAGTAAATATTGTGAGACAATACGATGTATAGTGTACCACAACAAATGTTCTTGGGACACACCAAACAAATACCAATGTATGACGAGGTGTGAAAATAATAAAAATATGTTTTAAAAAAAAGAGGTCTGAGTCCATGGATACCCCTAGGTTTTTGGCTTCTCTTGATATTCTTGTAGGGGTCTCAAGTTCCTTATGCCACATAGCAGTAGGCTTGTAGTTTTGCCATTTCCGCAGGTCATAATCTCCATCTTTGCAGTATTCAGCTTTAGATGTTCATTCAACATTCATGTGTTTCTGACCTCAGTCGTCAAGTTTTACAATGTAGAGGTGTTCCATTCCATCCATTTTTAAAATGATTTGGGAGTCATCTGCAGAGCTGCAAAGGTGAGTTTAATAATTTAATCAGGTTTGGTGAGGGAGTTAGGTAGATAATAGAGGGGATTTGATGGACCTCTAAGTAATGCCACAGTGTTGTGTGCAAGGAGCTGACGTGAAAGGTGATACTAACACTAGATTGCAGTCACAGCTGATAGGCCATAAATTCAAGGAGCATTAGCTCAACTCCTTTCTCACTTTTCTCGTGTATGTCAAACAAGAATTTACTGTGTGAAAAGATTGCACAAATATGCAGGACATTGAGTCACATTGTTCTTAAGCCAGCAACGTTTATGGCCATTCCTATTCCTAAACATATCAGCCATTCAAAAGTAATGTCTAGTCAGGAAATCTCCATATACCAATATGGGGCATAGTGCTTTGATGAGCCTATTGGGCTGGGGAAGAGTCATCACAAATCGGGTATGACTTACATTTGACTGACATTGCTCCAGCCTACAGCCTTTCAATAGACACTGACCAATTGTGAAATACAGCTTGATTAGATACTTCATCAGTTCTATAGATCTTTATTTTGTTTGCAGGAGTCAGAGAGATGGTTAGGTTAACGTGTGTGCTGCAGAGGGCTGTAAATACCCTAATAAGCAGTAGTATGAATCTGAAACGTCCCAACATAGTCTTTCATGTCACAAAGAGCTGTTGTTCTGCACTAGCAATGTTTACAAAATATTTTAATATGTACATAGCCCTGCCAGGGTCAACGCGCTGAGGATTCATCTCCTTGAACAAAATATTGTGGAAACTATATTCAGAGCATCTGAGACTGAAAGCAGTTGTATTATAGTTTACCTCTTTTGAGATGTCTGCATTATTTTGACTAACATTTTCTAATCTTTATCTATTGTAATCTCTGATCTGCGTAGTATAAATCTGCTTTTTGAAATGTATTGCCTCTCATAAGTCTGCCTTATTTTTATCTGAATTATGGTCATAAGAAATACATTTATATAATTAGGCCCTATCTAGTTATTGTACTAAATTCATAACACTAACTGAACATTTGGGGTACCATTTTTACTCTGGAATTTTCCTTCACAGATTCCGTAAGATTCCAGAATTTTCTTTCACAACTATTTCAGAGAAATCTGTGATTTAGCAACAATCTGGTGTTTGCAGGGCATTCTGGTGAAGAAAAGATATTGGGATCCCTGAAAGCTACCCACATTGCCAGAATAGGTCAATTTGCAAAATCTTGATGTTTCCTTGTTTTATTTATGGTCTTACCCTTCACATGTAGTAACCCACCCACACAAGTGTGTATTATTGTTAATGGGAAAAGTGCAGGAGCACTGGTGTTTGAACATTTGTGATTCTATCCCACAGATGGGACATTTGGATTCTAGTTAGCTTGGTTGATAAGGGGTGATACCGCAAAACCGGTCCCAGGATGCTTCTTCCCAGTCCATGGAGGACCTAGCTTGGCCAATGTGCTAGTCTGTTCCCATGGGGAGCAGGGTCAAGACTGATTAGCATATGGCTAGGTCAAAACTGGGTTGACATGGCAAGCAAAATAACAATGGATTTAACCCAAATCTGAGACTGCGGGTGAGTGTTTGAAAAGTTTCAACACTCCACCCATCATTTTATTTTGTGGTGTTGCTAAGTGAAAGGTAGGACATGCACTTGTATGTTTTGCGTGCCCCAGTAGTAAAAAACAGCATATTTCATTTTTCACTACTTTGAGGTCTGCTCCTCTCATAGGTCAGCATTGGGAATTCCCTTATATGCCTTTTAAGTGTCAATTCCTGATCAGGAAGAAGTAGCTTTGTCATGTTTGGTATGGTTAGAATGGTTATGATAAGTCTATATGCTGGGTAGTTGGACTTTACATTACTATTTTAAAAATGTCACTTTTAGAACTTTTAGAAAGTGGGCATTTGTCTGTGCTTCTACCTCTGTGTGCTTTACAGCCTGTCTCCAATCCACATCTGGCAGGGGTGACAGCTACACTTGGAGCATTTCCTCTAGATAGCTACAACACAGGAAGGGCTGGGAGTGACACAGGATACATCTGCATTCATTTGCATACTGATAGCCTTCCTGAACTGGGAGAGGTGGTTCACACATATACTACAAAAGGTTGAGTTTCCTGCCCTCACACAAAGGGCTGATTTACCCCCTACTGATCATCTGGAGCCAGGGATGGGCTGAAAGGAATTGTTGTGCACTTTTAAGGGTTCCTCTGAAGTCACTCCTTGATTAAAGACATTTTTGAGTATAGGTACTGGGTCTCTGACTCCATGTTTTTAGATATTGTGTGGACTTGTAACCAGATGCTCTGGCTCTCCAACCTGCACTTTGCCAGAGGACTGCTTGTTAGAAATGTGGTCCTTGGTTGGCAGTCAGATTACCCCCTGTCCAGCAAGAACCCGCACTCTAGCCAGGGTAAAAGAGAATTACCCTCAGCTAACCCCAACTTACCCCCTTGGTAGATTGGCACGAGCAATAGGCTTAAATTTAGAGTGCTAGGTGTAAAGTATTTGTACCAACACACACAGTAACTTAATGAAAACACTAAAAAATGACACAACACAGGTTTAGTAAAATAGATTATATTTATTTTAAAAAACACAAGACCAAAATGACAAAAATCCACAATACACAAGTCAAGTTATCAATAAAAATGAGAAAAGAGTCTTCATGTAATTGTAAACACACACTAACACTGTTAGCATGAAAATGGACCTCGTTGCGTCAAAAATAACCCAGCACAGGCGAGTGTGCGTCACAAAGGGATTGCAATGTGTCGATTTCACTCACAAGTGAGACCTTGCGTTGTTTCTCCTTTCGTCGGGTCGGGCGGGTCGTTTCTTCTCTCCACAGTAGAGCGTTGCATCGATCCGGTCAGCACTCTCGGGTCCGGGCAGGCCGTGCGTTGCTTTTACACGCCCAGCGGTACTTGCATCGGAAATCCAGCTGCACGATGATCCAAAAACCACACAGTGCGGATTGCGATCTCACCAGCCTCCGTCAGTGATGCTGTGCGTTGTTTCTCCAGCCCGGACGTCGTTCTTCGGGTCACGTTGCAGGGGAGCGTTGATTTTCAGCTTCGAAGCCAGCAGCGCATTGATTTTTCAGCCGCAGATCAGAGTTGCGTCGATCTTTTCCCGGCACTGCGTTCTGTGCGTGAATTTCGTCTTCTTAGGCTGCCAGATTCTCCTTTCAGGGTCCCAGGAACTGGATGGGCACCACCTGAGAAGCTCTAAATCAAGCCCTTGGAGATCTTCACAAGATGGAAGGCACACAAAGTCCAGTCTTTGCCCTCTTACTCTGCCAGAAGCAGCAACTGCAGGATAGCTCCACAAAGCACAGTCACAGGCAGGGCAGCCCTTCTTCCTCAGCTCTTCAGCTCTTCTCCAGGCAGAGGTTCCTCTTGGTTTCCAGAAGTGTTCTAAAGTCTGTGGTTTTGGGTGCCTTTCTTATACCCAATTTCTCCTTTGAAGTAGGCCTACTTCAAAGCAAAGTCTCTCTTCATTGTGAAATCCTGCCTTGCCCAGGCCAGGCACCAGACACTCACCAGGGGGTTAGAGACTGCTTTGTGTGAAGGCAGGCACAGCCCTTTCAGGTGTGAGTAACCACTCCTCCCCTCCGTCCTAGCACAGATGGCTCATCAGGAAATGCAGACTACACCCCAGCTCCCTTTGTGTCACCTGTCTAGTGTGAGGTGCAACCAGCCTAACTGTCAAACTGACCCAGAAAGGGAATCCACAAACATGAAGAGTCAAAGAAATGGTATAAGCAAGAAAATGCTCACTTTCTAACAGTGGCATTTTCAAACACACAATCTTAAAATCAACTTTACGTAAAGATGTATTTTTAAATTGAGAGCTCAGAGACCCCAAAACTCCACATGTCCATCCGATCCCAAAGGGAATCTACACTTTAATCAGATTGAAAGGTAGCCCCCATGTTAGCCTATGAGAGGGACAGGCCTTGCAACAGTGAAAAACGAATTTAGCAATACTTCACTGTCAGGACATTTAAAACACATTACTCTTGTGGTCATTACAACCCTGGCGGTCGGTGTTAAAGTGGCGGTAAGACCGCCAACAGGCCGGCGGAAAAAAAAAATGGAATTACGACTGTGGCGGAAACCGGCAACAAAGACAGCCACTTTATCACTCCAACCGTCACGGCGGTACAAACAAATAGCACGGCGGTCACCGCCAACAGACAGGCGGGAGACAATGTACCGCCCACAGTATCACAACCTACCAATCCGCCACCTTTTCCGGGGCGGATTCACCGTAAACAAAAACATTGCGGAAACAGGACTTCAAAGGGAAAACGCTCACCTCTGCACACCCCAAGGGGAACCAGGACGCCATGGAACCCGAGCTCCACATTTTACCAGCCTTTATCTTCTTGCTCCTCTACCAGGAGCACAAACGCCGGCGGAGAAGACCACGGTGAGTACTGCATCTATGACACAGGGGAGGGGGGAAGGAAAAAACAGTGACACACACACGCAACACGCAACACGCAACACCCACACCCCCACCCTCACCCATGACAACACACACACTAATACAGCATGATACGTGGGGCGTGGCCAACCGCCTAGGATGGCGGTCGCATAAATGGGGAACTCCCGACCGGACCTGCCGTAAAACTGTAATCTGACACATATCGGGGGTGGGGGTGCAACCAGAACCCAAAGGCTGCTTCGGAGGAGGCGTCGAGAGTCAGAAGGTTCAATCCAGGGCCCCAAAGAGGTCGGAACAAGAACAAATAAGAAGAAAGCTGAATGGGCCTGTACAAGACAAGCAAAGTCGTGCGATGACGGGACCAGCTGCGGCCGAGAGGCGCTGAGCGGTGGTGACTGGGGGTGCGATCCGGGGCCGGACCGGCCCAGCGCACCCAGGGTCCCGACCCGGAGCCCCTCCCTGCCCGCGGTCACGTTGGGGGCTGGGCGGCAGCGTGCGAGGAATCCCGCAACACCTACAGATGCGAAGAACGGAACAGGCCTGGGGGCGAGGCACATGGACTGACATGGCAGAGAGGCGGTGAGTGAGGGGGAGCGAGGATGCGGCCGAGGGCGGAAAACCAACCTAATAACAGACCTGCTTGTCGATCTGGCCGCCGGCGTCCCTCCCCCCCCACCCTTGAAAACTCTGGCAACCGTGCACATCACACCGAAAAGCCAGCACCATTTACAACCGCAGAGCTAGGAGAAAACGCTCTAGTGCTGAGGAGGCGCTTTGGTCTGGGTTGGAACCTGGGCCTTGCTGCGGTTTCATTTGAGGAGCATGGCAACAACATCCCACAGTCGGAGAGTACAGACGACCGCTGAGACGGTCAGAAATGGCGCGAAAGGAGGAGTGAAGAACTAGATTGCGTTATAACAAATGTTACTACAGTACACACAAAAGGAATAACTCATGAAACCGTTCCCAAGACCTCACCTTCCCCCCCTGCCATACTTTGCGAAGTGGAATTAAGATTCTGACAACCTGATTAAATGCTATAAAAACAATAGGACCCGACCCTGCGGCCCGGGACCCTTCCCTGCCCGTGATCGCGCTCTGAACCGGACAGCAGCACGCGAGAAGGCCCACAGCACTTACGGATGCGGAGAACGGAATAGGCCTGGGGACGAAACACATGGACTGACATGGCAGAGAAGCGGTGAGTGGGAGAGGCCGAGGGCGGAAAATCAACCAAATAATAGACCCGCTTGTCGATCGGACTGCCGGCGGCCCTCCCCCCCTACCCTTAAAGGCCCCGACAACAGTGCACACCACACTGAAAGCCCCGCAGCATTTACAACCGCAGAACTGAGAGAAGACGGTCTGGCACTGAGAAACCGCTTTGACCTGAGCTAGAACCTGGGCCCTGTTGCGGTTACATTCGGGGGCATGACAACAACGCTCCACTAGGCGGAGGACCAGACACAGGGAAACGCCCCAGTCGGAGAATACAGACGGCCACTGAGACGGTCGGAGGTGGCGCGAGGGGAGGGGTGAAAAACTAGATTGCGTAGGAACAAGTGCTACCACAGTACACACTAAAGGAATAAACCGCGAAGCCATTCCCAAGACCTCCCCCCTACTATACTCCGCGAAGAGGAAATAAGATCCTGGCAACCTGATCAAATGCTATAAAAACAATAAGACTCAGGAGCTCGCCAGGAATGTACGTATGAAAATCCGACCTGAGGTGTAAGACAAAAGAACATTACAGGGAAGTTCGGTAATGGGCCGCACCAAGGGCAAAACAATGGAGGACCGTGTGACATCAACTCTCCGGAGTCAGAACCCAACGCCCCAGGTGAAAGAGAATATGGATAAGCTGAACACTATACTAAAAGAAATTAGAGACTCTCGACAAGCCATAGAGAACAGATTAGATATGATTACAACGGACATGAATATAATGAAAGATGACCAAGCAAAACTCTCAGACAGGTTAAAACAAACGGAATCAACAGTGGCAGATATCCTCCCAACACACAATGACAATATAATTGCCACTATGAAGCTCCAGCAACAGATTGAGGCCCTGCATGAAAGGATTGAAGACTCAGAGGGGCGTTCACGGCGCAATAATATACGCATAATTGGGCTCCCCGAAGGCAAAGAAGGAAACGACCCCACACAATACATTGAGACATGGCTACAATCCATAGCCAATGACAAACTGTCGACTCACTTTGTGGTGGAGAGAGCACACCGTATCCCTGGCAGAAAACCCATACCAGGAGCCCCAGCAAGACTTGTAATAGCACGAATATTGAACTATAGAGATAGAGACATCGCCTTACAGGTTGCGAGAGAATTAGATCCCATTATAATAGACAATGCCAGGATTGCACTGTATCCAAACTAGACCCTGGCAGTCCAGAAACGCAGAGCATCCTTTCAAATAATAAAACAAAGTCTACGCAAAATGGAGATAAAATATGCACTACTATTCCCAGCAAAACTACGCATCACACATAACCAAAAAACAAACTTCTTTGACTCGCCCGACCAGGTGAGTACCTGGCTCGACGAAAACCTCCCATACTCACGGGCGGTGGAACAGAACAACGGCCACCACGCAGGACAACTTCCCCAACATCGTTGAGAAAAACGGAATAAAGCCCAAACGTCGCGGAAAAGAACAGCCCCAACGTTACATCAAGCCCTGGAGGGACAAAACAATGCATTACAAACTGCGGGCTCCCTACGAGAGATGAACTCCTCTCCCTGCAGAACTGCTTCTTCAATAGATAGCATAGCAGCATCAGACTCAGAGGGGAGCATGGCTCTATTCCCAGACATTACCCCACAACTAGCTAGAGACTTTTAGCAGATGTAACTCCATAATAACATTCACAAAATATCTATTAAGTTTTCTGGTTGACCCCCCGTCCCCCCCCTATAATAATTGTGGGGGGCCCGGTTGGTAGAGCTCCTTGACACACAGTGAATTTTTTTCTCTCACATTATCACTAACAAACCTGCTGCCAGTGGGACATATTCTTGATCCACGCCCCATTGCGTAGGCCCCTTCCAGCACGAATTGGCTGCTTCGTTGTAGCACCTAAGTTATGTATTACGTAATTGTTTGGCAAAGCAAGTTTAGGCTTTGCCTGGTATTTCTATTAGAGTATAAGTATGTTTATTTGCTATTAAGACAGACATCTACACCTACGCCAGATACACTATCCTGCAGAAACTATAGACTAACATGGGGCCATAAGCGAATGCGGATGTACAGAACCAAACTCAAATATGCATACACAACGTGAATATAATATTGTCACTTGGAATGTGAGGGGGATGGGGGCTATCCAAAAAAGACAGAGAATCCTTGCACAATTAAATCGCCGCAAAGCACATATTGTTTATTTACAAGAAACTCTTCTTACTGCACATGAATCGGTAAAACTTCGTAAAAAATGGCGATGCCAGATCTTCCACACTTCATACTCGGCATTTGCACGAGTAACAGCCGTGTGGATAAGAGCTGGTGTGCCCTTAGAAGTGGTAGATACTACGATTGATGTGGAAGGTAGATTCGTTTTAATCAAGGGTAATTTAGATGGGAAACCAGTGGTGCTGGGCAGCATATACGCACCAAATACTGGCCAAGCCTCCTTTCTAGAACGCCTATCCAGAGTGCTAACACTATGGGCTCATAGACCCTGGGTAATTATGGAGACTTTAATGCGGTGTTAGATGTTGGCATGGACCAGAACACCCCTCCAATGTCAGGAACAAATGCACGGAGACAAGCGGATGCACTAAAGAGATGGCTACAGGGATGGTCCCTAGCAGATGTATGGCGGGAAAGAAACATGAACATGAAGGAATATTTCTTCTATTCTCACCCTCACAAAGTACACATGAGATTGGATCGGATTGTCTGCACTGAGGCACTGCAGACGCACATGATCAAAACCACTTACCTTGCAAAGACACTATCAGACCATAACCCTTTAGAAGTGACAATGAAATGGGGACGAACATCCACACCTATCCCAACATGGCGTTTACTCCCCATAATGTTAGAAGACACTCCTCTACGAGAGGAACTAGCGCATAAAATCAAGACCTTTTTCCATAACAATACAGGCATAGCTTCCTCCCCACTAATAGAATGGGAAGCATTCAAGGTGGTTATACAAGGGGCTATTATAGGAGCAGTGACGAGAGTACGAAAAACCCTGATGAGTGAACTGACACAGGCAGAAGAAAAGCTGGGTATCCTTGAGAAAGAATCGATCATTAACTCCACCAACACTACAGCACTGCAGGGTCTCAGATCTGAACACGCCCGCCTGATAGAAAAACTCTGGAAATTTGATCATATTAGATATAAGGAAAGAATGCACAGAGAAGGTGATAGGGCAGGACCACTCCTAGCAAGACTAATAAAAGAAGAACTAGCCCCCACTCCCATACTGCATATCAGGACAATACAACATGGTGATATAACTACTCAGTTGGACATTCATACGGCCTTTAAAGATTATTACATGGCTTTATACTCTGCCCCGCCCCCAGTAGAAGAGGGAAAAATTGACTCTAAGATGAAACTTCCAACACTTAACACAGAGGACGGGCAGATACTAGGAGCTCAAATTACACAAGGAGAGATCAAGGAAACTATTTAAAAAATGGCACACAATAAAACGCCAGGTACAAACGGTCTCCCAGCGGAATTTTATTCACTATTCAACACACAGCTCACCCCACACTTAGAGCGATTATATCAAGCATCCTTAGAGATAGGAAGACTACCAGACACAACGGGGCAAGCACTAGTGACGTCCCTGCTGAAACTGGGTAAAGATGCAACGGATATGTCATCGTATAGACCACTATCCTTACTAAACATGGAATATAAAATCCTAGCAAAAATGCTAGCACAAAGGCTCCTATCACATATAGCCAATCTTATACACACAGACCAGTGTGGTTTTTCCAACGAGGAACACCTCCTTGAATGTGCGTGGATTATACCAGGTAATGGATGCAGCAAGGGGGAAGCTCCCATACGCGGGATGCCTCTCGTTGGACCTCCGCCAGGCCTTCGACTCACTTAGCTGGGAATACATGATAAAGGTACTAAAGAAGTTTCAGGTTCCACCGGACTATATTAAATGGGTCAACCTACTGTATGCAGCACCAACAGCCAGAGCACGTACAAGACAAAATATATCAGACACTTATTCGGTACATAGAGGCACAAGGCAAGGCTGCCCTTTATCCCCCTTAGTATTTTTCTTAGCCATAGAACCACTGGCACAGCTATTAAGACAAGAGGGTGAAACATGGGGCATTGAAATAGATCATGCACAACACGTAGTTTCATTATACGCAGACGATATTTTATTAAATATTAAAGATCTGAACCAAAACCCTAACAAAGCGGCATATATATTTGACGAATTCATGCCCCTGTCTGGACTGCCCATAAACTATAGCAAATCCATGGCTTTCTCATTCTAGGAGCCACACAGAGACAGCGCGTTACCATTTGGAGATCACCAACTACAAGTTGCAATGGACACTTTCCGATATCTTGGGATTCAAATATATCGCACCCCAGAAGACCTCCTGGAAGGTAACCTGAAAAGAGCCCTCTCCTCACTTAAAACACAGATCGAATTCTGGATTACGTTGCCAATATCAATTGCGGGAAGGTTGGCACTAGCCAAAATGGTGGCACTACCCCGCCTACTATACTACTTCACCAACCTACCAGTGAAAGTTCCAGAATCATATTTTAAACTACTCAACTCTGTTGCTGGAACTTATACGGGGGAAAGGACGACGCAAAATAAGCCTGGCCAAATTACAGTTAACGGTAGAACAGGGAGGGATGAACGCACTAGACTTTAAGGCTTACTGCATAGCTGGACAACTCCAATGGCTGGAGTGCTGGCTTAGCAGCCGAAACCTACAAGAAATAAACTACAATCAACAGATGCTAGACAGGGGTAATCTGCACTCCTTGTTATGCCCCGGAACTCTGATTCAGGGACGCACCCCTCTCTTATTGAAAATAGCACTTCGACACACCTCGGGAACGATCCCCTATTCTCCCAATATCCCACAGTTGGGATTGCCAGTAACCATAGTTAATCTAACCCCTGCACAGTTACAAAAATGGGCACAGGAAGGCGTAGAGTCCATAGGTGCTTTGTTTAAAGACCAACGTTTACTAACACACACTGACTACATCCATGAACACAATCTATCAACCTCACTTTTCCTCCTACATGCTAGTATTATACATTACGTCACTAAATACTGGGCCCCGAATAACACAGAACCACCTACACACGCACTGGTACACTCCATATATACTATAGGCCAAGGGACACATATGGTCAAATGGCTGTATAAAGGACTGAAAACTCACCTATCTAAACCACTGACGGAATTAAAAATCAAATGGGAAACAGACGTAGGAAGAGAGATATCAGAAGAGGAGTGGACTAACACACTAAACTACCCAAGCCAAATATCCCGTAATACAAGATTTAAATTCATTCAATATGCTATACTCCACAGAGCATATCTTACCCCACACAGACTACATGTCTTATACCCAGACCTGCCCTCAACCTGCCCTAGATGCAGAGAGGAGGAAGCGGGACTCACACACATGCTCTGGAACTGCCATGCCATCTCTGAATACTGGGAAAATATAACCAACTCCCTAAATACATTAGCAGGAAAGACTATGGGGGTCATTCCGACCCCGCGGTTATGGACCGCCGGGGTCGGCGGGAGCACCGCCAACATTCTGAGGCCGCCTGCCGGCCTCAGAATGAGGCCCTATATACTGTAAAATTGAGACATGTATACTGGGAATGCTCCCGCGTCCCCCAAAAAAGAAAGTTTTCCCTAGATGGATAAACCTAGCACTCCTATTGGCTAAACGCCTACTGACTAGGAGATGGAAAGCCACGACAGCACCCACGGTGAGCCAATGGAGGGCGGAAGAAATAGAATCGGGTAAAGCAGAAGGAGTTGCTCTTAGAAGAGAAGAAAATGCTGGACGGAGGAAATACCCAATGGCCCAGGAATGGGATGAATTAGTAGAAAAATTCACATCGTTGGATAAAGATGGGCATGACGAGGATGCATCCCAATGATACCCATAAGATAATAATCACTAAGTACTTAGTAAAATCGACGAAACGCCCCCAGCCCCCCAGAAATTTTCTCTCACATACATCAATAATGTAAAATAATTGATAACAGTCAAGAATGCAGCGATAGAAAATGTATCCTCAACACCAAGATGTCTGATTAGTGGTCAATAGTTGGTAGTTAAGAATAATGTTTGATGTCAAGAACACAAGGTGACATAAAAACTTGAAAACGCCAACGCGATAATGCACGTAGTCCACCACATATGACATACTGAACGAGACAGTTTAAAGACAAAAGAGTCGATATGTAAAGACATACAAAATGGAATAGCATAAAAACTGGTGAAAAATACACATGTAAACCCATATATGCCTTTTGTGATCTCCATTGTTTCTTATGTTTATGAAAACAATAAACTATATTTAAAAAAAAAAAAAATACAGCATGATACATTACAGTTACACCCCCAACCCCCCCCGGAAGAATGCAAAGACAAAAGTAAATGAGGTGAACAATTGTAATATATTAAAAATCAGTAGTCAAATAATATACATACACTATTTACAAATATATACACCAAGAATATTAGTCCAGGGTATTCCACCCTTAAAGTCCGTGGACCACTGGGCCCCAAATGCATGGGCAAGGCCCACACAAGATACCCGAACATGATGGAGAGAATACTGTAGGGGTACAGATAGAAATAAAACAGGCACCTCAGGGGGAAGGGAAAGGGGGGGCACCTCAGCCGGTTGAGTGCACAACCCCAAATCCACGAGGGGGCCCCATACCCACTGTTCAAACCTGGGGAGTGCAAAGCCACAGTATCACAAGTCTCTACAGTGGCTGGTTTGCCCACTGTTCAATCCTGGGGAGTGCAAAGCCACAGTCTCACAAGTCTCTACAGTGGGTGGTTTGCCCACTGTTCAATCCTGGGGAGTGCAAAGCCACAGTCTCTCAAGTGGATAACAGTCTCCACTGGTTCTGGAGGGGGCTTGGTGCCCAGAGTGCTTCATCCTGCCAAGGACAGAGATAGTGGATGTGATACTCCACTGGTTCTGGAGAGGGCTTGGTGCCCAGAGTGCTTCATCCTGCCAAGGACAGAGGTAGTGGATGTGATACTCCACTGGTTCTGGAGGGGGCTTGGTGCCCAGAGTGCTTCATCCTGCCAAGGACAGAGGTAGTGGATGTAAATCTCCACTGGTTCTGGATGGGGCTTGGTGCCCAGAGTGCTTCATCTTGCTCATGGCGGCCTCAGTAGCAGCAGTGTTTTTGGCGCTCATGGGCCTGCGGTGCCTGTGGTGGTGGTGTCTTTGGCAGCAGTGCTTGTGGCAGCGGTGTCCTTGGCAGCAGTGCTTGTGGCGGCGGTGTCCTTGGCAGTGGTGCTTGTGGCGGGGGTGTCCTTGGCAGCGGTGATTGTGGCGGCGGTGTCCTTGGCAGCGCTTCAGCTGCTGGCGTTCCTGTCTTGGGCAGCGGGGCTGCTGCTGGCGGTCCTGTCTGGGCCAGCAGGGCTGCTGCTGGCGGTCGCCTCCTGGGCAGCGGGGCTGAAGCTGGCAAACGCCTCCTGGCCAGCGGGGCTGATGCTGGCAGTCACCTACTGGGCAGCAGGGCTGATGCTGGCGGTCGCCTCCTGACCAGCGGGGCTGATGCTGGCGGTCGCCTCCTGGGCAGTGGGGCTGATGCTGGCGGTCCTGTCTGGGCCAGCGGGGCTGATGCTGGCGGTCGCCTCCTGGGTAGCGGGGCTGATGCTGGCATTCCTGTCTGGGCCAGCGGGGCTGCTGGCGGTCGCCTCCTGGGCTACGGGGCTGATGCTGGCAGTCCTGTCTGGGCCAGCGGGGCTGATGCTGCTGGTCACCTCCTGGGCAGCGGGGCTGCTGCTGGCGGTCCTGTCTGGGCCAGCTGGGCTGCTGCTGGCCGGCTCCTGGGCAGCGGGGCTGATGGCGGTCTTCTCCACCGTGCTGATCTTCCCAGACTTGCCGGGTTTCTTGTGCCCCTTACCCACCTTGGAAGGTGTCGCAGCTGACTCCACACTCCCACCTGTACCCCTGGAAGTGGGTTTGCTGGCTGATGTCTTCCCCCTCTCCCGCCGGGCACTGGCCAACTTTTGATGCTTGACAGGTGGGGGACTGTCCGTGCTCTGGCTCCTTGCCACACTGGCTGCCCTGCTGCCTGGTGCACTCCAGAATCCGGTTACTACTGGCACCACTGGTCCCGCTGATGTTGTGGCTGAGGTGCTAGGTTGGGACCTGGAGAGTCGGGCCCTAGGAGACTGACGGGGTGGGGGAGGTGAGGGAAAGAGGTCAAGGGTAGACAGGAAAAGTTTCTTAGGAACACTGGGACGGGTAGCTGGAGGGGGTTTGGGAGTGCAGGAAGAGGTTGTGGTTGCAGGAGGTGTACGTTTGGTGACTTTGGGTGAAGGTGCATGCACTGGAGGCTGTTGTAAGGTGGATGGCTGTTAGGTGGGTGTGTGCCTGTGTTTGTGTACCTTGGGAGGTGGCGTCACAGACACACTGTGAGAGGACACAGCGGACGTGTGAATGGTAGTGGGGGGTGGTGACTGCACGTGAGCGGGATGTGGTGGTGGGTGTGCTGGTGATGGAAGTAGTGGCTGCAGATGTAGTGCATGCAGGTGTGAGTGGAGACGAGACAGGGAGGGAGGAGGGAAACGAGGAGGAGCGGGACACAGTGGAGGCAGTGGATGTTGCTATGTCTGCATGTGTGTGATGCTTGCATGAGTGCCTGTGGGATGTGTGGTGCTTATGTTTGCCTGAGCTTCCTTTGTGTGTTGAGATGTGTGTATGCTAGTCTGATGGTGTGCCTGGGGTAGGCTGAGGTACAAGGGATTGGTTCTGGGTGGAGGAAGTTGGAAGGGGGAGGCTAGAGACAGGGACAATGGCTGCCCTCAGTGCTGAGACCAGAGTCTGAAAAGCTCGCTGAAGGGCTGCCTGACCAGAATGAATGCCCTCCAGGAATGCATTGGTTTGTTGCAACTGTCTCTCTTCACCCTGGATGGCATTCAAAATGGTAGACTGCCCAACAGTGAGGGACCTGAGGAGTTCAATGGCCTCCTCACTGAGGGCAGCAGGGGTGACTGGGGCAGGGGCTGAGGTGCCTGGGGCGAAGGAGATGCCCACCCTCCTGGGTGAGCGGGCACGGGTCAAAGGCTGAGGGGCTGCTGGGAGGGCGGTGCTGGTAGGGGGGTGGCGGCTGTACCTGTAGATGCGGGGGGCACAGATGGGGCCACCACCACAAGGGAGCTCCCATCAGGGATGGGTCCCCCCATCCATGGGTGTCCTCCAGGGATGGGCGAGGGTGGCAGGGGGTGTCCCTGGGGGCAGGGGAGGGCACCTGTGGACTGCTTCCATGGTCAGAGACCATGGAAGTGGGCCTACATGTGGGCCCACATGCCCGCCCCCTCCTGTGCGCCAAAATGACATAGTATAAATAAGGCGCACAGGCCTTAAAGTCATTTTTTGGATGGGAAAGCCTACCTTGCATGTCATGAACGCAAGGCAGTTTCCCGCTTCCAGAAAATGACGCACACAGAGGGATTTTGACGTTCACAGGGTCGTGCGTCATTGTATAAATATGGGGCAAGGTTTGCATGAATGTGCGTCAAAATATTTGACACACATTCAGCGCAGACAGAGTATAAATATACCCCTCAGTTTATCAGATGTGGTACCTGTCTTGAACAATTCCGTTCTTTACATAGCATGAAGGATTGCCAGTAGGGGGTATTTCATTTCAATTAAAATCTTAGAAAAGCTAATTTGCATGAAATATGAGGAAATCAATATCCGTATGACCCATTAGTAAAGTGGAAAGTGCAATCTAACAGTTCATGTCTGAAGTGCAAAGTGCAATGTTGTAAAAAACTCACACTCATTAGTGTAGTACAAACACCAACAGCCACACTCAGGCCCTGTGTGTCACCATTTAAAACCTTAGAGAGAATGGTGTGGCTCTAAATCATATAGGGGGTCATTCTGACCCGTCACGAATTAAGGAAGCACCGCCAACAGGCTGGCGGTGCTTCCAATGACATTCTGACCGCGGCGGTAAAGCCACGGTCGGCCCGCCGGGGCCGGTGGTTTCCCGCCGTTTTTCCCCCGGTTGGGAGAATCCGCCAGGGCAGCGCTGCAAGCAGCGCTGCCCTGGGGATTCTGACCCCCGTACCGCCAGCCTGTTTCTGGCGGTTTTCACCGCCAGGAAGAGGCTGGCGGTAAGGGGTGTCCTGGGGCCCCTGGGGGCCCCTGCACTGCCCATGCCACTGGCATGGGCAGTGCAGGGGCCCCCTAACAGGGCCCCGGCCAGCTTTTCACTGTCTGCCTAGCAGACAGTGAAAAGCGCGATGGGTGCAACTGCACCCGTCGCACGGCCGCAACACCGCCGGCTCCATTCGGCTCCTGTGTTGCAGGCTCCTGTGTTGCAGGCCTCATTCCCGCTGGGCAGGTGGGCGCTAACATGGTTAGCGCCGGCCGGCCCAGCGGGAATGTTGGAATGAGGGCGGCGGTATTTTGGCCGCATGGCGGCCAAATGGTGGTTCCCGCCTGGCGGGCGGCTACTGCCGCCCGCCAGAGTTGGAATCACCCCCATAATGTTTCAGTCAGGTTACTGGTAAAACCTCACTAAAAGTCCTTCTGTGGGTTCAAGCACTAATTAGTTCAAACTAGATACCTATATATTCTACCAATATATTCAACAGCCCAGGAGGAAGCCCTAGGGCAGGTAAGCTACAGAGGTTAACAAAGCCTAATCATTATACAAAAACCTCTTTATGGGTCCACAATGTAAACAATGAGAGTTGTATGCCACTGTAGAAGTCAGCGTTGAAAATAGATAACAATGCCATTCATTCCTTTCATGAAGGAAGAAAATAAAGGGTCAAGTTACTAAGTCTGAGGTTGGACTAACAAGGTTTTCTTCCTTACAGTCCACATTTGTCCAAGAAATGTACCTACTGCACAAGCATAGAGAGATCTAGGGTCAGTTCTTAGTAGTCTTAGGGCTACAGCATGGTTCAGTAGGCCCATCTGGGTGATTCAAGTGCACCTTGATCGAGTGTAGGCTGCACAGACAAATGGGGTGCGAACTAAAGACTCAATGAAGGTATTACAAGCAGCACGTAAAGGGGATAGAGTTGTTAAAGTTGACCACCTAGCTGTGAAAGTACTAAGAGGCAAAGATCCAAATCTACATTGGATATATAATTCTCTATCTAGCAGACTAGTAATAAGGTATTGTTCAATGCGCTGTTGAACTAGTCAGAATGTCTTTCTGCACTAACCAAGTATAATTCTTTAATTCTCTCTTTATATGGTAGGCACTCAGTGGAAGACATTTCCCAAAAACCCTGCAGACCCAGAGAGCCCAAAATCTTAAGCCAGTATATTTTGTGAAATCTATCCTGTTTTACTAGCTATTGGAAGGCTTCAGCAAAGGCAGTTCATTTGGATGAGGCACTCAGCCACCTGCAATACAGGATTGGTCTGTCTTGCTTTTTCAGTAATCCGTTTCCTCCTCATATCAAGTTTTAATTGATATAATAGGGTGTATGAGGGGAGGAAAACTAAGGATCTTAAGAATCTATTTTCAGTTCTGACCACATCTGTTATGTTATGAAAGCCCCAGAACTCAGCACCATAGAAGGCAGCACCCACCCCCTTCAAGTCATAGCAGTAGCAATTCTTTTGCCACCCCCGTCAGCGCCTTGAGACCCTAGCGAGTGAGTAGCGCGCTTTACAAATGCTTGATTGATTGATTGATCTGTACAGATGGAGAAATTGGCTTGCTGTATGAAGCACTATGGCCCTGATTTAAGAAAAATGACGCACAACTGCACTAGCACAGTTGTGCGTACCAAAAAATTACCGTGGGCGAATGCCATTCCTTTGCGTCATCCGTGCGCCATATTTATCAAATGATGCACCGTGGTGCAAAGGGAAGGTTAGCGTTAAGTAAAATGACGCTTACCATTGTGACGTGCCGAAAGAAAAATTACGCTAATGCTGTAAAAGTGGCGTAAGAATGTTTTGTGGCATGTTTTTTTACGCTAAACGTGTTAGCTCCATATTTAGGAGCATTAGTGTTAAAAAAACATGTGCGAGCAAGAGAAAAAAATAGGGAGACAAGATGGAGAATGCAGGCCAGGAGAGACCCCAGAGAGATCCCAATGAGTGAAGTAGGAGCCAGGAGGGACCAGAAAAGTCCCAGGAGAAGAGGAAGCGGAAATGTCACTTTAATAAGGAGGAGAATGACATCTTGGTCAGAGAGGTGATGGAGCACCAACAACAGCTCTTCATCACCTCCATATTGCCAATAGGCAGAAGAGAGGCTATATGGCAGGCAATAATAGATAAAGTCAACAGCGTGGCAGAGGTGAAGAGGACTGTCACTCACTGTGAGGAACACTGGTACTATTTCAAGCGCAGAACTAAGGAGAAACTGCCCAGGAACCGAGAGGCAGCACTGCAGACTGGAGGTGGCAATCCTGCACCCCAGGAGGACCTGGATGAGCTGGAAGATATGGTGGCAGTGGCCAACCCAGAGGAGCTGATCACTAGAATCGCAGGACAGGACAGGACAACGCAGACCAAGACCTACCACAAATGCATAGCAAGTTGCAGGTGGGGACTATCTGGAATTTTACATATGGCAGAATGGGGAGGCACATATGACAGGCTAAAAGCATGCAAAATGGTTGCATTGGGACACATCAGGCCAGAATCAAAAGGCCCCATCACCACCCGAACCTTACTTTTAGTGACGCTCTGGTGGCGCTAACTATTCCGAAAAATACACAACGTGGTGTTAAGCCACTTATTGTGGCTTACCACACCTTGTAAATATGACCCCTACACACGCAGCACTTTGCCTGGAAGGGGCGTCTAATCAGTGTGTCTGTGCCACAACAACACCCTTTGCATATTTTTGTTACCCCAGATTCAAGACTACATGTTAACCTGAGGCTGCAACTAAATCCAACACTACCCTTGGGGTGGTGTTAGGATGGCGCACCAAAGCTAAATGCTTTCCTTCCTCCTAGTGCCATCTGACCTTCTTATATGTGCTGCATCCTACAGCACACATAGAAATGCCAAATCGCCATAATAGATTGTTTATGTGTAGAAAGGTACACTTTCCTGCACATAAACTATCACCTCAAGCAGGCATCCTTGCACCACGGTGCCAAGATGCCAGCGTTAGTGCAGGGAACTTAAATCTTCGCAGGGAGAAACGCAGTGGTGCGCGTATTCCTGTAAGTACAGCGCATCCCTGTGTTTCAAAAGTGGCACGGTGCAGCTCTTTTTTGCGCCACTTTTGAAAACAATCAGGACCTCAGTGTGCAACATGTATTAGGCTACTCACACAGGGTGGCCTAACAACAACTCTCATACACCTCCATGCACCATTTGGGAATGGGCACAAAAGTGTACATATACAACATATGGGGCATGTCTGTGATCATCATTTGTAGCACTTACAAGTATAATCGTAGCAGGTGCCGCAGTTGAAGCTCAGCTTCTGGAAAGGACAAGCCACCCTAACTCTTGGGCTTGGCAAAGATAAAGCAAGGCTGTGCGCTCAGAGATCCCATAGCAGAAAAGATCTAGAATCCATCCTGGAGGTGAACTGATGATGTACTAGAGCATAATCTGTATCTGACTGTGACGCGCAGGTTCTATCTTCCTCTGCTGGAGACACAGAGTAGAAGGTTTCTCCCTTTATAAAGCACCTGTAAGCTCCGCCCGCTGAGCCACACCCCGCCCACCCTCGAAGTAGGTAAAGGAATTCCCCGCCTTTTTACCACGATGATGGACAGCTTTCCAAACGACCCCACTGCGTTTACCGCCGATTCCGGTGGTGCGTTGTTGATGCTCAGAAGCACGAGGACATATCCACAAAGACGCACTAGTAACAATCACATTGCCAATGGCACACAAGGTTTGCTGGAGACGTTTTTTACCCCATGGCCCATCACGTACTCTTACTGTACAATATAAACGGGGCGTATAAAACATGCTAGGTAACGCTTACTGACATACTCGTAGAAAATACTCCGGTTGGGTAGGCCACGATGCTCATTTTACAGAAACTAAACCAATAACAATAAAATACACACACACTCTTTAAACCTGTCTGACTAAGTATTTTTTACCCATGATTCTAATTATGTATTGTATGTGCATATGTGTGTTTTATTCATGTGTGTGTGTGTATAAATATATATATATATGTGTATGTATGTGTATATGTTGTTTCTGTGCCTGGCATGTTTGTGGATCATTGCATGGCTCCTGATATCTATGAATTTCTGCTCTCTTTTTATCACACTTATCTACCCATCACTCTTATGTCATGTCTCTATCTAACTATCCTCCATTCTCACTTGGACTCATCCCAAATCCCTTCGACCACTTTCATCTCCTAAATATCTCTGCCTAAGCTCTTCCCCTCCACCTCCACATCTAACTCACCAAACCTCACTCTACCTCTGTGACCTCCCACACAACCCTACTAAATTCTCCTGCATTCTTCTCACCCTACTTCTATGCTCTCTCTAACCCATCCACATCCTCTTTTCCCTCCGCTCCCCTATTATTCGTCTCAAGCCTTTGGATACTCCTTATTAAATTATACTAATCCATCACTAATTCTTGTTGGGTACCGGAGTAGCGTGCTACTCATCGAAAAGCGCTTCGACGCCTCGTCAGGGGTAGTAAGCGCTATATAAATACGATTACAATTACAATTACAATTACAATTTGTGCTGCTGTATAAGTAGCTTCAATTTCACCACGTAACAAGGTTGCCTGTGTTGTGGGAATGGTTGGCGTTGTGCGAAAGGGACACCGTCAAGCGTAAGAACAGCCACAAGTGTCATCAATGTTGCACTACACACCCAATGTCACTAGTCCGTAATGCAACAGTACAATCATACAAATAGTTGCCAATGTGGATACAAGCTGCTACTTTCCCTCGAGCCACATTAACAAAGTCTCAAAATGCATGCATTGATCTATATTATACATCCTTACACCAACATATGCCTGTGGCAGATATGCTGTTTGCAAGGAAATGTCCCTTATGTAGGGAGGGACGAACTAATCAGGCTGACAATTGATACAGTTCCATCTAATTAGCACATGTGTGGCGCCTTCTAAACACAGATGACAGAGTGACACAAGCATTGTAAGCAATTGACCTCCCTGTGCTTTGCTGCACCTGAGCCATCATTAATTGTGCCAATGCAGTAAAGGACCAAAATAGTGACAACACTCATTAGGCTACTTTGGGAATGTCCACCATGGTGAATAGGAATGTAAATGATGTGCTACCATGGTGTCAGTGGCTGGGACAAGAGGCCTGCAACGAATATGGTGGTGTGGGACTAATGCACCAAATACCTTGAAAGGTTGTCCCATGTGTGATGTACAATGCAACACATAATAAACAACTACAATCTGGGGTTTGTGACATGTCATTGAGACACCAGTAGCAAGTAAATGATGAGCCACGTCAACACCCACTACAGTCAAAGATTGACTTTTTACTATCTCATTGCAGAGGATGATGCCTTACCTCCTGCCAACCTGCCTGTCCTGGATTTTACAGATGACATGGATGACCAGCTGCTGACCATCAATGAAGAGACTCTTCAGGATGTCCTGGGTTCTTTCCAGACATCACCTCCAGTTGCAGGGAGGACACACAACGTTGCAGGGACTCCACATGAACCACCCAACTACCAACACACAGCACAAACCTGTCCTGCCACATCCCTCAGGACCCAGACATCACCTTCCAGAGGACAGTGGTAGGAGCCCAGCGGGTGATGGCTAAGCAGGTGCTGGTGGGGATGGAGACCATGGCAGGCAGGCTAGAGGGAGTGCAGAGGTGCCTCCGTCTAAATAATGACAACTCAGCTGCCATCACACCCACTCCCTGCTACATGAAGTCCAGCAGTCGGGTGAAGGATCCTGAACCAGCATTACCTATGATAGCAAGCATGTCACATGTGGGTGAAGAGACCCAAGAGTGCCCAGTCACACTCAACCTAGTAGCTATGGAGATCTTAGAGAGTAACCCAGATGCTCTGAAGCACATTCATCATAACATGCTTTTGCAGGATGTTAGCATCAGTGGAAGGATGGTGCCTGCTCTGAGGGATACTGTAACCTATATGGTTGAGAGGAAGAACCTTCAGCTTAAGGAGATGCTCGCTGATACCAAGGATCCAGGTTAGGTAGACAATGGAAAGAGCATGGAGTATCTGCTTGCGAGGATTGAGATTGAGCTCAATGGCAAGACGGCCATGGTTGATGTAAAGGTAAGGGAAAAGCAAGGTGCTGGATGTCTTGTGGGCAATGACCCTGGCTTGGTGCCAGGACTGGAATTTGTGACTTGCACAACGCCAGCTGTGTTCACCACAGGACAGGCTGCTCATCAGTCTTAGGGTGAGACTGGGATAATACCTGAATCGCAGGGACCAGGACAAGCGGGTTTGCAGTAAAGGGTAGACTCTAGGAAGGTAGTGGTCATGGAGATGATTGCTTCTGCTCCAAATCGAGAGGACGATGCAGCTCTTGAAGTAGAGCAGGTGCTGGAGCCTGGGTAGCTTCTAGAACTTTAAGGTTTGTTAGCTGCTAGAGGCCTTACCTGTAAAGATTTACACAAGGCACAGAAAGAGTGCACTACCCCTGTGGGACTTCAGAAGGAAGCCCAGGAACAAGTCAGCAATGGAATTGTCGGGAAATACTGTTGGCTGGGAGGATGGCCTGCTTTATAATGAGCTGGTAAATTCTCATCCAGGAACTAGCAAGAGGCAAGTGGTTACATTAGTGTACAGGAATGTCCTGTTGTCACTGGTCCAATAACTACCCTTGGCGGCACACCTGGGCATTAGAACAACCCAGGTTAGGTTGGAACTTCTGTTATACTGGCCAAGGATGCTCAGAGACACAGTGAGGTTCTGTAGAAAATGCCCCACTTGCCAGGTGAGTGGTGGGACAGAAGGGAGGACAAAGGCACCATTAGTGCCTCTACCAGTTGTAGGTGTTCCATTTGAGCAAGTGGGAACAGACATATATAGGTCAATTTGAAACTCCCTCACAATCAGGTAACAAGTATATTTTGGTTGTGGTGGATCATGCCACCAGTTACCAGGAAGCTATACCTCTGAGGACTATGACTAGATGGGTGGTAGCGAGAGCTCTCCTGGGGATCTTTTCTAGGGTTGGATTTCTGAGAATGGTAATTTCTGACCAGTGAAGAAAATTGACCTCTTCTTAAATGAGGGAGATGTGGGAGCAAGCTGATGCCACATACAACTCCTCCACAGCAAACCATCTACAAACCAGTAGTTTGGTGGAGTGGTTTAACAAGACACTGAACAACATGATGGGGATACTGCTGGAGAACTTCAGGAGGAAGTGGGATCTTCTCCTGCTATGTTTCTTGTTTGCCTAGCAGAGATCCCACAAAAGGGTGTAAGGTTCAGTCCCTTTGAGCTTCTGTATGGGAATGGTGGGTCTACTCACCTTAGAGACAGTTAGAAAAGAACCTTAGAGTGTCAGCAGAAGGATATTGTGAACTATGTAATTGGCTTAAAGTTGATGGTGCAATCCATGATTCAGGCAAAGGAAAGCCAAGTGTTGATGAAAGAGTGGTACGACAAAAAAGCTATGCTGACTGGGCATCAGAAAGGTGGGGTTGGTGCTGCAGCCTATTTGTCCACGGGCTTTGGAGGACACGTGGTGTGGGTCATAAAAGTTGGTTCCTAATATTACTTAGGTTAGCTACTTGGTGGACTAAGGTGCCAAGGGAACCACAAACGGATGTTCCAAGCGAACAGACTGCAGCCTTACCTCTGGGGTGGTTACACAGTGAATGCCATGACTATGGGGGAAGAAATAGAGGAAGACAGTAAGCTTCTTCTTGACCTTCGGCATAGTGACATTTGAGACGGCACTGTGGAAGGTGTTCAATTAGCCCCTGAGTTAACACCTGATTGGCAGAGAGAGAGTGGAAAGTTCTCTGGATGATTTGGCAACATTTCCTCGCTGTCTCCAGGGTTGACACCTGTCAGTGTGCGTGACCTATACACAGGAAACAATCTGCTAATGAAAGGCAGGATGAAGAGAATGACAGGGTTTAGTGATGCGTTAAGGCAGAAGTTGTCACTATGTTGGACTTGGGGGTCACTGAGAGAACTTGTAGTCCATGGTCTGGTCCTGTGGTGCTAGTACCAAAGCAACCATCTACTCACTTGTGATTTTGTGAGAGCTACCACGCTCTCAGTGAGCTAACCAGAACTGATGCCCACCCAGTCCCAAGAGGGGGTGAGCTTGTGGATTGGTTAAGTGCTGCAAAGTACTTGAGCACCTTGTATCTGACCAATGGGGACTGGCAACTTGCCTTGGCACCAGATGCTACGGAGAATACTGCATTTTCTATGCCAGAGGGGCTATATCAGTTTAAGATAATTCCCTTTGGGTTGAAGAATCCTCCTGCCATTTTTCAGCACCTGCTGAGTCATGTTTTCAGAGGGCTAGAAGTGTTCTGTGTGCTTACCTGGATGACATTGTGGTGTTCAGCAACTTATGGCAGGACCACCTGAGGAACCTAGAATATGTGCTGGCTAGAACAGAGAAGGCTAAAATGACCGTCAAGGTGAGGGGCGACCCTCTGTAGTCTTCATTGGGCATGGGGTGTGGAACTATAAGATTCATCCATTAGATGCCAAGATTCATTCTGCGATGGAGTGGGAGGTGCCTACGACCCAGACACAGGTGAGGTCCTTTTCACAATTCACTGGGTCCTACATGAACTTTGTAGTGAACTATGGAAGTATAGTTGCCCCATTGACTGCTTTGACCTCCAAGAAGCAGCCCAGGAAATTGATATGGACACAGGAGTGTCAGAAAGCATTTGGGGAACTGAAGAACAGACTAGGCACTGCACCTGTATTGAAAGAACCAGCCTTGGATTGCTCGACCTCACTACCACTGAGAGGTAAGTACAAAAGTCTATTTATAGACGGGCTGGAATCTCACTTCATGCAAGCTAAAAAAGCTGTGATTGTGACTTCCTTTCTCCTCCCTTATATCAATCAGGGTGGCTCCAAAGTTAGTAATAAGACATATCGGCTGTCATAGCAATGCCAGAGTGTGCTCCTTTTCTCTTCTTCAGGTAAGCGGAATAGCAGAGCTCCCTATTTCCAAAACTTCCACAGTGGGGGCATTTGATGGCCATGCCAGTGCATATTTATATTTGCCGTCCTTCAAATGAGCCAGCCAGATGGAATAGCATTTATTAAAAACATTGGTTTAGCTAAACAAACAGCATTAACATTGTCATGAATACAATCTAATCAGAAAACGTATAAGTGCTGGAAGTAGATGTGCAGGGGTTTGTGGTGCTGTAACACCCCCAAAATAATCATGCAGGAGTTCAGAAGGTGAATAAGCAATAACAAATGTGGATTTGTTTTTATTTTGCTTTCAAATAAAGGGATCAAATACCAGGCTATGGCGGTCATTCTGACCGCGGCGGTCGGCGGTCGCCGCCCGCCAAGCGGTTCCCGCCAAAAGACCGCTCCGCAGTCAAAAGACCGCAGCGGCCATTCCGGCTTTCCCGCTGGGCCGGCGGGTGACCGCCAGAAGACCGCCGGCCGGCCCAGCGGGACAGCCCCTTCAACAATGAAGCCGGCTCGGAATGGAGCCGGCGGAGTTGAAGGGGTGCGACGGGTGCAGTGGCACCCGTCGCGAATTTCACTGTCTGCACAGCAGACAGTGAAAATCTTTGTGGGGCCCTGTTAGGGGGCTCCTGCACTGCCCATGCCAGTGGCGTGGGCAGTGCAGGGGCCCCCAGGGGCCCCACGGCACCCGTTCCCGCCATCCTGGTTCTGGCGGTGGACACCGCCAGAAACAGGCTGCCGGGAAGGGGGACTGAATCCCCATGGCGGTGCTGCAAGAAGCGCCGCCATGGCGGGTTCCCTGGGCCAGCGGGAAACCGGCGGGAAACCGCCGGCTCCCCTTTTCCGACCACGCCCAGGAAGCACCGCCAGCCTGTTGGCGGTGCTTCCGCCGCACTCCGCCATGGCGGTCATGGACCGCCAAGGTCAGAATGACCCCCTATGTCTACTGACAAATTAATACACAAATGTTTCAAACTATATCAGCCTTTATGAAAGCAATAAGCCTTTATGAAAGCGCGAATGAAGCACATTTTCTTTTGTAATACTGAAATGTGATCAAAATCATGCTTTTAATGGGATCAAATCAAAATCTGGTGATGTACAAATGATAAATATTGTAGTGTATTGTATTATATTGCAGCATTTGTATACTGCTTACTACCCCTATGTGAGGCACTGAAGTGCTTACCTACGTAGGCGGCAAGCTACTCCGAATAGGGTGTGGGGATTGAGGGTTGTTGCCTTGGTTATATGATCCTACGTGGGAAGTGTTGTGAGGTGCGGATATCATGTTATGGGTCACATAGGTACAAGTGTGCTAGATGAGGTCAGAGAGACACAGACTCCCAGTATAGGACTTTCCAGTATGCTGTGCTGTCAGCTTTGAACAGCTCTGCAGGTCTCTTAATGGTATTTCTTAAAATTATAGTCTACCCAGCTGGCTACTGCATTGGGTTGTCCAATCAGACATTATGGCCCATATTTATACTTTTTTAGCACTGCATTTGTGCCGCTTTTTGATGCAAAAAAGGCGCAAACTTACAAAATACAATTGTATTTTGCAAGTTTGCGCCATTTTTTGGTCAAAAAATGGCGCAAATGCGACGCTAAAAAAGTATAAAGATGGGCCTATGTGTATAGTTGTGGACCTGAGGTGACAAGGTTAGAGGGAGAAAGAAGTGGAGACGTGCTGGGATGGACATTGTTACAATCATCCCATATCTGAATGTCAATGTGAGATGTAAAGAAGTGACCTTAGAGTACAGATTTTCAGGACATGAAGTGGTGAAATAGATTAAGCTCCTCCAATTGACCAGCAGTGTGTGACAGATCATTTCAGGAACTCAATGCATATTCATTTGGTAATATCTGGTTTAACTGGCTGCACAATATTGGTGATGGATAACCCTTGCATCAGATACATGTATGTAAATGTAAGACAAATTAATTACAGTTAGCTAGTAATCATTGAGCGTTATGATATTCGTATTAGTGGGGACCAGAAATGTTACAAATGAAATTGTATAAATATATGATACCGAGGTGAACCAGAGGTCAGCCCTCCTTAATTTATGTGCCTATTGAAAGTAGTTACAGGTTGAGTTGTTTACAATCTATGGATTGTAAGTTGAAGATTGAGTTTGGGTGACAGTGGAGAAGTCTTGCAGCACCATTTTGGATGAGTTTTATTTGATGTACACAGGTGCATCAAGATACAGGCTGTTGAGATAGTCAAGCTTGGGTATTAGGAGCGGGAGGATGGTTTGCAGTTTCTACTGGCATCCCAAGAATGGGAAAATGCAACATGGTGTTTTGATTGTGTAGAAGGCACTCTGTGATGTTGTTAAGTTGTAGTATCAAGTAGAGGTCTGAGGGGGGGGGGCGTGGCTAACCACCCACAATGGCGGTCGCTTGATTGCGGGGCTCCCAACCCGAGCCCGCCAAACTACAATAATCCGGAGAAAATTGGGGCCATATACGGATCCCAGATCGATCGCAGTGCAGGGGTGATGGCGAAGCATCTGTGGATCGAACTTTGAGCTCCCCACCGGGGACTGGATCCCGACGAGTGCTGGGCCTACAACGTAGGGCCGAGGTGAGGTGGGACGCGGTCTGGGCCGGTGCCGGGACGCGGTGCACGGGGGACGCGATAGAGGCTAACATCAGACGCTGAGATCAGGGCCGTGGCGGTGGATCTGCCGAGACGGCCGGCCTGGGCCTCCCCTTCTCCCTCCTCTCTCTTCTGGTAAAATATTGTGGAAAGCGTGCAAAGTAGTAGGGCAGAAGGAAGGGCCAATGCGGGGCAGCAACGATTGAAGAGGGGCCACGTCTAGCATAATAACCAGGGAGATTGGGAGCGTGCTCCGACAGATGCGAGGAGCACCGGAGAGACTGCGGCGATCCCTACCACAAGCGAGATCTGAGACTGAGGTGTTCCGGTCGCTGCAGATTCTGGCAGCCTCCCTTACCCCCCAATAAGGAGAAGCCGGGGGAGTGAGATAAGAGTAAGATAAGACATACAGAGTGAAACCAGGGGACAAGTGAACAGCAGGGCCAGCGGCACTCGGCAAACACAAAAGTAAAGAAACTTAAACGGCACATTCCCAACAGTGTGAGTGGGGGAAGTGTATGTTACGTGCCAGAGCATAGATCCCACCCCAAAAGGGTCTCAGATTTGGCGCTAAGCAGCGACAAGACAACCAGGCAGCTCCTCTGTTACGACGTGAGTACCCCCAATGCAAATATTCAATATTAAGCTATAGAGGTGTGGTAAGAAACCGTAACTGGCGCAGGCCCCCTGTTGAATTGCCGGTCAGAGTCACTGCTTTACTGAACTGGAAACGTCACAGTGACATAAAACTATGGGCCGTACAAAGGACAAGCAATTTGAGGACATGGAGACACCGACCTCTGGTGGTCCTGCACCGATGACATCTGCAAAAGGCCAAACGGATAAGCTGGACGTCATCCTGCCGGAAATTGAAGACTCACGAGAAGCGATAGAGCACAGATTGGGCGCTATTACAACAGAACTGAGTATCCTGAAAGACGACCAAAGGAAATTGCCAGACAGAATAAAACAGACCGAAACAAGCGTTCCTGAGATCCTCCCGACCCACAGGGAAAATAAAAATACCATCAGACATCTTCAGCAACAAGTGGAGGCTTTGCAGGAAAAGGTCAAAGATGCAGAAGGGCGATCGCGCCGTAATAATGTCCTCATAATCGGCCTTCTGGAAGGAAAGGAGGGGAGAGACCCCACACAATACATGGAACACTGGCTGAAATCGATAGCAATGGACCGGTTATCAATATACTTTGCAGTAGAGAGAGCGCATCGTATACCAGGTAGGAAACCTCCACCAGGAGCACCAGCACGCCGATTGATTGCACAGATACTGAACTATAGAGATAGAGATATTATACTGCAAGCGGCGAGGGACTTAGACCCCATTGTTGTGGATAACACCCGAATCTCCCTCTACCCGGACTACACACTGACAGTCCAGAAGCGCAAAGCGTCTTTTCAATCAGTAAAAAAAATGACTACGTGCAGAGGGGATAACATATGCCCTATTATTCCCTGCCCGATTACGAATCACATTTAACCAAAAAACTAATTTCTTTGAAACACCTGATTTAGTGTGAGCATGGCTTGATGAGACCTTTCGCAAGTCTAGTGAGCAAAATGATGCTCCTCCTCCGAGACAGTTCTCCCAGCCCCGCAGAGAAAAGTGAAACTGAATACAATTGACGCAAACAAAAACAGGTCCGACACCTCTACAAGTACTGGAAGGTCAAAATGATGCCATACAATCAGCATACTCTATGCAGGGAGTAGACTCCTCTCCACACGGCGTTGCCTCGTAAATGGATAGCACTGCAGCGTCGGACTCAGAGGGAAGCCTGGCTTTATTTCCCGCTGTCACCCCGCAGACAGTGCAAGATCTCTAACAGATGAAATTTCCACATTAGCACTGACTATGCACCCATCTTTTGCGGGGATCATACCCCCCTGCCCAAATGGCGGGCTCGGGCGGTGGAGTTCCTTGATCTTCGTTACATACAGAGAAACCCACTGGCCACAGGTGAGAACTACTGAACGCACATCTTGTACAACCCCATTGCATAGGCTCCTTGGATAACTTTTCTTTTTTTTCTTTATCCTCCAATAATGGTTCCATATTGCACAAATGTTTGGCAGAGCGGGTTTTGGCTTTGCCTAGTGTTGCGGTTAGTAAATGGCACTGTTTATTATTTCAAAAGTTCGACATCAACATATACATCATACATAGTATGTCAAGGGGAACATAGGCTCAGATGGGCCAAGAGAGTAATAACTATCTTAGTACCTCCGAATGGCTTTGAAACGTGAGTACAACATTATCACTTGGAATGTACGGGGAATGGGATCTATTCAAAAGCGACATATAATATTGGCCCAATTAAATCATCGAAAAACACACATTGCCTAACTGCAAGAGACTCACCTCACTACCCGCGAGGCGATAAAACTCCGCAACAAATGGCGGGGACAATTCCTACACACATCATATTCCACGTTTGCATGAGGCGTGGCAGTGTGGATACGGGCGGGAGTACCTTTTGAGGTAATGTATACCAAGATAGATGAAGAGGGCAGGTACGCCCTGGATTAGGGGTAACCTAGACGGGAAACCTATGGTACTAGGCAGCATATATGCCCCGAATAGCGGACAGGACGCCTTTCTGGAACGCCTGTCAAGGGTGCTATTTCAATGGGCGCATATCCCGTGGGTGCTGGGAGGGGACTTCAATGTAGTGTTAGATGTTGCCTTAGACAGCACCACCCCCCCCCACTATCTGGCACTAATGCACGGAGACAAGCTGACGCTCTGCGGGAACTGGTTACAAGGCTGGTCACTGACAGATATATGGCGGGCTAGAAATGTTGGTATGAAAGAGTATTCGCACCCACATAAAATACACATGAGACTAGACCGCATTGTTTGCACAGCATCACTACAGGCACAAATGTCCCAGGCTACATACTTAGGGAAAACGTTATCAGACCATAACTCTTTAGAGCTGACCCTGTTATGGGGGCGCCTATCTACACCAATACCCACGTGACGCCTGCAGCCATCGATATTAGAGGATGCTGTATTGAGGGAAGAAATAACTCAGGTGATCACAAACTTCTTTAATGGCAACACAGGCGCAGCGTCCTTTCCACTTGTGGAGTGGGAGAAGTTAAAAGTAGTGGTGAGGGGTGCATTGCTGGGAGCAACGTCAGGAGTGCAGAAGGTACTGGCACGTGAGCTCCAACAAGTAGAGGACCGGCTAGGCTTACTAGAAAAAGAGTCAATATTACAACCCCCTAAAGCTCAGCAATTGCAGGACGCCAGGGCCGAACATGCAGAACTCATCGAAAAACTAAGGAAATTTGACTACGCTAAATACAGGGAGCATGCACACAGCGAGGGGGACAGGGCAGGGACACCTCTGGCGCGCCTTATAAAAGAAGAGCTATCCCCTACCCTCATCCTGCATATTAGCACACCACAATGTGCTAATAAAACCACAAAATTGGAAATAAATGCGGCATTCCGAGACTGTTACACAACGCTCTATTCCACCCCACCAGTAATGGACCGGATAAAAATCGACTCCTTTCTCGCTAATATTGAACTACTGACACTTATCGAGGAAGCCAGGTTAAAGCTGGGCACGCTGATAACGCAGGGGGAGATACGGGAAACTATTAAAAATATGGCGTGCAATAAAGCGCCAGGATCAAATGGCCTTCCGTCCGCATTTTACACTCTATATAGCGCACAGCTTGCCCCACATTTAGAAAAATTATACCAAGCCTCGTTATCAATAGGATACCTCCCAGACACTACCAAACAAGCAATAGTGATTTCGCTCCTAATGCCGGGAAAGGCTGCAACAGATATCTCATCCTACAGACCACTGTACTTACTGAATACAGAATATAAAATACTAACGAAAATACTAACACAATGACTCCTCAGTTATATCAGCAGTTTAATACACACAGATCAATGTGGATTTGTTCCATCACGGAACACTTCCCTAAACATCCGGCGACTATATTATGTGATGGACGCTGCCGAGGTATTGGAGAGATTTCAGATACCTCACAATTATATACAATGTGTACGACTACTATATGCTGCACCAACGGCTAGAGCATGCACAGGACAAAACATCTCTGACTCCTACCATGTTCACAGAGGCACTCGGCAGGGATGTCCGCTGCCCCCCCTGCTGTTCGTCCTGGCAATAGAACCCTTGGCACAACGATTGAGACGAGATGGCAAGATTTGGGGAATAGACATAGCGAATACGAGCCATGCGGTATCATTATACGCAGATGACATTATACTGTATATAAAAGATCTCCGACACAACCCAGACACCATTGCGCAGATATTCCGGGAGTTCACACCACTATCCGGGCTGGCCATAAACTTTGATAAATCTATAGCATTTGCCTTTTATAGATCAGATGTGGGTAGTGTAATGGCATTTGGAGATAAACAACTACAAGTTGCTGTGACTACATTCCGGTACCTCAGTATACAAATTTATCTTACCCCGACAGATTTGCTAGAAGGTTACTTTAAGGAGAGCGATGACCTCACTTAGGCCGCAGATCCAGTTTTGGATAATATTGCCTATATCAATTGCAGGCAGACTAGCAGTGGCCAAGATGGTGATGCTGCCCCGCCTATTATACCGTTTTACGAATTTGCCAGTGAAAGTGCCAGAGACTTACTTTAAGTCACTTCACTCTATGTTACTTGAACTCGTTTAGGGGAAGGGAAGGCATCTAATAAGCCTGGCCAAGCGGCAGATACCTGTAGATCAAGGGGGCATGGGCGCACCAGATTTCAAGGCCTACTGTATAGTGAGCCAACTTCAATGGCTGGCATATTGGCTGGCCAGACGAAACCTGCAAGAAATAGAATACGCCCAAACAATGCTGGACAGGGGCAGCATACACTCCTTGCTGTGCCCAGGATCCCAGGCTCCGGAGAAAATACCACTCTTATTACGAGTGGCCTTACAGTACTGGAAAATGTCGCTCAGATACACAGCTAACACAATCCCTTACTCTCCTAATATACCGCTGTTGGGACTACCAGTCAATGCTGGTACACTAACCTGTGTCCAAATAAAAAAATGGACACAAGATGGGATACACACAGTCGGTTCACTGTTCAAAGACCAGCGCTTGCTCACACATACTGACTATATCCACAAACACAGCCTGTCATCTTCACTCTTCCTTTTACATGCTAATATCACACATTATGTAAAGAGACACTTGGCCCCGGATAACATGGAACCCCCTGCACATGCTCTGGTATGTACTATACACACCATAGGCCATGGTAGCCACTTGATAAAGTGGCTTTACCGGGGACTCAGAGTCCACTTATTACAACCCCTAACAGCACTTAGAATTAAGTGGGAGGCAGACATTGACAAAGAGCTACCGGATGAAGAGTGGGCCACAATACAAAAATACCTTAGTCAAATATCCCGCAACATAAAATTCAAATTTATTCAATATGCTATACTACATAGAGCATACCTCACACCACACAAGTTACAAATATTGTACCCCGAAGTGTCATCCAAATGTCCCAGCTGTGATATAGAAGAGGCAGGACTCCTACATATGCTTTGGAACTGCCCAAGCACAGCCCAATACTGGAATGGAGTGCACACTATATTAGAAAAAACAATGGGAAGCACTACATACTGTACAGTAGAGGTCTGCATGCTTGGACTACTCCCACGCTCAAGTAAAAGGAAAATGCTCTCAAGGTTGATAAACCTAGCACTCATACTGGCAAAACACCTACTAACTAGGCGTTGGAAGGCCGCATTAGCCCCCACGGTGACCCAATGGAGTATAGAAGTGATAGAATGGGGAAGGACAGAGAGGTTCACGCTCAGAACGGAAGAGAGTAGAGGAGTGAGAGGCCATCCTAGAGCTCAGGACTGGGATGACCAAATAGACACTTTTGAGACAATATGTGAAAAGGAAGGGACTCAGGTTTGATATAGGAATATCACTGATCAGCAGCCACAGAGGTAAAAACAAGATTATTAATACCAATAACCTGTCATACGTAGAAACACACTATGGAAGTAAGATCACTAAACATGAGTAATGGTAAAGGGAAAGTCCTCAAACAACATATATAACATAGAGATAAGGAGGCAAAGATAAACATTTAAAGTTTACTACACAGCGGCTAATGCACCCTACCAACACGAGACCAAGATGTCAAGTTTTAAATAGTGAGTAGGATAGGAATGTTAAATGTTTTGAGTTAAATAGGGAGACCATGTATAAACTGATGTATACGGATAATGTACCATGCTAACCAAAAGGTGCACACATACAGTAAATATTGTGAGACAATTCTATAAATGTACAATACGATGTATAGTGTACCACAACAAATGTTCTTGGGACACACCAAACAAATACCAATGTATGACGAGGTGTGAAAATAATAAAAATATGTTTTAAAAAAAAGAGGTCTGAGTCCATGGATACCCCTAGGTTTTTGGCTTCTCTTGATATTCTTGTAGGGGTCTCAAGTTCCTTATGCCACATAGCAGTAGGCTTGTAGTTTTGCCATTTCCGCAGGTCATAATCTCCATCTTTGCAGTATTCAGCTTTAGATGTTCATTCAACATTCATGTGTTTCTGACCTCAGTCGTCAAGTTTTACAATGTAGAGGTGTTCCATTCCATCCATTTTTAAAATGATTTGGGAGTCATCTGCAGAGCTGCAAAAGGTGAGTTTAATAATTTAATCAGGTTTGGTGAGGGAGTTAGGTAGATAATAGAGGGGATTTGATGGACCTCTAAGTAATGCCACAGTGTTGTGTGCAAGGAGCTGACGTGAAAGGTGATACTAACACTAGATTGCAGTCACAGCTGATAGGCCATAAATTCAAGGAGCATTAGCTCAACTCCTTTCTCACTTTTCTCGTGTATGTCAAACAAGAATTTACTGTGTGAAAAGATTGCACAAATATGCAGGACATTGAGTCACATTGTTCTTAAGCCAGCAACGTTTATGGCCATTCCTATTCCTAAACATATCAGCCATTCAAAAGTAATGTCTAGTCAGGAAATCTCCATATACCAATATGGGGCATAGTGCTTTGATGAGCCTATTGGGCTGGGGAAGAGTCATCACAAATCGGGTATGACTTACATTTGACTGACATTGCTCCAGCCTACAGCCTTTCAATAGACACTGACCAATTGTGAAATACAGCTTGATTAGATACTTCATCAGTTCTATAGATCTTTATTTTGTTTGCAGGAGTCAGAGAGATGGTTAGGTTAACGTGTGTGCTGCAGAGGGCTGTAAATACCCTAATAAGCAGTAGTATGAATCTGAAACGTCCCAACATAGTCTTTCATGTCACAAAGAGCTGTTGTTCTGCACTAGCAATGTTTAAAAAATATTTTAACATGTACATAGCCCTGCCAGGGTCAACGCGCTGAGGATTCATCTCCTTGAACAAAATATTGTGGAAACTATATTCAGAGCATCTGAGACTGAAAGCAGTTGTATTATAGTTTACCTCTTTTGAGATGTCTGCATTATTTTGACTAACATTTTCTAATCTTTATCTATAGTAATCTCTGATCTGCGTAGTATAAATCTGCTTTTTGAAATGTATTGCCTCTCATAAGTCTGCCTTATTTTTATCTGAATTATGGTCATAAGAAATACATTTATATAATTAGGCCCTATCTAGTTATTGTACTAAATTCATAACACTAACTGAACATTTGGGGTACCATTTTTACTCTGGAATTTTCCTTCACAGATTCCGTAAGATTCCAGAATTTTCTTTCACAACTATTTCAGAGAAATCTGTGATTTAGCAACAATCTGGTGTTTGCAGGGCATTCTGGTGAAGAAAAGATATTGGGATCCCTAAAAGCTACCCACATTGCCAGAATAGGTCAATTTGCAAAATCTTGATGTTTCCTTGTTTTATTTATGGTCTTACCCTTCACATGTAGTAACCCACCCACACAAGTGTGTATTATTGTTAATGGGAAAAGTGCAGGAGCACTGGTGTTTGAACATTTGTGATTCTATCCCACAGATGGGACATTTGGATTCTAGTTAGCTTGGTTGATAAGGGGTGATACCGCAAAACCGGTCCCAGGATGCTTCTTCCCAATCCATGGAGGACCTAGCTTGGCCAATGTGCTAGTCTGTTCCCATGGGGAGCAGGGTCAAGACTGATTAGCATATGGCTAGGTCAAAACTGGGTTGACATGGCAAGCAAAATAACAATGGATTTAACCCAAATCTGAGACTGCGGGTGAGTGTTTGAAAAGTTTCAACACTCCACCCATCATTTTATTTTGTGGTGTTGCTAAGTGAAAGGTAGGACATGCACTTGTATGTTTTGCGTGCCCCAGTAGTAAAAAACAGCATATTTCATTTTTCACTACTTTGAGGTCTGCTCCTCTCATAGGTCAGCATTGGGAATTCCCTTATATGCCTTTTAAGTGTCAATTCCTGATCAGGAAGAAGTAGCTTTGTCATGTTTGGTATGGTTAGAATGGTTATGATAAGTCTATATGCTGGGTAGTTGGACTTTACATTACTATTTTAAAAATGTCACTTTTAGAACTTTTAGAAAGTGGGCATTTGTCTGTGCTTCTACCTCTGTGTGCTTTACAGCCTGTCTCCAATCCACATCTGGCAGGGGTGACAGCTACACTTGGAGCATTTCCTCTAGATAGCTACAACACAGGAAGGGCTGGGAGTGACACAGGATACATCTGCATTCATTTGCATACTGATAGCCTTCCTGAACTGGGAGAGGGAGAGGTGGTTCACACATATACTACAAAAGGTTGAGTTTCCTGCCCTCACACAAAGGGCTGATTTACCCCCTACTGATCATCTGGAGCCAGGGATGGGCTGAAAGGAATTGTTGTGCACTTTTAAGGGTTCCTCTGAAGTCACTCCTTGATTAAAGACATTTTTGGGTATAGGTACTGGGTCTCTGACTCCATGTTTTTAGATATTGTGTGGACTTGTAACCAGATGCTTCTGGCTCTACAACCTGCACTTTGCCAGAGGACTGCTTGTTAGAAATGTGGTCCTTGGTTGGCAGTCAGATTACCCCCTGTCCAGCAAGAACCCGCACTCTAGCCAGGGTAAAAGAGAATTACCCTCAGCTAACCCCAACTTACCCCCTTGGTAGATTGGCACGAGCAATAGGCTTAAATTTAGAGTGCTAGGTGTAAAGTATTTGTACCAACACACACAGTAACTTAATGAAAACACAAAAAAATGACACAACACAGGTTTAGTAAAATAGATTATATTTATTTTAAAAAACACAAGACCAAAATGACAAAAATCCACAATACACAAGTCAAGTTATCAATAAAAATGAGAAAAGAGTCTTCATGTAATTGTAAACACACACTAACACTGTTAGCATGAAAATGGACCTCGTTGCGTCAAAAATAACCCAGCACAGGCGAGTGTGCGTCACAAAGGGATTGCAATGTGTCGATTTCACTCACAAGTGAGACCTTGCGTTGTTTCTCCTTTCGTCGGGTCGGGCGGGTCGTTTCTTCTCTCCACAGTAGAGCGTTGCATCGATCCGGTCAGCACTCTCGGGTCCGGGCAGGCCGTGCGTTGCTTTTACACGCCCAGCGGTACTTGCATCGGAAATCCAGCTGCACGATGATCCAAAAACCACACAGTGCGGATTGGGATCTCACCAGCCTCCGTCAGTGATGCTGTGCGTTGTTTCTCCAGCCCGGACGTCGTTCTTCGGGTCACGTTGCAGGGGAGCGTTGATTTTCAGCTTCGAAGCCAGCAGCGCATTGATTTTTCAGCCGCAGATCAGAGTTGCGTCGATCTTTTCCCGGCACTGCGTTCTGTGCGTGAATTTAGTCTTCTTAGGCTGCCAGATTCTCCTTTCAGGGTCCCAGGAACTGGATGGGCACCACCTGAGAAGCTCTAAATTAAGCCCTTGGAGATCTTCACAAGATGGAAGGCACACAAAGTCCAGTCTTTGCCCTCTTACTCTGCCAGAAGCAGCAACTGCAGGATAGCTCCACAAAGCACAGTCACAGGCAGGGCAGCCCTTCTTCCTCAGCTCTTCAGCTCTTCTCCAAGCAGAGGTTCCTCTTGGTTTCCAGAAGTGTTCTAAAGTCTGTGGTTTTGGGTGCCTTTCTTATACCCAATTTCTCCTTTGAAGTAGGCCTACTTCAAAGCAAAGTCTCTCTTCATTGTGAAATCCTGCCTTGCCCAGGCCAGGCACCAGACACTCACCAGGGGGTTAGAGACTGCTTTGTGTGAAGGCAGGCACAGCCCTTTCAGGTGTGAGTAACCACTCCTCCCCTCCGTCCTAGCACAGATGGCTCATCAGGAAATGCAGACTACACCCCAGCTCCCTTTGTGTCACCTGTCTAGTGTGAGGTGCAACCAGCCTAACTGTCAAACTGACCCAGAAAGGGAATCCACAAACATGAAGAGTCACAGAAATGGTATAAGCAAGAAAATGCTCACTTTCTAACAGTGGCATTTTCAAACACACAATCTTAAAATCAACTTTACGTAAAGATGTATTTTTAAATTGAGAGCTCCGAGACCCCAAAACTCCACATGTCCATCCGATCCCAAAGGGAATCTACACTTTAATCAGATTGAAAGGTAGCCCCCATGTTAGCCTATGAGAGGGACAGGCCTTGCAACAGTGAAAAACGAATTTAGCAATACTTCACTGTCAGGACATTTAAAACACATTACTCTTGTGGTCATTACAACCCTGGCGGTCGGTGTTAAAGTGGCGGTAAGACCGCCAACAGGCCGGCGGGAAAAAAATTATGGAATTACGACTGTGGCGGAAACCGGCAACAAAGACAGCCACTTTATCACTCCAACCGCCACGGCGGTACAAACAAATAGCACAGCGGTCACCGCCAACAGACAGGCGGGAGACAATGTACCGCCCACAGTATCACAACCTACCAATCCGCCACCTTTTCCGGGGCGGATTCACCGTAAACAAAAACATTGCGGAAACAGGACTTCAAAGGGAAAACGCTCACCTCTGCACACCCCAAGGGGAACCAGGACGCCATGGAACCCGAGCTCCACATTTTACCAGCCTTTATCTTCTTGCTCCTCTACCAGGAGCACAAACGCCGGCGGAGAAGACCACGGTGAGTACTGCATCTATGACACAGGGGAGGGGGGAAGGAAAAACAGTGACACACACACGCAACACGCAACACCCACACCCCCACCCTCACCCATGACAACACACACACTAATACAGCATGATACGTGGGGCGTGGCCAACCGCCTAGGATGGCGGTCGCATAAATGGGGAACTCCCGACCGGACCCGCCGTAAAACTGTAATCCGACACATATCGGGGGCGGGGATGCAACCAGAACCCAAAGGCTGCTTCGGAGGAGGCGTCGAGAGTCAGAAGGTTCAATCCAGGGCCCCAAAGAGGTCGGAACAAGAACAAATAAGAAGAAAGCTGAATGGGCCTGTACAAGACAAGCAAAGTCGTGCGATGACGGGACCAGCTGCGGCCGAGAGGCGCTGAGCGGTGGTGACTGGGGGTGCGATCCGGGGCCGGACCGGCCCAGCGCACCCAGGGTCCCGACCCGGAGCCCCTCCCTGCCCGCGGTCACGTTGGGGGCTGGGCGGCAGCGTGCGAGGAATCCCGCAACACCTACAGATGCGAAGAACGGAACAGGCCTGGGGGCGAGGCACATGGACTGACATGGCAGAGAGGCGGTGAGTGAGGGGGAGCGAGGATGCGGCCGAGGGTGGAAAACCAACCTAATAACAGACCTGCTTGTCGATCTGGCCGCCGGCGTCCCTCCCCCCCACTTTTGAAAACTCTGGCAACCGTGCACATCACACCGAAAAGCCAGCACCATTTACAACCGCAGAGCTAGGAGAAAACGCTCTAGTGCTGAGGAGGTGCTTTGGTCTGGGTTGGAACCTGGGCCTTGCTGCGGTTTCATTTGAGGAGCATGGCAACAACATCCCACAGTCGGAGAGTACAGACGACCGCTGAGACGGTCAGAAATGGCGCGAAAGGAGGAGTGAAGAACTAGATTGCGTTATAACAAATGTTACTACAGTACACACAAAAGGAATAACTCATGAAACCGTTCCCAAGACCTCACCTTCCCCCCCTGCCATACTTTGCGAAGTGGAATTAAGATTCTGACAACCTGATTAAATGCTATAAAAACAATAGGACCCGACCCTGCGGCCCGGGACCCTTCCCTGCCCGTGATCGCGCTCTGAACCGGACAGCAGCACGCGAGAAGGCCCACAGCACTTACGGATGCGGAGAACGGAATAGGCCTGGGGACGAAACACATGGACTGACATGGCAGAGAAGCGGTGAGTGGGAGAGGCCGAGGGCGGAAAATCAACCAAATAATAGACCCGCTTGTCGATCGGACTGCCGGCGGCCCTCCCCCCCTACCCTTAAAGGCCCCGATAACAGTGCACACCACACTGAAAGCCCCGCAGCATTTACAACCGCAGAACTGAGAGAAGACGGTCTGGCACTGAGAAACCGCTTTGACCTGAGCTAGAACCTGGGCCCTGTTGCGGTTACATTCGGGGGCATGACAACAACGCTCCACTAGGCGGAGGATCAGACACAGGGAAACGCCCCAGTCGGAGAATACAGACGGCCACTGAGACGGTCGGAGGTGGCGCGAGGGGAGGGGTGAAAAACTAGATTGCGTAGGAACAAGTGCTACCACAGTACACACTAAAGGAATAAACCGCGAAGCCATTCCCAAGACCTCCCCCCTACTTTACTCCGCGAAGAGGAAATAAGATCCTGGCAACCTGATCAAATGCTATAAAAACAATAAGACTCAGGAGCTCGCCAGGAATGTACGTATGAAAATCCGACCTGAGGTGTAAGACAAAAGAACATTACAGGGAAGTTCGGTAATGGGCCGCACCAAGGGCAAAACAATGGAGGACCGTGTGACATCAACTCTCCGGAGTCAGAACCCAACGCCCCAGGTGAAAGAGAATATGGATAAGCTGAACACTATACTAAAAGAAATTAGAGACTCTCGACAAGCCATAGAGAACAGATTAGATATGATTACAACGGACATGAATATAATGAAAGATGACCAAGCAAAACTCTCAGACAGGTTAAAACAAACGGAATCAACAGTGGCAGATATCCTCCCAACACACAATGACAATATAATTGCCACTATGAAGCTCCAGCAACAGATTGAGGCCCTGCATGAAAGGATTGAAGACTCAGAGGGGCGTTAACGGCGCAATAATATACGCATAATTGGGCTCCCCGAAGGCAAAGAAGGAAACGACCCCACACAATACATTGAGACATGGCTACAATCCATAGCCAATGACAAACTGTCGACTCACTTTGTGGTGGAGAGAGCACACCGTATCCCTGGCAGAAAACCCATACCAGGAGCCCCAGCAAGACTTGTAATAGCACGAATATTGAACTATAGAGATAGAGACATCGCCTTACAGGTTGCGAGAGAATTAGATCCCATTATAATAGACAATGCCAGGATTGCACTGTATCCAAACTATACCCTGGCAGTCCAGAAACGCAGAGCATCCTTTCAAATAATAAAACAAAGTCTACGCAAAATGGAGATAAAATATGCACTACTATTCCCAGCAAAACTACGCATCACACATAACCAAAAAACAAACTTCTTTGACTCGCCCGACCAGGTGAGTACCTGGCTCGACGAAAACTTCCCATACTCACGGGCGGTGGAACAGAACAACGGCCACCACGCAGGACAACTTCCCCAACATCGTAGAGACAAACGGAATAAAGCCCAAACGTCGCGGAAAAGAACAGCCCCAACGTTGCATCAAGCCCTGGAGGGACAAAACAATGCATTACAAACTGCGGGCTCCCTACGAGAGATGAACTCCTCTCCCTGCAGAACTGCTTCTTCAATAGATAGCATAGCAGCATCAGACTCAGAGGGGAGCATGGCTCTATTCCCAGACATTACCCCACAACTAGCTAGAGACTTTTAGCAGATGTAACTCCATAATAACATTCACAAAATATCTATTAAGTTTTCTGGTTGACCCCCCTTCCCCCCCCTATAATAATTGTGGGGGGCCCGGTTGGTAGAGCTCCTTGACACACAGTGAATTTTTTTCTCTCACATTATCACTAACAAACCTGCCGCCAGTGGGACATATTCTTGATCCACGCCCCATTGCGTAGGCCCCTTCCAGCACGAATTGGCTGCTTCGTTGTAGCACCTAAGTTATGTATTACGTAATTGTTTGGCAAAGCAAGTTTAGGCTTTGCCTGGTATTTCTATTAGAGTATAAGTATGTTTATTTGCTATTAAGACAGACATCTACACCTACGCCAGATACACTATCCTGCAGAAACTATAGACTAACATGGGGCCATAAGCGAATGCGGATGTACAGAACCAAACTCAAATATACATACACAACGTGAATATAATATTGTCACTTGGAATGTGAGGGGGATGGGGGCTATCCAAAAAAGACAGAGAATCCTTGCACAATTAAATCGCCGCAAAGCACATATTGTTTATTTACAAGAAACTCATCTTACTGCACATGAAGCGGTAAAACTTCGTAAAAAATGGCGAGGCCAGATCTTCCACACTTCATACTCGGCATTTGCACGAGTAACAGCCGTGTGGATAAGAGCTGGTGTGCCCTTAGAAGTGGTAGATACTACGATTGATGTGGAAGGTAGATTCGTTTTAATCAAGGGTAATTTAGATGGGAAACCAGTGGTGCTGGGCAGCATATATGCACCAAATACTGGCCAAGCCTCCTTTCTAGAACGCCTATCCAGAGTGCTAACACTATGGGCTCATATACCCTGGGTAATTATGGAGACTTTAATGCGGTGTTAGATGTTGGCATGGACCAGAACACCCCTCCAATGTCAGGAACAAATGCACGGAGACAAGCGGATGCACTAAAGAGATGGCTACAGGGATGGTCCCTAGCAGATGTATGGCGGGAAAGAAACATGAACATGAAGGAATATTTCTTCTATTCTCACCCTCACAAAGTACACATGAGATTGGATCGGATTGTCTGCACTGAGGCACTGCAGACGCACATGATCAAAACCACTTACCTTGCGAAGACACTATCAGACCATAACCCTTTAGAAGTGACAATGAAATGGGGACGAACATCCACACCTATCCCAACATGGCGTTTACTCCCCATAATGTTAGAAGACACTCCCCTACGAGAGGAACTAGCGCATAAAATCAAGACCTTTTTCCATAACAATACAGGCATAGCTTCCTCCCCACTAATAGAATGGGAAGCATTCAAGGTGGTTATACAAGAGGCTATTATAGGAGCAGTGACGAGAGTACGAAAAACCCTGATGAGTGAACTGACACAGGCAGAAGAAAAGCTGGGTATCCTTGAGAAAGAATCGATCATTAACTCCACCAACACTACAGCACTGCAGGGTCTCAGATCTGAACACGCCCGCCTGGTAGAAAAACTCTGGAAATTTGATCATATTAGATATAAGGAAAGAATGCACAGAGAAGGTGATAGGGCAGGACCACTCCTAGCAAGACTAATAAAAGAAGAACTAGCCCCCACTCCCATACTGCATATCAGGACAATACAACATGGTGATATAACTACTCAGTTGGACATTCATACGGCCTTTAAAGATTATTACACGGCTTTATACTCCGCCCCGCCCCCAGTAGAAGAGGGAAAAATTGACTCTAAGATGAAACTTCCAACACTTAACACAGAGGACGGGCAGATACTAGGAGCTCAAATTACACAAGGAGAGATCAAGGAAACTATTTAAAAAATGGCACACAATAAAACGCCAGGTACAAACGGTCTCCCAGCGGAATTTTATTCACTATTCAACACACAGCTCACCCCACACTTAGAGCGATTATATCAAGCATCCTTAGAGATAGGAAGACTACCAGACACAACGGGGCAAGCACTAGTGACGTCCCTGCTGAAACTGGGTAAAGATGCAACGGATATGTCATCGTATAGACCACTATCCTTACTAAACATGGAATATAAAATCCTAGCAAAAATGCTAGCACAAAGGCTCCTACCACATATAGCCAATCTTATACACACAGACCAGTGCGGTTTTTCCAACGAGGAACACCTCCTTGAATGTGCGTGGATTATACCAGGTAATGGATGCAGCAAGGGGGAAGCTCCCATACGCGGGATGCCTCTCGTTGGACCTCCGCCAGGCCTTCGACTCACTTAGCTGGGAATACATGATAAAGGTACTAAAGAAGTTTCAGGTTCCACCGGACTATATTAAATGGGTCAACCTACTGTATGCAGCACCAACAGCCAGAGCACGTACAGGACAAAATATATCAGACACTTATTCGGTACATAGAGGCACAAGGCAAGGCTGCCCTTTATCCCCCTTAGTATTTTTCTTAGCCATAGAACCACTGGCACAGCTATTAAGACAAGAGGGTGAAACATGGGGCATTGAAATAGATCATGCACAACACGTAGTTTCATTATACGCAGACGATATTTTATTATATATTAAAGATCTGAACCAAAACCCTAACAAAGCGGCATATATATTTGACGAATTCATGCCCCTGTCTGGACTGCCCATAAACTATAGCAAATCCATAGCTTTCTCATTCTAGGAGCCACACAGAGACAGCGCGTTACCATTTGGAGATCACCAACTACAAGTTGCAATGGACACTTTCCGATATCTTGGGATTCAAATATATCGCACCCCAGAAGACCTCCTGGAAGGTAACCTGAAAAGAGCCCTCTCCTCACTTAAAACACAGATCGAATTCTGGATTACGTTGCCAATATCAATTGCGGGTAGGTTGGCACTAGCCAAAATGGTGGCACTACCCCGCCTACTATACTACTTCACCAACCTACCAGTGAAAGTTCCAGAATCATATTTTAAACTACTCAACTCTGTTGCTGGAACTTATACGGGGGAAAGGACGACGCAAAATAAGCCTGGCCAAATTACAGTTAACGGTAGAACAGGGAGGGATGAACGCACTAGACTTTAAGGCTTACTGCATAGCTGGACAACTCCAATGGCTGGAGTGCTGGCTTAGCAGCCGAAACCTACAAGAAATAAACTACAATCAACAGATGCTAGACAGGGGTAATCTGCACTCCTTGTTATGCCCCGGAACTCTGATTCAGGGACGCACCCCTCTCTTATTGAAAATAGCACTTCGACACACCTCGGGAACGATCCCCTATTCTCCCAATATCCCACAGTTGGGATTGCCAGTAACCATAGTTAATCTAACCCCTGCACAGTTACAAAAATGGGCACAGGAAGGCGTAGAGTCCATAGGTGCTTTGTTTAAAGACCAACGTTTACTAACACACACTGACTACATCCATGAACACAATCTATCAACCTCACTTTTCCTCCTACATGCTAGTATTATACATTACGTCACTAAATACTGGGCCCCGAATAACACAGAACCACCTAAACACGCACTGGTACACTCCATATATACTATAGGCCAAGGGACACATATGGTCAAATGGCTGTATAAAGGACTGAAAACTCACCTATCTAAACCACTGACGGAATTAAAAATCAAATGGGAAACAGACGTAGGAAGAGAGATATCAGAAGAGGAGTGGACTAACACACTAAACTACCCAAGCCAAATATCCCGTAATACAAGATTTAAATTCATTCAATATGCTATACTCCACAGAGCATATCTTACCCCACACAGACTACATGTCTTATACCCAGACCTGCCCTCAACCTGCCCTAGATGCAGAGAGGAGGAAGCGGGACTCACACACATGCTCTGGAACTGCCATGCCATCTCTGAATACTGGGAAAATATAACCAACTCCCTAAATACATTAGCAGGAAAGACTATGGAGGTCATTCCGACCCCGGCGGTCATGGACCGCCGGGGTCGGCGGGAGCACCGCCAACATTCTGAGGCCGCCCACCGGCCTCAGAATGAGGCCCTATATACTGTAAAATTGAGACATGTATACTGGGAATGCTCCCGCGTCCCCCAAAAAAGAAAGTTTTCCCTAGATGGATAAACCTAGCACTCCTATTGGCTAAACGCCTACTGACTAGGAGATGGAAAGCCACGACAGCACCCACGGTGAGCCAATGGAGGGCGGAAGAAATAGAATTGGGTAAAGCAGAAGGAGTTGCTCTTAGAAGAGAAGAAAATGCTGGACGGAGGAAATACCCAATGGCCCAGGAATGGGATGAATTAGTAGAAAAATTCACATCGTTGGATAAAGATGGGCATGACGAGGATGCATCCCAATGATACCCATAAGATAATAATCACTAAGTACTTAGTAAAATCGACGAAACGCCCCCAGCCCCCCAGAAATTTTCTCTCACATACATCAATAATGTATAATAATTGATAACAGTCAAGAATGCAGCGATAGAAAATGTATCCTCAACACCAAGATGTCTGATTAGTGGTCAATAGTTGGTAGTTAAGAATAATGTTTGATGTCAAGAACACAAGGTGACATAAAAACTTGAAAACGCCAACGCAATAATGCACGTAGTCCACCACATATGACATACTGAACGAGACAGTTTAAAGACAAAAGAGTCGATATGTAAAGACATACAAAATGGAATAGCATAAAAACTGGTGAAAAATACACATGTAAACCCATATATGCCTTTTGTGATCTCCATTGTTTCTTATGTTTATGAAAACAATAAACTATATTTAAAAAAAAAAAAATACAGCATGATACATTACAGTTACACCCCCAAACCCCCCCGGAAGAATGCAAAGACAAAAGTAAATGAGGTGAACAATTGTAATATATTAAAAATCAGTAGTCAAATAATATACATACACTATTTACAAATATATACACCAAGAATATTAGTCCAGGGTATTCCACCCTTAAAGTCCGTGGACCACTGGGCCCCAAATGCATGGGCAAGGCCCACACAAGATACCCGAACATGATGGAGAGAATACTGTAGGGGTACAGATAGAAATAAAACAGGCACCTCAGGGGGAAGGGAAAGGGGGGGCACCTCAGCCGGTTGAGTGCACAACGCCAAATCCACGAGGGGGCCCCATACCCACTGTTCAAACCTGGGGAGTGCAAAGCCACAGTCTCACAAGTCTCTACAGTGGGTGGTTTGCCCACTGTTCAATCCTGGGGATTGCAAAGCCACAGTCTCTCAAGTGGATAACAGTCTCCACTGGTTCTGGAGGGGGCTTGGTGCCCAGAGTGCTTCATCCTGCCAAGGACAGAGATAGTGGATGTGATACTCCACTGGTTCTGGAGAGGGCTTGGTGCCCAGAGTGCTTCATCCTGCCAAGGACAGAGGTAGTGGATGTGATACTCCACTGGTTCTGGAGGGGGCTTGGTGCCCAGAGTGCTTCATCCTGCCAAGGACAGAGGTAGTGGATGTAAATCTCCACTGGTTCTGGATGGGGCTTGGTGCCCAGAGTGCTTCATCTTGCTCATGGGGGCCTCAGTAGCAGCAGTGTTTTTGGCGCTCATGGGCCTGCGGTGCCTGTGGTGGTGGTGTCTTTGGCAGCAGTGCTTGTGGCAGCGGTGTCCTTGGCAGCAGTGCTTGTGGCGGCGGTGTCCTTGGCAGTGGTGCTTGTGGCGGGGGTGTCCTTGGCAGCGGTGATTGTGGCGGCGGTGTCCTTGGCAGCGCTTCAGCTGCTGGCGTTCCTGTCTTGGGCAGCGGGGCTGCTGCTGGCGGTCCTGTCTGGCCCAGCAGGGCTGCTGCTGGCGGTCGCCTCCTGGGCAGCGGGGCTGAAGCTGGCAAACGCCTCCTGGCCAGCGGGGCTGATGCTGGCAGTCACCTACTGGGCAGCAGGGCTGATGCTGGCGGTCGCCTCCTGACCAGCGGGGCTGATGCTGGCGGTCGCCTCCTGGGCAGTGGGGCTGATGCTGGCGGTCCTGTCTGGGCCAGCGGGGCTGATGCTGGCGGTCGCCTCCTGGGTAGCGGGGCTGATGCTGGCATTCCTGTCTGGGCCAGCAGGGCTGCTGGCGGTCGCCTCCTGGGCTACGGGGCTGATGCTGGCAGTCCTGTCTGGGCCAGCTGGGCTGATGCTGCTGGTCACCTCCTGGGCAGCGGGGCTGCTGCTGGCGGTCCTGTCTGGGCCAGCTGGGCTGTTGCTGGCAGGCTCCTGGGCAGCAGGGTTGATGGCGGTCTTCTGCACCGTGCTGATCTTCCCAGACTTGCCGGGTTTCTTGTGCCCCTTACCCACCTTGGAAGGTGTTGCAGCTGACTCCACACTCCCACCTGTACCCCTGGAAGTGGGTTTGCTGGCTGATGTCTTCCCCCTCTCCCGCCGGGCACTGGCCAACTTTTGATGTTTGACAGGTGGGGGACTGTCCGTGCTCTGGCTCCTTGCCACACTGGCTGCCCTGCTGCCTGGTGCACTCCAGAATCCGGTTACTACTGGCACCACTGGTCCCGCTGATGTTGTGGCTGAGGTGCTAGGTTGGGACCTGGAGAGTCGGGCCCTAGGAGACTGACGGGGTGGGGGAGGTGAGGGAAAGAGGTCAAGGGTAGACAGGAAACGTTTCTTAGGAACACTGGGACAGGTAGCTGGAGGGGGTTTGGGAGTGGAGGAAGAGGTTGTGGTTGCAGGAGGTGTACGTTTGGTGACTTTGGGTGAAGGTGCATGCACTGGAGGCTGTCGTGAGGTGGATGGCTGTTAGGTGGGTGTGTGCCTGTGTTTGTGTACCTTGGGAGGTGGCGTCACAGACACACTGTGAGAGGACACAGCGGACGTGTGAATGGTAGTGGGGGGTGGTGACTGCACGTGAGCGGGATGTGGTGGTGGGTGTGCTGGTGATGGAAGTAGTGGCTGCAGATGTAGTGCATGCAGGTGTGAGTGGAGACGAGACAGGGAGGGAGGAGGGAAACGAGGAGGAGCGGGACACAGTGGAGGCAGTGGATGTTGCTATGTCTGCATGTGTGTGATGCTTGCATGAGTGCCTGTGGGATGTGTGGTGCTTATGTTTGCCTGAGCTTCCTTTGTGTGTTGAGATGTGTGTATGCTAGTCTGATGGTGTGCCTGGGGTAGGCTGAGGTACAAGGGATTGGTTCTGGGTGGAGGAAGTTGGAAGGGGGAGGCTAGAGACAGGGACAATGGCTGCCCTCAGTGCTGAGACCAGAGTCTGAAAAGCTCGCTGAAGGGCTGCCTGACCAGAATGAATGCCCTCCAGGAATGCATTGGTTTGTTGCAACTGTCTCTCTTCACCCTGGATGGCATTCAAAATGGTAGACTGCCCAACAGTGAGGGACCTGAGGAGTTCAATGGCCTCCTCACTGAGGGCAGCAGGGGTGACTGGGGCAGGGGCTGAGGTGCCTGGGGCGAAGGAGATGCCCACCCTCCTGGGTGAGCGGGCACGGGGCAAAGGCTGAGGGGCTGCTGAGAGGGCGGTGCTGGTAGGGGGGGTGGCGGCTGTACCTGTAGATGCGGGGGGCACAGATGGGGCCACCACCACAAGGGAGCTCCCATCAGGGATGGGTCCCCCCATCCATGGGTGTCCTCCAGGGATGGGCGAGGGGGGCAGGGGGTGTTCCTGGGGGCAGGGGAGGGCACCTGTGGACTGCTTCCATGGTCAGAGACCATGGAAGTGGGCCTACATGTGGGCCCACATGCCCGCCCCCTCCTGTGCGCCAAAATGACATAGTATAAATAAGGCGCACAGGCCTTAAAGTCATTTTTTGGATGGGAAAGCCTACCTTGCATGTCATGAACGCAAGGCAGTTTCCCGCTTCCAGAAAATGACGCACACAGAGGGATTTTGACGTTCACGGGGTCGTGCGTCATTGTATAAATATGGGGCAAGGTTTGCATGAATGTGCGTCAAAATATTTGACACACATTCAGCGCAGACAGAGTATAAATATACCCCTCAGTTTATCAGATGTGGTACCTGTCTTGAACAATTCCGTTCTTTACATAGCATGAAGGATTGCCAGTAGGGGGTATTTCATTTCAATTAAAATCTTAGAAAAGCTAATTTGCATGAAATATGAGGAAATCAATATCCGTATGACCCATTAGTAAAGTGGAAAGTGCAATCTAACAGTTCATGTCTGAAGTGCAAAGTGCAATGTTGTAAAAAACTCACACTCATTAGTGTAGTACAAACACCAACAGCCACACTCAGGCCCTGTGTGTCACCATTTAAAACCTTAGAGAGAATGGTGTGGCTCTAAATCATATAGGGGGTCATTCTGACCCTGGCGGTCTTGGACCGCCAGGGTCACGAATGACGGAAGCACCGCCAACAGGCTGGCGGTGCTTCCAATGACATTCTGACCGCGGCGGTAAAGCCACGGTCGGCCCGCCGGGGCCGGCGGTTTCCCGCCGTTTTTGCCCCGGCTGGGAGAATCCGCCAGGGCAGCGCTGCAAGCAGCGCTGCCCTGGGGATTCTGACCCCCGTACTGCCAGCCTGTTTCTGGCGGTTTTCACCGCCAGGAAGAGGCTGGCGGTAAGGGGTGTCCTGGGGCCCCTGGGGGCCCCTGCACTGCCCATGCCACTGGCATGGGCAGTGCAGGGGCCCCCTAACAGGGCCCCGGCCAGCTTTTCACTGTCTGCCTAGCAGACAGTGAAAAGCGCGACGGGTGCAACTGCACCCGTCGCACGGCCGCAACACCGCCGGCTCCATTCGGCTCCTGTGTTGCAGGCTCCTGTGTTGCAGGCCTCCTTCCCGCTGGGCCGGTGGGCGCTAACATGGTTAGCGCCGGCCGGCCCAGCGGGAATGTTGGAATGAGGGCGGCGGTATTTTGGCCGCATGGCGGCCAAATTGTGGTTCCCGCCTGGCGGGCGGCTACTGCCGCCCGCCAGAGTTGGAATCACCCCCATAATGTTTCAGTCAGGTTACTGGTAAAACCTCACTAAAAGTCCTTCTGTGGGTTCAAGCACTAATTAGTTCAAACTAGATACCTATATATTCTACCAATATATTCAACAGCCCAGGAGGAAGCCCTAGGGCAGGTAAGCTACAGAGGTTAACAAAGCCTAATCATTATACAAAAACCTCTTTATGGGTCCACAATGTAAACAATGAGAGTTGTATGCCACTGTAGAAGTCAGCGTTGAAAATAGATAACAATGACATTCATTCCTTTCATGAAGGAAGAAAATAAAGGGTCAAGTTACTAAGTCTGAGGTTGGACTAACAAGGTTTTCTTCCTTACAGTCCACATTTGTCCAAGAAATGTACCTACTGCACAAGCATAGAGAGATCTAGGGTCAGTTCTTAGTAGTCTTAGGGCTACAGCATGGTTCAGTAGGCCCATCTGGGTGATTCAAGTGCACCTTGATCGAGTGTAGGCTGCACAGACAAATGGGGTGTGAACTAAAGACTCAATGAAGGTATTACAAGCAGCACGTAAAGGGGATAGAGTTGTTAAAGTTGACCACCTAGCTGTGAAAGTACTAAGAGGCAAAGATCCAAATCTACATTGGATATATAATTCTCTATCTAGCAGACTAGTAATAAGGTATTGTTCAATGCGCTGTTGAACTAGTCAGAATGTCTTTCTGCACTAACCAAGTATAATTCTTTAATTCTCTCTTTATATGGTAGGCACTCAGTGGAAGACATTTCCCAAAAACCCTGCAGACCCAGAGAGCCCAAAATCTTAAGCCAGTATATTTTGTGAAATCTATCCTGTTTTACTAGCTATTGGAAGGCTTCAGCAAAGGCAGTTCATTTGGATGAGGCACTCAGCCACCTGCAATACAGGATTGGTCTGTCTTGCTTTTTCAGTAATCCGTTTCCTCCTCATATCAAGTTTTAATTGATATAATAGGGTGTTTGAGGGGAGGAAAACTAAGGATCTTAAGAATCTATTTTCAGTTCTGACCACATCTGTTATGTTATGAAAGCCCCAGAACTCAGCACCATAGAAGGCAGCACCCACCCCCTTCAAGTCATAGCAGTAGCAATTCTTTTGCCACCCCCGTCAGCGCCTTGAGACCCTAGCGAGTGAGTAGCGCGCTTTACAAATGCTTGATTGATTGATTGATCTGTACAGATGGAGAAATTGGCTTGCTGTATGAAGCACTATGGCCCTGATTTAAGAAAAATGACGCACAACTGCACTAGCACAGTTGTGCGTACCAAAAAATTACCGTGGGCGAATGCCATTCCTTTGCGTCATCCGTGCGCCATATTTAAAAAATGATGCACCATGGTGCAAAGGGAAGCTTAGCGTTAAGTAAAATGACGCTTACCATTGTGACGTGCCGAAAGAAAAATTACGCTAATGCTGTAAAAGTGGCGTAAGAATGTTTTGTGGCATGTTTTTTTACGCTAAACGTGTTAGCTCCATATTTAGGAGCATTAGTGTTAAAAAAACATGTGCGAGCAAGAGAAAAAAATAGGGAGACAAGATGGAGAATGCAGGCCAGGAGAGACCCCAGAGAGATCCCAATGAGTGAAGTAGGAGCCAGGAGGGACCAGAAAAGTCCCAGGAGAAGAGGAAGCGGAAATGTCACTTTAATAAGGAGGAGAATGACATCTTGGTCAGAGAGGTGATGGAGCACCAACAACAGCTCTTCATCACCTCCATATTGCCAATAGGCAGAAGAGAGGCTATATGGCAGGCAATAATAGATAAAGTCAACAGCGTGGCAGAGGTGAAGAGGACTGTCACTCACTGTGAGGAACACTGGTACTATTTCAAGCGCAGAACTAAGGAGAAACTGCCCAGGAACCGAGAGGCAGCACTGCAGACTGGAGGTGGCAATCCTGCACCCCAGGAGGACCTGGATGAGCTGGAAGATATGGTGGCAGTGGCCAACCCAGAGGAGCTGATCACTAGAATCGCAGGACAGGACAGGACAACGCAGACCAAGACCTACCACAAATGCATAGCAAGTTGCAGGTGGGGACTATCTGGAATTTTACATATGGCAGAATGGGGAGGCACATATGACAGGCTAAAAGCATGCAAAAGGGTTGCATTGGGACACATCAGGCCAGAATCAAAAGGCCCCATCACCACCCGAACCTTACTTTTAGTGACGCTCTGGTGGCGCTAACTATTCCGAAAAATACACAACGTGGTGTTAAGCCACTTATTGTGGCTTACCACACCTTGTAAATATGACCCCTACACACGCAGCACTTTGCCTGGAAGGGGCGTCTAATCAGTGTGTCTGTGCCACAACAACACCCTTTGCATATTTTTGTTACCCCAGATTCAAGACTACATGTTAACCTGAGGCTGCAACTAAATCCAACACTACCCTTGGGGTGGTGTTAGGATGGCGCACCAAAGCTAAATGCTTTCCTTCCTCCTAGTGCCACTGACCTTCTTATATGTGCTGCATCCTACAGCACACATAGAAATGCCAAATCACCATAATAGATTGTTTATGTGTAGAAAGGTACACTTTCCTGCACATAAACTATCACCTCAAGCAGGCATCCTTGCACCACGGTGCCAAGATGCCAGCGTTAGTGCAGGGAACTTAAATCTTCGCAGGGAGAAACACAGTGGTGCGCGTATTCCTGTAAGTACAGCGCATCCCTGTGTTTCAAAAGTGGCACGGTGCAGCTCTTTTTTGCGCCACTTTTGAAAACAATCAGGACCTCAGTGTGCAACATGTATTAGGCTACTCACACAGGGTGGCCTAACAACAACTCTCATACACCTCCATGCACCATTTGGGAATGGGCACAAAAGTGTACATATACAACATATGGGGCATGTCTGTGATCATCATTTGTAGCACTTACAAGTATAATCGTAGCAGGTGCCGCAGTTGAAGCTCAGCTTCTGGAAAGGACAAGCCACCCTAACTCTTGGGCTTGGCAAAGATAAAGCAAGGCTGTGCGCTCAGAGATCCCATAGCAGAAAAGATCTAGAATCCATCCTGGAGGTGAACTGATGATGTACTAGAGCGTAATCTGTATCTGACTGTGACGCGCAGGTTCTATCTTCCTCTGCTGGAGACACAGAGTAGAAGGTTTCTCCCTTTATAAAGCACCTGTAAGCTCCGCCCGCTGAGCCACACCCCGCCCACCCTCGAAGTAGGTAAAGGAATTCCCCGCCTTTTACCACGATGATGGACAGCTTTCCAAACGACCCCACTGCGTTTACCGCCGATTCCGGTGGTGCGTTGTTGATGCTCAGAAGCACGAGGACATATCCACAAAGACGCACTAGTAACAATCACATTGCCAATGGCACACAAGGTTTGCTGGAGACGTTTTTTACCCCATGGCCCATCACGTACTCTTACTGTACAATATAAACGGGGCGTATAAAACATGCTAGGTAACGCTTACTGACATACTCGTAGAAAATACTCCGGTTGGGTAGGCCACGATGCTCATTTTACAGAAACTAAACCAATAACAATAAAATACACACACACTCTTTAAACCTGTCTGACTAAGTATTTTTTACCCATGATTCTAATTATGTATTGTATGTGCATATGTGTGTTTTATTCATGTGTGTGTGTGTATAAATATATATATATATGTGTATGTATGTGTATATGTTGTTTCTGTGCCTGGCATGTTTGTGGATCATTGCATGGCTCCTGATATCTATGAATTTCTGCTCTCTTTTTATCACACTTATCTACCCATCACTCTTATGTCATGTCTCTATCTAACTATCCTCCATTCTCACTCGGACTCATCCCAAATCCCTTCGACCACTTTCATCTCCTAAATATCTCTGCCTAAGCTCTTCCCCTCCACCTCCACATCTAACTCACCAAACCTCACTCTACCTCTGTGACCTCCCACACAACCCTACTAAATTCTCCTGCATTCTTCTCACCCTACTTCTATGCTCTCTCTAACCCATCCACATCCTCTTTTCCCTCCGCTCCCCTATTATTCATCTCAAGCCTTTGGATTGAGTAAATGAAGGATAAACTCCCAATTAACACTTCTGGATTTCTTTCCTCCTCCACCCCTCCATTACTCCAGTCAATCTAACTAACAAACTCTCATATCTGCAACTCAAATTAACTCATAATAATACTAAAACTGTACTCCTTATTAAATTATACTAATCCATCACTAATTCTTGTTGGGTACCGGAGTAGCGTGGTACTCATCGAAAAGCGCTTCGACGCCTCGTCAGGGGTAGTAAGCACTATATAAATACGATTACAATTACAATTACAATTACAATTTGTGCTGCTGTATAAGTAGCTTCAATTTCACCACGTAACAAGGTTGCCTGTGTTGTGGGAATGGTTGGCGTTGTGCGAAAGGGACACCGTCATGCGTAAGAACAGCCACAAGTGTCATCAATGTTGCACTACACACCCAATGTCACTAGTCCGTAATGCAACAGTACAATCATACAAATAGTTGCCAATGTGGATACAAGCTGCTACTTTCCCTCGAGCCACATTAACAAAGTCTCAAAATGCATGCATTGATCTATATTATACATCCTTACACCAACATATGCCTGTGGCAGATATGCTGTTTGCAAGGAAATGTCCCTTATGTAGGGAGGGACGAACTAATCAGGCTGACAATTGATACAGTTCCATCTAATTAGCACATGTGTGGGGCCTTCTAAACACAGATGACAGAGTGACACAAGCATTGTAAGCAATTGACCTCCCTGTGCTTTGCTGCACCTGAGCCATCATTAATTGTGCCAATGCAGTAAAGGACCAAAATAGTGACAACACTCATTAGGCTACTTTGGGAATGTGCACCATGGTGAATAGGAATGTAAATGATGTGCTACCATGGTGTCAGTGGCTGGGACAAGAGGCCTGCAACGAATATGGTGGTGTGGGACTAATGCACCAAATACCTTGAAAGGTTGTCCTATGTGTGATGTACAATGCAACACATAATAAACAACTACAATCTGGGGTTTGTGACATGTCATTGAGACACCAGTAGCAAGTAAATGATGAGCCACGTCAACACCCACTACAGTCAAAGATTGACTTTTTACTATCTCATTGCAGAGGATGATGCCTTACCTCCTGCCAACCTGCCTGTCCTGGATTTTACAGATGACATGGATGACCAGCTGCTGACCATCAATGAAGAGACTCTTCAGGATGTCCTGGGTTCTTTCCAGACATCACCTCCATTTGCAGGGAGGACACACAACGTTGCAGGGACTCCACATGAACCACCCAACTACCAACACACAGCACAAACCTGTCCTGCCACATCCCTCAGGACCCAGACATCACCTTCCAGAGGACAGTGGTAGGAGCCCAGCGGGTGATGGCTAAGCAGGTGCTGGTGGGGATGGAGACCATGGCAGGCAGGCTAGAGGGAGTGCAGAGGTGCCTCCGTCTAAATAATGACAACTCAGCTTCCATCACACCCACTCCCTGCTACATGAAGTCCAGCAGTCCCTGGCTGACATAGCTGCTGTCATGGGGCAGAGGCTTCAACAATTGCCCTCCCAAAGTGGCAGCAGCATGTTAGATAACAGACTGGGGGCAATACAAAATGCCCTGAAGTCCATGCAGTAGTATGTGTCCTCCCTCAGGAAAACATGGCTGCCTACCACTGTGATGTAGCTGCGGTGTTGAAAAATCAGCAGTTCCTCCTTGTGTCAGTGATGCATTATGTGTTCTCACAAATGGCAGCTGCCAGGACCCTTGATTCCACATTTCGATCCCCTGGTATGTGTGTGTGGCCCCCTCACCTTCAACAACAGCACCGCCCATGGCACAGGAGGCACCACACACATCAGAGGATGAAGATGTGGAAGGAACAACATTTACACGTAAAACCACCCAGTAGCACCTGTCTGTGCCAAATGGACAGTATTGCCTTAGTTCTGTGCTTAAGATCATGTCAGTGTTGTGACAGCTGGGAATGTGCCCTCTTCACTCAACCAATGTTGACTTATCTACTATGGACTGTCATTGTCTCAATTCCTACCTATTTTCAACTTGGACACCTCCTCACTAATGCACACTTCTCCTACACATGTCTCATGACATTTTCCTCACCCTTGGTCTCTGAATTTACATCAAATGGCTAAGGATCTCTCATGAGGTCATTGAACTGGAAATCGCATAGGAAAATAAACTTGCACTTGTAAATAAATCACCATAATCACATGTATCATGACATTTTTGCAGTGTTTAATCAACTCATACAAATGTCTGCATTATGTGAAGCAATGTCAATGAGAACAGAACCAAATGACACATGTGGCTTACTGTCAGACACAAAGGCACACACTAGGACTCAAACATGATAAAGGTGACCGATAGTACTGTGGTCTACAAATACCTTACTGAGCCTCACAAGCATGTACTGAACATATTACAGTGCAAGCTGACATATGACATGAAGGGTTCAGAAATCAAGTGTAGTTAAATTTCCCTGACGAATGTACCAATAAACAAATATATGAGGAACTGAATGGCATATTCAAAACTGTGACAGGCAGCTGTCAGTTTGCCAGTATCCATGCCCCAAATAAGATGGACTATAATGTGCAAAACCTTTCTAAAAAGATTGTGACAGATCTTAGTAATGAAAATTCATGTAGCATCATTACCTGCCAAATATATTGTGTCTATAGACAATTAAAGTGCCAGGAACTGCACTGAAAACTGTCTTGAGTTGCTGATGTCATTTCACTGTCAATCAGACAGGTCCTTGGTCATTGGAGATACACATAATCATAAATGTAAATCAATACTGAATGGATACTGTAAGGCATTTCCTCTGCTTGGCCCGTGCAGACATGAGAACACTCAGTCAATCAATCATCATGGACACCTAATTGTCAGAAATATAACAGGATTTATTGGTACCTTAAAACACAACCTATTAAAAATCTAACCTACTCACTAAATTACACTAAGCTAACCTATACTAACTTATCTTAACTTAAACCTACAGCTATCTATCCTATTCTAAACGTAACTTATACACATAGTGCAACTCAATAAACATTGTCCCCCACCCTGTTTATGAGACATTGGACATGTAGGAGAACATGAACTAATTTACACACGTACTAACCAATCCTATGTTCTAAACAAATATATATTTTTTGTATATTTTTTTAATTTTTAATTTTTTAGGTTTTTTTATTTTATAAACATACACCCCTGAACATAACCCTCCACCCAACTACCCCCAAAATAAAAACAATGCCTAAATCCCACCTTAAAACTACACTAACTATATCCTACAACTAACCTACACTATCCTACCTAAGCTATGTTTAACCACCTAAAATCCACTAAACCTTTGAACGATGCACACTGGAGAAGGTAAGGTCTATGGAAGTGGTGACTGGCCACACCAACAGCTTCTTGAGCTTTCTCTTTATAAATTTCAGCAATTTATCCTTTCTGGCATTGTCTGCCTCAAGTCTGGCCAACCTAGCCTTGAGCTCGGCCATGTCTTTTTGCATTTCTGCCTCAAAACTGGACCCAGTGGTAGATGGTGGAGGCTGTCGTGGTGCTTGTACTGTCTGATGTGCTGCAGATGTTGAGGGCGCCTGACCTGAAGGAGCACCACTGACTATGGGTGTTGAAGATACTACTGTAGTTGAGGTGGTTTTAGGATGTTTGGCTCGTCCACCATTATGGAAAGCTTTCCATTCCCCGGATGCCTTTTCTGTGATCTATTTCCTTGCCATCTTCCTGTAACCAGCCTGGACCTTGCAAAGGTGCCTGAACCTTTCGACATGTTTAGTGAATTTGTGTTTCTGCGCTGGAGTCATTGTGGCGGCTAAAACATGAGGAGAACATGTCATCAGTAACTGCATTGGCTGGAGGAAAAACAAGCATACATTGTATACAAAAGTTTGTGATGACCCATGTTGTCAAGCAGTACAAGGGCAAGACCCAAGTCCATGCTAATCTGCCTAGCAAGCATCTACAGTATTTAGTACATGTCAATGAGGTAAAGGCTCTCCAAAGGTGCACACTAGGGACAAGATGTGAGAGGGTCCAGGGCCTCCTTCTACTACATTAGCGTCATGAGCTATATGACACTAATAAGGCATAACAGGGCCAAATGGTCAGCAGAATATCAACAAAGTGCTGGAATACCTGCATTGTGCCACTTTGTCGCCCCTTGCCCCACCTTAGGCCTGTGCCAGGTACGATGTATGTAAGGTTTGCGTTATCCCAATAGGGTGATAGCCAAATGGCGCACTGCAATCTAAGAGATTCAACTGCCTCATTTTCCCCTTTGTTTTAATGCCAGCTCAGAGCTGGAACTAAAAGGGGGCATTTCATTGGTCACAATGGGCCCCTATGTACAGTCCACGGTTAACATTAGATTATCTTGCACTAACCATGATTAGTACATCATGTCCATCAAGATGTAAACCACAATTGGCACATACCCAGCGCCATGGTGCACCATATATCATATACAGCACGCACATGGGGGCGGATAGGGGGGAGCTAAGGACCTCTAGAGAAGGGATGCAGCACTGGGTGCAGTGCCTATTTACCTGTATCTGCCCCTATCTATTCACAAACTTGATACACCTCCTAAATACCAGGTACACACTCACCATGAACATTTCAAATACATGTGATGTGATCGTGCTTGCTCACAACTATCATGATGGCTAAAACCTGTCATTTCATCTGCATACATCTCATTTGCTACAATCCATTAACTTGTCCCACATCCATCTGGAGAAGAGTCCAAGACTGATGGTCTTCTCAACAGAGCTACTTGTACGTCCAGTGCCTCACTTCATTATTGAAGAGCAGTGAAGCACCAGGGTGCAAGTGTCTCCTGGCGAAAGGCCCTTGGAGAGCTATACCCAGGTACTTATATTGTACCATGTCCTGACTAAATTTCTGCAACGTGTGGGCACAGTGCTGCAACGGGTGCTGTGAAAACAGAGGTTTGCTACATCCATACATTGCAGCGAGCCAGTACCTCTGACACATATCGTGACTGACATCAGTGTGTTTGTGGCCATACAAAACATTTTCTGAGACCCACTAATCCATGGCAGCACATGTTGGCACCTGGTCAACATTCTATAAATTTCACATCCTCAGCATGCCATCAGTCATGATGTAGATACCAAAGGATAGATGATGGTGCAGAAATTGACACACATGTCACTTGTACATGGCGTAATACACAAAAAACCCTCTCAGACACAACACTGTATTTACATATGTGACATAGAAGGTGACACTTGCTGGTTGCACAGAGGGTCTTCAAAAGTGGAAACCTCTCCTATGGTGCAGTTTGGAGGTCTTCCTGCAAGGCTTTAGAGGAAAACATAGTTTTATGATTTGTGAACAAAGATTAGCATGGGCAACTGTTACACATTGCACTTGCTTAGCTGAGTGAAACTCGTCAACTTAGTGTTCGGAATGACCCACTACCATCTACAACATAGGTAGCACCCAAAAACATATATAGTATTGTGACGCACCAATACATGCATGTTTCTGATTCATATGTCTCACTTACTGGGCAACAGGACACTGTTAAGTGTACAAAGCTTAGAGGCAAATAATAGGGAAGTGTGGCTGCACCCAGTACAGAGCCATTTTGCTTGTGCCCCTTAGCAACCCACTACTGCCACAATGTGTGAGCTGTATCTAAGATAAGGTGCACCATGGCGCAGGGTAGGGGGAAATGGCGTCATAATTGTTGACAGCACTGATGTACAGTTCAGGATTAGTGCCAAGACTTTGGTCCAACCTGGAACAGTACATAGGGGCCCATCATAATTTATGGTGTGCCCCTTCTTGATGTCTGATCTGAGCAGGCCTAGAAAATGGCAGAATGATTAACAAAAAGATTTTTCTCTGTTTTCTCTGTGCCATTCATTATTTGGCCCTCCGACAGGGGGAATACCCCCCTTGCATACATCATGCATGGCCTAGGCATCATGTTGCCAATAAGCTCACAAAGTGGCACAATGCATGCATTGTGCAACTTTATCACCCTTTCCACTACTTTATGCCTGCACCAGCCATAATGTATGCAAAGGGGGCGTTTTCCTGTTGGGGGGCTGAAGAAATAGCACATTGAAACCTAAAGGTACACTTAGCTTAATTTTGTTTTGCACATTTGAACGCCTGCTCAGAGCATGTGTTAATAAGGGGGCACACCATTATATGTTGATGGCCCACTATGTACTGATCAGGGTTTTAGGCACATTGATGGAAATGACCCTGAACAGTACATCAATAGCATCTAAAATAATTACACAAATGCCCCATAACCTGTGCCATGATGCGCCGTATCTTAGATGTGCACAAATGGTGCCAGTGTTGGGGGGTGCTAGGAAAATAGCGCTGCACTGGGTTTAGAGCCACTTTCCTCACATCTACCCCTTGATGTCCTCACCTTTCTCATGAAATGCTAATATTTTCCTTCTACCCTACTGTCATGCACATGCAAAGGAAGATGTAGCAATGTTACAGATTACTTAACTACAGGTCCGCCAACCCGAATCACCAAGTGATCCAGAAGGTCACCTTCCCTGGCAGTGAGGTCTGCCCACCGGTGCTCGATCTGGTGATCTGTGTGGTCCACTTTGAAGATCCTGCGCTGCTGGAACAGGGCCTTCCCCAGGCAGCTTCCTGGCCTCCGTAGGGTAGCCCATGATCACACAGCCACCCATTCTCAACATGTTGGAGAGGTAGTGGCACACCAGCCACACCTTTGCAGTATTCCAACACCATATAATCTGTAATGCTCATAAGAGCATTTGCAGGAACCGCTGGCAACCTCATTGCTCTTCCCATGAGGATTTTGTGCGGTGACAATCCTGTCTTCCTATTGGGTGTGTTTCTCATTGTCATCAGAACTAACGACAGTGCCTCAGGCCATTTCAGATTTGTGGACGCACACATTTTCGCCATTCTTGATTTCAAGGTACCATTCATCTGTTCCACTGGTCCTAATGCTTCAGGGAGGTAACTACAATGCAAGTTCAGCTCAATGTTTAATGCGGCACATAGTAATTTCACTACTTAATTGTTGAAGTGACTTCCCCTATCTGATTCTAAAGACATTGGAAACCCAAAACGTGGTATCAGCCCCTAAGCAGTAATTTTGCTACTGTGAAGCTGTCATTTCTCCATTTAGTGTACGCTTCAATCCAGTGATTAAAAATGCAGACAATCACCAACGCATATCTCAAACCTCCACACACAGGCATCTCAAAAAAATCAATTTGCAATCTGCTGAATGGACCTCATGCTCTTCCAGTGTGGATCAAATTAACCACTGTCCCTTTTCCCGCGTTCATTTGTTGACAAATGCCGCAACAACGGCAAACTGCTTCATCAACTTGTCCAAACTTTGGATTGAACCAATTATATTTAAAAAGGCGAATCATGGCATCCCTCCTAACATGTACTTGACCATGATAATATTTAGCCATTTGAGACAACAGACTGTTTGGCAAAACCAAGTGACCCTCTTCTGAAACCCACAAGTCATCCTGTCGCTGTACACATTGCATTTTGCTCCATAATCGTTTTTCCTCCATCAACATTATTCTGCAGTGTTTTCAATTCTTCCAATGTGTATATTACTTACAATGCAAAATTTGGGCATGTTTCATCTTCTTCAGGTAACAATTCCCACTTATCTTTGAATGATATACAGTTCAATGCGACCTGATCTGCATATCCTTTTCCCATTGACACAAAATCTTGCGGTTTCAGATGTAGACTGCATTTCACCACGGCAATCTTTTCAGGCATTTGGATAGCTTGCAACAATTCTTTAATTTTCTCCCCATTCCTCACTGGTAAACCAGAAGACGTAATGAAACCACCCTGTGACCACAACTGGCCAAAGTCATAGACTATTCCAAATCCATACTGGCTATCCGTATAGATGGTAACTTTAAGCTGAGCAGAAACATGGCACGCTCTAGTCAGGGCTACCAGTTCTGCTACTTGTGCAGAATATACTCCTCGAAGCCAGGACACTTCCAGTATACCAGTAATTGTGCACACATCCTGCTCTCAGTACTCCTGTATTGTCTCTTAGACAAGAACCATCAACAAAGATAATTTGGTCATTTTCTTCCAATCGGGTACCTCTAATATCAGGTCTCAGTTTTGTGCACAGATCAGTTACTTCAAGATAATTATGCTCAATGTCTTCCAACTTTTCAATTTCAACATTTTTATTTGTAAGCAAGGATGCCGGGTTAAGCACTGTACATCTTTTCAATGACACATTTGATGACCCCAAAATGCTCGTCTCATATTGCGTCAATCTTGCACCTGTCAGGTATTGGTTCTTGGTTTAGGTAAGTAAAACTTCAACTGAGTGAAGGACCATTACTGTTTGGGGGTGTCCCATCATAATGCCTTCACATTGTGCAGGGCTCTGTTTAACCGCTGCAACTACACACCAACAGCCTGGTAAAGCTGCTGCAACTGGGTCCAAAGTAGCTGAAAAATAGGCTACTAGGTGGTTTGCACCTCCATGGACCTACGTCAAGACAGACAAAGAACATGCATTACGCTCATGACAAAAAAACGTAAAGGACTTAGGGGGTCATTACAACATTGGCGGTAAAAGCCGCTTACCGCCGTGCAGAAGACCGCCAACACACGTCCGCGGCCGCGGAATTCCGCCATGGTCATTATGACCCACAGCTCGGAATCCGCCAAAATTTAGACACCCACACAAGTCCGCCACACCAAAGGTCAGTAATAAACTGGCGAAAACAAAACCTCCACTGTCACGCCAACAGGAGTACACCCACACTATCATGACCCACAAATCCACATGGCGGTCTTTCAACCGCGGTATTCCATTGGCGGTACACACTGCCACGCTCAAAATACAAACACGTTTACAAAACACATCCACATTGGACAATTCGAAATACACACACCTGATACACATACACACACCACTCCCACACACCCAATACAATATAAAACACACACCCACAAACCCCTACTACCAAAAATTCCAAAAGAAGGCCAGAGAGAGACACCACAATCTACAAACAAGCATCCACAGGCACTCTACACCATCACCCACATAACATCCACGCACCTCACACAACATACCACTAAATATCACCCCACACATCACAACACACACCAACCCACACATCACCCACAGTATTGCAGGATCATTGAGTTCCTGTTGTCGATGTCCTCTTCTTCTGCTTCCTCATCTTCACTGTCCACAGGCTCCACAGCTGCCACAACACCTCCATCTGGACCATCCTCCTGCAGAAAAGGCACCTGTCGTCGCAAAGTCAAGTTGTGAAGCATACAGCAGGCCAAGATGATCTGGCACACCTTCTTTGGTGAGTAGAATAGGGAACCACCTGTCATATGGAGGCACCGGAACCTGGCCTTCAGGAGGCCGAAGGTCCTCTCTATAATCCTCCTAGTTCGCCCATGGGCCTCATTGTAGCGTTCCTCTGAACCTTGTCCTGGGATTCCTCACTGGGGTCAGTAGCCATGACAGGTTGGGGTAACCAGAGTCACCTGCAAATGGCGAGGGACAACTGTTAGACACACACTAACTCTTAGGGATATCCCCAGACCCAGACAACTATTCCCACTGATTTGGTTCCAGGTGCTCACCTAATAGCCACACACGGGGCCTCAGGAGTTGCCCCATCACATAAGGGATGCTGCTATTCCACAGGATGTAAGCGTCATGCACTGAGCCGGGGAATTTGGCATTAACATGGGAGATGTACTGGTCTGCCAAACACACCATCTGCACATTCATCGAATGGTAACTCTTCCGGTTTCTGTACACCTGTTCACTCCTGCGGGGGGAACCAAGGCCACATGTGTCCCATCAATGGCACCTATGATGTTGGGGATATGTCCCAGGGCATAGAAATCACCTTTCACTGTAGGCAAATCCTCAAACTGAGGAAAAACGATGTAGCTCCGCATGTGTTTCAGCAGGGCAGACAACACTCTGGACAACACGTTGGAAAACATAGGCTGGGACATCCCTGATGCTATGGCTACTGTTGTATGAAATGACCCACTTGCAAGGAAATGGAGTACTGACAGCACCTGCACTTGAGGGGGGATTCCTGTGTGATGGCGCATAGCTGACATAAGGTCTGGCTCCAACTGGGCACACAGTTCCAGGATTGTGGCACGATCAAGCCTGTAGGTGATGATCACATGTCTTTCCTCCATTGTCAACAGGTCCACCAGCGGTCTGCACATCGGAGGATGCCGCCATCTCCTCACATGCCCCAGCGGACGGTGCCTATGGAGGAGAACAGCGAGCACAGAGTCAACCAACTCTGAGGTACGTAAACACAGCTTACTCAGAAAACTATTCATAAACCGAAATTTGCCTGTATGAGTGTTGAGCCAAGGCCTAGGTATGTGTGACGCAGTTAAAAATAAAGCCATGTGGGCCCCTGAAATGGCTGCTTCCTGACCTGTAAAGTGGGACAATGGGATATGAGGTAACTGCGCTGGCGTTGTACACCGTCGCGGCAGGCGGTCAAAGACCGCTGCGCAATTCTGCATTGGTTAACATTGGACCCTATGGGTCCCAGGAGCCAATGACGATGTACGTCGGTGGTGACGTTACACACTGCCGCGGACGTGACCGCCATTTTCTATCTGTTCAATCACTCGATACCTGATCTTCGACAGGAGAGGACCTACACTGCAAGTGCTGCTGTGACCTCAGTCTGGAAGAGACAATGGCTCATGCGTCTGGGGAAAGGGCCCCTGCCTTCAGCACGGAGGAGTTGGAGAAACTCATGGATGGGGTCCTCCCCCAGTAAACGCTACTCTACGGTCCTCCAGACAAACAGGTAAGTACACTGGGAGCATGCAGTATGGGCAATGCCTGTGTGTAGTGTTGTGGATGATAGAAAGGGGGGGGAATGAGGCGTGCAAGAAACGACGGTGAGTGCATGTGCCACATGGCAAGGGTAGGGATGCGGGCCAATGACTGTGACGGTGCAGTGGTAATAACTTCTCTTTTTCCCCTGTACAATTCCTGTGGGTCAGCGCCCACCAGAAGAAGGATATTTGGCGTGCCATCGCCAAGGACGTCTGGACCCTGGGAGTCTACCACAGACGGAGCACCCACTGCCGGAAAAGATGGGAGGACATTTGCCGCTGGAGAAAGAAGACGGCGGAGGCCCAGCTGGGGATGGCCTCCCAATGTGTGAGGGATGCCCGTCGCACCATGACCCCCCTGATGTTCAGGATCCTGGCGGTGGCGTATCCAGAGTTGGATGGGCGCTTGAAGGCATCACAGCAGCAACAAGGGGGTCAGTACACTCTCATTCAGCTGATTCAGCGCGCATTGTAGGTGTCTGGGTGGGGGAGGTGGGCTGTGGGTTCCCCTAGGCCAGGGCGAGTTTGCTAGTTAAGTCCCCTTTTTCTGGCAAACCCCGTGGCACCCCACCCGACCTGGGTACAGTGCCAACTACACCTAGTCAGGCTCCTGTGACATCCATGTGTGCAGAAATCGGCCATAGCCTTGTAAGCCATGTCCCAGGGATTGAATAGTGGACCCCAAGTGCACGGCGTAGTGCAGGAGGCTTCTGTGTCTGTCGTGTCCGCCAACGGTAGCAGTATTGCATGCACTCAACATGTCTTTCTTCTGTCTTTCCCCCCCCCTTTTTGTGGTCTCCCTGTACTTTTGTGCATTAGCATCATCAGGCGGAGGTGCAGTAGCACCGGAGCAGGAGGGAGCTGCATCCCACATGGCCCTGGAGGGCGAGACTACGGACTCTGAATTCACCAGTGGGACGGAGGGCGACGGGAGCTCCACGGCGGGGACAGAAGCCGACACCAGCGATACGGCCTCCTCCTCTGATGGGAGCTCCCTTGCGGTGGTGGGCCCATCTGTGCCCCCCACATCTACAGCTGCCACCCCCCCACAGCACCGCCCTCCCAGCAGCCCCTCAGCCTTTGCCCCGTGCCCGCTCACCCAGGAGGGTGGGCATCACCTTCGCCCCAGGCACCTCAGCCCCTGCCCCTGTCACCAGTGCTGCCCTCAATGAGGAGGCCATTGACCTCCTCAGGTCCCTCACTGTTGGGCAGTCTACCATTTTGAATGCCATCCAGGGTGTAGAGAGGCAGTTGCAACAAACCAATGCATTCCTGGAGGGCATTCATTCTGGTCAGGCAGCCCTTCAGTGAGCTTTTCAGACTCTGGCATCAGCACTGAGGGCAGCCATTGTCCCTGTCTCTAGCCTCCCCCCCTCCAATTTCCTCCACCCAGACCCACACCCCTGTACCTCAGCCTATCCCAAGCACACCATCAGACCAGCATACACACACCTCAACACACAAAGGAAGCTCAGGCAAACATAAGCACCACACATCCCACAGGCACTCACGCAAGCATCAGACACATGCAGACATACTAACATCCACTGCCTCCATTGTGTCCCCCTCCTCCTCGTCTCCCTTATCCCTCCCTATCTCGTCTCCACTCACTCCTGCATTCACTACATCTTCAGCCACTACGTCCATCACCAGCACACCCACCACCACCACCACCCCCACTCACATTCACACATCCCCTGTGTCCTCTCCCAGTGTGTCTGTGAGGCCACCTCCCAAGGTACACAAACGCAGTCACACACCCACCCAACAGCCATCCACCTCACAACAGCCTCCAGCCCATGCACCTTCACCCAAAGTCAGCAAACGTACACCTCCTACTACCACTACCTCTTCCTCCACTCCCAAACACCCTCCATCTACCCGTCCCAGTGTTCCTAAGAAACTTTTTCTGTCCAACCTTGACCACTTTCCCTCACATCCCCCACCCCATCAGTCTCCTAGGGCCCGACTCTCCAGGTCCCAACCTAGCACCTCAGCCACAACATCGGCGGGACCATGGATGCCAGTAGTCACCGGATTATGGAGTCCACCAGGCAGCAGGGCAGGCAGTGTTGCAAGGAGCCACAACACAAACAGTCCCCCACCTGTCAAGCATCAAAAGTTGGCAAGTGCCCGCCGGGAGAGGGGGAAGACACCAGCCACCAAAGCTGCTCCCAGGGGTACAGTTGGGATTGTGAAGTCAGCTGTGACACCTTCCAAGGTGGGGAAGGGGAACAAGAAAACCGGCAAGTCTGGGAAGATTAGCACAGCGGAAAAGACTGCTATCAGCCCCGCTGCCCAGGAGGCGACCGCCAGCAGCCCCACTGCCCCAGACAGGACCGCCGGCAGCAGCCCTGCTGCCCAGGAGGTGACCGCCAGCAGCCCCACTGCCCCAGACAGGACCGCCAGCAGCAGCCCCGCTGCCCCGGATGAGACCGCCAGCAGCCCCACTGCCCCAGACAGGACCACCAGCAGCAGCCCAGTTGCCCAGGAGGCGACTGCCAGCAGCCCCACTGCCACAGACAGGACTGCCAGCAGCAGCCCCGTTGCCCAGGAGGTGACCACCAGCAGCCCCACTGCCACAGACAGGACCGCCAGCAGCTGAACCGCTGCCAAGGACACCGCCGCCACAAGCACTGCAGGCCCATGAGCGCCAAAAGCTCTGACGCTACTGAGGCCGCCACGAGCAGGATGAAGCACTCTGGGTACAAAGCCCCCTCCAGAACCAGTGGAGATTGACATCCACTACCTCAGTCTTTGGCAGGATGAAGCACTCTGGGCACCAGGCCCCCTTCGGAACCAGTGGAGAAATACATCACTATCTCAGTCCTTGGGAGGATGAAGCACTCTGGGCACAAAGCCCCCTCCAGAACCAGTGGAGATTGACATCCACTACCTCAGTCCTTGGCAGGATGAAGCACTCTGGGCACAAAGCCCCCTCCAGAACCATTGGAGATTGACATCCACTTGAGAGACTGTGGCTTTGCACTCCCCAGGATATAGCAGTGGGCAATCAGCCCACTGTAGAGACTTGAGAGACTGTGGCTTTGCACTCCCCAGGATATAGCAGTGGGCAAACCACCCACTGGAGAGACTTGAGAGACTGTGGCTTTGTACTCCCCAGGATATGGCAGTGGGCAACCCACCCACTGTAGAGACTTGAGAGACTGTGGCTTTGCACTCCCCAGGATATAGCAGTGGGCAACCCACCCACTGGAGAGGCTTGAGAGACTGTGGCTTTGCACTCCCCAGGATATGGCAGTGGTCAGACCACCCACTGTTGAGACTTGAGAGACTGTGGCTTTGCACTCCCCAGGATTGAACAGTGGGCATGGGGCCCCCTCGTGGATTTGGCATCGTGCACTCAACCGGCTGAGGTGCCCACCCTTTCCCTTCCCCCTGAGGTGCCTGTTTTATTTATATCTGATGCTCATGCAGTGTTCTCTCTGTCTTGTTCAGGTATCTTGTGTGGGATTCGCCCATGCATTTTGGGCCCAGTGATCCACGGACTATGATAGTGGAATACCTTGGACTTGTATTATTGGTCTATATATTTGCTTATAGTGTGAATATCTTAATATATGTATATATTTTTGATTACTGTCTTCGTATATATTACAATCATCAACTCATTTCCTTTTGTCCTTGCATTCTTCCAGGAGCGGTTGGGAGTGTAACTGTGATGTATCATGATGTATTAGCATGTGTGTTGTAGTGGGTGAGGGTGGGGGTGGGGGTGTTGCGTGTGTGTGTGTCACTGTTTTTTCCCTCCCCTGTGTCGTAGGTGCAGTACTCACCGTGGTCTTCGCCGCCGGCGTTCGTGCTCCTGGTAGAGGAGCAGGAAGATAAAGGCTGGAAAAATCTGGAGCTCTGGTTCCATGGCGTCATGGTTCTTCGTGGGGTGTGCAGAGGTGAGCATTTTCCCTTCGAAGTCCTGTTTCCACCGTGTTTTTGTTCGTGGTGAATCCGCCCCGGAAAAGCTGGTGGATTGGTGGGTTGTAATTCTGTGGGCGGTACATTGTCCTCCGCCTGTCTGTTGGCGGTGACCGCCGCTGTGTTTGTACCGCCGTGGCGGTTGGAGTGTTAAAGTGGCTGTCTATGTTGGCGGTTTCCGCCACGGTCGTAATTCAATTTTTTTTACTGCTGGCCTGTTGGCAGTCTTACCGCCGCTTTAACACCGACTGCCAGGGTTGTAATGACCACCTTAGTGTAGTCATGCATACCCAAAGCCGGAGCTTTGCACAGACTCGCTCTCAATTCAGCAAACACTTTCATGCAAGCCTGATCTAACACAAGGGGATCGGTAACCTCCCTATGGGTCAGCTTCTGCAAAGGTTTGGAAATGACAGAAAAATTGGGAATCCATTGGTCATAATATCCTACCATTCCCAGGAACATCCTGGCATCTCTCTGTGTGGCTGGGGGGCTCATCTGCAATATGGCTGTGACCCTTTCTATGGATATTTTCCTTATTCCTTTTTCAATATGGTGACCCAAGTATTTCACTTCTTTCTGACAGTATTGCAATTTAAGTGGAGACACTTTATGACCATTCTTTCCCAAATGGTTCAGTAATGCAATTGTGTCATACTCGCACTCATCCCTTGTTTTGGATGCAATCAACACGCATCAACGTACCGTAACAAGGTCGATTGGAAAGGCAATTCCAATGACTCCAAATTATTCTTCAAGATCTGATTGAATATGGAATGGAACTTTGAAAACCCTTGAGGAATTCAACACCAACAGTAAACTCAGTCTAAAAATTTGAAACAAAACAGAAATTGGCTGTCCTCATGAAGAGGCACATAGAAGAAAGCTTGTGACAAGTCTATGATGGTCATCACATGGAATCTGAAACAGAATCACGGCTGGATTTGGCACCACAGGGCAACATTTGATCAAAATGTAATTTATTTTTCTCAAATCCTAGATGATTCAAACTTTCCCACAGGGCTTTTTTAATCCTGTTATCGGTGAATAACATGGGCTCCTCAACTCTTCTTTCAAAACACCTTGTCTTACAAAATCTGCAATTATGTGAGCAACCTTCATAAGGATATCATGTGGCATGTGGTACTGGTGAATCTGGAGAAAAATTGTGTTCGGCTTTACAGGAACTTTAACTGGCTAACTCCCTTTATCAGACCTATTTCTTTCCCTTTCAGATCCCACACTTTCTTTTTAACCATTCCCTGTAAATCAGGAGTAAGCTCCTTCACTGTAAACACTGGAAAGAAATTAATCCTGGGGTACTCCTCATTTATCGTCTCACACTTGGTCTCTGGAGCTGGGTCATCCTCATCATCACTATTAGTCGGTATCTCAATTCAATTGTTTGAACAAGAAATCGGGCATCTGGTTTTACACAGGAAGTCTCTTCCCAGTTGGGATACCAGACTTGAATCAGAGACTACAAATTTGTGCAATCCTTTAAGGATGCCAATTTTAACCTGAACTGGTTCTATAATTGGGTTGGTCAAATACTGATTTGCTACTCCCACAATCTGGACTGTCTTTCCTGAAAGGGGCAAATTCAGAACTTCTGCAGTTCTCACTGTAGAGCATGTTGCTCCTGTGTCAACCAGGAATGAAACCTGTTGACCCATTACCTTTCCTTTCACATTTGGGCCTTTCTGATCTACTTCTAAAGACGCTGCAAGCACACATTTCTCTTCATCCAAACTCTTGCTCACCCAATCATCGTTTATTCCATTCCCACTGTGTAACGGGAATTGGTGTACTATGTTATTACTCTGGTTAGACCTCTGGCCTGTGACCTGTTGAGGAGGCATCACCTGCTGCTGTTCCATTGGGGCTTTAGGTATTTGAATTTGCTGTCTAGGTACGATCTGAATCTGCTGTTGCATTGGCTGCAACTGTGTCATTTGTACACGTGGCATTTGCACCTGCTGCATGGATTGAAAATTCTGCATTTGATTTACATTATTATAAAAATTCGGATTATGACCTCTCATTCTCGGGCCTCTCATGTTTTGGAACAAATTGATGTCACTTCTTTGCTGAACAACACCTTGCTGCACCATCATCGGACACTCCTGCTTCCAATGTCCGACCTCTCCGCAAGAGTGACAAGGCAACACTTTCTTCATGTTCTGCATATCATTCTGAACCACTACAGTATTCCGACTAGGACTACGATTTACATTACCAATTCCTCCACAACCTATACCTCTTATCTGGTTTTGGAACACCACATTTCGCTCCTGCTGCTGTGGAAAATTTCCCTGCATCCCTGTTTGTGCCACTTTAATCAGCATCACCATCGCCTTTTCCTTCAGCTGTCTCTGCTTCAAATCAATCTCGTCATTACAGTACTTTGCATACTGCAACACCTCATTGATCGGCTTTGCTTGCCAGCAAAGCAAATTACTCTTAATCATCTGGCTAATTTCAGGTCTCAACCCTTCCACAAATCTGAACACAAAATGAATCATGTCTTTCAACTCAATTGTCTCTTACATGCTTAAATACCTGAAACAATCTCTAATAATACGCACGTATCGACTTCTTGGCTTCCTGAGCTGTCTTGTCTGTTCTCTACCAGTCAATGTTTTTGGGAGAGATTCACGTCTTCAAAAATTCTATTAACTTGTAGTAATATTTCATTACTTCAGGAGATAGCGTACCTGTAATCTAATCTCTTTCTGGTTCTTTCGTTGGAAAATCTATACTCCTCTTACACTCCATCCACAGATCAGCTGGAAATATTATCTCTAATAGAGTGTTCAAGTTTTCCCACAGGCATTTTGCAACATTCACAAACCTGTGTGTCTGCTGATACCATTCCACTAGCTTCTCTCTCAACCTGGAATAGTCATTTGTAAAAGACAGAATGTTACTTCTGCTCCAAGGGACATGAACAAAATTCCCTCCTGGAATCTCTCTCATTGGTAAACATTTTACAGGATCCTTGCTCTGCTGCACATTTGCATTCGGCCAGAATCTCATTTTCTTTTATCTCTTTTCTTTGCCCATTTGCCTTCCCACTTGTCAGATGCTCCCTATGTTTGGACACTTTGGAGCAACTCACTAAGGTGTGCCTTCATCCCTGCAGATCTCATGTGTTCAAAGTCTTTTGTGTCAAAATCTAACCTGTAACTCCTTTTCAAATGCTTAGTTTTCTCTATTTCTATGCCTTACTTTTATGCCAATTCTGCTAACCTTTGATGCACTTTGCTTACTTCCCTCATAATTTCCGGGCACAGATATCTCAATTCTGCTTCTGTGTAGGACTCTAATCGGTTCATACCCAGAGTCCCTACAATGATTTCACCCACTTTGATTTCTAATTTTGCATAGTTTAAGTACTCCTCTTCCCTGGGAGCACTCTGTAGGGTATTCAGCTTATCTAACCATTCAGTCAATTGTTGGACAGTCAAACCTTGCAACAAAATGTTGTTGGCCTGGGCATGTGGAACTTATTGTATCACTGTATTCTGAGACTGCGGTGTCAGTAATTTCAGCTCTGACTAACATTCGACCCTATCACAGTATCCGGAGGAACTCCGAATGGACTAAGGTCTAGCAATGATCTTGATCCGTCAAAGGTCTGTCCCACAGGAGAGATTACTTGAATATTCTCATTGAGTCCTCCCCTCATTGAATTCTGACTCAGGACTCCCTGTCCACCTGAACTGGATTTCTCTTGTGCAAACAAAGGTACAATCGGACCAATGGTGGCAGGTACAGATACAGCATCTGGGCTTGGTCTAACATTTAGGTTCTGTGGTTTCATAGTTCCTATATTTTGACTCATCAATGCAAACATATCTGTCTGGTTCCCTGTTATCGGAGTGTACTTTGGCATTACTTGTGACTGCACTTGAGGCAGTAAAAGTCTCGGCTCTCCTTAATTTCTGAGCATTGTCCCATCTATCCTCTGCTAGTGCCTTTTCTGCATTTTTCACACTCCTCTTAAATTTGCTGTTGCTGTCTGATCACTAGCTCCCAGATTGCTAATGCCTCGAACTGTGCTGGTCTCGGAGGAGGTTTCAGATCATACAGCACCCTCCTCAGATGCTCTAAGCGCCTCAAATTAAATGTTCCATGGTCAGGAAAGGCTAAGCTCCTATCTTTCTCTGTTACTTTGCACCACTACTTCAACCAAAGACATGGCGCGACACCCTGCTCTTCGATTACAATGTAAGCTGGTATACCTTCTGGCGGTGCATTGTCCCCTATACTCGTTGTAATGTACTTATCTCCCCTTAGAGCACTCTTTAAAGCTTTGAAAATTTTCATTTTGTGACCTTTATGTTATTCGAAATCAAATCAGGAAGTGACTTTTAATCCCAGAATTCTCTTCACCCACCTTCTCAACCAATTGCGCTTCACGGATGGCTGTCAATCCGTGCGCAAGCCTTCTCACTAACCAACCTATCCCAGTGCGGCTCCAATGATGTCACCCTCACACGTACTGCAGCCGACAAAGTCTTGCAGGTTTTCCTCCCAAACTCAGATTCACACTCAAACTAATGCAAAATTATTGCAAGCACTAAACAAATTCAAAACCCAGTTTGTCATTTTACTACAGGGAGGGTAACACAATCACTTCTGAAACTTTACGGATTTTTCACTGACAGCATTTCACTCTAGCAGCTACTCCGTCTTTCTCAGTTTTGCTGATTCGCTAGCAAAATTCGACCCACAAATTTCACTCTCAACTGATCAGTGGGGCTGTCCTGGTGCACATAGGACTTGCCAGATCTCAGTAAAAAATTATTTTGCTCACTGTGGCTCACACTCTGACTTGTCGACCACACCCGACTGACCTAATAAACCAGACAAATTTCAACAAAAACCAAGTGTCTCATACACTTTTTAATACACTCTGGAGTCTTACACCATGAAGGGTCCGTATACCAACAACCACGTGGATAATTTTTTAGCACAAAGCGCCACACATGTGAAGTTCGACGACTTCCCTACTCTCACACTTCGGAGTACGCACACTCCTTCTACAACTTCATTTGGAGTACAAAAACTCCCTAAACCCTCACAAACATCACAATTCACCTGCGATTTGCATAAGCTGTGCAAGTGCAAAACCTACTCCATTCACACCATCACCAGAATGCTGAGAATATCCTCAAGCAATCATTGGCAAGCTCCAAGATTCTGGGAAAGTAATTTTAGGTACTTAGGGGCACATTTTCTTTCCACTGTGTATCATCGAATCCAGAAAAATCCAAAATTTCACCAATTTTCTCCCAATCTGCAATTATTTTGCTCTTTCTAGTGTATTAACCCTTATCCTACTATCATCCCTGGGGACACCTGTTATTTCTTTCTTACAGTCTCTGGGACCATATACTCTACTACCTATCTCTGGACTGTGTGATGGGCTCTTAAGGAGACAAACCATGTACCAAGCATCTATGATAGGCTTTTAAGGAGACAAACCATCAATCTCTGCTACCATCGCTGTTAGCGCGTCAGACCTTATTAAGTAAACTTACAAGGAAAACGCGAATAGGCAGACCTTTTGACTGCACTTCGAGTTTTTCCCACAATATATCCCGAAACCAATACAGATCAATAACATCAACAATCATTAACATAAAAAATCAATAGGAGTCAGTAATTTCCACTCACCATGATCTTGCGGCCATGAATAATCACACCTTTATGTAAAAGTTAGAATGTTTATTTCCCTATATTAACAATGCTAATGTCATGTCACTTAGTCTGAAAATCAAATGATAAACATACAGAAACACTACTGGCTGACCAAAGCGGCGAAAGAATCGCAGTCTTATCCAAGCTACTACACATTCTAAAGTTACAATGCAAATTAATAGCAAGAATAACTGCGCAAATGATATTACATACATTTAGGTTCAGCAAAGAAAAGACATCAACTGTTATTACGTGTAGCAAACTTCATCAGTAAGAACCCTAACTAACACCAGATTAGTATAGCATGTTTGGACTTCATGCAAAACAATTTAGTCACACAAATTTGGAAAAACATCTAACTATGGCCCTATCAAAATAGCGGTTGGTACCTAGAAACAAAAGCAAACAGACATTACAATCAGTAACATTGTCAGTATACCTGTCCTCAATGTGGTTCAGCAAGCTGTGACAGTCTTTGTCAATAGGTCACTCGGTCAGCAAGACATCAGGATTCAGCCTCAAAGTTCAGAATAAGCAAAAACTCTCTAAGCAGTAAAGTTAAGCATGTCTCTTCTCGGGACGGCAAAGAAAATAATGGCGGTATCTCCTCTCTGTGCAGTCTGGCTAAGTTAGATTTCCTAAAACTACGTCCCACATCCTAATTGGTCAGGGGATCGCATGCAAAGTAGTGTGGCATGTGGCTTATGTGTTGTGGTCCATACATCTGTGTTTCCCTGTCCATGTATGTTTGATTTTGCGTTTGCATTGTTTGTACTACAAGTTTGTTGTGTTGTGCGTGTTATGATTTGTATGGTATCTTACCTAAAAGTAGGCCATTGCCATATTGTCCATCCTGGAATTTTTGGTTTATAGCTGAGTGCCTGAAAATGTAAGCATCATGGACACTTCTGGGATATTTAGCAAGGATGTTTGTGATAAGTCCACGGTGGTCCACGATGGCCTGCACATTGATGGAGTTGGTATGTTTGCAGTTCCTATAGAGGTGTTTGATTGCTGGAGGAAGGACAAGTTGGACATGGGTGTAGTCCATAGCACCCAGCACATGTGGGAAGCCAGCAATCTGGTAGAAATCTTGCTTGGTCTCCTGCTGCATTTCCTGCGTACTGAGGAAGCATATGTGGCGGGGTGTGAGTCTGATGATGGAGTCCAGAACCTTCATAAGAAAAGCAAAGACGGATGGTTGTGAGATCTCACCCATCCACTTGTGCAGCAGTTGTCTGGAATTAACCTGATGCCAGCAATTGCAGGACAACCAGTAGTTTGGTCGTGGGTATAATTGCTGTGTGACTACGCACTCTTGCTATGCTATCTGGCGCTCTATGGTGGAGCAGGCGTACAATGGACCCCCGCCTCAGACGGTATCGTCTGATCACCTCTTCTTCCCTGAGGTCCAGGATGCTTGCACGCTAGCGAAAGATCCTCTCCCATCTTCTACACTGTGTTTGTGGCTGTTGTGGTGGTGTTTGTGGTTGCTGCAGTGGTGCTGGTAGCACTGGGCGGCATTGATGTCATCTTCTACAGGTGCCAAGTTGTAGGATTAACACTTCCATACTGACCTTTTGCTTTCCATTGCTCCTTCTGTGTGTTGCCATTATGTAGTAGTGTGTGGGTCCATTTTAATGCCTGGTTTGACCAGGCATTAAAATTTTGATGCCAATCAGACTTAGCGTCATTTTTTGAAGCTGGTCCTTTGTGTGTGTCGTTTTTCCGTCGGGTTGTAAATTTGGTGCTAGTGGCCTACCATCATTTTTAGGAGGGAACGCCTACCTTGCATATCACTGTTGTTAAACAACACAAGGTGAGGTGACACTCCCAAACATTAAGCTAAATCAAATATTTTGACGCTAGACAGCTCTACCGTCAAAATCGAAATAAGCAGTTAAGTTAGCACCACTTTTGCGTAAAAAGAAAAGCCACAAACGTGGTGCTAACTTTTCTTAAATCTGGGCCTATGTTCTTTACGTAAAGCACCAACAACGTGTTAAAGCTTTAGGGAGGTTTTGTCAACATGCTTGTTCTATGACATTTTGGATGATAGCCTGAATCCAAAATAATCAAAGGAGTCAACTTTTCTAGTGTTACCACTCCCATCATCTTCCTCCCTTTATACATTTTTTGTTGATTGATTGTCATAAACTTGGGATTAGATGTGTTAACTATTAACCCACACATAGTACAAAATTCCCCAAAGCAATTTAGCAGACATTGCAATCCAAGGGCAGTTTGAGACACTAATACCATATCATCTATGAAAAGTAAAGTAGGAATTTTAACTCCAGTCAAGGACGGGGCATCAGTAGCGTGCAGAGAGAGAAATTGCACTACATCATTCAAGCACAGAGAGAACAGGGTAAGGGTCAAAACACAGCCCCGGCAAATGCCCTTTTTAATGGGACAATGGTTTGTTAGTTGTCCCTGGTCACCCCATCTTACCCTAGCAAAATCATTCTTATGAAGACAAATTAAAATAGAGATTATCTTTGAAGGCATTCCCATTTCCTGTAGCACCCGCCACAGATTTTGATGGGGTACCAAGTCAAAAGCGGACTTTAGATCAACAAAGACCACATACAAGTGTCCTCTGCCAAACAATACTGTCTTCCAATACAAGGTCATAAACCAGAAGACCTGATGTATTATGCTGGTTTTACTCCTAAATCCGACTTTGAGAGTTTAGAGTATATTACTGTATTCAATCAACTCGTGTATCTACATGGCAGAAGCCTTTTTCAATAGGAACAATCAGGCTTATGGGCCTATAGTTTATAGTTATAGTTTATCCTGCCACCCTTTTTTTAGACTGGTAGAACCTCAGCTCCTTTCCAGAAGCTGGGAAGAGGCGATCCCGTCAAAACTGTATTTTTCAATGCTAGAATATTTTTGGACTAGATAACTTAATCGGAAAGAAAGATGTCATTTAGTATACCATCCAGACAGGCAGCTTTATCACGTGCATTTTTGTATGCCACTTATATAAAAAACCAAGTGCCACACCTTTTGTATGAGGACATTATGCTGTGGTGGATTGTCACAATAAAGAACTTATGATTCATCAGAATATAAACCCTTGAAGTAGTTAAACCAGTCAAGCAACAAAATATGATTAGCAGGCATTGGTGTAACCACTGTGTCCCCACCACCACCCTGGACCACAATTTTCAGGGATCTTTGTCAGTACATGGTTCCAATATGTCACACCATTTCTTCTCGTCTCATTCACGCTTTGCCTTATGTTGGGATTGTTTGTAGGATCTCCTCAAAGCTGTTACTTGTGCTAGTGCTTTTGATTTAATAGCCAGTACTAGCTGCATTCTGTCCTGTCTACAATCTTTATTAAAGCGGTTATTACTATTGCAAGGATATTTCACTGTTTGAGTTCTAGGAGCAGTAAAGTACAAAGCGAGCTGGTCCAAAAAGGATAAAAAAATAGGTGTTGTTTTCTCTATATTATTATTATTAGCCAGTAAGTCAAATTGATTAATAGATCTTGGTGAATAGAAGGCAGAATATCAGACACAGCTGCTATCTGGTGCCATTTAGGGGTACGTTTATTATTGACTAGCTCAACGACCTTTGTTCACCTGCAAGGGAGAGGATTGATTGGAGATGTTTCCCATATTGGCAGCAAGTAGAGGCATAAGGGATTGTGACCAATCTCTTACCCCTCTTTTATAGCAATGCCCCGACTTTCTCCCATAATCTAAAATCAATCAAGATAAAGTCAATATGACTTCCACAGTTGGGTTTACTGAATGAAGAGGCCTCACTAGAATCTGATTTAGTTCGATCATTTGTTGCCCTAAGCCCTTGCTCTAACGGAAGAGCCTTCAATTGGAGTGCTGGTTGAGTCCACTTTTTAAAGGGAACTAGGTCAAGTTGGGAAATACCCCACCTCTCTTCCTCTTCCCTAGTTAGCTCAATGTCATCCCTATCCAGAGGCTCAAATGTGGTATTAGAGCCCCTGCACATGATGATGTGGGGTGGATGTTTCTATATATCCCAATATCTCTCTAATGTTTTGAGCATTTCAGACATTTTGCCTCCCTTAACCCCTTCAGCATATACATTATAAATACCAACATTGAAGCCCCCGGTATTTCCTAACTGAATGCTCAGTATGTCAAGTGAATCAATTTCCAGTAATCTAATTTTGCAATTTAGTGAGGTTCTAACCCATATTAAAAGTCTTCCATATAGTCGGCCAGAAGAATTAGCTTCAGCCGCAATACAGTAGTTAATGTACCTAGCCCTAAACACTGGCTCAATGCTCCAAGTTTCCCAGAAGATACAGATGTCAAATCCCTCAATAAAATCATTTTAATCCAGGAGCTCAACTTTAGCTTTAAGGCCTGTCACATTCCAGGAGACAAGTGATACTGCAATGTTCTTGTCTGGTTTATGTATGCCTGTTGAGATAGAAGACTGCACGGGCAAGATCATTATAGTGTTAGAAGTGTTAGTTTCCTGGGCATTTTGCAGCAAGGTAGTTAGAGGCTACAAGTCCCTGCACCTGAGGTCTGGAGGATGAAACAAATTAATCAGATTCAACATAGAGGTATCTACGCTCATACATTACCTCTTATCACTACTATTGTTTGTAGCTAGTGCGTATTTTTTAGGTGAAAAAATAAAGCTGTCACTGCACAGTCAACCGACATCCCCTATGGTAAAATCATGAGTGGTATGTAAATTCAAGGTAGAATGGGGTTGGCTAATTGTTGATCAGACCAATGATATTTAAATTGGATGATAGAGCCATTCGGGGACATAGTTCTAGCATCAAGAGCCATCAAACTATCAGCTAGATTTCTATCAGTAAATGTCAGTTCTATGCAATCATGATCAAGACGGTTACCAGGACATCTTTTAGCACTAGAAATATCTTCTCTGATCACGATCTACACCCCCTGACATAACGTATCCAGCGTATGGCCTAATTTTTTGAATGAATTCTTATATTCACATGTTGATAAAGAAGAAAGTTTTTTACAATAAACATGTAGATCTGGGCTCCTACAGGAGATCCTCCTTTATAAGCACGTAGGACAGGCCTCTTGTCATCTAGGCGGTGATTCTTAGTTGTTGCACGTACATCTTGGGTGGTCTGAAGAGCTCCATATCGATTTTCATTGTCAGATAAAGGCAAATTACAAGGCCTAACCAACCTGTTCTCCCCTACATACTGATTACCAGCCTTTGATTTATATGGCAGCAGGATATCCGCCCTACTTGGTACCCCAGCTGCCATGGTAAGAGTGCCCCGATCTGGCCCATGAATAGCTCCCTTAAGGTCACCTCACCAAATCTGTCAGTACTAGATGAATTAGGTAGTTTTGATGTGCACTCAGCAATCTTTTTCCCGCATTGACCTCTTCCACTGGGATTAGCCTCAGCTATCACTGTAAGAAGTTGTTTCACCACATCTGCTAAGTGTGACACTACAGTTGCTCTCATTAACGAGCACAATTAGGGTGAAAAAACACTCCAAGTTGATAGTGCTTAATGGATATTCACAAATAAATGCTGGCTTGACTATGAGAACACAATAAAACATACTAGTACTAGCTTTAGCCCCTCTTGGGGGAAAGAGAAGTGAAAGGAACTGGAGTTGGCAAACAACAGGTTACAAGGGGCACAAACCTCTAACTCACTGATTCCTAGGTGCAACATAAGTCAGTTGTAGGCCAAAACAGTCATTTCGGTGCTAATGAGTCTGCATTTAATTCAAGCGGCACTCAAAGCTAAAGATAGACTGTGAAACTGCAACAAACTTGTCCTTATTCCTACCAAAGTAGCTACTTGCTAAGAGCTCTCAAATAGAATGTTGTAGTACCTTCAACTGTGCAGCCAAGAGGGATGGCCCAGCCCTCTTTGGACTCTGACGGGCCACGCTTCATCCAACAGCAGCTCGTGCGAGTCCTGCACAGCAGGATGAAGTAGCACTTTTTTAAGTGCCCCAGGTGGTTATGGTTGCAAAGCCCTTCTCCTCCATGGTCAAAGGCAATCTGGGACAAGTAGTCCCTTGTAGTAGTAGCCGGTGCAAGCGTTCCATGCAGGGGATGAAGACAGAGTTTTTAAGTGCTCCAGGTGTAATGGTTGCGAGGACCTTCTCCTCCAAAACCCAAGGCAGTCAGTGACAGGTAGTCCCTTCCATTTTACATACTTCCTGTAGAATAGATGTCTCAAAGCTAACAATTCCAGAGTAAAATGTGTATGTTGTTTTCAGGCCAGAGTACACTTGTGTTCAAGGTTTTTCATTGGTGAAAAGAACATTTTCAAGCATTGTTCCTTTAAGTATTGTAATAGTTCCAATCTCATGTTTACATGATCTGGTTTTAAGGTGGATTTGAATGGCACACCTTTTCTCAATAGTTTGGCTTCTGCTTCAATCAAAGGTCTGTTTGATAAATTATATGTAAGGGTTAAGTCTTGTTGCCACATCTTTAGATCTGTCTCTTCATCACGATTTCTCTTGTGCCCTACTCCTTATTCATCCATAGTTTTCCAAATCCACTTCTACCACCTAATCCTAAAAAATTCCCACGTTAGGACATTTGAAACTGCTTTTCGACAGTTCTGAATTGATGGTGTTATATGAGTATGATGAGCTCTCAGAGAAATTAATGAACCTCTCCTTCCTGCGTCCTTGGTATTGTGGTAGTGTCCTGACATTCTCCTGGTTGTTTATAATATTCCCTTTGCAAATAGGGATACTCCCTTTCCAATGAAAAGTTTGTCACACCCCTCTGAAACTTCTGTTTCAAGTTCTCAGTAGTAGTTTTAAACTTGCTAATCTTTTTTTTCAATCCGGAATAAAAGAGCTTTCACATTGTTATGTCAGAAGCTGTGCATGAGCAAACTCTGCACTCGTGTCTCTTTCATTCTTTTCACGTATTGGTTTTGAATTTTGTGGATTCAGTGGGAGATCAGGATACCAGTTGTCGTATGCTTGCGCACTAGTCCAACCACACATTTGGATGTACACATTGATTTATAAACTAACATGGAGCATGGGAAGAATGTCAGGGAGGGCTATAAGCAGGTGGCGGATGCACAACAGGACTCATCTGATGATCTTACTTGTGAAAGATACATCACTGCAATGGAATAAACAGCTCCTTTGAATTCATCGCCTCTGTGATTATTTGTGAAGTTGCTGCTGTATGCTCTGGAATTTCTTTACACTGGTGTTGAAGCAGATATGCTAATTAAGAAAATTATTAATGATCTATATGGTATTACTAATGAGAAAATGTGTAGAGAAAATAATTGTAGAAAATTAATGTGCATGTTTGAAAAATGCGCCCTCGGGGTATGGTCTCCATGTGTACTAAAACAACTGAAAATGTGCAAAATAATGAAAATATATGAGAAAAATGTGATAATATGTCAACTGCGCTGTTTTATAGAGATTCTCACTTAGGTAGAATTTTCCAAATTCATGTTCTCTCTAAATTGTTTTTCGCATGAAGACCCCCATGCTAATGCTAATCTTGGATAGGTAGGCTGTTAGGGTGAAGTAGACAGTGACAAAAGACTGACGAACTTAATTGCTGAATTACATTATTAATACTGGTATTCATAGCTTATGGTATTGCATTGTCACGTATGTTTTCTTTAAGAAATAATGTCTTTCTATTAATGAATTAATAAAAGTTTGAATTGAATAAACATTGAACTAACGAGTGATCTAGAATTGCAATCAATAGGGAAATAAAAATGGTTACACTCTTTCCTGCGTAATGGTTATTCTTGATAAATATGGTTTATAGTTGTTTTTCATAGGATGTTTCTTGAGTATTGATGTTAGCTACCGTTTCAGTAGTCACTGCGTGACTAGGATACTCCATGCGATTCAAAAGGTTCATTGGCCTATACGCATCCCCTTGTAAGTTTACTTACTAAGGACCAGGCGCGCTAGCAGTTTTTGGTAGCAGCTTGATGGTTAGCTTCCTTGGAGAACTAGTTATGTGGTGATTATTGGTTATGGTAGTAGTTTAAGGTAGGATTAGTTGTTTGTATTTTATGAGGTTTGAATTTAGTTTTTCCGAAATGGCAATTGAAGCAAGGATGATGTCCCCTTAAGCCCAGAAATAACTTTACCAGATCCTGCTAGTAAAGTTGGGTATGTTCTCGGCGTGTTTTGTGATAGTGTGAAAGTGGTAGGTTGCGCTTGCACAGGCTTAAGCAAACCGCAGGTGAATTGTGATGTATGAGAGGTAAAGTAGGGAGTCTGCGTACTCCAGTTGAGGTTAGTAGGAGTGTGCGTACTCCGCAGTATGACAGTAGGGAAGTCTTCGAACTTCACATGTGTGTGGCGCTTTGTGCTCAAAAAGAATCCACGTGGCTGTTGGTGATGTACGCACCCTGCGTGGTCGAAGACTCCAGAGTATATTGACAAGTGTTGGAGACACTTGGTTATATGTTGTAATCTGTCTGGTTTAGTAGGTTGTTCGGGCGTGATCAACAAATCAGTGAGTGAGTTAACTGAGTAAGTGGAAAATTTGGACTGAGATTTGGCGAGTTCTGTGTGCACCAGGAAAGACCCATTGATCAGTTGAGAGTGAAATTCGCAGGTCGAATTTTGCTTGCGAATGTGGGAGACTGAGAAAGAGAAATAGCTACATGAACGAAAGGGCCATTAGTGAAAATCCGTAAGGTGTCTAAAGCGATTGTGCCCCTTCCTGTAGTAAACCAGCAGGTTTGTTTTAGTTATTGGTATTTGGTTAAAGTGCTTGCAATAATTTGTATTAGTTGTGTGAGTCGAAGTAGGTGTTACGACTCTCTCGTCCCATTCCTAGGGGGCGCTGTAAGGGGACTGTCGGAAGCCTGGGAATCACTTTAAACAGTTATCTAGAGTCCCTTGCTGACTCCTGTTTGTTTCTCTTTTCTCCATTGTACACTTGTGTAGTACTACATTTGCTTCCTGGGACTGCAAATCCCATAATGCACAGCCTCGTAGTCAGGAAAGCCCGGATTCTGTTTTCCATTGTTTTCTATGGGAGAAGTCCAGTTGCTCCTTTTTCTCTTCTCCAGGACTTGCAAGTGTCTGAAACTACACACACCTGTGACCTCTCCTGTGCAGCCCAGCTTGGAACTGCTTATAAGCAGCCATTTCCTCAAGATCCCCGTCGCGCATTGGAGTTCGATTCCTTTGTGTTACAGACCCTTTGTCGGATGGTGTTCCAGTTTGGTTCCTGTTCTGTTCCAGCTTGATCCTGTTTCCTGTTTCTCTGACCTGCTCCTGATTGTTCCAGCCAGAGTCTGCTCCCTATCTCTTAGCCTTGACCCTGTTTGTTTCTTCCAGAGCCTGCTCCCCGTTTCTCTGCCCTGCTCCTGCCTTGTTTCAGCCTGAACCTTCTCTCTGTTTCCCAGTCCTGTTTACTGCTCATTTCCTACTCCCTGTATTCCAGCACTCTCCTTGCCTGTTCCAGCCAGAGCCTGCTCTCAGTTTCCCAGTCCTGTCTCTGATTGTCCCAGCCAGAAGTATGCGCCCTGTTTTCAAGTCCTAGTCCCGTCTTAACTTCAGCCTGAGCCTGTTCCCAGTGCTTGCCTCTGCCTTTTTGTTTGTTCCCTTCTGTTTCTGTTTCTTCTTGGTTCTTTGTGTCTGGTAAGTGTTCTATCAGTCTTCACCAGTGTATAAGTGTCCTCCTTTGTACTGGGGTTGGGTCCTGGTTTCCAGGAGGCAATTCCAGCCCCCATCCTTGTCCAGTGTTATACGTTGTCTTTCGTGCCTAACAGTGACAGTGTGCTATTGCTGTTTTCTCAGGAATCGCCACTGTGTTTCCAGCTGGACCCTCAAGAGCGTGTCTTGTGTATGTAAGTACTTTCCTTGTTTGTGCTCCAGGGTCCATAATTTCTGCTGCCTCCTTTCTATGGGGCTGGCAGGGTGACTATCTGTAAGAGCAAACTGCACAGATGCATTGACATTCCCTGTCACTGTGGGAGTTTCTACGCCTTACTCTGTGTACAACCCCACAGTGTTTGTCCCTTAGTAATCAGTTTCCTGTTTGTTCACACAAGGGTTGCTTTGCTTTTACTTTCCTGGGCCTATCCATAGCTGTCCTTTCTGTGTATGCCTTTAGCTGCTCTTCTTCCCCAGTATACTACCTCTTTAGGATATTCGGTGACCTCAAGGGGTGTCCCAACTAGAGTCCTGATCAGACCCGTCCGAAACCGTGACAGTAGGAGGACGAGCCGCAAGACTTTGTCAGCCGCTGTGTATGGGTGTGACGTCAGAGTGTGCAGCGCTGGGATAGGTTGGTTAGTGAGAAGAGTCGCGAGCGGATTGGCAGCCATCCGTAGGAGGCAATTGGTTGAGTAAGTGGGTGAAGGGAATCTTGGGAGTAAAAGTAATTTCATTATTGAATCAAAATAAATAAAACAGACAAAATGACGTTTTTCAAGGCGTTTAGCAGTGCGAAGAAAGGTGATTCTTATATTAAAGCGTTAGTGGGGGAGCCGACCCCACCGGAAAATTCTCTGGCTTACATTGTGATGGAGTAGCGAGGTGTAGCACCGTGTTTGTGGTTAAAGCAGAGGTGTAAGCTAACTAATAAGCGAGGGTCCTTAGCATTTCCGGAGCATGGAACGTTTAATTTGAGAATTCTGGACCAATTGCGAATGGCTTTATATGAGATGAAGCTGTTACCAAGACCAGCACAGTTTGAGGCTTTAGCCATTTAGGAACTGGTAGCCAGACAGAAACAAGAAATGAAGTTTAAAAAGAGAATGAAGTGAGTAGAGAAATCCTTAGCTGAAGCTAGATGGGATTGGGAACAGAAAAGATGGAGAGTGGAGACACTACAGTGTGTCAAATTGTTTCCTGCCATTACGGAATAAGATGAGGCAGAGAAGGAAGATAGTGCTAAAGAGGATGGGAGTGCAGAGAAAAGGAAAAAGATAAAGTCTTATGTTGATGATGAGGATTCTGATGTTAAGGACCTCATTACACATTTGTTAAGGGATAGACCTCCACCCTTTGTGACATACTCACGGGGTCCAAGTACTAGTGCCACTACAACTGCTCCAACACAAGCACAGGGATCTGAGGGAGCAGCTCAGATAGATAGTGGACAGATACCAGGGATAGTACAGAGTACACCTAATGCAGGGACTACTACTGTGATCCAAGCGCAGATGCATCCACCTTCGGTGCAGAGAATTTATCCAGATGTACCAGTTCTTGAGACAATCTCGAAACTAATGGAGCCAAGGGAGCATGTGCTTCTGAAGCCAATGCCAGTTCAGACAGAACTGACACCAATGCTCTTGCCTTCAGCACAGGCGCAGGGTTTGCCGAAGTTCACACTCACTCCACTTGTAGCGCTTCCAGATGCAGTAAATGGCCTGAATGCGAGTCAAAGTTTGAAACCAAGTGAGGTGCAACAGTTACCAGTGCCAATTGCGAATAACATTTCATTACAGGGATTGTCAGCCCAACAATTGGGTGAATGGCTAGATAGTCTAAACACTCCTCAAAATGCATCCAAAGGTTAAGAGCAGATAAATCGTGTGAGGCTAAATATAGAAGCAACCGAACTAGTTGAGGAAACAGTGGGTGTGAACAGACTGGAATCCTACACTGAAGAAGAGCTGAGATATTTGTGCCCAAAGATTACAAGAGAAGTGAGTAAAATACATCAGAAATTGGCAGAATTAGCAGAGAAACATGACATTGAGATTGAGAAAACAAAGCATTTGAAACGCAGTTACAGATTAGATTTTGAGGCAAAGGATTTTGAACACATGAGATCAGCAGGAATGAAGGCACATTTGAGAGAATTGCTGCAGAGTGCTCAGATCTGGAGAGCATTAGAGAAGTGGGAAAGTAGATAGATAACGAAAAAGGACAAACAAAAGCTGGATTCACACGAGGGGTCTGAGGAGGTTAAAAAAGAAAGGGAATCAGTAAAGATGCTTCTGATGAGAGAGATTCCAGGAGGGCAGCTTGTTCATGTCCCATGGCACAGGAGTTATATATTGTAATTTACAAATGATTAGCCAAAATTGAGAGAGAGGCCGGTCGAGTGGTATCAGCACATAGATTTGTGAAACTTTTCAAATGTTTGTGGGAAGACTTGAACACGCTATTGGAGACAGTGGTACCAGCTGACTTGTGGGTTGAGTGTAAGAGAGCAGTGGACTGGCCAACAAGTGAACCAGAAAGGGATAAAGTAACGGGTGCACCTTCACCTGAGATGATGAAAAACTACTATAAGGTGACTGAGTTTCTGAAGACAAGAATTTCTCCCAAAAATATTGATTGGCAGAGGATTGACAGAACAGTTCAGGTGTCTAAGGAGTCAATACAAACCTACTATGAAAGATTGTTAAAAGCATTCAAGGAGTACAGTGGTAAGGAAGCAATTGAGCCGAAAGACGTATTTTGTGTTCAGGTTCGTCAAAGGTTTGAGACCAGAAGTAGGGTAGATGGTTAGGAATCATTTGATTTGTTGGCAGGCAAAGCCGATTGATGAAGTGTTACAGTTTGCAAAATATTGTAGTGACAAGATTGAATTAAAGCAGAAAAAGTTGAAGGAGAAAGCGATGGTCATGCAAATAAAGGCAGCGCAGACAGGAGTGCAGGAAGCTATAGTACCGCCTATGCCGCCGCAACAGAGAGCTGTTAAGTTTCAGCCTCAAATGAGAGGTAGAGGACGTTGAGTTGACATGATGCGTGGTCCGGAGTTAGGGACTGTAGTGGTTCAGAACGACATGCAGGGGATGAAAAAGATGTTGCCGTGTCACTTGTGCGGAAACGTGGGACACTGGAAGCGGGAGTGTCCGTTGATGGCGCTCAGTGGTATTGTTCAGCAAGGTGATGTCAGTACATTTCAAACTGGGAAAGTCCCAAGAATGAAAGGATTTATTCCTAACGTTCAGAATAGAGGACAGAATTTCCTACTGGTGCAGCAAATGCAGGTGCCACGTGCACAATTTACACAGATGCAACCAGTACAGCAGCAGGTCCCCATGGTACCTAGACAGAAAATGCAGATACCTCAAGGCAGATGGATCAGAAGCTGGTGATGGTTACGCAGCAGGTCAGAGACAAGACAGTAGTAATAACACAGTGCACCAGTTTCCATTTTACAGTAAGGATGAAAAAACGAAGAATGGATGAGTGACAGTTCGGATGAAGGAGCTTTTGTGAAGGGAAAAATGATGGGTTGCAAGGTCTTATTCTTCATTCTTAGTGGATACAGGAGCTACGCGCTCTACAGTGAGAAGTATAGAGGTCCCGAATTTACCTTTTTCAGGCAGGACAGTTCAAGTTGTGGGTGTGGAGAATAGACAGTTGACAAACCCAATCACAGAACCAGTGCAGGTTGAAATTGGTAATTACCAGGTACTACATAGATTTATGGTGTGTGATTCAAGTCCCGTATCACTATTGGGAAGAGATTTACTGTGTAAGACAAAATGCTCCATTAGAAGTTGAAACGAATAGTGATGATGATGAGGAGCAGGTAACTGAAATGATGGTTAACAATACCAATAAAGAATACCCGTTGATTCAATTTTTCCCAATGTTTACTGTAAAGGAATTGCATGCAGACTTGCAGGGAACAGTGAAGGAAGAAGTCTGGGACCTGACAGGTAAAGAAGTAGGTCTGATTAAGGGGATGGAGCTGACTAAGATCACTTTGAAGCCCAATATAGTATTTCCGCAGCTTCCTGTCACAGTGCCCTTTCCTCGGGATCTACACTCTGCTGACCAAAAGGCCCACCTCCCGGCGTCACCAACTCAGAAAGCTATCAGAGCACAGAGTATTGATGAAGCCAGGCGGGTGGAAAGGAATTAGGGTAGGGAACTACAGGGAGAGAGATCTGAAAAGAAAATGGTTAGGACAAATATGCATATACTCTTTCATAACAGTATAAACTCACCAATAGACTCTGGAACAAAGGCGTCTCCTTGATATCGGATAGAGACCCTTTGTGAACTGGGCATAGCCCCTTCTTTGAATCATGGAACAAGAACGAACTGCAATCTCTGTACCTAAAGATGGCAAGAGCTTTGGACTATGATCATACTCTGAATATTAACCATGTAACAATTATGCTTTCATAACATAAATGTTTGATCTCAGCCTAGAAATGCACAAAGATTTAAATATGTATCTCACATATTGTACTTCCCAAAAAACAATGAAACTACAGCTTGCTTTTCTCAAGCGCTTTCTCATTTGCAACTGAGGCCTGAAAAGTTTTACTAATTGAACTTGAAGCGCTTTGATCATCATGCATGAAGTGCTTTACTCATTATGCCAGGGGCGCTTCCACTTGTTTTGCCTGAAGCGCTTTGATTGTCGTGCCAAGGGTGCTTTACTCATGTGGCCTGAAGCGCTTTGATTGTCGAGCCAAGGGCGCTTCCTCGTGTGACCTGAAGCGCCTTGAGTGTTGTGCCAAGGACGCTTTACTCATGTGGCCTGAAGCGCTTTGATTGTTGTGCCTAGGTTGCCTTCCTCGTGTGGCCTGAAGCGCTTTGATTATCGTGCCAAGGGCGCTTTATTTGTTTAGCCTGAAGCGCTAGCCTGAAGCGCTTTGCTCGTTGTGCGAAGGGGTGCTTTTCTTTTGGGAGTAAACAACCCCCTTCAAGATTTGACTCATCAAGACCTTACCGATACGAGTCCGACCTACTCGTTTTTGAATTCACCAAGGATACTCTGACATGCTGCCACTCTGCCATGCAGGAAATCCGCTTTCTTCATAGGAATTCCCCACGAGGTCCGACTGCCCCGAAGTCTTCAAAATAGTGAGCAATGTGCTTGGGTGTGACTGGGCTTTATAGGCCTCCCACAACCCAAGATGGCCTCTGCCTCTAAAAACTTAGGAGTTGTAGTCCATTCATAGAATGTCATTGATAAGTGCATCTTGTCCACCAATGTCCTGACCCTGCAGCTACATGAGCTTTACCACAGGGCAGACAACGCTGATGACCACTTCTGGAGCAAGCGGGGATGACAAGCAGCGTGCACGACACGCCACAAAGACGTGAAGCAGAGGTCAGGGCGAGCCATGGACCGAGCACAGCCTTATTCCTGACACTTCCACAGTATGACATGCCACAAGATGTTTTGATGAAGGTGGCACAAACAATTGGAGACTTTCTAAAACAAGGAGCTTTGAAGGAAGTGTTGAGCAGCCCAAGCAATTCACCAATAATGGGGTTGAAAAAGTCATGTGGGAAAGTGCGTGTTGTGCATGACTTGCTAAAAGTGAATGATTTGGTGGTTAAATGTTGACCAGTGGTGCCAAATCCAGCAGTGATACTGTCTCAGATTCCTTGCGATGCAGAGTGGTTCACAGTGGTAGATCTGTCACAAGCTATCTTTTATGTGCCTCTTCATGAGGATAGTCAGTTTCTTTTTAGTTTCAAATTCCTAGACAGAGTCTACAGCTGGTGCAGGCTTCCACAAGAGTATACAGAGTAACCATCACTGTTTAATCAGATCTTGAAAAAGAACATGGAGTCATTGGAATTACCATACCAATCGACTCTAGTGCAATACATTGATGATTTATTGATCGCATCCAGAACAAGGGACAAGTGTGAGTATGACTCGATTGCCCTGTTGAATCATTTGGGAGAATTTGGACATAAAGTTTCACCTGTGAAACTGCAGTATTGCCGAAAATCTGTAAAATATCTGGGACACCAGATTGAGAAAGGATTAAGGAGAATCTCTAGGGAGAGAATTACCATGATTCTGCAGAGAAGTCCCCTGACTTCACAGAGAGATGTCAGAATGTTTCTGGGAATGGTGGGGTACTGTAGACAGTGGATTCCGAATTTTGCTGAAATTGCTAATCCTTTACAGCAGTTGACACATAAGGAAGTTACAGATCCCATTACCCTAGGTGAAGATCAGATGAAAGCATTCACTGAATTGAGAGAGAGTTAGTGCAGAGCTCCAGCGTTGGGAATGCCTGATTACACAAAGTCTTTCACTTTGTTTTGTCATGAACGTGATGCTTGTTCTTTGTCTGTTCTGACACAGGTCCATGGAGGTGCTTATCACCCAGTAGCCTATTTTTCAGCTACCTTGGACCCTGTCGCAGCATCTTTAGCAGGTTGCCTGCATGCAGTAGCCGCAGTTGGTCAAAGTCTTTCCCAATATGAGAAGCTAGTCATGGGATACCCTTTGATGGTAATGGTACCACACTCTGTTGAGATTTTACTGACAAGGATGAAAACGCAATACTTGATGGGTGCAAGACTGAGAAGGTATGAGACCAGCATATTGGGTGCTCTAAATGTAACATCGAAGAGATGTACAGTGCTGAATCCAGCGGCATTGCTTCCAAGTGATACTGTTGAAATTGAAAAAGAAGAAGACATCAAGCATGATTGTCTTGAGGTAACTGAGTTATGTTCAAATCCAAGACCTGATATTAGAGACACACGTTTAGAAGAAAATGACCAAATTGTCTTTGTTGATGGTTCGTGTCTCAGAGATGGAACAGGCACACTGAGAGCAGGCTATGCAGTGTGCACAATTACAGGCACATTAGAAGCTTCATGGCTTCCAGGTGTATACTCTGCACAAGTGGCAGAATTAGTAGCTCTTACTAGAGCCTGCTATGTTTCTGCAAGATTAAGAGTCACAATCTATACTGACAGTCAATATGGATTTGGAATTGTTCATGATTTTGACCAGTTGTGGTCGCAGCAAGGTTTTATGACCTCTACTGGAACACCAGTGAGAAATGGCAACTGAATAAAAGAGTTTTTGTACGCAATACAGCTACCCAAATAAATTGCTGTGGTAAAATGCAGTGCACATCAAAAGATACAGGATTACATTTCATTGGGAAATGGATATGCAGATCAAGTCGCAAAGTTTTGCGCATTGAACTGTATATTGTTTAAAGACAAGTGGGAACTAATGCCTGAAGAAGAAAATAATTGTACAAGTTTTGCTTTAAAGTAATTGATACACTCGAAGAATTGAAAACATTGCAAGAGAATGCCGATAAAGATGAGAAATAACTTTGGGTCAGATTAAAGTGCATTCAAAGATCTGATGAAATTTGGGTTTCTGAGGAGGGTCAGATGGTGTTGCCAAACAGTTTGTTGACCCAGATGGCCAGGTATTATCATGGCCAAGCTAATATTGGAAGAGATGCCATGGTTAAACTGTTTAAGGTTGATTGATTCAATCCGAAATTCAGAGAGGCAGCAGAGGCAGTATATCATCGATGTGTAATATGTCAGCAACTAAACGTGGGAAAAGGGACAGTGGTGAATTTGAGCCACATTGGAAGAGCAGGAGGACCATTCAGCAGAATGCAGTTTGATTTCATTGAGATGCCTGCATGTGGTGGATTGAAGTATGTGTTGGTGATTGTGTGTGTGTGTTTAGTCATTCGATTGAAGCATACCCTACACAAAGGAATGACAGTCTCACAGTAGCAAAGCTGTTGTTTAGAGAGTTAATACCACGGTTCGGATTTCCGATCTCTTTAGAATCAGATAGGGGAACTCACTTCAATAACGAAGTGATCAAACTCTTATGTGCAGCATTAAACATTGTGTTGCGCTGCTGCGAGTGGCACGAGCCGAACATTCGGCTCGGGCCGCAGCACACGGTCATAAGACGCGACGCGCCCCCGGTCTGCCCTGTACCTTACGAGGCCCCAAACTGGGCATGGGGCCTCGTTCTTTTTTAGCGCACCGCGTGTCTAGGCAGGTCTGACCCCCCACTTACCTGTTCTTTTCTTTTCTTCTTTTTTCTGGACATCTGTTTGTGTCTTCTTTTATGTTTTTCCCCCTTTTCCATAGTACCCTTCTCTTCCCAGCATTCCTTGTTCCCTACTCTCTATGGTTCCTAGTCCATTCTGTTCTACCTGCTTTTCCCTATCTATGACGGTGTCCTTTTACTTCCTGTTGGTTGTTCCTGTTTGTTGGTATTTAAGGGCTCTGTTTCTTTCTCTCCTTGCGCTGCAACACTTTCTGTTTGGATGGTGTCTTCGCTCCTGCTTCCTTGTATTTCTGTGCTGGTTCTCGTCAGTTCCAGTGTATTTTCCTGTATTTTGTTCCTGCTGTTACCTATTCCTTTGTTCCTGTTGCAGGATTCTATCTTTTTTTTTTTTTTTTTCCCCCTTTCAGGTTTTTTTTTCCCTCTGGCACTACTACTGAGGGACATGGCCTGCTCTTGGCGTACCCATTTCCTGTAGCACCGTGGCTACCAGAAAGAGTCGCCCCTACTTGGGCCAAGGCCGAACATTCCAGAGCCGGTTCCACGCCACTCGCTCTGCGGCCTCCAGGGTAAAGCAGCAGTAAGTCGTGACACATTGATCAGAAGTTGCATTGCAGTTACCGTCCTGAAGCATCAGGACTGGTGGAGAAAATGAATGGTACATTGAAATCAAGAATTGCCAAGATGTGTGCCGCGACTAATCTGAAATGGCCAGACGCTTTACCTTTGGTATTGATGACAATGCGAAATATTCCTGACAGGAAGACAGGACTGTCACCCCATGAGATCCTCATGGGCAGAGCAATGAGATTGCCAGCAATTCCAACCAATTCTCTTGTCAATATTACCGATGATATGGTGTTGGACTAGTGCAAAGGTCTGGCTGATGTGGTTCGCTCTTTCTCTCAGCAGGTGCAGGCTGTTACCCTGCCACCCATCCATGACCCAGGTCACAATATGAGAGCTGGAGATTGGGTCATCAAAAAGCACATTCGAAAGACTTGTTTAGAACCACATTTGAAAGGTCCATACCAGGTGGTGCTAACAAATACGACAGCTGTGAACTGTGCAGGACTGCTGAATTGGATACATGCAAGCCATACAAAGAGAGTGGTGAGTCCGCAAGAACATGAAGAGAGCACTAACAGCAGCGAAACAGGTGGCTATACCTGAGCCAGAACAAGAACAAGTTGAACCTGAAATTGATCCTGAGCTGGTGGAAGATGGATCAATCACCCCTGTAAGAGACGAAAGTGAAGAATTACAGGAAGGTGAGCAAGAGTCAAATTCCACGGATACAGCAGGAGAACCGGGCACAGAAGGGGTTCTACCAGAAGCAGACGGTGCTGAAAAACAAGCAGAGCAAGTGCCAGATCAAGAAGGGAAAAGAGTTGAGACGGATCAAAGTCAAAGTGGCCCTACTACTCCTGAACCCATTGCAGGTCCATCAAGAGAAAACACCATAGAGAAAGAAAAAGAAAAGAGTCTAATTCTGAGGAGAATATTGACTGAAGGAATGAGAAAAGGAGACAATTGGCCTAAGTCGCGAATTGGGAAGAAGAAAGAATTGGTCATAAATGAACCAATAGAGGAAGAAGTGGATACTACAAGAAAGGAAGAATTAAGTGAAGAAGAATTAGGTAGAGAATGAAGGTTGAAGAGAAAGAGAATAGCAAGTCAAAGATACACAGGTCCTGAGTGGGCATATGCGGCAACAAGTTAATGGCAAAACAAGTTTATGTCCTTTTGTTTTGATAGAGAAGTTCTGAATCAGTACTTTGATGCAACCTGAAGGGGATCAATAGAATGTGTTGTTGAGCTACTCTGAAGAAACCTGAAAAGATACTGTTGAAATAAAAGGAAAAGACATTGATAACCTGATGTGACAATTTGAAAACCTGGATGTGACAAGCTGCTAACTGATTTTTGACAAAGGAGAAAAGGGTTCATATGTGTGAAACTGAACTGTGAGAAAGAAATATTTTTCTTCATTTTTGATTTTTCTGTTGCACTTTATCTAAGAATTGATTCTACTTTCTGATTCTTTATAGGTCATGTTCTGAATTAAATAACCGCGTTAAAACTATTAGATATTGTAGGTATTTGAGGGTTGGAGTGGCAATTATGCGTGGAATAATGTTCATAATAATGATTGTTGGGATGTCTGTTCATGAAATGAAGGAGGCTACTATTGCTTCTGTTCCTGAGACTTTTACACTAACGGCTTTAGATAGGTTTAAGTTAAATGAAAAATACTTGAATGACTATACTAATGCTCAAGGAGAGCTTTCTTCTAATGTGTTCTATCAGTTGTTGAGTGAGTATGTGGAGACGATGAATGTAAGGAATTGTCTTGTGTGTACTCAACTTCCTTCCTCTGTGGAAGAAGGTGTTATGTACCATATCCTGCTACTAACTTATGGCATACCTTGTAGTTTGCTTCTAACAAGATTCTATAACCAAGAGTATATTCAGTACTTTTATTCTAACCATGGCGTTGTGTTTTCCTTTGTTACTATTATTAGATATCTGAGTAAAGTAGCTAAAGAGCATGATATAGTAATAGTTAGAGGATTCTTTGAGCCAACACTAATATTTGGTACTGCTTATGCGCATAAAAATAATCTAACCTGCTTACTAACACCGTTAGAGAAGAGCTTTATAGAGCATACTGACGACAGGAGAAAGGCATTGAAGGAGAAGTTAAAGAAAGGCTTGGGGAAAAGGACTTATAAGAATGAACATGTTTACACTGCTATCAAAACGCAAGGGAAATTATCTTTAGATGCATTACATGTAGGGAAGCTTTGTATATATAGGCGAAATCATGCACTGACACTTTCTTTGTGGGAACGAGTGAATGTAGGCATGTGTTTTTGTTTCAGAGTAAATGGACTTTTATGCTGAATGGTCAGGACCCTGCGATTCCTGGAATCTACTATATTTGTGGACTTAATGATTGTTACTGTCTTCCTAGAGGATGGTTTGGGACATGCTATTTGGGGATAGTTCTCCCTAAAATTTATCAGATAGATGATTTAAAGAAATTCCTGAAAGTAACTGAATTACATCCTGAGTGACAGAGGAGGGAAACCTCTTCTGCAATTGTGGGAGACATTTTTAGTGCAGTAATTCCTTCTGTAGGAGTTATTTTGAATGCAATCAAGATACGAAAGTTGTCTACTATTGTGGATAACATGCTGACAAACTTTACACAGGCAATACTCCTGTTAAATACTGAATTAGCTGCGGATAGAGCTATGACAATTCAAAATAGGCTTGCTTTAGACATACTTTTAGCGAAAGATGGCGGAGTCTGTAAAATGATTAGTGCTAGGCATTGTTGCTCGTACATACCCGATAGTGATAAGGAGATGAGACTTACTTTTTAACTTAACTAATTCAATCAAGTATTTGAAGGAATTGAAGGAACCAGGGGTTTGAGAAACGTTTGGAAATGGATTTGCTTCTGTGGGTAATTGGTTTAGTCAAATTTGGAATGCGGTATTGTGGAAAACAGTACAGGGAATATTAATTGTAACTGTTTCTATATTAGGATTATTGGGGACATGCAAATTGTGAGAAAAGATAAAATTAAGGAAGACCAAGAATGATCAGAGGAGGGAAGAACAGCCTAGGAGAAGAATTTATAGAAACAATTTAAGGAGAAGTCAAGGAACAGCAGAAACACAACTGTAAAAATAATGATGAGGGAAGGTGTGATGATATATTTAGTCATCAGAGGAGGGACTGTTGAAGCAGATATGCTAATTAAGAAAATTATTAATGATCTATATGTTATTACTAATGAGAAAATGTGTAGAGAAAATAATCGTAGAAAATTAATGTGCATGTTTGAAAAATGTGCCCTCGGGCTATGATCACCATGTGTACTAAAACGACAGAAAATGTGCAAAATAATGAAAATATATGAGAAAAATGTAATAATATGTCTTAATGAGATGCATAACCTATGTTTTACATTAATTTATAGTGCTAAGTTAGCTGAACTAAAGGCCTAGTTCCACTGGGCCTCGCACTCTCGAAACATGAAGAAACCAGACTCCTTGCAAAGGACTGGAAACCGCTGTATGCAACCTTGACCTGTTCGAAGTTCAAGTTACTTAGCTAGAATTTTCTGCAATGTACTGGCAGACAGGAGATGATGAAGACTATTTGATACATTTATGTGTAGAGGAGGCTAAATGTACTTTCCCAGGACCTGAACAATAGAGGCACAGACTGGAGACCATATACAGCAATTTTGATACCTGAAGGGCCGGATGGTGAGGCCATCGCATGAAGAACCAATCCACTTCCTGTGACTTGGGACATATGAAAATTAGTAGATTTGGTAAACAAAAAGTATAGGTTAAAGTCATATCTGCTGACTGACTGACCAATTAGCAATTAGTGGGATGGACTGAGAGACCCTAATAAAAAGTCATGACAAGGGGTGAGAAATCAGAATTGAGGGAAGAAAATTGATGACGTCAGGAGACGCTGTCCGAGGTGCTGATATTGGGCTCACACTCTGTGAGCGTGATCTGTAGCTGACTAATTGAAGACTTGAAGACGAAGAGTGACTTGTTGCTGATCCATCCTGGATAGGTAGCTATGAAAATTTGACTGACGATTTTGTGCCTTTTCTTCTATGTACCAACTGTGCTGTTTTATAGAGATTCTCACTCAGGTAGAATTTTCCAAATTGATGTTTTCTCTAAATTGTTTTCTCGTGAAGACCCCCATGCTAATGCTAATCTTGGTTAGGTAGGCTGTTAGGAGTGACATCGACAGTGACAAATGACTGACGAACTTAATTGCTGAATTTCATTATTAATCCTGGTATTCATAGTTTATGGTATTGCATTGTTGCATATGGGTTCTTTAAGAAATAATGTCTTTCCATTAATGAATTAATAAAAGTTTGATTTGAATAAAGATTGAACTAACGAGTGATCTAGAACTGTAATCAATAGGGAAATAAAAGTTGCTAAACTCTTTCCTGCATAGTGGTTATTCTTGATTATTATGGTTTATAGTCTTTCTTCATAGAATGTTTCTTGAATATTGATGTTAGCTACCGTTTCAGTAGTCACTGCATGACTAGGATACTCCTTGCGATTCAAAAGGTTCATCGACCTATATGTGTCCCCTTGAAAGTTTACTTACTAAGGACCACTTACTAAGGTCCTTACTAAGTTTACTTACTAAGGACCAGGCGCACTAGCACTGGCAACAAGCGGGTTACTTTTTGGAAACCCTTCTTCATGAAAACTACAGAATCGCTAATTCAGTTGTAACCATGGATTCATAAAAAGAGATTAGCTGTTGGTATATAAACAAACCGTTCAGTTGACACATAGTTTGGCTTCTACTTCTGCAGTACTGACAGCAGTCCTCCTTTAATTCTGCTGCCAATTGGGTGGAGTGTGACACTCATTTTTACTGTACACGCAATTGGTGGAGTTAATGGACACATCCAACAGGAAGTGGAATTTCTTAATAGGATCCATGGCGTGTTTTCGGTGATGCGCACACCGTTCCTCATATATCGGGACATATGTTGTGCATTGGCAATACGCATATAATATTTCTTGCCTACAGAGTGTTTACGGTGATGCGCACAGCAACCATACTTTGGACACCACCTAGTGCACCTCCTACATGTGGTAATTATTATGGAACATTTTTCCTGGAACCCTTTGTGCATTATCTTCTACTGTGATGCACTCACCAAAAAGTAACATATTACAAGTGTGACATTCCACAGTACTTTAAGTGCTTCTCTTGCATGTATGTTTAACTTATTAACATGTTCAGCAATTACTTATTATTATATTTCAGCTGGAATTGTACCCCCACCATCTTTTTTTGCTGTATCTGGGGAACCACCTATGGATGGGAAAGGTGGTAGGACATGTTTTTAGTGCAGGTGATTGTATTAGAAGAAGAGACTTGCACTGCTGAATGGAAACTGGCTCTATTCAAACATTATCTAGGTAGTTGAGTTCTCAAAGAGTTTAAGAACGTGCCACCACTCTTTAATCCTGGTCAATTAGATCTTTTATCATTATGCCTCTAAACAAATGTGCATTAGGTATGGAAAAAAACTAGTATTGTCAGTGAAAGATTTAAGTTTTACTCAAGGAAGCAAGAAAGATGAACCCATAGAAGTGTATCTCTTGGCTCTCCGATCTTTTGCCTCTACTTGTAATGTTGAACAAATAACTTATGAACAAGTACTCAAGGACCACATTCTAAGGATTACAAACAATAAGAAAATTCAAAAAGGTTATGAACTAGCACCGACATGTCACTCAATGCAGATAATGATTTTGCAAAATCTATAGAGCACTCTGAAAAGTTTGTACAAGAAATCAGAGGTTGTTTAGACAATGGGATGCATGCGGTGAATGATGGGGCAATAAGATAAAAAAGTCCACAACGCAAAGAAGCAATTCAAATTGCTTTGTGTTATATGTGTGGAAGCTCTTGACATTTTGGCAATTCAAAGTTCTATCCAGCTGTTGAGAAAGTCCGTTCCAAAAGTAATAAGAAACAATGCCAAGAAAGCACATTTAGTGCAAGATGTTTCCAACAACACTAATGAGGATATTCCTGGTCAATTTTACAATTCATTTCTAAGTGTAGGTGAAGGAAACTCTCAGAAAGAATTTCCATCACATAACATTCACATTGATGGAGAAAAAGTAAATGTACTTGTTGATTTATGTGAATGGTATACTATTTTAGGACAATCTATAGCCAAAGGAAAATGGACAAAAAGAGAACTGTTACCACCCGATGTAGTTCCTTGTGCGTATACCGGTCATAACATTTAATTATTGGGGTATTTTTGGGCAAACTTAATGTTTGCAGGACATCACACTTATGGTAAAGTGTATGTAGCAAAGAGTAGACAATCTCTTTTAGGCTGGCCGCATCAGTAAGCTATAAGCATCAGACTTAATTCCAAAGCAAATCCTCCTGTATGACACAAATAATACAGAGTGTGCTGACAAGGAAAAATTAGATGATTTTATAAGCAGTCTTAAAACAACATTTTGTGATGTCTTCAGTGACAAACTGGGTGAATACCGTTAACTCAAGCATTGTATTAAGCTAGGTGACAAAGCTGCACCTACCAGACATAACATTAGGAATGTTCCATTATCCCACAGAGGGAAATTAAAGGAAATGTTGCGTGATTTATGCCAGGTTAAAGAACCTGTGGAATCTTCCCCGTGGGTATTCCCAGTAGTGATTTTGTTCAAACCCTGTAGTGAATTGAGACCATGTGTAAACTTACATATTATTAACAGTGTAATTTGGATGGATGCCAGTCCCTTACCTAATCTGCATAAAACAGTTACAACATTGCCAGGTGCACAGGTTTTTTTTCAACTTCAGACCCTTTCAGGTCTCTAACTTAAAAAGAATGCAAAATTTGAAGGAAGTTATGGCATAACCATAGAATTCACCAAATTGAAGCAGTTGATTGTTGATGCACCTTGTCTTGAACTCTTTGTGGTGCAGAAAGGATGTGTTGTATCAGTTGATGCAAGTGGATGTGGTTTAGGAAGTGTACATTTGCAAAGAGAACATGACAATGAATGGATTTTGTATCATGCCTCAAGAGCAATAAGGGAAGCAGAGAAACATTACTCGGTCATAAAAAGGGAACTGTTGGCATGTGTCTGGGGAGCTGCACATGTTAAACCATTTTTATGGGGAACTAGGTTTACAATTAAAACAGACCACAAGCCATTAGTACATATAATATCTCCAGGAGGAGGTAGAACTATGACAGCAAGGCAAGCTAGACTAGCATCAAGGTTACAAGCTTTTCAGTACCCAATAGGGTATGTTCCAGGCAAAAATAATACACATGCTAATTGAATGTCCATGTAACAACTATATGATGAGAATCTGATTGATGGTAATAAAGATGAATGTGAAGTGGAATTTTCATCATTTAACATTAGTCTGATTCGATTGGAGCATCCTGCGACTAAGGAAGACACGTGGTGTGCAGAAATGCAGAAGGATATAGAAATAGAGTAATGGAATCTATTAATAAAGGATGGACCAAGGAACGGGTGGTTCCTAGAAAATTGCTATGAATTTTCAAAGTACGAGAAGTATTAGCAATTGAAAATGGAGTCCTGATTAGGATTGACAAGTTTACTCTACTTTTTTGCTCAGAAAAATGATTGTTGAAGAACACTTAGGGGATTCCTCCACTAGACAGTGAGTTAGGGAGACATTTTGGTGGCCAGGTGTAAACAATATGGTGGTGTACCAAGTAAGAACATGTCATGCATGCGCATCCAGTGACAAATATGCCAAAGCACTCAAACCTGAGCCCCATCCTGTAGAGTATCCAGATGATCCTTGGAAGAAACTTTGTGTGAATATAATTGGTCCTTTTGCTATATTACCAAGACAAGAAACTTTTGGGGTAGTTATTGTGGACTACTTTTTCAAGAGGCCAGAAATCAAAATGATGAAGGAAGTTACTTCCAAAAGTGTGGCGGAATTTTTGGATGCAGTATTTTGCAAGGAGGATATTCCTTAAGACATTGTTACTGATAATGGGCCTCAATTTATAAATAATTGAACTGAAAAATATCAAGAAAGATGAGGGGTTATGCACATGAAAATATCTATCTTCCATCCTAAGTCGAGCAGTCGAGTAAAGAGATTTAACAGAGTAATAAGTCTATTCAACTATCTGTAAAGAGTGGGTTGGATTGAAGGAAGGGGTTGCAATCCATGCTACTAGCTTATAGAATGACTCCCAATAATGTGACTTCCAATAGTAATTTTGAGTTCCTGAGGGGGCATAAGCCAAGTGTATGCTTAGTTCCATGGTAGTTAAGAGGACAAATAAACAAATGTGAAATAGCTAACATGGATTTTAGGAAGATTAAGAAGACAGTGGAGCTATACAAACAGAAGATGAAAAACATTTTAGAGGACAGGAGAGGTAGTCACAGTAACCATTAAGGTTGGAAATTTAGTTTGAAGAAAGGAAGAAATGTGGGCAAGTGTCTCTCATGTTGGTCAGACCCTACTCAGGTGCTTGAAATTTTGAGAAATGCTGTACGTGTGGAAGGAGGAAATGTTTGGAACCTGAATTGAGTTTCAATGTATAAAGGGGAAATATATGGTGATGCTTCCATGGATAGAATGAGCAATGTATTTTTGGATGTAGGTGATGTGTGTGGAGTGCAAGCAAGGTTGTTGTGGAAAATTGGGCATGAAATGAAGTATGTTTTTCAACACTTGTTGTTGTGACTAATGACACCTACATAATGTCAAATAAGGAAGAGAGATGTAGGGCGTGCCATTCCTATTAACTACATTTTGACATAATGGATTATTATATGCATCTAGTTGTTATTCTGTTCTGCTGAAAATAATCTTTGTCTATTGAAGGGGAGATGTGTTGTGTCAGAAGCTGTGCACAAGCGAATGCTGCGCTAGTGTCTCTTTCGTCCTTTTCACGTATTGATATTTAAATTGTGTGGATTCAGTGGGAGATCAGAACACCAGATGTTGCATGCTTGCGCACTAGTCCAATCACACATTTGTATGTACACATTGATTTATAAATTAACAAGGAGCGGGGAAAGAATGTCGGGAGGGATATAAGCGGGTCGCGAACGCACATTGGGATTCATATGACGATCTTACTTGTGAAGGATAAATCGTTAGAATTGAATAAATAGCTCCTTTGAATTCATCATCTCGGTAAGTATTTGTGAAGTTGCTGCTGTATGCTACTGTATTTCTTTACACACATCATATATTATTGGTTTTCTATGGATTCCTCCTAATAATTGATCAGCCCCAACTCCTCCTTACTCTTTCCTTCAGCAGACTTGATTGAAAACAACATCCAGTCTCTAGAGCATTTTGTCTGGGTGCTACTAAAACAAGGTATTCAGGGTCATCTATAAAAAGGAGACGCTTTTCTTTAATTGTAGCCCCAAGGCTACAATTGTTCCTGTACGCAGATATTCTAATAAAACTTCATCAAGGACATTAGTGTGAATCGTTTCTTTTTCAACCTTGTTAGTATTTTACTTTCAGTTGGCTGGATATAGTAGAAGGATCCCCTCCTCTATTTAGAGTTGATGGCCTTTTCAAACGTTCCTCAATATCTTCCTCTGCATAACTTTAAGGTCTTAGGCTGTGACCTATGTTTATGAAATGCTTGGGTATGAGATCTTGCATCCTGTATGTGCTCAGAAGGCCTTTTTTAACTAATTAATTCACAGGCATCAAAAGTAGCATAAGCTATAGCGTAAATTATTTTTCAAACAACTCTTGTGTGCTAGTGCACACACAATGAATCTGAACAAAGAATGGGATGTGATCCTGTTAAGGCACTATAGGGAAGGATCAATGAAAAGTTTGGAAATTCAAGATCTCTCCCCCATTAACCATTGGTGTATCATCAGTTTGATAAAACACAAAGATGCAATTCAGTGTGCAAACCTTACTCTATAATCATTCCAGCAATTGATTTCTGTTAGAGCACTGCAAATCAACATATATTCCTACTGACACAAATGTACAGATATTAGATATACAAAAAATCGACAAAGACAAACAAATGAGTAACCAAAACTATAAATGCATACAGATATGTAAAACGACCAGAGAATAAAGTTGAAAAGCTTAAATACAAAACCATGGGGCCAGATGTATGAAAACAATTTGCACTCGCAAACGTTGCGAATCGCAAAATTCGGCCGTTTGCGAGTGCAAAAAAGTGGTCTGCGATGCATGAAAGGCATTCGCAGACCACAAATAAGAAATCTCTAAAATTGCGATTACTTGCGTTGCGACATGGTTTTGTGAGTCGCAATTTGCGATTTGCCAAATCCACATCGCAATGCGATGCTGCAAAAAAACGCAAAGTGCGATTTTTCAACACAATGGCATTTTGCACATGCAAAATACCATGGAATGAAACCAGGTGGTAACCTGGTGCAAAATTTTAAAATGCATTTAAAATGCATTTTTAAATTGAACATGTAAAGCACACATGCCCTTTTGGCATGTGTGCACCTTACATGTCCCCCAAAACATTTTTGGGGTGCATCAGAGGGGGCCTTAGGCCCCCAGCACCCTGGGCATTTGCATTTCCAAAATTGCGATTTCTGGGTCAGAAATCGCAATTTTGGAAATGCAAAAGATTTGCAGCTATGGGCCACCAGGCCCATAGCTGCGAATGGGGCCGGTATCGCAATTTACCATTCGGTAATAGCATTTACGATTTTTAAGAAATCGCTATTACCGATTCACAAATGTGATACATGGCACTTTGCGAGTCGGAAATAGCGATTTCTTAAAAATCGCTATTTCTGACTCGCAAAGGGCAGTGATGATACATCTGGCCCCATGAATCAAACATTCACAGAATTGCGGTGTACAATCAGTCTGTAATAGTTTTTTGTAGTCCTTAGACAATCTGTCTTCTATCAATTAATGAAGTACCAGAGAAAAGTGTGCTACTGTCCAATGCGCTCCAAAGATTGTGATTCGATTGCCCAGTTAATTAGGCAATGGGGAATGTTCTACGGTACTGTTCCACTCACCTACTCTCGATGAATATCATCGACGTATTTCGTCCTCCAGTGGCACCTACTTTACAGGTGATGTTAGCACTCTGTGCATAAAACAAATTGTATAGCCATTATTACAGATATAAGTAGATTACATTTCCTAACATGAAACAAATGATGGCCACGGTTGAACAGTAATGTTGTACATATAATAGACAACCAAAATAAATTAAAGTTAAGCCAAAAATTAGGAGTTAATTAAGATGTCACATTTCCAATATAATTTTAGATAGGTTGATTAGTGAACTTGCATATCTGAAATGTATAGCAAAACATCAACTTAACTGTATTGTTCTACTCAAAATTATGTGCTAGGTGCAAGACACAAAAAATTAACAAATAAACACTGAAAACATTGAAACCTCACACACAACAAAACAGTGCATTTCTAACCGCTCAACATTCTATTGACAGTCAGGTATGGCTAAAAGTATCCACAGTGCGAAACCTTATCAGAAATAGGGCAGAGGAACTTTGAGGGTGTTTTAAATACACTGCCACTTTGATATCTACTCCCAGCCAGTACGAATGACAAAATAATTAACTGATTGTCTAGTACAGAACATCTCACTGTCACTCTGCTTTCACTAAAAGTGCAACACTGCTTTCAGCATGTTTGTCTGTTCCCCGAGGGGAGAAATAAATACTTTTTTGGCCAGAACCTGATATCTACCGATTATCCACCGTCCCCGGAGTGCCTGTCAAACAGTTTGAAGACCTCTGGTATATATTGAGGGCTTGGAAAACTGCTATATCCGAAGCCTGCTTGGAAGGTGCAATTCCCTTGCCTGGATGGTGTCCACAATAACACATCACCTACCTCCTGGGTTTTCTACCAAGGAAGACACAATGCCAGTGATGCTGTGGTGCTGAGAAACTGTGACTGGGTTGTTCTTACCTAAAGAACTGTACAGGGCTGGGATCACTCTTAACAGTGGGTGGGCGCGACAATCTATACCTCCTGATCACTGCTGCTTTGGATGCTGAGGTTGTACTTGGGCCCACGGAAGATCCCCAAGCAGCACGATCCGAGTATAGACCTTTCACAGCCTCTTGCCCCCCATTTGTTAAACAGGGGTATACACATGCACTCCAAAGGTAGACAGTGGTAATGTCAGCTGGGCTGGAGCAGAGTCAGCACACATCTGCTCAGTGGGCCATGTGAGAAGACATGCCACACGGTGTGTAATTGATCTTGCCTAGTGCTGTAACACATAAGCCAAGCCTCACAAAAAAAAAAAAAAAAGACAGAAAGGCACTGTTCCACGGATGAGAGCTCATCATTTTTGGGATTGACCTAACTGCAAACTCTTGAGAAAGTTCTACAGGATTCAAGGGAGAGACATGCAAACATTAACCAAATAATTCCCCCAGGAGGGTAACTGTCCTACCTTTCACTCAGCAATCATTCAATACTTGTCCTACCGCACCAACCTAAGCTGTCTCCAGGTCCACAGCGACTATTACTGTAGCCTTTGGGAATAGGGTGCTAGGTTGACAGGTGCCCTGGGTGAAGACTGTATTATTTTCAAGGCTCCTGGGTTTCAGTTTTTACCTATTTTTTCGATATCTACATACACATCTAAACACATGTGTTTCCTGTCTGCATTTATTTTTAAAAGTGGAGAAATGCAGATAATTGGCTTCCTTTTAAGAGAATCACCATGTTTGTAGTTTTTTTATTAATTTCAAGCTAACAGCTGAGTAGATAGATAGCATAGAGAGTTATGAAAGAGGATGGGATATCCTTAAATAACCGCTTATGTTTGCAAGTATAATGCTAATATTTACCTGTGGATGTATTGTTTTGCTATATTTGGCTCCTTAATTTTCTAAAATTCGAAGTTATCAAAGTATGAGTGCAAGTTTCTTAGTTTAATATATGTGGGAATGAACAGTTTTATGTATCATTCATTCAATAAAGGCAACATAAATATGGATAAAGGCTGACATCGATAGGATGGACAAATTAAAAATATGGATACATACAGATGGAAATGTTTAAAAAAATATAAAACTGGCAGCCCTAATTATTTTTGAGTAATTCATTTTGGGATCAGGGTTTTATTTGTGTTCTGTGGTAATTTTAATGTTCTGGGGTGGAAATTTAATTTGTGGGGGTGTGGATAGTCAATTGGATTTTTTATGTTTTAATCAATCAGTATGTTAACGTTTAGGATGAAAACGCAAGGGTGATAGAGACCCTGAGTGGAGAGTGCTTGTTTTGAGCATTTAATTTTGGGGTAAGGATTTTTGTATGTGTTCCAGGATAATTCAATTTTAAGATTCATGCTTTTTGTAATGATACAGTGTTTTTATTTGCCAAATTTTAGGTTTTTATGTTTTTTAAACATTATCTTGTAAATGGATATTTTTGTTATTTAGTATGTGAGAAAATGTCCTTTTTTCTTTTCACCTGTGAAATTTTTCAATGCTTTTGCAGCTGCTGTGCCTTTTTCCACGTACGGTGGAGCATAGAGGTTGAGGAAGGACAGATGCTGCAGCGTCAGACAAATAGGAAACTTACTTTAATTTTTAACTTATCATTCCTTTGAAAGGGTTTTGGTGTGTTTTAAAAGTCAAGAGGTGTAGTGTGTGTATGTATATATATATACATATATATATATATATATATATATTATTTCATCAACAGATGGACTGATAGCCATCTGACGGCTGCACCGATCCCGTCACGTATCTCCCAAGTGTCGAAGTCAATTGAGTCCAAAGCGCTCGTATTTAGTTGATAAATTTATTTATTTAGCTTATATAGGTAATTCAGAGTCCCGAATGAGATGTCTGTCAACGCGTTTCGGCAAAACGCCTTCTACTGGACAGTTTGGCTAATCAGCCGGCATCATTTACATATAGCTATTACGTCCTACATTTATTTCTATAACACTGTGATGTACTACAAACGCGGCGGCCATTTTGAAGTGTGTAATTATAATTATTATAGATACAACAATTAATAGAGGAATAAACCTACATTGATGCCAATATTTACAGATAACATCAAAGTTAAAATTGGACAGTCATAAGGAATAAATATTGAATAATAGATATATTAGGAAAAAGGACAATTGCTTCCAATAATTCATAATGTTTGATCATATAAAAACATTAATTAAATAACAAGTACAATAATAGTATAAATATAAACGAAGAAACGGTAATATCAATTTTTTCAATTTTACAATGTTTAAATTATCATTCGTTATATATACTATATAATTAGTATCTTGTATTAAAATCATGTTTAGGTAGTAACAATAGTTATGTTTTAATACCATAGTTTTTATCGGATGCCCGTATAATCAAATCTAGTTCCTCACTGTCCTTATCTGTATACTAGGTAATTCCATACACATACATATAAATATGTTGTATTAAAATGAGGCCTTGGCGTAAAGTGCAATGTGCTGAAAAACTAAACTAATAATAAAGTGCAAAAGAGCATATAAAGTGCATAGAAGTGTTACAAAAACTCCAATTAAAAACAGTCAGATCTATTGATCTTTTGGTCCATGTTATAATCTAGATGTACATATATACCTCTATATATGATATTTGATATTCTTCAGTCGCCAAGTTATAGAGGAATAAAATGGAATCAAACATCATCATCAATGGTACAGTACAAATCTGTATACGAACTAATTCCATCTATGTTTCATCAGTTTGTGATATGAATTCAAACTAGGGAAAGTTATTAAGTCATGTCTATATTACAGATTACATCATGGCACGATCATTTAAGTAGATAAGATCTTATCACCCATCTTCCTAAAAAGGAAATATAAATAATATACTACCAAATTAGCACTACTATTTTTAGGAATTGAAACACTGGGGGAGTCTCCATCTAAAAAGCAATGAACAGTGTGTTTTCATCTAAGATGGACATAGAGCTCAGCATCAAGATTGTGCCCCAATGGGGACTCAGATCCCAATAATAAAATCATCTTGGATTCCATTTGTCTGAGCTCGAGTGTTCTATTGCCACCTCTGGAGTTGTTTTTAATGTGTTTGATGCCATAGAAAGCTAAAGTGCCACATTCTCCTTTGTGTACTTCCCAAAAATGTTTAGCCAGAGGATAGGTCTTATCCTGATTTTTAATGGCTCTAAAATGCTGTAAGAACCTAACTTTTAATTTATGAATGGTACTTCCAATGTATTTTTTCTGGCATCCACATTCGATGACATAAATCACAAATTCAGTGTCACATGTAATCCGATCTTTGATCTCGCACTGTCGACCATCAAAAGTTTGGTATTTGTATGTGTTTTTAGCATACTTGCAGGCCTTGCAGTGGCCACATTTCCAAAATCCCAAACTTTTTTGGCTCAACCAAGATGTATTGGTTTTTACTGAAAAATAACTTCTAGTTAGATAGTCTCCCAAAGAACGTGCTTTACGAAATGTTATGGACGGATGGGTTTCTATGTGATCATTAATAATGGGATCTTTCTGTAAAACATGCCAATTTTTTTGGAGTATAGTTCTGAGTGACTCATGTTGTTGATTGTACTGGAGAAATATTCTAGGTGCTGAATGTTGGAAATCATTACTAGTTACTGTGTTATTAAAAAGTAACTCATCTCTGCTTTTATTCCGTACTCTGTGTAAAGCATCATTTAAGATTTTTGGAGGATAGCCTCTACTTAAAAACCTGTTCACCATAGCCTTAGATTCCAACTCATATTGGTTTTCATCAGAGCATATTCTGCGGGCCCGCAGTAGCTGGCTATATGGAATGCTCCATTTCAGTGAGTGGGGATGTCCACTATTGGCATGTAATATAGAATTACAAGCCGTGGGCTTTCGATATATGGATGTCTTTAAATGATTGTTTTCTACTTGTAGTAGGACATCCAAAAAAGAGATGGTATCTCTATTGTAGATGGCATCTAGATAAATGTTGAATTGATTATTATTTAGTACATTTATGTATTCCAACAGCAGTTGTTCTGTGCCATCCCAGATAATGAACAGATCGTCGATATATCGCACCCACAATATCACTCTATCCATATAGATGTTATTGCTTTCTGACCATGCCACCTCCTTCTCCCACCAGCCCATATATAGATTGGCATAGGTGGGAGCAAAGGATGCTCCCATAGCTGTCCCTTGTTTTTGTAAGAAACTTTCATTATCAAAGAGGAACAGGTTATGTGTCAGGCAGAATTGTAGCATCGATAGGAGCATATTGGTATGTTCCAAAAATTCAATGGATCGTGTTTGTAAAAAATACCTACATGCCTGTAATCCATATTGATGTTTAATGGATGTATATAGTGATGCTACATCCATGGTGACCAATAAATAGTCTTTATGCCATGGGATGTCATGTATCTTGGCCAGAAAATCATTGGTGTCACGCAAGTATGAAGGTAATTCTGTGACAAAGGTGCATAAAAACAGGTCCAAATATCGTGAGGTATTCTCAAGTAGTGATTGATTCATACTAACTATTGGTCTACCTGGAGGATGGGTTTTGTTCTTATGAATTTTAGGTAGGAAGTAAATACAAGGAATTTTAGGATGATCAATTTTCAAATACATAAACTCATCATAATCCATCAATTGCTTTGTATACCATTCATTTAACATATCATGATATGTCCCTTGGTATTGAGATAGGGGGCTAATCTTCAACTTCTCATAATGCTCTCTATTCATCAATTGCCGATATGCTTCCTTAGTGTAATCAGTTGTGTCCATGACAACAATGTTGCCACCCTTATCTGAGGGCTTGATGATGATAGAAGAGTTCGACCTCAGTGTGTTTAGATCATGCCAATCTTGTTGCGTAAAATTAGGTCTCGTCTTTCTCGATATCTTTAAAGTGCTCTTATTGCGAAATTTGTCAATGTCGTTGATCACTAGCTCATGAAATATATCTATCATGTTACCACTGGGTAGTGGAGGATTAAATCTACTCAACAATTTTAGATTACTTTTTTCATAGAGGTTAGTTGTAAATCCCATCTGATTAAGCATATCAGTGCTCTTGTTTATATCATCATGTATAGAACATCTAGCTTCATCGCTGTCACGATCCAACTCATTGATGGCTATCAATTCTGAGCTTTCAGAAATGTTGAATCCAGAGAGTCCAGCCCTCTGGTTGATGTTGTCTGTCATTCGATTTATATCTTTATTTGAAAAGTGTTTGATGAGACGTAGTTTACGAACAAATTTGTACAGTTCAATACGGGTATTAACATAATCCCATTGTACATTGGGGCAGAAGCTTAATCCTAAATCAAGCATGTGAAGCTGATTGTCTGTCAAGGTGCTGTGGGAAATATTTACCACCGTACTCAAGTCATTCAATTTTTTGACTGATCCAGGATTAGGTTCTAATTTGATAGTTGATTGCTTCTTCTTCTTGCCCCTCCTCGTCTTCCGCTTCCTCGGCCACGTCTGCGATTTTGCCCAGGAGGTGGCGTGATCATTTGCATAAGGCGCATTTCCCCCTGAAAATCCAGCTTATTGCGCGGTATTTCATCAGCAGAAGACTCTACTTCTGAACTGTCATCTGCAGATGTCTGCTGTACAGCACATTCAGCCCCGATCTGGGACATATCTTTGGTTCTTACAGTGTCATATTTTCGAGCAAATGTGTAGATTCTTCCATGTTCGTAATCTATCTTGTCTCTGTTGAATTTATGTGCTTTACGTGATTTGATTTCATCTTCCTTGTGTTTAATCCGTTCTTCCATTTTTGCTAATTGAATAGAAATTTCTTGTTGGTTAGGCATCTTTTCTAATTCTTTTGTGAGTTGTTCAATTTTAGTGATTTGTTCCTCCATGCGTCTCTTGGCTTGAGTTATTAAGGTTCCCATAAGTTTAGTTGAGCAATCTGTTGTTTGCATTCACCATTCCTCTAGTAAATCAGAGTCCATGTCTCCTAAGGTGGGTAGAATTAGAATACGTAGACCTCTAGGAATTCTACCACTCTCAATGTATTTAGTTAATGAGGTCATTTCCCACCATTTTTTGAGTTCCGAATGTTAACGTTTAGGATGAAAACGCAAGGGTGATAGAGACCCTGAGTGGAGAGTGCTTGTTTTGAGCATTTAATTTTGGGGTAAGGATTTTTGTATGTGTTCCAGGATAATTCAATTTTAAGATTCATGCTTTTTGTAATGATACAGTGTTTTTATTTGCCAAATTTTAGGTTTTTATGTTTTTTAAACATTATCTTGTAAATGGATATTTTTGTTATTTAGTATGTGAGAAAATGTCCTTTTTTCTTTTCACCTGTGAAATTTTTCAATGCTTTTGCAGCTGCTGTGCCTTTTTCCACGTACGGTGGAGCATAGAGGTTGAGGAAGGACAGATGCTGCAGCGTCAGACAAATAGGAAACTTACTTTAATTTTTAACTTATCATTCCTTTGAAAGGGTTTTGGTGTGTTTTAAAAGTCAAGAGGTGTAGTGTGTGTATGTATATATATATACATATATATATATATATATATATATATATATATATATATTACCTTGTGGGGTTCGCCACTAGGTAGTTATATTTAGGACCCTATTTTATTTTTGGGGGTGGTTGGGGGGCCACATGGCCCCCTTCCCAGGGCTGATCTCGGACTGCGGACTGCATCTCCCGAGGTCTGGCCATGTGACCTGGATGCTCCCCAGGGCACCCAGCCACAATGTTGGGTCCCCACCTCCTGCAGGATCCAGCATTTCTGTCACAGAGAGGAGAGCTGATAATGCAGCTCCCTCTCTGTGAAAACAATTATTTCCTTTATCTCCCTGCCTGCATCTCTCTGCTCGCAGCGAGGGAGAGCTGTTTGACAGATCTACCTTGCTGCAAGCAGAGTGTTTGCTGTGACTTGGATACAGTTTTCAAAGCTGCAGCCAAGCCACAGCAAACAGCTATGGCCCAGGGTAGGCCCCCCAGGACATAGCAGGAGCAGTCTCTGAGGGGCTTTCCCCAGGGCCATCAGTGGCTCAATGAGCAGGGCCATGCAGGCCTCTTCCAACTCGCATAGCCCCACAGAAGTGGTGGTCTCTGGGGCTTTAGGGGGTCCAAAACAGACCCCCTTCATTCTTTTTTTTATAGCCCTGGAAAGGTGGTGGTCCCCAGGCTGCGGGGGGAGGCATGCAGCACCTATCATAATAGTTGAGTGAAGCACCAGGGAGGTGGTGGTCTCCGGGGTAGCGGCTCACTGCTCCCCACTCATATTAGTTGTAAGCTCCAGGGAGGTGGCAGTCCCTGGGGCAGTGGAGGGGCCTTAAAAATATAAATGCCATAGGACTTGGCCCACCCGGGGGCTTCTCAAGAACAAAGTGCAGGAGTCAGTGCTTTTTTATTTTATTTGGTCAGATTCACAGCTCTGCTGTGGATCACAGCATAAAGAAAAAAAATGTTTTTAGCCCTGGGGTTCCCTTGGGGACACAAACACCAGAGCTAAAGGGTCAGGGTGTCTGTACCCTGGTCCTTTTTGTTTTTGCATTCTTTTTTTATAGGGACTCAGCTGAAGTCGAGTCCCAACATGACAGACAACACTTCCTTGTTGAAGTGTTGGCAGCCAATCAGATCTCAGTAGGAGATCGGGAAGGGTCGCAAATCATGTGTGTCCCTTTATTGACAAATTTGGATTTCCTTTAATTTCTCTAAAACGACTGAATGGATTTACACCAAAAAAGAAAAAGGTCGCTTTCTAGACCAAGAGCTACCTTTCTGCCAAATTTGGTATAATTCCGTTCAGTGGGTGCTATCGGTGTTAAAAATCCAAATGGAAAAATGAATAGGAAAAACGTGTTTGGGAACCCCCTTTTTCTCAGCCCTCACTTGACAGATCACCCCAAAACTTTCCAGACAGCAGCTGACGTGAGTGTTGTATTTTCTTGGAAAACTTTGTGAAGCTTATATATATATACCCTATAGCCTACTGGCAAAATCCAATAGCTAGTTATATTGAGGACCAACTTTCCCCAGCCAAAGCTTTTTTTGTTTTGCTAATATCTTTGGTACAGTTTAACATGTCTTCATGATTTTGTTTTTTATAAGTGCTCTACTTTGCCTAGTTCTGCCAGTAGAGTTTCAGGGTGATCCATGAAGCGGGGGCCAAGAAAAAGGGGGTGGCCCAAGATGTTTTTTCTCCATGCCATGTCTATAGGGATTTTGGATTTTTTGGAAATGACTACAGCCCATACCGCTGAGCAGATGTACACCAAAGTTGTCAGAAAGGTAGATCTTGGTCTACAAAAGCACCTTTTTGTAATTTTGTGCAAATCTGTTTCGTAGTTTAGGGGTTAACAAAGAAATAAAAATGAAGATATCTAGAGACGCTGATCCTTTATGGAGCCACTCTTTGGAATCCACGGATCCCGGGGAAAAGCAAGGCTCTGATTGGCTGGTCGCAGACTGATAGGCACGTTGTGGCAGCCATTCTCTTTCTTGATTGAGCCGGGGGAGGCAAACAAAAGGGAAAAAACACATAAGACGCATGGAGTGGTCCCTCGGGAACCCCTCATAGGCAATAATTTGCCCTTTTTTTTACCGTGCTGTGTATCCACCATGGGGCTCAGTGCAGCCCTCCCCCCCCCCCCCAGTTTAAATCTGCGATGGATACACAGATCCAAAGCGGACATAAAAAAGACACCCATTCACACACAAAATCCCTGCCGGCTATGGTCAAAGGCTGTGCGCAAAGTGGAGTTAGGTGCATGCAGAGGTGATGGCAGTAGGGCCAGGCCACAGGCCAGGCCCTGTGGCCATTCCCCACCAAACCCAGCCTTTGTCCATGCATAGGGGTGGTTGTGTTATACATTAGTTTACGATAAAAAAACTAGAAATTCACTGAGAAATCCACTTGGCCTCAGAGTGTCCAACAAACCAAATGCACACTAAGGACTGATTGATTCAAATAAGTGTTTATTCCAAAAGTGACAGCTTAGTGATGTGTTTTGGCCCACCGGACTTGATCACGCTAGGGCACTCCAAGGGCAAGAGCAGGATGTGACTGACCAGGTTCCACGTGCAGTGGTGTAACGTGTATCTCAGTGGAGAAATATATATATATATATATATATATATATATATATATATATATATATATATATATATATATATATATATATATATATATATATATATATATACATATGTCACCAGTAAGCAGTTATGGTTAGGACCTAATTTGAATAGGAAAAGGTTTTTTTGTTTTTTCAATAACTTTGGCACCCTTTGACAAGTCTTCACACAACTATCAAAATTAGTGTGCCAGTCACTTCAGCTGATGTCTGTAAAGTTTCAAGGTAATCCGTCAAGTGGGGTTTGAGAAAAAAGACAGTTTTCATAGGGATTTTAGACACGACTACAGCCAGAACCGCTGAATAGAATTGCATCAAATGTTTTAGAAAGCTAGATCTTGGTACAGAAAGAGTGATTTTTGCAATATGGTGTAAATCTGTTCATTAGTTTTAGAGGTATTAAAGTAAAAACATTTATGTATATCTAGAGATGTGGATTCACAACAGATCCAAATGTCAATAATAATGCTGTGATTGATTGCCATAACCTGAAAGGAAAGTTGCGACAACCATTTTGTTCATCAGGACTTGGGGGCAGATGTATCAAAGGGTTTTACCCATTTTGTGTCTATGGGAAAATGTGTTCGTACATATGGCCCTTGGTTCCTTGTGGAGAAACTGAAATGTAAAAGTGAAAGAAGGGGTCAGGGTAGGGGTACCCAAACACCATGGGACTGATGGGGATGTGAGGGATATGGGGTTTGAGGGACCCCTCATGGACAAGAAATAGTCCCCAAACTTTATTTTTTAAGCATTTGGGGATCAGTGTTAACTGCCAAGATCCTCATGATTCCAGTGGATTTGGGTGGATCCGAGTATCCAGAACTCAATTGAAAAAACACATACACCCACTCAGACTCACACACCGATTCACACAACCCTACACACCCACACAATTACTCACACACCCACTCACACATACATATAGACATTCACACACCCATAGACACCCCCACAAAACACCTCACTCACCCACTCAGAGACCCACACAGCATTCTCACACACCCACAAAACCACTCATGCACCCACTCACAGACCGACAAAACCACTCACACACTCACCCACAGACCCACAAAACCACTCACACACTCACTCACAGACCCACACAGTAACTTGTGCCCTAAGGTAACTATAACTCGCACCCTCACCATGCACCTCTAATTACCCCACATCTTACATCACTAATGACATATATGACATTATTGATAATTTCACTGCAACATTTGCAGTGAAATTATTGATGAGAAAACTGTGCATGGCTGGGGCACACCAGTCATAGTTACCTTAGACTGCAAGTTAAAGTTACTTGATATAACTATAACTGCTGAATTCCTATGGTTTTGTGTGTGTGAAATCTGAACCTAACTATAACGTCCCTGATACCTATTTTTCAGTGAATTATTTTATGTATCTATGTATCTATGTATCTATCTATCTATCTATCTATCTATCTATCTATCTATCTATCTATCTATCTATCTATCTATCTATCTATCTATCTATCTATCTATCTATCTCTCTATCCATCCATACATACATATATATATATATATATATATATATATATATATATATATATATATATATATATATATATATATATATATATATATATATATCACCCAGTGGCGGTTGTCTCAGGGTAGTTATATTTGAGTCTGCTTTTCCACAGGCAGAGCCCCTCATTACGGCCGCCAGGGCCACGTGGTGGTCGGACCACCGCCAGTGTGGCAGTCCGACATGTACAATGACGGTCAGACCGCCAGCACTGCCACTTCTCCTCCACTGGAGGGGCTGGAGGTCCTAAACCGAGCAGCGCAGCCCTGGGGATTCCGACCCCCTCTCCGCCAGCCATGTGAAGGCTGGCAAAGACATGGTGCAGGTGGCCCCATGGGGGCCCCTGCTCTGCACATGAACTTGGCATGGGCAGTGCAGGGCCCGCATGGCCAGCCCCGTCACGTGTTTCACTGTCTGCTTTGCCGACAGTGAAAGGCGCAACGGGTGCAGGTGCACCCTACGCACCGCAACATTGCCACCGGCTCAATTATGAGCCAGTGTCAATGTTGTCAATGTTGTGGGTTGTTTCCCGCTGGGAAGAGTGAGTAGAAACTCTGTTTCTGCCAGCTGACCCAGCGGGAAACTCGTAGTAGGGGCCGCGGGAAGGGGAGTGTACTGGCGATACCCTGACCGCAGGCCTTCAGTGGATGGCCTTTTCCATCCGCAGAAGTCCTAATTAGGGCCAGAGAGTTTTTGGTGTTCTAATACCTTTGGCGCTGTTCAACAAACTTCACTAAACTTTCCAAAAAATGTTCATCCACCTCAGTTCCTTCCTGTAAAGTTCCGGGGGATCCCTCAAGGAGGGCTGAAAAAAAGGTGTTTCCCCAAAATAGAAAATCCCATATTTTCCATAGACTTTTTTGGAATGCAATATAGCAAAATCTACTAAACCTAAATGCACAAAAGTTGGCAAGAAGCTAGATCTTGGCCCAGATAGATTGCTTGTGTGCTTTATTCAATAGGTCTGGATTTTCAGCTCCAAAAGTATTTGTATATCTGTACGAGTGGGCTGGAAGGACTGTCGAGAGAGTCCCTCAAACCCAATCTTAAATAATAGAGCCTTCTGATTAGCCCAGGAGGCTTTTTACTCCCTTGGGCCATCTTGCTCCCTCAGAAGCAAGGCTCTGATTGACTTTCTGCAACATGAGGAAAAATCTTGCAGGCAGCCATTAAAAGACTCTGAGACTTTGGCCCTGATTTATATATTGGCAAAGAGGGTACTCTGTTGCAACGGTAACAGAGTTCTCCCCACCAATGCAGTTGTCCTCTTCACGGCAGAGACCACTACTTTGCTGACTTAATTAACTCCCTTCAACAACCCTGAGGAGTAATGGCCATCTAAGAAATCTGAATGGGCAGACATGTAATCATTTTTTTACTCTTTCTTACCACCAAGAAAAACCTGGTGGTGAGAAACAGTAAAATCATTATAATGCTCCCTGCCATGGGAGAGGTCTACCTTAGTAAAGGTTGCATTATGTTTTTTTTTTCATTTTCAAAAAGTAAATCCTGTTACAGGATTTTCTCTTTGAAAAGAAAAATGATATACTTTGTGCTACACGGTTCCATCCTGCCGATGCAGCCCCGTAGAAGAGCGTAAAATACATTGACAGGAACCACTATCATGCGGTTCCTGGCAGTACGTTTGCAAATGACTGCCTGCCAGGCTGTCATTTAAGAATTTAGTGGGCAGTCCTTCCACCAGTGCAATGGAGTAATTTACTCCATTCCCTGGTGGATCCATGGGCCACCCGCTAGGGTTTAAGTCAAGTCCTTAATCTCCCGTCCTGCATCTAACTCAAAACAAAAGTATAAGGGGAAAGAAAAGGAGGCCCTCAATCCCCATGGGGCCAAATATATATATTTTTCTAAAAAGTTGAGCTGCAGTGGGACTCCTGTGGAATTGCAACTTTTGTTAAATAATTAAGCGTTCCCTGGTGTTTTCATTTATTAATTAAGGGAGAGTGGCATGCAGCCGCACCTCTCTAAGCCTTAATCGGCCAACATTCTTGATAATAGGGAGGTGGGCCCTGTCCCTTAGCCTAAATGTGTTCCAAGGGATCCCTTCCCTTGCGACCAAGCCCTTTCGTTAGGGGAGAAGGCCCCCCTCCCTGATCCTTAAAAAGCCTCAGGAATTTCCATTTCCTGGGTTGCCTCTTTACATGTGTCCTGGGGAGCCCACCCCAGGGACTCAGTCATTTTCCCCAGATGCAGGAACACGGTCACTGAAAGAAGTGTGCCCTCATCCGGCAGGAGTTTCGTTGGAAGCATACTTCTACTTCCCTGCATGAGCTCTTGTGGGTAGGGAGACAGTGAATGTTCCTGCTTGGCAAGAGCAAGTAGAAATAACTGCTCCTCCTGGACATGAGTAATGTTTTGTGGGCTCCCTGGGTGAGCCCTGGGACACCCACTGTTAATTAATTAGGCCCCAGGGGAGAGCGTCCCGGGGACAAATTAAGGCTTGGGGACTGAGGCAAGGGCCCTCTCACAGTTAATTTATGGCCAGAGGGGATGAGGTACCCAGGGCCCAAATGAGCTCAATCAGGGAGCCATGTGCCTCCTCTCCTAATAGAAATATATTTGGCCCCAGGTGATGAAGTCCCTGTAGCCTCTTAAGGCTCAAGTGGGGAGGCTACACACCCCTCTACCCTATGATTAATAAATGGCCCTCAGGATGTCATTCCTTGGGCCCATTTGGGCTCAAGGAGTGGGGCCAAGCACCCCCTCGCCCTAATAAAAATGCCTTTGGCCCTGGGGGATGAGCTCCACTGGCCTCCTAAAGCTTAAGGAGGGGGGCCACCAGGCCCTTCGGCTAACCACACACCATGCTTGGCCGAAAGCTGTGTGCGAAGTGGGGTGTTGCCATGTGCGGCGGGGATTGACTTTAGGTATGGTACTAAAATATTACTTTATGCAACAAAAAAAACAAGAAACTCAGTGTGAACTATCCACAGCCTGACCCCACTCATCACCTCACATCGGAAGACGACGCCCGTCTTCGGGGGGTCACCAACTCCACCTAACAGAAAGGAACAGCAAATACAAATGTCAAGAAATACTGACATTAACCTTTTCCACATGAGTAATGGCACAAGTTGGAACTACCTGGTAACCTGGAAGCGGAAGGAGAGGAACCAGTAAGAAGGAGGAAGGGTAAAAAGGGAAGAAGGACAACATACAAGAGGGAGAGGAAAGAAGGAAAGGCGTTCAATGAGAAAGAAGACGGAAACGAGATGAGAGGAGCAAGACAAGGTCCCCAGTGAGGAGGAGGACACAAACACAAAGGACTGTGGAGATGAGAAGAAAGAGTGCGCAGACTCCAGGAAGGAGGAAGACGCTGACCCCCAGGACCGTGGAGATGAGGAGAGAGAGGATGCAGAGACCGGAAAGCAGGAAGAGTAATGGTTTGATGCAGAGTGCTGGGACTATGCCAGAGACTTTGAGAGTCCCTGCCCTTGCTCACGAGAGCTGTGGCCCTAGCGGTGAATTACTATTATGGGAATGTAGACAGAATGGGGAATGGATACACTAAAACAAGATTGCATCCAAAGGGGAGTGAAAGGGCACAAAGAACAACTGCATGACAACATCTATTTTCACTCCCTTAATTAGTTGCTGCGCCACTGACCATGCCCAAGTGAATAGAAGAGACAGCCTCTTTCTGGGGCCCAATAATTTACAGGGCTAATTTCTTGTTTTCTGGAGTTTTTAGATATTTTTTTGTTTGCTATGTTTCTCTCTCCTTCTCACCCCTCATACATACCTGAAACTGAGGGGAGGAATCCCCCTGACTCTTTATGAGACACCTCATTACACACCAATGGTGTTTTGGTGAAGGGAAAGAAAGTTAATACAAAACAGTTAATTACTCACCTCTGTTTTCTTTTCCTCTTTGTTCTCTTTTGGAGGACTCTGGCACTTGCACACCCCAACACCTCTCCTGCAAAAAAAGAAAGAGAAGGACAATTCCTGATAATGTCACTGCAACATCTGGAATTACATTTTTGATTAAAAGACTGTGCATGGCAGGGCACAAGTTATAATTACTTCAGGGCATTAGTTATAGTTGCTAGAGATAATTATAACTGATTAATTTCAGTGCTTTTTTGAGTTTAAAACGTTACATTGGTGTGAAAAGTCAAATCTATCTATAATGTCACTTTTTGTCAAATACAAATATGTTGTTGACATATGTACATAATATCACCACAACACAAATTTCAATTCCTTCTACTTGGAGTTCCAATGCTTCTTGCAAAGGCACTATTGATACCAGGCCTATAGGTATAACCACTACTGCTTCCAGACCCTTCTGGCAGGTATGCATTGTTAATACCTGTGAGATCAAAAGGAGCACAGGAACCCCCACAATCAAAGCGCAGAGTTTCTTCCCAGATGAAAATAACCTGCAATGCTTACTTCACTGTCATGCAACAGTAGGTTTAGACTGAGACACAAAGTCAGAAATAATTTTATAAGATGAATGTATTGATTTAAACATTCAGCACACAATTTAAAATAACAGCACAATAAAATGTATTGTGCATAAAATAACCAAGGACTATCACTACACTTGGAAGTGGAATATCTGAAAAAAGGTAAGGGCTCATTTTCCTTCATTAATGCAATAATTTCAAACAACAGGGACGAGTACACATTTAAAAAGGCCCATTCAGCAGGGAAACAGTACTTCACTCATGAGGTATGATATATAATGTGAGTAGTCCGATGGGTAAATTTTTATGAAAACCTTTGGCAACATGCAATATAAAGTGCACTAGACCAGTGACAATGGTGTCAATTATATATTTTAAATATAGTTTTACAGGGCTATTTTTACATTTCAGAAAAGGATCTTCACACCGCATTGCCATCATCAGTGACTTTGCAGTTGCATCTGGTTTGTGGGCCAGGTGGAGTGCTGACTGCAGAAGACCAATGATAAGGTGTAGATGCTTAAGGCATATCAAATGTGGGCTGCTTCTTTCTTTGCAAATCATTTGGAAACTCAGTTTCCTGGTAGAGTATACAGATCTAACTTTAAATATATGCCTATTTAATATGGTTGTCTCTTCATTGTTTTCTGTATGACATTCCCAAACCAAGATGGCATTTACTTCTCTTCCTTTGTTAACATTTCCTTTCTCAAAAGGGCCTGTAATAACATTTCCTGTCTTAAAAGGGTATGAGCTAGCCTAGGCTTGAGAAGAATGTGTCTCAACACACTAGTTCCCTGATTTGTTATTGTGTTCATCGGCCATTGTCCCTGAGTTTTGGATTTTTTTCAGGAGATGTTCCTCAGGAATTTGTCCTTCAGGAAGACCTATGCTGAGGTCTTACTCAAACCTGAATCATGGTGAACTGATGCCTTTCTCTCCAACCTTAGATTTGCCTTTCATCTACAATCAAGAACCATCAAAATTGACAAGGAGGAACTTTGCCTATGTGGCCGTTTCCTCTTGACCTAGACCCTCTTATGTAGGCACTTCATATCTTTCACATGTGTATTAAAGTGAAGTCTGGCACCATTGCTACTGGGAGGAGTCACTTTTTCCTGAGGAAATCAAGAAGAAAACAAGAAAGACCTTGTTTGCATCCAGTCCTAGTTAAATATATTGGTTCTTTCCAAGGCTTGTATTGCAAAGGATGTGTAGATAGTTTGACAGAATAAAGGAGATGGGTGTTCTTCCTCTGCTGAATCATTATGAAGAGCGTTTGCCTAGGTGCAATTTGAATTAAGTTGACCAGTAAAAAAGACAAGTGGTTTAAAAGACAAGTTCTCCTCCAATCATTCTTCTGGGAACGTTATGGTAAATTGTGAAATTTGAAATTGACTGTGATATTGGTCAAAGCTCATGGGAAAACTAGAGGCAAGTCAGATATATATAAGCACATTTAGCTACAAGTATCAATAGCAATTGGAAAAGGCTTAAATAAGAAGTCTAACAAGGGTATTGTAGTCAAATGATGTTTGAACACAACAGGCCCCCTTATCAGTGCTAGTGACCTCCTGTAGTTCTACCAAAATCACAGAGTTCAATCTGGGCCAGTCTTCTAGTGACCCATACATTTAGTATCAATATCAAAGGCTACAAATTGAGATTGCTTTGTTCACCTGAACAATGCAAGCTCAAAATTACTGCCATCTTCCAGCACATTCCAAATCCAAATGTCAGCACTTAATTCCCTCTTGCCACTAATGTATATGACTCACATGCCTCAGTACCAAACCTCAACATCCACATGTTACCAAATCACTGTTCAGTCTGATTTAGCCCTTCACCGTCAAGATGTATGTGTACCTGTGCACCTTTATAAATGTTTGCATCATTAACCTTGGGAAAACAATCTGGACCAATATTGTTGAAATTTGTGTTGTGGTGATATTATGTATATATGTCAACAAAACATTTGTAGCTAAAAGAAATGGGCACTCGTGGACGTTTGTTGTGCTGACTTCAGTTATTTATTTTTCAGACATCTGCCAAATAAACAAATGAATAAGCACAACTGATGCTTGTGAATGCCTGTTTCTTTTTTTAACAAATATGTTATTGACAAAAAGTGACACTATAGACAGGTGAAATTTTCCATGCCAATGTAACCTTTTAAAATAAAAAAAAGTTAACATTCAGTTATTGCTAGTAACTTTAGCTCATGCCCTAAAGTAACCATACCCTGTGTCTCTGCCATGCACAATCTTCTCATCAAAGATGTCATTTCAGATGTTGCAGTGGAGTTATCAGTGATGTCATAGAATATGACATGATTGATGTGATATGAGAGGTAATCAGCAGTGAATGGTGAAGAGGCATCACTTTAACATTTGCTTTTTTCAACTGAGTTTCTAGGGCTTTTTTAGCATGAAATAATATTTTAGTACCATATGTAAAACCAACCCCTGCCACACATGGCTCCACCATGCAAGGCATGGGGTACAATGCAGCCCTTCCCAGGCAAGAAAACCCCACATCATGCACAGCTTTCAGCCATGCACAGCCCATGTTTTTTGGTTGAGAACCTATTAATTGAACTGTTCAGTAGACAGGCTTTCACAGACACCTAGGTAGTTGAAAGGGCCCAGAGATCACTTGGACCACTCTGCATCCAATTATAGCCTGCATCCTCAATTTCAGAGACAGGGATACTGCGCTGCGGCTAGCATGTGAGCAGGTTGTTCTTAAATACCAGGGCACAAAATTTTTCATTTTTGCAGTATTTACACAATTTGTGCAAGAGGTGCAACGGAACATACCAGAAACATGGCATCAAATATAGCATACTTTTCTCAGCACATCTGGATGTTGAGGCAAACGGCCGACACCACACCTTCCATACCCCAACTGATGCTGTTCAGGTGTGCAAACAGTACAAGGGTGGTACAAACTCACTGCATTGTCCCCCACCTGACTGCTCTCCCACCGCCACTTCTGTGAGCTCTCAACATGACCCACCACCCCAAACGATCCCCCCTCTACATTGCTCGGCTAACTCTACCTGAACTACACTAGGTTGAGCTTGTTACCATGCAGTTAAAGTTATCACCCAGTGCACACCAAAGATGGAACTTGTCGCTCACTTGGACAGTGAAATTCCAGACACGTGATGAGATACCACAGGCCATTGATGTATTGAGTGCCTCTAAAGCCCCCTGGTTTGATGGGTTCAACTGTAACTTTTTTAAGGCACATAAGCATATCCTTACCCCCCACCTTCTGGAGGATTATGCTGAATCTTTTAAAACAGGCATATTACTCCCTCCCTTAGTGAAACCTTCATTACTCTATTGTTAAAACCTGACAAACCCACCCACCTCTGCACCTCTTACAAACCATTATCTCTGCTGAACAATGATAACAAGATACTTGCCAAGGTCATAGCAATTCATCTCTCTCTGTCTCCTGATGGAACACATAATGGCCATCATTACTACACTGGTGGTAAATCCCACTTACCGCTGTGCAGAAGACCGCCAACACACCGCTGCGGCAGCGGAATTCCGCTACAGCTATTACGACCCACAGCACGGAATCCGCCAAAATCCAGACACCCACACAAGTCCGCCACACCATAGGTCAGTGATAAACTGGCGATAACAAAACCTCCACCATCACGCCATCAGGAATACACCCACACTATCATGATCCACGCAGCGGTCTTTCAACCGTGGTATTCCATTGGCGGTACACACCGCTGCGCTCAAAATACACACACATTTACAAAACACAACCACATTGGACAATTCAAAATACACACACCTGATACACATATACACACCACTCCCACACACTCAATACAATACAAAACACACACCCACATCACCCACAAACCCCTATGACAAAAATTGAGAAAGAAGCCCAGAGAGAGACACCACCATCAACAATACTAGCATCCACAGGCACTCAACACCATCACTCACACAACATCCAAGCACCTCAGACAACACACACAAACACATCTCCTCACACATCACAACACACACCACCTCACACATCACCCACACCACATCATGGCACCGCAAAGACACCCCAGGTTCTCTGAGGAGGAGTTCAGAGTCATGGTGGAGGAAATCATCTGGGTAGAGCCTCAGCTATTCAGATCACTGGTGCAGCACACCCCCATAGCTAGGAAGATGGAGCTGTGGCGCAGAATCCTAGACAGGGTCAATGCAGTGGGACAGCATCTAAGAACTAGGGATAACATCAGGGAGAGGTGGAACGACCTACGGGGGTCTCAAGACACCAGATTGCAGTTCAGAGGACTGGCGGCGGACCCCCACCTCCTCCCCCCACAACTAACAACATGGGAGGAGTAGGTCTTGGCTATACTGCATCCTGAGGGCCTCACAGGAGTAGCAGGAGGAATGGACTCTGGTAAGTCAAATCTTAACTATTACATCCCCCACCCTACCTCCATGTATCACATACCCCACCCACCCTCACCCCCATCACTCCAACACCTCACATATGTCCCACTATCACAACCCACACATCCCAACACCAAGCCCTGCATGCAACACCAAAGCATGGACACCCATCACCAAAGCATGTCCACTACAGATACACACACAGATCCCCAAACCAATTATCACATAAGGTCCTACACAAGAATGCAAGCACTGGAGTACAGGGTCACCCACCCATTGCGCACAATGCCATACACAGATGCAATAATCATGTCTTTACACCCCTGCAGGACCCCTACCCAACGTCACCGGACAGGAGGTTCTAGACATATCCACTACACCCACAGAAGAGGCCCACAGTGATGACAGCAGCTCTGTCCAACTGAATCAAGATGACCAGCCCGGCCCATCTGGGACCTCAGGATAGTCGGTTTCCCTCACACTGGCACAAGCCACCACAGAGCCTCCCCCCTCAGGAAACACCAGCACCGCACCCACCCAGCGGGCCCATCACTCTGTCCCCAGGACACGTCAGGCAGCAGTGTGTCCACCACTACAGGCAACCCAGGCAAACCCACCAACCCAAGAAAATCAGGGACCTGGGGGCAGTGGCAGTGGGCACACAGTTCAGGGGACAGAGGCACAGGATAACAGGGGAACTGGGAGGACTGCTGTGCGACAGGGGGAGGACAGGCCCAGGGAACCCACTTTCCACGAGGCCCTCTCCAACATCATGGGAGCATACCATAATTCCCAGAAGACGATGGCAACGGTACTGGCCAAGTTTCAGGAGACCCAGCGGTTGCAGGAGGAACAGTATTTGGGGATCAGGGAGGAACTTAAGTCCATCAACACCACCCTGGTCACCATTGAAGGGGTGCTGAAGGACCTTGTCAACACCATGAGGGACACTGTGGCACAACAAGGGGCCCCTGACACTAGCCTGGATGATGAACAGCCCTCCACCGCCGCCGGCGCTAGTGGACAGGAGGCACCGCCACAGAACCATGACACCAGCACCCCACCCCCTGCAGAAGGGGAACCACCCCACAAACAGTCGCCGAGATCCAGGACAAAGACAGAGAACAATGCCAAGACCCCGCCAGGAAATGAGACCCCCTGAATGTCATCCCTCTGTCCCACTTCGTCACCCTGTCCATCTATCAACTGACCTAGCTCCACTTCCTAAGCCCCTTTAGACAATACGCCTGTGAAACTAATAGACTGGACTCTGCCATGGACAATCCTCCACCATCACCCCTGCCCATTTTACAACCCCCTCCACTATTTTGCACTGAAATAAACACCCTTGAATCACAAAACAAGCTGGAGTGAGTCTGTGCTTTCACAAATGTGTATTTGCAATAACTATGGAATATAGCAATGTTGATTGTATTGTCAACATACCGATGTAACACAGCTCTAGTCCATGAGGTAATATAGCAGAGGTCACACAGTGGGACCCACATCTGTGAAATGGAAAGGCAAAGTGACAAGTCAAGGTCCATTCACTGGGTGAAAGTGACAGACATATGATAGGTCTAACAATTGTATGAGAGGTGTGAGGCAGTGACATCTTCTTACCTGTGTCTCAGTGGAGGTATTGCTGGATAACGTTGTTTCTGTTGTCGATATCCTCTTCCTCTGCCTCCTCTTCTTCACTGTCCACAGGCTCCACAGCTGCCACAAGACCTCCTTCTGGACCATCCTCCTGCAGAAAAGGCACCTGTCGTCGCAATGCCTGGTTGTGCAGCATACAGCAGGCCACGATGATCTGGCACACCTTCTTTGGTGAGTAGTAGAGAGAACCACCTGTCATATGGAGGAACCGGAACCTGACCTTCAGGAGGCCGAAGGTCCTTTCGATCACTCTCCTAGTTCACCCATGTGCCTCATTACAGCGTTCCTCTGCCCTTGTCCTGGGATTTCTCACTGGGGTCAGTAGCCATGACAGGTTGGGGTAACCAGAGTCACCTGCAAATGTCGAGGGACAACTGTTAGACACACACTAACCCTTAGGGACAACCCCAGAACCAGACAACTATTCACAGGGTATAGGGTCCTTGTCCTCACCTATTAGCCACACACAGTGCCTCTGGAGTTGCCCCATCACATAAGAGATGCTGCTATTCCTCAGAATGTAAGCGTCATGAACTGAGCCAGGAAACTTGGCATTCACATGGGAGATGTACTGGTCGGCCAAACACACCATCTGCACATTCATTGAATGGTAGCTCTTCTGGTTTCTGTACACCTGTTCACTCCTGCGGGGGGTACCAAGGTCACATGTGTCCCATCAATGGCACCTATGATGTTGGGGATATGTCCCAGGGCATAGAAGTCACCTTTCACTGTAGGCAAATCTTCCACCTGAGGGAAAACGATGTAGCTGCACATGTGTTTCAGCAGGGCAGACAACACTCTGGACAACACGGTTGAGAACATAGGCTGGGACATCCCTGATGCAATAGCCACTGTTGTTTGAGAAGACCCACTTGCCAGGAAATGGAGTACTGACAGGACCTGCACTAGAGGGGGGATTCCTGTGGGATGGCGGATAGCTGACATCAGGTCTGGCTCCAACTGGGTACACAGTTCATGGATTGTTGCACGATCAAGTCTGTAGGTGACTATTACATGTCTCTCTTCCATTGTCGACAGGTCCACCAGCGGTCTGTACACTGGAGGATGCCGCCATCTCACCACCTGCCCCAGCGGACGTGCCCTATGGAGAACAGCGAGCAGAGAGTCAGCCAACACTGAGGTATAACGAAATGTCATTAGCAAACTTTTGTAAACCCGCAATGTGCCTGTTACTGTGTGTATGCAAGGCCTAGATAGGTGTGACGCAGTTATTATTAATGCCATGTGGCCCCCTGAAATGGCGGCAAGGGGATGTGAGGTAACTGCGCTGGCGCTGGCGTTGTACACCGTTGCAGTAGGAGGTCGAAGACCGCAGCGCAATCCTGCATTGGTTAACAATGGACCCTATGGGTCCCAGGAGCCCATGATGAAGTACGCCGGCGGTGACGGTATGCACCGCCGCGGACCTCACCGCCATTTTCTGTCTGTGCACTCAATTGATACCTGACCTTCGACAGGAGAGGACCTGCACTGCAAGTGCTGCTGTGACCTCAGTCTGGAAGCGACAATGGCTCATGTGTCTGGGGAAAGGGCCCCTGCCTTCACTTCGGAGGAGTTGCAGAAGTTAGTGGATGGGGTCTTCCCCCAGTACACGCTACTCTATGGTTCTCCAGACAAACAGGTGAGTACACTGTGAGCATGCTACGTGGGCAATGGCTGTTTGGATTGGTGTGGATGGAAGATACATGGGGGGGACTGAGGCCTGCATGCGGGGACGGTGAGTGTATGTGCGTCAGGGCAAGGGTGGGAACGTGGGCCAATGACTGTGACGGTCCGGACGGTTAAAGTTTTTCCTTTTCCCCTGTACTATTCCTCTAGGTCAGCGCCCACCAGAAGAAGAATATTTGGTGTGCCATCACCAAGGACGTCCGGACCCTGGGGGTCCACCACAGATGGAGCACCCACTGCCAAAAAAGATGGGAACATTCGCCCCTGGAGCAAGAAGACAGCAGAGGCCCAGCTGGGGATGGCGTCCCAACGTGGGAGGGGTGCCCATTGCACCATGACCCCCCTGATGTTCCGGATCCTGGCAGTGGCGTATCCGGAGTTGGATGGGCACTTGAGGGCATCACAGCAGCCACAAGGGGGTGAGTACCGTCATATCCATCTGACTCTGCGTGCATTATAAGGTGCCTGCGTGGGTGAGGTTGGCAGTGGGTTACCCTAGGCCAGAGTCTGGCCCTGAGCCCGCCACCAGCATCGCCGCCACTGAGCCCGCCACCACAGAGACCGCCGCCAGCACGGATGCCACAGAGGCCACCGCAAGCACCGCTGTCACAGAGTCCGCACCAGCACCGCCACAACAGAGCCAGCCCCAAGCACCGATGCCCCAAAGTCCGCCACCAGCACCGCCACCACAGAGCCCGCCACAAGCACCGCTGCCACAGATTCCACCACCAGCACTGATGCCACAGAGGCCACCGCCAGCACCAATGCCACAGAGGCCACCACCAGCACTGATGCCACAGAGGCTGCCGCAAGCACCGCTGCCATAGAGTCCGCCACCAGCATCGCCACCAGAGAGTCCGTCACCAGCACTGATGCCGCCGCCAGCACCGATGCCACAGAGGCCGCCGCCAGCACCGCTGCCACAGAGGCCACTGCAAGCACCGCTGCCACAGAGTCTGCCACAGCACCGCCACCACAGAGCCTGCCGCAAGCATCGCTGCCACAGAGTCCGCCACCAGCACCGCCACCACAAATCCAGCCACAAGCACCGCTACCACAGAGTCCACCGCCAGCACCGATGCCACAGAGGCCGCCGCCAGCACCGATGCCACAGAGGCCGCTGCAAGCACCGCCGCTACTGACACCGCCACAAGCACAACCAGCGGCCTGCGATGTGCTGAGCCAGTGGCACCACAGCAGACATGGCTTCCATTCCCAGTTGTCAGTCGACCGAGCCTGGTGGTCAGTTCATGGAGCCTGGGCAGCTTCCATTATGCAACACCTTCAGTGGAGAAAGGCATCCACTACCTCAGTCCTCGGCAGGATGAAGCACTCTGGGCACAAAGCCCCCTCCAGAACTAGTGGAGAAAGGCATCCACTACTTCACTCCTTGGCAGGATTAAACACTCTGGGCACAAAGCCCCCTGCAGAACCAGTGGAGAAAGGCATCCACTACCTCAGTGCTCAGGGCTTTGCACTCCCCAGGATAAAGCAGTGGGCAAACCACCCACTGGAGAGACTTGAGAGACTGTGGCTTTGCACTCCCCAGGATAAAGCATTGGGCAAACCACCCACTGGAGAGACTTGAGAGACTGTGGCTTTGCACTCCCCAGGATAAAGCAGTGGGCAGCCCACCCACTGGAGAGACTTGAGAGACTGTGGCTTTGCACTCCCCAGGATAAAGCATTGGGAAAACCACCCACTGGAGAGACTTGAGAGACTATGGCTTTGCACTCCCCAAGATAAAGCAGTGGGCAACCCACCCACTGGAGAGACTTGAGAGACTGTGGCTTTGCACTTCCTCGGGATAAAGCAGTGGGCAGACCACCCACTGGAGTGACTTGAGTGTCTGTGGTTTTGCACTCCGCAGGATAAAGCAGTAGGCAAACCACCCACTGGAGAGACTTGAGAGACTGTGGCTTTGCACTCCCCAGGATGCAGCAGTGGGCAAACCACCCACTGGAGGGACTTGAGAGACTGTTGCTTTGCACTCCTCAGGATACAGCAGTGGATATGGAGCCCCCTCATGGAGCAGTGGCGTCGTGCACTCGTTCGGCTGAGGTGCCCCCCCCTTCCCTTCCCCCCTAGGGTGCCCGTTTCATTTCAATCTGATGCCCCTGCAGTGTTCTATCCGTTTGATGTCTGGTATTGAGTGTGGGCCTCGCCCATGCATTTTGGGCCCAGTGGTCTACGGACAATTATTGGTGCACTATCCGGACTTGTGTAGTTGGTGTACATAATTGTACATACTGTATATTGAGTTTTAACTACTGGTTTTTTCATGATTACAATAGTTCAACTAATTTCCTTTTGTCCTAACATTCTTGAAAGGGGGGTGAAGGGGTGTAAATGTAATGTTGCAGCATGTATTTTGTGTATGTTGTAGTGGGTGAGTGTGGGGGTGGGGGTGTTGCGTGTGTGTGTGTCACTCTCTTTTCCCTGCCCTCCTCTCCTGTGTTGTAGGTGCAGTACTCACCGTGGTCGTCACCGCCGTCTTTGTTGCTCCTGATAGAGGAGCAGGAATGTCATTTGAGGGAGTATTTGGAGTTCTGGCTCCATGGCGTCCTGGTTCCTCGTGGGGTGTGGAGAGGTGAGTGTTTTCCCTTCCAAGTCCTGTTTCCGCCGTGTTTTTGCTCGCGTCGGTTCCGCCCCAGAAAAGGTGGCGGATTGGCCTCTCATAATAGTGTGAGCGGTACATTGTCTTCCGCCTGTCTGTTGGCGGTGACCGCCGAGATGTTTGTTTGTACCGCCGTGGCGGTTGGAGTGTGAAAGTGGCTGTCTATGTTGGCGGTTTCCACCACGGTCATGATTCCATTTTTTTTCCCGCCGGCCTGTTTGCGGTATTACCGCCGCTATAACACCGACCGCCAGGGTTGTAATGAGGGCCAATGTCTCACAAGCAATCTGGCTTTGTTCCCCACTGCTCCACATCGATAAACCTTCACACTATTTTTGTGGTCTTAAATCAAATCTCCCCTACTCTCCCCACAGCAGTCGCAATGGTAGATGCTGAGAACGCATAAGATTCACTTCAAAGGCATTCCTGCATGCGACGCTCACCAAACTTGGAATACCTAATGCCTTCTACAGCCTCATCATGCTACATTACAAAAAACCTATGGCATGCTTGAGAGTAAATGGCACGCTCTCAGCAGCTTTCCCAATAACTAGAGGCACACGTCAGGGTTGCCCCCTCTCTCCCTTACTTTTTATTATTGCCATGGACAAACTTGTCAGGCACCTGCAGGAGTGCCACTTGGGTAGAGGCCTCCAGTTCCGGCATGGTCCACTCTTGGCCTCATTATATGTAGACGATATCCTGCTGTTGGTTCATGACCCACCTATTAATCTTCCTTCCCTTATCTGTGAAATAAAACGGTTTGGCTCTGTTTTGCGTTATTGATTAATTGGGGCAAATCAGAACTCTCCCCACTCAAGGAGGCCATTGTGCCCTGCAGCTTGGACTATTCTTTGCAATGGTGCACTGAGTATCTTTCTACACAGGGATAAATCCAAAGTCATCCGTCGGAACTACAGTCCTGCAATTGATAAGCTCACCTCACAGATAGAGAGATGGATTAAACTTCCCCAGGCAGTAGCAGGGTGCATCACAATCAGTAAAATGGTGGTCCTACCCTGCTTTTTGTACCCATTCTTAAATATCCCCATAGCGCTGACCAACAACTTCTTTGACACCTTGCGAGGTGGTCTCTTGATGCGTCTCCTTTGGGGGGACGCGGGCCACGTATTAGATGGGAGACCTTGACATTTTCCTACGAGCTGAGTTGCTTCGGGGTTCCGGACATGCAGTTATATTATTTAGCGGCCCAATCCCACTTCACCTATCACTGGTATCACCCCGATACCAGGATACCATATCTTAAACTGGAAATAGCACAGGCACCTGACTTGCCTTTCACTTCTTTATTCCCTCAGGAACATCCCCGAGACTCCACAGACATACAGATCCTCTCTACAACATGCTGAGCTAGTTCAAACTCTGGCGATACTTAGGTGGTGGGATCCTATACTACCCACACATAGTACTTATCAGCAATGGCTGCCATTTACACAGGAGCGCTTACTGCAACACTTGCTACCCACAAGTTACATACGGTAGGTGAGCTTTTATATACAACAGCATGAAACCTAGCTTTGTACTCACAGAAGGAGCCTGCACGACACTGACTGACAGATTTAAATTCCATTGGCTACACAGCACCATGCGTGTTACCTTGGTGGCTTACCCTCTTGATTTTCCTCCCCTGTCCTTGGTAATGTCCACCAGGGATAGTGGCAGGTTGATATCCCATCTAAATCATACATTGCTTCAGCTGAAATCCACTGGCTTGGAGAAATCCAGAACAACATGGGAATGTGATTTGGGGCACTCCATTACCAATAAAACTTGGTACTACTGCTGTATGCAAACCAAACTATTCTCCAATTACCATAGACACAAATGGTTCAGTTAATTTTTTTTACACCAAACTTATACTAAACCTAAGGCGCAACTCTACGAGACCACATCACTGCCCGGAATACAAAATGGACCACCTTGACTTTGCACATTTAATATGGAATTGTAATGCCATTAAACTGTGTTGGGTGGAAAGTCTTCTCCACTGTGCCTGCCATGCTTGGACAAGTTATTGAACCTGACCCAATGACAGCCCTCTTGGGATATGTTAAACCCTTAAACCCGAACCAGCGACGCTTTGTGGCCACTGCCTTACTGCTGGCCAAGAGACAAATAGCTCTTTGCTGAGGCAGTTCTCGCCTTCCAGCCATTACTGTCTGTCTTCGAAACATGACCTTTTCTGACAATGCAAGTGAATTTTATGCCTCCCTTTGACCTACTACCTCCAGGACAAAGAAGTTGTGGCAGCTGCTTCAAGATTATCTATTGACGTTGAACCTAGATGACAACCAGGCTGATACTGACTGACATGGCTCCCGTATGGTATATACTTTATACTGTATAAAGCACATTGTTCATTGTAATTAAGCTACTATACTGTTGTACTGTACTATATGGTCTCTGTCTGATTGTCCTGGTGTGGTTCTTGCCACAGCTTTTTCTCTTTTGTGGATCTTTCATGTATAGAATGTCATTACACATTAGCAATTCTGTAACCTGTTTGATTTATTTAAAATGATAAATAAAGGTTTTAAAAAATATGTGTTTCCCTCTAGCAAGTGGGTAAACCAGGTCCTCCGGGAGTTTGGTATGAGAGATTTCTCACCTGATTTATGCAGATTTTCTCTGAACCAGCAAGAATCTGTTCAGGAAACATTAGTGGGAGTGCTGTGTGCAAGCGAAGCATCCTATTGTTTTGTTTAGTTCTTCTGGTGCTCTATAGAATGAGACCAATAAAATGCTACACCTAACTGATGGGGCACAATATGGTCAAAAAGTGACTATTATTTGTTTTCTTGTACTGAGGGGGTGTGTCTGCTAATACCACTGTGTATTGTAGCAGTTGTGTTAATCTCTTGGGCGCTATGGATGTGACGGTCATGTCTAAGTGACTAGGACTGGGAATCCCTCTGTTGCTGGCACCTGAGGGATTCCCTGTTTTCTCAGGTTGGGCTGCTGGGGAAGCCCTTCCCAGTAGCCTCAGGCTGTTTTTTTCTTTTTGATAATGACAATGAGCATGCATGCGCACAGATGTCAGTACTACAAAAAGTGAAAGTAAAATGATGCTTACTCCAAATAGTGGATTAAAACTTGATGGCTCACTTTACTTTCATCGGTGCCCAGGGCCACATCTCAGCCCCCCAGTCGTGATTTATTTGGGGAAAGTATTCCTGTGGTATGGCTCACTAATGGATCTCTGCTTGGGAATCGCTACAAGAGGCGGATCCCCAAGAAGGGATCCATCCACTAGGCATAAAGGATTAGTTTTTGAGGATGGATGCTTCTAGGCAATGGGACAGTGCTCACCCCCTTCATAAAATTCTTTCTATCCCAATAGGGGCAAATAAGATGTTTTACCTCCAATCTGGATCTCAAGGGGGCAGAAAGCCCACTAGATACCAGGGTGTTTTTCTAACAAAACAAGAAAGGAGTGGGGGAGTCCTATCTTTCTGTAGTGCCATGGTCCCACTTAAAATGGGCAATCCCGTCTTTCTGATCCCCTGGAAGCATTTTGGTGGGGTTTGCTCCCAATCTTCTCACTCCTAGTTCCCAAGGTGTTTATTAATAATACAATAACAAAAGAGTGGTGGTGACCCACATTTAAATAGGGCCATGGCTCTACCAAAGAGGAGTCCAGTCTTTCTTGACCTAATCAGCTGCCTTGGGGAGGTAAACAGCCTGCAAGACACCACGGAAAATAGATTTTTTAAAAAGAAGGAGGGTAGCCCACCCTGGCTCAGATTCAAATCCCTAACCTCAAAGTGGACAATATAGTGTTTCTGCCTCCCCATGAGACAGATCAGGGGATGCCCCCAATGTGCCCCCTCTCTTCCCCAGGAGGTTAGACAGCCCACCAGTGCCCAATATTTTGTTTATTACAGGAAAAGAAAGGAAGAGATGGAGGTTTCCCACCCAGCCATAGGGATAATTTAGTCTGTCTGCCCCCCAAGGAGACAGTTGCGGGATTTACTCCTAATATGCCCCACCACCCTCTGAGGTGGGAAAAAGCCCACTAAACACCAAGGAAAATATATCTAAAAAGAAGGGGTGGGTTTCCAACCCTGGCACAGGGCCATGCCCCTATACCTAAGGTGGAATATAATGACTTTTTGCATTGTGGGAGGCAGATTGGCATAACTGTTCCTACTCTATGCCATGGGGGCAGTAAAAAGTTGACTGGACACCATGGTGTTTATTTTTTACAGAATAACAAAGGCGCAGGGGTGGCCCATATTATAATATGGCCATGGCTCACCTCAAAGAGGAAATCAGTCTATCTGCCCCCTTGGAAATTAGTTCGGGATTTTGCCCCGAGTCACCTCCCATTGGGTGGGAATAGGCCCAAAAGACACAATTCAAAATATATATTTTTTTAAAGGAAGAGGGCAGCCCACCCTGGCATGGGTCAATGCCCCCAACACCTAAATAGACAATGCAATGTTTCTGCCTCCCCATGAGGCAGATTGGGGGGGGGTCCCTACAATCTGCCCCCTCTCTCCCCAGGAGTGTGAAAGCCCACTAGACCCTACTGTGTTTTGTTTGTTGAAGAAAAAGAAAGGGATTGAGACCCTTCCATAGGGCTAAATCAGTCTTTCTGTTCTACAGGAGGCAGTTGCAGGATTAACCCCTAATAACCCCCACAATCCTGCGGAAGGTTCAAAGGCCCACTAGACACCAGGGAAAATATTTTTTTAAAAGGTGGGGTGAACCACCCTGGCACGGGGCTAAGCCCCATACTCAAAGTGGAAAATACTGACTTTTGTGACCCCCTGGGAGGCAGATTGGGGAAAGTGCTTCCAGTCTGTGCTCCTGAGGCAGCCGAAAGCCTACTAGACACTAGATATTAAGCAAAATAGTTGTTCTATGAAAGGGGTATGGATGTTCTAATCAAGCATTGACTCATACCAGGGCCCCAAAAGGGACAAACCATTCTTTCTGTGATTCTGGGTGGCATAGAGGGGATTTTCCCCCAGGGGACAGAATACACTAGACACCGGGATTTCAACATGGTGCAAAAACAAACAAAATGATCAGAGCAGCCTACTTTGGCATTAAGTCATAATCCAACCCTTGAAGGGGCAATAGTGTCTTTCTACCCCCTAGGACGTTTGTCCTAACTGGAGATGCTGCCAGAAAGTTGCCCCTGGTAGCATAGAAAGCCCACTAGACACTAAGCATTTTGCATCAGGGGCAACCCTTGCATTGGGCCATATTCACGCCCCAAAACTGGCAAACCAGTCTTTCTGTTCCTCTGGGAGGCAGAGAGAGGTTGTGCCCCACTTTGCCCTGCAGGGGTGAGGGTCAGTTAGCTGACTGAATGTGAGATTTTTTTAAAAATAATTTTGTAGGCCCTGGCCCATCCTGACATCAGGCCTCCACCTTCACCCCTAAAGCCTTGCGAGAGTAAAGCGCCCTAAACCCAATGGCAAGTGAGGGGACATTTTGATTCTTAGAGTATTCTTTTTACATTGGGCCAGGGTTAAATCCCAATATCGTGCCACTTGCTATGCTGAGTCCATCGCCACCTGTGGAAATCTACCAAACAGACATTTCTGAAAACTAGACATCAAAGGGAGTCCAAGATCATATGCATCTTGTGGATCCCACATTTTTTACCCACAAAGCCCTGAAAACCTCAATCTTTGCCTGAAATCACATGTTTTCCTTGCATTTCTGTGACATAAGCCTCTGCAATGTACAGTAATGGAGAAACCTACTACCAACCAGTGTCCCCCCATTTGTCTAGATGAAAAAGCTATCCCACTTGTGTGGTTCGGAATAGCTGCCATGACCAAAAGTCCCCAAAACCCAATGTTGAGATGACAGCAATACGGGTAGGTATAGTAATTGATCCTGGGATTGTCCTTCACCTAGGAAAACCTACCAAACCCAGTAATTACTGAAAACTAGACACCTGAGGAAGTCTAGGGTGGTGTGCCTCCCTTGGATCCCATGATGTTTTCTTAGACGCAATGCCCTTCAAAAATCAAACTTTGCCTAAAAGTATGCATTTTCTTTGCATTTCTGTGATGTGAACGTCCAGAATCCATAAAATACCTACCACACAACACTCCTTCATTTGTCCTGATAAAAGCACCACACTTGTGCGGGTAGGCCTAGCATCTTCTATAGGAAAGGCACCAAAACACAATGGGGAGACATCAACATTTCCTGGTAAAAAAATGGCCTAATCTGGCAATGGAGTAACTGCAGTAATTAGCCCTGGCTCGGGTGCCACCTAGGGAAACCATCCAAATTCACATATTTCTGTAAACTAGATACCCGGGGGAGTCCAGGATGGTGTGCCTCACATGGATCCCACTGGCATTTCTTGCCCACAATGCCCTGCAAACCTCAACCTTTGCTAACCACACATTTTCCTTGCATTTCTGTGACATCAAGAACTCCTAACTTCCTAACACCCTGTGTCCCCCCACTTGTCCCGATAAAAACACTACACCACTTGTGTGGCGGGGCCTAGTGCTGTGAAAGGAACAGATGACACCAGGGTTTCAGAACCTCTTTCAGAGGTCACCCGGACAAGCAGGAGTTACAGAGGCCAGCCATGGGGGCTGTGGCCTTTTATGCACCTGAGCAGCTGGTCCAAGTTCCCCTTCAGCACTTGACTCTCAGTGATAGCATGGATCAAGCAGTCCACGGCTTCTTAGCGAGGAGGTGAATACAGGGAGTGACACAGGCTCACAACTCAAAATATGTGCAGCAGCAGCAATAAATGATTGCTCAGTCAAATACTTGCTTTTAGGAAAAAATAAGTATTCTAGTTTATCACTACTAACATAAAGGGAAATACAACATTTACAAACAACTTCCACAGTCCCTTGAGGTAAGGGGTCTAATGTTTCTTTAGACAGTTCCATGAGTCCCACTCACTCCTCACTCTAGTGATACTGGTCATTTCTCATTTACTTTAGGTTATATTCAGATAAAGCCTCACCACTAGTCTGAGCCTCAGGAGTCCTACTCCGACTCTGTAATTAAATTCAAAAGTATTCCAGCGCTGAGGTGATTTCTGCCAAGCCAAGTTCTCTTGGGGTCCACTGGCCCAAAATCAGTCTTACCGGCACCTGCAGGATCCGATCAACCAGAGTCTCTGAGCATGCCCTCTCTGTGAATGCCAAAGCTGCATCAGCTGTCTCCGGTAAGTTCTCTGCACACAGCCCAGGTGGGCAGAGTTCAGCAGTCCTCAAGTTCCTCACACGCAGTCATGTGGCTGCAGCGATCAGAGGTTCTTTGTGGTTCCTCCAACCTGGGTAAGTTCTTTTGTCCTTCCCAAAGGTAGTTGTCTAGTCACACTTCACTAAGGGAACCCACTCAACAGGATTCCTCAATAGACCTTGCTCCCTTTAATGCTCTCCTCTTCCTCACAGGGCACAATGTTCTTGGCAAGGAGACAAGTGCTGTTGCTTCAAGCTTCAGAGAAGTTGGTCTTGGATGGATTCTCTTGGTGATGTCCCTTTACCCAGCTGAAAGACTAGCAGGCCTTGGCCCTCTGTCCACGTCCCAGGCAGAAGTCTTGCAAAGCTTCTCCTCCTCACACAGTCTGACTGGCTACTAGACAGTTAACAATTTTTTTGGTCTCAAGCTCCCCTTCTTATAGTCTATTTTTAGACAGCAAATGTGATTTAGAGTCTGAGTCTATAAAGTTTATGTTGAGGGTCTGCTTCCTTTTTAAGTGCCCACTCCTCTGCCCTCTCTTCCTCCAGGAAGAAGTTTGTCACAGAAGGAGTGACTCCAAAGCTGATAGACTCACAACACAGGCCATGTGAGTGACTAGGAGTTTACATCTTGATGTCAGCCACAGTGATATGTGTCTCAAAAGTCCAGGGCCTTAGCCCCACTCTTTATGATTCCCTTATCAGTATGTGGTCTCTGCACCCACCAGTCAGAAGGAAACACATAGGTGCCTTAATTGTGGTTTGTTCAGTTGGTTTATGCTCTTTATTGTATATATATATATATATATATATATATATATATATATATATATATATATATAGAGAGAGAGAGAGAGAGAGAGAGATAGGAGAAGGAGAGAGAGAGAGAAGGGGAGAGAGAGAGAGAGAGAGAGATAGATCCCAGTCCTTAAAGGAACAGTGGAGCAGTTCTCTTCTGCTTCTTTTAGTCAATTGTCCCTAATGTTCTTCCCAGCTTTAGTCCGTCTGTAATCTGATTGCTCTTGTACCCTCAGAGTCCAGGCGTATGGTGACGTTCAAACAAAAGCATATAGTAATGGGTCAATCATTAACAAAAGAGTAAGTTCTGTGTGCTCTTAGTGCAATGCCCTCCACTGTGTGCACATGTGACTGTGACTCTATGTGCACTCTCCTTTTCCCCCATAACATCTCTGTTGCCCTTGCATCCCAGCCCACCACCTCTGAAATATACCCCAATATGGTGTTGATACTCACTTGGTGCCACAACCCTCCAGGGTCTTGGTCTCGGGAGTCCCAGCATCCACCTCTCCTTGTGGGTCACTGCACTGGAAGTGTTCTCCTTCCTGGGATCTGATGACGCCATCAGTTCTCTCTCACTCTCCTATCTGGCCGACACTTCTCTCCACGCCAACGTCTTTCACGCCATCCTCTTCCTCCCCTTCCTCTGCCATCCTGTTTTCTTCTCTTGCCAGGTCTGCATTCTCCGTCCTCCAGCCAACAGCACAGGACTCAGATATTCCTCTTTTTATGTCATTGTCAGCTTCAGGAACTCTTCCAACTCCTGCCAGAGTGACTGGTGTGGTGATGGTACATCCCCCTGGAGCATTGGCAGCAGCCATGTAGGAGGTAGGAGGCAAATTATACCATATTACACTGCCATTCCACCAAGAATGGATGCTTGGGTCATTCAGAGACAGGGCAACAGGAAAGGACATCAGAGTTGTTCTGTATACTCCACGGAATATAAAAAGCCTGAAATGAAAATGGCCTTGGTAGTGATCCAAGAAAACAAACAATTGGTGTTTTTTTATCTAAGGAGGGTTCCTCCCATGCTTTCAGTGAATTGACATTGTATAAATGTCCTACTTGCCCCCTGTGTGGTATGGACCACCTATACATAACTGATTCACTTTTTCTTGTATCTGGTAAGGATCTTGCCAAGTGGCAAGAACTTTTTTCTCAGATGAGAATAGTAGGGATTAATACTTTATCTCCCACAGTGAACTCTCTCAATTTGTTGCCTGCATCATAATTTTGTTTCTGTCTCATTTGGTCCTTTTCCTTGCAGTTAGAGCTCTACCCATAGCATACCCAATCTCAATGGGTTCACTAGCAGGGACCCATGAGGGAGAATAATGGGCTCTCTGTCACTAATCTGCACAGTGAAAACACTGTGGTCCCGAGAGTTGTCCTGCCCTTCCTCCCGACGGTTTAACTGCTTCTCTTGGTGAGGGACATGGCTTATTCTTCCCTAGTGTCCCCCCTCCCTGTATTGTTGGCTTTGATAGGGCTATAGGGGTTCATATTAGATGAACTCTGAATTAAGGAGAGTGGTGGAATACCCAAGGGAGGTCAACCACCAATAGTATAGTGAGGTTGGAATGTTGTTTTACCCATGGCCAGGTACTGCTGGGTAAGGCCTCTAGGTACTGTTCCAGGTACACTCATTCAATGATCTTTTCAATGGTGGAGGAGGTGGGTTGAAGCCACCTATTACCAAAGCCCCTAATTCAGTACTACAGAGCCCAAGGACTGTCTCCTGCAGTCAAATTGTCCTTTCGAAAACGATTCCAATGGTATTCCTGGTCACATCCTAGTCATTTTAGCATAGCTTTTTAAATATCTGCATAGAACATAACATCAGCAGGATTAGCTGCTTGGCATGCTGCTTGTAACTCGCTCGATATTAAAGGCACTATGATGCATTGTCCTCATCTCTACTGCGGCCAAGTTGCCGTTGTGGCCACCCTTTCAAAATCAACAACAACAAAAAATCAACATTATCTCATTCCTGGTATTCCTTTAGTATGTCCCTGGCAAATTAGAGTGTACTCCCACACTGGATATGGCATCTGTGAGTCATAGGATAGGTGAATCCTGAACTTTTTAATTAGTGGTCATAAGGACTATTTGGTATTTTAGAGCCCCCCTGAAATGCCTCCCATTCTTTTTGTGTGGTTTGGACCTGTTGCTCCAAAACTAACTAGCTGGGTGACCATCGCCTCCAAAGTAATGGACTATGAGAGCTAACACACACAAAGATTCCACTTCTGACACCATTATGGTCTCTGCACTCACTGGTCAGAAGGATTTGTGTAGCATTGGCCTTAATCATGGTTTGTTCTGTTTGTGCACTCCATTGTAAAATAAAATTATGCTTTTTTGCACTTATTATCAGTATAGATTTTTAGCACTTTGCACTTTATGCTGAGGCCTTACTTGAATACAACCTATCTACATGTGTTTATAGAATTACCTGCTATACAGATAAGGATAGAGATGAATCAGATTTGATCATATAGGCATTGGATATATACTCAAGCACTATAATATAATCAAATAGAATTTTAATACAGGATATTAATTAGTTAGTAATAATTATATTTATATATAACGATTGACAATCGAAATATTTTAAAAAATATGATACTATAGTTCCTTCGTTTATATTTATATTTATATTGTTACTTTTCCTGTCATTTGAGTAATGTCTTTATATGACCGAACATTATGAATTATTGGAAGCTATTGCCTTTTCTCTATTATATTTGATATTTATGACTTTCTAATTTTTCCTGAAAGTATTAGCATTAATGTAGGTTCTTTCTCTTATTAAGTGTTGTATTTAAATAATGATCATTGCACGCTTCAAAATGGCCGCCGCTTTTTCAATACACTAAAGTGTTATGGAAATAAATGAAGGACTTAAAATTTGTATGTAAATGATGTTGGCTGAGCAGCCAAACTGTCCAGTAGAAGGCGTTTTGCCGAAACGCGTCGACAGACATCACACTCAGGACTCTGTGTTACCTGTATAACAAAATAAATTCATGAACTAAATACGAGCGCATTGGATTCAATCGATTTCGAGATTTGGGAGATACTTGATGGGATCGGTGCAGCCGTCAGATGGCTATCTGTCCATCTGTTGAAGAAATATATATATATATATATATATATATATATATATATATATATAGAGAGAGAGAGAGAGAGAGAGAGAGAGACAGGTATGTTATTGTTAGGTTATTAATTTTCACGCACAAAACCACAGAAATTCAGCAGTTATAGTTAGAGTTATTTCAAGTAACTATAACTCACGCCCTAAGGTAACAATAACTCGCTCCCCCTCCTTGCACAGCTTTCTTTTCAATAATTTCACTGCTGTTACATTGATATTTTTAATGATGTTTTAAAAGTTGGCATGACTGCTGTTATATCTGAGGTAATTAACATTGCAAGGGCGTGAGTTGTAGTAACCTGAGGGAGCAAGTTATAGTTACTTGAAATAACTTTAACTCTAACTACTCAATTTCCATGGTTTTGTGCATGTCATTTCAGAACCTAACATTAAGGTCCCTGTAACCTTTATTTTTTTCAGTGAATTTCTATGTTTTTTTTCAATGACAAGTACTTTTAAATACCATACGTTAACCTAACCACCCGGCCTACCCCATATAACCACCAACCCCGTGCCACATAGAATGAGAAATGTTCTGACAAATTGAAAAAAAAATATTTGGCATGTAAAAAGAGTGATATCACCTTTATGTATGTCATATAAATATTTAAAGTTGAAAATAATTTAAAGCTGAGAAATTACAACTGACACACCTAGACTGGAACCATCAATCTTCTGTGTGAGGGTCTCAGAACTTAACCACTAGGCAACAGGTGACTTTTTACTATGCAGTGTCGAGACATCTCTATGACATTCAATCCAAAGATGGTGATGATAAAAAGATGTAAATGTTCTATCACTAGGAATATTTAACATTCAAAACATGAGTAAATAAAGAGACACAGTGCCAGGATTTGAACCTTCAACCTTCTGAGTCACACTCCAAAAGCTTTACTAGTAGGCCAGAGGGGACTCTGTTCTGCTGTACATCAAAACATAACTATAACATTTGTACCAAACATTATGGTAGTGTGACACTTTGAAGTCATTGTATGGAGAGACCATTACAATAACAATCCTCTCTCTCTCTCTTCTTTCCCATTATGAGATGGAAGAGAGAGAGAGAAAGTGACACGACTGCAGAGAGAGCCTGAAGGCATCCGCAGTCCTAGCTGGCAGCCTGTCTCCTGTGGGAGCTGGCATTGCTCCAGCACACAGGGAGCCACTGCAAATAGCAGCTCCTTGCATGCAGGAGCAATACTTTCATCTCTTTCCCAGCTCGCATGGCAGTGGGCAGGGAAAGAGTTAAAAACTCCACTTTCAGCATGCAGGAGCATTTTGACAGCTCCCACTTGCTGAAAGCGGAGTATTTGGTTTTGCTTGGTGGGAGCTGTCACAGCTCCCGCCAAGCAAAAGCAAATAGCAAACTCACAAGGGTGGGCACCTGGGGAGGCAGCAGGAACCGGCCCTGAGGGGTGCTGGTCACCAGGGACATGTATGGTTCCCTCCTTCTCTTCTGTTTTGCCCTGGGGTGTTATGCCATGCGTTCCGGCAGCGCGGTCGGGTCGGGCCACGGCGGGGGCCGCGGTCCAATTCACGTGCCATGGGGCCCGCCGTGCCCCTTTTTTCCAGCCTTGAGTCGTTTGTGCTGCTGCGGCAGGGATGGGAGCCCAGAATTGGGCTTCTGTTCTCACCTCTCTATGCGTGAGGAATATAGATAGGCCCTTGGGCGCTCCCCCCTTCAGCCTCTCTCTTACCTGGGGGTTTTCTTGGGTTTCCTTTTTTTTTTTTTTCTTCTTGTGGGAAGCCATCTTATGGCTACCCCATCATACCTTTATCTTTTCTCGTTCCCTGCATGCACCTGTTCCCTTCTTCCTGTGGCATCGTTCCTATCTGTTCTATTACTTTTTCCCAATCCAAGATGGCTGCCTTTCCTTTTCCTGTCTCTTACTTCCTGTTTAGGGGTATATAAGGGCCTTGATTTATTTTCTCTTTGCGTTGCAACACTTCTCTGTGGTGATTACGCTCCTGCTGGTTTTCTCTTGATATCCAGTTTTTTTCTCTTGTTTTTTCCTGCTTTTTTCCTGTGTTTGGCCTCGTTCAAGTGTTTGATTTTTCTTTGTGTCTTCCTATCTTTCAGGGAGAGCCCATCTGGAGGTTTTCCCCCTTTGGGGTTTTTCCTCAGGGACTCCTTCTGGGACGCACGGACTGTATTGGCGTTTACTGTCAACAGCACCGTGGCTACCGCAAAGGGTCGCCCCTACTTCGGCCAGATCCGGACCTGCAAGAACCGAGGTCGCACTCCATCTCCCTCTGGTCTGGACGGTAAGCCAAAGCTTGACACAGGGAGGTGGTGTTCCCCAGGGCCTGGTGCGGTCCGCAGGACCCCCCCCCCACGTATATGTGGCTCTCGGGAGGTGGTGGTCCTGTGTGTGCAGGAGGGTCAGTAGCCCCCCCTAGTAATTATATAATATGTTGCCCCAGGGAAGTGGTGGTCCCCATGGTACGGGGAGGACAAGACAGCCCCTTCATACCTTTTACATATAGCCCGGGGGAGGTGGTGGTCCCCATGGCCCAGGGGGAACGCAGGATCCTGCTATTATTATTTTTTAATGCAGCTCTGGGGAGGTGATGGTCCCCAGGGCTTCTAAAAGCCCTAGGAGGGGAGCCCCATATGCCTCCCTCTTGTTTTATAGCCCTTAGTGGCCCTGTGACATGGCCCACCCAGGGGGCCACATAAATTAGGAGTGCACGAACCACAGATTTTTCTGAAAACATTTAATAAATTGTTAGGAGCATGTGGAGAACCCAGTAATCAGTCTAACTTGTTTGCCCTTCTTTCCACCAGTAGATCATCTCATTTCTGTGGTCGGATTTTTCCCCTTACATTTTGTAAGATAGTCTGAGTATAATACGCTTTTTAATCTGTCAAGTGTTGCTGCCTCCACCACTCAATAGTCCCTCTCTGTGGTGCAATTGGGTTTTATACCCAGTAGTACCCCATATAGGATATTGTTTTTTAGGCTGTGCAAATGGTGACTCATAGCATGTAGCACAGAGTTGCCAGCTGTGCATTTTCTAAACACTCAGATCTATAGCTGACCATCTTTCACAAAGAACTTTAAGTCCAGAAAGGACACCTCTGTTTGACTCTGAAGACTTGTGAAATGTAAATTGAAGGTTTTTTGATTTAGGGTGTCATTATAGTTCCCTGCTGCTTGCTTGGTTCCTCTCCACACTTTGAAAAGGTTGTCAATATAGCATGTGCAGAGGGACTGGTTATCTACCCACTCTTCATACTCATCTGCCGATGCCATGTGCTTCTCCCACCAGCCCACAAATAAATTTGTATAGCTGGGGGTGAAGCATGTGCCCATGGGAGTTCCCTATTTCTGTTTATATAGGCAACCTGCAAATACAAAGATATTGTTGTTCAGACAGAATTTATTTGTATGGAGGATCATAATATTATGGTCATAAAATCTCAGAGGTCTACTTTTGAAAAACGATTCTACTGCTCTAACCCCAGCAGAATGCTCAATTAGTGTATACATTCTTTGGACATCTAGAGTAATCATCCAAAAGTCACCTTCCCAATTAATATCAAGAATTAGTCCCAGGACATATTTGGTATTCTTACATAGGAGCCTACATCTTTAACAAAGGGAATCAAGAAAAAAAATCAATGCATACTGAAGCATTCTCCAGCAAACTGGACTTTGAGGACACTATCTGTCATCCTGGAGGTAAGGTTGCATCCTTGTGAACCTTGCGTAGATGTTAGAATTTGGGAACCTAAGGAGAGGTGCTCTTGAGAAATTGGTATTTGTCATAGTCCACAGCACCCCAATCTCTCCAGTTATCAAGAAAATCATAGAATTGTCTTACACTGCGTATTTATACACCCCTGCTATGGGTTCATAGCATTTAGTGTCCCTCAGTTGTCTCAAGGCTTCCTGCTCATAATGGTCTTTAGTTAATAACATGAAATTCCACCCCTCTCCTTGTCTAAGGCCTTTCTGACCCATTGAGTATCTTTTCCAATGTCTCCAAAGCATGCCATTGTTATTGAGTTAGGTTCTAATTCTTGCATCTAGCACCACCCCCCGAATCACACCAACTCTTTACTCACAATCTCATGAAAGGTGCTACTTGCATCATGTGGTGTTTAGGGCATAAACGATGACTTAGGACTAAAATTACTTCTTCCACTTGCTTGTGTTATTCCTTCTTTCTCAAGAATTGTGATAATTCCCTCTGTATCTCAGTCTTGTTCTGCAGAAGACAGGCTCTCAAGGTTTCATAGAGTTAGAAGGGCCTCCTAACTTCCCCTGTAAGGGTGTCCATAATATTGGTGGCCTCACTCTCCCTGCCTTAATACTGCTTAGGATTCATCATATGGATCTTAAGTAGTTTAGCTTCTTGACAAATTTATAAAGATCGATCCTAGTTTGAGTATATTCAAATCTTGCACTAGGACATAATGACAAACCCAGTTGAAGTACTTCCCTTTCACTCTTGGTCAACACTTTGCTTGTCAAATTAATCACAGTTAAGGCACTCATTCCATTAATTTCTTCCTGCTCCCATGTTTTCTGCAAGTAACCCTCTTTGGTGTGGGTTCCGGAAGATTTCTTCTTGCCCCCCCTCTTGTTTTACTTCTCGCATTCCAGCATTCGCTCCCTTTTCAAGGTTTTTTGCCACATCTGGTGCATCAAATGATATTCCCAAATAAAAGTTGTTTTGTTCTCAGTTGAGGGACCCTGGATTCTTCCACTCAACTCACTCTCAGAGCAATCAGTATCTGTTCCTACATCTGACTCCGAGGTCTTGCGTTACACTGTGAGATTCCGTGTTCTATTCAATTCTCTCCTAGGGGCATTGTACTTCTTAGCAAAAGTCAGGACACCGCCTGTTTCATAGTCCTGTCTTCCCCTTTGAAACCTCCTTTGTTTGTGCTGTTTGATATTCTCCTCGTATGCCACTAGTCTTGTTTTCACCTATTGCCTCAATTCTTTACTTTTCTCCACCTCTTTATCATGCACAATTTTTTATTTCCTCAAGCAATTTTGTGTGATCACGCCATGCATATTTTACAAGAATGGGTACAATTCCTTTAGAGGAAGCTGCTGTGTACTTGGCCCATTCTGTTAAGAGCTGAGGATTCAGATTTCCATATGATTGGAACACGTAAATCCTAAAACCCCTCAATATTCTATTAGCATCTAAGTAACTATGTAGCAATGTAGCCTTTCACCATTTGCAGAGCTCATGTTTATATGCCCATTCCAATTTTTAAAATGTCTCTTGAATATTGGAGGTAGCTTCACTTAGTCTACTCCCCGTTTGCGGTCTGGTGCTCCGTAAAGTTATTTCAAAAATACCAGTTACCACCGCCTTACGAGTGGCGTCACTAAATATCCCTCCTGTTGTGACAATTTCAATCAGTCACTCATTGCTTTCTGTGCTTTTAACTAGCCCCTCACTACTTGCTCAATATCGCTGATGCTTAATGTCATAGTTGCAGTATGGGTGTACTCACTGCACGAGTCTGCACAGTTGGTGTGGGTCCTCTGACTCAATCTCATCTGCACGCTTAACCTGCAGACAGGTTCCCCTTCGTTCATTTCCCTCCATTAGTTTACTTCATCACCCCAGGAATGCCGCTATCCTGGGAGCGTCTGCAGTGACTTTCCCTCTCTCTGCGGCAGAGAAGGCAACCTAAACAGAACACACTCACTGTACTCCACCAAAGCCACGTTCCTCACACAGTGGGTGCCCCTTGAATGTGGGGGTGAAACCCACAAATACTTACAGTCGTACAAGAATGACCGGCATTAATGGAGCATAATATTCTTAAGGAATATTTAGTGAATGTGTAAGGTTTGTGAGGTTAGGCAGTGAATATCTTATATTGCAAACATATTTGTAGCGAATTAGTGCCAACGGGCAATGGGGGAATGCTCTTTCTATCACTCAAATGCATTTTACATCCTGGGCCCTACAGCAATTTGAGGGATCAATTCGAGATTGAGTGGACATTATTATGGATTGAACCAATGATCCTAATTATTCAGGGGAGAATAAGAAAAACAGTATCTTTTTGACTGTGTTTTTCAATGAATTATTGATGTCATAATGCAACATGGGATGTGTATTTCAAGATGGACGTTGTTTTAGATCCAACAACCACTATGCACTTTAATCACTTGTGTATTATGTGATCATGTGGTTATGTCTTTGTGTTGAAAAAGTGTTTTTTTTGTTTACGTCACTGGCATTGAAAATGGATGAATGCTGAAATGCGTTTGCACCATCGGTTGAATAAACATTTGGAATGTTATGCCCCTTGAGTGCCCATCATTCCTGTGAGACTGTGTATGTATTTGTAGGTTTCACCCCCATGTTCAGCAGGCACCACTATGTGAGGAACAATGACTTCGATGAAGTATGACGATTGAGATATTATACATATGTTCTCTCCATGCCAAAGTCTTTCCCGTAATCCTCGTCCTCCACTTCCTCTGCCGTCCTGCTTCCTTCTCACACAGGGTCTGCGTTCTCTGTGCTCCAGCTGACAACATAGGACTGGGATATCCCTTCTTTTATGTCGTTATCAGGCTCAAGAAGCCTCCTAACTCATACCAGAGTGACTGGTGTGGAGAAAGTACATTCCCCTAGAGCACTGGCAGCGGCAATGTTGATGGTCGGGGCACATCCGGTGCTGTATTGCACAGCCCTGTTTCCTTCCTGAGATGTGCCCAGGCCACTTTCCTTGTGACCTCTCTCTGAATTGAAGAACATCTTTTAAAGTGTGCTTGGAGCATGGCTCTCCCTCTCTGCAGCGTATCCCACCCAGTTTACAGGAACTTAGCAATACACAAATCTTCCTGGGAGGACTCTACCGCCTCATGTTTCACTATGCAGCCCTGGGTCTCCAAAAATGGAATCCAGAGACAGCCATGTACTGTACCAGTCACATGAACACATACACCCAGCGCATGAATACAGCATACATGCACTGCAATACATCCTTCAGGTAGTGTACCAATTACATGCACACATACACCCAGCACAGGCATATATCATACACACAGAGTATAGTTGTTAGGAATGGGGTCTGTAGTTGGCAAAGGTATTTACCTTTGTCCAAATAGGGACCACAATCCTAGTCAGGGTACGTCACACACAATCCAAATTATCCTGTGCCCACCCTCTGAAAGCCTGGCACTGAGCAGTGGGCTTAACTTAGAAGGCAATTGGTAAAGTATTTGTGCAATAAATCATACAGTAACACAGGGAAAACACCAAAAAAATACACCACACAGGTTTAGAAAAATATATGATATTTATCTAGTTAAATTAAGGTTAAAACGATAAAGATTCAATAAGCACAAGTTGAGAAATCACTTTTGCAAGATTAAAAACAGTCTTAAATCGTAGAAATCAACAGCTGTCTCTTGGTTTTACAAAGTACCTGGTGAGTGTCAAAAATAACACGCACAGAGTCCGCAGAGGAAGAAATGTAAGGAAAAATAGAGGGTGTGTTGGACTTTCTGGCGTGGCACAGATGATGCATTGTTTTCTTCCACGCTGCAAGGGGCTTTAGCATCGATTTCCGCTGCGCAGGCTTGGTTCCTCACTGCGATGCAGGGATCTTTTTGACACCCAGGGATGATGCGTGGAACTCCTGGCCGTGCAGGGTGTAGTCATAGGAGTGGCGTCAATCCGGTGTGACGATGTGTCGAATTTTCTGTCACACGGCAAGCAGTGTCAATTCTTCACTCAGGAAGTCGGGCTGCGCCATTCTGGTTCAGCTGTGCATCAATCCGGTAGGGCTGTGTGTCGAATTTCCGGTCGTAAGGCAGGCGCTGCATCGAACCTTCACTTGGGAAGTCGGGCTGTCTCGTTCCGGTTCCGCTGTGTGCCGATTTTCTCATCGCAACGAGGGCTGTGCGGCGTTTCCGGCAAGCTGTGCAGCGATTTTCAGTGCACCAGGAGTTCCTTGAAGAGGTGAAGACTTTTTAGCCCTGAGACTTCAGAAAACAGGCTCAATTCAAGCCCTTGTAGAGCACTTCTCAGCAAAATCAGGGGGCAGCAGGGCAGCAGGGCAATAGTAGGGTAGCGGTCCATCTCAGGAAAGAAGTTCAGATGAGTCCTTTGGGCAGCCAGTCAGTTCCTCTTGACAGGTTACAAGTTCGGGTGCAGAAGTGTCTGATTTGGTGGGGTCAGGGACCCAGTTTATGTACCAGAAAATGCCTTTGAAGAGGCAGAGACTACAAAGAGTGCTTTTGAAGTGCACAAGGTCCCATTTCAGTACAGGTATGTCTGCAGGGCCCCAGAAGGGGGTTAGGCAGTCCATTGGGTGAGGGCAGGCCACAAGCCTTTGAAATATGTGTCAGGCCCCTCACCCTTCCAGCCCATGAAGACCCATTCAGTATGCAGGTGTAACTGAGTATCCTGTGTTTGTGGTTTTTCGGGTGAAATGCACAAGGAAGCTGTCGATCAACCCAGCCCAGACGTGGATTGGAGGCAGGCTGTAAGACACAGATGGATTAAAATGCAGAGCAATGCTCACTTTCTAAAAGTGGCATTTCTAAAATAGTAATATAAAATTCAACCTCACCAATAAGCAGGTTTTTCTATTACCATTCAGGCAATACTAAATATGACCTGGTTACCCCTTTCTGATCAGAATCTACAACTCCAACAGTACATGAGGGTAGCCCTAATGTTATCTTATGAAACGAGCAGGCCTCACAGTAGTGGAAAACCAATTTAGGGGTTTTACACTACCAGGGCATATAAACAACACATGTATGTCCTGCCTTTTAACTACACATCACCCTGCCCTATGGGATCCCAGGGCCTGCCTTAGGGGTGACATATGTAGAAAAGGGGGTGTTAAGGACTTGGCAGGTACTTTTAAATGCCATGTCGAAGTGGCAGTGAAACTGCACACACAGGCCTTGCAGTGGCAGGCCTGAGACACGGTTAAGGGGATACTTATGTGGATGGCACAACCAGTGCTGCAGACCAACTAGTAGCATTCAATCTACAGGCCCTGGGACATGGAGTGCACTTTACTAGAGGTTTACAAGTAAATCAAATATGCCACCTGGGTATGACCCAATGTTACCATGTTTAAGGGAGAGAGCAAATGCACTTTAACACTGGTTAGCAGTGGTAAAGTGTGCAGAGTCCTAAAACCAGCAAAACAGTGTCAGAAAAGTGGAGGGAGGCAGGCAAAATGTTGGGGGGTGACCACCCTGAGGCTGTTAGGTCTAACAACAATGATACATCCTTCATACATTGTACCATTCACAGGCACATGTACATCCAGCTCAGATCCACCTTACATGTGCTGCGTACCCCTACACACCAAAGTAAGTAGAAAATCTTCATATGCCAGCAACCAGAAGGGTCTGTCAAATGTAATGGTATGATGCCTATGTAGATTTGCCATCATAACAAGAAGTTACAGATGAAATCATTGTCCCAAACAGCTGTTTTATCCTTCTCATTTTCATAATTTTTTAATTTCATTAGTTCGTTTTTTTCTGGAAACCCTTGACCTATCTACACAAGTTACCCCTTGCTGCTGCATTGTGTCTAGTTTTCAGAAATGTATAGCTTTGTGGAATTACCCCAGTGTTTCACACCTGTTTCCTCCACAAATTGCAAGTAGGCTGAAGTCAAAAATATGAAAAATTAGCTACCACTGCAAAAACCATAGAAATTCAACAGTTATAGTTTTCTCACGTTAACTATAACTCATGCCCTAAGGTAACTACAACTTACACTCTCACTATGCACTGCTAAATACCCCAGATATTATATCTTCTATGACATCATTGTAGTGAAATTATTGATGAGAAAACTATGCATGTCAGATGCAAATTCTAGTTAGCTTAGGGCACAACTTATAGTTCCTTGAGATAGCTATAAGTATAACTACTGAACTTTTATGGTGCTGTGTGTGTAAAATCTGAACCTAACTATAAATTCCTTGTAACCTTTGGGTTTCTCAGTGGATTTCTATGTTTTTTAATGCTATTTTCTGATTATATGTATTCATGTCCAAAAAATGCCAAGTTCCCCTAGGCATTCCATGGAGTAAAAGAATCTTGGGCCAACCCCTTCTTCTCAGCCCCCGCTTGACGGATCACTCTGAAACGTTCCTTGCTGAACTAGGCAAAATAGCACTTTGAGGATTTGTTAAACGGCACCAAAGTTATTAGCACAACCAAGAAAGCTTTGTCTGGGAAAAGTTGTGTATATATATATATATGTATATATATTCACAAAAAAAAAAAAAAAAAAAAAAAAAAGGTTACAGTGCCGTTATAGTTAGGTTCTGAATTTACCCACACAAAACCTAAGAAGTTCAGCAATTATGGTTAGAGTTATTTCAAGTAACTATAACTCACGCCCTTAGGTAGCTATAACTCATGCCTTCACCATGCGCAGCTAATTATTCCACATTTCATATCACTGATGACACCTTCTTTGGCATCTTTGATAATATCACTGCAACATTTACAATAAGATTGTTGATCAGAAAACTGTGCATGGCAAGGGTGCAAGTTATAGTTACTGTAGGACATGAGTTTTAGTTATTTGAAATAACTCTAACTGCTGAATTTCTAAGGTTTTGTACGTGTAAATTAAGAACCTAACTATAACGCCCCATAACCTTTGTTTTTTTCAATTATTATTTTTTTTTTTTTAGCATGCACAGACGTGAATATAAGCAGCGCCTGGGTTTAGCCATAGGGCCTGGATGGCCAGGCCCGGCAGCCAACCCTCCTGCATGCACCTAAACCCAAGCTTTGCCCGACCTTCGGCCATGTGCAGCACAAGTTTGGATACAATGGGTGTTTTTTTTTTTCAATTTTTCACTGGATTTGCGAATCCTCAAGTGGATTTGTGAATCTGGTATCTGTGGATCGGACAAAAAAAATTATTGGGAAATTTTTGCCCACGAGGGGTCCCTGACCCCTCTGTTCTATGGGGTCAGGATACCTGTACCCTGACCCCTTATGTGTTTTTGTCACCTCTTTTCCCACTCTGAACCGATGCAGCAAACAATACGGCGGCCACAACTTTTCTGTCAGGTTACGACCAACCAATCAGATTCTTCTTGTGGCACATGGATCCGCAGATCGATCCGTGGTGCATCCACGAAGTAGCCATGTCCCTATATATCTATATTTTGGGGCCCTAAATTACTCTGAAACTACTGAACAGATTTACACCAAATGACAAAAAGCTTGATCTGCGCAACAGAATCTATCTTTTGCCAAATCTGGTGTAATTCCATTCAGTGGATTGGGCTGTAGACGTGTCCAAAGATCCTATAGAAAAATGAATGATCCCCCCTTTTTCTCTGCCCCCGCTTGACAGATCACCCTGAAACTTTCAAGACATAAGCTTAACTTATATGTTTTGAAAACTTTGTGAAGATTCATCAAACAGCGCCTAAGTTACAGCAAAACAAAAAAAACATGTTTTCTATAGAAACTAGGTCCTAACTATAGCTACCTACTGGTGACTGCCTCTAGGTTATATATATTTGTTTAAACAATACTGAGATATAACAAAATCACATCATGTAAACACATTAGTCGTTGGTCGCTTCTCTTTCCTTCTTTATTGGATCAGTTGTGGTTTTCGTTAACACAGGATATACAGCCTTTCTTCTTTGTTGGATCACTTGTGGTTTTCATTAACAAAGCAAAAAAAGCAAATACAGCCAACACGTGTTTCGCGCATTCAGCACTTCTTCAGGGCTCAAAAAATAAAGCTTCTGCCTACAATATATATGTTCCTCAAAATTAAAAGTACATCTTAATCCCAAAATATCATCACAACTTTCATCTACGTCCAAGTTTGCTAATGCCAAATGAAAATCTATTCCATTCTCATATGTGTATATTTACAGACTCAGTAGGTCCCTTCACCTTGTTCCCATAAAATCTTGGCTATGCAGAGTGTTCCAAAGTTTATCCCATTGTTAGTACTTCACTTCTCTGGTCATATTCATAAACTGCTCATGATATGGGTTCCGCGTTTCACTTCGCCAGTTTCCTCTAGGGACTTTTTAGCCCTGGTGGGGTACATAAAGGTCCCCTAGACCAAGGTTAGGGGCTTAGGGTGACCCTACTTTGGCACTTATTTATTATTATTATTTTTTTTTCTGGGACTTGGCTGAAGCAGAGTTCCAAAATGGCTGCCAACACCCTGCTGAAGTTTGGCAGTCAATTAGATGTCTGCACAGGTGCAGTCAAAGCCACAGAGGATCTGTGTCTCTAGATATCTATATTTTTTAAACTCCAATTTCTCAGAAACTGCTAAACAGATTTACACCAAATCATGAAAAGAGTGCTTTTAGATCAGGCGCTAGCTTTCTGCCAACTTTGGTGTAATTCCGTCCCGCAGTTTGAGCTGTAGTTGTGTTCAAAATCCCCATAGGAAAGTGCATGGGAAAAAGACATTTTGGGACCTGCCTTCTTCTGGGCCCCTACTTGACGGATTACTCCGAAACTTTTAAAACAGTAGCTGAACTGACCAAAGTATAAGTTATAAAAAAAAGGTGAAGATTCGTCAAATGACGCCAAAATTATTGGCAAAACAAAAATAGATCTTTCTATGGAAACTAGGTCCTAACCACCTACTGACGACCGCCAGTAGGTAAGATATAAATATATATATATATATATATCCTAGCAGTATGTTTTGATGAATAAGTGCATACAAGTTGAACAATTCAGTTTAGAAGTCAAAAAGTTGTATCACAGCAGGGGTCACTAACTTCATGTTTTCCAAAAGATACAGATGGGCACTTCCCGTCTGATGTATGCTGAGACAGCGCAACATAAGGAAAATTACTTAAGCTGCAGAGAGGCCAGAGAAATTCCCTTCCTAAACAAAGTGGCATCACCACAAAGACAAAACACACACAAAAAAGGATTACAGCAACACCTGGGGCTGTACAGGTAGGAGAGAGTAAGCTGTACCGCAGCCGGAGCTTGGCATTGTGCTGGTTCACGGCTGCAGCAGGTTGAACGAGAGTGAGCAGGGGAGGAGGAGACGCCGAAGGAGGAGGAGAGAGGAGGGAGAGCCCCGGGGACTCGCTCTGGCGCTCACACACCCCCTCGGATCCCGACCTGCGCCAAGCGTGGCTCGCTTGTGTGCTGTGACCGCGCTGCCCTTCCCGTGCTGGCGGCTATCTCCACCCGGACTGGGTGCTTCTGATTTTATGATCCCCGCTCGGTGGGGGCTGGAGCTCCGTGCAGACGCAGATTCCTGGTACTTTAATCCATGCCTGGACTACGAGTCTGAGGTGACTGCATTTTATAGCCCCGCAGCTTGCGGCAGAGAAGCGGACCCACCCTTCTGTGGCCCCGAGGAGGCAGTGGATCCGGACTGGAGGACGGGAGAATGCTCCGGTTCCTGCGGAGGACCTTTGGCCGCCGGTCGATGCAGCGCTACAGGGCAGCGCAGGCGGCGTCCCGCGCATACCGGGACTCGCCGGACGGGGGCGGCCGAACGGGCTTCACGCAGCCCCGGCCGCCGCCCGCGGGCTTGTTCCCCACCGCCGCCGCTTCGGCTTCCTCGCTGTTGCCGCAGTCGCCCATGGTGAGCGGAGGCGCCACCGTGCACATCCCGGCTGCAGGAGACAGCCGCTCGTCCCTCTGCTGCCGGGTGCTGCTGCTGGACGGGACGGACGTCAGCGTGGACCTGCCGGTGAGTGTCTCCCCAGCCCCGGGACTCCCCCCAACAGGCTCGGCTGGGCAGAAAGTTGAGTTTCGCTTTCCCAGTACTTGGACGCGGTCAGGTATAGCAGTGTCCTCGTCCACCTGCTCATGTCGAAACTTCCCATCCTCTGACCTACTCTCTCTGTATTATCATCCTTCTTTTCTCCTGTGTCGATACACACTCACTTTGCTGTTCTTTTGGGGGGGATCTTTCCTCGCATTCAGTTTTTATTCTCTTGTTCATCTTATCCTGTAGCTCTCGCCCTTTTATTGCTTGTACGAATGTGTGGACCACCACTTTACCACCTTACGTGGCCGATGAGCTCCCTACCGTTTCACTTGTTTTTCTCAAAATGTATTTTTTCTTAGCACCCACAGTACGTTAATTGTCTCTTTCCCCTTCCTTTGATATCTTTTAATTTTCTTCGTTGTCACTTTTTTTCTTGCTGTAGCATTTTCCCTCTAATTTCATCGTTTTTCCCTCGCAAGGTTATCAGAATTGTCCGCTGCCTGTATTTGGCATCAACGTCAGACTCTGATGTGTGCTCTCTTTACTTGGCTGGAGAATTGTTCTTGAAACCTGTTGGGGCGGATTCGTGCATATGCTTCTCCGGTGTGTTTGTGTCAGTAGAGGCGGGTCAGTCCGGCTCCCTCCCTGTCTGCAGTTTCGGTTTACAGTAGTGAATCGCCAAGTGCGACGCTTCCTTCTCCCTATAGGGTGTGGGGATTTGAGGGTGGTGCTGCTATGTTTTCGTCGTGTGTGTCTGTAGCCCATGTTGGATGATCACAGTCAAGTGTTCTTGTTTGGTTTGCCTGTTTCTCGGGGTGATGTGGCTATGGGAGGGATACGTGGGAAAACCAGATAAGCCTGGCTTGAGATAGTTAGGAAGGAGCATACAGCGCGTGGCAGAAAACGATATGCCTTTCTTCCACCCTCAGAGCATAGAAAGCATCGTGTGTGGTGCACACATCTTGAAAACAATGCGCACTCGTTTTTGCTGCAGGGATATATTTCCTGGCAACATCACCATGGCTCCTGCTTCGCAAGCAGCATGAAACATAGGGGAAGTATTGCGATAGCAGAGACAACACCGAGGAAGTGCTACACCTTTAACAAAGAGGTGGGGCCAAGGGAAAACCACGATACGCGGAAGTTGTGTGGGGGGTGATTTCTGTGTAGGCAGCTTCTGCACAAAAGAGGCAGTGGCGCAGCAGGTGTGTCATGGGCCCTGGTGCACGGAGGAAAACGGACCTCCTCTCCAATACGTGGTAGTAAAAAGTAACCATAATTCGGGATTACGGGGCTCTGTGCCCCTGCACCTGCAGTCCTATTGGTAACGAACCCCCGGAGTCTGCTGAGTCTAGCATAATAAGTGTAGTTCACGTTGCCAGTGAGTTGCGGTGCACCCAGGTACACCACTTCTCCCCCACTCGCCACACTCCCTACACAACTACTCTCTGTTGGGCACAGTGGCAACATTTCTGCCCATAGTCCACCCGAGTCAGAAAGGTACTCAATCGCTCGTGTTTATGTAAGAATGTCAATCCCAGGTGCATACGCTGCCTCTCTTGAAGTGCAGCTCACACAATAATGCGTAAACCCTACCGTGTGTGAAAGCACAGTGCTGCTACACAAGGAGCATGCCAGAGTGTCGCTATGCCAACACACAGATGGCTCGGTGAGGCGTACGCTCGAAATGCCTTCCGCTTTATGAAATGTGACAGACAGATGTTTTCGAGATTCACTTCGCGTGACGTGCTTTTTTTTGCAGTTCGTTAGTGGGTATTGATTGGGTGGCAGCGGGAGATTTACACATGGGTTTATTTACTTTAGTTATGTGATGAATATGCATACACACAAGCAGATCCAAGTACACTTATTCTCTAAATCCTTAGACAGGGAGTCGAGAGACTCGAGAAGTTAAAGTCACCATGCCCAGAAGTTGATTTTGCCACCCAAATTAATTTCTCAAACGCTATTATATTTAACTTGTTAATATCAAATCGAAAAAAGAGGCATAAACGCTTCCAGCAGGTGCAGGAGGATTGTTAAGTGGGGCACTACAAATGCTCATAAATTAAGAATTCTTTCAGTAGAAATCTCATTACTTTGAGAAGGCAACGCACCTTTAATCTAATCCGACCGTTTTATGAGTTACTGTAGAAAAACATTGTTTGAGCTGAAGCAAATTGACACAATATTTTCAACTGTACCATGTGGCAAGTTTACGGGTGCATTGGCCACACTCTTAAAACGCCATAAAAATCGCTGTCCTCTTTTTAAACATGAAAATCGCGTTTTACTGCTCGAACTCCACAACGTCATTCGCTAAAGGACTGAAAGTAAGAGTCCATGAATGATTTAATTTACAGACATTTTTAGTGTAGTAATGTCTGGAGGGTACATGGAAGACGAGACACATCTTTTTTTTTGTTTTTGTTTTTGTTTTGACTTCTCACAATTTGTGCCCGGTTTGAAGTATTTTACTTGTCATGGACACTGGGACACTGCCACACTGGGCCTGTCCCTTTATCTGTACAGATCAAATAATGCAAGACTCAGTCACTTAATTCCTTCAATTCTAAGGTACTTTGAGTGATGATTGTGGTAAAAGCATGACTTGATTACATTTAACTGTATAACCACACTCATGCTAAAGCTGCCTGAGGCCTGCCACCGTCAGTTGAGCAGCAGCAAGCAGTGTACACCTTACGTCATGTTTTTGTTTGCTCGTGCCACCGGTGTGGAGCGGTGGTTGGAACGACAGTGGGGTCACTGAACTGTGGCACAGGGGGAGGCGCTGCAACACATAGCTCTTTTGATTGGGAACTCTGATAGCCGCTGGCTACTGAGCGGGTTGACTGGCTGCAGTCAAGGCGCACCTTGTTGCGACGGGACATCGTGTGCTTTAATCTATGTCTACTTTATTATTTCTTTTTATTACAACATATGATCCTATTTGAAGGGAATTTGAAACAGGCTTATATACAGGGATTGTAAGCTCCCATGTTTCATAGAACATTTCAGTCATTCTTTCCCCTGGTTTCCATCCACACGAGTGTCTGGATTTGTCTTTTATGGAAGGATAGATTTAGTGACTGCTATATTACCTCTGTGGTTTGTGCAGAGAGCCTCCTTCAGTTGAATTATGCTCATGGCTTAACATTTAGCTTGTGACGCAAGATCTTCAGGAATCCCAGTGTTCTGCCCATTTTTTTCACCTGTTCATTAGTAAGCACTTGTAAAATAGTTCTCAAGGGAGGGTAGTGTTATTCTTCAAGGAAAGGAGTGGAATAATGTTGGCATAGGCGCGGAGGCTTCCTTAATTAGGCCCTGATGCATGTAGCAAATATGTTCTCCTGGCCTGTCAAGACGTGTGCTTGAGCATTTCTCGGATGCATATGGTGCGTGAATGCTTAATTTGAACATTCAATGGCTCATTCAGCACTCTGTAGGTGGGGCAGTTATTCACCTGCATGTCATGCTCTACATGCCATGATTAAAACTATGGCTAGGTATAGTATGAATGAGACCTACTGCATTGGTCGTCGTAATAATCATTTATGTCCAAATTCTTCATAAATATCGAGCAATCCGCTAAATTGTAGACCAGCAAAGAAGTGTATGTGTATATATGCTGTTGCCTTTTCATTGGATTGGAATGTAATGTGTGTACTTGTGGTCGCCCTAAAACAGGTCTATTGTCTTTACTTTTTTTCTACGCTGAGATTATGAATTCACTTCTGTTCTCATACCCGGTGGACGGAGTGTTTTTTTTTTTTTTTTCCCTTTTCCCTTGCATTGTATTATCTCCTATATCGCTTAGAGGGAACCAAAGAAAAGGAAACCCTTCCTATGGATTTTATCGTTTTAATTTGCAAGGTCCAAAGATTTTTTTTCTGTCTTTCCAAACATGTGACCACTTGAAATTCATCTTTTTCTTAATATAGAAATTATCAAAAGGGTGAGAAACCAGCATTCAGCATTCAACTTTACATCTCAATATTTTATCTTCCTTATACATATATACCCTTTCAATGTAGTTATGTATCTGTATATTTGTTACTTTACTGTTACCGTACAGAAGAGGAATAAATAACTTTCACTCTCTCCAATGCACTACTCTGTGTCATCCCATAGCTCTCTCAATATATCCTCGACCTCCACTCCTTGACTCATCCCAAACCTCATTCTACCACAATGATCTCCAAAATAATCCTTTTTAGACTCTTTCCTCCTCTATTCCTCCTGGCTCACCCCAAACCACAGTTTGCTACTATGATCTTCCAATCAACCCTTTCTAAATTCGTCCCTCATGTATACCTCCTTTAAATCATCCCAAATCTCTTTCTCTACTATGATCTCCCGAATCCTTTCTACAGACTCTTCTCTTCTCCATCTCTCCTTTTTTACTCCTCCCAACCCTCATCTTACTACTATGGTCTCTCAAATAATACTTTATAAACTCTTCCCTCTTCTGTCCCTCCATTATCCTATTCAACCTAACTAACAGGACTGACATGTCCACCGCTCAAATTAACTCATACTTCCCTACATTAATCCACCACTAATTCTTCTGGGTTCCGGAGTAACGTGCTACTTGCCGAAAATCGCTTCAAGACCTTGTCAGTGGTAATAAGAGCAATATAAATACAATTTCAATAGATGTTCATTATATCTAGCACCAGATCAACAGAATATAAAATTCAAGTAACCTACCTATAAAACCACATCATTACAGACAATGGTTCCTCAGATCAGTTTCGAGAAATGTTGCTCAATATGACCGTAAATTTGCTGGACTTCGCATAGAGTAACATTAAAATTAAATGGTTTGTATCGTGCTGGTACATTACCTTACATCCTCGTAGCAGCTGTAGTAAGTAATTCTACCCTCTGGAAACTATCCAATGAATGTGAAGAAATGTGGAGGTCTGATCCGGAGGCTCAATTGTGTTGTTTTTCAGTGGAAGGCTTAAACGGTGCTTTTGCTATGCGTTTTGCTTATAACTTTGGCGCAGCTTTACTGATTTTACAAAACACTTCCCAAAAATATATATCTATCTCTGCTCCTTCCCGGAATGTTTTGGGATGATCTGTCAAGTGGAGGACTAAATAAATAAGGGGGAGGCCCCACATGAAGCATATATTGCAGCTACACTGAGGGCAGATTAAGCCGATCACCAGTCTCGTGGTAAGGAGACCGGCATCGAAGTGGCAGTCTCCCCACCGGCCCTATTACGACTTTCCCACTAGGTAGCAATTCTCGCATGCAGGGGGCACCAGCATCCTCAAAATGCACACTGGGTGGCCAGGGGCCTGTGGCCCCCTGCACTTGTTCCCCACCAGCCTGTTCATAGTTCAAGGTTGTGATCAGCAGGGCGTTGCTGACTTCAGAGCCGCCCTGGCTGATTATTACAGGTCTGCCCCCCAACCTCGTAATGTGGCGGTCGGACTGCCACAAACGCGGCGGTTTGACCACCACCACGTGTCTGGCAGTCTGTTGCCCGCCAGACTCTTAAAAAGGCCCTAAGTAACAAAAATTACTCATGACATGTTCAGTGACTGCATTGATAAGATCCGTAAGGACCTCTGAAATTACATTGTTAATGACAACAGTGTGCATGGCAGGGGAACAAGTTATAGCTCCCTTAGGGCACAAGTATATTTACTTGAGGTAATTAAAACTGGTGAATTTCAGTGCCCATCCAAATTCCAAAAACTTTTCACCATCCACAAGAAGAACGGGCACTTGGGTGAGTGTAAAGAATCATTTTAAAGCTTCAGCATCAGTAAGTATGACGTGTTTCGGCAGGATACTTATCTTTGCCACAATACTCAGCGTCATTTTGCACAGATCTTGGTTAATCATATGTGATTGACAACAACATAAAGAAAGAAAACATCCTCTGGAGTAAATGTATTATATCCAATTTGAAAACGGGGGCACATATATCTTTTCATAAATCAAAATGTGTTCTTTAGCGCATCGAATGTTAATACATTTGTAACAGATACATGATCAACAGTATATCTGAAAATTACTCAAATAAAAAAGTCATCAAGCCACACAAAAAAGCACCAAATATAGACACAATGGTGTTGATAGTATCCACTGTAGGCAAAGTCAAAATTCTTGCTAAAGAAGTACACTTGTATTATGCCGTAGTGAGCAAATTGGTAAATCATCATGTAAAGAACAATGGTAAAGAACAATTATATAAACTAAAGTGTTCTGCCCTGGTCTACGTAACGTTGAAAGCTTGAATATAGAGGAGCTCATAGAAACCGAAGTTGCAGAGGCATAGAGAATTTTTCCGCTATGTTGACCATGTTTTACGACTCCTCATACAAAATCTGCCTTCTTATATCTAAGATATCAATGACCATTTTAAAAAGGATTCTTTATACGCAACCAAGTGCCTGTACTTCTTTTGGAAGGTGAGGGGTTTTGGGGAATCTTTAGAGATATCTGAACCTCAAGACTTTCTCCAAATTCCTGCATCTTGAACATACAATTTTACTGATCACTCAAGTCCACCACATTCTCTATTCCCGGTCACTAAAAACATCAAGTGTCAGTGGTAAAGCGCTAAGAAAAATGAACTTTTTCTCTCAAATGGCTGATTTCACCTCCCAGTCATTACATCCTTAGCGACCCCAACCATTCAGACTGGCTTCATATTATTTCACACTACAAACTACCTTTCTCAAATTCATCTCATCGTCCGTTCTTATTCACAATTCAAGTCTCTTTGCCCATACATAACAGCTCTTCTCATTTCCCAAAGGTAAACAGCTTCGAAAAGTGTTTGATTTGGCAGTAACACTTTGTTTCTCAGACAAACAGCAGCTAAACCAGAGCCCTGTAGTACCAACCTGCCCCTATGTCATTAACCCGCTTCACATGAACACCAGCATATTGTATTGTAGTAGTATTTATATAGCACTTACTACCCCTTACTACCCCTGACGAGGCGTTGAAGCGCTTTTCGGTGAGTAGCACGCTACTCTGCAACCCAAGAAGAATTAGTGATGGGTTTGTATCGGGAGATATGAGTACAGTTTTAGTATTATTATGAGTTAATTTGAGCTGCAGATATGAGAGTTTGTTAGTTAGATTGACTGGAGTAATGGAGGGGTGGAGGAGGAAAGAAATCCAGAAGTGTTAATTGGGAGTATATCCTTCATTTACTCAACCCAAAGGCTTGGGATGAGTAAAGGGGGATGGAGGAGGGAAGAGTCTGTGGAAGGGTTAGGGAGAGCATAGTAGCAGGGTGAGATAAATGAGGGAGAATTTAGTAGGGTTGTGTGGGAGGTCATGGTAGTAGAGTGAGGTTTGGTGAGTTAGATGTGGAAGCGGAGGGAAGAGCTTAGGCAGAGTTATTTAGGAGATGAAAGTAGTAGAAAGGATTTGGGATGAGTCAGAGTGGGAATGGAGGATAGTTTGATAGAGACATGACATATGATGATGGGTAGATAAGTGTGATAAGATGAGAGCAGGAATACATAGATATCTAGTATAAAACCCACCCAGGAGCCATGCAATCACCCACGAACATGCCAAGAACAGAAACAACATATACACATATATACACATACACACACACATACAAACACACATGAATACACACACATATGCACATACAATACATAATTAGAACCATGGGTAAATATATTTAGTCAAACAGGTTTAAAGAGTGTGTGTTTATTTAATTGTTATGACATAGTAGCAATACATATTTTCTAAAGAACTATACATAACTAGAAATAGACACATAATCAGAAAAAATATTTAGCAACATAGGCATATACATTCCATAGTTGTTTGAATATGGTGGTTATGAAGGAAAGAGCCAACTCTTGAGTAGTTTTCTGAAGACAAAGTTATCTGTGGCTCTTATAGTTGAGGGTAATGAATTCCATAGTTTGGTTGCTTGAACAGAGAAGGATGTACCACCTATAGTCTTTTTCTTGTATGGTGGTGTTCTAAGGCAGGGTGCCAATCTTGAGCGGAGGTTTCTTTGTTGGATGTATTTGGTTATTTTGTTTCTCATAAAAAGCGGTCCTGTTCCATGTATAACTTTGTGGGTGATACCAAGCAGCTTGAAAGTGCATCTTCTGGCAACGGGTAACCAGTGTAGTGCCCTCAAGGCAGGGGAGATGTGGGCTTGCGGCTTTACATGTGTAACAGTAGCCTGGCTGCGGAACTTTTGATACGTTGCAGTTTTTTCATAATAGATAGAGATGATCCATGGTAGAGTCCATTGGCATAATCCAGTTTGGATAGTACAATCGAGATAGTAGCTTGCACCTTGTGTGGAAATCCGAGGTGGGGGAAGGTGCGTCATAAAGTCTTCAAGGTGATGAAGCTTGTTCGTGCTGATTTGTCCACTTGGGCATTCATAGTTAACTTGGAATCCATGGTGATTCCAAGGTTTTTAACTTCCTTGGATAATTGAGGAAGTGGTCTGAGATCATCATGTTAAACTTTTGTTTTTATTTAAGGCATGGGGAAATTAAGTGATTTGCTCAGCAATCACAGGGTGTTGTTGACCGATACAGGAATTTGAACCTGGTTCCCACTTTCAAAGTCAGCAGCTCTTTTGACACAAGACCACATCTCTCAAATGAAGGGTGAAATCTCTAAGGGACATAACGAACTGTCCTCAAACCTAGGGCATTAGGAGAACCAATTCATAACCTCTCATTCCTTTCATATAAACCCAAGTTGGACGCATGTACGCGCCTTGATGTGGAACGCAGTCCATTTTCACTGCTGGAACACTACAACTGAAAAAGCATACCATGAGAAATAGACACGTTTGGAACTAAAATCCATCACTTGAGAAAGATTCAGGGTCGAGATGCCACGATTGGTAAAGCGCCCATAAACCAACCACAGTGTGTGCACGGCCAATTTCCCACAACCACAATCAATCTATCCTGCAAAGACTGAACCAACTAAAAAACGAGAATAAAAACAAGTGAGATCGCACTGCGAAGATAGAGAAAAAGTAGTCCACAAACCTGACGGGAAACAGCGAGCCTCGCATGTTTTCTGTACTTGGTCGCTGCGCTTGAGGAGGGCCAACCACTGGAAAAGGCATGACGCATGCGTGCATTCAACTAATGAAAGCAAGCAGATTTTAACAGGCAAGCCAACAAACCAATGAAAGACACTGACGTGACGTGGACGGGGCTCCAAGCCCTTTTCTAATTCCTAAAGCGCCTCGCTAGCAATATGTATGCACAAGCGCATGCGACACAGGCTCGGCCCTAAAAAAGAGCAGATCTCCCAAATTATTACTTTTATAGTGGATTGAGACCTGCTACAAAAGTTTCGCAACTCTTGACCTAATAAAATGGCATGCCTTTGCTCTCCCTATGCTGCCTCACACTTGGAATTACGTACCTGGATCTCAGCATGCTAGTGGGAATAATAAAATAGTACAAACTAGCCCAATCCTACAGGAGTAAATTCCCTCCTTTGTTTTTCTTCCCTTTCATTTAATGTAGTAGCTAGTGTTCTTCCCCTGTCTATCTTACACTTTGAAGGTTTGTTGAAGGATCAAGTTCCTGGTGATCTTTAATGCACTTGGCCTAGTTTCTTGGATTGTGACTCTTGCCTTCATATGGCTGTCCTTTCAGGTTTTCAGCAGGCAGTCCTGATTATCACTGTCCTATGCCACAAACTGGTTATTAAGATCAGTAAGCCTGGTGTCTATCATTACAAGTGATAAGTCCTTCTATGTTATAGTAGCCAGTGCTGATTCGTTTCTCCTCGAATCTAATGCAACGCTGCAGAGACATTAATTTGTAGTTGGGTTTCTCAAACTCTTGCAGTTGTGTATTTCTTCATATTTTATGGATTTTGGGAGATGGAAGGTATATGATCTATAGGCAGTTTTTCTTCCGGTCCGTGGTAGTCGTTGTGTTTCCCATCCACTTTAATTCACCCTGCCTGATTGGAAAGCCAAGGGGTGGAGAAAGTCCTTTGAATGGAATCCTCATCACCGCAAACACGAACATTCCTTAGACTTGAAAGTAAATTGCATTTAAATTGCAGATTCTATAAATGGTTTAATTAAGCAGAGAGGGATAAGTTAGGACTTAGACGCAATTACGATCATTGTTTAGTATTTGAGCTAGAAGGATTTTCCTGATAACGCTAGTTCATGTTTGTTCCACTGTGGTCCAGATGAACAAAGATCAAGGTGTAATTAGATGGCTGAACGCTACACATCCTTATCCGTGCACCTCAAACACTTGATTCTGTTTATAAGAACAGTCCTTTCAGTGTGAACAATGAGAGACAAGTACATTTAACTAAAATGATTCGTTACAGTTTGAGGCCGTTTCTATTACACATACTGATTTGTTGATAACAAGGTATCAGTCAAATGCCTTCCGTAAGTATGTACGATCTGATAAATCCTCTTTACTCAAGACCACTAAAATTGCAGTCGCGAAGCAACTTCTTAGTAGGACATTGATATTGGAGGATTAAATGATATTAATGTATCCATTTGTTTAGCTAGTGTAACATTGTTCTGGTCTGAGTACAAATGATTTCACATGTTGAGGAATCCGATCAAAAGTTTAAGCAAAATCCTGTTTGGTAGTTTTAACTCACGTAGTGAGTGACGGAAAATCTTTCCCATTTTGGTTTTACTTTGTATGCTTCACAAAGGACAATCTCATTGGCACGAGAGCCTGCAAAAGGGTTCAGGAAGATGTTACTAAATAGATGATGTTTGGCTAGTGTGTGCTTAGTCAATGCACATTTAATTAAGAAGCCACATGTAATTAAGTTACTTCTGAACTCTAGAAATATTTATGAAAATCTCTTATTTTCCGGAGATAAAATTATGTTTTGCAAACCAGGCTTATTTCATATAGTACAGCTGAGAGGGATATTCCCAGTCCTCCATTTCGCCAAGGAAATTCCTCAGAGACTGGCATTGGTTCAGACCCCCTTGGATTATTGTGATGGCCTCTATACAGGTCTCACTAACATCTCCTTCGCCAAGTTGCAATGCATAAAGAACATGAGTGCTTCTTTAATTTTGAAAATTAAACACAATGACCATATTACCTCAGCCCTCAGATCACTGCACTGTCTCCTTGCGAAATAAAGAACACCCTTTAAAACTTTCTGCATTGTTCACAAAACTCTACATGACTGTGCCCCAAAACACATCTCTCGCATATTTGTTCCATACCAACTGCCCTGAATACTCAGGCCTATAACTCTGTCAGCTCCGCAGCAAATGGGATTAAAAAGTTTTAGTGGTCGCTCACTTTTCAACCAAAGTTCCTCCCTATGAAGCTCTCTATCAACCTGTTTGAGTCTCTTAAGTCACTACACCAAATTCAGGAAACCCTTACAGACCCACTTAGACCTTTTCATAAACTAGTTGTCAGAGTACTAGTGACTGCCATATTTACACTGTTGCCCCCAACCTCCGATCAGACCTCTATGACTGGTCTGCTCATTAAACTTGGAATTCAGACTTCTTCACATCCAAGGCATTTGTCATCAATGTCCTCTGAGACCATTAAATGAGGTGGTTAACAGCGCTTAAGAAAAACCCTAAATTCTTAGTATGCATATCCCTGGAGACTACAAAGTTGTATCTGCTCTGGGAGCAGTCTTCTAGTAACTTACAGTGTCTGGCTCATAGAAACAAATCGTTGCACGAAACCCTGTTAATCATACTCTTAACAGATTAATAAGTTTGCTTTTGAAATAGTTGTAAAAAGAGAAAAAAATGATATTGGCTCAAATAGTCTGAAACAAACTCGATTGTTTGAAAAAATTTATTTTCTAGGTAACTGTATTTATTTTCTAGTGTCTCTGCTAAGGAATACGGACCAAACTTTGCAGGAAGCTCCAATTTTTCATTCGTTTTTTAAAGTCTCTAAGACCTTAAAGGAGAAAAGTCGAGTTTGACCACAGCTACTCTTTTTGCCTACGCATATAATCCAGCACCAGGCTGAAAGGGGATTTCCTCCCTATTTGGTACCATGAATGTGTAAGAGCTGGATACTGCCCTCTCTGCTAAACAAGCCAAAGTGAAAATTACTATTCAGATACATTCTGGAGAAAGCTGTCCTTTGTGTAGGCTAATATAGGCATGTTGATGCTTTTGATAAATTAATTTCTAATTGGATATTCCTGTTTCACATAGCATGCCAAGTATCTGAATTGCAAAATGTTTAAGGTGGCATTTGAAATCTCACATGATTTGAGTGATGAAAGGTTGATCTATAGCTTCTTTGATCATTTCTTTAATTATTGATAATGGTATTGAGGCTAAACTCTACAGTGGAGTCACTGTTGCAAGCAACTAACCATAAAGTAGGTACAGTTGATTGTTAGTTTATGAATGGGCTGAGGTTGATGGACGTTCTGTTTGCCTATATTCACATTGCTTTTGCTTTAAAATGTCAATATACTGTGGCAAACCTTCACCAAATAATTATGGCTGATGACTTGAACTGTACATTTGGAAAAGAACCACAAATTATTTTGTATGGTTAACATACCCATTAGTCAGTGATTACAAAGTGCCTATCTCCTTGATTAGATCAGTGGAGATTTGTCATTTATAAGTAACATGGTCAATAGTGTTGTGTGGATTGAACCATTCTGTCATTCTGATCCAACTCTTGGAAATGCAAACTTCTCAAATGTTTGTGGGCTACCTGAGTAAACAGTATGACTACACTTACTAGTAGCTCAGGAATGGATCCTTCAATGGTTTTGTGCACAATACATCTTCCCCTTGGTAGAACAGCAGTTGACCATCTTCAGAATTGTATTCCTTCTTGTTAAATTCAGATATGTGAAGACACTATGGTACTGGATCAACATTTTTGGGAAATGTACCTATGATGTGAATTGGTATCCATTTGACTCTAAGAAATATTGTAAAGCTTTTCCAACTTCATACATGCAGCATACATGTTGATGGTTTTGGTGGAGTGTACAGTCGAGGATTTTGGGGTACAATTCTTAACATCTGTTCACCGTGTAGCTGTGAGCCATGTAATTGAATGTCTGGTAGACATGGACAAACTATAGTTTTCTTCTTTGGCTAACGATGTGCTAACAAAGAAAGTTTTTTTTAACACAATTAGTTTACCTTCACAGCTGCGGATTCCTACCTCGTCTGTCTTTTAATATGTCTGCAATTGGCAGTGATACTGTAGCCATTCCCCGTTAACCTATTAACAGTTGCTGCATATAGAAAAATCCAAAATGCTTGGTTTGAAAAATATTGTGTTGTGTTTGACTAAGTTTGTATTACCTCGAGCATCTCATCTTTGAAAACAAATCCCTCAAACCCTAGTTGCACAGTCCTGGTGAAGACATATTCTTATATATTTTAGTGTTCCGTTCGCTTTTGTTAGCATAAAAAGTAACAAGACGAAATTCATATAAACAAACAAATCACCCCCATCCATTTTATTGTTGCAGTGCCAGGGTAGAAGTACCGAGCCCGACATACTCTGATCTGGGGCTGAACAGGTATTTTCCCCACGTGGACTCATTCCTCTTCCCTGGATAATAAGTTGTGTCATCAGTTTTCTGGGAAAGACCTTCTCTCGGTAATTCTTGGTGAAGTAGTTCAGACGTGGGATCCCAGTGTACTAAAAGCTTCATCCTTACCCTTCGGAGTGTGCAAGAACTTTTGCATTCTGTGGCTCATAAAAAATGTATTTATTTATTTCATTTTTTTTAAACCTTTACTTCATTTTCTATTTTAGAGATGAAAAACGGAACATTTTGTGCAGTATAATAGGGGCAATATGGTACAGTCGTATGTACGTGGTGTTTCCTTATGAGCTGAATTGTGAACCAGCAGTGTGACAAGTAATGTTGCATTCCAAACATGGGAGCCACTTGTGCGTCTATAACATAAAGTGAAGCAGCGGATACAATAATCGAGGTGGCACAGGAACATTAAAGTGTTATAGTTGTACATCGTAAGCCTAGAGATCGGAGCATTATTGACGAATGCCGGTGAGGGGAACAATTCTGAACAAGAACGAGCTAGTGTAAAATCATTATGAAACAAAAGAACCTGGCACAGTGAACAGTGAGTGCACTCAGTTTAGGCGTTGAAGGTGGTGCAACACAGGTGTCTTGAAATCCGAAAGGAAGCGACAGGAGGAAGGGGGAGGAGGGAGGGAACAGGTTGGAGTATGAGGGAAGGAAGGGGGAGGGAGCATGGTCTGCATTGATGATTCACAGGTGGACGTTGTGGTCTGAGTCCCCTCTCAGAATTTCTCCATAAAGGTGACCCACGTCCCTGAAATGGGGTCTTTACAAGTCCCCATACCTCTTCCCTATATAGCAGTGTGCTCTCTGTCTGAACCCATGACATCGTGGAAAGGACCCAGGAGGAATCTGCGGGGTGAGGCACCGCCTTCCATTTCCGTGTAATTATGCATTTCATCAGAACTATGGCCAGGTCAGCAAATCATGCAACTGCCCTGCGCTTTTTACTGCGTCGGTACAGCCCTATGAGACAGACCTCCCAGGAATACGTGAGGACAGAGCCAGTGCAATGGGGTTGGTGTATTGTGACAACGTGCCGGTATTCAACCTGGGAATGGCATGACCAGAGCATATGAACTATACCTTCATCTGGAGCCATAAAATGGAGGCATGCGACGTCGGTACAGTGAAAGTATCGATTGATCTAACTACGGGTCATGTAAGCGCGAAGTGGGATATAAAGTTGGATCAATTTGAATCATGCATTACAAGCTCCCAGGGTAGGATATGGCAGTATGACCTGCCAGTCACTATCTGTACAGGCACGTCCAAGGTCTGCCCAGGAACCTCGCAGTGTACCAAGGGGTAATGCCACGTGGGGGCATAAAGTGCTGGCGATCCACTGTGTCTGGTGTCTGCCTGTGCCCAGTACAAGCAAGAATTGTAAAACTCAATGTTTCTGGGATTCCTGCTTTACTTCACCCCATGATCAGGTCAGAGTGTCTATGATAGAGGCGTGCAGTAGAAACTGGCCTGTTGGGGGTTCGGTACTAGCTGCCAGGTCATCTATATACAGAAGAGAGCCATCACTATATAAAACGCCTACGCTGTGCAAACCCACCGGGTGCCATGATAAAAGTTCCCTAAGAGCGGTACGTGTTTCACCGTGTGGCGTGCCAAGAAGAGGCAATGCGGGGGCATATAGCGTGATTGACTGGGTACAAAATAGCGCTTTGCTATAGCATCTGTGTGTAATGTTGAGGAGGGGAGTTGGTGTTGGAGCCTTATTGAGTGGATGGAATAAATGCAATATACGCTCCTGGTCCCAACTCATTCAAAATTGATGTTGTCACTCTCTAAGTTGCGATGTAGCTGTTGAATGCCACTTTGCTAAAATAACTTGTTTAGTAGACAAGAGCATAATGTTGGCAAAATCAAAACGTTTTGGTATTGTGGGCCTAAAGTTCTATAGATGGTACTGTATTTTCCGTTACTGTGGCATTCTTTTAGTTTATTTTCCATATCCGCCCAACTTACTAGTTAAGGTAGGACGTGCAATCTGTTGTGCTAATGCGGTGTTCAGTTTAATATTTCACAAGTGTGGTTTCCCCTCAGATATGTTGTACTTGTTCTACCACTTTGCCTTTTTGTAGAGGCAGTGCAATCGATTCATAGTTCCATGGATTTGCGGTTCAGTCAATCTCCTGACTTAGGTTTAATGATTTTTGCCCTCCATCATTGAAGTGCATTCCATTCAGGGAGTGCTTATATGATTCTTGTACATTATTGTGACAATATGCCAAAGAAAGTGTGGTTCATCCCACAGACTCGGACAATAATTAGGTTCCATTATAAGAATTGATATCAAAGTTTTTCTAACAATCATCTACAAGGAATTCCTGAAAGTGAAACAACGGGCCGGTCAAATGGCCAAATAAGAGGGCAAACCAGAGAAAACGCACATGTAACTAATTGGTTTTATACAGAATGGAATGCCAGTCCTCAGGAATGAAATAGTGGAAAAAGTGTGTGAGCTATTTAACATTACATTACATTACCAACTTAGTCGACTATAGATGTGGCGTTAAGAAGGGTAAAAAAAGGTATTTGCATAAAAAAAAAACACAAATTGAAAAATGAATACACCTGGTTGTAGATAGACAGCGATTACCAGAAATAGTGCCACAAAATGTTGGCAATTGCTGGCTATACATATTGCATCTAGTCAAATTAGTCAAGATTTGGTAACATCTGAGGCACCCTGGACCCACCGTCTCTTACAACTGCATAGATTCGAGTTAGTAGATTCAGTCTAGGAAAATGTGAAGGATACCTTATTGCTGGATTTAATTATTGGCAAGTAAAACGGAGATAAGTGAAAGTCTTACAATCAGTGACAAGCTGTTCCTTTATGGGTTACTGTGCTCAGCAATCAAAATATGGTAATTACGGTGGACAATATTGTACTATCTCATGTTCATTTGCATAATTAGAATTGTCTCCTTTCCTAATACTTGGTCTAGCTCACACCACAAAGCCCGTATTGAAAAAATTAAAATAGATGGGAATTGTCTTCATTCAAATTAATATTTGACTTGTTCTTTGCTTTCAAAATATTTGCCTACCTGTAGCCAGAACATGCTTCTGAAAACAAGCTTATTCCGGTGGATCAAGTAGGTTCCTTTCATGATAAGGGAACAAAACATCATACTTTAGCATTATGACTCTTGGTACAAAAAAGTCCACAAGAGGATGTAGACATTCGCTTTTTTCAGGTTTTGTGGACTTCCATGCTGCCTTTGAAACAGTTGATCAAGACCTCCTGTGGCAGAAGTTAGTCTCTTGGAATTTAACAACGTTTTTTCTTCGGCCCAAATAGATTATTTAAATGGATGCATTGAGATTCAACTGGATCAGGCTGGTAGCCTTTGCACCAAAGTTCTAACACCCGATGGATGGAAACAGGTGCATATTGGCACACCTGCCTTTCCAAAGCTTCATCTGCGATAAAAACCTTCCTTTACAAATTCTTATTTACTCTTAATGTTTTTTAAGCATATGAATTTGGGGGTCTTAGATAGCATCATAATGGGGCTTCTGTGCCAGTTAGAACTTATTGCAATGTTGGTCCACTGAAAATTTATAGCACTTGTGGTGTCAATCTTAGTCATGGTTAGGAGGATTCCTTATCTTGAAGTCTAAGGAGTGAAAGAGATATGGTAGCTTCAGGCTACTTGAGCTTTTTTAGAAGTATAATCTAATTCGGGAAAGACACTGTAACTGCTATCAATTAAATCACGCTCTGCAGTGCTGGCATTAGTCTGATTTAGCCACGTGTATAGAAGATTTTTGGTTGACCATTTAATGATGAGTACAAGAGCTATGGTTTTGCCAGGATGGTCGATTAAAATTCCGGGTAAAAGGCAAGTGCTGGTAAAAGGATTTTTACTGCGCTAATGGGATCAGTAGAGGAACCATTGTTTTTGGACTTTCATCTTGTGGCTAGTGAAGATCCTGGCGATTTAATGACTTTAATGTTCTCCCTGAAATTGCATATATTGTAGGCACCTGCCTATGTAAACTAAGAACAACGAATGTGACATATGCAAATTCATTCTCTATTGTCCTAATCAAGCGGCTGCATTGTCGGTCGACTTCCAGTGACAGACAGCATGTAAAAGGGGACAACTCCCTTTCCCCATCCTCTAACTGCTACAAGTTGCCTATTTGTGGACTAAGCAAGGCTTTTGCGCAATGTTCTGGATTTTGAATCGGAAGACTGCTGTTAAAAATGCCCTGGAGTGCCTGAATACTGTTTATCTTTAGATGATAATGTTTTGGAGTTCACTGTTAACACATTTTTAACTAAATTTTAGCTTTGTGAATTGTTTGTAAATTCCCGGCATACTTTATGCTAGAATGCCTTATTACATATATGCTTGTTTATGTAGACTAAAGGTTTAAAAAGTTATTTCATGATAATTTAGTTTCCCTGTTGAGAAGGAGCCAAAATTAGCATTTCACAGATACGTTTGCACTTTTACGTGTTGCGCCCGTCCTCTCACAACGCATTGTGAAATAATGTATTCATGATGAATTTTGTTTGCAATTCAGTTCCGCTCTTAATGTTGCCATTCGCTGTAAATTTAATATCTCAATAATGGCGAAAATGTCTTGGGACTAAAGGGTATCAGCACTGTCTTTTCCATAATACATACAGTATGATTAACCGTTTTCAGTGCTAGTTATGTTTACGTTGGAAGAAAATAAAACTAAAAAAGTGATACACATTCAGCAACATTTGCACTTTGCCTTTGCTTTTTATAACCCCAATGCAATGGGTCCAAAAGAAGGTCTTTCTCAAAGTAAGACTGTCTAACTTTGTTTGGTCTTTATATTTTCATTTATACTGACCCCCTTAAGAGGTAGAATTTTCATTTCAATGTCAGAGCTACCGCACTCATTTGATCTTTTGTTGCGGTCTTGCTTACAGACAGCTTTAACTGTTTGTCATCGACCAACCTACTCTGTATAATCTTTTGGTCTATACTTAGAGTGGACTTTGTGTCAGCCCTCTTCAAACCACTGGTTCGCTGTGTTTTTGTTTCATCCAGCCATTGGCTTTAGACATTGTCAATGACTTAGACAGTCTACAGTTAGTTGACTTGGCTTGTCACATTCTGTTAGAAATAGGGTTTTTGGTTGGCAGTCAGGTTACCCTCTGTCCAAGCAAGAACCCTCACTCTAGTCAGGGTAAGTCACACACAATCCAAATTATCCTGTGCCCACCCTCTGGTAGCTTGGCACTGAGCAGTCAGGCTTAACTTAGAAGGCAATGTGTAAAGCATTTGTGCAATAAATCATACAATAACACAATATAGCACCACAAAAATACATCACACAGTGTTTAGAAAAATATATAATATTTATCTGGATAATTGCAGGTCAAAACGAATAAAGATGCAATGTGAAATTGTAGAGATATCTCTGAAAAGTGATATTAAGGGGGTCATTCTGACCCTGGCGGTAAAATCCGCCAGGGCCAACGACCGCGGAGGCACCGCAGAAGAAGAGATACGTGGAAAAATGGTATGTGCGTCGATTTCTCCCCTGCACACACGGACTTGCGTCGTTATTTTTCATGCGGGGAAGTTGTGCGTCGTTTTCTGGCGCACGGACAGTCTCTTTCTGTGGTTCGCAGGATTACCAGATGTCCCGTGGTCTGTGCGTGGATTCTTCGGCTTGTTTTCCGGCTGTGCGTCGTTCCGGGAGGCTGTGCGTGGAATTTTCGTTCTCACGGCAGGTGTCGTGTCGATTTCCCCTCTGGAAGTCGGGCAGGGTTGTCCTTCCGAGGCCATGCGTCGAAGTTCCGGTCACCCCGAAGGCGTTGCGTCGGTGTGCGGCGATTTTCTCGCTGCGGAGCAAGCTGTGCGCCGAAATTTTTGGCGCACGAAGAGTCCAAATGAAAAAGAGAAGTCTTTTTGGTCCTGAGACTTCTTGGAACAGGAGGCAAGCTCTATCCAAGCCCTTGGAGAGCACTTTTACAGCCAGACAACAGTTCAGCAAGGCAGCAGGCCAACAGCAAGGCAGCAGTCCTTTGTAGAAAGCAGTCAGGTGAGTCCTTTGAGCAGCCAGGCAGTTCTTCTTGGCAGGATGTAGTTTCTGGTTCAGGTTTCTTATCCAGCAAGTGTCTGAGGTGGTAGGACAGAGGCCCTGTTTTATACCCAAATGTGCCTTTGAAGTGGGGGAGACTTCAAAGAGTGACTTAGAAGTGCACCAGGTCCCCTTTCAGTTCAATCCTGTTTGCCAGGGTCCCAGTAGGGGGTTTGGCAGTCCTTTGTGTCAGAGCAGGCCCTCCACACTCCCAGCCCAGGAAGACCCAATCAAAATGCAGATGTATGCAAGTGAGGCTGAGTACCCTGTGTTTGGGGTGTGTCTGAGTGAATGCACAAGGAGCTGTCAACTAAACCTAGCCAGACATGGATTGTAAGGCACAGAAAGATTTAAGTGCAGAGAAATGCTCACTTTCTAAAAGTGGCATTTCTAAAATAGTAATATTAAATCCAACTTCACCAGTCAGCAGGATTTTGTATTACCATTCTGGCCATACTAAATATGACCTTCCTACTCTCTTCAGATCAGCAGCTGCCACTTCAACAATGTGTGAGGGCAGCCCCAATGTTAGCCTATGAAGGGAGCAGGCCTCACAGTAGTGTAAAAACAAATTTAGGAGTTTTACACTACCAGGACATGTAAACTACACAGGTACATGTCCTGCCTTTTACCCACACATCACCCTGCTCTAGGGGTTACCTAGGACACACATTAGAGGTGACTTATGTGTAGAAAAAGGGGAGCTTGAGGCTTGGCAAGTACTTTTAAATGCCAAGTCGAAGTGGCAGTGAAACTGCACACACAGGCCTTGCAATGGCAGGCCTGGGACAAGGTTAAGGGGCTACTTGAGTGGGTGGCACAACCAGTGCTGCAGGCCCTCTAGTAGCATTTAATCTACAGGCCCTAGGCACATACAGTGCACATTACTAGGGACTTATAAGTATATTAAATAGTCCAATTGGGTATGATCCAAAGTTACCATGTTTAAAGGGAGAGAGCATATGCACTTTAGCACTGGTTAGCAGTGGTAAAGTGCGCAGAGTCTAAGAGCCAGCAAAAACAGAGTCCAAAAAGTGGAGGGAGGCAGGCAAAAAGTTAGGGGTGACCACCCTAAAGCATGTCAGGTCTAACACATTCTATCAGATGTTTGTGCCATTCTTTCATCTATGGAATCCTTGCAGTCTTATGTGTAGGTGACTGTTTTGTCTCCTGCCTCTCCCTCCGAAGGAGCTTACTTCTGCTTCCTCGACCCTCTTTACCTGCCGCTCAATTTTACCACTACCCTTTCTTATCCCCCTGCTTGTCCCATTGTCTTTTGTCCCCCCATCTCCTACCATCAGCCCTGCACCTTATTTATTTATTTACATTTTTATTTTTAAATTTTTTTTTAGGTGGGCCCAGCATCGGCACACTGCTAGCACATTGCTTGCTTCAATGAATTTGTGCAGCATCCCACATAAACTAGTTAGTTTAATTTAGTGTCGAAAAATGGCCCTTGGCCATCGTGGAAAAGTGAATAAACAAGTATAGGAAAATAAAAAGTGACAGCTGGTGGAACAGCATTCATGGCTGACCATCTTGTAATCCCTTTTATTTAGGGGAAATACCATTATGAGATGGCTGACCTCCATATGCATGCTTGCTGATAGATCAGTAGCCATCTTAGAGCGTTTTTGTTACATTTGAATATTACGTTACTATTACAAGATGATTGGCCGTTTTTTAACAGGAAATTACTAATAAATAGTATTATATATTTACTAATAAATAGCATGCAAGCTCTTCAACACCCGCTCACCCAGCAAGCACGCCGTGGAGATATGGAGCCTGGTGAAAGATGCTCCTCTTTCTCATTGAAGCATGGCTGACCACAGCTTCAGTGACAGACATCTACACTTCTGTCTCCGCCACATGCAGGATCGCTAAGCAAGACAGCCAAAACAGGCCCAGAGGACACCTGTATCTGCATGACCTCTGCTGAAGCTGAAACAAACTACATGGAGCACCTCAATTTCAAATTACTCACAGCAAATTTCACCCTGGGTATGATCCTAGTCAACCACCCCTTCCCCCCAACCCTGGAGCCAACTTTGCAAACAACATAATGGACTTCGTCCCCCTAGGCCTCGACACAAGCATTTTCATTCTCCTAGGAGACCTCAGTTTCCTTCTTAAAGACCGGACTGATCCCCCACCTCTGCTTCTCTTCTTGACAACCTCGAGAACCTAAGACTAACCCAACATGTCACGGAGCCCACCCAAGCATCCTCACATATCCTAGATGCCGTCTTCACATCTCTCTGTCATTACGATCAACACCCCAAGACCCATCTCTTGGACAGACCACACCATAGTCAGTTTTATATTCAACATCTCTCAACCCAGAAGAACCCCCAGAGTGGGCCCAGCACTCTAACTCTGGAACTAACTAACAGAGGCGCACTGGACAATGGCTCAACATGGGAACAAACCAGAACCCACAGGCATCATTGCACACAAGATCTAGAACTTCAACAAGTGAATCTTCAACTACCTCAACACTGTGGCCCTCACTATGGCCCCATGAAACAAAGCAGCACAGCAAAAAACACAACCCAATCCAGCTGTCACACAAAATGACCAAGCAACACTGCAAACAAATGGAATCGAAATGGAGATCAACACAGTGGAAGTGGAAAAAGTCACCTTCAAGCCAAACAAAGGAGGTACCATCAGCTAATCTGAGAAACTGAGTGGAAATCCCCTAAATTGACTGAATAAAAACAGTAGCAGAGAAATCTCCACAATCATCAAGGATGTCACCAAATCCACAGCTGTCACTGGAAAGATCAACCCATCACAAGATCATTGCAGCAACATCTCAGACTTGTTTTGCAGCATAATTGCAACCATACACACACACCCCAAATCCCCTCCCCCCCACATCTGCATCCCTTGGCCCTCTGCAGAAGTCTCCCAGTGACCAAGAAGTCTACAAAATCACCAACACATGGGGCACTTTGAGCACAGACACAACAACACTAAAAACCATTCACTTGCAGGTCCCCTGCGGACCTCTGACTCCACCACACCTTTGATAAAAGGAGCAACCCCATCAGTGAGGCCCTTACCCCAACCCTCAACACCTCCATCAGTACAGCCACCTTCCCAGAACCAAAGAAACATGCAACCATCAACCCCTCCTAAAGGAACCCTTGACTGACCCGACCCAACTTGACAATCACTAATCAGTATCGCTCTTTCTTTACTCAGCCAAAGTACTGGTAAAAGCAATCAACAAGCTCCTCTCTGACCACCTTCCCACACACCAGCTTCTCGACACCACACAATCAGGATTCGGTCCAAACCACAGCACAGAAATCACCCTTAAGTTGCAATTGTTGACATTCTTTACGGGGAAGGGTGGAGCCCTCATCCTTCTAGACCTATCAGCAGTCTTCCACACAGTGTCCCTCGAATGGATCTTCTTCTTCCTCACAGGAAGACCCCAAACTGTCAACATGTCCCCTTATGCCTCTGAAGCATGATATCTTGTCTGCGGAGTCCCGCAGGGCTACTTGCTTAGCCCAGTGCTCTTCTACATCTAAATGACCCAGCTGATTGGCTTTATACGAGCTCACAGCATAAACATCCTCACTTACTCCAGTAACACACAACTGCTACTGTTCCTCTTGGACAGAACACAAGGAACAAGTTAACCACATGCAAGACAGAAGTGGCCCCCTGGATGAAATCCAGTTGCCTTTTAAACTCAGACATACCAAGGTGGTAGTCTTCGGGAAGAACACATTGCCATGGGACTTCACCTGGTGGCCCATAAACCTTGGTACCATCACCATGCCTTGCTGGCAAGTGAGAAACCTTGAAATCATCATAGACAAGAAACTGGACATGACGACCAAAGTGTGCAGTGGTATCAGTCTTCCTCAACACACTAAGGATGCTGAAGCAAATCTTCAAATGGCTACCAGACAACTATAGGAAAACGATCACCCAAGCCCTTATCATCAGCATACTTGACTATAGAATCACTCTGTACACAGGTATTACCAACCAGCTCGCCCAAAGGCTGCTAACCCTCCAAAATGCAGCAGCCAGACTAGTCCTTAACCTCTGTACACTGAGCTTACCTCACACTATACCGTAGGAAACTTTACTGGCTCCCGATGCAAAAAGAGCACACACTTTAAACTCCTCAACCATACCAACAAAGCTCTCCACAATACTGGCCCTGGCTACATGAACAGCTGCATTCATGTCCTCCAACCTTCCAGGCACCTCTGGTCTGCCAGTCTCTCACCAGCAAACATCCCAGCCGGTCTTCAAAATCAGATTGGGAGCTGCCCTTTTTTGTACCAGGCCCGAAAGCCTGGGACGACCTCCCACAATATCTCAGGGCCTTCTCCTCTCTTCTTGACCTTTGCAAGAAGCGGAAGACCTGACTTTTCGAGTAAGCGACCAGGGCTGGCCTCACTCACTTGCTATGGAGTGCCTGGATATTGTCACAGGTGAATAGCGCTCTATAAAAACACCCAGCCAATAGCTCTGTGCCGACTATTGAAGGTAGTGCCAATTTGGCTTAGCCAGTGCTTGTTAAGAATGTTTTGCCCCTTCGAATATGATATTTACAAGATAAGTAGTATACTTTTTAGAGGTTAGGAAAATGTTTTTTTGCAGGGATGGTCAATGCATTTTTACCATATAGTGAACATATCTTTCCAACGAAAAACAGCCAGTAAGACATCAGTATCTCTAGTAGAGCAGTGATGAAAATATAAAAAGTACTGTTTTTTCTGTGGCTCCAATATTACACATTTTTCCTTCTCTACTGTGCCACCACCAGGGCCCGAGGTTCAACTCAGTGCTTGGCTGTCTGGCATCTTGCCAGTACCACTCCCAGCGTGACCACCTTAGCCTTCATTTTCAATCTCTGACGCCTTAGGACAATGTCTAAAAGGCACAATTTAATGGAGCCCCCCAATGCCAGTCTCACAATCCAGGCCAGGAGCAGTACTACGTACCCCCAGAATTCCACTATTACATTTTATTCACCACTTAGAAGTAAATCAGATGCAGCGACTCCAATAAGCATAAAACGTTTGGACCCCTTTGATGCTTCTTTAAAGAGTCCTGAATCAAGATGAAATCACAGAGAGAACTTGAGGCATCTTTGTGACTGTCCTCAGGATTTTAACACTAACCCCAGAGGTGATAGGTGGAGATGGGAATTCCTCACTTAGCCTCCTGCAAAATATGGTGTTGTATGATATGTGTGCTGTGAACCTGTACCAGTGATAGCAATGGAAGCAGCATCACATCATGTCCCTCGTGTTTCAGATATAGATAAGCTCTCTATCTAGTGATGAGAATGATATTGCTAGTGAAGTGTGTTCTTGTGGTTCTAGCCACTCTTACAGGTTCACTTTAGTTAACTTCAATCTACATTACATTGCTCATTATGGAATATCTGTCTCTGTAACAGCACAGATAGTGCTTCCATTAGCTCTGTAGCACGGTATCAAAAATGTAAATAGTAGAATACTGTCTAATGAAATTCTGTAGTATTTTCATTATACCTTTCACCATTATACACCAGTTTTGAAAAATTTCTATTGACCACTCTGCCTGTTACTATCGTATGTAGTTTGGGTTTATGTGCAAGGTGGTACGTTGTGTTAAGCTTAATAGTTGCTCTTTGGTTTACTGCACTTATTTTCTAAGGACATGCTTGAGTTTCTGTCCTGTTAGACTTGTAGATTCTTGCCAAAAGCAGGAAACGTAATAAGGTGGCTGAAGTAGGGGCTTGATGGTGGGTGGTAATTAGGAGAACTGAGTATTGCTTAGGCTTAGGAGTGCTGTCTTGGTTTGCTGGAGTTTTTAATGGCTCTTCATCCAGTCCCTCTTATAGGATGTCCAGTTGTATAGATACATGGGTCAACTAGCTGTGTGGTTTGCGTGTCCCCTGCATGCAGCTGTATCGAGAAGCATATGACCTTACTGATTTGATCATGCTCACAAAGAGGATCAAAGGTATTTATAATAGGGTGTCCCTCTGGAAACTGCTTGTGACTGGGATGATTTTAAAGGGAATTCCAGGAGCTCCACTGCCTTTTAATAGGTGTGTGGTGTTACAGCATAGCAAACAGAATTGATCTAGGAGAAGAAATATGGCTAGAGATGGAGTAAAGCTCTTAGCAAATCTCCAGAATGAGATGGGCTTGCAGGAATGGTTGTTGTTCCAGATTGATATTTTGAGGATTCTTTGGGAGAACAGAATGGCAGCTGTCTTTTTATAGAATAACTGGGTATAGTTTAATAGAAAAGGTGCTCGTGCAGAGGTTTTGAAAAGGAAATTGTTAATTTTTCACCTGGTGCCTGGGATTCGGGTACATTCTTTGGTCAGGTTGGCATGAATGGCATTTCATGAGATGTGTGGGCTTAATAGTGCACAATAGGATATAAATGAATTAAGAAGGATAAGCAACTAATTTAGAGGTTGAATAGATACTTATTCGTTACTATACTATAAAGAACAACTGTAATTCCCAGAATTGCCCACAAGTCAGAGAATTCTTTTTTTTTTTTTTTTTTTTTTAATTGTAATCCTCCTATCTTATTTGAAGGTTCCTAAGTACAAATGATACCAAGAGATTTGGAATGAAAAAAGGCACAATTATAGGATATGTAAACCTTTATATCAAGAACTTAGTGAAACCCTGACCACTCATTAAATTGTAACTACAATTGATCATGAACGTTTTGCCCGAGCTGGTGTTGAGAAAGTAAATATATCTAATGGCCCATGGCCAATAGAAGTGACTCTTTAATCCAATGCCTATTCATTTGTTGCCAGATGGTTAGAAATTAGTTAACTGACAGTTATCTTTTATGAAGTGAAAGTGATAAATAGCAACTGGATGAACCAAACAGGAGTGTACCCTAATTAGCTTGCAAAAAATATTAGTGACATTGGTAATTCTATTCTGCTGAAAGTCAGAAAGGACTGGACAGCTCAGAAAGATATGAATATTGTTGATAGTGTATGTACACCACTTGGGGGAAGCTAATATCCAACAGAAGAAACTTTTTTCAGTTTCTGCTGCATCCATTTTAGCATGTGGATGGAACTAAAAAATGGTTTATTTCTAAGTGGTGCAATTCTAACAAAATTGTACAGTAGATCAATAGATATATGACTTTTATCTCCGGGACCTCTCCCTGAGGCTTTATGTGTTCTGTTGGGTACACACTTTGGCTACATTTCCAGCCCTCATTTCCCACTGTGTTTAGTAATCATAATTTATACATTAGAACATACATGGATCTCACTAAACATCAATTCTCTTACACCAAGATGAGGGCTTTGGGATGCAAATGATGAAACTCTAAGATAGCAGCAAACTTAAATTAAAAGAAGTGCAACACACGTGCACCCACAGTCTGCCGCGCTTGACACTTTCAAGTCCACCTACTTTCAGGCCCTCATCACTTCTTTCCAAGCACACTATCAGAGATTTATTAAAATCATTGTCTTGCTCCTCTCTTCCCACACCACTGATTACAATCCTACCCCTTCAGTTATTGACTTTGCTACCCGTTTCTAATTAAAAGAAAGCACACACAACTATAAGCACATTACTCTTTGTTCTACCTCCACCTCTTTCAAACCTCTCCACACTCCAAAGCCCACTAGACTTTCCTCTTACAGTTCACAAGCACTTTGCAAACCGAACTCATTCATGTAATCAAAACTGTAAATCCATCATTTGCACCATTTGTCATGTTCAGCCCTCAGATTATTAAATCCTTATCACTTAATATCAACAAACCACATCTTACCTTTCTTGGCACCCTTGCATCAATGGTCCTACCTTCATCTCTATGTTGAACATATCTGCAGGCATGCCAACTCACACGGTGCTACTGTGTGTCCTACAATATCGACTCACTTTACATGGTCACCTGGTGAAGATCCGATATCACACAGAGAGCACCTAGAATTATTGTGTTTCCAGCTCAGCTCGTATGAAGAAGCTTTTAAGTTCTGAAATCCATTAGGGACTTCACAGCCTTCTGGGACGCACACATGGAGGCAGCTTCAGTATAGAAGCCTTTTGTGATTTGGGCCCAGGTAGATATGGGCAACCTATCATCTGAGTTGGCTGTCTCAGGTTTCTCTAAAGCAGCACAAGCTACAACAGCTCTAAGCCCCTCAGCGTCTCTTAGCCATGCCTTCACAAGTGTTCCTCCAAAGCTCAAGAGGCTGTGATGGCCTTAAAGTCGCACTGCAACCCCAGGTCCTTCCCCATCTCAGGACGCACCTCCACATACAATGAAAATATCCTCATGTTGACAAGTCTGTGTATGCTTAAAATGTTAAATTGCTGTCACTGAATTAATAAATGTCTCCTGGTTATACCGAATGCACTTTTTATATGATCCCTTCTGAAGTACAAAAACCGAACGAAATAATTTTTCTGTTTTTGTGTCCTATGCATAGTTTAACAATATTTTTGAGTCTGTATTTAAGAATGTTATAAGGAGAGGACCTTTTACCTTTTTTAATGTAAATGGTTTACGGCCCTATTGGAAGGCTTTAATCAGGTGGCCCATATTTTACATTATTTTTTAAAAAGGAAAGGTTTGCTGTCTTACTATAAACCACACTGCTTATTGACTGCTAAAGGCAAGCTACTGAATTCTAAGGTGATTAAGCTTGGTGAATTAATTGTGCGTGCAGAGTAGATTCTCGCGCAAATAAGGGGGAATGACCATAAATTACCAATTATGAAAATCCAGGAAATCATCACTGACCTAATTACAGTAAAGGAAACCTTTCTCGAAAGATGTTTCTTTCTAATTATCGCTTTAATCTTGTGCTGTGCATGACACAGGAGGGTTTTATACACACAGCACTTATGGAGATGACAAATTGTCGTGCTTTTATCCTCTTCTGTGGAGTCAATACTGCAGCCTGCATTAATGAACAAACAGGTCTAGGTTGTTAATCTGGTGTCTAGGGACTGTTGGGGGTCGACTACTGTTTAGAACATTTAATAATAATACCAAATTAATAAAGTAGTTATAGACAAAAGCAAAATTGAAAGTCTTAAAATGCACTGAATTTGAAATCTAAACTTTAAATTGGTATCCTTATCCTGATTTGTTAGAGCAGCACATGTATCAATTGAAGTAGCACTTGAACAACAAATAAAAACTAGCATGCCACTTGTTTTTAACTCCAAATGCATAAGTCTAGCATATCACTTTGTCTTTTGGAAATAAAACTAAATTTTGAAAAGCTCCAACTACCCTGTTAAAATTTCGATTTGTTGACATTTTTGTTTGTGAACTGAGCAAAGTATTTAATAAGTTGTGTATTTATTTGATTTCTGTATTTTCTGTGTATTGTTTTGAGGCTAAAATTGTAAAAATGGTTTAGATGGTGGTCCCCAGCCTCCAGTAATGATTCAATGGGTGTCCACAGAAGTTAACATGTTAAGAACTGCTGGAATAGGCTTCATATTGCAGATGTTGTCCTTGCACAAAGGACCAATATTTTAAAAGCATATTGCCGTTTCCCAATGGATGATGGGGCATATTCAGTAGAGAAAAATGTATAAAAAAACGTTTATCGTGGATAAGCTTTTTAAATGTAATTATATTAGCCTAAAAGCTAACCTATATTGTTGGAGTTTGCTTTGTGTGTTCAGTCGACAAAGAACAACATAGAACATGGTACTTGTCATGTGCTTCGAAAAAAATGAAACCTCATTTCCAGACAGGGTTGCTGTGCAGAACTCAGCAGTCCAGGCAGCATTTCCAGTACTTAAACAAATACCTTACGAAATATACTTTGTAATAAAAGCTAGGAAGTAAGTGTTACAGGGTCAATAAGTGTAATACCAGCGTAATATTAGAGGGAAAGAGAATGGGAAATCCTAGCAGTGCACTTTGTGAAAGACCTTTTGATACCAAATGTCTCTTGTATGTTAATAATGAGAATATCTCTTGTTTGTGTTTCAGTAGTTTACACTTAACTGAAAGAAAAACTGAAATTTTGATTGTTGTGGAGAAATACGTTTATTCACTTCAAATGTATTCAGAAGAAACAACTTCCAATTTAGTTTAAAAATGGTTAACTGTCCGTGAATAGCAACGTTTTTCGGTCCTATAGGAGAGGTTTGTGACTCTTATTATTAGTAAAAGCATCAATAATGTAGTGGTGGATATAAGCAGTTTGCAGTCAAATGTATAAGATGCTTGGGTTATGGGCACGCTAACCTCTTTGCCGTTTCTGTCTGCTGAGAAGCCTAGATAAAAAGTAGAGATTGTGTCCATAATCCTGGCATTCTAAAATATAGCGCATGGGCGGTGCGGTGCTAAGTGCATTGTATCAGTCTGGTAGTGTAAATGTGATTAATGGTGTGGCATCATCAAGTCATACATTTTTTTTTTTTTAAATGGGTGAACTGTTACTCCAGATTCTGCGTCTGTATTCAGGGATATGGTGACCTTGAATTAGTGAAAATTCTGTTTGATTCATAAATTTTGCTTGTGTCCAACTTAGATTCGTATGTTTTTCACAGTTTATCTTGCTTTAAGTCAAGAAAACAAGTTGTTTTGTAATTCTTAATTTTCAGTTTGTGTTTGCTGAAATGACGCATCACCAGGGCACCCAAATTTCCTTAATGCATTTGACAAATGCCAAAGAGGCAGTGGAGAGCTGTCCATACGATGTGAAAATCAAAACATATAAAAAACTAACTCACAGAATAATAATCAAGGTTGAAATAAAACCATTGTGAGAAGAAGGAAACCACTAGGAGAAGTGGGGCACAAAAACTACAGTTTAAACGACGCCTAAATTATAGTAAATTCTGAGACACCCAGATGAGTTTCTAGCAACAGTTTGCAATCTTGGAGAAATCAAAGATAATACCTACTCTGTGTGGAAACAAAACCCCATACTCCAGTATTTAGGACTGTATCCAATAATCCTTGTACCCCAAAATCTTTAGAACATCACAATTTACTTCCACTTCTAAGTTGCTCCTGCATATAATAGACAGTACCCAACATCAATTTAGCTGAGTTGTATATTAAGCCATGAAGACCACGCAATAACTGAGTTCTTGATCAGGGGAAACAATTTAAGGGTCTTATTACAAAAATCTCAAAATCAAGTGGTACAGAATACTGCCACATAGGTTAAAATGCAAAGATTATACAGATAGTCAAGTCAAAATCTTAAGTCTCCACTGAGAAGCAGAATTAAGGAAAAGTTGTACATCATCCCAAATAGAACGGGAAAGGACAGTCTGAAAAATTCTGGCTAACCCACAAAATCAAGGGAGTTTTATACACAATTCTTACATGGGGATATTAGCTAAAAGCACAGATTGAATATGACATGATAAATGTAACATTTCTTTAGCAAATCAGAGGACACTATGTAAATTACATTGTGTTAGTACTATCCCGTTTTCTAAGTAAGCCAGATGCTCATCAATCATAAAGTCTTCCAGAGGAGTTTTGAAAATACCTTGCAACATTTAACAAATGCTATTCATAAGCATGTGAAAAGAACTCTGCCTCAGAAACAAGGCGGAAGAAACCTTGAAACTTATAACTTTCCTATTATACAAAAACATTCAATTTAATAGATATTTGTGTTATTGTGCATTACGTCACTTGTCTTCGCTTTTGCAAAGCCATCAGGGAGAGAAGATGTGCAGGAGTACCTGATTGGAAGGGTGAATGCAGGGGTGAAGACCGAGAGAGAATCAGTGTACATGATAACTTATATGGTGTTTTTCTAGAATGTGGGATTACTAAAACATATTAACAAACACAATTATAACCCTTATATGAGACTTGTTACACCTTCATATTTATTATTCATTTGTTTACAAATAGGATTTTGCGTAAAAAATCATTAATACTCCATGTTAGTTGCAGGGTGAAAAAAATAAACCTTAATCTCTCACATCTATTTTTAGTTCTCGCCTGACCGATAGCTTTTAGATGTCTGGTTTCAAAGTCCACTTGTGGACCATACCAGATACAGTTGGTGAATCCCGCCCATTGCTTACCACTAGTTGGCTTTATTATCACGCTCATTTGCTTGCCTTCCTCTTCTTGTGCTCATCTCTTCCCCTGGAGCATAGCCTCTTCATCATTCTTTTGATTCATCGACTTATATCCTTGCACTGCACGCATTTAAAGAACTTCTTATTTCTATTCTTCACTTTAAGTCTTGTGCAGTGTAAGAATCACATGCAGAATATATGAAAAAGAAGTTCTGATATGCCACTGGACACAGTAATGATAACCAATGCTAAAATAGGTCCTGCCGTTGATGCTCCCTTGTGTGCAGCAAGGTGATGTTACAAAGTCTTAGGACATTTGGTTAGTTACAGTGTTGCCAGACCTCTAGGTTGACTCCTGAGAAAAAAGAAAATTGCCAAAATGTATTCTAAACAGATAAGTCTTTTCCCAAGTAGAAAAGTTCAACAGGAGACCAAATCATTGCTTGTGGTCCTGTTGAGACTAGAAGTCCCACATATTTTACGACTATCTAGGGCTCTCCACAAATTGTGAATATCTAGTAGCCTGAAGAGCTGATCTCTTAATTTAGTCTTATATTTAAAGGAAGGCTTGGAATCTCAATGTCTGCCAGCTCTTCCACAAAAAAATATTAAAGTACTCTAATGGATCCCAATCAGAGCCCAAGAAAGTAGTCAATGTAATTCATTCCTAACTGAAATCATTTGAAAATATAAATGTTTCAGTAAAACTTCCAATTAGCATTTGAATAAGAATTCACTATCAGCCCCATCACATGGTCGGAAGTTTAGAGTTGTATTTAACTCTTTGAAACCCTGTTAAGGGATGAAGACATTCACATCAATGAGAATAATCTATTATACTTCTTGGACCCATACCTGGGCAGACCATGTGCTTTTGACAATTATTTTACTGTAGGGCTGGTGCTAATTCTGATCCTCTGGGTTTCTGGCTGTCGGGACAGGCCTGCAGCAGTATGGGCTGTGGTTTAATTGAATGCCATGTTATTTTAACATGGTGAAAGCCGAGGTGGAGCCTATTTGAAATGTCTGAAACCCTGCATGTTTCCAAAGCAAGAGTTCCAAAAAAACATTAAAACTGAGGATTTTCACCATAGTGGAGAAGTTTTTCATATATGTTATTGGTAGATGATCCTTTAATAGTATTCCATTTCAGAGGCTTAAGCCTTCTGTTTTTATGTAAAAGTTGGCATTGAAGGTTTCTGTTTAGTGACGTGGACTTAACTCCGTGCGGAACTCACAGTTACGAAGTGATAAGGCTTGTAGTACACCAGATAACCAGGCAAGCAATTTATTGGGCCCTGTGAAATGTAACATTGTTTCGTGGAATGTGTGGTTTTCAATAAGAATGCTAAATATAATTATTAATGTACCTTTCTGCCCACACGTGTGATCAGTGGACAACTCGATCTTTTTGCTTGCTCGCCACGGTCAGATTTAAATGAATGTTTTTTTTTTTAAACACAAATAAGTCACATACCCACTGCAGGATGAAAGTAGAACAAGCTATAATTTAAGATGTTCGTATTAATCATATTTGCGATAATATTAATATTATTTTCTGGGGTGTTTGAAACTGTGTTTTCCACTTTAAAGGCCTAATATTTTAGCCAAAATAATTAACAGGGCTAGTTGGGAACCCTACAGAATTTTAACAGCATCCTTTGGAATTGTTAGGCGTTATGTGTTTACAGATGAATTCCTTCCTTGATAAACACTGCTATTGTATAACGTGCCTCTCACATTCAGGCTTTCCTGTCAGTGCCTTGCACCTGCTTCATAGCAGTGCTTTGGGACTGATCCAGACCCTTTGCTGCGATGAATAAGAGGCTTTTCCGGGTGCATAATGACGGACCTGTAACCCTTCATTGATATTTACTCCAGTCTCTCAGAGTAGGCCCTGTAGCCAGTGCTCTGCACGTTTTCTTCGATTAAAAGAATTGTGATGGAATTACTTGGATCGTAAAGCAGTCCATTTTATGCATGCTGAAACTTTACTTTCACCCAGCATTTACAAACTATTGTTTATGCTGTTCGATTCCCGTCTCCTATTGGATGATACAAATGTTCTATTCTGTCCAGGTTTATTGTATCTCTCTTTTGCCAATGATACTTTCAGATTAGTCTACTACCACATATGTAACTAGTTGAAAATCACCCTTTTCGTCTGAAACACCAAGCATAATTCAAGGGACATAGCGTACAAATTATAGTTACATATTTTTTGGTGCAAATGTTTGGTTAAGAAATGTGATACTGGACGGTGATCACTTGGGGAAATTAAGTAAATTCAGTCATTTGCCACTGGAGAGCCGTATTGTGTTACTGTGAGCCACATTTGTGTGTACTACGTCTGGAAACCATATACAATAGGTCAAATATTATACATTTTATGACAAGACCGGAGGCTCCTATTATGCATTCTTTTTTATGCTTTAATAAAATAGCAGCAAGTGAAGAAAAAACACAATTCCCATGAGCGTGGAAAAAAACAGCCAATGGGAAACAAAAGGTAGTCAAATAACAGTAACCAATGAGTAACTATATGTGATATTATGATGGAACTGGACTGCGAACAGCCCTCTTTTCTTGCTGCTCGCAGCCAGTTAAGTTGTTTTTTCAAATTCCTCTCATAATATTGTGTGTGATTCTAATTTTTATGGTTATTTCGTTTTTATATGCGCAATGTTATTGCTTGCTATTATGTGCTTAATCCACTATTTCCTCCTAGCCGGCATGTTGCCGCACTAACTGTTTTGTCCTCGCGCTCCCCGGCGCGCTCCCGGTTCCCTCAAACGGTTTTAACCGTTCCTCACGTCGCGCCATTGTTTTTCACAGCACGTAAGGAACGCATTACTTCCGTGCCTTCCTTCGATTTGGAGCTGCCTTTCAACGCGTACCTCTCCGCGTTTGCTGCAAAGTCAGGCCGTTTTGTCCAGCCCTCATCCCAGTCACGTCCTTCCCTTTTCGAAGCTCGTCTTCGTCTGCCGGAATCAACAGTAGGCAGTGTTAGGCACGCCCTGGGGCGGAGCTGTTCGTTTTTCTCCCATTCCCTTAACCATTAACCCTTTAACTACTGGTTTTCATTCTAACATGGATTCTGGCAGTTCAACTTCGCGTCAGGCGGGCCCTGAGGAGGTTTCTGCCATTAAACAAGATATTAATGACTTTATCCAAAATTCTGTACAACAAGCTGTTAATAACTCTATAAATAATTTGTCAAAAAATTTAGAATCCTCCGTTTTAAAAATGTTTAATAAGACATTATCAGCCCAGTCTGCAGGGGAGTGCAGACAGCGCCCTTCACTCAATTCAAAAGGTTCACAAAAATTGGCGCTGAAAGTTTGGGAGGCTTCCTCACCCATGGCAGAGGACGCGGCTCCTCAAAAGGCTCCAATTAAGGCGAATAGAGTCACTGAGGGGTACAGCTCAGAAACGCAAAGCAAAAACAAAAAATATTATGTCCCCTTTAATTATCACCTCCATCCCGGACACTGATGATGAAGTACCCGATGCGGATTCAGACGCTGATCCATCTGACCAAGATGATTGTGACTCCGCGCCTGTCCCCAAAAAACCCACATTTTCTTCCTCTAATGCCACTCCGCTTCTAGATTGTGAAGGCTTGCCTATGTTTGACCCTTCTTTCATATTATACCCCAATTCAACCGAATGGTTCCCGGCTACTCACGTGGGAGATTACGTTTCGGCCAAATTATTTTGTCCTCTAGATAAACAAACCTGCTCTAAACTAAAATCGGAGTGTCCTCGCCCCTCTTTAGAGCATAAGTCATCCGTTACACCTACTATTGACCAACCCATCCTCACTTTCTTCACTAAGTTTGGCAAGGATCCCAGGAAAGGGGTAGATAAAGCCTGGTCCTCTTGCCAGGACAAATTATTGGACGTCATTGGCCCTCTCACCCGTATCTTTGACATGGCTGAGGCTGCCAGAATCGATGGTTCCGCTGTGGATCCAGAGGAACTCTCCTTATGGGTCCAAAGATCTGTTTGCCTTTTAGGCAATGCTAACGCTGCGATTTCCCAGGAACCACACAAAGGTATTTTGCTCAAATTGGATCCCAAACTGGTTCATCTAGCCACAATTCAATCGCACACCAAAACAGAAGGTTTTCTATTTGGGGATAACTTCATCAAAGAACTGGGCAAGTACGTTGCTACTTTTACCCCGCTGGATAAGGCTCAACAGTCTCTAAAGAAAATGTTCAATCAACGGGTTTTCACCAGGGCCGGCAGAGGCAGGAGCCGCTTTGTCGGCCGCTCATATTACAACCAAGACTCCCGTGGCAACTACCACTACAACTCTTCATACCAAGACTTCAGACCACAGTTTTACCCGCAAAGGGCCAGAGGTTTCCGCACCAGAGGCTTCACGAACAACAGAAATGACAACCAAACAGGTAAATCCGTTTCCTTCTCTTGTTTCTGTGGGCGGTCGCCTTTGTCATTTTTTCTCAAATTGGCTATTAATTACCTCAGATCCTTGGATTCTAAACACCATTTGAGGTTACATTATAGAATTTTACTCAACTCCAATACAATTTGTTGCTCCTCGTCTTCCCCGTTTTTCTACAGATATGTCCGCTCTTATCTCCTCGGAAGTCCAATCCCTTCTTCAAAAACGAGCTATTGCTCTTACTCAACCCCACCCGGCAGGCTTCACCAGCTCCATTTTCTTGGTTCAAAAGAAGAACAAGAAAATGAGACCAGTTATCAATCTCAAGTTCTTCAACCAATTAGTGGTTTACCGCCACTTCAAGATGGAAACCATTCTCCATCCCAGAGACTCTCTGCTTCAGAACGACTGGATGGTCCGCTTAGATTTACAGGATGCTTACCTGGTAGTTCCGATCCACCCTGATCACAGGAAGTTTCTTCAATTTCAATGGCTCGACCAATTCTTTCATTTTACATCTCTTCCTTTCGGTCTCTCTTCAGCTCCATGGTGTTTCACCAAACTCATGAAGCCAGTGGTAGCGCATCTCAGGGCCCAGGAAGTGAGACTTCTCGTTTATCTGGACGATATTCTCCTCATGAATCAATCTCCTCATTTACTCACATCCCACCTCAGTCTCACCTGTTCTCTTTTATCAGAACTCGGCTTTATCATCAACAAAGAAAAGTCTATTCTTCTTCCTACCCAAAGTATAGAATTCTTAGGTTTCCTAATAAACTCAGTTTCGGCCACGCAGTTGCTCCCTTCTGCAAAGATCAAATCTATAAAGTCAGAGATTCTTCAAGTTATTCGTCATTTGTCCATTTCTCTGCGGACCCTTGCCCGCGTCGTCTGTCTTCTTTCCTCTTCCATTTAGGCTATATTCCCAGGCCCCTTACATTACCGGGCCCTCCAGTGGTTAAAGATTCAACATTTACACAAAGGTCTTTCTTACGCAGATATTATTCCCCTAGATCACGATTCGTGTACAGAACTGCAATGGTGGATAGACAATTTAGACGCTTGGAACGGGAGGACTATCTTTCCATCAGCCCCAGATCTTGTATTAGAGTCAGATGCAAGCCTAACCGGTTGGGGGGCCCGTTGTGGACCAATCTCGACGGGAGGTTCATGGTCATTAGAGGAGTCCAGATTGCACATCAATTGTTTAGAGATGCTTGCAGGCTCCTTTGCAATCAGGAGCCTCACAAAGAACAGGGTATGCTGTGCTATCCTTCTAAGGATGGACAACATTTCAGCGGTCCGGTACATCAACCATCTCGGGGGTACAAAATCCAAACCCCTAGCAGAATTGGCAAAGAGTTTCTGGGAATTTTGCCTTGCAAACTAAATTTCAGTTCATGCAGAGTATCTTCCGGGAACTCTCAACTCCATTGCCGATTGGCACTCCCGTCATCTACACGATTCAAAGCGGCTGGAATCTCCATCCCGCAATCTTTCATTTCCTACAAGACAAATGGGGGCCCATGACGATCGACTTGTTTGCATCTTGCCTCAACATGCAACTTCCCCAATTTTACAGTTGCCGACTGGATCCTTCGGCCCTGGCTTACGATGCTTTTCTTCAGGACTGGTCCAAGTCCCTTTCTCATGCTTTTCAACCTTTCGTTATGATCAGCAGAGTTCTTGCTCAGGTCCGTCGTCAGCAAGCTACCTTAATTCTTATCTCTCCTTATTGGCAGTCCCAGATTTGGTTTCCAATCCTTCTGGAATTAGTCATAGACTTTCCTTTTCTCATCCCTTCTTTCCCAGACCTTCTTTTGGACCCTCTCCAACGTCCTCACAACCTCATTTTAGACAATCTTCTTTCCCTTTCAGCTTGGAAAATTTCAGGAATTCCCAATTTTTCCCTTGCATTTCGTCACAAGCTTTGGAATATATCAGACAATCTTGGGCCCCTGGAACAAGGAATGCCTATAAGTCAGCCTGGGCTGTATGGCAAAGCTGGTGTTTGGAAAACACATTGATCCCCTTTCAGCAGATGTCACTTTTATAGTGAATTTCCTCGCTGCGGAAGCTAGCAAGGGTAAAGCTTTTCGTACTATTAATCTGTATAGGCCCGCCATCTCCTCGAATCATCAGTTCATCAACGGAAAGCCAGTGGGGGAACACCCGCTAATTTGCCAGCTTTTAAAGGGAGGAAAATTTTCTAATCCACCACTTCCTAAATACAGAGTTTTGTGGATGTTAATATTGTACTGAATTTCTTTATTTCATGGCTTGACAATTGCTTTCTTACTCTGAAGATGTTGTCGGCTAAACTCACTATGTTGTTGTGTCTTATTTCTCTTAAACGTATTTCTGACATCAAAGCTTTAGACATTTCCTCTCGACAGTTTACTCCTTCGGGGGTATTATTTACCGTATCCAGAAGAACAAAAACAAATGTACATTCTGTTTTTTACCCATATTTTCCGGATCATCCTAAATTATGTGTAGCACAATGTTTAAAAGTATACGAGCATATGACTGCTCATCTAAGAACGTCCTCAACTTCTTATTTCCTTTAGAAAACCTTACAAGCCAGTGTCTTCTGCTACTTTGGCTCGTTGGGTCAAGTGGATTATGTCCTTGGCTGGGATTGACACTTCCAAATTTGGAGCCCATTCTTCCAGAGGCGCTATGGCATCCAAAGCCTTTTGGGTGGGGTCCCGTCTTGAGGACATTCTTAGATCTGCAGATTGGTCTAATGACAATGTGTTTAGAGGGTTTTATTGTAAGCCGGTTGATAATGTGGTTACGAATGTCATTAATTTGCTTTAAACATGCATAATAGGAGCCTCCGGTCTTATCATAAAATGTAGATTTTCCTAGTTTTAATGACGGAAAGTCTTAATTTTATTAAAGACACGGAGGCGAGTATTATCCCACCTGTTGTTTTCTTGATAACTAGTGTTTGTTTATTTTTTCTCTCTTCCCTTTAGTGGCACCGTCTGTTCAACCTGCTACCTAAGTCATCATTTCATGGTGTGGATGGACCATCAACGTCAACGCTGTCTCCATATCCTCTTCTTTGTTTGGCGGATCACCAGTGTGCCTCCCTTCATCAGCAGTTTCCTAGACTTATGAACTTCTGCACCGAGTTGTTATCTTTCATTATGGCTCTTCTAATTTTGGCTTCTATTTTTCCTTTATTTCGTGCCAGCTGAACTTTAAGAGCAAGAAAAGAGGGCTGTTCGCAGTCCAGTTACGTCATAATAGCACATGTAGTTACTCATTGGTTACTGTTATTTGACTACCTTTTGTTTCCCATTGGCTGTTTTTTTCCACGCTCATGGGAATTGTGGTTTTTCTTCACTTGCTGCTGTTTTATTAAAGCAAGAAAAGAATGCATAATAGGAGCCTCCGTGTCTTTAATAAAATTAAGACTTTCCGTCATTAAAACTAGGAAAATCTACATTGTATTGCACATCCTAGTTTCAAGTGATGTCAATTGTCCAATGTTATTTTTCTGTTTTCTTTTATTTGGTCAAATGTGATGTGTAATTTTATTATGAACGGCCAAGCTCTGTTCCTTCAATTTAAAGATAAAGTTGTTTCAAGTATGCAAACCAAACCCGATCTGTGTCAGCACCAAGGGGCTAGTGTCAATTGAATTTGCACTCAATTTGTTTCATGTTTTAATAATATTTTAAAAACTGAGTTTTCTTTCAGAGAGTAATGACCAAATTTATTAAACCAAGTATGTGTAGTTATTTCATATGTATTACAGAAATTGTATGTATTGGTCTTTGAAATGTTTAAGTGGATAGATAATTAAAAACACCAATTTCATTCTCCTCCAAACACTGACAGAGAAACCTTTTGCAGAGCGGCAGACCCAGGTTGTGTTTACTAACAGTGTAAGAAATATTTTAATTTGCTAAAACAATTTAATTTAAGTCCAGAAGGCAGGCGTTTGACAAGGAAAGATTGGGCCAGGATCGTTTGAGGTAACGCATATGTGTACAACTCTGGAGACATCAGCCCATGTATCCATTATTGACTAAATGTTTTTTGATGGTAACAGTGAACCGTGGGTGGGCGATTTAATGTTGACTTAGGTGCCCCTACATGCTTTGGTGATGCCAAAAGCGTGCAATTTAACTGCAGCACTGTGTTCAATGACAACCATAAGCAGCGCACATGATACTGGCTCAGATGCCAGGACATGGGCCTTGGTAACAGAGGCTAGTATGTTAAATGACATTAGCATGGTGACTGGTTCTGACACTAAATTGCAGCCATCTAAACAGCACATTTATTGGTCATAAAGGCACTTGTAGTGTCATGAATGCTGACGTTCAGCACCAGTCTGGTGACAACCGCAGCCCTACATGCACGTGTTGAGAACTGGCGAGGTGACTGCTGGTGGGAGTAAGCCTAGTACATCTGGGGCAATATTTGATGCTCGCAACCAAGTAATACTTGAGTAGCAACATGTCCCTCTTACCAAGAAACTCACATCACCCTCCTTCCAGGCCAGTATCTCTGCATATCTCCTGCCTAATCCTGTTACCCAGTACTCAGAGTTTGCACTCCTCACCACAGCTACAACTCTCCATTTACACTGCTCTTTGTCCTAAGCACTTCCCACTCGCCCAGCTCCACCCGACCGTGAGATCATTTTCTGCATGACTCTACTACATATGTGTGTGCTGCGGCACATACAGCACACCCGACACATTCAAATGCATGCTTGATTAGGAAAATACTTCTAATTGAATTGTTCCTGGGCATCCTAGCGCCATGAAGCAGTACAGCAGTACACATCAAGACAATCTATATTAGGGGCTGCACCCTTTTCTGTAAAAATATTACTTATGTTCTACGAAAATCATCTGAGGGCCTAATCTCACAAGTGTTGTAATAGTGACCACATCATAAAATATTACATTGGTGACCACCATATGCAGTGATCACCTTAGCTCATCAGTTTCCAGCAGTAATGTAAAACAAAAAGGTAATAACATTGGTAGTAAGTCTCCAGAAAAGAATGCTTGCTTAATTTATCATTGTAATAATCAGCTGGAAATATATTTTGAAAATTGAGCCATTTTTCTCCAAATATTAAGATTTCTTCAAATATATATACATTTTATTCTTGAAATACACACTAATCAGTGTTAATATAGGTATATTAATTTAACAAGTCAAGAGGTTCGACTGGGCTGCACACAGGAAAGCTACTAGTAGATTACTAGCTTCTTTTATTGGTGAAGTCTTGTCTAAGGGGGCACAACTGTTGACGCAAAAAAAACTTGTGTTCATAAAAAAAAAATGTAGTTTCGTTAGAAGCCCCGACTGCTGGGATTTGTTGCCTCGCTCTAAGTGTGCTTGGAGTGTCTTTCTTCTACCTGCCCTACACTGCCTCTTTACATAACTTTAACAGGATCAATTTCCACTGCTTTCTCCCCTTGTCACTGCTTTCCTGTCTTTCTCGTCCTTCTCGTCCTCCTTTTTTCTCCCTTTCCCTTCTGTCTTGCTCCGTATCCCTCTGATGATAAAAAATAAGCCCCCTTCCAAAAATGAGCACCTCCAACCACCAGCACGTATTAAGCACTGCTAGAGCTTCTGTTTTAGGCTGAGGTCGCATTCGCTTAATCTTTATCCTTTTCATTAAGAAAGACCGATTTGTTCTTTAGAGGTTATCTCGGCCTAGGTGTTCCATTGCGTGTATGCTTTATTGCCAAAAGAAATGTGTTTTCGGAAACTTGTGTACACTTGTTAGTGAAAAATCGAGGTATGCGTTTATGCTGTAATGTTGTAACTTGGGCTGTGGTCTCCTGAAACTTGCTCTACGGGCTGTTTTCATGGGCGAGCGCAAAGCTCTCCATCCCATGCTGTAATCTCTCTTTGGGCTTCTAACCATGCCTATGTCACGTCAGTCGTTTTCATTGGTTCGTGGGCTTGCCTTTTAATATCTGCTTGCTTTCATTTGTGAAAGGCATGCATACTTCATGCCTTTTCCGGTGTTTAGCCTCCCACACAGCACCGGTAAACTACTGAAACCATTCGAGGCTCGATGTTTTCAGCTTGGTATCCGGACTACTTTATCTTTTTATTTTCCACGCAGCACGATCGTGCTGGGGTTTACATAGTGCGATCGTGCTCGGTTTTTCCGTTTTCAATTTCAGCGTGATCGCGCTGCATTTTACATAGCGCGATCACGCTGAGTTTTTTTCTTGTAATTTGTGTGGCAAGAAAAGTCCAGTTAGAAGTTTACAATGCTAATAGCTCTAACTCGATCAAATGCAAGACCCGTTGCATTGCAAATGCTTGTTTAATCATCTTGTTCAGAGCTGACAAATGCCTCTTTCTTGGGTGCCTGACAATCGGCGCATTGTTTGCACTTCATATATCCATATTTGTGCTCCATATAAAGCCCTCAACCAGCTGCATCTTCATGCAGTGATCCCCTGTACAGCCTGTTTTATAGCACAAGATCTGAGGCAAAGCAGAGAGAGTTGTGTGTGTGTTTTTTTTTTTTTAAATGAGTGACCTTTTCGTACCCTTTTATTATGGAAACTGTGTCTTAGTAACCATTGTGTCAGTGTCTTAATTGAATGACTACCAGGTTCTGGACAAGTCTAACTTCATTTAATCAGTACAAAAATAGAGCACTGCAGTCCCAAGGTAGCATCTTTTTCTTTTTATCATAACGCTTTTACAAAACCCTTTCTGTAGTTTTCTATCGCTTCCCTAATAGGATAGATACTTTTCAGTGGATTTTGTACGTGCATGTTGAGGGGATTTGTAAGAGCAGTGTACGTCCTGGAACTTCTTGGCGCTGTAGAGCCAAGATCAGAAGAATGACAGAATGCACAGTGTAAACTATGACTGTCACTGTGGTTAGAATTGTTTGCATCAGTTTTATTTGCAACATAAGTCTGAATTGCTAGATGGAACTTTTCAGAAACCTGCAGTATTTTGGTGAACAACTGATTGGTTCCTACTATAACCGCTCCCATGTGGTCTCGCTGAGCTTACCTTTTATGCACAAGTCCTCTAGGCACTCCATTCCACGAAGAACTGCACAGTCACGGTGAGACAATGAAGCTCATCTTTCACTTCTTCAAAATTTAAATTGATTCACTTAAACTTTATTGGGTTGCCAAATACAACAGGAGCAGCCCAAATAACACCTGGAACTAGTAGCCTTAATATATAAATGTGCAACACAGGTTCTCCTGGAACAACCGCAATTAGAGTAATAACAAACAGATTAAAAATCAGAAAGTTAATAAATCATGCTGATTTTCTTATTTTAATTGGGAATGTGTGTACTGTAATTGCGATTTTTCCACTTGGAACCTGTGTTAAACTGCATTTGAGCACCTGTCGCCAAAATTAATTTCTCCGAGCTCGGAAACCCCCCCAAAACATTTAAGACTTGGCAGGAAGTGTTTTCCTCACCAAATTATTCTGACCTATGTGAAATACGTATCAAATTAATCATGCCTTAATTTTCATGGAAATAGTTAATAGTTGATTGGTGTAATGGCAGCTATACAAATAGATTACCCAACATCTTTGTTATAAACCTACCTTCGGAACAGCCAGTGATACACATATACATAAACAAGCTACTTTGATAAGCTTCATGACCTGTCGGTTGGGTGCCCTTTTGAACTAGATCCATGATCCTCATACTTTTAGTTCTGCACTGCAGTACACTTTATGCAAAAAAACTATTTGGGGCTCCCAGAATTCCAAGCCTATTTTCTCATAACTGTTGTATAAAATTGGCAGTTTAAAACATATTTAGCAATTTAAACATTGCAGTTATGTTCAATTACCTTTTTAAGACTACAATGAAATATATGATTGATAGCATGCTAATGGCAACCGGGACAAATGTAAAATTATCTAAAGTGTGGATTTCTCTTTCTCTCTCTCTCATACTTTTTGACACCTACTTCCAGCTAGGACTTGAGTGGAAAAAACACGTAATTAATGGTCCATTACTGCGTGGCTCGCTGCTGCTCTGTTTTATTTCACTAAAACACAGGCTGAGGTTTGTCTTTTTCCTAGAGGGATGTTAAATGTTCCTATTTGCTAAAGCATAGCCACCTCCCTTGATCAATACAGCCTCCCCCACGGCGCCTACTCTCCAGTGACCTAGACTCTGTTTTTAAGACTTTGAAGCCTAATAATACAAGATAAAGAGCATCACTCTGGTCTCTCATGCACAAGACCAAAACCCTTGCCATATAGCCCAGACTGCAGTTTTACTCTTACAAGATAGCACTGCCTCATCTGCGCGACTGTTAAAGCACTTTTGAACCTCATTCAGGAGCTTATCTTCAAGGGGTTTATTTGGGTTGTCACATCCCCTGAATAACTGCATTCTGAGGTTGACAGGTGGTGGGGATTCCCAGTCGGGGTTAACAGTGTTAGGTATGGCATCAGCACCACTCGTCTAGGTTGCAGGGAGTGGAATCTACATGCAGAGGTGGATCAGCTGTGCTTTTTTTGTGTGGAAAGTCGCAGGTGGATTGAGAGCTGTGCAGCCTGGCAGGCCCTCAGCACTCCAACAGTAGAAATATTTAACGTCCTTCTGTATGCCAGACTACCAAGATCTTTCCGATTGGTTACTCAGTTGCACCTCTGTCATCACTTGTGTGTCATGGGCAAGTGCAGGAATTCCTATCTGCAGAAGTGTCGCTGGGGCCATATATCACTCCTGAGTCCTTGCTGTTAACTATGAGTGCTTTAGATGGAAGGTTTATTTATTTGGCAGCTGTCTGCATGAGTTGCTGGCATAAATCGAGATGTGCAAGGCTATATTTGTTAGAGTGGCGACATATACGAGCTTGCAGAGCATGGCATGTGTTGTCTGCTTTTCTGAAAAGCGTGAAGCTGTGATTTCCAAAGGTATTAAACTGCTGCAGGTAAACTTAATTGTGAAGAGTATTATTTGGTTAAGGGGCATTTGGCATGTTGACATAAGGGTTCTTCATGGGGTGCAGAAGACTACATATTAGTGCTACTGGATGAATAAAATGATCTTAATAGTATGCATACTAATTCAAAACTAAATTTAACATTTTCCCATGCCTTCTTGTTTTTACAAGCTTAAGAATAAGTACTACCACTGCCCATTACGCCGGCTGGCATGTAGGGCAGCAACAAAAGAACCCCCCCTTCTGTTTGTTTTGAACACAGTTCTGTATGATATCCCACCTGTGGCTCAGTGTCTTTATTTCTACTTCCATGGGACACCTTCACAGGGATGTGGAATTCTTATTGCCCGAAGCCCGGGACATATTGTATGGGGTCAAGGGCAACCAGTTTTCATGTTTATTTTGCCCTTGGGATAAGTAGGCCCAGACCCCTGCAGCACAAAACCCTTTGCTGCCAGTTTGCAGAGAAGGGAACTGTCTGCAGTTGAGGTAATATGTATGTCCATATGTTAATGCTGTTCAAACTTGTAATAATGGTTCATTAATGAGAAGCCTTCATTATTAGTGTGAACGCTGTAAATAAACGTTTTAAGGTCACATTGCACCGACACTGGTTCCAGTGGCGGGGGGGAAAAAGTGTACACAAGTTTCAAAAGTTTAACAATATGAGGCTAAGTATAATGCTCCCTGAATGCGTTTCTGTTTTCAAAATAAAATGTTCAGAAAAAAATGCAAGTAGGGAAAAAAAAGTTTTGCTATGAAATTTTAGGTGTTATTTCTTTGAAGCATCATTTAGTAAAATGTGTTGACGCATGCTAGTATTTCCTAAAACTATTCCTAATGGAAAATCAGTGTAGCCGTTTTCAACAAGATTATGGTAAGCATGAAAATAAACAAGCAATGGCAAAGCCAACCTATCCGACATATTTTGTGAGTCTTTTGGTTTTGTCAATGCGTGTTTTGTTTTGCCTTGGCTTTTGTAACACTTTATTGTTGTGGGGGGGTCTCAGGCCCTCACCATTGTAACAAACACTGACAAAAAGGAAATAAAGTTTTTAGTCTCAAAACGTACACATTGCCACCAGTGGCATAACAAAGGCCTCTCAGCCCCCCTTACAAGCCCCCCTCAGCACTGCACATGCACTGAGTCTGGAGTGGTGGGGCCCTTCATGTTCTTTTAGGGAGGCGGTCTCCTGTTTTGCTACGCCACTGATTGCCACACTAGTTCCTGGCACCAAACAAAACTACTTTTACGTCCCAATATGCTCCTTGTGGATGAGCAGAATGCGGCCACTCACAGTAAAGCCAGCCAATAGACAGAGAAATAGAATCTAATAAAAACAAAATGTCTTTGTTAATGCCAGACCTAATTAGGGCCCCAATTCATGAAGGAAGTCACAAATGTGCACTCATGGGTCATGTCTTTGAATTAGTGGCTTTAATGAATTTACAAGAGTTTACAGAAGTAGACTAGTAAATCGTACACCTAGAAAATATTTGTGAACTGTATTTTAGCACGAGCAAATATGCATGCATAGATTTTCTCATGCGAAAATCTATTGAGCGATTACAAGTTCACTTTCCTTCCAGCCACATTTTCCCAACCCTGGAAGAACATACTTTTGCCATTGTCAGGAGTACATTCTCAACCTTTCTCAATATGGGAAAAGATTAAAGAAGAGCTGGTGATAATCCCTAAAACATGCACGTTAGTAGGTTTGCAGACTCAAAGGCATTCCAGCCCTGGAAATATTGCTTACTGCTTCCTCTAGCCCCAGTATTTAGATCTGCAGAATGGTGGCAAAATAAGGAAATTGGTATGGTAGGGATTGAAATTGCAAGTATTCAAGCCGCATTATGGTACTAGCCCTGGCATAAACAGAGAGGCTATCAGAGCTCATATATAATGAGATTGCTGCCATAATTTGTCACCGGACTATGGCACCAGAGGGCAAGTAGATTTTTGTTACAAGACAAGTAGATTTAAGAAGCAACCTGTCCCATAGACAAGTAGACATTTTATTAAATTCCACACCCCTGCCTTCAGGTGTTATTTCATTTTCTATCTGGGATCCAGTAGAGAGCTGTCCTTGTGATGGAGTCCTGTTTTCATCTAATGGCGTGTCCTATCTATCGCCATCTTATTCTCGTAATGAAGGTGTCTTTTCCCTCCTGCTTATATCTGGTGAGCAGTTCCTGGTTGGAAACTGTTTGTGGCAAGAACCTTTGCAAGATTCTTATCAGGTTTTTGGTTGGAAGGCAAACAGTTTGGTGATTTTCCATTTCGTCATCAGCCAGTATTCTGATCCATGCAAGAGGGTGAACAGAATTCAGCTCTATTAAAGTCTCAGCTTGGTATTGGTAACTTACTGAGATAATCTCCACACATTGTTTAGCATCCTGAAGGCGTTACTGGCCTTGTTCAGTTTGATTTTAACATCACTGCCTGCCCTTCAATCATGTCTGATAGTACTGCATAGGTAAGTGAACTCTTCAGTCATGGTTAGGTTCTCTCCACCCACCTTGATATGTGAAGAGTTTGGGATGTTGAGTGGCATGGCTTCTGAATTCTTCATGTTGATCTTCAAGCCTGTTTGCTGTGCATAGAGAGTGAGGTGAGATGTTTTTTCCTGCGTATGCTGATGTGTCGGAGAGAGCAAGGCATGGTCATTCACTTAAGCAAGGTATTCCAATGTAGAGAAGAAGGTCTATGGCTTGGTCCTCTGAAGTGCATTGCATCACCCAGTCGATGACTAGGTTGAAGAGCAACACTGACAACATGCATTCCTGTCTCACACCAGTCTTGACTTCAAATCTGTAGTTACTATGCCACACCTTTTGGGTAAAGTCATAGAAGCTCTGAATGAGGAGAACTATCTGTTGCAGTATGCCATAAGCTCTCTATATGCACCAGAGACAGTCATGGTGGATACTGTTAAAGGCTTTCTCAAGCCTTTAATAACTAAAGTAAAAACGTGCAGATGGTTTTTATATTCCACCTACTTTTCAGTTTATCACTTATTCTAATAACCAACCTAACTCAATCATGATCTACGCATCTGCCATACTAGCCGTACATCCACTAGGCATTACCTCCCTTCAATATTCATTTCAACAGTACTTCCACTCAGTCTCCTAATCCACTCATGAGGTAATTCCAGACTGCCTGCTTAGGGAGTTGTATCATGCATTTGGGTTCTTTGGCTAGTTTGGCTTCCTCTGTACGCCAGAGGTACCACGGAATTAAAGTCATGGGCTTTCGCCAACCCTTTTGGCTCCCCAAACTCTAGAATTGAAATTCCAGTCCTCTACATCGCCTTCTGGCTCTGTTGCAGCAGCTGGAGCCTAGGTTAAACCATTGCATCTGCTCAAACCAGCCAACCATCATTAACTTATGTCATGTGGATTTTTAAAGTGTGGCTAATCACCCATGCGGGTATCCAGGCCCTGAGACGGGCAAGGGTGCAAGAAAGTTGGACAGATGGAACGATGCCTGTTTTTTCTGTAATAGCCACTTCTTGAGCTTCTTTCAGAAGTCCCTGAGGGTGGGGCGGGTTCTGAGGTGTAGCTGGAGGTTGTTCCTGGCTTTGACTAGGATATTTGAGACAGATCATCCCATGCGTCTGGTGGTCTTAACATGCGGGCTGCATGAAGTAGCATGGGAAGAGGTTGGTTGGTTGAAGTTGAGGCAGTGAATGAGGTATCCAGATCCAATTTTTTTTTTTTGGAGGGTTTTGTTGGTGTCCTTGAGCAGCTTGAATTCGCATCTTTCCTGAGGTGCAATGAGATGTGAGCGTTTCGTGTGATCTAAGTGAGTCTGGGGGTGGCGTTCTGGGTGGTTTGGAGTCTTGTGTAGGATGCTGGCTGGAATTCCTGCACAAAGGGTGCGTCCATAGTAGAATCTGCTTGTGATTAGAGCCTGGGTGACCTTTTGTTACGTGTTAATAAAGGATCCATTTGAAAATCTTGCGTAGCATTCACAGGATGAGGAAGCACCATCCTTTTTAGTTGGGTACACTGTGGTGATTGTTGTGAAATCTCAGAACTACCCCTTCTCCAAATCCCATGGACTGAGATACACCCCTGACACTGTCAGGGGTATGAAGCACTATATAGGAGCAATTCCAGTACAATACTGCATCCAAACACCCATATTGACGTGTATAGGATAATACTTGTGCTCAGCTCAGACCGGTTCAGAGCAATTTATGTCACCTAGGACCTGAGCTGAAAACCATAATCTTGTTTCTCCCAACCTTTTTTATGATACTTTGTGGTAAATGACTGCCACATTCTTTATATACAACCTGGGTGCAATGAATAGGTTCAGAAGAGTGTTATAGGGCACTTGCACACAAAACCTAGGAATGAAATTGGTACATTTTGTTAAACCCTTCAAGGTCTCTAGAAAAACATACCTAGGATCCTTCTCCGTGTGCCCTTCCTTGAAAAACATGTTGCATATGTGCAGGATTTAATGTGCTATTTATAATTGTTTGTTGAGTGTGGGGAGGTGCCTACCCCTCCCCCCTCCCCAGTGTACATTGAATTTGGCAGAACCCAGGAGTAAAGTCAGAGCAGTTACAATCATCCACAAGTCTGCGTTATTCAGTATAATAAATGTGGATGGAAATAATTAAGTTTATGGAGGTCTGCAGGAGTACACTGCCAGACAACAGACTTCTTTCATGTATTTGCATCTAACAGTAAGTAGCTCAAAACCATGAGACCTTTGTCTGATATTAATGTTTTGTAACACATAAGTTACAATTTATTGCAAATTACATTTTCCCATAGAATGTAGGATATAAACAACTTAGTGAAAAGTGTCTGTGACATGTAAGAGACTTTAAAAGGAAATTTGAAGTGATTTAAGTTACAATCATCCTAGAGGGCATCATAGGTTTTGACCAGAGGAGGCCGTATCACATTCCACAAGAAGTAAAACATAGGAACCAAAACTGCAACTGGTCAAACCTATGTTTTTTGTTCGATTGCACCTATTTGCAGCAATGTTGATTATTGTAATGATTACCTATATAATTCTGAGAAACCCCTACGAGTCCGATGCCTTATTGCCATGATGTTTTCAGCGGTGCCACACGTAGTGGCTAAGGATCATTGGCACTGAGAAAGCCATGGAGGATTTATGTACCAGCTCAGGATGGTACAATGTGTCTCTGAATGCTCTGACACACTCCAAATAGAATTGATAAAGAAAAGGAACAACCAGAATGGTCAGCAGGCCTATGTAGACTTGATTAGTATGTGTGAGGTATCAGTATCATCTGCCCTCTACTGAAACGCTCAGTGCTCCAGTAGGCCAAAGAGCAGCCAATCGAGCCAGTGAATAGATCTAGCTTTGAACCCTCCAAGCCAGGCACCATTGGAGTACCTTAGCAGATTAGTATTTAGTAGTTAAAATTACGGTTTTAACGCCATTTTGGCACATCCTCGGCATCCCCGTTGAAAAGTGCTTCTAAAGGGGACACCTCTACAATCTCAGAATGAATGCCTGCCATACAGTGGTTTTATAATGATTCTTTAAACGCTGGCAGTATTTTTTGTGAAACGCCGCAATGTCCAAACTTAGTTATGCCATGCAAAATCTATCGAACAGCTTTTGTTTCTCGAAAACGCCTTTTGACCAGTTGCCTCGCTTGGATTTAAACGGAGTTTTCAGTTTGCCTTTCATAAAACGGATTACACTGAAAGTAATGCCCCCCGGCAAGTTATAACTTGTTTGTGATTGCATTATTTTTCCAGGTTTTTGGGGTTGTTCCGGCTGCAGAGCGAGAAGATGAATTAAAAATAAAGCTGAATTAAAACATCTATTCTGAACAGTTTGGGTATGGCGAATCGCATGGGAGCGTCTTTGCTCCAAGCAAGCCTGCTTGTTACCTAAACTGTCTATACGCTGACTTACAACTATGGCTGCCCCAGCCCTGCCCCATATTAGGAAAGTGCTGAAGACTCGACGTTTCTGTGAACGCTACATCATGATGCAGTAACAATCAGCCAACCAGCTGCCCATCTCATTATATTTTGACTGTCTTTGCCTTCGGCCCTGTACAGTACTTCATTTCCTTTCGGCTAGATGTGCACTATATTAATACACCTACATAGAAACATACATACATACATGTGTTTAAATTGACTAGCTGCTAGTTTAGCTGGAGTACCAGTCAGACCTGTTTGCACAATTAAAATGGAGTCTGACCTGATCGTCTTTAAATTCGTCATCAACATTTGGATTGCTGGATGTTTACATAATGCCTTTTTTATAGTTGAAAAATACTTTGAGCTGTCACTTTTAGATGTCAAACCTCCCACGGTCTAGTTTTGTAAGCTGGAGTATATTGTGTTGAATGTGATTTACTGACTCGTTTGAGCAGAGGGTTGGGCAGTCTTCAGCATCGTCAGAGATTTTTGCTGTTATTACGATAGACTATATGTTGCTTCTTTTGAAACAAATCAATGAATTTTTAACACAATTCTAGTTTGAGTGTAAGCAATTTCTGATTTGTTTCTATCATTTGGCGAGATGTCGAGACCTGACTATTGTAGTAATCATGGAAGAGAGAGCCTCTGAAACCGAAGGCTGTAGGGGATCATTGGCATGCACTGATGAAGGGCACGTGTGCACATGTAACAATGAGTAACAAAAGTCCCTATTGTTTGGTGACAGCTGGATGTTCTCCTCGGTTCTTCGGTTTTCAGTGGATGATGTTGTGCTTTGCTGCCGATGGAGCAGTTCTCTGAACCCCCGGTCAGGTTATCAGTTGAACGCTCCTTTTCCCAATGCTCTGTTTTTCCTGTCTGTACTTAGCCCTCTGTCTGACATCATTCTTTCCTTTATTTTGTGTGCATGGTGCAGTTGTAGGTAACTGTTTTATTGCCTGGCACTGCCAATACTATGCAACATGGCCTCCTTTTACCTTTGTTTAATTGTCTAAAATGAGTCGATATAGTAATGTTTATTAGGTACTCCTTTTTTTCGTGGTCATTTTGACAGTTGCACTGATTTCTTCTTTGAGCCACTCGTAGTGTTGTCTTTCTTGTTGGCTTTGTCTGGCCCTATAATTTGAAGGCTGCACCTTGGTTGCATTCAGCCTAAGCGTTCTTCAGGGCCACGTACCTCTTTTCTTTGGGTCCATGTTGGCTTCAAAGCAGTTCTCTCAGGCATACTTTAGTTTCCTGTGAACTTCTTCTGGCCCGCTCTCCAGTAGAACCTTTTGTGTATGCCTCTTATTGACGGGTGAGCTTATTCTTTGAGTCTCTACTTCCACTTCCATAGGTCCATTGTCTTGACTGGCTGACTTACATCTTTTCTATGCTCACATTCATGGAATTACTTTTTACTTTTTCATTAAGCACTCCTTGAGGATACATGTGTATTCTTCCTCTCTTTTTGTGCTGATTCCCCTTTCTTTCTAAATTGCCAGCCCCCTCCCTTGCGTCCACTTCACACACCCCTCCTTACCCCTCCGTTGCTTCCCCCCATCGCTTATGGTCCATTAAAAAAATGCTGTTGCTGCCAAGCTGTTGTACATTGTCAGTGTGGTTTTGTACTAAGAAAATAGCTTTTTTATTTTGTGATCCAAGTGGTCTTGCATCTAGGATAAGCAAATAATTAAAAAAGTTAAAAAAAGTACTCATATCATTCACTAAGCATGTGTATAAATAGTGACACATTTGCTGTAACACATGTGAGTGCATGTTGGCACTACATCACCATGCCTTTACTTAAAAAAACAAATGTCACAGCATTTTCTCAATGCTGCACATTGGGGAAAAACATTGACCAAGCCAACAGTACAACAAACTGAGACCTACCGGCTTTGCCAGTGTATGTGTATGTTTCTTCTTTCCTCCTCCGTATGAGCTTGGCTTCTCTTGACAGTGTTTGACGACAGACTTTGGGTCAACTTAGATATGCTTTTTCATACCTATTCTTTTCTGCAGAAGAGCAGTGAAGGGGCCTTAAATGTCTTCAGCACTGAGGAACAACTGTGTTTGTGCGAGCAGGCACATATCGCTGAAAGATCAGGTATCAATGGCAAGCACAGGCTTTGATGATGCTGAAGAACTTCAATCAAGACTTTCCTTTTAGGAGTACGGTGATATGTTTAGTTCCATGTACACTGTCTCTCAGTGTAGACATTATTTGTGGTAATGTGACCTTTTCCTGCTTCATTCAAGAGTAAAGTGGAAAACACTGCATAAACTCACATGAAGGTACTTCTGTTTGTTATTGTCTCCACAGGCCATGATGCATTCACTTGCTAGACACAAACAGTCGGAGGGGGTGGTATAGTGGAGATTCTTGTTAATCTCTGAGTGCCCAGAAACTGGCAAAGCCCACTATGTAGGTATTTTTCCCCAATCATAGTATAACATTGAAGAGTGTGAAAGGATAGCTTACAGACCAGAAGCCAAAAAAGCGCAACTGAAAAGCAATGAACTGCAATTCTTTGGTTTGTAAATGGTATTTAATGCATGTGTCACAGACCATACCTAGGTTTGATTCTGATATAAATTGCATAATGACCTTCAAATATAACCTGTATTGCAAATTGAGAAGACCTTTGATTGATCACAATGTTAGCCTCTGTGTTTGGATGGGAATGCCCACTGCTTGATATATACAGCAGTGTTTGCCTGCGAAGAGTCCCCAACTGGTGTATCTAGTATCCTGGTTTTTAGTTTTGACCCAAGCTTCAATCTAATCTAGCCTATACACAAAGGACTAAGCCTATCCTTTCACATGGGTGACTGTGGACCTATCCTGTGACTTAGAAAGGTGCACCACTTGGACCCTCACTGTACTGACAGTGGACTACTGTCTCTGTTACAGGCTTAGTACTTGGAGGGATGATGACCATGAACTATGTTTTGTGCATCCATACTTAAGGCCAGACCTTTTTATGTGGCTCTCTTGAAAGGAGGCCAGTTCGATCACTCTTGTAAAGTTGTGCTTCAGTGTGCTTACCCGGTTCCTAGTTTTAGCATCTCAGACCCATGTTATGCATGGGTACATGCATGGTGTATATGAGTTAGGCACAGTAATGGGGGCCTGTTGATCCATTGTGGAAGCCCTTGGCTTAACCTTTGCACAAGATAAATGTAAAGTTCTTTTGCTGTACTGTAAAAGTGTATTGATGACATTTCTGAAGCTGGTGGGGGGGGGACCTAGCAATTGAAGTGAGGGAAGACAAGACATACTTGTTTAGAAATTTTGTTAAGGATTTTGCTACACAAAGAGCTACTGATTAGTTTTAATTTACCAGCATTTAAAGGAAGATCTTTTTTTCTTCAAATTTAGTCTAAGAGGACTAAACTTTAATGTCATTGCAGGTCTGTACATTACTTAGTCTGGGAATGATAGCTCGCTCTTGTCATCCCTAAATATAGTGGGGGTGGTGTACCCAGGAGCAGGCTTAATGAGGCCATGGAGTAAAGCCATTACAGAGTTCTCTAGCAATGTGAGAGTGGTCTGGAAAAGGAAAAATGCGGTTGTGGTGGGAACATCAGTAACTGAATCTGTAAAAAATGGATTATTAATTGGTGTAGGTGACTGCCCACCTCATGGAGTAATCACAACTTTTGACACGGTGAAAGTCACTAAATGAACCTGAGCTCAAGCCTAGCTCCTTATAGCTATGGCACAAAGCAGACATGCTTCATTCATGGGGATGTGTGACATATTTATGCAGTACCAAAATAGTAGTAATGTGAAAATGCAAAACACAAATTCAAAACTGAATTATAGAAAATAATTTAATTAAAGAAATTACATCACCATGACAAAAATCCAATAAAGGGATCTAGAGACATGTATTTAAAAGTTTTTATTAAAATTAGTGCCAAGAAGCACAAAGTGTCAATGTTTGTGGTAGAACAGGACCTAGGTTCAATTTGACACTCACTGCGATGGAGCTTGAGTTGGATACACTAACCAGGTTTGTCCTAGTCAGAGATGTTTTACCTTTTGACTTTAGTCATTTAAGTCCCACTCCACTAGAGAAGTACACTTCCAAAAACCCCCAAGGACCACAGAGGAGGCACTTAAATACTTGCATGGTGTCAGGCAGAGGCCAAGAGGAGGGCCCAGTCCAGGTCTGTGAGCTGGGCAGTTGCAGGAAAAGGCAATTTTTCAACTTGTTGTATCCCTGTAGCTTTAACAGGAGGTAAGCTTTTTGACCATTTGAATTAACTTCTTTGTTCTGGGTACTACAGGAAAAGCAGGTCCATTCTTCTAGCTTTTTCCTCACGCCTCAGAAAGCAGATTCAGTCCGCTTCTCCTACTTCTCTTAGTTCCACAGGTCTAAGAGTGATCTGAAGTGGGTACCTAGAGAGCCCACATTTATGCTTGCCGCAAGCTAGTGGGTGGAACTGACCTCTGGAGATGTCCTGACCAATAGAGTAAAGGCTCCGGTAGCTAAACATATCCACTTTGCACATTTTAAAGATGGCAACGGTTTTCAGCCACGCTAATCTTGGGCCGTTGGGCCTGTGTAGTTGTGTGTGGAGTGTACTGTGGTAATCAAAGTCCTCTCACATCTAATACTAAAATCCAGTTTGAAGCAGCCACAGGACCTCCAATAATTTCAGAGACAGAATTGTGGTAGAACAAAAAGTACGGTTTAAGCAACCAGACAGTGGTTATGCAAGAACTGTTGTGGTATTCTGTTTCCCTTCTTGAAAGTGTGCCACAAGTGTTATATGTAAATCCAGCAGACCTGTTGAGTAGGGTTTGACATTCAAGAAGGATGTGACAAGTTAATGTCAAAAGAATGCTCACTGCCCTGCCCTTCATATTCTGTCCAGTTCAGACGGCTCACCTCTGCCCGTTCAGGTCATGCAATTCTTTACTACTTGTAAGCATTTCACACCCATTCGCACCTATTCAAATGCTAATCACTGTCTGGCAGAAGTGGAAAAGCAAATGCAAATTAGTGTCCAGGAACTTCCGATAAGCAAATAGTAACTTTCTAAAGGTTACTTTTTTTCTAAATATTTTAGTAAAAATCCAACTTTTCCATTATTTTAGATTTTTAAAAACCTTTTAAAAATAGTTCTTTAGTTATCTTTAGAGCTCGTCCTATTCCAGAGATACAGTATTAGTACTTGATAGTGCATTCCAGTGTTTTTCTCTATTGAAAGGCTATACCTGCTACACTGCCCACTTAGGGATGACTTACAGATTTTAAAAGGAAGGTTTAGGTCTGTCAAACGTTTTGACAGGTAACATTTTCAGTTTACATCTGCAGCAGCTAAGCTACAGAGGATAGACCTGCAGTCATGTATACACCGTCCATGTAGTGAAGTCTACTTTTGACTTTATCTTGCAAGCACTGGGTACAGCAATGTACCATATACTAGGGGCATATAGGTTAGTTAAATATGCCAGTTAAGAGTATGATAATTTTATCATGTTGACAGGGGAGCGCAGTTACTTTACTGATTTGTTTACTGTGTGTTGCTCCTTTTCTCCACCAACCTCGTTGCTTTAAAACTGTAATACAAAATGTAATGCTAAGCGTATTTTTTAACCTTCCTCCAATGGTGCTTGTTAGGGTCAAGCCTGCTAGAGCATGCGCTAGTGCACGCGTCTCGCTAGTGAGAATCTGTTGTTATCTAAAAGGGGCTAGGAGCAGTCCCGTTCTTTACCATTTGTTGGGTTGCATGGCATTCTTCTTTAAAGTCTTGTAATTCGTCACTGCAGGCCAAGCATAATTTCTGTTCCTCTCTGTGGAACTTGGTCCAAGCACTGATTGATTCAACTTAATCAGTGCCTGTCCCCTGCTCTCAACGTGATTGAGGTACTTCTTTTTAACTTCTAGGGCCCTGCAAACAGAAAGTGTGTGACTGGCAAAAACGTGCCCAGCAGGAAAAACAAAATTTTGAAGTTTTATTTTCTATAGTTATAAGTCATCTTTTCTCCCTTTGCACTCATGTTTTGTTTTGTTTTGTTTTTGCTTGTGGACGCTGTTCTCAAAAGATGACGATTATCTTTTTCTAAATATTGAAAAGAGACATTGTTTATTTCTTATGTGTCACTTCCGAAATTATGTGCAACACATAATCCTGCAGTACACCCCAATCTACCCGGCTCCCATCCAGTCCTCTCATTCCAATCTAAAGCAATTCACTCCACCTCATCCCACAACAATTCACTCCCACTCAATTCAGTTGTTCCCAGACCAAACCACCCCACTCCTAACCAAACCACTTACCTAAATCCACTCCAATCATCACATTCCAATCCTCCCAACACAGCCAACTCCAATCTACTCAATTTGCTCCACTGCAATCCCAAACAATATGCCCCACTGCAATCCCAAACAATCTGCCCTGCTCCAATCCAAAACAATCTGCCCCACTCCAAACTGTCCCACTCCAATCCAAAACAATCTGCCCCACTCCAATCCAAAACACTCTGTCCCACTCCAATCTGCCCACTGTATTCTGCCCCACGTCAATCCCAGACAGTCTGCTGCAGGACAATCCAAAACAATCTGGTCCAGTCCAAAATAATCTGCCCCACTCTAATCTTCCCCACTCCAATCCAAAACAGTCTTCCCCACTCAAGTCTACCATGCTCTAATCCAAAAGAATCTGCCCCACTCCAATCTGCCCCATCCCAATCTGTCCTTCTCCAGTCCAAAACAGTCTACCTTAATGCAAAACAATTTGTCCCACTCCAGTCTGCCCCACACCAAACTACCCACACAAGTCCAAAACAATTTGCCCCACTCCAATCTGAATCAATCTGCAGCACTCCAATACAAAACAATCTTTCCAACTCTAGTCTGCCCCACTTCAATCCCAAACAATCTGCCCCATACTAGTCCAAAACAATCTGCCCTATTCCAATCTAAATCAGTCTGCCCCACTCTAATTCAAAACAATCTGCTCTACTCCCACCTGCCCCTCTCCAGTACATAACAATTGGTCGCACTCAATCCAAAACAATCGACCCCACTCCAATCTGCCGCACTTCAGTCCAAAGGAATATGCCCCGCTGCAATCTGCCTCGCTCCAATCCAGAAGAATCGGCCCCACTCCAGTCCACCCCACACCAATCTGTCCCACTCCAATCCAAAACAATCTGCCCCACACCAGTCTGCCCCATTCCAATATGCCCCACTCCAGTTCCAAACAGTCTGCCTCACACCAGTCCAAAAGAATCTGCCCAACTCCAGTCTGTCACAGTCAAATCCAAAAGAATCTGCCCCACAACAATCTGCCCCACTCCAATCCCAAACAATCTGCCCCATGCCAATCCAAAACAATCTGCCCTACTCTAATCTAAAACAATCTGCTCCACTGTGATCTAAAACATTCCGCCGCACTCCAGTCCAAAACAATCTGCCCCACTCCAGTCTAAAATAATCTGCTCAACTCCAATCCAAAACAATCTGCCCTACTCCAATCCAAAACAGTCTGCCCCACTCCAATACAGAAGAATCTGCCCAACTCTAAACTGCCCCACACCAATCCCAAAAAACTGCCCCACTCCTGTCCGCCACACTCCAATCCAAAACATTGTGCTCCACTCCAATCCCAAACAATCTGCCTGCTCCAATCTGCTCACATCATTCCAAAGTAATCTGTCCCATCCAATCCAGAACCATCTGCCCCACTCCAATCTACCCCACTTCACTTCAATCCAGTCCATGCCACTCATCCCATTTTACCCCACTCCAATTCACTCCAATCCACCCCACACCAATCCAATACAGCCTAATCCGATCTAACCCACTCCAGTCCGCCTCACACGTATCAAATCCACCCACCCCACTCCAATCCAGTCGTCCCAGCTCCAGTCCAATCACCTCACTTTAGTCCAACCCACCGCAACCCATTCCATCCATCACACTCCACTATAATACAACCCAATCCAGTCCATCCCACACCAATCCAAATCACCTCAATCCACCCTACTCCAGTCCAGTCCACCTTAATCCACCCCACATCAATCCCATTCACCCCACTCCAATCCACCCCACTTCAGTCAGTCCCACTCCAAAAACCTACCCACTCCAAAAGGTCCACCCCACTCCAATCCACTCCACTCCAATCCACCACACACAATCCAATTCACCCCACTCCAGTCCATCCCTTTCTAATTCAGTCCACCCCACACTAATTCTCCCCAGTCAATCAACCCCAATCCAAACCACCCCAATCCAGTCCACCCCACTCCATTCACGCCAATCCACCTCACTCAGTCCAATCCACCTCACTCCAGTTAAGTCCACCCCACTGCATTTCACTCACTCCACCCAACACAATCCACTCCGCCGTAGTCCAATCCACTGCACTCCAATCCACACCCACCCAGTCCATTTCACCCCACTCCAGTCCACCCCACCCCAATCCCATCCAGCCTATCTAACCCACCCCACCCCATCCTACACCAGTGCACCACACTCCAATCCAACTCACTCTAGTCCACCCTACCCCACCCCAATTCACGCCATTTCAATCCACCCAATCCTAATCTAATCCACACCATCCAATCCAATCTATTCCAGTCAACTCTATCCCAGTCCAGTCCGAACCACCCCAGTTCAGTCCACCCCCCACTCCCATCCATCCAGCCCACACCATTCCAATCCACCCTACTCTAATCCACCCCGCTCTTGTCCAGTCCACCACTCTAATCCACTCCACTGTGGCCCAATCCACCCACTCCAGTGAATTCAATCCACCCCATTCCAATCAAATTAATTGCACCCCAATCCAGTCTACCCCATCCAAATCCCTCCACCCACCCAAGTCCTGTCATTCTAATTCAGTCCACCCCCATTCTATTCTAATCTACCCCACTCCAATCCACCCCAGTCTAATCCACCTCAGCCTATTTATGTACACCCCTTTCCAATCAGGCCCATCCAGTCCTCCTACTCCAATCCATCCCAATCCAATCCACCCTACTCCAGTCCAGTCCACCTGTCGACCCCAATCCACTCCAACCCACTCCACCCTATACCACCCAACGCTACTCTACACCATCTCACTCTACAAAAATGCACTCTGACGTTGCCACCAAACCACTGAACTCTACTCTACTCTACTCCACTTTACTAATCTCTACCACACTCTACTCTAACAAATCCGCTCTACAACACTGCCCCCCCACTCCACTCTGACACTTAATGCCACTAACATTTAAACATGCTGAACAGCTACCACACTGGTATATAACATGGCAAAAACACATTACCAGGCCAGTGACTCTTGCATAGGCAAGACCTATTCGCCTTGCCAATGCTTGTTTTATTTTGAGGGCTCTGCGTCAAATAACATGTCTATGTATGCAGAGAGGGCCATCTGGTCCTGGGCTGAGTTAATTGTCCAGCCTCCTAGCCCCCCTCCAGGGAATCCCTTAGTTAAAACTCTGTTTGCTCTCCTGCAAGATCCTTGTCCTAAGCAGCACTTTTTCGTCGATCCAGATATTTTATATGCCAAAAAAGCATGGTATTCCCTTTCTGTAAACCTTACATTTTCAAATGTATTCTACATTGGATTTTCATGGTAGGACGACTAATTTAGATAGTGATATTATAGTCCGGTATGCTGGAATGTTAAGCATTAACACATGAAAGGATTTATAGCAAAGTGCTTATGTTAGAGTGTAGTCGTACTAAGCTCTTGAGCATTATGCCAAAGTCGACTTCGCAGCGCAAGTCTGTCCTTGGTTGAATTGTGAGATAGTTTACTGGTCTTTTTTTCTAACAGCAGCAAATAAAGTATTATTCATATAGATTAATTTCATATCCATGTAATGGTGTTTCAGTTAACAACAATCTGGTGTGTTAAAACGTCTTCTGTATAGTAATTCATTATTTAACTCGCATTCTTAAAAGTGAAAGCAGCTTTTCGTTCTAATTTTGAACCCCAGATCTCTCCTTAAACAGTCAATTTTGCTTTTACTCTAAATTATTTAACTTCTAAAACAGACCTCTTCGGGTACTTGGAGGTTTGTTTGAGATTGTTCTTGTAAATTGTGATACTGGAGTGGAGTTACCATATATTTTATAACTGTAGGCATTGTTATGGAAAAGTATAATTCTAACAACATTCCACAGTTCTACAAAAGAAACTGAACGGCTCCTGTTTACAAGAGGCTCCTTGTGATGTGCATAGTGTGGAGAGGGATCAAGGGAAAGAGGTTACGAATGAGCTTATAAGTGCATATGGGGCATTTACAACATTAACAGATGTAACTGAGGTGCATTCAGATGGGCAACAAGTAATCATCAGAGTACAGCATGGTGTATAACACCCAACATTAGGGTTGGCCTGGAGGGGCCACATTGTCATCATCCATCGGTTCAAGGTTATACTACGTCACCCAGCTGCCTCATATCTTTTGGAACTAACTTAGGCATCCTCTACTTTTATAAGTAACTTTCTCAGCCGCCGTTTATAGGTTCATTCCCGCCTTTGATTTAGATAGAGAAGGTGTCTCGGGGCACTCCAACGTTTTGCTCCTTCCCTCTTTGCCACCACCAGACCCAATTTACGGAAAAAAAGCTTAGCACGTGGGATATGTACATCTGTGGGTATGCCGAGAAGCACGTAATTGGGTTCAAATGCGGAGGCGCACCCCTAGTGTCTTGCCCAGTTCTGTCCTGTCAGTATCATTTGCCAGTATATTTGTGTGGTCAGACAGTTTCATATTGTGCGAAGGAAATATCCTCTATCTCTCCTACATCGCAGGCAGACAGGGAAATACGCCTTCCCGATCTTGTGTAGTTGGCCACGATCGTAGTAGACCCGGTGTACGATGTGAAATTGAATGAGTCGTAGCCTTTATTTGATGACCATCTCCCTAGGGTGCATTACCACTGCCGTCCAATCCGTGTCATTCAGTTCCTCCACTTCGCTTTTCCATTTTCGCCTCAGTTTCTTTTGGGTGTCAGGAATGTTATTAATAGTTTTGTATGTATAGGAGATGGCTTTTCCGTCTATTTATCCCATTAGAAGCCTGCTCTCCAGAAGTGCATATTCAGGTATATTAGAACTTTCAGGCCCGCTGCATTCCATGTGTGATTAGGATGCATGTATTGGAAACTGTGTACTTTGTAATTGGTATTCATGTTGAAGGAAGATAAAGGGTATTAGGAGATCACCAATTTTGGATATACCTATTAAATCCCTGGTTCTAAATACCCCTCAAGTTTCCTAAGTGCCTTAAATCTCGCTCCTGTCCAGAGTGGTGTCTATCGGGTGATTCTATGTGCCTATCCAATACATTTGCTGGGCCTGATCCATGCCTCCTGTCCTCTTCCCCCTCCATAGAGGTAGAGCAAGTAGGACCTGGATTGAAACTGTGTTCTTTTTAACACATATGTGGGATGATTCCCAATTGTGTAACCCCAATCATTGATGACTACTAGTGCCACCTAGTAGTGTCGCGTGGGCTCTCATTATTCTAAATGAGACTACTGGATTTCTAGGCAGCAGGATCGATAACGGTGTGGGGGACTGAGTCTGACCCACGTGTAAGGAACTCTGTCACCCTAAATCCGGTTGTTGCTCCGGCTAACTAGCAGTGCCTCATTTCTCCCACGAGGAAGAAATGATTGGGCAGCCGAGCGCATGACATCTTAGGAACTTCTCAGGGAAGTCGTGGTCACTCAGATCCAAACCAACTCTCTCATTCACAATATGGTCTCATATACAAATGACAAAGACAGTATAAGTTTTATATAATGTTTTAATAAAACGACTGTATTTTAGATATTAAGGCGTGAGCCGCAATAACCAGAACAATACAACATAGTAGGATTGATATAGTAACCAGGAGAGTAAAACATAGAAATAAAGCTATCATAATTCCTAACCGTTTCTACTCTCCCTCTGCTTGTTCTATTTAGAGCACAGCATGTTAAGCTTTCAGCTTGCCTTTCTGTATCACTAGGGAGACGGACACACTCATACCTGAGCAAAGGCCTGTGATCTGGTTCAGCATCTGCAACGAGGCAGTCAGCGTCTAGTTGTGGTTCCCTGGTCGGAATCTCCCTCTTGATGTATTGGGACAAGGAAGTGATTTTATAACTAACATGTCATCGTGATCACAAAATGTTCCTGCGCAGGAATGGCAAGTCTAGACTCCTACCACGTCTATCGGCAATGTACCAGACTGTATCCTTGACTAAAGCACAGAGTGAATATGTTATGAAGAACTCCAGTGCTGAAGTAGGCAAAACAGTGTGATATGAATAAAAAAACAACACCGTAGAACTGGCTATTCTGTAAAATAACAGTACGAAGCCTAATAGAAAGCATTTAGAGTAAAGTGCACAGAGGCTCTAAGCTGTTAGCAAATGAATAAAATATATTTGGGGCAAAGTGCACAGAGGCCTAAGGCCTGAAGCTAATGCGCAAAATATACGTAAAACTGACCACACTACACCCTCCCCTTGTCGGTAGCAAGTGGTTCTAACAACATAAAAAAAAAACATGACCTAAATTTAAACCCAACATTTCGACAAGATGAGAAGACAGCAAAGTCATAAATTTAGGAAACATGTGACGAGAGAGCGAATTGCAATATAGTGTCAATTTAGTCGGGAGAGAGAGAAAAAAAATCCAATTGTCAGACAGAAGCAATAGAACGTATAAGCTCCTCCACTTCGAGATATGTCAATATCGGAAGATCCACGCCACAAAGTACCATGGAGCAGGTGTGTTCCAAAGCCCCAAAACCATTCAGGGCGGCACCCCGTGTAGTGCCAAGGAAAGAGACAAAACCATCTTCCTCCAGGAAGGGAATCTCATAATCCGCTTCACGAAGCAAACGCAACCGTAGTGCACAAGTCTGGGAATGAGCCCTAATCGGGAACATCAACAGATCAAGATCAACCACTGGAGAGCGCTGCAGTGAGAGACAGAAAGCCAGTGCATGTTCAAACGAGCACCAAAGGCATCGAAACACGGGTTGCACACAATCCAAAACCGGTCGGAACGACAAAGACCAGTCACATTCCAAATGAGCCAGGAGTGTTGCTCCAAAACACTGCATCATGCGTTCACGACACAGCTGCGCTGACGGGAGCAGCAATACAGGATCTCGTTGCAGCGGGACAGCCATTGCGAAAAAATAGCAACAATAGCAAAACTCCAGCCAATAAAGCCAAAGTAATTGGGAAACCCCCAAAAATGCTTCCGAAAATAGAGTGTATAGCCGAAGGTATCAAACCGAATATGGAAGAGAAGGTGTGAACGAAACCAACACCAACGGCTTTGAAAAAATGAGCAATACCAGCAGTGCTGGATGCATTAAATATACGTCCCACAAGTTCACCGAAGTGATTCGGAAAGTTAGTATTCAAAAGGGACTGTATCTCCGCCGTTGACCTTGCCACTTGAAGTGCGTAGGTCTCGCTAGCAGATGTAAGGGCCACATGCTTTTGAAACAATAAAGCTTTCAGCCGACTCAACTTGTCGAAATCAACCTTGGAAGTAGCAATATGAGGCCAGATGTCCGCTACCTCCCTAAATTCAGTAGGGGGAAACAACACATTCCCGCAGCACGTAACGGCCTTGTTGACAACGACGATGTAAACTATTCCGGCACGCATGCCACAGCAGCATTCGCTGTTAAGAACAATGTAACTGCCGTTAGAAAGCACCTGGAAAGTGTTTTTAATTACCGGGACCGGAACTCCCTTCAGATAACAAGCTAAGTTAGCAATCGAAGCATTACACGCTCCGTGCAAGGACAGCTGTTTACAAACCATGGAATGGCTAACAGAAGTTTCGCAGTCGCTACCGCTAAGAAAAACTTCCCGCAAACCATTAACACATCTGTACTGAAAAGGAAGCTCCCACACCTCGTGTATGTAACTGTCACCCAATAGTTCATATCTTCCCACCGGAATGTGCTTCAAACAAGAAGTAAATTGCAGAGTGGAGATAGGCAAATTAATAACCCCATGAATCAACCACTCAGCTGACGGAATCTCAGCCACCGTAAAAGGCAGTTTCTCCAATTTTTCAATATTTAACATAACATACGTCGCTTCCTTCTTAGCCATCAATTGTTGTTGACGAGTTAAATTAAAGGAGATAAAGATCTCTCTGGCACGAATGTGCTGCCATGGAACGCGACCCGCCTTCAAGGTCTGAAGAGTCCAACCCAGCTGCATGATAGATCGTGTCTGACTCTGCCCATGATACAAAGAAGACATGTCTGATTTTATAATGTCAATAGCAGAAGAGACAATGCTGTCAATCGTGTAAACACGGTCAGAAAGGGTATGAATGCCATTATCAACAACAGACAAAGTCTGCAGCAGATTTTCTCGATCAATCTGTCTTAACCTGGCTGCAGCCTCCTGCTGGGAAAGTTTCCAAAACTCATTATACACTTCGTATAAGAACCTTTTTCTCCGGGGCACCTTGGGACCTGACAAGAAATCTTGTAAATCAGTACCATTAGACAGTAACTTGAGGTGTGACTTAACTGCACCCAGCGTGGAGTACTTCAACCATTGTTGACAAAGTTTCCCCACACTGTATGTAGTTATTATATCTGCATGTTCTGGTGAAATGTAACGAGGGTCTGCCCTACTAGTCCTGAACCCCCCAGAAGAGGTAACAAAACGTTGATGACACTGATTAGTGTCTACAGGCCACAATAACCACCCGCCCGGATGTAACGATGAAGCGTTAAGCGTACCATTCTGGACCCAATGCGTAAATTCACTAAAAGTAGCATTCACATAGTGCTGCCAGTTATTTAATTTAGAAGGGACAGGTATGCTAGGTAAAGTCAATTCTCTAATCGACGCCAAGCCCAAACAACTAGTCTGTTGTACTGTGTCATTGAGGAAAATCATTTGCACAGGGATAATGCATGCTCGAAATAATGTATCTGTGCCTTGCATCTGCCAATTTTTCGTACCCCAAACACTTCAAGTCAACAGTCTTCAACCAGTATTCATATCCTTCGACCGAAAGTTTAGATACAAACGAATTAGAATACAGTAATTTAGTATCGGTCAACAAAATCTGCTTATTAGAATACGGTGTCACTTTAAAATAGTAAGACTTAGCGCTTCACTGATCATGCCCAGAAAAATATGCAAATTTATCATTATACGTTTTCGAACTCCCTTGTGGAGGAGTCGAGCAATGTTCCCATTGTACATAATTAAAGATGGACTTGGGGCTACTCGCTTTGTGAATTAAGTGGTGTCCATAATAGGTGTAGCAAAACATATCACCATGATTATCTTTAAATTGGTAAGCATCTTCATCGTCATAGACAGTATAATATTGCAAATCTTTTAGCATAGCATCTACTGTCTTCACATCCCAATCATCAGAAACAATGCCTGGAATAACAATATCATTCATTGATAACTTAAGAACATACGGTATTTGAATCAATTCAGTGGGACCATATATTTCAAACATTACTTTATCCCACACAATTCCATCCGGAATTGGTATTGCAGAAATGTTCACATGGGATAAGTCTCTTCGAACCATATGAGACGAAAAATGTGGTCTCAACACAGTCTCCACGTGCTCAATGTCTGATCGATCCGGAAGAAAATGACCATGTATTACCAGAAAAAAGGTAACCACAAATCCCAACCATAAAAAAATAGTCAGTACAGCCATAAAAAGCCACAAATAGTTCCAAGGAACAACAAAATATGTACGTTTAAGCCAACTTAGTAGCTTACGTGGACCTCGGATTGAAGACAGCGAAGACGAAGAGCTGGATACAGCCGCATCCGCGTCGTTGAAGCAGCCAGAGGCAGTTCTTGCAAAAGGTGCAACAGTGAACAAGGAAGCTGATGGAGGTTCTCTCCTAGGCACGCTATAAATCACATGTTCAGAAACATCAGTAGAACGTACAGCAACTTGAGAAAAAGAATCGATATCAATCGTTGACTGTGGAACAATCGCAAGATCATCTTCCACCCTCCCCAAGCTCGGAGAGGAAACATGGTCGGTGCTAATCACCTGCAGCGGGACTTCTTCCCCAGTAGTGAGAGGGATGCCGGAACTACTGGGTGTCCCTCTTGGTCTGCTGTGCAGAATCGGCCACATGTTGTAACTTGACATTATCAATGGAAACAAAACGATTTCCTTTGGCCCCTTGCAGCGGCGGCAAAATCACAGTTCTCGTGCCGCTCACCCCCAACACCGGGACAGGTGCTCGATAAGAAGGACCAAATTCTTTCTTTACTGCGACCTTTTCACGCACTAGATCCCCAATCCTGGGTATCCAACCAGTAGGTGTTACTGGCTCATCCTTAATTCCAGAGGAGGCAGCACTCGCAGAAGAGTTATCTTCACGAAATTGTTGTAGATCCTGCAAAACAGTGACACGATCATTTATGTCAAAGGGCGTATCTGCCGCCTTCACACCAGAACCATCTAGATCAGGAACATACATTCGTGTTCCGAACAGGCACTCATATGAAGTACGACCCCCCAGTGACCTTCTAGGCAAGTTATTAAGTGCTCTCTTTACTCCATACAGGTGGGCTAGCCAACTACGACCCGTACCTATAACCCTGGCTGTTAAGGATTGCTTTAAATCACGATTTAAACGCTCCACGACAGAATTTCCCTCGGGATGAAATGGAGACGAGAATTGGAGTTGGACCCCCAACGAAGCCATGGTGTCCCTGAATGCCTTAGAGGCAAAAGCAGGGCCCTGGTCCGAATGAAAAGCCGCAACTGCAAATGTATCGGCAAAGATACGCAAATCTTTAATAACAGTCCGAGCGTCAGCCGAGCGCTGTGGCCACACCCACACAAATCTGGAGCACGAATCTACAGCAACCAATATGTATTTGTATGCACTATCTGGTGTCAGTGGACCACAATGGTCCAAGTACACACACTGTAATGGTCTATTTGATATCAGAAGAGGAGTCTGCTGCGGGCGTCTAGCCGACGATGCTTTAATTTGTTGACAGAAGTCACAACAAAGGACATACTGCTTTGTCTCCTTATAGAGACCAGGCCACCAATAACGGGCCTGTAAAAGCGAAATCGTGGCAGCCACACCAGCATGCGCAGATGCCACCCCTTCATGCGCTGCAGAAATTAATCGAGGTCTCTCAATCTTATTCGGTAACTCACGTACACCAACGCCTGGAATATTAACAACAGCATTTAGTGCACCACTCAAGCAGTAACTATATTTAGAAGGGAATCCTTTAGGAAATGGCGTGCCATCAGCCGTAGCTTTTATGGCAGCCGAAATCTCTATGTCTGGCTTTGAACTCGAACGAGTTACCGCGGCTACAGTGGCGATAGCCACTGCCGACTTTGCAGCCTCATCAGCCAAAGTATTCCCAGCAACGTGTATTCCAACGCGCTGGTGTCCAAGTGTATGTACAACATGGACTTTAGGAAGCGTTTCTTTCAGACCCGCAACCTTACCCCACAACAATTTATGTTTAATGGTGTTGCCTTTAGAATCTCTGAACCCATTCATTTTCCAATAATGCAGATATTCATTGAAGGATTGCACACAGTAGTAGGAGTCACAGACCAGCAAGGTCAATATCGCCGGCTCTGCATGCTCCAATGCTAACAAAAGAGCTTTGAGCTCAGCCAGCTGCGCCGTGCAATCTCCCAATGTTTTAGTATAAGTATGTCGGGGGCAGAAGACTCCCCCCTCCATAGTCCCGCTCACCACCGCACATGCAGCTGAATACTGTTGTTTAGTCCCAACCGCCGGTTGCGCAGAGCCATCGGTATACATGACCACTTCATATTGGTCAATAGGTAATGTTCCAGCAGGAACCGGGTACTCTATTTCATATTGAAGAAATTCTTGAGTCTGCAGCTTAGGGTCAAATATGTAATCCACATCAGTGGCCGTCAAAGACGTAGCCCATTGTATCCACCGCGGGTGTAAAGCTTTCGAATTAGGAACACTCGCTTTTGTAACAGCCTCCAAGGCCGGAATTGGGGAAACGACAATAATGCGTTGGCCCTGGGCTAGCGGTCTTTCTTTGATCACAGCCATCTGTACTGCAGTGAGAATTTTCTCAGTCTGTGCAAAACGTTGTTCTGCAGCAGAATACAAGTGGGACTTGTATGCTATCGGGACTGTCTCCCCTTCATTAAAGGTGACATACGTAAATCCAAGAGCCCCAGGATTTACCCTGATGACCAAATGAGTTTTATTGTCCCGCGTGTGTAAATGTTTAACCGCTAAGAGATCATTCTGCAGCTCTCGCAGTATGTGTGTATGCTCAATCGCCCAAAATCTACTTGAAAAATTCGGGCGAATCAGTTCATATAAGAGTTTTATACGTGTAGCATAATCAGGAATGTAAGTTCTGCCAAAATTCAGAAACCCCAACAAAGACTGGAGCTTCCGAACCGTATTAGGAGGCTGCAGTAAAGCACATTTCTCCAAAAAATGTAGCGCCAGGCTCTTGCCCTCACTCGATAACTCATATCCCAGGAAAATAACACTGAGGAAGGCAATCTTCGATTTCTTAAAATTAAACTTATAACCAATATCAGCAAAACCCACTACAATGCGCGATACGCGACTGAGATGTTGTAGAATCTCATCGTCCGTCAAATAAATGTCATCAACATATGATAACGCCTCAGGGTCCAACTCGTGCAGAAGTTCAGTCACACGAGCCGAGAACAGTCCTGGGCTATTCTTATACCCCTGAGGTAAACGACAAAACTTTTTCTGAGAGCCAAACGCACTGAAACCGGTATAGTCCCGACTTTCGGGTGCTATATTCTGGCAGAAAAATCCATTCGAGATATCCAATGTTGTTTTGTATTTTTTACGCACTATATTATTCATAAGCGCAGCGCTATGTGAATTCTGTATAGCATATGTGAGTGTATGACTATTCAAATGTCTGTAATCCACCACTATCCTATAGGAATGGTCCGGTTTAGCAACCGGAAATAAGGGATTATTCATCGGCGAGACACAAGGCTCAATCACACCTTGGTACTCCAATTGTGTAAGAATTTTCCGAACCGATGCCCTTGCTTCAAATTTAATAGGATATTGCGGCTGTGGCTGAGGTTCTCCTTTAATGGGAATGACCTGATAAGGTGATTGTTTATCCCACCCCACATTATTTCTATATAGGGCGGGGGCTTGTGCTAGAGCCCATGATTTACCATATGACTCCGCTAGTTCTCTCGGAACAAGTGGTGAAAAGGAAGGCGCAATAACCTCCTCCCCAACTGGACAGTCGCGAACAAAGTCAGGTGGCCAATCTTGTTCGGCCAACAGGACATCATATGATTTCACCATATGGTCCCAAAAGATGGCGTATACAACGCGGTCAATGTCCCCTTCTAATCGTAGAGTCACAAGATATACTTGATCAGGATCAGAGACTCGCATATCCGCCGTCTCGACTTGTATGAAGTCATCAGTTGCTTTCGCCTCCAGATGCTCTAGAAGACTCCGGCGAACTATTGTGACCTCTGCCGCGCTGTCTAACAGCGCTAACGCCCATGTCTTGTTCGTCAAGATAACTCTCTTCTTGAGCGGCATGTCTAACTGAGACTGCTGCCACTTTCTTCTTTTTAAACTGCTGTTTTTGTTGCAGCGGTTTCTCTTCTTGTTTAATAGAAACCTCCGCTGAGCGTTGTGAATCCTGTCTCGGTTTCACGTACTCCGTCCTCCGCTCTGACCGCCCACCTCTCTCACTTCTTTTCTCCGAGGAGTCCTGAAAGGAACGAGATTGGCGCGTATCAGTATATTGATATCTATCAGGCGTCTTCAAAGTATCCTTATTCCTGAGATTATACTTATTTTGTGGGGTATCCGGTTGCGGAGACTGCCCACCATCTTTCTTGGGTGTTTGCTGTTTCTTATCCCAGCGCTTTTTCGCACCCTCAGGTTGCTGTTGCTTAGAATTATCCTTATTATTTTTACCCTGCAATTGTGGTTTCTGCGGTCGAGCCCCTAGGCTATCACGACCAATACTAGAATATGTTTCAGCTATTATTCTCGGAAGTTCCCGCTCCTGATTAATCTGCGGAACGTCCCGAAGACGCATTCGCACTGCTAGTGCTACAGCCTCCCACTTGAGATTACTCAAAATAATAGAAGAAACCGCGTCAAAATTACCCATCAATTGCATGCCTAAATCCAAGGCAGGGGCAGCCCCATATTCATCCTGAATTTGTTTAAGCACCTCCGGCAAATTAGCCAAAGTCGGTGTACCGTGTGCTGTAGTATAGAGAGCGGCAAACAACGTGCCCCAAGTATTACAAAGATCCACCGTAGGAACCATCCCATACGGCAAACACATCGTCAAAATTCTATGCTTATCCTGAGGTCCCGTATGGGGAAATACTGCTTCCAGCGTATTAATTTTTTGCGCCAGCCAAAATGGAGTCTCCTCACGTTTAGCCGGTACCTTGCCCATTACAGAGTGTACAGTGGCCGGATTTATTCCCGGCACCACCGCATGTGGATGAGCTGGAGCAGCACGCGCTGCATTAGTATTTAATGTCTGCATCACAAACTGAACTAATCGTCTGTACGTTGCAGTTAATTCCACAAATAAACGACGCTCTACAGCCACTGCCACATTTGCCACTCCAGGATATGGTGTATATGTAGCCAATAAAGGCCAGGTCGGACCATCATTACTCAACGGACCTAACCGTACTGGTGTTACTGAATGTGGGAGGGCGCCATCAAGCCAATTATGGTGTTCTTGATAAGATAAAGGTATTTCTAAGTATGCATAAGCCCTGTATTGTCCAGGGACATTCGCAACAGTATATTCGTGAAAAGTATTTGTACCCCCATCAGCTGCTGGAAATACGACCCAAGAATAAAAAAGTTCTGATCTATAGGCTGCATGGGCGTCCACCACAAAAGTGACCGGACCCCCCTGGACCGTCAGTCCATGTGCTATCAGATGACCCGTGAGCGGAAATCGCATATTAAGCGGTATATCTACTACAACTGGATTCGCCATTAGTATAACAATAATAGCTCTAGGACAGAGAAGGCACACCAATATCGGGGTATTTCCTTTCAAAGTTCAAGCTTGAACAACCAACCACAAAGTATGAGGATGTACCCAACCCATGGTGGCGGAAACCCTCAGCCCCACGGACGTCTCCGCATACGGAACCGAGGAGTCAAAATATATACGAGACCGAGAGAGTCAGTCGGACCCAAACATTAGAGCCAGACCAAACGTTGGCGGCGCCATGTCGCGTGGGCTCTCATTATTCTAAATGAGACTACTGGATTTCTAGGCAGCAGGATCGATAACGGTGTGGGGGACTGAGTCTGACCCACGTGTAAGGAACTCTGTCACCCTAAATCCGGTTGTTGCTCCGGCTAACTAGCAGTGCCTCATTTCTCCCACGGGGAAGAAATGATTGGGCAGCCGAGCGCATGACATCTTAGGAACTTCTCAGGGAAGTCGTGGTCACTCAGATCCAAACCAACTCTCTCATTCACAATATGGTCTCATATACAAATGACAAAGACAGTATAAGTTTTATATAATGTTTTAATAAAACAACTGTATTTTAGATATTAAGGCGTGAGCCACAATAACCAGAATAATACAACATAGTAGGATTGATATAGTAACCAGGAGAGTAAAACATAGAAATAAAGCTATCATAATTCCTAACCGTTTCTACTCTCCCTCTGCTTGTTCTATTTAGAGCACAGCATGTTAAGCTTTCAGCTTGCCTTTCTGTATCACTAGGGAGACGGACACACTCATACCTGAGCAAAGGCCTGTGATCTGGTTCAGCATCTGCAACGAGGCAGTCAGCGTCTAGTTGTGGTTCCCTGGTCGGAATCTCCCTCTTGATGTATTGGGACAAGGAAGTGATTTTATAACTAACATGTCATCGTGATCACAAAATGTTCCTGCGCAGGAATGGCAAGTCTAGACTCCTACCACGTCTATCGGCAATGTACCAGACTGTATCCTTGACTAAAGCACAGAGTGAATATGTTATGAAGAACTCCAGTGCTGAAGTAGGCAAAACAGTGTGATATGAATAAAAAACAACACTGTAGAACTGGCTATTCTGTAAAATAACAGTACGAAGCCTAATAGAAAGCATTTAGAGTAAAGTGCACAGAGGCTCTAAGCTGTTAGCAAATGAATAAAATATATTTAGGGCAAAGTGCACAGAGGCCTAAGGCCTGAAGCTAATGCGCAAAATATACGTAAAACTGACCACACTACAGTAGTAAGCTCTGATATCCGGGAGGCGATACCTCAGTTGTATCGGTTTTGTTGCAGCATCCGCAATGCTACTCTGGGGTGCCCGTTATTCCATAATAGCTTTCTTATTACCATATCATTGTTAGTGAAAACCTCTTCCGGTATTTTGTAATATGTTTTTTTGATAATTTTAAACATGGCTGCACTGCCCAGTATTGTTAATGGTAGTGACTTCCAGCGGTTTGCATGCACGCGGTATTCTGCTAACACCCTCCTAATGTTCCGCTATAGACACCACTCTTGGTCTGAGATTACATAAATTCCGAGGTATCGGAGCTGCCGTGGGAGGCGAACTTATCCAGCTCCCTGCCTGTGGGGTACAGGACCAATTTGTCTCAGTTAATATTATATCTGTAGTGGGTGCCGTAATTCTCAAAGACCTGGCACACCCTAGCAAGTGACTTTTGTGGCCGGCTAATCTAGGAGAGGATGTCATCTGCATAAAGTGAAATCTTTTAGCCCCTGGAGACAGTCTCCATAGTTTGAAAGCCCATAATGTCAGGATGATCATGAATCAAGCATGCCAGTGGTTCCAGAATCAGGGCAAATAGGAGGTGGTACAGAGGGCACGTTCTGCACAGATAATTCCTGTGTCACATTCCAACTAACTGATGTCTTGATCTGAATGCAAAACCTGAAAGGCCTCCATGTTTGCCATCACCCACATGCAAAAGCACCATGTTCCCATTGAGTGGCAGTCCTGTCATAACTGAGTGGCACATGCTGAGCCCATGACATGGCTTTGTAGAATCAGTTAAGTCAGGTCACATTTGGAAGCATATGAACATAGATCTTTGTAAACCTTGTGCTTTATTTAATAAAAATATATGACCGCTACCCTGCCTAGCCATGAACACCTCCCAATCCGTGGTGGCACCTACCTTCTTCTACACGGTCTACAGACATCAGAAAATGGTGATAACTCAACTGTTTTGCAGCTCATCAAAGACAGGAAGTTCTCCATCAGTATATTGATCATTTGTGACAGAGTAATTTCCATTTGTGTCCCTGTACAGACTAATCTGCCAACAGCTCCAGCTTGTTCCAGGTCTTCTACCTGGGGCTGAGCCACACAAAGGTATTTAACCAGGTGCTAAGTGGGATGCGAAACCCTTTTTTTTAATTTATTTTTTTAACATGTTTTTATTGATTTTTCAAAAGAACCATACATTGTATTACATACATGTGTTATCAATGACAGGATATTGATGGTTTAAGTAGATCGTTAGGTTCTCACAAATTAAGATTAACAAACAACTAAGAACACTTCGTACACTTCCAGGTCCGGGCAATCTAGTCAGTATGTTTGAGTTTTTGCCTACACCGTTAATTAGCGTGTTCTATTGTGAAGAGGCTCCATCGACGCCTAGGATGGGGTCTTAGCTTTTGCGCGGGAAGGGGGGAATGGGGGGAGGTGCAAATTGTTGGGGTGCTAGTTTCAGTTGGTTGGGCGTACTGGCCTGCGGGCACTGCCTAAGGTATGTGCACTTAGGGTTTTAGTGTATTGTCAGTAGAGTTGAGGTGTTGTTGAGGGGGGTGTGTGCATCCCCTGACAGAGTGCTGCATTGTAGCCGGGTCCGTGCCCGCGACCGCCTTGGTATTCACGGCTGTTCGCGGTTCACAGGGGCCTTTCGTTGTTTTTTGTCTCTAGTTTAGAAACTAACGTGTTCCAAGTTTCGCAACCCGTGTGTCGCAGTCCCCCTCGCGCTAGGTTCGTTAGTACCTGGTACTCAGCACGGGTCCATCGTAGTGTGAGGGTGAGCCAGGCTTTCAGGTCGGTTGCATTGGGGGCTTTCCAATTCATGGCTATCAGTCTTTTGTACATTGCATAAGCCAGGTCCACAAACCTGTGTAAGTGTTTGTGTTTTTTCGTCCTTATCCTGAGGCCAAGTAGGCAGGACTTGGGACTCGCGTCCAGGTCGAGACCCATCATTTCTGTTAATGTTTTAACCACCCCAGTCCATTCCTTTTGTGTCCGTGGGCACTCCCAGGCCATGTGGTAAAACTGTGCTACTGGTGTTTTGCATCTGGGGCAGGCCGGGTCCGTCCATGGGAAAATGCATTTGATCCTGGCCGCCGCCAAATATGTTTGGTGTATGTAGTTGAACTGTGTGTATCGGAATCTGGGGTTTCTTGAGACCTCACAAGTGTGGCTCAAGGCTTTTGGCCATTCTGCCCTTGAGATCGGGGTAGGCAGTAAGGCATTCCACCTCTCCCAAGCTTTTAGCAAATTGGGTTCCGGGGGCTTATTCAGGAGTTTATATCAGTTTGAGACTGCTTTTGCTTGGGTATCGCAGCTCAGCATATGATGCAGTGTAGGAGAGGTGTCTGGTTCTAGATCTCCAGACGCCCATGTTTTTCTAATTGCGTGGCATATAGCGTGGTAGGCCAGGAATTGTTCCGGCCTCACTGCTGTGAGGGCTTGCATGGATTCGAAAGACATTAATTTCCCTTCTCGAAGCAGTCTCCCACTGTATATATGCCCGCATATGTCCAGGTTGCGGGCGAATGGGATCCAGTCTCAGCCCACCCGGGAAGCCGTTCTAGCGGGAGAAGCGGTGAGTAGGGAAGTTCTTTTGCGTCTCTTTGGATATACCTCTTCCAGCATGCGTGTGCCGCTGCCATCAGTGGGTTTTCGCGTGAGCTTTTGGTTTGCTTATTCGTGAGCCATACGAGCAGGGGGACTCCCTGAAGTCGGGACTTCAGCCAAATGGATTCCGCCGAGCTGGGCCTATGGATCCAGTTCAGTATCCACTGTAACTGTGCGGCCGTGGAATAAAGCTCAAAGTTTGGGGCGCCCAACCCTCCCGCAGCTACCGGATGGTGTAGCGTGGTGAGTGCGACCCGCTTTCTGCCCTCTCCCCACACAAGTTGCAGTAGGATAGTGTTCAGACTGTTAAAAAAACGTTTGGGAATAATGAGTGGCAAGGCCGCGAAATGATACAACAATCTGGGTAATCTCAGCATGTTTGCTGAGGCCACCTTGCCCAGTGGTGAAACTGGTAATTTGGTCCAAAATCGCATTGAGCCCTTCATGGAGGCCACCACTCTCCCCAAGTTACCATCCCTAAGGTCCTCTGTTCTGTGGTAAATGTTAACCCCTAGGTATTTAAATGTGTCAAAGCACCATTTTAGGTGGTCTGATGGGGCATTCTCTTGTTTCGCTGAGGGCCAACTTGCTAGCGGGAATATACGAGATTTTCCACCAATTGACTATTAGGCCGGAGATCCCTCCAAACTCAGATAGCAGTGACATCACCGGGGGCAACACCTCTTCCCCTCTTCGTATGTATATCAAGGCATCGTCTGCGTATAACGATATGGCGTGGTAGGGCCCGCTCCTCACTACCCTCCACTTTTCTTTTTTTGCACGAACGCGTGCGGCCAGCGGTTCCATCGCCAAGGCGAATAACAGGGGGGACAGGGGGCATCCCTGTCTTGTGCCCCTGCTGATCGAGAAGCTCCCTGATATGACCCCACTTGTTTTCACCCTGGCCTGTGGGTCAGTATACAATATACGTACCCAGCGTGTGAATTTTGGGCCAATACCCATTTGCTGCATGGTGGCAAACAAAAAATCCCATTCTAGTGTATCAAACGCTTTTTCAATGTCGAGTGAGATCACCGCTTCATCGGATGCGTTGGGGAGAGTGTCGCCCATTACACTCAGCAGCCTCCGGATGTTAAGAAAAGTGTTGCGTTTTGGGATGAATCCGTTTTGATCCTCGTGTACCAGGGTGTGCATGTAGGGAGCTAACTAACCTAATAGCTAGAATTTTACCAAGTATTTTACAGTCTAGATTTAGTAGTGATAAAGGTCTGTAGGATTTAACATCAGTGTGGTCGCGCCCTTGTTTGGGGAGGACCACTATCATTGCCTCCCTCATTGTGGGGGGTAGAGTCCCGTTGGCCCATGCCTCTTCGAATACTTTCAGGAGGTGTGCGTTAAGGTGTGTCGCAAAGGTGGAATAGTATTCTGATGGGAGGCCGTCTGCACCTGGAGCTTTATTCCTAGTTAGTTGTTCAAGGGCCTTATTGAGTTCTCCTAGTGTCAGGGGGGCCTCTAGTGTCTATCTGCCTGTGTAAGTTGGGGCAGGGGTGAGTCCACCAGAAAGGACCTAAGTTGTTGGGTGGTGCATGATGTACGTTTAGCGTATAATTTTGTGTAATATTCCCTGAACGCATCGTTTATTTCTTCCTGCGTGGTTGCCAGTGCGCCTGTGCCCATCTCTATTGCCCCGATAGGGGGGCGCTGCCGGTCATCACGCAGGAGCCATGCGAGTAGTCTACCCAATCTGTTGCCTTCCATTTGTAGTCGGGTCAAGTGGTATTTGTAATCGTGAAGGCAAAGTGTGGTGTCGGCGGCAGCGTATTCTGCGCACGCATCTTTTAATGTTGTGTATGGTGTTTCGTTACGGGCTACTGCATTTTCTAGTGCTCTTAGTTTCTTCTCCAGCTTGCTGACCTCTGCGTGGAGTGTACGTCTCACCCCCCATGTAGTAGAGATACAGTGGCCGCGAACCAATACTTTGTGTGCGTCCCACTCCACTGCTCTAAGATTTGTGGTGCCAGTGTTTAATTCCCAGTACTGTTTTAGCGCTGTTTACAGTGTGTCTGTGAATGCTGGGTCCTAGAGGGCTTCCACTTGAAGTCTCCATGTTGGGATCGCTTGGCGCTTCCTACCCCAGTCCAGAGTTATTTTGAGCGTTGAGTGGTCCGATAATGTCTTAGCTAGGTATTCTATCCCACTGGCTATTGTGCAGATTTCCTGAGTGCCCCACAGTAAGTCTATCCTGGTGTGTACCTTATGTGGTATTGAGTAGAATGAGTATTCCCTATGTAGTGGATGCTTCACGTGCCATATGTCCTGGAGGCCCATATCACTGGCCCATGCTAACAGTGGGCGTCTGGAGTATCTATTAGCTGTTGTTTGTGTGGGGGGGATAGACCTGTCCAACGCCGGGTCCGGTATACAATTGAAGTCTCCACCCCATATAGCAGGTGTTTCAGGATTCACCAATAATGCTGGGGTGAACGTACTCAGGAACTCGGGCAACGCGTTATTGGGAGCATAAATCCCTATTAGTGATAGTTGTTTGCCGTCGAGTCCACCCTCCACTACCTGCCTCCCTGATCTGTCCTGTGTGATGTTTGGAGGAAGGGGACGCTCGCTGCTATCCATATGAGAACCCCTCTCGCGAAGGTTGACTAAGATGTGCCTACTATCTGCCCCCCCCCCCCATTTACTCCGCAGTTCTGGATCTTGCATGTGAGTCTCTTGTAGGATTGCGATGTGTATGCCCTGGCGTTTAAGTCGTGCATGCACCCGGGACCTTTTACTCTGGGTCCCAAGTCCCCTGACATTCCAGGTGACTATATCATATTTGTGTGTACTGTAGGCTGTGAGTTGGGCCATGTTTTATTATGTGAGGGTGCATCTGGCACTCTGCCTACTAATAGGACCCGGCCGGTTCCCCCCACCCCCATCGCATCAGCAGTCGGCCCCCCTAGTCTCGGCAATGTTCCCTGTGTTATGGGCAGACCTGTAGTGTACAAACTAGCAATTACCCTCTTTCCCTCCCCAACTGGATCCCATCCCCAACTGTGAACTTGCAACAAACTACACACCCCGTTGGGGTGCGAACAAAATTGTGTCCATGTGGATATTTGTGGGGGAGCAATGTTACTATCCGGGTGCGGCTCGTTATGGGGCTCGCATCCTTCTGCAGACCGGGTCTGCAGATAATTTGGGGTGCTCCCGGGGTGAGCTGATCCCTCCCCCCGTGTGCCTTTGCTACCAGCTGCGCGCAGTTTGGATGTAGGAGCTATTTCCAAGAATAAAGAAAAGATACATAGGTTCAGGTGTGATAACCACCCACTTCCAGTGGGGCACGCGAAGTTCAGTTCTGCTCCTCAGTTGTGGCAGCCGGTCCCAAAGGAGCGTGGGTCAGCGATACTCGTTCAGAGTGTATCTGCAGTCTTAGGAGTGAGCTCTGGGCCCTTTAGCGCATCTGTTAATGTGGAGTCCGAGTTGATCGAGTCCGATTCCGAGCCTTCCTCCGGGTGTGTCCTGAGAGTCTCAAAGGAGTTCTGTGTCAGCAGGGGAGTTTCTTTCAGGACCCTGGCTCTGTCCTCTGCGGCCTGTTTCTCCGTGGGTTGTCCCCTGGGGCGCCTCTTGGGGCGTTTCCGTGATGAGGTCGTTGACCAGTTCTCGTCGGTGCCGGTTGCTTCACGGGGTGGGCGAGCCCCTTGGCATAGATCCACGCCCATGCGTCGTCCGGTGAGGTGAACACGTGGGTGCGTTCGTCTGTTGATACTCTTAATTTGGCGGGGAATAGTAGTGCATACTTTATGTCATGCTCACGGAGGCGTTGCTTTATTTGGACATAGGAGTTGCGTTGCTTTTGCACCTCTTGAGTGAAGTCTGGATAGGCGTTGACAACTGAGTCCTCATACTTGAATGGGCCTTTGTTGCAGAACTGCTGCAGTATAGCATCACAGTCTCTGACGTTCAGGAACCTGGCTATCAACGGTCTTGGGGGTTGGCCCGGAACCGGGGGACACCCCGGGATCCTGTGCGCTCTTTCTACAGAGAAGAATTTCGATGGGGCTCCATTTAGAATCTCTTTAATTAACCAGTGTTCCAGCAAGAGCTCTGAGTTTTGATCCAGTGATTTTTCAGGGAATCCGAGGAACCGTATGTTGTTACGGCGGGATCTGCCCTCCGCCTCCTCTGCTCTTCTCAGCAGTGTCTTTACTTCTGCATCTAAGCAAAGAATTTGTTTTTGGTTGTCCGCTACTGTGAGGGCCAGTTCATTTAGCACCTGTTCCGTTGACTTCACCTTTTCGGATAATTTGCGATGGTCTACTCTGAGGATGTTCGGATCTTGTGACACCGTGTCTATCCTGCTCTCCAGTGAGGATTTAGTGTCCATAATTGCCTGTAGCTCTTTCTCGAATTGTGAGGAGTGGGCCTGGAGTGTGCTTTCCAGCAACTGCATGTTGGGTATAAGTTGTTTATCGCCGGGTGCCGGTCCGTGCGTGTTCCGGTCTTGGCTTTTCGCTGATTTGGACTTCCCGGCCATTTTGCCTTGTTTGTAATTGTCCTTTAGGTGGGTATACTGCTCCACCGGGTGCAACCAGGCGGATGAGTTCACTGGTAGCACACCCGCGTCTCTTTATTGTGTGTCCTCGTTCCACTTGCGCCCACGCGGTCACCCACGTTCCCTGGGCCGTTCAGGCAGGGGGGCTACATGACTTCACGGGTCAATGCCGATGTGCACTCCAATTTCTGGGATTTCGGCCCTCCTGTTGGTCTCCAAGATGAGTTCTGGTTCGGGCGGGCAGGGGCTCCCCGTCGCTGGGCCCATCAACCAGCGAGGGTAGGAGAGGGGGGGGCAAGACCCACGTGCCCTTACTGATTCCACCGCTGACGACAGATCCCGGGTCCTACATCCTCTGATGAAATGGGGGGGGGGGAAGGATCCTTCCTGTGGGCGTGCGCCGAGCGAGCTCCGGGCGCTCGCGGATTCACTGCAGCAGTCCGGCACTCACACGATGGGGCGGCGCCGCTCGCCGCGTGCCAGGTCTAGGCCTGGTCCGGTCCGGCTGAACATGTGCCCCGCAAGTTGTGGCAGCGAGTTCCTCCTGCGGCCCCCAGGTCCCCTCTAGGGGGGCGCGCCTCGCCTGCGAATGTTGAGGGGGGGGCACCCCCAGAGGGCTCAGGCAGCCAGGTCTCCGTTTTTCGCTGCCCCCCCCATCCAAGCGGGGGGGATCCTTGGTGGGAGAGGGGGGGGAGCGAAGGGAAAGCAGGGCCCAACTGTGGGCTTACTACTTCCCCAATACGAGCCCCTCCCGCCGCCGCGCACCCACCTTATTATCTGGCACTCCGGTCGGAGTCCGGAGCACTGCCTCGAGAAAGATGGCGGCCGCGGCTCCCTAAAGACGCCGATTATCCGGCGGCCGCACCCCTCGGCCGCCCGGCTGCACTCGATGCCGCAGATGAAGGGTGGGGGCACACGGAGCAGATCCCTTCTCCACCTCCAGGTATTGGCGCCCTGGGAGCGCCTTGCAGTTATTTTTCGGCAAACCCGAGACTGAGCGCTTGATTAAGCGTCCTTCCCGGTCGCCATCTTGGCTCCTCCCCCTGAAACCCTTTGTTGACCACAGAATTTAGACTAAATCTCCTTATTCTGGTCACCCTGCAGAGTCTCAGAAACCTGGCTCATGTTGTCCATATAATGTTGAAATTGTTCACCCAAGACAATTTCCTTTTCCTACCAGCCCATTATCAAATTTGTATTCTATCGACAACAAAAGCATCAATTCCTTGGATGTTACAAGTTATATTGCATGGCACTTTCCAATTAACCACATAGGCATGTTGACCACCAAGAGAGCAAAAACGCAATTCTAAGGATGGGTCCATCGACCAGGAAATAAGATTGATTCTAATTTATAACAAAGAAAGTATGCAGATCAGGAGGATCTTTTAGAAGTATTGGAATATTGTGATGGAGGACCCAGAAAGCAGAAATAAACTGAAACCAGCAGTTTCCATTGCCTTTAAAAGAGCTCCCTCTCTTAGAGACAAGTTAGTACATAGTAATTTCGAGGACAAGCAAAAGGAAACATGGTTAAGCAATCCCAAGAAAGGGTTCTATATATGATAGATAAAAACATGAGATTAATGTAATATATGTACTGGAATGGAAATGTGGCTTCAAGTATGTTGTGAGCACGATCTGTCCCTTACAGAAATTAATCATCAGAGCTGTGTACAATAATGACACCACTTATGCAATGTCCAAACATTTAATAAAGGAGCATGAAGGGGCCACATGGAAAATGTTGTCCTACTATGGAACTGAACATGTGCTTAAAACTCCAAGTGGAGTGGATCGGATATGTCAGTTGAGACAAAAGGAATCCGAATGGCCCCAATAGTGATGAGTAACTTTACACACATTTATAACTTCAAGAGACAGAATAACACTAGGATGTTGATTAAAATTGACCGCAATCTGGGGGAATTTGCAACCACATAGGCTGGGACCATGGCAGATGGGGGTCTCTTGGGTGGTCCTTTCATTTCCACAAAGTTTGTTACCACTTTTTCCTCACTGGCTAAGGCCCATCAGTCCATCTGATAAGTGTTCAACTAAAAGGTTTTTGGTGAGGCCAGAAGAGGTAGGGGGCACTCCTCCAGTCGCGTGTATACATCAAACCCCCACATGTTCCAGACCAAGTGCTCTGTGCATTGACCAGACTGAAAGATATTTGGAGGCTTCTACCCCACACAGGGAAACAGTGCCTTCCAAAGAGCCAGCAGTGCCCCTGGGGGCTCAAATGGTAAACGCTATCCTTTTACCCCATCATAGGTGGGAGGCAGGTTATGATGGTTCCTTCAGACTTGGATATCGATAACAGAGGATGCATGGGTACTGAAAATGGTGGCAGGCTTTCACATAGATTTCTATGGTACTCCCTGGCAAGGTCCAGATCCTTGGACCCCCATTTTCGCAGTTAGTTGACCAAGAAGTGTTGCACAGAGGGGTGATCGCCCCCACAACCTGCTATCCAAAAGGTTTTCTCAGCAACACCTTCCTGATGGAGAAAAAAGAGAAAGGGTTCCGTCCTGTCATCAACTTGTGGGAGTTCAACAGATGGGTGGTTTACCGTCAGTTCAAAACTGAGGGGATTCACCTCCTTCAGGATATCCTACTCCCGAACGACCGACTTGTCAAATTGGACTTGGACACCTATCTCACCATCCTGATCTTTCCCGCACACCTATGTTTTCTACAATTTGTGTGAAGGGAACAAGTCTTCGAGGTCACATGTCTCCCTTTCAGCCTCTCCTCTGCACCATGGTGCTTCACCAAGGTGTTACACTGGACCACAGAATGGCTAAGAGCGAGAGGAGTCGGACTCCTTGTCTATTTGGACAATATTTTGGTGAAGCATCAGGATCGTATCAAACTAGGGACGCAGTTTGATTTGATGATTTCTCTGCTTCAGAACCTAGGGTTTGTCATCAACAGTCAGAAGTCTGAATTTGTGCCTTCACAAAAATTGCTCTACGTGGGCCTCAGGATAGATTCAGTGGCTCAGTTCCTCAGACAGCAGCATGAGAAAAAAGCTTCTCATCCACAGGAACTGCTCAGAGCAGTAGAGAAGGACCACATTTCTCTCCTGCACCTAGCACGGATTGTCAGACTTCTTATCTTCTATTCAGGTGATTTTTCCAGAGCCGCTACTCAACAGAGTACTCAATGGTTCAAGGCTAATGCTCCTCAGCAGAGGTTTGACCTGTGCCCAAGAGGTTGTTCTTTCTTCGGAAGCATGGATGGAAATTCGCTGGTGGCTCGATCACATGCAAGCCTGGAATGCCAGGGCCCTCTTTGGTACAAATCTGGTCATAGAATCCAACGTGAGTTGCCAGGGCTAGGGAGCCCATTGTGAAGAGGTTACCGTCGGAGAACCATGGTCAAGCAGCGAAGAAGCGCTGCACCTCAACTCTTTAGAGTTCTAGCGGGGTCTTTTGCAGTCCGAAGCATGGTGGCCAGCGGGGTCTCTTGCTCCATCCTATTGCAGATGCACAACGTGTCGGCGCTCGCTCCAAGGCACTGACAGATCTGGACAGTGATTTTTGGAATCACTGTCTGGCACACAAGATTATAGTCATGCGGAGTACCTTCCAGGTTGAATCAGATGGTGGTCTGGCACTCTAGCCATCTCTGGGATTCCAGCTCTTGGGGGCTAGAACCAGTTCTGTTCTGTTTCAACGATTAAACTCAAATGGGATCCATGTCAAGTGGACCTCTTAGCCTCCTGTCTTGACTCAGTCGTTTACTGCACTGCTTTTTCAGTTGGCATTTGGATCCGTTGACAGAAGTGACAGACGCCCTCTTTCAACACTGGAGTCACTTTCGGGGGTATGCGTTCCCGCCATTCTTAGTGATCTCCAGACTTATGGCGTTGGTCAGGTGTCAGAGGGTGGAGATGATCCCAGTGACACCACAGTGGAAGTTGCAAGTCTGGTATCCAGTTCTTCTGGAACCTTCAATGGATTTTTCAATCGCACTTTCCCAGACTCCTTTTTTCTGACGGATGATCACGGCAGCTTGCACCAGTCATCAATATCCGCCTAATGGTGTGGAGGATTACAGGGGAAGCTGGGACTTCACAGGCCTTTCATCACATGCTGCTTACTCATCAAGAGAGCTTGGGCCGATTCTACAGTCAAGCAGTATGGTTCAGCTTGGCTTAGATGGTCCCACTGGTGTCTTCCACGAGATATTGATCCAATGGGGGCGGATGTCATCCACATTGTGAATTTATTTATCAGATTTGTCGGGCACTGGGCTGGCATACTGTACTTTTAATGCATGTAGGTCTGCCATTTCACTTACTGTTTTATGATCTACCAGCTGAGCAATAGCCTTGTGTGCAGACGATTGAGAGGTATTTGGGTGTCTACTCCCCCGGAACCATGCTATTTTTCTCTGTGGGATGTAAATATGGCTCTGCATCTGTTGTTATGGTAGGATAATAGATATCTGCAACACAGGGAATTGTCTGGTAAGTTGGTAATACTGTCTGATTTCCTGTAGTAGGGTGTCAGATGTGCTTGTTTTCACAGTGCACATCTTCACTCCAAATGGGGTCTCATTTTCTTTCTCGAGGAGAATCAAAATGAATTCCAGATTAGTACATTACCAGGCTTTTTCTTCTCACCCCAAGCTGTGTGTGGTTAAGTGTCTCCGGGTTTGCAAGGCCATGACTGCAGAGTTCCATCCTCGGGGGATAAGGCAACTACTCATAGCCCTTAGGGAGCCATTCAAGCCAGTTTTTGCAACTATTATCGCACAATAGATAAAGTGGGCATTACAGGAGGCGGGCATTGACACCACCTTCTTTGGAGCACACTCTGACGGGGTTGCGATGGTCTCAGAAGCCTTCTCTTTGGGGGGACGATTGTAGGACATCCTCAGGATGGCAGATTGGCCATCAAACTCCATGTTCAAGACCTATTGTAAACCTGTCCTTGAAATGGCCTCACTGGTGGTCAGCCAGCTTGAAACGTGCATAATCTGAGCTTCCAGTCCTGACAAAAAATATGAAATGTCCTAGCTAATGTGAAGGAAAGTTTCAGTTCTATTACGGTCACTGAGGCAAGGATTATCCCTCCCAGTTATACATTTTCATTCAGAAGCCCTCCCTCACCTTAACGGAATTACGAATGTGAGGATGGGTATCTTTTCCTTGACATCCTCTTTATATCATGGTATTGTGTTATAATCTTATTGCTATTACTGTGTTTGAGAATAGTCTCTTAATGCTGTTTGAGTCTGGAGTTTTGAGTCTGTGGTGTGGATTTTTATTTTTTCTATAGTATGATTGGATCAGAAGCAAGATGTGTGAATTTAAACGATGGAAGTATGCCTATTGTGAGAAGAAAGAGGAGGTTCTTTTCCTTGGTGGACGATTTATATGACGGACTCTGTGGTTTGATTGTGGAATTTTCACACACCAAGACTAATGGGATTTTTAGTGTTTAATTTTGATGTGATATAATGTTTGTTATGGCTGCTGAGCAATAAAATGGAGAGAGTTATTGCATAATCCTCGTCTCTGTGTCCTTAATAGAATTGAAACTTTCTTTCATGTTAGCTAGGCCATTGTATATTCTGCAGCCAACCTGTAGAAGTTAGTTTACAGCTCCAGGTACATACAGTCCCATATATTAGGGACTTGTAAGTAACTGTGGCAATTAGCGCATACCAACTTTATCTGGCTTAAAGGAGAGAGCACTTTACTTCTGGTTAGCAGGGATAAAATACACAGAGTCCTATTGCTCACAAACAGTTCAGCAAAAAGAGAGGAGTGAAGGTGAACAATCTGGGGGAATACCATGCCAATGATGTCATGGCGAACAGGAAGGAACAATAATGTCATAGTCACTTAGCTGTAACAGTACAGAGTAACCCATAAGACAACTACCAGAAGAGAATACTGCAAGTAGAACTCTTTTCTGTGCAATTAAGCCTCACATGCAAATGCATAACAAATAGAGATTTTATGGCAAATTAATGTGTAGTGAGCTAAGGTGTATTTACACGAAAGTCAGTCCAAACCCTCTTAATTAATCTGCTGAAAGTTTAGCTTATTATAAATAACTTGCACAATGTACTTGTTAAAGTTTTGTCACTAGATATTTCTATACACTCCAAATCTTTTTACTTTTAAGCATTAACTTCTGATGGACAGTTGCTTTGAAAACATAACCCTCCCATGATGCCAGTGATCAGGTGAATAGACGGTGCCCCAATTACATAATAGTGCTCTCCTGGTGCCAATAATCAAGTGACATGCGCCACCGCCTTGTTCCAGCATGCAATAATAAACATTTACAAATGGTGTAAGGTTGGCAGTGGTGCTTGTTTTTGTATACTGTACATACTAAAAGTAGTTGTCCCCGTGTCTTCCTAATGTGCCTGAACCATAACAGTAATGAGGGATACGTCTTAGGCGGCGCCAAGGTTTTAAGACATCTTCCCCTCTGTCGCTGATATGATTGGAAGGGACGGTGGCAGGTCAATTCTCTCCGCCTCTGGGGCTTGTGTTCATTGTTGGTTCCTCTCTCGATTTAGTTCCTTGTATTGGTAAATGTAATGAAAAAAGAATTCCTTTTGCTGGCTTTGGTGATTAGCGAGTTATACTTGGGGGAAAGATTTTAGTCAGGATCCGGTGCTGTCCTCTCCTCAAGCTGTCCCTCTTTGCCTCCTAACTCACATATAGTCTGCCACTTAATTTCCCACCTTCCCATCACCTTATTTTAATTGTTTAAAAATTTCTTAGCGGGATGACTGTAAAGCCCAGGAAAATGGTCAACCATATGGAACCTTCTCTGGATCTAAACTGCAGAAAAGTTATTTGAGTGAGTGTGTGGCTGACTGCTGTCAGGCCGGCCTCCTCCTACAATCATTACAACAAGAGTGCTCCCTCTACCTTGGGGATGCTCCCATTGTGGTGTCTTTGCTGGAGGGTTATGCTTGAGCTTCATTTTGGGTGGCCCTCCCTGTTTTCTGACATCATCACGGAAAGGCATGTTGTTCCCTAATTTAAAAAAATCACAGTCGTACTGCGCATGATATTGGTTTATCTCTTTCTTACCATGCGTATATTCTGTAGTTTAATGTACTCAAGTAAAAATTATACTGCACATGTTTTTGATGTGTTTCTTGGGAAGGGTTGTTTTTTCATCTGAATTTGGTAGGCGCAAGTTAGTGGTCAGTAATTTTCTGATGTTGCACAATTTCATGTTATAAAATAAGATATATCTGCCTTATGATCCAGAGGTGCTTTCTGTCTTCGTGTTGGTGGTATGAAGAAGCCAGGTGTACAGCCAATGCACAGACAATATGGTGTTACCGTGGACTCAGTTACATCAGCCATCGAACTACATAGAGGAGGCTCGATAGATACTTATAGAATGTCTGGAGAAATGGTTTGTCTGTATGTCCTATTCACTCGTTTACAAAAAGATCTTTTCCCATTGGATTCAGATTGTCTATTATTAGTTGCCATGTGGTGGTATTTTCATAAACTATGGTTGGGACTTACTATTTATTTTGGTTTCTACTTTAGCTGTGTTATTGTGGTACCGTGCCTCGAGAAGTATGTCCTGCTGAGAAGTACAGGAGGGGAGCATGGTATAACCTACCTTCATGGTCATGGCTAAGTGTCACCAACGCCCTTCTAAGGGCTCTCATTTGTGTATGCGTGACATCCTGTTGTGTTACAATTGTGTTTCCTATAACAAAGACCAAAATATAGATGTCCTAAAACAATGAAATCCAATTAATCTTATGTACTTAACGAAATGGCGGGATTATATGAACATGAGATAGTTTTTATGTTGAACTTTACCAATATTCCTTAGTTTATCATACTTTCACACAATAACTGTGGTGCATTACTTTTTGTTTGGATGTTGTGTGAACTGATTAGCGTTTTAAAACCTAGGTGTGTAGCAGTGCTATCTGAAGTGTTATCTGAAGCCATTGCCCTGTCCATAGTTCAGTGTTTTGTATTTATTTAAGGCTTTCGACGTGCCTTGAGGCAGAACAAAGGTTGGCCTTTCAAAAAGTACATCATAAAACAATAACCGACTAGATGAAAGGCAAGACATGCTTTGTAATTACTCTGAAAATACCCTTGACCTCCTTATAGTTGTGTCCCAGCAGTCTGTACACAGACAGCTTGCATTTCACTTTTTAGAGCATTTTTGCTGAATACAGTCTATGTTGAAATCAGTGTAGGCTCCGCGTTAGGAGACCAAACCGTGCTGATTTACTTTTCTGCCTTTACTCTCTTGTTAAAGACCCCATCTGAGCAGGAACGCTTCACCCATCTAAAGTCTGATGAAATGAATGTAACTGATAAAGTCAAGTATTGGTGGGACATGATATAGTTTAAACATAATTGCAGAGCAGAAGATGGAAATATTCAGAGAGGGTGGTAAGGATTTACTGTTCTTAACTCCACATCTACAAGCATCTGCAAGGTACTATACGTAGAGTTCGGTATAGAAAATGTATACAAACTTACCATTCGTTATTTTACCCTCAAAATTGTTGTAATCATATTCGGTCCCGTCAATATTCGGTATTCAATTTTCCCAGCCTACACCTTGCGAAACAAGCCTGCCCTCTCTTTCTTTAGCTTGAACACTGTTCGGTGGTAAATATCAAAGAAGCTGAAGCTGCATTCACTCGTTTGTCTGTCCTTTTGACTTGCAAGTGAGTTGCTGAAAGCACTTGCATCATAAGAATGATGCTGCTTGTATTGTTGGTCATTGAGTCACTGTTCTTCACAAATAATGAAACGCCCTCTGCATAATGCAGATAATTCCCAAGGTAAGAAATGCAATCTTATTTTTGAACAGTTCACGAAAAGTTATCTTATTGTGTAATATCTGAAATTCAAAGCAACACTTATTCCTTACACAAGTAGCACCCTTCTTGCTTCACATAGCTCATATTCTCTCTTAGGTCCTACTTGTTTGATCTCACCTACCACACTGCTATAAGGAGTATATTCACAAAGCATCTTGTGGACCATTGAAAAACTTGGATTTGGACCCACCCATTGCTTATATCTGGCTTCTCCATCTCCTTCAGGCTTTATTCTATTTTATTTATTTATCTATTTTATTTGTAAAGCAGACGGTGCAAGTATAGAAGGACCCTAAACATCAGGAAACATTAAAATGCTTGACTCAAAGAGCAGCATAATTATATAACATCCATCTCTTTTGCTCCTTCCTAAAAAAATCACATTTAAGAGTGCTAATTTCAAATTTGCAATGGGTGAGAGTTTCAAAGTCCCACTTCTTGCACCCCAAAGCCCTAATCTTTTCTCTGAACTTTTGGAGCAAGATAATATTGAAAAGGACTTGCGTGCACAGAGATTATGCAAAGGATTGTTATCTTCAGAACTGGCCTGCTGTTATCAATGTACATGCTTTCACAAGATGCGCAAAGTATACTAAAGAAATTATCAAAATCAAGAATCCTGCTTAGAGCAATGAAGAAGCTATATTTTTACACTTGAATCTGGTATTTTCCTATCTTTGTGATTTCAACGTTCTATGTTCAGCATTATGGTTATACCTAAGATTACGGTTAATGTTGGTTGAAGGGCAAAGTTTTGGATTGTGTTAGAAATAAGATTTCAGGTTTAGGGATGGGTTGAAGATTGGGTTATGAATAGTATTTGGATTGTGAATAGAGTATGATTTTAGTGGGTGTGAGAAATTCCCTCTTTGTGTTTTCAGCCCCACCTTTTTGCTGACTTCTATTGCTGGTTTTGAATTCTGTGCACCGGGACACTGTTGTCTAGTCCTCGTTGTTGTGTTCTGATTCCTAAAACATGGTAAAATTGGTTAATCTCCAATTGGCATATTTAACTTTCCAGTAAGGCCATTAGTATATGGTTCAGGAAAATGTAGTAATGGCATGGAAAGTTAAATGCCACATGCATCCTTGGCAGTGAGCTAACACAGGTTGTTTAAGGAACCAGTGGGTAAGAGCACCCAGGGTGGCCTGCTGCAGAGCTTTGAGGGTACTCTCACCAAACAGAAGGTGCAAAGACACAAGAGGAAAGTAAGCAGTTAGAAGGCAGGTTCCGTCCCCAGAGGAAAGACCTGCGGGCCATTGGTTAACTGCTGTGACAGGAGTGAACTAGTAGACTGACATTGATGAGTTCACTTCTGACCTGAAGGCATTGCCTGCGCTATCACAGGTACAGGAGGTAGTAGACTTAGACCAGGAAGATCCCTGCCCTACCCTTAAACTTTATGTAACCCTTGAAGTGGTTGTGAGTCCATTCCAGAATTCCTGGACTACCAGCAACTGTACAGCTTCATGAAGTTAGCACTGTGGTAATAGGAGCGAAAGTAGAAGGAGTGTGTCTAAATCCAGAGTAGCCCCCAACTCTGACAAACCTAAGAGGACAGAGAGCCCTCAGGAGTGAAGAGGTGACCCAAACCCACAGTCAGGGAGCGGGGCTAACCAAGGCAATGGACTGAAGCATCCACCTTTCAGTGGGTGGGCAGTGGCCTGATTCCTGACTGTGATAGCTGTTAGTGGCCTCTGTTGTTTGCATCTCATTTGAACAGAGCTAGCCATATTTTGCGGAAATAAGTCTGGCCTAGGGGTCACCATGGGCCACATCACGTTTTCGCCATGGTGTACTGTTCCCACCTGCTGGAAAGAATCTTTGGTTAGACTAGGGCTAGTCCTTTTCCACTTGGGGTCCACAGATGAGCAGAAGGGTTCCCATCTGGGTAATGTTTGTGGCTGGGGCTGCTGCTGAGCTTGACAGAATGGCAGTTCTGTTGATGACAGACAATGAGAGATGTCCAAAACTGTTGATGTGATCCCTTGTCCAACAGGAGGTATTACCCTGTCAACAGGTGCCCCCTATTAGAATTTCCCATTAATGAGGTGTGAAAACTGCTACCAGAGTAGAAACAGTGGCTTATGCTATGTGGCTGGAAGATCTGGATATGAGATGTGTGACTGTTGTCATCTCAGGAAGGGCAGCTGGTGAGGGCTCAGGCTCTTCATTAGCTTGGCTTGGAAGAGACCATGGTAAGACCTCCCTATACATATTTAAGTATAAAAAGAGACCTGAGAGAGAGAGAAAATCCTTTGTTCTGTGGGCTAACTGTAGCTAGATTGGCACTAACCAAGGTAAAGGGAGAGATGGTCTCAGAATCCGTTTGATGTAATTTATAGAGGGTGGACTGCTCATTTCCCTAGTCACCTCCCCTAAAGGGCAGAACTGTTCTGCCATGTTGGATGTGCTGCAAAAGTGGATAGGTAGGACCCTGGGAACATTTTTCTCATTGGTCGGGTAGTGCTCAGGATACAGTTCCATTCAATAGTACTAGTGGATCCTCAAAGTGTGCTTTGCCCCAGCTCACCAAAACACTTTATGGACTTGTAAAAGAATGGGAGAGGGCTAGATGTGCTCTATGTAACCTATGGGGGGAGATGAAGGGGTGACCTTGACCGCACATGTACCCAGGACCTAAACGTGGCCTCCAAAGGTCAGTTGGCTGCATGAAAAACAAGCTGCAAAAGCCCCCTTTTCTGAGGTGACTAGATGACTTATAGCAACCAGACCAGAACTCTATCTTTGTTGTAGCTTCTGCTGAAGTGAGTCCTTATCCCTAAGTGTTGTCCCAGAGGCCCTGGGACATTAAAGAGAATAAGAGGAAAGGCTCCAGAAAGTCTGAAGTTAGAACTTAAAAATAATTTTGACTTCCAAGACCTTCAATGCAGGATCTAGCAGCAAAGGAGTCTGGTTTTGAGAGGGCTTTGTCAATTACAGCGCCCAGGCTTGACTCACTGTGGATTTTGAGCATCAGTAAAGTAAGTCCAAAAACTGAAATCTTGACTGGATGAAAGCACAAAAAAGATCCAACTGAGGAGAGGACTTTCGTGGATGCAAATCTAGAATTTTCCCACTTGGAGCTTTCCCTACTACAACCAACAGCTTCCCTGGGACCTCATCGTGCAGCTATTCTACTTTGAGAGGCCTTTGCTGGATACAGCCTGTAAAGAAATGGCTCCCTGTTGCAGTTCCCCCCCACTTTTTGCCTGATACTGATGCTGACGTGACTGAGAAGTGTGCTGGGACCCTGCTAACCAGGCCCCAGCACCAGTGTTCTTTCACCTAAAATGTACCATTGTTTCCACAATTGGCACAACCCTGGCACCTAGGTAAGTCCCTTGTAACTGGTACCCCTGTTACCAAGGGCCCTGATGCCAGGGAAGGTCTCTAAGGGCTGCAGCATGTCTTAAGCCACCCTAGGGACCCCTAGGGATCCCTCACTCAGCACAGCCACACTGCTTGCCAGCTTGTGTGTGCTGGTGGGGAGAAAATGACTAAGTCGACATGGCACTCACCTCAGGGTGCCATGCCAACCTCACACTGCTTGTGGCATAGGTAAGTCACCCCTCTAGCAGGCCTTACAGCCCTAAGGCAGGGTGCACTATACCACAGGTGAGGGGATAGGTGCATGAGCACTATGCTCCTACAGTGTCTAAGCAAAACCTTAGACATTGTAAGTGCAGGGTAGCCAAAAGAGTATATGGTCTGAGAGTCTGTCAAAAACCAACTCCACAGCTCCATAATGGCTACACTGAATACTGGGAAGTTTAGTACCAAACTTCTCAGAATAATAAACCCACACTGATGCCAGTGTTGGATTTATTAAAAAATGCACACAGAGGGCATCTTAGAAATGCCCCCTGTATTTTACCCAATTGTTCAGTGCAGGACTGAGTGGTCTCTGCCAGCCTGCTGCTGAGAGACGAGTTTCTGACCCCATGCGGTGAGAGCCTTTGTGCTCTCTGAGTACAGAAACAAAGCCTGCTCTGGGTGGAGGTGCTTCACACCTCCCCCCTGCAGGAACTGTAACACCTAGCAGTGAGCTTCAAAGGCTCAAGCTTCGTGTTACAATGCCCCAGGGCACTCCAGCTAGTGGAGATGCCCGCCCCCTGGATCCAGCCCCCACTTTTGGCGGCAAGTCCAGGAGAGATAATGAGAAAAACAAGGAGGAGTCACTGGCCAGTCAGGACAGCCCCTAAGGTGTCCTGAGCTGAGGTGACTCTGACTTTTAGAAATCCTCCATCTTGTAGAAGGAGGATTCCCCCAATAGGAATAGGGATGTGCCCCCCTCCCCTCAGGGAGGAGGCACAAAGAGGGTGTACCCACCCTCAAGGCCCATAGCCATTGGCTACTGCCCTCCCAGACCTAAACACACCCCTAAATTCAGTATTTAGGGGCTTCCCAGAACCTAGGAACTCAGATTCCTGCAACCTAAGAAGAAGAGGACTGCTGAGCTGAAAAACCCTGCAGAGAAGGTGGAGACACCAACTGCTTTGGCCCCAGCTCTACCGGCCTGTCTCCCCCCTTCGGAAGAACACTGCTCCAGCGACGCTTTCCCCAGGACCAGCGACCTCTGAATCCTCAGAGGACTGCCCTGCTCTAAAAGGACCAAGAAACTCCCGAGAACAGCGGCCCTGTTCACCCAAGACTGCAACTTTGTTTCCAAACTTAACGGCAACAGCGTTTCCCGCCAGAAGCGTGAGACTTGCAACCCTGCACCCGGCGACCCAGACTCGACTGGTGGCGAAACAACACTTCAGGGAGGACCCTCCGGCGACTCCGAGACTGTGAGTAACCAAAGTTGTCCCCCCTGAGCCCCCACAGCGACGCCTGCAGAGGGAATCCCGAGGCTCCCCCTGACCGCGACTGCCTGACTCCCAGATCCCGACGCCTGGTAAAGACTCTGCACCCGCACCCCCCAGGACCTGAAAGATCGGAACTCCAGTGCAGGAGTGACCCCCAAGAGGCCCTCTCCCTTGCCCAGGTGGTGGCTACCCCGAGGAGCCCCCCCCCTTGCCTGCCTGCATCGCTGAAGAGACCCCTTGGTCTCCCATTGATTTCAATTACAAACCCGACGTGTGTTTGCACACTGCACCCGGCCGCCCCCGTGCTGCTGAGGGTGTACTTTCTGTGCTAACTTGTGTCCCCCCCTGTGCCCTACAAAACCCCCCTGGTCTGCCCTCCAAAGACGCGGGTACTTACCTGCTGGCAGACTGGAACCGGGGCACCCCCTTCTCCATTGAAGCCTATGTGTTTTGGGCACCACTTTGAACTCTGCACCTGACCGGAGCTGCTGGTGTGGTAACTTTGGGATTGCTCTGAACCCCCAACGGTGGGCTACCTTGGACCCAAACTTGAACTCCGTAGGTGGTTTACTTACGTACAAAAACTAACAAATACTTACCTCCCCCAGGAACTGTTGAAAATTGCACTGTCTAGTTTTAAAATAGCTATATGTGTTTTATTTGAAAAGTATATATGCTATTGTGATTATTCAAAGTTCCTAAAGTACTTACCTGCAATACCTTTCATGCAAAGTATTACATGTAGAATTTGAACCTGTGGTTCTTAAAATAAACTAAGAAAATATATTTTTCTATACAAAAACCTATTGGCCTTGAATTGTCTGAGTGTGTGTTCCTCATTTATTGCCTGTGTGTATGTACAACAAATGCTTAACACTACTCCTTTGATAAGCCTACTGCTCGACCACACTACCACAAAATAGAGCATTAGTATTATCTCTTTTTGCCACTATCTTACCTCTAAGGGGAACCCTTGGACTCTGTGCATACTATTCCTTACTTTGAAATAGTGCATACAGAGCCAACTTCCTACACAGCCTGCAACCCTGTCCCCTTTTGTATGGCAAAATCTTTGACCATGGTGACCCGCTTGGTGTATATGACTTCTGCACTATCATGGTCAGCCTGAAATCACACCTAGGCCCTGGCCATCCAAGAACAGTGACTTTTGATTAGTGCTTCACATTTTATCTACATTTTTGCCCAAACACCTAAACTAATTTTGCTGGTTACCTGTAATGAATTTTATTTGTTCTGGTGACATTTTTCTTAAATTGATTTTTATTTTTAGAAATTGGCTGTGGGGTTTTTGTTGTATTGTGTTTTGACTTTTTCATTATTTTGGTAACTAAATACTTTATACAATTTGCATTCAGGCAGTCTGCTCAGTTCCATAGCTCCCATGGGCTGAGTTCAGGTTTATTTATTGAACTTGTTTATTGGACCTACCAAGATCTTGGACTTATTACTTGAGTAGGATTTACATCCTCCCCAACTAATAACCAGTTTTCTTAACAGCAATAGTTAAGGTATGAAAAAACATCAATTTCTGATTCTAACTGTAGGGTAGTTGTCAAGCATTGCCTTCATTCTTCTATACTTCGTTTTCAGAATTGTAGGTTTTTGATGCAAATTTTGTGTTGTCTACATTTATTACATTCAGACGTATGGGCCAATTCATATACAGATTTGTTTAAAACACCTTCATGGGTTAGAAGGCTCCAGATTGTTCTGGCTAGGTAAGACTAATTCATTTTCAGTCTTCTTGAAGAGTAAGTTATATAGAATAGGTTATGATTGACAGTCACTCTACTCTATTTTGTAGGTTGCTATCTGTTTGTTGTCCTGATGAAGACTTTGATTCTTTTTGAGAGGGTTTAAGCATCGAACCTTTGTGGGTCTACCCAAACTTTCATTGTTGGACTTTTTCAAACGCAAATCCTTGGCTTTGCAATGGATGTATTCATGTGTCCTATTGACGTGGACCCAATGTATATATTGTAAATACATATTCTGTATTGTGATCTGTCTGTCTTGTTCTATGGCTCACTATACCACACTGGAACTGCGCTGTCACTGGAGCATCTTCTTTTGATTACTTCGGATGATCAGTCTATTACCTTATCTATGTTTCTTTGAGTATAAGTTTTGTATCGCCATTCATGTTGGTCTTATGTTCCTTTCTTGTTATTGTCTTTGTTTACCCATGGTTAAAAAAACATTGTTGAATGATTCCTGGAAGAACACTTGTTTTCAATGCATTTGATTTCCCCTTGTTCTTGGGAATATCGGGTGCCCCAGGTTTTTGTAGTGAGGGTGTTCTTTTCTTCCTCTTTTGAAGGACTGCAGAATAAATTAATTTTTCCCCCCTTTGCTTTCCTTTTGATATGTCTGAAAAGGAAACTTTTTCTTTCAGTGAGGAACATATTGAACATTTTTAAGAGGGTCTTCCTTTTTTGGTACAATCCCCAAAGCAGTAGACAAAGTTTTAAGTAACAAAAAATAGACAAATTAGAGAAACTAAATAAAGGATTGATACATACACAGGTACATGGCCACCAGATGACCCAGTACCTTCTGTGTAACACAATTCTATTAGGTCTTCAGGTTAGGAATGAACCAGACACTTGAAACAATTGTTCAAGACTTTGGATGGTCCTGGGCATTGACACTGCTTTGTAGCAGGTTAGAAATTTGGAGGAAAACATAGCTGGCTTAATTAAGGAGATTTTAGATGATCAGACTCTGAGTGATGCCAAGGAAGCCCTTGCCAACTTGGAATAAAACTGTCCCAAAATTCAGGCATGTTGCACAACAGCAGAAATTTGATAAATTGGCCAAAGACATAAAAAAGTATGATAAAACATCACTTAGCCCTATTTCACAGAAGGTTATTTTGATTAGGACTCCGAGGGGAGGTTCATTAGCAGAGGACATCATTTTTTTCTGGAAATTGGTGACTTTTTCTGATACTTCTGCATCTGGCTATTTAGATTAATAACCGAGCACCAGCACTGCACCACATCATAGTAGTGTCTTCAGTCCTGAAAATTCAACTTTTTTAGGTTCATATTCAAGGGACCTATGGCCACCAGGAAGGGGTTCGTTCCGGTGCTACCAAGATCAGAGAGGCAGAGGCCGTTACCAACACAACAAACGCATGGAATGACAGACCAGGAAACAGAGATACGAATGGTAGAGGAAGCACGGACCAATGACAGGACAGATACGGCCCCAGTGTTCAATCTTTCCAAAAATCCTTTGACAACAAGTAAAATCTCTGTGCTCAAGACCAGATCCTTTTTTGGTGCAATTGGAGTTACAAAGATTTGTTTGGTAGAGAAGACTGAGGGATTTTCTTTTGGCCACTAGTTATGCATGTAATTGTAGTGTGTTGTGTTTGGGTTCGGTGCGCGCTCTTCAGAATGTTTGTGTTCATTGGATTCGGGAGATGACAGTTTGCTGTTTCTCCGAGTTGCTGGACGCTAGGTCGCGCATTACCATTAAAGCTGTTTATAATACCTTTATTGTGGACCGAAACTTCTATTCACCACAGTTTGGCGACGAGGGACTTGGCGCAACCTAGGTCAGCAGCGGCAGGGTGTTTTATTGGAGATGTGGATACGATCGACATTGCTGTTTCCTGAGGGAGAAGTGGGTGCACCTGCGCCATTGTTCACACCTCGATTTTCACTGGAGTGGCGAGGCAGCTTTGAGTGTGCTGCTTCGTGTTAGCGTGCTGTGAGCCAACGTCATTACTGTCGTGCGGAGAGCCAGCGCTGATACTGCCATTGACATTGAAGTTTTTGGGTGGAGCACCAGAGCGGTTTTCCTAGTGTTCGGTCGGGTGTGTGAGCGGAGAGCCGGCACTGAGGAAGGAGTGTCACTACTTATTACACTACTGCTGTTCCTGTGTGTGAGCAGTGTTTTCTGGAGGAGCGGAACGGCTGGGGCTTTCAGTATGCGCAGGAGCCGGCGCTGATGTGACGTCTTCGTTTTTTACATCCTGAACCTCTTGTGCAACCGGAACCTCTTGTGTAGGAAGTAGATTCTGAGGCTATATCCCGGAAGTGTTACTGCCTTGGTTCGTCTAAGTGTTAAAACAGGTGGAGGTGGGAGAACATTATTTTGGTTGTTCTGCTCGTTCCTAGAGGGACTCTGTGAAACTCCTGACTGCATTTAAGTGCCTCTACTGTGAGAACTTTTTACCTGCTTTTATGATGTTCAAGTAATGGCCACATAGCTTTTCTGTTTACTGCATTGTATCGTTTCTTTTGTGTTAATACGTATTTGACAATTGCTATGATGGCCAACTACTCCAATATTTCTCCACCACCTTTATTTCTACCTGTTCCAGGGGTGCCAGTCTTACCTTGGGAGGATTGGGTGGAAATGCTGGAGAATTACATTGTTGCCTTGGATGGTCAGGGTTATACTCCTCAAAGGAAAAAAGCTATCCTTTTGAGTACTCTGGGGTGTGAGGGTCAAAGGATTTTTAAATATCTTCCTCCTTGTATGGGGCCCAATGGACAGCCTATGGACGATATTTATATAGAAGCAATTAAGAGGTTGGAGAACAGGTTTGTAAAAGAAACTAATTTAGTTTTAGCTAGGTATAAGTTTTACACACAACCTCAAGATCATCATGAGTCAATTGATGATTTGGTGTCGCGGTTGAGGGAATTGTCTGTTAAATGCAAGTTTGGTACTATGACAGAAGAACTGATACGTGATCAACTCATTGTGCAGTGCCGCGATAAAAAAATTCAGGAGAGACTATGGGCGGCTAAGAATCCCACGCTACAAGAAGCAATTGATTTGGCAAAAGTGATGGAGGAATCGAAACGCTGTATTAAGGAACTGGAAAGGAAAGAGAAAACTGTGGAAGTTATGGCTTTAACAAATGATTCTAAAATTTTGAGACCAGAAACGGGAACGGCAGCAAAGAAAAACATACTTGGTGGAAGTAAGGGGAGGGAGTGCTTTAGGTGTGGTAGTACTTTGCACTTGGGTGACTTCAAGAAATGTTTTGTCATCAATAAGGAGTGTCGCAAGTGTGGTCGCAGAGGACATTATGCCCGTGTGTGTAGAGAAAATACTCGGGGTACTAAGGAGTTTAAATCAAGCATAAATTTGGTTGAGGAAGGTGGTGAGTCTCCTTGTGAGGATAGAGTACTTGTGGTTGGACAAGACTCCAACGTGAGAGTGAGTGTGAGTGATCGTCGATGTTATAGACCGACAGCCTTTTTTTTAATTGGGGAGGTTCAACTAAATCTCATGCTGGACTCGGGTTCGTTGTACACCATTATTCCTGAGAGTCTTTTTAGACGTTTTTGGGGTAATGAAGAGTTATTACCTAAGGATATATCCCCGGGGGGATATCAAGGGGTGGAAATTAGGTTGCTGGGTTACATGTTGAAGGAAATTCATTTTGGGGGTAGGAAAGTTCTTGGAAAAGTTTATGTGTCTGTTGAGGGCCCACCTATATTGGGTTGGATGCATCAATATGATCTCAACATTGTCATCAGTCCCAGAGCGTCCAATCAGGTTTTGGTGGTTGCGAATATACTTTTGGAAGATATTTTGGAAGGTGCTGGGGATGTCTTTAAAAAAGAATTAGGATGTCTAAAGGGCTACGTGCATAGAACAGTATTGAGAGAAGATGCCCATCCTATCCAACATAAAGTCCGCAAGATACCATTTGTGGCAAGAGGAAGTCAAGAAAGTGATTAACAACATGTTGGTTGAGGGTATCATTGAACCGGTTGAAGTGTCTCCATGGATTTCCCCGCTTGTTATTACGCGGAAATCGGATGGGAAGGTTCAGTTATGTGTGGACTTGAGGTCAGTAAATCAGAACATTGTCGTAGATACTTACCCTTTACCCAATATAAATGAGTTGTTATCTGCGGTAAAAAATTGTAAGTTTTTCTCTAAATTAGATTTGAGGAGTGCTTATCATCAGATTAGACTTCATCCTGATTCCAAGCATGTCACAGCATTTGTCACTCCGGAAGGTACCTTCCAATTTACTCGCATGCCTTTTGGTTTGGCTTCCGCTGCGAGTGTGTTTCAGCGATTGATGGGTCAGATGTTTGGAAAATTCAAGGATGTATTATTTTTTCAAGATGATATACTTGTGATGGGTGATACCGTTGATGAACACAATGTCACACTGAGGAAAGTACTCAAGATCATTGGAGATTCTGGTCTAAGCTTGAATAAGGAGAAGTGTATTTTCTTGGTAGAGGAAATTGACTATCTTGGGTATTCTATTGCTAAAGGTAGTATTAAACCGAAGAAAAGCCTGTTGGAAGCCATCAAATTTGCACCTGCACCAGCTGACAAAGACCAGTTGAGGTCCTTTTTGGGACTGGTGGAGTATTACTCCAAGTTTGTACATAAATTTGCGAGCAAGACTGAGTGTCTAAGGAAGTTGTTGAGGAAAGGGAGTAAGTTTTGTTGGCTTGAGGAACAAGTGGATGGTTTTAATCGTATTAAAGGTGAGATTTGTAGTGCAGGTATTTTGTCAGCTTTTGATATTAATTTACGTTCTATCCTGACTGTGGATGCCAGTGGGACTGGTTTAGGAGCTGTGTTGTCACAAGTTCATGGGAAGCAAGAGAAGACAGTCGCGTTTGCGTCTCGTACGTTGACACAAACGGAACGGAACTATTCTGTTATTGAGCGGGAAGCTTTAGCGGCTGTTTGGGGCACAGAACATTTCAGAACGTATTTGTGGGGGTTGGAGTTTACTCTAAGGAGTGATCACAAACCCTTATTGAGAATATTATCGGCTGGTGGTGCTGGTAAGGGGTCAGCAAGGTTAGCTAGACTTTCTGCAAGATTGCAAGAGTATGTGTATCGTGTAGAGTATGTTCAGGGTTGGAGAAATGTTCAGGCTGATTGTCTGTCCAAGTTGTCTCTGGATTGGGAGAAGGTGGATGCCCAGTTGGTAAAGTCTTGTGATACAGATGATGCTGTGGCCTCTATTGGTAGTGTTGTTGAATGGGGTTTAGGTACATTTACATTGGATGAATGGGAGAATGAGATGGCAGTTGATGATTGCCTTAAAAGTGTTTTTAGATTAGTTTCCTTGGGAATTCGAAGGGAGAGTACGCTTCCACTGTCTGTCAGGCCTTTCTTGAATGTGTTGGATGAGCTGTCGTGTTGTGGGGACAGTGTATTGATGCGAGGGGAACGTTTTGTTCCGCCTGTGGGACTGAGGTTTAAGTTATTTTCTTTAGCTCATGAGGGTCATTTGGGCCAGGGGATGACTAGCAGAAGATTGAAAGAAAATTTTTGGTGGCCTGGTTTGGATGGGCAGGTTAAGTGTTGGGTGGAGCAGTGTGCACTATGCAAAGAGAGTGAGAAAAGGTTGAAAGTGGGAGTGGGTAGGGTGGAAGGCCATATTGAAGATCCGGGAAAACCTTGGCACACGATTTGTTTGGATTTCATTGGTCCACTAATGGAAGTTCCCTTTCAAATGCGCTTTGCTGTTGTTATTGTGGATGTTCACTCTAGATGGTTAGTGGTTAGATTTGTACATGATGTTACCACGACCACGACCATAAAAGTTTTGGAAGACATTTTCATGGAGGAAGGTATTCCCAGGGTTCTTATCACGGACAATGGCACTCTGTTAACTTCGAATGAGATGTGTTTGTTCTTGAAGAATTGTGGAGTGCGACACACCAGGACTTCTCTGTACTACCCACAGGGTAATGGAATAGTTGAGAGGGTTAACAGATTAATCAAGGGAACTATACAGCTAGCTTTGGCTAATCACTGTAGTGTGCAGAAGATGATAATTGATGTGGTAAGAGCATATCGCTCCACGATTCATAGTACTACGGGTGTGTCTCCTTTCAGTGTGATGCCGGGGAGACCGATGGGGACGAAATTGATTCCTTCTTGGCTTCAAGAGTGGGTTGCATCTGGTGGTAGTAACAAGACGGGTGTTCCCTGTCAGCATGATCACGGATTGAGTGTGGGTGACTGGGTCAAGGTTAAGTCAGGTAGAGTAGGAGCGGGTGTTTCAAAATTTAGAGGCCCCTTTCGTGTGAAGAAGGTTGGAAGATTTAAAGTTGAGACTGAGGAAGGAGAGAAGTGGAATGTGAGAAATGTGGCTCTTTATCAGAAGGGGGGGAAGTGTGTTTCGAGTCAGGTGGAGGATGAATGTTCTAGCTCTTTCTTTTGGAGTGTTGATGGTGAGTCAGATATAAGTCACAGTACTAATTCTGATGCTGTAAGAAATGAAGGTAGAGAATCTACTCCTGGTAGGGGTTATGTTTCTGAGGCTGGAGAGAGTGAATCACAAAGTGTAACTCAAGAGATTGAGAAGTCTCGAACAGAAGGAGTGGTTTGTGAGCAATTGACGAGGTCTCGCAGATGTCCTGGTTATCTTAAAGATTATATTTTGAAGTGATTTGGTTTCATAATTGTTTTTGATTTTTAAAAAAAAACTGTATTATTAAGTAACAACTTGTTTTTGTTTAAGTTATGTTTTATGTTAGATATTTCCTTTTGTACACAGTCTGTGAAGGCAAGAGGATATGTTGTGTTTGGGTTCGGTGCGCGCTCTTCAGAATGTTTGTGTTCATTGGATTCGGGAGATGACAGTTTGCTGTTTCTCCGAGTTGCTGGACGCTAGGTCGCGCATTACCATTAAAGCTGTTTATAATACCTTTATTGTGGACCGAAACTTCTATTCACCACATAGTGCCACTGGTTTACTCCTTCTCTCCACATTTAATCCCCTATTGTCTTGAATTCCATCTGAAATTGTCACCAATGACAAGATGGTTCGCAGAAATTTTAAAGTCTATACAATACCTGGATATATATCAAACATAATATTTCAGCAGTTGAATAACTAGCCTTAAGAACACTTGCAGCCATTAAAGAGATTGTGATTAAACCTCCTGACAAGAGGAGCACAATAGTGACACAGGATAAGGAGGCTTACTGTTCTTAGATATGACATTTGGCTGTGATTGAACACTACACAATGCTCAGGAATTACCTCAAGACTGAGGTTAGGTCTTTAATCATAACTATAACAAAGAAAGGGTTGGATGCAAGTTTCCTTTCCAAATTGGAGCATCAGTTTTGACAATTTCACAACCCAGAATGCCCGGGATATACACTTTCCCAAAGAAACATAAAAATCTCTCCAAACTTCCTGGTTGTCCGAAAGTTTCTGGGTGCAGTTATCTTTTAGAACCCCTATGTCAATATATGTGGACATTTTCCCTAAACAATTTGTACCCTTAACATAGTCATACATCAGGGATAGCATGGATTGCATACAAGTTGAAAGTAGGGTTTTAGTGACACCAACGATTCATTGGTCACCATTTACATCCTATCCCTGTATACCAGTATCCCACAACATGAAGAACTGATGGTGGTGAGGGCCATTTTGGACACTAGGGAAAGGCCGCAATAGTTCCCTTCTTGATTTACTGAAATTGCTCGTGGTAGAAGCTTGATGCTTTCTATTACCAGAAAAAAGGGTTTGTCCATGAGAGACAGATTTTCTCCAGATCTGGGAAATCTTTGTATAGATGATTATAAAAAGACGTATTTCTTTTTTAGAAATCACAGGTCCTCCAGACAAAAGATTGGCTTTTGGTGTTGCAATATAGATGATGTCTTCTTGATCTGGGATGGTTCCACAATTAACTAAGTGGGTTTTTTGAGTGGATTAATTTTTGATCACCAGATTTCCAATTCACTATGGAGAATAGTAATATATGTATCACATTTCTGGACCTTACAATTAAAACAGAGGGGGCTATTCTGTATACCTCTCTCTATAGAAAACCACTGAAAGGAATTCCCTCCTGATGTACTCCAGTCATCATCCCAGGGCTCTGTCTGACAGTCTTCCATTTGGCCAGTTTTTGAGAGTATGCAAGACCTGTACCAAGAAAGAGGATTTTTTTAATGGAGACAGACTTCTTGATCACCAGACTAGGCTGAAAGAGATTATTCCACTAGATTACTCAGGAAAGCTAGGACCAGAACTTGGTACAAGCACAGGGAACTTCTGCTACCACCTAAGACATGTCGAACCACTGAAGTATGCATGATATTCTTAGGTACTTTTCACACTAACAGCAATGGTGTGAGGAGCATCATTTACAAACATTGGCATTTTGTCAGGGACGTTGTCCAGCATAAAGAGTTACTGTTATGCTCCTTCGAGAGAGGCCATAGTATACAAGACAGATTGGTAAGGGCGGCTCTAAAATCCCCAGTGGTATCCACAATGGGGTCACCAACCCATCAAGGGCCATTTTAAATGTAGTCAATGCCTATCTTGTAACTATTGCATGGAAACCACATAGTTTGTACATACAAATGTCAAATGTTAATTATGCTCCTTCTCTAAATGTAATTCCCAAAATGTGTTTTATGCTATTTTATGCCCTTGCTCTAAGAAATATATTGGGCAGCCTACGCAGAAGGTAAAAACTTGCATTGTTGAGCTTTGAAGCAGAATCCACTGCAAGACACCCGGAGCCACTGTAGTGGAACACTTCAGAGAACAAGGCCACATGATGGAAAATATTTGGTGACAGGTGGTGGAGGTCCTGAGACATGACCCTTGAGGAGGTAACCACATCAGCAAGCTTTTGGAACTGGAATGCAGATGGATTGAACAAGGTGTGTCCCATGCGCATTGGACTGAACACTCGGGACAAGTGGGGACACTTCATAATGCATGTGATGGAATGATCATCATGGACTGTCTCTTGTGCTGCATTTTGTACTATATAAGTGTTGATGCACACTGAAATGTTATTTTATGTAGCATTCCATTTGCTTAGTTTTTCTGGAGACACTGATTGATTGGTTTGTTGTGATTGTTGGACATGGGTGCCTCTAACCATGTGTTTATTCTGTATGGTGGATTGGGGCATGAGTCCACCGTTGCTTGGGTTCCCATTTCTTAGTTGCCTTTATTCACAAGTTCCCTTGGGTTGAATATCTTTTCTTTTGTACATGGACTTGTTCACCTTGTTTACACGGTTCAATCACAAGCCTGCATGCGGTTCCGGGTGTGTGGTGTAGCAGTCCAGCGGTAGGCCTCACATACTCTGTGGTTCTCTCGAGCATTGATGTCATCATGTCGGACTGTCAGCATTAGCATCGGCTCTGTACTCGCCACATGAGCCGTGCGAAGGTGAGTCACTTTACGGGCACACTTCAAGGATGTTTAGTTCAATCTGGGCAGGATTTTCTTATCTTTGATGGAGATGATTCCACGTCATACGTTCTTTTAAAAAAAAAAATGTATCCCCCTGTTTCCAGTAAACTTTAATACATCGCTCCTTTTTTATCACAGATGGGCTTGATTTGTTTTTGGTATTCATATTAGGTAACATAGGCACAAGACTTTATCATGGATGTTTTATAACACAGGCCATTAAGAGTTTTGCTACTTTTGGTTGCCTGCATGTAAGACTATTGGCTGTGGTGAAGTCCCATTCCTGATTCAGAGCATCTGTAATGTTTTTTTTTAATATGGCTGTTCCAGAAGTAGTTTGGAATTTCTGCAATTTCCAATTCAGGGTTAGCTTGGTGTTTGGGAGTATTTTTGGGTGGGTCTATCTCGTGGTGTTGGTGGGCGCTCATGATTATATAATTTTATGGGCAATTTTCAGCGCTTTGCAGATAGTTTCCCGAAGGGCATGATAGTGAACGGGGAAGGTACCAGACAAATTGATAGGATATAGTTTAAGAGGTTACAACTACTTTAGATTTCCTTTAATCCTCCAAGTTTTTGGAAAATTCCCCTGAAGTTGAAAAATTTTCTCAAAGTAAATGATCATCGCCAAAAGATCAAGTTCTGGCCATTTTGTAAGTCTGTGGCTCATGCCCACAGCCCTTCTAATTCATTATATTTTAGTGCTTCATGTATCTGCTTTAGGCTTTCAGATTAGTTGTAAAGTTTGTATTTTATACACGTGCTGTAAATAGGAAAACTATAGCAGAGGAACCTTGGTTCAAAAGTAAAGTTGAGGGTTGGATTCCAAAGAGACATTTGCCAGGCTGTTTGGGAAAGCAGACAAGCATACAATAACCTGCAGCTATTCCCCCCCCCCCCACAATCTCACATCGCCCAAGACAATATCTGCATTGTATAAAACTGGAAGGGCGACTACAGTAACTGGAACAAGTCTGTCTTTTAAAAGGTTACAACATTATCTACTTCTAACCGGTATAAACAGACTGGGACTGGTGGCTTTCTGAGCTGAATGTCTATTTGCAATTGAATAATGCTTTGCCCGCTGCCCAGATTTTGGTATTAACAGGTCATAAGGCACATCTGGACGATCCCCGTCAAGTCGGCCTTATCACAGTATACAAACGCTACACGGACAGTCTTGCATAGGCAGTATGGGGTCTATTAAGATTGAAAACGAGGTGGGGAGAGCAAGCGCTGAAACAATAAATTCATTGACAACTAATTTTGGCACATTAGTGGAAAGTTTTGAAAGTGAATTGAAAACTGTAATTTCTAACACATGGAGACAAAACAAGTTAACAATGATAGAAATTCTTAAATGCTAATTCTTTTATTCCCTATTTCCTACTTCACTTATTTTCTGTAGTATTGTTTAGTTGGCCAAAAGCATTGGTACACTTGCAGGTTGCGACATTTAAAATTCTTAGTCCCATTCGGTAAGTGTATGAGAAGGCATGTTAATTTTTTGAACCCGAGTTCATTCCATTAAACCAATACACAAATGGTAAACAAATGTGAGTCTTTGCACGGCAAAAGTGTACCAGCGCAGTGCCAACATCCTGATTGAGCATTACTTGGGATGTCTCAGAAAAGATGGGAAATATACATTTTTTTCAGTCTTTACAACAGTTCAAACCTAATTGGTAAATAACATCACCACGGTTTGATGCGCCTAGATGCAATACAACTAATTGTACCCACATTGAGCCTGGCCTTAACATAAAGAAAATCTTATCAATTATCCCTTTTTTCATCTTCAGTTGTGTTCCTTTGTATTGAGTCAGTGCCATGTAGTCAACACAAGTGCCATGTAGTCAACACAAGTGCCGTTGTTTTTTGTGAATATGCTTAAAACTCAAGATTGTACTGTTACAGTTTAATCAGACATGACAAGCTGTACTTAGCACGGTATGTGAAAGAGCTGTCGTCCTACTAGTACAGATCATTTTAGTCGGAACTATCCCTCCGTTTACAATCAGATACTTATATTAGGGAAAATTATATATTCCACCACTGGGTCAAGTATATATCAGACCATGTCAAAATTGCTGCTTCTATGTACATATAGGTGCATATATAGAGGGTTAAGCCTGTAATTAATAACAACAATATGTCATCTATATTTATGTATATATTTTAATGACAGTTATTTGAAATACTAAAAATGCACCACAAGATAAATGTGGACAGCAGATCATGTAAATATTGCTGCTTCTATGTACATATGAGTATTTTTATAGAGGGATTTAATCCAGCAAACAAAACTGTACCAGGCATCATGTGTCCAAGTGAGCCACCCATATCTCACAGATACTCATTGGTCCTGGACAGAGTATGGCACGGAAGGGTTTTGGGGCTCCCATGCACCCTACGGGCGGCAGATGGTGTGCCATGGAGATTTTTTGGCTCCTGCGTAAAGATAAAAAGGCACTTTACCCTTTTTGCTCACATGCCCTGTGTAAATGACTTAATTGGTTTATGCATCAGGTCGATAACCAAATGCCGTTGTTTAGGGCATGTCTTCAAAATTATTCCTTATCCAGAAAAGGTTAGACTTTAATTTTTATGTTCTAGGATTGGTTACATTTGTTAAAGTCCAAAAATATTTTATATCGATTCTGTTTGCAGCTTTAACTGATAATCATTTAACTTGGAGTTGAACGGGAACCACTAGTGATGTAATAAAGAGGTCACGGAACCCCAGAAGTGAATATGACTTTAATTTATCTCTTCCCTTATGTCGATCCCCGCACACTTCACCTGGCATTTACTAGTTTTTCTTTCCTTTGCTCTGTGCTCTAAGGTTTTGTTCAGAAAAAGTAATTTCTAAGGGTGAATGTGTGTATTTGCAAAGAAAATTGTTAAGTTTGTTGATTAATAAGTGTGTTTTTTTTCAGTGTCTTGCAAGGGTGCAGTGGGCCATTAATTAATCAACGAAAATGGTACCCCTTTGCGACCTTGTAAAGAACATCTCAATTTAGTTGCAGAGGTCCTTTCACCCCCCGTGATCGACCCTGTGGACACTACACCTGCTGAACAATTGGTTACTACACCTTTTATATTCTCAAACTACTGTTGTATGGGGCTCACCTGGTCAGCAGATATCTAGTAGTCACTGAGTCTACATTTAAAATACCATTAGTTTTTAATACAGCTCCATAGTTTTTAAGACCGCTTCAACCCTTGTAGTTATCCATTTTTATAACACCTTTGTGCAGGCAAATGCTAATGAGCACTAAATAGTTTAAAATATTTTGTTGATTTATATGCTGAAGGGCATCATGGTCCATATTTGGTGCTTATTCTTGGTGATTTAAATGTGCACAAATGTCAGTTGGGCTGCGTAAACAATGATGACTATCATATTGAGTATTCGGAGCCTGCGAACTTTGAACACACCACAAAGGTGGAGTTGTTAGAAACCATTATTGCAGTCTGCACTTTGCAGTGCCTTAATAACGAGTGGGTGGAGGCCTCTATCCCCTCCTTTGTAGGAAGGAATTGTGTTACAACTATTGATCATATTTTAATTTCTGCTTTAGTTTATGATGGGGCTAAAAATGTTGTTGTTAAGAGGAGTCAATATAGTGATCATAACCCTCTTGTTTTGAGTTAGATTGGGATGCAGGGCTCACAGGTGGAACAGGAGTGGGGTGTGGAGGAATTAAGCTGTGACCAAAGGATAAAGGCTGCAAAATTAAATGGGATGAAATAGTACTAGAAAACTTTGTTAGCAATCTTTATAGTTTGCATGGCTCTGATTTTAATACTTGTTTAAGTCAGGATCGGTCTGATGAGGAGGATTTAATTGTGTTTCAACTAATTTGCTGGCAGGTGGCTAAAGATCTTAGTAAGCCCATGGCCAAGAGGTTTATGGAGGGAAGTAGATGGTTTGATCAAAAGTGTTCTTGAGCCCATAGGGACTTTAAGGAGGGCTTTAAGTAATATCCTGAGGGATAGTATTGAGGTTGCAAAGAGGAGGAACATGTACAAACAAACCTTGTTGGATAGGAAATCTGAGATTAAAAAAAGAGCCTGGGATGATCTGCTCCAGTATAGCGTACTGAATGATAGTGCAAGGTTTTGGGAGGTGTTCAGTAGACCGTTCTTCAAGGAATGTGAAAAGTATGCTGTAGCTTGCGTCATTGCACCTGCCGTTTGGGTTTTGAACTTTCAGAGTATGTTTGAGAACCTTGGGGAGGACACTCGGTTTTTGGACCAGGGAGGTCGGTCCATGACTTACACATTTGGGCTAGGTGAAGAGGACGTATTAGATGCAGTTGTAACAATGCCCAATGGGATGCTCCTGGTCCTGATGGGGTGCCAGCTGATCTGTTTAAAGCAGAGTCTCAACCTTGGGCATACATTGTATCACACATAGGTAATGCTGTTTGCAGGCAAGGTATCCTGGAATCCTGGTAGAAAGCCAATATTGGTCCTGTCTTCAAGAAGGGGTTAAGATCGGACTCAAAATGCTATCGACCTATTTCCCTTATTGATACAACAGTTAAGGTCATATGTAGAGTCATTTTATCCAGGTTAGTAGAGAAGTCTGATTAAAACCTTGTGATTTCTGGTCTCCAGTATAGATTCAGGCCTCTGAAGGTTGCTCTGGACCAGTGTCTGAATTCACAACTGATTATTGGGAAATATACAGGAAGCAAAGAAGGGTTCTTTATATATGACATTCATGGACCTTACCTCCCTGTTTGATCATGTACCCAGAGCAAAACTGTGGGGATGGTGATTGATACAGGAATGGATAAAAATATAGTGCATCTTTTATTTGATTTGCATCAGGATCTTGCTGCCACAATAAGGTATGACCAGGAAGGGCTTTTGTCAGAATCTTTGAGTCACTATGGGGGCCAGACAAGGCTGTATTTTGCCCCCTTTTTACTTATTTTATCTATCAATAGGTTGAGAGGCACAGTCTGTGGGGATATCGCAAGGGCTGGCTCACAATTAGTACATGCCCTTCTTTATGCAGATGAGTGGTACTACTTGCCAGGACTGCGTAGGGTCTACAACAGCTGGTTGACTCGTTTGAGGCCTTTATGAATGTGCTTTATTTGAGCACCAACTATTTCAAACCGTTGATTGTTGGAAATAGGAAACTCCAGAAAAAGTGTTCTGGTTGGGGGGGGGGGAGAACTGGTTAGGGTCCTGATCTTTTCATATCTGGGAGTTCTCTTTGTTGAGAAAGGGTTGTGGGGTCTGCAATTGAGATTGAAAAGGAATGCCTTGTCACGAGCGGCAGCAGCAACGTTAGATTTTACCAAGAAGTTGGGAGAGAAACCGACTCTGGCTCTCATAAAGGTTTATCAAGGCAAATGTGTCCCATTTGTGATTTACGGTAGGGACATCTGGGGTTTTCAAAATATGAAGGATATTTATTTAGTCAATGCAATTTGCTGTTGATGGTTCCACAGTCTGACCCCATATTTATCATACATGAGGAGTTGGGGCTTGGGTATATTTGTGATCAATTAGCTCCAGCACCCCTGCTCAGGTGGATTAGGGTATGGTATAATCCAGTGTTAGATCTTAATCGGGCCATCATTAAGGATTAGTAAAGGTGTTACATATCCCCTGGTTTAACCATATCAAGGATGTCACTCAGAAATTGGAGCGCCCAAAATTATTTGAGAACCCATATGCTATTACAAAGAGAGATCTAACTTGGGTGAAGCAGCATTTTATTATTGTGTTGAGCGTGGACAAGGAGGCACAAGAACTTATTAAACCTACTGTTCGTTCCTATGTAATGGCAAAAACTAGCCCCTTGTTGAAACCTTATTTGATCACTGTTACGTTGTCGCAACACCACTCACTCTTGATGAGTTTTAGATTTAATCTTCTACATTGGTGGCTTACGGTTCCACTGGGTAAACATAAGATGGAAGAGAGAGGCCCCTGTGCTTGTGATGGCTTTTCCTCATAAGGCACCGTACATTTTTTTTTTCTTTCTTTATAGAGCACTACGCCGTAAGTATATTTTACCTTTGAGCAGGGAGCGTTCTTTTAAGCAAGTTAGTACATTCGCTGATGTACTTACAAATGTTAACTAGTACTTTTATCTGTTTTAGTGTTGAAAACTTTTTGATGGGGGCCCATAGGATTAAGAGGACTGTGCCTAGATTAAAAAATTATCTTTTCGTTATGGGCAGTGGTCATGAATTTTGACTCTGTTTTTAATGTTCCATTTTTAATAGTGTTTTTATCTGCTTTTATTTTAAAATGACATTGTTATATTAAGTTGGTTTATGCGCTGATTGTGTGCTTTTATAGCTTTTAGTAGTCAAAGTTTTTTATGATGAAGATGATGAATTACCATCAGGGAAGTTTTCTTAGACTTTTTACAAATATTGTGTTGAAAAACAAATCTGAGTACTTGACCTTGGCATTCAGTTTTCCCATCACATTCTTTACAAACGTAGTTGTTTAGGGTTTTATATGTTTTAGTTTTCTAAACATCAACATAAAACAGACCTTTTTTACAGCAAAATCAAGTAAAAATTGATTTCATTTGCATAAGTATTTAATTTAATAATGCTAAGCAGTATACTCAGCCATAATAATATTGGCGTTTACTTTAGCTTGTTTAAAAAATTGAATAAGGTTCATGCATGTTTTGTGACAAAGCAGATCAAGAATTTTAGTTGATAACTTGATATAAATTGCTTCTGCTTTCGTGCATTCATGAAATAATATTTTAAATGAGTCAAAACATAAATTGAGATGCTTTCAGCCTGGTTTGAGAGCATTTTGGTACACTTAAAATTGATTGGCTCCTGGATACATAGGAATATGGTTGTACTTTACAAGCTTGCTTTTCTTTAGCAATTTTTCCCTAATTTGTGCTAGCACAGTGCCTATCCTCTTGGTACTGTCTAATCTCTGCATAAGACTTAGGACAACAGAGATCCTTTTTTGGATGGTAAATGTGGATGGTGCTGGTTGAATAGCGCACTTAGCAGTGGAGTGTTAAGCAATATGTGATAAACACCAAGGGTAATTCTCAGAGAGCAAACTGCAATTTTCTTCAAAGAATGAGCGCTACTTGTCAGTCAGGAAATTAGGGTTGGGCTGTTAGCAAATAGAGATGGAAACTTAAATTGTTGAATAATTCTTCTTTTCCAGAGTTGTTATAATTTATGCCATAATCTGGCCAGTCAACCTTTATAGACTTTGTGTTTACCATATTAAAGCTCACTGTACCGTACTGTGACTGTGCGGCCTGGTTTTCGACCCACTAAAAGAATAGTTCCTACCAAAATATCATGCAATGTTATATCTGCAATTTATTATAATTCTTACTCTTCATGCAGTATTTTGATCTTGTTGGACCTTTGGTGCTGATATGTTCGGACAGCGTTATGATGCATTGTATTATGATACATTGTATACACAATCTGTGTCGCTTTTGGGCTAAATTCTCCCTGCCCGTCTGCTAGTTTCACAGTATATGTATAAAGCTCATATAAGTACATTCATACATGTATTTAATTAGGCAAACCAAATTCTAATTGATCCAGTCATTTGCATTTACAATAGAAGTATGGTTCTGCTATTTTGATCTCATCACTTCATCCGTTCTTTTTTTGTCTTAGAGGTTTTGATCTTCAATTATTTTTCTGATTAGGCCTCTAATTTTGGAAATGAGCTACATGTTTCCAGGTAACAATGTGAGAAATGTTAAATTTATTGACAATCCCTGCCTCCTTGACCAAGTTCCCTGCTTTGAGAGAGGGAGGGTTCTTTGTGAAATTGTAAACCCCTTTCTCGTTACAGTTATGATGCTTATCATGATTCAGGTCTTGCAATTACTTACGTTGGATGTAAATTTTAGTAGAGATTGTGTTAGCGAGTCATAACAATTACAGGGTGCTCTGTGACTAGGTCTCAGTTGAGAATTTTTGGAGGGTTTCCTTTTTTATTTTTGAATATGTGTGCCTTGAGGTAGGATGGCAAAGGACCCCTTTTTGTATCTCTCTGTTAAAACTCTGATTAGGTTCAAACTATATTAGGATATAATCCTAATGTGGTATTAAATTTAAACTGGTTTACCCTGATGAAGCTGTGGAACAAACTAATTACTTATATTTGGGATCACTGTCGCCTGATGAATGTTGCTGAGCACGTAACCTTCTGTGGAATGCAATCTATTCTTTATTAGTGCTGCATTGCTTAAACACCCTGTTATTATTAGAACTTGTGTTTAGCTGTGGCAATTAAGTGCTCTGTGTGTGAGCTGCAGCTGATCACCAACCAGTTTTACTTCTTCAGCTTGGTAGGTGTGGACATGTCAGATTAGTGCCCCTGGAATACCATTTGGCAAAATGCCAATAGTGATTTTCATCTGGAGCCCTTCCACTTTGTAACAGATATTTGCCCAAACCTGCTGTAGGATTCTCACTGTTATTTGCAGCAGTAGTTTTATTTAATCTATTTAATCGATTTAATTATTTTACCAAACAAGCCTGTAAAGCAGCAGTATGTTGCTCATAATTGAAAATCAAACTGGTAGGTGCAGAGTTCGGGTTCTAGTGATGTATTTTTGACTTCCTGACTACCTTGTAATCCTTTATTAATTTATTCCTGACATTTTAGGTCAGGCTTGCAGCTTCCGAGCCCTTTCGGAGGAACTGGCAGTAAAGTAGATGAGTCAGTGCTTTAAGAACCTAAGATCATCGCAGGTGAGGACCTGCTCACAACCTGCTGCGGTGCCATGGGCTCCTGTGATCTTGAAATTAACTCTGGTTCCAGGTTTGGGAGGTGAGGGTCTATGTGGGTATGCAATCAAATATTAACACACTGTATTGTACAGAATATCTGAATGAAGATGGTTGCTGAATCTGATGTGGTCTTTTTGCTGTAACCTAAGACTAAACTTGGATTGTTCCAAGCCTCAGGGTTATGTGTTCCAGTGCTCTTCCCTCTAGAGTCATTTTGATTAAAGGATGTTGTTATAATTCGCGCGCTAGTCACGCTGTCAGACAGCCTTTAGTGACAGAACAATTTGCGATACATCTAGGGCCCCATCCTCAATTAGCTTTATTCTTCACGAAGAACAGCTTAAAGAGGACTCTGCTGTGTGTCATTACTGCTGTTAGCTCACATCAAGCGTTAGAATAGAATATGAGAATGGAACCAGCTGCTCATCAAAAGATGGTGTCTAGAAAAATACTCTGCACACATCATGGGGCATCTGAAATAGTAGCCTTAATTTAAATTGTGGAAAACATTGTAACATACCCACTTCTACTGATATATTTTCTAGTCTGGACTGATTTCTAATTGCTTCAGAGAGAGGCTAACCAAACAAATGTTGAATATTTATATTACTAAGTACATTCAAATATTTGGTTATTTACAGTTGTGATTCTCATGTTGCATTACCCAGAGGAAGGGCAATAACAGACAAATGGAAAATTACTAAAGCTGTCCCCCATAAAAAGGCGAGATACAAAAGGGATCAGTAAAAAGGGTTGTTGAAAGTGGGAAGAGGATTGGTGTGAGCATCAAGATTTTTTTGGTATGAGCTGTTAAATAGCACATCGCCCAGCAGTGTACATAGCTGTGATACATCTTTTTTTTTTTCAAGGTTTTTTTCCTTTATGCGTAGGTAAAACCTGTGTGGTTCTGCTTGACAAAAAGACTTACTTGTGGATTTGTTTTGGCTTGCGTGTGTTTTACCTATATGTAAATTAAAAACAATACAAATTACAGTTGCTAGGCCACATACCATAATGTACAGGCAAAACGCATATATGGACACTCGCATGGCTGTACATATCTGTCTCTCTGTATGTACACAGGGCGTGTGAAGTCCCTGGAGCTGAGGCTGGCCAATGGGCATTGGAAATGCATTACCAGTTCACAAAGCTTTGGATTCAGACGTGGTCGTCACTCGGGCTTTCTTCTCAACTCCATGCAGTGGGAGTACAGCAGGCAGGAGGGGGATGCATAAGGCAGGGGGTCTCGTTAGGCCCCTGCTGTTGCTGAGGCCTAGGTGCCTCCACTCGGGTGTACAGCGAGTGCTAGGACTGGAGGTGCCACGTCTGGCCCAGAGCAGAAAGCTGTAGCTCAATTCAATTCATAAAGCTTTATTCGGCACATATAAATGACCATAAAAGCATGAACAAAGAAGAGAAAAAAAAAAGACAACAGTACATATTTACAAAGACATTGCAATTAAAACTTACAGTTATTAATTATAGTTAATGGCTCATTGAGTAATACATATGGTCATTCATAAATATATAAAAAAGAATAATAAAATACATTTAAAACTCATACTTTTCCTGGAATTGATGCACTGATTTAAAAAGGTGGCAGTATAAAAACAAATATCTGCCGATTGCAGATTAAAAATTAAAGCCATGGCATGTTTAACTGTACGTGTTCCGTATTTAACAAACAGAGGTTTCAAAAATACTATACGAAAACATGTATACAGTTTACAGAACAGCAGAAGGTGCACAGTGCTCTGTGTAGATACATTATCGCACCTACATGGCCCAATCGGGTGTTTCTTAATGTTTGGATGGGCTACTAAACAATGTGCCATCCCAAATCTTAGTCTGGTTAGCACGAATTTATGTGAATTCCTAGTCACCATAGTTAGGTAAGATGGAAAACCCTCCATTAGATTGTATCTATTATAAAAAATGACGGAGGACAATGATCCGGCTATAGTTGCTCGTTTCCTTTCTGCATAAGTTAGAAATATACTTTTCATTTCTGATTTGGAGATCGCGGTTGCTGCACTAGGATTATTTAAAATATTCAGATTAAAAATGTCTGAAAAACAGACAACAACATATTTAACCCAGGGAATATCTCGATATTTATCCAAACGTAGGCAATCCTCAACAATAGTTCTGTTAAGTAGCTTCTCATCGCCAAGCCAAAAAGACCGCCAGACCATCAATGGTTTAAGTGATATCAGATCAGTTAAATAATTAATGGCTAATTCGCGATGGCTTAATTCAGTTGAGGCAGAGATGGGCAAAAACAGGAGCTTTTTTAAAAACATATTTTCCTCCAACTGTAAGTTGTAGGTACAGCTATAACCCCATACTCCTGCCCCATACAGAGCAATAGTCACACATCTAGCTTGGTAAATCTTGAGCATATCCCTGGTTCGACGATCCCCAACTTTTGCAGCAAATCTATAAATACCATAAGCATTTTTTGCCATTTTATTCCGGATGTTATTAAATTCATTGTTCCATTTCCTGTCGTTAGAGAAGGTAATACCTAGGTAACAAAATTTATCCACCTGTTGCACCTTTTCGCCGTCTATAAAAAAGGCATTTAACGTTTTGGCTTTAGCTCCGCAGGTCATGGTATGCGTTTTTCCCTTATTAATTACTAGTTTTCTATCTTTAATAAAGGAGGAAAAACTATCCATTAGTCGTTGTAATCCGACAGGTGTTCGAGAGAGTAAAACAGCGTCGTCGGCATATAGTAACACCGGCACCGGAACACCGTTGATCTGAGGAGCATCAGCATTAACCTTTTTTAAAATATCATCAATTCCATTAATAAATAAAATAAATGAGAGGTGCCAAAACACAACCCTGTCTAATTCCTTGTGTAACACAGATTTTTGGAGTACATTCTCCTCTGGTTCCAAAACGTACGTTGGTTTTCAATTTATCGTATAACCTAGCGAGGAAAAAGATTATGCCTTCAGGGGCTCCTAAATTTAACAGAGTTGGCCATAAAATGGAATGATCTACCATATCAAATGCGCTGCTCAGGTCAGCAAAACAAAGATACAGGGAACCGGGTTTCGCTTCAGTATACTTCCCGATCAGTAGATCAAGATTGATGCACTGGTCGAGCGTACCTCGTCCCTTCCTAAAACCATACTGGCTATCAGCCAGTATGCTATCCTGCTCAGCCCATTCCTCTAATCTTACTAACATCACTCTACTCATAACCTTGACTGAAGAGTCAAGGAGAGAGATCGGGCGGTAATTCTTAGCATCAGATCTACTTCCCTTTTTATGAATTGGCACAATGATTGATTCACCCCAAGTTACAGGGGCCTCGGCACACACGGCAACGTTAAAAACAATGGTTAAAAGGGGGCCCCAGACATCTGGCGCAGCTTTATAAACGTCTATAGGTACCCCGTCCGGGCCCTGAGCTTTCCCTCCTTTGCTAGCCCGTATACCATATTTGACCTCACTAACGGATATATCCAAAGGCAGAGTAGGCCACTTATTGGGACTAGGATCATTGTCTTTATCAGAGTCAAAAATGCTGGAGAAATGTGCAATCCAACCCTCGCTAGAAACATTAGAAGTCAACTGTGGTGTTTTTTCATCCCTTAAAAAAGGCGAGTTGACCGTGGCCCAAAATAATGTACAATTTGATAATTCAGCAGCTTGGTTGAGGGAATCCCAAGCCTGTTGCTGCAGTTCACCCTTCCTCTGTTTGAGCGCACATTTATATTCCATTCTTAATTTATTTACCAGTTTTTTTTCCCTGGGCCTCGCTGCTAAAGCCTGCTTGAGGCCAGTTAGTGCGGAAGTGCAAAGGTGATTAAACCATCTCGGTCCGTTCCTACTTTGCCTACTATTGCGACTGGTAAACTTGGCATCAATAGCTTTATTAATTTGGTTAAAACAATATAAAACCCTCTCAGAGTCAGAACTATTTTTTAAAATAGAAGCAATGTCCAGCAGGCTCTCATTAATTATGGAGCTAGTTAAATCATCGGCTCTTTCACCAATCCATCTTAGCCTTACACCGTTAGTCCTATGTGGTTCTACATTAGAAATAATAATTCCCACATCCACCGAACTACCGGCCCAAAGGGTAGTGTCCAGAATAATACGGTTGTGGTCACTTAGGGTAGTTACTTCAATTCTTGGTGGATCACAGTAAGAACTAATATTAGAAGATGTGATCACATGGTCAATGACCGAGCTGGTGTGCCAATTTTTAAAAGTGGGAATGGGTAAACCATTAACATCTTTACAGCACTCCACTATTTCCAGGTCATAGCAGCCCATGAACTTATGCAGTGCTTCCCCATAACTATTATGTCCAAAATGCGGGACATCCCAGCCGGCACTGTTAGTAACCCCACAAACCCTTTGTGTAGACAAATCGCACAAAGTAGTATTGAAGTCCCCTACCCAGATGAAGTCAAATACAACATTATGTTCCAGACATAGATTTTCGACAGCGCCGGCTAAGTCTGTTACTACTTTGACCCGGGTAACATAAAAAATGTTATTATAATAGTTAATCAATAAAACATTATGGTCTTTGTCATCCACAAGCCAGAGGATCTGCACAAGGTCCCCTACAGGTATATACTTTTTAACCACAATAGGACGACAGATCGTTACAAGTATAAGGAGACCGCCTTTCGCTCTACCTATACCACCTCCCAACGCCGGTAAATTGTAAGAAACGAATCCCTCATAGTTAACTTCATCTTTACACCATGTTTCTTGAAGACATAAAATGTCATGGGCATTAACAAACGTTAACCATCCCGGATCCCTCTCCTTCGATTTCAGCCCTGCCACATTCCAACAAACAATAGTAATAGTATCCTTACCCCTAACACAATTACTATCAGGCACCATTCCATTGTTTCGTCCCCAATTCGCATTCTGGTTTGAATTGCTTATGTCCCCACAGTCGGGCGGTGCCCTTATATCCACCGCCAATTCAATTTCTGTGTTGTTGGGCATCTCTTGGGCCATGGTATTGTCTATACCGATATCCACACAGGGAATAATAATCACCTGGGGTAAGAACTGCCCTCCCTCATTAAGTCAATCATTTGCATCCAGAGAACTTAGGGGTTGAAACCGGTTTTGCATTGAAATATCAGGGTATAGCCTCTGTGTAGCAGGGCATAATCTACTTCCTCTACTCCCATAAGGGGCATTATTATGATGGCTGTAAAAGAAAGCAAGCGAGCGGGCACACACATTATTATCAGTAATTGGTAATAAGGCAGCTCTTAATAATACAGTGGCAGCATGTTGAGGGTGTTTAAAGTTTATAATGACACAGTAACCACTAAAACTTTTCTTAGAGCTCCCTATCCAATTTACCCTTCTGGTAGTCAGAACTTGATCTGAAAGTTCAGTTGGGAATCCACAATACCTGTGCATCCAGGAAACGGTTTTATTTTTTAAAGACTCGTGGGTTTCCTGATGATTCCCCTTTGCAACAGGGGGAACATTAGCTAAAACTACCACATATGGTGCGCAGTCAGGAGGGAGATTAATGGCGCGCCTTCGCCTTACCTCAGTCCAATCCTCTTTTCTATCAGGTATTAAAACAACCTGGCTATCATTAGAGGCTAAGGACTGTGCTGTCGGGTAGTTCTGTACAACACTCCTACTAATATCTAAACCTGTAACATCACCGGGAGGAGCAACCTGAGTATCATGATTGCTTATTGTTATTGGGGCTGACACACTATCTGCTTCCACCAGTGTTTTTTTGAGGAGATCGCCTAATCTATTAACCTCCGCGGTTAGCTGATCAATTTTTACCATAAGAGGTTTGACAATACCCTTAATCTTTAAGTCAATAATACTTACTAAGTTTTTTGTTTTTTCTACATCTAGTTTAACGTCGTCGATATTTGCCGTATTATCCTCATCCTTATCTGGATTCTTGAGGGGGCTAACTAATCTTTTTTTTGCGGGCCGAGCACCCCCACGTTTAGTCTGGGTCTTTCTACATGCTCTAATCACTCTAGGTAGTGGGGTGGGTGGATGTTGCACTATGGGATCAGTAGAAACCTCTAGATCGGCTAAGGTAGAAGTATTCTGCATAATCATTTCCCTATCAGGAACACCGGAATTAGTGCAGACACTACTACTGTCATCCAGAGCCAATGGAGCAGGTGAAAGTTGCACACTAGATAATGGGGGGGGCTGCTAAGCCCTAGGGATTGTCTCCTCTCGCAGTTAATTTTACTAACAATCTTCACTAAATAATTATCCAATGTCTGGGGTATAGAGGGGACTTTTTGCTTTGACATGCTTAACAGTCACAAATTATCACTTTAAAATCGAATAAGGCTTTTCCAAATTACACACGAATAATAAGATAATAAGGGCTGCTTGAAAACAAAATGTGATATACACAACCTACATACAGTCCCAAAAAAAAAAAACTTAATGAACTCTCACAGTGTACAGGTACACAGGTCACAAAAGTTAGCAGCCTGTATAAACCAGAACCTCGTCACAAACTGTCCGCCCTTTATCCGGGCTTCGTCCTGGGCGCAGCTGTAGGCTACCTGCAATATAGGGAGTCAACAACCAATGGGCAGATGGACGTACACGGCTGAGACTCCCCATGCGCTCCTGGGAGCTGTAGTCCCGTGTAGCGCTTCACCAGCTCCTTCCCAGCAGTCTCCAACAATCGCACCCCCTCTAGGGACTACAGCGACACAGGTATCGAGATGCCTCCAAAGCGCTCTGTCCTTTGCTGCTTCCTCACTCTATGCGGCTGTCTCGACGGTACACAGACACCGACAGAGCCCGCTCTCGACGGCACACAAACACCGACTGAGCCCGCCGCACAGACACCGAAAGAGCCTGGTCTCGGCAGTATACAAACACCGACAGAGCCCCTTGCTCTGCTCCGTCTTTGCCTCCACACCTCGTCACTGTCTCGCTTCCCCTGCTCGGAGCCCGCGATCCTCGCAGCCGGCGTCGTCACTTCCTGAGCAACAAGCAGGAGTTTCTCTCAGCAGACCCGTAGTCAAATTTCTATCCGCGGCCTCCCACTTTTCTCATGCAGAAAGCTGTAGCTGTTTGTGGCAAACTCGCCCTTCACAGCTGCAACGTAAAATGAAATAGTAAGCACATTTTGCTTTCATTATTACCAAAGATGAGTATTTTATATTTTTAGACATTATTTTTAAGGAGGAGGTTGTGTTGGACGTAACTTACAGTGCTTTGGAATGTAAATTCAGATTTGCGGAATGAATTAGACGAAAACTATGAAATTGCGTATCTAAATCTTGACTATAGAATCAGGAAAAGTTGTTGTAAGCATTTCCAGTTTTGTTTCGAAGTGCACAAATTCAAATTGCTCGCTGTATAGTGTGTTAGAGGGTGGAGGTGGCTGTTGAACAGATTATAAATAAAACCACTGTTTCAGTTAGGTTTACTCCCGTTCATGCACAGCTGCAGACGCTAAGCAAGCAAGACTGTTACGTATTGTTTAACTTCAAAGCCAAGTTTCGGTAGGATTATAGAGATGATGAATTCAAAAATCAGGTTAAGCATCTGGGTTGTGAAAAAATCACTTTTGTTTTTGTAAACACTAACCGCTAATAAGCGACAATTTACAAAACATACAATTGATATAAAATTGCCTTTCCTTGAGGTGACCATGAATGCATAATGGCTTGCGAGAGCTACCTGGGGCTATCTGCAGCTCGTGGCAGATATGGATACTGTCAGGGTAGCTGCAGTAACTGCTCTTTTTAGAGTCTATCTACACTTTTCTCTGAACAGAGGACTTAGTTAATAAATCATTACTGCCACATGCCAGTGGCTATGCTGGAATGCCCTCGACTTGAGCTATACGCCTTGTCCGCGGGTGAGGGCATATAACTTCCAACACAGTCCAAGGGAGAACTATGAAGTTTACTAGAACATTCCACCTACCAACAGTAAAATCTTGTGAATTAAACAGAGAGAAACTGAAATAATGTTGGTGCAGAAGGGCAATGCAAGCCATTATTTGCCCTCTGCCTTGGCTTAAGTGGATTTTTCTACATTCCAGGAAAGTAAATACAGAAAGTAAACATTACTGCGATGTGCTGCAATTGGTTTTATATTTGTAGGAGAGTAAAGGTGCTGAATTTTCTGCTAATGCATGCAGCACAAGAATAACGCATCCAGCGTGAGCCCGTTTCAGTTTAGTTTCACATAGGAGTTTGCACTTTTACTGACCAGGGCGGGGATTTAAACTTCTGTTGCTAAAGGTGAAATGCCTTTTGTTCAGACCCATACTTTAGCATGATAGCAGAACAGTTACCATTGTGCCGTTTGGGCACTCACAAACACGACCAGCCTACAATAAGAGAAGTTAATGCCAGTGGCGTCCGGCAGCTTTAGGAGGAGGGGCGGCGGGCGGGAAGCAAAAAAAAAAAAAAAAATCACACACAGACACACACACACACACACTTTGTTTTAAAACATCACACACACACACACACTTCATTTTAAAACATCACACACACACCATTCATTTTAAAACATCAGACACACACACCATTCATTTTAAAACATCACACACACCATTCATTTTAAAACACCACACACACACACACCATTCATTCTAAAACATCACACACACTCATTCTTACACACACGCACCAAACATTTATTTTAAAACATCACACACACTCCTTCTTTCACACACACACGCATGCACAGCCATTAACACTCATATCATTCAAACATGCAGGCATGCACCAAACATTCAATTTAAAACATCACACACACACACACACACACACACACGCACACTTACCTTCAGACTCCAGGTTCCAGGAGCGTTGGGACTGCTGCCTTCCCTCAGCGAGACTGCTGACCCCACCCCACTCTGTGACGAAGTGTCACTGATTGACACTCGCCCTGGGCGCTTCAGGGCTTAAACCTGAAGCGCCCAGGGAGAGTGTCAATTGGTGACGCTTTCCTCGTCACCTTGGGGAGAGCCTTGAGGCACCTTTGCTGAGCCGAGGAGGTCACGCCCAGTGCTTGAAATGGAAAAAATAAAGTGCAGGTACCCTCTGCCAGAGTACCTGCTTGTTTCTGAGAAGTGCCGGTACTCTCCAATTAAAAGTATTAAGTTTTTCTTGAGATGTGCCGGTACTCTCCCTCTTAAAATAAAAAAGTGCTGGTACTCAGTACCGGACAGTACCGGCCCATTTAAAGCATTGGTCACGCCCATAGGAGCTGTGACCTCCTCAGCCCAGCAAAGTTCAGCTCAGGCAGCCAGGAGTCTGCGCAAATCACGCATGGCTCACTCCTGGCTGTCTGAGATGAAAATGAAGAGTGTCTGTCAGGCTGGATACTAGGGGTGGGTGAAATATTTGTTCCGGTGGCAGAATTGGCAGAAATTTGGTGACTTTGCGGCAGAGTTCTGGAAAAATTGGCAATTACTGCCTGGTGGAATTTTATTGTCATACGTGTGCCAAAACATTAAATTTGAAAGTGAGATTTGACATCCCCTAGCATGATTCTTGGTCGCTAGGGTGACATCATGTGTGCCTTTGCCATCGCGGATGCTCGCAACCTTGAACGGTCAGAAGGCTGCCACTCCATTAGAAATTGTATACTCGACCCGTAGCAAAACCAACTTGTCACTGCACCCTCTTGTGCGCTGCGTGGTGCCGTTTGCGGAGGTTTTTTTTTCAGCACAGAATACACTCCTGGTGCAGAATCACACGGCGAGCTGCCCAACATGCCTATTTCTGCCCTTTGATGAAACTCCTTGGAATCTTGCAGACTTTATTTGTAATTTTGCGGAATTCCGATTGTGTGCATTACACCTACTCCTAAAAATTATCTCCATAATCGTTCTAGTGTTCTTATGCTGCAAGTCAGATGGATTTCATTCTTGCTTGCACATTCCTGCAATATAGTTTTAGCTAAGATTTTTAAATCTACCTAATTTACTCTCCAACAACTTCTATACATTTGAATTTTATGCTCTAGAACCCTTTGAACTAGGTAATTTATCGAGAAAGCATGCCTTAATAAAGATCAGTGAAATAAGTCTTTGGCTAAAACAGCTGCCATTTTTGGGTAATGTCACACCTCGGAAACACTGACTGCACGTGTTTTCGCATGTCAATCAAATTATCTTTTCCTTACAACTACGAATAATTTATAATTCCTCCGATCCTTCAATGTTATTTATTATTGTCCAGTAGTTGTAATAACTGCTCGTATTTCAGTACAAGAGACCTAAATTCTCATTGGGCGATGTACATTTTTTGATGGGTCATTGGACCCCTACAGATTGAAAGCCATTGAAAAATGTTGTTTCGGTAAATCACTGGTATGGTCTCAAACATCGCTGCTGATTTCTATTTATATATACATATATACAGCCTTAATGTAGCGTAACCCCCTGGCCATAGCCATTGTCAATTTAAACATAGAAAGTAACTTGAATGTCGACATTTATATTTGTCAAACACACATATTAAACACTTTGAATCGCTATCATTAATAACGTCTGATTTTTCTATATGGTGAAGCTTTTACTTCTAGCACCAAATAACTACTTACTTAGGTATGTTAATTAATACAGGAGGCAAAAGTATATCATCATTGTTGCTACGTGATAGATAACTACTTTCCATTTGGAATCATCAGCATTCACCTTCCTAGGTCAACGGGCTAGTATGAGTATCTAACATATTATTACTGCTGTTACGTGAAATAAAGTTTGTGGTTGAAAAACCTTCATCACTGCACTGTTTGCAGTGATTGTTTTCAAAATAACTTCTATTTGTTTAAAACCTAATATTAATGTGTGTACGTTTCATTGTGCTTTACATGAAGTGACAAGCATGTACCGAGTTTTTAATGTGAGTTTTACTGCTATATTTTGTTGCCATGTTTAAGTGTGTTTAATAGTAACAACGATATTAATGTTGTAGAGCGCCCCTACGCCTAGCCTGCGCCAGACAGCTATTCAAAAACCTGCCAGTGTCCAGCAGCCTGGTATGCAAAGGATTTGCCACCTGATAAGTCTTCAGTTTGAGAGCGCACAATAAGCCAGTGTTAGTGGACCTCAGCTTGTGTCGGAATGTACTGGCACAGCTCGCGGTTGATGCAGTGTGGAGGTTTGCCATGAGCTACCGCATAGTCTAGGAGGTTCTATAAAATGTAATGCCGCGCTTTGCAGGGTGTCATTACCAACGATCAGCTGAGTTGATATAATATTTTTATTGATATTACCTCTTTATGAAAGTTCCATAGTCATTTTTGACAGGCGTCTGTGTTTTCCCAGCACCCAAACTTTACCTTCTACGGTATGCCTCCTTTTGAAGTTATGGATCTAAATTTTCCTAGGAAGCAGAGGTAAAAACCAATCTGTATTAAAAATAGTCTTGGCTCATATAACACCTTATTATACAACATCATGACTGGGAAAATGCAATAATATGCTGAAGTATTTTTCGCTTATGGTGGGCTTAGCTACTTATCCCTGCTTGCTTCTGTGTTATTTGGGATAGCCTTTCTGAAATGAAGAAATATGTAACTATTGTCCATTTGTGTACAAGGGCAATCTGGATCTTCTTAGAGATTATTTTCATTCCTTCTTCTGACTGTGTGTTACTGGAGCATCACTAGAGTGAGCAAATGGGGTCAAATTGGTACCATAATTTGAATGAGCTTTTATTTTGAAACAGGCATAGCAGATATCCCGAGATTTTAAAAAGGCTGGTTACTCATCCGTTCTCCTACTTTGGCTTTTGTCTGCATCGAGTAGGGCGTACACTCACACTGTTACGTGCACGTTGAATATTTGATATTTTTGATACACTACTGGCCCTTCTGATTTTGAAAGTAAACTTCTGGTTGAAACATGGGGCCAGATGTAGCAAAGGTTTTTACCTATTCTGTGTCTGTGGGAAAAAGTGTTCGTGCACATGGCACATGGTTACTTGGGCGGGTTGGTCAGCGTGTGAAAATGTGTCCAGCGGATGAGAACCCATAACTGTTTATGGAAGGGTTGTTTCTAAGAGCTATCATTTCTCCAGCTTTAGCTGATAGACTTGCAAAGTGACTGCCACAGTATTCCACCACTGACAGGTCAAGTCATGTTAGAGACAATACATTCCTAAATATCTGCTTGTTTGTCGCCTATAGTAAATCCCAGAATTTAGTGATCTATTGTTTAAACTTACTAACAGTAGACATACCAAGAAAGATAAGCTGTTGGAATTTAGAGGCATGCTGTTAAGATTACTCTAACATTGGCAGAAGCCACTTGAGAGGGGCATGTGAAAAGGCCAAGTACACCTTGAAGATATTTCAAATATTTTTTCTTTTTCAAATATATTATTGAATTTCCCTTGTGGTGGCAACCAAGAAACGGTGAGTGCAAACCAAACACAATACATGCTTACAGTTCAGGCATTGTGTTAATTCGCAGTATAGTGTTTTGTGACATAGTACACCTCCTGACTCTCCCCTCTATCTATCTATCTATCTATCTATCTATCTATCTATCTATCTATCTATCTATCTATCTATCTATCTATCTATCTATCTATCTATCTATCTATCTATCTATCTATCTATCTATCTCTCCCCCCTCTCCCTCTCCCTCTCCTTCTCCTTCTCCCCCTCCCCCTCCCCCTCTCCCCCTCCCCCTCTCCTCTTCTCCCTCTCCCTCTCCCTCTCCCTCTCCCTCTCCCTCTCCCTCACCCTCTTCCACACCCTCTTCCACACCCTCTCCCCAGCCAGGCACAAACCAACACTGGCCTGCAGTTAGGGCATGGTGTCCATTTACTTACAACTTAATGCAATACAGGACAGCTCCTTCTGGTCCTTCACAGTGCCCATCGACCAAGAGAACCGGCAACACTGGGATCAGTACTTCCTCAATTTCGACCTTTTGACCCAACATTATTGGCCCATTTGACACCTCTCCATCTTCCTCTGTTTGTTTATGGGGGACCCCGTATCTTGTCAAATTTGTAAGAGCACCATTGGACCTCTTTGACCAGCTCTTTGGCCCTCATGCACTAATCCACATTGGATTCAGATTCCCGGAGAGCTGGGGTAGAGATGCTTTCCCAGTACCTCCCTATGTCTTGGCTTGTTATGTTACAAGATAGTAACATGTGTCTGATATACCCAGTGCCACCAACTGTGGATTAAGCCACACTAGTTCATCTGCCACTGTGGATATTGTTTTCCCTACCTTCCCCTAGTAAACCCGAATATGGAGTCATTCCCAGATGATGTGCCTTGCTGACAGCATCCCCCTAAACAGAGGTTCTTGGTACAGTGCTCCATCCAGTGTAGTCTAGTTCTTTTGCAACAGACAGCGTATAGTATTGTAAGCTGAGCTAGGCCCAAACCTACTCTCATTACAACCACACATGGGTAGCGACAGTCTGCACCCATGCTTTGTCTTCCAACTTTCCGAAGTTCCATTCCCATTTGTCCCTCAGTATGTCCAATTGGGGAACACTGCGAGCGGTCAAAGTGACTTAGATCTGTGAGACCGAGACAGCATGTTTAGTCACAGTGGCCTGGACCACTTAGCACTCGAGGGGGCATTCCTTCCGCATTGCCACCCAGACTATCCCTGAAGTATGAGTTGTAGCTGCAGGTAATTAAGATATTGACTCCCCAACAGTTCATATTCAGCCTGCTGCTTGGAGAAGGTTATCAGCTAGCCGCCCTTCCAGATGTCCCCCCTCCTAGTGATACCCAGCATGTCCCATCTACTGTGACCTTCAACTGCCCTCAGTTGCCTCAAGGCATCCTCCTCCCAGAAGGGTATCACCATTGTTAACCTCCCCTTTCATCCCACGATCTGCTTCACCTTCTTCCATATCCTGACTACAGTGGCCATCAGGGTTGGGAGCCTGGTTGTCCTTCACCTACCATACAGCTGGCGAAGGTAGACTGTTGTGTCCATTACCTGTCTCTCTGCCAACAGAGATGCCTCCTGCTGTGCCACTAAGACTCAGTTGTGAACTACCATCAGCTGGGCTGCTCAGTAATAGAGCCCCAGATTGAGCAGGGCTATGCCTCCATGCCAGAGCTCCTCATCAATGTGGTAAGGGTGATCCTGGGGGGGCCTTCTATCCCCACAGAATAGCCTGATGGCTTGATCTAACATGTGGAAGAACCAGTCAGGAAACCTCAAAGGGAGTGCTCTGCAGGGCATTGAGGAACTTGGGCAGGTAAACCATCTTGTAGAGTGCTTCCCTACCCATCAACGAGGGGGGTAGGCTACGTCCCTGTCCCACATCTTGTTTGTACTCTGTGAGTACTTTGTGAAGGTTTTTGCTGAGGAACAGCTCGTGGTTTGTTGTGGCATAGATCCCCAGGTAATTGAAGCCTGTGGTTTCCCACCTAAAGAGACAAGTCCACACCTCAGTAGGCTGCCAGTCCAACAGTGGGTAACCCACTGATTTGTTCTACTTTGTGGATTCACCCGTAGGCACCAAATATCTAAATCATTTCCAAGATCTGAGTATGAAACTAACCCTGTCTCACAGGTGTAAGAAAAAACTTGTCCACATATAATCAGACAACATCCTCCCAGTCTGAGTCCTGTCTCATACCACCAATCTGTGCATCTCTCTGCATCCACGCTAGCAAAGGTTAGATAAATCACTGCAAATATTAGAGGGGACAATGGACATCCCTGTCTGGTGAAGTGGGATCCCTATAAATCAGTCTCACCCAGTTCAAGAAAGACAGGCCAAATCCCATTTTGGCCAGGATGGCCATCAGATAGGGCGATTCCAAGTAGTCAAATGCTTTTTCAGCATCAAGAGCCACAATTCCCGCTGCTCCTGAATCTTTTCCCTGCAGGCAAGGCTTCCAAATAGACACCTGAGATTGAGTCAAGTTGCCCTATGTTTCCCAAATCTGGATTTGTTTAAGGCCACCAGGAAGTCTACCATTTGCATAATCGGTTGGCCAATATCCACGGCAGCACCTTGATTCCTACAGTAAGGAACAAGTTCAGTTGATAAGTGGCACATTCTTTCGGGCGTTAACCCTGTTTGTAGATAAGAACAATAAAGGTGTGCCGCAGTTTCCATAGCAGGGTACCCCTGCCTCTGGCCACCTTGAGCAAGACCACTAGGGGCTGCGCTGTCTGCAAGCAGTCACTCTTAAAGAACTCAGGAAGTTTCCTATTTGGGCCTGGTAACCTCCTACTTCTGACCTGGGACAGGAGTTTGGAGATCTTGGCGTCTGTAAAGTATGCTTCTAGGAATCTCCGGATCTCACCCCCAAGCTCTAGAGCTGGTATGTTACGAATTAGTTTCTCCAGGCCGATACAGTCAATGACTAATCGCAGTTGGTAAAGATCCCTCATGTAATCAGCAAACACCTGCTGTGGCCTCAGGGGTTTCCACCAGCACTCAATTCATTTCTTATTTCACACTTCTCACTTCACTCAGAACTAGGGTGATGTGTCAGTTATTTCCTTACTCGAGACATGCAAAGCTAAGCTGTTCTACTGCCGATTTTGGGGGCCAGTCTGTGGGAAAATTGCAAAGAAAAGATGTTTACTCCTCAGGGAACTTGATGTTGGAAAACAAAAACCTTACATTACTTAAAGGGGCTACATATTCTGTCATAAGGCTAGATTTTAGATTTCGATTTCAGTTTGGCTTTTTTTGTGAAAGTCATTAAAGCGTTTTGTAAACTAATGTCTTAAATGGATAATGGTGGCAGGCCTACTTGAAAAAAATTTGTTTTAATACAAATGCGACTGCTAGACCCTACAAAGTCCTGTTTTATTTGAATTGTGTAAAGCGTTTAGGATAGCTTCCTGGAAGAAGTAAAATGTTAGAATAGGGGCATGTGGGGCAGTAGAAAGGGGAGTTGTGCCCCCAGGGCTAGTTGGCAGGTGGTACAGTCCAAATGAGTGTTGGTCAGTTTTGGCTGATGTTAGTTGTTAGATTCCGAAAAAATAAGCTGATATGGACAAACAATATGCACCTAGTTTGCCTATGAGGCTCCTTCTGCCTTTTTACATTTGTGCAGGAATATTTTTATGTCTGGCTTGAGAGCGCAATTCTTGGGTGACGTATTGTTACCAGTTCTTCAAAACATACATAGAGTGTCTTTGGCTCCACTTCAAGGTGTATTACCCACTAACACCATGCTATTGGTGTACAAACCCACCATTCAGGAAGTGCTTTCTTTGAATGTATGAGGGACTATTTCACATTTAAGAAGTACACCCAATCAGCATGCTGTGTGTCACATTCAATTCTTTATCTCCAATATGCATTCTATATAGAAAGCAAGCAAGCCTTTTTGACAACCTTTTTCCCAGCATTGAGGAAAAAAACCTGTGACAAACGGCATTTGTGCTTTAAACGCATAGAGAGCATTTGTGGAAAAACTGTATTTACATGTGTTTTTACTTTAAGTCCACTGGATTTACCAGTGCTAGTTACGGGAGGTACAACAATTTAGAGTCTTTTAAACTGCTCTTTTGGAATGTACAGGAAGACGTTTAAAATAATATGAGTATTAACAGAGGCGGGGCTAAACGAGCTGATGGCTTGGTGTACTATTCATTTGCAACAAAATTATTTTCATATGGCAAAGCGAATATTAGATGTGCTTTCCATTGCAGAATTCCGCTGCCCTTGTCGGATCAGTCGCCCTTTTATAAATATTTTTAAGAAGGAAATACATCCGAAATGGTTTCTAATCGTTAAGGCATTGAAAAATAATGTAATTTTAATCGAAGCTACACTACCTTCAAAAACGTATTTTTGTGATTCTGAATGATTACTTATTCAGTAATCAGACATGCTTCTATGCTCCGAAAACAGCAACACCTTTTGAATGATTTATTTAATGTTTGGTAGGTGCAATAAAATGTAACTATTGCAATACTGAAGTTTGAGGCTTGGGCACAGAATATGACAATCAGAGTCCTGGTAGATGACACGGGGTGGGGGGAGGTGTAAGGGACATTATCCATAGATTGTAGACCAAAATGGTCCATATGCATATTTAGGTCCTCATTCAAATAGTCCGGTAATGTATGTGTGGACACAAACAGGAGTTTGCTCCTGAACGATTTGTGTGAAATTTATACTGATATGGCATGGTTTGGTGGTTTGGAGGAGGCCATGCGGCTGAGTGCAACAACAGTTCACTGCACACAGGTGGGCATAGTGGAATATAAAAAAGAGTTGTATATAGTAAATTATTAAAAACCACAAGTCTTTGTTGAAGGTAAGTTCTGGTTAACTTAGCACATATCCTATTAACGTTTGTTTGTGATAACCTTGGAAATTTAGTGGAAACGCATCAGTTAGTGATCATGTTGTTCCAACATAAACTTGAAAACCTCTGAAATTTGAAATGAGGCTTTGCAAGTCATAACTCAGCAGTGCTAGCCACTGCACATGACCTCACATGACATCAAGGATGACGTCTAAAATGACACTACTGACATGCTTTGACATCTCAAATCACATAATTGATGACATCGCGGATGAAATCATGCTTATCATTGGGGACATCCATGTGAACAGCTAGAATGTGTGGAGAAGAGTGCATGCACTATAACTAAGGACAATAATGAATTTAAGGCTTCACTATATACCTTTTTATGAAGCCCAAATAATACAACAGCCTATAAATAAGAATGAGACAAAGTGTTGATATGATTGTGCTTGTACAACTGTAATCTTGTGTATGTAGCATGTGCTAAGCACAGATGGACTATTTCTTGATGGCGGTTATAGAAAAAAATACTCTTTCTTTCACAGCACTTTTTCACATTTAAAAAAAAAATCAAAAGAAAAATTAACAATGTTTGCTACATGTTGAATATTTTCTACATTACATGCATGGGAATCCATAACACCTGGGTACCTTTTAGAATCCCCAACATATGGGAAGAAAATTATGCAAATTTAACCTGGGTATCTTTTGGGAGGATGGGGGGGAAGGTATGGGAGGAAAGATAGCTTTGAAGGGTTAAGATAGCAGTGCCCCAAACATCAAAAAGCACTGGGGTGGGAAAAGCCTCAGTGGCAAAGATGTTAATTACTTATTTGCCATGAATAAAATCAAAACATTTTAAATAAAAGTGACAACTGCTGTTTACACTTCTAAGGTTGAGCATTCAAGACATTTTGTATATACTCTAGTATATACGTCTTTGTGGGCTCTCTGCTTTTTCATTGGTTTTAGTGTCCTTAAAAATCCTTGATTGCTAGTGGTCAATTATTCTTCTTTTTCCCTCCTTTCTGTCAGTTGTACACTCCCCTGGAGCATAGCTCCAGTACTTGTACCCTTCAACATGTGCCACTGTAGCATCTGCTTAGATGTAAATAAAGAGAGCATACATGTGTGAAAGAAAGCACAGTTATCAACGAAGCACAGGCTATGATTCCACTGCAGAAAAAAGTTCTAGAGGCTTCTCAGAAGAATTCATCAGTCAAAGGGTTATTCCTGTCCCCTCCCCTTCTTCAACCACTTTAGTAGATTTAGAAGAATTACAACCACTACTACAATGCAATTCCAAGTGTGTATCATATTGTAAAGGGGTTCTGCACAGTGGGTAGTTGGCAATTAACTTCTCACATCTACCAACTTAACTCCTAAATAAAGAATACGGGATCCATCATAGAAATAAATTAACCATTTATTTTAAAAATGGGAAACAGGAAAAAAATCCTGACCTGGCTACTCTCCACCTTCAAACAACATAGACCTGTAAACTCTATGGATGAGGTTTCTTGAATAATTGATCATGCTTCACCACGATTGAGTTGTGTATAAGAGACAAAGGGAAACAGGTAGACTAACAAACTCCGCTGGGTTCAAGAAAGGCCTTAGTGCAAGATCTTTCTGTTAAGCACTCCAAAATAATTATGGTGGAAATCTATGATGTGCATCCAAATATTATTCAAACACTAATTTCCCCAGTGATCATCTCACCATCCAGTCTTCACAGTAGTAACTGACACCTTAGCGTCATGAACATCATGAGGTTCAAGGAATCACCCCAGGTCCAGATTGAGAGAAAAACTTTGATGGAGGACTCATTTCATACAGATGGCAATGAAATGAAAGGGATGTATATGTGTGTCTTGCTGTGTCTTACTCTTCTTTTTTCTGCCTCCTCGAAGAGCACCCTGTGCAGCCCTCTGAAATTTAACATCGACCTCAATTCCATTCTCTTGTTGATCGTAGCAACACTGGACACAATGTCACTGTTCTACAAAGACCTCATAAGTGAGAGCAATGGTTGTACAGATCACTGTAGTCTGTTTTTCCAGACCTAGTGCTAATGGTGGAAGATATGGCAGATAGACCGAAATTCCGTGGCTTTGTCGAAGCCCACTGCAATTGTAGCAATTCAGCAGTTCTTTTCAAATTTGGTTAAATCTCTGAAGTAGTACAGACAGTATAAGAGGATTGCAACCACCTCCCCCGAGGGTCAGCCACTGGCCCTCTGACAAACCAGCGTCAGGCACTAGCACACACATAATACCCTGTCTCCTACTTAGAGGTTTAAAGTCTGAACCAGATCCACCAAAAATTGGCACTACACAATCCTCAAAATAGAGCACACAGCATGCCCAATATTAAGCATGGCAACAACTAAGGAAGATTGTCACTACTACACAATATTGCCACCAAAGAACTTTGGACACGTCCTCTGTTCTATAGGCAAGATGAAGTCAAGCAAGTTAGGGACTGAAGAGGCATATCGAATACAAACAATGAAGGGCTAATATGTCGGGAGTGTTTAGAGAAAAGTTGGTCCTGTGTACGGTACTCCCATCATAATACCAAAAAAACTAAAGTACACAGTTCCAGCCAACAGACTAGTACAAATGTATACAGTAAGTAATAGAGTCTATGCGTCTGCTCTTATTAGAACAAGAGCCCTCACTCACCAAATGGTGACATGCTTCATCATTGGGCTTTCGCTCCTCGTCAGGCTGGCACTGCAATGCCTGACGGGCCCCTTGTGGGGGCTCTTTGCCGGAGATCTTTTGAGTGTAAAGAATGCCGGTAGCTGAGTGCTAGTATGTGGGATTGGTATATGGGTATGTGAAAATAAACATGGCTAGAGGTCTGGAAATATCCTATTTAATCAACCCAGACCCCTGTCATTATTAAAAACAGAGTGTGGGTAAGGATTAGAAGTAATGTCTAGTCCACCCTCAGAAACAAAAAAAACTGTCAGTCCCTGAATTGGGGGAATGTGGAGAGTTAGAGTACAGAATTAACTATACTTCTATCATCGGGGTCAACATGTTTCTCGCAACAAATGTCTGTTAAGATCAGTGCGATTCGTCAGGACCCAAAAACTTACCTAATCCACAAGTTATAACCGACTACGGGATTTCTTTGTACCACAAAAACCCTCCTTGTATTAAAGGATGGACCCCATTGGGATAGCGATAAGCATCAGTTGTCCAGGCTTGTATAGTCAACCCGCTCGTGTGGCCACCGGGTGGATAACCTACTCATGCTCCGCGTCCCGGAAAAAGAGGCATAGCCAGCAGAAAATCCACTCCCTCAGGAGGAGTATCTGGAAAAAAAAAATGTTAAACGATTTTGTGAATCACACTTCAGGCTCATTATGCAGCATGAAGTGTAGATTCCACACAGCTATTCAGATAATTCCAGCTGGCTGACAAGATGATGAAGAGAAAAATGCACAACAAGCAATTAAAGTCCTTGGATACTAGCTAGAATAAGATTGTGGAACATGAACACGATGAAGCAAATGCTGTCTCCACCACAATGAAGCAGCCTCTGGGCTGCTGGAACCAAGAATGTTCTTGGCCAGATTGAAAAGGATACTGCCATCAAAAAATCTACCAGAAGCTGATTATATTGATGCACGTAATGGTAACATCTTCACTTCATAGTCCGAAAGGAAGTCTTACACATCTGGCCTTTGGTCTTTCAAAACTAGGAAACACTAAACTTAGCCACTGTTCAGGGAGCAAAGCATATATAGATGATTCTCTAGATTTGATCAAAAATTGGGGGCATGTTCAGACACTCCTTCCAACTGTGAAAGCAACAAATAACCAATTAAACAACCCCATTGAGGATAGTCGCTGGGAAAAATCCAGTGTCAACTCCTGTAGAGCAGTTTGCCACCCGAAGCACAGAATAATGATTAACAAAATCATCTTTACAACCCTTATAGCTTCAGATAAAATCATGGTATCCTTAATAGCGGCAATATTATGAAATCAACTCATTCATTGCCAAAACCAAGTCATGCATCTTTAGATGATATATTAGTGAAATTGTGGGGAGAAAAGATAGAGTGAACAGATTGAGTCTACAGAGATCTTTCAATCGAGTTATAGCCTGGTAAAAACAATCCTACCAAGTAAAGATACACTTGCAGAGTGGGTCGTAAAAATCTCCCTAAGAGCAGAGGAACCATTCCCCAGGATCTTGGTCAAGCAGAGAAGCAGAAAATACAGCATAACAGGCACAACAAGAAAGTGGCCTATTGATACAGAACTGGCTCTCTTTCAAATTTAAGCAAATAGAGATGACCTGTCCAATTTGAAGGGTGTCCTCCACCATCACTTTGAAGAGAAGAAGATTGTGTTGATAACAAACAATAATCATCAACCAGGACATGGCGGATGGAAGAATAATGACATGGGATGATTAGAAACGGGATTAACATTACCAAATAGCATCTGGTCATTGGGAAACAGTCAGTTCCTGGCACTCATTTTCACCCGGCTCATTATAAAGCTGGAATATTGCGTGGTTAAAACATGAAACAGAAGACAAGAAATGGGTTGGGTTCATAAAATCTGTGAGATCGTTGGTTCCATGTAATGTGGACTCTAGAAGAATTGGCCATGGATAGTTGTATCCTGTATTGTGTTCTAGCAAGTAAGGCAATAAAGGCCAGACCAAAATGAGGCTTGATCACGTGGAGTTCAATCAGACTCTCTGTTAAGGGCCAAGTAATCTCAATTTTAAATTAAAACGTACAGCACCTTATGCTGGGAAGTGATTTCATTAATATCACCATCTTTACTGCCTACCTGCCTCCAGGCAAAAAATTACAGGTGCCAATTATTAAAGTCTGCAAAGACCATAATTAATAAAATACGATCAACAACAAAAGAGACTGACTTAAATAGAAAGAGCAAAATAATTCTAGTGTATGGTGACTTTAAAATTAAACCTCTTGCATCAATGACATCCTAAATAGATGCAATTGTAGAGGAATTGTATGGGATATGGCTGAATTGTCAACAAACAAATTCAGAGATACTAAGGAAGGACACCAATTCACTTTAATGGTGTCGTTTGTGCACTCAACACATTAAACAGACTAACTATATCAGTCAGCCCGGGAAGGGAAACATATGGAGCAAATAATTTTGCAAGTCAGGTGGACTATATTTCAGTTGTCATTGAATCATGCCCACTTGCTGCTGACATGCATGTGGAAGGGGAGTAGAGAATGACCATGAACCATTTATTATTTTTCTTTTTATGCCGGGACTAACATTTAGCCACCATAAAGTAGAGAGCCATCTGATGTCCCTTAACATTGCAACAAAGTCTGGACATGGCAGAATCAGCTGGCAACCGACTACTCCAGTCACCCAGAATCATAAAATAGATGAAGCCTTCAAGGAAAAATGTGAAAGGATTACTAACTTGTGAGAAATATCAGAAATGGTAACAGACACAATAGTCCCTTTTAAGCCTGGATCTGCGATCAAGATAGAAGACTAAAATTCTTAGAAACACTGTAAGAATCTATGTGAATAATCTACAATATGGTATGGTGATGAATGTCTAAAGGAGAAACGGATATTGATAGAACATCAAAGGACAAGGTATTGACGTATGATATACAAACGCACATAATTGTGTCAAAGTATGGGACCTGGTTAAGTCTGGTTTAATAAACGAGGACTCAAAAAATATATTTAGGGCCTAGTTAGGTGAGGTTGTGAGGGCCCTTCCTTAATCATAGACTCACACATTGACCCTAAGCAGTGGCTAGAACACTTCTCTTATCTATACAGGGCTTCAAGCCCCTCTGAAACAGAAAATGATAAAGCATCATAAACAAAACTTCCCATTTGGAATATAGTGAAAATGAAGTAATTTAGGCAATTTACAGCTATAAACCCCATAAAGCCCCAGGACCAGATCGAGTCCACTCTGATGTTTTTCGATTGAATATTTTAGCATGGGCTCTACTTTTAAAAATTATTTTATTGCAGCCCTAAAGCAGGGGAAGGTCCTCAGCTCCTCGAGTTGAGCATTTTTTATTCCCCATTTGTGGAAAGCGTTCACACTCCGATCACGAGAATTATCATCCAACTTCACTACTCAATGGAGTTGGAAAAAATCTATGGGAATTTATTCTTAATCATATCCAGGATGGAGCTTAAAGTGACCTGATTTTCTTGAACTATGGAGCACGGTTTACAAAAGGAGTTAGAACATTAGATCAAGCCATGCGACTTAATTTCATATGCATCAGATGCACAAAGCTAAGTAAATCCACTGTTTACCCGCCATTTACAGATGTGAAAATGCCATTCGACTCCATTGATAGAAATCTTTGGTCCACACAGAGATTAGGACGATCCCAAATAACTTCCTGCGTGCATTACAACACCTTCACTATGACAACACAGCTAGGGTCAGATATGTTCCTAAGAGGATTGCTCTCCAGACTTCCCAATTCAACTTTGATTTTCTCCAAGGCTATGTATTAGCACCAGCTTTATTCAACATGGAAATATGTGATGGGGATGGTTCCTTTTAGACCTGCACTCCGATATGCTATTGATGGGAGGCTAAAAAGTCCCCCTGTCTCCCACTCCTGTCTTCACGGATGATGCAGTATTGCTGGTACAAACCGAGCTAAATAAGCATTACTTACTCAATGGCTTTGAATGTGATTTATTGTTCTGATCCCGAAAGCAACTTTGAAGAGAACATCCACGTCCGAGGAAAAGCCTTTGTTTATCGAGGCATTTATTTTACAGATTATCAAGGTTAAAACAATTGGGTAAAAAGGAACCGGGAGTGAGCCAGAATACAGGTGCTGTCTTGTGCCGCAAGTATAATTTTGGTGGTAATCTAGTAAAATCCATTCTGCATGTATACACGTGAAAACAGTAGGTGCAGCCTTGTATCATTGCGCATCGTGGGGGGTACCGATGGGCACCCGAGCTGCAAAAATTTAGAACCGTTTCGTATGACGCATCCTGTGCGCCTAAAACATGGTACTCCGTTGGACGCAGTAAGATTAGAATTGGGCATTCCCAGCATTGAGGAAGTGAATCATTTAAAATGTATACGGTGTAGGGCCAAACCATGGGTCAATCCTTCGGCACAAATATATTTGAAACACTTCTCAAAGTTTAGAAAAATAAAGACTCATCAGAAATAGAATGGGTATATCACATTAAACATACTTTAAATTAGGCTGGCCTTACAGATTATTTGAATACCCAGAGTCTAATGAGCTAAATAAATATCGCAGCTGTTAAAAACTGGTATTGAAAAAGTCCTTCAGGAGGCTCATAAAACAGCTTGTAAAGGAAAGTTGATGCCATCGTATCTGGAAGTAGAATTCTCGAGCTTCTGGGAACCTGACATGAACCACTTAGTCCTAGAACTAAAATGATGGGTCTACATAAAGTTTAGACTAGCAACATTACAAGGTCTACCATATGTTTAAACAATTATTGGCAAAACCAATAGGTCTCGCCTGTGCAAGAGCTATTGGCTTAGGCAATGTGTTTTGCCATGTTGTCCTCCAGTTTGGCAGCTGTCCCGCATGGCTAATTGTTAGTTGTGAGGAGTGTTAGAGTGGAATGGGGTAGTAAAGTGTCTTAGAGTGGATTTGTTGGAGTGTCTTAAAGTGGAATAGGGGAAGTAGATTGTTCTTGACTTGAGGGGAGTCAACGTCAGTGGTTCAGTGTCAGGGTGTGTCACAGTAGATTGGGATGGAATGGATTGGATTGAGGTAGAGTGGGGTGGATTGGATTGGGGTAGAGTGGGGTGGATTGAGTGGATTGGGGGATTGGATTGGGGTGAATTGAAATGGGTGAGGTGGATTGGATTGGGGTGGGTGGCTTTGATTTGGAGTGATTGGGCTGAGGTTGATTGGATTGGAGTGGGGTGGATTGGATTCACTGTACTAGAGTGGATTGGAGTGGATTGGGGTGGGTGGTTTTGGTTTGGAGTGATAAGGCTGGGGTTGATTGGATTGGAGTGAGGTGGATTAGATTGGGGTGTGGGAGATTGGATTGAAATGGGGTAGGCTGGATTGAATAGAGTGGGTTGGACTGAACTGGGATAGGGTGGACTGGATTGGGATAGAGTAAGGTGGGCTGAGGTAAAGTGTGGTGGATTGGAGTGAGTGGGGTGGATTGAAATGGGGTGGGGTAGATTGGATTGGGGTGTAGGGGACTACAAAGGGATGGATTGGTTGTAGTGGAGTGGTATAGATTGGATTGGGGTGGATTGCAGTGGGGTGGATTGGAGTGGGGTGGTCTACATTGAGGTGGGGTGGATCGGATCAGAGTGGGGTGGACTGATCTAGAGTGGGGTACACTGTAGTGGGGTGGAATGGATTGGAGTGGGGTGAATTGGATTGGAGTGGGGTAGGCTGGATGGATTGGATTAGATTGGAGTGTAGTGAACTGAACTAGGATGTAGTGTGGTGGATTGGGGTAGAGTAGGGTGGATTGGGGTAGAGTGGGGTGGTTTGGGCTGGAGTTGGATTGGAGTAGAGTTGACTGGAGGGGGCATATTTGATTGGAATGGGGTGTGGTGGATTGGATTAAGGTGGCATTGGCTGGGTTGGATTAGACTGGGGTGGATCGAATTTGAGTAGATCAGGTTGAGGTGTATTAGATTTAAGTGTGTTGGATTGGATTGAGTGGGGTGAATTAGGTTGGGGTGGATTAGATTGAGGGTGGTGGATTGTGTAGGGGTGGTTTAGGTGGAGTGGACTGGATTGGGGTCGAGTGGGTGGATTTGATTGAGGTGGGGTGAATTAGAGTGTGGTGTATTGGAGTCGGGTGGGATGAATTTGAGTGGTTGGATTGGCATGGGGTGGATTGGACTGGAGTGGATTGGGGTGGATTGGGATAGGTTAGATTGGAGTTTAATGGCTTAATGTGGACTGGATTGGACTTGAGTGAGGTGGATTAAAGTGGATTGTATTGGAGTGGGACAATTGGGGTGATGTGGGTAGATTGTATTGTATTGAAGTGAGGTTGATTGGTTAGCAGCGGACTTGGTTGGAGTGGGTGGATGTTTTGGAATGGAGTAGGGTGTGTTGGATTGGATTGGAATGGGGTGGGTTGGATTGGACTGGAGTGGGGTGGATTGGAGTAGGGTGGATTGGATTGAATTGAGGTGGATTAGAGTGAGGAAGATTTACTTGGGGGTAGATGAGATTGACGTGGGGTGGATTGGAGTGGGTTAGATTAGAGTTGGTTGGATTGGAGTTAGGTAGGCTGTTACGATTGGAGTACAGTCGGCTGAACTGGGGTGGAGTGGGGTGGATTTGATTGGGGTAGAGTGGGGTGGATTAGGGCAGAGAGGGGTGGTTTGGAATGGGGTGGAGTGTATTGAAATGAGGATTGGATTGAAATGAGGATTGGATTGAGGTAGAGTGGGCTGGAGGGGCTATATTGGAATGCGGTGTGGTGGATTAGATTGGGGTGGTGTGCAGTGAAATGGATTAGGCTGCGGTGGGGTGGATCGAATTTGGGAGATCAGATTGGACTGGAGTGGATTGGGGTGGATTGGGATAGGTTGGATTGGAGTTGGATGGCTTAATGTGGACTGGATTGGACTTGAGTTAGGTGGATTAAAGTGGATTGTATTGGAGTGGGATGATTGGGTGATGTGGGTAGATTGTCTTGTATTGAAGTGAGGTTGATTGGTTAGCAGTGGACTTGATTGGAGTGTGTTGGGTTGGAGTGGGTGGATTTTTTGGAATGGAGTAGGGTGTATTGGATTGGATTGGGGTGGGTTGGATTGGGATGGGTTGGTTTGGAGTGAGGTGGATTGGACTGTACTGGAGTGGGGTAGATTGGACTGAGTGGGGTGGATCCGAGTGGGGTGGATTGGCTTGAAGTGAGGTGGATTGGAGTGGGGAAGATTAGCTTGGGGTAGATGAGTTTGGCATGGGGTGGATTGGAGTTGGTTGGATTGGAGTGAAGTAGGCTGGTCAGATTGGAGTACAGTTGACTGAACTGGGGTGGAGTGGGCTGGATTGGGGCAGAGGGGTGGTTTGGAATGGGGTGGAGTGGATTGAAATGAGGATTGGATTGAAATGAGGATTGATTGAGGTAGAGTGGGCTGGAGGGGCTATATTGGAATGCAGTGTGGTGGATTAGATTGGGGTGGTGTGCAGTGAAATGGATTAGGCTGCTGTGGAGTGGATCGAATATGGGGGATCAGAGTGAGGTGGATTGGATTGGGATGAGGTGGATTGTGTAGGGTTGGATTGGATAGGGGTAGATTGAGGTGGGGTGGATTAGATTGGGGTTGGGTGGATTGGAGTGGATTGGAATAGATTGGATTGGAGTGGGGGATTGGGGTGGACTGGACTGGAGTAGGGTGGATCAATGTGGATTGGATTGGACTGGAGTGGGGATAGATTAAAGTGGATTGTATTGGAGTGGGATGGGCGGATTGGATTGGAGTGAGGTTGATTTGGTCGCAGTGGACTTGATTGGAGTCTTGTGAGCTGGAGTGGGTGGATTTGTTGGATTGAATTAGAGTAGGGTGGATTGATTGTAGTGGGGAGGATCAGACTGGACTGAAACGAGGTGGATCGGACTGGACTGGACTGGACTGGGGTGGATTGGATTGAAGTGCGGTGTATTGGATTGGAGTGGGGTAGATTGACCTGGGTTAGATGGGATTGGGGTCAGTGGATTGGAGTGAGGTAGGCTGATCGGATTGGATTGGAGAACAGTTGAATGAACTGGGATGGAGTGGGGTGGATTTAATTGGGGTAGAGTGGGGTGGGTTGGGGCAGAGTGGCGTGGTTTGGACTGGAGTGGTGTGGATTGAAATGGGGACAGTGTTGGGGTAGAGTGGTCTGGAGGGAGTATATTGGAATGGGGTGTGGTGGATTGGATTGGGATTAAATGGATTAGACTGGGGTGGGGTGGATTGAATTTGTGTGGATTGGAGTTGGGTGGATTGGATTGAGTGGGGTGGATTGTGTAGGGGTAGATTGACTTGGGTTGGGGTGGATTGGAGTGTGGTGGATTGGACTGGATTGGGGTGGATCAATGTGGACTGGATTAGACTGGAGTGGGGTGGATTAAAGTGGATTGTATTGGAGTGGGATGGATTGGGGTGGTGTGAGTAGATTGGATTGTAGTGAGGTTGATAGGGTCGCAATGGACTTGATTGGAGTGTGGTGGGTGGGATTGGGTGGATTTGTTGGATTGAATTGGAGTAGGGTGTTTTGTATTGGAGAAGGGTGGATCAGCCTGGAGTGTGGTGGATTGGATTGGGGTGAGGTGTATTGGATTGGAGTGGAGTGGGGTAGATTGGCTTGGTGTGGATGGGATTGGTGTGGACTGGACCGGACTGCAGTGGGGCAACTGGAGTGGGGTGGATTGGGGTGTCCTGCACAATTATGTGTTAAAGCATCATTTTAAAAATTACACATAATAAAGAAACAATGTCGCTTTGCAGTATTTAGAACAAGAATAATCATCTTTTGAGAGCAGCGTCCACGAGCAAAAAAAAAAGAAAACACGAGTGCAAAGTGAGAAAAGACTACTTGGCAAAATATAGAAAGTTAGCTATACAAATAAAAAAAACTTTGCAATTCTGTTTGTCCTGCTGGGAACGTTTTTGACAGTCACTGGCTTTTTGTTTGCAGGGCACTCAAAGTTAAAAGGAACGAAATATTACCTCTGTCAAGGAGGTAGCAGTAGATGGGCACTGATTAACTTGAATCATTTGCTCCACACAGAGGAACAGAAATAAAGCCAGGCCTGCAGTGACAAATTATGACGTGATAAAGCAGAGTGTGCTATGCAAGTCAACAAAGAGTAGCAACATGCAGGCTACAACGCCTTTACTGTACACAACAGAGGCTCACAAACAAGATCTATGCACTAATGCATGCACTCGAAGGCTCAACCCTAAAAATGGTCAATAACTGAAGACTGCTCTAATATTGCAAATGTGAATTAAGTGGTGAGAGACAGTAACTATTTTATGTTCCTTTGAACTAAATACTTGCTGCTAAGGAGCCAGCTCCGTCTCTCCCTTTTTGGAAGCATAATATAAGATCTTGGAACGAGGCCAAGACCCTGTGGCCTAGGAGTGACTTAGAAAGTTATATTTTTTCAGTTGCATCTTGTATTATGTCTTCTTTGAAACTAAAAAGATCAGATATTTTGTAGTCTCTATTATTCCTGATTGGTGTTTTTATTTTATAGTCAGTTATTCAACTGTTGGTCTGTTTGTAAAGGGATGTAATTATCTGTTATCACTTATTAACTGAAACAAACGAAAACCTGGATTTATTAAGATAAAATAAGCTCATACTCTGGGCCTTTCATCAGCTAATAGTGTTTTATTCAATGATGGTAATGAACCTTGAGATATAAATATGATTTGGAATTTTTATTGCACATATTTGTCTTGTATATTTAGTATTCAAGTTCAAATAATCTTTATTCAGATAAAAGAAACCATAAAAGAGTACACATAAAACACATGTTAAATACAATCCAAAAATGTAAAGTCTGATATCATATGATCGTTCCATGTCCGTTTAGAGTCAGCAATATCATTAAAATACCAAGCTAAAACACAGCAGCAAAACATGTTTTAAAAAAAAACTCACCCCAGCCCTTCTACAGACAGTACTACACAAAAAGTGACTGAGTGTTTAAATATACAGAAATATACAAAACAATTTCAAAGCAGATACTAATACTAGTACATATGAGACCATTTCTATAATTTGATAGTGGGGATGACATTGGAGCCATATCATATTTCATTTCCGACTAATCTGCGCACCTTAACTACGGCTGCAAAAAAATCTATAAACTGTATTGCAGACCGTATTGATATGCAGCACCTGGAGATACTCCATTGTCGCCTTGCACTCTCTGATTTTAAGGCTTCTCAATAAAGAAATTAAAATATTCTTTCTCTGATCCTTGTATAAATCACACGAGAAAAACAAGCATTTGTAATGCAAAGGGTCTCACATTTCCTTGAGTTAGAGCTATTAGAGTTGTAAACTCCTAACCAGACTTCTTGCCACCCAAATTGAAAGAAAAAAAGTTTACGATCATGCTATGTAAAACGCAGCTCGATCACGCTGAAATTAAAAACCAAAAAAATGAGCATGATTGCGCTGTGTAAAAACCAGCGCAATCGCGCTGCATGGAAAATAGAGATAAAGTAGTCCAGAAACCATGCTGAAAACATTGAGCCTCGTATGTTTTCAGTAGTTGGTCGGTGAGCTCGAGGAATGCTAAACACCAGAAAAGGCTAGATGTATGCATGCCTTTTATTAATGAAATCAAGCAGATTTTAAAAGGCATGCCCACAAACCAATGAAACTGACAGGCTTGACATGGGCGTGGTTAAAAGCCCAAAGCGTGATTACAACAGGGACGGAGGGCTCGTGCGCTCGACCCTAACAAATGCAACTAAGACTGGGGAGTTATTGAGTTACACAGACAGTGTACTAGATCCCTGTTTGGATAAACACCAGAAGGGTACGAAACGAAAAATGAGCCATGCCTAGTCTCTTGGTCATGTCAAGTAAATGCTCAAATGTGTGCCCACTGTATCTAATTGTGGGCCTCACCCTCCTCAGATGTTTCCACGTACCATGTCCTCATGCTAGCAAAAAGGACCCCCAGATAAGTGAAGGTAGATACGTGCTGTGGTTTGGTGCCATCAATATAGAGAGAACTGATATTACTCAAAGGACAGCCACAAGGACTTTTATTTTGTTTGTTGAAAAACCCAAGTCAAACATGAATGCAACAAATCTGATTAAAAGCATTTGGAGCACTCCCCCATTCTTGCCATAAGCTCACAATCGTTGGCATACATCAGTACTGGCAATCACCTGGTCCATGCCCTAGGGGGGTCTGCCTCAACAGCCAGTAGGTAGGTGTCAAGATCGTTTCTATAAAGACTAAAGAAGGGAGGGGGCCAACATGCTCCCTTGCCTGACACCCTTACTAATTTTTATTGGTTGCTTACATCCACCATTCGGGCCAAACCTGACGCAGCCTTTGACGTCCTCATGAAGTTCAGAGTTGCCAATCTTAAGATTGTTCATGTACTCTATGTCTAGCAGCTTGCTCTACAGTCTACCCCTAATGCCGTTATCAAAGATTGTACTAAAATCCATGAACACCAAATAAAGGCACCTCCTTTTGGCAATCACATATTTGTTTATTAACATGTGAAGGTTCAAGGATTGGTCTGTTGTTCCCAGTCCTTGTCTAAAACCCCACTGGATGGCCGTGAGGGTGCCCTTCTCAGTGGCCCAACTCTCCAATCGAGCTATCAATACTGTGCCCAATACTTAGGCCATGGAGTCAGTCTCAGAAATTGGGCAATAGCACCCAGGGTCACCTCTGTCCCCTCTTCTGGAAGAGGGGCACAATAATTGCGCTGGAAGAGAAGGGGCCTGCAAAAATCTCACTGGGCAGCACATTTACCAGGATTGGGCCCCAGAGATCAAGATTGTTCTTGAAAAGTTTGATCGAAACACTGTTGGGTCCTGGTGCTTTATTACTTGGGCACCTTTCCACTGCTGATATTACATTTTTTATTCTAACTAGTGACTGGTTATCATCCTCAATGTTGATTGTCTTGTTCAGTATGATACCATCATGATCTACTGGCCTATACGAATCATATGCCTTAGTGAAATGTGTAAACCAAATGTGCTCTGGAATGGTCACATCTATATTGGTGTTGGAGCTGGCCACAAAAAAAGTTATGTTCACTACTCTCCAAAATTGATATACATCGTTTGTGGAACACGCATTGGTTAATTGCTCCCAAGCCTCTTTTCTGATCTTTTCTGTCCTCACCTTGTTAACATCCTTATAAATGTTCCTGCAGGCTGTAACTTCCAATATGTCCCTTGGTGACTTTTTGACTGTCTATATCAGGCTACTACGTGCTTTTGAACAAGATTTGTCAAGCCTTTTTTTGTGCTTTCGAGCTCCTCACCCCTGAGGAACCACCATCAGCTCAGTTGCCCTCTTGCTTCTGTCAACATAGGCACCCATTACTGCTAGTGGGTTGGACTGGTAGCTTAGGCATACCTCAAACTACTCTCTTTTATTCCCCAAAGGTGAGTGCAATAATTGCCTAGGGTCATTGTTTGTCCATTGACGTTGCACACCTCCATTTCTGGTGTGCTCGACTGGAGGGACCGTAAAATCATGGTCTGGTGTCAGTAGCCCTAGATATAAATCTAATACTATTGGGCTGTGATCACTCATAGAGCGTTTAATAATAGAGACATTTTTTGTATTATTTTCACTGAATTAATATGAATACTTATATTCTTGTCGTGGTCTATTGCAGTCTTGGATTTAGATTCCAGTCCACGGTAGAGGCATCATTGGGATGTCACAAAGTGCCTGATGCAAGATGAATAAATAATGTGCACTTGCTCTACCTTTTGCTAAATAGATGAGGCCCAGCCTATTTTAGACAGCACCAAACTCAATAAATAGGGTTTTCTTTTTTTTTAGCATGGTGGTATTTCCAGTTAAATCTAAACAAATTATTTAGTTAAATTAATACAGCTAATTAATAGCACTGGAGTGTCCTGGATTCTTGCTGTTCACTTCACATGCCGCCAGCCTCATTGGGACATATTGTCTGACACTTGCTCATCAGAATCACTTTTGGCATGACATGGTCTAAGACTTATCTTTGTGTCTGAATGGAACTGTTTCACTTGGACATACTTTAAAGAATGCATGGGTGTCCCACTATAAGATTTAAAGGTGTGCTAAAGAAAATTAATCCATTTATGGCTCTCACAGTGCCTTCTGGGTTTATTTACTGTAGTCCATGCCCCCCCTTTCCATGCATCAAGAGAGCATGAATAGTATTAAAGCACAATATATCCAACTAATTATCTGTTACATTACTCTTTCAGCTTCCATATGTGCCCGATGGCGTAGATGTAAATTTAAGTTTGTGACATAGATTTACAGACCTCTGTTTAGCTGCAACACATTGAGCATAGTGTAACCTAAGTAAGTTGTCTGCCATTTTCTATTTGACCCAACTCCCTTTGAGAACCTTGAATGCTAAGTAAACCAATACTGTGTGAATCCAAAGTGCCCTAAACGATAAAGTAGGAGAACGCTTAAGTATACCATTTTATGTAAGCATGTGGCTCTTTGCATAACATACAGTGGCAGCTGGTAATTGTAGCAGGGAGAGGGATGGGTGGGCCACACATGCACACATACACACTAACAACCATATATTCTCACTCGCGTATCCACTCATTCTTAACAAGTCACTCCCAAATATTTGTACATACACACATACATTAAACTCATTACATCTACTTGCTGCAGCTCTCATGGGATGCCTTGGAGGTCCCCGTAGGGTTGGTACTACTGCACCTTTTCTCATTGGCTGGTCTTAGGAGAGAGGAGGAAGCTTTCTACTTCCTCATTGATAGGGATGGGGTCAGTTAGTGTTACTGACCACATGCCAATCTGTGATGAGCTGTCAGTGATAGACACTCTGCCCTGGGCACTTCAGGGCTTAAATCCGAAATGCCTAGGTCAGAGGGTAGCAGTGACACTGTCCCTTGTCATGAGGGGGAGAGACTTGAGGTGCCTTGCCAGGCTGAAGAGGTCAAGCACATAGGAGCTGTGACATCTTCAGTCTAGCAAAGTTCAGCCCAGGCAGCCAGGACCCTGAGCATTTAGCACGTCTAGCTCCTGGCTGCCTGACCTGAACAAGAAGAGTGTCTGTGAAGCCTGCTCTTGCGAGGCAAAAGGTTGGTGGTGGGGGGGGGGGGGGGGCTTCGTCCCTCCTCTTGTAAGGACAGTCCATGGCTGATAGAATACCATGAAGCTGTGTCACTTTATTGATGCATCCGTTCTGCGTCAGAACGGAACGTGCAAGGAGTTGCTTTTTATGATGGTGGAGAAGACATTGTGGGCTGTTTGGCAGGTCGTAAACGTGTTTCTGTCCACCAATAAGCATGGAAGTTCACATTCATTAACTGTTAGTCATGTATTGTTTTGGGTCGAAATTGTTTATGCGGAATCCACCCAAGAGAAACATGTTGCCACAGTAAAAGGTGGTGCAGCACTTAATACTGAGCTTTTATCAGACGGCTGCATGTAGGTCGTTCACTTCCAGCACCCTGGGACCATACAACTAGCATCATCTCTGGCTGTGAGTGGTTTCCATTCTAGTAGCGGTCATGGCAACCTCGATACATGAGGCCACGGATGTGTTTGAACACAGTAAGGCACCCTTATAGTAGTTTAACTATAGTTATATCATTGTTGTTTCATGTTATATTGAATGCTTGTGATGTCTGGCACAAGGCAAGCAGTTCGTCTTTATTGAAAGGGGAATGAATTTCAATAGCTTGTAAGAATTGAACCTTATCCTTGCTAGCAATAGAGGTTCACTGCACTGGCAGCAGTCAGTTCTAGTCCATCCACGCCTGAATGTGACATATTTAGTTCGTGTGTTCCATAAATCGCACTAAATGGAATTCTACGGATTTTGGCACAGTTTCCTACGTGCTCAACATATGCTGCAAAAAAGTTGAAAGAAATGAAAGCACTGACGCAATCCTAAAGCGTCTCTGCCAAGACTGTAATTATACCTGTCATTTTTGTGGTTTTAGTGGATTTTGTTGCCGGTTAAAATAGTGGTTTATTTTCGACTACAAACCACAAGATACTCATTTTTAAGCTACTACAAATCCACAGCGTTGTTTGCTGTACCATGACTGAAACCTGCATGCCTTGACTTCCTTTGCTGCTACGGATTCATGTTTGAGATAGTCATGTGGTTCCAAATTCTCTACTGCAAGTCCTAGGCTGTTGCACGTAGAAAACAAAATATTCTTCAAAGGAAAGGTTTTGCTTTTTACTTTCATTTGCACTTCTGGTTCTTTTCAGATTTGAATTTAACGACGCCTAACTCGACATCATGACTGGCAAGAGTTGTACTTGTCTTAGTCCACCCCACAAGATTTGTTATATTAGTTAGTATTTGTTTAATACACATAGGCCCGTCCCAGCTTGTCCACGCTGTGTGTTATTTTTTAAATCAATTGTAACACCTCAACATGCTCGCTGTTCACAACCTATTTCTTTAGAAAAATAGTCCCATAATATTTATCGGAGTTGAGACTTACCTGAGTGGTGAATGAAATGCTAGTACCTTCTGATCCCTGTTGAGTAATTTTGTGGTTGCATTGTAGTGCAACATTTATAATACGCTTACTACTCCTGTATGGAGCACTGAAGCGTTTGCCTAGTTTGGCAACAGGTGATATTAGATGTTTATATCCTACATGAGAAGTGTTTCCATTTCGTGTGCGATGACCACTGATGTGTGGTTCTTGTGTTATAGTAAGTAGGCTTAACAGTGTGTTGGATGAAAAGGCGTGAGAGAGACTATGTTGTTCAGTAGGCTGGCAGCTTTGAGCAGCTCTTCAGATGCTGTTGATATTTCTTATGAATATAGTTTGTTTAGCTGGTAACTGCACTGGATTGTCCAGCCTGATATTTTGTTTAAAGTTTTTGGTCCTGAGTGTAGGTGAGTGTAGGTGCGGTTGAGGAGAGAAATAATGATGAGATGTGTGGAATGGACTTTGTAACTATCCTCCCATGTCTGATGGTCATTGTAAGGAAATGCCTCCTTGGCATGGTTGCCCCCTGACTTTTTGCCTTTGCTGATGCTATGTTTACAATTGAAAGTGTGCTGAGGCCTGCTAACCAGGCCCCAGCACCAGTGTTCTTTCCCTAACCTGTACTTTTGTATCCACAATTGGCAGACCCTGGCATCCAGATAAGTCCCTTGTAACTGGTACTTCTAGTACCAAGGGCCCTGATGCCAAGGAAGGTCTCTAAGGGCTGCAGCATGTCTTATGCCACCCTGGAGACCTCTCACTCAGCACAGACACACTGCTTGCCAGCTTGTGTGTGCTAGTGAGGACAAAACGAGTAAGTCGACATGGCACTCCCCTCAGGGTGCCATGCCAGCCTCTCACTGCCTATGCAGTATAGGTAAGACACCCCTCTAGCAGGCCTTACAGCCCTAAGGCAGGGTGCACTATACCATAGGTGAGGATACCAGTGCATAAGCATGGTACCCCTACAGTGTCTAAACAAAACCTTAGACATTGTAAGTGCAGGGTAGCCATAAGAGTATATGGTCTGGGAGTCTGTCAAACACGAACTCCACAGCACCATAATGGCTACACTGAAAACTGGGAAGTTTGGTATCAAACTTCTCAGCACAATAAATGCACACTGATGCCAGTGTACATTTTATTGTAAAATACACCACAGAGGGCACCTTAGAGGTGCCCCCTGAAACTTAACTGACTGTCTGTGTAGGCTGACTAGTTCCAGCAGCCTGCCACACCAGAGACATGTTGCTGGCCCCATGGGGAGAGTGCCTTTGTCACTCTGAGGCCAGTAACAAAGCCTGCACTGGGTGGAGATGCTAACACCTCCCCCAGGCAGGAGCTGTGACACCTGGCGGTGAGCCTCAAAGGCTCACCCCTTTGTCACAGCCCAGCAGGGCACTCCAGCTTAGTGGAGTTGCCCGCCCCCTCCGGCCACGGCCCCCACTTTTGGCGGCAAGGCTGGAGGGAACAAAGAAAGCAACAAGGAGGAGTCACTGGCCAGTCAGGACAGCCCCTAAGGTGTCCTGAGCTGAAGTGACTCTAACTTTTAGAAATCCTCCATCGTGCAGATGGAGGATTCCCCCAATAGGGTTAGGATTGTGACCCCCTCCCCTTGGGAGGAGGCACAAAGAGGGTGTACCCACCCTCAGGGCTAGTAGCCATTGGCTACTAACCCCCCAGACCTAAACACGCCCTTAAATTTAGTATTTAAGGGCTACCCTGAACCCTAGAAAATTTGATTCCTGCAACTACAAGAAGAAGGACTGCCTAGCTGAAAACCCCTGCAGAGGAAGACCAGAAGACGACAACTGCCTTGGCTCCAGAAACTCACCGGCATGTCTCCTGCCTTCCAAAGATCCTGCTCCAGCGACGCCTTCCAAAGGGACCAGCGACCTCGACATCCTCTGAGGACTGCCCCTGCTTCGAAAAGACAAGAAACTCCCGAGGACAGCGGACCTGCTCCAAGAAAGGCTGCAACTTTGTTTCCAGCAGCCTTGAAAGAACCCTGCAAGCTCCCCGCAAGAAGCGTGAGACTTGCAACACTGCACCCGGCGACCCCGACTCGGCTGGTGGAGATCCGACACCTCAGGAGGGACCCCAGGACTACTCTGATACTGTGAGTACCAAAACCTGTCCCCCCTGAGCCCCCACAGCGCCGCCTGCAGAGGGAATCCCGAGGCTTCCCCTGACCGCGACTCTTTGAATCCAAAGTCCCGACGCCTGGGAGAGACCCTGCACCCGCAGCCCCCAGCACCTGAAGGACCGGACTTTCACTGGAGAAGTGGCCCCCAGGAGTCCCTCTCCCTTGCCCAAGTGGAGGTTTCCCCGTGGAATCCCCCCCTTGCCTGCCTGCAGCGCTGAAGAGATCCCGAGATCTCTCATAGACTAACATTGCGAACCCGACGCCTGTTTCTACACTGCACCCGGCCGCCCCCGCGCTGCTGAGGGTGAAATTTCTGTGTGGGCTTGTGTGTCCCCCGGTGCCCTACAAAACCCCCCTGGTCTGCCCTCCGAAGACGTGGGTACTTACCTGCAAGCAGACCGGAACCGGGGCACCCCCTTCTCTCCATTCTAGCCTATGTGTTTTGGGCACCACTTTGAACTCTGCACCTGACCGGCCCTGAGCTGCTGGTGTGGTAACTTTGGGGTTGCTCTGAACCCCCAACGGTGGGCTACCTTGGACCAAGAACTGAACCCTGTAAGTGTCTTACTTACCTGGTAAAACTAACAAAAACTTACCTCCCCTAGGAACTGTGAAAATTGCACTGTGTCCACTTTTAAAGTAGCTATTTGCCAATAACTTGAAAAGTATACATGCAATTGAAATGATTTAAAGTTCCTAAAGTACTTACCTGCAATACCTTTCAAATGAGATATTACATGTAGAATTTGAACCTGTGGTTCTTAAAATAAACTAAGAAAAGATATTTTTCTATACAAAAACCTATTGGCTGGATTTATCTCTGAGTGTGTGTATCTCATTTATTGTCTATGTGTATGTACAACAAATGCTTAACACTACTCCTTGGATAAGCCTACTGCTCGACCACACTACCACAAAATAGAGCATTAGTATTATCTATTTTTACCACTATTTTACCTCTAAGGGGAACCCTTGGACTCTGTGCATGCTATTCCTTACTTTGAAATAGCACATACAGAGCCAACTTCCTACATTGGTGGATCAGCGGTGGGGTACAAGACTTTGCATTTGCTGGACTACTCAGCCAATACCTGATCACACGACAAATTCCAAAATTGTCATTAGAAATTGATTTTTGCAATTTGAAAAGTTTTCTAAATTCTTAAAAGACCTGCTAGGGCCTTGTGTTAGATCCTGTTTAGCATTTCTTTTTAGAGTTTAAAAGTTTGTAAAAGTTTGAATTAGATTCTAGAACCAGTTGTAGATTCTTAAAAAGTATTCCAACTTTTAGAAGCAAAATGTCTAGCACAGATGTGACTGTGGTGGAACTCGACACCACACCTTACCTCCATCTTAAGATGAGGGAGCTAAGGTCACTCTGTAAAATAAAGAAAATAACAATGGGCCCCAAACCTACCAAAATACAGCTCCAGGAGCTTTTGGCAGAGTTTGAAAAGGCCAACCCCTCTGAGGGTGGCAACTCAGAGGAAGAGGATAGTGACTTGGAGGACAATTCCCCCCTACCAATCCTATCTAGGGAGAACAGGGACCCTCAAACCCTGACTCCAAAAATAATAGTCAGAGATGCTGGTTCCCTCACAGGAGAGACCAACACCTCTGAAATCACTGAGGATAGCCCCAGTGAAGAGGACATCCAGTTAGCCAGGATGGCCAAAAGATTGGCTTTGGAAAGACAGATCCTAGCCATAGAGAGGGAAAGACAAGAGATGGGCCTAGGACCCATCAATGGTGGCAGCAACATAAATAGGGTCAGAGATTCTCCTGACATGTTGAAAATCCCTAAAGGGATTGTAACTAAATATGAAGATGGTGATGACATCACCAAATGGTTCACAGCTTTTGAGAGGGCTTGTGTAACCAGAAAAGTGAACAAATCTCACTGGGGTGCTCTCCTTTGGGAAATGTTCACAGGAAAGTGTAGGGATAGACTCCTCACACTCTCTGGACAAGATGCAGAATCTTATGACCTCATGAAGGGTACCCTGATTGAGGGCTTTGGATTCTCCACTGAGGAGTATAGGATTAGATTCAGGGGGGCTCAAAAATCCTCGAGCCAGACCTGGGTTGACTTTGTAGACTACTCAGTGAAAACACTAGATGGTTGGATTCAAGGCAGTGGTGTAAGTAATTATGATGGGCTGTACAATTTATTTGTGAAAGAACACCTGTTAAGTAATTGTTTCAATGATAAACTGCATCAGCATCTGGTAGACCTAGGACCAATTTCTCCCCAAGAATTGGGAAAGAAGGCGGACCATTGGGTCAAGACAAGGGTGTCCAAGACTTCAACAGGGGGTGACCAAAAGAAAGGGGTCACAAAGACTCCCCAGGGGAAGGGTGATGAGACAACCAAAACTAAAAATAGTAAAGAGTCTTCTACAGGCCCCCAAAAACCTGCACAGGAGGGTGGGCCCAGAGCCTCTTCACAAAACAATGGGTACAAGGGTAAAAACTTTGATCCCAAAAAGGCCTGGTGTCATAGCTGTAAACAGCATGGACACCAAACTGGAGACAAGGCCTGTCCCAAGAAAGGTTCCACTCCAAACTCCCATCCAGGTAACACTGGTATGGCTAGTCTCCAAGTGGGATCAACAGTGTGCCCAGAGCAAATCAGGGTCCACACTGAAGCTACTCTAGTTTCTGAGGGTGAGGTGGATTTAGCCACACTAGCTGTCTGGCCGCCTAACATGCAAAAATACAGACAGCAACTCTTAATTAATGGGACTAGAATAGAGGGCCTGAGGGATACAGGTGCCAGTGTCACCATGGTGACAGAGAAACTGGTTTCCCCTGGCCAATACCTGACTGGAAAAACTTACACAGTCACCAACGCTGACAATCAGAGAAAAGTACATCCCATGGCAATGGTTACTTTAGAATGGGGAGGGGTCAATGGCCTGAAACAGGTGGTGGTCTCCTCAAATATCCCAGTGGACTGTCTGCTTGGAAATGACCTGGAGTCCTCAGCATGGGCTGAGGTAGAACTAAAAACCCATGCAGCAATGCTGGGTATCCCTGAACTGGTGTGTGTGAAAACAAGAGCACAATGCAAGGCACAGGGTGAACAAGTAGAGCTGGAGTCTGGAAGAATGGCCCAGCCTACCAAGAGAACAGGAAAGTCAGTTGGGAAACCAACTGCAACACAGCAAAAGAAAGGGAACCTCTCTTCTCAGGAAGAAGTTCTGCCCTCTGAGGGAACTGAGCCTTTGGAGCTTGAACCTTATCAGGTTGAGCTCTTAGGCCCAGGGGGACCCTCAAGGGAGGAGCTGTGTAAGGGACAAGAAACCTGTCCCTCTCTTGAAGGCCTTAGGCAGCAAGCTGCTGAAGAGTCCAAGGGCAAGAAAAATGGAACGCATAGGGTCTATTGGGAAGATGGACTCCTGTACACTGAGGCCAGAGACCCCAAACCTGGTGCCACTAGGAGAGTGGTAGTGCCTCAGCTGTTCAGAGAGTTCATCCTAACATTGGCCCATGACATTCCCCTTGCTGGACATTTGGGACAAACCAAGACGTGGGAGAGGTTAGTCAACCACTTCTACTGGCCCAATATGTCCAACATGGTTAAGGAGTTTTGCCTCTCCTGCCCCACCTGTCAAGCCAGTGGTAAGACAGGTGGGCATCCAAAGGCCCCCCTCATTCCACTTCCAGTGGTGGGGGTTCCCTTTGAAAGAGTGGGTGTGGACATAGTTGGTCCCCTAGAACCTCCCACAGCCTCAGGAAATAAGTATATCCTGGTAGTAGTGGATCATGCTACCAGGTATCCTGAAGCTATTCCCCTTAGGTCGACTACTGCCCCTGCAGTAGCCAAGGCCCTCATTGGTATCTTTACCAGAGTGGGTTTCCCTAAGGAGGTGGTGTCTGACAGAGGTACCAACTTCATGTCAGCATACCTAAAACACATGTGGAATGAGTGTGGAGTGACTTACAAATTCACTACACCATACCATCCACAAACTAATGGCTTGGTTGAGAGATTCAACAAGACATTAAAAGGCATGATCATGGGGCTCCCAGAAAAACTCAAAAGGAGATGGGATGTCCTCTTGCCATGTCTGCTTTTCGCTTACAGAGAGGTACCACAGAAGGGAGTAGGATTCTCACCCTTTGAACTTCTGTTTGGTCATCCTGTAAGGGGACCACTTGCTCTTGTTAAAGAAGGCTGGGAGAGACCTCTCCATGAGCCTAAACAAGACATAGTGGACTATGTACTTGGCCTTCGCTCTAGAATGGCAGAGTACATGGAAAAGGCAACCAAAAACCTTGAGGCCAGCCAACAGCTCCAGAAGTTTTGGTATGACCAAAAGGATGCACTGGTTGAGTTCCAACCAGGGCAGAAAGTCTGGGTTCTGGAGCCTGTGGCTCCCAGGGCACTCCAGGACAAATGGAGTGGCCCTTACCCAGTGCTAGAAAGGAAGAGTCAGGTCACCTACCTGGTGGACCTGGGCACAAGCAGGAGCCCCAAGAGGGTGATCCATGTGAACCGCCTTAAGCTCTTCCATGACAGGGCTGATGTGAATCTGTTGATGGTAACAGATGAGGATCAGGAGGCAGAGAGTGAACCTCTCCCTGATCTTCTGTCATCAGACCCAAAAGATGGCACAGTAGATGGAGTGATCTACTCAGACACCCTCTCTGGCCAACAGCAAGCTGATTGTAGGAGAGTCCTACAACAGTTTCCTGAACTCTTCTCCTTAACCCCTGGTCAGACACACCTGTGTACCCATGATGTGGACACAGGAGACAGCATGCCTGTCAAAAACAAAATCTTTAGACAGTCTGACCATGTTAAGGAAAGCATCAAGGTGGAAGTCCACAAGATGCTGGAATTGGGAGTAATTGAGCGCTCTGACAGCCCCTGGGCTAGCCCAGTGGTCTTAGTCCCCAAACCTCACACCAAAGATGGAAAGAAAGAGATGAGGTTTTGTGTGGACTACAGAGGGCTCAATTCTGTCACCAAGACAGATGCTCATCCAATTCCAAGAGCTGATGAGCTCATAGATAAATTAGGTGCTGCCAAATTCTTAAGTACCTTTGACTTGACAGCAGGGTACTGGCAAATAAAAATGGCACCTGGAGCAAAAGAGAAAACAGCATTCTCCACACCTGATGGGCATTATCAGTTTACTGTTATGCCCTTTGGTTTAAAGAATGCCCCTGCCACCTTCCAAAGGTTGGTGAATCAAGTCCTTGCTGGCTTGGAGTCCTTTAGCACAGCTTATCTTGATGATATTGCTGTCTTTAGCTCCACCTGGCAGGATCACCTGGTCCACCTGAAGAAGGTTTTGAAGGCTCTGCAACCTGCAGGCCTCTCTATCAAGGCATCCAAATGCCAGATAGGGCAGGGAACTGTGGTTTACTTGGGCCACCTTGTAGGTGGAGGCCAAGTTCAGCCACTCCAACCCAAGATCCAGACTATTCTGGACTGGGTAGCTCCAAAAACCCAGACTCAAGTCAGGGCATTCCTTGGCTTGACTGGGTATTACAGGAGGTTTGTGAAGGGATATGGATCCATTGTGACAGCCCTCACTGAACTCACCTCCAAGAAAATGCCCAAGAAAGTGAACTGGACTGTGGAATGCCAACAGGCCTTTGACACCCTGAAACAAGCAATGTGCTCAGCACCAGTTCTAAAAGCTCCAGATTATTCTAAGCAGTTCATTGTGCAGACTGATGCCTCTGAACATGGGATAGGGGCAGTTTTGTCCCAAACAAATGATGATGGCCTTGACCAGCCTGTTGCTTTCATTAGCAGGAGGTTACTCCCCAGGGAGCAGCGTTGGAGTGCCATTGAGAGGGAGGCCTTTGCTGTGGTTTGGTCCCTGAAGAAGCTGAGACCATACCTCTTTGGGACTCACTTCCTAGTTCAAACTGACCACAGACCTCTCAAATGGCTGATGCAAATGAAAGGTGAAAATCCTAAACTGTTGAGGTGGTCCATCTCCCTACAGGGAATGGACTTTATAGTGGAACACAGACCTGGGACTGCCCATGCCAATGCAGATGGCCTTTCCAGGTTCTTCCACTTAGAAAATTAAGACTCTCTTGGGAAAGGTTAGTCTCATCCTCTTTCGTTTGGGGGGGGGGTTGTGTAAGGAAATGCCTCCTTGGCATGGTTGCCCCCTGACTTTTTGCTGATGCTATGTTTACAATTGAAAGTGTGCTGAGGCCTGCTAACCAGGCCCCAGCACCAGTGTTCTTTCCCTAACCTGTACTTTTGTATCCACAATTGGCAGACCCTGGCATCCAGATAAGTCCCTTGTAACTGGTACTTCTAGTACCAAGGGCCCTGATGCCAAGGAAGGTCTCTAAGGGCTGCAGCATGTCTTATGCCACCCTGGAGACCTCTCACTCAGCACAGACACACTGCTTGCCAGCTTGTGTGTGCTAGTGAGGACAAAACGAGTAAGTCGACATGGCACTCCCCTCAGGGTGCCATGCCAGCCTCTCACTGCCTATGCAGTATAGGTAAGACACCCCTCTAGCAGGCCTTACAGCCCTAAGGCAGGGTGCACTATACCATAGGTGAGGATACCAGTGCATGAGCATGGTACCCCTACAGTGTCTAAACAAAACCTTAGACATTGTAAGTGCAGGGTAGCCATAAGAGTATATGGTCTGGGAGTCTGTCAAACACGAACTCCACAGCACCATAATGGCTACACTGAAAACTGGGAAGTTTGGTATCAAACTTCTCAGCACAATAAATGCACACTGATGCCAGTGTACATTTTATTGTAAAATACACCACAGAGGGCACCTTAGAGGTGCCCCCTGAAACTTAACCGACTGTCTGTGTAGGCTGACTAGTTCCAGCAGCCTGCCACACCAGAGACATGTTGCTGGCCCCATGGGGAGAGTGCCTTTGTCACTCTGAGGCCAGTAACAAAGCCTGCACTGGGTGGAGATGCTAACACCTCCCCCAGGCAGGAGCTGTGACACCTGGCGGTGAGCCTCAAAGGCTCACCCCTTTGTCACAGCCCAGCAGGGCACTCCAGCTTAGTGGAGTTGCCCGCCCCCTCCGGCCACGGCCCCCACTTTCGGCGGCAAGGCTGGAGGGAACAAAGAAAGCAACAAGGAGGAGTCACTGGCCAGTCAGGACAGCCCCTAAGGTGTCCTGAGCTGAAGTGACTCTAACTTTTAGAAATCCTCCATCTTGCAGATGGAGGATTCCCCCAATAGGGTTAGGATTGTGACCCCCTCCCCTTGGGAGGAGGCACAAAGAGGGTGTACCCACCCTCAGGGCTAGTAGCCATTGGCTACTAACCCCCCAGACCTAAACACGCCCTTAAATTTAGTATTTAAGGGCTACCCTGAACCCTAGAAAATTAGATTCCTGCAACTACAAGAAGAAGGACTGCCTAGCTGAAAACCCCTGCAGAGGAAGACCAGAAGACGACAACTGCCTTGGCTCCAGAAACTCACCGGCCTGTCTCCTGCCTTCCAAAGATCCTGCTCCAGCGACGCCTTCCAAAGGGACCAGCGACCTCGACATCCTCTGAGGACTGCCCCTGCTTCGAAAAGACAAGAAACTCCCGAGGACAGCGGACCTGCTCCAAGAAAGGCTGCAACTTTGTTTCCAGCAGCCTTGAAAGAACCCTGCAAGCTCCCCGCAAGAAGCGTGAGACTTGCAACACTGCACCCGGCGACCCCGACTCGGCTGGTGGAGATCCGACACCTCAGGAGGGACCCCAGGACTACTCTGATACTGTGAGTACCAAAACCTGTCCCCCCTGAGCCCCCACAGCGCCGCCTGCAGAGGGAATCCCGAGGCTTCCCCTGACCGCGACTCTTTGAATCCAAAGTCCCGACGCCTGGGAGAGACCCTGCACCCGCAGCCCCCAGCACCTGAAGGACCGGACTTTCACTGGAGAAGTGGCCCCCAGGAGTCCCTCTCCCTTGCCCAAGTGGAGGTTTCCCCGTGGAATCCCCCCCTTGCCTGCCTGCAGCGCTGAAGAGATCCCGAGATCTCTCATAGACTAACATTGCGAACCCGACGCCTGTTTCTACACTGCACCCGGCCGCCCCCGCGCTGCTGAGGGTGAAATTTCTGTGTGGGCTTGTGTCCCCCCCGGTGCCCTACAAAACCCCCCTGGTCTGCCCTCCGAAGACGTGGGTACTTACCTGCAAGCAGACCGGAACCGGGGCACCCCCTTCTCTCCATTCTAGCCTATGTGTTTTGGGCACCACTTTGAACTCTGCACCTGACCGGCCCTGAGCTGCTGGTGTGGTAACTTTGGGGTTGCTCTGAACCCCCAACGGTGGGCTACCTTGGACCAAGAACTGAACCCTGTAAGTGTCTTACTTACCTGGTAAAACTAACAAAAACTTACCTCCCCTTGGAACTGTGAAAATTGCACTGTGTCCACTTTTAAAGTAGCTATTTGCCAATAACTTGAAAAGTATACATGCAATTGAAATGATTTAAAGTTCCTAAAGTACTTACCTGCAATACCTTTCAAATGAGATATTACATGTAGAATTTGAACCTGTGGTTCTTAAAATAAACTAAGAAAAGATATTTTTCTATACAAAAACCTATTGGCTGGATTTGTCTCTGAGTGTGTGTATCTCATTTATTGTCTATGTGTATGTACAACAAATGCTTAACACTACTCCTTGGATAAGCCTACTGCTCGACCACACTACCACAAAATAGAGCATTAGTATTATCTATTTTTACCACTATTTTACCTCTAAGGGGAACCCTTGGACTCTGTGCATGCTATTCCTTACTTTGAAATAGCACATACAGAGCCAACTTCCTACAGTCATTGTGAGATGTAAAGATGTGGTCATAGTGTTTAGCTTGCTGGGATCTGCAGTGGTGGACTAGAATAATCTGGGGGGCCAGCAGTATGTAACAGATCTCTCCAGTTATTCTATGCATGTTCAGGTAGAAGGGACTGGTTTTACCTAAAGTACTGGGTGGTGGCATGACCAGTAGCTTAACACGTTTTATGTGAGCATAAGATGAATTGGCTATAGTTGGCTGTCGCATGCGGAATGTCATGGAATTCGTATTGATGTGGTCCAGAAGGGTTGTTCCATATTTGTGGGCTGTGAACTGCTGATTGAACTTGAAAGCACAGTTATCGTTCTGGGTTCAATTCCAGCATTGTGAAATGTTGTAGTTATTGTGGTAATAACTGTATTTTCAACAGTCTTCTGAAATGTATATGTTTCTGGATACTTAGATTCTTGGCTGGCAGTGAGGTCCACAGTTTGACAGCTTATACCGAGAAGCAGTGCCTCCTACAGGTTTCTTATGGCAAGGTGGTATGATGATTTGTGGTGCAAGACTTGAGCACTATGTCCTATTTTGTTTGTTTAGGAGTTGGGACTACTGTAAATAGAAATCATCTTGCATGTAAACCCTGAGGCAACACTTAAGAGAATTAACAATTGCAGTAACCAGCTAAGATAGGCCAGCATGTACAGAGACAGGGAGCTGAGAACAACAAAATGGGAACTGCATATGTGAAATGGCAACCTTCAGCCGAAAGGGACAAGGATATATTGGAACTGGGCACTGGGAACCCTACATTGTGTGCAAATGGGCCAGAATTCCATACTCCTAAACAATGCCTAATGAAGTAGTGCCAACTGAAACATGGTTAATGAGACATCAGTCACATAAATCAAGAAGAAAGAACAAGGTGACAGAAAAGCCACTGCTTTCCCAACCATCAGTCATACAGAAAAAAGTGTTCTGCATCACACCAGCTCAGCTTTAAACATAGTACTATGAGTAATCTAAAACAAACCTACTAAGATCGTAAGACATATCCTTTCACTCAATATTGGGTCATTTAAGACAGTCACAAGTGACAAGGATAACTCTCAGCATTTCCACACTGATTAGGCGGGGAAGTTACAACACCTCCCTAACCCATGAAGAACCCGATTTTGGGAAAACCAATCACCTTCCGGATTACAGACTCACACTTTGATCAGGGATGATCACCATCAACAAGAAACACCCTTCATTTGGAAATGCTCTGTGCTAATGCCCAGAACTGCCATTTAAGCTCTGTCAGTAAACAAAAAAAACAAAACCACAATGCACAGCCACTTGTTGAAGAATGATGAGGGTATTGCACTATGAGGCAAAATAAATGAATACTTTATGCTCAAGTATGTACCTTGGAAGATATGAAGTGAGAATAGGAGGTTTGGTTCATATGGTAAATGGTATCTGATGGTATCCTTCTGGCGGATGTAAGTAGTCAGGTGAGCAAGGCTGGTCCACTCTGAGTTCATAGTTTAAAGAGATATATTTTGCCTTTTACCATTGCATGATCCTTTGCAATGCCAAACCCACTCTTTACATTTTACACAAATCTTTGCTAGTAAATACTACAAAAGAGCAAGGAATTGATTACAGGCCATGAATAAAAAACAAGTGCTGGCAAAAACAATAGATATGGCTTGTATTTTGAGTTCCCACTAAAATATTTAAAACACCTTCTGTAGTGAAAGAGAAAACAAAAATGGTTTATTTCACTTAGCTGTCTTTACCTAAAGCAAGGAAATAAATTGTGTTAAGATAGTGTATATTTGTGATGCCAAATAGTGCCTCATGCATTGCAATGCAAGCACTCCATAGGAAAAGGAATGGTACACCTGTCAGCCAGTTGCATAGTTCTTGCAGGAAGCACCTGTGTAAGGCCTGACCTAATGATTAGCTGTGTTTTGCAAATGATAGTACCTTCGAACCTAATTTGCTTTTTTGTATGCAGAGCAATCTGGCAGTTTACCCTCCAGGAACGATTACCTTAGCTTTAAGCACTGGCCCCAAGCAGGAGGAAAGAACTACATTCCTTAGCTTTTAACGTAGTAGTAATAGGGAATTGGAAGTCTTTGAAATAGCAAAACACCACATGTTCTGGAATATTTTTCATTCATGTCTGAAGAACAAACAAGCTTCTGTGCCAATCATATACTAACATTCACTGAAACAACACCACACTGAGCACCCAAACCCACCATCCTTCTAGCACTGATTAAGTACGAACATTTCATCAAACGACAAATAACCAATATCACATATTTTAACTGACAGTTTGCACTCCCTGAGGGAATAACATATTGTTGACCAATTGTGACTAGGTAGTCCACCAACTCAAATGGATTCATTCAGGGATGAAAGAGATAAGATATTTCTGGAAATGTAAACTCAGAGGAGGGTTGTACAGCTCAGTCAGGAGGGAAACAACCAGAAGGGATGAAGAAAAAATATATTCGATTGGGAACAACTTCGAAAACAAGAATTGTTCCTTTGGTGGGACTTAACAGTTCTGAGGAAATATATCACAGATAAAAAAGTGCCATGGGGTCTCAGTAGTGATATTTCCCTCATTTGAGGACCTATCACCCAAACATACAACAGATTGGGAGAAATTACTTTTTGAGGCATCCAAGGGCATGATGTAAATTCTAATACAACATGCAGAAGAAAAGAGAGTGAGTCTACTGAAAAAGATACGTGAATTGTAACTAGAGATTCGAGCCCTCAATTTACCAGTAGTGAAAGATAAAAATGATAAGATCTTAAAAGATGTATTGGACAAACATCAACAATATATAAAGAGCAGAAAAATGAGTAAGATACTAAGGGATGATAGAGATTATAAAAAATGGATGAATTTACACTTCTGCAAACAAAATTGATGGTATCTCAATCAAATCTTCTAATAATAATACACTTGATGTAATCAATGTATCAGAAAGTGAGTCAGAATTCTCTATTACATCAGGGGAACAGGAGAAAGATGATCAATCAAGTGATAATGCAAGTGTAGTTTCAAATACAAATCAAATTGCTTCATCAAGTTTTTTTTATCGCAAGCCAAAATATATTGGTTGGGAAACAAAAGAAACTTTTCTCAACAAAGCATGCCAAAACAAGGTTGGCCACTTTTTGGTGATAGACACAATTTAAGGAGATGTGGTTTCTGATGAATTTCCCCTTCCTCCCCACTGCGTTCTGGCTTATATGGACTCATTGAACAGGAATAAGGTATATTCAGGGATACAATCTCTACCTCATGAGACATTATTGCCTCACAAAAAACTAACTCTTCACCTCTGATATTTTACTATGTATGGGATCACGAGGTGTTTCTTCTTTTTTTAATTTTATTCTTATGTTTTAAGTGGACATTAGTGTGTTGGAGCACTTTCAAGTCTCATATTTTTCAAGAAGAACATAACAAATTTTAGTATATGGTTTGGAAATGGTGATTTTGGGGCACACAGTGCTTTGTGATAATGTTTTTAACAATATTTTTTTTAAATCATTGGTGGCCCCAATATTGGAAATAACTTTCGAAAGGGTAGGCATATGGGACAGGTTGTTTAATACTATTTTTGTGTTGATATTTAATCTGCCTTAAGAAAGTCCTGTAATGGAACGAAACACATGTCGGCTGAATTTTACCATTATTTGCTGAAGTACTTGCAGGCGGAATCTTACCATGATTTGTTGGAGTACATGTGAATTCTGAACAGCTGCAAACCTTCCGTTATAGAATAATATAACCCTGTACAAACCGTCAGCTTGTTTTCTTTTGTTTGAAATTATTTACATTTATGAGGCCATATAAATCATAAATGTGAATCTTTGTAAATGAATATTTTTTTGAAAATTAGGAATGTGAATTTTTGTAATGAGGTTTTTTTTTTGTGTGTGCAAATGAAACCAGTTAAAAAAAAAAAAGGAACAAAATGATACACACCCTTATGTCTATGTATTGATATGTGATATTGGTTATTGTCTTTTGATGACATTTTCGTACTTACTTACATGTTTATACTAAATATCAGATTAACAAGTAGATACTTAACAAACTTAGTCTGTGTGTTCTCCCTCTATATGTTTTTGCTTTGATATTAAATGGTTTAGGTTTCAGATTCCAGTTTACACACCTTGGCAACAGATGTGTTATAGTTTTTGAGCACCATCAGTGATTTAAGTAAACTGTAGGGATGTGAAGCTAAATTACGTCAATGTTGCCTTGAGTCCTTTGAATCCTTCTAGCACTGCTAAGGTGACCTACCTGGCCATTTCCTTTTCCACCACAAACCCCAGTTCACCAGGATTTGCCCTCCACTAGAGTTTCACATGGTAGAAAGCCCTTCCCCCTGTCAGTCCAGCTCGCTGCAAATAACCAGAAGCTTGCACAGCCATCTAAGCAAATAAACATTACCTAAGCATTGGTGGACACTTAGTATGGGTTTGTAAATTTGTAAGGGTACACATTAGCAAATGTAGGTGTTGAGGGAGTGGTGGATGAGTGTGGATGACTGGATGTGTGAATGTGAATTATTGGGTAAATGTAAGTGGAAATGCTTAATGTGGGTACTTATCTATGGATGTGTCTATGGAAGAAGGTAGTCAGACATGCAGAATCACTCTCATCCTTGTTTTTTCAAAACCCTGTGGACCGATGCAAAACCTCATACACAAAACTAATTGATTTGGATATACAGGCCCCAAACACACAACACATGTGGACGCTTTGAGTACACAGAACACTTTGAAATTTGTCCCTTGTTCCCAATGACCCCATTCTGAATTTTGCATACGGACTCCACACAAACATCCACCAAGGTGTACACACTGAGCTAGAACCGTACATAAGATCCACTCCGTATAGCCCTCTTTGTGTCAATGCTTTTTACTAAATGTGCAATTTTGGGTGACAATTTATTTTTGGCTACTAATGACTTCCACAATGAACATAGTTGCAAATGATGAATTATTAATGTTGCACTGGAAATTATTTTATTTAGAGATTTAGAAGTATGTTTATTAATGGAATTTAATTATGCCACATTGTTGCAAGGACATAATTTCGTTAAAATCAATGCCTGTTGTGGTGTTCTGTTCATCTTGCTTCTGCGCATTACCCCTCCCAATTAATGTTTCCCTGCATGTCTTTTCTCCCCACAGAGTTTGCAGAGCACAAGACACTATGATGTAATTGGTTATTTTCCATAGAGAGCATGTATTGTGAATGAAACTTTCTTTGTGTACCTTATGTAACATTCTGAAGAACACTTCTGTTGAAAGTTCCCATGCAGACTGGTTAGCACACTGGTGTATGAGTCTTTGTTTGAAAATGTCTTCTATTGTGTCTACTTCTCGGTACTGCTGTGTTGCTGTGGAAGCCAGTGGACGATTTCCTCTGCCTTAGAAATGAGTTAATGTTACATTTATTTTTGTGACAATCTCTCCTCTGATTTACTCAACATGTGTCATGCCATGCTGAAATTTCAGCTTTTGTGTATTACCTATTCCTCAAATGTGTATGAAAGCCCTTGTTTTTGGGGGTGAGGTGAAGCCTGTCTATACTTTCCCTTTAGAGATTCTATCGGAGTTCCTTGTGACAATGACCGGTAGATCTGAGAGTCTTTTCCTGTTCTAGGGATGCTGTCCATTTGATGGCTTCCTGGTTCTGTCCAAATTTTAAGAGCCTTTCCTTTCTCCTCAAGGGATGTTGTCTGCCGTCTGTTGCTCTTATGATTTGTGTTCTTCTTCGAATTTGGAATAATTCTGATTTCTATGTACTCAGTATCTCATTCTTCGAAATATATATTATGCATTTCTCTGTATTGACTATTTTGAGATTTTATAATAAAACTCTACACTTTGCATTGATCTAGAACTCCGTTATTGAGTAGTCCCAGTCACTATTTTATTGCTCTGCTAAGTCGATTTGTAGGGACAGATGTTGAGGAGGGTAGTGACCCTTATCGCATGGTCAGCAGTGCAGAAGCTGATCCGCTGAAGATAAATGTTAGGGTGATCAAAATATTGGGGTTTGGGTCCCACTGCTTAGCCCTCTTTGCATGCATTTTAACACATATGAGCTACCACTGACTAATGCACACTTAAACAAAGACACTTCTGCACACAGATCCTCTGCACAAAAAAATTGTGCACACCACAGTAGGCACCTTTGCGCAGCATTCCTATAAATGGCCATCTACTGCACGCATGTAAGTGTGACATGCAAAGGCTCTGTCATATCCAAAATGCAGGCGAAGTGAACTGCAAAGTATTGCCAGAACCAAGAAAATTGCAAAAACTGACTTCAGTATTCCAAGAGGGCATAATGTTTGGCTGTCCTCATTACCTTCCCATTCAGTCAGTCAGACCCACCAGGTGAAGTGCATTGTATTATTTCAGTGGGTAGTCCGAACAAGTCAGTTGGGGTGACAAAAACTCCCAGCAAAGGGACAAGCAGAAGAGCCAGGCCTTGCAGCTGAGACCAAACACCCAAGATGTGAAGGCAGCCCGCCTTGGACCCAGTAAAGGCACTACGACCATGTGCTGACTTCACTGCTCAGTGCAGGTCTTCCTCATGTGTCCATAGCTCTCACCACCCCCATGCCCACTCAGATACGTGGAACTAAAATTCTTAAACTGCATGGGGAACAAGAGTGAAGACCAGTGTAGCACATGGATATATTACTGTCATCTTGTGAGATCCCCATGGAGCCCACCTCTGCACCCTCACCCAAGTAATCATAATAACCCAACGGAGAAGAAAGGGTGTAAATAATCTTTGCATCAACAGGATGAGGGTATATCAACTGCACCACTAGAGCCACCCCAGTTCCATATTGACTCCCTTCCTACAATAGTTTCCTTGTGCAACCTAGGCCCTGCAGCAGTGCACCTGTCTCAGCTCATCCAATTACAACCCCCACTGATGCACCTTACAATGCAACCAAAAGTTCTGGGGGCATGGATTAATCATCAGCTTACACCAAGATCCCATAGCGCACCCCGCACACTTGTTAGACCTGGCAGCCTTAGGGTGGTCACCCCTATCCTTTTGCCTGCCTCCCTCCACTCATTGGACACTGTTTTTGCTGGTTTTAGGACTCTGCGCACGTTACCACTGCTAACCAGTGCTAAAGAGCATATGCGCTCTTCCTTAAAACATGGTGACATTCGATCTTACCCAACTGGCTTATTTAATTTACTTATAAGTCCCTAGTAAAGTGCACTATATGTGCCCAGGGCCTGTAGATTAAATGGTACTAGTCGGCCTGCAGCACTGATTGTGCATCCACTTAAGTAGCACCTTAACCATGTCTCAGGCCTGCCATTGCAAGGCCTGTGTGTGCAGTTTCACTGCCAGTTCGACTTGGCATTTAAAAGTGCTTGCCAAGCCTAAAACTCCCCTTTTTCTACATATGTCACCCGTAAGGTAGGCCATAGGTAACCCATAGGGCAGGGTGCTGTGTAGACAAAAGGCAGGACAAGTACCTGTGCAGTTTACATGTCGTGGTGGTGTAAAACTCCTAAATTTGTTTTGCACTGCTGTGAGGCCTGCTCCTTTCATAGGCTAACATTAGGGCTACCTTCATATACTATTTGAGTGACAGCTTCTGAACTGAAAGAATTAATAAGGTCATATTCAGTCTGGCAGAAGGGTAATTCAAAATCCTTCTGACTGGTGAAGTTGGATGTAATATTACTATTTTAGAAATGCCACTTTTAGAAAGTGGGCATTTCTCTGCACTTAAATCTTTCTGTGCTTTACAGTCCACAGCTGGCTAGGTTTAGATGACAGCTCCCTTGTGCATTCACTCAGACAAACCCCAAACACAGGATGCTCAGTCACACTTGCATACATTTGCATATTGAATTGGTATTCCTTGGCTGGGAGGGTGGAGGGTCTGACACTTACATGTCAAAGGACAGTAGCCTGCCCTCACACAAAGCACTGTCACACACCCCTGCTTGGAACCTGGCAGACAGGATGGAACTGAAAGGGGACTTTGTGCACTTCTAAGCCACTATTTGAAGTTTCCCCCACTTCAAGGGCACATTTGGGTATTTAAACAGGGCCTCTTCCCCTACCAAATAAGACACTTCCTGGAGAAGAGAACCTGAACCAGAACCTGCAACCTACCAAGGAGAACTGCCTAGCTGCCCAAAGGACTCAACTGACTGCTTTCTGAGAAGGACTGCTGCTTTGCTGTTGCCCTGCTGCTCTCTGGCTGTACTGAGAAGTGCTCTCCAAGGGCTTGGATAGAGCTTGCCTCCTGTTTCCTGAAGTCTCAGGACCAAAAAGACTTCATTCCTGCAAGAAGAAATCCCGGTGCAATGAAGATCGATGCACCACCTGCCAGAAACGACGCACAGCCTGCACCGCGGTGGGAGAATCACTGCACGCTGAACCGGAACAACGCAGACCGACTTCGCAAGGAGAAGATCGAAGCAGCGCCAGCGTAGCGACTGGAAATTCGACGCACGGCTCTCTGGATCGACGCAAGGCCGAGCTGGAACGACGCAGCCTGACTTCCTGAGAGGAATCAATGCAGCGCCAGCCTTGCAGTAGAATTTTCCACGCAATGCCCACCGGATCGACACAGCTCCTGTGACTTTTTCCTGCCAGTGCTGGATTTCAACGCCTTGTCCCCGCAAGCCAAAGAAGATCCAAGTCCGAGCGCCGGAAATCGACCGAAAGCCTTCCAAGTGTGAAAAACAAACCACCATGTGCGGCCCGAGAAATTGACACACACCTCCCTGTTTTCCACGCCTCTCCTCCTCTGCGGTTCCTTGCGTAGATTTTGCACGCAAACCAGGTACTTTGTGCTTGAAAGTGACATTTGTTGCTTTTAAGAGACTAAAGATACTTTTTTTCACTTTTACAGTGATATTTCATACTATACATATAGCATCTTAATCGTTTTGACCTGCATCCTACCAGATTAATATTATATATTTTTCTAAACAGTGTGTGCTGTATTTTTGTGGTGTTCTACTGTGTTATTGCATGATTTATTGCACAAATACTTTACACATTGCCTTCTAAGTTAAGCCTGACTGCTCAGTGCCAAGCTACCAGAGGGTGGGCACAGGATAATTTGGATTGTGTGTGACTTAGCCTTACTAGAGTGAGGGTCCTTGCTTGGACAGGTGGTAACATGGCTGTCAACCAAAGACCCCTTTTCTAACAACACTTTTATGCAATCTGCAGAGGACCATATGGGGATGGAAAGTGTCATGTAGCTAGAGTCAGGGTTCAGGGCCTAGTGCAGATCCAACCACAGAGGAGGACGGTCAGATTATGTGGAACATACATGCATGATGGTAGATGCAGCAGTCAGACAAAGCAACCACCAGAACTGGTGGAAGACCAAGGGTTGGCTAGACAAAGGCAAGCACTGTTTGAAGGATGTAACAAGCAGTAGGGTAATCAGGTAGGGAAGTGAGAAAGTGTATGCCATCGGCTAATGCCTCCAGGTCACAACTGTATTGTTTTCAGATTCGAAGTTCAGAGCTTATTCTCTGAAAGGCTGACCCAGATATCTGGAGACTTGAGTTATTTGTTTTCTATTAGTGTGATCTCTGAGTTAGGACACTGCAATTAAAATGGCACCTCCTTTGGTGAAGTGGCTGTGGCTTTAGTCCTGAAGGGAATCCTAGATAGTGGTACATGTGGGACTCCTGCCACATACACAAAGCACTTGTTGTTGTCTGCAGTGCAATGCTTCAGTCTGTTGCCTCTGAGACAGGCTGGTTCTGCAGCTCGAGGACCCCACTTTCTTTTCTACCCGGTGGCTCTTGTCTGCCATCACCCTTCCTGGTGAAGGGAGTGCATTCACAGATACTGTCTTCATGACTTCTTCATACTCTATACGCCCGGGCAGTGAGTATCTCCAGGACTGCAAGCTTTTGTTGGGAACAGACAGTAGTGGCCGCTACCGCGTATGTCAAAGGGGGGCTGGGGAGGCATCATTTAAAAAAAAAAAAACACTTAACTCGCACCCCCTGTCTCCCACCGCCATCTCCTGCCGCCTCGCTCCTTTTGTGTGCTGGGACACCAGCACAGGCTCCTCAGCAGTCCTGGCGCTGCCTACATGCTAAAAATAGCATTTAAGCAGGTTCAGGATTGGTGTAAGTGGCAGTCACTGCCGCTCAGACACAAGCATGGGGTTGTGCTGTTTCTCCAGCCCAGCTGTGCACACATCCAGGTTGGAAAAACTTACGTTTGCATGTGTGTTTTGCACACATGCTCACCTAGTGCACTCTCCTACCACCCCCCCCCTCACCTTACGTGACCAAGCCCCACCCCTCCCCGTACACTCTGCTGGCTGAGCCAGCAGATGAAAAATTATGAAAAATGAAACTTTATAATAAAGCTATTGTTTTATTTTTCATCTGCTGGCTCAGCAAGGGAGGCAACGCCCCTCCACCACCGCAGAGGAGCCGCACCTGACAGACAGGAGCTCATCTGACTGGCAACTGATATCTCCAGCTCAGCTGCAGACTTTTTGATGGAAGTGCCAGCTCCAGGCATGAGTAAGGCTCTCGAAAGTTAAGCACATCATGCATCATAAATGATAGCTGGTGCTCCTTCTGTATTAAAACACACAAACTGCATAAGAAACAAACACTTGAGATATGATCTAGATAAGAGACCTAACAAATTTTGTACATTTAGATACTATTAGGGTGCTTTTCAAGTACGCAAATGTTTATTGCATTCAATGTATTGCATTAGGGGAGGAAGCCTTCATTTTAAGATGGCATTTACGTTGAAGGGAATAGCCTTGTAATAGCCGCAGACTGCTACACCTGAGGGCAAGTCATTCCATACATTCCATTGAACCACTCTTTAGGAGAGTATGAATGCATCTAATACACAGTCATATAGCATATATCAGTGAAGAGGAAATTATGCTATGGCCTGAAACAAAATGCGAGTGACAATTGCTGAAGGATGCTGTGCCAAAGCCACTCTGTATTTTTTTTGTTCTTCGTGTCGGTATGGAGAGCCTGGTAGAAGGGGGATCAAAAGATGACCACCAAGTCACACTAAGCTAGGACCATCACTCTGCTGGCATCACAATGAAGAAGTGAGGCTTGAAGGCTCTCTTCCTACCCGGTTTAGCAATACTACTCAGGGAAAAAAAGCACAGTAGACACATACAAAGTAGTTATGACTTCAGGGAAAACCATCGACTAACCATAGAATGGCTTGGTAAATGGGGCTACAATTTACCTGAACAGACAAAACGAAGAGATATTTTCCAGCAGTGTAAGTAGTAAATATGTATTTGGCCGTAGAAAGAAGATGGCTAGATTTCTTCCTTCCCCAAGTATTTTGTATACCTAGAGATGTACTACCTTTGCCTTTTCATATAAAAATAGTTCTTCAAAGTGAACCTCTAGCACATGCATATTTATTGGCATGTAAACTTTGTATTCTCTGAGAATGACCATTTACACAAATTAAGAAATGTTTTATAGGGCGCTTCAAAAAGATCAACGAAGTCCGCCATGTGTCACTGAAGACAACTAGTCCAAATTGGTTTGTACATTTTATCATCTCCTTACTTCCCAAATTTCATGGTGCAGCTCTTAGAGTATCTACTAAAATGCACTTAAAGCTAATATGTTTTAATGATGGGACAGAGGTATAATTTGTGCAGCTTGTCCTATTTTCTTTGCTTGAACTAGAACCCATGGCATCCTTGCTAAAACTTTTCCAGTGTCCGAAAAGAACTGCAACAGAACAATTCTCTTCAATTCTCTGGTTTAGCAAAAGCCAGAGAAATGCTGAAAGTAGTGAAATAATTTTGTTGAAAGTTAGAATAGTATATGCATATCATGGCAGGGATGTCTAGTTGCAATAACCACTGGTAGAGATGCCTGCCATATTCACGATGGACATCTACTTCCTATAATTTTATAATATACTTCTACAAACGAAGATTTTCGGATCAATTTTACGGTGGGATACAGTAACAGATACTGCCACTCTCTTTTTGGCCTTACAACAGTGGATAGACAAATTCCTTCCTTGGACCTCGGGTCATGGTACCTTAGAACTTAATCTCTTTTTCTCCTGTTTTTTTTCTTAATGTATTTTCACCTGTACAATAATAATGTGAATCCTAAAGAAAGTAAACAACGCATCACTTGTCCGAGGCCAGTATTGAGGCAAATATCCATCGCAAAATGTCTGATTAAGGCCTCCATTTAGAAACTCTGGGATACATTTTCAAACGTGACATGCAACACTCTAGCCTTGGTGTTTCCCAAATCTCCTTTGATATGGCATCAGAAAAGTTTTAAATTCTAGCTGATACCTGTGTTGGACCGACTGTATTAGGCTTTTTTTTATATATTGTGGCAAATTTTTATAAAGATCTTCGTGACCTTTTCAAATAAATCACCCTGTGAAACGTCTTAATCTTGTGACAGGTATATTTTACTTTACTTTACTTTTGGCACTGAGTTTTTCCGAAAGATTGAACAGCTAGGCCCATCCTGTAATCTTATTATTGCATACTTTCTAACTAGAGATATTAATCTGTTGATTTAAGTTTCTCTTGCCAATGCTGACACCGTGCCCTTCTGGACTTGTTGTCCTCTGGAGTTCCTATGCTGAGGCGGCTAGCATCTGTCGTTATCACAACATGTTTTTTTTTTTATCCCAGAAGTAATCCTACTGTTTCCATTTTTTTTACCACACCAATTGAATGCCTTTGTATACCACGCTCTTAGCTCAAAAGGTTTTCTTGTGGCTTCCAAACTAATATTACAGTCAAGGTATTCCTTCTCCATCATAACTTGAAACCCTTCTTTATCTTTTCATCATCTCTATGTGAAGTGTATGCACTGCACTAATGAGAAATCTTTCATGAGCTGGGTTTAAGACTGACTATTTTTGTTCATGTTCATTTCCCTTGCCAGAGATCCCTGGAAGGTTCCTTGGATCTTCTGTGGACTGCTCCTGCAGGACTGTGAACTGTAGAAGGCAGGGGACTTCTGCTGTCCCAGATGCTTTGCAAGTGACCAGATAGGTGACCATGTGAGACCTGTAGGGTGCAGGCAGGAATGGCAACCTCCCTGGGGGCCTTTGGTGTGCTGCTGAGAAAGATATTGGGCCCAGGAGAAATACCAGGTGCCCAGAGGAGATAGCTCTTGTGCAAGGAGGGACCATACTGAAAACCAAGATCCTTCAGAAATATAAAAATGTAAAGGCCAGTAGGTCAAAACCTACCGGTGCTCATCGCTAAACTGGCCACCAGGAGCAAAAGAAGGACACCACGATTGTCACAATCACCTCATAGGGTGGAGAAAACAAAGAGAACGGGAGGACCGACCAGGACAAGGCACATCTAGCGCTCCGCTCGGAGAGCTGCCTAAATTCCCAGGGAGGACCAAACCCCAAGGGGTCGATGCAAATAAAAGTGATACGATGTTCAATTTGTGGCAGAGAATACAAGAAGTCATAATGGACTCAATAATGTTAAAGAAAACAGGCTAAGGAGTACTCATTTGTAGAGTTTGTTTTGAAGAAAAATGATGTTACTGACATGGACCTCATCAATGTGTTAGATGCACACGCGGTGCAGCATCCAAGCCCACCTATAAGGAAGCGAGTCAGTGTGCAAAAGCCACTGATAATCGACAGAAAGTTGCATTCAGTCTGCAATCCTGATACCATTTTCAGTGTTTTATTCAGGGCCAGAAAACTGTCGTGTCAGAAGCGTTATTAGAACACGCCTGATGAGCCGCTCTTACTGCAAAACCACGCTTTTATCTTTTGGAATTGATGTATGGCAGACTTTCCACTTGCATAATAGATGGAGAAGAACGGTGATAATACTTTACTGCTTATATTATTTTTCTGAGATGTTCACTGTATTACCTGTGCGTCTGCGATACTACAGTATCGATTTGGTAGCTGCTTCCGAGCTACTGCAGGCAAAGTGTAACCAATACACTCCAGTGTTTATTTCCTTGGGGCCTGGAATGTGCCGCGGTTATCACTTTCAAATAACTGGTAAGATAGTGTGTGTTAAAAACTTCTTAGTGAAATCTCTGCAGCGCTCAGAAAACAGTGTAATTAAATGTTGTAGACGTAAGTGGTGCTTTAAAAAGCGTTTAAAATATACAGTAAGTACAGATTAGTAAAAGAAGTAAAGGAACTGTGGGAGCTAAATTACTTTTGCTCTCTCCTCACCCAGTAGGGTTTTCTTGTTACAAAAGTAGATTTAAACGATCAATGTGTACCTGTCATTTAAAATTAAAGGTCCCAATCAATAGTTTTGTTTTGTATCTTAGAATAAAGTAAAAATAATTATTCTATTCATTATTTTTCAAAACGTATCTGTATATGCCTCACTTAGCTTTCAGTCCCGTGAACTTTCCAGTAATCGCCTGATGGACAGGGCAAAATAGCTTCTCTTCCTCTGTATGACTACTGAATCCAGCAAGGTTAGCTATAGTGAATACTAGTTACAAATATGTAGAGGATGGAAGAAGTTAATTGATCGTACGGCCTATTTTTTTGGTATACGAATAGTATCTTCAAATCGTTCGTTGACCTGACTTTTGCATAACATATCAATGTCAGTTTGGCTTTACATCTCCAAAGAGGCAGTGAAGGTACAGCCAGACAGATAGACAAAACAACCATCCATGCTGATCCCAAACTAGCACTCACTCTGACTCCAAACCAAGCAGTGCAGCATGCAGATAGGCACACTTGTCAACACATATATAAAGACACACACGATACACACAGACAACTGTAGAGTCAGACTGCACAAACCCTAATAGTCATCGACAGCCACTATACACTTACAATATTGGGTGGACACATGAATGTGTTAGTACTTGAATGACAAGATTGAGAGTGGATTGATACTTGGATTCTTGGATGGGTGCTTAAAATAATAGATTTGGTGGATTGGTGCATGTATGCATATATATATTGGTATTTGTAGTTTGCGATGTTCCCAGTTGTTTTTATTTTGTTGTTTTCGAGATTTGGATGAAATCCATCTTCTTTTCGTAGTTGCCCCCGTTTTGTTTTCAGTCTGCAGTCTGTATTTGTTCGAATTTTGCTGTGGTTTGAGGCATGCCTGGCAGAGTATTGATTCCCAGGTTACAATTATTCAATGTAACCATTTATTTAGATGCACTTGTGATAGGTTTCCTATTTTTCATCTGATTTGGTGCAGCTAACGCTTGTGCTGACATTTTTGCATGGCAAGCGGTCAGCGGTTGGTGTTGGGTGGTATGTGTACTGAGGTTACAACTGTTAAATATGCCCCTTTAAAGGCCATAGAGAGCACATATTGTAGACCTCTTAGCAGGAACATATTTGGTCAATTGCTATTGTGAGGGGACTATTTGATGTGCATGGATAACAGCTTGTAATCAGACTTTTTTCCTGGTCTGGACTAGTCTAATCCCATATACATGTTAATTTTAGTGTCTTTTACTGATTCAGAAGAGTTTGTCGTGCATAAACTACCACTACACCTTTGCAGATAAACTCGTCAAACTTGCAGGGCTATAAGCATTAAATAAACTAAGCAGGTTAACCCAGGTGTACCAAACTTCACTCTGTGTGGAAACTGCCAATGCCCACAGTTCTAGCCCTGCTCCTATGTGTGGTACTCAGTGATGTACCCTGAACATGCTAAACTGGTTTGGCTCATTCACCACCCGTCACTTACTTCATTCTACCAATAAAACTAAACAATATTGGAGGTACCTTAAATGACCAAAAACAACATATTTATTGCATTGGTCAGTTACTGTTTACTGTCACCAAGGGTACCATTTTGTAGAAAAGCAGTGAATAAGATCATAGCCATCACCAGCCTGTTAATCTTGCCCGTCCAAATGCATTTCCTAGAAATGTAAGGGAATGGTGTTGCTGCCTTGTGCTGAAAAGCCTTTGTATTACAGTCTCACTGCGACCAGTGGTGGATATTGTCGCAAATGTATGCATTTTCTTGCCTCGTATTTTTTACCGCAAACTACAATTGAATCAGAAGCTAAGTGCGTCTACTTATGTTCATTTTAAACAGGCTCCTCTACAAAGCACATAAACGGGCACTGCACTCCTTTTAATGTGCAGATCAACAAGGTGTTACCAAATTAGTTATTTTTAAATATCTTTGCTTGGTGGTTCCAGTGCTGCCGGTAACTGAGTTCAGATATATTCAAGCCGTATTCAAGAGTTATGTTTAGATGCATGCATATTCACAGGTGTCTCTAGTCATTTCTGATGTACATTGTGCAGGATATTCTGCATATATTTTCCTACTTGGGCTGACAAATATTGGAACTTCATTCCCCTTGCTACTCTTCATCCCTGATCCATTTTTGCCAGCTGTAAAACCATGGCTGTTTGCTTGATCTGTTTGTTTATTGTTGACCTTCTGCGTCTTAGCCATTACAGGAGTCATGTGACTGTAAAGTTAACAGCAGCATTTTACGATGAATAAATAAAACTTCCACATTCAAGGTTTCCCTACTTTTCAATGGATCACAATAGAGTCGAAAATTGATTTGGAAGAATTGTCCTGCGGCCTGCCAATGGGCAGGATATGGTCAGAACCTGCAGTTAATGGTAAATCGAGCCAATATTGAACTCAACAGTAAAGAGCGTGTTTATGGAAGCCAGAGGTAAAAAGAAACAGTCATTGAGATGTGTGGTTACTAAGGCAACCACGTGGTTCATTCATTTGTAACAAATGCAAGCACTGGAAAGATTTAGCAAATTGAAAGGATGTGCTCTCAATTAATAAAGAGGAAGCGTAAGTGATGCAATCCATTGTAAGTGGCAAATCTTTCCATGTACTGGAGATTGAATGCCTATGTTTTTAATATGTAGTGAGAGTGTCCTTGAAACTATAGATGTCCGGTGAACTTTAAGTGCAACCCTGAACAATTATTTCTACTTAGATTATGCCAGTTAATTATTTATTTTGCCAAGATGATGTTTTTATCGTTTGTATGTATGGATACAGATACCCTGAGTTTTGAGCCTGAGAGAGTGAAAGGGGCCAAGTGGGGTGGGGAATTAATTGTAAAGTACTTCGAGACAATTGTTGCAAAAGCACAAAAGACTGACATGTTCTGCTTTTTGCAGTACAGTTGAGCTTATTTGGTTGAAATGATTAAATGTAACAGCATCTGTAGTTATTTATATTTTCCAAATCATTTTTAGTATAGTAATATTAATAACGTTGCACGTGATTGCAGGTTATAGTTTTTGGCGGTAATCATACAATTGTATTAGTAAACACAAGATATGTGAGAATGTATGAATTGACTTGATTATTTTTCGCGCTGTATGTTTATAATTATTATTGGACATAATTGTATGGAATTGACTGGTATTCAATGTTTAATTTGGAATTGTGGATGAATTATGACCGCCTTGAAGTACTAATGCTCCTGAGACGTACATCTGTGAGTCACCTGAAGGTCACATCAGGGGTGTGGAATTTAATAAAATATTTATTTGTCCGTGGGGCAGGTTGCTTCTTAAATCTGCTTGTCCTGTAAAAACATCTACTTGTCCCTTTGGTGCCATGTAGTGTAGCGACAAATTATGGTAGCAATCTTATTATGTAAGAGCTCCGATAATAGCCTCTCTGATCACGCCAGGGCTACTACTGTAGTAGGGCTTGAATTCTTGCAATTTCAATCCCTACCATAGCAATTTCCTTATTTTGCCACCCTTCCGCAGATCTACATACTGGGTTTGGAGGAAGTAGCAAGCAAGAGGTACAGGGCTGGAATGCCTTTGAGTCTGCAAACCTACTAACATGCATGTTTTAAGGATTTTCACCAGCTTTTCTCTAATCTTTTCCCATAATGAGAAAGGTTGGAAAATTTACTCCTGACAATGGCAGAAGTAGAGGTTCGTCCAGGGTTGGGGAAAAAAAAGTGGTTGGAGGGAAAGTGAACTTGTAAATGCTCAATAGATTTTCACATGAGCAAATGTACACATGCATATTTTCTCATGCTAAAATACAGTTCACAAATATTTTCTAGGAGTATGATTTGCTGGTCTTGTGAATTCATGAAAGCCACTAATTCAAGACATATACCATGGGTGCACTTTTGTGACTTTCTTTAAGAATTGGGTCCCTAATTAGATCTGGTGTTAGGATAGACATTTTGTTTTTATTAAACTTCTATTTCTCTGTATATTGGCAGTCTTCACTGTGAGTGATCACATTCTGCTCTTTCACAAGGAGCATATTGGAACACCAAGTAGTTTTGTTCAGTGTCAAGAACCACTGTGACAATCAGTGGCGTAAGAAAACTGGAGGGGTCCCCCTGCAAAGAACATAGAGGACCCCCTCACCTCAAGACTCAATCAGGGCAGGTGCTGTGCTAAGGGGGTCCCCTGGAGGGGGCTGCGGGGCCTTTGTTTTGCCACTAGTGGCAATGTGTGCTTTTTGAGACCAATTTTTTTTTTTTCTTTTTGCCAGTGTTTGTTACAATGGTGAGGGCCTGGCAGCTACCACATCAATAAAGTGTTACAAAAGCCATGTTAAAACGAGACGCATTGACAGAACCGAAAGACTCAAAAAAAAATGTCAGATCAGTTGGCTTTGCCAGTGCTTGTTTATTTGAATGCGTCCCATAATCTTGTTGAAAACGGTTACCCTGATTTTCCATTAGGAATATTTTTGGGAAATACTAGCATGCATCAACACATTTTACTAAATAACGCTTTAAAGATGTAGCACCTAAAATTTCATACTAGCGAAACATTTTTTTCCTGCTTGTTTTCTTTCTGAATATTTTATTTTGAAAGCAAAGAATCATTACTCTTGCTTACAAGCTTATGCAGGTATTTGCATCTAATCAGAGAGCGTTTTGGGAGCATTCTACTTAGCATCATATTGTTAAACCTTTCAAACTTGTGTACACTTTTTTTTTTTTTTTTAACTGAAACCACTGTCAGTAGTGCACTGTGACCTTAAAACATGTATTTACAGCGCTCAGCCTAATAATGAAGGCTTTTCATTTATGAGTCACAAATACAAGTTGGAACAGCATTAATTTATGGACACACATATTACCTCAACTGCAGACAGTTTCCTTCTCTGTAAACTGGCAAGCAAATGGTTTGCGCCGGAGGGGGTCGGGCCCACTTGTCCCAAGGACAAAATAAACATAGAAACGTGTTGCCCTTGACCCCAAATATTGTGCTGGGTGTTGGGCGATATGAATTCCACATCCCTGTCATATGTTCTTATCTTGGTGATCTGATTCAGCCCTTTTTCGGGTCGAGTCTGCAACAGTATACTTCTCGCTTACAAGACTGTTGTTTACAGTAAAGGGTTTAGAGCCTACCCATTAGTTACCATTTATTGGCTTGCGTGGCACTCTTCTTTACAGCCTTTTAATCCAGCACTGGAGGCCAAGCATAATTTTCGGTCTCTGTCAAGCAGGGACCAACCACTGATTGATTCCACGTAATCCGGGCCCATCCACTGCTCCCGATGTGTTTGAGGTACTATTTTGCTTGCTTCAACTTCTAGTGCCCTGAAAACAGAAGACATGTGACTGGCAAAAATGCATCCAAGAGGACAAACCACATTGCAAAGTTTAATTTTCTAAAGCGAACTCACTTTGCATTCATTGTATTATTTTATTTTTTGGGGGTTTTGGGCGCTGTTTTCAAAAGATGATGATTGTTTTGTTCTAAATATTGCAAAGCAACATTGTTTCTTTCTTATGTGTAATTTCTGATGTGATACTTTAACACTTAATCATGTAGTACACCCAAATCCACACCATCCGCATTACTACAATCTACACCAATCCATCTCACGCAACCCAAACCACTCACCCTAATCTAATCCACTCCAGCCCATCCACTCCAGTCTCTCCAGCCCACCCCAATCTAATCTGCCCCACTCCAGTTCACCCCACTGTATTCTGCTCCACTCTAATCCAAAACAATCTGCCACACTGAAATCCAAAAAGAGTTGCCCCACTCCAATCCGCCTTACACCAATTTAAAACAATGTGTCCCACTCCAGTCTGCCCCACTCAATTCCAAAACAATCTGTTCCACTTGAATCTGCCTCACTCCAATCCAGAACAATGTGCTCTTCTCTAATCCTCCCCACCCCAATCCAGAACAATCTGCCCCACTCCAATTCACCCCACTGTAATCCAGAACAATTTGCCCCACTCCAGAACATTTTGCCCGACCCCAATCCAAAACAATCTGCCCTACTCCAGTCCGCCCTATCCAATAATACCCACTCCAATAGGCCCTACTCAAATATGCCCAACTCCAGACAACCCCACTCCAGTCCACTCCACCCCTCTCGAATCCATCCTACACCAACCAGATCCATCCCACTCCATCCAATCTACCCCACTCCAATCCGCACTAATCCAATCCAGCCCAAACACACCTACCACAGTCCTACTGACCCCACACCAATCCAATCCAATCCACTCCAATCCACCCCATCACATTTAAGTCCACTGCACTCCAATCCAGTCTGCCCAACTATAGTACACTCCACCTCAATGCAGTCCACTCCCCCTCAGTGCAGTCCACCTCACTCCAATCCAACCATCATATCCCATTTCAGTCCATTAACTCTAATGCAATCCATCCAGCCCACCTCACTCCAATCCACCCCACCTCAATCCAGTCCACCCCACTTCAATCCACCCACCCCAATCCACCCCCTCCAATCGACCTCACCCAAATCCAATCCATCCCACTCCACTCCAGCCCACCACACACCAAGCCAGTCCACCCCACCTTGTTTCAATCCACCCCACTCCACCACATTGTACTCCAATCCACCCACCACTCAGCCAAATCCATCCACCTCATCCCAGTTCAGTCCAACCCACTCCAATCCTATCCATGCAGCCCACTCCAATCCAATCCACCCAACTACAATCCAGTCAACCCCACTCTAGTCCTATCCACCCCACTCCAATCCAGTCTAATTCACCCCACTCAAATCCACTCCCCATCCACACTAAACCTGTCTTTTCACTGCAATCCCCCACCTCACCCAATCCGATTTAGTCCACCCCAATCCGATTCAATCCACCCCAATCCAATTCAATCCACCCACCCCATTTCAATCCACCCCACCCCACTTCAATCCACCCCACCCCACCCCAATCCACCCCACCCCACCCCACTTCAATCCACCCCACTCCACTTCAATCCACCCCACTCCACTTCAACCCACCCCACTCAATCTACCACCCTCCACTCAATCCACCCACTCCATCCACCCACTCCACTCAATGCACCTACCCTACCCCAGTCTAATCAACCTCAATGTACCCCACTCCAACCTATTACGCTCCACTCCAGCCCTATTCCATTCTGCAACTCTCTATCAAATCTACTCCACTCTGACACTCCACGCCACCAACTTTTAGCTATGTCGAGCAGCAGCCACACTGGTGTACAATGTGGCAAAAACACATTGCCAAAGCCAATCTTCTTGTGTAGGTGAGACCTATTGGCTTTGCCTGTGCTTTGTTCCTTAGTGGTGAATTCTGAGTAACAAAGTTGGAGTGGGCTGGACTCAGGGAGAGCAGGTATGCAAATTTTGCACATTTTGCAAAAAGTGAAATCCTAAAAGTGTGGTAGCAGCCACAAATTCAGAATTACCCAAAGCAGTGTTTGTATGTGTATAAATATATGTGAATCCAAAATTTAATGAAGTTGAAGATGAAAACCAATGGAGAGTGCATAAAACAGACTGTGATAAGGTTTGATTTGTGAATGTGGAGACAACATGAGAATGAGGATGGGAGAGGCAGCAAGACTTGAAAGTGAATGGAGGAGTTGAGGGACGCCAGAAGATGGATGTGAAGCTGGCATAGAATATGAGGTCAGGAATAACGCCACTTATTGTCGTGTCTGTGACAAATGGGGTGAGCTTCGATTAAATTCCACGCTTCCAGGTACGTTGTGAACCCCCCTACTCTATCTCCTAGTGCGGGCGGGGTTCTTTATCGGTCTCTTATCTGTAACTTGGCAGATAAAAGCTCATATGTAATGCTAGCAGAAAGAAAGATAGCTTTTGAGAAAAAGAAATTAAGGATAGATGAGTGGATGAAAGGATGGATGATGAGTGGATGTAAGGGTGGATGAGCGTGTAAAAGGATGGGTGGGTGAAAGAGTATGTGAGTGGGTGAGAGGATGGTTAGATTTGGTGGATGAACGTATGACAGACTAAATGGAATTCAGGATGGTTGGATACGTGAGTGGGTGAAAGGATGGCAGAGTAAATGGAAATCTGAAAGGATAGGTGGGTGAAAGGATAGCAGAGTATATGAAAATCTGAGGATGGGTGGGCAGGTGGGTGAAAAAAATGACCGAGTAAATGGAAATTTGAGAGGATGGATGGATCTATGAGTGAAAGGAAAGTAGAGTAAATGGAAATATGGGAGGGTGGATAAATGGCATAGTAAATGAAATGTGAGAGGATGGATGTAGGAATGGATGTAAAAAACCATCAATTGATGGATGAAAGGCTTTATTGATGGATGGGATGGGTGGGTAAGTCAAATGATGCATATTTGGCTAGATGGAAGTATGGGTAGGTAGCATGCATATATGACGGATGTGCAAACAGATGGAATGGCCAATAGATGAGTGGAATATTTAATGATGGATGAGAAATTGAATGGATGCCAGAAAGTGAAATGATTGATGGCAGTTGGTGGATGGAAGGGCGAAAGGCTGAACAGATAAATGCTTGGATAGGAGAGCACTTTTCTATTGAGGTTCGGCCTCAATTTCTTTACTTGCTCGGTGCCAACAGAGCTTTAATTCAAAGAGGGGGCATTTTAATATTCTGACTACTTGCTTGCCTGCTTCTGTTCTTCTATGCTGCACATTTGGAATATTTTCAATTCTTTCCTAGCACGACATGAGTCATTTCGGTGTATGCATATGCTGATGTGTAATGATTTATTATTTGTTTAGTAATACACAATTACAAAGGAGGCAAAGACTTCTACCATTCTCCCTCCCTTCACATCTCACTGTTATCCCTTGGGTACCCCTTAACTCCTTCGCTGCCAGGCCTTTTCCCCCTCAGGTGTTAGGCCTTTTTTTGGCTATTTGGTGCAGTTCGCGCTTAGGCCCTCATAACTTTTTGTCCACATACGCTATCCACACCAAATTTGTGTCCTTTTTTCCAACACCCTAGGGAGTCTAGAGGTACCCAGAGCTTGTGGTTTTCCCTGAAGGAGACCAAGAAATTAGCCAGAATACAGCAAACATTTTTTTTTAATTGGGGAAAAAAGGCTGCAGAAGAAGGCTTGCGGTTTTTCCCCTGAAAATGGCATTAACAAAGGATTTGCGGAGATAAAATCACCATCTTCCCAGATTTCAATAAAAGGCAGACTTGAATCAGAAAACCTCATTTTTCAACACTATGTTGCCATTTTACTGGGACATATCCAATTTTTACTGTTTGTTGTGCTTCTATCTTCCTCCCAGTTAGTGACAGAACTGGGTATGAAACCAGTGGTGGATCCTGGGAAGCTAACCATTTCTGAAAAGTAGACAAAAATCTAAATTCAGCAAGGGGTCATTTGTGTAGTCCTACAAGGTTTTCCTACAGAAAATAACAGCTAAAATAAAAATATTGAAATTGAGGTGAAAACAACTGCCATTTCTCTCCATGTTTTACTATCTAACGTTTTTCTGCCATGTCAGATTTTCAAAAGCATTATACCGTTAAGTCTGCTGGACTCTTCTGGTTGCAGGGATATATAGGACTTGTAGATTCATCAAGACCCCTAGGTACCCAGAGCCAATAAACGAGCTGCACCTTGAAATGGGTTTCATTGTATACCGGGTATACAGTAATTCATTTGGTGAAATATAAAGAGTGAAAAATAGGTGTCAAGGAAACCTTTGTATTTCTAAAATGGGCACAAGATAAGGTGTTGAGAAGCAGTGGTTATTTGCACATCTCTGAATTCTAAGGTGCCCATGCTAGCATGTGATTTACAGGGCATTTCTCAAATAGAATCTTTTTTACACACTTTCTTCTTACATTTGGAATGCAGAAATGTAGAAATAGACAAGGTGCAATAACACTTGTTCTGCTATTCTGTGTTCCCCCAAATCTTCGTATAAAAATAGTATCTCACTTGTTTGGGTAGGCCTAATGTCCGCAACAGGAAACTCAACATGGACACATCACGTTTTTACATTTAAAATCTGATGTGTTTTTTAGAAAGTGCCTAACTATGGATTTTGGCCGCTAGCTCATCCGGCACGTACGGAAACCTACTAAACCTGTGCATTTTTTTAAACTAGACACTTAAGAGAATCTAAGATGACTAATGGGGCTCTCACCAGGTTCTGTTATCCGGAATCCTTTGCAAACCTCAAAATGTGGCCAAAAAAACACCTTTTCCTCACATTTCGGTGACAGAAAGTTCTGGAATCTGAAAGGAGCCACACATTTCCTTCCACTCAGCGTTACCCCAAGTCTTCCAATAAAGATGGTACCTCGCTTGTGTGGGTAGGTCTAGTGCCTGTGACAGGAAATGCCCCAAAACACAACGTGGACACATCACATTTTCCCAAAGAAAACAGAGCTGTTTTTTGCAAAGTGCCTAGCTGTGGATTTTGGCCTCTAGCTCAGTCTGCACCTAGGGAAAACTACCTAACCTGTGCAGTTTTGAAAACTAGACATCTAGGGGAATCCAAGATGGGGTGACTTCTGGGGCTCTCACCAGGTTCTGTTACCCAGAATCCTATGCAGACCTCAAAATACCACACTTACACACACAACAAACTCCCTGGTGCCTAGTGGATTCTGTCCCCCTTGGGGGCAGATGGACCTAAAAGAAATAGACTGATCTGCCCCAAGGGGGGCAGAACTGCCCAACAGTGTTTTTCCCCCTTTGGGGGGTGATCCGTGCCCAAGGGGCCTCCCCCCACACAAAAAAAACAAACCGCACAACATCATTGGTATCGTCGTGGCTTCTACCCCCCGGGGCAGATATTATTAAAAATAATGAGCTGATCTGCCCCCAAGGGAGGCAGAAATGGTGTAAAACATTATGCCCTCTTAGGGAGGCTACCCTTGCCCAAGGAGCTGCCCCCACACAAAAACACACACACACATATACACACCAAGAAAATCCCTGGTCCCTAGTGGATTCTGCCCTTCTTGGGGGCAGATGGTCCTAAAACAAATATGCCGATCTGCCCAACATTGTTTTTCCCCCTTGGGGGGGCGACCTTTGCCCAAGGAGCCACCACCCACACACAAAAAAAAACGCCCATCATTCCTGGTGTCGTAGTGGTTTCTACCGCCACCTGGGGGCAGATCAGCTTAAACACAATAAGCTGATCTGCCCCCAAGCAGGGCAGAAACAGTGTAAACCATTATGCCCCCTTAAGAAGGCGACCCTTGCCCAAGGGGCCTCCCTCGCACAAAAAACACACACACACATAAAGAAAATCCCTGGTCACTAGTGGATCCCTGGTGTCATCGTGGCTTCTACCCCACCCCCTCCGGGTGGCAGATTGGTTTAACAATAATGAGCTGATCTGCCCCCAAAGGGGGCAGAAATGGCGTGAAGCATTATTTCCCCTTGGGCAATCCCCAGCACAAAAAAAACACACACACAAAATCCCGGGTGCCTAGTAGGCATTCCTGCTGCCTGATCGCGTTGCGATTGGGCGGTAGGAATGCTAAAAGAGGCATTGAGGGAAAGGAAAACAATTTCCTTTCCCCTGATGCCTCTTTTGAAGCAGTTCCCCCTCCCTCCCCCGGCCGGAAGAGAAACTCACTTCTTCCTCCCTCAATGTGCTGGAAGCATAGTGCTCATGCACATATGTCCTCACCTGTGGTATAGTACACCCTGCCTTAGGGCTGTAAGGCCTGCTAGAGGGGTGACTTACCTATGCCATAGGCAGTGTGAGGTTGGCATGGCACTTTGAGGGGAGTGCCATGTTGACTTAGTCATTTTCTCCCCACCAGCACACACAAGCTGTGAGGCTGTGTGTATGTGCTGAGTGAGGGGTCCCCAGGGTGGCATAAGACCTGCTGCAGCCCTTAGAGACCTTCCCTGGCATCAGGGCCCTTGGTACCAGGGGTACCATTTACAGGGGACTTATCTGGGTGCCAGGGCTGTGCCAATTGTGGAAGCAAAGGTACAGTTTAGGGAAAGAACACTGGTGCTGGGGCCTGTTTAGCAGGGTCCCAGCACACTTTCAATCATACCTTGGCATCAGCAAAAGGCAAAACGTCAGGGGATAACCATGCCAAGGAGGCATTTCCTTACAGTCTTTAAATATTTTGTCATTTGTGAAATATGTAGCAGGTTCTCAGATAACTTGCACAGAGCCATCCCTCCACCATGGCTGCTGAGAACCTAAGAAAAAGGACAGACAACCAAAGCTTACTTTGGAGCCAGCTGACTAGCCCTTCGAGTTACTCTGGTTGTCTTGGGATAAAGCAGCAAAACAGGCCTTGAACATCAGGGCAGTCCTCTGAGGGTGCAAGGCAAACTTCAAGCAACAGGGCAGTTCTGTGGTAGTAGCAGGGTAGTCCTCTGAGGTGCATCGAAGGCCTCAAGCAGTAGGGCAGTCCTCTGAAGTACAAAGCAATCCTTCTGGGGGTCCTCTGTAGGTGCAGATGTGTAATGAACAGTTGGTCTGAGGATCCAATATTTATATCTGGTGCAATCCTTTGAAGTGGTAAAGACTACTAGGCTATCCCCTACACGTGGTTCTGTAAAATGTTCTTCCTTCCCCTGCAAAATCTTGAAGTGGTCTAGAATGACAAAAGGCCAGTTTTGAATTCCTTTGTGATTGTGCTGGAGGCTGGGAAGAGTTCCACCCCACCCATCCTGCTAACATCTTGCCCCCCCTTCGTCTCACTGTCTGGGAGGAATACACAAATGTCAACTGCCAACTAGTCAGTAATGTGACCCAGGGAACATGCTGTAGACACCTAATGGTTAGGACAAGAAAATACCAACTTTCTAAAAGGGTCATATTCAGAATTGTGACATAGAATCTGACGTTACAGTTAAATAGGATTATATATTACAATGCTTCTGAGACCAAACATATTTGTACCTGTTGCAAATCAAAAGTTGGCACATAGTAAATGTAGTTAGGTAACACAATGTTATCTTATGGGAGAGGTAGGCATTACAGTAGTGAAAAAATAATTTGGAAGTTTTTTACTACCAGAACAAAAAATTAAAAAACAATACTACCTTTTAAATACAGTGCACCCTGCCCTGTGGGCTGTTTAGGGCCTACCATAGAGGTGACCTATATGGAGATTTAGGCCTGGTATAAGGTGTATTTTGCCAGGTCGAATTAGTAGTTTAAAACTGCACACAGGCTGCAATGACAGAGCTGAAACGTGTTTTAAATGGCTATTTAAGTGGGTAAAAAAGTAAGTGCTTCAGGCGTCCTAGGAATATTTAATTTACAAGCTCTGGGTACATATATTACCACTTTACTAGATACTTAAGAGTAAATTAAATTTGCCAGTTGGGTTTAGGACAATTTTACCATGTTAAAGGGCGAGAGCTCAAGCACTTTAGCACTGGTTAATGTGCACAGTCCTAAAGCCAACAAAAACACATTTTGGAAAAAATTAGGGGAGACGCCAAAACGTTTGGAGGAAGGCCACACAAAAGGCTGCCAGGTCTAACGATTCCAATTTCTGTACCCATGTTCCATGAGATGGTGATATCTCACTTTGCTCTCACGATTGTCATTGCAGATATCGTTTACATCAGAAGTGTTACTTAACCATTTTTATCTTACTTGAGTCTCGGTAGCCGCATTGAAGGATCTGCTGACCATGCCCTATGCATTGTAGTGTTCTAAAATAATTAGCCCCTGTTGTGTGCTGTACAAGTAGATTGTTATGCTTTCGGACCTTAATATTTGTTTCAAATCCCTTGCCTAATACTACAGAAGTCACGAATTGCTTCATGTTTTCCATATGCCATGCCAGATTAGTTATATACGATGGAATATAAATAGTGCTTTTTGGCTTGATCGAATATGTGGGCGTATTGTAAAGAGTTAATAAAGAGCCATGCGGGCTCTCCATGTGCGCCTGACGTGCTCTGCGTGTCCGGGAGGGGCACGGAGCACGAGGGTATAAATAAAGAGCGAACTGCGGGTGACGCAGTTCCATGCGTGTGCTCTCAGCAAACACTGTCTGTGCGTGTTCTTTCAGCTACAATGAAGGCCCAGTACATTGGCGACGAGCGGGATCGAAATGCGGGACAGTAGAAGAAAGTGCAGTTAAATATCGAGGCCAGGCTGAGAAAACGTACCGGGAGGAGAGCGGAGCAGTGTCGGCTGCCGCGATCGTGGTGCCGGGCCGGTCGCCGGAAAAAAAAAAGCCGGGTTCACGGAGGGAACCTCAGGCGCGCGACTGGCGGAGCGGACGACGAAGAAACTGACCGGTTTCCCGATCGGGGAAACCCAAAGACGGTGAGCCGCGCCCCGCGCCCTCCCCCGCAAGGAGCACACCACGTGGGGCTCTGACACCCCGCCCAGGGCGTCCCTCGCTGCCCGAGAGCAGCACCACGCGAGGCTACAAGGCCCCGCCCAGGGCGTCCCTCGCTGCCCGGAGCAGCCGAAGGAGACGCGTGCTTCCTTGGCCGGGCGCGCCGTGCGTCTCCTGCGAGGCCGGAGAGGAGGAAGCCCAAAATAAAAGAAAAGACGCGTGGTGCACGTCAGATGTGTGCCGCCCCCGGGAGGGGCTAAAAAAAAAAGGAAAAAAAAAAGGAAAAAGAAAAGAAGAGAAAAGAAAAAAAAACAGCGGTAAGCAAAAGGAGATGGTCACTGAAAAATAAAAGGCAAGAAAAGGGAGGCAGAAGTAGAAAACAAAAAGAAGTAAGGAAGGCGGAGTCAAAAAAAAAAAAAAAAAAAAAAAACGAAAGGACAGCTTCACCGTGTGTACAGCGCAAGGGTGAGAAGGGGTAAAGATGAGTGCCCCACCACAGGATGATGCCAATCCTCCACCGCCACCAGGGAACCCCCAGCTCCCAGCACAGTTGACCAACAGGGTTCACTCCTCGATCGTTTCGCTACCACCGTTTAGCCAACTAATTGACCCGGCTACCGCTGCGCCCAGATGGCGTTTGTGGATAAACAGGCTAGAAAACTACTTTCGTGCAACCAGGGAAACGGACGGGGAAGTGCGGAGGTCAGTAATGCTGTTGATGGGTGGAGATGAACTACAGGAGCTCTTTGACTCGCTTCCTGACACAGGGGATAAGGCTGATTTTGATACAGCAGTAACTGCTCTGAACAGGCACTTCGACCCGCAACTCAACTCGGATTATGAACGTTTTAAACTACGACAGGCCCAGCAGACCGAAATCGAGTCGATGGATATGTTTTATGCCAGGTTGAGGAAGCTAGCGAGCTCGTGCACAGGTCTCAACCAGCAAGAGGAGATCCGTGCGCAAATCATTCAAGGGTGCCGGTCGAATGCTTTGAGGAAGTTGATTTTGAGACAGCAGGGCATGTCCCTCGATGACATTCTAATTCTTGCAAGATCACATGAACTGTCGGCAGTACGAGCGGATGCGATGGCGGCAGTAAGAGGTCAGTCATTAGCGGCTGCGTCATCGTCTCGTGTAGTCCAGGTGAAGGAGGAACAAGTGGATGCGATCCGAACGCGCCCAGCAGCGCAGCGGAAAACAAGCGCTGCCAGGCCCGGCGACAGGGCCTGTGGAAGCTGCGGGTATGACCACCGACCGAACATGGGATGCCCGGCTAAAGGACAGTCCTGCAACTGTTGTGGCAAGCCAAATCATTTTGCCAAAGTGTGTAGGTCCAGGAGGAATAAGCCAGGAGAGCAGAAGGGAAGAGATACAAGTGTTAAAGCTGTATCCAAGGACACATAGGAGGTGAGAGACCAGGCGATGGCGAGTGGCCCGGTCTTCGAGGAAGATGAAGAAGAGGACATATTTGTAATATCGTTCACGGGGGGCAAGGCACGGAAAAGGAGACCGCCGCCCATGAGTGACGTTCATGTCAACGGCATGCTTGTTTCCGTACTCATCGACACAGGGGCGTCGGTCAATGTCATGGATGAAACGCTTTTCCACCAACTAATACCTGCCCCGCCACTGACCCAGACAACCACTAAGATATACAATTATGGAGGGCGAGACCCTCTTCCCCTCAAGGGAACAGTGGAGGTGGCTGTAAGTAGTGGAGATAAATCAACAAAAACCAAATTCTATGTGGTGGCTGGGGATCGTGGCACTCTGCTAGGATGTCGCACAGCAGAAGAGTTGGGACTGGTGTTTTTTGCACGACAGGTGTATGAGACTCAAGTGGAACGCCTTCTCAACGAGTTTCCACAACTATTTGAGGGGTTGGGTCGGTTAAGAGGAAAACGCATCAAATTGCACATAGATCCCAACGTGGCTCCGGTGGCGCTAAGGCATCGTCGTGTACCCTTTCATCTGAGACCTGTCGTTGAGAAAGAGCTGCAGTTGCTGGAGGACCAAGGGGTCATAGAGAAGGTGGATGGGCCTACGCCGTGGGTGTCGCCGCTGGTGATTGCGCCAAAACCCAAGCAGCCAGGAGCGATTCGCCTCTGTGTTGATATGCGACTGCCAAACAAGGCTATTCGAAGGGAAAGACACATAACGCCCACCATGGACGACATCATTGCAGATCTGAATGGGGCACAGTGGTTCTCCAAGTTGGATCTCAATGCGGGGTATCATCAGCTAGAGCTAGACCCGGAAAGCAGGAACATTACCACTTTCTCGACGCATGTGGGGCTGAGAAGATACAAGAGGCTGAGCTTTGGAGTGTCCTCCGCGGCGGAGGTGTTTCAAAATGCGATTAGGGAAACCCTGTCGGGGTTGCCAGGAGTAATCAACCTGAGTGATGACATTCTAATACACTCCAAGACGAGAGAGGATCATCATTGTCATCTACGTGCGACGTTGAAACGGCTATCTGAAGCGGGACTAACGCTTCATAAAAAGAAGTGTGCCTTTTACCAAAACTCTGTAGAATTCTTTGGATATGTATTTTCGAAAGAAGGCCTGCAAGTGGACCCACGGAAGGCTGAGGCTATCCGTCAGGCCGCGGTTCCGCAAAGTGCCACGGAGGTTCGTAGCTTCCTAGGGATGGCCACGTACTGCGGGAGGTTTATACCACATCTAGCCACCATGTCTGAACCTCTCCGGCAGCTAACTAAAGGGCAACATCGTTGGGACTGGACTCCAGAAGCACAACAGGCCTTCATGGATATTAAGGAGGCGTTGCTAGACAAGGCAACTATGGCCTATTTCAACCCCAGCAGAAAGACCGAAGTAGTGGTAGATGCGAGCCCCGTCGGGCTTGGAGCTGTCCTCTTGCAAGAACAGAGGCATCAGGAATGGGTCCCGGTCGCATATGCCAGCCGGGCGTTGTCGGCCGTTGAAACCAGGTATGCGCAGATTGAGCGTGAGGCTCTAGCCATCCGGTGGGCGTGCCGCCATTTTCACTTGTATTTGTACGGGCACGAATTTCAAGTGGTGACTGACCACAAACCTTTAGTTCCGTTGTTCGCTGGTTGCCCGCGTCTTGCACCTCCGCGGATTGAGCGATGGACCGTTCTCCTTCAACCTTATAGGTTCACTGTCGTTTACCGGCCAGGGGCAAACAATCCGGCGGATTATCTGTCTCGCCACCCTTGTTCGCAGGTGTCGGATGCGCAACAAGAACAAGATGAGGAGAGTACGGAAGTCTTTGTAAGCATGGTCGTGCAGTCGGCGTGTCCTAACGCCCTTCTCGTACCAGAGATTGTAAGTGCCACGCAGGAAGACATCATATTGAGCCACGTCAAAGATGCGTTGAGCCATAAAAAGTGGAAATATTTTCTAGAAAAAACACATGCGTCTCGCCCGGAACAGAGAGTGGCCATGCAAAGTATCTGGAAAGTGCGAGATGAACTGTCTACTGATAATGAAGGATTGGTTCTACGGGGAAGAAGGATTGTACTTCCACAAAGTCTCTGGTCTAGAGTGATTGAGCTGGCACATCAAGGACATCAAGGGGCTGCTAAAACCAAGGCTAGATTACGTGCCAAGGTATGGTTCCCAGGTATGGACAGCCAGGTTGACGAGATGGTAGGACGGTGTCACTCCTGTATCATCACGTCCGTGGAACCTCCGAGTTGTCCAGTGATAACGGAGCCGGCTACTCTGAAACCATGGGCTAAGGTAAGCATGGACTTCGGAAGTTTTCCAGATGGGAGATTAACTGCTGTTCTGATTGACTCTTATACTAAATTCCCGGTGGTTGAGGTTGTACCGTCGACGGCGTTTGAGAACGTGCGACCAGTTCTACAAAAGACATTTGCATTGTTTGGTTTGCCTGATGAGATTCGAACGGATAATGGTCCCCCATTCCAAGGCCAAGAGTTTCGGTCATACCTTGAGGGTCTGGCAATTCATCATCGGAAGATAACGCCTTACTGGCCTCAGGCAAATGGGGACGTGGAAAGGTTCATGCGAACTTTGAACCGGGCTCTTCGAATTGGAGTAGAGAAAAGGGAAGACAGCGAACAGTGTCTACACCAATTCCCGAGTGCCTATCGTCAAACGCCTCATAGTACTACTGGTTGTGCTCCCTCCTCTTTGATGTTCAAAGTATCTCCACGTGACTGTATTCCATCAGGTCCTAAATGGAGACCTCCGGTGTTGGATGTTAAGGCCACTCAAAAACGACGGCGAGCTACTAATCAGAGGGCGAGTACCCAACGACGAGCAAGGTACCGAGGGTTTCAAGAAGGAGACCAAGTGGTGGTGAAATGTCGGAGAAGGGGAGGAAAGTTTATAACTCCGTTTGAACCTGAGGTATTGGAGGTTATTGGCGTGAAGGGGTCCATGATCACTGCGGCCAGAGGAAGACAAAGAGTGACACGGAATGTGTCACATTTTAAGAAAGCTGGACGGAGGGAACCAATTGATGATGAAGGAGAGTTTGAGGACATTACCGGCGGGTCACCCATGGTGACCAATGAGGTGGAGAGTGTCAGGAGGCCGGTGCTGACTGAACAAACCTTACCGGTTTATGCCCCTGGGAATGCAAGTTTGCGCACAAGAAGTCGAAGATATGATCTACGTCCCAATCCTGCACCGAGTAGTCAGTTGAAGGACTTTGTCTGTCATGTAGGCTGCTCATAGTTGGAGTTCCGTTGCCAGGTGGCTATAACAGGATGAAGACGGAAGTTAGTAAGGACCGTGTTTTCATTGAGGTGGACTGTTTACGTGTGTTTTGTAGTACAAACTATTCCTAAGTGATTTTATACCGTTGTGTGTTAAGTTTGGTGTTGGATTTGTTAAGTCCAACCTCCATGTGGAGTAAAACATGGGGGGGATGTAAATAGTTAATAAAGAGCCATGCGGGCTCTCCATGTGCGCCTGACGTGCTCTGCGTGTCCGGGAGGGGCACGGAGCACGAGGGTATAAATAAAGAGCGAACTGCGGGTGACGCAGTTCCATGCGTGTGCTCTCAGCAAACACTGTCTGTGCGTGTTCTTTCAGCTACAATGAAGGCCCAGTACACGTATCTGGTTTTGGAGTAAGGGTGCAGTTCTAATCTGGTTACCTAAGTGAAGAATGTAATTAAGACTTCAACTGATTGAAATGGGGACGTGTGCCACCGTGTGGTCACCGACGGCATCGTTCCGTACCCAATGAAAGAACAGTGTGGTTGGAGAACATATAGTACAGAGCAATAATGAGATTTGCTAACTGAGGCATCAAAAAGAGGAGCGATAATACGATTTAAGCCTAGAATTAGCAACACCAAAGTGACTAACGGTGAAAAGGAAAATTGAAAGGTGAATCTGACTTCATAGTTCGAAACCTGTAAAGCTTATTCCAAGATAAAGGTGTCCCTGACCACGATTTTCTGCCGGTGTCACTGTGCTTGGCAGTGGACACACACATTGTTCAAGAGTATTAAGTAAAGCGACTAGTGGCTTTGTGAGCGTTAGACTGACACCTGCAGGAAAAAGGAACTACTAGGTACCTCCCCGTGACTGGTGCTTAGGTGGAAGCTGGTAAAGTTTAGGAAATCGTTTATCTCTGCTCTTACTCAACACAGCGAGAGAATAAAAACAGGAGAAGCTTTGAGTAATATTGTTCCTTTGGAGCCTTCCATTTGCTTTCAGACCACCAAAGTATCCTCCCAAACTCCAACCAATTGTAGAAAGCTTAAACGCCTCTTTTACAATTTTTATTTATTTATTTATTTTTTAAGAAGAACCGACCAACCTTAAAGATGGCTTCTCGCACCAGATAAATTCATTCCATTACGTATTTAAAAAAATAAATGTGGGCTTTTCACAAACCATATAAACAATCACAGAAAATGACATCTAGAAAATAGCAACCAATCCAAACTCAAAAAACGACTTTACTTTCATGAAAGCTCAAAATACAGTTATACATATGTACACATATGCAGATTATTTCCTTAAATTACCCAGTAACCTTTCTAGTTGGTCTTTCAAAACAAAACATGTCTGCATTGTACTGTGAATAAAACTTTATTGGCAGGCCATGAATTATTAAAAATAAAGTAAAAAAATATTGTGACAGATTCTTGATATACTTATCAGTGTTTAGGGAAAACTTCAAAGTCATACCTGAAGAAAACGTACCTGAATTTACTGAGATCTTAATGACACCCTTCGGGGTACTCTATAGTAGACACAGCGTTTTTATGTATTTTAGTTTAATATGTTCACTTTTTAAATTGCTATGACTTTAAGACAGGTCTGGCCCAACTATCTTCCAAAAGTGGTGAAATAAAATCATTTTTGATGCTGGAAGGCTCACCAGGTCGGGTTTTCAGTTTGGCTAAGGTTTTCAGTTTGGCTAAGGTTTTCAGTTGGGTGTAATTTCTCTGGAATAATCATTCTGAAAGGTTTAGATGCCTGGCACAATTTGGTTCTTTCAAATTCTTCTTAACCGAGGTGGGCTCAGGGACTTAGTCTAAATGAGTGGTTAGTGACCACAAGGGTAAAACCGTGTTTAGCATAGAGCGTCACTAAAATAAATACTCTACTTAACCAGGTCACAAAAATCAACGACAATTGAGCGTTAGTACCTACAATATTTTCTGCTGGACAGCACTTCTAAGCGCCATGAGAGCATTATTACAAAAGCTTGCAACTGAGTCACAAATTAAATTTGTGTCTCCTCTCTGGCATAATTGCACAGCATCCGCACGTCTCGTTGTAAGAATAAGTTTCATTTAACTTGTATTTAGTGGCTTTAACTGAGGAATGATTGGTAGTAAGTGAGAGTAGTCCTCCTTATTTAGAGGACACAAATGGCAGTTGGTATCTGTCAATTGCTGAGTGGGCCATTGTCTGATTGCTTGCGACATCTATAAATGTTGAAAACGTACCCTTCAAAGGTTTTCTAATGTGTGGGTATAGACCGGCTACCAAGTATTGCTTGGAAGTTGATGAATCCAAAGGCATAATGATTAAAGCTCCACGCTTTGATTTAGTTAACTATGTCGTATCAGGCTTAAAACCAACTTCAGCCAGTTTCTGACAGACCCCCTTTAAAAGCAGAGACTTGAACCAGTTGAGACATGCCCTGCTTCAGCTAAATCACATGGCATCGTCAGTGTATCTACGGGCCCTTTATTCAACCCTGCAAACATCTCCTTGCACAGCCCTGGTCCAAGCGAGGCTTCATTTCTCTCCCCAAGTCATAATAATGGGATATTTCTGCAATGACAGCCCTTCATGATAAAGATAATTTCCTTCATTTCAGGTGGTCAGGATACTACAGGGTGGACGTCTTCTAATTATACAACTTTAGAAGCAATTTAATTCCCAGGTAATCTAACCTGAAAACAGACCTGGATTAAAGACGTCTGTGCATCTGAAACAATGTTGCTGCTTAGGACGCATAGCACAGGGTTGACAGCACCCCTTTTCTTATGTGGATTGCAATTTTGTGAGAACCATCGAGGACCTCGCTACTCTGCTTAATAAATTACCCATATGTAGTTCCTAAAGTATATAACATGCCAAAGTATATGTATTTCCATGCCTAGTCCAGTCTTAATCCATCCACAAATATAAAAATGTAACCTTGCCGTTCTCAAAGACCAATACTGTGGTCATACTAACATTCATAAGGTTTGTTCTTGGAAGTACAGAACTAAGGCACTAAGAAGATATTGGGTGCCTGTTGATATCTGATCCAAAAGGATATAATGAACACATTATCTGAGTCGGGGTATTGTGAATATACATTCATAATTGTAACACAAATATTAAACAATGTAGTCACCAATAAGCAATCCTGATTCAGTTCAAGTGGATGAATGTTTTGGGAGTTAAAGCACCATTAGTGTTAGTCTGGACCTGAACCAAAGTTCAACTCTTTTAGTAGGTTCTGTGGTTTTGGTCATACCGCATGCTTTTCAAGCTTCTGCCTAAGCATTAGTCTGTCCACCTGGTGGAACATTACACTGAAGTCAAAGAAGCAACCGTACAGTTTTCAACCATCGGCAGACTGCCAGAAGATACCATAAAGTACAAGGCCTTGGTATTGTCCAACTTGCTGAAACCTTGCCTGGATCCAGTAAAATTTGTATTTATGAAACCTTAAATATTAATACGTTCAGGCACTGAGTCTAACATTCCTGAGCAAATGATTTGCTCACAGCATAGAGGAAGGCTAATAACCGCCAGTTGGCAGTTAAGCTGCAGTCATCCTTTTTACCCATGGACACATTCCACGTTTAGTAGTGGGTCTAAAATGGAAATAGAAGTCTCCGGTTGATGGATATGAAGTTTACAGGAAGTGTGGTTCTGACTGGTGAATTTGTGCAGAGCAGAGATGGGACCATACATGGCTGAAAGAACTTTGTTGTTGCATGCAGCCATATAGAAAAAAGCATGCTATAATTTAGCCATTTCAGAAGCCCAATTGTTTGGCTTTATTTTAAATATACCCCGAGGAAATAATTAGCTACTTTAGTGTTTTTTGTTTCACAGCATTTACATCTAGTATTTCCATTCTGTAGTTTAGAAGCCAACAACAGATTGTCAGCCTTCTGCACAGGATAGTGAGTATAATGGACAATAATTATGCCTAAAGAAACATCTTTAATTTCACTTGATTTGTCTGTTCCTGTTGGTTAGCTGACTTGAGCAGTCGGAGTCATGCTAACACCATATTGGTTGACTGCAAATAAAAATAAATGAAATCCCGCTCAAAAGTCGGGCTACCAGTATGGATGCAAGGATTTTCAGCCGTCCAGGCAAAATAGAAATCTGCTTATTGAAGAGTTGCCACACACACAGACATTTTGACCAGCTTTTAATAAATGGATGTCTAACCTAGGTGGCACTTTGTATTTTTCCTTACTTCACCATCTGGAATTGCTGGCCCTGAGGGCTGCTGAAGGTGTGTCCTCTCAACAAGTGGTGCTCAGCTTGACTGACTGAGGACTGAAAACTCTGAAGAGAAACTCGATGGTCTGGAGTTTGCATCAAACAAGAGATTTTGCAGGTGTTCCACATTGGTGCTTACCAGTAATAATATTCTCACAGGCTTTGTTTGAACTCTTAGGCAAAATGCTCAGTATTGTGGGAACAGAGAAAATATCCTATGAGAAACATTCCGTGGAAGGTTCTCTTTCTTGGGCAGAAAAATCGAAAAGCAAAAATGAAAAATGATACATTTCTAGCGGTAAGGGAATGTTCATTTACTCTGCCTGATCGAAACTGCAGAGTTACAGAATATGAACATACTTCTTCTCACTCTATAGAAGAAAAAAGAAGAAAGCAACGAAGAAAGAAGACAGAGTAGACAGCAGCGAAAAAGGAAGAAGTCAGTGAAGAAAAAAGATGGCACGCATGAAGAAAAAAGAAGTACCTTCAGTGTCGCAGCCAGAGAGGACGACACCGGCCAGTGTCCAATAGGAAATGACCAGAAGGAGTGCTAGGTCCACATGCAACTTGATGGCAAGATTGCCAATAATGACGATGACAGGAAGTGACGTGAAGATGACATGCTGGCCAATCTGAAGCAGGGAACTCAGAGCGAAGTTGGATGAAGTTACTTGTTTTTTTTTTTTTTACTTTTTTTTTTAACCTTCAAAAGATTTCGCAAGTATGCGCGCAAGTTCATGTGCAGGCGGAACCTAAAAAGGTATACCTCTCTCATTATGTTCATGTAGGCTTTGTTTTTAACCTTTGCCATTGGAAGTCATTGTGGCTTGTTCTGTGTTCACCCCTTTGGGATACTAGAAGGTCCCCTTTCTACTAAGCAATATTTAGGGGAAATATGTGCGTTAAATATGTTTTTTTAAGTTTCTCATTGATAGGCTTTCAAAGTTAATGATATGAAACTTTAAATATGGAAAGTCATTGAGATTTTCTAAAATTCTGAATTCCATCGTGAAAAAGTCAGTTGTTTGGTGATAACTGTCATACAAAAATTAATTAATTGAAACTTCAAAATTAATTGTGTAATCTCATTGATAAAAATTTAATGTTAGAAAAGTAGGACCTGTCATTGTTCCTCTGCATGCAGTATTCAGCTACACAAGACATTATTTTTCTTAACTTCTCTTAATTGTTTTGTTTTAGCATTGTAACCATGCTGCAATGCTTGAGTGTCCTCTTCCAATGCTTACCTATAAGAAAAGTAGCTCCCTGAAGGACATGTTGGTAGACAGTTATAAGTGCAAATTGAAGGGAACCTTTTTGGACAAACAACAAGGTTTCTACATATGTGCCAAATGTAAAGCATGCAGATATAGTACTAACCGGAAGGATTATCTGTTACCTACCGGGAAAAAGGAGAACATCAGGAAATTTTTGAGCTGTACTTCAGATTTTGCTATTTATGTTATTGTGGGCCCATGTGGGTTACAATATGTGGGGAGCACGATTTTTCTCATAAGGAAACGGATTCTTGAGCATTGGAGAGCTATAGTGTAGAATGATGTAACATACCCGGTATCTCGCTACTGCAATCTGGCTCATGGAGGGAAGGTGGAAAAGATGACATTTTTTGGCATTGATATGGTGCTTAGTACCCCTAGGGGCGGAGATAGAGAGAGGTAACTGAGGAAGTTGGAATCGGAATACATCATTCGATTAAATAGTCGTCATCCTTGGGGGTTGAACAAGGATGAGGAACTGTTTGTTCATATTGGATAGTCTGATTATTGAGGTATGATAGAGTTGATATTTTCAGGGTTTCAGATTATTTTGCATTCTAATTTTATTTGATAGTATGGTCCATGAGGCATCTAATCATCTTAGTAAGCAATATTGTGGGCATATTGGTATTTTGTATTGGGATAATTGAGATTAGAAACATCTAACAAGAAAAGGAAATAAGTAGGAATTAAGACAGGGGAAATGAGAAGTGAAGAGACAGAATAGCAATAAAACACACATGGGGGAGAGCAAAGTAGGAAAGAAATTAAAGAAAGGAAAAGGAGGAAAGAAGGATAGGAAAAAAAAAAGACTTTTCTTCTATGTCCATGATGTGGGTCAGCTGTTATGTTGGAAATAGGAGGGGCCACATGGTTTGTGCATTTTTCATTTATTCTTTGTGGGCCAAGGAAGAAGACCGATCTAGTGACTCGCGATATAACAGCGCAATATTGTTGCCGCACCATGGGATGCACGCAGGACATGCCTGGGCATGCTTTCCGGCGAAGACAGGCCACTGCTATCACCCAGTCTCTCAGATATTGGGTAGAGTTTATTATTCCAACCAGAAAACTGGGCAGTAGAGTTGCAGGGACTTTCTCAATTACAGTTTGGCTTCTGGTCTGATTTGTGGACTGTGGAACAATTCTTAAATCTCTCCCTGATAATTCAAAAGTATACTACGGCCAAGAAAGATTCTCTCCATATCTCTTTTATGGACCTTACATGTGCTTTGATACAGTCGATTGTGCAAAGTTATGGTCTATCATGCTGAGTTTGAAGAGTGATAGAGCCATTGTCTCCCTTCTTAGTAGGCTCCATGAACAAACCCCAGCCAGAGTCCGTTACAGTAATGGTGGGGAGCTTACAGATGAGTTCCAGTCAATTATGGGGGTTTGACATGGCTGTGTTCTGGCCCCCTTTTTATTTCTAATCTATATAAATTTGTAGTGAAGACGCCGTAAAAATGTAAGTAGATTTCAATAATATTTATTAGTACAAGAAACCACCCTAGCGACATGTAATTAAGAAGCTCCTCTGTCCAGCTTCTTCTAACGCTCACATTTCCTTTTCAAAATCAAAACGTTCGGCACGGAGCGCTCACCAAACGCGTCTCGTGCCAAACTGGTTCGCGAGAGCGGCACGCGGGTAAAAGAAAATACTGCGCGCCGATGCCGCGAGCCGGCATACTACATGGGTTTTCTTCTTCCAAAAAAAACAAATGAAAGAGAAAACATATAATAATACTTTGGGAAGCTATATATATATACTACACTAAGAACATAGCACTATCACAAACAGTAGTTATACTAAACAACTCTATTTAGACAATTACAATGGAATTTAAGTATTGACAAAAAAACAAATAACAATATAAAAACAAAAAAAAACGGCAAGATTAATAGAACAATTAAATATATAACACCAATCATCTGAAGGATAATAAAAAAAAACAACAATACATTTATTCATCTAAATCTGTAAGGCTTACGTCTTATACGAGCACTTCTGCGTACCATGGAGAAATCATCACGAATCTTGCCTGCACCCTCACGCTCCTTGCAACCCTCATCCTGGAAATCACAATTTTTTTGAAACTCAGCTTCACCAACTAACGGGCTCATTTTGGCTGGAGATAGAACTTTCACCACCTTAGACTTGTTCCACCAATGACCACCCTCAACCCTGACAGCATTTCCACATACTTTGTTGATTAAAACCGGAGACGAAAACTTTGAGTCACCTTTCTTGATAAAACCACCAAATTTGATTTTCACGAAATCTCCAGCATTCACCTCCAAATCAGACACTCTCCTCCTTTCATCATAATGAAGTTTTTGTGAAATTTGCGCCCTCGCTACATTCCTTCTCACAAAATGATCTAAACTCTGGACACACACCTCTTGTTTCAATAACTTGAACATCCACGCAGGCTTGAATTTAGTGGCTGGTTTCCTTCCACGTAATAGTTCGAAAGGAGAAACCAAAGTGGAAGATTGGGGTGTAGTCCTATAAAACCACAACATTGATTGAGTAGCAGTGTGTATGTCAACTTTGTTCTGTAAGGCCCATTTAATACAATCACCCAGTACCCGATTAAAGCGCTCTACAAGGCTTGAGCGTGAAATAAAGAACTTTTTAGGTGTTTAATACTACTATTCCTGAAAAACTGTTCCACTTCATTGGAAACAAATTGAATGCCGTTATCAGAAACAATGAATTCAGGGAAACCCTCCCTCATGCACACATCTCTAATAAATTTCACCACAGCTTTTGAATTTGGTTCACTAATAAATCTAACTTCTGGCCATTTTGAGTAATAGTCTATCAGGACTAATGAATACTTTGAATTTGATGGGAGGGTGTAAAAGGGACCAATCAAATCAACACCTAGTTTCACCCAGGGTCTCTCCGGCAGTTCAATGGGCACTAAGGGTGGTACAGATGTTTTAAGAACTTTATCACTAGATGCACAAATAACACAACCCTTAACTACATTATCTACCTCTGTATCCATTTGGGGCCACCAGAAAAATGAACGAACCCTACGTTTAGTGAAAGTAGAACCTAGGTGTCCCTCATGGGCTTTTGTTATTATTTGATGTTTGAACACATGAGGAGGTATCAATTTGTCCGATCTCATGACCAACCCACCCTCCAAAGATAATTCCTCACTAATTTAAAAAAAAGGCTGAATACTTGGTTCCAAATTCTTCTCTTTGGGCCACCCCTCGCCGATAAATTTAGAAACGGTTTTCAAAACAGGATCACTATCTGTAGCCGAAATCCATTCTGCTTCAGAAAATGGACCAGCATCATCTAATTAAAGAGAAGCTATTAAGCAACTCTCATCTTCACATTCATCTTTTAATACCTGAGATGGGGAAGCCGCAGGAAACCTAGACAGAAAATCAGCTCGTGCATTTTTCCCACCAGAAATGTGCTGAATATCGAACTGAAATTGAAGAAGGCGAGCTGAGAACCTTGCAATCCTGGGCGAACAGTTTTTTACATTCCTCCCACTTAGTATGAAAATGAAAGGCTTGTGATCAGTCTGGAGCAAAAACTTTGTACCCCAGAGATAAGTGCGGAATTTCTCTATCCCCCACCAACAGGCTAATAGCTCCTTTTCAATAACAGAATACAAGCATTCTGAATCTCTTAGGACTCTGAAAGCAAAACCCACAGTGTTTTCACCTTCAGGGGTTTGTTGCGTAAGAACTGCACCTAAACCCACATTACTGCCATCAACAGTGAGTACAGACTTCAGCTCAGGATTAAACGGTTTCAGTCCCACACATTTGGAAAGCTGAAGTTTAATCCATTCAAATGCTTCAATGCACTCGCTATTCCAGTTAAAATCCACTTTGGTTTTCAGCAAGTTAGAGATAGGCCTGACTCTGGAAGCAAAATCCTTAATAAACCGTGAATAAAATTCACAAAGACCCAAAAAGCTTTTAACACCACTTTTATCAGCGGGAGGAGGCGCATCGAGAATGTTCTGAACCAAACCAGGTTTTGGTTTGACACCACAACTAGAAATCACATGGCCCAGATATTCTACCTCTTCTTTGAGGAATTCACACTTTTCCCTTTTTAACAAAACACCACGTTGTTGAAAAATAGACAAAACTTGTCTGAGTGTGGCATCATGAGATTGACGATCCGGCCCAAAAATCAACACATCATCTTGGAAAATGGCTACTATATCAATACCCTTGAGTAAACTTTCCATTACTCTTTGGAAAACAGACGCAGCTGATGCTAAACCGAAAGGTAACCAGCAATACTGATAGGTTCCCCACGGTGAAACAAAAGCGGTGAAATGTCGGGATTCAGGTTCCAATTCAATTTGATGGTAGGCAGATGCTAAATCTAATTTAGTAAAAAACGTAGCACCCGCAACAAAAGCTAACAAATTGTTGGACTTTTGCTTTTGCAGGGTCATCCCCAGACTTTTTTGCCTCCTGCCTCCTATATTTTTCTGACATGTTGCTGTTGGCTTTTCAACTCTGAGCACTTTACCACTGCTAACCAGTGCTAAAGTGCATATGCTCTCCTGTTTAAATTGTATGTAAGTGGTTTATCCATGATTGGCATATTTGATTTACCAGTAAGTCCCTAGTAAGGGGCACTAGAGGTGCCAGGGCCTGTAAATCAAATGCTACTAGTGGGCCTGCAGCACTGGTTGTGCCACCCACATAAGTAGCTCTGTAATCATGTCTCAGACCTGCCACTGCAGTGTCTGTGTGTGTATTTTTACACTGTAAAGTCGACTTGGCAAGTGTACCCACTTGCCAGGCCTAAACCTTCCCTTTCCTTACATGTAAGGCACCCCTAAGGTATGCCCTAGGTAGCCCCAAGGGCAGGGTGCAGTGTATGGATAAGGTAGGACATATAGTAATGTGGTTTATATGTCCTGACAGTGAAATACTGCCAATTTCGTTTTCACTGTTGCAAGGTCTGTCTCTCTCTCATAGGATAATATGGGGGCTACCTTTAAATATGATTAACGTGTAGATTCCCCTAGAGAGTAGATGGACATGTGGAGTTTGGGATCCCTGAACTCACAATTTAAAAATACATCTTTTAGTAAAGTTGATTTTAAGATTGTGCGTTTGGAAATGCCACTTTTAGAAAGTGAGCATTTTCTTGCTTAAACCATTCTGTGACTCTGCCTTGTTTGTGGATTCCCTGTCTGGGTCAGTTTGACAGTTGGGTTGTTTTTCACCTCACACCAGACAGTGACACAAAGGGAGCTGGGGTGTGATCTGCATTTCCTGATTAGCCATCTCTGCTAGGAGGGAGGGGTGGAGTGGTCACTCTCATCTGAAAGGACTGTGCCTGCCTCTGACAATGCTGTCTCCAGCCCCCTGGTGTGTGTCTGAGGCCTTGCCTGGGCAAGGCAGGATTTCACAAGAAGGTGTGAGTCCCCTTTGAAGAAAGGTGACTTCAAAGACTAAAATGGGTATAAGAAGGGCACCCAAACTTACAAACTTTAGAAACACTTCTGGAATCAAGGGGAACCTCTGCCTGGAGAAGAGCTGATCGCTGAGGAACAAGTGCTGCCCTGCCTGTGACTGTGCTTTGTGGAGCTTTCCTGCAGTGCTGCTTCTGCCAGAGTAAGAGGGCAAAGACTGGACTTTGTGTGCCTTCCATCTTGAAGAAGAAATCTCCAAGGGCTTGATGTAGAGCTTGCCTCCTGTTGTTGAAGTCTCAGGGATAGCAAAGACTTCTTCCTGCCAGCACCTGGAGTCTCTGGAGAGACCCCTACTCTGCTCTGTGGTGCCCTTCCAGTTCCTGGGACCCTGAAAGGAGAGGCTGGCAGCCTAAGGACAAAAATACACGCACCGAGTGCCGTGCGGAGAAAAGATCGACGCGAATCCGATCGCGGCTGAGAAAACGACGCGACGCCGGCTCCGCAGCTGAGAAACGACGCCGCAGGAAACGCGACCGGAGAATCGACGCCCGGAGCAGGAGAAACGACGCGCAGCATCGCTGACGAAGGCTGAGAGATCGCAGCCAGCGCCGCGGGACTTTCGGACCGTCGCGTGGCTGGCTTTTTCGACGCGCCTCGCCGTGCCGAGCTGTTTTCGACGCATATAACCGTGCAGGGTTACTTTCGACGCACACCGCCCGTGCTGGGTTATTTTTGACGCAAACCAGGTACATTTTCACGCTAGCAGCGCTAGTGTGGTGTTACAACTACCTAAAGACTCTTTTTATTTTAAACCTTTAAAAAATCATAACTTGACTTGTGTATGTTGGATTTTTGTCGTTTTGGTCTTGTTTTGTCTAGATAAATATTTCCTATTTTTCTAGACTGGTGTTGTGTCATTTTGTAGTGTTTTCATTAAGTTGCTGTGTGTGTTGGTACAAATACTTTACGCCCAGCACTCTGAGGTTAAGCCTACTGCTCTGCCAAGCTACCAAGGGGGTAAGCAGGGGTTAGCTGAGGGTGATTCTCTTTTATCCTAACTAGAGTGAGGGTCCTTGCTTGAACAGGGGGTAACCTGACTGTCAACCAAAGACCCCATTTCTAACATTGGTGACCAGCGGTCGGGATTGGACTTGTATTTGTACTTGACATACAGTAATTAAGTGTACACTACTGTTTTGATCTCAGACCACTACGTGACCACATACTACTTGTCTTGTGATTCTGCTTTTTGTTCTCTGATGTCCTCCTGGAAGTATTGATGATATTTTTGGACTTTGTTTTTTGGTTGTGAAGCCTTTGCAGAAATGGAAGTCAATTTCTGGCACCTATCTATGTATAAAAAGTGGCAGCTTAAAGCATTCTGCATGGAAAGGGGACTGGCTGTGAACAAGGAATCCAGAAGGGAGGATCTTGAGTCAGCCCTGTTTCAGGATGAATTGAAACGTTGTCAGGCAACACCACCAAATGAGTCTGAGGAGGATAACTACTCTGAGGAGGAGGACTACTCCAAAGAGGAGGGCAGTGGCCCTGAGGAGGGAACAGAAAGAGATGATAGGCTCCTAGCTCGAATCCGGAGTCTGGAAGAGCTTAAGAGGGCCGAGGAGAAGAGGGCCTTAGTCCTGGCAGAAAGGAGGAGGGACTTAGAGATTAAAAAAATGATTTATGCTTACGAGCTTAAATTGAAAGAGCTGGAAGTCATGAGGGCTGAGTCCAGCTGGAATGGTGGCAGCAACAATTGTATATCCAGTGATGCTGCAGAAGTGCACATGCCCAGAGAGGTGGTGCCCTACTTGAAGGAGGGAGTTAACACACGCCAGGAGGTTCAGGGGTATGAGGTAGCTCCAGTGATGCACAGGGTCCCTGAGGTGGATTGGGGAACTGGCATGGGGAGTCATATTCCTACTGGTGGGAGGGACACTCTACTGACTCTAGGTGAGAGTGACAGGGAGAGGGGTTCCCCCCAGGTAGAAGTCCTGGTTATGGAGTGTGAAAACATCCCAGAAGAGTGTGGGTTGAGTGTCAGGGACAGTCAGGTACTGTCTCACCAGTCTCAGGAGGGTGATGTGGGGTGCTTTTTCAAAGCAGAGTCACTGGATGGTTGGGTGAAGGGTACTTTGGTTAATTCATGTGAGGGGCTGAGTGATGTAATTGCTGGAGAGCATATGTCTAGTCCTTATTTTCCAGAGCTATGCCAACACCAGGTGGAGTGTGAGTTCTCTGACCCCAGGGAGCTTACAATGGAGGCAGACTGCTGGGTGAGTACCAGAGAGTCTGAAGAGGCATTTGGGGGTGCTCCTGAGAGGAGTGGTCTAGGTAGTTCCCAACCAGGTGAGGTAGGGAAGGATTGTAGTGTCCCAGGTAGGTCCCAGTGTAGTGGGATGGGTGAGGGACCCCATGTCCAGTCTCAGAGGAGAGGGAATGGGGATGGGTTGAGGCCCAAGGTGCCCGAGATCCGGTCCCAGGTCCTGGAGGGTTCCCTGCGGGAACACCAGGAGGGGAGCCTATCCTGTACCATAGGGCCATCTGTTGAGGGAGACCCCACAGTGTCAGGAGAACTTGGGGGGGCGGCTGTAGCCAGCGTCCCACCAGTTCTGGTGTCTGGCAGTACCACTCCTAGTGAGGGGGTGCAGAAGTCCAGACAGAGGGTTGAGAGGGGGTTGCGGACCCCAGTGGAGAACCTGGAGGGTCAGGGGTCAGCTCTGAGAGCAGAGCCCCCCATGAATGACCTTGGTGAGACCATTTCTGGGTTGGGGGGAATCCAGACTCTGTCAGAGGGGCAGAGGTCAGGAGACCTGCGCCAGCCAGACTCTTGTGTGGCCCTTCGGGACAGTGTGTCCCTTGAGGGGGGTAAGTGTGCCCCCCTGGAAGTCCTGGTGTGCCAGGCAATGGTTCAACCGCAGGGTGGTGACTCTGGGTTGAATAATCAGGTTCAGGGGGTAAACTCTGACCTGATGGGGGGTAAGTGTGCTCCCCAGGAAGTCCTGGTGTGCCAGGCAGTGGTTCAACCGCAGGGTGGTGACCCTGGGTTGGATGACCAGGTTCAGAGGGTAAACTCTGACCTGGTAGGGGGTAGGTATGCCCCCCAGGAAGTCCTGGGTTGCCAGGCAGTGATCCAGTCTGTGGGTACAGGCCCTGGATTGGGAGGCCAGGTTAAGGGTGTCCCCCCTGACCTGGAGGAAGGGGCTACTGCTAACAGTGCCCCTACCATGTTGTCTTCTGGGGGGCCGCTCCTAGTTGGGTGGTTCAGGACCCCAGAAGAGAGGGCAGGGGGAGGGAAGCCTCACCCCTGGCCCTGGTCCAACCTGAAGGTACAGACCCCAGGTTGGAGGATCAGTTGCAGGTTAACATCCCTGCACTGATGGAAGAATTGTGCAGGACTGCTTCTACAAGCACCCTGACAGTTTTTGACTCTGGGGGTGCCGCTTCTGCAGGGAGGGTACAGAGCCCCAGAGGGGAGGACCAGGGTCAGGTTGTCATCCCTGACCTGGTGGAAGAGAGAGTGGTCAAAGGGTGCCAGGCACCTGGGGCTACCACCCCCCACTCTCCACAGTCACAGTGGTTAGAGAGGCCTGAGGTCGGGCTCTCATCCCTGACAGTTGTCTGGGGCCACTGTGGCTTGCTGTCCTGGTGGACAGAGTTGCCCCTGGGGGGGGAAGGACGAGAGTCACACCCCAGGGGTGGAGTGGGCAACACCATTGTGTTGGCCCTGGTGGTACTATCTGCCCATTGCAATACATCTGTGAGCAAAGTAAAGTTAGGTGTTGCACAGATGGTGTCTGTAGATGTGGAGAAGGGTTCCCCATGGGTTAGCTTAGTGGGCCCTGAGAGTATGGACAGAGGGATCCAACTGGAGTCAGGAAGGCGTAGAACTGGAGCATGCCCCTGCTGTTGTGGGCCTGGGTCCCTGTTCTATCGCCCCAATCAGGGAAGTACATCAAGGTATTGATTGTTCTCCCCTGGCTTTAGGCTGGTAGGGGGTCGTGTTGGACTTTTGCTTTTGCAGGGTCATCCCCAGACTTTTTTGCCTCCTGCCTCCTATATTTTTCTGACATGTTGCTGTTGGCTTTTCAACTCTGAGCACTTTACCACTGCTAACCAGTGCTAAAGTGCATATGCTCTCCTGTTTAAATTGTATGTAAGTGGTTTATCCATGATTGGCATATTTGATTTACCAGTAAGTCCCTAGTAAGGGGCACTAGAGGTGCCAGGGCCTGTAAATCAAATGCTACTAGTGGGCCTGCAGCACTGGTTGTGCCACCCACATAAGTAGCTCTGTAATCATGTCTCAGACCTGCCACTGCAGTGTCTGTGTGTGTATTTTTACACTGTAAAGTCGACTTGGCAAGTGTACCCACTTGCCAGGCCTAAACCTTCCCTTTCCTTACATGTAAGGCACCCCTAAGGTATGCCCTAGGTAGCCCCAAGGGCAGGGTGCAGTGTATGGATAAGGTAGGACATATAGTAATGTGGTTTATATGTCCTGACAGTGAAATACTGCCAATTTCGTTTTCACTGTTGCAAGGTCTGTCTCTCTCTCATAGGATAATATGGGGGCTACCTTTAAATATGATTAACGTGTAGATTCCCCTAGAGAGTAGATGGACATGTGGAGTTTGGGATCCCTGAACTCACAATTTAAAAATACATCTTTTAGTAAAGTTGATTTTAAGATTGTGCGTTTGGAAATGCCACTTTTAGAAAGTGAGCATTTTCTTGCTTAAACCATTCTGTGACTCTGCCTTGTTTGTGGATTCCCTGTCTGGGTCAGTTTGACAGTTGGGTTGTTTTTCACCTCACACCAGACAGTGACACAAAGGGAGCTGGGGTGTGATCTGCATTTCCTGATTAGCCATCTCTGCTAGGAGGGAGGGGTGGAGTGGTCACTCTCATCTGAAAGGACTGTGCCTGCCTCTGACAATGCTGTCTCCAGCCCCCTGGTGTGTGTCTGAGGCCTTGCCTGGGCAAGGCAGGATTTCACAAGAAGGTGTGAGTCCCCTTTGAAGAAAGGTGACTTCAAAGACTAAAATGGGTATAAGAAGGGCACCCAAACTTACAAACTTTAGAAACACTTCTGGAATCAAGGGGAACCTCTGCCTGGAGAAGAGCTGATCGCTGAGGAACAAGTGCTGCCCTGCCTGTGACTGTGCTTTGTGGAGCTTTCCTGCAGTGCTGCTTCTGCCAGAGTAAGAGGGCAAAGACTGGACTTTGTGTGCCTTCCATCTTGAAGAAGAAATCTCCAAGGGCTTGATGTAGAGCTTGCCTCCTGTTGTTGAAGTCTCAGGGATAGCAAAGACTTCTTCCTGCCAGCACCTGGAGTCTCTGGAGAGACCCCTACTCTGCTCTGTGGTGCCCTTCCAGTTCCTGGGACCCTGAAAGGAGAGGCTGGCAGCCTAAGGACAAAAATACACGCACCGAGTGCCGTGCGGAGAAAAGATCGACGCGAATCCGATCGCGGCTGAGAAAACGACGCGACGCCGGCTCCGCAGCTGAGAAACGACGCCGCAGGAAACGCGACCGGAGAATCGACGCCCGGAGCAGGAGAAACGACGCGCAGCATCGCTGACGAAGGCTGAGAGATCGCAACCAGCGCCGCGGGACTTTCGGACCGTCGCGTGGCTGGCTTTTTCGACGCGCCTCGCCGTGCCGAGCTGTTTTCGACGCATATAACCGTGCAGGGTTACTTTCGACGCACACCGCCCGTGCGGGGTTATTTTTGACGCAAACCAGGTACATTTTCACGCTAGCAGCGCTAGTGTGGTGTTACAACTACCTAAAGACTCTTTTTATTTTAAACCTTTAAAAAATCATAACTTGACTTGTGTATGTTGGATTTTTGTCGTTTTGGTCTTGTTTTGTCTAGATAAATATTTCCTATTTTTCTAGACTGGTGTTGTGTCATTTTGTAGTGTTTTCATTAAGTTGCTGTGTGTGTTGGTACAAATACTTTACGCCCAGCACTCTGAGGTTAAGCCTACTGCTCTGCCAAGCTACCAAGGGGGTAAGCAGGGGTTAGCTGAGGGTGATTCTCTTTTATCCTAACTAGAGTGAGGGTCCTTGCTTGAACAGGGGGTAACCTGACTGTCAACCAAAGACCCCATTTCTAACACAAATCATTAATTTTCGGTAAGGGATGAGAATCAATCCAAATCTCTTTGTTCAGAGCACGTAAGTCTATGCATACCCTAAGCTCTCCATTTTTTTTCTTAGCAACGACTAAAGGAGAAAGCCACAGTGAAGACTCAATTTGTTCAATAATACCTGACTTAGTTAAGGAAAGCAACTCTTTTTCCAAATCATTCCGTGCACTAAAAGGTACTCCCCTCATCTTGTGTTTTATAGCTAGGGCACCTTCTTTCACTTGAATTTTGTGCTTAAAACCTTTAATTTTCCCCAGTTCTCCAGAAAAGACTTTGGGAAAATCGTTTAATAAATCTTCCACCATATCTGAATCTCTCACGGCGAGAACTTGCTCGCATGTACCAGGTCTTAGTATCATACCGAACAATCCTTGGTGAAACCAACCAAGAATATTAAGACCCTTTACAGCTACATACATTTTTCCATAGATAACCCTCCCTTTGAATTTCAGAACATCTTCAAAATAACCCATCAAGTCAATTTTCCGTCCTTCATATGACACTGGAGATCTGTCTGGAGGATGAAGAATTGTATTATTCCATGTATCTTGAAAAAGTTCTTTAGTGATCATTGTAATACGAGCACCCGAATCAACTAACAGACGAAGAACTTTGTCTCCAACGCCCAATTCCACATACGGATCAACACAGTCTGAAGGATCGCGCCACTTGACAACACCATCATTTACAACTAAAACCATGTCTTGTAAATCAGAGACGAGATCACTTTCTTGAAAATCCTGAGCTTCGTCTTTGATAGCACCAACATTAGTTTTGTTACAATTGGAGCTTTGACAAACCTTAGCAAAATGACCAACTTTGTTGCACAATCTGCAAGTAACAAACTTTGCTGGACAAGGTTTACTCCCCTTTTTGTGAAAATTATTTCCACATCTGAAACAAAAGTTGGACTGTGAAAAAAATATTTTAGAGTTGGTGTTCCTCAAGGAATCTCCTTTTTTAAAAAATACTGGAGACTCCTTATTGTACACAGGGCAGACATGGTCTTGAGGTTTGTCTTCAAGTTCCTTCACTGATCGTACAGAAGTTTCAATGCTTTTAGCAACTCTGATACATTCATTGAGGCTTGGATTCCCCAAAGTCAAGAGCTTCTGTCGAATATTTTTGTCTAAACAGTGGCAAATAAATTGGTCTCTTATAAGCTGATCACTAAAATGATCAAATTCACATTCAGCTACCAAAGATCTTAATGATGATATGTATGTATCAATGTCCTCATTAAATTTCTGTGTACGTTTGAAGAATTTATGTCTTAAAACGACTAAACTTGGAGGCTCATTGAACCTCAATTCCAGTTTTTTTACTGCTTCTTGGAATTCATCCAGTTCTTCATCTTGTTGTATTTGTATATCTGGTAGATGCTTAAACGTAGATCTCCCTTCAAAACCAAGAGAGTGTAATAAAAGACATTTCTTTCTTTCTGGTCTAAATCTTGTAGCTCCTATCGCCCCTAGATATGTCTCAAAAGCATCAAACCAACGTTTCCAAGTGATAGGTGGTTCACCAGGAGTTTCTAGGAAAGGTGGAGGTGGTGTAACAGCCTGCATACTGATTCTCAAAGAAATGCGTTGTGTAGGTAACCTCACAATTTGATTGAATATTATAAAAGTCTTCTAATTTGTAAACAACATGTTCAGAATCCTTTAGTAAAAAAAAATGGCGTTGCTTCTGTTCCTCAACAAATCCACACAAAAAAAAGAGGTTAGCAGTCTAGTTGTAAATAAGGCTTAGCTGGAGAGAAGACCAGAAAAACAACTCGACTGAGCCACAAAGAAACAGATTTAGTGTCTTAAGGTTAGCTTTCTAGTTGTAGAGGCGGGGTTTAGACTCACAGCGCTGCTCACGACGTGTAGAAACTCCTCCGATCTCGTCTTGTGGGTTCGTTGGGTGGTTTCTTTCACCTCGTCGCCACAACTGTAGTGAAGACGCCGTAAAAATGTAAGTAGATTTCAATAATATTTATTAGTACAAGAAACCACCCTAGCGACATGTAATAAAGAAGCTCCTCTGTCCAGCTTCTTCTAACGCTCACATTTCCTTTTCAAAATCAAAATGTTCGGCACGGAGCGCTCACCGAACGCGTCTCGTGCCAAACTGGTTCGCGAGAGCGGCACGCGGGTAAAAGAAAATACCGCGCACCGATGCCGCGAGCCGGCATACTACAAAATTCTTTGGGGAGGCACTTATCTAGGGAGGGGAAAGAAAGTCCGAAAATGGTCACAAAAGAAATTCCTGTTCTGCTTTACGCAGATGACGCTCTTCTTGTAGCTCGTGTGGCAAACGCCCTTCAGCTCCTTTAAGATTATTTTAAAACTTTTATAGACACTTTGGGCCTTAAGATTAATTGAGCTAAATCTTTTGTGATGAAATGTGGCCCCAAATCTGGGAAGATTAAAACGTTTTTGCTTAATGGTGAGGAAATTCTGAAGTCCCCTCCTTTTACTTATTTGGGGATCCCATTTGATAAAGACCATAATTTAAAGTTTTACTTGAAGTGAGAGTGATGCAATTTCAGTGCCATATTGATGCCATTTTGAGATTTTCAAATTGTTAGGGCCATAGGCTGGTGAGAGAAATCATTTGCATCTTTAAAAGTAAATGTGTCTCAGTGGTCGCCTTTGGGGCAGGTTTGGGGTTGCATGGACAGCACCGTTCTACAGATCCTTTAAAATAAGTTTCCGAGGAGACTGTTGGCAATCCCACAGTCCACACGGCACCACTTTTTGTCATTAACCCCTTAGCTGCTGGGCCATTTCCCCCCCCCCCCAGTGCTGAGCCCTTTTTTGGCTATTTGGGGTAGTTCGCGCTTAGGCCTTCATAACTTTTTGTCCACATAAGCTATCCACGCCAAATTTGCGTCCTTTTTTTCCAACATCCTAGGGATTCTAATGGTACCCAGAGTTTGTGGTTTCCCCTGGAGGAGACCAAGAAAATAGCCAAAATACAGTGAAAATTTCGTTTTTTCCAAAAAAATGGGAAAAAAGGGCTGTCGAAGAAGGCTTGTGTTTTTTTCCCTGAAAATGCCATCAACAAAGGGTTTCTGGTGCTGAAATCACTATCTTCCCACCTTTCAGGAACGGGCAGACTTGAATCAGAAAACCACATTTTCCAACACAAATTTGGCATTTTACTGGGACATACCCCATTTTTACTATTTTTGGTGCTTTCAACCTCCTTCCAGTTAGTGACAGGAATGGGTGTGAAACCAATGCTGGATCCCGGAAAGCTAAACATTTCTGAAAACTAGACAAAATTCTGAATTCAGCAATGGGTCATTTGTGTAGATCCTACAAGGTTTTCCTACAGAAAATAACAGCTGAAATAAAAAAATATTGAAATTGAGCTGAAAACAACAGCCATTTTTCTTTATGTTTTACTCTGTAACTTTTTCCTGCGATGTCAGATTTCTGAAAGCAATATACCGTTTTGTCTACTGGACTCTTCTGGTTGCGGGGATATAAAGGGCTTGTAGGTTCATCAAGAACCCTAGGTACCCAGAGCCAATAAATGAGCTGCACCCTGCAGTTGGTTTTCATTCTATACTGGGTATACAGCAATTCATTTGCTGAAATATGAAGAGTGAAAAAGAGGTATCAAGAAAACCTTTGCATTTCCAAAATGGGATCAAGATAAGGTTTTGAGGAGCAGTGGTTATTTGCACATCTCTGAATTCCGAGGTGCCCATACTAGCATGTGAATTGCAGGGCATTTCTCAAATAGACGTCTTGTTTACACACTCTCTTATATTTGGAAGGAAAAAATGTAGAGAAAGAAAAGGGGCAATAACACTTGTTTTGCTATTCTATGTTCCCCCAAGTCTCCCGATAAAAATGATACCTCACTTGTGTGGGTAGGCCTAGTGCCCGCGACAGGAAAAGCCCCAAAACACAACATGGACACATCCCATTTTTTGATAGAAAACACAGCTGTTTTTTCCAAAGTGCCTACCTGTAGATTTTGGCCTCTAGCTCAGCCGGCACCTAGGGAAACCTACCAAACCTGTGCATTTTTTAAAACTAGAGACCTAGGGGAATCCAAGATGGGGTGACTTGCGGGGCTCTGACCAGGTTCTGTTACCCAGAATCCTTTGCAAACCTCAAAAAGTGGCAAAAAAAACAGGTTTTCCTCACATTTCGGTGACAGAAAGTTCTGGAATCTGAGAGGAGCCACAAATTTCCTTCCACCCAGCGTCCCCCCAAGTCTCCCGATAAAAATGATACCTCACTTGTGTGGGTAGGCCTAGCGCCCGCGACAGGAAATGCCCCAAAACGCAACGTGGACACATCAAATATTTTGAAAGAAAACAGAGTTGTTTTTTGCAAAGTGCCTACCTGTAGATTTTGGCCTCTAGCTCAGCCGGCACCTAGGGAAACCTACCAAACCTGTGCATTTTTGAAAACTAGAGACCTAGGGGAATCCAAGATGGGGTGACTTGCGGGGCTCTGACCAGGTTCTGTTACCCAGAATCCTTTGCAAACCTCAAAATGGCAAAAAAACAGGTTTTCCTCACATTTCGGTGACAGAAAGTTCTGGAATCTGAGAGGAGCCACAAATTTCCTTCCACCCAGCGTCCCCCCAAGTCTCCCGATAAAAATTATACCTTACTTGTGTGGGTAGGCCTAGCGCCCGCAACAGGAATGGATCACACAAGGGTCAATGGTAGTCCTTGCTTGAGGTCTACTGTTAACCCTGGAGTGATTCATTCCTGAAGCAGGCACTAGGCGCAGGCACACAAGGAGGGTTGTGTTTTTATCAGGACAAGTGGGGAAACACTGGGTGGTAGGAATTTTGAGGATCCCTGCAGATCCCTGGACTTCTGCTCATTGGAATGCAAGGAAAATGTGTTTTTTAAGCACATAATGTAATTTCAAGGGGATTCTGGGTGAAGGAAAACTGGTGAGAGCCATGCAAGTCCTGCACCCTTGGACTCCCCTGGTACTAGTTTGTTAAAGTTAACCCCCCACACACACTGGTTGGTTTAGCACCTCCAGAAATTATGGTTTCAAAGCATGATTACTTATCAAAGTATCTGAATATTGAAACCAAGCCTTCTGAATGTGGGCCATAATGCCGCGTCCAGGCACCAACCTCTTTATGGTCCATTCACACGCCATTCACGCACACCAAACAACCCTTTCATATCACCAGCCACGGGCCCAATCCAACCAATCACTCCACTCACATTAACTTACCGCTGCCAGACAAGGGCCCATCACATTCACACGCCACAGAACGGAATAAGTTTGACTACATTTTACCACCTGTCAATTAACTGCCTCCTTCTTCCTTAACATTACCAAATGCATGCATAACGAATCTTTACTAATGACTCCTGTGACAGCCACCTGAGGCTCAGGAAGACATGTTTTTCATGCGCCTTTAACACACTCTCTGTGCTAAATCCAACTCCTTCCAGTTTGTGGATGCAAGTTGGGGGTGTCCGAGTATGCCGTACAAAGCGATTCCTCGAACTGAGTGAGCATATCTACCTTTGAAACTAAGGAAGACATGCTGGGGATTTCTTATGCTGTTACCTAAAGAGAAGGTCATAGGCTACCTGCCTCCTTCTTCCTTAACATTACCAAATGCATGCGTAACAAACCTTTACTAATGACTCCTGTGACAGCCACCTGAGGCTCAGGAAGACATGTTTTTCATGCGCCTTTAACGCACTCTCTGTGCTAAATCCAACTCCTTCCAGTTTGTGGATGCAAGTTGGGGGTGTCCGAGTATGCCGTACAAAGCGATTCCTCGAACTGAGTGAGCATATCTACCTTTGAAACTAAGGGAGACATGCTGGGGATTTCTCATGATGTTCCCTAAAGAGAAGGTCATAGCCTATGGAAAAGGGTAGTGTTTGGTACATAGGGGAGTCCATGAGAACGTAGCATATGTCCCAGCCAACATTATATGCAGTGATGTGACTATAATGCACTTATACAGCAAACTGAACATCTACTAAGTTCTGATGGAGGATGAACATGAAAAGCAGGTCAAACACTGACCTATACAAGTCATTCTCCTTCAGTGCTGGGATGGCACCAATGGGTTTGAATCCATAGGTGTAGATGATGTACATCTGTACTACCTTTACTATCTGCCTTCTACCTGTGCAATAACCCTGTGAAGGCACTCCTACCATAAGCTTTCCTTACCCATCCATGTCTCTGTTCTCATCAGAGTCCTGGCTAATCCTGTATAATAGCCAAGTGAACCTATACTAGTTTGTGGAAGCAAGTTGGGGGTTTCCAAGTATGCCGTACAAAGTGATTCCTCGAACTGAGAGAGCATATCTACCGTTGAAAGTAAGGTAGACATGCAGGTGAAGAAAGGGTACTCCGTAGCAATGTGGCATATGTTCTGTCCACTAGTATATGCAGTAGGGGGAAGAAAATGCATGTTAATTGAACAGAACACCGACTACGCCAAAAGGAAGTCCATGATGAAGTAAAATTCTGTGGCTCCTTGCCTAACGAAGCAGTGGCCCATGGACGTTCGGTATCCATGCACTGCCACTGAAAGGATTACCCAACAGCAGCTCAACCTAAGTCGATTTCCAGAACTTTGCTTTAGTATGATACAACGTAAAGCAAGTAGGGATACAGAGGCCTGGTTGTGATGGACACTGGGGACAGTAATACCGACTCTCCTGCCGCTTTCCATGCTTTGAGCACACTTTACAGCGACGACATGGACGATCCTTTTTGGGTGTTTTAGGTATGCGATCAGCAAAGTGTCGCTCCTGCAGCCTTGCCACATCCTCCAGAACATATGAGGTGGAGGCTGCTGCTTCTTCTGTAACAGCAGTGAGGCTTTCAATTACAGACAACTGGAAGTCAAGGAAAGTCATGAGTCTTCCTGTTGTTGTCTGACGGTAAACAACATACGAATTATATGTTGCCATCTGAATCAGGTGGGTAAACAGTTTCTTGTACCAAGTGCGAGTTTTATGACACGCATTGTATGGTTGAAGAACCTGGTCGTTCTTGTCCACTCCACCCATGTACTTATTGTAATCGAGTATACAGATGGGCTTGTGGACTTCGGCCATCTGACCCCAAAGCGTGATGGGAGAAGTGCTCTCATCATGAATTGTAGTGAGCACGCATACATCACGCCTATCTAGGAACTTGACTGCGAGCAGTTCGTTAGAACGCAATGCAGTACTCTGTGATTTCTGGAGCTTCTTGCAAACAAGCTCCTGCAGGAATCCTTTGCGGTTTGTAGAGCTCACTGAACAGCTCTACTCCTGTATAGAAATTGTCCACATAAAGGTTATAACCTTTGTGAAGAAGTGGCTGGACAAGTTCCCATACAATCTTACCTGTGACCCCTAATGCGGGAGGGCAACCTACAGGGTTTAGGGTAGAATCCTTCCCTGTATACACTCTCAGGCTGTACACATAGCCAGTAGAGCTCTCACACAGCATGTACAGCTTTATGCCATAGCAAGCTCTTTTGCTCGCAATGTACTGTCGGAAAAGCAGCCGTCCTTTGTACAGGATCAAGGACTCATCGACTGCTATATTCTTTCCAGGAGTATAGGTCTCTGGAAACCTGGCAGACAAATGTTCCACGACAGGCCGAATTTTGAACAACCTGTCATGATCTGGATGGTCCCGGGGCAATGCAGCAGAATTGTCATTGAAATGCAGCATGCGCTGCAGTAGCAAAAACGATCTCTGCTCATGTATGGTGCGAAGATGGGAGTTACCCAAACCGTGCGAGTCGTCCAGTAGGACTGCAAGGTGGGTTTCTGTACTAACCCCATTTTGAGCGTAAGGCCCAGAAATATCTTCAACTCCGCCAGCGAAGTGGGAGTCCACTGGCGTGCCCTAGAACGGGGCCCTAGAGTGCCTCCGCACTCCCTCAGAAATTGGTCTGCATGCAAATTTGTTTGCTGCACAACTTTCTGAAGAAAGTCAAAATCCAAAAACAGATAGATGTAGTCGACTGGCAAAAAGTTAGCTGTATCGACTTTACATCCAGCGTCACCAGTAAAAGGTGGAATTTGGGGCTGAACCAAACAGGGGGGCTGCCAAGAGAGCACTCTCTCTGTGCTTGCGGCAGCAAGCACATGCTCTCTGGGTTCGGCTAACCCAATGTGGTCCTGCTGCCCCGAATGTGCTTGCGAAGGGACAGCACGGATGTCGTCATTGTCTCCTTCAGACTCACTGGAAGAGGTGTCGTCAGATGGGACTCCGCCGACTGAAAAATCACTTCCCAGAATCTGCCCCATTGTCCTCTCCCTCAGATGCTGTCTCAGTGTCTGCTGTCTCAGTCTCTGAGCCTACATCAGAACTGTCCTCCATAACCCGAGCTAGGGCTTGATCAGCAGTCATCCAACGAGACGCCATCTCTGCAACTGGCTAAACTGTCCCTCTAAATTACTAGCCTACGTAGAAGGCAGATAGTCACAAAATTGCTTGTGGGTATGTTTGTTGTGTACTACAGGAAATGTCGTCACCTTACCTTCGCTTCTTCTCCAATTCTGCAGATTCTCTGAAAACACTGAAAAAAACAAAGAAAGAATGTATTACTTCACCTTACCACACACCCTGTGCAACAGTCATTTTTGGTGCTCTGCCTCCCATTACCTCCTCTTCTAATTCCCTCAGTACTACCCAGCAAAAGTGCCACTCATATCTCCATAGTCACCCTGGCATTACATTTGTTTTAAAGCGCAGGTAACGCTTGCCTTTACTAATCCACTCAGCTACTTTATGGCAACTGCCACTACAGAAAAGACATGCATGCATGCATATATATATATATATATATATGTATATATATATATATATATATATATATATATATTGTGTGAACAAGATTCTCACCCCACTCCACGAGGTTCAAATTGGCATCTTTTATTGCAAGCAACAGCCACGTACGCGTTTCGACTCTCAAGGATTCTTGATCACAGTAAATGAGTCCCTCTTTTCTTTCATTGTTTATACTTGCTATAAAACATGTCAATTTGAACCTCGTGGAGTGCGGTGAGATTCTTGTTCATAAAATATTTTCTAGGTTGCTCTCCTCCATCACTGAGCACCGGCAGTGAAGTGCGCTGCGCAACAATCTTTTTAACCAATTTGTGTTGCATATATATATATATATATATATATATTATTTCATCAAAAATTTAGCAGTGCACTCCACCAGGGTAAAGTAATTCTTGAATTTATTTGAAACAAACAAAAGAAAGCAGAACAACACGTTTCGACCGGATGGTCTTTGTCAAGTTCAACAAACAAATCACAAAGCAAGTTCCTTTTATAATGGAAAGTATTATACCCATATAATGCATGCTGGGAGCTGTAGTTAAACAAATATTCAATAAAAATTCTCAGAGTTACATAATATTGCAATCAATCTATTCTCAATGAAAGTGCAATCATAATAAAATTCCAGCATTCTAAAAAGATAATTATATAGCAAATTTACTTCATTTGTTATTTATATATAATTTAAATCCCGTTTTTCCCATTAACTTAATTAACTCTATACTGGTATTTTTAACTCACTTTTTCTAGTAATACTATTACAGATTTTTTTTATTTATTATTATTACAAATTTTGCTAATTTCATATAAATCAGGACTTGCTCTGAAAACAAAGAAAAATAAATAAAATAATTTTTTAATTTATATCCAATGCTCACAATGATAATTAGGATGGTTATTAATTAAGAACTCAACCAATCAAACAGTTCATCTGTGCTGCTTGAGTTATACACTCATAGATGAACATAAAGTTCTTCATCATTGTTCATCCCTAAAGGGGCCTTGGTTTTCATTCGAATTATGAATTTCGATTCTAATTGCCTCAACTTTCTTACTCGATCTCCTCCTCTTTCATGATCTGGGATATGATCTATACCATAATATCTCAGTGTCCTCCAATCATTCGATGTATGTGTTTGTAGATGTCTGGCTGTCACATATGTTCAGTTCTTATGAGTAATAGCTCTGATATGTTCAAGGATTCTTTTCTTAAGCGCACAGATTGTACTACCAATGTACTTTAGACCACAGTGACATTCTATTATATAGATTACATATTTTGTTTCACATGTAATTTTATGTTTAATGAACCATTCCTGACCATTTGGTAAATTGATTTTTAGAATGCTGGAATTTTATTATGATTGCACTTTCATTGAGAATAGATTGATTGCAATATTATGTAACTCTGAGAATTTGTATTGAATATTTGTTTAACTACAGCTCCCAGCATGCATTATATGGGTATAATACTTTCCATTATAAAAGGAACTTGCTTTGTGAATTGTCTGTTGAACTTGACAAAGACCATCCGGTCGAAACGCGCTGTTCTGCTTTCTTTTGTTTGTTTCAAATAAATTCAAGAATTACTTTACCCTGGTGGAGTGCACTGCTAAATTTTTGATGAAATAATTACTCTTGGGCTGGTTCACCCAGAGCGGCTGCACCGGTATTCTTCGAGCGCAGCGCCCTTCATTGAACCGCGTTGCTGTTAGACATCTTTGATTCATGGCGGTACGCGCCCGGCAATTGTAACTGAAGGAAAAAGAAAATGAACACACGCGCGGCACGGCGCAGAAGCCAGCGCTCCGATTCGGAGTCGGAGGACGCCGAAAAGGAGATTGCTGAGCCGAAGGTAAGCCCTGGCATTGTGTTTATTTTGAAGTGAAATGAAGTATTGCCGTTACAGCCCCGAGGCGACGCCACTTAACTGAACGGGGCCACCGAGGTGTGATTGACAATTCTTTTGATAAGCTTTGAAACATCAAGATAGGTATTTTTGTATCCTGCTCACGATAATGGAGGATAGGAAAGCAAAGAGAGCTGCGACTGCAGCCAAAATGTTTGACACAACTAAAACATGTATGGAGGAAAAATCGATACCAGGTGACATTAACCCAAGAAAGGAGCCTTCTTTAAAACAACATTTTTTTGAACTGGAAAAATATAAAAAAAAGGAAATAAACAAGAGTTGGGAAATTTTATCTTTAGAGAAATACATTGAGGTCAAAAGGATTCCAAGGGGCTTACGTATATTTTTAATGCCAACTTACACTGGGATCAAACCTGAACTATTTACAGAGTGGGCAGAAAATAATACACAATGTTCCCATAACATGATGAAAATATTAATTAGGCATGCCAAATTAGACTTGGAAGAAACAAATGCTAAAATCAGAGAATTGGAGGACTTGTTGAGTAACCAAAATGACAAAAATGGGCAAACCACTTTTCGACAAGCTATGGAAACTCATTTGAATAATTATGAAGATGAAGTCCAGCAGAGAAAAAAGAGTAAATTTTTAAGGGATGAAAAGGATTATAAATTTGGGAGAGTATATACATTTGCGAAAAGATTTGATCAATTAAAACGGGAATCAAGGTTAACTAGAGGACAATCAAATTATAGTGGAGAGGAAACTTCGATTGAATTTGAAGTAGAACTTAGTGAAGGGGAGGGCACGGATACCAGTAATACTACTTTTTTTAGAGGAAATGCAAGTACTCTACTTGGACCAAAAGTTGTCAAGAGGAAGAGGCAAAATCAAAGGACGGGGTCTTGGAAACAAACAAAATCTGGCAGGATCAATAAAAGACAAACAAGAAGAGCCAAAAGAAACAGGCAAAAGAAAATACTCTCTCAGAAGCTTGAGAAAATAACAAAATCCCCGAATTTAGTAGTTAATCTTTCGGATTATGAACTAACGAATCTTGAGTTACAAACGCTAAATAAAGGCCTATCCTTTTGCCCTGAAATTCATCACAATTTTGTGGACACTCGGATTGATATTTATAAATTTATCAGGAAACTAAAATTATTAAAATTTCATACACAACAAAGGAAGAAAATACCATCTGTTTCTGAAGATAACATCATAAAAGAATCGGAGGAATCCCCACTTATAATTGATCAAGTTATAGATCTCAAAACTTTATTTGATTTGACACATAATCTACAAGATGAGGACTACACTGAGACGGAAGTATTACAGCACTTAGATATAAATACAAAATGTCATAAACCATCTGGCTTAAAAGAAAAATCAAAGTTTTGTCCTATACTTTCACCAGGCAACAAAATTGATTTATATTCGGAATTAGTTTTAGAGGATTTGGAACGTCTTCAAAGCAAAAGTTCATTGAATAAAACAGAAAATTTAACTAAGAAAGAGCGGCTGGCATTGAAAAATCTGAAGGCTAATAATAAAATTATAATAAAACCAGCAGATAAAGGAGGTAATGTTGTTATCTTAAATACATCTGATTATATGATGGAAGCCTACAGACAATTGAAGAATCCAGCTGAATATAAGAAATTGACAAAAAATCCTATAAAGAACATGACTCATATGCTACATACAAAATTAGGTATTTGGCATCAACAATTGCTACTTGATCGGGAAAAATACATGTATTTGAAAAAGGAGAATCCAACAATACCTACAATTTATTTCTTGCCAAAAATTCATAAATCTTTGACATTGCCACCTGGCAGGCCGATAGTATCGGCATGTGATTCATTGTTTGAAAGAGTCTCTAATTATGTAGATGTTTATTTAGCTCCAATTGTTAAGACACTTAGCTCATATATTAAGGACTCTGGAGATCTCTTAAAGATACTATTAGATTTGGACTGGCATGATAATTATCTCCTAGTGACAATTGATGTAATCTCACTTTATACTTCTATTAATCATACAATTGGTTTAAATGCTTGTGAATACTTTTTGAAACAGCGCAATATCTCAGAATTAGAACATTCAAAAATGTTACTTGATATGATTGAGATGTGTTTGAAAAATAATGTCTTTATATTTAATCATGAGGTATATCATCAACTATGTGGGACAGCCATGGGCATCTCCTTTTCTCCAAATTATGCTAACCTAGTGATGGGTTGGTGGGAAAGGGAGATAGCATGGAATAAACGAAATGAGGAATTTGCTGAGAAAGCATTATTGTGGGTTCGTTTCATAGATGACCTTTTTATAATTTGGAATGGATCAAAAGATGAATTTCTGCAATATTTTAATATTCTGAATGATAATGAAGTTGGTCTAAGATTTACTTGTGAAATCAGTAAAACATCTATAAACTTCTTAGATATTACTATCTACATTGAGAACAATAAAATTGAAACCACAGTGTACCGTAAGGAGACTGCTTGTAACAGTGTACTACATGGCAAAAGTTTTCATCCCAAACACTTGGTAAATAGTATCCCCTTGGGGGAATTTATCAGAATGAGGAGAAATTGTTCTCATGAAAGGGATTTACTAATGAAATTAGATGAAACATATGAGAGATTTAAAACTCGAGGATATAATGACAAGATCCTTAAAAGTAACATGAGTATTATTCAATCCAAAAAACGTGAGGAGTTTTTGTTTAACAAAAGAGAAAGAGAATCTGAAGAAAGAGTGCGAATGATTATGCAATATACCAAGGAAAGCACATTAATTAAAAACATTCTGTGCAAACATTGGGGAATAATAGGTAAAGATCCGGATTTGGGACCCATAATAGGTTCGAAACCCTTGTTCTCATACAAAAAGGCACCCAGCATTAAGGATATATTGGTTAAAAGTCATCTTGTGTTAGAAAAAGATAGCAATTGGCTGGAGGCGGAGAACAAGGGTTTTGTCAAATGTAATTCCTGTAAAGCATGTAAAATAGGGCAATCAATGAAAAAAATCAATTTACCAAATGGTCAGGAATGGTTCATTAAACATAAAATTACATGTGAAACAAAATATGTAATCTATATAATAGAATGTCACTGTGGTCTAAAGTACATTGGTAGTACAATCTGTGCGCTTAAGAAAAGAATCCTTGAACATATCAGAGCTATTACTCATAAGGACTGTACATATGCGATAGACAGACATCTACAAACACATACGTCGAATGATTGGAGGACACTGAGATATTATGGTATAGATCATATCCCAGATCATGAAAGAGGAGGAGATCGAGTAAGAAAGTTGAGGCAATTAGAATCGAAATTCATAATTCGAATGAAAACCAAGGCCCCTTTAGGGATGAACAATGATGAAGAACTTTATGTTCATCTATGAGTGTATAACTCAAGCAGCACAGATGAACTGTTTGATTGGTTGAGTTCTTAATTAATAACCATCCTAATTATCATTGTGAGCATTGGATATAAATTAAAAAAATCTTTTATTTATTTTTCTTTGTTTTCAGAGCAAGTCCTGATTTATATGAAATTAGCAAAATTTGTAATAATAAATAAAAAAATTCTGTAATAGTATTACTAGAAAAAGTGAGTTAAAAATACCAGTATAGAGTTAATTAAGTTAATGGGAAAAACGGGATTTAAATTATATATAAGTAACAAATGAAGTAAATTTGCTATATAATTATCTTTTTAGAATGCTGGAATTTTATTATGAGTGCACTTTCATTGAGAATAGATTGATTGCAATATTATGTAACTCTGAGAATTTGTATTGAATATTTCTTTAACTACAGCTCCCAGCATGCATTATATGGGTATAATACTTTCCATTATAAAAGGAACTTGCTTTGTGAATTGTTTGTTGAACTTGACAAAGACCATCCGGTCGAAACGCGTTGTTCTGCTTTCTTTTGTTTGTTTCAAATAAATTCAAGAATTACTTTACCCTGGTACAGTGCACTGCTAAATTTTTGATGAAATAATTACTCTTGGGCTGGTTCACCCAGAGCGACTGCACCGGTATTCTTCGAGCGCGGCGCCCTTCATTGAACTGCGTTGCTGTTAGATAGATATATATATATATATATATATATATATATATATATATATATATATATATATATATATATGTTTAGAAACAAAGTGGTTGAAGGGTTGCTGGGCGGCACACTCCACTGCCGGTGCCCAGTGACAGAGAAGACCAATCTAGAAATTATCTAATGCTGAAAAATTTCACCGCACTCCACGAAGTACAAATAAACGTGTATTTTATTGCAGTTAATAACCACCAACGTGTTTCAACTCACCAAGGAGTCTTGATCACGGTCCTCGTGGAGTGCGGTGAAATTGTTCACCATTATAAAACAACACACACAAGAATAACAAGCATTTACAATGCAATGGGTCTCGCATCTGCTCGAGTTAGAGCTATTAGCGTTATAAACTCCTAACCCAACTTTTCTTGCCACATAAATTGATAATTGAAAGTTAAACTCTTTCACATAAGAGAGACGATTCACAGCGCCACGGCCACCATGAGCATCATGTGAAGAGTTACACAAAAGGAAAAGAAGTTCGCTCGCAGTTAAACGTAACAGCAAAAGTGCAATTAGCCATGTACCAGGGGCGATGGCCAAGGTGGTAACAAAACTTCCCCAAGGAGGGACAAAGGTAAATCATTTTCCAATGTAATCAAAGGATTTTTGAAGGGCAAGCCTACGAACGAGTGGTAGTGATGGGCGTGAGGTGGGCGTTGTTAGAAGCCCAGATACACACCAACAAGTCAGAAAAGCAGCACATAGGCGCTGCAATGCATGTCCTGAAAAAAAATATATCTATATCTATATCTATATCTATATATATATATATATATATATATATATGTATACATATATACACATATATATGAGAGAGAGAGAGAAAGAAAACAAGACACTCATGTCACAAACCTTTTTTTTTTTTATACATGTGTGCTTGCCCTTGGCAAAGCACACATGTATAAAAAAAAAAATGGCCCCATTGATGGTCACTCTAAGGGTTGACCACCAACAATTTGTTTTTTTTTCTCTTATTTACCCTGGGGGGGCGATCGGCCCCCCCAGGCAAAACTACATGGTTTTTTTTTCCCCCTTGGGTCGGCCCGTGTTCCAAGGGCCGACCCCACCATTTTGTTTTCATTTTTTTTTTTTTTTACTTTTTTTTTTTATTGTGGGGGGCGCGATCGCCCCCCAAAACCGCGTAAATAAATAAATATTGCCCCCGGAAGGGGGGGGCGGCCCTTTTATGAGGGGGCCGACCCCCCCAAAGAAGATCCCTCGTGCCTAGTGGCGTTTCCTGACCATGGATCGCAGCCGCGCTGCGATCCACGGCCAGGAAACGGTGCCAGGAAGGCATCTATGGAAAGGGGAGAGCCTCCCCTTTCCATCGATGCCTCCCTGGCATCTGGGGAGGCCGTTTCGGCCTTTTTTTCCCCACCGGAGAAAAAGAGAACGCTTACCTGCTTCTCTCCTTTTTCCGGTGGGGAAAAACTGTGACGTCAGCTCGCCTCGCGGCGCGCTGACGTCATAAGGGGGCGGGAGGGGGGTGGGATGGAGACGCGGAAGCTCGTCCGCGTCTCCCACAGTTAAAAAAATAAAAAATAATCCTCCGGTGCATTGCACCAGAGGATTTTTAACCCCCTCCCTGGTGTCGGCCACTGGTCGTGACCCGCCGACGCCCGCATCTAAAAGGTTAAGAGATTGGGCTTTCCTATTTGAGAGGCTATTTTGAGCTTCAACTCTGTTGTTGTGGCACAGGTTCTGGACCAATCCAGAGGAGCGGCTGTGTCGAACTATAATCAGGGACTGCATGCCACTTGACAGGAATCAAAATATTTCTTGGCTTCAATACATTGACTAGTTTTGAAAGATTAGGTTTCCTCTCTTTTTATTCTGATCCTTGCAGTTTAGTTTCCATCTCTTTTAGTAGGATCAAAGCACTTTTTAAGCAATGTTATGGTGGTGGTTGTCCTGCCCCAATTAACGGACGGGCTGTCAGTCGCCCCTGTGACCTTCCACTGTACCCAGCAGTTTACTTGCAAATTATTTCTAATGAAAGACACATTTTAATTGACTCGATTCAGAGTTCAAAAAAATATTTTTTATTGGCTTTTTCCCCCAAAAGGTACTTGGTTTCCTTCCTTTCCTTGTTGTCACTGCCAGCTTCTTCCACCACAAAGCACACTGCACTTGATATTGTTTTGTTCTTTTTATGTGCCCCAAAGACGGCAACATGTTCTTCCCGCTATAGGTACTAAGTCACATGTTGTTGCTTATGCATTTTTATTACATCTGGGTAAATAAAGGGTTATCCATGCTATTTTAAATTTCATACTCCGTGCCTTCAAGGTGCGCTCAAGATATTAAGGCCCATTTTAATTTGATGGCTCCTTGCATAAAGTTTTTATATGTACCGAATATTTTGTGGTTTTGGTTGAATGCACCTAGTGTTACAAGGATTCTTGTGGCTTATTTTTTTTAACAACACTCTTATTGTTTTAATATGTTCTCTTTTTACTTTAACTCATAAATGTTATGTATTCTGTTTTTATTTGACTTTTATGGCGTATAATTTGCAGAATAAAGTATTTTGATGATGATGGATGTTGAAACAGACATAGGTTGTAAGAACAAAGGAAGGTCTAGGTCTATAGAGACACAAAGAAACGTAAATCCAGCTAGAGATAGGGATATAGACAAAAATATATATATTATTTATGGTCAGAGATTGAGAAGGAGGACACAGGGGCCACGTAACTATTAACAGGAATGGACAAGTTACTCATTCTGCAGTAACACCGCACGGAACAAAGCTAGACTTTAGAAAGCAGAACTACTACTCTTTTACTAATGATGGCACACAGAAGAACTACTATTCAGGTCATGTATGTATGTGCGTTCATAGGTTCTTGTTATACATGTACCTCTACAGAAACAGAGTACTGAACTCACTGGTGAGAGCCCATTGTCTATTTGTAGAATATTACATTTTAGTAGAGAGAAAGTAAGCACTTATCGGATGAGATGATCATGTTCTGTGCTGATATGTGCAATGTATATTTCTGAATTGTAGAGGTGTTCTAATGTTGAAGGTGATGTTCCAGATCCTAGATGCAGAGAATGACAATGTTTGCCTTGCATTCTGTTTTTTTTCTTTACTTGTTTCCACTATGAAGATGTCTTCACTGCTAGTGTGATGCTGTTTGACCTGTGACGTTTTCTTTGCTGGATAACTAGATGTTAGAGGTAATTTATCTCCCTTCTAGAAAATAAAACACAGAATGAGATTTTGGATACCAAACTAAGTCTGGGTCGAATGATGCCATAGAGCTCTTGGAGCTGTGCCTCAGCGACCCATCAGCAGCTTTTCCCCACCATATGTCTGGCTGGGCTGTCCATTCATCCCAGAGGCTTGTCTGAACACAAAGCTGACCAACACTGATTCAGGTGCTTGGCAGATCTTACAGGAGATCAGCCGACTCTTGCTTGCGGTGTTTAGTTTATGTGCAGACCAGTGACCGCTTGACATTTTGTATCCATCTCTGATTGCTTACTTTATAATTTGCCAAGAAATGTCTAAGTCATAGAGACCCCACTGATAGTCTGCTCTCTACTCTGCCTCCTAGGAAAACACATTTCTGTGGCTGGTTGGTGCCTTCTCCCACCCTTTCTTTTTAGAACAAGGCCAGGAAGATGTTTTCTATGTTAGCTGGCTGCCGTTATGAATTTTGAACCCAGCATCACAACTTGCCATGACTTCCCATCAGCGCTGCCAGATCTAGATATTGTTTTTTTCCCCGTTATTGATAGTGTATCAATCTCGATTTCTAAATAAGCTCTAAAACCCCAGTACAGAAAAAGTACTCTGGAGGTTTGTTTTTCCCAAGACCCAGAGCATCCATAAAGCTATGTGTAAAACCGTATTGGTTGAACCTCTCTGCAAGAAGATAATGTACTGCCCAGAATTTGAAGACGAAGAGACCCCCCTAATAAAGAGAACAAGACCCAGGTAACGGAATGGAAATGCACTTTGCAAGGTGACTGAAGAACTGCAAGATACATCCCAGGGCTTGAGTTCGGAGTCTGCATTGACCTGTTTATTCCTTTACTGGCTCTTGGTGTGTTGGACGCCCTGTCATCCCTATTCCCTTTGACCCTAGGTAATAACATTAACATTTGCCTGAAGTTAGGCCCTTGCACTCTTATACTATTCCATGATAAACATTCTTCTGGGCTCTCACCCTTTGCCCTTGTTTCTCCATACACATTGGGGGGAAAAGTAAATCTATTGGGTGCCTCAGGTCCAGAGGTTGTTTTGCCACTCAGAAACGTTGGCACTATTCAGCCTTATGGGCTTCTGTGGGACTCACATGTTTGTATTTTGCCTTGGAAAAAAATTCATAGAAAAAAATCAGTATCTCGATGAAGCTTTATTTCTGTAACATACAATGTTTGTTTTAAAATCTGTTACTCCATTTGCTGCCTTCATCTGTGCTTGCCAAGTCTCCCAGCATATGGCAATGTGAAAAAAAAATCTGTCAATACTAATTTGAATTGTAGGCATCGGGATGCAGATGATTGTAAACATTGGTTCACAAACAGTTTTAAAGACAGATATCCCTGTTACAAATGCTTGTTCTCCTTCCTACCTCAGGTTGTATGGAGTTTTGAAATAAAACAAAAAAAAAGCACCTGTGACATTTTTATGTGATTTGTGTATCTATAGTTATTTTCAGGTCAGGCGTTTCAGCCTCATTATTTGTGCAAAGGGCTATTTAAATTATTAATGTCCATGTTAGTTTGTTTTTCGGGGCACAAAAAGGGCCTTATATACAATGGTTTCTCTGTTTAGGCTTTCACTTCCGGAGCCTTTGTTATGAACGGGAAGCCATGAGCTCCCAATGGCGCGGCACAATCTGTTCTCTTCCCAGGAGCCTGCTGCACCTCTGGGGGAAAGTGTAAAACATTAGCCATTTGGCTAACGTGGCACCGAAGCTGCAGCTGAGAAGATTTTCCATTATTTATCAAGGATGAGTTCAAAGCCGCCGTGGATCCGTGCTATAAATAATGTGCGCGTTTAACCAGCCGTAATTGTGATTTGAGATGCAAAAAAAACTCCAGAGGATTCGAGTGCGTCCCAGTGCTTTAGCCCCTATGTGCCATTCATTTTAGAGTATGGTTTTGTTAATCACACAAGAGAGAAGTGATTTAGTGTCAAAGGCCCTGATTTTTAAAGCTATTGGACATCTAAGCTGATCTTGGGCGCTCACAAATGTCATTTAAGCTCACAGAATACGTGTCTGTGGATTTTTAAGATGCATATTAAGCGCACAACAGTTGAAAATCTGTGAGGAGGTCTCCAAACTTTTTAATGCCGCGCCCCCCCCAGTTGAAAAATAAAAATAATTGGGCCCGCCTCAGAATTTTTCACAATTATTATATAATCATGGCAATGTTTAAATATGTCTAAACCTATTTAAACATTGCAGTTAAGTACTGTTACCTTTTTATAACTGCAATAACATGCTTCTGCTTAAAACAAAAGCCTGTTATCTGTATAATATTTATTTTGGCCAGAGTCTGGGGCCCCCCCTGGGATCACTTCAGGCCCCCCAAGGGGGGCCAGCCCCCCAGTTTGAAGACCACTGCTCTAGGGGGTGTGGCTTGACCTTCCAGCTAGTGGCTGCCACTTTGTGAGGCTCTGCTGAGCAGGGGAATTTTATCCTGCCATTTCCCCTGCTGGGATCGGCAATCAGATGTTGGTTGGGCCCCCCCTTGCGCGGGGGTTGGGGGTGCACCTGCACAGAATCGAAGTGCCGCGGATTCACTTGCAGGACCGGCGAAGGCAGTAAGGAGGGGCGAGGTGGAGCTGGGCCTAGCGCCCACCTCGCGGCTGTATTGGGGGAGTGGCCTGGATCTCCGCGCTCCCGCGGCTGGCTGCAGCGGAGTGCGCCCCTCTCTGCGCCACTCTCCCAGGAGCTGGGAGAGGCTGAGGATTTGTGGCCGTGCGGGACCCCGGTCAGGTGGGAGGCTCGTGGGGCCCAGGTGGCGGGCAGATCAGCCCGCGGGCGCTGAGGCTGACTGGCTGGCAGCGATGGCGGGGCAGTCGGAGCTTTGCTGCCTCTCCGCATTGTACACCTGGGCCTGCTGGATAAATTGGACATTTGCGGTGCCCTGCTGCCGCCCTGACCTCGGATGGAGGGGACGCCGTGGGGCAGTGACTGGGCTCTGGCCCTGATCCTGGCCTGAGTCCCTATTTCGTATTTTACGCGGCGGCAGCGGCCGTTGGACGGGACAACTGGCCTCGCAGCTCCGGGCGGTGGGCCTTGCGCCTTGCATTCTCTGGCGCTGCTGCCCGCCGTAGAGGCTTCGCGATGGTGCCCATTTTTTGCTGATTGTTGTCCTTGCGGCATGGTGGCTGGGCCCTGTCTGGTGTGCTGAACCAGCTTTATTTGGAACTGTCGGTGCTGGTGTGCGTCTTTTGTCCTGGCTGGGCAGCAGGGGAGCCTCCTGCACATTTTTTATTTTGCCTGGCGTGTGCATTCGAGCAGGAACTTTTTCGGCGGCCGCCGTCTGGTGGCGGTGCCTGTGCCTAGAATGGGGAAGGCAGATCAGAAGCAGCCCAAGCTGATGTTCGAGGGCAAGAAGAAAAGTAGTCAGGCGAGCATCTCGCTGTTTGTCCTTTCCCAGGAGAAGGACATGTAATTGTCCAGTGTGAAGGCTATTTTTGTAGACCTCAAGCATAGCCAGGCCAGCATTGATGGCAAGTTGGATCACTTGTCTGCGCAGATCGGCTGCTTGAAGGAACAGGTGGATGGCCATGCCACCTGACTTGACCATGTGGAGTCTCGGATGTCGGATTTGGAGGACGGCCGCCGCAAAGAGGGAGAGAAATTGCTGAGGATGGAACATGTGCTAGAGTTCATTCGTAATAAAAATGCAAACCTTGAGGCCCGCTCCCGCTATAATAATTTTTGTATCTTGGACCTACCCAAGTCCACAGCCATGAGACGCCTGGAGGACTATATGGAGACTATGTTCACATCATTGTTTCCGGGCGACCTCTCTCAGGTGCTGGTGGTGGAACGGGCGCATCGATCACTGGGCCCCAGGCCTCCACTGGGGGCACCAGCTCGGCTGATCATTGTGTGTTTACTGAACTATCAAGATAGGGATGCCATACTTCGGTTGGCTCAGGATCGACGGCCAGTGATTTACAATAATAATGAGCTCAGCATTTTTCTGGACTACACGCCTGGGGTGCAGGCTGCCTGCCAGGCATTTCTCCCGCTCAAGCGTACCTTAAGCCAAACTGATGCTAAGTTTTCTCTTACTTACCCTGCCAAGTTACGTGTGATGCACAGGGGCAAGCTGCATTTTTTCACAGATCCAAAGCTGGCGGCCAAGTATGCTAGGACTGCTCCTAAGAACGCGCCTCCAGCTTGTGCTCCAGGCAGGGAGGCAGATGATGCACCTCCCGAAGGCAGTGATAATGACTAAACTTTGGTTGCTGCCACTGATTGCTCTGCCTATGGGCTGTGCCTGAACTTTGTTTTGTGAGGAGCCGGCTGGCTGGTGGCTGATCCCAGATTATGAACGCTATCCTGATACCCCTGCTCCCACCCTCCCTACTAGGGTGGTTATTGGGTGGCCTCACTGATGCCCTTGTAGATTAGTCCAAATCAGTCTTTTGTTGCTCTGCTGCAGTTCTCAAGTTTGTGTGGGGGATGGTCTTCCGGGCTGGCTCAATTGGGGAGCCAGCATGGGTGGGGGGAAACTGCTGGGTTCTTTGATGGAGTTGTTGCTATATCTTCTGTTTCTTTTCTTCTTTTCTTTTCTTAGCAGCTGTTGCTTCCTGTTGGCTGATTGGGGTTGATGTACAGTTGAGATATTGTCGAGATGGTGCCTAGAGATGCGCCTGGTATTGCCTGGTGGATGCCTTACTTGGAATGTCAGTGGGCTTAATGATAGCCGCAAGATGAGACTGATATCAGCATACGTACAGCACCATGCGACTGATGTCTGCATGTTGCAGGAAATGCATCTGTCTGATGGCATGAAGGCGAGGGTGAGGGCTGGCTGGATTGGTGAGAGTCATATGGCGACATACTCGGGATATGTGCGTGGTGTTGCGATTCTGATCCGGAGGGGCCTGCCATGGCGCACGGGATGGGTGCTGTTAGATCCATGTGGCCGCTATGTCATGTTGAAGGGCACACTATATGATAGGCCATTTTGCCTCGTCTCCCTTTACGGCCCCAATGTTGACGATCCTGTTTTTTTTTGTTGTGGTCTGGCGCTTGATCTGCTCGCTGGGCCCTGGTTCTATGCTGTGTGGCGGAGACTTCATGTGGTTCTTGACCCTGTCGTGGACCGGGAGAGTAGGGCCAGACCTCGGCATGTAGCTGCAGCAAGAGCTTTAACACATATTATGGAGGAAGGTGCCTTAGTGGACTTATGGAGAGACAAGCATGGGGAGGAGAGGCAGGGAATGTGCATCAACCATGCGCATGGTAGCTGGTCTAGAGTCGATCGCTGGTTGGGTACCAAGGATGTGGGACTCTGGGTGACCTCCATTGAGCATATGCCTCATACACTATCGGACCATGTGCCAGTCTTGCTGGAGTTGCGTGTGCCCGGGGGCCCAGCCGTGCATTTTCATGGTGTCTGCCTTGTGGGGCGCTGCAGGCTCCTGTCTTCCAAGCCGAAATTCATACTGCTATCGTCGATTACTTCAATATAAATCAGGGCTCGGTGTCATCGGTGGGCACCCTTTGGGAGGCCTTCAAGGCTGTTATTCAGGGAATCTGCCTTGCTAAGAAACATGGTGTGCTGAGGACACTCCATAGAGAACTGGTGGGGTTGGAGATGCACCTAGCTGATTTGGAACGGAGATTAGCCTCTGCCTGGTCGGCGAGCCTTCTGGCTGAAGTTCAGGAGGCATTGTCCTATTATGAGGAGGCGGCACAGCATGAGGTTTGCTATTTGGGTAAAGAGGCCAAAGCGCGGTGTTGTGGTGAGGGTGAGTGCGCTGGTAGGCCTTTGGCAGTTATGCTCCACAGGCCATGGGCCAGGAACTATGTAGTTGAACTCGTTGATTCTGGGGGGACGCTGCGCACGGGCACGGCTGAGGTTCAGCGTGTCATGATCGACTTTTACTCGGATTTGTACGCTGAGCGCCCCGGAATATCTGCTTCAGATGCTGTTAGTTACTTTGAGGAGATTAGTCTGCTTTGGCTAGAGGATTCACACAGGCAATATCTGGACGTCCCCTTCACAGTAGATGACGTGATTCAGGCTATACATAGCCTCCCCAGGGACAAGGCCCCAGGTCTGGATGGGCTGACACCTGCATTTTATAAGGCATATGCTGATGTTCTGGAGCCACATCTCCCTGAGGTTTATGCTGAGGCCCTTGAGTGAAGCTCTCATAGTGACGATTCTGAAACCCGGGAAAGACCCTAGCAGATGTGACTCTTACTGGCCGCACTCACTCATATAGACACTAAGATCTTGCAAAACGTATTGCGACACAACTGCAGCCCCTGCTCCCATCCCTGATATTGCCAGACCAATCGGGTTTTGTGCCGGGTCGCCGACCTCCTATGATCTCCGTACCTTTTTTGCGATTTCCCATATTCTCGGCCTGGGGATCGTGCGGTGGCGCTTTTCCTGGACAGCGCGAAGGCGTTTGATTCAGTGGCCTGGGTGTATATGTTTGCTCTGTTGGCCAGGGTGGGCTTTAGCGCGCGATTCCTTAAGCTGATACATTTGCTGTACTCCAAGCCGACTGCTTGCTTGAGGGTCAACGGTTCGATATTGGATTCTTTTATGGTTTCCCTGGGTACACAACAGGACTGCCCTCTCTTGCCACTTTTTTTTGCGGTAGCTATGGAAACCCTTGCGGCGCGATTACTCCAGCATCACAATCATAAGGGGTTGGCATTTCGGCAGCGCCCTGTTTTGATTTCCCTTTATGCGGATGATGTTGCGCTTTATATCCGTGACCCGCACCTTCATCTTGATATCCTGCTGGACGAGGTGGTCCATTTTGGGCGGCTCTCTGGGATGATGAACAATTGGTCCAAGTCGATGGTGCTGCCTTTAACTGATGCTATACTGCGTGTCCCTCTGGCTACCCTGTATGTTGGGCGGAAGGGCCGGTGCTATATTTGGGTGTCTGGCTGAGCCGGAGGGTGGGCAAGCTTTGGACGGCTAATTATAGAGTGGCGGTTGCGTGGCTGGAGGAAAGAGCGGCGGTTTGGCGCTCGTTGCCGCTTTCTCTAAACGGGCGGAATGCAATAACCCAGATGGTGGTGCTGCCTAAGTTCTTATACCTCTTTGTTAATCTGCCTCTTGTTCTTACCACCGGTTTACTGAGACGGCTTCGATCCTTGCTTGTGACTCTTGTATGGGCCGGTAAACAGGCCAGAATTCTCTGGGAAACGTTGACGCTGCCGTTTGAGCGGGGTGGCTTAGCGGCCCCGGACCTGGAACTTTATTATTACTGTGCACTGGCCCACTTTGTTTATTTCCGGCTGCATCCTGTTCGTTATCTACCGCATTTGGCTCCTGAGGCTGATTTGGTGTGGCCAGAGAGATTGGGCGGGGTGATTGGCAGGCCGCCTCGGCCCCGTAGCTGTGGCGTGGCGTGGACACTGTGGAGTGCACGGCAAGGGCCTGGTCTTGCTTGTTGCGGCGGGCTAAGTTGCGTGAAGTCTTTGCACTGTCAATGCTAGTGCGGGATGTGGTGGGCCTTTCCCCATTGGAAGATGTTCAGCTTTCTGAGCGACTCCAGGAATTGGATATGACTACTCTCGGGCTTGATTCCCGGCGGGGAAGTTTGTCTCGCTGGAGGCTGCGTTGGGTGAGCATGAGGGGTCTGCGATTCATAGACTATTTTTTTTCGAGTGCAGGCTTTATTGCGGGAGCGGGACCCCTGTTTCCCACAGGATCCTCCACTCTGCCGGGTGCTGGAGCTGCTCTGCACGACGCCGTCTGCTCGCCAACTTATCACGCTTTTATATGTTTGTTTGCAAAGTACAGCGCCTTTTGCTGAATCTAGGGCTCGAGTGCACTGGGAGGCGGAGTTGGCTGTGTCTATTTCTGAGGAGCAATGGAGTTATTGCTGTGCCCAGATGAATGAGCTCTCCCCTAACTACAGACTTTGCCTCAAACATTTTAATTTTCTACAGCAGGTATATTACATGCCTGGCAGACTGAAAAGAATGGGGCTGCGGGTGGATACTCGCTGCAAATGTTGTTCAGCTTTGGAGGCAGGCTTCTTGCATTTGGCATGGGACTGCAGGGCTCTGCGTGAATACTGGTCTGAGGTGCTGGGTGTACTCGGCGAGATGACGGGCCTGGAGCTGCCGCGCACCCCTAATGTGGTGCTTCTCGGTTATGTGTAGGAGGTTTCGTAGGTTAGTGGGTCTGTTATTGCTCCTTATAAAGCGTAGGTTGGTGATGTGCTGGGGTCAGGGGCGGGTGCCCCACTGCGCGGACTGCCTGAAGGATGCTGCATACTGTCAGGAACAATTGGCAACCTATTGGGAGCTGATGCCGGAGGGATCCCACCCGTGTGATATATATGGTCCCCCTTGCTGACGTACCTGGCAGCTCGCGCTTGGGGAGCGGATTAGCTTCTCGTGCCTTCCCTTCGATTTAGTCTGAGGCGCCCAGCCTCCTTCGAAGCTGTTGAGATGACCTGATCCCCTCTCCAGGATTGTTCTGTAACAAAGCAGTTTTTTTCATCTCCCTCATCCTCTGCTGCTTTTCTCTCTGTCTCTATCTTACCATCTTTTTTACACATTTCCATGCCTTGCTGTTTGATGGATGTTCATGTTATGATAAGCGTCTGCTTTATCCTGTCACTTTCTTTATTGCTCAAATGGTTGTTGACTTCGATGGAACTTTTGCAGTCTGCATTGGCCTTTTGCTGTTTAGGCATGGACTTTACTTTGCTTGCTGGTTGTTGTATATCTAAAATGCTATAAATAAATAAAAAATAAAAATAAACTTTTACTCTAAGGGTTGGAACCTGAATGTTCTCAGCTGAGAGGCATAACGGCTATTGGTAAGGTACTGCACTGATACTGCGAGTGCCAGCTATGCCAGGAATTATGCCCTACTCCCACCCCACGTTTTCTGGTGATGGAGGGGACATCGGTTTTTCTATCTCCTCAGGCAGAGCGGAAAAAGTAAAGGTGCCTGAACAATGAAAAGGTGGAAATTATTCCTGCAGAGGATTTGGTTTATGTAGGAAGTTGGCTCTGTATGTGCTATTTCAAAGTAAGGAATAGCATGCACAGAGTCCAAGGGTTCCCCTTAGAGGTAAAATAGTGGTAAAAATAGATAATACTAATGCTCTATTTTGTGGTAGTGTGGTCGAGCAGTAGGCTTATCCAAGGAGTAGTGTTAAGCATTTGTTGTACATACACATAGACAATAAATGAGGTACACACACTCAGAGACAAATCCAGCCAATAGGTTTTGTTATAGAAAAATATATTTTCTTAGTTTATTTTAAGAACCACAGGTTCAAATTTAACATGTAATATCTTGTTTGAAAGGTATTGCAGGTAAGTACATTAGGAACTTTGAATCATTTCAATTGCATGTATACTTTTCAAGTTATTGACAAATAGCTATTTTAAAAGTGGACACAGTGCAATTTTCACAGTTCCTGGGGGAGGTAAGTTTTTGTTAGTTTTACCAGGTAAGTAAGACACTTACAGGGTTCAGTTCTTGGTCCAAGGTAGCCCACCGTTGGGGGTTCAGAGCAACCCCAAAGTTACCACACCAGCAGCTCAGGGCCGGTCAGGTGCAGAGTTCAAAGTGGTGCCCAAAACGCATAGGCTTCAATGGAGAGAAGGGGGTGCCCCGGTTCCAGTCTGCCAGCAGGTAAGTACCCGCGTCTTCGGAGGGCAGACCAGGGGGGTTTTGTAGGGCACCGGGGGGGACACAAGCCCACACAGAAATGTCACCCTCAGCGGCGCGGGGGCGGCCGGGTGCAGTGTTAGAACAAGCGTCGGGTTCGCAATGGAAGTCAATGAGAGATCAAGGGATCTCTTCAGCGCTGCAGGCAGGTAAGGGGGGGCTTCCTCGGGGAAACCTCCACTTGGGCAAGGGAGAGGGACTCCTGGGGGTCACTTCTGCAGTGAAAGTCCAGTCCTTCAGGTCCTGGGGGCTGCGGGTGCAGGGTCTTTTCCAGGCGTCGGGACTTAGGTTTCAGAGAGTCGCGAAACTCGGGATTCCCTCTGCAGGCGGCGCTGTGGGGGCTCAGGGGGGACAGGTTTTGGTACTCACAGTCGTAGAGTAGTCCGGGGGTCCTCCCTGAGGTGTTGGTTCTCCACCAGCCGAGTCGGGGTCGCCGGGTGCAGTGTTGCAAGTCTCACGCTTCTTGCGGGGAGTTGCAGGGTTCTTTAAAGCTGCTTCTGGAAACAAAGTTGCAGTCTTTTTGGAGCAGGTCCGCTGTCCTCGGGAGTTTCTTGTCGTCGTCGAAGCAGGGCAGTCCTCAGAGGATTCAGAGGTCGCTGGTCCCTTTGGAAGGCGTCGCTGGAGCAGAGTTCTTTGGAAGGCAGGAGACAGGCCGGTGAGTTTCTGGAGCCAAGGCAGTTGTTGTCTTCTGGTCTTCCTCTGCAGGGGTTTTCAGCTGGGCAGTCCTTCTTCTTGTTGTTGCAGGAATCTAATTTTCTAGGGTTCAGGGTAGCCCTTAAATACTAAATTTAAGGTCGTGTTTAGGTCTGGGGGGTTAGTAGCCAATGGCTACTAGCCCTGAGGGTGGGTACACCCTCTTTGTGCCTCCTCCCAAGGGGAGGGGGTCACAATCCTAACCCTATTGGGGGAATCCTCCATCTGCAAGATGGAGGATTTCTAAAAGTTGGAGTCACCTCAGCTCAGGACACCTTAGGGGCTGTCCTGACTGGCCAGTGACTCCTCCTTGTTGCTTTCTTTGTTCCCTCCAGCCTTGCCGCCAAAAGTGGGGGCCGTGGCCGGAGGGGGCGGGCAACTCCACTAAGCTGGAGTGCCCTGCTGGGCTGTGACAAAGGGGTGAGCCTTTGAGGCTCACCGCCAGGTGTTACAGCTCCTGCCTGGGGGAGGTGTTAGCATCTCCACCCAGTGCAGGCTTTGTTACTGGCCTCAGAGTGACAAAGGCACTCTCCCCATGGGGCCAGCAACATGTCTCTAGTGTGGCAGGCTGCTGGAACTAGTCAGCCTACACAGACAGTCGGTTAAGTTTCAGGGGGCCCCTCTAAGGTGCCCTCTGGGGTGTATTTTGCAATAAAATGTACACTGGCATCAGTGTGCATTTATTGTGCTGAGAAGTTTGATACCAAACTTCCCAGTTTTCAGTGTAGCCAATATGGTGCTGTGGAGTTCGTGTAAAACAGACTCCCAGACCATATACTCGTATGGCTACCCTGCACTTACAATGTCTAAGGTATTGCTTAGACACTGTAGGGGTACCATGCTCATGCACTGGTACCCTCACCTATGGTATAGTGCACCCTGCCTTAGGGCTGTAAGGCCTGCTAGAGGGGTGACTGACCTATACTGCATAGGCAGTGTGAGGCTGGCATGGCACCCTGAGGGGAGTGCCATGTCGACTTACTCGTTTTGTTCTCACTAGCACACACAAGCTGGCAAGCAGTGTGTCTGTGCTGAGTGAGAGGTCTCCAGGGTGGCATAAGACATGCTGCAGCCCTTAGAGACCTTCCTTGGCATCAGGGCCCTTGGTACTAGAAGTACCAGTTAGAAGGGACTTATCTGGATGCCAGGGTCTGCCAATTGTGGATACAAAAGTACAGGTTAGGGAAAGAACACTGGTGCTGGGGCCTGGTTAGCAGGCCTCAGCACACTTTCAATTGTAAACATAGCATCAGCAAAGGCAAAAAGTCAGGGGGCAACCATGCCAAGGAGGCATTTCCTTACAGTTTATGAATGGGATTTCTACCACTTTGTAATTTTCTTTATAAGCGGTCGGATGTTTAAAGATTAACTTCACTAAAATTATCAGTTTAAGACACAAAATTATAAAACTACTCTTTTCTTGATCAGTCGTTCTCAAACTGAAATCAGGAACACACACGTATTACCAGGACTTGCATCTTTTCCATTATATGCCTCAGTTCCCTTACCTGCTAAAAGTTGAGGATTTCACAAGTGGATAAAATCCATGAAGCTATTTAAAAAACTTTCCATTTACCAGGTAAACGTTATATTGGGTCTTGTCTTTTTTCGGCTCTTTTAGGTTATTTTATGTTTAATTTTGAAGAACTCGGTTGCCTGATAAGGCACACCAAATGTCTACATAGTCCTCATTATCCCTCAACACTAAGGACATGTTGTTACACAACTTGAGGACTAGATGTGAAAAGAACCCGCCTCCAGAAGGCGTTCTTCTAAACTGATTGATTTAGTATTGGCATTGATGGTCTGTGTAAAAAACACTTAAGATTTTTTTTCATCAGTAGAAGTAACTGTGAATCATGCAAAAACAAATGAATTGCTTTCTGAGGTACAGTAAGTCATCTGACACAGTCGAATTTTCTAGTGTTTGCTTCTCCTTGCCGAATCTCATCTTCTTGCCTAGTCTGTTTCTTTTTTTCTCTACAGCGTGACCTTCAATCTTCATAATTTAGTAGACAGTTTGAAAAAACTTTCCAAATTGATGGTTAAGGAAAAGGGTTAACTCTTGTGAAAAGCATTGTGAACCGTTTACATTGTTAACCTGTGCATACAAGGCATGTGTGCAAAAGCATTATGAAACATGAGAAGGGCACCCTCACACCAAGGCAGGTCTGACTTTAATATGTCAGTGCATGAAATATGATGGTTTCGTTTGCTGGATGTACAAATGCTGTTTAACACATAAAAGCCTGCTTTGGCAATGCTGGAAAAAGTAGAATACAAGTATTATGTTATGTATAATTAGACAGGGCAGACTATGTGATAATTTAGTGTACTTTTCAGAAATGAAATAGTCCCTCATGTATTCTAATGGACACATTTTCTAGAGGCGGAATGATACACCAAACAGCCAATAGCATAAGGTGAGCGAGTTGTCCTTCTCTGTGTGGAGCCAAAGCCAACTCTCTTTCTCTCTATATAAGTATTGTATATTTAATGAACTGGTAGTGAGATGCAGTTTATGAGCTACACTGTCAAGTCAAACCTAAAAAGAAGAGCTGGCGAAGGACGGCTGTTTGAAATTCAAGCATTCATGCAGTACGAGGAAGACCAGTGGCTCAGAGTTCCTTTTTTCCCCTGGGAAGAGCCCAGAAGCACACTGTTGTGTAAAGCTCTCTGCATGTGTGATTTTTAAGTGGTTCTCTGTCTCAGTGCCTTGCTAGACATCCTGCTATATGTAGCTGTAGAATAATAGTATAGTAACAGTCTATCACAAATTGTTTAGAAGCATTTCACATTGTGAAGGAAGTCACATCTGTTTATTAGTCTTCGGGTTGTTGAAAATCTCCTCAAAAGGGATAAACTGGAGAGAGGCTTTACATGAGGATTTGTCATATTTGCCTTGTTAGCAAAAAACTAACAAGCCGGTCCAGTTCTGTTTTGCTCTGCTAAATTTGTTGCAGATTAGAGGTGACTCAGCTACTGGTTCTCGATCTCCGTTTTTTTTGCGGGTTTGTTTCATAGTAGTTAGTTATGGTCTAAAAAGGTATGCAGTCTGCTTCTATTTTTGCAGATGGGCAGAACCTTTCGAAATGGGCAAAAAGGGTGAAAGATAGCAAAATTCTAATAACAGTGATATTGTGCTGTACTTGAATTATCGTTCTTTCCTTCAGATGCCCTGATAAATGTAATTGTTTTAATGTCTGAGCTTTTATTTGCTGAAACAGTCTCTGGACAACTGCCTTATTTCCTAGATTGTTTCACAGCTGACTCCAGTCCAGAAGACCTCATGCTCACACCCCCATGTCATACCATGCTCCAAAGGCTCGCCATTCAGTTGTAGTATTTGTGGGATGAAAATTTACAAATAAAATGGTACAGTCAAGAGCAGTGGTTCCCAATTTTTTTACAACCATGACCCACTTTTTAGAACAAACTTTTGCGACCCACCTACCTTTAATGGGCTTGAGGAGGGGCACATCGCCATTTACAGGTAGCACATTTTCCATTGAAATGGCCTCTAAATTTGCACAGACGTACAGTTTTACTGATAAAGCTATACAGCACAGAAATAATAATGTATGGAAATCGGGTTTCTTTGAATATTTATCAATTGTACATCACCAAGAAAATGTCTTGTTTTGATCCTATTTAAATCTGTTTCCAGCACTCAGAGTTACAAAAAAGTGCTTCATTCTGCTTTCCTAAATGCTGGATGCACACAGTTCATTTACAGGTATTTACATTTTGTTGTTTGTTGCAAAAACAACATCCAACATTGCCACATAACTCAGTTTAAAAACATCTCTCACTTTGCAGTAAGAGAAAGAACAGTAAACACCAATCCTGATGCTAAAAGAATGCAGCAGCCTGGCATTTGAACTTGGTCTTGGAATCAACGGCAAATGTGACAAGTAAACACAGAATTTAACGACATCTTTAGTGCTCTGATTTTCGTGACCCACCAAAAATCAGTGCGGCCACCAACAATACATTGTACCAAATACAAAGGGAATCACTGCACTCTCCCGAGAGTCAATCGACCTCTGTAACATTTTCAAACTAATAATCGCATTAATATATGGAAACTTCCTGGAAGGAAAAGTTCCTTAGCTTAGCACCTTTCCATAAAAAGAAAAAGTCTTACCAACCTCCCTGCGGGTCATATAAAGGTCTCAGACATCTGTTCCCTTGTAAGACCCTTTGATAATGTAGAGACCACACTACACCTTCAACAATTCCTAGAGTCTGTCACTGTTGTTTGGAGGTGGCCTGTGCATTTTAACCAGTCAGGGGCTGGTGAAAAGGTGGACAGGATTTATTCTACTAAATGTCTGTGTGAAAAATGCCCTGGACCACATATAGCATACAGTCTTTTTCTTCTAGAACCATGCACTGTTTTTATGTATCTGAACCAGGTAGTCCTCATCAGAAGACCTAAATTCTGCAGCAGAGAAAACCACCACCACAAATTGATTCTAACCCTTTCTTACAACTGCTCCATATCTACAAAGCGTTGAGGCAGTAGTGTTTCTTTTGTTTTTCAGCTTATAGGTCCTAATACTATGTAGTTTAATATCAGTGGGGTGTTTAACGCCATACCTCCCACGGAGAAAACATTCCGCTATAAATCTTGTCTACAGAAAGGACATGAATTGATGCCAACTACCAAATCTTAACTGGACTGAAAAAAGTAAGAAATTGACTTAGATAAAAACTAATCATACACAGGCTTGACTCTGTAGCACTCACTCACAATGTTGAACTCAACTACTATTTAATGATAAAACAAGGTTGAAACTGTAATTGAAAGTGCAGTTTAGAATGTCACACCAGTCAAACTGGAATAATGATTAAAGAGCAATTGGCTCTTTCGCCTATAGGCTGAGAGTGTGCAGAAACATTTCAGCACTTTCAGAGGAAGATGGGGTCATGGTACCCCTAAACATACAGTAATTTTTTATTCACTTTTTATTCATACCTGAGGTTCTACATAATAAAATATGTACCTGTGGTATACCTTAAGGTATTTAAAATATAAACCGGATACTTTATTATCCAGAAAAAGAATATATCTTAAGAGCTCCCTCATTAATTTGAGTCCGTCATGGTAGTTCCATCTTAGCAGGAAATAATTAGGTGTGATGATGAAGCATGCCACATTACATGTGTGGGGCCACTCCATCCAACATCTTTTTTGATCCAAAAGGGTCCAGTAAGGTAGGGACAAGGAGTTAGGAATAGGAATTACCTGTTCTGTCAATAGATTGATCACATTCATTGTGATTTATGATATTCACCAAGGCACAGCTGCCGCACTTGCCATCACTTGGCCTCCTGGGTCGTGCTCAAGTGGCTTCTTTCAGGCCGATGTGGTTTCTTGGGACCACAACTTGGTTTTCTTTGTTGAGGCTGCACGTCTGCCCTGATCCTCCATGGGATTTATTTGGTTTAATGGGTTCTGCACACTCTTGAATTGGGCATAATATACTATTAATTTCAAGAATTGTCTAACATATTCTGCACGCATACATACCTGTAACTTTTCAGTAATAAGTGGCATATCTGGCATGATTGACACAACACTGTGATGGAAAGGTGCAAACTAGATTTCAGATTCATCTTCACCACTACTATCAATTCTGTGATCATGGGGAAATTGATTTTTCAATCCCCATCTCAGATTTTTTGCTACAAAAGATGGAAATTGGTGTTTCTGTCTCCTTTTGATATATATGTAGTACAATTGTTTTATAATATGGGGATCGTGTATCTAGTGGAAAAAATAATTATTTTTGATTGCTTGTTTTGTGTATAGTATAGATGTAAAGTGTATAAACGTGCAATAGCAAGTACATGATTGGTGGTTTTTTTTTTACATTTATTTTCCTAACGTAGATTGAAAGTGGATTGTTGTTGCGTGGAATCCTTAGAACATACAAAACTGCTTTCCTATTTGCTATACGTTGTCAAGTTGTTACTTTTGTGTCCTTTTCTCGTCAAATTGTCATTTTTCACATACATTACTCACTCTTGGTTGGGCCTTTTAGGACAAACCCGTTTTGTCTTAGTGTTTCTGTCATGAATACTCGTCTGTTTCAATTTCTTCAGTCCAAGGTGACTACACCTAACCGCAGCCTGTTTCTCTGTACATTCAGTGTAGAGAAAATAAAGCAATCCACTTTACCCAGTCCTGCATTGCAAACCGTCACCAAAAATAGACATTCTAGAATGTATGTCTATTTGATGATGCCAGCCTGGAGTTTGAGACCTATTTTAACATCATGGACTGAGTGGTTCATCTAATGAGACTTGCACACTTACTGTACCAACAGTTCTCGCAGGGAAAGGTCATTTGTCCCATGTTACATTGCTGTCTTGTGTGGTGTCCTTGTGGTGTTTATTGATAAGTTGTTCTTTCTCTGTGTGCAAGTGGGTATTGTTTACTAATTTTGTGTTAGTGGTGTTTACTGGCTTAACACTGTGAGAAAGGTTAGCAACTCACAGAATCGTAGGTAACTCAAAGATTAGCGGTTTGATCTCATGTTCGTTCTTGTAACTCATGAGGTTGTTAAAAGGACGCTCATCTATGTGGGACAACTGAACAGACTCTTATGGTGTACTAAATAGATGAGTCCAGTCAGGTAGTCACTTGTGAAAGCTAATAAGCCTCATTTACTTAGTATAAAAGAGGCAGCTTTTAGAAATTAACTCAATATACCAGACACGTTCTTTGCAACCTACAAACTCTGTCTGAAACGCCTGGAACTAAACTCTCTCAATTCCCCCATGCTGCCCCTTGCCAAAGTGTTCTCTCTCTCATTCCCCACCTATACCTGACGGTACCTCTGCCAGTATTGTTCATGCGTGTGTTACTGCTTGTGCCATCCTGTCCATGAGCCCTTGCCTTTCTTTCTAACACCATGCCTGAGCCCCTGGGAGGGGCCAGTGCCTCCCTCTTGCATGCTCCTGCAATCCCCTCCTCACTCCCTTCTACCTTCATTCCATGGGCCTTGCTAAATCCCCTTTACAAAGTAACCTTGTTTCTCCTTTTTTACACTGTATGACTCTTTGTGCAGCCACTGGGTTTTAATTCCTCTCTGCGCCAACCTCTGTTCCGCTATGCCTGCCCATGCCACCTTCTGCCTCTGATCCATTCTTGCATCCTGCTCCGCAAGCTCCCATCCTCTTCTCTGTTCCTCTTCCTCTCCCCCTTCTTATTTGTCTCCTCCCTTTCTCTTCCTCGCCTCCCTTTCCCCTCCTCTCCTGCCTTTCCCCTTCTTCTGAGTGCACCGTACTTATGGCTTTGTTGCCGTCCTGCTTTGTGACTCTTGTGTTCCCCCGCTTTTGCCTCCCGTGCCTCCTTTCTTTGTATCCTCCCCTTGCACCTCTTATCTTTCCATGCCCTCACCCTTGATAACCTCTCTGTAGTACCTTTCCCGTGCCACCGGTGTTACCTTGCCTTCGCTTTGTACCTTCCTTTCACCTGTCCCGTTTCACCATGCCCATATTCCATCTCTGTCTTTGCATCCATTTGTCACATCTACCACTTCTGTGCATCTGTGTTTGCCTTTCCGGTTTCTCAATGGTAATTTCCCTCCTGTGCCTCCCTAACCATGCCCGGCCCTGTGTCTCGCCTTCCACATGCCCTCTGTACTGTTTTAACCATGTTCTCTGTCACCTCCAAAGAGGCCCCTGCATCTCGTTGCCCTTGTGTCCTCTGCTCAGCCTTGCCTGTAGCCGCCCTGCACATAATGATATTAGGTCCATGTTCCTGAAGGGCCGGTCTGTGGCTCTTCACGCGAGTTGAACCACTTGTCCGGTTTAGTCCTTAGTGCAGTGGTTCCCAACCTGTGGGCCGGGGACCCCTGGGGGTCCGCGGCAGCTTAAAAAATGTAATAATATTAGGTCCCAGCTATCAGTATAGACTCAGTGGGTGTCCCCCGGTTCCAATAATGATTCAGTGGGGGTCCCCGGGCTCCAGTATTGATAAAATGGGGGTCAACAGAAGTGAAAAGGTTGGGAACCACTGCCTTAGTGAATTAAGCACACACTGCTGCTGTCTGTCCTGTTCATGTTCTCTGTGTGCAGGAAGCTTACTCTATTGTTGAATATGCTGCACCCTCTGTTAGGTAGTGAGTTGTGCTGCGGTAGCTGTTGCGTCGACGCACCCGTTCTGTGTGCAAGAAACGCCTATTCTGTTTGCGAGAGAAGCTCACACTGCTGCAGTCTTGGCCGCATCTGATCTTGTGAGGGAACGATGTGCTGCTCGCATCTTCGGGCTACCGGTCGTGAAAGAGGGATGCTCGTGCCATCTGTGGTGCATCTATTCTGTGTGAGGGGATGAACCGCCCAGATATCGATGATGCGAAGGTCATTTGCGTGAGAAATGATTGGGCGACTGCCTGTCCTACGCAGGTTCAGCGCTTCCGCGGTCGGTGTGGCTCTTGGGTTGGGGGTGAAGAAAAGCGTACATTATTGCTGTCCATGTGGCAAATCTAAGTAACAAGGAAAGCTACTGAAGGAGCGTGCCACATCCTTCGAAATAATATACCATTTATAAATTATTCTGTTGTGTGTAGGGTGCATCTTACTCAAGATAACATTGTCATACAAAAGCCAGAACGATTAGTTCAGCCAATGCTTTTTACGGAGCTGCGTTGCATAGAGTGCGCATATTGAAAATCAAGGTTGGTTGTCCTGTGAAGAAAAGTTAGTGAGTAGGAATAATTTTAAAACCTTGCGAAAAGCCATTGATTCACTCGAAATGTTATTAAGAACAGAACTTCTGTCGCTGTAACACAGATACCACCGACGACCTTCAGCGCTCGACATGTTTTGAAAAAATTTACAGTCATATCCTGGCTCCATGGGTGTATTCAATTGCACGAGTAAATAAAATCACTGGCAGAAACGTATTTGTTCCTTGTAGTGTGGTGTTCCACACCTCATACTAATGCTCCCAAGTTTTTCCTTCAGTCCCACCTTTTCTTTCTTTGCGACCGCGGAGCTGTGTGTATAATGTTTGGAACATCATGTCTGCAAGGGTATTCTTCAAATTAATATTGTTCCATGGCAGGAAAAGAGCTGTTCCTGTCATCCATTTGTATCGCGGAGCATCGTTTAATTATCCCATAAATGTTAAATCCACCTCACCTAATATCTCTGAGGCATTCAAATATTCAACCTGCATACAGCCATTCCCATGGAGCATATTAATCATATAGTGACCATGCCCTAGTCACAGGCAATGTTTTCAGTTTTGTTTTCTGCCATGACCCTTCTGCTTTTTGGGTCACAATAAAATCAATTGAAACGTTGACTGTTCCTATACTGCGTTTGAGAATCCATTCCTTCATACTAACAAACACATTTTCCCCATGTTTAATTTAAATATCTATCAATTCCAAACTTGATAATTATTCCACAGCTGTCTTTTTTAAAATATAATTTGCACTAAAGCCTAAAACATTTGTAATGCAAGAAGTGCTACCATAAAGAAGTAAGTACTTCGCTCTCTGTTCAGCTGGTTTTGTTTGTTTTGCTTCTTTCATTGGTTCAGCAGGAGAACACACTAACAGCTTCCATGATGAATTCCAAGGAAAGGTTCTGTGTCTTCTGGCACTGACCAGACAACCAGCATCTCCTTGCTTCCTGGGAGAGAGGCCTGACACAACTCACTGTTTGCTTTCTGGCAGTGTATATTATTCTCTCTCTCTCTCTCTCTCCCTCTCTCCCTCTCCCTCTCCCTCTCTCTCTCCCTCTCTCTCTCCGGAACAAGGGTCCTCTTGCCTCTTAAACCACCAGGAGAAGATTTGCTTGTGTAAGAGAGGATATACAATGTGAGGTTGCACCTAGCAGTTTTGGTAGTGGTGGTCTACTGCATGTGTTAAACACTGAAAGCCAGTGAGCACACCTATCTACAGCAGAGTGGCTCTCTGTGTACAGCATGATTCCAGATTGTAGAACCTTTGTTGGTGCTGGCTCCTGGTCATCCATAAACAAATATGCTGAATAAAAGCCATTCCTTCAGTGACATAAGCCAAGGTCTAGTCTAAATTTGATAAATGCCTCTATGCTTTCTTTGCCTTCATTGGTGCAGTTTGTCTATTTCCAGGGGCATTGGTGTAGGTGACACCAACAGTGCAGCAGACTCCCATTTTCGGTGAGTATGGGATCTACATCTAAGTGGATTCCATGTTGGATGGCTGTTTTAGGGCGAATCTTTACTGGACTAGATCCTCTATAGGACCATTGCTGTTTACTGCCTCAATGTATATTGGTATTAGTTCTTAAATTTCACATCACAAGCCCAGTCAATATGTGTTTTGAGAAGTATATTATCTTTACATCGTGAGATTGTTCATGCACCAATGGATATCACACCACCTGTAGTCCTCCTAATCTGCAAGGGTCTGATAAATATGACCTGTAGATCCAGGGTGACATATAATTACCAGTGCTCGATTTAATAAACGCTGTTGGTTTTAGCAGTGGCTGAGGGGGAAGAAGGAAAATTTCCTCCCTCCACATTCTTATCAGCAAGTGAACGCTCCTCCCTGCTTTGGGGCTGGGCTCCTTCTCTGTAGAATCTATATGCGCACAAACCTATTGTTGGATTCCTTCCATCATTCCTTCTTGGCAACTACAAGTCAAAAATTGAAATCTGAACCTTGAATGCAACAATTAAAAGCTTTGTAGATTGAGAGGACGCTCTTTAGTGCAAAATTACTATTATAAGGCAGAAAGACGTGACAGGTAGAAGAATTAACAATTCGGCCAGCAACTAATACAGAAGTCTAGAGCAAGAGAGTCTAGCAAACACCATGAAAAGCAGAAGCGGTGAACACCAGACATATTAGTAAAATGATAATTGTCTTGTCAATCTTCACAGATCCTGAGCTGTAGAAATACACACACATGCACATGGACAGCAGCGGCGGTTCCTCCTTTTTTGCAGAGGAGCATCGCCCCCTGCCTAAAACGCCCCCCAGGGATGAAAAACAAAATGGTGATAAAGTTAATTTATTTCCATTTTATTTTCAATCCTCCCATCCTGAACCGAATTTCAGGATGCAGTGGGGCTACTGCTGCTGAGGAGCAGCAGTGAACTCTGCACAGTTTAAAGTGTGCATGTCTTTTTGGCCAGCTGTCATGCGACGACCAACCACACATGCACACTTTAAACTTCTCTAACCTAGCTGTCTTAAGAGGGGTTAAAGAAAGTACAGGCCTCCAGTGCTCTTAAGAGCGCTGAGAGAGGTCTCTCCCTCCAATCTTGGCACTTCTTTCACGCTGGTGACCAGCATGGAAGCAGCACCAGGATTGGTTAAGGGAATTTACTGGAGCCCAAAAGGAGACTGGAGTGAGGAGGTTGTCGGACGTCATACAGAAAGCAAGGTAAGTGCTTTTTTCTTTTTATTTACACACCCAACTCACCTTGCATGCATGCACGCATGCACCAACACCACATTTGCCCGCTCCCCGCCCCACTTTGTCTACGTCCCTGCTTTGACTGGTGGACAGAACAGATTCTACATTATTCCATTGTCTGTGAAGGGTTAGTGCTGTAGTCTTGGAATTAACCCTCACCTACTGGCAAGAAGGGTAAGGGAAAGGAAATGTGGGCAGGGGCGGCTCTTCCTTAAGGGCAGAGGAGCGTCGTCCCCCCGCCAGCAGCGACAGCTGCAAATCTTTTAAAAGAAAAGGATAATAAACTTTGTTTATTATCCTTTCCTTTTAAAGGGGTGGGGCCACAGGCTGTGACGTGCACTGAGGGGGAGTGCTCACCACTCCCCCTCAGAGCGCATGTATGTTTGGCTGGCTGTCTCGGGCCAGCCAAACATACATGCACAGTATGCTCCCTGCAGCCCAGCAACACAGTTGCCAGGCTGCAGAGAGCCTGCACAGGCTCCCAGTCTGCCTGGGAGCGTCCTGGCTGGGCGCTCCCAGCCATTCCTTACGCTGCTTTGAGCAGGGTCAGGATTGGCCACAGAGCAGGCCGGGAGCCTGTGCCTGCATGCAGCCAGCCAGCAGGGAAGAGGAGCACAGTACGGAAAAGGTAAGTGGTGTTTTTTTGTAGTTTCATTTATTTAAAAAATGTATTATATCACCTTTCCCTAAGCGCCGCCCTGGTCCTTCCACCACCTGTGAGCCACTCCTGAATGTGGGGCTTGAAAATCCGAGTCAAGTGTTCAGTGTAAAAACAACCTTCTACAGAAATAGGACCACCCATGCTAATCTTGCTTTCACCAGTCTTCCATCAAAGCACATAAAGGTTAGCTACTAAAGACACCACTGCACTGTCAGACATATAGTTAAAGCTTCAGAATTTCAAGCGCCTATGTGGTCTCGGAATGTGGTCATAAGACACGTGTCAGAAATCTTCACTTACCAGAATGAGAATTTAAAAACCTCTCTTCAAGACGTAATCTACAAAATAAGTACCATCTGTGTAAATTCTACTTAAAAGCAATATGCCTAAAATGATTTGAATTGCAGTCCTTAAAGTTACTTTACTATGGTGAAAGTAAGTAACATGGGATGCCTCTTTTGGGACGTACTGAAGTCCTAACCATCATTCTGGTATATGGAAGTCATTTTCCCCTTTTCCCTATCGTTTTTATTGACACTGGAAAATCCTGCATCCAACTTACACATTTATATATGAAGATGAACTCGTGCTAGTGCTTTGATTCCTTTTGGGCCTTTCTGTTTAGAGAAGTAGGTACTTCAAAGCTATGTAAGACATAGTGAAGAATACAAATGATGGATAAATATTTATGACTGACTAATTTGCCAACACCTTCAATACTTAAGATTGACTAATACATTTTACGCTGAAGTTATTGGCTTTTAATAGCATAGTTTTTAATACTTTTAATATTAAATTTGAGTGATATGGTAGGCAAACATATTGAGGATTTCGGATTTCATAGAAGCGCTTGTAATCATCATGAGGATAGGAATTCACTTTGAGTTTTATGTATTGTCATATATAAAGCATGACTCTACTTTGTCTTCTTAAGAGCACTTCAAACTATCTACTGTTGGCCATATCCCAACCCCGCCGCCTTTACTCCTATCCTTGCAATTGTAGAGACCACCAAGTAATATCAAATGCCTAGGTCCAGGTGTTCCCTCTTCTAACTAGGAAAGTGTGCTCTGCGTTGGCAACGGAATGTGGTATTCCTTCACTCTCGGGATAAATCCTGACGAGAAGTCGTGGTCTAGCTCAAAGTATGTGTTATATGGGTGATTCTAGTTATGGTACTGATAGAGCGGTCCGTACTAATAATTTACCTGTATTCGGACGCTCTTTAGGCCGATGAATCTTTTGACTAAGTGGGACTCTCCGTACTCTTAATCAATCAATTTCATTAAAATCAATAATCAATAACGAACATAAGCAATACCTTGATCAACATAACACTTAACAATTAATCCAGAATACATTTCGACGAACCCTGACCTTTCAGTCAGGAATAACCACACCAGTTTATTGCAAAGTTAGTGAATTTATTTCCCTATATTAACAAAGCTAGCACAATATAAATGTGTCTCAACACCAAATGATAAACGTAAATGAACATTAATAGCTGTCCATAACGGCGAAACAAGTGCAATCTACAGGGAGTGCAGAATTATTAGGCAAGTTGTATTTTTGAGGATTAATTTTATTATTGAACAACAACCATGTTCTCAATGAACCCAAAAAACTCATTAATATCAAAGCTGAATATTTTTGGAAGTAGTTTTTAGTTTGTTTTTAGTTTTAGCTATGTTAGGGGGATATCTGTGTGTGCAGGTGACTATTACTGTGCATAATTATTAGGCAACTTAACAAAAAACAAATGTATACCCATTTCAATTATTTATTATTACCAGTGAAACCAATATAACAACTCAACATTCACAAATATACATTTCTGACATTCAAAAACAAAACAAAAACAAATCAGTGACCAATATAGCCACCTTTCTTTGCAAGGACACTCAAAAGCCTGCCATCCATGGATTCTGTCAGTGTTTTGATCTGTTCACCATCAACATTGCGTGCAGCAGCAACCACAGCCTCCCAGACACTGTTCAGAGAGGTTTACTGTTTTCCCTCCTTGTAAATCTCACATTTGATGATGGACCACAGGTTCTCAATGGGGTTCAGATCAGGTGAACAAGGAGGCCATGTCATTAGATTTCCTTCTTTTATACCCTTTCTTGCCAGCCACGCTGTGGAGTACTTAGACGCGTGTGATGGGGCATTGTCCTGCATGAAAATCATGTTTTTCTTGAATGATGCAGACTTCTTCCTGTACCACTGCTTGAAGAAGGTGTCTTCCAGGAACTGGCAGTAGGACTGGGAGTTGAGCTTGACTCCATCCTCAACCCGAAAAGGCCCCACAAGCTCATCTTTGATGATACCAGCCCAAACCAGTACTCCACCTCCACCTTGCTGGCGTCTGAGTCGGACTGGAGCTCTCTGCCCTTTACCAATCCAGCCACGGGCCCATCCATCTGGCCCATCAAGACTCACTCTCATTTCATCAGTCCATAAAACCTTAGAAAAATCAGTCTTGAGATATTTCTTGGCCCAGTCTTGACGTTTCAGCTTGTGTGTCTTGTTCAGTGGTGGTCGTCTTTCAGCCTTTCTTACCTTGGCCATGTCTCTGAGTATTGCACACCTTGTGCTTTTGGGCACTCCAGTGATGTTGCAGCTCTGAAATATGGCCAAACTGGTGGCAAGTGGCATCGTGGCAGCTGCACGCTTGACTTTTCTCAGTTCATGGGCAGTTATTTTGCGCCTTGGTTTTTCCACACGCTTCTTGCGACCCTGTTGACTATTTTGAATGAAACGCTTGATTGTTCGATGATCACGCTTCAGAACCTTTGCAATTTTAAGAGTGCTGCATCCCTCTGCAAGATATCTCACTATTTTTGACTTTTCTGAGCCTGTCAAGTCCTTCTTTTGACCCATTTTGCCAAAGGAAAGGAAGTTGCCTAATAATTATGCACACCTGATATAGGGTGTTGATGTCATTAGACCACACCCCTTCTCATTACAGAGATGCACATCACCTAATATGCTTAATTGGTAGTAGGCTTTCGAGCCTATACAGCTTGGAGTAAGACAACATGCATAAAGAGGATGATGTGGTCAAAATACTCATTTGCCTAATAATTCTGCACTCCCTGTATGTAGCATTTGAATAACAAGGCACTCGATAATAGCAATGCAAATCACTAATACGATAATCTGTAATGAACTAATTGCATACATTTAGTCAGCATAACAAGGTCTCAAATTGCATCGTGCAACAAAAGGAATCCTCATCTAACCTCAAATTAGCATAGGCATGAGGGACTTCATGCAAAAACAATTTAGCAACATTAATTTAGAAAACTCCTAACTAGGGATCTTATCAAAATCAGCAGTTGGTTACCTAAAAGAAACACAATGCAATTGTACAATTTTCTTTCATATTTACCAATTACGATCAGCATACAAGGAAGTCTTCGTCTCACAGGTACCGTTTCTCGATCAGCATGGGTACCGTTTCGATCGGCATGGGACGGGGCAAAGGGGCAAGGTGGACGGGGCAATTGCCTCACGGCGGCAAGGTAAAACTATTACTTCATGCAAAGGGACAAATCAAAGTTACAGTCTCTAGGGCCAGAATCATTTAAAGTCTCTTTCTCTCGATTAGAGAAAGCATCAAAGTCTCTTTCAAAATGGCGTCGCAGCAAAGTGGGCCATAATAGCTGCAAAGTCTACAAAATGGCGGGTATCGAGCTGGTAATGGCTACTTTCTTCTCGTGCACCTGATTTTTATAGACAACAGTTCAAATCCAGTAGGGTCTTCCATTGGAGGGTTCATAGGTTAGCTTCAAATTGTCCAATCAAAAACGACAGTTCTCAAGCTTTTACTTAAGCATACATTATCCTTGGAGATGGGTACGCAAGTTGCAACATTTTATACCAATTAGCTCACTTTCAGAGCCTCCATTGTCTGCACCTGCAGATCGACCTTGGAGTAAAGAGAAAATATGCCAGGCTGGCACGAAACCTTAAGATAAGCATGTGAACGATCTCAGTGGAAAAGTACAGCTTCAAGCAAAAATACACGTTTAATAGCACATTGGAAAAATACGAGCATCTAAACCGTGAGACCAGGCAACTAGGCCAAAGCCTCCGCTAAAGTTATGTTAAGCTAAAACATTTCAAACAAGCAAATCGTAGCACACGTTTATGATTATGTCGGACTAGTGCAATTCTAGTACATCACGTTATATAAAGCACGCTTATAAATGTTGGCAAACTACTCTAAGGGCACATTTTGTCCCCGTACAATCTTTATTAGTTCGGTTAAAGTCACACATGATTATTGCAGCACTACGTTTAAGCGTAAATAAATCAAAACCTTCATTTTCTGCTTCATCAATCCCTCCTCTGATGACTACTTGTCATCACACCAAATTATGCCCACAAATTTTATTCCATTAAAATTCTGTCAGTTCTCTTTTCCTTTTAATTCCCCTAGTTTTCTCTTTGTATTCTTCTGCCATTCTTTTCATAATTTTCTCCTCCTTCCGTCTTTTAATTCTTTCCATAATCATTATTATTCCCCTTTTTATTCCCCAAATTCCAAATACGCAAATTATAACTATCATAATTCCCTCTATTATTTTTAGCAATATCCCATTCCAAATTCCACCAATCCAATTTCCCACTGAAGCAAGTCCTTTTCCAACCTTCTCCCACACTCCTGGTTCTTTCAATTCCTTCAAATCTGCACTTTCTTTTGTTAGATTAGCAAGCATAGTTTTAATTTTCACACTATTGTCGGGAATATACGTACAACAGTGGCGCACACCAAGCATTTTGCAAACGCCGCCATCCTTTGCTAAAAGAATGTCTAAAGCATGCCTATTTTGAAGAGTCATAGCTCTTTCCGCTGCAAGTTCAGCATCTATCAGGATTATAGCACCTGAAAACTTTGTCAACATGTTATCCACTATAGTAGACAACTTTCTTATTTTGATGGAATTCAACACAACTCCCAATGAAGGAATCATGGCTCCAAATATATCTCCTACCACAGCAGCTGCGGTCTCTCTTTTCTGGATACGATGGGATCCAGATGTCTTTTGAATCATCGATAGGTCATCCAGTTGATAAACCTTTGGGAACACTATACCCAAATAACATCTCCCCCACCATCCCTTTGGAAGACGATAATAGGCATTATACCCACAAATGTAATATACACCTGGAATGACAGGGTCAAGTCCGTTCATCATGAATGTCCATTTGGCCTTAAAGATAAATGTATGTTTACACTCACTCGCTCCTACAAAAATGTTATCATAATAAGATTCACCTCGATATATACAAAATTTCCCTACATGCCAAGCATCTAAAGCAATTCTCCCTTGTGTCTTTATTGCGGCAAAATCATAATTATCTACTGAAGTCCTCTTATGTAGCTCTTTTTCTAATTTCGCATTCATTTGTGCCCTTCTATCATCTGTGCGATCTAAAAAGCTTATTTCTACTGCAGAGAGCGAGCAGGTAAGATTTTCCCTATGAGCGTGAGCCGTTTCAAAAGTTTGCATTGGCTCGAAAAATTCCCTCATAATTTTAGCATCCCAATCTTTAGCAATCTGGCTTAGCTGCGCTATTATAGAAACATATGCAAAGGTAACATCATAATTCGAGTAAAAATACTGTATGTTAGTTTGACCATAAAATCTAGACATTACTATACTACATGTAATCCCATATGTAAGAGGCATGTGGTGATAAGTCACCCCTTCCTTTACTGATGTCGGTATCTGTGTACACACATAACAATCTTTTGCATCCATAGTCTCAACATATTCTGTTAGCAAGCGATAGAAAACATTATACGAAAGTTCTTTCTTATCATGCAAGAGTCTCTCATCCAATTCTAGTCTTTTCAATGCTGTTAGTTCAGTGACAGTAACAGGAGCAAAAGTAGAAGCATCTATTCTCTCATTCTCACCCTTACCATGCATTCCAAGTACAATTGCCATTATTATTAGTACACATGCAATTATCAAGCCTATACACACATATTTACAATATTTCTTTCTACTGTTTTGCGTCATGATCTGTATAGAATCAGAGAGCTAGAAGCACCTATAAAGAAACTATTTAGCAATTCAGTTACAAAGCTGAACGAGCGCAATGTTCACACCGTCTTCTTCAAGAGGCCAAGTCACTTATCGGTTAGCAGCATTTGTCTCAATTCGGCAATAACTCAGTCTTTATCGGTTTAGCAAATGTCTCATCCGGTTTAGCAATATCTCAGCTGGTTTTATCACTTTAGATTGTATCAGGCAATGTCATTTATCACCCTTTCAATCAACGCTGTCCATAAAACTTTTCTTTTCTATTGGTATCTCTTCTTCTTCGTTCTCGATGCTTAGAGATACAAACTCGTCAGTCCAATTGTCATTGACTGCATACGCCCATTCAGGACCGGAATATCTTCTGTTCAGTATCCTTTTCCTTTTCAATTTTGCTTCTCTTTTCGATTCTGCTTCGCTGGTACTTTCCACCTTTGTCAAGTCCTTTTCTTCACTCGGGGATGGTACAGCGACAGTTACTTCTTTTCTTTTCTCTTTCACTTTTGGCCTTTCTCCGTCATTCGAACCTTCTTCAGTCCTTTGTTTTATTGGTGATATGCTTAGTCTCCTCTTTGCACCATGTCCATTTGATGGACCTGCGATCTTTTCTGTGGAAGCTTGAACCCTTCCGTTCTGTTCGGCCTTGTCCCCTCCTTCTGGGGAATCAATCACGTTCTCCTTTTCTTTTTCTGTATCGTCTGCTTCTGGTAAAGCCCTCCTCTGATCAGGCTCTCCTGCTTTTTCACCTTTTTCGAGCCCTTCGTCACCGTTACTTTCGTCAGGCTCTGTATCACTTTCAGCTGCTTCAGGTTCTTTGCCACCTTCAGCTGCTTCAGGCTCTTTGTTACCCTCAGCTGCTTCAGGCTCTTTGTCACCTTCAGCTGCTTCGTCGCTGTCTGAACTTTCTCCTTGGTCTTCCCCAAGTGAGTTGGTCTCTTCGTCCTCCAATAATATCTCTCTCTCTTCCGTTTGTGCCTGTTCGTTTTCAGTTCGGTTTTGTTCTGTCTCAGCACTCAGCACTGTTTTATCAGGCACTGGCAGTTTCAGCGCTTCAACTTCCTCATCTGTGGGACACAACACCTTCTTTGTGTGACTGGCGTGAATCCAGTTGGGAACCCCCGCACACTTCACAGCGGTAGTTGTCGTCAGGATCACTTGGAAAGGGCCTTTCCAACGGGGTTCCAGACACGACTTCCTCACGTGCTTCTTCACCACGACCCAGTCACCTGCTTTCAGTGCGTGTCCTGGACTTTGGATCGGTGGTAAGGTGGTCGCTTCCACCTGGTGAGAGAAAGAGCGAACCACGTCAGCCAGACCCTTGCAGTAGTCTAACACCATATCATCTGTAATATCCAAAAGCGCGTTTGCGGGAACTGCAGGAAGTCTCATAGCCCTGCCCATGAGAATTTCGTGCGGAGACAGTCCAGTCTTTCTATCAGGGGTGTTTCTCATTGACATTAGCACCAAGGGCAATGCGTCAGGCCATTTCAAATTTGTCGATGCACATATTTTCGCCATTCTTGATTTCAGTGTACCATTCATCTGCTCCACCAGTCCTGATGCTTCAGGGCGATAGCTACAATGCAGCTTTTGCTCAATGTTCAGCGCTTCGCAGAGTAACTTTATCACCTCGTTATTGAAGTGACTTCCCCTATCTGATTCTAAAGAGATCGGGAATCCGAAACGTGGTATTAACTCCCTCAACAATAGCTTTGCAACTGTAAGGCTGTCATTTCTACGTGTGGGGTATGCCTCAATCCAGTGACTAAAAATGCACACAATCACCAACACATACTTCAAACCTCCATGCACAGGCATCTCAATGAAGTCCATTTGCATTCGACTAAATGGGCCACTGGCTCTGCCAATGTGGCTCGCGTTCACAACCGTTCCCTTCCCTGGGTTCATCTGCTGGCAAGTGACACATCGATGGCAAACTGCCTCTGCAGCTTGACGAAATCTGGGGTTAAACCAATCAGTTTTGAACAATCTTATCATGGCATCTCTCCCTAGGTGAGCTTGCCCATGATAGAACCGCGCAAGCTGTGATAAGAGACTATTTGGCAAAACAAATTTCCCCTCATTTGAAACCCATAACTCGTCTGGTCTCTTTATACATTGTGATTTAATCCAGGAGTCTTTTTCATCCTCCATGACGTTATTCTGCAATGCTTTTAGTTCATCTATTGTATCTACGACCTTTAAGGCGAATGCTTCAGCTGGTTCGAGTTCTGGCTCACTTATCGAATTCCATTCATCCCTGAGTAATATACAGTTCAAGGCACAGAATCTTGCGACTTGATCCGCATATGCATTTCCCAGAGAAACATAGTCCTGTCCTTTTGTATGAGCACTGCACTTTACCACTGCAACTTCAGCTGGCATTTGAATGGCGTGTAACAATTCCCTTATTCTCTCCCCGTTTTTCACTGGGGATCCTGAAGAAGTCAGGAAACCTCTCTGTGACCATAGTTGTCCAAAGTCGTGCACAATCCCAAACCCGTACTGACTATCAGTGTAAATGGTGACTTTCATCAATGCGGACAGTTGACATGCTCTTGTAAGGGCTACAAGTTCTGCTACTTGTGCAGAATAGACTCCTTGAAGCCATCCCGCTTCCAAGACACCTGTTACAGTACATACAGCATATCCTGCTTTCAAAATCCCCATCCCATCTCTTAGACATGAACCATCAACAAAAACAATCTGGTCATTTTCATCAAGCTTAGTATCCTTAATGTCAGGTCGAGGTTTTGTGCAAAATTCAGTCACCTGAAGGCAGTCATGCTCGACGTCTTCAGCGTCCTCAATTTCAGCATTTTCACCAGGAAGCAAGGTTGCTGGATTCAACGTAGTGCACCTTTTCAGCTGCACATTCGGTGAGCCCAGAATTATCGTTTCATACCTTGTGAGTCTTGCTCCAGTCATGTGTTGCGTTCGGGAGCGGGTCAAAAGTATCTCAACTGAGTGAGGGACCCTGACTGTTACTGGGTGTCCCATCACTATTCCTTCACTCTGAGTGAGGCTGATACCAACTGCTGCTACGGCGCGCAAACACCCTGGAAGTGCTGTTGCGACCGGATCCAAAGTAGCTGAAAAATACGCTACTGGTCTGTTTACGCCACCATGGGCTTGAGTCAAGACAGACAAAGAACATGCATCACGCTCATGACAAAACAATGTGAAAGGCTTTGTGTAGTCAGGCATACCTAAAGCTGGAGCCCTACACATGCATTCTTTCAATTCAACAAAAGCATCCATCTCATCTCCTTTCAGCTCAATTTGATCCAAGGCATCCTTCTGGGTCAGCTTCAGTAAAGGCTTTGCTAGGGTCGAGAAGTTGGGAATCCACTGGCGACAATAGCCCACCATTCCCAAAAACTTTCTCACTTCCCTCCTTGTCTTTGGTGGACTCATTTGAAGTACACTTGTTATTCTTTCCTTCATTATTTTCCTTGACCCTTTCTCTATCTGGTGACCCAAGTATTTCACTTTCTTCTGACAGAACTGCAATTTGGAAGGAGACACCTTATGTCCATTCCTTCCCAAATGGTTCAACAGAGCAATGGTGTCGGCTGTACAGCCACTTTCTGTCTTTGATGCAACCAGTAAGTCATCAATGTACTGTACTAGGGTTGACTCGAATGGCAATTCTAATGCTTCCAAATCTTTCTTTAGAATCTGATTGAAGATTGACGGTGACTCAGAAAACCCTTGAGGAATTCGACACCAACTGTATACTCTGTCTAGGAATTTGAAACAAAAGAGGAATTGACTGTCCTCATGAAGAGGCACAGAAAAGAATGCTTGTGACAAGTCAATGACTGAGAACCACTCGGCATCGCAAGGGACTTGAAACATTATCACAGCGGGATTTGGTACGACAGGGCTACACTTGACTATGATGTCATTTATTTTCCTCAAGTCCTGCACAAGTCGGACCTTTCCACTTGGCTTTATTAGTCCCATTATTGGTGAATTACATGGACTGCTTAACACTTCTTTCAGTACCCCCTGTTTTACAAATTCGTCAATAAGTTGAGCAACTTTCATGAGGGTGTCTTGTGCCATGTGGTATTGTGGGGTCTGGGGAAAGATTGCATTGGGCTTTACAGTCACTTTCACTGGTTCCACTCCTTTCATCAATCCCACCTCTTTCCCTGTCATATCCTACACTTCCTTTCCGACTGTTTCCCGTAATTCGGCTGGAATATCTTCTTCAGTTATCATCGGGAAAAGACAAATCAGAGGATACTCTTCATCGACAGTTTCCATCTCATCCCCCTCTACACTCTCCTCTTCTTCCCCATCACTGCTCGTCTGGATTGTTATTCCTTCGTTCGAACACATGATCGAACAACCCAATTTGCACAATAGGTCTCTCCCTAACAGTGCTATCGGGCTTGAGTCACATACCACAAACTGATGCACCCCTTGATAGTTACCGATGCTGACTGGTACCGGATCTGTTATTGGGTTCGTCAGGTGCCTGTTTGCTACTCCCACCACTTGAACTGTCCTCCCTGAGAGTGGCAAATTTGGTACTTCACTGCTCTTAACAGTTGAACGTGTGGCTCCTGTGTCAACCAAGAATGAAACACAATGACCCATTACTCTTCCCTCTACGTACGGACCCTTTTGATCAACTTCCAAGGATGCTGCAAGCACACAATCTCCTTCTTCTGAGCTTTCACTCTCCCATACATTGTTTATTCCACTCTCACTGTGTAATGGGAACTGTTGTACGGTGCCATTTGTACTCATTACCTGACCCGAGACCTGTGGAGGAACCATCACTTGCTGCTGACTCATTGGTGCCAAAGGTATTTGCATTTGCTGATTAGGTACCATGGGTAACTGCTGTTGCATTGGCTGCATTTGCATCATCTGCATACGGGGCATCGGCATCTGTTGCGGCTGCATGGGCTGTAACCCCTGCAGCTGATTTATGGTCTGAAAATTTGGGTTTGGACCTCTTATTTTCGGTCCCCTCATTGTCTGAAATGCATTGACATCATTGTTTTGCTGACCAACACCTGCACCTGCACCTGCACCTTCCTGCACCACCATCGGGCACTCGCGTTTCCAATGACCGACAATTCCGCACACGTGACACGGCATCACCTTCTTCATTGCCGGCACACCAGTCACAACAGTATTCAAATCCGGACCATTATTCGCAAAACCTCCTCTGCCTCTGCCTCTGGCCTGTGGCTGAAACGCCATGTTTCCCTGCAACTGCGGCTGCGGTTGCGGTACCTGCTGTTGGAACCCTTGCATCCCTTGCAAACCTTGCAGACCTGTCTGAGCTGCTTTAAGCTGCATCATCATCACCTTCTCTTTCAACCTTTTCTGTTTCACTTCAATTTCGTCGCTACAGTATTTCGCATAATTCAACACCTCATCAATCGGTTTCGACTGCCAGCAAATCAAATGCGATTTTATCATCTGACTTATCTCTGGTCTTAGCCCTTCCACAAATCTGAACACAAAATGAAGCATGTCCTTCGCCTCTATTGTTTCCGTGCCGCTGTAGTTCTTGAACGCCTTCAACAACCTCTCATAGTAACTATGAATCGACTCTTTAGCCTCTTGTGCCGTTCGATCGATCTTCTGCCAGTCCACATTTTTCGCGGCCACTTTCGTCTTCAAATGCTCAATCACCTTATAGTACAAGCTCATCACCATAGGCGATGGTGCACCCGTCTCCCTGTCTCTCTCTGGTTCACTCGTCGGCCAACCTACAGCTCTTTTGCAATCCTCCCACAAATCTGCCGGAACCACAATCTCAAAGAGAGTGTTCAGATCTTCCCAAAGACATTTTGCAAGCTTCACAAACCTGTCAGTCTGTTGGTACCATTCAATCGTCTTCTCTCTCAGTTTGGGAAAATCATCCGTAAATGACTGAATGTCGCTTCTGTGCCATGGTACATGTATTAATTTTCCCCCTGCTGTCTCCCTCATTGGTAACATTGTTACTGCCTCGCTACTCTGTGGTCTTTTCTCATTGAGCTCTGTAGCACTGTCCCTCCTCTTTTCCTTTCTCTTTACCCACCTGCTTTCCCACTTGTCTAAACATCTCCACACTTGTGCACTCTGCAACAATTCTCTAAGGTGCGCCTTCATGCCTGCTGACCTCATGTGTTCAAAATCTGTGGTCCCAAAATCCAATCTATAGCTCCTGCTCAAGTGTTTTGTCTTGTCTATGTCAACCCCGTTTTTGTCAGCTATTTCTTGCAAGCTTTTATGTACCTTGTTCACTTCTTTTGTAATCCTGGGACATAGATATCTCAGCTCTTCTTCCGAGTAGGACTCTAACCTATTCACACCCATAGTCCCTTCCACCAATTCTTGTGCTTCCATGTTCAACCTCATCCTATTCATATAATCTTCTCCCTTCCCACTGTCTGAGCTTTGTGTGGAATTCAAACTGTTGAACCACTGTGTCAGCTGTTGCGCATTCAACCCCATCAGTGTAGCGTTCACATCGACTGCCATTGATGGCTGCGGCAACTTTTCAGTGTTCGATGACAGAGGTATTATCAGTGGGGGACTCGACCTCACCAGTGTGGACTGAGCACATATGGGACTAAACTCCATCAAGGATCCAGATCCATTTGGCTGAGCCGCTATCAGAGTTATCCCTTGAGTGTTTTCTATGCACCTCCTTTCTGTCCCATTCTGCAGCATTGATCCTTGACCGCTCATACCCAAATTAGACTGACTGTACAGAGGTACCGGCGGACCTACAGTAATGGGTAGCGATATCGCATCTGGGTTCTGTCCATTCCCCATGTTCTGAGGCATGTTCATTCCCACACCATGGGTCATCATTGCCGGCATGCCCATCTGACTCCCCGTCATCTGAGCATGTGCTGTTCCCCCCTGCATCTGCTTTTGAGGCATCAAAAACTGAGTTGATTCAGCTTGTGCCAATGTTGGGTTGTGACCATTCTGTACTCCCCTTACGGTTGGATCTAGAATCACTCCTGCACCGTTGTCACTGCTGTAGTACCCTGGGATCTGCGGCTGATAATTTTCTGCTGGTTTCAACATGGGCACATCTGGATATATTCTCCTAACCTGCGGTATCTGCGGGGTGAACAGCAGACTCGGGTCCTTAGATCCCGATGATGCTCCTGAACTCTGAGTTTCATTATTCTGTACCGATGCCGGAGGGGCAGAACTGGTACTTGGACCTTGTCCACTCTCTGCATAGGGTGGTGGACGGTCGTTCAGCAATTGCATTATCAACTCCTCATCCTCTAACTCCTCTTCTCTTCTCAACTTTTCCTCGTCCTCTCTATCCTTGGAACACTTCCTGTTTGTCTTACAGGTAGCTTTCTTACCTGTCTCCTCTTCTTCCTTAGTAATTGCGGGGAACAATTTTATCCCCTGCAATACATCTGACCTCCACACCTTCTGTGCATTATCCCACCTAGCGTCCGCTAGTGTCTTTTCTACTTTTCTTATCCTGTTCTCGAACTTATTTTGCTGTTGCTGTCTAGCCATCAGTTCCCAAATCGCTAGAGCCTCAAACTGTGCTGGCCTTGGAGGTACCTTCATGTCGTACATCGTGAATCTCAAATTCTCTAGAATCCTTATATTGAACGTCCCATGGATCGGGAACGCTACGCTCCCATGTTTCTCTGTCAGCTTGTGCCATTGCTTTAGCCAAAGGCACGGGGCTACCCCTTTTTCCTCCATTACAATGTAAGCCGGTGTGCCTTCGGGCGGCGTCTCCTCTCCTACACTCGCTTTAATGTAAGATTCCCCCTTCATCGCACTCCTGAATGCTTTAAAGAATTTCATTTTCTCGTCTTTTATTTCACAAAGTTTGTAATCAATAGGTGACTTTTATTCCCGGAATACTCTTCGCTTGCCTTTCCCCTTCCAATCGAGCCCCACGGACTGCGTCCAATCAGTGCGCGACCCTTCTCTGCAACCAACCTATCCCAGCGCGGCTCCTAGTGACGTCACTCACACACACTGCGGCTGACAAACCTCGCGGCTAGTCCTCCTTCACTCACCTCCTCCCGTAACAACTTCTTGCATGTATCGCGAGCTACCAAAAAATAAAACAGATCTGTCGGTTTACTACAGGAAGGGTAACACAGTCGCTTCAGGACCTTAGGGACTTTTCACTAGCCTCGGCAGTTATTCCGTCTTTCTCGGTCCCCACGTTCGCAAGCAAATCTGACCCGCAGACCTACTCTCAACTTGTCAATGATCTATTCTAGTGCACTTAGAATATTGTCAAAGCCCGAAGTCGAAGTTTCTTTCACTCCCTTACACACGTACCGACTCGTTGACCACGCCCGATCAACCTACTAAACCGCCCAGACCACAACATAGATCAACATACTCCGGAGTCTCTTGACCTCGCAGGGCCCGTCTCAACAACAACCACGTGGACCTTTTTATGCACAAAGCGCCACACGGACATGAAGTTCGACGACTTCCCTACTCTCACACTCGGAGTCGCACCTCCGCTATTTCTATGAAGTTCGACGACTTCTCTACTTCTACACTCGGAGTCGCACCTCCGCTAACCTCTAAAAGAAAAAAAATTCCTCGCAACCTTTTCACACACCCTGCGGCAATAAGCTGTGCAAGCGCAAAACCCTAACTTCACTCATACCATCACTAGTACCGCCAACGCTGATCTCCTACCTCCGTTCTCTCCATTCGCAAGCTCCGAGATCCCGGGAAAGTCGCGGTGGACCTAGCCCATCATCATTCTATCAATCTATTTTACCCAAGAAAAATCTAATTCAACTTCTCGAGTGCGGTCTCAAAATGCGTACCCGTTAATTCAACACCATGTACTCTAGGAGTACAGGGTCCCAAAAGACGAAACCGTCCTCTGCTACCATCTACTGATAGAGCGGTCCGTACTAATAATTTACCTGTATTCGGACGCTCTTTAGGCCGATGAATCTTTTGACTAAGTGGGACTCTCCGTACTCTTAATCAATCAATTTCATTAAAATCAATAATCAATAACGAACATAAGCAATACCTTGATCAACATAACACTTAACAATTAATCCAGAATACATTTCGACGAACCCTGACCTTTCAGTCAGGAGTAACCACACCAGTTTATTGCAAAGTTAGTGAATTTATTTCCCTATATTAACAAAGCTAGCACAATATAAATGTGTCTCAACACCAAATGATAAACGTAAATGAACATTAATAGCTGTCCATAACGGCGAAACAAGTGCAATCTATGTAGCATTTGAATAACAAGGCACTCGATAATAGCAATGCAAATCACTAATACGATAATCTGTAATGAACTAATTGCATACATTTAGTCAGCAAAACAAGGTCTCAAATTGCATCGTGCAACAAAAGGAATCCTCATCTAACCTCAAATTAGCATAGGCATGAGGGACTTCATGCAAAAACAATTTAGCAACATTAATTTAGAAAACTCCTAACTAGGGATCTTATCAAAATCAGCAGTTGGTTACCTAAAAGAAACACAATGCAATTGTACAATTTTCTTTCATATTTACCAATTACGATCAGCATACAAGGAAGTCTTCGTCTCACAGGTACCGTTTCTCGATCAGCATGGGTACCGTTTCGATCGGCATGGGACGGGGCAAAGGGGCAAGGTGGACGGGGCAATTGCCTCACGGCGGCAAGGTAAAACTATTACTTCATGCAAAGGGACAAATCAAAGTTAAAGTCTCTAGGGCCAGAATCATTTAAAGTCTCTTTCTCTCGATTAGAGAAAGCATCAAAGTCTCTTTCAAAATGGCGTCGCAGCAAAGTGGGCCATAATAGCTGCAAAGTCTACAAAATGGCGGGTATCGAGCTGGTAATGGCTACTTTCTTCTTGTGCACCTGATTTTTATAGACAACAGTTCAAATCCAGTAGGGTCTTCCATTGGAGGGTTCATAGGTTAGCTTCAAATTGTCCAATCAAAAACGACAGTTCTCAAGCTTTTACTTAAGCATACATTATCCTTGGAGATGGGTACGCAGGTTGCAACATTTTATACCAATTAGCTCACTTTCAGAGCCTCCATTGTCCGCACCTGCAGATCGACCTTGGAGTAAAGAGAAAATATGCCAGGCTGGCACGAAACCTTAAGATAAGCATGTGAACGATCTCAGTGGAAAAGTACAGCTTCAAGCAAAAATACACGTTTAATAGCACATTGGAAAAATACGAGCATCTAAACCGTGAGACCAGGCAACTAGGCCAAAGCCTCCGCTAAAGTTATGTTAAGCTAAAACATTTCAAACAAGCAAATCGTAGCACACGTTTATGATTATGTCGGACTAGTGCAATTCTAGTACATCACGTTATATAAAGCACGCTTATAAATGTTGGCAAACTACTCTAAGGGCACATTTTGTCCCCGTACAATCTTTATTAGTTCGGTTAAAGTCACACATGATTATTGCAGCACTACTTTTAAGCGTAAATAAATCAAAACCTTCATTTTCTGCTTCATCAGTACCAAACAGGTAACACGCATGCAACAATAAGTTCCGGTCAGATTTGTGCGTGTTTGGGAAGGCAGAGCAATTTAACATTCCAGGATATATTAAAACAGTAAAAATAACACATATAACAGTACACAATACAATGGAAAGGTAAGGTAACACAAAACAGTGCTAAACCAGTGCGCCTTTGTGTAAACAGTGCTTGTCGTTCCTTTTGCGAATACCACAACATAATACCAATGCAGTTACCTCAACCATGAACTAGTTCAAGCAATAATCGGACTTTAAAATAATCCTGAACTTTCATCATGTGCAAGAATGAATTTTTGCTAGTCTAGAATGTGTGCAGTGTTACAGTAAACAATGCTTAGTTTAATTGTGGTAATTACTTGTGACTCACCAGCAGCCTTGTGTCGGTATAGCGACAGCGGGGCAGAGCTCAAGTTAGGGAATTATTCCGATCTCTCAGTACACCTTGTACTTTATCTCATTTGTGTTAACGCTAATTAGGGTAAACAATTACTCCACATTTGGCATTATTAGCATAAGACAGAAGGGAGATGATACATTACTAAACATTTCTATTTTATTACAACAATAATTTATTACAAAATGTGCCCTACAGTCTTGGCAGCAGTTTGTTGTTTTCATTATTGTAAAATTTGACTTTTACCCAGTTATAACCAACTTTGTTTTCCTCTGATAACTAATTGATGGAGCCACCAGTTAACATGTTTATCTTCTCTCATACCCAAGATTAGAACTGCAAAGCCTAGTTCTTTTTGCGGTAGTTCAGAAGACGGAACTAGTTATCAGTGTGGGAACTGTGAGGGGACGGAAAGAAAATGTGGTTGTTTTTTGTTACAAAGAGATAGTTGTTTCTTTTCTGCACTTATACCTCGTGAAGGTGCAGTAATGAGGCACACTTTTCGCTACATTGCTGGTTAGTTCTGTTGTAAACAATTTGGATTACAGATTTCAATTCTGGAAATATGTGCTTGCATTGGGACACTCTTTAATGTCAGGGACTCTAGCTTGTGTGTGTTACTGTGAATCACCCAATGACCTCGGGCAACACGCTCTTCCACTCTTGGATCGAGGTTTGTTCTACGTGCCTCAGATGAGTTTAGCACGTGTATGAGAGGCCTGTACGTCTCTTCAGTGAGAGTGAAACGACAAACCTCCCAAGTCTGTATTCTACAGCAGATCCTCTTGCCTGGGTAATATTCGTTTTCCCTTACATTAGAAACAATCCTCAAATGTTTACAGTGCATGACTGCACTTCATCCACCAACATACAATACCTCATTAATGCATCTAATGTGCACCATTCCAGTGGCCTTATGGTTTTGTAATGATTTATGGAAATTGCAAGCAAATGGCTTGTTTCAGCATTACTTCTGCATCATCATCCCCCGCATGTGCAATTCTCAGGACAATATTTTATGCGCTATTTGCACCAAACGAGCCTTAAGTCCTTATATGTTGTACACTGAACACTACATAAAATCATGATGATTACACAGATAGCGTCCAAGGCTAGATGACAGATACCCTCCATTGACAGAGCCTTATTTATCAGCTCACAAAATTCGAGCTGATTAATGGTCCCACCAAATAAAATAAGTGTAGTGCCAGAGCGTGAATGAGGGAAGGGATTTTGCTGCCCCAGCTGTCTCTGCCCTGCACAGAGCAGCATCTGCACACAGTCTTGTGACTTCACGCTGTAGTGTACCTCCCTCAGTTAAAAAATTCATTATCTTATGACTTGATGCATTTACTCCCATTTGAGGTTATCTTTTTTGTTACATTGTAGTATGTGACATTATCATTGCAGAGAAACAATTAACCTACGCCTAATATGAGTGATCCAGTCATTGTAGAGAAATAAGTAAAACAGACTTAGTGTAGGAGACTTAGACTTCAGTTATTCCTAATAGTATTACACAACTAACTTTTGAGAGGGAACAATTGAGCAATGACACCATGTTAGTTTGGATCCTGTTGCGTGTAGTTGTAGACCGTGTGTTGCATTGTTGGTGGTTGGGATGAGTTGTGGCACCTTTGAGTGTGTTAAGGGAGGATGCAAACTTCTGAGCAATAGCTGGAGGATAAAGTGGACAGGAGAGAGAGAGCGGAACTGTGAGAGAAGTGGAGCAACTAATCAAATGCACGAGCAGGGGCTGAGGGAGAGTTTTAGGGGGATCCTGTATGGGTGGGGGCTCACTGTGTGTGGTGGCATCTTTAGTTTGTGCCTGAGGCACCGTGCCTACCTCTAGAAAGGTGGCAGTAGAGCGTTGCACTGTGGACCAGTGGGTAGGGCCAGAGGAACAGGTATTGGAAGGTTTGATAATCAGGTTGCGAGTCCCGTGTGTGTGTGTGTGTGTGTGTGTGGAGGTGTCTTTTCACATACCAGTTCCTGAAATTGAGAAAGCATAGTGTCCCCGGCCGCTGCTGTGGTTTGTTAATTAAGGCTTCTTTGTAATGTAAAGCTATGCTTTCAGCTTTCCTCTATCAGAGGAGCACCTTTGATGCATTTACTCCTAAAGCAGCAAAGAGGTTAAGGAATTTGAATGATTCTAGATCCTTTCTTGAAGCTGAGGCATGTTCCTTCCTAAACGAGTAAACTGAACAATGGCCATTCTTTCAGTCACATAATCTGAGATATAGTCCAAATTTTATAAGTGTCCCTATGTTTTGTTGTCTTCATTTGCGGGGCTTAATGTCTATTCTCAGGGACACTGGTGTAGGTAACACCAGGAATGCAAAGCAGTCTCGCATTTTCAATGAATATGGGGGTCTGCATTTAAGCATATTCCATGTTAGGTGACTGTTTTAGGGACAGCTGCTTGGACAATTGCTCTTTAGGACAGATATGCAAAGAAGGACCAAAGGAGGTGGCGTAAATGGGTGCATGAGACATTGGCGGATGTGTTATGATGCAAAGGGCCCATTAAGCAAGTCTGGCGGCGAGTGAAGTGGATGAAAGTAATTCAGATGGCAGCAGCAGGAAGAGATTTCTGATAACTACCTTAACGTCTTAAAATAGTCAGTTTTAAGCAATACTGTACAATGTGTTTTTTACTAGTCTGTGATGTACGTTGAGTGCCCAACTTTGTGTGGTGTTACAGAAAGGCTCAAGTTCTGAAAAAGCACCAAAGGTGGCTGTGCAGGAGGTGTGTGGTGCCTCAGTAGACATGTGTATGTGTGCAAGTATTAAATGAGTGATTGTGGGAGTGAGAGTATTAAGGAGAGTGGAGTGGGTGGGTGCACCTTGATTAGATTTGCAGTTCATGCTGTAGGGTGAAACTGAAAGGCATCAGCAAAGCAGTTTGTCATATCCTATACTGTAACAGCAAGAGTGGAGGCAGGTGAGTACCGACTAAGTTTTGAGAGCAGAACAGGACTGTAAAGTTCTGCTCTTCTGCAAGCAAAAGGACACGATTGGAAATTGTTTTATCTGGAATGGGGGAAGCAGTAGCAAGGCTGACACCAATAGCCAGTTTCTTATTAATGGTACACAGTCTGATTTAAGGGACACACAAAATCTCAAATGAAGCACTCCTTGAAAAACAATCACGGAAGAATTTTTATTAAACAGTCCTTTGGATTAATTGAATAACCTTAAACTGTGGAAAGTGAGCAATGAACAGGCTTTCGTCCATATGGCACGTACTTGTCACAGACGTGGTGAATTAGCCAAGATGAATATCTGATTAAGGCAACTGGTTACTTGTTAGAAGGGCCTCTTTTTGATTATGTAATTGCCAACAGTACTGTGCACTATGTAGATGGGTGACCGAAGCTACAAGTTATGGATTTCTAAGTACTCTTCACGAAACAAAGCATTCAGGTCTGGCTAGCACGGGGCCAGTGCTAGCCAGACCTTTAGAGGTCGCTAGGAGCCGGAGTTATTGTACTTTAGCTGGACATGACTCCCACATGCTGTCAATAGCCCCGAGAGGTGAAGGTGACAAAATGATTCACGGAGGGCGAGGCTTCTGGTCCAGGCATAAATACTTCTATGAAAGCCCTTGCAAGCTGCAGCTGATAGTCTGAGGAATTTAATTTGATTAAAATATGTCAGTGGATTTATTATAGACGTGCGGGCACGCTTGCCAAAAGCTTCGAGCCTCCTGGTGAAGTTTATGGTGTCTATTTTTCTTCAAAGGGCATCTTTAAGTGTTAAAATTGTAATTGAGTTCGAACAGGTATGGCGATTTTTAGGACGAGAGGAGGGCAGAGGGATTCGGAAGAGGGCATGGTAATATGTATTTTTTCTACAGTGTGTGTTAAACGCGCACGAATGTATCATCCACCTAAATGTCAGGATATTAATTTGCAGTTTTTAAAAGTCGATAATGACAGCTAACTAACATTCTCCTTCTCTCTTCATTTATGTTTCAGAAACACGCCAAAGGGCAAGATCTGTTTGATCAGATTGTATATCATCTGGACCTTGTGGAAACGGATTACTTTGGCCTGCAGTTCATGGATGCGTCCCAGGTTTTTGTACGTATAACCTTTTTCTAGTCCTTGTTTAGGCTCATCTCACGTAATCCCTTCCTGCAGGGAGGGCTGAGAATGGTAAGCAGTGCTACAGTCTTGCCAGCTGATAGATGCCTGACGCAGAAAAGCTATCCAAATTTATTCTGGGGAGTGTGGGTCTCCCATTAGACCTTTACATTGGCCCTGAAAGAAAAGCCGAGGGGATGAGAGTTAAAGAATGGCGAATGGCTGGTTGCCATTTATTCATAGTGTTAAATGAAACTATTGATTTTGCAGGGTGAGCGAAAGGAGCAAAGTACGATTTTGTGTAATTCAGTGTCCTGAGTGAGAGAGGGACGAAAGAGAAGCCCTGATTTGAAAACTGGCGATGCTGTACACATCTGAAGGAGCCCGGCAGAGCAAATATGTTGTGATAGTTGCATGGAAACAAACTGTGAGGAAAGGTCTGAATAGAAAAATAAATGCAATGACTATGATGCATTGGGACATGAGCAGTTGAGTCTCAAAACCAGCAACAGTGAAATGTACCGTGACATGTGCAACTACAAGATCTACAATGAAATGTGACGAATTAATGCAAATAGATAATAAACTAAAAGTAATAACTTGAATGCCAATGATGCTGGTTTGTCGGCGTGTCACTACAGCCCACATTTTCGAATAAAAGAGTAGGCATCTTTAAGAAAGACTATCTTAAATCAGGAGGGTTAGGGAGAACACTTATCAAATCTAAGAACAGCAGAGCCATTTTGCCAGCAGGCTCATCAAGCCTTAAATAGAGGTCGTGTGGGTGTTTGTGTTTGGTTGATTTTTGCGAAGAATTGGCAAGAGACTGAATCAAATATGTCTTTTGAAATCGTAAAGCGCTTCTGTGTTGAGTATGGACAGGGGTATGGTTGCGTATGTGTGCTTGCAGTACACAGGACCTTGTGGGCAATTTTAAAATGTGGCGTAGAGTATCTGGGAGTGGCGTAGAGTAGTAGAGCATCTTAGTGTGGCGTAGAATGTCTTGGCGTGGTGTCTGAGGGTGGCGTAGTGTGTCATAGAGTGCTGTAGTGTGTCGTGGAGTGGCGCAGTGTCTTTGAGTAGAGTGTCTTGGGGTGGCGTGAAGTGTTGTGGAGTAGGGTGAAATATCGTGGCGTGGCATGGAGTGTGGTAGAGTGGCAGGAAGTGTGTTAGATTGGCGTGGAGTGTTGTAGAGTGGCATGGAGGGAGTGGAGTAGAGTGAAAGGGCGTAGAGTAGAGGGGAGCAGAGTGCAGTAGAGTGATATGGAATGGAGTGGCATAGAGTGTTGTGGAGTGGCGTAGAGTGTCACAGAATAGCTTAGAGTAACAAGGACTGTTGTGGAGTTGAGTGTCGTGGAGTGTCATGGAGGGAGTAGAGTGGAATGGCAGAGTGGCTAAGTTCAGTGTTGTACAGTAGTGTCTTAGAGTGGAGTAGTGTCGTTGAGTGGAGTGGCGTAGTTGAGTGAGGTGGCATAGAGTTGAGTACAGCATTGTACAGTACACTGAATTGTCATAGATTGTTGTAGTCTGTTGTGGAGTGTCTTGAAGGGAGTAGAGTGTTGTAGAGTTGAGGAGTGTGGACTGGAAGGGTGTAAAGTGGAGCAGAGTGTTGTAGAGTAGAGTGGCATAGAGTGGAAGGGCAAAGAGTGTCATAGAGTGAGGTGTCATGGAGTGGAGTAGGGTGTTGAAAAGTGGAGCAGCGTGGCATAGAGTGGAGGGGCATAGTGTAGCAGAGTGGATTAAAATGGCATTGATTGGCATAGATGGAGTTGTGTGGAGTAGAGTGTCGTGAAGGGGAGTTTAGTGTGGTAAAGTGGAGTAGAGTGTCTGGCGTGGGGGGGGTGTAGAGTGCAGTGTTGTAGAATGAAGGTGCATAGAGTGGAGTAAAGTGTCATAGAGTGGAGTGATAGAGTAGTATTGAGTGTCTTAGAGTTTAGTGTCGTAGAATACAGTAAATAGCTATGCTTCACAGAAGGGACAAACTCAAGCTGGACAGCCTAAAACAAATAAAGCCTACAAATAGAAAGTGATTAGATATGAGTTACAAAATACAATGGAAAGCAATGGGAAGGATGCACTGTCAGGGAAGCTTTCAGAATGTCCCCAAAGTGTTGTTGTCTTACCAGAGAGCTGTGCTATCCGGTAGGCTTCGACCTAAATAGTGCCATTTAGGTGCATCATTTTTGGATGTGTGTTGCAAAATGCATTGTTGCCACATTTCTGGAGAGGAGAGCATTACTGGCTCTGGTGCCTACATCTGACCCAAAAAAAGTTAGTTGACACGCATGGCAACTCTAGAACTCTTCAAATGTCAGTCTTGACGTCCAAAAGGTTACTCTTATCTTGACAGTAAATGTAATAAAGTTTTGGAATTCACAAAGAATTTCAGGTGTACTTCTCAGAAGATGCCACTATTGCTTTTGGCTGTAAATTTCCATATCCATAAATGTAGCACATCAGTGCATTCACACTAAATACCTTTTTTTCCTAGACATTAAAAATATTGTTCCCTGTGGAGCACATAAATCCCTTAAGCACTGTGCATTTTTGGCAGAATATATATTGTTTTCCATCCTAACATCGGGTTTACTGCTAGCACAATTCCAAATTGCAACTGGGTAGGGTAATATCTTCTGCAATGATGCATAGATGTTCTGTGCTGCAAGTAAAATATAATTTTGCTGCTGGAGCGCTTTGTATAATAATCTTGTCGCCTGACCTTACGTACATGTAGCATTATATAGTCCCTGTCATTTTAATCTCTAAAACAATGTTGATCATGGTATTCCATTGAACATTGTCATAATCAAACGTATACTTTTAACATGATGGGGTGGAGTACTGTAGTAAAAAACCCTTCTCAATAATGAAAACAAACACACACTGCTTGTGATTCGCCGCACCTCTTATGGGTGAGCCAGTCGCTCTAGAAAAACAATTTTATTGGTCTGTATGTGCTTGTGTTTGTGAGTGAAATGAGGCCACATGCCAATGCACTTACAAGATGCCCTCATGTCAAGGCATTCCTTCTCCAGCCAAGGACCCTGTTATCATCTGTCATTATTAATGGGGAATCAGTGTGGAACCTGAGACCGTGGCTAATTCAAAGAGCCAGGATCAGACTGGGGTAGAAAACAGACCCAGACATCAAAATAAAAGTGGCCTCTATTTGCAAATCTGTTTACAAAAAAAGTGGCCTACGTTTGCAGATTAGGCAGTTTTGAAATTGTAGAGGTGACTAAATGATTTTGTGCTTGCTGTAGGCCATGTTTATGGTAATATCAGGGAAAGGAACAGTAAAATCTGTCAGGCCGCAATCTGGTGGTGATGGCTATCAAGAGGAAGGGTTTGTTGGGAGTGCATAAGGGAATTATTTAAAAAGTACTATGAAGTGGCTGGCGCTGGCCGCTTCATACTGCTTTTAGGTAGAAGAGCTAAAGTATCAGTGCTAATGTAAAGTGGTCCAATACCTTTGTATTAAATTGGCACTATATAAACCTGCACTAAATAAGTTGACTGAATGCATTGCCAAATGTTTGTCACTCCTTTTTTTTTTTTTTTTTGGTGAGGTGGGAGGTGTCCAAGCAACAAGGGGGGGCTTGGGGTTATTAAAAGCAACAACAGGAGGGTCGGGAATAATAAAAAGTAGCGATGGGAAGGTTGGGGGGGGGGATGATTGAAAACAAAGATGAGGGGTTGGGGAATTAAAAGCAACCACAACAAAATAAAACCAGAGTCTTCTGTAAACTCAGCACAAACAGCGGATGAAAAAGTAGCCCAATAAAGTCATATTAAATTGGACATATAAAACTGCGATACATGAAAGCATTGCCGAAGCTTTGCCAATGTCTTTTCATTTTTTCTGGCAGGGTGGTTGGGTGAAGTGGGAAGTCTGCAGGCAACGAGGGGAGGTTGTGGGAGAATTAAAAAAGGCTGGAGGTTGGCGGCAATTGAAAACAATAACAGGAGGGTGGGGTGAATTGGAGATTATGGGAGGTTGGGGGGTGATTGAAAACAACAATGGGAGGACTGGGGGAACTGAAAATGACCGGGGTAGAATTGAACACAACACCAGGAGGATGGGGGAAGGACTGAAATTGACGGGAGGATGGGGGAATTAAAGATGACGAGAGGGTGGGGTAATTGAAAACAACGATTAAAGGGTGGGGTTATTGGAAACAATGGCGGGAGGGTGGGGTTATTGAAAACAATGACTGGAGTGAAATCAATGTGATTGAAAACAATGAGAGGGCTGGGGCAGGTTTAAAGCAACCACACCAAAATAAAACCTGAGTCTGCTATAAGTTCACCACAAGCAGCGGGTGTAGAGGTCGTGTTCAAATAACTGGTGATCACATAATGCGGTCCAGTACCTTTTAGTTGAAATGGCACTTTATAAAGCTGCCAAAAAATAATATAAAAGCATTGCCAAAGCTTTGCCAGTGCGGTTTTTCTAGCGAGGAGGGAGGGCTTTAAGAAACAATGGAAGGCTTTTTAAGAATCTTGTCAACTCTGGTCAATTTGCCTTAGAAATTATCACAGCCTTCTGTCTTGGGTTCTTAGGATAGACTTTGTTTCACAGCTGGGAGACCCACTGTAGTGCTGCCTGCAAAGTCACGTACAAGTGAGAGTCTCAAAGATCATCTAACTGCATCTAATATTCATACTCTTCAACAGGCATTGAATACTTTAGCTGATGCATACGTTAAAAGCATATCTGTTAGTGATGTGATTTCTTTCTCAGCCTTTATCTTTTTTGTAAGTGACGAACTACACTCCGTGGGCTGGGGGTGTTCTGCTGTTTCTAGATAACCTCTTCTGTTTTTTGGAACTGTTTGTGTTCTATCCCGGCCTATGCCTTGAAACTAATTCATGTACTGAAACTCAGGGTGTAGCACATACTTTATAGTTTTGTTTTCTGCACGCTCGTTTGGTTGAGTGGCACAAGGTGGAGCCTCTTCACAAGACTGAGTTAAATTCTGTTTCCTATCTCCACAAGACGACGAGCAGCAGGAAGGAGAGGAAAGGAGCAAGAAACACCCTTTACGGTTGTAGAGGTATGGGAAAAGCAAGCAAGGGATGGAGCAAGCTGGAGGAGGATGATTGGAGGGTGGGAGAAGCAAGAATGCGTAGTTCGATTGCACATGAAAGGGCTATGGACGGAGCAGCAGCAGAGGGCCTGACTAGGAAGAGGCAGGAAATAGTACCTCATTCAAGTCTGGAGCAGCGGGCGAGCATGGATTAAGCTTAATCAATCAGTGCTTTGTGAAGAGGGCTGCAAAGAAGAGTAACGCAGAGGCAGACAAACGGTAAGACACAGATGGGCTCCAAGTCTTTTGTGCATGCAGCAGTGTCCCACAAGTGAAATACATGTGGCAGCACATGCTCTTGCAGGTTCCACCCTAAAAACCACTAGAGGTGGTCTAGACTCTGACTGGGAACTCTTTGCTGCATAGCTCTGACTGGGAACTCTTTGCTGCATAGCTCTGACTGGAAACTCTTTGCTGCATAGCTCTGACTGGGACTCTTTGCTGCATAGCTTTGGAAAAAGGGAGAGATGTCCTTTGCTGGAATTTGAGCTTTTTAAAAAAAAACTTTAAATAAAGAACGTCTGGTTGGCATTTGCATTCTGCCTTGGTCCCTTGAGTAGTATAAATACTGCTCCACTCAACGAGTGCTTGCTCCTTGAGGATTGTCTGGGCACCACTGTAGGAGGGAGACAACTATTAAGTAGTGGAAACTGTGCTGAAATGCTGCTCTTTCTCCAGATGGGACTTATGCCTTGGAAGCTAGCATTGCTGCAGTAACCATTTGATCGTAACACACTGTTAGTTCTCGATAGATAGTCCCTTAATGTTGCCTCAGTACAAAATTATGCATCTCCTGACTAATCACAATGGATGTGTCATTTGATTTTGTTTAAATGATTTCAACCCTCTAGGGAATAATCCTAACTATCGAGCTTCAGTTCCACCTTTGGTACAGTAAGCGTCAGAGCTAACCACTACCTTCAGTACTATCTAATAGATGGAACCTTCCCCTCTGAGGTGGAATAAATAAGTCCCAGCCACATCATACCTATAGCATACACTTTTGCTCGTCAGAGTAGTTTGATCTGTTAGCTTGCTGGTCACACATGTCCTTTTAATATATAGTTATATCAATGATTTAAAACTTGAATTGTGGGACACTTTCCTAACTCACTCCCATTCTTATTTCCATTTTTGATCATATATCTATGCCCAAATAGGAACTAGCAAACCCATAGAATCTTTATCTCCTAGTTAGGTTTCACCACCAACACCAGCCTCTGCAATATTGGCGTGACACATCATTCAAATAAAGCAGCATCTGCAGAACAATGTTTGTCAGCGGTTGCATCAGCGTTACTGTTTTTGTTTGCATAATCAATAATGTCAGACAAGCATAAAGCAGTGCATAAACCCAGAGGAGGCTAAAATGCATGACACAATTGTAGCGCATTATCAGTATCCCCAAAGATTAGTGAGCTATTCCTTGCCAAATCAGACAAATTCACGTCTTTTCCTGTATGCCCAGGCTATCTCTGCCCGAAATGAGCCCTATGGGTGGAACAATCCTTTCTTTCATACTTGGTTTAGTACCTTCACCATCATGACAAGCATTTTCAGTTGTCCTTGAGCCAAGCATAAAGCAGACGTGGCAATATCTGCATTCCTACAAGGCACCATTTTTTGGTCTGGTCTTCTCATGCTGGAGTCCAAATCCATTACATATTGTAACTGTGCGGTAAAGTAGTACTGTTCAAAGACAGTAAGGCTTATCGCTCCATTTTTATTAGATTGAACTAAAAGAAGTGACGGTCACTCTCAGAATGCCGGACAAAAGCTTTGTAACATGCTTGGCAAGAGACTTGAGGAATTTGGATTTGGTTTTAAGCAGGAAATTAGCCAAAATAACAACAACCCATGGAAAAATCACGATCTTACACTGTTCTATCTGATGATTAAGAACAGTCTCTGCACTCTCCAAATATTAATCTCGTTATTCAGCTAGGTGTCACCCTCCCTGTGTTACCTTCATAAGTGTCCAATGGGAGTGGTGAATTTTTACCCCTTCTTTTCTAAATGCTGTGGATTCCAATTCAGATTTGCATGTTGGACGTGTATCTAGGGCTTTACCTGCTAGTGCCGTCACTGGACACACGCACAACTTGTCTTTAGAGTTGTGAAGAAAAGGGGGGAAAATTATAGGGATAGGGGCTAACAGAATATCACCAAAACATTTCTTTAACAATATATAGTAAATACGGTGCTCCCGAACGGAGGGTCATCCCAGCACCTCCAGTGTTTCTCCAATAGGAAAAACCAAACTGATTCAAAAGGCCAGGGCACGCGTATGAAATAAGATAAGAGTCTGTACAGTTAGGTTCTTGGTCTTCGGAAAATCAATATATAATCCAAACAGAGTTAAAGTTCAGTGTCTTTATTCTTGTGCGAGGTTTTCATACATGTTCATCACATCAGAAAGATTCCATATGTGGTCATCACAACAACATCCAAGATTATTCGCATTAGATAATGCTTAGCAAATTCATCCACCCAGTTGGACACTGTCTTTTAGTTGTGTCTTTCACACTTCAAGATGGCGCCCACTTTTTCTTTCAATACTCTGTCCTTTTTCTATTTCGGACCAACCGATGATTCTCATCATCGAATAAAAGAAGGACCAAACAAACATACTGCCCGTCATGCCGAGGAGTTTCACACACACTCCTGAGATCTTACTCTGTGTCTCTTCTATACCTTATACCTCTAGGTAGGTGACATTAATGTTAACTTATGTATTTTGCACTTTATTTTGAGGGGGCGGAGTCTGGTTGCTCAACTTAGAAGCAACATATGATTATAATCTTTGTTACACGGTTTTAGATGAAACGGAGGGCTTACATGTCCTTTTTCTCTACGTACACGCCAGCTTAATTATTGGGGAGCAAGACACAGCGCCCCAACAGAAGAATTTACCCAAAATAACTGTTTTGTTTATAGGTACGTGACCTTTTACTTTTAGATTTATGCCATATTGCTTATGCTTGTCACTACTTCCTTAGTATAGCGATCTTCTCTTCTAGATCGCACCGTAAAAGATTTTGGATCCATACGTGCCGACTTATGAGTACTCCCTCGCGAAGACTTGGGGATAATAGTGTTTTGCCCCCGTCACGTGATTCCCACTACTCTTCTTCTATTGGTACGTGATAGTTCTTTTGTTAGTTCCTTTTAAATCCAGCTTAATCATTATCTTCCTCCTAATGACTTGCAATCATTTTATTTCAGATCGTACATTATCTTGAAGAGTTTTACTTTATTAGGATAAGCCATCTATTCATGTTAACACCTTACTTATATTTTGGTGTGTTTTTCTTTATTCAGACACACTTGCGAATGCTTAATTTAGCACACTCACTCACCAATTTCCTAGGTGTTATGACGCCTTTCTGTTTCCTTTTTTCCTAATGACACCCTGTCATCAAGTGTATATTTCTCAACCTTGGTTTCCGTTTCTCATCGCCACATATCTAGTGGGAGTCTTTATCCCTATTTCTAATTCTCAATCTCTACTTCGTTTCACGTGCACATCAAACTTTTGGTGATATTTATAATAACAAGTTTATCACTTGTGGTAAACTGTAATCACAGTTTTTTCTCTGTGGCTCCGTTTGGTACTGTCACTTGATGATTTTAGACACTCACGTGGTACTGGTGAAGGACTTTGCCATGATTTTAGTGCCAGGTATTAATTTTCCATAATCATGTATAACTACAGATTATGACCAAGCTCATTATTATGTTTCTTACAGCCCTGACGAAGTCAATGAGATTAATTTCTCGGAGACGAAACACGTGTTGGCTGTTGGATGTTGTTGTGATGACCACATATGGAATCTTTCTGATGTGATGAACATGTATGAAAACCTCGCACAAGAATAAAGACACTGAACTTTAACTCTGTTTGGATTATATATTGATTTTCCAAAGACCAAGAACCTAACTGTATAACTTGTCTTTGTCAGTTGAGGCTGAATACGTCACTGTCGTCATGTTTCATTGGGCCTGAATCTGAGGTCCCTTGCTATGCAGGGCATACAGGAGAAATGTCTATGGCAAAAAGAAAGGTCACATAAGGCTTACGATCAAAACACCATCTCACCCCTACTACACTTCTTTCTTAAATTACCCACAGTGTCCTCCACATCTAAACCAATTAGTAAGGGATAAAAGGGAGTAAAAGAGCCGGACTTCCCTCTCTGTCTCTCAAATCTCTGAGATCAGAGAGCCAGACTTCTGACTGCACTGGTTTTGGGCATAGTAATTTAACCCAGTTTGCTGTCTGCAACCTGAAATTAACTTTATCAAATAGTGCAAAGTAGAAACTCAACACATCAATTCCAATGCTTTTTCTGCACCCAGAGAAGCAGAAGGCAGGAAGAAGTGGAGCAACAGCAGAACTCGTTTCAGTGATGTTACGTCTCAAATAACAGGAATAAAAAAGGCCATAAGGAGGACTGCCTTTATTACAGCATGAGTTTCTGGGTGCAGTTAGGTTTCCCAAGTTATCTTTTTGCCTTCTCTAGGGCTCTGTCAGGTGTTACGAAGAAAGCCTTTTCGTCCATAGCAATTTCCCTACTTCTTAACATCTAGCCAGCTTCATCCCTTTATGCTGCCCAAGCCACTTCTTGTCCTCACACAGATTAGACCATGACAATAACAGCATGTATGTAGCCGCACACACATGAGGTGGGGCAAAATTAATGTATGTCTACATTTCGAGCTGAGAGTCCTGATGGCCTTTTCAAATTCAGTATGGCTTTCCTTCCAGGCACAGGTTCACCATATCTGCTTCAGAGGCAGTGGTTTTGCTTAAGATTTTAACATCCTGATTCTTCAGGATGCATTGATAATAAGCAATATGAAGATTAGAGATTCATATCCTTATTTGGTTTTAGAAGCAGCACCATTATAATGAATCATGTGCATAAAAGTGTGTGTGAAGTGTGTGCTCGCGGAAGCCTTAACCCGTTCTGTGCCCAGGACGTAATGGTTACGTCCTGAGGCACAGTGCTGCTGTGCCCAGGACGTAACCATTACGTCCTGGGCACACAGCCCAGAGGGAGCGCTAGTGCTCCCTCTGTGGGGTTCCCCCCCAAGTCAGGGATGGAAGGGGAAGCCCTTCCCCTTCCACCCCCCCGTGACGTCAGCGCGTGAACGCGCGCATGCTGATTGTCACAGAGCCTCCCCCATCGCGCTGGAAGCTCAGCTTCCAGCGCGATTGGAAGAGAAATGCTTTGCATTTCTCTTCCGATCATGTGGGGGAGGCCGAGAGAGGCTTCAAAGGGAAGGAAATATATTTCCTTCCCTTTGAAGTCTCTCTCGCGTTTTGGCAGCCGGATTGAAAGCAATCCGGCTGTCAAAACGCCCACTAGACACCAGGGATGTTTACAAAAAAAGGAAATTGGCATAAGGGAGCGACCCCTTGGGCAAGGGTTGCTCCCGGGGGGGCATTTTTTTTTAAGGCCTTTTCTACCCCCCCTGGGGGGTGACGTGTCCACGTTGTGTTTTGGGCCATTTCCTTTCATGGGCACTAGGCCTACCCACACAAGTGAGGTACCATTTTTATCGGGAAACTTGGGGGAACGCTGGGTGGAAGGAAATTTGTGGCTCCTCTCAGATTCCAGAACTTTCTGTCACTGAAATGTGAGGAAAACGTGTTTTTTTTAGCCACGTTTTGAGGTTTGCAAAGGATTCTGGGTAATAGAACCTGGTCAGAGCCCCACAAGGCACCCCATCTTGGATTCCCCTAGGTCTCTAGTTTTGAAAAATGCACAGGTTTGGTAGGTTTCCCTAGGCGCCGGCTGAGCTAGAGGCCAAAATCTACAGGTAGGCACTTTGCAAAAAACACCTCTGTTTTCTGTCAAAAAATGGGATGTGTCCACATTGTGTTTTGTAGCATTTCCTGTCGTGGGCGCTAGGCCTACCCACACATGTGAGGTATCATTTTATCGGGAGACTTGGGGGAACATAGAATAGCAAAACAAGTGTTATTGCCCCTTGTCTTTCTCTACATTTTTTCCTTCCAAATATAAGAGAGTGTGTAAAAAAGACGTCTATTTGAGAAATGCCTTGTAATTCACATGCTAGTATGGGCACCCCGGAATTCAGAGATGTGCAAATAACCACTGCTCCTCAACACCTTATCTTGTGCCCATTTTGGAAATACAAAGGTTTTCTTGATAGCTATTTTTTACTCTTTATATTTCAGCAAATTAATTGCTGTAAATCCGGTATAGAATGAAAACCCACTGCAGGGTGCAGGTCATTTATTGGCTCTGGGTATCTAGAGTTCTTGATGAACCTACAAGCCCTATATATTCCCGCAACCAGAAGAGTCCAGCAGACGTAACGGTATATTGCTTTAAAAAATCTGATATTGCAGGAAAAAGTTACAGAGTAAAACGTAGAGAAAAATTGCAGATTTTTTCACCTCAATTTCAATATATTTATTTTTCAGTTGTTATTTTCTGTAGGAAACCCTTGTAGGATCTACACAAATTACCCCTTGCTGAATTCAGAATGTTGTCTACTTTTCAGACATGTTGCGGTTTCTGGGATCCAGCATTGTTTTCATGCCCATTTCTGTCACTGACTGGAAGGAGGCTGAAAGCACAAAAAATCGTAAAAATGGGCTATGTCCCAGTAAAATGCCAAAATTGTGTTGAAAAATTGGGTTTTCTGATTCAAGTCTGCTTGTTCCTGAAAGCTGGGAAGCTGGTGATTTTAGCACCGGAAACCCTTTGTTGATGCCATGTTGACGGGAAAAAACCACAAGCCTTCTTCTGCAGCCCCTTTTTCCAATTTTTTTGAAAAAAACGAAATTTTCACTGTATTTTGGCTAATTTCTTGGCCTCCTTCTGGGCAACCCACAAAGTCTGGGTACCTCTAGAATCCCTAGGATGTTGGAAAAAAAGGACGCAATTTTGGCGGGGGTAGCTTATGTGAACAAAAAATTATGAGGGCCTAAGCACGAACTGCCCCAAATAGCCAAAAAAAGGCTCGGCACAGGAGGGGGAAAAGGCTTTGCAGCGAGGGGGTTAATGTTGCTTAAACAGATAGGATAGCAATAACACTAATGGTCTTCTAAAATGTATCCAGAAGGAAAAGATTCCCAAGACATTTACCTCCTTTCACAGATTGTTTTGCATCCGTAATTCCCCCTACTGTTGTAGAAGTCCAGATCATCCTGCGTATCATTTGGGAAGCATAAACTTTCTTAATAAAATTTGTCTTTAATCTCCCCATTGCAGAGAGTCAAAGGTATATCTCAAAATTGTAGTTAGGTCTGTCTGGATGCTGACAGCTCATCTATCTGCTTTTGATGAATAATGTTATTGCCAAGTGAACTTTGTTCCATAATTAACAAAGGTTAGCATTTTCAACGTAGCAGTTTAACCATGCATTCTGGATATATGTTTAAAACTTATTTTATTGAGTTTTCACAATACAGGTACATGGTATATTGTCACATTCATCCTCCGTGCTCCAACCCCCGATCGCATTCAAAGTAAGCAACATTTTGTTATACTAAAAGCATATACCATCCATGTACATGCCGATATTCTATTGCCCTTTGACAATTAGGGCCCATAGGCCTTTGATATAAGAAGTTACTCTGTAACGTGACCTTAAGGAAAAGAAAAGATACAGTAAACCATGTACCAATCCTAAAAGAGAAAGGTTAGTACAATTAAAGTAATGATAAGAGTCGTTTTGGATATTCAGTAGTGGTAGGTTTCTCAATATCCTTTCACTACAATAATCTGGGGTTGAGTCTCCATATAACCTAAGTGGATTGTCTCTAGAGGTCTAGGGTTTCACCTAGGCCTTATTATTTCTCAGGGCCATCCCGTTCCAGCTTCTTCTTGATTTACTATGTGCCCTCCTTCCCCAATTGTGGTAAGTGTTCTAGTATTAGCATCCAGGCCTCCTTCCACCTCCCAGGTTTCATCTACCTGTGAGCCTCACATTTTAATACCTTTCTCTCACAGCCAGCCCATTTGTGAAGTTTAGATAGCCAGCTCCTTAGCCTTGTCAGCTGGTGTCTAGCAAGAATTAATGCCATGCCAGTGAATCTGGTTGTTACAGTATTTGCCTAAGGTCGAGGGAACCAGCCAGTAGGCAAGTCTCAGGTGATGTAGTTAAGGGGCATGCTGTCATCACTGTTATCACCTCCATTACCTTGCCCCAATAGGGTTAGAGAGTTGGCTACTCCCAGCCCATGTGGACAAAGGCCTCATCAGCCTCTCCACATCTGAGACCGCTCAGATTCGTCTGTGGGGACATCAAGTTTATTCTATTGGGTATGAATCACGCACGTTGGAGAAAATAATATTGTATAAGCTTAAATTGTGCATTACGTGAGACTGTAGGGGTGTGTGCTAAGATTTTGGGGCAGTCGGAGTCACTTATGGGGCCCCCAAGTCTTATTGCCAGCATTATTGGAGTGGCCAAAGATCTGTTTTAGTTTACCCCAACAACACCCTAAATAGTAGTGAACTTGCATGCTGCCAACGAGAGATCTCACAAATGCACTGTAATCCTAGGTGAATCAGGGGTTTGGTCAATCCAGAACCCCCAGTGTTGCATCACAGCTGTGAACACCCTGTGGAGCAGAAAATGTCTCACTTTGGATTCCGTATTAGCCTCACAGACTGTCACAGACTGTCAAAGTCCGCTAGTGTATCATTCATATATAAATAAACCACCTTGGTAAGGTCAAGTGCCAACCAGTCCCGGAGTTCCCTCCAGTTTCCCCAGTGAAGTAGGGAAAGCATCGACTGCAACCGGAGTTCCCTGGCATAAGGCATTCCTGTGTTAGTGTGCAGTAGTGAAAGTGACAGATAAAGGAAGTGTCAGCCAGAACCTGAGTGCCTGGTGTAATGAGGCCAGCACTTTACAGTTTAGCAGTTTGTCCACTATGTGATATATTCTGACCCCAAGCCAACAGTTCAAGGGCTAGTGCAAACAACATTGGCAGCAGCTGCTCTCCCTGTCGGGTGCCTGTGTATTCCCTATAGCTTTTCAAAATGACTGCTCCAGTCTTCACTCAGGCCGTTAGATTTGTATAGAGCAGTTTAGTCCAGCTAATGAATCTGCTTCCCAATCCCATGCTGTCATTGCTACGTGAAAGAAGTCCTAGGACGGGGAGTCAGAAGCGTTTCATGATCAATGACTAATGCCACGGATGGCGCAAGGAGCTCCACAGGGCGGTCCTACACCTTTTTCAGCTGCTGTATGTTTTGCAAGCTGTTACATGTAGGAATAAACCTGGCCTGGTCATGGTAAATAAGGCCCTATGTGCGGGGCAACAGCCATGTCAGCCATTATTCGGCTGAGTATCTTGTAGTCTACATTCATTAAGGGGAGGGATTTGTACGAGCCAGCTCTTTATCACTCCCCGATTTGGTTAGCGCTATTATTAGTGCCTCTTGCATGCTACTTTGAAGTTCTCAGGCTTCTCTGGCCGTGTTAAACAATGATGTTAGCCGGGAGATCAATTGGTCTGGGTAAGTTCCATAAAACTAAATTGGGAGACCTTCTGTACCCAGCACTTTTCCCTGTGACATAGTTTTGATCGTCCCTCTACGTTCTTGTTCGCATATAGTCTTGCCCAATGGTCTACCTCTGCTGCCAGTAGGCATCTCAAGCTAGTGCTTAGGACATAGTCATGAAGTAATAGTGCTCTACATGCTTTCCCTGGTGCATATAGTTGTTGATTATATTCTAGGAACTCTTTGTTTATTGTTGTCTGCGTGTAAGCCAATTCATCATCTTTGTTTTTGAGGCTTAATGTTTGAGATCCCCGCTTTTAAGGGTTTGCGAGGCAAGCTAGTACTTTACCTGATTTATTATCCTTTTGAGCTTTGGTGATATAAGAGGTATAGTTGTAGCTCCTCAGGCGCTCTACCAGCGCTATTAGCGACTCTCTCTCTTTGCACAATCCAGCTTCAGCAGCGGGGTCCCCACCCAGTTCTTTTTCCAAGTGCTAAAGGTCCTCCTGTAGTTTAATATCTGCATGCGATTGCGTGCGGACCCTGTTTGTTGTTGTAATGCATTGACCCTGTAACACCACTTGGAAAGCGTCTTATTTCAACATCTTGGAGAAGGTAGTGTTCTCATTCTTCCTGAAGTATTGATCTACGGTGTCCTCCTATGCATTGCAGAAAAACGGGTCTTCCAATAATACTGTGTTAGATCAGCAAGTTGGGATCAGAGGTCTAGGAGCTTTCCAGTTAAGAGTCAATGAGTGGGTTGTAATCCGAGGACCAGTGCATTCTGGCCAGGTATTTAGCAGGCAGCACTCTGCCCTGGATGGCTGCATTGCTTAGGATTCTGTCTAGGCACACATAGAGTGAGTGCACTATTAATAATAAGAATATTCCTGCTGTAGGTGGTCAAGGAGGTGCCACTTGTCTACCAATTACCATTACATCATCCATTCACGAAGCCCCCTGGAAGTCTTGTCTGGGATGACATTGTGCAGCGGTGGTGTATTCTATCTAGGAGTGTGTCAGCTACACAGTTGAAGTCGCCTCTCACCTTAGGGAGAAATTAGTGATATTAGCCAGTAAAGGGGCCAGGGTGTCTATAAACATAAGGAATGTAATATCTTTCCCATTAAGATGTTATATTATGAGTACAGAGCTTCTCTCTCTATGGTTGAATCCATATCGGTACTCTTCTCACATATGCAGAGTATGTTGCGTAAAATACCTTGCCTCTCCACTGCAAATGTAGTGTAGGGCTTGGCCCACCGCACTAGTCAAGTGTGTCTCCTTTAGGAAGACTGTCTGAGATTTTTGCCACTTAAGGTATGCCTGTACATTATATCACTGACCAGGGTCGTTAAGTCCCAGAACATTCTATGTTAGGACTCTTAGGGACATCATCAGGCAAATGTCACATTATCACTAGACGAGCCCACCCTGGCATTACCCTCCTTCAAGCTAGAAATAGAGTTAACCTCTGTAGTGTAGGGCAACATTAAACCATGATTGTCCCTCCCCCTACCCACCCAACTCCAGTAATCCCCTGTACCTGATGGCATTATGTCTTCCTGGTGTACCCCAGGTTTCACACCTAGAGGTTACCTGCTAGTCTAGGGTTCAACACTGGGCTCTGCTGTTTTATTCCATCTGAGGCTTATGACCCACTGGCGCTCTCCTCTGAATCCAAGCTATGTTCTGAGGCCAGACGATCAAAATGGTGCTTGTGGTAGTGGGTCACTTCTGCTACCACTTGTGCTGTGGCCATGGCCACCTGCTTCTCCGAGGGAGGGGTTCCGTGTTGCTGAGTGGCAATAATTTTACCTCTAATTTTGAGAGAACTGCCAAATAGGGAAATTGGGTGGTAGCAACATGGTGAGTGTCTGTCCCCTTTCTTAAAAATGGGGACACCAAGCTTCTTTCCAATACAAAATAGGGAACCCTTTAATAAAAGCTTTAAAATGTTAGCTAAAATTGGGGTCCAAAGTGCAGAATTGTCTGTAAAAAGGTCTAGAAGGACTCCATCAGGACCTGGGGCTTTTCCTCCGGGGCTGTGAATGAGAGTGGCTATTTCGTCCCTTACCGAGATAGAATCACTAGGGATGGAAGAGGTCTCTAGGTTACCAAAGGCTACCTCACCATATTCTGGGATAGGCTTTGAAAAACCAGTATTAAAGATGCTGCTCTAGTGATCAACCCAGTCCTGAACAGGGATAACTGTGTCCACTGAGCGCTGTTCGTACCCTGATAAAAATGGCAGAACAACGACTTTTCAAAATCTGTTGTTACTGGGGACAATGTCTCAGTGAGCATTAGTTTACTAGCTATGAGGCGTGTTTGCCTCCATGGTTTGGGCTGTATTGGTGGTTTTAGGATGGCTCATTCTAAAAGGTATTCGTGGAAGGGTCTGTTGGGTATGTGCATTTACCAAATGTTGGATGGGAGTGAGTTGCTTACTTTTAAAGTGCATTTATTGGGTTAATTGATTTAATTGTAGTCCAGTGAATATTTTGTTAATAATACGGCCTTCTTTTGTAATATGATGGACACACCAGTCTTTGTTTTCTTCCTGTATTCTTCTGCAGTGTGGCTAGTTTATTTTGGATTCTCCAGAGACTCAAGTGATTTGATCTGGGCATCTTGACTTTAGATGGGGGTCTCATGATTTTCTTCCACTGCGTGGTTTTGTGTAGTCTCGGTGTTAGGGACCCAGTACACTAGAATCTGCTGTTATGCCTGTCTTTGTGTTACCTAATGTTCTCAGGAAAAGTTGTGCTGTGTGCAACCGCTTTAACTTTGTTCCTGTTTTTAAAACTTTATTTTATCATTGTTATGTCGTCATCAACATTTTCAACAACTTTGCATCAGGTACAGCGTATCAAAAAGAGGGTCAAACAGTACATTTGGTAGGTGTGCTTCCCATCCCTGGTGGGGGAGGTGGTGGGGGAGCACAACAATCAGGAGAAGGATGGGGAGCAAAGCAGCAATCCATACAGTTTCCCCTGAGTCTGATGCCCGAATACACAAACATCTCCTTGAGCCATAGGTCAACTGTGCCGGTCTATCTTGAATAATCCTTTTCTCCTCTGGGTTTCCTACTGCTGTGAATTTTGATTCTTTTCTCCATTGATAGTAATGTACATCTTTTGTTTACTAGATTTGCATTCTCCAGGTGCCCCATATTTTCCCATATTCTTCAGGCATCCCCTCCTCTTATATATCTCTTTTTCTAGCATTTCGCTTTAACTTTGTTGATCATTTATTTTGCATGTTTATAGGATTTTGCATTATTTCCTTGTCCTGGCTAACAATAGTGACATTTACTATTGATGTATTAGTCACAGAAAAACTAGATTTGTGTCTATTTTTAAGACTAATGATATTCTTTGGCATTTTCGTTACTTTGAAGAGCTTATTAATTGTCTTCTGATATGCTATTGTGTCTCATTTGAAAAATAGTTGGTCAGTGTTTGTCTTAATGCTTTGGTTGAAGTCTACAAATAAAGTCTGTGGGTGACATTTGAGTGTGGCTATATTGTCACTAGAGGGGGTGGGCTGAATTGTGGACAAAAGAAGTGTTTTTTTTTTCCGTGAATGTCAGTCTGTGTTACCTCATTAATGTCTAAAACATTGGTCGATACACTGTTTATTCCATCCTCTCTCGACGTCCTGGGTCATACTAGTTGCATTTCATGGTTTTCATTGCTTAATGATTCATTGTCCTCAATTCTCACTTATTATACTCCATCTGCTTTTTTTCTTTTTATAGTGCCTCCCTCTCATTATTGCTGTTTCTGTACGTCCACTTGTTCAGCAGTTTCCTCTGATGTTGTTGGTAGTGAGTTTCAAAATAATAATCAATTAAAGAGTCACTTTTTAACAAGAATATCCTTTTACATCTGGTTCAATAGTTTAGAATCGACAAAAATCAAAGTCAATGTGGCCGGGATGGAGCAAACTCATCCTGAGATAGCCACTCTTACATGTGGCTCTTTATGTATCCTCCCGGTTAGAAATTGGGTCTTTAGTTGGCAGTCAGTTTGCACCCTGTCCAAGTAGGAGCCCTAACTCAAGTCCGAGTAAGGGAGATACACAGGTCAGTTAACCCCTGCTTACCCCCTTGGTAGCTTGCCACAAGCAGTCTGGCTTGTCTCAGAGGCAGTGTGTAAAGTATTTGTACAAACACACACAGAAACACAGTGAAAACACCACAAAAGGACTCTACACCAGTTCAGAAACATAGCCAATATTTATCTAAATCAAACAAGACCAAAACAACAAAAATACAACATACACAAGCAAAGATAGGAATTTTTAAAGTAAAATGAGTCTTAATCCATAAAAATCAATAGATGTGTTGTTTCAGCACAAAGTAGCTGGTATTCATCAAAAATAAAGCCACATGGGCGAGCGTGCATCGGAAAAGCGAGCAATGCATAGATTCCTTAGTCACAAGTGAGGCCGTGCGTCGAGTCTTCCCTAGCAGGGAAGTGATGTCGATTTCCAGACAGCAGCCTCAGTTCTGTGTGGTGAAGTGGAACTTTTTGATGCACAGGGTCAATGTGTGCCAAGGGTCCACATTGAGAACAGGTGCTGCATTGATTCTCCAACCGCGATTTTCCCTCGCAGGTTACCAGCTTCCACTTCTAAGGGTCCAGGGACTGGATTTGACACCACTTAGCAAGTCAGGACTCACTGCAGAAGGGCACAGACACTTGCAGAGGAAGTCTTTTATGTCCCTGAGACTTCAGAAGAGGGGGCACGCTCAGTCCAAACCATTGGAGAAACTTCACAAGCAGGATTTCAGAAAACAAATTCCAGTCCTTTCCCACTTCAGACAGAAGCAGCAGGCTAGCACAGCAAAGCAACAGGCAGAGTGGCAGGTCCCCCTCAAGAATCAAGCTCTTCTACTTGGCAGACGTTCCTCTTCATCCAGAAGTAATCAAAGTCTGGAGTTTTGGGTCCTCTACTTATTCATTTGTGCCTTTGAAGTAGGAAACCTTCAAAGGAAAGTCTTTGTAGTGCACAAGACCCTTTCTCTCCCTTGCCCTGCCCCAGGCAGAGACTGGCATTGTGTGAGGGCAGGCACAGCCCTTCCAAGTGCAGATGTCAGCTATTCCATCCCACTCTAGCTCAGGAAGACTCATCAGGATATGCAGGACACAGCTCAGCTCCTTTTGTGTCACTGTCTAGAGTGAATTCACAAACACCCCAACTGTCAGTCTGACCCAAATGTCTATTCAGCAGCCAAGTGGAGGCAGAGATTGGTTAAGCAAGAGCATGCCCACTTTCTATAAATGGCATTTTCAAACAGAGAGTCTAAAAGCCAACTTAAGCAAAATGTGCATTTTTACATTTTGAATTCAGGGACCACAAACTCCATATCTCTATCTGCTCCCAATAGGAAACTGCTCTTAAAAGATGTTCAAAGGCAATCCCCATGTTAACCTATTGGAGAGATAGATCTTGCAATAGTGAAAACTGAATTTGGCAGTCTTTCACTATCAGGACATGTAAACCACTCCAGTACAGGTTCTACCTTTTAAATACACTGCACCTTATCCATGAGGCTACCTAGGTCCTACTTTAGGAGTGACTTACATGTAGTAAAAGGGAAGATTTGGGTCTGGCAAGTGGTTAAACTTGCCAGGTCGAATTGGTGGTGCAAAACAGCACACACAGACACTGCAATGGCAGGTCTGAAACATTTTTACATGGCTACTCAAGTGGGTGGAACAATCAATGCTGCAGGCCCACTGGTAGCATTTGATTTTCAGTCCACTATACTAGGGACTAATTAGTAAATCAGATATGTGAGTCATGGATAAACCAATCACCAATACAATTTAGAGAGAGAGAATATGCACTTTAGCACTGGTTAGCAGTGGTAAACTGCCCAGAGACCTAAAGCCAATAAAAATAGTTCAAAAAAAGTAGGAGGAAGGAGGCTGAACGTTTGGGGATGACCCTGGATAAAGAGCCAGGTCCAACACTCTCTCATGAGGTAACTTCAACCTGATGCCCAGAAGCTTCCTACGGGCACAGACACAGAAACCTATCTGGGGATTCTGTGCATCCATCGCACATCGAACCTCCGTGAAACTACTGTGTGTAGCGGCACTAGGGCTTCATCTGAAGTACATTCTAGTGGTAAGTACCTCCTGGGCTGGACTTGAGTCATTGCTTGGTGACAACATTTCTGTTTCATTGACTAAACTGAGAGAGCAGGGTTTACACTCAATTCCCTGGGGGTTGCAGCAGGCCAGCAGGGACCAGCACCAATAGCTGTGCTTAAGTGCACCTGGTTCCCCATTTCTTCAACAAGCCCACCTGCATCTGCGCTCCCTGCCCAACTCCACTCGCATATACAAAAGCACAGACAGAAGCATAGGTCATGCTTATTAGTATGCTAATATTCACAGTGCATGCCGGGTCGATAATTACAATCTGTCTGTGCTTTTGCTCATATGAGTAGAGTCCAAGCAAGGGCATGGTGGCCTGCTGGTTGGGCAGGGGTAGGAGGGCAAGAAGCGGCACTCTGAAGCACTAGAAATTGTGGGGAATGAGAGCTGGAAAGGTACCAATGGCAATTGAAAATTCTACTGGGAAACAACCTTTTATGCAGAGTGGAACCAATCAAACCGATTAGCACAGCAATTATGCAAGAGACGTTGCATGCATCTACCAAGAGGTCTGACTTCAATCTACTTTAGCATGCAAACAGGCATGCACAAATGCTATTTGTTCCCATGCCCCTTTTTAAAGCCCGAAATATTGCCATATCTTGTTTCAAGCTGTAGTTGTTTGCAGCACATATGGTTTGATTGCCCTGTACCTGGGGTAAGCTCTCTGTTGAAGAACCGGTGGTATCAACCAGTTCATTATTTGCTTTGTAGGATTTCAGTGTGACATAAAGTCCCTAAGGTCCAACTCTATCTTATATAGGCCTCAACTCCATCTTAGTTCAGTGAGCCCACCATCTTCCTTAATGTAGACAATGGAAGTTGCCATATTCCCTGATTTATGCTGAATCATTGTCATGTCTGCCTTTAAATGCAGATGTCACCAGACCTTATCCTTCCAGGAACTGTGATATCACCAAGTTCTTTAATTAGTGACATAGATCAAAAAAATCTAATGCAACATTTGTATGGTTCATATGTATACTCACCATGACAAGGTCAAATAACAACATATAAGGAGAAATAACCAAAATAAGATAGTCTGAATTGTCGTCCTCCTGAATTAAATGTTCACAAGGGAATATCTGGGGCGCACATTTTGATGCACATAATCTATATCAAACATTCCTAAACTTATGTCAGAATTTCCAATTTCTGATAACATTTAATATAAAAGGACTGGTACTTGACAACTGCTCAGGAGCGGTCTTTCTCACAAATTATCGCCTGAGATTCTTCTAGAGACGATCTCACTTGCTGCCATCACACTTCACAGATGATACATCTCGACTAAAGCTGATAAAACCAAGTCCTAGAGGAAGACCAACTGACTGCTACCGCAGAGGGTGTTTGCCCTTCGCAGGAACACTGTCCACACCTTGGCTGATAAAGACAGCCTTTACTGTCAACAAGGAATGCAGTGTATCTCTTCTTCCTATGAAACTCTAGATTGCTAGTTGCTCTGCCTTTCTTTCTCTAATAGTATAGCACAGAATAGTAGGCATTAGGGTGTTAGGCTCTAGATAACATTTTAAAAGACATTTTAGCAATGCTGGAAATGTTCATTTTTTTGGTTAAAAATGTGTCTTGTTGCTGTGTTTATAATACTCTGTGTAGTTATTTTAGATGTGCTGAGAAACAGATTGTTGCCATATAATAAAAACAGTTAACATAAGTGTTCATTATTCTTAGTACAGTGTAGGTGATACTGCGAGTAAAAATTCACAGTGTCTCTGATCCCTTTATGGGATTATTAGTGACGAAAAGCAATACTCCTATGTCAATTACACATTGAATAGTCTTTTGCGGGGCTACAGTAACTTGTCTTTCACATTTATCACTGGTGCATTGAACCAAGTTCACCCATGTCACCCGTGGGTGGGAAAGCACCTTACGTCAAGTTATTAATTTACTCAACAAGTATTACAGGAAATACTCCATAAACAGGGTAGCATCCACATCTTCCCCCATGCTATAACACAGTGTACCTTACATTAGTTGTTTTATGGAAGGATCAGAGGAAATTAGTAACTTATGCTTGTAGGGTTTGTTCCCACAATCCGGGCCTTTTTTACAGTTTCAAAAAGTACAATGGAATTCTAAGGCGATAATTCTGGCTCTAGGAGTGGAAAACATCATTTTAGAAAAACGAAGGCATGGACTCAGTGGGCCGGGTTTTCAACAAAAACTGCAAGGAGATACAGTAATTGGGAAGACGTGGCCTGAAAAATCAGCCAATATTAGTTATGTATTTGTTTGGACAGTGGATAAGCATTGTAACTTAAACACATATGCGCAACAAACGGAAGCCTAATTTGCAGCTGCCCATTTGGCTTTGGATATGTTGAAGTTCGGAGTGTTTTTTTCCACCTCAGCTGTCTGGTGAGCGACACATGTCTGAGTGACGAGACACGAAAACGTCGTGTGAAACGAAAGCCATTTGTAAGAATTACGATGCTCAAGTAACAATGCTGCAAATCATGTACAATTGTGAAATCTCTTTCTTTATTTGTTTAGAGTGCTTTAAAAACATGAAAACCGGAAAGGGGAAGAATAAGGACAATTGTTGGTTTGCAAAACATAATGTTCCTTACCGTTTATCGCCATTATAGCTTATGGTTTGCACAGCTGTCTTTATTTTATACTGTTGTATATAATGTCCTTCATAAACTAGAAATCTTTTTAGTTGAATGGCACAGTTAGATCATGTAGTCATAAAAGAAAATCATTGAAATGTTTAGGAGTTTAAGTCTGAGGGGAAATCGCTTCCAAGGAGGACGTCAAGGCACTCCTGCTTAGTGTGTTTGATTCCGCTTAGATGACTTGATAAAAGGGAAATATTAATATCTAGCTCTTCTTACAAGTGCAGACCTCTCCGTTAAGGCTCTGACTATTCATGGCCCGGGGATATGACTTGTAATGTTCCTACCAGCATGAAATGTATATAAAATATATAACTGGTGATTATGTATTATAGGCCTATATTACTTTTGAGGTGTTGTGGTGACATTTGCCAACATGAGGCTGGAGGCAGAGTGGTTTATAAATATCACCAGAACCCCTAAGATGGCAATATTAAACCATTTTACGCATGTGACTCGTTATGTATTTTTCTATATTAGATGATTTGTTATTGATACTGATGGTCTTTAGATAGATTTAGAGTATTTTGAGCGTCATCCGTTTAGAATTCATCATTTGGGACAGCAGGTATATTGTCAATGTTTTGAGAAGAGTGTATTTTTTTTTAGGGATAATGTGCTGATATTTCAAATGTTTTATGGAACAATGTGTATTATAAATCACATTTTAAATACAAAGCACATTGTTAGAAAAACATGCATTCTGAAATGTGTTTTTCTTTTCTAGTACATTGACACTATAGAGTATACTTAACAAGACGTAAATAAAGGAAAAATAAATTGGTGGTTGCTTTCCCCAGGGATTGGTATTCAAGGGTTGACTTATCAGGTGTGCTGAATAATTACATAAGAGCAACACTGTCATTATGTAAGGGTTTTTTTACGAGTACTAAAAGAAAGACTACATCCTAAGTTAACAATCCATTTAACATTTTACTGTGTATGGGAAGCTAAATATTCTGCAAATCAACTGAGCCCTTTGAATTACAAGAAATAATTCACAGTTAGAGATCTTTTGTATGAAATAGTTTTGAAATATCCCTTAAGACTAATTACTTATGAAATATAATATTTATTTATTAGCTACTGGCGATAGCCATTAGGCAGTTATAGTTCCGACCAACTTATCCCATAGACGGAGCATTTTTTGGTTTGCCAATAACTTTGGCACTGTTTAACGAATCTTAAAAAAATAAATCAAAACTAGTACTCCAACTAGTTCAACTGCTGTCTTGAACATTTCGGGGGTGATTCATCAGGAGGGAAAATATATATTTGAGGATTTGCGGATCCAAGTGAAAAACAAGGCCCTAATTGGCTGCCTGAAACCTGACAGAAAAGTTGCTGCCACCATTTTTTTTCTCGCATTGGCTGGACGGCGGTAAAAAACACTGTAAAAATGTAAGGAGTCAGGATAAAGGTATCCTGTCCATGCAGAAAAACACAGAGGTGAGGAGACACCTGATGGGCAAAAATTTGCCCAACTTATTTTTATTGGGCCGATCTACCATAGGGGTCAGTGAAGCCCCCCCAGTGTAAACTCGCGAAGGATCTGCGGATCCAAAACAAAATGGGAACAAATCACTGAATGTCTGTTTTTTAAATTTTATTTCCTAAAAATAACATCCCTGTAAACTTTTTTTTTTTTTTTCGAATTTCTGTGGTTTTTATAACACATTTTAATTACTATGCGTTAATCCAACCTTTTTATATATATATATATATATATATATATATATATATATATATATATATATATATATGTGTGTATATATATATATATATATATAATAGATATATAGGATAGATATATATATTTAAAATGTTTTAAGCTAAAAAAACACTGAAATTCAATAGCTATAATTATTTCAAGTAGCTAGAAGTCATGCCCTGCCATGCATTGTTGTTGTCTATCAATGATGTCAGTTCAGTTGTTATTAGTAATGTTATCAATGATGTCACAGTGCTTGAGTGTTGTATGTGAGGTCGTAAGCAGTGCATGACAAGGGAATGAGTTATAGTTACTTGAAATACCTATAACTGTGGAATTTCATTTTTTTTGTTTTAGTTTAAAACAGTGCTTTTAAAACTGACATTTCCCCCCTAACTATAAGATCATTGTAATCTTTGGGTTATTTTCAAGTTGTTTTTTAATGCAAAGTAAGATCTTATTACCATGCCTAACTATAACACCACTTTAACCTTTGTTTTCTTTGTAAATGTTAAGTAATATTTTATTGCCATATGTAAGGCTTACCCACCATGGCCAGTAAACAGCTCACATGCACATTTTTGTGAATTTCTAGTTTTTTTTTTAATGTAAATGTGTGTGTGTAAGACCAACCCCTGTCTGATGCCAGGGCACCTGCCCAAACCCCCAGCCAGCGAACCCTCGCCATGCATGCCCTTCAACTATGTGTAGTGTGGTATTGGCCACAGGACCTGGCTCTGTTTCCGACTCGTTCCCTCATGGACAGCCAACACTGTGCGACCACAGGATTCCAGGTGGGCTGCACTGACCCTATTGGAACATCTCCGTGACCATCAAAGTCCATAAATTATTATTTTTTTTTTTTAATCTGACACAGAGGGAGGGTCCCTGTCAGCCCCCCACTCCCCACCCCACAAAGTCTAGATGGTCAGTGTACCTTCACCGTGCACCTTAATGCTCTATTTTTTCAAAAACTATTCGGGACACTGGGACCAAGTCCTTGTGTCACGAAATGGCAGCCACAACATTTCTTTTTATATTACAGCCAGCCAATCGGAGTACGAGCTCCTGTGAGAGATGGCTGAAGTCTTTCACTGCCAAGGGAGGAAGGCAGCCAACGAGGGGCAAAAGCCCCCTCAGGCAATTAGATTGTTCTATCATTTGAATTTGCCTGATCGTGGGACGCTGCAAGCTTCCCACAAACCCAACCATGTAGATATACACATTTGATTAGCTTAATTTTTTTTAAACTACCAACAGGAGTTAAACCAAATCGAAAAAGCATATTTTGAGGATCAAGGTCCAGCTTTCTGCCAAATTGGGTGTCAGTTTCTTTAATCGTTTTCGCATTATCGTTGTAAAATTTGACTATGGAAAATTGCAAGGGGGAAATTGCATATTCTAGCCCCTTTTCTCTCGGCTATTGTTTAACAGATCACACTGAAACTTCCCAGGAAGAAGCTGAGGTGGATGACATTTTTTTGGAACGTTTTGTAAAAATTCATCAGAAGGCCCTAACTATAAGTACTGTTTTAGCTCCCATAACCAATTCTTTCAGAAAAATAGAGCAAAAACTGCTAAATGGATTTACACCACACAGTGGCATGAAAGTAGAGCTTTACTCAGAAAGTGTGATTGTCATAGTTTCTTTAAATTTGTTCAGTAATTCTCAATATTCATGTTTAGAAAAGGTGCTGAGTGGGATTTAGAGGTTTAACACTTTTGCATATTTTCTAAGTTGAAATGGTATTTTATAATTTGCTTATAACTTTTTACACCATTTAAAAAATGTACTTGAAATTTGGTAGTTAATTAGTACATTCAGATTCTTATGGGTATTTTCAAATTTGTGCACATCCATAAAGAGGGGACCCACTTAAAAGGATGGGAGGTGATCATTTATTAAAAGGTTTGGAGCCTTGTGATGAATCTGCCCAAAATTACAAACAAGCTAGGAAGGATTAGTTTTCAATTGAAATGCCAAATTGTGTACCAACCCTAGAGGTAGAAACTAAAATAAATGCCTACAAGGAGATCATTTATATAGAGAGATACAACAAATGAGAAAGTATATATGTCTGTTAATGTCTTTTAACACACTGAAAACATCTTATGAGAATTATTTAAAAAGAAACCTTTTCAAAGTCATGCTATGGAAAATAGAAAACAAAACAATAAAAGTAACAGGAGTACAAAAGGTATTAGAAACATTTAGTCTATTGAAAAATCATTGTGTCGCTATATAATGGACTTTGGTCAATTTTACTCTGTGGTCCTGTGATTCAGTCGTGGGCTTCCATTGAGGTAGCTTTAGGCTGAATGACCGAGCAGTTACCTGGCCCCTTCATGTATTCTCAGGATATTTGTGATCAGTGCCCCGGGGAGGCGGTGGTGCCTGGGGCTGCGGGGGGGGGGGCAGTGGCTCCCCACACACATACTTTTTGTTGCCCCCTGTGCACCCCCTCCCCTTCATGAAAGAAAGAAGCCACAACCACCATTTATTCTTTGTGATGCAGGGGAGTCCCACAGAAGTGCAGCAACAATTGCTGTATTGTTATTCATTTCTTTTGGAGGGGAGTGGTTTGTGGGTCCCCCTATGGGGCATAGGGGAACAGGGTATCCCTACTCTGCCCCCTTATGGTTTTTTAATTTAGCACTTCAGGGCAGGTACTAAGGGCCAGATGTAGCAAAAAGTTGCGAGTCGCAAATGGCCCGAATCGCAAATTGCGACCCCGCAAAATCGGAAATGGGATGCAAGAACCCCATTTCCGAATCGCAAATTGCGACGCGAGCCATTACCGACTCGCAAATTCTGCGATCCCATAATGCGACTCGCAAATAGGGAGACGCAATTTGCGAGTCGCAAACCATATGAAAAAGCCACTCGCAAATTGCGACTAGTCGCAAAAAGCCTATTTTGCACACCAAAATGACCACTAACTCAGAGCAGGTGGTAACCATACCCAAAGTATAAAAGGAGACCCAGAAGGCATCTGGGTTACTCAAGATGGCTGAGGTATACGTGATAGCAAGGAGGAGGAGAGTCCACGCCGCACAGCAGAGGAGGAGGAGCCAGAGACAGGAGAGGATATACAGAACCAGGCAGACACTTTTCCAACAAACAGAAGAGGAGATATATGATAAATACAGACTCAGCAGTGCAGCAATATTAGAATTAATAGATCTACTCCATCCGCAGCTGCAACGCCAGACTGTACGCGGCAGCGCCATCCACACACATGTGCAAGTGCTATGCTCACTGCACCTCTTGGCCTCGGGTAGCTATCAGGGGGTCATTGCTGTGGCAGGTGGGGTATCCCAAAGTGCACTCTCACGTTTCTTCAGATGTTTCTTAGATGCTATACTCACACACATGTCCAGATACATATACCTACCCAGGAATGAGGCAGAAATCAACAGCACCAAGTTGGAATTCTACAGAATTGCCAACTTCCCTCATGTGATAGGGTGTGTAGACGGAACACATATACAAATATGCCCTCCTGCAAATCTGGAATATCTGTTCCGCAACCGGAAGTGTACCCACTCACTGAACATCCAGGTGGTATGTGATGCCCATTATGTTATCACTGACATGGTAGCCAAATTTCCAGGGAGTACACATGACTCTTACATTTTCAGGCACAGATACACCAACGCCTAGAAAATGGGGAGTTTGGAGACGGGTATCTCTTAGGTATTTATGCACAACATTGCCACCAGACGTGGGCTACATCTCACCCCTGAAGACCTAGATTCGGAGGATGACGAGCAAGAGCTACCACATCGCCATCATGGGGATAGAAGAATTGCAAATCAAGGCAGACAGAGACGGACCACATTGCAAACCAATACTTTGGAAGGTACGTGGTAACTGTCACCACACACACTAATGTAACACACAAAGAGCCCAGTTGTGAAGTGGCACAAACAAGAAGTTTTATTAAGTGAACCTAATAAGTGAAGAACTGAACTTTTGTGAAGGGGCTGTAAATGTCCACCTGCAATGAGGACACATTCTCTTAATATGCCTCATGTGTCCTGCAGTGTATGGGCTCAACACCTCCGCCTGGGACGCCCAGCATGGCCAGTGCTTGGTGTGTCAGCAGACCCCTGACGTGCACTGCCACTCCTCAAGACACGTGTGTTCGTGGCAGATGCGCTGCTGACGGTGGACCCCTCCTCACTATCCTGAGGTGTCTCTGCCGTGCCCCTAGCCACCTGTCTAGCCTCCAGCATGTCCACAGCGTGGCTGATGCGACCCAGTCCCCGAGCCACATCCCCTGCAAAGTGGCCCAAGTCCACCTGCAAACTCATAGTACGGCGTGACACCACTGTGGTGTTGACAGAGAGGCGGACAATGGATGCATCCATGCGGTCCAATCTGTGTACCAGTTGCCGCTCACGGCGCCTTGCACTCTGTCTCTCAGACACTAGTTCTGTGACCAGTTGACGTATGGAGAGTGCAAGGTCACCAACATTATCGTTCAGACGTGTGAACTGTGTGTTCACCTGTGCCAGCCCAGTGGTGAAATTATGCTCCATCCGTCGCATTGCCCCAGATATGATTCTCATCTGCCTTGTTTGCAGGCGCTGACCAGATATGAGGGCTGCTTCCGCTGCGAACATAGATGAGTCACCTACATCCTCCTGGGACACTGCTGGGAAATGGAGTCTGCGTCTGCGACGCGGTGTTGCTTCAGGGTCCGGCTGTCTGACACTGTGGCTGGAACCAGGTGCTGTGTCTCTTTCCACCATGTCCATTGGTTCAGCTGCAGGGAACTGTGGTGGTGTGGTGCTGGGTCCTGAAGTGGCTGCTTCAGACTCCTGTGCTGCCTGTTGGCTGCTCTCTGCACCCTGGACGGACTGGCTGGTGGGGGTGTCTTGTGGGAGACCTGTGGGACATAGGGAACACACTGTCAATATCTAACATCTGTTGTATGCCTCCTAATAAGCTGTTGCCTATCAGCTGACTACTGAACTACATTGCCCATAATGCATCATTCTGGTGGTTGCAAGTCTGGAATGGAGCTAGTTTGGTTGTGCATGCTGCTGTGTACTGGGTGGGTGGGGGTATGGCAGTTATGGGTGTACATGCATGTTTCATGGTACTCACTTGTTGATGTCCCTGGCGCTGACGTGTCCAGTACTCCCATTCCTGCCACTGGCTCAGGCTCAAGGGTCTGTTCCACCAGTTCCTCCATGGGTGTGGGTGGTGGGACGGTGGATGGGCCTCCTCCTGTGCCCCTCATCTCCCTGAGGCGCTCTGCCACCCTCTCCTTGGTCCTGGAGCACAGGTCATACCACCTCTTTTTTATCTCTTCTATACTCCTGTGGCTCACCCCTATGGCGTTGACCCTCTCCTGGATATCATTCCAGATCCTCTATTTTCCCGTGTCTGGAACACTTAGGGCAGCCCTTCCGAAAAGCTGGTCATGGTGCTGTCAGCATTCCTCTGTCAGCACCTCAAGTTCCTTTTCAGAAAACTTCAGTTTTCTCTTCCTGCCTGCACTGCCAGAGTCTTCCATTCTTGCTGCTGTTCCTCCAGGTGGTTGCTCAGCAGTTAGAAAAGGGTGTGGTCCTCCCTCCTCCCAGGTGTATTTGTTAACTTCCTGGCTGTGATGTCATCAGCAGGAGCCAGGAAGTGTTTTTCAAACTGTTTTGCTGCACCTGCATGCAATTTGCGGCACAGTCGCAATTTGCGACACCCACTCGCAATTTGCGAGTCCGTTTTTATCGAGTTCGCAAATAGCGACCTCGCAAACAGCGGACTCGCAATCTGCGGTGAGACTTCATTTGCGAGTCGCAAAATGAAGTCACTCTTTCTTGTTGGATACCATTTTGCGAGTCGGAAATTGCGAGTCACAACAACTCTCAATTTCCGACTCGCAATTTTTTAGCTACCTACATCTGGCCCTAAGTCTCTGAGTCCTCTAAAGGCTTCCAGCTACATTTTTCTTATGTTGCTGGCAGGCAATATGCACGCTTGCTTCTGCAGGAGTCTGATTCCTACAAAAGCAAATTGGCCCAAGCGGGAAAAATAATCAGTGGACCAAATCAGAAAGCTCAATTTTTAAATTGGCGCTCCTTTGAGAGTCTCTCAAGTCTTTTGTGGGCCCAGATGTCCATCTATGCAAATATATTTTACCCTTAATTTCTTAAAAGAAAAAAAAAGAAAAAACTAATGAATGGATTTACACCAAATCACAAAAAGCACAATCTGTGGACCGAGATCTAACCTCTTGCAAATTTGGTGTAATTCGGTTCAGCAGTTTTTGCTGTAGCCCTGCCTATATAAGTCTATGGAAAATGCATGAGGATTTAGGGGGTGATTCTCACCCTGGCGGGCGGCGGAGGCCGCCCGCCAGAGTTCCCCCCCTCCAAAATACCGCTCCGCGGTCGAAAGACCGCTGAGGGTATTTTGGGTTTTGCACTGGGCTGGCGGGCGACCGCCAAAAGGCCGCCCGCCAGCCCAGTGCAAAACAGCCTTCCCACGAGGACGCCGGCTCAGAATTGAGCCGGCGGAGTGGGAAGGTGCGACGGGTGCAGTGGCACCCGTCGCGTATTTCAGTGTCTGCAAAGCAGACACTGAAATACAAAGTGGGGCCCTCTTACGGGGGCCCCTGCAGTGCCCATGCCATTGGCATGGGCACTGCAGGGGCCCCCAGGGGCCCCACGACACCCCATACCGCCATCACAGGATGGCGGTATGGGGTGTCAGAATCCCCATGGCGGCGCAGCGAGCTGCGCCGCCATGGAGGATTCTACAGGGCAGCGGAAAACCGGCGGGAGACCGCCGGTTTTCCCTTTCTGGCCGCGGCTGAACCGCCGCGGTCAGAATACCCTGTGGAGCACCGCCAGCCTGTTGGCGGTGCTCCCTCCAACCCTGGCCCCGGCGGTCCATGACCGCCGGGGTCAGAATGACCCCCTTAGTGTTTTGGGACCCCAATTTTTTCTCAGCCCCCGCTTTACTGATCACCCCCAAAACTTTCCATGTACAAACTAGGCAAAAAAGAACACCTTTTTGGAAAGGTTTGTGGAGATTCATCAAACGATGCCAAAGCTATTAACATCACAAAAATGCATTTCCTATGGAAAACTAACTATAACTACCCTGTGGCAACCACCATTGGGTAAGATATATAGATAGATTGATAGGTAGTTTTTAAATCTTTTTCAACCCCTTCGCTGACAGACCTTTTCCCCCTCCTGTGCCAGGCCTTTTTTTGCCTATTTGGGGCAGTTCGCGCTTAGGCTCTCATAACTTTTTGTCCACATAAGCTAACCAAGCCAAATTTGCGTCCTTTTTTTCCAACATCCTAGGGATTCTAGAGGTACACAGACTTTGTGGGTTCACCTGAAGGAGGCCAAGAAATTAGCCAAAATACAGTGAAAATTTCATTTTTTTCAAAAAAATGGGGAAACGTGGCTGCAGAAGAAGGCTTGTGGTTTTTCCCCTGAAAATGGCATCAACAAAGGGTTTGCGGTGCTAGAATCACCAGCTTCCCAGCTTTCAGGAACAGGCAGACTTGAATCAGAAAACCCAATTTTTCAACACAATTTTGGCATTTTACTGGGACATACCCCATTTTTGCAATTTTTTTGTGCTTTCAGCCTCCTTCCAGTCAGTGACAGAAATGGACATGAAACCAATGCTGGATCCCAGAAACCTAAACATTTCTGAAAAGTAGACAAAATTCTGAATTCAGCAAGGGGTCATTTGTGTAGATCCTACAAGGGTTTCCTACAGAAAATAACAACTGAAAAAGAAAAATATTGAAATTGAGGTGAAAAAAACATCAATTTTTCTCTACGTTTTACTCTGTAACTTTTTCCTGCAATGTCAGATTATCGAAAGCAATATACAGTTACTTCTGCTGGACTCCTCTGGTTGCGGGGATATATTTAGGGCTTGTAGGTTCATCAAGAACCCTAGGTACCCAGAGCCAATAAATGAGCTGCACCCTGCAGTGCGTTTTCATTCTATACCGGGTATACTGCAATTCATTTGCTGAAATATAAAGAGTAAAAAATAGCTATCAAGAAAACCTTTGTATTTCCAAAAAGGGCACAACATAAGGTGTTGAGGAGCAGTGGTTATTTGCACATCTCTGAATTCCGGGGTGACCATACTAGCATGTGAATTACAGGGCATTTCTCAAATAGATGTCTTTTTTACACACTCTCCTATATTTGGAAAGAAAAAATGTAGAGAAAGACAAGGGGCAATAACACTTGTTTTGCTAATCTATTTTCCCCCAAGTCTCCCGATAAAAATGATACCTCACTTGTGTGGGTAGGCCTAGCGCCTGCGACAGGAAATGCCCCAAAGCACAACGTGGACACATCCCATTTTTTGACAGAAAACAGAGCTGTATTTTGCAAATTGCCTACCTGTAGATTTTGGCCTCTAGCTCAGCCGGCACCTAGGGAAACCTACCAAACCTGTGCATTTCTGAAAACTAGAGACCTAGGGGAAACCAAGATAGGGTGACTTGTGGGGCTCTGACCAGGTTCTGTTACCCAGAATCCTTTGCAAACCTCAAAATTTGGCTAAAAAAACACATTTTCCTCACATTTCGGTGACAGAAAGTTCTGGAATCCGAGAGGAGGCACAAATTTCCTTCCACCCACCATTCCCACAAGTCGCCCGATAAAAATGATACCTCACTTGTGTGGGTAGGCCTAGCGCCCACGAAAGGAAATGCCCCAAAGCACAACGTGGACACATCCCATTTTTTGACAGAAAACAGAGCTGTATTTTGCAAAGTGCCTACCTGTAGATTTTGGCCTCTATCTCAGCCGGCACCTAGGGAAACCTACCAAACCTGTGCATTTCTGAAAACTAGAGACCTAGGGGAATCCAAGATGGGGTGACTTGTGGGGCTCTGACCAGGTTCTGTTACCCAGAATCCTTTGCAAACCTCAAAATGTGGCTAAAAAAACACATTACTCACATTTCTGTGGCAGAAAGTTCTGGAATCTGTGAGGAGGCACAAATTTTCTTCCACCCAGCGTTCCCCCAAGTCTCCCGATAAAAATGATACCTCACTTGTGTAGGTAGGCCTAGCGCCCACAAAAGGAAATGGCCCAAAACACAACGTGGACACATCACATTTTTTCATAGAAAACAGTGCCTACCTGTGGATTTTGGCCTGTACCTCAGCCGGCACCTGGGGAAACCTAACAAACCAGTGCATTTTTGAAAACTAGAAAGCCAGGGGAATCCAAGATGGGGTGACTTGTGGGGCTCTGACCATGTTTTGTTACCCAGAATCCTTTGCAAAACTCAAAATTTGGCTAAAAAAACACATTTTCCTCACATTTTGGTGACAGAAAGTTCTGGAATCTGAGAGGAGCCACAAATTTCCTTCCACCCAGCGTTCCCCTAAGTCTCTCAATAAAAATGGTACCTCACTTCTGTGGGTAGGCCTAGCGCCCACGAAAGGAAATGGCCCAAAACACAACGTGGACACAACATATTTTTTCACAGAAAACAGAGGTGTTTTTTTGCAAAGTGCCTACCTGTGGATTTTGGCCTCTAGCTCAGCCGGCCCGGGGGGGGGGGGGGGGCAGAAATGCCCTAAAATAAATTTGACCCCTGCCCGGGAGCGACCCTTGCCTACGGGGTCGCTCCCCCTGCGTGACATTGGCGCCAAAAAACAAATCCCCGGTGCCTAGTGGTTTCTGCCCCCTTGCGGGCAGATTGACCTAAATTCGGCCAATCTGCCCCCAAGGGGGGCAGAAATGGTCTAAATACAATTTGCCCCCTAGGGCAGCGACCCTTGCCTGATGGGTCGCTCCCCATCTCTAAAAAAACAAACAAACAAAAAAATAAAACACCAAAAAAAAAATTGACCTGCCGCCTAGAGGTTTCTGCCCCCCCTGGGGGCAGAAATGGCCTAAAATAATTCCCCCCTAACCCCCCCGGGAGCGACCCTTGCCTACGGGGTCGCTCCCCCTGCGTGACATTGGCGCCAAAAAACAAATCCCCGGTACCTAGTGGTTTCTGCCCCCTTGGGGGCAGATTGACCTAAAATCGGCCAAATGGTCTAAATACAATTTCCCCCCCAGGGGAGCGACCCTTGCCTAATGGGTCGCTCCCCACCTCTAAAAAAACAAACAAACAAAAAAAAAACACACAAAAAAAATTGCCCTGCCGCCTAGAGGTTTCTGCCCCCCCTGCTGGCAGATCGGCCTAATAATAGGCCAATCTGCCCCCAGGGGGGGCAGAAATGGCCTAAAATAATTTCCCTCCCCAACCCCCCCGGGAGCGACCCTTGCCTACGGGGTCGCTCCCCCTGCGTGACATTGGCGCCAAAAACAAATCCCCGGTAACTAGTGGTTTCTGCCCCCTTGGGGGCAGATTGACCTAAAATCGGCCAATCTGCCCCCAAGGGGGGCAGAAATGGTCTAAATGCAATTTGCCCCCCAGGGGAGCGACCCTTGCCTAATGGGTCTCTCCCCACCTCTAAAAAAAATTAACAAAAAAAAAAAAAACACACACAAAAAAAATTGCCCTGCCGCCTAGAGGTTTCTGCTCCAAATGGCCTAAAATAATTTCCCCCTCCAGGGGTCACTCCCCTTGCGTGAAATCCACGCAAAGAAAAAACTCCCTGGTGTCTAGTGGTTTCTGCACCCCTTGGGGGCAGATTGGCCTCATCAAAATAGGCCAATCTGCCCCCAAGGGGGACAGAAATGGCTTAAATATAATTTGCCCCCTAGGTGAGCGACCCTTGCCTAAGGGGTCGCTCCCCACCTAAAAAGAAAACAAAACATAACAAAAAAGAAAAAAAAAAACATTATCCCTGGTGCCTAGAGGTTTCTGCTCCCCCTGGGGGCAGATCGGCCTAATAATAGGCCGATCTGCCCCCAGGGGGGGCAGAAAAGGCCTTCCCGAAAAATGCCCCCCCTGGGAGCGACCCTTGCCCAAGGGGTCGCTCCCTTACGTAAATTTCTGAAAGAAAAAAAAATCCCTGGTGTCTATTGGGGTTTCAAAAGCCGGATTGCAAGCAATCTGGCTTTTGAAACCCTGGGAGAGACTTCAAAGGGAAGGAAATACATTTCCTTCCCTTTGAAGCCCCTCCGGGCCTCCCCCAGTGATTGAAAGAGAAATGCTGAGCATTTCTCTTTCAATTGCGCTGGAAGCAGAGCTTCCAGCGCGATGGGGGAGGCCCCTGTGACAAATCAGCGTGCGCTCGCGAGCTGACGTCACAGGGGGGGTGGGAGGGGTCGGGGTGGAAGGGGAGGTCTTCCCCTTCCATCCCCGCCTTTGGGGGGAGGGGGGTGCACGGGGGCCGTGCTAGCGCTCCCCCAAGTTCCTGTGTGCCTTGGACGAGGTCACCTCGTCCAAGGCACACGGGAACTGTAGCCTTGGACGAGGTCACCTCGTCCAAGGCACAGAACGGGTTAAAGGGGGGGGGGGACCCGAAAATCCCAATTAAAAAAATAAGAAAAGTTGATTTTATTTTTTATTGGGGAGGACATCCCTAGACCCCCGCCTTATTAATTACCCTTACAACCTTGTGGCTCCACCCGCCCCCAAAACTCTAAAATATCCTTACCACCCTTAACCCCACCTGCCCATAATCTTAAAAACAACTTTAGAACACAATACCCTTATCCATTTCTAAACCCTAATAATATGCTTACCACTCTATACCCCGAATTCGTAATGTATGTTTGTGAATATAACCTACTGGCAGTCACCATTAGGTAGTTATAGTTAGGACCCAGTGATCATAGGAGAAGCATTTTTTGTTTTGCCATAATGTTGCCACTATCTTCAGCTGCTGTCTTGAAAGTTTTTGAAGTGCTTCATCAAGCGGGGGCCAAGAAAAAGGAGGGGTCCCAAAATACATTTTCCCCATGCAATTTCCCATAGTGATTTTAGACATAACAGCATGAACTGTTGGATGGAATTACACCAAATTTATCCGAAAGCTAGTTCTTAGTCCAGAAAGTGTGCTTTTTGTGTTTTGGTGTAAATCTGTTGAGTAGTTTTGGCAATATATTTAAAGTTGAAAAAAAATATAGATATCCTTGAGTGTGGATCCTCCGCGGATTCAGCAGATCTCAAGCTGAGATCTGATTGGCTGCCAACACTTCAGCCAGGAAGTGTTGGCAGCCATTTTGGAACTTGGACTTAGCTGAATCTCAATTTTTTTTTACAAATAAAGAAAAGGGGACTGGGTAGGAATACCGTAGGCCTGGTGTTGTGGTCCTCCAGGGTCCCTGCCTGGGCCAAAAAGCAGTTTAAAAAAATATTTTGCAGTAAAATTCCAGAGGATCCGCAAACCTTTTTTAAAAGACAAGCGTAGTCTCCAATGCTTGTTTAACCATAGAAGTGTCACGGGTTGTTCTAATCAGCCCTTTGTTGAAACTGAAAGTGCTCGGCCGATCATATCCCCCGCAGCTTCTCTCTCCTGTAGGTGGCCTGTTAATTCTTGTAGCCCTCCTCTGTTAATAGAAACTGTCTCCTAAATGACTAAACCCCTCCTTTGGCCCCTTCCAGAAATTTCACCTCTAAACTAATAGAAGTGTTTCAAGTACAGTAACAATCTCTAGGAGATGTGAAGCGTTTGGAAGCAGCACACTCTTTTTTTATAAAAGGTAATTTTTTCATTTGAAATAATTCTTCATGCGGAATCTATCGGGGTTGAGGATTCGAGTACGTTGTAGACAATGCAGCCAACAGTGTGGAATTGTCCGGAATTCCCCATGTTTCCAGTGGCAGGTCTTTTAGGTGACGGGAGGATCTGAAATAATGCACTTAGGGTGGGAGTCTCCTCTGGGACCTCCCTTTTGGGATGCAATCTCATGTGAAGCCATTGATTGAACGATTGGTGTTGGGCTGCCAGGTAGTAGAGTTCGGGGTCAGGCGAGGCTAATCCTCCTTCAGTGGTCGGCCTTCATAATTTGGACATTGCCACTGTGTGTTTCCCAAGTAAGTTCCACCATCAGTGAGCAATGACCCCACTTACTTAGCTCAGAAATTCAAACGTTATTGTCCTGCTAAGGATTTACGTTCCAAAGACACGTTTTATAGTCAGTGCCCCGTATTTGTTTGGCGGGAAGTATGAGAAGATCTTTTACCTAGCTGCCACTGTTCTGCTGGAACACTTAGCAACTTCACGTTCGTCCTTGTTCTGATTTTACAAGGTTCAAGAAATTGCTCGAGCCTGGGTGCTTTATGTTCTGACTGTATCTGTTTCTAGCGCATTATGTAAGTTATATTAACATTAACATGGCAGCAGATTTGCCATTAAAAACAGCCTCAACTGTGCAGATATTGAAGCTCTCTACCAGCGTTTGTTACTGCCACAGTGCCAGACACCAGTACATGCAAATATGTAAACACTTCAAATCATCATTTGTAAGACAGCATAAGTTTTTAGCTCCCATCTGCTCTGTATCTCAGAGCGCACATCATATACCCATTCCAAAACCATGAGGCTTCGGCTAGGTATACTGTTGCTCTTGGATTTGCAGTGCCGACTATGTAAATATATCTTTTCCGCCGATAGTGGGCTCTGCTTTTGTGTTCAGAACTCCATGGGCAGACACTGGAGCCAGAGACCCGGGACTTTCACATAGCAAGGGAGACACTGCTAATTAGCGAGTACACTGGCAGACAGGCAAGCAGTGTAGGGGTGAGTGTTAGTCTTTACAAACCCTATTGGGAAGCACTACTGGTAATCATGAACTCATGGTAATCATGAACTCATCTCCACGATGCCAGAGTTACAAAGTTCTGCAGTTTTGAATTCCGACGAGAGTGAAATATGTAAAAAGAAACACAAAAAAAACATCTTTGCATAAAGCAAACTAACTTCTTCATGGTGACTAACATTTACGAAGTCTAGACTGCCTTCCAGTAGGCTTCCCATACAACTTTTTTGAGCCTTGTGCTCTTCACCTCTTAAATAAACAAGCATTTGCAATGCAATGGGTCTTGCGTTTGCTCGAGTTAGAGCTGTTTACATTGTAAATTTCTAACTGGACGTTTCTTGTCACATATATTGAAAATCAAAAGTAAAACAGTTGATATAAGTGAGCCAGTTCAAAGCAACACAGCCGCCATAAGTATGAGTGCGAAGGAGAGACACAAAAGGTAAAAGTATGCTCACAGTCAAATGTATCAGCAAACGTGCAATTATCCATTTAACAGGGTCGATGGCCAAGGCGGTAACAGAACTGCTCCAAGGATGGACAAACGTAAAGCATTTATCAATAACAAAGGATTTTTGAAAGGGAAGCCCATGAACGAGTGATAGTGATGGGCGTGATTAAAAGCCCACAGAGATTACAACACGTCAGAGCGTTAGCACGTTCGATCTAAAAAGGTTTACTTGTTTTCACTGATAGGATGTTTGGGGTCGTGCAGTGTCTACTTCAACAGTAACATACCTATCGACCTGATTCAGGCATGAACCTCCAGATTTTTAACCCCTTCTGTGCTGCGAACGTAATGGTTACGTCCTGGGCACACAGCCCAGAGGGAGTGCTAGCGCTCCCTCTTTGGGGTTCCCCCCCACCCTCCCCCAAGGCAGGGATGGAAGGGGAAGCCCTTCCCCTTCCACCCCCGAACCCCCCACCCGCCGTGACGTCAGCGCGCGATCGCGCGCTGTTTGTCACAGGGCCTCCTGCCATCGCGCTAATGCTTTGCATTTCTCTTCCGATCACGTGGGGGAGGCCAAGAGAGGCTTCAAAGGGAAGGAAAGTTATTTCCTTCCCTTTGAAGTCTCTCTCTGCGTTTTGGCAGCCGGATTGAAAGCAATCCGGCTGTCAAAACGCCCACTAGACACCAGGGATTTTATTTAAAAAAGGAAATTGGCATAAGGGAGCGACCCTTGGGCAAGGGTCGCTCCCGGGGGGGGCATTTTTTTAAAGGCCTTTTCTGCCCCCTCCTGGGGTCAGATTGGCCTATTATTAGGCCGATCTGCCCCTGGGGGGGCAGAAACCTCTAGGCACCAGGGATAATTGTTTTTTGTTTTGTTTTGTTTTTGTTTAGTTTTTTGTTTTAGAGGTGGGGAGCGACCCCTTAGGCAAGGGTCGCTCCCATAGGGGGCAAATTATATTTAGACCATTTCTGCCCGCTTTGGGGGCAGATCGGCCGATTTTAGGTCAATCTGCCTCCAAGGGGGCCAGAAACCACTAGACACCAGGGAGTTTTTTTTTTTGTTAGTGAATTTCACGTAAGGGGAGCGACCCCTTAGGCAAGGGTCGTTACCCTGGGGGACAAATTTATTTTAGGCCATTTCTACCCCCCCAGGGGGGCAGATCAGCCTATTTTATTTAGGCCGATCTGCTCCCAAGGGGGGCAGAAACCACTAGGCACCGGGGATTTTTGTTGTTGTTGTTGTTTTACAGATGGGGAGCGTCCCCTTAGGCAAGGGTCACTTCCCTGGAGGGGCAGATTGTATTTAGGCCATTTCTGCCCGCTTTGGGGGCAGATCGGCCGATTTTAGGTCAATCTGCCTCCAAGGGGGCCAGAAACCACTAGGTACCAGGGATCATTTTTTTGCTGTCACGCAAGGGGAGCGACCCCTTAGGCAAGGGTCGCTCCCCGGGTTACATTTATTTTAGGCAATTTCTGCCCCCCCAGGCTAATTTTTTTGTGTGTTTTTTTTTTGTTTGTTTGTTTTTTTTAGAGATGGGGAGCGACCCCGTAGGCAAGGGTCGCTCCCCTGGAGGGGCAAATTGTATTTAGGCCATTTCTGCCGCTTTGGGGGCAGATCGGCCGATATTAGGTCAATCTGACCCCGTAGGCAAGGGTCGCTCCCCAGGGGGGTGGGGGGGCAAATTTATTTTAGGCCATTTCTGCCCCCCCGGGGGCAGATCGGCCTATTGTTATAATGCCGATCTGCCCCCGGGGGGCAGAAACCTCTAGGCTCCAGGGCTAATTTATTTTGGGTGATTTTTTTTTTAATTTTTTTTTTTTTTAGAGATGGGGAGCGACCCCTTAGGCAAAGATCGATCCACTGGAGGGGGGGGGGGCAGATCAGCCTAAATTATTTAGGCGGGGGCAGAAACTACTAGGCACCGGGTATTTTTTGTTGTTGTTGTTGTTTTACAGATGGGGAGCGACCCCCCCGGGGGGGGGGGTAAATTTATTTTAGCCCATTTCTTCCACCCCCCGGGCCCGCTGAGCTAGAGGCCAAAATCCACAGGTAGGCACTTTGCAAAAAACACCTCTGTTTTCTGTGAAAAAATGTGATGTGTCCACGTTGTGTTTTGGGCATTTCCTTTTGTGGGCGTTAGGCCCACCCACACAAGTGAGGTACCATTTTTATCGGGAGACTTGGGAGAACGCTGGGTGGAAGGACATTTGTGGCTCCTCTCAGATTCCAGAACTTTCTGTCACCGAAATGAGAGGAAAAAGTGTTTTTTTTGGCCAAATTTTGAGATTTGCAAAGGATTCTGGGTAACAGAACCTGGTCAGAGCCCCACAAGTCACCCCATCTTGGATTCCCCTAGGTGTCTAGTTTTCAGAAATGTGCTGGTTTGCTAGGTTTTCCCAGGTGCCACCTGAGCTAGAGGCCAAAATCCACAGGTAGGCACTGTTTTCTGTGAAAAAATGTGATTTGTCCATGTTGTGTTTTGGGCCATTTCCTTTCGTGGGCGCTAGGCCTACCTACACAAGTGAGGCACCATTTTTATCGGGAGACTTGGGGGAATGCTGGGTGGAAGGACATTTGTGGCTCCTCTCAGATTCCAGAACTTTCTGTCACCGAAATGTGAGGAAAATGTGTTTTTTTTTTAGCCAAATTTTGAGGTTTGCAAAGGATTCTGGGTAACAGAACCTGGTCAGAGCCCCACAAGTCACCCCATCTTGGATTCCCCTAGGTCTCTAGTTTTAAAAAAATGCACAGGTTTGGTAGGTTTCCCTACATGCCGGCTGAGCTAGAGGCCAAAATCTACAGGTAGGCACTTTGCAAAAAACACCTCTGTTTTCTGCCAAAAAATGGGATGTGTATATGTTGTGTTTTGGGGCATTTGCTTTCGCAGGCGCTAGGCCTACCCACACAAGGGAGGTATCATTTATATCGGGAGACTTGGGGGAACATAGAATAGCAAAACAAGTGTTAATGCCCCTGTCTTTCTCTACATTTTTTCCTTCCAAATATAAGAGAGTGTGTAAAAAATACATCTATTTGAGAAATGCCTTGTAATTCACATGCTAGTATGGGCACCCCGGAATTCAGAGATGTGCAAATAACCACTGCTCCTCAACACCTTATCTTGTGCCCATTTTGGAAATACAAAGGTTTTCTTGATAGCTATTTTTTACTCTTTATATTTCAGCAAATGAATTGCTGTATACCCGGTATAGAATGAAAACCCACTGCAGGGTGCAGGTCATCTATTGGCTCTGGGTACCTAGAGTTCTTGATAAACCTACAAGCCCTATATATCCCCGCAACCAGAAGAGTCCAGCAGGCGTAACGGTATATTGCTTTCAAAAATCTAACATTGCAGGAAAAAGTTACAGAGTAAAACGTAGAGAAAAATTGCAGATCTTTTCACCTCAATTTCAATATTTGTTTTTTTCAGCTGTTATTTTCTGTAGGAAACCTTTGTAAGATCTACACAAATTACCCCTTGCTGAATTCAGAATTTTGTCTACTTTTCAGAAATGTTTCGGTTTCTGGGATCCAGCATTGGTTTCATGCCCATTTCTGTCACTGACTGGAAGGAGGCTGAAAGCACAAAAAAATCATTAAAATGGGGTATGTCCCGGTAAAATGCCAAAATTGTGTTGAAAAATTGGGTTTTCTGATTCAAGTCTGCCTGTTCCTGGAAGCTGGTGATTTTAGCACCGCAAACCCTTTGTTGATGCCATTTTCAGGGAAAAACCCACAGGCCTTCTTCTGCAGCCCCTTTTTCCCATTTTTTTGAAAAAAAATACATTTTCACTGTATTTTGGCTAATTTCTTGGCCTCCTTCTGGGGAACCCACAAAGTCTGGGTACCTCTAGAATCCCTAGGATGTTGGGAAAAAAGGACGCAAATTTGGCGTGGGTAGCTTATGTGAACAAAAAGTTATCAGGGCCTAAGCGCGAACTGCCCCAAATAGCCAAAAAAAAGGCTCGGTACAGGAGGGGGAAAAGGCCTGGCAGCGAAGGGGTTAAAGACTGCTTCTAAAACGTTGTCATGTATTTGAGTGCACAGTTTTTTTCCAGACTGGTGGAACTACTCACAGCTTGAGACTTGAGGTTCTAACCACAATCTTGGGGTAGACAAAGCAGCGATCTTCTGTGAGCCCCAGATACAGTGCAGCACAAGCAATGAAATGTAAGAAATTCATTTGCACAAGCCACATTTAGTTGTCTCTTGATAACTTTTGCAAAAGGAATGCTTGCATTTCAACTGTAAAATGCAAGTATTAATTTACTACCTCTGTGCCCGCCTCCAGAAACCACACATATGTACACCAGGAGTAGGAGCTGAAATTCACTGAAAACAATCAAGGATTACAGGGACGTTGTAGTTAGGAGAACGATTTAAAAAAATAAAAACCTTAGAACTTCACTGAAAAAAGCAAATGTTACAGGGACTTTATAGTTAGGTTCAAGTTTTACACGCACAAAACCATAGAAATTCAGCTTTAGTAAGCAACTATAATTCGTGCCGTAAGGTAAATATAACTTGCACCCTTACCACGCACTGCTACTTACCCCACATATTACGTAGGTAATGACACCTTGTATGACATCATTCATAATATAACTGCAAGAGTTGGAAAAAAATTAGTTATGACAAAACTGTGCATGGCATGGACGTGAGTTATAGTTACTTTAGGGCACAAGTTACAGTTTATTGAGAGAAGTATAACTATAACTGTTGAATTTCTATGATTTTTCCTGTAACCGTTGGTAAACACACACAGGTTACAGTTAGGCTCACATTTTAAACGTATCAAACATAGAAATTCACCTGTTTTAGTTCAGAGTTATCTCAGGTAACTATAACTCATGTCCAAAGGTAACTATAACTCGCGACCCCACCATGCACAGTTTTTGGCTAAATAATGTTACTATAAATGTTACATTGATATTATGAAGTACGTTATCAAAGATGTCATGGGTGAAGTTTTATGTTGGGTAATTAGCAGTGCATGGTGAGAATGCAAGTTATAGTTACTTGAGATATCTCTAACTATCACAGGTGAATTTCTATGATTTGGTACGTTTAAAATGTGACCCTAACTATAAAGTCCGTGTAACCTTTGTTTTTTCTTTAAAGAGAATTTATATATATTTTTTAAATTCTATTTCCTAACTATAACACCCTTGTAACTTTTTTTTTTTCCAGTGAATTTCTATTGTTATTTTTTAACATAAAGTAATTTTCATTACTGCAGCCAACCCCTATAACAGCCCGACCCTGTGCTGCACATGGCAATTAGTTGTGCGCAATAGGTTTTGGCCGCAGGGCCTGCAAACAACCTCTTTAACCACCCTGCCCCGCGCTGCACACAGCCATTGACTGTGCATAGCAGAGTTTGGCAACAGGGCCTGGCCACAAACCATCTCCTATAACAACCCACCCCACATGCCACACCCATCCCCCAGGCCGATCTCGTCCCCGGGCAATCCATCACTGGGGCCCAGCCTAAATAAAAAAAAATTGGGGGGTGGGGGGGTGCGCCTCCTGTCCCCAGGTTGATCTCGGCCCTGGAGACCCCATCACCCAGATCCCGGCCTAAATATTTAATGTTTGGAGGGGGGGGTGCATGCCCCACCCCCTACCCAGAACCAATCTCTGCCCGGGGGACCCCATCCCCGAGGCCCAGCCATGTGAGCTGGGTGCCCCCCCACCACAATGTTGGGGATGTCGGGGGAGGGGGCCTGAAGGCCCCAGCGGTTCCAGCTGGCTCCCTGCTTTCTGGGAAAGCCAGCAGTGCTGTCACAGAAAGTGAGCTGCTAAACATGCAGCTCCCTCTCTGTGAAAACAATGTTTCCTCTGTTTCCATGCCTGCATCTCTGCAGGCAGGGAATCGGAGGAAACCTCTGCTTTCAGAAAGTGAAAGCTGTTTCACAGTTCTCACTTGCTGGAACCGGAGTGTTTGCTCTGACTTGGCGGCAGCTGTCAAAGCTGCCACCAAGTCAGATCAAACAGCTATGCCATGGGGGTGGGCACCCCAAGGCCATCAGTGGCTCCTTCAGGAGACCCTACAGCCTCCCTGCAACTAAAATAACCCAGGAGAGGCAGCCCCCAGCATTACATTTATGTAAAACCTCGGGGCGGTGGCAATCCCCAGGGCTGTGGGGAGACAGGCAACGCCCCTCACCTACCTCCCCCACATTAGGTTTGTTAAAGCTCTGTAGAGGTGGTGGTCCCCCCACGTTTTAGTTATTTGAAGCTGGCCAGTAGTCCATTGGAATGAGTGCAATGTTGAAGCACCTGGGGGCTAGGTTTTCCAACAGCATAGCTCGTGCTGAGTGGGGAGCAGTAAAGCGTCAGACAAACAGACTGCACCAGTGCTTTGGCAACAGCAAGAAGATAAGATGGAGCATTTTGCAAAGGATTGCTGCCACTGCCCAAAAGCTTTGCCTTCGGAGCAACAATTTTTTATTTTATTTTGCAATGCTATGGAAGATCATCTCAAAACAAAAGAAATAAAAAAATATGTTTAATAACATTTTAAAAGTTAAGAAAAAAAAAACAAAGTTAACAAATGGTGGTTCAGTACTGCAAAGAATAACCAAAAAAGTACAAATAAAGCAAACCAACAAAAAAATACAAAAAAGTACAAACTTTTTCCCGAGACTCCTTTGTAAACAGTCAGAGATTGTTGTATAGAATGGTCAGATTTTATAGTTTCACTGAGTCTGGTCAGAGAGTAGGACTTCTACTTAATCCCCTACTGCATATGGCAGTATTTCAAGTGAGGCTCTCATCCTGAAGAATCCAGAATATGATGAAAAAAGCAGAAATTCACTGAAAAAATGAAGATTAAAGTAACGTAATAGTGATAGAACTGTGATAGTGATAGAAACTGGACCTTGTTGTTGCTTGTTGAGTCCTTTCTAGACTAGAATGCCTACAGCATACAGTAACATTCATTGAATATTTTCTTCAATGATGTCAGTTACAAGGCATTTAATAATTAAGTGGTGTATGATGGGGCACAAGTTATATTTAGCTCACTGAACTGTAACTGGTGAATTTCAGTAGTGTTGAAGCTGTTTAAACATTACTTCTTGTGTGACTGCCACCTAACTATAACTTTACTTTAATATTCGTTTTTTTCTGATTGATATATATGTATAGTCACTGCAAAAAACAGAGGTTACAGGGTTGTTAAAGTTAATAAATAGAATTTAAAAAAACTTTAAAATTCACTAAAAAAAATAACGGTTACATCATCCAGTGTGTTTTGTAAAACTTTTTCACAATGAAAAATGTATACTGAGGTATTTCATAATTAATTTCATATTCTGTCTGTAGTACTAATGAGCTTTTAGTATTTTTCACATATACTATCTGAAGTATAGTTCTGCTTTTAAAGTGGGTGTACTATTTATGAGTGAAGTTGCCTCTCTGCTGACGTGCCCGGTGCTGATGTATGTGTATGATAGTGCTTTGCAACAGTCTAAGCTGTTCATTGAGACTTCACAGTGATGGCTGAGTATAGTTGTGTTTTACGACATACTGACCACTTTGCATAGACCTCTCTCTTTTGCGATAAATGAGTGCAATAGTAGTTTGCAATAAATTAATCTGTTCACTAACACCTATCTCTAGGGTGATGGCTAAGGGTAGCAGTGGTTTGCAACAGACTGACCACTCTGCTGCCATCTCACCCCAGGATGAAGAATAATTTTACTAGTAGATTGTGGCACACTGGCTTGTCCACTAAGACACCTTTACTGGGTGTGTGTTGTAGTGGTTTGTGTAAAACTGACATCTGGACTAAAACCTCTTTACAGGTTGTTGAATGGTGTTGTGGTTTGTGCTTGACTGGACTGTACTGTTAGACATGTTACCTTGTTCATTAGTGTTTTGAATACTAGTTTAGAGACAGGACTATCCACTGAGAACTCTCTCCTAGTAGATAAGTCAGTGTAGTAGTTGATAAGGTCAGAGTGAGCTCTTTTCTGTATGTTTCTCACATGTCTCATTTTCTTATTTAAAAAATAAATGAAACGTATTTTAAAAAGTATATTGAAGTTTACTTTGCTGGATAATGTCATCACTGATGTCATTTGCAATATCATCAGTGATGTCACTGACCATGTCATGACGTAATATGTGAGGTCATAAGCAGTGCATTGTGTGGGGCATAAGTTATAATTAGTTCAGGTCCCACAAAAACCTTGATATCCTGCAAACCAAGGAAAACCATTTTCTTAGACAGATCGCCCGCCTAGGTATGGGCTCACCAATGACCCCTCTAAGGCTAGACCTAGGTTTAAACAGTATTAAAACCACTGCAGCCCTAAGGCCTCTTTCCTGTTGGATTCGTTTATGGAAATCTGTTGAACTCGAACCATACAGGCTGGCCATAAGAGAGCTCATAGCCACCCCTCAGGCACTGGAGAAAATTCCATGGCTGAAGGAAATGAAATCTGCCTGGGTCAAAATAGGTTTTCCTTCCTACTGGAAATATCCGGAGCAAATCCCCGATAATGCAAGGAAACTTGTTACTAAAAGATATTGGGAGAAAGTAAATGAAGACTCCTTGCATCAAAAAGGGGCGGGCAGGCTAACAATGGAATTTCTCCAACTTAAGCACGAGCCCTGGCCTGAGAATTTCTTGAACCTTCCCATGCCTCCGTACGCCCGTGCTTTATATCTCCAACTAAGATATGGTACACTGCCTATCAATGGTTTTACGGCTCACTGGTCCTCTAACATCGTTTCAAATGATAGATGTATCTCTTGCCAAAATCGTAAAGAAACAATAGAGCACATACGATTTTTTTGCCCTTCGTATAAGAGTCCCAGAGGGAGGTGGATCATTCCCCTCTGCAAAAATATGTCATTACATGATAGAGCAAGCGCCACCAGAATCTGTACATACGACACATCCTCCGTGGTAGCTATTACAGTTACCAAATTTTTAGCGGAGGCCTGGTACATCCGGCGTAGGCTTATTGTTTTAAAGGGCATGTGAGCCATCTTGACATTAGTCGACAGAAGGAGTCCCAGCTGTTATTTTTTAGTAGTATCAGTAGAAATTTCTTAGCAGGAACCTGTTGCCCCCTATATGAGGATTGATGATGACCAGGTCCTACGGGGAAACACTTGCACACATTGGTATGTTAGACAGAATTTTATATCCTAGTTTTTATCCTTTCTCTCTTAACATTTTAACCCATGTCTTATTTATTGTACTTTTTATCTACAATCAAATATCTAGTCTTGTTGATCTTATTCTAATACTATCCTGATTACTACTGTTTTTATACTGTTATTATTATTATTATTATTTTATTTTTATTTTTTTTTCTCCCCAAACAAACACTATTTATTATGTATGATTGTTATCTCTGTTATTTTAAATGGCCTAGATTTGTAGACCGAATGAACTCAAATAAAAAAAAAAAACTATAACTGCTGAATTTCTATGGTTTTGTGTGTAAACTCTGAACCAGCTATAATGTCCCTGTAACCTGTTTTTTTCAGTGAATTTCTACATTTTTTATGCTATTTGCTAACTATAACATTCCTTTAACATTTGTTCATTTAGTGAATATATATATTATATATATATATGTATGTATATATATATATATATATGGAAAATATACACCGCCTATTACACATTTTGTGATATACTGCTCCAATTCCACTCGTAATTCCAAATGTCTCCCACATTTTCACACAGAAATGTTGGCAGTTTTCAGTGTTAAAGTAAATAGATTTTCATTATTTCTAGGTTTCATATTTCCGGTGGGGCAGATAACTGCTCTTACCAGCCCTACCAGAATTAAAGTGTTCACTTGTAATAAGGGTATAAGAGGGTTACATGGTGGCTGACCTCCACAGTGCCCCGGGGGCTTGTCTTTATGACTGCTCCCCCTTCGAGTCTCGATAGTTTGCAAGTAACCTCCTCAATGAACATGGCTCTTAACGCCTTAATATCACAGCAGGATAGTGCATGGCTTGCAGAGCATACGCTGTTTCTAAACAAGCTTTCCAACCATTATGTCAGGGCATGAACACAGGCACTGTAATGCGCCGGGCAGCCTCCTTTCCCTAGGTGTTCACATTAAGACTTGTTAAGCACTGCCATGCTCCCCGATGGAACCTTCCACCGCTGACTGGGCTGCTTATCATTTCCAAGTCTAAAGCAGATGTAATTCACAAATAAAACAATGTCCAAATAGTCTTTACTCTTTCATACAGCATCCCTGTTGCAAATTACATCTGTTCTCCAGAAAGGCTAGGTTAAGAGAGTTACCAGTGTGTTATGAGCCATAGTGCAAGGAAGGAAACACCCTCTATGGCTTCTGTTTGAACTGTGAAATACAGCAATAATCCGGGTTCAGTGGGCCACTTGGCCCTCTGTGCCCTGGTGCCTCTGCACCTGCTGCACCAATGGAAGCCACACCTCTAGTTTATGCATTGTGTTTGAAAGTAAGGGTGGAGGATAAGCAATATGTGTTAGTGATAAAAAAAAAAATGATTTACAAGAACTGTTTTTTTACTGCAAATCTTATACTACTATTTCAATGTGAATACATAAAAAAAACATGTGTGCAGATGTAATGTAATATGTGTGTTTTAATTTGTGGGCAGGCATGGGGAACACCTAATTAAAAAAGTGTAGCCTTTTATCTTCTAAGGAAGAGACTAAGTACATTGAAAAACACCAAAAAGAATGCACCCATAAAGAAATACACTTACACAGAGATTCACAGCTCCACATACACACACAAACCATGATCACAGATACCTAACCACACAGTCGTACACACACACACACACACACACATACAAACAGAAAATAACACCCACAAGCAGATACTCAAATACAAAACACATAAACATACATACATAAGGAATGCACTCAGGCTAAAAGACAAATACACGTAGCCCAGCACACACCTCATTGACTCTGAAGACAATAGGTAATAGGAAGTCACTGACATGGTAGAGAACTACACCAGAAAGGGAATGAAGTAGAATTTCAAGTAATACGACTCTCTACAGCAGCATGTAGGATGGAGCCCTAACTTGGTCATGTACTCAAGGGGGATGGCGTTCACACTAGGGGGCTTATTTACAAGCCTCTTGTGCCTCTGGAGCGTCCCTTTTTAGACACAGGTCGCTGCATTGCCTCACACTGCATTGGGAAGGTGTGCCACGGGCGTTGCTGTGGGTGTTCCCACTCAATACCCATGGATTTTGACACTGCCCCAGATTTACAACATAAGAAGCGCCAAAAAAAGTACGCCTCACCAGAGCAGGTGTAATAAGGCGCAATGTTTACATTTCTCCTTGTTTTTTCCTCTTTCCAGGTGTGCTGCACGGGGCCACCCCAGTCAGGAGGGCCCAGCTTATGGTGACAGCGCTGGGCCATGGAGAGTGGGGGTTGGGGAGCGGCAGGCTCACCTGCCCCCACCCTGTTACAAAGTTATAGCCGATTGGCTGTGGTGATGTCGCAACCCCGGATGCACTGTTTGTGCTTCCAGGGTCTCGCACACGAATGACATCACAGGCGGGCCTTGAAAAGGCAGTTGCGCGCTGATGTCACAGAGCGGGGGGGTTGTCGGGGGGTGGAAGCGGAAGGGCTTCCCCTTCCATCCCTGCCTTCTGAGCACAGGAACTGGTGCCTTGGACGAGGTGACCTCGTCCAAGGCACACAACCGGTTAACATCCATCCTTGCATTAGAAATTATTGGGACTTCTCAACTTCTACCCTGCATTGAATTTGGTCTCTGTTGATACGCTCCTTGCATACCACCAACATTCCCCATAAACAGCTTAATCTGACTACCATGAGCAGCTTTCAACTGAGCAACCATTAACTTCTTCTTCTGCTTCATCTCTAGTTCATCACAACAATACTTTGCACATCTTAACCTCTCATCAACTGATTTATTCTGCCAACAAATCACGTTTTGCTATATCATCATGCCAATATCAGGTCTCAATCCTGTTACAAATCTCAACACAAAATGTCCTATCTCCTTGGGTTCAAGCGTTTCCTTTGCACTATACTTATTGAATGCCTGCAACAATCTGTCATAATAAGCATGAATCGGTTCTTTGGGTTCCTGAGTCGTTCTATCAATTTTGATCCAATCTGTATCTTGAGCTGGTACCTTTGACTTCAAAAATGTCATCACCTGCTGATACTTTTTAATCATCAACAGCGAAGAACCTCTCGTCACTAAACTTCATAGTGGTTCTGATTCAGGCCACTGAACAGACACCTTACTTTCCACCCAAAAGGCACTCGGAACCACAATGTTATGTTATATTATTGCGTTTTATATTGCGCCAAACTACCCAGAGGCTTTGTGGTGCTGAGAAGGACACTAGCCTCATAGCAAGCAGGAAAATACTGGATCACAAGGAATTAAAATGAAAAAAGCCAGGTTATAATGACTTTCTGAAATTCCAACTCCTGCCTAATCACCCGGATGTTGAGGGGAAGCGAGTTCCACAGTTTGGCTCCCTGGTATTTCAGCGATCTACCACCCCATCTTGCTTTTTTTTTTTACTTTGGGGAGCGCAACTAAGGCTTTGGAGGAAGATCTTAGAGCTCTAGTAGGGGCATAGAATTAAGCTAGAGTTTTCAATTGATGTGGGCCCCTATTATGTAGGGCTCTGTGGAAAAATGCACAAAGATTTAAACTTAACTCTTTTCCATACTGGCAGCCAATGCAGGGTGGTCAAAGCTTGCTTGGCTGATGTATGCTTTGGAATATTAAACAGTATCCGAGCAGCCACATTTTGTACTGTTTGCAATTTCTTAATCACATATTCCTGTGAGCCCAGAAAAAGACTATTACCATAGTCAAGCCTAGATAGAATAAGGGCCTGTACTGTAAGTCTTCTGGCCAGGGGGGGAAGCAAGCCCATAACCTTTCGTAGTAACCTTAATAATCCAAAACAGGAGGCGGAGAGCATCCTAGCTTGGTATTCTAGTGTTAGTTTGGAATCTAACCAAATTCCTTGGGCTTTAATATGATCTTTCGGAGGGGGTAAATGTTCCAACCGGATAGCCGGCAGAATATTATTCGCCGGGTTGGAAAGCTTTCCCAGGAACATTATGTCTGTCTTTTCTTTGTTGAGTTGGAGCCTGCTATCAGTCATCCAACTCGAGACAGCTTGCATGCAGGCTGGCAAAGAGAAGTTATCTGCAACCTTCGGGGAGAAAGACACCACCAACTGCGTGTCATCGGCATAGGATATCAGGGACAAACCAAAAGGTTCCACTAAATCTGCTAGTGGAGCCATGTAAATATTAAAAAGAGTTGGACTCAAAGATGAGCCCTGGGGTACCCCCCAGTGTGATCTAAACTGTTCCGACAAAAAGGAGCGATCTAAGACCTGGAAGGATCTATTTTGAAGAAAAGACTTCATCCATTTAAGTGCCTGGCCTTTAATTCCATCTTTTTCCATTCTTTGGAACAGGAGGCCATGGTTAACCGTATCAAATGCAGCACTTCAATCCAGCATTATGATAGCTGTTGCCAGTCTCGGATCCATCCGTTTTCTGGCCTCTTCTGTAACATCTATTGTAGCTGATTCAGTGCTATGGGCCGGTCTAAAGCCCATTTGCGTTTGATGCAGGATGTTATGATCTTCAAGAAAGCTGAAAATTTGAGTATTGACATGTTTGTCACTTATTTTTGCCATAGCTGGAAGAAGTGATATCGGCCTATAGTTCTTGAATTCGGCCCCATCTAGGTTAGGTTTGTTTAGCAGGGGTTTAACCACTGCATGCTTCCATTGTTCGGGAACACTGCCACTTTGTAAGGAGCTGTTCAAAAGATCCGTTATAACAGATGTTGTGGCAGGTGCTCCAAGAGTTAATATGTGAGGAGGAGTAGGATCTAGAGGTGAACCCGATTTCAGTTTGCCAAGAAGCAAGACAGTGCTTTCTTCCGATGGCTGAACTATTGTTACTATCACTAGTCTGCTCAAACATTGTCTCCTCTTCCCCTGGGAAGTTCTTATAGATATCCTCAATCTTCTGTAGGAAGAATGTGGACAAGTTGTTATTATGTTCCTCTGATGCTTCCGTTGCTTCAGGGCAGGTAGGAGAGTAAAGCATCTCCTTCAACACCCGAAAGATTTCTTTTGGGGATCCTGTTGCCTGTTCGATCTTATCCCCATAGTAGGCGGCTTGAGCTAGCCTTATATCTCCATGATAATGCCTGATTGCTTGTCTGTACTCTTCCCTATCTTCCTGTTTTAAGGATTTCCTCCATTTCCTCTCTAGACACCTACAATTCCTCTGCAGTATTGTCAGGTGTGGGGAAAACCACAAGGTTTTATCCCTTCTCCTGTGCCCAGAAAGATCCTTATAAGGAAGCAGAGTATCAAGACAACTGGTAATCCAGTCATTGAAAAGAGTGGTGTCCATATGGTTATCCCTCACATAGTCTTCTTTACGGTTCATTAAAAGTTTAATCCACTCTTCTGAATTGAGATTGTGCCATTTCCTTGCCCTTTTGCATGTAGGCTGTTGAAAGCCCGATCTCTGGGGTATATCCATTTTTTATATAATTAAAAAATGATCGGACCAAGTAAAGGGGAAGGGGACAGAGCGCTGAGCGAGGGAAGATTACTAAAGGCCAAATCAATAGTATGTCCTCTCTCCTGTGTAGGACCGCAAATTAGTTGGTTTAGTCCTAACGCTTCCAAATCGCTCAGCAGACGTTTGGATGCAGTGTGCTCTAGGTTGTCTACTTGTATATTAAAATCACCTAGCACTGTTAAATTTGGTTTCATTCAAATTAATTCTGCTACTTGATCTAGAAGGGAGTTCAGGAAATATTCATACGGCCCTGGTGGCCGGTACAATAGCACTCCCGTAAATGTAAAGGTGGGGTTAAAAGCTAAAGAGAAGCACATACCTTCGCACCCCGCTAATTCCAGTGGATAATAGCTAAAAAGAAAATCCTGTTTAAAAAATACTGCAATTCCCCCTCCCTTACCCTTCGCTCTGTCGAGTCTTGAAATGACATACCCTTTAGGTAGAGCTAGGGCAATATCCGGACCTGAACCCTCATGGAGCCAAGTCTCCGTAAGAAAGAGGGCAGCCGGTGACAAATCGCTTAATAAAAGATTTATGTCTAACTTGTGTGCAGGTAGCGAGCGGCAATTTATCAGTTGGAGAACTAAATGGTGGTTAAGGTGCTGTGTGTCTAAACCTCCAGGGTCTTGTGGGACCCATTTACAAGAGGGACAGGACCAAACACTATTCACTAGATTAGGGCATACCCGACAGCTGTCCCACGGGCCTTTTCTCAGGTCCCTCAGTTCCACTGAGGTATATGAACCTACCATTATCCTTAACATATAAAGGGGACTGGCCCCTGGGCCCGTCTAGGTGCGGACGGGCGCAGACGGGCTTGCCTTTGGCACGCTGGCGGCGCGCTGGTGGCACGCGTCCGCTGCGCGCCCGCCGGGTCTGAGCTATAAACGTCTGGGTTCCGATAAACTAGACCGGCAATAACCCAAAATGGCGGCCACCAATGGGCCGCCGGTTAGTGAGAAAAATGGCGGACCCGCTCACCTGTGAATAAAAGGTAAAAATCCCTAGAAATTCGAATAAAATAGGCTCCCCAAAAGAAACACCGGAGCCAGCCAATAAAAAGTTTCAAATCACTCAAAAAGATTAAAAATACAATCATAAGCAGCCCTCTTACATAGGCTGACAATCTCCCCCTCCTGATGAATCTTTGAAATCACACCAATGATTTAAAATGAATCCAGAAGCAGCCCTCTTTCTTTGGCTGACAATCTCCCCCCTCCGTTACCTCAATAATACACACAGTATTGCCTACTAGATTGTTTTGGCAGTCCGCTGCGCGCCCGCCGGGTCTGAGCTATAAACGTCTGGGTTCCGATCAACTAGACCGGCAATAACCCAAAATGGCGGCTACCAATGGGCTGCCGGTGAGTGGGAAAAATGGCAGACCCGATCACCTGTGAATAAAAGATACAAATCCCTAGAAATTCGAATAAAATTGGCTGTCCCAAAAGAACCACAGGAGCCAGCCAATAAAAAGTTTAAAATCACTCAAAAAGCTTAAAAATACAATCACAAGCAGCCCTCTAACATAGGGTGACAATCTCCCCCTCCTGATGAAACTTTGAAATCACACCAATGATTTAAAATGAATCCAGAAGCAGCCCTCTTTCTGTGGCTGAGAATCTCCCCCCTCCCTAACCTCAGTAATACACACAGTATTGCCTACTAGCTTGTTTTGGCAGTCCGCTGCGCGCCCGCCGGGTCTGAGCTATAAACGTCTGGGTTCCGATCAACTAGACCGGCAATAACCCAAAATGGCGGCCACCAATGGGCTGCCGGTGAGTGAGAAAAATGGCAGACCCGCTCACCTGTGAATAAAAGGTAAAAATCCCTAGAAATTCGAATAAAATTGGCTGCCCCAAGAGAAACACAGGAGCCAGCCAATAAAAAGTTTAAAATCACTCAAAAAGCTTACAAATACAATCACAAGCAGTCCTCTTACATAGGCTGACAATCTCCCCCTCCTGATGAAACTTTGAAATCACACCAATGATTTAAAATGAATCCAGAAGCAGCCCTCTTTCTTTGGCTGACAATCTCCCCCCTCCGTAACCTCAATAATACACACAGTATTGCCTACTAGCTTGTTTTGGCATGCCGGCATGTCAAACAGAGTGTTCAAATTGACCTACAACACCTGTGAAATTTTCACAAACCTCTAGACTTGCTTGTACTGGCTTTTCTCTCGGTTTTGGGAAGTCATTAGTGAATGATGCAAGATCGCTTCTTCTCCAAGGCACATGTACATAACCTCCACCAGTTGCTTCTCTTAATGGGAAATGTTTTCACACACACACACACACACACACTTTCTCTCTCTTTTTCTCCTGTGGGCTTCTTTGGCACTTTCTTTCTCACCATCGAGCTTCCTATTCGCCCAACTTATTCAATTTTCAGATATTGTTATCCCTGAATTTCTCATGTCGGTTATGTCCTTTTCATTAAAACATACACAATACCTCCTCTGTAAAGCTTTTTTCTTGTTCAAATCTATTTTGTGTCTCTGAGCTAATTCTTCTAGTTTGTCATAAACTTGTCCTGCACGTCTAGTAATGTCCTTACATATGAACACAAGTTCATTTTCCTGCTACGTATCTAATCGAGTCATCTCAAGATACCCACTAATCATCTCATCCAGTTCCAATTTTAATTTCCCCACATCTACCAAATTATCTCTCTCCGTGACTGAATGGTTCCCTGACTCAACTCTGTACTCGCACTTTACCCTGAAGGGGTATCACCATTTTAAAAATATTTTTTATTTAGAACACGCACAGCAGTAGTCACATAGTAGTCAATATAACAGTACGTTCCCTCTTTTTATTGGTTTTTGTTCATTCTTACAATTGTTTTTTTTACAGCTTTTTGACTCAGTAGTGCCACTTTTGCCACTCATAAAACAACCAGAGTTGGACAGGGCTTCGTTGTTGTCAGGCGTACATGTCACAGTCCATATGCTGTTATAACTTGCAGGTATTCATCGAGGGGTCATAAGTTCACAAGTTGATGTGTCACAACGAGATGTTTGTGTGGCTGAATATGAGGATGACTAACTAGGGGAAGGGAGAACTGAGGGGTAGGGGTGTCATGGAGCTCTGGGGTACAGCATTGAGGGAGCATGGTAGCAGCATCGGGGTGGAAGTGTACACATCTTTGCACGTGGGTTGAGTAGGAAACATCTACTGGCAGTGCCAACATCTAGGAGCATGGGGGAGGGGTGTTTAAAGTTCATGTCTGAGCGAGGTGCCATCTCCAGGGTGGCTCTAAATGGGTTGTGGGAGCAGCTAGTATGCCTGCTTCATGAGCAGGGGTCTGTAATTAATCAATGTCTTGGCAAAACCTCCAGGAGGTAAGGAAAACAGATCGGACTACAGGTGTCTGCCAGGTTTCTAAGGTGGTCTGGTGTCATCATGCGGGTGCTATTGAAAGTGGACTAACATTTTAGCACAGTGGTGAAATATTGGTTGCCTGCAGAGGCCGCGTATCTCCTCACTATGAAGCTCCTCTTCCTCAGCCACATCCCAGTTACATAAAATGCCAGTGCAGGTTGACATGGGAGGGTGGCTGATGTCAGAATAAAGTGAGTACGCAAAGCGGGAGCGGGCCTTATACCTTTTCTTCCATTTAAGTAAACATAGTGTGCTGGCCTCCCAAGTTTGGAGGTCTGGTATATCTGTAGCTTCATGTAGTGTGCTCTGAACTGAGGACCAATACTAGAGTAGGGAGGGGCAGAACTACAGCATGTAGCAAAGATTAGCTCCTAGGTTAAAGCAGTGCAGGTCGGTGAGCTGTGCTGTAGGGAAGTAACAGTTTAGGTACGATGGGGTGAGATATGCCCTACGCAGTAGGTAACATTGAATGTTCTTGAAGCTGGAGTTGCGTGAGACCCATTTTGGATGGGATAATGCTATCTCCCATTCCTTGTCCTGAAGTGGTCTCCCTATGTCTGACTCTCACTTTCGCCACAGGGCGTCCACGTGAGACTTGGTGAGTTTACAGATAGCTCTGTAGAGGCAGGTTATTAGGTGGGGGCACGCGCTCATAATGACGGTCGCGTGTATGATAGGATGTGTGGCAATTCAGGGTGAGTGTTGGAGCTGTGTTGCAAAGTTGTTGATATGTGAGAAATTGCCCAGCAGGCAGAGAGCCCTCAGCAGTGAGGGGAGGAGGTGGTTATGGGCCTACAGGTATCCCACTGTGTAGATGGAGCTTGACTTTTGGCTTCTCACCTGCTGCGCAAAGTTAAAAACCATGAAACCGAGGGAGGCCCACTAAGGGAATGTTGGGTGTGTAGCATGATTTCCCTGTTGAGAGCCTGTGCATACACTGCATGCAAGTCTGCACTGTCATCACCTGTAAGGGTTGGGGGAGGTGGGTAGTACCCTGGGAAAGAGCAAGTCACGCAGTTGGGCCGGGGTAAAGCTGCCACGAAAGTCAGTCACCTCCTCCATATATCACACAGCTGTCGAGCTCCATAGTCACTACAATTGAGCTGCCAGGAATAAAGCCTCGAAGGAGGGGACAACAAGGACACCTTTCTCAGCTGGGAGCTGTGAAACTCTAAGTGCCACCAGATGGTGATGGGCACCTCAGATCTAGGAGGTCTGCATTCTTTGCAGCGAGGGTGGGGTGGGGCTCTCTGGAGGTTTGTGAAATAGTACAGTAGTCTAGGTAGAATAATTATTTTTACAAGGGCTGTCCTCCCAATGGGGATGAGGGATTGCCAGAATGTCTGTTTGCAGATTTCAGCAAGGGCCCTGCGGAGGTTGCCCTCATAAAGATCAGATTGGGAATGATAGAGGCGTATCCCTAAATAATGGACCATTTCTTCACCCCATCGCAAAGACGTTCCCCCAAGGGTAATGCCACTTTGTGGGCATTTCCAGGTGTAGGGAGTATATAACTGACTTGGCTGCAATGACTCTCGGACTGGAGATCTCCACGAAGTTAGTAAATATGCCACATTGCGGGTCCAGGGGTTGACGTTCATCTTTAATGTAATTAAGTAGGTCGTCCGCGTAAAGGGAAACTGTGTAGACCGGATTCGTCAAGGGTATGTCCCACAACTGTCCCACTATTAGTAGGCAGATCGCCACTGGTTCCATCACCAGGGCAAACAGTTGAGGGTAGAGCGAGCAGCCATGTTTGGTGCCTCTTTGCACTGGGAAGGAGTCTGATAGCAGAGGGCCTAGGCACACATGGACGACGGGGCCGTATATAGCAGTCGAGTGTAGGCTAGTAAGATCCTCTGCCTGCCCATGCTGGTCAGCACCTGGAATAGGTAGTCCCAGGAGAGGGTGTTGAATGCCTTTTAAACATCCAGGACAAGGCAGGCTGCATGCGGAAAGACATTCTGGACCTGATCCTGCAAGTGAACCAAGCACCTGATGTTTTGTGACTTGATGCAAAGCCATTCTGGTCTTCAAGGACCAGTATTGGGCCGATCTGGGAATAGCGGTTCACTAGGATTTTCCCCAGGATTTTATAATTGGTTCCAAGTATTGCTGTGGTTCTTTAAGAGCCTAATTGGGTCGGGTCTTGGTCAGGTTGCAAAACTTGGACTAGTAGGGATTCATGAAGGGAGGGTGGAAGAACCCCTAGACGTAGAGCTTCCTTATATACCTGCAGGAGATGTGGTGCCAATTTGGGTGCAAATGTGGAGTGATATACCAAGGGGAGCCAATCGAGTCCCAAAGTTTTGTTGTGGGCGAGTTCTATAATGGCTTGGCGGATCTCCTGCACCATGCTAGGCGCACCCAGTGCTTCCCTGGTGGCGGGTGGAACACAATAGAGTTGAAGATCTGACAGAAAAGCAGGTGAGGTCTTGCAGAGGCATCTCAAGGGCCTTGTATACTGTCACATAATATGCTGTCAATTCACAGAGTATCGCCTCCTGTGTGCAGAGTGAGCCCCCTGAGGAAGACTGTATCTCTGTGATAGGGGAGCTGGTTGCAGATTGCTGGACCAGCTAGGCCAGCAGCCCTCTAGCTTTGTCACCCTCTTTGTGGGTCTGAGTGTGCTTTAAAGTTGAAGCGCCGTAGGCACTCCAGGGGAGATGTATGAGTTTCCCGTGCCTCTATGGGTTGAGGGAAAGACGCTGGGTCCCTGACGGTTGAGTTATCCAGGGTGGCAAGGTGGGTCTCCGTCTCTCTGATTTCGCACTCTGTGGTCCATCTCCATGATACAGATACCACAGGTCACTGTTTTAATAGCACAGGAAGTGGCCGAGTTATGGTTATCAATGAAGTAATTTTCATTGTGTGTGTCTAGCTTGTTGTGGAATGCAGTTTCTTCCACTGTGTCATGCTGGAGGCACCAAAGTAGGATTGGCGGGCAAGGGGGAAGCCATGCAAGGTCCACTGTATGGGCCGCATGATCCTCAGCCACCTTCCTGAAGGATTTCAGCATGCCTCACTGTTTGGAGGAGGGATTCTGAACAGAGGAAATGATCCAGTAGAACACAAAGTTGGTGAAGGCTGAAAAAAAGGAGTAGAGTCAAGCCATGGGGTGCAACGCACACCATTCATCTACTAGGGTCCAATGATCAAGTCATGCATTGAGGTCAGCTGCCATGTGGCTGGTGGGGAAGCGAGGGAGGGGTGGGTAGGGTCTATCCAGTGCTGTATTCAGCATGCTATTGTAGTTACCCCTACCACTAGGGCAGATATGTTTTGTGTGCCAAGTGAGCTGAAAGTTCCCATCAGAAGAGGTTCTGTTCTAAGTATGGTGCGTAGATGCTCCTCACCAGTATTAATCTACCATTCAGACAGCTCTCTAGAGGGACATAACTGCCTTCTCTGTCTACTGTGACACCCGTCTCCTGGAACGGAAGGCCAGGTCTCAGTCAGACTAAGGCCCCTCTGGCATATGCTGAGTATTTTGTTGCATGTAATGTCCTCGTGCAAGTGCTCCAACTCCTTGAGTGTGGTGTGCATTTCCTGAAGGCATACAACATTTGCCTTTTGGCACCTAACATAACAGTACACGGTATAACGTTTTCTCGCGGTGTGCATGCCCGCATGTTAAGCGTGAGGAACAGTACCCCTGTAGCAGGCATCATAGGAGTACCCATGGCTGGGGGGGTGCAGGGGATGGTGGGAGAGGCACGCAACCCTGGTTGCCTTAGTGGTATTGCCATGCTCGCATTTGGATAAGAGGTGCCTAGTGGACTCTGTTAAGGGGGCTGGGGAGGGGTCTAGGGATTGGAAGAGCATGGGCAGTTAACAACCAACTGGGAAAGTTCACCACAACAGGCTGAGTGCCCAAACTATTGTCATTAGACATCTCTGAGTCGTAGTAGTTGGGGGTGTGGTTCTGCGTAAGGGGTTGGATGTTCTGTACGTAGGCTCTATACTTAACATTGTGTAGGTGTGGATGACCGGGTATGATCAGTAGTGACTGGTGTTTGAGTGGGTGGGGGAGGATTGATTATCCCTGAAGGGGATAGCGTGGAGTCCTCTTATAAGTCCCAAATGCCATGAACATTACACAACACTGCATATATGGTAGGGTGAAAAGCAACAGTTCCGTTCTCATCAAAAAGACAGCATAAATCAGGAGACATTAATTTGGTTGGAGAGCGTCTTGGGTATCATCAGAGCTCGCTAACTCTTCGTCAGAGGAGAAGATATGTGGGCCTTTGTCTCCTTCAGTGGAGGCGGCTGTCCCACCCATCGTGCCCACTGCCTCCAGTGTACCTCTACGCTCCTTGATAATTTCTCTTGGTCTGGAGGTGTATGAGCAAGACTATGCAGTGTAGATGATCCTTTGGCTCTGTTCCCTCGATGGCACTGGTGGCACCTTGAGTCCAGGGGGTGCTCACGGCTCTGTGTTGTAGCATCAGGGTCCTGTCGATCCAGCCATTCTCAGACTTCTGCAGGGTCCTTAAAGAAGACACTTTTCTCATTGACGAGTGCTTTGAGGGGGGCGGAAATAAAAGAGAGTACTGTCGGCCCCTGTGCCTAAGGTGGTGCGTCACAGTCAGGAGTGATGTGCGCTGCTGCTGTACGCTTGGTTTGTAATCTGGGAAAAGCATGACAGTCTTGCTTCCATCCGCAGAGGGGTCGGCCTGCTGTGCTGCTCGCAGTATAATGTCCCGGTCACCAAAGGCCAACCTTGGTCTGTGGGGGAGACCCTGGAGGGTGGCAATGCGATGGGACCATGTGGCCTTCTCCAAGTTGTAAAAGGTGGTTTTCAAGGAAGATCAGGGGATCCTGGCCCTCTGCTCCCTCCTGAAGGCCCAGGATGCAGATGTTACTCCGCCGGAAGCGACCCTCTGCATCCTCTGTCCTGGCCTCCAATTGTTGTACTCTTACACAGAGGTCCTGAAGTACAGTGGTGTGTTCCATCACTTGTGGTTGTAAAGTTACCACTGTAATTCCCCCATCGGATACCTTAATCACTAATTTGCAGTGGTATTCTCGCAGGAAGGTGAACTCCGTAGTGAGCATTCCTAGCCGATCTCCACCGATATTCTGCAACTTTTAATGGTCAGTAATCCTTGAATCAGTTTGGCTGACATTTTCACAGGTCCAGAGGCATCTGGGGCTGGGGTCTCTGGGATGGTGGCTGGCAGAGGCCCTATTGACATTGTCACAGTCGCTACCCCAGATCTTAGGCAGGTCATTGTCTGAGATAGGGATGCCTATGGGAATTAACAGGGGAAATGCTACTTTTTTTACAACCCCTCCCTGTTCTCGGCCCCTGCTTGACACATCACCCTGAACCTTTCTGAGAATAATGCAACACTTTTTTGGGAAAGATATAAGCAAGTCAAAAAACGCTTTTTCTATGAAAACATGGTCCTAGCTATAACTACTCCCCATATTATGTATGTAGAAACAATTAAAATGCATCATATGATGAATGCGTATTGGGGGGATGGAGAATACTACAAGTCAATCTTCTCTTCCAGTAGCCAAGCCTATAGCCCATCTCCCAGCGAACACAGATAACAGTTCATTACATGGAAGCCCAGCACCACAGTACCGCTCATAGTAAGCCACAGCGCAGCTCGCAAGAAATATTCTTATCACATTCAGTACAGTTGGTAAAAACATTTTAAAAAAATACACAAAAAGCACAACAGGACTATGTATTATCACATCACAGCTCGAAGTCCTGCTAGAAATACAGCAGCACCATCACAAATACTCACAAAACTGGCAGTTTTGGCTGGCACTTAATACAACTGGCAACAAAGCAGCACCATTGCACCTTCTTTAACTACACCGCAGCATCACTAGCACAACAGTCCTCAGTGCAGCTGCTCATAGCACTATATAAACTGTGTTTACGACATGTTTTCTTTGCATAATTTAAGTATCTCAAATCATATGATTAACATTATTTAAACATTATTCTTCGATAATTCGACAGGGAAATCATATTACAATACTTCCGTGTGGTTTTGGTTAAAGTGTCGTTTACAATATTAAAAATAAAGCCTGTTCAAAATGTAATGGATTTCTCTGTAATTTTAAGCAATTTATACTCAGTTTCAAATTAAACTCACCAATGTCACTACTGGCATGTATAAATACCTATTGCACGTATTAATAGAAACCATAAGCTTACTCTTTATTTATACATCCATTGCTGTATATTTCCCCGTCATTGATATTGCCACTATCCTTCGTTAACCTCCATTCACATATTTAACATTCCTACAACTCACCACAATCCTGACCTCTCTGTTGACTCCACCTATTTACAACCTTAGATCTTTTCTCTACATCTAGTTTCGACCACCTCTGCCTACAGGATACCTTTAAAGAAATAATGTAGTCTTTAGCTCTCTAGTGCGTCATTTTCAATTCAAATACTATCAGGATTCTCCACATAAAAATACGTATCTCAGCATTTTCTTTAACAAATCAATGAATTAAACCCCTATCTATAATACCTTAGATACTTACATCACTTGCAGGAGATTACCAAATGTGCACCCCCACAGCTATCACGAATATACACATTATTTAACAAAATTACACATTCTTCTGCGCACATCTTCATTGTGTACTCTTATGAAGCATTTCATTCACTTAACTGATTGTGCACCCTAAAATGCATATTACACCCTTCATATATTTACTTAATATCATTTTATTGTTAAACACTGTTTTGGACTCGTACTGAATTGAACAATTGAAAACCTGCATTGGTGGGATGGTTCCAGCATAGGTACTCATTTGCTGTTCCACCCCAAGGAGGGGAAGGTCAGTAGTGTGAAGGGGTGGTGGTTGCAGTGCATGAGAAAGTATGCAGACTTATACCAAAAGGGAACCTCTACAGAACGAACCAGGGTGCCCAAAGGAGAATGAAGAGGGCATCGGAGAGGCACCATGTAAATGGGCCAGGACTAATAAACAGTGCCTGGGGGAGAATACAAAGGTGCAGCAGATGGGGTGCCCATCAGTTTACTAGCTATGAACAGGGACAATTACTAGGGCTCGAATGAGTTGGATGGTGGTGTGACAGTAAGCCTGACAGAGCAGTAGCCAGGAGACAGGTGCATTATGGAAATGTATTGGGGAGAAAAAAAACAAGGAATGATGATGGGCCTGCCACCACTCTGGAGGAGGAATGGGGAAGGCAAGGAGCAGCAAACATTGCTGTAGCCTCCATAACACGCATCAGAATGGGAGAAATAGTGAACAGCTCTGCTTGAGAATAGAGAAAGAAGAGAGACTCTATGCGAGCCATCCCTTAAAAGGGTAGTTGAGGGCCACCTGCAAATGCTAAATGATAAGTTCACAGAAGAAAGGCATGAAAGGTCTTCAGTCACTACCTTGTCTAGGATGCCAAATAGTAGTCCTTGGGAGCCTGTGTTGTGCCTTCAGCAGGGCTGTTTATTTTCTCTATCCTGATGCACGTTCTAAAATGATTGTTCACAGAGTAGAAAAAGATACATACACCAAACATATCTCAAGGGGAAGTGATAGGACTCTAGGAGAACAGCAAGGGTTTGGGAAGAGTTCAGAGAAAGCTCAGGATTTATCATCACTGCTTAAGGGGTGAAGAGTGGATGTAGAATTTGAGATAAACCAAGGGGGAAAGGAAGACATAGAGGGGGTTAGACAATGGCAACCAAATAGTTCAGAGTAGACCAGCAGATACGTTTTTCTTCATTTGCAAGGTCTCATGCACACCACGTTTCACATACTGGATTGCTTCCCTGCACCTGTCCAGTTTGGACAAGTTTTAAAATTATGACTTTTCAGTCCTTCTCGTAATAGATCATCCACAGTCCAGATGATCACCGATCAGTAGTTAGTTTGCCATGTTTTGTTGCCCTTATAGATATATCCCCTATCACCAATTGTATATACTTGCGTCAATGCTTTTTGTTATTGTTTTTGTACGTGCTCACACCAGCACTTTTTCGAGTCCTGTGGCATTTAGCACAATGTAAACCAATAAAAAAACTTCTATATGTAAGGAAAAAGATGTTTTTTAGAGGGGCAGAACTTTTGCATCCAGTCTGTCTGCAGGATAGTTTAGCTTATGACTTTCATACTGTAATTTACATGGTTGCCTTGTCTATCGTTAGTTGTTGAAAGCCATGGCATACATCAGTAAGAGACTCAATTGAGCCCTGTTCCAAATCAAATACCAATTGTGTAGTGTGTTCAGATTGTTCTTCTGTTTAAAAATCATCTTCCCATGGTGGTTTCTGTGAGTGAGGGCAAACCCTTGTGTTTGAATGCACCAAATTAAAACCTAGGCAGACATCTAGGGGGCTAGAATAGGTGGTGTACCAGAATAACACGTAAAGCATGCATTATGGCTCTAATTGGGAAATAATAGTAAATTGATAGTCTTTCTAGAGTGCCAAAAATACAAGCACGTGCTCTGTGTCTGCTATGTTGAGAAATTGGTTTACTTTTTAGGTCTAGTGAAGAGAAGATCTAGAGAACCTCATGCTTTCCAAAAAATACACAGTAAAATACATATTTATATACCTATATGGGAGATTTCGCTGAATCCTTTTATAATCCATTGATATATTCATGTGTCATTAACGCTTTGATTCTGCGCACTACAGCATACAGCATGAGGAGTGAGTCGTTTGACTTCAGACATTGAGACTCTTCACTGTTAACAACTTCATTATATTTGAGCACATGCACATTAGCACCTACAGTATTTTCCACTTCAGCACCCTTACTCATAGGACAATCGGTGCTTTGAGTTCATTTTTTAAAATGTATTTTTGTGACCGTTTGCAATAATGCACACTTTTTCTATATGGTGCCATTTTAAGCTCCTAATACTTTTATACTTTGAACGAGTATTGTATATTTTCACCGTAGATAAATAAATAAAACATAACAGGCTTGCCAAGATCAGACCTATTGGCTTTTAACAGTGCTGTTTAATGCAATTATTGCTACCCTAGAAGGATGAGCACTGCTTTTATTTATTAATAATCAAGGAACCTCCATAGGTTCCACGACCTCTGAGCTGAAGATCTTTAACCTCCTTTTCACCGTATGGTGTTCCTCTTCACCCCGTCAACCTTAAAGTTTTAAAGTGTTAAAATGCCAGATTGTGGGTTTTTTCAAAAGATGATACAAAAATATAGAAGATTCATTATCGAAAATTCATCAAGCAAATCTATAAAATCATTATCAGATGATTATTTTAATGTGAAAATAATTCTTCCGATTCACTCATATGGCTCCTTCAACCCATTTGGATTTGAAACTTTGTTCTGATCCCAAAGTTTACACTTTTTATTTTTAGATTGAGATTAAACTGGTATTGACCAGTCTATATTGTGCTGGTAGAGGTCACGATTTCAGCTTTAAAGATTAAGTGCTACTACCTCTCTGGAATCCTTGCATGTATTAATATATATTATTATTTCAAATGTAGCACTGGTAACAGTACCTGAATAGAAACGCCCTTCATAAATTAGAAAAATTTGAGTACTTTGGTGCATCACATAACTTCAGGGCAGTTGGAGGCAAAGGTATACCTAACAACTGTGGAACAGGTGAAATGGCACAGAGCCTGTAGTAGGAGAAGCCCTCAGTGAATAGGGGCAGTTTGCTTGCTGTCTTGAGGTTCACTGACATTCTTCCTTTGCCACTGGTTGGATGTGGAAGGTGGGGGTCCTTGCACAAACATAAAGGTATACAGAGAGAGTTCAAGTCTCAATGTGAGGCCTAGCAAAAGCATTTCACTAATGTCTCTTGGTTCTTTGTGTTCAGAGCAAGAATGCTTCTGTGTCTTTCAAGGTGTATTAAGTAATTGTGGAATGATGGTAGCCTGGTTTGATCTCCATGCTTTGTTATACATAGTTCTGCTGTATGGTTTGGAAAGTATGTGCTGCTTGCAGGCTTTGCAGAGTGAGTAGATTGTATATACTACCCCTTACTACATAATACTGCTCAGCACATGGTGTTGTCGATGAGGGTCCACCGAGATCATTTCCAACAGAGAGAACAACATTTATCAGATTAAAAAACACTTCAGTCTGTTGAGAATATTATATGTGAGCACAGATGATACAAGACATTCTCTAAAGCAATTGGTTTTGTACGATGGTGTAAGAGAAACATCAGTTTTAAACTGTTATGTTACATCAATTTAAGCATCAGACAACCACTAGCGACCTGGCTTAGTGACTAAAATAACTACCAAGCACCCTTTTTGGTAGATAGTTCACTGGCCATGAAAGACAACAACATGGTATAGTTACACGGATATCTCACTCTTTACTGTGTAATTATGACATTATTGGTATTTTAGCCATAATGAGCGTTCATGAATATCAAATAGCGCAAGTGGTGGGAAGGTTTTTTGTTAGGGTGCAGCTATCGATAATGCATCAGGTGCTGTGGTGCTGCGGCCAAGGGGCTTTGAGGGGTCCATTGCACTTTAGTGTCTGTTTTTTTGGTTAACTATGAAACCAAGGGATGGGGCCGTACTTTTCTTTCTTGTGTCAATGGCACCCCCTGCTGCATCAGACTGGTAGTCTGATTTTTTTTTCTTAAAATGGGGCCACCTGTCGCTTGCTGTTCATTAAAGTTTGAATCTCCAGTTGAGCCGTCTGTGATCAGAAACGAGTTCTATATCCTGTGAAATGTCTCTGTCCAGTCATGGTGTTGCTTGGGCGCGTGGCCATTTCAAAGACAATCGTTGCTTATAATTTCTGCAAGGTAGCTGGTCCTCAGCAGACCTAGGGAACTGAGTGCCACTGTATCTTTTCCTGTTAAATTACAAAGTGAAGAGAAACGTGAACCTAGTGCGATAAAGCGTGTCAGATGATATACAGGTCTTTAGACCAAAGTAAAGCACGTCGGACTGTCGCAAATTATAATTAACACAAGGGAGCGTCATAACAGCTACATTTTCATAAGTTAACTTCAGTTCATTGAAATTCTTTAGGCGGGTTGTTAACTACTTTATAAAAGTGCTCAGGCTGGCCGAAAAAGCGCGGTTTTATGAGATTGCAAACTGTCACATTAGAAGGGCCCAGGCAGCTCCAGCTCATCTGTCTATAAATCACACTCCTGCAGTGTCTGTCCACAGAGGAGTTTCAATGCTGGCAGATTTCAATCTCCGAAAGGGAAGCATAACCTTTCTTTTCTCCCAAGTAAGAAGCACAGGGTTTATGTTCCGGTGAGATATTGTAAAGAATTTCCCGTAGAAAAATAAGTGGCTCGCGAATATCTTTAACCTTGAACAGAATTTCAAACACTAACATGATTGTTTTTTTTTTGTTTGTTTTTTAGCATTGGCTGGATTTTGCAAAGCCCATAAAAAAGCAAATAAAAAGTAAGTATTATGAACCTCAGTTATTTATTTTGGTAATTTAGGCATTTTTTTTTAATTTTAAGGTTTAAAGTTTGGTTGGGCAATCATTTTGTGAGTTAAACTTATGTCTTGGTCACCTTACTAAATAAAGCACTAAAGATATTGCAAATAAGAAACTAAACATCTGGTCGCCAGGCCCGGTTCCAGGAATTCATATCTGGATGGGCCAAGGGTGCATTTGGGTGGGCCAACGTGTGCCCAAATTTCCGACAGTTCTGGAGGTAGCCTACTACCTGGGCTCTGGTGCCACTGCACCTGCTGCATCATCGGCAGTTAAACCCCTGGCTCCTCTTCCCCAACACACACCTCTCCACTGCAGCTTGCCTGAGACATGAGCTAAGGTCTCGACCGGGCTGTTTTCTTTTTACAGCATGCTCAGAGTTTTGTCTCAGGCTGTAGAAAAATAGGGAAAATCCTCTAAAGGTGGTGTTTTATACCCCATCAGTACACAAGTAAAACAGCTATGAAAATAATGCACTTTAAAATGTATTCTGGAGATTTCTCGTTGACCCCTGACTGATAAATAATGTAAACAAACATGAAAAATATCACATTTACCGGCATGGAGAAAGCACTTTACATTTGCTTTCTCTGGGGCCTCTTTTGCTGCTACTGGGAGGGCCAAAGGTCAAGTTTGGGTGGGCCTGGCCCACCCGCCGCTACAACCGGGCATGCTGGTCACTCTACATACATCAGAACATACTAGGAAGCAGGCAGACAGGCACTCTGCTCAGGGCCGGCTTTTGGGTGGTGCGAGCGGTGCGGCCGCACCGGACACTGACATCAAGGGGGGGGGTGCTGTGTTTAGCAATAACATCCGAAACCTACGATTTAAAAGCACCTGCTGGAAAGTTCCTTGTGCGTGGAGCCTTCAGAAAACAATTAAAATGTCAAGATACCTCTTGTGATTAATGTCCCTGCTAGGGAGAGAGATGGGAGTTTTTCCTAGCTGCAGCTTTGACTCAACTTAAAGTAGCATAGAGGGTTAATATGCCTGCTGCAAAAAAACAGAACTATGGAGCATAAAAAAAGTAGCTACCACTTTTCTTGCACCCCTTAGTGCCCCCTAACGCCACCATGTGTGCGTCATATTGAAAATACGGCGCACCATGGCAGTAGTTAGGGGACTAGCAGTAGAATTTTTTATGCTAGTCCAGCGCTTTGCAGTATTAGCATAAAAAATTATTGATGCTAATCCTGCAAAGCACCCAGAGGCCCATTGTAACCAATGGAAGCCTCCTTTTAATGCCTGCTCGGAGCAGGCGTTAAAAGTGCTGGAAAAAAATGAAAGGGATGCCCCCTTTGAATATATTATGCCTGGTGCAGGCATAATGTAGCGCAAAGGGTTACAAAGTGGCACAATGCATGCATTGCACCACTTTGTAAATATGGTGCAGCATTTTTGGCCTTCGAACACCACATTAGCATTAAAAAATTACACGAATGTGGCGTTAGGATCACACTAGGGGCTCTTAGAAAAAAGTGGCGCTGCACACAGTGCTGCACCACTTTTCTTGTGCCCCTTAGCCCCCCCAACACCACCATGTGTGCGTCATATTCAAAATATGGTGCACCATGGCGGTAGTTAGGGGACTAGCGTCAGAATTTTTTTATCTAGTCCAGCGCTTTGCAGGATTAGCATAAGAAATGTTGATACTACTGTAATCCTGCAAAGCACCCAGAGGCCCATTGTAACCAACGGAAGCCTCCTTTTAATGCCTGCTGTGAGCAGGCGTTAAAAGTGCTGGAAATAAATGACGCAAAGAAATCTGTCCGATTTCTTTGCACCATTTTTTGGGCCACCCTAACGGGGGTAATGCCACCTTTGGATATATTATGCCTGGCACAGGCATAATGTAGCGCAAAGGGTTACAAAGTGGTGCAATGCATGCATTGCGCCACTTTGTAATTATGGCACAGCATATCTGGGCTTCTAACGCCACATTAGCATAAAAAAATGACGCTAATGTGGCATTAGAATGGCGCTTGGGGCTCTTAAACATGCCCCTATATTTTATGTGGATAGCTGAGTGGATTAGTAAAGCCAGTCTTTACAAGTGCTTTAAAACACAGGAATGTATATGAAAGGAGAGCGATGGAGAGATGAGGAGCACATTTGCTAGGTGGTAGTGCGTGAAACCGAGGAGGAGGTCATGGGGTGGAGGCGCCAAAATAAACTTTCGTACAGTACGCCACCAGTCGTAAAGCAGGCCCTTCAGTCCCGCTTCTTTAATCCGGATTTGCTCCAAGGATCCACATGGGTATGATGGTAGGAGCCCCTCGAGTGGCATTCACTTGTAGAAATGTAATGCACTACTCCCCTGCTCTCATGTAAGTGGTAGGCTGTGTAGTACAACAGTTTGCAAGGCTGACACTGGCACTTAGTTCCCCTCTCTGTGATTTTCATTCTCCCTTCTTCAAGCAAGACTTAAGGGGATATGCTGCATTTTAGGTGAATGTCGCTGCATCTTTTGTGGGTTATGGGGCACAAGCAGCTCTGTACTTACCCCAGCTCTGGCGACACCACCCGAGTGCACATCGAGTTAGAGCAGTTGTGGAAAGGAAAAGCTAATCGCGCACAGCCAGAAGTTTTTTTTTTTTGCATGCACTGAAGAAGGCTTATGCTCGTGCGCAAATGTATTTTTCCTAATTGCACTTGTGCTCATGGTGGAAAGTATCTCAAGGAATCGGCCAGTGGTTTGTTAGAGAGATGCTGTAATAATTAGACTAATTCAAAACGAAGCATAGAAAAGACTGGCAGGATGGCCCTGTGAATTAAGCTCTCCTTGCTGAGGTATGCGGTGATCTGCAAGCAGTTACACTTCTGGCACGGCTCACTCAACCTTCAGTTCTTCGGAGGTTGGCACATTGACTACCGTTAACGTGGGTAGTACGGGCCTTGTGATAGTCAGTGGTGAAACAGTGGACTCGCAATATGAAGCGTTGTATACAAACAGGTTATTAGTTTTGGTGTTGCGATTGTTATTATTAGGCTTGTTTGTTGCTCACTGGTAGTCCATAGCCATCTGGAATCCAAGTGCAGTGTAACCCGTAGCCAGAAGGATTTTGCGCACAGGAACTTTGTTGGCCTAAATCAAAAAGCTGAAAAGACAAGTTACCCAATGCAGATTGCAGCTAGCAAAACGTCACAATATGACGAAGTTGTAAGATGTGCCATGGGGCCAGGTGGCAGCAGTAGTACTCAGTTGAGGCGTTTATTAAAATAGTGTACTATTTGAAAACATTTGGACAATTAGCTTTTGGTATCCGTATAGTAATCTTGTTGCGAAGTATGCAGCATCGGTTTGTAAATGCAACTCAGGGGTCAAGGAAATGATAAATCAAATCTTTCATTATGAAATTCTTGAATATTATACTATACTATACTAGCAGCAGAGATGCAAGCCCTAAAATGATGTGAAGGGGCACCATGGTCTATACGCCTGAAATTGCAACAATTCAAGCCAATCATCGTCTAAAAATTACACTACTTAAATCAAGCTCACTCTTGATACCCTCCCAAAATTAAGTTTGGGAGTCACTTTTCTATACATACAAGTGGAAATGACTGCACATTTATAAACAATAGCTGTTTGAAAATATGAATAGACAGCCTTAAATGTTGGAATATATATAATATGTTTGTTCCTCGAGCAGCAGTCAGTTAGCTAATAAGTTGTTACAGCAAAAAAAATACAGTACCTCTGAACTAGACCATAAAACTACAGAATTAGGAAAGATTTTACAAAATATATTTTTAACACTAGTTGCAGAGATGGAAACGAGAAAGCACATTTAACATGTGCAGTGTGCAGCACATGAGAAACGGATTTGAGGCGTTATGTCAACTTTAAAATAATTCATTAAGAAAATACAGCTCGTTATCTGTGTCTCTTCTGTGTTAATTTAGCACACAATTTTAGCTCACACTCGTAAGAAACCACCAATGTGAACAAATGGCTATAAATATATGTTCTGCAGGAAAGGCAGTTTTCTTCAGCAGTGACTAGTTAACAATTTAGAACAATTCACATGTGGAATACACCTAAGAGCATTTGAAAAAGCGGTGCCACCATATGCAGTATTCACTGTTTGGTTTTCTTTTTTAACTTCAAAAGACACATACCACCCCTGTTAACTTATTTATGATTGCTATATAGTGATACTTTTAATGTCTAGACTATCAGTGTGTTTTACATTTACCAGAAACATTTGATTGGTGTCTCACAAATCTGTTGAAACATAAAAATTTCAGAAGAGAATCGAACATTCTCAAAAATACAGTGCATGTTTGAAAGCAGTGAAGATTGAGGGGGCAATCAGAGAGGGTGATTATCTGAGATAAGGATACAAATGTATTCTTCGTCTGCTATCGAACAGTGGATAGAACGAATCTAAATGTTGAAGTGAGCATTGAATGAAGGGATTTACATTTTTTTCTAGACCATGTGTTCCAGCCGTATTAAAATTTATGAGAATGAGTTTCAAATTGAGGGACCAGGCCCATAAATATATTTTTTTCACAGCAGAGTGGAATTTAAATCTGTTTCATTTCAATTTGCCTGATGTTTTTGGTGCCTCTGGGTATGCTTTCTGTGGAACGGACCTCTGCTGAAAGGGCTTTGAAAGTGAGGCAGTCAAGGTTGAACGAAATTCTTGTCTCCATGAGTAGCCAATGAAAATGTTCTTAAACTGATGTTATAAGGATATACAGTCTGGTAGCTATTTGGATTTTGAAATTAATTTCTTCCTTGCTTCTAGTATGCTTCGCTGAACTGAAAACCAAAATTACCCCTGCAAAGTTGTTCAACTCGTCCCCACACTGCAGGAGGCCATGACTAGAAAAACAAGAATAGGTCCATGGCTGTATGATTGGGTTATGGAAGCCACCCTACTTTGAAAGCACTCCCAAATTCTGGGGCACATTTGAAAAGCACGAGTGGCACAATACCCAGTCTGGCACGGCTAGTAAGGGACTTACAAGCAGTACTTGCATACGGCTCTGTAGGGCCAGCTGTCACAAAGCACTCGTCTTTTGACTTCCTGAAGTAATGCAGCCGTAAGCATAATTTATAGTATTGATGCTTATGTGGACATCGGAATTCCACCAAGGAGACGACGATATTTCAGAACCTTTTGACTGACCCAGAGTCACTTGAGAAAGTTTTTAAGACAGTAGTACACCGAGGGTTTCTTGAAACTAGTGAATGCCCTTGGTCATCTTGCATCCCTGTGTTGTTTTTTTACCGGTTTGAACCCCTCCTCCCCCAAACACCCTCCCGCTGCCATGTTTTTTAAATATAAGGCCCTTTGAAAGCCAGTCTTGCTTCTACTGGTATTCAGTAATGGTTAGGTTTCAGATGTCTAAGCCTTCTGTCATAGTCTGCTCTCTGGCCTGATTCTCACCATGTTCTAAGTTCATTTGGGTCTAAGGAATGTTTATCTTTGTAAGATAAAAGTCATTTCTACAAACTAAATAGGAATTTCTGAAATTGCCTTTCAGAGGTAATGAAAAATATTCTTAGCCACTTGGTTGACGTGCTGTTAGAACCTCGACCTAGTTGAACACAATTTTTTTTTTTAACATTACTAAACACTACTGTCTTTTCACCAAATAAGTCTAGTATAGTTCCGAGATGTAGCTTATTCTGTAATCTGATGTCAGTTTCAAATTCACCCCTTCAGTCCTGAAAACATTAAGTTTAGGAAAACTCTTAGTTATAAATTCTTCGTTCTATGATAAACATTGACCCAAAATGTTATATTGCCCATTTCCCCCTTGACCATAATCATGATTCGAATGTCATAGGTATATGATTGAAAATGCACATTCAAAAGTCTGATGAAACACAGATGCATCTTTATGCACATGATTTGTATGCAAGTGGACCTAACTGAACTTTGCGGTACCACAACACAAAATCAGAGATGGGATGGATGTGCGTTGTCCCCTTTTGACTGTTTGCTCTGCTAGAAAAGATGCCAGTGATTAGTTGGTAGCCCCGTTAATATTGCCAGCTTGCACTATTGATTGCTTTATTCATTTATTATTGTGCTTTTATCCAGAGAACTGTCCAAAAGCTAAAATATTTAGTGAAATACAAAGCAAGCCAATCAGGCCCAGCCATTATTAAGAAGTAGACCCCGGAGACTGGAAATGGTCCTTAAACAAATTTAAACAAGGACAATGTGAGAGCTGATCAGACAGTTGGACGAAGTTAGTTTCACAGCAAATGAACCAGGTGTTCAAAAGAGCAGACACAAGAAAAAGCACAAGGTGAGGACAGAAGCACATCGGAGGTGATGGGCCAGGGAGGTTAAATAAGAAGCGGTGAGAAAGTGAGAACATTTAAATATAATATGCAGAAAGCAAAATTTAAATTGAAAGTGAACATTTTTCCAGCACAATTGTTACAAGCAAGAAGCAGAAGAGCAGGGAGGAAGAGTAAAAGGATCAAATGTAAGCTTTCTGCAGGACAGAGGAATAGTGTGTATTTAGGCAGCTTCACACAGAGAAGAGCAATAACTTAGGAGCAGCAGGACGGGTGAGAAGAAATTTCAAAGAATAAAAAGTCGACTAAAAGTGAAAATGACAAGATATTACAACTGCAATCTGCGGAACGAAGTTGAGAAATAAATTGAATCTAAAACCTATATTAAGCTTGTTAACGCAGAGAAACCCTAGCTATATTTTAGTCACAAGAGACTAGATGGTGGATTTCACACACTAGGTCGATGAACCAAACCAAATCTGCTTTTAAGAAAACGCCATCCGAAATACGTCATAGACATCACATATAACATATGATAATCACTTCAACTTCAAAAACCACACACGTTTATTAAGAAGTTAATGATTTATTTCCATATATTAGCAACGTTAAAGTCAGGAAAGTAATTATTAAACGCCAATGATACATGTAGAGAAACAAAAGCTGATTCGAGTGACAGATAAATCTAAATTTAATCAATGTAAAAAGACAAATTATCTCAATGGTTATTACACAAAACCATAGCATCAGAATATGAGCAAGGAAAATTGAATAATCTGATATCAATAAGACAAAAATATCAATGATTATTCATGAGCACAAGAGTAATACCTCACTAACAACTAATTAGCATCAACATGTTGGACTTCTTGCAAAAGTTTTAGTAACATAAATTTGGAAAACAGCTAACTATGGTGTGATCAAAAATTAGCAGCAGTAAATAAACTTGTGCAGTTGGTACCTGAAAACAAAAGACAAATAACAATTCACAGCTCATACATTTACCCAATCACTAAGTTAATGAGCAACAAATGTCTACTTCATCGGAGGGGCAGCAACATTAGGCACCAACATCAGAACAGGACCAGGTAGCATCAGGAAAAAGAGTAGGGTTGATGGTTTATAATTTGGACTATAAGATACACTAAACCATCTAAGCATAGGTTCAGTATTGAACACACTGATAAAGTACCAAAATGTCAATAGACTATCTGGAAAAACATGAAATTTCAAAGTGACCGATCATAAAGTAAGTCTCTGGAACTTAGGCTACAAGTCTGAGAACATCAGAGTAGGAATACTTAAATGACGAATGCCTCAAAAACTACAGTGACTGAACATTTAATTAAACTTGTTAAATAAAAATGAGTGGATAAAACATGAGGTGAGAAAGTTATGACCAATCAGGACATTAACAGACATCAAAATGATATAAAATGTTTACTCTAAGCTCTTCTGTTTGCTGTTATTTTATTGATGAAAACAAAACAAATACAATTGTATGTTGCGCATCCTCTACTCCGGCTTCATCTGTGGACCCTTTGTTTTCATACCACCGGAATACGAAGTCACAGGAAAACAATTACAAAATATGTTACCACATCATTTCTTTTCCCTCGAGGAAAGACATACAAGTTAGAAACGTAACTAAAAACAAAGAAGTGGGTCAGACTACGGAACACAACAGAAACATTGTATACAGATAGCTTTATACAGTGACTTTGCATCTGTTTCTACTTTAGTCCAGCAGAGGCCACTAAATACACGTTTAATTCTGATATATATTTTAGTTAAGAAACACACTCTTTTGTAAAGACAAAATAATTTCATCAGCTTGAGTTAGCATGGAAAACAAAATATAGGCCTTACATATGATGATGGCGATTTAGTTGATCACAATTCTCGTAAACACAATATTATAATTAAATGAATTCACTCATTAAGATGTAAGTATAATTACGTAAAAACTAAACATTTATCAAGAAAAGTTCTGCCCTCACAATCCCTCCTCTGATGACTATATGTGTCATCACACAAAAACCCCAAATAAATTTTATTTCATTTCTTAATTCAAAATCTCGATTTCTTCACCTTTTTATAAATGTTCTTTCTCCTTGAATTTTTCCCATAAGATCTTTACATTTGAACATCTACTCCCCTCTGTTTCGTTTCAAATCTTCTTCTTTTAATCATTTGAAATATTTGATATATTCCCCAAATTCCAATTAGACAAAACACAAAAATCTAAATCCAGTTAACTAATTTTAATATAAGACATTCTCCCAAGTTGCCAAGCCAATTTCCCATTGAAGCAATTTCCTTGCCAACTTTTTCCCAAATAGTAGTTTCAGTTAATTCTTTTAGTTCTGTTTTATCTTTTGTTAAATTGTTAATAAAATCTCTAACTAATTTACTTTTGTACGATGTGTATGAACAACAGTGAAGTGGACCAGGTAATTTGCAAACTCTGCCCTCTTTTGCTAAAAGAATGGTAACGAAAGGAGGTTTTGAAGAGCCATAGCTCTTGTAGAAGCCATTTCAGTATCTAAGAGAATAGCTCCCGAATAATCCGTTAACATGTTATCCACAAATGTAGACAACTTTTGTAGTTTTATTAAATTCAGAACAACTCCCACTGAAGGAATTATTGCTCCAAATATGTCTCCCACAATGCTTGAAACTGATTCTCGCTTGTTTTATTTGTATTTCAGTCAATTTAGGAAACTTACTTAAGTCTTCCTGCTGGTACATTTTCGGAAACACTATTCCCAAATAACATGTGCCATACCATCCTCTGGGAAGACGGTAATAAGCATTCTTCCCACAAATATAATATACTCCAGGCACTGGAGGATCCTGACCATTTAACATGAAATTCCATTTACTCTGAAACAAAAACACATGCTTACATTCGCTCGTACCCACATATATTCTATCAAAGTAACTTTGTGGCCTATATTTTCAAAGCTTTCCCACATGTTGTGCGTCTAATGCTAACTTCCCTTGTTTAGTGGTGTCAGTGTAAGCATGATCAATCCCAGGGCTACAGTGAACTACTTCCTTCTCTATCTTAGCTTTAACTGCTCCTGTCCTATCTTCTGTGTAATCTAGGAACTTCTTTTCTACAGGTGAAAGTAAACAGGAAAGGTTATTGCGATGTGCGAACGCAGATCAAAGGTTAATGTAGGATGAAAGAAACCTCTTACTAAAACTATGTCATTATGCTTTGCTATTCTAATTAAGATATCTAATTATAGATACTAAAGAAAATACTACATCATAGTTGGAAAAGAAATATTAAATGTATTCCTGATTATAGAATTGGGTTAGTAAAGAATATAACTTATAACATAAGTAAGCGGTAAACTATGATAAGCAATTCCCTCCTCAACCGAGGCTGGAATCTGTATACAGACATAACAATCTTTTGCATTCATTACATCAGCATACTCATGCAATAAGCAATAGAAGACATTAGAAGAAAGATATTTCTCTTCATGTAAGTATTTCTAATCTATTTTAAACCTATCTATTGTTGGATGAGTAGTAGTTGACTCTAAGGACTAACAGTTGTGAGTGTTTTTATAGTATGGTTGGCTCCATTCGTCTCAATGACAATCACACTCACAATCAATAACAAATATACTATTGCACAAAACAATTGCTGAACCAATACCTCTACATTTACGAATATTCTTAATGTGTTGATTACTAAAGTTTCCAATGGTCTGTAAAGAATCAAAAAGTAGAAGTAAACAAAAATTATTGCTATGCAGCAAAAGTCAAAACAAAAGACAAAAATTTCAAAAATCTTCAACTTTCAATCTTCAATCCTTCCTAATTTTTGTGTGTGTGTTTTTTTTTTTTCTTCAAAAGTTCATTCACTCTATCAGGATCCTATGTCAAAATGCGGTAAAAATGTGGCAAATCAGTTTAGCAGCTTGTTAAGTCAGGTTATCAAAGTCTCCTTAGGTGCAACTTCATCAAAGTCTTTTCATTTAATTTTCAAAAATTCAGCTTTCCAGCAAATGTTCATTAGTCTTTTCTCTCCTCTTCACATACCAAAATATACACTCGGAATGTCTCTGTCAAAACAAAAATTACAAAGTTTTTCTTGCCATTCATTTGTAGTTATTATGCCCATTCGGGACCAGAGCATCTTCTATTAGCAACTGTCTCACTTTCCGACTACTACCAACTTCTTCACTGAAATCTTCTCCTTCATTTAACTTGTTTTCTTACTGAATTGGTGGAACCACGTTTATCTTTGCTGCTTCTGAGCTTTTCTCTGGCCAGTTGTCCCCTTTCAAAAGTCTTCTTGTTAATACTCTTTTCAGAATTGAACTCAAACTCTTCTCCATTGACGTTCTCGCAACTGGTTCAGGAGGAGTCAAACCCTCTGTGCTTGGAACAGTCTCAACTCCCTTTCCATTGAGGACTGTCACCTGTTCAGTCTGGTTTGTCAGACCACCTTCTTCCGAGGACACCCTCCTCTTAGCAGGGTTTCTCTCGACTGGTACTCACTCTCTCTTGTTCTCCTTGGACAGGTTATTTTACTACTTCATTCGAGGATGATTCACCCTCCTCTTACAGGATACTCTCCACTTTGTCTGATACAGGAGTGGGTAAGTCGATTGGAACTCTTCCAGGTACAGTCTCCAGTTCTATCTCTTTCTCTCTTTTTGCCCTGGAATACGTTTAGCTGCAGGTAATCTCAACAGATCTTCTTCTTGCTCTGTTGGATTGTTCACTTTCCGAGTGTGGCTTGCATGTACTCAGTTCGCACGACCTACACACTTCACAGCTGTAGCATGACTTTCTCACATGCTTACGAATGACAACCCAATCACCAGCCTTCATGTTGCTTCCACCTGATGAGAAAAAGATCGGACCATATCAGCTAGACCTTTACAGTAGTTTAACACCATGTCATCTGTAATATTTATAAGAGCATTTGCAGGGGTACTGCTGGTAGTCTCATAGCTCTACCCACGAGGATTTCATGGGATGACAATCCTGTTTTCTTTTTAGGGGTACTTCTCATTGACATTAGAACCAATGGCAAAGCATCTGGCCATTTCAGGTTCATGGATGCACACATCTTTGCCAGTCTTGACTTAAGAGTTCCATTCATCTGCTCCGAGTCCTGAAGCTTCTGGGCAGTAACTACAATGGAGTTCCTGCTCAGTGTTTGAAGCTGAACATTGCAATTTAATCATTGTATTGTTGAAGTGGCTTCCTCTGTCTGATTCCAAAGAGACCAGGAAACTGAAACGTGGAATTAACTCTCTAAGCAGTAATTTTGCTACTGTCAGACTATCATTTCTCCTTGTAGGGTAAGCCTCAATCCAATGACTGAAAATGTACACAGTCACCAATACGTACTTCAAACCAGCACATGCAGGCATCTCAATGAAATCCATTTGCATTCTGCTAAATGGTCCTCCTGCCATGCCAATATGTCCCATATTGACCTCTGTCCCTTTGCCAATATTCATTTGTTGACAAACAATGCAACTATGGCAAACTGTCTAAACTTTGGATTAAACCAGTGTTGTTTGAAACATCAAACCATTGCATCTCTCCCTATGTGTGCTTGTCCATGATAGTATCTAGCCATTTGAGTCAGTAAACTACTTGGCAGATTTCCCTTCCCTTCTCCTGTCACCCAGACATCATCCTCCCTCTGGACACATTTAAGCTTGATCCAATCCCTACGTTTCTTCTCTTATAACATTATAACATTATCTTGTGGAGCTTTCAGCTCTTCCAAAGTATCAATAATTTGCATGGGAAAATTCATATACACTTCATCATTTTCAGGTAACAATTCCCAGTTTCCTTTGAAGGATATGTCATTCAAGGCACAACATTTTGCAACTTAATCTGCATATGCATTTCCCAATGACACGTAATATTGTGATCTCTGATGTGCACTGCACTTCACCACATCAATTTTCTCTGTTTTTTTTAAGAGCTTGTAACAACTCATGAATTTTCTTACTATTTCTCACTGGTGAACCAGAAGAAGTTATGAAACCTCTCTGTGACCATATCTGGCCAAAGGCATGCACAATGCCAAATCCATATTTACTATCTGTGTAGATTTTCACTGTAATCTGACCTGAAATATGGCATTCTCTAGTAAGAGCTACCAATTCTGCTACTTGTGCAGAAAACACGCCTCAAAGCCATGAAGCTTCCACTATGCCTGTAATAGTACATACTACATATCCTGCTTTTAAATTGCCCACATTATCGCTCAAGCAGGAATCATCAACAAAAATAATTTGATCATTGTCTTCCAGGCTGGTGTCTCTAATATTTTCTCTGGGTTTTGTACATAACTCTGTAATTTCCAGACAATCATGCTCCGTAGCATCCAATTTATCTGAACCAACATTTTCAATCGAAGGTAAAGTTGCTGGGTTAAGCACTGTACATCTCTTAATCGTAACATACGGAAACCCAAATATTGCAGTCTCATATCTGGTCAGTCTAGAACTGGTCAGATACTGAGTCTTTGAACGAGTGAGCAATATTTCTATCGAATGGGGAACCATCACAGTAAGAGGGTAGCCCATCACAATATTTTCACTTTGAGCGATGCTCTGCTCTAATGCTGCAATGGACTGCAATCATCCTGGTAATGCTGTTGCGACCAGATCCAAAGAAGGTGACAAATATGCTACTGGACGATTGACACCTCCATGTGTCTGAGTCAAAACAGACGATGAACATGCATCACGTTCATGACAAAACAACAGAAAACTCTTTGTGTAATCAGGCATACCTAAAGCAGGAGCTTGACACAAACTCCATTTCAGATAACAGAACGCTTTCATACAAGTTGCATCAAATATTATAGGATCAGATGTATCTTTATTAGTTAGTCTCTATAAAGGCTTTGAAAGAGCTGAAACAAATCAGAATCCAATGGCGACAATAACCAACCATTCCCAAAAACATCCCCACATCCTTGTGCGTACTTGGTACTTTCATCTGCAAAATTGTCGCAACACTCTCTCGAAATTCTCCTAGTTCCTTTCTCAATAAGATGACCCAAATATTTCACCTCTCTCTAACAATACTGCAATTTAGTAGGGGACACTTTATGACCAATATCTCCCAGGAAATTCAACAATGCAATTGTATCATATTTGCACCCTTCCTTTGTCTTTGATGCAATCAGTAGATCATCAGTTGTATTGCACCACTGTTGATTGGTAAGGAATTACCAGTGACTCTAGATTCTTTTTCAGGATCTGTTTGAAAATAGATTGTGGCTCTGAAAACCGTTGTGTATGTCTACACCAACAGTAGACTGTGCTCAAGAATTTAAAACAAAAGAGATATCTGCTATCCTCATTAAGGGGCACAGAGAAAAATGCTTGACATAGGTCTAACACAGTAAACCATTCAGCATCAGGTGGGATCTGAAACATAATCACAGATGGATTTGGCACAACTGGACAGCACTTAATCACAATGACATTTATTTTTCTCAGATCCTGTACAAGATTAATGTTCCCACATGATTTTCTTAAACCCATTATTGGTGAATTATATGGGCTACTCAACACCTCCTTCAAAAATCCTTTCTCCACAAACTTCTCTTTCAAAGATCTTACACCTTAGTGTCATCGGATATTGTGGAGTCTGAGGGAAAACCACATTAGGCTTCACTGCGACTCTGACTGGTTTTACTCCTTTGAACCACCCAATATTCTTTCCTGAAAGATCCCAAACTTTACACTTAACAGTCTTCTGCAAAACAACCTGAAGATCTTTTATTTGAAAACTGGAAAGAAACTAATCAAAGGTGCTTCTTCAACCTCTGGCTCATTGAAACTAATCAAAGGAAATTCCCCAGACACCAACTCATTGTTGACAGTTAGTGTTGGATCTTCATCATCACTGTTTGTCTGAATCTCAATTCCCTCATCTGTGCAAGTAACTGAACATCTTGTTTCACACAACAGATCTCTTCCCAGGAGTGACACTAGACTTGAGTCAGAAACCACAGACTTGTGCAAACCCTTAAAATTATCAATCTTAACTATAACTGGTTCTGTAATAGGATTTTGTCAGATGTTTGTTTGCAACTCCCACAATCTGAACTGTCTTCCCTGGCAAGAGTAAATCTGGAACCTCTGCAGATCTCAGTGTTGAGTGTGTAGCTCCAGTATCAACCAGAAAAGAAACTTTGTGACCATGCACCTTTCCTTTAACATAAGGACGTTTCTGATCCACTTCTAATGATGCAGCCATTGCACACTCTTCCTCATCTGAACTATTCAACAGCCATACATCGTTTATTTCATTCTCACTATGTAAAGGAAATTCATGTATTGTATTGTGACTCTGGTTTAATCTTTGACTTGTGACTATCTGAGAAAGCATCACCTGTTGCTGATCCATTGGGCTCTGCGGTATTTGCAATTGTCTAGGCATTTGAATTTGTTGTGCAGGCACCATGTGCGCTTGTGTCTGTATCTGCTGCACTTGGGGCATTTGTACCTGTTGTGCCTGCGGTTGTACATTTTGCACATACTACATTGTCTGTAAGGGTTGGAAACCCTGCATTGGATGTATATCAGTCTGAAAATTCTGAATTTGACCTCTCATTCTTGGTTCTCTTATACTCTGAAAAGTATTGGCACCATTTGTCTGTTGAACAACACCTCCCTGATTTAGCATTGGGCACTGCCATTTCCAATGTCCAATTCCTCCGCACACATGATCAGGTAACATTCTTTTTCCCTGCTGCTCTCTTTGCATCATCATAGAATTCAAATCAATACTTAGATTAACAAACGGAAATGTCATTCCACCACATCCTCTACCACTGCCTTGATTCTGAAAAATACTATTTCCCTGCGGCTGCTGAATGTTTCCTTGAATGCCTGTCTGTGCAGCTTTAATCTGCATCACCATAGCTTTCTCTTTCAACTTTCTTTGTTTCAATTCAATCTCATCACTACAGTATTTTGCATACTGCAACACCTAATCAAACGGCTTTGCTGTCCAACAAATCAAATGACTCTTAATCATCTGGCTAATCTCTGGTCTCAATCCTTGCACAAACCTGAACCCAAAATGAATCATGTCTTTCGGCCCAATTGTTTCTGTACCACTGTAATGTTTAAATGCTTTTAACAACCTCTCATAATACGCATGAATTCATTCTTTCCCTTCCTGAACCGTTCTATCTATGCAATGGCAATCAGTGTTTTTCGGCAAAATTCTTGTCTTCAGGAACTCAATAACCTTATAGTAATATTTCATTACTTCAGGAGATGGTGCACCTGTTTTCTGATCTCTTTGCAGTTCAATTGTAGGCCAATCTACACTCCTTTTACACTCAGTCCACAAATTTACTGGAACAGCTATCTCAAAAAGAGCATTCAAGATCTCCCACAGGCATTTCGCGAGTTTCACAAACCTATCTGTCTGCTGATACCATTCCACTGGTTTCTCCCTCAACCTGGGGTAATCATTTGTAAATGACAAAATGTCACTTCTGCTCCAAGGTACATGTACAAAATTCCCTCCTGGAGTCTCTCTCATTGGCAAAATGTTTACTGGTTCTCTTGTTTGCATTACATCTACAGGTGAAGAATCTGAACCTTTCCTCTGCCATTCTCTTTTCTTGACCCATCTGCCTTCCCGTTATTCTAATGCTTTCCAGATCTGTGCTCTTTCAAGTAACTCTAAGATGTGTTTTCATCCTTGCAGACCTCATGTGTTCAAAATCTTCAGTCTCAAAATGTAATCTATAACTTCTCTTTGGGTTCTTTGTTTTTGTTAGATCTATTTCGTATTTGTCTGCTAACTCTTGTAATTGCTGATGCACTTCAGCTGCTCCCTCTGTAACTAATGGGCACAAATATCTCAACTGAGCTTCAGTATATGATTCAAGTCTATTTACTCCCATTGTCCCTTCAGGAAGCTCACCTGCTTCTTTTGATAATCTTGTTTTGTTTAAAACCTTATTTCCCTTACTTTGTTTATCTGGGACATTTGAAACACTCAATTCTTCCAACCATTTCAGTATTTCCTGTGCAGTCTGACACTTTAATAAAATATTATCAGGCTGAACACTCAGTGACTGCTGCTGCATTGAGCTCACACTTTGAGGAGTTAATAAGCTCCTCTTCTGGCCGCTGCACGATCAAGTTATTTCAGAATTTCTAGCAGGAGTCAAACCTATTAAAGATCTTGACCTATTTAGAGCCTGTCCTATGGATGACATTAACCCAGTGTTTCCATTCTGACTTTGAACTCCTTGATTAGCTACACCTCTGTTGCCCTGAACATATAAAGGCATAGGTGGGCCAAATGTAATTGGTACTGAAATTGTATCTGAGCTCCTGGTTTCTACATTCTGAGACTGCATTATTCCTGTATTCTGCATTTGTGGTAATATTATCGGAGTAGGCTCTTTCTGAATCAATCTCAGCTCTTGTGGATTCTGACCTGGAGATAATACTAAATTAGTAATTGTTTTCACAATTGGAACATCTGGATAAATCGCAGGAACATTAATCTCTGGTGGCTGCCTATTGTCTGTTGACTGATTAAAGCTACTCTGCATCGGTATTTGCACTAAAGGACTAGTCTTCCCCTAAACTCTGATTCACATTAGGATTAAACTGTACTAAACTCTCAGTTGTGTTATGGTCACTCTGAACTTAACTCTGTGCCAGTACAACTGGTATTGGTGCAGTAGGGTTTATATCAGTGGTACTTGAACCTTCTTGAGCCACACATGGTGGTGGGTGATTTCTCAAAATCTATGTAATAAACTCAGCATCGTCTGATTCATCATTATTAAACCAAACCCTTTTAGGCTCTTTTGATGACTGCTCTTTTTAGTATTCTTTGAAATCTTGTTTGTCTCTTTCTCGTTGTCTTTTGACATTGCCGGAAACAATCTAACACCTTGTGAGGTATTGAGTCTCCACTTTCTCTGCTCACTGTTTCATCTAGCTTCCGCTAGTGACTTCTCTGCCCCTCTCATTCTTTTCTCCAATTTCAAAGATTGCTGCTGTCTAGCTTCTAGCTCTCAGATCGCTAAGGCTTTGAACTGAGGTGGTCTTGGTGGAGGTCTCATACCATACATCTTCTGTCTCATATTCTCTAGAATTCTGTTAGAAATGGGGTCTCTGGTTGACAGTCAGGTTACCCCCTGTTCAAGCAAGGACCCTCACTCTAGTCAGGGTAAAAGAGAATCACCCTCAGCTAACCCCTGCTTACCCCCTTGGTAGCTTGGCAGAGCAGTAGGCTTAACTTCAGAGTGCTAGTGTAAAGTATTTGTATCAACAGACACAGTCATTTAATGAAAACACTACGAAATGACACAACACAGGTTTAGAAAAATAGGAAATATTTATGTAAACAAAACAAGGCCAACATGACAAAAATCCACAATACACAAGTCAAGTTTTCAATTAAAAAGCAAAAAGAGTCTTTATGTAGTTTAAAACACAGACTAACACTGTTAGCGTGAAAATGTACCTTGGGTGCATCAAAAATAACCATGTACGGGTGAGTGTGCGTCAAAAAGGGCTTGCGATGCGTTGATTCCACTCACGAGCAGGACCTTGCGTCGTTTCTCCTTTCGTCGGGTCGGGCACATCGTTTCTTCTCTCCACAGGAGAGCGATGTGTCAATCAGGTCAGCACTCTCGGGTCCGGACAGGCTTTGCGTTGTTTTTACATGCCCAGCGGTGTTTGCGTCGGAAATCTAGCTGCACGATGGTCCGAAAACCACTCAGCGCGTGTTGCGATCTCTCAGCCTCCATCAGCGATGCTGCACATCGTTTCTCCTGCTCCGTGCATCGATTCTTTGGTCGCGTTTCCAGCAAGCGTTGATTTTCAGCCGTGGAACCGGCGGCGGGTTGTTTCTTTAGCCGCAGATTGGAGTCGAGTCAATCTTTTCCCCGCATGGCGCTCTGTGCGTGGACTTCCTCCTCTTAGGATTCCAGCTTCTCCTTTCAGGGTCCCAGGAACTGGTTGGGCACTACAGGGCAGAGTAGGAGTCTCTTCAGAGACTCCAGGTTCTGGCAGAGAGAAGTCTTTGCTGTCCCTGAGACTTCAAACAATATGAGGCAAGCTCTAAATCAAGCCCTTTGAAATCTTCGCAAGATGAAAGGCACACAAAGTCCAGTCTTTGCACTCTTACTCCAAAAAGCACAGTCACAGGCAGGGCAGCTCTTCTTCCTCAGCTCTTTAGCTCTTCTTCAGGCAGAGGTTTCTCTTGTTTCCAGAAGTGTTCCAAAGTCTGTGGTTTTGGGTGCCCTTCTTATAACCAATTTCTCCTTAGAAGTAGGCCTACTTCAAAGCAAAGTCTCTTCTGAATGTGAAATTCTGCCTTGCCCATACCAGGCCCCAGACACTCACCAGGGGCTTAGAGACTGCATTGTGTGAGGGCAGGCACAGCCCTTTCTGGTGTGAGTGACCACTCCTCCCCTCCCTCCTAGCACAGATGGCTCATCAGGAAATGCAGACTACACCCCAGCTCCCTTTGTGTCACTGTCTAGTGTGAGGTACAACCAGCCCAACTGTCAAACTGACCCAAACAGGGAATCCACAAACAGGCAGAGTCACAGAAATGGTATAAGCAGGAAAATACTCGCTTTCCAAAAGTGGCATTTTCAAACACACAATCTTAAAATCAACTTTACCAAAAGATGTATTTTTAAATTGTGAGCTCAGAGACCCCAAACTCCACATGTCCATCCACTCCCAAAGGGAATCTACACTTTAATCAGATTTAAAGGTAGCCTCCACGTTAACCTATGCGAGGGACAGGCCTTGCAACAGTGAAAAACAAATTTAGCAATATTTCACTGTCAGGACATATAAAACACATTACTATATGTCCTACCTTAACCACACACTGCACCCTGACCTTGGGGCTACCCAGGGCCCACCTTAGGGGTGTCTGACATGTAAGAAAAGGGAAGGTTTAGGCCTGGCAAGTGGGTGCACTGGCCAAGTCGACTTTACAGTTAAAACTGCACACACAGACACTATGGCAGGTCTGAGACATGATTAAAGAGCTACTTATGTGGGTGGCACAACCAGTGCTGCAGGCCCAATAGTAGCATTTGGTTTACAGGTCCTGGCACCTCTAGTGCACCTTACTATGGACTTACTAGTGAATCAAATATGCCAATCATGGATAAGCCAATTACATAAACATTTTGTAAAGGAGCAATTGCACTTTAGCACTGGTTAGCAGTGGTAAAGTGCCCAGAGTAACAAAAACAGCTAAATCAGAGTCCAGCACACATCAACAACCTGGGGAACAGAGGCACAAAGTTAAGGGAGACCACGCCAAGGATGAAAAGTCTAACACGTGCCCCCCCCAGTTGAAAGTGGGGAGCAACTACCCAACCTCATGGGAGATCTCATCACTAAGGCAGAAGAACCTGGACAGACCATCAGCATAAGCGTGCTCTGTACCAGGACGGTGTTCCACCGGAAAGTCCATCCCCTGTAGGGAAATGGACCACCTCAACAGTTTTGGATTCTCACCCCTCATCTGCATTAACCATCTGAGGGGCCTGTGGTCAGTCTGAATTTGGAATTGAGTCCCAAACAAGTAGGGTCTTAGCTTCTTCAGTGCCCAGACCACAGCAAACGCTTCACGTTCCATGGCACTCCACCTATGTGCCTTGGATAGTAACCTCCTGCTAATGAAGGCTATGGGTTGATCTAGGCCCTCTTCATTAAGCTGTGAGAGTACTGCTCCAATACCATGCTCTGAGGCGTCTGTTTGCACAACAAACTCCTTGGAGTAGTCAGGTGCTTTCAGCACAGGTGCTGTGCACATGGCAGCCTTCAGGGCATCAAAAGCGTTCTGGCAAGCCTCTGTTCAGATCACTTTCCTGGGCTGCTTCTTTGAAGTCAACTCAGTTAAGGGGCTAACAATGGTACCATATCCCTTAACAAACCTCCGGTAATATCCTGTGAGACCTAAAAAGGCTCTCACTTCAGTCTGGGTCTTGGGAGGCTCCCAAGCCAGAATTGTGTCAATCTTAGGCCGTAGGGGTGCCATCTGCCCACTCCCCACCTGGTGTCCTAAGTACACCACAGAACCCTGCCCTATTTGGCACTTGCTCGCCTTAATAGTGAGGCCTGCCTTCTGCAGGGCCTCTAACACTCTCCAGAGGTATCGCAGATGTTCCTCCCATGTGGAACTAAACACAGCAATGTCATCCAGGTAGACGGCACTGAACTCACCCAGCCCACCCAAACACCTGGTTGACCAACCTCTGAAAGGTGGCAGGGGCATTCCTCATCCCAAATGGCATCCCTTTAAATTGAAAGTGTCCATCTGGGGTAGAGAATGCTGACCTCTCCTTGGCCCCCTCAGTTAAGGCAATCTGCCAGTACCCAGATGTTAAATCAAAAGTACTGAGGTACTTGGCAGCCCCCAATCGGTCAATGAGCTCATCAGCTCGGGGATTGGGGTGTGCGTCAGTCTTGCTGACCGCATTGAGTCCCCAGTAGTCCACACAGAAGCAAAGTTCTGGAGTGGCACCAGGTGCAGTAGCCATTGGGACCAATACCACTGGGCTGGCCCAAGGACTGCTGGAGTGCTCAATAACTCCTAGGGCAAGCATTTTGGATACGTCATCCTTAATGCATGCCCTGACCCTGTCAGTCACCCTGTAAACCTTCTGTTTAATGGGTGTACTGTCCCCAGTGTCCACAAGTGTGTGACTCCTGGGATCAGGGAAAACAGTGAGGAAAACGGTCCCAACACATGGCGACAGTCACCTTGCTGCTCCTCAGTCAGGGAGGTGGAGAGGATCACTCCCTCTATTGCCCCATCTTTTTCTCCTGCAGACAGGAGGTCAGGAAGAGGCTCACTCTCCTCCTCTACCCCATCATCTGTTGCAAGGAGCATGGACAGTTCAGTCTGCTCAAAGTGAGGTTTGAGGCGGTTGACATGCAGGATCCTTAAAGGGTTCCTTGGAGACCGCAAGTCCACCAGGTAGGTGACTTCATTCTTGCACTCCACAACCTCAAATGGCCCAGTCCACTTATCCTGGAGTGTCCTAGGCTCCACTGGTGCCATCACCCACACTTTTTGTCCAGATTGAAACTCAACCAGGGTGGCATTCTGGTCATACCAGCGTTTCATGTCCTCCTGGCTTGCTTCCATGTTCTCCTGAGCAAGACTCCTGAAACGGGCAGTCTGGTTTCTCAGAGCCAGCATGTAATTGAAAACATCCTGGGGGGGTTTACTAGGAGCTTTTTCCAAAGCTTTCTTAACCAGATTCAAAGGTACCCTCACAGGGTGGCCATAAATCAGCTTAAAGGGACTAAACCCAAGTCCCTTTTGAGGCACCTCACTTTAGGCGAACAAGAGGTATGGCAAGAGGACATCCCACTTCCGCCTCAAGGGCTCTGACAGGTCCATGCTCATGCCTTTTAAAGTGTGGTTGACTCTCTCAACCAGACCATTACTCTGGGGGTGGTAAGGGGTGGTGAACTTGTAGGTTACCCCACACTCCTTCCACAAAGACTTCATATACATGGATATGAAGTTGGTACCCCTATCAGATACCACTTCCTTGGGGAACCCCATGCGGTAAAAACCTCCATCAAAGCACGACCCACCACAGGGGAAGTGATTGATCTTAAAGGAATGGCTTCTGGGTACTGGGTGGCATGGTCCACCAAGACCAGGATGAACCTGTTGCAAATGGCTGTCTAGGGATCCAGAGGCCCCACAATGTCAATGCCTACCCTCTCAAAGGGAGTACTGACAACAGGTAAAGGTTGGAGGGGAGTCTTACATTTCCCCCCACTCTTGCCGCTTGCCTGGCAAGTCTGACAAGACAGGGCCAGTAAAAGTGAGTGACAAGCCTCTCAAAGGTCTTGTCCTGCCCCAAGTGTTCAGCTAAAGGCACATCATGAGCCAACCCCAGTAGGAAGGCCCTGAATCACTGGGGTACCACCCGCACACAGGCTAACCCAGGCTCAGGAACCCTAGGCTCGGTATACAGGAGGTCATCCTCCCAATTGATCAGGTGTGCTCCTGGCTCCTTGCCAGCCGCCTGGTCTGTAGCCTGCTGCTGCAAACCCTCCAAAGTAGGGCATGTCTTCTGTGCTGCACAGAATGCTTCCCTGGTGGGCCCCCCCTTCCTGCTGCCAATGCGACAGCTCAAGGACCTCCCCCAGTTCAGCCACCTGTTCACCTGTAGGCTCCTTGGCGTCACCCTCAGGCTCCGCCTCCTCCCAGACCGTGGGAACTTCTGAGGCCGGCTTCACGCTCCCCCTGCCCTTCCTTTTCATGGCGATCCCCTGGGCAACTGTTTCAGGCTCCAGGGGCTCTTGATTACCCTGACAGTCTGCCATTGACCAGGTGGATACGCATATCCATCCAGGCAGGCCCAACATCTCCAAGTGCGACCTGTGTTCCACCTCCTTCCAAGGGGAGTCCTCCAGGTCATTGCCTAGCAAACAATCAACAGGCATTGTTGGACTCACAGCTACCTTCAAGGAATCTTAGACTCCCCCCTCTCCCATTCAAAGGGAACCTGGGCCACTCTGCACAGGCGCTCTGAGTTGTCCACTGCAACTACTTGGTGAAGTACCCGGGGATCGATCTGCTCTTCAGACACCAGCTGACTCCTCACTGTAGTCACGCTGGCTCCTGTGTCTCTCAGCGCCTCCACCCTCTGTCCATTAATGGTCACCCACTGCCTGTACATCTTAGTGTTTTCAGGCACTAGGGTTCTCTGGACTATCCCAATATCCCCGAGTGATACAAGGGTAATCTCAGCTGGTTCCCACCCACCTGAAACCAACTCCTCCCCAAGCGCTATCCTGGTCAAACCCTGGGACAGCGCACCAGTGGGTGCCGGTGTACTTTTGGGGCATTTGGGGTCCCCCCTCACATGACCCACCTGGTCACATGCATAGCACTTACCTGGGGGACCACCTGCCACTGGCTTCCCTTTGGAGAACCATGTCTTCTTCTCACTGGGGGGTTGTGAATCCTTACCCTGTGAATCAGTTTGGGGCCCTTTAGAGAAATCCCCCTTTTTACCCTTACCCCCCTTTCTTTTAAGAGGGACCCTGCCCACCCTTGGCGTGGTCTCCTCAATACCTCTTTTGGACCCTGGTGCTCTCCTAGCGGTCTGCTTCCTGAGCAATCTTCCTGGGGGTCAGTCAGCTTGCTGTCAATCAGGTGCTGGGGCAGCTCTGGAAAACATAAACTGTACAAGTGCTCCCAAGCAATCAGATTATAAAGCCCCTCATACGTAATTACCTTACTGCCCTTCACCGAACCATCCACTGACCTGCAATAAGAATTAACATATTCCAACCATGTTTGGGATTCATTCTTTTTGTAGGACCTAAACTTATCCTTGTACTGCTCAGGGGTGAGACCATACCTTGTAAGCAAGGCATCCTTCATGTTAGAGTAGGTGAGATGCTGAGCATCCCCTAAGGCAGTCAGTGTATCCCTCCCCTCTACCTCAAAGTGCTTCCACAGACCGACCCTCCAATGAGCTTCAGGGACCAGATTCATATGGAGAGCAGACTCGTACCCCTTAAACCACAAGTATATGCCATCCTTGCTCTTGTAATCCTTCACAAGATCTTTAGGAATGTGCACCCTCCTTTCAGGCTGCACTGTGATGTGGCTGCAACCATCTCTACTAGACTGGCTCCTCTGATGCAGCTCTCTCAAGCTACACTCATGAGCCAACAAAATATTAGTCTCTTCTATGGCCATCCTCATTTTCTCCAACTCCCTCTGGTGCTCCCTCTCTGCCTGTCTGTCCTGCAATTCTTCAGGAGTCAGACCCTTAGATGAGACACTGCTACCTGCCCTGGAGACCCTCTCCATGGACATAACAGGTCCACCCACAATAGCATTGTGTATGGAACACTCTTCCTCCTCCTCCTTATCTCCCTCATCCTCTGTGTGCCCTTCGGTGCTCTTGGCTGTCACCCAGGCCCTCAGCGCCTTTTGCAGCTCCTCCTTCTTGGATGAGCTCTTAACGGGACAGTCAAAACTTTTACAGAACTGCTTTAGCTGTTTCTTGGTATAGCTATCCAATTTCTCCTGGTCAAAAGCAGCTCCAACCGATGCATCTCCAGATTGGGACATGATGAAAAGTCAGCAAAAGTGCAAAGTTCCAAAAAGCAGAAAAGTTCCCAAATTAAGTTCAGAAGTCAATCAAGGATTGCCCCAAAAATGGATGTAGGGAAAAATCCAAGCAAAAAGAGAAAAATCAAAGATCACCAAACAAGTAGTGTGTGGTCACGTAGTGGTCTGCACTCAAAACAGTAGTGTATACTTAATTACTGTATGTCAAGTACAAATACAAGTCCAAATCCCAACCGATGATCACCAATGTTAGAAATGGGGTCTTTGGTTGACAGTCAGGTTACCCCCAGTTCAAGCAAGGACCCTCACTCTAGTCAGGGTAAAAGAGAATCACCCTCAGCTAACCCCTGCTTACCCCCTAGGTAACTTGGCAGAGCAGTAGGCTTAAGTTCAGAGTGCTAGGTGTAAATATTTGTACCAACGCACACACAGTAACTTAATGAAAACACTTCAAAATGACACAACACAGGTTTAGAAAAATAGGAAATATTTATCTAAACAAAACAAGACCAATACGACAAAAATCCACAATACACAGGTCAAGTTATTAATTAAAAAAGCAAAAAGAGTCTTTATGTAGTTTAAAACACAGACTAACACTGTTAGCGTGAAAATGTACCTTGGGTGCATCAAAAATAACCATGTACGGGTGAGTGTGCGTCAAAAAGGGCTTGCGATGCGTTGATTCCACTCACGAGCAGGACCTTGCGTCGTTTCTCCTTTCGTCGGGTCGGGCGCATTGTTTCTTCTCTCCGCAGGAGAGCGATGTGTCAATCAGGTCAGCACTCTCGGGTCCGGACAGGCTTTGCGTTGTTTTTACATGCCCAGCGGTGTTTGCGTCGGCAATCTAGCTGCACGATGGTCCGAAAACCACTCAGCGCGGGTTGCGATCTCTCAGCCTCCATCAGCGATGCTGCGCATCGTTTCTCCTGCTCCGTGCATCGATTCTTTGGTCGCGTTTCCAGCAAGCGTTGATTTTCAGCCGTGGAACCGGCGGCGGGTTGTTTCTTTATCCGCAGATTGGAGTCGAGTCAATCTTTTCCCTGCATGGCGCTCTGTGCGTGGACTTCCTCCTCTTAGGATTCCAGCTTCTCCTTTCAGGGTCCCAGGAACTGGATGGGCACTACAGGGCAGAGTAGGAGTCTCTTCAGAGACTCCAGGTTCTGGCAGAGAGAAGTCTTTGCTGTCCCTGAGACTTCAAACAATATGAGGCAAGCTCTAAATCAAGCCCTTTGAGATCTTCGCAAAATGGAAGGCACACAAAGTCCAGTCATTGCACTCTTACTCCAAAAAGCACAGTCACAGGCAGGGCAGCTCTTCTTCCTCAGCTCTTTAGCTCTTCTCCAGGCAGAGGTTTCTCTTGTTTCCAGAAGTGTTCCAAAGTCTGCGGTTTTGGGTGCCAAAAATCCACAATACACAGGTCAAGTTATTAATTAAAAAAGCAAAAAAACTGTCTTTATGTAGTTTAAAACACACACTAACACTGTTAGCGTGAAAATGTACCTTGGGTGCGTCAAAAATAACCCCGCACGGTCGAGTGTGCGTCAAAAAGGGCTTGCGATGCGTCGATTCCACTCAGGACCTCAGCTCTTCTCCAGCCAGAGGTTCCTCTTGTTTCCAGAAGTGTTCTAAAGTCTGTGGTTTTGGGTGCCCTTCTTATACCCAATTTCTCCTTTGAAGTAGGCCTACTTCAAAGCAAAGTCTCTTTTGAATGTAAAATCCTGCCTTGCCCAGGCTAGACCCCAGACACTCACCAGGGGGTTGGAGACTGCATTGTGTGAGGGCAGGCACAGACCTTTCAGGTGTGAGTGACCACTCCTCCCCTAGCATAGATGGCTCATCAGGAAATGCAGACTACACCCCAGTCACCTTTGTGTCACTGTCTCGTGTGAGGTGCAACCAGCCCAACTGTCAAACTGACCCAGACAGGGAATCCACAAGCAGGGAGAGTCACAGAAATGGTATAAGCAAGAAAATGCTCACTTTCTAAAAGTGGCATTTTCAAACACACAATCTTAAAATCGACTTTACTAAAAGATGTATTTTTAAGTTCTGAGCTCAGAGACCCCAAACTCCACATGTCCATCCACTCACAAAGGGAATCTACACTTTAATCAGATTTAAATGTAGCCCCATGTTAACCTATGAGAGGGACAGGCCTTGCAACAGTGAAAAACGAATTTAGCAATATTTCACTGTCAGGACATATAAAACACATTACTATATGTCCTACCTTAACCATACACTGCACCCTGCCCTTGGGGCTACCTAGGGCCTATCTTAGGGGTCTCTGACATGTAAGAAAAGGGAAGGTTTAGGCCTGGCCAGTGGGTACACTTGCCAAGTCGAATTTACATTTAAAACTGCGCACACAGACACTGCAATGGCAGGTCTGAGACATCATTACAGAGCTTCTTATGTGGGTGGCACAACCAGTGCTGCAGGTCCACTAGTAGCATTTGATTTACAGGCCCTGGCACCTCTAGTGCACCTTACTCAGGACTTACTAGTGAATCAAGTATGCCAATCATGGATAATCCAATTACATACACATTTTGTAAAGGAGCACGTGCACTTTAGCACTGGTTAGCAGTGGTAAAGTGCCCAGAGTAACAAAAACAGCAAAATCAGAGACCAGCACGCATCAGCAACCTGGGGAACAGAGGCAAAAAGTTAAGGGAGACCACGCCAAGGATGAAAAGTCTAACAAATTCTCAAATTGAATGCACCATTTTCAGGAAAAACTAAACAACCTTCTTTCTTTGTGGTCTTAATTCAGTGTTTGAACCAAAGACATGGTCCTGTACCTTTCTCCTAAATTACGATATATGCCAGAGTACCTTCTAGCAGACAAATTTCTCCTTCCTTTGCTGAAATATAATCATCTCCTCTAAGAGCACTTTTAAAAGCTTTGAAAAACTTCATTTTCCACAGATTTTATTTCAAAAATCGATAATCAGGAAGTGATTACAATCCCACAATCCTTTTAGACTCCCTTCTCATCTAGTTACGTTTCACGGTTGTCCACCAATCCATGCGGGACCCTTCTCACTAACCATCCTATCCCAGCGCAGCACAAAAACTGATCTCACACTTACACACAGCGGCTGACAAAGTCTTGCGGCTTGTTCTCCTAAACTCAAAAACACTCACACTTGATGCAAAAATTAATCACGAGCACTTCTTTAAAACCAAGAAAAAACAAATTTGTTTATTTACTACAGGTAGGGTAACACAATCGCTTCAGGAACCTTTTAAATGTAACTGTTGGCTTTTGCTCTTGCAGTTATTTGTTTTTCTCAGTTTCCCAGATTCACAAGCAAAATTCAACCTGCAGATTTCACCCTCAACTGCGCAATGGAGACTGTTCTGGTGCACATAGAGCTTGCCAAATCTCAGTCAAAAAAATGTAAAAACACTCAATTTAACTCTCAAACTTGACTTACCAACCACGCCCGATTAGTCTACTAAATGGACAAATTACAACAAAAATAATTCTCAAACACAAATGATACATGTGGAGAAACAATAAAGGCTGATTCGAATGATGGGTATATCTAAGTTTAATCAATGCAAAAGTCAAATTAACTCAATGGTTGTTACACAAAACCATAGCAACAGATACTGAGCAAGAGAAATTGAATACAACTGATATTGATGGTTATTCATGAGAGTTATACCTCACTAATTAGCATCAACATGTTGGACTTCATGTAAAAGTTTTAGTAACATAAATTTGGAAAACAGCTAACTATGGCGTTATCAAAAATAAGCAGCAGTAAATAAACTTTTGCAGTTGGTATCTGAAAACAAAAGACAAATAAAAATTCCCAGCTCATACATTTACCCAATCACTACTTTAATCAGCAACAAACGTCTACTTTGTCAGGGGGACAGCAACATCAGGCACAAACATCAGGACAAGAAGAGGTAGCATCAGGAATAAGAGTAGGGGTTATGGTTTAGAATTTGGACTATAAGATACACTAAAAGATCTAAGCATAGGTTCAGTATTGAACATGCATAAACTGATAAAATACCTAAATTTCAATAGACTATCCGGAAAAACATAAAAGGTCAAAGTGTCAGAACATAAAGTAAGCCTCTAGAACTTGGAATACAAGTCCAAGAACATCAGATTTAGGAATGCTTAAATGACAAATGCCTCAACAACCAGTGACTGAACATTAAATTAAACTTTTTAAATAAAAATTATTGGATAAAACATGAGTTGAGAAAGTTATAACCAATCAGGACATTAACAGATATCAAAATTATAAAATGTTTACTCTAAGCTCTTCTATTTGCTGTTATTTCGTTGACGAAAACAAAACAAATAAAATTGTATCTTGCGCATCCTCTTCTCTGGCTTCATCTGTAGACCCTTTGTTTTCATACCACCAGAATACGAAGTCACAGGAAAACAATTACAAAATATGTTACCACACCATTTCTTTTCCCTCGAGGAAAGACATACAAGTTAGAAACATAACTACAAACAAAGAAGTGAGTCAGACTGCGGAACACAACAGAAACATTGTTTACAGATAGCTTTATACAGTAACTTTGCATCTGCTTCTACTTCAGTCCAGCATAGGCCACTAAATACACATTTAATTCTGACCTTTATTTTAGTTAAGAAACACACTCTTTTGTAAAGACAAAATAATTTCATCAGCTTGAGTTAGCATGGAAAACAAAATATAGGCCTTACATATGATGATGGCCATTTAGTTGATCACAGTTCTCGTAAACACAATATTATAATTAAATTAATTCACTCATTAATCTGTAAGTATAATTACGTAAAACTAAACATTTATCAAGAAAATTTCAGCTCTCACAAGGTCATAGGTAGAAAAAGAGATCTTAGGGAGAGGAAAACAGATTTTAGATGGCCTATGAGATCAGTAATGAGCAAAACGGATTATAACTCTTGGTCAAATAGAGTTTAAGAAAATGAGTGCCTATCCTATACTGGATAGTAGAGAGAGAGGAGGAGACATTGTCCTGAAGAAGATTGGAGAAAGAAGAAAAAGAAAAAATATTTAGGATTCACCAACATAAAAGTGAGGATCAAAGTCATAACCCTAAGAATGATCTACTGGGGAATACGAAGGGACCAAGAACAGAGCTCATAAGTGCAGTGGATTGAGAGAAAAAGCAGATACATTCTAGGAGACCGTGTAGAGTTCAGAGAGGTATCAGGGAAGCCAAAAGAGAACTGAACCTGTGCTGCCCAGAGAAGACAGAAAGGCAGGGTGATGCAGAAATGTCAAGAAGGATTAAGACAGAAAATTGCTAATCAGTGGCGTAGCGTGGGTTGTCAGCACCCGGGGCAAGGCAAGTAATTTGCGCCCCCTAACCCGGGGCAAGGCAAGTAATTTGCGCCCCCTAACCCGTGGATTTAGTCTCTTCCAAGATGTTGCGCCCGGTGCGGCCGCCCCCCCCTGCACCCCCCACGCTACGCCACTGTTGCTAATTGTGGCAAGAATGAAGAAGGGAATTTGAGATAAAGAGGAGTGTCGTTACAGTGTAGTGGCTAAGGCAGAAGCCTGTCTGAACAGGGGAGTGAATTATGAGTGCCAAGAAATGCTAACATCCATGAAAGAACGAGATGCTTGAGAATTTTGAAGAGAGAGTAAAGAAACAGTACTGAAGTTTTCAAGGTCGTGAAGAATGAGCGAGAAGAGGTAGAATGGTTACAGCCTTAAAAGAAGGAAAGATTCCATATGGCATAAAAAGAGTAAATGAGGAGCAAATATGCAGAATACAGGATTGACCAATGTGGAGGGAAGCAAGTCGGATGGTGCATCTGTGAGCCTGCAAAGAAAAGGAACATCTTCTGATTCAGAGATTCTAGAGAAATAATTAAGACTAGGAGAAAGAGTCAAAAGCAAAATGAGAGAGAGGTGCACTTATTAGAGCAAAATGATGGCCAAAACATAGAAGCAGCAGAAAGAGAGAGAGAGAGAGAGAGAGAGAGAGGTGTAATTATTGCAGATCTTGGAGTTGAAGTAAACGGCAGTAAGAGGGAATCAAAATGGCAGTTGAAAGAAGGAGAAGAGAGTAAGTAATTGAAAATCGCAAACTGACTACTATCCTTTGTGGCAAATAATATCATCCACCAAATTGGTGGAAGCAGCTGAGTCTGTGAGACTCAGCAAGGTCAGCCGTGTCCATTGCCTTTGATAATGTATCTCAGATTTTAGCATAGCTGGATCACTGCAGTGGGAATGCCAAAACATTTCATGCCAATAGGAGCTTGGCATCGGGCCATTAGTTTTTATTTGCCTCAGGACTAAATTTTGTCCTTTCAGTAGTGGCATATTAAGCATTGTGTGACAACTCCTGCCTAAGATGTAATCATTTTGGCACAACTAGGAGGTGCAGAAAAATAAGGAAAATGTGCTTGGAATTGCTGTATAGCAGGGTAAACAATGTTTTTCAAATATTGTTAGTGAGGAGGATCAAGTATCCTTAAAATTTACATCCATTGCACTATTTGTTCTCCCTTTTGTTTCCTAGTATGCAGTATTAAATGGTTGCAAATATTATCATGGTCTGGGGTTAGTAATTTTTTTCAATAAATGAAACAAAATAACAATATTTTTTTGCACATGCTGCACACATACACATGCTGATATGGGCTTGATCACGGAGTGGCTAACAGTCTTTAGAAATGTTTGACAATTGGGCAAATATCAATTGATTCCAGTCGCTGATTAGCAAATTGATTTGAATGATTTGCCCTTTATCCAGGAGTAGGAAAGACATAGGGGGTTATTACAACTTTGGAGGAGGTGTTAATCTGTCCCAAATGTGACGGATATACCACCAGCCGTATTACGAGTTCCACAGGATATAATGGACTCGTAATACGGCTGGTGGTATATCCGTCACTTTACCGTCACTTTTGGGACGGATTAACACCTCCTCCAAAGTTGTAATAACCCCCATAGTTTCTATTAGAAATTACAATGATTTTTGTTGTATACCCCCAGATGTATTTGACTTCTCTAACTAAACCCATTTGTGTTGGCTGTCCTCCTGTGCACACTTTACTCCTGCTAGCCAGTGGCAAAGTGCTTGTGCTCTCCCCACCTAGGTGACACATTTAATTTACTTACAAGTTCCTAGTATATGGTACTAGATGCCCCTTGGGTCTGTAAATTAAATGCTACAAGTGGGCTGCAGCATTCACTGTGCCACCTACTAAACTGGCAGTGCAGAACATGCCTCCAGGCATGCCCTTGAGGCCTGTGTGCACAGTCTTCCACTTCAACCTGGCAAAATAAACCGTTTGCCAGGCCTAAACATTCCCACTGACTATGTTAAAGAAAAACCTAAGGTAGGCCTTAAATACCTATAGCTCAGGGTGCATGGTGTTTTAAAAGTAGGATAGGTATATTTTACGTATCCTGACAGTGGAAAAAACCTACAGTTGATTTGCATTGTGGCAAGACTAGCTCTCCCATAGGAAAACAGAGTTAGATTATAACAATTTATAATTCTAAACTTCAATTTGGGAGCAGCTAAAACCATGATTCAATGACTAGTAGTAATTTAAAATTCAATGCAATGGTCAGGTTGGATTTTGTATTACTATTTCTGAAATTACACTTTTAGAAAGTTGACATTTCAAAAGTGCCTTTCTTCCAGTGTCACCTGACTGTCAATGGCTGCCCTGTGGTGTTATGCATATTGTATTGTTTCTAGATCAGTGGACAAAAGGCTTGTGTGTATTTTGTCCTTGAGCATGGTGGCCTGGGTGATTGTATCCAGCCCCTCCCTGAGCTTCTAAGGGAGTCTAAACCTGTCACTGGCAGATATAGCTTAAACTTAGACCTGCCTCCCTTTGTCTTCCTAGGCAGTGTGGCTCCAACCCTATTGGGGGAGCTGCCCCAGAACTGGGTTGTTGTGACCAGAAGGATGGGTTTGCCCATTATTATAGCCGCACCTTGGGTGGGCACAGGGAGTTTTAACTAGAAGGAGAAGGGTTTTGCCAAGTTGAATTTAGGTAGAGAAGAGCACTGCGGATAGTTTATCTTAAAAGACACAGGAAGTGCTGCAAACATGGCTAAGGTCACCCCTGGAAACATTTACCCTATTTGTTATGGAGTGGACTGGAGCTTCTCCCACCACACCACTGAACACAGAGGTTACATCCCAAGTACCCCTCTCAGAACAGTCCTGGACCTGTGAAGAGTTACAAGAAGGTCGTCTCTGCTGTCTGAAGAACTTGAAGGAAGGCTGGACCAGCTTGACTGAAACCTAGGACCCCAGACGTGACTCCAGGGGTCAGTTGGCTATCTCTTGTTTGCACCACAGGAATACAGCAAGATTTTGAAGGCCTTTCCTGCAACTTTCCAGTTTTCCAGAACTCACCGGGGCTGCCCTGGAGTCTGCTGCTGGACTCTGCTGGAGTATATTGTGACTCCCAAGTGCTTTCTGTAATCTCCTGTACCCTTGACTGGTGTCCAAGTGGACTTCTTCTAAAGTGTCATGACACTTTGAAACTTTTTGCCAACGCTTTGGTGCTGAGAACCGACAGACTGACTGGGACCAGCCTGCAAAGCCGGTCCGACGCGGGTGCATTCCCGCTGGGACAAAGATTCAGATTGCCCCTGCTTTATTCTTCTCCGCAGCAGCAAATCTTATCCAGCAGGACTTCATGAAGATGGTGTCTGGCATTGTGGAGAACCCTTTGGCTTCAACCTGCAGCCTTGCTTTGCAGGAAAAATCAAAGCTCAAAAAAAGTGAATCAGTCCAAAGGTAAAATCTTCACTGGTGAAAGCTCAAAAAGTATCTGACTGGCGAGGGACCTTCTCCCGGTGTAAAATTCAAAATTCTCCTGCTCAAAGCTTTCTCCCTAAAACTGGCTCACTCTCTTGATTGATGGGCAGATTTTTAAAGGTTATGTCAGTTGTCCCAAACAGCATTCAAAGTGCCCCTATTACCCATGCTTCACCTGGGCTGGCTTATGGTGCTCAACGTATGTTCTAAGTCTTAATACGTCCCTTATGTGTTTTTTCTTTTCTTGTCTGTACTTGATAAATGTAGTTTGTCTGATAAGAGAATGAAATGTAATGAATTTCATTAATTATACAATAAGATATTTACTTGCTTATTGTGTTTGGAGTGGTATACTGGCCTATATTGGCAATGGGACTCACCTCTATACCCCCAAGACCCAAACAGTCCTGAAGACATAGGGGAAAACACAAAAATAAAGGTGTGGAGGGGGGGAGCATGCAATCTTGGAATCAGGTCAATACCCCTAACCCTTCCAGTCCAAGACAATCATTGTGCTGCACCCTGGGAGATAGAATTTGGGATTAATCGTAAGGCAGATGCACTTAACATGCCCAACTTAGATTTCAGATGATCAAATGGAAATTATTCTGAGGCTGATAATCTCCTCTCTCCTTTCATACTGATGCTGAGCTTTACGTGGACTTTCAGAATGCCAGTTCCTTTTATATGCCTCTAAATAGTGATATCCTTTACCATTTGGGCGTAAGGCAATGAAGGGTTTTGAAGGGCCTCCACTGTCTGTGGAGCCCAAATCCAAATTTTACCAAAATCCTGGAACAGTGTTTGATGGCTCTGAAGCCTGTTCTACACTTAACTCAGCTGTACTAGAACCAGTGTTGGCTAGTTGAGTAAACACATTTTTGAGCTTGGAGTTCACAGGCAGATCACTCTGTTTTGGGCTGTTTTTTTAACTGAATTTCTTATTGATTCACCTTTCCAAATAGATCTTGGTAGTTCAAGTGTCTTTAGTAACATTGAAACCCAGATCTTTCCCTACAGCACCACGAGACCGGGAGTCCAAATGTTTTGAATCCCAGGGGCACAAAGTGTTTCTTACTTCAGGCAGTCTGGCTCTATGCACTACTAACTCTACACACCTACTTGAATGGTATGCCCATGCCCTCTGGGAAGATTGATGCTGGATCCTATTCACTTCCTAGATCACACTGAAGGTCTGTTTTCAGAGTTAGTAAAAGATGGCCTAGGTGCCTCAGAACAAATTCTGAAATGTGGACGGCACTCGGCTGAACAATTCCACTAATAGTACTGTCACTTTTACAACTTTTCTAGGGGCCAGCCTCCCCAGCAGCATTAACGCTTCCAAGTGGTTCAGTCCCCACAATAATTTTTCTGCTCCTTTCTCTGGAGGTATGGATGTAAGAAACCCCCCAAAACAGGAGCTTCATAACTTCCTTACTTTCACTTTAATTTGCTTTCCTACCACTACCAGCTTTCACTCAATAGACGGGTCTCCCTTTTTCTGGTCCCATTGGGAACCCGTCACCATGGGTGGGTGGTCCTGCTAATCCAAAAGACTTACACACATCCATTATTGAGTTACACCACTCGTGGATATTTTGTTTTTACAAACACCATGTAGTGCATTCCATCCCCTAACTTGATCTTGAAGGCGCAAATTCTGCCCTTGCTGCAAAAAGGGGTACAGAAATTATACTTATGAAGGAGAAGTGAACAGAATTCTACTCCCTTTTCTTCTTGTTTCAGAAGAAAGAAAGTAGCCTCATATCTAGACCTGAAGCTTTTAAACGTCTTTGTCCATCAGAACCACCTCAAAATGCTCTCTCTGTAAGGTTCTCTTGGTACTGAATGTGCAGGATTGGATGGTGTCCTTGAATCTTCAGGGTGCTTTTTATCTACTTGCTGATTTTTTTCAACTCATTGGTGTTACCTCTGCTTCACTGTTAGGTTCACGCTCTGCCAAGTCGCAGCACTGCCTTTTGGTCTTACAAACACTGTCTGAGTTTTCATCAAAGTGGTAGCTGTGCTGGATGCCACCATGTGGAGGTCAGGAGCCCAGGTACTTCCATGTGTGGATGATAGGCTGTTCTAAGTGGGTTTCAAACCATCAGTAGTGCCCCCTGATCCTACTTTACCTGCTAGGTTTCTCCATCAGTCAGCAGACGTCTGACCTCATTGCAACTCAGGTTGACTTTCAGTGAACTGTTCTGGACATAACCTGAATGGTGGCTTTTCCCACACCTTAGAACATCTTGCCCATAGCACATACCAATGTTTGACACTCTATTTCGTGTGTAAGTTCCGAAGGAAGTTTTGCTCATTGATCTTAATGCCCTTCTACATCCTTCTGGTGCCAAATGCCAGTTGGTTGATCAGATCTCTTTAGTGAGGTCTCGTGAGGCAGTGGCTCAGCATTAGGGGAGCTTTTCCGCTCACAAGATCATTTGTTCAGTTCTTGCAAAGTGTAATTGGTGGATATATCTCCTGAACCTCAAAATTGATCATAAGTTCTGTCATCTGCAGCCGAAAGCCAACGTTGGTATGGATGCTCTTCCGTTGGGCTGGGGTGTTCAACTGGGGGAAATGACCGGCCAAAGCCTTCAGTACCTATCAGAAAATCACAAGCACCTGAATTTGCTAGTGTTGAGGGCATTCACAGATCACTCAAGGAGTTTCTTCCCTCCATCAGGCAGATTGGGGAGAAGGTATATTGGGTAGGGTTTTACAGACACTCAGCCACTGGTCATTAGCTGAACCAAGAAGTCACATGGATTTTTAGGCTCAGTGCTTCAAGGCCTCATGATTGTTAAATGAGCCCTACAAAGGAGTATTTTCCATGTGGCAGCTAATCCTGCATCTGAATGTGAGGACAGATGCCTTGAGTTTCCTGTCCTTGGAGTATCAGGAACCGGAGCTCCACCTCTGTGTGACAAACATGATTATTTCCCAGCTGGGAGTTTTCTTAATCAGATTTTCTTGCCACAGCCATAAATAGGAAATGCCCTTAATTTTGCACCCTACGCTTTCCACCATGTAGTGTTCTGGGGGAGGCCATTCAACATAATGGGCCACAGGCTACACATTTTGCATTCTTCTGATTCCGTTGATCTTCAGAAAGTACGAGAGGATGACCAAAGTCGATTGTTATCACATAGTACTCTGAATGGAGGATTTGGTACACAGGTGTGTTGAGTTTCTGTTTTCGACCCCCCGTTCATCTCCAGCTAAGAAGAGACCTACTTTCACCGCAGGGTGGTTGGCTTCTCCACCACAGACCTAGAAACTTTGTGGCTTCTCTCACTCAACCGGGTTTAGCTGTTTCTATGGTGAAGTTATACGTAGCAGCCTTATCTGCCTTTTGTTATTCTACAATGGGGCTTAAATTTAGTTCTAACTTTCCTCATGGTGTCACTAGGCCTCTGAATGATCAGTGTCTGTTTTCAGCTTATATCATTTGAAGCTTAGATGCATTTTATTTCTGTATGGTGGTATAGAATGCATTTTCTGTCAAGGTTATCAAGTCTATATGCAGCATTCTTTCTGTAGTAAAAAGTCCTTACAGGTCCAATGTTTAGATTGATAAAAAGGATTTTACCTATCTCCTTAGAAAACTAAATGCAGTTTTGGACTATTGTGAACAAATATTCTCTGTAAACTGTAACTCCTGTAATTCCAAGCTTATTTGGCAAGTTTCCACTAAAGCCCCACATATTGGGGACTCCTGACCCTTTTCTGGAAAAGGTGAGAACAAGAGCTGTCTGTACAAACCTTTTGTAGACAAGAGAACGTATGCTGTATCTTCTGCTGTATCTTCTTGCTGTTTAAATGTTGTGTTGGTTGATATATCCTGTGTGGCTCTTGCATATCCTAGGATGGATAGATTGTATGTACCTCTCCTGTTTAGGTGCTATCTCTTAGTGCTACCGTCTGCTAGTGGACTAGCCACATGCGCCCCATGGCATTGTAAAGAGCCTACTCATTAACGGATAAACATAAGCTTTCCCGTATTGATGCTTCAATCCCATCCTCCTCTCCACATTCAGGATAGAATTGGAGGCAGAGTGATGCTTATGTTGATCCAGAGGTTGCAGGAGATGGCTGCACCATCCACTCAATCCGGGCAAGCCTATGGCGGTGTATTTATGGAAGTAAAATGTATGGAAAAGTCAACCATCTCCATTACTCACTGGCTGAAAGGTAGAGCAGAACTCTAGCATTGAAGGTTAAAATGTGAGGTTTCTGGACTGTCTCCTTCTTCTTTCTATATTGTGACTGTACAGATTCTGCTCCTCTCACTTGAAGGCAACTATTTGTGTGGAGGTTTGGCTGTTTTTAGGCATTGTATTGTTGGGGACAGCAGATCTTCATGCCATGTTAAGGGTCTGAAGTAGAACTCTCTTATGAAAAAGATGCATATCCAGCACCACTGTTGTAGCCTACACTCTGAATTTGTTTATTATTCAGCATTGGCTTTAATCATTTTTAAAGCTGACACTCCAAACCGGTTTTATATCCTGAATCGGTAAACACAGACTCCACAAAAACTGTATGCTCTCAGACTTTGCATCCTCAAACAGGCAAAATTAAAAATACTCCTGATGGTAAAGGATAATTTGTTTAGGCTTTCTAAATGAAAAGTCTTCGCTGGAAATGTTTTAGATATTATACAGCACTCTAGGTTTACTGAAGGCCACCTAAAAAACGACTCTAAGACGTGCCTTGCTGCTTCCCTGAAATATCCTGGGGGCTACAAACCGCTGTTCTCCTGGACTGCTGCATCGTACTGCCTACAAGGTCACACCAGCAGTTGTCAGACTTTTTCCAGTGAGGGCTGTCCACCCCCACACTATTGAGGTACCTCTAGTCACAACTAAAGACGGAAATCTGCAAGTCTCAGTTATCAGACAGAGCAGAGCATATAGCTCTCTCAACAGGCCTCGCTTCTTCCAATGAACCCTTTTCTTATGTTGATGTCTTAGGCCGGTGTTCTTCCATGTAAATGCCTCCTGGTCTTCTCAGGGAGAAGCTTCTGGTGGATGTTTCCTTCATGATTCTTTGTTCATGGGCCCACATGAACAGACTATGACATTTTCTTTAAGTTGTTTGCATTGGATCTGAGATTAATGTTTTGTTTCTTGCACCAGTCCCTGCTCTTGTGGAAAATCTGCAGCTCCTATGTGATAACTGGCCTCTGAATAGATCTTACAGGCGTGAGATGCTTCAAATCTTGGAAAGCCTGTTAATGACACCGATGCTTCAGATATTAGCAGCCTTCATTCCCGGCACTTGAAATAATTTCCGATGTTTCCTCCCTGCCATGACTTTGATGACTTTCAGCGTAGTTTGAAAGCTTGTGCTTTTGCATGTAAAGTCATGTGCTGGGGTTCAACGTGAATATAACAGAGTAAGTGACTTCAAGTATTTAGGTCTCACCAATTGCTGTTAAATGATCAAGAGGAAAAACTGGTTAACTATAGTTTACTCTACCCAAATATTAGTTGGGGTGCCAGTTGTTGCTGGGCCAGATAACCTCCAATGTCTTTATAGATCAATTCAGTATTCCAAACAAGAAATGAGTGCGCTGGTAATATAGGAGTGTTACTTATCAAGCAGATTAGTTTACAAATGCTAGCGTTTGCCTTGAGGTTAGAATGGGTTACCTTTTTATATTTTCAAACTCATGTTCTCTAATTTCTGCCACATCTTTACTCGTTCTGTAGTGTAGCATGACCATGTTCCTTTTAGTAACAGTGCCAGGTGCCTCAGAGAATACCTTTCTAAACTGAACTCGCTAATCCATTTTCAGACCTATATGTGCACTTAATGCATTTCTCGACAAAGAATTTACATTCTTCTTCGGCTCACTCATTTTTCATCCCTGCATGTGCAATATGCAATTATGTTCTGAAAAAAAATCTTAATTTGAACCTTCTAATCCGTGCACTAAAGGCTACAATTAGCATATCCAAACTTTATTGTTTGTGTAGTTAATCTTAAAAGTCCGGTCATTTCTGCTTGTGCCCTGCATTTGCCCTGGTGGGCGACTTGATTGGCGAAGGCACGTTTACCCAATTAAGCCCAGAAAAGGGCTGCTTCGCAGACCGACAAAAATGAAGGTTCGCCTCACAGATACAATGCCACCGCAGTACGACACGCAGTCAAGGACACATTTTCTACTTTATCAATAAGATAAGAAAGCGTTTTCCACTGCGTGCAGGTGAGTCATGGACCTGTAGCGTTTAGCACTCCTGAATTTGCCTAGCAACAGCCCACTCAGCCTTAACCTGCTTCAACCTTCAGTCTTTTCTTACTTTTGTGTTTTCAATAGATTTGCTTCTGCTGTTGCTGTGATTCTTTTTTTCTCCTTAGGTGCTAGTGATCTAGAGTTGTTGTGTAGAACCGATGTATAAGTGATTGCACGCCCCTAATCCAGTGAATATGCCACAGGTACCTAGAGGCAAGATGGCGTACCCGCAAATTTAAAGTAATCCTTCTGTGCAGATTAAAACCTGTAAGATTGTATCTCCGTTAGCAACTGTCTTGTTACTGCCATTCATTGTTGTTAAGGCAGATTGCACGAACTTCATTTCCATTGTGCCTACATGGTTACTCAATTATGTAAGCACACGTGCATGTGAAAGATGTGCACACAAGGCTGTGCTTTGAGTCTTTATGTAAACTATGAAGTGTAGCATTGTGCTTACAAAATTGATGCGATAAATAGATACCATGTTTATTCGTTTTTATGGAATATTTACCCATTCTTTAATAAAAGAAGTAATCGTTGAGGCTCAAAGGGCTCTCCAGCGAAACGTAAAGATATTGTAGAGAGCTCGCATGTAGTGTTGGAATAAAAAAGAGAGGGAGATTCCGACCAGGGAACCACAACTTGACGCTGACTGCCTCGTTGCAAATGCTGAACCAAGATCACAGGTCTTTGCTCAGGTATGAGGGCTGATGTCTCCACAGTGATTCTAATAGGCAAGCCAGAAGCTTAACATGCTGTGCTCTAGATAGAACAAGCAGAGGGAGAGTAGAAACTGTTTGACAATATGATAGCTTTGTTTTTATGTTTTACTCTCCTGGTAACTATTACAATCCTACTGTGTTGTATCGTTCTGGTTATTGCGGCTCACGCCTTAATATCTAAAATACAGTCGTTTTATTAAAATATTATATAAAACTAATACTGTCTTTTGTCATTTGTATATGAGATCATATTGGAAATAAGAGAGTTGGTTTGGATCTGAGTAACCACGACTTCCCTGAGAAGTTCCAAAGATGTCATGCGCTCGGCTGCCAAATCATTCCTTCCACATGGGAGAAATGAGGCACTGCTAGTTAGCCGGAGCAAAAACCGGATTTAGGGTGACAGAGTTCTTTACACGTGGGTCAGACTCAGTCCCCCACACCGTTATAGATCCTGCTACCTAGAAATCCAGTAGTCTCATTTAGAATAATGAGAGCCCATGCGACATGGCTCTTCCATTGTGTTTGTCTTCATTGAAAACTTTTTTGATTAGTTAGATAGCCTATTTTTTAAACCCTTCAAAGGCTTTTCACAGTTTGAATTGTTACTTTTCTTCTTTTAAATTAATGTGATTATTTGAATTAAAATCCCTTAAAATTACAAGGATTATTTTAAATCTCTGACTAGCCACAATTACTGATAACTTAAAAGTAAGAAAAAAGACAAAACAAGATGAAAGCCACCAACGTTTGTGCATGGAGGCAGGGGTAGCACCATCGATTTCATCCTAGTCTCATCCAGACTTGTTCCCTTACTAAAGAATAGTGACACTTTTCCTTCCAATCCGAGTGATCATAGCCCTGTCTCTCTCTTTAAATTGGTCCTGATACATGCTCACCACACAGAATCGGTCCCAGATCTTCAGTTTTGGCCCAGTAAGGGTGTTAGTATTAAGTGGGGGAATACAGATCACACTCTCTTTCTTAAGGACCTCATAGTAGGAAATCAGGAAGAGGTAATGTGCTGTCTCTCAAAAGACTCAAGAGATCAGGATGTGGTGGTCAGTTATGAGAGGTTACCTAACAGGGCATCAGACTTGTTAACCTAAAAGAGGTCTAATAAGAATTGCCCCATTCAAAAATGGTTTGATCCTGCCTGTACTGCAGCCCTAAAACATCTGAAGGCAGCCACAAATACCCTACCATGTAAACATTGAGAACTTCAGACTGACAAGACAATCCTAAAAAGTGACTTTAGAGAGGAGAAAACAGAGGGCTTGGGACGCCCTAGCAGCAGCTGCTGAACTAAGGAATAAAAAAGCATTTTTGAAAATTATAAATCTGCCTTTCTCTTCAAGTAATATTAAGCCACGTCTAGAATGCCATATCCCTGACAATTAATGGGTTGCCTGCTTCTCCCAAGTTGTTGACCAAGAAGATATTTCCGTAGGACAGCCTTTAGGTCAATCCACTGTAATTAGGGAAAATCAGTCTTCCCTAAGTGATACGATAACTGTAAGCAAAGTCACAAAAGTTTTTATTAAGTGCCTAGATGGTGTCCCCATTAATGTCTGTAGACAAAACTTAAAATTCTGGGCTCTCCTATTAACAAATGTATTCCAAGCAGCAAATAGGGGTGGACTTCCACCCTCATGGAGCAAGTCTACCATTGTGCCAAAATTTAAAAAGGAAGACAGAAACCAAACATCTTTCTATCCACCATTCTCCCTCCTTGACTCTTCTGTAAAGATTCTCAGGAGGCTAATCCTGAGTAGAGGAGAATTTTTTTTTAAGACAGTTTGGTTTCATCCCCGGTTCGGGAACCATGGAACAAACATTAAATTTGACTTTGCTTACATGAAATATATAAAAGCTAGAAGAGGGTCGACCCATATGGCATTTATGGACCTCTCCAGCGTCTTCCAACTAGTGGATAGGGGGATGCTTTTGATCCTGATGGAAGAAGCTAGTTTTGAGTCCCTTTGACTGACCTCCTTAAGCGAATGCCCCAGGGGATGATCCCTCAAGTCAGATGTGGTCAGAATGGGGTGTGTACCCCTTTTTTAAGTTCAACCGTGGAGTCAAACAGGGCTGCATTCTTCACCCTTTTTTGTTTCTTTTTTTTTTTTTTTTTTTAAATTACTTCTCTAGACTACTTTTTAGTATCAAAGGGGAAGGATTTATTAAAAGTGGACAGCCACCTGGTACCTGTCTTACTATATGTGGACGATGTGAATGCAAATGGTGTGCAAGTTATGCTTGACCTTTTTAATTAATTTAGGGAAGCCTTAGCTTGAAGGTCAATCTGTTGGACGTTAATTTAAGATGGGATAAACTTTTAACACAAAGGGCCACTGACTTTGTTGAAGCAGTTGATGCAATTTTGAACTGTGCAGGGAAACCTGGCCATAAACCCTTAAAATAACTAATAATGCTATACCATAGTAAGTGTCTCTTGGTGAGCACATATGGTGCTGGAGTATGGGATTACATTAACCCAAAGATGCTGGAAAAAAACGAAAATACATTTTTAAGCATGCTATTAGCAACACCAAGGAGTACTCCTAGTTTCATTACCCACTCAGAAACAGGCCTTGCTTATTTGGAAGACCTGATTAATGTTTCAGCGTCTTTGTTATGGGCAAAGATCTGGCTTTCTCCTCTAACAAACTTTTCTCACCTAACGATAATAAAACAAGATTTTGTGGATTCCATTCCCTGGTTGGCCTATGTCAAGAAATCTTTTCTAGAACTTTGAATTCCACATTTTAATTGCCCCAGTGAAATAGATAACGCCAAGAAAACAGCTAAAGCTCTAATTCTAGAGCATAGAAATGCCACCAGATACTCTGTGTTAAAAATGGAATCAACCCTTTATCACTTGGTGATAACCACCACCAATTGGATTGAGTCCTATCTGCTATGGATAGCTCATCATGAATGGAGATTTTACTTGACCCACTCCAGTTTGGGCATTGTGCACGTTTTGGTGGCCCTCCCACAGGGTGGTACTTGGTTTGAGTTTTTCGCCCAAATCCCTGTAATAATTGTTCCCTGTAACAATTATTCCCCTCAATCCAATCTCTTATTCTTTTTATTTCTTTGTTCTTTTTACACAGTATCGAGGAAACAGTTTGTGACCATCGTCCAACAACGTATATGTCAGGTCTGCGTGTTTAACAGCTTTTAGATATGCAGCTTATTTGTTTCCTGTAATAAGTTATATCTCTAGCAGCTCAGAATCAGGAGAAAATTAGTTATTCAAGCCTAGTCCGTATAGGGCTATCTGCTTAGGCTAAAATTAAGCTAAATATTCTGCTAAATGTGTAAAAACCCTGCGCTAAATTAGTACCCTACCCAGTTAATATACTGAAAGTTTTCAACTTGTGTTGTGTTTTTATTTACTTGCTTCTAAGTCCAAGTTGTTGTTTTATGTGACAATCTTTTATGGCGATTTGCCGACTACAAATTTTTGATGATGATGAAAGCTTGAAAATATTTTAAAAAACCATTTAAAAAGTCTGTTATTTCATTTTGAAAAACTGCAAAATTAACGATTTAGTCGTCCTAAACACGCCTGGTGACCTCATGCATAATCCCAGACTCTACCAGTCAATAGGTTGATGACCGCATCTCTCTTTGTCATTTGTGGAAAGAGAAGGGGTTGGGAGGGGGGGTGGGTAGTGGCAGGATCAGAGCAGCCAACGCTACAATTCTCATGGAGTCTACCATCAGGGACTGAAACGTATAGATGATATCACGAATCTGCCACTCCAGCTAACCAGTGACAACTAACGTGAGGATCTGATGCCTGCAACACTTATTATTAGGTAGCAGACAACACATAATAGAAATCGAAATATATTAAGGTCAAGATCTAAGTTTCCTTTCTATTGCTTTTTTTATTTTTAAATGTATCTTCTTATTCCAAGGGCGATTCACCGTGTTCACTGCTGGCAAACTGTGCATGCTTATTGTGGGCATTGTTGCATATATGTGCAGTAAGTACCCTGTTAATCAGAATGAATAATGCTAGTATCCACTTGCGAATGAGTTGTCATTTGAATTTACCCGTTGTCCACAAACTAGACTCTTTGTCTCCTGATTCAGTTGTTAAATAAGAGGTCACCTTGCCTGAACCTGTACTAAAATAAATAGAGCCCTTATTGACGAAACTAGTCAAATATAGCTTACAAGTGCACAAAACTGTGTCACCATCGAAGGTGACTTATGGATCTTAGCATCATAACCACAACTATTCCGAATCTAGATAGATCATTAACACTGTAAGATTGATAAATAATTGTACTCTGGTAGCACTTACTCAGTTGCATATCAGTAATTCTATCTGTGATGTGGCCTTTAATTTTTTTGGCCAAAAGAGCAGAAGTTTCAGGAATGCAAGCTCATTATCTTTTGTTGACAGCACGTCACTTCGGTAGATGTAGTCGAGGCGTAAAACCTGATTTTATACCACGCATATGGAGAAAATAATATTAGAACCCACAATTCACTCTGATCGGTGTTTTAAATAGGATGGAGGTGGGGAGGGTCCTTAAAATGAGAGTGACCTAATAAGCGTCTCTGAAAAAAACTTTAAAAAAGGTGTGGCCTGTGTAACTAAAGGTGCAACCTAAAATAAGTGAAATAGAATCCTATGCTCGGCAAATTCATAAATAGTCTGACTGGACAAAGAAAAACCACAAAGTATGATAATTTACTTGCAAGTTCATATAACATTATTATCCTGAGCCATATGCGCTAAAACACTTAACAAATTAAATGTAAAAGTAAGCGGCTAAAACTTGGGTTTTCAGTTGGAATGATGGTAAGCAACAGTATCCACTGCGTCCCTTCCTGAAAAAGGAGGTTTCCAGTGACCTAGCGCTACAATTTTGGCAGGAACAGACAGTTTTTTTTTCTTAGTTAGTGAAGGACCAAACTAGATGGCCCCAAGTGCCCCCTGACTCTTTTCCTTAGCTTTTCCTGACTGATTTTTTCCTTAGTCATTTTCCAGACGGGGACAGGCTGTTGCCCACTTATTCCTGTAAACCAACATGGCCGTGCACTTAGTTTCATAGACTTCATTGGCAAGGAACTCTTGCATACCCCGAGTTTGGCATAAAATGCTTCTCTTTCATGAAGTAGCGGGGAAGTGATTCTTTATATGGAGACATCTGCCCTAGCCATTCCCATTTTCTGGAATCAGTTACTGAATTCATGGAAACAGTATAACTGCTGGAGTGCTCTAGCTACAGTACCACTCGGAATTTTCTTCACATGTTGCGTCTTTGCGACATGCATTTTATACTAGCCAACACTGATGAGTAGTTCTTTCAAATTACAATAGGCTTTAATTTCTACAAGGAGTTTTCCACCGTGACACCCGTCCTCACCATAGCGGTGTTGTGAACATACAAGAGCAAGGGAAACACCATAACCCAACAATGAAATGGATCCTCTAATAACAGAACAATGATTCCTACATGTTACACACACACACAAAACCCCCACTCCTCCCTCTATTGGCAGCCTGGCATAGTTTCCAAAGGAAAAGCGTTTTTTGTTTTGCCAATAACTTTGGTGCCAGTTGGCAAATCTTCATGACATTTTAAAATTTAGTTTGCTACTCACTTCAGCTGCTATCATGAAAGTTTTGGGGTTATTCGTCAAGTGGGAAGCCCAAAAAAAGGCATGTCCCAAAACGTGTTTTCCCCATGCAATTTGCCTTGGGGATTTTAGACACGACTACAGACTGACCTGCTAGATGGAATTACACCAAATGTGGCAGAAAGTTAACTCTTGATCTGGAAAGTGTGCCTTTTGTGATTCAGTGTAACTTCATGGTCTCCCATGCTTTTCAAAGATTAGCCTCCCAGGTGTGTTGTGTGTATAATAAAGTTGGGAGGAGGGTGCACCTGGCCCCCTTCCTCAGGCTCTTTTAAACCCCGGCGACCACCTCCTACCTGGGGTTTTATGTAAATAATAGAGGGGGGATGTGTGAACCCTCCTCCTTATGCCCCTAAGAGCCACTGGGACTATCACCTCCCAGAGCACTAATGAGAATTGGAGGGGGTCTGTGTGGATCCCTGTCCTGTGGCTCGGGAGCCCCGGGGACCACCACCTCCCTGTGCCTTCAAAACTACAGGGAGGTGGTGGTCCCGCTCCTTGTCCCTGTAGTGCTTTGAGGACCATCATCTCCCCAGGACAACATTTTTAAATAATGGAGTCTGTGCAGCCCCCCTCTTGAACCATATACTGCCCCGGGGACAACCACGTCCCGGGTGCTGGCCTATGCAACCTAAAGGAGGGGGAGCGCGTGGGCTGGCTCCCTATCTCCTGAGGCACTCCTCCTAGGGAGATAGCAGTTGGCTTTCGCTTTAGCTTTGACAGCTCCCACCAAGTGAAAGCAGACTGTAAGTCCACTCCTAGCTGTTGGGAGCAAGAAAACAGACAGATGAAAGGATTGTTCCCACATGCAGGAATAGCATTTTTAGTTGCTCCCTATGTGCTGGAGCAGTGCCCGTTCCTGCTGGAGGCGGGGAGCCGGCAGGGACCATAGTCCCGCTACATATACATTAGTGGTATGCAACTTCTTCTCCCCTTTTACAAGATGATGGACAGCTTACCACAAACCCCCCTCTGCACCTTTCCCACTGGTTTTGGAGATGAGTGTGTAATGCAGATGAATATGAGTATGTCTCAACCAAACAAAGAAGCACTTACTATATATAATTATGAGGAATTACCCATGTTTTGTGGAGATTCAACTCTTTGTAGTCTCTTCAGTTTCTCTTCATAAGGATTTATGTTAGTAGAGATTTCTGTTTAAAGCCACTCAATTTTGCTTAAAACTTGCCCATTCTGGCACCAACTCTTATGTCACAGAAATTAAACCTGAATGGGAAGCACTGAAAAATCTAAACAAAGCAGGTGTCCGAAGTTGAAACTCTGCTTCCAAGCCCTGCGGCAACCCCTGCCGCATATGACCGAAGGCTGTGTGGTACTTGGGTTAGATGCCTACGGGGGAATGTCTGTGGCCAAACCATCATGCAGACAGACAAAGTCCATTTGTGGTGCAGGGTTGGATGCCTACGGCACTTTGGCACACATATCCAAGGCTGTGCGAGGCATGGGGTTGGATGCCTGTGGGGAATTGGCTGCAGGGCCTGGCTTGCAGCCAGCCAACTGCCTCATGCGGCATTAGATGCCTACGGGGGTGGTTGGCCGGAGGACCTAGCCCGGGGCATGGGGCTGGCTACATGGTGGGGGGGGGAGGTGTTGACTGCAGGACCCAGCTGGAGGCAGTCCCTGTGGCTAGTGCACCCGCTGTGTTTAAAAAAAAAAAAACTAGGAATACACTGAAAAAAACAAGGGTTAGAGTAACATTGTAGTTTGGTTCAGAATGTACATGCTCAAAACCATAGAAATTCAGCAGTTCTAGTTATTTCAAGTAATTATAACTCGTGCCCTAAGGTAGCTAGAAACTTGTGCCTTCGCCATGCACAGCTAATTACCCCACATATTACATCATTGATGACATCTTCTGTGGCATCATTGATATGATCACTGAAACATTTGTAAATAAATTCTTAATGAGAAAGCTGTGCATGGTGGGGGCCACGAGCTATAGTTACAATAGGGCACGAGATGTAGTTACTTAAAATAACTCTAACAGCTGAATTTCTATGGTTTTGTGCTTGCAAATTCAGAACCTAACTATAATGTCCCTCTAAACTTTGTTTCTTTCAGTGAATGTATACATATATATAATATATATTTTTTAATGTGGGGTAGGAAAGGAGCTCTAGCTGACCTCTTTCTTCAGGGAAGAGATCTTTTTCCGCCAGAATCTGTTAGTGTTCTGTACTGATCCTGGGTCGATACTCTTTATTTAGTGTTTTTAGCATTTTTACTGGAGCACTTGGTCGAAGGCTGCCTCAAGAGCAGAAAAGTAGCTTCTCCACCATAGGTATATTATTTCTTTATATCCAAGTACAAGCAAAATATCACTTCTGTTATGTAGATATCGCAGTGGTGTGAAAATATTTGTTTTCACCCAATTATCGATTCTTTCCGGGATCCATTTTTGCAGTCCTCCACAACCTCCCCCTACCCAACCCCTACAACTTCCCCCACTGGATCGTTGAGGAATATTTGGAAATAGTTTGCTAGAGATGTTTATTGCCTCAGTATGAATTCCACTGTTTCCGAATAAGACTGTGTTCCTTCTCAGTGGAGCACATCCTTTAACACATTGTGATCACCTGTGCTTGGACAATGGAATTATGTTTGCATAGTTAGACAGGAACCTGATCTTGGAAAAGTAGAATTCCTTGTGGGCACCGCAAGATCATAAGTTAGGTCTTTTTTATTTAAGTCTTACTATCGGGCTCCCCCCAACTGCAGAATAATCCAGGAAATGGGAGGGTTGGAGACTCCATCAATATATCTGTAATTCGTGTAAGAAAGGGATTCAGGAAGCAAAACACATTCAGATATGTTAAACCTTAGATAGAAATACCTTATTTTGATCTTTCTTAACCATTTATACATAATCCTTCAACAGTCCCTGATGGCCTCAAGTATTATTTATTTACATTTTTAGTTAGCATATCATGTCAGATAACTTCATTGTGGCAGCCAGTGCCATAAAAGTCTTCCTGACAACAGTCTAAGTAAATAATTAGATACAAAATAAATGATCACTTAAAAGTTGAAGTTAGTAAAAACACTACACCATCTTCACCAACAGTTAAACAACACAGGAAAAATACGTCATTAGAACTGAAATATACAGTTAAAAAAAAATAAAACAGCAGAACTATAGCTCCATTAGGTACACAAATTATTGGCACAAAACACTAAAAAGAATTATTGGCTTATAAAGTGTTGAATAACTTCCTCCTAGTGTGCCACTTGCCCCCAAGAAACTTAGCAACTGCAATAGCAATCCATAAACTAAAATCATATTTAAGAATTCTTAAAGCTGTGGCATGGTCATGAGTCCCTTGCCACTTACGGATTAGGGGCAGCTATTTCACCCGAAGTAGTGCATAGCTTGAGCAAGCAAAAAGTGCATGTGAAATGGATTCAGGGCCAGCTTTACAACCAGGGCACAATATGGTGGAGGCTAGAACTATTGTGCCAATTACTTGTCAAATAATTTACTGGAAGGGAGCTGAACCTAAACTGCGAATAGCGCTTCCTATCACTCGGCAAAGTTATGCAGTCGAGGTAGGGCTCCAGAAACCTGGTACAGTTAAAACACAAGAACTCACTTGATAACTGCCCTGGGGTGGAAGTGGCTACCTCAGTCAGTGATACCCACTCCCAGCAGAACACTTTCACTTTTTCTTTGGAAGGTACAAGCCCTGGAAGGGAACAATTCTCCCAGCCCAATAGCAGTCAGTAGTTTCTTCAATCTATTTATCCGAGGGATTTTGCTAGAACTATCTAAGGAGCAAACTTACCTAAATGCCTTGGCATATGAGTAGTTTCAGTGTTGCCATAATTCTCCTCCAAAACAACAGAGGTCTTAGCTTGGCTTTATGAACTATATATTTACGAGCTATGTCCAAATACAGGGGAAGAAGTGAGGTGCTTATGGGAATAGACACAAGCTTTCTCAGGTACATATGTTCTGTATTAACAAGCTTGCTTAGATTCTCAAAACCCCATAATTCAGCCCCAGAAAGGGCCACACCTGTTGGTTTCAAATCGTAGATCTGAAGTGCAGCTGCTATGGGTCTACTGGTGGATAGATGGTGCTTCCTCAGTAGGACTCCAACCAACTGTCTGAACTTCAGGGCCCTTGAATTCACACGCATTTTCCATGACATAGTATCCATTATGCCTAGATACTCAAAAGTGATACCTTACTTGAGTTTAGTTCCATCCAGAGTAGGCCTCCCCATATAAGAACTAATGTGGGTTAATCCCCATGAACTTTGCTTTTGCTGTATTCATCTCGAGCCCTCTTGCTACACAGAATTCTTCAAAGCAGTTCAGCAGTAACTGGAGTCTCCTATGGGTTTTAGACACTAACCAAGGGTCATCTGCAAATAAGTGTCACTAATCTATCCTTACCTAGTACCAGGGCCTCGGTGGGTTGGGTGGACAGAAACTCAATACCATTGTTTAAGTACAGAAAGAAAAGGGTTGGGGCCAAAACACACCCCTGGTATACGCCCCTATTCATGGTAATTGGGTCTGTTAACTGGCGCTGTTCCCCCCAATGCATTCTAGCATAGTTTGTTTCATGGAAGCAAACAACTAGAACTAAAATCTCTGGCAGCATTCCCATAATCATGTAATGCTACCTAGAGCTTACCGCTGAGAACCAAGTCGAAAGTCGAAAAACGCTTTTAGTTATATGTTCTGCATATCTTGAGTTATTATTATTATGGTGTTTTGATATGCTAATCATATGTTAATCTGCTGATCTCTTAATAAGATCAACAATAAATATGAAAATAATCTCACAAACATAAGATTGGGGGCACATTAAATGGGGTGTTTCCTTGTACTGGGAAATACCCACAAAATCGTTCCCTTAGCCGTCCTCAAAGTTTAGTTGGACAGAAATCTGTATTTTATTTTTAGGAGACACATGCTCTTCTAAAACTTCGATTGCCAGCCTGTCTGATGTAAGAGGATGAGCAGGCCTTTAGCTACACAAATCCTCTTTTACCCTCTCCCATTGCTGATGAAATGAGCCCTAGATTGACCTACTCTCCCTGTGCATTTGGAGGAATTGCCATTTGACTTATAACTCAAGCACCTGGTCTAGCATAACGTATTTTGTAAGTCATTATAATAGTTGGTTTGGAAGTGTGAGCAAAATTACCCAAAAAACAATTGAGGTCCAGATCAATGGATGCAATACCCAAATGTTACCAAGGACTAGGGAGGACTGTCCCCTCTAATTTGAGTGTGAGACAGCATTATTCTTTATCTTAAAAAATAGAGGATCATAATCTGATTCCACTCACTCATTTAACAAATGCCATACTCTTGGAAATGGCCCTTTCTGCGGGGTTATCCCCAAGCATTTTGCCTTCCTCCTCATATTTTTCTGACCTTCTTAGTGTTGGCTTTGGGACTCTGGGTACTTTACCACTACTACTCAGTGCTAAAGTGCATGTGCTCTCTTCCCTAAAACATGACATGTTTGGCTTACACCTGTTTGGCATATTTAATTTACCTGTAAGTCCCTTGTATACCAAATACCCACGGCCTGTAAATTATATGCTGCTAATGGAGCAGCAGAGCATATTGCACCACCCACAAAAGTAGCTTTGCAAACGTGTCTCAGACCTGCCGCTGTAGTGACTGCGTTCGCAGTTTACTGCCTCAGTGACTTGGCATTTCAAATTACTTGCCAATTTCTAAACTTCCCTTTTAATACACCTAAATCACCCCTAAGGTAGGCCTGAGGTAGCCCTATGGGAAGGGTGCTGTGTATTTAGAAGGTAGTACATGTACTAGGTTTTGCATGTCCTAGTAGTGACAAACAGCATATTTCATTTTTCATTACTGTGAGGGCTGCTGCTATCATAAGTTAGCATTGGAAATTCCCTTGCATACATTTAAGTGGTAATTTCTGATCTGGAATAAGTAGTGTGGGTATGTTTGGAATAGTAGTGAAAAATCCTGATTACTGACTATCTTAGAAATGCCACTTTTAGAAAGTGGGCATTTCTCTGTGCCTTTAACTCTGGTGTTTTGTAGCCTGACTCCAATCCACATCTGTGGCAGAGTGACAGTTGCACTTTTAGCATACTTTCCAGACAACCACCACACAGGAGTGGGGCTAGGTGTCATATTAAAGGCACCTGCATACTGATAGTCTTTCTGGGCTGGGAGAGGTCGTTCACACCTTACATGTCAATAGGCTTTGTGCTGCCCTCACACAAAGGTCTGAGTTACCCCCTACTGATGTCTAAAGCTAGAGCTGGGTTGAAATGGGTTGTGTGACACTTTAATGAGTTCCTTTGAAGTCACTCCTTACTTCAAAGACATTTTGGACTATAAGTAGAGGGGCTCTGACCCCATGTTTAGAGAGCACTTTGGAGCTGGAACTGAATATCTGTCAGAAGGACTGCTGAGCTGCACAAAGGGCTAATCTGGACTGCTCTTGTATGTTGCCCTGCTTCTTGCTACTTGTAGGGTGGCCTAAAAGAATCATTGGATTGTTTTTCTACCTGTTGCCCTGCTGCCAGCTGTGCCCTGACTTTGGTTGTACTAGGAACTGAGTGGGACTTGTAACCAGATGCTGCTCGCCTTACAAATCTGCAAGTTGCCAGGAGGACTGCTGTGCTGTTAGGAGAAACTGCTATTTTTGAACTGGTGCTTTGTTGTGCTGGCCTGCTGCCTGTTAGGCTGCTGGAGGGACTGCCACATTACCATCTGTCTTGATGTGCTTGCCTGCTGCCTGCCACCTTCCTGGGTGCCCCACCAAGAGTGTTCTTTAGGAACTTGCAGGATTTCCACTCCACCCCCCCCCCCCCCACTGTTGCCTTCAAGGTCCCAGGGATACAAAAACAGCTTCCCGGAACCAAGATCTGCATTTTGTAGCACTGCTCGATCTTTGTGTGCTCAGTGCACTGAGATTTCCCCTTCTGAAGTGAGTTTCCCCTGGGGAATTTCCCTGCAAGTGCGATGCTTATTGCCCATTCCTTGCACCGTTCTGCAAATTACAAGCTCTCCACCTGGGAGAGCCCAAAAGCCCCGTTTTGTGGGGAACTATAGCACTGGGCTCAGCGCACCGTGTCTTTCCTTAAAGCCGCCGGCTGCTGCACTACGAGGAACCCCCTAAGAGGGGCTCAACCAGTGGACTAACATGCCAGATTCAGTGTTGCGCTGCAAGGATCCTCCCAGTGTGGCCCTGTCCGTCAGCTTTACAGGTCGACCGATGTTGGAGGTGCCTAAGCCCGGCCCCAAAACAAGAGGCCTGAGTACAGCACTGGTGGCCCAGGTTCTGTGTCAAAAGGCATACTTACGCCAGCAGTTTCACTGCACACTGATGGGCAGCTGCCTTAATCCTGAAACCTTAAATGCGGCGGGACCAGAAGAGGTGTTCCTCTGATACTTGGCGGGGCATCTGTTCTTTGGTTGTCCTGTGAGCCGAGTCCTCAATGGAGGCCCCCACTCAGGATTGGCTCACTGTGGGAACACTTTACCATATTGAAGGTAGTAGGCATGTGGGTGTCCCAACGGCCTAGAGTACTTTGTAAAATTACAGCCTAACACCTAATATGAGTGGAGGTGCACTACACCTGATATTCTAGTGAGGACACTTCAATTATTGTAACGTGCGGATTCATGTGTTTATATTGCTGCACTTTATGCTTTGTATATTGCTAATTTAGGTTGTTTTGGGCATCCTAGAACCAAGAATAGCCAGTACTGCTTCAATATTTATGGAATGTGCACAGTTATCAAACCTCGTGCTTGTGGTGATGTTTGGTGATGCAAGTGTTTTACTGTACCAACTCATGCAGCAATGCATGTCACATTCACCTTACATTGGCCTTAGTTTAGGCACAGTACTTATGAGTTATAACATTGTGGATCTTATGACAGATATTTGCAATGTAAGAAACATATTTTTATATAATCCTGTGTGGAGTCTCTTTTGTGGTGTATTTATTGTGTCACTGGTGTGAGTGTGTTGCGCAAACACTTTATATTTTCCCTCTGGGGATAAACCTGACTGCTCCACGCCATGCTACCATGGGGTGAGCACAAGTAATCTTTGGTATGTAACTTACTTACCCTGACTAAAGTGATGGGTTTTGTCCGGCTTAGGTGCATGCCCTAGCCAATCAGAAACCCCATTTCTACCATTAGTTATCAGATGTCAGAATAGGACTTTCATTTGCGTGATACCAGAGTGACAAATTGTTGCAGTACAAACTCTGCTCTTAGAACATTACATGTTTTGTGATTCTTCTGTTCTCTTATTGATCAATTTTAATGTTTATTCCTATCTCCTTTTTCTTGCACTTGGGACTCTGGTTGTGTATACCAGTGTTTTTACTTTGCCAAAATGGGTACTACCTTAGACCTAGATAACTAGTTTGTGTACAGTGTGGAGGAGTTGAAGGGGTTCTGTAGGGAGAGGAGACTAACTGTGGGGAGGGAAGCCACACAGTCAGATCTTCGGTTAGCCTATATTATTTTGAGACAGCGGACTTGGAAAAAGCAGCAACAGAGGACCAGGAGGGGGTGGTTCTTAGGGAGACCCTGAGGAGGACCCCAGGATTATTGAGGACTCTGAGTGGGAAGATTCCCCATCCTCACCTCCAGAGGACAGTGACCCTCAGGAAGTTGAAGAGGAGGGAGAAAATGACTAGGAAGGGACACCTGTTGAAAGAGGGAGCCCCTTACTGGGTCTGGTGTCAGGATCAGTGTCACCTCCCACATCCTGTCCCCTGAGGAGCTCAAATGTAGACAGGCTGAGAGGGACCGGAGGTTGCAGCTGGTACATCTGGCTGTAGAGGAGAGCAACCTAGAGGCTGAAAAGCTTTAGCGCAGGAGAGGATGGTAGAGGCTGAAAGGGCCTTTGCCAGGGAAAAGCTTGCTTTTGAGGAACAGAAACTGACACATGAGCATAGTTGTAGAGCTCTAAACTCACCAGTTTTGCTGGTGGAGTCCAGTGGTGGCAGCAGTTGTACATATAGTGTTAGGAACCGCACCCACCTACCCACAGAGTTGGTGCCTACTTTCAAGAAGGAGGATGACATACATCAGTGGCTACAGGATTATGAGAGGGCTTTGACAGTGCGCAGTATCCCTGATGTGGATTGGGGAACTGGCCTGGGGAGTTATATTCCTGATGAAGAGAGGGATGCCCTATTGGCCTTAGAAGGGAGAGCCATGTAGAGGTACACCACCATGGAGGAAGCCCTGATGGCAAGGTATGGAATTGCCCCCGAAGAGTATAGATTGAGGTTCAGGGGCAGTAGGAAACTGTCTCAACTATCTTGGGAGGAGTTTGTGGAGGATTGTTGCAAAGCACTAGATGGATGGGTGCTGGTTAGCAAAGCAAACTATTCTGAAGGGCTGTACTATCTGGTTATCAGAGAGCACATTTTCCGTTGTTGTTTTCCAGGGCTACACCAACACCTGGTGGAGTGTAACGTCTCTGACCCTAGGGAACGTGCAAAGGAAGCAGGCCTCTGGGTGAGCAGCAGAAGGTCTGGTAAGGCACTTGGGAGTGATCCTTATGGGAGTGGCTCAGGTTCTTCCCAACCGCTGGCGGGGTAGATTCACAGTAGCCCGGACAGGTCCCCTTGTAGTGGGGTGGGTACAGGGTGTCATGTCCCTTCTCAGAGAAGGTGGCGAGGAGGTGTTGGGAGACATCCCAGGGTATCCTGTGCCCGTCCCCAGAGCCTGGAGATTACCCCGAGGGGGACCCAGGAAGGGAATCTAGTTTTTACTGGGATACCATCCACTGAGGGCAGCCCATATTGTGAGGATGACAGACACAAGTGTCCAACCAGTTCTGGTGTCTGGCAGCACAAATCTGCAAAGGAGGGTGCAGGAGCCCAGATGGAGAAGCAGGGAGAGCAAGGATGCACCCTTAACCCCTGTCCAGCCTAAGGATACAGTTGGCTGGAAGGCCAGGTTCAGGGTATCACACCTGACCTGGAGGAAGGAGCAGCTGTCAGAGGTGTACCTTCCATCTAATAGAGACCTCTAGTTGCAGATTCCTTACCTTAGAATTTCCCCCAGGTGTCAGACTGGATCCGGAGATTTTACTTCAAACAGTATCCCTGCATGTCATCAGGTGGTGTCAGTTGACTCCACGTCCGTCGTTGGCGTTGTGGTCGCCATGATGATGTTGGGATCATACATAGGCGCCATCTCAGCATGTTACGTCAGTTCTTTTCTTTCCGTGCCACACGCTGATCCGGAGAGAGCTACCCTGGTCCTTTTATGACCAATTTCAACACTTTTGTTGAGTTTTTTGGTGACTTTTGGTGTGTCGAAGATGTCCCCAAAGAACTTTGAGGACTGCCACTTAATGACGTCCGTGATGGATCTGCACCGGGTCTGCTTGTGGTGTTTGGAGCACAACCACAACCCGAAGTTGTGCTCCATGTGCCGGGCCATGCACCCATAGGCTTTGAGGGAGCGGTCCCTAAAGCTCATGACGGTCCAGCGCTTGACTCTACACCGCTCCTGGTCTCGCTCGAGAGGAAGGTCTTGAGATCGCTTGCTGAGTTACCACCACTTGTCGTCCTCCAAGTCTTTGGGTCACTTGGGTAAGAAGAAGTCATCGAAGAAGGCTAGGCATTCTTAGACTTCACCCAGTCGTTCGGCTGATGGGACGACTGTCAACGCTCGTGGCCTCCATCCCTGGAGCCTACGTCTGGGTTCAGTCCTTGCCTCCCCGAGTTTTCGGTAGCCGGAGCAACCCCTGCAAAATTAAGAGTTTTATGAGGCCATGCATCTCATATTTGGACAGTCCGACCCCTCTGTGGCACCTTCAGGGTGTGGGGGTTCGGCTGGGGGCCCCTCGAGTTCTCCTTTGCCAGCTTTGGCCTCATCAACCGAGGGCCCCCTCCGAATCCACTTTCAAATCTTTACTGCCAGAGGTCGTACCATCCCGACCTTCCCTGGTGCGGGCTAAGTCGTCGACACTCCTGACATTGGTTGGTCCCACGATCAACGTCAACCATATTCTGATTCTCGATGACACGGAGCCGTAACTGTGTCGGCCAACGCTCCAACTTCGATGGGGTCTACTCCCCCCAGGTTGGATTCAGACTTTTTCCTATGGGTATGAATACGAGGAAGGATTGGAGGGGTCGCTAGTCCCTTATGAATACCAGCTGGATGGACCCTAACATGGACGGGGCACAGGAATAAGGTGAGACCAGTGGTCTGAATTCTTCTCCAGACACTGGCATGCTTTCTCCACCTACTATGGCTACGGAGGAGGGTGCCTCCTATTTAATGTCGGTCAGCAGGATGGCTCAGGTCCTTTGCCAACTGCCCACTGTAGCTGTCAGGACTAATCTCCTGACGGAGGTGCTGCAGCCTGGGGCTTCCGCTTCGGAGTCTCTCCTCCCTTTGAATGAAGCCCTCACTGATGTCCTTCTGGCTACTTGGTCCAGACCCAACACAGGGGCTCCCGTGAATAGGACAATCACTCACCGCCATCAGCCCGCTTCGAATTACCCTAAATTCCTGTACCAACACCCCACGCCTGAGAGCCTATCCAGACATCCTTATTTGATTATGTTTTTGGAGTCTGTGCTTTTCATAGTATGTGGAAAGGCTGACATTCAATATGATCAATAATGGAGTTCAATCATAATTCAGCAACAACTGAGATTGACATAGTCATACGCGATTATGAGTCTTCATAGTTCATAAACTAATTGAGAAAATGTTCACACATCTTCTCATGCACATATAACTGCAGCAGCAAAAACCAGTAGTTGAACAAGTCTACAATTTGGTGCAGTGGCTGTTCTGACGTTTATAGCCAGAGAAGGGCATCCCAAGTACACTATTTTGGGTCTCTAATGCTGCATGTGTTAGAAATGGGGTTTCTGGGTGGCTATGGTATACACATAAGCCAGGCAGAACCCACCACTCTAGTCAGGGTAAGTACGTTACACACCAAAGATAACCTGTGCATCACCCCTTGCTATCTTGGTTCAGAGCAGTCAGGCTTATTCCCAGAGGCAATGCGTAGAGGAGTTTGAGCATCACACTCACAGTCTTACAGGTAATTAAATATGCCAAACAGGTGTAAGCCAATCATACCATGTTTTAGAGGAGAGCGCATATGCACTTTAGCACTAATTAGCAGTGGTAAAGTGACCACAGTCCTAAAGCCAACAAAAAGAATCTAAGAAAAATAGGGGCGGGGGGAGGCAAAAAGGACAACTCTGGTGGTGGCGTTCTGGATCTATTGTAGGTTGTTCAGGTTCTTCTTGGAGGTTCTAGCATAGCGGGTGTTGCCGTAGTCAAGTCTGCTTGTGATAAGGGCATGTGTCAGTTTTCCTGCAGTCGTTGGTATCCATCTGACAATCTTTCATAGGAGTTGGAGGGTGTGGAAGCAGGTGGAAGCAACGGAGTTGACCTGCCTGGTCATGGTCAGAGCTGAGTTGAAGGTGACACTGAGGTTCCATGTGTGGTCCGTAGAGGGGGAGGGGGGTTAGCGAGTGTTGAGAGCCACTAGGAGTCGTCCCAAGCCGACGGTGAGGGTCCCAGGACAATGATCTCGGTTTTGTCCGAGTTCAGCTTGAGGCAGCTTTCCCTCATCCAGGTGGCTACTGCTTCCATCCAGTCTCTGAAATTCTTCCTGTCTGTTGATGGGTTCTCGGTAAGGAAGAGTATCAGTTGGGTGTCATCAGCAGAGAAGACTATTTTCATCCTGTATTTTCTGATGATGGGGGAGTGGGATCATGTAGATATTGAACAGCGTGGGGCTCAGAGACGATCCTTAGGGTACTCTGCAGTTGATGTAGGTGGGTTAAGACTGGTGGGGCGGGAGCCTGACTTTGTGTTCTGCCTTCCAGGAAGGAGTGAATCCATTGATTGAAAGATTGCTTCGTATGCCTGCTGCATGGAGTCAGGCACATAGTGTACAGGGGAATACTGTATCGAAGGCGGCTGAGAAGTCGAGTAGGATGAGTGCTGCTGTCTGTCCTTGGTCGAGGAGGGAGCGAATATCATCTGTGGCTGCAAGCAGGGTGGTTTTGGTGCTGTGGTTGGATCTGAATCCTGATTGGGAGACCTCCAGGATATTGTTGTCCTCGATGTGTTGTCGTAGCTGAGCGTTGATTGCCTTCTCGGTGAATTTAGCTGGGAAGGGTAGCAGTGAGATGGGATGTTAATTCTTTAGGTTGGTTGTGTTGGCTGTAGGTTTCTTTAGAAGAGAGCGAATCTCTGCGTGCTTCCAGTCTTCAGGGTAAGTTGCTGCATCTAGGGAGCACCTGATAGTTTTGCAGAGTTCTGGCATGATCACAGCACTGGCCTTGTTGAAAGTGTAGTGTGGGCAGGGGTCAGTCAGGGCTCCAGAGAGGATGCTGCTTATGGTGGAGAGGGTGTCGTCCATCATGAGGGAGGTCCACGTGTGCAGGAGTTGATGGGGTTCGGCTGATCCTGGCGAGAGGGTTCAATGAGTAATGAGGTCCGAAACTGTTGCAAATGTCCTTGATCCTTATCTGGAAGAGAGTGGCCAGTCTGCCACAGAGCTCCTGAGATGGAGGGATGTCGGTGGTCTTGGCTTGTGGTTTGGCGAATTCTTTGATGACGTTAAAAAGATCTTTAGTGTTGGGAGAGGTGGAGTTGATGCGGTCTTGCAGGGCATCCTTCCTGTTAGAACTGATCAGGCTCTGGTGGGATCTTGTGGCGGCTTTGAAGGTTACCAGGTCTTGAGGGGATTTGCTGTTTCTCCCTTTGAGAGAGTGAAAGAATGCTTTCAATGCAAGCCTGATTGCCCAGAGCTCCAGAAGACTGATGTGGAGTCCAGACTCCGCCAAAGACCAGGAATCAATCACAACGGACAGGTGGGTTTTGCAGATCGCCCAAAGGGGCTACTCCCTCCCCTTCGAGACTGTCCCTCCGGCCATGCCTCCATCCTTCGGCCGCCTTCCAGAGGATGATCTGCAAGGAAGTCACAGCTCTCTTCGCCAAGGGAGCCATAGAGTGGGTCCCTGCTCCAGAAGTAGTTTGTCATTCCCGCTACTTTCTGGAGCCCAAAAAGGACAAGGATAGGATTATGTCCTGTCCTAGACATTCGGGCCCTCAATCTCTTCCTCAAGGAGAAGTTCAAAATACTCACTCTGGCTCAGGTCCTGTCTGCTTTGGACCCAGGAGACTAAATGGTAGCATTGGACTTGCAGGCCTCTTATTTCCATATCTCCGTCTTGCCTTCCCACAGACACTACCTGCGATTTGTGGTAGGTTGTGAGCACTTTCAATTTACCGTACTCCCATTCTGCCTTACGAACTGCCCTTGGGTGTTCACAAAAATGATGTTGGTGGTTGCAGGTCATCTGCGCAGGTTAGGGGTTTCAGTCTTCCCCTATCTCGACAACTGACTGTTGAAGGCGGTCAAGTCCCAGAAAGTTGTCTCCCACCTTCAGACTACGGTGAACTGGGTTTCACTATAAACATGCTGAAGTCACACCTGGCTCCCTCTCAAACGCTCCCTTTCATCGGAGAATGACTCTGAAGCTGCTACGCCTCCTGCATCCAGCTAGTGTCACATTCCAGATGGCTTATGCGGGCTTGGCAGTGGGACTGGAAGGTCCAGTGGGTGCAACATCAGAGGAATCTCTCAGACATGGTCCAGATATCAGTGGAGACTGCGAAAGATCTGAGGTGGTGGCTTTCAAATCCATTTGAAACATGTTACATGTTCTGATAACCATCAACCATCTCAAAACGGTTTTACTACAACAACCCCAAAACCCTTTTTCCATGAAAATAGCTTTTTTTGTGTAACAATCTGCATAGGATAACACAGTAATTAACATGTCATTCCTCACCTGACAACGGAAAAGTATTTCCTAGACTACAGATATGCCAGACAGGAACCCAGTCTCAGAAGTATTTTCAACATCATCCTAAAATTAGACCCTCTCATAAAACCTCCTTCCTAATGTCTACCATTCACTGTCAGCAAAACAAAGTGAGCAAATTATTGCTGTCTTTGCTTTCTAGAACTATCACTATACATAGCAAATAAATAGATATGTATTTGTGCTAATATTTAAAGTCATTTTTAAATTTCATTTACATTACCAATTAAAATAACTACTAACAAAAATGAATTTAAAAGAACACCCCACGTAGCACAATATTAATTCACCTATCTTCACAGAAGCCCATTGAAAATCACTTTAAATTAAAATTTAAAATAGCTGTCAGATGCGTTATTGCTATCACAAGTACGGCTAGTACTAAATTTCAGCTCTGTTCAGCTCCTTGATTTCCACCTTTATTAACTTAAAAAACAGTAGACAGTTGGGTTAATTCACCATTAAGGAAAGAGGCAAGACAAGACAGCTTCCCTGCATATTCTTATTTTAAGAGTTCTAAACATTGGATGCAGCCAAAATTTCCTTGGCGTTTACAGTTCCTTACAGATACAAACTATGTGGCTTACGGACTCTAGGGAGGAGTGGTGTAAGTTGCACTGGTCTTAGCCTACAGAGTTGACATTCAGGGCTGTTGTCAGTGGTTGTTTGTGGTAGGTTGGTATATTCAAGGGATCATACAATTTTACTACCAATTTCCCATGCGACTTCTTGCCAAGGCTGATAAAGTTAAAATCCACAGATAACATTTTCGCTTGCTTGACCAATACCTTTGATAATTACTTATGTGGAAGGTTTCTCCCTCACAATTCATGTGCCTGTAAGTTGCATAGTGCGGTGTTAAAATATAACTGCCCTGAAGACTTCTCTTGTTTCAGTAACTGCCACAAATAAAAATGCAAAGTCCCTATTGTGACCCTGTTCCGTTTTACACAATATGAATGAAATCTTGCATTCAGTATTAACTGTTGTCCAGTGGGACTGAATTCTAGTTGGATTCACTATGGACTTGTGCAATCTGGTAGATGAAAAAAGTTGTCAGTAACAGTTGCATTGGACTTTCTGCAACAAGATGTTGAATTTTATTTCTCAAAGCGATCTCTCCACACGGAAATGTTGGCATGCTAAAGTAGGGCCTTGAGCCGAACTTACTTCGTCCTTCACATGGGATGCTTTAAGGCATCTCTTATCCATCCAGGCCTCTAGGTATTAATAGGAGACTACCCTCTTTAGTTTTCTTTTACTTAAAAACAATGAACCACTTTTGTTTAGTTTATGGCCAGAAATGATCAATTTAATTTTAGAGAGGTTGATTTGAATGCTATTGGTTTCAGAGGATAGAGCCATGGCATCCAAGGATCCCTGCAACCCAATGTCTGCCTGATCTAATCAAATAGTATAGTTGGCATACTGGAGCGCTTTTATCTTTACTCCGGCTAACAGCAGTGGAAAGGCTCCTGCTGAATCGAGTGTCTGTTTCAGGTAGGCTAGATATAAATTTAGCAAAAGGGGGGATCAAATGCAGCCTTATTTTAACCCATTATTGGTTAAAAATATATCATGTCCGATGTGACCAAATTTACAGTTACCTTAATTTTGACACATCTATCTGAGTATAGATTTATTCTGGTATTCAGTAAGGGTTACAGGATGGAATTTGAGGCCAGACATGTTTTGAATAGAGCGAACAAAGTTAATCACCCAATATGATTGCATTATTGTGAAAATAGTTGCTGGGAAGCTGTTGGGGCCAGGGGAACCACACACTTGAGACACTCTAAAGTAGTGTTCAACTTCCTATAGAGTTAATGACAGAGCCGCATCCTCAGCCCCTGATTGAACACGCTCCAACTTTGGTTTGCCCACATTTAATGATATACTGTTTTCCACAAAGATATTTTTAGTATTCCTTATCCATTTGGTTGGGGTGATGTAAATGGTTGTCACTTGAGTTTTCTTTGACAGGAGCTGGTTAATGATAAACCAAAGTTTCCTTAAGTCTTTTGATCAGATTATTTCATGGAGCTTGATCAAGTTCTTTTTTTCTCCTGCCTTCTTAAGCTCTCACAGTTCTTTCTATATTGAGATGTTATTGCTTTTAATTCTTCTTTAGTAGTGTGATTGCCCTTATAATTTCAGCATAGTGTTCTCAGAATCCTATCGATTTGGGCTTTCAGATGTTGTATTTCTTTCCATCGGGTTGTATAGATCCTGCCCCCTTAATTAATTGAACAGGACGGATCTGCATCTCCAAATCCCATGCAGTAAGGACACCATTTATGACCACAGACCGGCTGAATAAAACCTCAAAAACTCTTTAGATCAGTTGTCATTCAAAAATTGATCCACCAAGGTTATAAGTCTTCCATCTGATCTTTCAATTGGTTCCAGCTCAGTTGCCCATTTGTTTTGCAGGGTAATAAGTCCATATGCATTTGCAGAACACAATCTTATATTGCATGATTGCTTGACCGATATGGGGTCACTTTAAGTTCTCCTATTTGCACTAACATCCCCAGCTATTAACATAATTGCATTTACAAAATTCATGTTTAATGACTGTAGCTTTGGGATCAAGGTTGCTATGCTGTTTTTTCTGTTGGTAATGTTAGGTTAATATTAATGCTACCAATTATTGGGGAGATGATCTTCTAACATTGATTTTTGTAATCATTTCCAGTTTCACAAAGAGATAATCCCCACTTCATGTGTCGATTGTTGATGTATCAACTGTTAAATTATTTTTAACATAAATCAAAACCTATCCGAGTGGATGGCTGTCCTGCTGTGACTCCTTGGCAAGCAAGAACAATTCAGTAAAATCTAGCCATGGACAAGATCCTAAGGGCCATGTCTCCAGTAGACAAATGATATTCTGACTCCTCAGATAAGAGACTGAGTCTGTCTTAGAATCAGTAATGGTTAGACCCCTGATGTTCAGTAACATATGAGGGCATAGGTGGGAGGTTGGGACTGCTGATGGTGTACTCCGGACATTCAAGTCCAATCATTTGGCTTTCTATGACTTGTAATGTACTTTGTTTTGGTTCAGTCATCGTACTTTCCGGCAATTATTAGGCCTAAATCTATGCTATGGGTTTCTGGAGTTCCTTTTGCATACTGAAGAATTGAAGTATGGATTTTAGATGATTTCTGTGGGTTTGACCACTGCAGCGGTGGATATGGTGACCCCATATGATATGCTATTTAGATTGAAGATTACACAGTATTTCGCTCCCGATAGAGTTACTATATTGATTCTCGACTGTACCAGCATTTTCTCATGACCCTCTATCTGTTGACCAATCTTATTATTTGCAAAAAAGTTTTTGTTTGCTCATTCATCTATTCTAATGCATGGGACTTAAAAGCTGCAGCCTCAAATCCTTTTCAGGACACATTACCTAGGTTAGTCAGGGAATTGCAAAGCGTAATAAGAATATATTATTTATCACAAGACTTATAATCAAAATATAGGATGATTATATTATGATTTCACAGGTGCAGTTGGAGGCTAAGTTGGCTTTATTTGTGGCAAAACCCTGTGTTATCATGGTCTTTTCTTGAGATTTACCTGGGCTTCCCTTGCTAATATTTGCCCCAAGCCCAGAGCTGACACTATTCACTGTCTCTTGGTAGGACAGTAGTCTCTTGTTACTTATTTGCGGGGCATGTGTATTCTTGAATTCATCGCTTTTCCCACTATTTCATTTTTGGGCATACTTAAAGCGTTGCCCCTTTCAGTATTATCTGCTATTGAGGCACTAATACTAAGAGAATTGTCACTTTTGGAAGTCATATTATCCAGGTTACTTATGGCTGGACTTAAGAACCTGGCCCCGCGCAATGGATACACTATGAAGTGGGCCCAGACAGACCCTAACGTTTTATTGAAACAGGTAATACGCCAATGCAAACATGCTTTCGCAGACTGTCTAAGAGAGAACCCACATCCAGGGCAATGTCTAAGTGCGTTTACAACGATTACACAAACTATAAAAGAAGCCCTCACTACTAAAAGCAGTAAGGTAGAGAATAAAAAGATGTGCGGATGGTTTGACCACACTGCACCCAAGCACATAAGAGACTGAAAAAGGCCCTAAATGCCCCAAAAAGGTGCTCGAGTGACATACGCAAACGCAGACAGGAATATAAGACAGCAATAAAGGAAAGGAAATTGACTATAAAAACAAACTTGTGGGAAACCCTCCATATAGCAAGTCGTAAGAAAGATAATATACTCTTCTGGCAGACAATAAATTCCCCCATGCTAGGGGACAGTGACATTCCTAGGATGGAAATTGCTATCTCCGAAGAAGACTGGGTAGCACACTTCTCTAATATATATTCATTGATGAGTAATATATTAGACCATACACATGACCATGACGCACAGGAAGGTTCGCGCCTAGTCATTACCCCCCAATTTAGTCTCCAGGAGGTAGAGGAAGCTATAATAGAAAGTAAATCAGGGAAAGCGCCAGGCCCTGATGGTGTTCCGATCGATATATTTAAGGCCAATATTGAGCTGTGGGGGCCTGTACTGACGCAGACATTGAGGGCTATCTGCACATGCGGACCGCTACCATCTTGGAGAGATTCTAACATAATCCCAATATATAAAAAGGGTGACCGCCTTAATCCAGCCTGTTACAGGCCAATCTCCCTGCTGGACACAACAGCTAAACTAGCAGGGAGAATAATTCTGAATAGGCTGCAAACATGGGCAGAGGAACAGAACGTTTTATCCCCGGTCCAGTATGGATTCCGGAAAGGTATCGGAACTGTGGAACAAAGTCTAAATTTAAGTCTCATTATTGCAAAGTATACCAAGATCAGACCAGGCAACCTGTACCTGCCCTTTATTGACTTATCATCAGCCTTCGACTGTGTAATCCATGATAAACTATGGGATATTTTAAACAGCATGGGGGTGGAACCGGCCTTAATTCAATTTATTCGCGAAATGTACTTAGGGAGCAGAGCAAGAGTGAGGTATGGCCTAAAAGGGGAATGTACCCGCCCCTTTGCTCTACATAGAGGAGTGCGCCAAGGCTGCGTTCTTGCTCCGTTCCTGTTTTCAATGTATATAAACAATCTAGACAATGAACTGGCCACTAGGTGTAACGATCTACCCCAAATAGATAATCGACCTGTTCCGGCATTACTTTATGCAGACGACGCAGTACTAATGGCCAGGACCCCAATAGCTCTCCAGAAACTCCTAACAACCTGCATTACATACATGACACAGCTGGGACTCACTGTCAACCGCTCCAAAACTTTTATCATGAACTGCGGAGGGAAGCGCGGCAAGCTTTACAACATCACTATTGCAGATAGCAAGGTCGAAATCGCACAAACCTTTTCATACTTGGGCATAACACTTGATAAGCTGGGTTCTTGAGCCAACTGCAGGAAGACGAAGAGAGTGCACCTGATCAAAACAACGATGGCACTACGACTCTTCTCCAAAAGGCTTGGGGGATCATACCACCTATTATGGTAAAGATCTATAAAGCCAAGTGCATTCCAGCTGTTACGTACGGGGCAGGAATTTGGGGCCATACAAACTGCGATCTAGTCCAGACTGTGGAAAATGATTTCCTACGACACTTGCTGAGGGTACCAAAAGGCACCTCATCGTATGTCACACACTCGGAACTTGGGGTTCCCTATATTGCAGACTTGATAAAGATTCAGCCATTGTTATTATGGCATAAAGTCTGGACCTCGGAACACACTAGTTTTAATAAGGCCATTCTGTCCGATTGTACGAAGTCATCATACTCATCAAGGGTACCATGGTTAAAATACATCATGACCTTTTTTGGAAAATTGGGCAATAAAGACTATTATACAAATCCAGTCTCATTGCAGAAGATATCTAGGAAGGATCTGAGTAAACTGGCATTAAAACATCTAGAAGACATACGTTGAGGTGTGGAATAAAAAAAAAACTTCAGTCATTCATAACCAAATAATTTTGACGGCTGAGGGCATGCAGCCTTACTTGGCAAATATGGTACTCCATCGCCACCGTTATGTTCTTACTAGATTTAGGCTAGATACGTTTCATCGCCTAGTTTCATTCCCAACTATGAACGATTGGTCCACCTTGTTAAAACCATGCCCTTGTGATGCAGAAACACCGCAATCCACAATCCATGTGGTTTTATTTTGTAATTTCTACGCCTACCAGAGGAAGCGCCTAGTTGTTCCACTTTTAAGGAAAATCAATCTCCCCCAATATTCTTTAGAGACATGTGGAATCTTAGCTATTTTTTTATGCTCTGTATTAAAGATAAGGAAATCTATGGGGAATACAATCGAAATATAATCTACTGTGATAGGTTTCTTTTACTGTTGTGTGTTTTTTATCACATTTTTATTATTTTACCTACTTGATTTTTTATTGTATATTGAAATGTATGTACCATAACTGGAGATCTTTTTATGATTGTTATGTCTTTTATGACTTGGTGAAAGTCGAATAAAGATTTTGTACTACTACTACCTGAACCAAAGTGAGCCTAATAAGTTTGCTGGGTGATTCATTACTTGGGGATTTTGATTTTAGAATGTTTAACTTCTTTTGCCATTTCCATGACACCATTTATTTCTCTAATATATCTATGGATTGGTAGTTTGAGTCCCTCCCTAGCAGTTACTGGTTATTTTGCTTTCACAAATTTGCCCTTTTGTGGTTTCATGGGGTGCCCCCAGCTCAACAAAAGCTTTCTCTTGTGATGTGTTTTCTTTTGGTGGGTTTCTGGAGTTGTTCTGTTTGCTGATCAGTGTGTCTTCTTCAGCACCAAAAATAGATGTCATTTTGGTTCTCTTCTCTCTGGTTGTGAGCCTTGTGTGTATCTGTAGTAGGGATGTTAATCAGGGTCTAATGTTTTGGGTCAAAAGCTGGTCCTTCATTTGAGGTATTTTTTGTAAGCTCAAACGGGGAGAAACATTTTGCTTTGGGCTAATTTGTGTTCTCTTTTTGCCAAACACTTTGTTTGATCTTTTTTATTCAGCTTTTTATGCACTTCCTGCACAGAGTGTGTGAGCAGTCTAGAGCTGCGTTATCTTTGGTCTGAGGTGGCAGAGGCACTTGTGGCTGACGTGGGCATATAATTCAGGGCTGCCTTCATTATTCAAACTCTTTACTTCTGATTGAGAAATATTAAGCTCAGCTGTCTCAGTATTGTGGTCGATTAGAAATTCACTTGTCTTTGCTCTCAATGTAATCTGTATCAGTACTTGCAATTGATAGTCCTCACTGGATGTTATATATTTTTTATTATTCCCTTCTTTGTGCCATATATTTTGGCCTTTCCTGTTTACTCTTTCAAATCATCTGTCATTGTTGTCATTATTTCAGATATCAAGGACCACTGGGCCACATCGGCATGTAACCTCTTCTCTCTTGTGCCTTCTTCTGGGATTTACACATGAACTCTTTCCAATTTGGTGTCAGTAGCCATTATGTAAGTGGCTAAAATTTGGAGTAACGATATCTGGATATCTAATTTGTCTGCATACATCAACGCAGTTTGGCCTATTGCTGTAAGGGTTTTACCAGTTATTGCCCAATAAGCAGGCACACTTCCCGCAGGACCCCACTTCTGGTCACCACTAGTTATATTTACAAAGTTTGATGGTGGCGATATGGCAGATGGTGGGATGGAGAAGCTGTGATGAATAAGGAGGGATAAAGATGACTTTAGCTCTGATTTTGATTTGGCTCTAAATATTATTTCAGCTGTGGTTGACTCCGTAGTTGACCCTCCTGTTACTTCATAACTTACCTGCATAATGGGTTCACACGCCAACTCATCCTTGTTTGCAATTAAAGTGCTTCACTAAAGTGCGTAGAGTACTTAAAGTGCTTTCCTTAGGGAGTTTGTGGTGCTTGAGGTGATTAAAACGTGCTAAGGGTATATTCAAAGTTTTCAAATAAATCCACATTTTAAAATGCTGAAGTATTTCAAAATTTCAAAATATAAAATATGTTAATCTGGAGTCACTGTGCTACTCACAGATTGCACTTGTGCCCCTTTTCTTGATGTCAGCCCGTGTCTGCAATTGAAAACATGGGCTTTCTTGTAAAAGAGGAGCAGAGCAGGCTATCAACGAAGATTCAGCTTGATGCAAAAATAGACCCAGCTTGGCAGAAACCAGGTCATAGGAAACCAAGTGCGCTAAACCGTGACCAATAGGTAAGCTGGCCTCTTCACTCACAACCGAGTCACATCAGACAACCACACGGTGCATGCCTGCCAACTTTGCTCAAAAGCAGGCTGTGTATTAGGCCAATGGCTGTAAACCGGCCAAAACTCAGTAGTAGGTGTTTTCTCTCCACCCCTACCATGCTCATCGCTGCTACCAAGTGAGCCACGTCCCTCCAGCCGCCTTGCAGTCCAGTCACAAATGGAGAGTGTCCACAAGTCTAGTGGACAGCTGACCTTTAGGGACTCCTCAGGACACACCTCATGCTGGGTCATGAAACAAGCACCCAAGCTAAATCTGCTGTTCTCGGATAGCTTCCCTGGTTTGCGCCTACTTAGACTCTCAGCATCTCATCTCCTTGTGACTGCACTTACCCTCATTGAAACTGAAGCTAGCGCTCTTAGACCTGGGGCAATATTACAGAATATGGCGTTCCCTCCTTATTTGTGCTGGGTGTACCGTTCAAAAGGTGCACCTGGTACAAACAAGCAGAGTGCTCCATATTTTATTGTATTAAAAGCTGTTCCGTCTTTCTCTGTGCAGGTCCTCCCCCACAACCCCCGTCTGCACTTTTAAGGGGGATTAGAGATCCCCTTGCAGGCGGGTGCACTGAGTGACTGCACCCGCCTGCAAGGAAATGTCTGACCCGTTTTTTGCTCAACAGAGGGCTGCCTTTAGGAGGCACACTATAAGTGCCCCACCTTTTTGTGGCGCACTTTCAGTGTGCCTTCTAAAGGCATGTTTGCCTCTGTGCCGACGTAGGTAATACGCACGAGCGCAGAAGCAAAGTGATTCCCTCATATACATGGGGTCACACCCCAATGCAAATGAGGGAACGTCCTCCATTGATAGAGCTGGCGCAATGTGTGCGCCAGTTCTAGCTGTATTACAGAAGGGGGCCACACAAGAATTTGCGGACCCTTGTGTAATACAAAAGTGCCCTGGGGGTGCTCAAAGCGGGTGCAAATGCCTGCTGCACCCCATGGACACTTCTAAATATGGGCCCTGGTGTCCATGCACACTGACGCTAAACCTGACTTTCTCAACATGTAATGCCCAAGCACTCACACACAGATGGGTGGCTCCCAAAGTCATCAAGAAAGCTACTTCAGAGTTGGTAACCAAAAGCGCTATTAAGATTTTCTGATTCCTTTCTCTGGTGATTCAAGTTGCAGTGAATTCATATATATTTCTTTTTTTGCTCAAATATTGTTTTTTTTTTTGTATCCTTACCTGTCACAGGCAGGGCGTGTTGAAAAGGTCAAATGTTCACACTTCCATTTTTTGACCTGCACTGGGCATTTCTGTTGTGTGCTTTTTCTTTAGGCCAGACGTTTGTGGAAGGCATAGATTCTGAGCAGAGCTTACCTGCATGATAATTGCTTCTTTTCTGGAATTGAGATTTATATTGTTCCTGGTAACTTTACTTACTCCTGAAATCTGTTAAGAAGGAAAAAGGATGGATTGTCAAGAGGAGGAAGGTTCATTCTTCTCAGGTTTTGTTGTGTTATCATCATTTGTATTAGAGCATTTCCGTTGTGCGGCATTATGGTACTTTAGAAGTCTATGTACCTTTCCATGTGTGTGCACAACAGATGGCCAAAGTTTCACATTTTGTATGTCCAGGAAAGAATAAAGATGTCCCAAAAGTCATTGTTTCTCTCCCAGACTTAGGTTTCCAAACCTTTTATGCCTCTTGACAAGAAGATTTAAGAGAAGGTTGCGGCTAGTTAAAACAAATAGAGCTTCAAGGAGGCCTCCAAACAGCATTGTGTATTTAACAAATGAAGAACCATTTCTTGCAGTTCTACAAATATTTGTTGTTCTATTTACTCAATAATTCCAATTGTCGTTTATTTTTACAGTCTACAGAGAGCACGCGTTATTTTAGCCTTCCGTTAAGTTTAAACTAATAAATACGGAAGAAACTTTTTATTGAATCATTTTATATGCCGTATGATCAAGTCATCCGTGAATATTGAGAATAAAGTCACACGTTATTCTGCCCAATTCAAATAAACAGTAAATTGTATTTCCAAATTGAATTTACTGCTTATGTGTGCCCTTTATGCTCAAGGAAAGGGAACGGGCACTGTTCTAAACATGTACTAAGAAATCTCTATTACTAAAATGTTTCAATGTCTTCCTTTTTCTTTGTAGTATTGTGCCAAAAACAAATGTTTGTAGCGATGCTAGTGACCATTCAATAAACGTGCATCCTCTATATTTATGCTTTGCCAATTCCCCTTTGTGATGCCATTAACTTGATACAGATCAACCCCAGCAAATTCAGCGGTTAAACTGACCCCCCTCCCGAATTTAATTCTGGTGAAAAAACGAATATCTCCATGTTCAAGGTAATTGGTGTGTATGCGTGTTCTTTTCAACAAAGTAACTGGTTGTAATAGGTACAACCTTGCCTTTCCTTTGAAGGGACCTGCGGAGAGAGAGACGCAGTCTAGTCTCTCTGCGGGTTGATTCGGGACGGGGGAAGTGGCGCGCAACGCACCCGATTGGACAGGAGGTAAGTGGGGGCGGGGTTCTAGTGTAGGTTTATAAGGGGGGTGGAGGGTGGGGTCGGCCCTTTTTTGTGCGCCGACTAGGAGGGAAGGAGGTTAATTTAGGTAGTGAGGTAAGGAGGCCCCATTGCAGTCAGTTAGGCCATCTTAGCAGCGAGGGGGGTTTTTACTAGTCAGGGCCTCGGGACGAGGACAGCGAACAGGGAGAAGGGCATCCGGAAAAGGGGGGGCAGCCCCACGTGCATATTTAACGGCCGCGAGTCGAAACGGGGGAGGCCACCCCCTTGGGCATTTTTGGGCATTTTTGCGGTCGCAGCGCGCCGTTTTAAAGGGAGCCGGCCCCTCGGGCAAAGTTATTTTCAATGCGCGGAGAGCACGCGCGCGCCGACACGAGGCGGCCCCCCGGGCAGTAGGCAAAGCGCGGAGGCCGTTTAAAAGGCCCGCCTATGCATTTTTAGCGGCGCAGCGGCGCCACCACACCCCCGCGGGGGGAGCCACATTAGCAGGTAAATAAACGCGCATCGGGCGGGGAAGGCCCCTCGGATACAAAAATCTTTTGGGTTTTTATAACATCAGGTTGCCAGCAGACATATATAAACAGATAGAAACACGCATTAGGATAACCATTACCATAACAGATATACATATACACAAGGAGGGCAGGAAATTCTAACAGGACCACATTAGAACGGCAGCTGGTACTTACAGGCTGGCAATACGGCCACAGGCCACGACGCAGAGGCTGTGAGGGCCGCACTACGCGTGCTGGTTGAAGCAGGCAGGGCAGATTTACTCAGGCCAGGGGTCCTTGAGCAGGCCTGGGTCGGGATGGCACGCCCCACCAGGGCTGCATCTGGGAGGGTCACGGCCGCAGTAGCGGCTTGCGAGTCACAGGACTCCGATGGGGAAACAGATGAAGGGCCCATTCCCCCCGGACAGGACACAAGGGCGCAAACGCTTCACGGGGCACAGAGCCCGCTGATGTTTGGAGAGGAGACACAAGCCACCCAGGACAAGGGAACAGACAGCGTGCAGGCGGGTTTTGACCGCTCCGGCGCAGGCGGGCAGGTGGCGGGGGGGCCGTGGCCACAGGGCAAGGCAGGGAGACAGGGCAACCAACACCGGGGCCCAGCGGGGATTTCGCCCCCCTAGATCTGTCATGCCACAGGGGGGAGGCCCCCAACCCAGGTTGGTTTGGGGCGCCAGTAAAGAAAAGAGGCAAGTACGCCGGGAAAAACAGGGGTGGGCCGGGGAGGGCCAAGACGGCGCCCCGTCAGGCCAGGGGGGGGAAAGTCAAGACACCACAGGAACCAAGGGTCGTGGAGAGCCGGAGTCCGCATACTCAAGGGAACTGGGAACAGGTAGATACCTGGGACCTAGAGGCCAGAATCAGGGAACAGCGCAGGGTGGTATTAGAGACGGAGGCCAGGTGGGCACAGCTGTGCAAAGACAGGGAAGAGGCGAGCGCCTACAGCGAGACCACGCATAAAACTAGAGAGGCCGGAGGGCAACCAGGCTTGCGGCAGACAGGGCAAGAGAGAGGAAGCTGGGTTTGGGTGCCACAAGTAAGAGGAGAACAGGGTCAAGAGGCTAGAGCGGCCGAAGGGTTAGTCGGCGCGGGGAAACCCGGTGACGCAGACGGTCACAGGGACAACAGGGCAGCGATGCCAACGACAGAGGTTAGCAAGAGGAGGTACACGCCGACTGGGCGCAAGACGGCCCAAACATGTTGGCACGAAGCACTGGAGGGGTCTACGGCGGCCTTCTCCACACCGAGGGACCGAGGACAACGTCAAGAGGACACACTTTCTGCGGGCAAGGAGGCAAATGAGAGTGCCTCAAACAATGCGAGAGAGGGGGGCCAAAGTAAAGGCCAGTGGGAAGGCGAAGATGAGTTGGAATTGGATTACGAAGAGGAAGGGGATGAATGGGAGGATGGCGAAATACACGATTGGGAGGTGAGCGCTGTGAAAAAGGGTGGCGGGCGAGGGCGCAAGAGCGGCGCAACCTCTTCTTCGTGCTCTGTTTTGCAGGTTACAGCCCCGCTGGAAGGCCCCACTGGTGTTCGACAATTTACGCCACGTGGCAGAAGCCTAAAAAGAATACCAAGGAGTCTGGGAGACAATGCGGGAGGTAAGAATTGGTGGTCGGTGTGGGGTGAAGGGAGCGGGTCAACAAGGGAGACTAACACGAAAAGGTCCATCGGGGTAGGAGACGGGTCAGTCTTAGAGAAGGCAGGTGAGAGCGACACGCAGAAGACGGTAGAGAGCAAAGATAAAGAAAGCACCGCCACGTGTGGGACGGACACAACAGGGAAGGTGGATACAGGAGAAAAGACGGGAGATGACAAGGAAGGGGGAGGGCACAGAAAGAGATTGCCGTACATGGGTTTAGCCATGCCCCTAGGCTCGCATGTGGCTGAGAAAACAAAAAAAAATATATGGAAACACGAATATGTAGATGTGTTTAAACTGTTACACAGGGACATACAGGCAAAGGAAGGGTCCAAAGAGGAAGAATGGGAATTAGCACGTAGGCCTCGGGTACCGATAACAATGGACAACTGGACATCGGCCTTTTTGATATTCGCCAGTATATACTGCGAGAAATACCCGGACAGGGCCATTGCACTTTTTAAATACATGGATATAATTAGGAAGGCCCAAATGCATTTTGGAGGTTTCGCATGGCTCAGTTACGATGAGGAATTCAGGGCCCGGGTGAGTGTCAATCCGGAAAAACCATGGGGTGACGTGGACCCCGAATTGTGGATGCAATGGATGGCATCGGCACAGACAGCGGCGTCCACTCACACTGCGAGTGGCCTGCCAGTGACTTACAAGCCCTTTCAAGCTCGCCCAGGGAGGGGCGGGCAATACCACTAAGACAACAGGGACAACGGCAGGGGCTTGTTGGAACTTTAACAAAGGTTTTTGTTCCAGGGCACAATGCAGGTTCAAGCACGACTGCTCCAAGTGCGGCCGTCACCCAGTCACCCAATGTTTCTCCTTGCCCAGCCCAGCTGAACAGTGGAGGGCCGCCAGAGGGAGAGGGGGACATGGCACTTCTGCGCAAAAAGGGGCCTACACCAGTTAGACTGGAATTCCTGTTACCATGGTTACATAGATACCCAGACATGGATAAAGCGCGTCTACTCGAATGGGGTTTTAGAGAAGGTTTTAGAATAGGTTACCAGGGCCCTCGGCAACGGAGATGGGCTGACAATTTGCGGTCAGCCAAAGAACGCCCGCAGATAGTACAGGACAAATTGGCGAAAGAGGTAGTGCTAGGCAGAATAGCAGGCCCATTCTCCGGGTGGCCAAGTGACACCCTGATGATATCCCCCTTGGGAGTGGTACCCAAAAAAGCACAGGGGGAATTCCGGTTGATTCATCATTTGTCTTGGCCGGAAGGGACGTCTGTCAATGATTTTATTGCTCAAGAGGACTCTAAAGTGATTTACGCATCAGTTGATGATGCGATAAAGCTGGTCCTAAAATGTGCCAGGATGGCGGAATAGGCAAAATGTGACATTCATTCAGCTTTTAGACTGCTCCCTATTCATCCAGCAGATTTCGACCTTTTGGGCATGCAGCTAGACGGCAACATATACGTGGACAGGGTGCTGCCCATGGGCTGCTCGATATCATGTGCTCTGTTCGAGACTTTCAGCACATTTTTACAATGGGTCTTTGTAGGGGCGAGCGGCCATAGGTGGGTGACGCATTACCTAGATGATTTCCTATTCGTGGGGCCAGCGGCATCTGGGGCGTGTGGGCGGGCTCTGGATGTTTTCCAGAGGCTGACACAACAGGCAGGTGTGCCTTTGGCTCCAGAAAAAACGGAGGGCCCCGTGCCGATTTTAACTTTTTTGGGCATTGAACTAGATACGAAAGAACTGGTCGCCCGTTTGCCAGCGGCAAAGGTGGGAGAAATGCTGGATTGCCTAGCGGAGGTACGCACTTTGCACAAAATGGATTTGAGAATGGCTCAGAGGCTATTAGGCTACCTTAATTTTGCGTGCAGAGTAGTTAGGGGAGGTAGAACTTTTTGTAGGCGATTGGGATTTTCCATGTCAGGTGCTGTACTTCCGCACCACAGGATAAGAGTATCATTGGCGTTACGAGAAGACATTAGAGTATGGGAAATTTTTCTGAGACATTTCAATGGAGTGCCGATGTTTTTTGGGGAGTCGGACACGGTATGGCAAGTACAAATATTTTCAGACGCAGCAGGTGCATCAGGTTTTGGCTTGTATTGGGACGGGAGGTGCTGTGCGGAGTCATGGCCGGCATCTTGGATGCAGCAGGGAAGAAGCATTGCGTTTTTGGAGTTTTTTCCCCTTTTAGTTGCGCTGGCAGTGTGGGGACAAGAATTAGCTAACAGGACAGTGATTTTTCAGATAGACAATATGGCAGTGGTAGAGTTAGTCAATAGACAGAGAGCAAGGGACCTCAGAGTTTTGCGCTTGTTGCGCCAGTTCATGTTGTTATGCCTGTCTCTGAATATTATTTTTAAAGCTGCACATATACCAGGGATTTACAACGAGATTGCAGACTCACTATCTCGTTCACAGTGGCGGCGTTTCCGCGAATTGGCACCTGGAGCGGATCAGAACAAGACTGTGGTCCCGGCAGACATCTGGGAATGGGGGGCATGATGATCACAGGGCTGGTGGAGATGTCATTAGCGGTATCCACGCGGCGTAATTACAGAATGGCATGGTTGGAGTTTCAATCTTTTGAACAGTTTTGGGGCAATTTTTGGGCACAAAGCCTGGCAATGTTGGAAGCCAGGACTAGACGTTTCGTGCTGTTTCTGATCGGGGAGGGTTTATCTCCAGCCACAATTGGGGGGAAACTGGCTGGTGTGTCTTTTTATGGCAAATTGTTTTTCAGTTATGACCCAGCGCGCAATGATTTATTGGGTAAAATGCTGAAGGGATGGAGCAGGGTTAGAGCGAGCGGTGACAAGCCAGCAAGGGAACCCATTACGTTCGAAATGTTGGTAGAGATGGTACAGGTGCTACCAGTTTGTTGTAGGGATGACTACGAGGTGAGTTTATCTAGGCTATGTATGTTGTGGATGTTTTTTGGCGCATTTAGAGTATCAGAGTTGTTGGGGGTGGGGAAAGAGATCGGGGTTCGAAGAAAAGAGGTATGCGTGCATAGAGACAGGTTGGGGATATGGCTAAGACGGTCAAAAACTGAACAGATGGGGAAAGGCAAGTGGATATGGTTGAGTAAAGGGGGTGTGGAGTTAGCTTGTCCGGTTGAGGAATGGGTCAATTTCAAAGAGAGATGGCCAGGGACAGGTGAAACGGGGGTTTTCAGGCATGCGTCAGGGAAGAAGCTAACGAGTTATCAACTTCTACAAGTTATGAGGATGGCCCTAGGAAAGATAGGGCGGCGCGCAGGTGACTACGGAACACACTCATTTAGGATTGGCGCGGCAACAGAGGCAGCACATTTGGGATGGAATTGGGCTAAGATCAAGGCTATAGGGAGATGGAAGTCTAGGTGCTGTGAGAGATATGTTAGGCCTTGAAGAACATGGAGCAGATAGAAGGAAGAGAAAGGGGGGGGGGAGGGTTTTTTGTGTATGTCAGGCATTTGTTACAATGTTTTTTCTTTACAGGCTGTGTGGCCGGGCCGGAGACGGGAAAGATGACGACATGGTTGGTCGGCCATTCGTTTGTGCACTGGGCAGCAAAATTTGCAGAGAAACAGGTTTACGGCAGATCATTGGGACTGCCCAGCAGAAGCCATGAAGTGCGTTGGTGGGGCAAGAGCGGTATGAGGTGGGGGAGCTTGCTTCCATTTATCACGAGTAACTTGCCTCAGTGGGGATGCCCAGATTTGTTATTGATACATCTGGGGGAGAATGATCTGGTGAAGTTATCAGGGCTCAATTTGATTCAATTGATGCAGAGGGATTTGGAACTTTTAAAACAGAAACTATATGGAACATGCTTGATATGGACGGAATTTGTGCCGAGAAGGGTATGGAGAGGGGCGATCAATCATGGAGCCATAGAGCGGGCTCGGAAAAAACTGAACAGAGCTATGAGAGTTTTCTGCTGGGCCCAGGGGATTAAAGTTTTGAGACATGGGGACATAAAAGAACAAGACCAAGTTTTGTTTCGAGACGATGGGGTACATTTATCTCAGTATGGTATGGTATATTATATCACAGAGTTGAGACTGATGCTAGAAAGCGCATGGGGTACAAATTTGTGCACCCGTAAATAAAGGGGGTGGGGCAGCGAAACGCCTCACGGGTTTCTCTGGTTGGCAGGAGATGGGGGAGGGTGGAGAGCCAGGTGCGGGCTTGTCCACCCTTCCAGGGGGAAAACAAGGAGGTGAAGCATCAGAGCGGGGAGGGGTAGGCTATAGGCAAGGAAGGCATGGGCGGAATAGGGGAGCATATACGGCAGGAAAATTGAAGGGAGACATTTGAGGAGAAAATGAAGGCGAGGGAGTTTTGTAAAAGTTAAAGTCTGCTTTAAAAGATATACAGCTGAAGGTTTTAAAGTATTTGTTTGTTTTTAAATCCTGTTCTAATAAAATGACCTTTTACACCAACAATGAGCGTCACGTATGTATGTCCCGATGAAGGGACCCGTGGAGAGAGAGACGCAGTCTAGTCTCTCCGTGGGTTGATTCGGGACGGGGGAAGTGGCGCGCAAGGCGCCCGATTGGACAGGAGGTAAGTGGGGGCGGGGTTCTAGTGTAGGTTTATAAGGGGGGTGGAGGGTGGGGTCGACCCTTTTGCACGCCGACTAGGAGGGAGGAGGTTAATTTAGGTACCACCCACCCACCCAGCTAGGAAGACAGGGGGAGGAAGGGGCTTTTAGTTAGGTATATTAGTTAGGTCAGGTAGGGGGGGGGTCAACAGTCATTTAGGACAGGTGAGCTGTGAAGAGATAGCAGGAGATGGGGGAGGGTGGAGAGCCAGGTGCGGGCTTGTCCACCCTTCCAGGGGGAAAACAAGGAGGTGAAGCATCAGAGCGGGGAGGGGTAGGCTATAGGCAAGGAAGGCATGGGCGGAATAGGGGAGCATATACGGCAGGAAAATTGAAGGGAGACATTTGAGGAGAAAATGAAGGCGAGGGAGTTTTGTAAAAGTTAAAGTCTGCTTTAAAAGATATACAGTTGAAGGTTTTAAAGTATTTGTTTGTTTTTAAATCCTGTTCTAATAAAATGACCTTTTACACCAACAATGAGTGTCACGTATGTATGTCCTGATGTTCCATGCAGCGATTATTTTTCGAGAAAACTGTCACTCCATAATTACATTTCTCTGACTATCGTTGCCACATGGCACAGATATATGGAAAATAAACAGGATAAATCAACTCAAGCTTTTTTATTAGAAAGTTTCGGCGAATACAAACCCGTTTTGCCGTCTGCTGTATTTTTTAAATAATAGGCGTTGTGATTTTTCTGATCGTTTTGGTTTGTTCCATTTCCAGATTTCTGCAGCATATCATGATCACAGTGTAAAATGGAGCAGTGGCATTTAGGGTTATGTTTAGATGTTCACTTCAGTTTCTGGATGGCAATCTAATGTAGAACAAGCATTTGCAGTAAGTCTCGCATTTGCTCGAGTTAGAGCTATTAGCTTTGTAAATTCCTAACTGGACTTTTCTTACCAGTTAAATTGAAAATAAACAGTAAAACAGTTGATATAAGCCAGCCAATTCAAGTCGCCACAGCCGCCAGGAGTGCAAAGAAGAGACACAAAAAGCAAGAGAAGTTCGCTCGCAGTCAAACATATTGGTAATCGTGCAATTATTCATTTAAGAGGGGCAGTCTGCAATGCGGTAACAAAACCGCCACAAGGAGGGACCAACCTAAAGCATTTACCAGTTATGATTAAGGATTTTTGAAAGACAAGTCCACGAATGAGTGAAAATGCTAGGCGTTGTTAAAAACCCACATTACTTGCACAGGTCAAAGCACTGGCGCGCTCAACCTAAAAACAATGCTTTCATGCCTTGTTGCATGATGATTGCTAATGGTGTAAGTAGTTGAGGAGGTTAACTAGAATTAGCCCATTATAGAGCAGAACACACGTTTTTAGGTTTCACCTCCTCAGCATTTGCACCGTGCTTGCAGAATCTCTTGTATTAAAAAATAAAAATAAAAGCGGCTTAGAGTATTCCCATTACTTACCTTTACTTACCAGTGGCTGGTTACCACGTGGCTCTCACATAATTTTACTTACCATTAACTGGCACCCATGTCATTCTTATTCCTTACTTTCAATTGGTCATTACCTCGTCTTCGTCTCTGTCTTGCTCCTGGGCTTTAGTCTTTGTTGTGACGTGGAGCCTGGACCAAGTACTGCTTCTGGTGGCCAGTGTTCCTCCACTGCAGGCTCCTGCATGCACTCCGTGGAGTGCATATACAAAAGTACAGCTATCCTGTTGTGTATTTTCCCACACCCCTGCCCTGCTATCGCTTTCTGGTTTGTTTCCGTTTCCCCGCCATTCTCCTGATGTCCATTCTGCTCCCACTGCCTGTTCTGCACCCCTGCCCTCTCCTGACGCCATTCTGTCCCCACCCCCACCTCCCATCACTGTTTGGTCTTTTTAAGGACAGACAAGCTGGCTTTATATAAAAAGCAATTAACATATTATAAAAAATTACATTTTCTGCTACGAAGGAGGATCCCGCCACACCATCGTGTCCTAGTCAGGATTCAGCGGTCATGCTGTCATTTCCGGGTAAACGTAATTCTAACATACATTCCATTGAGAAGGGCACATCACCTTTTACTAATTTTTTAAAGCATAAAAAGCGTCATTAGTGTCTCAAGTCAAATTTCCTTTTTGGAATCCCGTGGACCAAACGCATGGCAATGGTATTAACTCACAACTACAGATTTCCCAGGCATCAACTCTTCTGAGCCAACAATTTTAAATTGTCGGCACTCCCGTCTAACAACCTCATTAAAAGAAATAGACCAGGCGCTAATTAATCATTCTGCTTCCTGTGTGAGTTTGGGTAAACCATTTGAATATTGGAGTCACTGTACCTCCTTGCACAGAAAATGTTTTTGTGTGTTGCTTGAGTTTTTTAATGTTCTTGCGAACCGCTATCTGGCTGTCTGGTTTTAAGGCTATTGTCTGGGCAGACAGGGTAAGCACGTGAAGTAAAGCCTCATTTTTTTCTTTTACACCACCAGTATAGTATAGCCTCTTATCGCATTCAGAGTCTGTGTGCAGGTGATCCATGAACCTGGTTTCTTCTCCTGGCCTTGGGTTGAAAAAGAAAGAAGGGCCCAGGGGTGGCTTGGCTATACGTCAAACAGTCAACATGATGACATTCTTCTAGTTCCCCTTCTTCCCTATACCCTCACCTTCCCCATCTTCCTCCTGGCCTCACTGTTCTTCAAAGCAGCAAAAAAGCCATAAAAACTGCAAACCATACCATCACTTTCACCTTTGGCGATTTGAAGCGGCAGACTCTACATTAGCTCAATAACAGTGTGCTTCCTTCTACCATCATGCCTGCTCCCTCTGTCATCTGCAGTCTGAGCAATTTAATTTTGTTATCAGAGTATTTATACAAGAAAAATGTACATGTAATATGTCTCTACAATGGACCACAGGCAACTGACTGCATAGATGAGATGCCGAGTGACCGGGGATGAATTGTAAAAACCGAAAGAATTCTTGCATACTGGCTTCGAACCACTCTTAGGCTTGAGGAAGTGCTTGTAGCTTGAAATAAGCACAATTTCAAGTACAAGCAGCTTGAAACAACATACTTGGCCAAATATTTCTTTACTAGCTTCCAGTATTGATTTTTCTATAATAAAATATTTTTTTTTATTTAAACATTTGTAGTGTGGTCTTTCTAATTAAGAGAGTATGGACCATATTCTGAAGAGGATTTCTATGATCTACGCAGGTGCAGATAGAGAAAGCCCCCATTGCCCTACATCAATTCTGGTACAAGTCCTTTAACGTGGAATGCTCTAAGCGTATAGTGAACAGAAACATTCCCTGCAAGAACTGCATGCCTTGGACCCCACTATTTCTGGTACAAAAGAGCAGACGATTACAATACTATCTCGATGGCTGGGTCAGCTGTTTTTTCTTTTCTTTTTTTACTCTAAACCATGTTGCACAGGGGCTGGCGCGTCTGTGCAACATGTAAAAAACACATTGACAAAGCCAATAGATCACACGTAGGCGAAACCTATTGGCTTTGCCAATACTTGTTTACATCCCGTCTACGAAGTGAGCTCAAAAGTAGCTCTAATTCTCTCCCATGTCTGCAGTGCAAGTCTTTACATCACCCTTCTTGATTGTCTTTCTTCCATTCTTCACATCTGCCCACCTCATTGAGAAGGGTTAAACCTAATGCTTTATTCAAATGTTGATTATGAAGGTCATTGATGTATAGGTCAGGCACAAGGGGATTTATAAAGGTCCCAAGGCTCCAGGCAAAAGAGAATAGAGTCTGCAGAAGATTAATTGGTCTCCTGCCCAGTTCCCCTTCTGATATATTGCACGTGGGATTGGTGCTTCAGTGTAGGAAAGTACCCTCTTTTTGGCATGTTACCCCCAATTTCTGCTTGATGTCAGTGTGTTTGACTGTGTCACTGGGATCCTGCTAATCAGGACCCCAGTGCTTATCCTCTCTCTCTCCTCTAAGTTTTGTCACTGCATACTGATAACCCAGTATTTCATCCCAAATTGACTTACTGGTAACCCTTTATAAGTCCCTAGAATATGGTACTTGGGTACCCAGGACATTGGGGTTCCAGGGGATCCCTGTGGGCTGCAGCATCACTTTTGCAACCCATAGGGAGCCCATGCAAAGGCTTCTATAGAACTGCCATTGCAGCCTGTGTGAAATGGTGCATGCACCATTTCACAGCCATTTACACTGCACCAGGTCACGTATAAGTCACCCATGTAACAGGCCTTCCAACCCTGAAGGCTGGGTGCAAAGTACCTGTGTGTGTGAGCATCCTTGCACTAGCAGAGGTGCCCCCACGTCATCCAAGACCATTTTCCCAGACTTCGTGAGTGTGGGGACGCCATTCTACGCGTGTACTGGGCATAGGTCAATACCTATGTCCAGCTTCCCACTGGTAACTCTGAATATGGCCATGTAAAGTGTCTAACATCTTGGAATTACACCGCAGTGCTGATTCTAACATTGGTTGTATAATTCCATGCACTATGGGGGCTCCTCAGTGGACCCCCAGTACTGCCATACCATCCTTCTGAGGGTTTCCAGGCAGCCCCAGCTGTTGCCACCTCACCGACAGGTTTCTGCCCTCCTGTGGCGCAAGCAGCTCGAGCCAAGGAAGGCAGAACAAAGCATTTCCTCTGAGAGAGGGGTTTTACACCCTCTCCCTTTGGAAATAGGTGTTACAGGCATGGGAGTGGTGGCCTCCCATAGCCTCTGGAAATTCTTTGAAGGGTACAGATTGCCCTCCTTGCATAATCCAGTCTACATGGGTTCAGGGACCCCCAGTCCCTGCTCTGGCATGAAACTGGACAAAGAAAAGGGGAGTGACCACTCGCCTGTCCATCACCCCGCAGGGGTGGTGCCCAGAGCTCCTCCTGAGTGTTCCTGGCATTAGTCATCTTGGATTCCAAGGTGTGGGGACCCTCTGGGAGCATCTGAGTGGCCAATGCCAGCAGGCGACATCAGAGACCCCTCCTGATAGGTGCATACCTGGTTAAGTAGCCAATCCCCCTCTCACTGCTATTTAGCGCCTCTCCTGTGGGTGTTCCCTAGATTCCAATTGCAAGACTCCGGCAGGAATCCTTTGCATCCTCTACTTCACCTTTTACTGACAAAACTGCATCTGGACCCTCCAGGAACTCTACAAACTGCAACAAAAAAGCAAAGGCAACTTCTGCAACGTTTTATCTTCAGCTCCTGCCAGCAACTGCAAATGTTTCCAGGATGTGCATCCTCCGAGGACTGCCTGTCTTCAGCCTACACCAGAACAACAAAGGAATCTCCTTTGAATTGAAGGAGTTACTTCCCTGCTTCGGAAGCCACCCCTCTGCAATGACGACTGGTGGCTTGGGTCCCCTCTCCTGAAGAAGTGCATGGATCCAGCAACTCGTGTGGTGGACTGAAGTGGTCCCAATGGTCCTGAAGTCCAGCTTTCCAACTTTGGTGGAGGTAAGAGCTTGCCTCCCCACGCAAGACAGAACCCCTGTGTACCTCGTGATTTGCAGTTGCCAAGGATTGTGTGCGACCTTCCACAAAGTTCTTTGTGCACAGCACAACTCAGGCCCCCCACACTCCTTCCTGTGATGCACAGCTTCCTTTGTGGTTCTCCAGTGGCGTGGGACTGTGGGACTCATGTGTGTGCTGCCTGGTCTTCTGAGGGCTCTCTGAGTTGCTGAGATCTCCCTCTGTCTCCCACTCCTGGGTAGATGCCACCAGGTCCCTCCTGGTCCCGGGCAGTGCCATTTTCCAGCTCACTGCGACCTTTGCATGTGCCAAGGCTTGTTGGCGGAATCCAGCGAGACAAACCAGACTGCAATCATCCATCTGACGTGGGACATCATCTGCATCAACCAGGAACCCATCTTCTTGGGTGTAGTACTGACTGTTCTTCACCTGTGGTTCTTCTTTTGCTCCTTCATCTGGGTTAGCAGGGGATCCTGTTCTCCCCGGACTCCTCAGTGCTTCCTGGACTTGGTCCCCTTCTTCCGCAGGTTTTCAGGTCCAGGAATCCATCATTGGTGTCTTGAAGTCTCTTCTGGTTCTTGCAAAATCTTCTATCACGTGTATTCTAGGAAACTTACTGTGATTTACTCCAGCTTTCCTTGGCTCTGGGTTGGGTTCCATTACTTACCTTTGGTGTTTTCTAACACTCCCAGCGCCCCTCTACACAATACACTTGCCTAGGCGGGAAACCGACTTTCGCATTCCACTATTTTGGTATATGGTTTGTGTTCCCCCTAGGCCAATTTCTAACTATTGTAATTTTCACTATCTGCACTTTTTGTAATTGTTTACTTGCCTGTTTTTGGATACTAGTGTATATATTGTGTATATTACTTTCCTCCTATTTAGTATAGTCTCTAAGGTATTTTTGCCATTTGTGTCACCAAAATAAAGTACCCTACTGAGTATTTTCTTTCATGTGTGTAAGTACTGTGTGACTGTTGTGATATTGCATGAGCTTTTCATGTCTCCTAGTTAGGCCTTGGCTGCTCATCCACACTACCACTAGAGGGTCTGGCTACTAGACACTGACTACATACATTAGTAAGGGATAATTTGACCTGATATGAGTTGTAAATACCTTAGGTACCCCCTGCAAACCAGACCTCTTATACATCTTGCGCTTTTATGTTGTAGTCCTCTGTCTGGAGTGATCCTCTGGCAGTGCCTAACAGAGAAATCATTGGCTGTTGCTTATCTATTCCCAAGGGACATCTGATTCCTTGACTAGAATATATCAGGACGACATGCATCATCTTGGGCAATCTATCTATTTTCTCCAATCCGACGGGTCTGTTTAAAGAAGGACAGTGTTTAAAAAAAAACAAGAGACATCTTTTTTTAGCCCTAAGGGATCAGGGATCTTTGGAGTTAGTGAAAACTCAGAATAAGTAATATATTCATATAAAGTGCTTTCCCTGTAAGGAATGAATTGGCTTTTTAACTTTTAGATTGATAAACTCATCATTTTTATACATTAGGAGATATGTATGGTCTCGATTTTTTTAAATGTGCTTAATGTCTTAATAAGTGTTGTTGTACTGATGCTTTTATTGATCATTGTATAATGTACGAATAAAGCTTATAGAATCAAATGCCAATAAGATTCCCCTGATGGAGAAAAACGTTGGTTACCTGTATTGTGTATGAAAAAAACACTGTCCTCCCATAAAGTACCATGGAAAAGAAGCAGAATTTTAAGGTCTTCCTATTTCCATTTAATATTGCCAGAAGAAACCGAGTATTCATTTTCTAGAAGGATGCAAGCTGGTATTGAAGTGGCTCTTGGCTGCGTTAAATTGACAGTGTAGCTTATGCCCTTGTATGAGATAGTGTGCCAGTGGAAAGAATTGTTTTTCATTTTCCTTGTTTGTTTCTGAAAGGGAGAAAGTAAAACACATTTGGCAGCAATGTAGGCCCAAGTATTTCAGAAGCGTATTTAGAATTTGTGTTCTTTTTGCTAAATAAAAATATGGTGGTGCTAATAGTTGGGCAGAAGTCATTTTGCCTGTTGAAATGGTTTTGAGGCCCATGCGTTGAGAAAGGTATTCTAATGCTTACAAGTTTAATAGATACCCATTGTTGTGAACTGTTCTTGTAGGAAAGTACCTTTTTTTTTTTTTTTTTTTTAAAGCAGAGGATCAGCTTGCAAAATGTTTTGTACATCTATGTTTAACGAGGTTGGTAAAAAAATATATATAAAAAAAATATATATATATATATATATAATCCATGTGCACAAGTAGTCTATCCTGATTCAGAGTCTTGATTTAGAATCCCATGAATTTTATGCACACAAATGGAGCTTATCCCCAACAACACATCTACAAGCTGCTTCTGTTTTTAAATAGTTATAGGTTTATGTTTGGGGTTGGGAAACAGCTGGCACATGAGGTAGTGCTGTGGGTGGTCACTTGAAAGTGATAAATTACATTTTCACAATTTATAACTTTTCACAAACATTATGTACCCCTTCATCTACAAATTTTGGAGTAAATGCGAAATTGTTTGTGGAAAATTTCTAAACTCATTTTGAGGAGTTCAGGAAAGAGAGACTTTCCATATGGAAAAACATTTGCCATGCAGAAAATAGTTATAATTCATTTGTAATCAAATTGGGTCAGCCAACATGTTTTCTATGAGTGCATAATCTGCCATGTGGGATAAAGCATAAACTCAGATTCTTAACGGGTTTGAAGATATGGATACTTATCCTTTTGAGATATTTGTAAAGACGTAAGGCTAAAGTGAGTGCTTTCAATAAAGTTGAATGAAGCCCAATGAGACTAGTATTTAAAATCTAGTAAGTTCTTATTGGTCTGTAAAGCATTAAACTATTTAGAAGGTACTATAAATTAGGTTTCCAAGGCACAGTGTCTATATTGAACTGATATTGCTTTTCTTTTGTTAAAAGAATGCTGCCTTCCCAGTACCTAAATCTTCTCAATGTGTTAGGAATTCACTGTGAAATAACATTCCTCCTCTGCCTTTTGCTTGATGCTAAAACTTACTTGATCAGTTATATTGGGTCATAGAGATTTGTATAATGTTGTATTATAATAAGCATGTCCTTCAAGTGCAGTCTGAGTATGGTTGTTTACACACCCTGATCTTGAGGAGTCTATCACAGGGCATAGTCTGAGTTGTGGTAGTTTCAATGGCTCATTAGTGCAGTGGCTACAATTTTGCTTTCGTGTATGTGTTTGGTTATACTTGTGTTATAGTTATTAGTATTCTTTGATAAATCCTAAATACAGGTTGTTTAGAAATTCATAATTCCTTGGTACAAACAATCCTTGAGCACACTTGATGTACTTGTCTAAGTTTTATTCTACTCCTATGTAGAATAAGCAGCCATGTAAAAAGTATGTGTCAAGAAAGCATCCTTTTAGTATGCCCTTTCAGCTGCAGAACCATGGATGTACATTTTAGTTTCTAAAGAAGCACTTTCAGTTATCAGCATTAGAACAATTATTAGGTTGTAACACGGTACCTAACAGATTAATTCCCCAAGGGTTAGACTCTAGACAATCTTTGAACTTTGATGTTATGTTAGATGCTGTAACCTAATTTATATACCCTTGGAGTTATTAGTTTAATTTAAGGGCATATGAAGTTTTTGTTACCTAGGTGAAGTATCAAGTAGATAATGATTAATAATCTGCGCATTCTCTCTATTGTTTCTTGTTTTCCCACTTCTGCATGAGTTCCAGTAGTAGCTGAACAACTTTATAACCGTATGGATGTTGGGGATTTTTATTCTCAAAAGCAAAAATGTGAAAAAGGTGCACTCTAAAGTATGTATTTTAGAGTGAAAACTAACATTCAGAAATTTTCACTGATTTTAGTAGTAATGTTGTGAGCATTGAGGTTAGTTAACATGAGAAAAAAGTTAGCCACTTGTCATGGTTCTTTTTAATATATTTGTACCTTTCATTTACATTGCAAATCTATTTTGATGTATTGAAAGCTGGAGTATGTCCCTAATCCAGAGAATGCCTACATTAAATACTATTTGCCTCCTAACATACATACATTTTTCAGTAGATTAATAACCACAATATGCAAATTTCTTTTCCTTGCCATTACAGTTGGACCTCCTTATATACTGCACTTTAGAATAAAATATTATTCATCGGAACCCAACAATCTGCATGAAGAGTTTACTAGGTGAGCCCATCTTTTTATCATGATTTCTTCTTTCCTGTGTTGAAAGTTGTAGAGCTTTATAATGTGCCAAAACATATTTTGTGATAGTATTGTGTACAGATGAAGTGTTTTCAGTGCATAGAATCCTTCTCTTGTCCTGTTCCATAGATTGAATCAGTATCCCTAGAATTTATTGGGTATGTCAGTGCTTTAATCCAAAACATATTAAGGATCGCCATACCTAGTGAATTTAGTAGTGGGATTCTGTATTGAAGTAGATGAGATTTTACCAGAAGCCAACCGTATGACTTGCGTTTGGTCTCATTACATGTGGCTTTTGAAGCACAATTGGAGCATAACAGTGTGAAATGCTCAACTTGTATCTGACTTCGCTATTCAGCATTTCAGATTTGGATAGACAAATAGACAATATGTAGTATTTTGGTGAATGATTTGCATACCCGGAATAACTGGCTACTTGTTAGGTGTTCACAATTCCTAGCTCTCAAAACTGCCCTTATTATATGCCTGTGGATAGTCACGACTATCAGTGATTTATATATGATCCTGAATGGGCATTGGTAGAAGAATGCCGCTTGAGGGAGGTGAGAATGAAAGAAAGGGCAGATGGGGGCTGCACGATATGGGCTGAAATATTGCAGAATGGAGATGAGTCAGCAAGCCTATGTGGTTTGAAGGTTGAGAATAATAGACTTGAGGTACCACCTGGAGTTGTATCCGCGACTCACTGACAAAGGGACACTAGTTGTATGTAGATCTTTTTTGTGATATCAAGGCAGACTGAACAAATGTGAGTAGCATACTGTCAATTGTGTAGGTTCTGCTATGTATACATTGGTCAAGGTTACTAAATCAGTGTTGCAGGTAAGTTGTATGTCCCAGTTTGGTTCATGAAACATTTTAAATAAATATTTCAAAGAAATATGACTTACTTATGATCAACAATTGTTTAGGCTGGGTTCGTTTTTGTACCTCGAATAGTAGCTACCAATAAATTTGTGAACAAATGCCATAATTTAGGTTTATTTAATTGATTGAAGGTTAAAAAAAACCTTTATTTTAGATTGAAATTAACTATGCTTGAAATCACACTTAAGTGATTAAGCTTGTGACAAATCAAATGCATATAACAGTCCTATTTCAGAAATCGGTGCTATGAATGCATTGGCTTATTGGGATGCAATTCTTTGTCATAACTGGGAAATGGTGTGCCTCTACCCCTTTGATTTTTTCTGGAGGACCCTTTTTCTCCTGTGCACTTGACACCAAACACGTACATACCCATTGGGTAATAGTAACTCCTGCCTCCTTTAGCTCAAGCTTTGTAGCGACTGGTTAAGCAATTTGATACTTTCCTCTGGGTTGACCTTGTGCTGAACCATTGCTATTGAAGTCAATACACTCCCCCCATGGCTGGGATTTCTTTCATTCATTCTGAGAGAGACATGTAAAAAGGGTATGTGTCTGTTGTGTTTGGGATTTAAGATCAGTTGGTGAATGGCAGGAATCCACTTGGGCTCTGAGTGCCTGCTGAACATGTGGTAGTTTTCTATGAGAAGGCAGGTTGTGTCCATATTGCCGGTGTCAGCCTCCTCTCCTGGTCCCTGTCTTAGAAATCTGTTGTTTGCATGTGTGTAGATGGAGGGAAGTAATGTGTTCCATTGCCCAGAATAGGGTTTGTCTTACTAGTATGAAACCCACCCCTTCCCTCTTTCCTGTGTTTTTGCTGGTTAGCCTGGAAACAGCTGTTAATGAATAGCTTTTGAGTCAATTCCACAAAAACACTTGAACCAGTCCAACCTGGTCTTAGGCAGGGTGCTTGCCTTCAGTGCTGTGTAAAACTGTATAAACAAGAGAAATGCACTTGTCCAGGTTCAGTCTTTGAATTTTGAAAAAAGCACCAAGGTTGTTTCTGTCTTGGCAGCCAGGAATAATATGTTTATTGACCCACTCAGCTAGTACATGGTCATGGAAGTGTGTTTGGACACTTGTGAGGTGTACAAACATGGATAAGAGGAGGAAATCTGACAAGGAGTAGGAAGCTCTGGTTGGTTACTATTCTTCCCCTGACGGGGCCTATATTTGAGCAACTTCCAAGAAGCATTGCACACCTGTGGAGAGAAAAGATGCACACCTGGCAGGAGAAACCAGCTTAGTCAGAGAAAGAGTTGTTTCAGAGCACGCTGATTGGAAGTTCTATTTGGAGGACATTTTGACATCACCCTACAGCCATGTGATCCGTCTGGTCAGCTTACCTTTAGGAGTAGGTGTTTCCCCCTTGTTGCGGAGCTGTATTGTCACAAGAGCTGGCAGGTCAGTACTATCTACCACCAATTGCATGCTTCCAGGGTATAAACCAATCCCTTCAGTCCAACAATGACCAGGATTCAGTCTGCATTAATAACCACAGTGTGGGATTCTTTTTTTTGGCCGCATGAGGTTGTCTTGATTCCAGCGCAATTCTAGTCTACATGGTTCGTAGGATATAATCTTTTTAAGCTACTGTCAAGCTCTTACCCTAAAGTTCCAATCCCTTTTAGATCTATGGGCACCAGTGACTATAGCGAGGGGACCAGTGACTATAGAGAGGGAACCAGTTCTGTGGATACCACCATCAGTGGAAATCTTGGCCACAACCAAAAAAATCTGATATATGGCCCCTAATATTTTTAGCCATTATGAGGACTTTGCAGTGAGTACTGGTCCACTGCCAAACCTGCCATTTCATAAATATCACAATCTATAAGATATTAGTGTTTCTTTAGGCTGTCTTCCTTATTGGACAATGATGACAGGATCCAAGGTTATCACCAACTTCATCACATTATATTCAGAGGAGCACCATTCACTTAATTGTGGTAGATTTTGAGGATGTAACATTTTGTGGGAGACACTTTTTTTTTTTTTTACCTTGAGTATCAGAAATGCAGCAGTTGGGGTTTCAGCTCACTGGGTTTTCTAGTGTGGTATTCATGATTGGTCTGGGACCACAAATAGGGCCAGATACTGCATATCTTTTTCCCTTGAACAGGGCCATTATCAGATGGTTTATAAACTCTTGTGATTAGCAGATAAAAGCTATATTCGGGACTGTGATCTTAATTCAAAAACAAAATGTGCTTGCTTCTTCTAGTTTTCTGAGTGCGCCCAGCGCTTAATGAATCAATTAATCTGCATGGTAATTCAGGTCATTTATACTCTTTAGTAGTTTATAGAACACAGTCAGTACCTCAAAAGTGTCTTGATGATAAGATTATGATCTGAGAGAATTAAATGACTAATAACACTGCTCATATGTTAGGAAGCTACCTCTTTAAAAAGAGAAAATCATAAACATGAAACAATTTGGCTGAGACTTTAAATCCACAAGTAGAGAATTTTATTGTTTGGACACACAAACAAAAAATAAGCTTTCTCCAGTCTTGCCTTGTTGTAATGGTGAACAGTCAACCTTGTCACAGTGGATGATTGGATGGGCCCATCAGGAGTATATGGTCTTACTTTTGCATAAATATATGCTGGTCCTTACTGGTGGAAGGCAGGTTGAACTAGGCAGAGGCTCTTGGGCAGAATAGATCTACCTGTGGGAAGCCAGTGGATTTATACTATGATTGGGAACATCCGAGTGTGTTGTGACATCATGTGTGCTTCAAGATTTTGTTTCAATTGCAACTTATACTGCTCATGTTTTGGTAAATTCAAATGCACTGTGTTACAGTAATCCAGCCTTGAGAAAATGGTGGCCTCCAAAACTCCTTTCCTGTAAAGAAGTGTGAAAAGGGACACATTTTCTTACACATCATCAAATAATAGAAACAAAAAGATGTTACCTTTATTGATGTGTAGCTTAAGACATAGGCCCCCATTATGACAATAGCGGTAAAAACCGCCTACCGCTGCGGCAACCAAAAGACAGTTGCCACGGCTACCATCCGTCCTCCATAATACAACCCCAGCCGGATTTCTGCCACAAGAAGGGCGGAAAGCCAACTGTGGCCATACTGGCAGATGGTGGTAAGGTGGCGCTGCAACCACCAGCAGCGCCATGGCAGTAGACCGCCGCCAACTGTATTACGACAAATAATACGGCCTGGCGGTGTTCTGCTGGCAGGCGCTCCTGACGGTATCAGCACCCCGTCCTGTCCTCTGCCGGAAGACCCCCTGAATACACGTAAGTCGGGTTTCCGACAGGGGAGGAGGGTGGGGGTGTTGTGTGTGTGTTGGGGGGAGTGTGCTTGTATGTGTGAATGCGTGCATGAATGCAGGTGTGTGTTTAGTGTTGTTTGCATGCGTGTATGAAGGTGTGTGAGTGCATGTATGAATGGAAATGTGAATGCGTGTCTGCGTGTAAGTTTGGATGTGTGTGCTGATGTGTGCGTGAATGAATGAATGGATGCATGCGTGTATGTATGCCTGTATGTCTGTGTGGTTGAGTGTGTGTCTGTGTGTATGTATGGGGAGAGGTTGGAAGGGAGGGGAAGCATGGATGAAGGGGGGTGTGGGGTGTCTGGGGAGTGTTGGGGGAGGGGGCCTCCCTGTCACTGATAGGGCCTACCGCCATGGTTTTTGTTGTGTTACGAATGCCACAAAAACCATGTCGGTAGGCAGAGTCATGATAGCTCCGGCCGCACAATAGCGGCCGTCAGACTGGAGTTTGTTATCACCAGCCCGGCACCTGCTACCACCATGGCAGTCGGAGTGTTACATTGGCCTGTCACAATGTGGCGGTAAGTACCGCCAACCTGTTGGCTGTACTGCCACCACATTATCTCCGACCGCTGAGGTCATAATGACCCCCCATAGTATTAGACATTTTAATGCCTAAATTCATCTAAAAAGATACTGGGGTCAGAAAAGGACACCTTTTGCAGATGGGACCTATCAGGTGACTAGATGTTCTACAAGTCTCCCAAGACAAGGACTTTGGTCTTTTTTTGTTAAGCTTTGGGGCATTCCCTAACATCCACAGAGCTACCGCAGAAGGGAAGTTCTTAAACCTTCCTTTGCTTTGGCATGTGGTATCATCTAAAATGAATGATTAACTGGGTACTGTTGGACTTGACAACTTTAGGGTGGTCTTCCCCCCCAACCTTTTGCCTACCTCCTCCACTTTTCTGACCTGATTTTTTCTTGCCTTAGGACTGTGCACTTTACCACTTCTATTCAGTGCTAAAGTGCTTCTGCACTCTCCCCTAAACATGGAAATATTGGCTTATCCCTGGTTGGCATATTTAATTTACTTGTAAGTCCCTAGTCAAGTGCACATGTGTTGAGGACCTGTAACTTAAATGCACCTTGTGGGTCTGCTGTACTGATTATGACACCCACTTAAGTAGCCCTTTAACCATGTCTCAGGCCTGCATTGCAGAGCCTGTATGTGCAGTCTTACAGTGCCACGTCAACCTGGCAAAGTAGATCTTTTGCCAAGCCCAAACCTTTCTGTTTTATACAGGTATTTCACCCCTAAGGTAGGTCCAAACGTCAGGGTGCAACATATTTAAAAGGCAGGACATGACTTTTACGTTTTACGTTTCCCGGTAGTGAAAAACTCTCAAAGTCGTTTTGCACTACAGCAAGGTCTGTCTCTCCCATAGGGTTACATTGGGATTACCTTATTACATCTTATATGTGGAATTTTCGATACACTTTTTGGTTTGTTGTCTCTGGAATCACAACTTATGGCAAAGTCAGATTTTAAATTTCAATTCTGAAAAAGGCTGTTTTAGAAAGTTGGCTTTTTCTGCCTTTAGCGATTAGTACCTGCTGCCTGTCTCTGATCACTTGTTGGGGACGGTGGGTGACAGCAGGGCTTTGCATACCCCCTCAAGACAGCCACACACAATTGGAGCTTAGGTGTGACTTTATGGGCCAGTCTGGAAGCATTGGGGAGAGGAGCTGGCTGCAGCCTCACTTACACCTAAATTGCCTGTCTCATGTCTCCACATAAAGGGCTGCATAACCCCCTGTAGTGAGTCTGGAGCTAGGACAGGACCTCTGTGCACTTTGAAGACCTGTCTTTGAAGTCTCCTCCACTTCAAATGCCCAACTGGCTATAAATATTGAACCTCTGGCACCCCAACTCAGTACACTTCTGGACCTGTGAATACTCTGCCCCAAAGGAGAACTGCTGTGCTGCTGAAGGACTGCTGCTCTGCGTGACTGCTGCTTTGCTGGACTCCTGCCTTGTTGTTGTTCCCTGCTATCTGCTGTTCCCCTCCAATTTCAAAGATGTACGATCAAGATAGGTCAAAGGATCTGATCAAATAAGGTACAGAAGCGATCTATATGTTAGAGTACGGCCTAAAGGGGATCCTTGTAATCTGAAGGGCACTTTGATTCACTAGTATGACGTCAGAAAGAAAATAACTTTTCACTGCTTGCCTCATATGATTTGCATAAGATGTGGACCAGTTTTCTTTACTTTTAAGCAATGTGTGGCATTCTATGCTTAGAATGCACTTGGTGAGAACCTTGGGGTGGTAATCAAGGTGACGGGAGACGGTTGATGAAAAGGATCGTGAGAGACCAGGAGCGCGTCTGTAGACTGGGGTGCATTTACATGGTACCTCTAATAAAAGAGACTTTATATACTTTAAGCAGTCTCTTTTACAGAATTTCACAATGACTAGACCATTTCAGCTATATCTGATAGAGACTTCTAGTTGCAGATTCTTTTCCTTAGAATTTCCCACAGACGTCAGCCTGGATCTGGAGATTTTTCTTCCAGCAGTGCCGTTAGGTGGCATCGGTTGACTCCGAGGTGTCGTTGGCATAGTGGTCGCCGTGATGATGTTGCAGTCGTAAATAGGTGCCACCCCTCCGCGATGCAGTTAGTTTTTTTTCTTTCTGCATCAGCCTATGCGCAGATCTGAGAGAAAAACTACCCCTAGTCATTTTTTGACTAGCTGCAACACTTTTAAAGAATACTTTTTGATGAGTTTTTGATGCGTTGAGGGATGTCCCGGAAGACGGGTTTTAAACCCTGCAACTCCTGTCACTGAGTAATGTCTGTGACGGATCCTCATCTCTTCTACCTTTGGTGTTTGGAGTGCGACCACGACCAAAAGTCGTGCTCCGAGTGGCTGGTCAAGAACCCGAAGACTTTGAGGGAGTGGTCCCCTAAAGGTCATGGCTGCCCGGCGCTCTATTCCCAGTCTCATTCAAGAGGAAGGTCACGAGACAGCTCACAGAGTCATCACCAATCCTCATCGTCCCATTCCAAGTCCTTGGGATGATTGGCTCACACGAAGAAGCAGTCGAAGAAAGCCATACGTTCTTTGATCTAACCCCATCGCTCAGAAGACGTGATGTGGGAAGAGCGTCTATGCTCTGGGCCTCCGCCTTCGGAGCCTGTGTCCGGGTCGGCTCCGCATCTCCCAGACTTTCTGAGAGCTGGTGCCACACCCCTGCCCAGTTGAAATTATTCTATGAGGCCATGTGCCTCATATTTGGGCAGACCAACCCGTCCTCAGCGCCTTCAGGCCCAGGAGATTCTGGGAGGGCCCCCTGGGTTTCACGCCGGTGGCTTAGGCCTCAGCTCCAGGGGGGCAGCTGCGAAGCAGCTCTTGGATCTGTACTGATGCCAGTTGTGCCAATGCGACCTTCTCCAGTGTCGGGACAGACGTTGATGCTCCCGACGTCAGTTGGGCGCACAATTGACGTTGCACCTATACTTATCCCTGACGATCCAGACCGGTGTTGTATGACGCTGATTCTGTTTTCCATGGGCTCTCCGGGGCCCAGAGCAAATCCTGCCCCTTCTTTCTATGGGTATGGATATGGGGATGCTGGACCCTTTAGAATACTAGCTTGACCCCGACATGGACTGGGTTCAGGATTTGGGCGACGCTAGCAGGCTAGATACCTCTCCTGATGCTGGCATGCTTTCTCCCCCTACCATGGCTACAGTGGAGGAAGCTTCATACTCCATGGTGGTAAGAAGGGCTGCTGAGGCTTTAAACCTAGAACTTGCTTCTGTAGAGGTCAGGACTAACCTCCTGACCAAGGTGCTTCAGCCTGGGGCTTCCAGTTCGGAACCCCTCCTACTCTTTAATGAAGTCCTTACGGATGTCCTACTGGGTACCTGGTCCAAACCCAGCAAAGGGGCTCCTATGAATAGGCTAGTTGCTTGCCACCTTGGGCATGTGCCACCCAACCCAAAACTTCTGACCCAACATCCTACGCCTGAGAGCCTTGTGATCCAGGCTTCCTCATCTTCTGGGGCATTCCCTTCGGAAGCCCCAGTTAGTAAATCAAAAAGACTGGATAACTTTGGGAAGAAAATGTTTTCTTCTGCCCGTCTAGTGTTGCGGTCCGTGAACACTGCATGCCTTTTGGGCTGATACTCCCATACTCTCTGAGATACGGTCGTGCAGGTGCTGCCTCGAATCCCAGAGGAGGCCTGGACCATTCTCTCCCAAGCTGTTACTGACGGGAGAGATGCACAAAGTTCATGATTCTTTGTGGGCTGGATATGACCAACTTACTGGGTAGATTGGTTGCATCGACAGTGGCCTTGAGGTGCAATGCCTGGTTAAGGGCATCTGGCTTTTAAGGGGATGTCCAGCAGTCTCTAATGGACATACTGTCTCTTTGGAGACAAAGCGGGCTCAGCGCTCGATTGCTTTAAGGATTCCTGGGCTATGGCTCGGTCCCTTGGCCTTATAGCTGCCCCTTTGCCTCCACAGTCTGCTTTTCACCCCTTACGTATCTACCGAAGGGGCACTCAGCCGCATTCATTTCTACCCAGCCACTGACCCATGCTTGCTTCACAGCCTCTGTGCAGCTGCAGACATGGGATCCCACATGCTTGTGGATCAGGGAACCAGTGGTCCTCCCAGTCCACTGCCTCCAAGCCCTCCTAGTCCATTGAAACATCCTGGACCAGTTGGTGGCAGGATCCGCCATCACCTGCCCCACTGGGAATTCTTCACCATGGACAGGTGGGTGTTCCAAATTGTCTGAAGGGGCTCCTCCCTCCCCTTCAAAACTTCCCCTTCAGCCATGCCACCATCTTATGATCATCTGTCAAAGTATCGTGTGGCACTTCTCCGTGACAAAGTCAACGCTCTTTTGGCCAGGAGAGCCATAGAGAGGGTCCCTGTGCCAGAAGTAGGTCGTGGTTGTTATTCCCGCTACTATCTGGTGGCCAAAAATGATAAGGGCCTTCGCCCTATCTTAGATCTCCAGTTCAAAATGCTAACTCTAGCTAAGAAACTGTCTGCCCTGGAGACTGGATGGCAGCGTTGGACTTGCAGGATTCCTATTTCACATTCCCGTCCTGCCGGCCCTCAGACCTTACGTGCGATTCGTGGTAGGTCACAAGCACTTTCAGTTCACGTGCTCCCTTTCAGCCTTACCAGCACCTCTCCAGTGTTCACAAAAGTGATGGTAGTGGTTGCAGCTCATCTCCCCAGCTTAGGGGTTTCAATCTTCCCCTACCTCGACGACTGGCTGTTGAAGGGGAACTTGCCCCAGGCTGTCGTCATCCACCTCCAGACTACGAAAAGCCTCCTGTATTCGCTGGGGTTCACTATAAAAGTGCCGAAGTCACACCTGACTCCCTCTCAGATGCTCCCTTTCATCAGAGCTGTTCTTGACACAGTGCAGTTTCGAGTTTATCCTCGCAAAAAGCAAGTCCAGGATATTCAGGCTATGATTCAAATGTTACAGCCTCTATCCTGGATTTCGGTGAGAATGAGTCTGAGGCTGTTGGGCCTCATGGTCTCCTGCATCCTGCTGGTCCAACATTCCAGATGGTCCAACATTCCAGATGGCATATGTGGGCTCTGCAGTGGGACCTGAAGTTCCAGTGGTCGCAGCACCAGGGGAATCTCTCTGGCATGGTCCAGATCTCGGAGAGGACTGCACTAGATTTACAGTGGTGGCTGTCGAATCCTGGTTGGGTAAGTGGCAGATCTTTCTCCCTTCCCCAACAAGCTCTCACAGTAGTGACAGATAATTTACTCCTGGGATGGGGTGGCCACGTGGAAGAGGCAGAGATAAGAGGTCTCTGGTCCCTGGCGAAGTACGGAGTATCAACCCTCTGGAGATCCAGGCGATCCGACTTGCATTGAAAGCATTCCTTCCCTCTCTCAAAGGGAAAGTGATGCAGGTGTTCACTGATAACACCACCGCCATGTGGTACTACAACAAGCAGGGTGGAGTGGGGTCGTGGACCCTCTGTCAAGAGGCTCTTCACCTTTGGACATGGCTGGAAAGCCAGGGCATTCCTCTAGTGGTTCAACATCTGGCAGACTCTGAACGCCAGAGCAGACAAACTTAGTTGTCAGTGCATAGTCGACCACAAATGGCGTCTCCATCCGGAGGTGGCACAAGGTCTCTTTCAGCAGTGGGGAGAGAATTGGTTAGATCTGTTGGCCTCCACAGAGAACACGCAATGCCAGCTGTTTTGCATATTGAAGTTTCCAAGGTGGCACTCGCTCAGCGACGCTTTTCATCAAGAAAGAAGCTCAGGCCTCCTTTATGCCTTCCCGCCAATACCACTTCTTCCCAGAGTTCTGAAGAAGATCAGGCACGACCGGGCCCAATTAATCCTGGTGGCTCCAGACTGGGCATGAAGAGTCTGGTATCCCGAGCTATTGAGCATGGTTATCGATCCTCCGATCACGCTGGCCCTTCGGGAGGATCTTCTGTTGCAGCAGCAGGGGACTGTCCTTTACCCAAACCTGTCCAGTCTCTGCCTCCTTGCATGGAGATTGAGCGGCTGCAGCTGGCAGTTTTCGATTTTCCGCTCAAAGTCTGTGATGTTATCTTGGCAGCCAGCCGTCCCTCCACCAAAATGGTATACGCCTGTTGTTGGAACAAATATGGGGCATGGTGTATCAACAAATCTATTGACCCCCCTTTCTGCACCTCTCTCAGAGGTTCTCCTCTTCATTCTCTCTCTTGCCCAGCAGGTCTCTGCTATGGGCACCCTCAAGGGTTTTTTGTCTGCCATCTCTGCCTTTTTGTAAGGCTGCCAAACCAACCTTCTCTGTTTAAATCTCCCATTGTTGGCAGGTTTCTAAAAGGACTCACCCACATGTTCCCTCCTATCCCATTCATGATGCTCCAGTAGGACTCAAACATGGTTCTTGCATATCTCATGTGTGCTCCTTTCTGGCTGCCCCACAACTATCCTCTGTGGCTCTTGACTCTTAAAACTGTTTTCTTGATTGCCGTCACCTCTGCTCGCAGCGTGAGTGAGCTTCAGGCTCTCTCTTCGAAGCCACCATTTCTAACTGTACATCCTGTCAAAGTGGTGCTTTGTATCAGGGCTTCCTTCCCAAAGTGGTGACATCTTTTCATGTAGGCCAATAAAGTCACTTTGCCTACTTTTTACTCAACCCCCACATCCCACTCATGAGGAGGAGAGACTCCACCGTCTGGATCCAAAAAGAGCATTAGCGTTCTACCTCAGTCGTACCAAAGATTTCCAGGTGGGTGATCAACTCTTCGTGGGTTATGTGAGTGCAAAGAAAGGAAGGCGTGCAGAAGACCATCTTGCAATGGGTAGTCCTCTGCATCAAGATATGCTACGCTTTGGCAAAAAAGCAACCCACTGAGGCCTTGTGTGCTCATTCCTCCAGAGCAACTGCTGCTACCACAGCATTAGCCGGCTGAGTTCCACTCCTGGATATGTGCCAGGCAGCGACTTGGCCATCGCTGCCACTCTTATCTAAACATTACTGCCTGGATAGTCAGGTCTGCAGAGATGGCTACTTTGGCCATTCGGTCCTGCAGGACTTTTTGGTGTGATCTCAGTTCACAGCCCACCACTGGGTGATGGTATTGCTTGTGTATCTATTCTAAGGTAAGGAATCTACAATTAGAAGTCTCTATTGGATGAACAAGTTACTTACCTTTGGTAACGATATATCTGGTAGAGACATATTCTAGTTGTAGATTCCTTACCGACCTGCCCATCCTCCCTGCTCTGCGAACTGATTTCTAGGGACAGGAACTTCCCTTTCGGGCACTAGTTCTGGCGCACCATTCTCAGTGTTCTTCATGGATCTGCGCTACTGGTGTGGGAAGTCGTGAAAAGAACCTAACATCAGCGTGCCAAGGTGGAGCCTACATATTCTACTGCGACGTCATCACGGCAACCATGACTCCCACAGAGCCGACCAACGCCACCTGATGGCACACAGGGGTACTGCTCGAAGAAAAATCTCTGGATCCAGTCTGACACCTGGTGGAAAGTCTAAGGTAAGGAATCTGCAACTAGAATATGTCTCTATCAGATGTATAGTCACCGAAGGTAAGTAACTTGGGGCCAGATGTATCAAAGGGTTTTACCCATTCTGTGTCTATGGGAAAATGTGTTTGTACAAATGGCCCTTGATTCTATACTGTATCTCAGTTTCTAACCCTCACCACCTCCTAGTGTAAGTCCTAACTGCTCATCTTGAAACGTCAGGTGCCAAAGGGAATAACCTGATTATCACATTTAAGTGCGGTAATAGTCTCTTCCTGACACACGTGGTAAATGATAGCACGTACACCACATACTGCCTAGTAACCACTAAATAGGGTTTAATAGGGTTCTTTAGATGTCATTACAGACATGGTTTCTGGTACTAGTTGTTTGTGTGATCAGGTAATACATTCTGGGTGTTGTAATCTTGCTTTACTTTCATTTAAATATTTAGACAAACACACTTGATTACAATGATTGTAGGTGAAAGTTTCAGGACTGGAAATGATGCCCATAATGCCCTGCAGTGAGGTGGGCTCCCTACCACTAACTATCCTCTGACCCCAGGAAAATGCCTCACCCAACATCAGTAGCAGGATCAATCTTAAAAGAAAAAATGAGGGGTGGGGCTAACCAGCGTCCAAGATTGCTGCATTATTCGAAGGCTCATGCATCTGCCCCCTTTGGTTGATTGCTGAAGCAACCTAGGCCTGCTCTATGACATCTAAAATCTGGGTGGTTAGAGCCAAGAAGGTAACAAACTGCTGGGCAACTTATGAGGTGCACATGTGGCGGTTGTAAGTTTCTGGTCTTTCCTTCTCTCTCCTGATCACCTGCATCAGAGACGTCAATTGAAAAAAACAGGTTGAGTGGCAGTGGCTGCTCTGTTGCCCAGCTTTGAGCCATTAATTCTATCAGAGATGGGTGGAGTCGAGAAGTGTTGGCAGTAAGTTATTAGCCCCGGCTAACCTTGAGCTAACCACTCTATTCCATGCTACAAAACTACTACACTCGATGCAAAACCACTCTGCACAGTTTTAGGACATTCTGCACCACTCTGTCGTACTCCGCTCTATCGTACTCCACTGTGTCCCACTCCACTCTTTCCCTTTATACCCTACTTCTCTCTACTCCACTCTGACACTACCACATTCTGCACACAACACTCTAACATTCTACTCACGCCATCCTATGCCACTCCACTCTATGCCACTCTACTCCACTGTATGGTACTCCACTCTACTACACTATGCCACTCCACACCACTCCACTCTACTCTACTACACTCCTCGCTACCTTATCCCACTCTACTCCAGTCCACACAACACCACTCCACTCTATGACACTTGTTGTGGGGAACTAAAATAAGAAAAACAAGACTCATTTTGGCAAGGCAAAAGCAGGTTTACTGTTGCAGCAGGGAGAGTAGCTATCCCCACACAGGCAGACAGTTGGACTCAAATGGCTGCGTACAGACAGCCGCTTATATAGTTACATGAACAATATCTTATACAAAAGGTCAAATAATAGGTTACTCAATAATGATATATTTGTTAAGAAAACATCAACTCACCTGTGTCCCTTAATTTGTGACCTTTGCTCTACACATTCTTCAGTGTAATTCTGACAGTGCTTAACAAACCATGTATTTGCTTCTTTCATATCATGTGTGTGCTTTTGTGTTTTATTGCTCTGCTCCAAAGACTTTGTGTCAGATTCTGTGTACACTTGACTAACTCTATCTATTTTGTGGTGTTGCTGTGTCCGCCCTGAGTGGCCAAGGAATGCCCAGAAGTGGGTCCCTTGCTTTCTGCAGCACTGGATTCAAGCTAGCCTGGCTAATGAGGGATGACATCCCGAAACCAGTCCTAGGATGCTTGTTTCTGGTCCAGGGGGTACCTGGCTTGGAAGTTCTGGCTGGAGTGTTTTTATAGGGCTCAAGACTGATTTGTATATGGCTAGGTCAAAACTGGGGTGATGCAGTGAGCAAAGTAGCAATGGATTAAAACCAGATATGTGACTGGGGGTGAGTGTTTGTGAAGTTTCAACACTCGTCCTTCGTTTATTTTGTGGTGTTGCTAACTCTATCTCCTGTACACGTTCTTTCACTCACATTTTCAATTTACCAAGAACAAATAATACATACTTGTGTGTTGTGACCATAAATTCCTCTACGGTTGCAAACACAGGTTTTCCTTTAAATAAGACCTTGCTGATCATGCACTCTGTTTTCTAGTGAACTCTTCCCCTGTCTTGCATCCTTGTGAAATTTAGGCCTGCATTGTTCTTTCACCATGTATAACTCTGTAACACTCTCTACTGATGTTTACAATGGTGCAACTTCTTTGCGTTTCGTTTCCTCTCTAACATGCTTTACTCCACTGCTCTCCACTCAACAACTCTCCACTCGAACACACTACTGCTCTATGCCACTCTACTCTGACACTCTGCGCCACCCTACAGTACTCCATGATACTGAACTCAACGCCACTCTACTTTACACCACTCCAGTCTATAATACTTTGCTCTATTCCCTCCCCTCAATGCCACTCTACGCCCCTCCACTTTGTGTCTCAACACTGTACTCCACGCCACTTCACAATAAGACACTCTGACGCTCGTCTTCATGCCACTCCACAACCCTCCACTCTATGCCTCTTCACTCTACAACACTCTACTTGGCTCTGTGTCAATCCACTTCCTTCCACAACACTTTACTCCATGACAATTTACTCCACTCTCTCCACTTTACTCCACTCTACACCCCTCCATTCTGTGACCCTTCACTCCATGCCTTTGGCTCTGCGTGCCTTCACTCTACCGACTCCACAATAAAGCGGCATAAGACACTCCTTTCCACTCTACGCCACTTCACAAAATTCTGTGCATTCCACTCTACGCCACTTCACGAAACGCTATGCCTCTTCACTCTGACACATAGAAACACTTTACTCCACTCCTGTGATCTATGCCCCTCCATTCTGCAACACTTCACTCTGCAACACTACACGCTGCTCTGCTACACTCTGATGCTCTGCTCTACTGTATGACACTCTGCTCTGTGTGGCTCCACTGTATGATGCGGTTATGCTCTACTCTACTCTGCTCTACTCTACTCCGCAATGCTCTACTCCATGCCATGTCACTCTACTCTGCTGCACTCCATGGTGCTCCATTTAACTCTGCGCCACTCTACTCCATGATACAACACTCTACTCCACTCTTCTCCATTACACTCCTCTCCACTCTAAGCCACTTCTCAACCCCCCCAAATCCACTCTATGCCACGTTCACAACATTCTCTGCCTCTCCACTCTATGATACTCCACTCTAGGACACTCCACACCACTATATGTCACTCTTCACCACTCCACACAAGTAAGTTTTAGCCATGCTGAACAGCCGCCACGGTGGTGTACAACATGGCTGAAACACATTGGCAAAAACAATAGCTCTTATGCAGGCAATTGTATACAAAAAATTTAAACACTAAAGAGGAACATTACTTTTTCAAGGTTAAAATGCTCTTGAGAGAACCTCCCTGTGTTCTTTACCACTACATATTTTAGTATGTACAATCCACTCATTTGGGCTTTAATTTGGCTGTCTGCATGTAAAGTGTTTTAGTAACTTTAGTTGAAGGTTTGATTACAGTGATAACCTTAAAGGCAATTTGTTTGAGCATTTTATGTTTCTGTGTAAGTTTACACTTGTGTTACTTATTGGGATTCTGATGTGCTAATTATGGCCTTAGTACAGAGGTCTTCCTGAAATATAGAAGACAGCATATTTTGTAGTAATGTTTATTTTCTGGCACATTTATGATAATTATTAGCCAGCTAAATTATATGCTTCAGAAATTAAGCATGTCCTGATTCATCTTTTTATTTGTAATAAAGGCTCCTACTTTTCTTGTGCTAGTATATGCTTAAAAATGCAGACATTTCTTTAGGCCTAATGTATCTCCTTTTGCTTTAAAGCATGTTTTAATATTGCAATTCTGCCTTTGATTTGGAGGATATGCATTGGGACGACAGGGTGGCAGTCGTAAGTCTGTGGTGTCAATGTGCTTCTATACATTGGGAATTGAGCATCCTGGCCTTGCGTCGGATGCATAACTCTCTTCTGGTGGGATTGTCAAGTTGTCAGGGTTGACCTGCGGCAGAAGAACTCCTCCAAGCTGCCTGTTAACTGAAGGAAGTAGTCTAAGGCTTAACATGCCAATATACCTTCCATTAACATTTGCCTCCACACTAGTTCTTCTGCAGCTTGTAATCGCAGCATGACTGATGCTAGTGATGGCCTGGCAGCTTACTGGTGAGAGTGTGGCTGACAGAACTACTGGTATGTGTAGTTACAACATTTTCAATACTCATACACTGAACTTAACATAAATATTATAATGTCGGGTATATACACATGTGGCAAAGTGTTCGTGAAAAATAATGTAATTGCATGAAAGCGTGTTGAGCATTGTTTGAATTAATTTAAAATAGCTGTGCCAAAACAGCTTTCCTCCAGAGAAAAATATAGTCTACATTGCCAACAATGAAGCTCTAATTAAGCAATGGAAAGAACAGAATAACAATTCTCATTCTGTAGTCCAAACAGATCAATTTAGCTGCAGGATTCAGAGTCATAATTCCACCATAAAAACATTAAAATAAAACTCTGAGTCAAGCCACACTGTTGATCATCAAATCTGATGAATGAAAAATGTAATTCAGCAAGAGAAACAGAAATTATAATTTCTCCTGTACTTATGTGGGAACTTTGACTAAGAAGCAAATCGTTAGAAAGTGCAACATTAATAGAAAGTAGTAGATGAGCTGGTCTGATAGGGACAAAAGGTTTTTCAGTAAAAGGTTGAAACCAATTTGTAATGGAGGAAAAGGGCACACATAGGGTGTTTTTGCGTGGGGTGAAGGCTATGCTTTTGGAACACCAGAGGCATTAAATGCCATCTCAATGACCAACACTGAAGGAAGACTGAATCAACTTGGCGGGTGGTATCTTCGGTAAGGCAAACCTACTGAAGAAAGTAAAGAGACAGCCTTCTTGACATAAAGTGGACGAAGGGGAGCATGCTGATCCTGCTGATGCTAATCTCCCACATTCTGGAAGTACTGTTGAACCTTCACACAGTAGTGAAGCGTACATGACCGGTGTTAAATTTGTGTCACCCTTAATGACGATGTGCAGTACTAGGGCATGCTCAGGGCATTTTGCCTTAATCTTTCATCGACAATGTCACAGGAATGAATAGAAGCACTCTTGGAATAAATGGAGCACAGATTATTTTTTGCTTTGGAGGTAGTAACATTTAGGGGCCTCCTCTAGGTCAGATTGTCCTAGTTTACCCTCCCCTTCTACACATATTATATTAGAACTGCTTGAAAAAGAGAGAAAACTACTGCCAGGCAAATCAATTAGCCCCATTTTAAAACTGGAATCAGGAATAAATCACATTGGGGGTAATGTTCAAGAGCAGCAAACTAAGTCACTGAAGACGTTCTCAAAGGTCTAAGTGTTTAAAGAGTTTAGTCAAAGACATTGAGTTTGGTGGGTTATATGAATTATCTTGAGTTTTGCATTGAGGCACCCTATCTGGGAATGTTGGTTTTCCAGCAGTTGGGAAGGGTTCAAATATTCAAGATTTTCTATAGACCTGGCTGAAGGAAGACTTTAATTTGGTGCTGGAAGCTTCCCTAATTGAGATTTTGGATAGCTACTGCATCAGGTCAAAGGCCCCTGAGAATCATGATGGCCGCAGATGATGCATATGGCAATCATGATATGTTTATGTGTGAGCTTCATGAAAAAGAACAGGCTCTGTCCCAGGATGCGCTCATCTTGTTTTTTCCAGAAGTAGCTAGAGATATAGAAAAAAGAAGAGATGTGGAACCACTGAAGAAGGCGTTTGAGCAAGAGAAGTGATTGTTACTTGCTAAGTTCATTTTTCTGAGATGAGCGATTGTACGTACCGGGATTTTGAGAGAGAAAATTATGGAGCAGCAACCGCAAAGTAATTGGGATAAGAAGAGAGTTCAGGGTCTACCACCTAAGGAGACGCCTGAGACATTGACAATGGTAGTTTGTGTAAAAGGCATTCCCATTACAAGAATATTTGTGGTATGTGTTTCTCTACATCACTGTATGGGCTAGGCTTTATGAAGAGTAAAATACTGGGTGTCTTACATAGTATGTGGTCTTGCCACATATACTCTGTGTGCTAAGGTTGTGTTACTGCACTCCTGTGAATAGTTTCTGCAGTTAAATATGTTTTGGAGACATAGCCCACTGCTTGGTTTGTATAAATTACAATGCACAAACATATACATTCATATAAAAGGGCACATATTTATTTACAAGTCAGAACATTTATATATGTTTACAAAACAATCACAGATTCTGTCCTTGTTTGTAAGATTGAGCTGCAGAGCCTCACATTTTTATAACTGCTAAAGAACATTAAAAAAAATGTATTTTAAATATTAATACTTGTACAAACCTATTGCATGTAGTTAAACATTGATAGCCTTGTTTAGAACAATAAAAGATATAGGCAACTTGTTCTAAACAACTTTATTAACATTTCAATAACATATTAATAGCTGTGCATAAATAACAGCTACATACCCATAGCTACTGGTATCAGGTTCACAGATGCATATCTCAGGGCCACAGTACCATTAATCAAAAACACAGGATTAAAGAGCAAACCTGTAGAGTGAAGTAAGCCATCAAACTTGTTATATCGCCAAGAGCCTTCTATAGCAACAACATTGAATTGTGACATTCAGTGACCCTTGTTTTTGCTAGCTAAAACTTATAAATACTTCTGATAATATTTTCCAATGAATCACAGCTTTCTGAAATTGAAAATATTAATTGCTACCTTTTAGCCTGATTGATAAAAGCTAAAATATAGGTAATAACATGTCTTTTCTACATAAAGGTCAATTTGCAGGTAATACATGTGTACATCCTTTTCTTCTTCTTTCCTGTGGGATCAGAATGGTCAGACTTTACAATTTTTAGACAGACTTGTAATTTCAGCCATCTTGTCACTGGTCTGTGCATCCATGCAGTAAACTAAGCTAAACAGCAAGAGAGAAGTGAAAATCCAACGCTTATCTCAGTGGAAGTTAAAAGCTGCAGAGAACCCAAGGAATTGTGGATGCACAGTTGTTTGATTCTTAAGCTGACAATTATGTAAAATGATTGTTTCCCATCCCTTAATTTTTTTCTTTTGCCTTTAAAGAGTACTGGGCATAATAAGGAGTCGCACTGGTGATGCTCTGGCCCTTATTCTTATTTTTCTTCTGCGGATGTACCTTTCTAGGATGTTTGAGAGGTAAAGGAGAGTTACCATCAATGTTTTGATTCAATTGACAGTGTAACCTAATTGGTCACACATTAAAATCCAGGAGGTGGTAGATAAGGTTTGAAAGTTTACTACGAATTAACCCCTTTGGTGCGGATCTCGACCAGTGGCCGACACCAGGGAGGGGGCTAAAAAATCCTCCAGTGTATTACACCCGAAAATTTGTTTTAAAACCCTCCGTGAGAAACGAAAAAGCTTCTGTTTTTCCTCCTGCCCCTTTGTGATGTCAGCACACCGCAAGGTGCGCTCTTGTCACACTTGTCTTCCCCATCGGAGCAGGAAGCAGAGGGTAAGGCCGCTTCCTACTCTGGTGAGGAAAACGGGCCCAAATGGGCCTCCCCACAGTTTGGGAAGGCCTCGTTTAACGAGGCCTTCCTGAAACCGCACTAGACACCAGGGAATTCACTTAGGTGGTGGGGTAATCCCCCTCTGGAAACGGGCAGGCACATTTAAAAAAAAAAAAAAAAAGTGAGTTTACTTGGGCGCTAAATCTTTTTTTTTTTTTTTTATGAAATTGACAAGGGTTGCCGGTGGGCAGGGTGACCCCCTGTGGGGGCAATTATTTTTTTAATAGTTGTATGGTTTCCCAGGGGGCAACTATGGCCCCCAGGGAAACCATACAACTATTTAAAAAAAAAAAAAATAATATATATATATATATATATATATATATATATATATATATATATATATATATATATATAATCTCTATACTTCAAGTGACGTGATTATTCAAATGTAGCTTTCAGGCAGCAGTAAAAAAAAAAAAAAAAGTCAAGTAACTCTTGTGATTATATTTCTCCTACAAAAAGATCTGACTTTTGTCTAGTGGCAGTTTTGATGCCATAAAGTAGAGCATAAGGTTTATTTGTATTTTAAGTAAATAGCTGAGTGGATTAGTAAAGCCAACAATTACCTGCACTATAATACAAATGAAATGTATGTGTGAGTGGGGCTATGGAGAGATGAAGGGAACATTTACTGGGTGGTAGTGAGGGAATCCGAGGAGAAAGTCTTGGGAGTGAGAGCACCAATAAGGACTGTTGGACTGGGCGCCAGAGGCGCTAAAGACTGTGACGATTCGTATGTGACAAGGTGAAGTAATAGTGTGTCTTTTTTGAGTGTCTTGAGAGAACGTGCTGATTGAGGGAAGAAGCAAAGGTAAGGTGACTGACCATTACTGTTGTACGCATCAAACACCCACCAGCAATTTTGTGACTGTCTACGTAGGCTAGTGTTTTAGAGCAAGAGTATAGCCAGTAGCAGAGATGGCGTCTGGTTGGATGACTGCTGCTCAAGCCCTAGCTCGGGTTATAGAGGATAGCTCTGACATAGGCTCAGAGACTGAGACAGCAGATACTGAGACAGCATCTGAGGGATAGGACAATAGCTCAGACTCTGGGAGTGATTTTTCCGACAACTGCTCTTCCAGTGATTCTGATGGAGGGGAAAAGGACAGTCCTGCCATCCCTTCGCAAGCACAGTCTGTACAGCGGGACAAAAGCAGGTTAGCCCAACCCAGAGAGCAGGTTCATGTGGCGGCAAGCACAGAGAGAGTGCTCTCTTTGGAGCTCCCCAATTTAGTTCAGCCCCAAATTCCACTGCCCAAATCGTATTGTGGAGACATCAAAATTATCTATTACAAAACAACCTGGTTTTGGAAGGCAGGCAACTGCGTTGTTGGTCCCAGGCTCGGCGGCCATATAGGGAAACCTACCAAACCCAGACATTTCTGGAAACTAGACACCCGGGGGAGTCCACAGAGGTGTGACTTGTTTGGATTCCCAAAGTTTTCTTACTCAGAATACCCTGCAGAGGTGAAATGTTGAAACTCTATTTTTTTTTGCATTTCTGTCACACAAAATACAGGAATATGCTGGTAGCGAGATTGACATTAAAGTGTGCCACACTGGTATAGGTCAGTTGGTGTGTTGCTGTGTTGCTTTTAGTGGTGGGCTAATAAGGGATCGCGCTGCAATAGGTTGTTACTGCTGAACAAGATATTGATATTTGATTGGGAAAAATGAAATGTTTTAAGACTGTGCAAGACTTGTGTAGAGGAGATGTGCTTATACCTTGTAGAGAAGAAGAGGCACCTCTGGAAGATACTTCATGCCATTACATGGCGATAAATGTAGGCTTTCATACATGTATTTGGGTTAGTCAGTGGCACAAGAGCACAGAAAACAAAGGTGTATTGAGGTTTCCATGATATGACACATGCAGTTTGAGAATTATTGAAAACTTGAGTAGGGTGTGGTACGAAATTAAACCACCACCTAGACCTAAACGGTATGAGGCACTTGATGATTGGAAACGTGCTTCTCACGCTAGAGAGATAGAGCCCAAAGAGTGGTGCTCACTTATGCAGATGTTTGGTTATGCAGATGCTTGAAGAAATGCTGATCAGAAAAGATGGAGGACTGATTAAATAGAGGGAGTCAGATTGTATCCAACTTTCTTGAGAAAAAGATTTGAGGGAGAGAAGGAAAAGAAAAGAGATATGAAATAAAAAGAGGGAAAGTGTAAGGACCCAGGTGATATGAGTAAGGTCAGTGACAGTGATTTTGGAGATAGCAACCTAGATGTGCTATTGCTAGAATGTCCACCCCCGTCTAATGTAACTCGAGAGGAGGATTGTAATGGCACAAGTGGTAGCGGAAAGGTTGGATTTGCTACTGTGCCAGTAAATATGACTCCTTGTCCTGTGGGGATCACTCCAGCGAATGTACATTATGAACCAAGGGAGAGGATTCAGGAATTAATGTTCTAGCTGATTCTGTCCCAAACACTGTTGATGCTATTACCATCCCAGTTACTATTGGTACTATGGTCCCTGTGTACTAGTCTGAAGGCCCAGGAAAGACGACTTATGACTTGGCTGTCTCAGGTACAGTTGGGTTGATCAGATAAAGTTGAAGCAAGTCTTGAGGCAAGAGAATGTGTTACTTTGGTTCGAACGTGCACCAGTTCTCCAAGTATGGCGAGTGCAGATTTGATTTAAATCTTTCAGGGTGTAGTTCCATAGGTATATACAAAAGAATATCAACTGCTGGAACACCCATATGGAAGCCACCTTTAACTCTTAGTAGCGGTGCCCAGGGAGATGGAAATATGACTAACATCCCGCTAGTAACACGGAGTCTTATTGCCTAGGACTAAATACGTGGGTGAAAGCTTTTAATGCTGATAATCCATCTAAGGAAAAGCATAAGTATGAAAATGAGTCAGGGTGACAATTCAGTGACTTGCGTGAGAGAACTTGGTAGATGTGGCAAAATTAAAATTAGACTAAGTGAGATGAGTTGCGGGAATCTTGAAGTGACTCGTTTAGATACTTATCATGAAAATGAACTTGTGTTCATGTGTTATGACATTACCAGATGTGCAGGACAAGTTTATGACAAAATAGCGGAGTTAGATCAGAGAAATGAGGTAGACTTGAACTAGACCAAAATGTTAGAGGAGTTATTGTGTACTTTTTAAAGAAGAGGATATGACCAATGTGAGAATTCCAGTGATGAAAACACAAATTAAAGAATTGATTCAAAACATTCGGAAAAGGAGTGAGTTGGACAAGTGGAAACCTTTATAGGTGAGGAATAAAGTTGCAAAGAAACCCACTGGTGAACCCACGCCCTGTAGCAGAGAAAGGGGGTGCAACAAATTTCCCTTAGAGAAAAGTGCCTGGTAGATGCGGTGTAAATGGAGTAGAAGTGATCGTGCATTATTCACTAATAATTTCCCAAGACTGAGAGGAAAAACAGTGGAGTGGCATAAGCAAGTTGAGAGGTTTGTGAACATTTCACAGGTGCTGTGGGTCAGTTTGAACACTGTGGTTCCAAGTGGCTCATGGGTGAAGAGTAAAGTGTCTGTTCAGTGGCCTGAATTAGAACCGCCAATTATGGTGACAAAAGGTTTTTTGCCATTGGTGGTGGAAAAGGTATCAGCAGGTGATGACATTTTTGAAGTCAAAAGTACCACCCTAAGTAACAGATTGGATTAAAATTGATAGAACAACTAGGACACCCAAAGAATCGATTCATGCTTACTATGAGAGATTCTTGCAGACATTTAAGCAGTATAGTGGAATGGAAATGCTGGAACCCAAGGATATGGGACATTTTTGTCAAGCTTTGTGACAGAATTGAGAACCAAGTTTATCATAATGATTCACCAAAATTTGATTTGTTGACTGAATAAATCAGTTGATGAGATTTTGAGGAATGTGAAGTATTGTAGTGATGAACTTGAGATGAAGCAGAAGAAGCTGAAGGAGAAGTTAATGGTTGCTCGGATGAAAGCTGATTAGAGAAGGAGTTAGATACAGCCATTTGTTGGAAATGTTATTGCTATGCAAGGAGTGTATAAACCGAGACCAATTCAAATGCAGGGTAGAGATCAAGGAGGAGTCCCAATTGATCTTAGCACAGGGATGGATGTCAATAGCTTGAAGAAGACAACTCCTTGTCATTTTTGCAACACGTTGGGGCATTACAAGGCAGAATGTTGTCTTAGCCTAGCTAATCAGCTTCAGAATTCAGGAGTCAGAATAACAACCCTGGATAGATGCCAAATGTTCAAAGACAGCGAGGACAGAATGACAATGTGTCACAAACTCGAGTAAGGCAGATTTCACAATCCCCAATTCTACAGCAAAATGTTAATGGTCCTAGACTAAATTCTAATTAAGTCCTAAGTATGAACACAAATGTGTCTCAAGACAGTAATCCTTTTCAGCAGTTACCCATGTTTGAGGCAGTCAATAATTATGGTCCTGATCAGTCAGTCAGCTGAGAGGGGAGGAAAATTGTGTGCTTGTCACAGTCTTGGAGGTAGAGGAGAGTGGTCCATTCGTAAATGGTGAAGTGAATGGTCACCCTGTGTCATTTTTGGTTGGCATTGGTGCTACCCGTTCTACTTTAAGAACAGTAGAAGTTACCAACCTCTCTCAGGAAAAATGGTCCAAGTTATAAGAGTGGTGACTAAACCAGTGACAACCCAAGAGACAACAGAAGTGTCTGTGAAAATAGAATCACCGATTTTGTGGTGTGGTATTCCACCCAGTGAGTCTTCTTGAAAGCGAACTTCTTTGTAAGTTGAATGGTGTCAGCTATTGTTTGCCGACAGGCGTAGAGTTACAGCCTTATAAATTGGCGAACGATGAATGATAAAACACATTGTTTACTCTAATAATTGATGATTTACCACCACATCTTAAAGATACATTTAAACCCGAAGTATGGGATTTTTCAGGAAAAGCTATCAGTCTGATCAAAGGTGTTGAGCCTGTCTGAATTACAGTCAAACCAAATGCTGAGTATCCTGGAACACCCCAAAATAATCTGACACCAAAATAATTGATGGGGTAACTCTAGTGATCAAGTCCATAATTCAACAGGGGATCGTGAAAGAAATTGTGCAAAGTCCTTGCAGTTCAGCCATTAAAGGGAGTGGGAAACACCAAATTGTGCAGGACATGCGAAGAGTGAACAACATTGTTTTTTCTTGTGTTCCCATGCTACTGAATCCTACTATGATATTGTTTCAAATTCCATGTGAGTCTGAGTAGTTCACTGTCATTGATTTGTGCCAAACCTTTTTTCCGATACCATTGCATGAGGACAGGCAGTTTCTGTTAGCATTTTTGTTCTGAAATTGTGTTTCGGCATGGCGCTGAGTCCCACAGGGGTATAGTGAGAGCCCCTCCATTTTCAACCAGATCCTTAAGAAATATCTGGAGTCCCTGGTTATGCCTTGTAACTCAGTACTAATACAGTACATCAACCACCTTTTGGTGGCGTTGAACTCTCAGGAAGTTTGCAAATGAGATACTATTGCACTGTTGAACATAAAGTATCTCCAGGAAAGTTGCATTATTGTCAGAAAGTGGTTCAATATCTTGGACATTACAGTGGGAAAGGAGCAAGTAAGGTTTCACAAGAGAATATTTTAGCCATTGCGAAAATGAATCTGCCAACTACACAGAGAGAAATGAGGATGTTTTGGGGAATGGTGGCCTTTTGTCACCAGTGAATACCAAACTTGCCCCTAGTGGCTAAGCCTTTGCAGAGGCTGACACACAAGGATGTGTCTGATCAGGTATTCTGGGATAAAGATCCCTTAATTGCCTTCCTAGAACTGAGAGAAAGTCATTGTTGTGCCCCAGCACTTGAAATGCCTGATTACAATAACTAATCTGCACTTTTCTGCATTGAGAGGGAGGGCTGCACTCTCAGTGCTTACACAATCATATGGAAACACCAAAAGGCATGTGGCCTATTTCTCTACTACTCTTGATCCCATTGCTTCTGCACTGCATGGTTGCCTTAAAGCGAAGGAAGCTATTAGTGTCATCATAGCAGTGGAGAGCCTTAGAGCTGTATATACTGTCTGCACAATTTAAGGAGTTGTTAAAGCCTCCTGTCTTCAAGGAATATTCTTTGCACAAGTGCCAAAGGTGACTGCTCCCCCCAAAGGGGAGTTTATGATGTCCTCTGGATCCCCAATCTGGATTGGCAAGCAAGTACGGAAAATCCTTGAAGTGCTACAGCTGCCTTGACAAGTGGCTGTGATAAAGTGCCCTGCCCACCATAGTGGGACTGATCATGTTACATTGGGTATTAGTTATGCAGTTAAGGTCGCAAAGTACTGTGCTCTCAATGTTTGTACTTTTAATGGAGAATATAAAAATGAGGGAATGGATGAGACCAAGTACAATCTTTTGTTAACAACTGCAGATACATGGAAAGAGGTAAAGAGGCTCCAGGAAAAGGTGTCAAAGGAAGAACAGCAAAATTAGATCAGAGCAGGCTGCGTTAAGAGATGATGACATTTGGGTTTGTACTGGATGGAAGTCCAGTGTTACAGAATAGTTTGTTACCTCCAATGGTTAGGCATGTTCACGGTCCAGCTAATATTGGTATAGAAGCCATGGTGAGGTTGTTTCAGCAAACGTGGTTTAATCCCAAGTTCAGTTTGATGGCTGAAGAGTTGTGTTATAGATGTGTTGTGTATCAACAGAACAATATTGGAAAGAGAATTGTAATAACACTGAGTTGTGTAGGGAGATCAGGAGGACCCTTTAACAGGATGCAGTTGGACTTCATCGAGTTGCCTGTGTGTAATGGGCTGAGGTATGTCGTAGTGACTGTGTTCATCTTCTTACGTTGGGTCGAAGCGTACCATACCAGAAGAAATTACAGTCTCACTGAGCAAAACTGCTGTTGAGGGAGCTTATATCCAGGTTCGGCTTTTGGACTTCTCTGGAATCAGATTTCTGGACTCATTTTAATAATGAGGTCCTGGGACTGTTGTGCGCAGTATTGCAAGTTTAACAAAGATTACATTGCAGCTATAGACCTGAGGCCTCGGTTCTTGTTGTATAGGTGAATGGGAAGCTGAAATCCAGACTGGCTTAGATGTGTGCTTCCACATCTCTGAAATGTCCTGATACTTTGCCTCTTGTGTTGATGAGTCTTCGCAGTGCACCTGATTGAAAGACATGACTGTCTCCCCATTAGGTTCTCATGGGTAGGGCGATGAGGTTGCCAGCAATTCCTGCCAATGCACTTGTGAACATTACAGATGATATGGTCCATGACTACTGTAAAGAGCTAGCTGATGTGGTGCGTTCCGTCTCTTCAGGTTGAAGCAACTACAGCCGCTCCACATCGAGTAGTGCCATGACCTCAGTCCCAGTGACTGGGTCTTGCTGAAGAAACCCTTAAGAAAGATGTGTTTGGAGCCTCATTGACGCAGGTCATATCAAGTCATCTTGGTCACCACAATTGTTGTGAAGTGTGGAGGTCTCCCTAATTTGATTCATGCTTCCCATACTCACAGAGTTGAGTGTCCCCTTGATGTGACGGCACCTGTTCCAGGAGTGCTGGTGGTGACAGAGAGACAACAGGAGTATATTAGTGAAGCTGTCTGGGTCAGATGTAGTCTGAAATAGCACATGATCAGTCTGAAGGGGGTCTGGAGCCAACCACAGTTGAAGCTGAAGCAACTGAATCCTGTCCTGTAGTGGTGAACGAGTCAAACTCGGAGTCTGAGCCTGACGAAGGACCTAGCGTTGTGAGAAAGCGAGTGAAAGGTGGAGACTGGTAGCCTAGAAGTCAGGAAAAGAAAGAAATTGAGTTGGCCTTAAGAACGTGTACCTCAAACAGTCCCAGTGGACACTGAGAACTCTGATCAAAGTAAAAGCAAGAATGAAGGATTGGCACTATGAATATCAAAGAGAACAAGAGTGCTCTGTGTTAGGTACTCTTCACCTGAATGGACATACTTTGCTGAAAATGACGACAAGAGAAAGTTTTAGGGCAACATTGCATAACCAACTGAACCTCCTTGAACTGAACATTATTTTGGAATTCTATTTTGAGGTTCCTGTGCTATTGGATAGATCAAGACACTGCATTCTGGATGTGATTGTCAGTGATTTTGAACTGTGCATATTTCAGAGTTTGCATTTACTTTTTTAGGGAGTTAAGAAGAGTACTGAGGCCCGAGGCATAGGTGAAGGAGTGTAAGGTTGTCCTTTAGAAGGAGACGGAGTAAGGCTAAGAATGTCTTGTGAAGATTTTGTAAATATTTCTGTTGTTCATCATTTGGACTTTGTTTTGCATAGGTGTAACTGTCAGAGAATATTATGTTGCTGCTGCATTCCACCCTAAAAGACCTGATATTAGAAAAATCATGGAAGCTAATCAGAAAAGTAGGCATAGGTGCAGCATTGCTTATTACTCTTGTAGGTTTAGTAGTGCTTGCTATTAATAGGAGCATTTCCCCCTAAGCCCCCTGTGGAGAAAGGGTTACCACCTAGTGTTCCCCACAAGCACTGAGTCCTAGAGAGGGTAATCTTTATAGGCTAGTTGAAAAGGCTTTGCACTTAGTTGATTCTAGAGGAGAGTATTCTGCAAATGTATACTTTGGATTGATTTATGAATATATTCACATTATGGACATGAGGGGTTGCTATGTGTGTACACATTTACCTGCTTCTTTTTCTGAAGGCATCATTTACCTTCACATTCCTTTGACATATTGAGTTTCTTGTAGTCATTTGCTGGTCATATTTTATTGAATGAGAAGTTTCCAATATTATTTCTCAAACTATGATTCAGTTCTCCCAGAAGTTCCTTTGATCAAACATTTGAACGAGAATCTTTATTTTATGGGTGCAGAAATAGCAGGGAAATCCTTCATATCACTAAATCCTTTAGATACTGTTTATGCACACAGGCAAATTGTCCAATGACAGTTGTAGAAGGGAATTCTCACATTTAGTGGAAGACAGGAGAAGGTATTATAGTCTAAATCTAAAACAGACAAATATCTTAAGAGAGAATACAGGTGGAATAGAGAAGAGATTGAACACCAAGTGAAGGGAAATTTACCAACTATGACTTTAGATTGGCAACACAAAGAGAAGCTGTTGACCAGAGTTATATAGAACCATTGGTCTTTGGGGCGAGTGACTGTGAGCGAGTGACTGTGACAGTGACTATCAGAGGAAAGAGTGAATTCCTCCTTAAGGGAGAAGACCCTGAAATTTCTGGAGTGTATTTAATTGGTGGAAAATATGCATACTTCCAACTGCCCAAGGGATGGCATGGCATGTGTTATTTTGGGCATAGTTTTCCTGAAGATTTATCATGTGGAGCATTTTGATGAGCTTGTGTGGAATACGAAACCTAGAACTAGAAGAGGTGTTAGTGCTGGAGAAGTAGTGGGAGACGTCTTTGGTGCATTGATTCCATCCTTAGGTGTGATTCTGAATGATTTGAAGATTAAAAAGTTGTCTACAATAGTGGATAAATTAGCCCCTAGTATAGTGGATTTCTTATTGGTTGTAAACACAGAAATTGTAGCGATAAAATCTGTGGTTTTGCAGAATAGACTTTTGTTAGATGGTCTACTCCCAAAGTTGGATGGAATCTGTTGAATGCCTAAAATTCAGCAGTGCTGTACTTACATCCCAGATAAATTTGGAGAAGTATATTTGAAACATTTCTGGGTTGACAAATAATTTGAATGATTTGGAACACACAGGTGCATGGGAAGCAATTGGAGAGGGATTTTCTGCTGTAGGCAGATGGTTTGGAAGCTTAGGAAGTGGAGTTGTAGGTTTTGTTTTGAAGTTGTTATTGATTATTGCTGTATGTGCAAAATTGATCAGAAAATGAAGGTTACAAAGGAAAAGAAGAGGAAGAGAGCAGATGTTGAGCTACAAGATAGCGTAAATATGATGATCTGAAGCATATGGAAAAATCTAGATGAAAACTGGTGAGAACAACAAATTTTTAGTCTGTATCATTCAAGAGAATTAGTAAGATTGTGATGACTTGATTTGTCATCAGAGTGGGGTTGAGAAAGCATAACTTTGGCTCAGCCATTATGCTTTGTACATGGGACATGACATAATGCAATCCACAACATATAATATGTGCTCTAATGTACTGATATCAAGTAGTGCATCAAAATCATCTTATTCAAGGTGCCCTCATAAGTAGGAATGTAGATCGCCAGAAAAATAATATATGTATGCATTTATATTCAATGTATTGGGATTACCGCACTACAGTTAAGTTATGTAATCAGTTATTTGCTATTTATTATACTTATGAGGAGAAATGCACCTATAACTAAATATTTTGAATGTGCATTGAACTGCTCGTTAAGTTGACTCAAGTGAAGGCCTGAAATGATTTCTATCCTTTACCTTCAACGTGGATTTTGCTTGAGTTGTACTTTTCTTTCATTTGCAGTTGCATCTGCACAAGTCTACAGTTAATGAAAGTCATGTTGTGTATTAGAGATAAAGGAGTATGTACAGGAGTATAGCTTGGCAAGGACAAGAATCACTAACAAACAGAAGAAAGAATAACTCCTTTGTGAGCTCCTGGACCAGGGAGGTACCCAAGGGTGTCCTGATGTTTGGTTCATGGGAGGTAGTCTAATGGGAGTTACAAATCAAAACTTGCACGGAAAATGGAAAGCTAGTGATTATGATGACGTGGAATCTCTAAGGTTCTGCAAGGTCTAGAGTGGTGTTCAGTTGATTAGGTGAGACAGACCTTTTCTACTCTTTGGCCCTCATTACCATGCCATGCAAAATCCCGGCCCCAACCCGCCAGTGTTGGCGGTACAGTCTCCGGCGTATTACGAGTCACAAACACCAAGCCGATTAAACACAGCCAGAAATCCAACACCACCAGTGCCGCAGACAGCGAAAGAGCGACTGTCCGTTCCCCGGGCCCGCCATGCCGACACCATTCTGGCCTCCATACTATGAGTTACAAATCAGCACAGCGGAACATGCATGGCGGTAAACCATTGGCGGTGCACACCGCGGCGGGCTAGAAAATCACCGCCAATAGAAGGCAACACCAGATTCGACTGCCCGAATACCCTACACCTGAAACATATACACACCTGTTCACTGCATTATAATACACACCCCCCACAAACTCTTGAGAGTATCACCACAAGCCAGATATATATGACCCACGAACCACTGCACATAGAGCAATAATTCACACATTGCACGCACCCCACAACAATCATCCGCCCGCACTGCACCTCACACGCATAGCATGCACCCCCACAACATCATGCCACAAGCACCCACGGTTCACTGACAATGAGTTGCAGGTCATGGTGGATGAGATTGTCATACTAGAGCCACAAATGATGGGAGCACAAGTCCAGCAAACATCAATTGCCAGGAAAACCGAGCTATGGCAGAGGATAGTTGACAGGGTGAACGCAGTCGGCAGCTACCCACGCACCAAGTAGGACATCATAAAGAGGTGGAATGACCTCAGGGGGAAGGTCCGTTCCATGGCATCCAGGCACAACATCGCCCTCAACAAGACTGGCGGTGGACCCCGACTTCCTCCCCTTGACTGACAACCTCAGAGGAGAAGGTCTTGGACATCATGCATCTTGAGGGCCTGTCAGGAATCATTGGAGGGATTGATACTGGTAAGGAACCTACACCCCCCCTGAGCACTAACCACTCCAGTCCTGCATGCCTCCCAAGCACCTACCACTCCCCATCATCACAAACCACAAGAATGCACCCCCCACTATCCTACTCTACATGCCACACCACCCCTTTCCCACCATCCACACACCCACCCTGCACAATGCACGCTAAACCTTCCCTATCTCCTCAACTACCACTACCACAATTCATCACTAGGCATGCCGGATCCAAGTCACACTCACACCTCACAATGGTGCACCTGCATGGACAGTCATCCCACAGACCACCCAGACTGCTAGCCAACACCACCTCACTACCAGTGCCAATTACAGCAATGTCAAACCGCAAACCCATAACTACAATTGATATCACAAGCATGGCCCAAAGGCCATTCAACATGCAGTGTCAGCATTGCTTCAAATGTCATTGCCATCCCTGGGTAATGATTCCACCCACTGCAAGAGGCACACCATGACACTACAACAACATTTCCATGTAATAACTCTCACCCTTTCCATCCACAGCAAACCCTGCTACTGCCATCCAGCAGAAGATGCGAGGGTCAGACAGTCCTCCCCAGGATGAAGGCCCCAGTGGATGTCTGGAGGGCGATGAAATGCCTGGGCAATCTGGGGCAACTGGCCAGTCCACCTCCAGCACCCCCAACCTAGACACCCCTGACTCACACTCCTGTGTGGCTACAACACAACAGCTAGTCCCTCCTCCCCAAACCTGTGCCTCTGGGACCATTCAGTTAGAGGTGTGCCCCACAATACAGGAGCCTGAGTCAACGGCACCCACCGTAGACAATGAAGGCCATGGTGCTACTGGGAGTGGGCACACTGTGCCAGGGGCACAGGCACAGGGGACCAGGGCTAGTCGGAGGGATCTGTGGTCCAAGGGAGGGGGCAGCAATAACATCAGACTGGCCAGGAGGCCCTCAACCAGGTCCTGGGTACATACCACCAAACCCAGGAAACCATGGCCCAGATCCTCACTGCCCTGCAGAAGACCCAGAGGCTACAGAGGGAGAACCATAAGGAGGCCATGCAGCAGTGGCAGACCCACAATGCCACCATGGCCACCATAGCAAGGAACTTGCCACCATAAAGCATCAGTCCACCCCCCACCAGCAGGCCCCTATCATAATCCAGATCACATCAGAGCCCTCCACGTCAGTCGCAACCAGTGGAATGGAGGCCCTGCCCCGGGACAGCAGCACCCCTTCCCCTGTAGCTGAGGAGCCTCCACGCAAGCGAGGACGTCCAACCAGATATCCAGCCTCCACTGATGGCAAGACCAAGACCACCGCCAGGAAGAGAGCTACTTCAGACCATACCCCGTTGTGTGTCACAGCGACATCCTGTTGACTGTCCACTGTCATAAACCCTTTTTTCACATGGCCATCATACTGGACGACGACTCCCTACAGGTGGGCTAAGTACTCTTATGATCCCACTCGCCATGACCCTACCCATCAGTCCTTGCACTTGTATTATAAAATAAACACCTTTGAGCACAGTTTCTGTCTATGTCTTTATCTACCATGAGTACATTATGTACAACTATCCGATATGTAACAGGAAGACCAATGACCTACCAATTTATGTGACAGTGCCAGAAGGGGGAGCAATCATTTACAAGTTCTGTAATACAGTTAACACCACCACATCTAAAGTAATGTGTACACACTACACCCACATTGAATTCACAACCCTCGTAGCAGCCCTGCACACGGCAGACATTGCTACTGGTTACATAGCATGGCTCTGACACATACCTGTATGTCAGTGGAAGTATTGTTGTATCAGCTCTTCTCTGGAATCAGCTGCATCCTCATCATCATCCTCCATCACTCCCCATGTCCCCTTCATCAGCCGCTGGCACAGCTGCACCCTCATCAGCATCCAGCAATGGGATGTGAAGTCTGATAGCCACATTGTGCAACATGCAGCACGTTACAATGATCTGCCACACTTTTGCTGGTCTGTACAGTAGAGCCCCTCCAATGAGGTGCAGGCGCCTGAATCTGGCTTTCAGCACTCCAATGGTGCGTTCGCTTACCTGTCAGGTCCTACCATGGGCCTCATTCAAACGGTTTTCTGCTGCTGTAGTCGGATGCCTGAGAGGTGTCAGTAGCCGTGGCAGGCTGGGATAACCAGTCACCTGTGTGTACAGAGGAAATTGGCATATTGAAAACTGTAGGTAAATCTGGAAGGTGGTGTAGAATGTGCAGAATACAGAGGTACACACATGACATGATAAATACCGATGAGCCAGGCACGATCCCTTTGCAGTGGTTCCATCAGGTGTGGGATACTGCTGTTCTGCAGTATGTAGGCATCGTGCACTGACCATGGGAACCGGGCAGTCACTTGAGTGATGTAGAGGTCTGCGAGACATACCACATGAACATTGGTTGGGTAGAAGTTTTTACAGTTCCTAAACACTTGTTCACTCCTCCTGGGTGGCACAAGGGCAATGTGGGTTCCATCAATAGCCCCGATCACATGTGGCACATGTGCCACATCGTAGAAGGCTGCTTTCACAGTGGGCAGATCATCACGTTGGGGGAACATGATATAGCTGCCAATATGTTTCGGTAGGGCACATAGGACGTTCTTCAAGATGTTACTGAACAAGGGCTCGGACATTCCGGCAGCCCAGCCCACTGTTATCTGGAAGGACCCTGAGGCAATGAAGTGGAGGACTGCCAACACCTGTACTGTGAGTGTGATGGCTTTGGGATGACCAAGACCAGGCCACAGATCCGGCTCCGACAGCCTCATAAGATCCATGATGGTCTGATGGTTGAGCCGATATCACTGGATGACGTGCCTCTCTTCAATGGTGGCAAGATCGACCAAGGGTCTGTAGACAGGAGCATTCCTCACCATCATTCTTCCACTGTACCTAGAAATAGGAGGGAGTGGCAATCATTATGTACATAAAGGACTGTGTGGACGCTGCGGAGCTGTGCACAGGTCACTATTAAACATCCATGACGTACCTCATAAAATGTACACATTGTAAAAGTAAAATGGCAGCCCCCTGTCCTGCATGCACAGGACAGATAGAAGTGAGCAAATTCAGCTGGCATAAGACGTCATGGCGATAGGCGATCACAACTGCCGTGCACCTCCTCATTGGTTAACTTGGTTGCCAATGGGAGACATGAGCCAATGGTGATCTCTGCCGGTGGTGACTGTGATGTCCCCTCCGGCCGTGACCGCCATTTCATGTGCTCATGTTCACTTGACTCCTGGCACTCGTGCTGAGTATACCTCCACTGTGTGTGCTGCTGTGTTCTACCACTGGTAGCCAAGATGTCACATGCTGCAGGGGATAGGGCCCCAGCCTTCTCACAGGAGGCACTTGAGAAGCTTGTGGAGGGTGTCTATGGGGCACCAGGGCAGCAGATGAGTGCACTATGACTGTAATGGCTGTAAGTGTATGCATGTATGTATTTCGCATTTATAAAGCGCATTCCGACATAAGCATCAAAGCGCTAGGAACAACAGTAAGCGGGCCAATAGGACTAGGCAAAAGAAGAGATGAGACCAAAACTACTGCGGCAAAAGCCAGGTCTTTAGCTTCTTTCTGAAGGCCAGGAGATTGTGTTCTTTCCTAAACATAGGAGGGAGCATATTCCAACATTTAGCTGCAGCCACTGTAAATGCCTTATCACCACATCTGGGCTTGCGAGTTCGTGGTATGAAGGCCAAATTGGAGTCAGCAGATCTGAGCTGGCGGCTAGGGATATACCAGCGAATACCCGAATTCACAAGATCCAGACTGCTGGTATGAATGTAGATTGGGGCCTTGGGATGAGGATGAGTGACTTGTGGAAGGACCTGGCTGAGGGCTGTGAGGACAACGAAATGTGCGTATGTTAAGGAGATGTGTTGTGTCCAATGCAGTCCCTAAGATGGCGTGCTACATGACTGTCTCCTTTTCTCCATGTTATCCAGGCAGGTGAGCGCCCATCAAAAGAAGGGGGTCTGGCGTGCCATCGCCAAGCAAATGCGGACCCTGGGAGTCCATGCCCAGTGGAGCACTCAGCGCAGGAAGCAGTGGGAGTACCCGCGACGCTGGGCAAGGAAGACTCGTGAGGCCCAGTGGGGACGGCCTCCCAACAGGGAGGGGTGCCCGTCAGACCCTGATGATCCTTATGTCTCGCCGCATTTTGGCAGTGGCGTACCCTGAAGTGGATAGACGCTTGAGGGCAGCACAGCAGCCACAAGGGGGTGAGTTCACATTCATACTTAGGTGATGTGGTGAGTGATCTGTGCAATGTGTGCTAGGTAGCTACTCTATGACTAGGCTTGGGGCCCATTAATGCAGGATGTGCTACATACATGTGTTCATATGCCGTGCAAGATGTGAGTTGGGGTTGACTTCACTGCTAAGTGGCATCGATGACAGGGAAACTGATTAGTACATGAGCAGGGTCTTAGATGTGTACAGAGTTCCTGCTTCTGGAGTTCACACACATTGTACTGCCAAGTATCCAATCAGTGTTGCTGGGGCCATATCCCTATGTGCTGGCATGTGGTGTATGTGTAGTCTGCGAAGTCTGAGGTTTCACATCATACAACTATATGTGCTTGGGTTATGTGGGTATGAACGTATGCCTCCAAGTGCCCGTAGAGTGTAAGGTTTTGGACTCGTGATAATATATAGCCATGAGCCAATGGGGTGGGTCAGACATGTGTTGAGGGTATGGCTTTCATCCTGTACAGCATTGAATGTGTCAGCATGTGTGAAACTCATGTGCATGACTGAGGTGGCACGCATGGGCTGTCATTGCAGTTGCATGTGTGTGTGAAGCCTTGGCATGTAATGACATGGCACTGGAGTATGTTGTAGTGACTTGTAAGTGCCTGTTGTGCTGGAATTGCCCACTTGGTCCCTGTTTCTCTTTCTCCCACCCTGTCTCTCACTGTCCCACCCTCTCTCCCTCTGCTCCTCTGAATTGTGTGCAACAGCATCATCTGGCGAAGGAGAAGTAGCACCGGCAAGCGGGGAAGCTGCATCCCACAGGGCCCAGGCTGATACCAGTGGAGCCGAGGGGACCAGTGGGACGGAGGGTGAGTGGAGCACCACAGGGGAGACAGAAACATCTACACCATCATCTGATTCTTCCTCCGATGGTGACTCCCTGGTGGTGGCTGAACCGTCAGGCCCTATGCCTGCACCATCCTTGCCTGTCACCCCCCTTACCAGCACTGCCCTCCCTGTAGCTCCCCATCCAGTTGCACATGCACGCTCACCCAGGAAGGTGGGCATCTCTTTTGCCGCAGGCATCTCTGCCCTAGTCAGCCCTGCTGCTCTTAATGAGGAGGCTACTGACCTCCTGAGATCCGTCTCTGTTGGGCAGACAACCAATGTGAATGCCATCCAGGGACTGGTATCCCAGATGCAACAGTCAAATCGGTTCCTGGAAGGCATGCATGGTGCCCTGCCTGCCCTTGAGAGATCGTTTCAGGTTCTGGCCTCCTCATTGACGGCAGTCAGTGTTCCTTCTTTCATCCCCCCTCCAACTACCTGTTACCACATCCCTCCCCCATTTCCCATCCAAAGCACACTTTCATACCAGCATGCATCCCTACCAACAGACCCAGAGCGCAAAGACATTCACATGCATCACAAATGCCACCACTGCCATGCACACACCCACCATTCAAATGCACACACACCAACATCCACTACCTACCCTGACCCCACCCACCTGCTCCCCCTTCACCGTCACATCGCCACTCACACGTGCAGACACCACATCATCGGTCCCAGGTCCAGACACATGTCCTGTCACTGCCACAGCCAACACAACAGCTGACCCCATGCATGCACGCCAAACACCACATCCGCACGCACCACAACAGTCAACACAACCACATGCAGCACATCCACCCTACCTACACACACACCACCCCAACATTCACTCACACATCCCCTTGTCTCCTCCACTCCTCCTCCCAGTACACCTTTACGCCCGCACTCATCCACCCAACACACACCCAGCAGACACATTTCATACACCCATGCATGAGCACCCAAACCATATCCACATACACACCTATCAACCATCCCCTCTCTCGCCACTCCCAAACGCCTAACCCATGACCTACACAGTGACCCTAAAAAAAGATTCCTGCTTGAGATTTCCGTGTTCCCGTTTCCTGGTCCAGTCCCTGTCCCCCCCCCCCCCAATCGCCCTGTTACCCTTCCCAGAGCCCTGCCTTCCACCCCCCTGTAAATGCCTTATCACCACATCTGGGCTTGCGAGTTCGTGGTATGAAGGCCAAATTGGAGTCAGCAGATCTGAGCTGGCGGCTAGGGATATACCAGCGAATACCCGAATTCACAAGATCCAGACTGCTGTTATGAATGTAGATTGGGGCCTTGGGATGAGGATGAGTGACTTGTGGAAGGACCTGGCTGAGGGCTGTGAGGACAACGAAATGTGCGTATGTTAAGGAGATGTGTTGTGTCCAATGCAGTCCCTAAGATGGCGTGCTACATGACTGTCTCCTTTTCTCCATGTTATCCAGGCAGGTGAGCGCCCATCAAAAGAAGGGGGTCTGGCGTGCCATCGCCAAGCAAATGCGGACCCTGGGAGTCCATGCCCAGTGGAGCACTCAGCGCAGGAAGCAGTGGGAGTACCCGCGACGCTGGGCAAGGAAGACTAGTGAGGCCCAGTGGGGACGGCCTCCCAACAGGGAGGGGTGCCCGTCAGACCCTGATGATCCTTATGTCTCGCCGCATTTTGGCAGTGGCGTACCCTGAAGTGGATAGACGCTTGAGGGCAGCACAGCAGCCACAAGGGGGTGAGTTCACATTCATACTTAGGTGATGTGGTGAGTGATCTGTGCAATGTGTGCTAGGTAGCTACTCTATGACTAGGCTTGGGGCCCATTAATGCAGGATGTGCTACATACATGTGTTCATATGCCGTGCAAGATGTGAGTTGGGGTTGACTTCACTGCTAAGTGGCATCGATGACAGGGAAACTGATTAGTACATGAGCAGGGTCTTAGATGTGTACAGAGTTCCTGCTTCTGGAGTTCACACACATTGTACTGCCAAGTATCCAATCAGTGTTGCTGGGGCCATATCCCTATGTGCTGGCATGTGGTGTATGTGTAGTCTGCGAAGTCTGAGGTTTCACATCATACAACTATATGTGCTTGGGTTATGTGGGTATGAACGTATGCCTCCAAGTGCCCGTAGAGTGTAAGGTTTTGGACTCGTGATAATATATAGCCATGAGCCAATGGGGTGGGTCAGACATGTGTTGAGGGTATGGCTTTCATCCTGTACAGCATTGAATGTGTCAGCATGTGTGAAACTCATGTGCATGACTGAGGTGGCACGCATGGGCTGTCATTGCAGTTGCATGTGTGTGTGAAGCCATGGCATGTAATGACATGGCACTGGAGTATGTTGTAGTGACTTGTAAGTGCCTGTTGTGCTGGAATTGCCCACTTGGTCCCTGTTTCTCTTTCTCCCACCCTGTCTCTCACTGTCCCACCCTCTCTCCCTCTGCTCCTCTGAATTGTGTGCAACAGCATCATCTGGCGAAGGAGAAGTAGCACCGGCAAGCGGGGAAGCTGCATCCCACAGGGCCCAGGCTGATACCAGTGGAGCCGAGGGGACCAGTGGGACGGAGGGTGAGTGGAGCACCGCAGGGGAGACAGAAACATCTACACCATCATCTGATTCTTCCTCCGATGGTGACTCCCTGGTGGTGGCTGAACCGTCAGGCCCTATGCCTGCACCATCCTTGCCTGTCACCCCCCTTACCAGCACTGCCCTCCCTGTAGCTCCCCATCCAGTTGCGCATGCACGCTCACCCAGGAAGGTGGGCATCTCTTTTGCCGCAGGCATCTCTGCCCTAGTCAGCCCTGCTGCTCTTAATGAGGAGGCTACTGACCTCCTGAGATCCGTCTCTGTTGGGCAGACAACCAATGTGAATGCCATCCAGGGACTGGTATCCCAGATGCAACAGTCAAATCGGTTCCTGGAAGGCATGCATGGTGCCCTGCCTGCCCTTGAGAGATCGTTTCAGGTTCTGGCCTCCTCATTGACGGCAGTCAGTGTTCCTTCTTTCATCCCCCCTCCAACTACCTGTTACCACATCCCTCCCCCATTTCCCATCCAAAGCACACTTTCATACCAGCATGCATCCCTACCAACAGACCCAGAGCGCAAAGACATTCACATGCATCACAAATGCCACCACTGCCATGCACACACCCACCATTCAAATGCACACACACCAACATCCACTACCTACCCTGACCCCACCCACCTGCTCCCCCTTCACCGTCACATCGCCACTCACACGTGCAGACACCACATCATCGGTCCCAGGTCCAGACACATGTCCAGTCACTGCCACAGCCAACGCAACAGCTGACCCCATGCATGCACCCCAAACACCACATCCGCACGCACCACAACAGTCAACACAACCACATGCAGCACATCCACCCTACCTACACACACACCACCCCAACATTCACTCACACATCCCCTTGTCTCCTCCACTCCTCCTCCCAGTACACCTTTACGCCCGCACTCATCCACCCAACACACACCCAGCAGACACATTTCATACACCCATGCATGAGCACCCAAACCATATCCACATACACACCTATCAACCATCCCCTCTCTCTCCACTCCCAAACGCCTAACCCATGACCTACACAGTGACCCTAAAAAAAGATTCCTGCTTGAGATTTCCGTGTTCCCATTTCCTGGTCCAGTCCCTGTTCCCCCCCCCCCCCCCCTGAAACGCCCTGTTACCCTTCCCAGAGCCCTGCCTTCCACCTCCCTGTCCTCCTCTTGGCTGAGCCATGCCCCGCGGTCTGCATTGCTGACACAACAGGCACCTGCCCTTTACACCTCCAGCCTTGGTAGCATTCCATCTGGGTCCCCTGCAGTGGAGACCTCCACCACAGTCTCACCACACTCCCACCTAAGAAGGCGGGAAAGAAGGGCAAGGCTAAGACATCCCCCCCTAAAGCAGGACAGTAAGGGGGGGAAGCCTTATAAGAAGAGGAAGGACCCCCCATCCAAACCATGATCACACACCCCCGACACTCCATCCCTGAGGTGCCTGCTTGCCCCACTGATGCCCCTGCCCTGTGGAGGTCTGCACATTGCAGTCAGGAGTAAAGTAGGGCAGTCCTCACATGCCCAGTGTGCCCGGGACATTTGGACAATGATGTACTGGCCCTTGGGGCATTTTGTAAATAGTTATTATCGTGAAATTTTTTATATTTCCAGTAATATTTATCTACAGCGGCACCGTTGGTGTTGATGCTACATAACTTGTCCTGGCTTTCCTTGTGCATGTAAGTATGGTGACTGTGCATGTGTGTGTACTAATGTCCTTACCTCCAGTGTGTGCTAAGATGTGGTGCTCATGGCCGGTGTATATGTTGGTGTCGCTGGTCCTGAATGTCAATGGCCAGCAGCAGCATTGGAAAGACTTGCAATTTGTGTGCCATGGCGCCTACGGACGTGCCTGTGTTCCAGGAGGTGGGTGCTTCCTTTTATGTTGTTCGTTTCCGCCATGGTTTTCGTGGTGGTTAGACCTCCCCGGAAGTCCTAGCGGTGTACACCCTCATAATACGGTGGCCGGAGACTGTCTGACTGCCGGCCTGAAGAGGCCGTCTGCCGGCAATAGCGGTCCGTCCACATTGGCGGTTCAGACCGAAACTTAACTGTGTTCTGCAGGTGCCTTCCCAGTACTTGTAATATGGCGGTCTATACCGCCAGTCCTGCAGCGGTGCAACCGCCATCTCCACTGTGGCAGACCACTGACTGCCAAACTCGTAATGAGGGCCTTTGACTAGGACGCATTCCAATAACCTTTAGAGAGGTAAAGAGCTCTAAATTCTTACTTTAGCTGAGTGGCTTAACGCTGTCCTCATCACTCTTGCAGAACATGTACTGAGGCTTCTGTTCTACTGACACTTTTTGAGTATTTTTCAAATCCTTGCATTTCCAGAGAATTACTTGGTTTTCCCCATAGGTTAGTTAGAATATTTAGATTAGGTTAACTTTCAAATAATTAGACAGTAGGATCGCCATTTGGATTCTAACCACCAGGTATTCGTTCTTATCATTGGTATTGCTGCAACAGAAATACTCCTAAACTGTATGCTTGTACGATTTAATCTGATTTGACACTTTACTTTGCCCGTGATAATTCTGTGCTTACATAGTATGTTTCTGAGACTCATTTATATAAGTCTGAACTTAAATTTGTAATTAATCTTTGAACTTGAATTTCCATCTCCGAGATTTTTATTTTATAAACTCCTTTATTGATTGTATTACTTCAGTAACATAATAACATGTCACACTGGTACCATCAGTACAGCACATTTGATCATTCATACAGGCATAGACTCTGTAGATCTGCTTCATTGCACATTTCTAGGGAATTTAATATTAGCTTGCCAATCCCTAGTCACAAAGTTTATTCCACGTTTATCATCACAGTCCCTTTCCATTTACCCCACACTTTATCATACTTTGCTGGGCAACCTCGTGTTTCATATACCAGCTTCTCCTACTGGGCACACCAATCCACCCCTCACCTCCACCTGGTCAGTGTGGGTGCTTCTGCCAATTTGAAAGCAGTGGGTACTGGCTATGTGTTTTCTGTATAGTCCGTAATTTGGGATTTTGTGGATTCCAGCGGAAATTGCACCCAGAAAGGCTACACCAGGTGCACCTTTTAAGACTAGATAAGTTGTAGTGTGGAGCAAGTGGACAGATCTTTTTTTGCTCCAAGAGTAGTAATTTCTATTATCAGGTATGCTTTCCTCAAATTTTTAATTGAGGAGTCCCGTGAATGAAGCTCATCAAGTGTTTTGATTTGATCTCCTGCAGCGATTTGCTTTGTGCCTTATAGGTAACTTTTAAACAAGGTAAGGACAAAATGCATTCTATTTAAAGGCACCAAAGAAAGAGTTTGGGGAGGAAGGTGAATCGAAATACTCATGAATACGATATGTATTGGATTGAGCTATGGTTTGTCAATTGGTGTGTCAGTATTTCCTATGTCGCATATGTTGATTCAAGATCAGAGCTGTATATTGAGCCATCAAAGGCTTCAGAGTTTCTATTTTGTAGGGGCAAACCTGTAAGCATAGCATGTTACTCGATAACGTAGGCACCTCTCTCTCAAAATGCAGATTAATAGAATTGTTGAGATGCTCTTGTTGACTTCCCATTAGAAGATTTGTATATGGGTAAAGGATTTACCACATTCTGAAATAGACAAAATGATATACGGGGAGGGCTGTATACACCATTACTGTTGTCATTAAAGCAGTTTGAAGCAGTCTCAGAGGCGTGTGCTTGGGACTATAAAGACAGAGTAGATGTTGCTTGCTTTGGCTCCATCCCCACTATCTTTGGGAAAATAAAACCTGCATCTCGTGCTCTATGTGCCCATGGAGCTAAGCAACACCAGACTGCCGAGCCCCACTCAGGGCGCAAAGGTCATAGATTGCCTGTGTTCCTAGTCATGGAGGGCCTGGCCTAGCAGTTGGGGCTCGACTGTCCCCATCCGAGCAGAATCTGGACGGGTGATGCATATGGCTGGGTCCAAACTAAGGTGGTATGATGGGCAAAACATTGTGGGTTAGATCCTACCCCGAAGGATTGCCTAGACAAATTGCAAACATTTCTCCCATCATCTTTTGCGTGTCGAATAATTCAGGTTTATACCGTGGATGTTTGTAGTTGACCGGCAGGCTGCACTGTAACTACTATTGATTAGTAAGAGGATGTTTTGTTGGTATAAATGGTAGCAGGTTCTTCAGTGTTGCAACATGTAGATTTTGGATTCCTTGTGTTAAAAAGGAAGCAGAGGAGGTGCAACAGATATTTGTCTAGAGATGTGGAGAAGTCACAGCTGAGTTTTCAAGTGGTTTATTTTTTTATGTGGCATGAAACTTTCACGGGGCATCAATGTTCTTTTCTGTTCTTCACTGCACTTTATTGACAGCTTCCTTTGAAATCCTCGCGGAGAGCACTGATATTTTTCTGTAGACCTAACCGATAGAGTTAGCGAACTAATAAAAACCGTGCAAAGCCTTTGTTTTTCCACTTCATAATCCAAAATGTAAGCCGGGATGTGCGTGGATTGCAGAACTGTAAATAAATCTGAACAAAACACAGTGTTCTATTACATGACAGCTGTGGCCAAAGCACATACTGCACCCTTTCTCTTGCATTTAGCAGGTTGTGTTACTCTAAAAACCGGACGTAAATTCCGTGAAATTATGCTTAAAAGAGATCAATGAAGGCCATTTTATGGGTGTAGCACGAAATAAATCTGTGTGAAAAAAATATGGTTACACTTTTAAAGATGCTTTTGCATACATTGAAACAGAATGTTATGTACCTTTATCAATCCTAATGGGTTTGCAAATCATCCTTTTTTTTGAGAAATTGATTATTAACCCCTTCACTGCCAGGCCTTTTCACCCTCCTGTGCCAGGCCTTTTTTTGGCTATTTGGGGCAGTTTGCGCTTAAGCCCTCATAACTTTTTGTCCACATAAACTAGCCAAGCCAAATTTGCGTCCTTTTTTTCCAACATCATAGGGATTCTAGAGGTACCCAGACTTTGTGGGTTCCCCTGAAGGAAGCCAAGAAATTAGCCAAAATACAGTGAAGATTTAGTTTTTCCAAAAGAAATGGGAAAAAGTGGCTGCAGAAGAAGGCTTGTGTTTTTTTCCCTGAAAATGGCATCAACAAAGGGTTTGCGGTGCTAAAATCACCAGCTTCCCAGCCTTCAGGAACAGGCAGACTTGAATCAGAAAACCCAATTTTTCAACACAAAATTGGCATTTTACTGGGACATACCCCATTTTAAAAAATGTTTGTGCTTTCAGCCTCCTTCCAGTCAGTGACAGAAATGGGCGTGAAACCAATGCTGGATCCCAGAAACCTAAACATTTCTGAAAAGTAGACAAAATTCTGAATTCAGCAAGGGCTCATTTGTGTAGATCCTACAAGGGTTTCCTACAGAAAATAACAACTGAAAAAGAAAAATATTGAAATTGAGGTGAAAAAAACAGCAATTTTTCTCTACGTTTTACTCTGTAACTTTTTCTTGCAATGTCAGATTTTCGAAAGCAATATACCGTTAAGTCTGCTGGACTCCTCTGGTTGCGGGGATATATAGGGATTGTAGGTTCATCAAGAACCCTAGGTACCCAGAGCCAATAAATGAGCTGCACCCTGCAGTGCGTTTTCATTCTATACCGGGTATACAGCAATTCATTTGCTGAAATATAAAGAATGAAAAATAGCTATAAAAAAAAACCTTTGTATTTCCAAAATGGGCACAAGATAAGGTGTTGAGGAGCAGTGGTTATTTGCACATCTATGAATTCCAGGGTGACCATACTAGCCTGTGAATTAAAGGGCATTTCTCAAATAGATGTCTTTTTTACACACTCTCTTATATTTGGAAGGAAAAAATGTAGAGAAAGACAAGAGGCAATAACACTTGTTTTTCTAATCTATGTTCCCCCAAGTCTCCCGATAAAAATGATACCTCACTTGTGTGGGTAGGCCTTGCGCCCGCAACAGGAAACGCCCCAAAATGCAACTTGGACACATCACATTTTTTTAAAGAAAACAGAGGTGTTTTTTGCAAAGTGCCTACCTGTAGATTTTGGCCTCTACCTGAGCCGGCACCTAGGGAAACCTACCAAACCTATGCATTTTTTTAAAACTAGAGACCTAGGGGAATCCAAGATGGAGTGACTTGTGGGGCTCTGACCAGGTTTTGTTACCCAGAATCCTTTGCAAACCTCAAAGTTTGGCTAAAAAAACACATTTTCCTCATATTTTGGTGACAGAAAGTTCTGGAATCAGAGAGGAGCCACAAATTGCCTTCCACCCAGTGTTCCCCCAAGTCTCCCGATAAAAATGATACCTCACTTGTGTGGCTAGTCCTAGCGCCCGCGACAGGAAATGCCCCAAAACGCAACATGCACACATCACATTTTTTGAAAGAAAACAGAGGTGTTTTTTGCAAAGTGCCTACCTGTAGATTTTGGCCTCTAGCTCAGCCGGCACCTAGGGAAACCTACCAAACCTATGCATTTTTGAAAACTAGAGACCTAGGGGAATCCAAGATGGGGTGACTTGTGGGGCTCTGACCAGGTTTTGTTACCCAGAATCCTTTGCAAACCTCAGAATTTGGCTAAAAAAACAAATTTTCCTCACATTTTGGTGACAGAAAGTTCTGGAATCAGAGAGGAGCCACAAATTTCCTTCCACCCAGCGTTCCCCCAAGTCTCCTGATAAAAATAATACCTCACTTGTGTGGGTAGGCCTAGCGCCCGCGACAGGAAATGCCCCAAAACGCAACGTGCACACATCACAATTTTTGAAAGAAAACAGAGGTGTTTTTTGCAAAGTGCCTACCTGTAGATTTTGGCCTCTAGCTCAGCCGGCACCTAGGGAAACCTACCAAACCTATGCATTTTTGAAAACTAGAGACCTAGGGGAATCCAAGATGGGTGACTTGTGGGGCTCTGACCAGGTTCTGTTACCCAGAATCCTTTGCAATCCTCAAAATTTAGCTAAAAAAACACGTTTTCCACTCATTTCAGTGACAGAAAGTTGTGGAATCTGAGAGGAGCCACAAATTTCCTTCCACCCAGCGTTCCCCTAAGTCTCTCGATAAAAATGGTACCTCACTTGTGTGGGTAGGCCTAGCGCCCACGAAAGGAAATGGCCCAAAACAGAACGTGGACACAACACATTTTTTCACAGAAAGCAGAGGTGTTTTTTGCAAAGGGCCTACTTGTGGATTTTGGCCTCTAGCTCAGCCGGCCCCAGGGGGGGCAGAAATGACCTAAAATAAATTCCCCCCCGGGAGCGACCCTTGCCTTCGGGATCGCTACCCACTGTGACACTGGCGCCCAAAAAAAAAATCCCCAGTGCCTAGTGGTTTCTGCCCCCTTGGGGGCAGATTTACCAGGAAATGGTCTAAATACAATTTGCTCCCCAGAGGGGCGACCCTTGCCTAATGTGTCGCTCCCCATCTCTACAAAAAGAAACAAAAAAAAAACACAAAAATAAAATGTGCCCTTGCGCCTAGAGGTCTCTGCCCACCTGGGGCAGATCGGCCTAATAACAATAGGCTGATCTGCCCCCAGGGGGGTCAGAAATGGCCTAAAATAAATTTGCCCACCCACCCCCCCAACACCACCCGGGAGCGACCCTTGCCTACGGGGTTGCTCCCCCTGCGTGACATTGGCGCCCAAAAAAAAATCCCCGGTGCCTAGTGGTTACTGCCCCCTTGGGGGCAGATTTACCTAAAATCGGCCAATCTGCCCCCAAGTGGGGCAGAAATGGTCTAATTACAATGTGCCCCCCAGGGGAGCGACCCTTGCCTAATGGGTCGCTCCCTATCTCTAAAAAAACAAACAAACCAAAAAAAAAAACACAAACAAAAAACACCCCAAAAAATGTTGCCCTGGCGCCTAGAGGTTTCTGCCCCCACTGGGGGCAGAAATGGCCTAAAATAAATTTCCCCCCCCCCCCGGGAGTGACCCTTGCCTACGGGGTCGCTTCCCCTGTGTGACATTGGTGCCAAAAAACAAATCCCTGGTGCCTAGTGGTTTCTGCCCCCTTGGGGGCAAATTGACCTAAAATCGGCCAATCTGCCCCCAAGGGGGGGGGAGAAATGGTCTAAATACAATTTGCCCCCCAGGGGAGCGACCCTTGCCTAATGGGTTACTCCCCATCTCTAAAAAAACAAACAAACAAAAAAAAAACACACAAAAAAATTTGCCCTGGTGCCTAGAGGCCCCTGCCCCCCCCCCCCCGGGGGCAGATCGGGGCAGAAATGACCTAAAATAAATTTGCCACCCCACCACCGGGAGTGACCCTTGCCTACGGGGTCGCTCCCCCTGCGCCTAGGTGTCTTGTGGTTTCTGCCCACCTTGGGGGCAGATTGGCCTCATCAAAATAGGCCAATCTGCCCCCCAAAGGGGGCTGAAATGGCCTAAATATAATTTGCCCCCTAGGGGAGCGACCCTTGCCTAAGGGGTCGCTCCCCACCTAAAAAAAAAAAAAAAAAAAAAACATCCCTGGTGCCTTAGAGGTTTCTGCCCCCCTTGGGGCAGATCGGCCTAATAATAGGCCTATCTGCCCCCAGGGGGGGCAGAAAAGGCCTTCCTAAAAAATGCCCCCCATTGGGAGCGACCCTTGCCCAAGGGGCCGCTCCCTTATGTCTATTTCACACACAAAAAAGACATCCCTGGTGTCTAGTGGGTGTTTCAAAAGCCAGATCGCAAGCAATCCGGCTTTTGAAACGCTTGGGGAGACTTCAAAGGGAAGGAAATACATTTCCTTCCCTTTGAAGCCTCTCCTTGCCTCCCCCATGTGATCGAAAGAGAAATGCTTTGCATTTCTCTTTCGATCGTGCTGGAAGCTGAGCTTCCAGCGGGGGAGGCCCTGTGATAAATCGGCGCGCGCTCGCGTGCTGATGTCACAGGGGGGGTCAGGGGTGGAAGGGGAAGGGCTTCACCTTCCATCCGTCCTTGGGGGGGGTTTGGGGGGTGCACGGGGGGGGCGCTAGCGCTCCCCCCAGTTCCTGTGCCTTCGACGAGGTGACCTCGTCCAAGGCACACGGGAACTGTAGCCTTGGACGAGGTGACCTCGTCCAAGGCACAGAACCGGTTAACTGGGGGAGAGCAGTAGATGAACTCCGGACAAAGTTAAGTGACTCCGAACAATCAGGTTTAAATTAGGTTTACACCCGCCTCGAACTAACAGGCTTTCCTGAATGAAAATGCATTTAAAGTATTTTTCCAAAACCTACATAATTTGAAGGTGAAGATATTAAACCAATACAAACACCAATCAATTTTGTAACGTGGACAACAATTTGACGATTGAAAAAAATGATACACAAATTTAAAGGTGCCAAGAGATCCGTTATTAATAAGCTACAGTTTGTCCAAAATGCCACTGCCAAATTACGTTTTTTTTCTCCCCAGATTTTGTTCCGTCTCCGGGCTCTTTCGTAAACTTCATTGGCTGTCTATTGAGAAACGCTTATGGTTTAATGCCTTGAGCAAGGCTCACAAGATCATGTATGTGCTAGGAGCCCCTACTCTCTTTGGACATATACAGCCTTACATACCCACAAGAATCCTCACTTAGGCTGATTTAAATCTGGCCCTTAGTCCACGGTTCTATAGAATGAGATCAGGAGGCCGCAGTTTCAGTGACCTGGCCTTGGACTTATGCAACGACCTGCCCCTACTTGTTTTTTTGCAGTTTAGAGTCCATGCTGTTTTTATAAGGTGCTCGCCCCTTCTTGCTGTTCTATCGTTGTGTGGTATGTTGTGTTAATGGTGTAGTGTTGAGAAGCCCCATTGTGGGGGCAGCCGTGTGCTTTATAAATCCTTTTACCAAAACATGGAATAACATAACATAGAATAACCTAGTGTAGTGTCGTGAGACTATATGCGCTTGGACCCTTGCGGTTTTAGGCGGACTCAACAGAGGAAATACATAACTGGCTGGGAGATGTTAAGGTGTAGTTATTAACGGTTATGACGTAATCAGTGAGCAGTGTGTGATTGTATGTTGAGGAATAAAGACGTCTGTAATAGAGCTCAGATTCTGGTGTGTTAATTTGCAGGCTTCTAGGCTGGTGAGGATGCTACAGTTGGCGACGAGTAGGGAATATGTGCCATAAGAAACAAGACTGTTCTTCAGTTTGCAAAGATACAGCAAACTGCTCGTGTGCCACATGCGCCCAAATCGATGAGCTTGAAGTGGGCTTGTGTGGAGTTGAAGCCCTGCTCCAGCCCATATACAGCCCTTAAAGAAGTGATTGGCCCTGCAGAGGAGCGCATTCAAAAGCCCACTAGAATTTGTTGGTAAGCCTGAAAGAAGAATTACTGCATCGTGCCATAACACAGAGCAATCAGGCATGCAAAGCAAACGCTAAAAGCAGTGATAACCAAGTATGAAAGTGAAAATGTACTTATCAGCTAGAGCGAAGGAGTTGCCACCCAACCTTGAATAGGGAGTGATGACCCAGGCCCGGTCGGGAAGCAGATGTGTGTATAGTGGCGAGTGGTATCCAGCGCACTAAAAGCCATCAAAATAGTGAATTTGTGCAATGGCTGCAGAAAACTGTGATGCAGCTGTGTTTCTGAAACCACCATTCAACACTGCCAAGAAGCAAAATATTTGCTCTAGATGCATCGAGATGTAAGATGTCTTTATAGCTCCCCTAGAAGAAGTAGATGATTAGAAAATCATTAAATATTTAAAGATTCTTGATGGTGACAGAGTAAAAGACGTGCTGAAGAAAATCTTGCACGCTGAAGCAATATCATACCATTCGATCAAAGAAGCATTTGTTACCAAATTCAATCCGATGCTAAATGCCAACTATGAAGGGTACATTTTTCAATCAGCTGGTGAAACAATGGATGAATTTGTTGAAAGACTTGATGCGCTTATCAAAAACTCTAAGTCTAGTTAATTTAATGATGAAGAAGCCATACGCCTCAGTCATCGATGGCTGTCTGATTTTTTCAGAAGGCATATTTTGAGAGATGTTCAGTTTAGAGAAAATATTAATGGCTACAAGAGCTGATAAAAGAGCTTATCAACAAGCTGCCGATATGGAAGATGGAACTGTGAAAAGTGAATCAGCGTTGGTCATTAAAAGCATGCACAAGTAAAATGGTAGATGCAGGCAAGTTGACATCTTAAAAATGTTTCCGGTGTGGGTTTTCATTTCTCCATGAAGGTAAATGTCCAGCCATAGTACAGCCATGCAAAGGATCCAGAAAATCACTTCATAACGGTTTGCTAACCGAAAGAGAAACAAAATACGTCACAGCGAGGAGAGAAAATGGACACCAGAATGTTCCAGAAGCAGCCTACCCACGGTCAAAAAGCAGCACCAGTTACAACAACCACAAACCAAACAAAGTCGATCATCGTCAAGCTAATCCTAGAAAGGCTCTTCAACGTCATTATCAAGCACCACTGAAGAAGAAGGATGTGCGATGATGGTATCGACCAAAGAATGACAGGATCCTGTTGGTTTGGCTGCTTGCAAGGAAGAACAAATACAAAGACAAAGTATCTAATGAAACAACTAAAATCATATGGGCACTGCCCCAAGATTACAGTAAAAGTCAATGGCTGCCTCATTACCTTTATCATAGACAGTGGGGCATTGATAAACATCATGCCAGTGGAGAAGGTCAATAGCCTGTCTCCTCTGCCATGGATCAACCTGTCCAATACAAAGGTATACACATGAGCTGCTTCTAATCTGTTGCAGAGTCAACGGTCATTCACAGTGACAATGCAACACAAAGCTGTATCAGTGCATGAGCCAATTCACTTTCTTCTGGAAACTCCGTCCAATGCATACCTACTCAGTTTTGTCACTGCTGCTGACATGGGACTGAATATCTCTCAATTACAACCTCCACACTCAATCTGAAATTGTGAGTCAGTTTCAGTCATTGTTTTATGTCATAGGAAGACTCGAGACATTGTAAGTGCAACTTCACATTAATGAGGGCATTTGCATGTTGGCCATGGTGATCCCTCTCGAGTGATCAGCTGAAAGTGATCAACATTTCAAAAGAATCAAACACGTGATTGAGAATGTAACAGAGATGATTGTAATGCGGGTGTGGCCACCAAGATTGTCGACTAACAGCTTTCCTCACCGGCTCTGCCGGCTCGCTCTATAATCCAGCCTAAATCCTGCCCTTGTCACAACATCGAATATGAAAGTTTGGAAAACGTCAACCCTCCGTCCATCATGTCAGTTTGTGATGTTGCTATGTGCGCCCTAAGTGGCAAGGTTATGGCAGACGTGGGTCCCGTGGCGCCACTGAATTCAAGCTAGCCTAGCTGATGTGTGGGTGATACTTCGAGCCAGTCTCATGATGCTTGTTTCAGTTTCAGAGAGGACCTGACTTAGCAGTTCGGGCTGGACTGTTCCCATAGGGAGCAGGGTCAGGATTTGCATATGGCTGGGTCTAAACTGGGGTGACATTGCAAGCAAAATAACAATGGATGAAACCCAGCTCCGTGACCGGGGGTGAGTGTTTGAAAAGTTTCAGCACTCCGTCCATCAATTTATTTTGTGATGTTGCTTTGTGCTCCCTAAGTGGCAAGGGTATGTCAGATGTGGGTCCCTTGCTTGCTGCACAGCTGGATTCAAGCTTGCCTGACTGGTGACGGGTGAAACCCCGAAACTGGTTCCAGGATGCTTGTTTCCAGTCCAGGGACGACCTGACTTGGCAGTTTGAGCATGACTGTTCCCATGTGGAGCAGGTTCCAGATTTGCATATGGCTGGATCCAAACTGTCGTGACATGGCAAGCAAAATAGCGATGGATTGAACCTAGGTCTGTGACTCGGGGTGAGTGTTTGAAAAGTTTCAACACTCAGTCAATCATTTTATTTTGTGATATTACAAAATACTATATCCCAATCTGTCCCTGATACTTTGAGACAGTAAACTACACAGACTGGGACAATTCGGAAGCACCTCCATGCCCATCATGGGCCAGAGAAGGCAAGACGACCTGTAGTCCCACAGTGCGCCTAGGGTGTGCCAGAGTGAAGTGGAGGAACGGGGCCAGAGAAGAGAACCAGGACTAGTGAGTAGTTGCTACCCGGTGCCAGAGAATTCAGAGACCATTATCTTGAGCCCCAGACTTGTGGTGCCTGGGTATGCCTGCTACCCTGACATTTGGCCCCTGGGGTGCTAGGGCTGTGTTGGAGAGGGCCTCAATGGTCCAGCAAGTGCAGAGAAGGTAGGCAGAGCACCAAATCACAGAACCTGCCACCAACAGGCCACCTTGGCTGTGGATCAGTGGAAGACCAGGGCTGGGATGTAAGGCCCTACCCCATGAACCGATCTTGAAGTAAAGGCAAGTTACCGTTAGGACAGGAACTGTGGCGCTTGCGCCTGCCGCTGCCTCAGACCACTGGTGAGAGACGGTCCCCAAGATAAGGTGACGCAGCTTGCCGAGACCATAGGGTGAAAACGCGAGGCCGAGTGACTTGCTGCGGTAAAGTCCGGAGCCTCGGGCAAGTACAGAACCTGCTCGGTAAGACGCTGCGCTGACAAGTGTGAAAAGCGGATATGGTGACATAGAAATCCCTGGGCCTATCGCTGCGGTCTGAAAAAGCTGAGCCCTGGCAGATCTGACCTGACAGACCAAGGTTTGAGTCAGGCCTGGACTGCCTTGGATGACGAGCCGGCAGGGGTGGACAACACCCAGACGCGGACCCCGGATTCCAGGTTTTGGGTGAGGGTGTTAGGAAGAGAGCATTGAATGCTCCCTCTTTCCTTTACCTGAATAGCCAAGAGAAAAGTAAAGCCGGTGAGGGACGGACCAATGGACACAAACGAGGGGGGGGGTGAAATAAGAGGTTGAAATTTCCAATAACCTCCCTAAATGGTGAGATTTGTGCAAGCATTCGAAGGCAGCCATAGCATCGCAAAGGACCCCCCTACCTCACAGGTGTGACTGGAGAAGGCGGGCCATGAGCCTATAGCGTGAAACACAAGGATACCTCAAACCCACCTAGAAGGCTGGAATACCTGAAATGCAGGCCCAGAGGCAGTTCAGAGGATCCTGTGCTTCCGACATACCCATCCACACCCCCATCTCCCACATAGGAGTGTATCAGTGATCCGTACACAACCCACAGCCCCTACACTGGCTGTGCCTAACTAAACAAAGGGGGAGAGAACACTGCAAGCTAGGCTGTATTGGATTATCTCAGCCTCCCATTTTGGCATTCAGACGTGAGACTAGGGAGAACCCTGGCTGAGCCTGCAATCGGGCATACAAATATCAAAGGGCCACACATTTACTCCACATACATTGAGAGACTGTCAGACTGGTCCCACTCCCATTGAGACACTCCCTAGTCATCCTTCCAAAACTGAGTAATCTGACAAAATGTCTAAAGACAAAGACCATAAGCACCTGAAGCAGGGCTAAATGGACAGATACACTAAAGTAGTTGGCTCACAACCTGGGCCTAAAGAAGGGTTGACAAACATGCCAGATAACGCAGTGCTCCAGCAGGTCATAACCATCTCAATAGAGACCCTGAGCGGAAGATTGGAGAAGTCCTCTCCGAGGACTCCCTGCTTCGCCAAGACCTCTTTAACCTTTCACAAGGGGTCATGCATCCAGGAAGCAGGATATCTGAGCTCTAAGATTCATCTCAAGTCCTCACCCGTAAAGTCGCAGAACTTCGAACCACCCTTAAGGATGTGGCCTGGAGGTTGGTTGACTCTGAAAATCATGCAAGAAAAAATAACCTGCGTTTCGTGGGCTTCCCAGAGGGTGGGTAGGGCCCCAACATGGGAGCATTTTCACATGGGAGCATTTTTAGAACAGTGGCTAGAGACTACCTCCCACTAGTGAAATCCTCTTCCAGTTTTGTCATTGAATGGCCGCACAAAGCCCTTAGTGCGAGACCTTCAGAGTCACGGTGTAAAGTATGCGTACCAACACACACAGTAACTTAGTGAAAACACTAAAAAATGACACAACACAGGTTTAGAAAAATAGGAAATATTTATTTAAGCAAAATAAAACCAAAACGACAAAAATCCAACATACTCAAGCCAAGTTATTGATTTTAAAAGCAAAAGAGTCTTAATTCCTTTAGTAAGCAATAGAATCGCTGTTAGTCTTGAAAAGTACCTGTGTATCGTCAAAGTAACACGCACGGGCGAGTGTGCATCGAAAAAGGTTAACGATGTGTCGATTTCTCACCTGCAAGCATGACTGTGCTTCGATTCACCTTCTCTGGTCGGGTTGGCGTACATCATTTTTCCTCTCCGCAGTAGAGCGATGCTTTGATCCGGGCAAGCACTCGGGTCCGAGCAGGCGTTGCGTTGTTTTTCCACACCCAGCAAGGTTTGCATCGAAAATACTGCAGCACGGTATCAGCAAAACGGTGCAGTGTGGGTTGCGATGGTACCAGCCTCCGTTAGCGGTGTGGCGCGTCTTCTCCAGCTGCGAGCGTCGATCTTCCAGCTGCGCTGCAGGCTGAGCATCAATTTCAGCTGCAAAGCCGGCGGCGTGTCATTTCTTCAACTGTGTTTCGGAGGTTGCATGGATTTTCAATCTTGGTCTGCCAGCTTCACCTGTCAAGGCCCCAGGAACTGGATAGGGCACCACTTGGCAGGGCAAGAGTGTCAGCAGAGAGTCCATGTGCTAGCAGTGGAAGTCTTTGATGGCCCTGAGACTTCAGCAACAGGGGGCAAGCTCAGGACAAGCCCTTGGAGATTTCGTCACAAGCAGGAATGCACAACAAAGTTCAGTCTTTGTCCCTTTTCACCAGGCAGAAGCTGCAATTGCAGGATAGCTCTACAAAGCACAGTCACAGGCAGGGCAGCACTTCTTCTCAACTCTTCTCCAGGCAGAGGTTCCTCTTGATTTCCAGAAGTGATCTAAAATCTGTGGTTTTGGGTGCCCTACTTATACCCATTTTGGCATTTGAAGTAGGTCTACTTAAAAGGAAAGTCTCTCTTGGTTGTGAAATCCTGCCTTGCCCAGGTCAGGCCCCAGACACACACCAGGGGCTTGGAGGCCGCATTGGGTGAGGGAAGGCACAGCCCTTTCAGGTGTGAGTGACCACTCCTCCCCTCCCTCCTAGCACAGATGACTCATCAGGATATGCAGGCTACACCCCAGCTCCCTTTGTGTCACTGTCTAGAGAGAGGTGCAAACAGCCCAACTGTCAAACTGGTCCAGGTAGGGAATCCACAAACAGGCAGAGCCACAGAATGGTTTGAGCAAGAAATTCTCACTTTCTAAAAGTGGCATTTTCAAACAGACAATCTTAAAATCAACTTTACTAAAAGATGTATTTTTCAATTGTGGGCACAGAGACCCCAAATTCCACATGTCTATACGCTCCCAAAGCAAGTCTACGCTTTAATCATATTTAAAGGCAGCTCCCATATTAACCTACGAGAGGGATAGGTCTCGCAACAGTGAAAACTGAATTTGGCAGTATTTCACTGTTGGGACATATAAAACACATTAGTATATATCCTACCTTAAACATACACTGCACCCTGCCCCTGGGGCTACCTAGGGCCTACCTTAGGGGTGTCTTACATGTAAGAAAAGGGAAGGTTTAGGCCTGCAAGTGGGTACACTTGCCAAGTCGATTTGTCAGTTTAAAACTGCACACACACAGACACTGCAGTGGCAGGTCTGAGCCATGTTTGCAGGGCTACTAATGTGGGTGGCATAACCAGTGCTGCAGGCCCACTAGTAGCATATGATTTACAGGCCCTGGACACCTCTAGTGCACTGTATTATGGACTTACCAGTAAATCAAATATGCCAATCATGGAAATCCAATTTGTTGGAGGCTGGCCTGGCTTATAGTGGGGACCTTGTGGTACTTACACACTGTGCCAGGTCCAGTTATCCCTTATTAGTAGAATAGAGGTGTTTCTAGCAGCTTAGGCTGATAGAAGGTAGCTAAGGCAAAGCTTAGGCTGAACTAGGAGACATGCAAAGCTCCTACTATAGCACAATATCATAGAAAACATAATACACAGAGTTACTAAAAATAAAGGTACTTTATTTTTATGACAATATGTCACAAGTATCTCAGTGAGTACCCTCAGTAAGAAGGTAAGTAATATACACAAGTTATATGTACACAAACCCAAATCAGGTAAGTAAGAGTAAGAAAAGTAACGCAAACAGTGTGGAATTAAAATAGGATGCAATAGGTGAACATAGGTCTAGGTGCAACACAAATCATATACTCCAAAAGTGGAATGCGAATCACGAATGGACCCCAGACCAATGGGAGCTTGTAGAGGGTCGCTGGGACTGTAAGAAAACAGTCAGGGTGTCCAAGATACCCCACCCCAAGACCCTGAAAAGTAGGAGTAAAGAACACCTACTACCCCAAATGGACACAATAGTCGTGATAGGGGGATTCTGCAAAAACCACAAACACCAGCAACGCACTCAAGACGGATTCCTGGACCTGAGGACCTGCAAGGCAAGGGGACCAAGTCCAAGAGTCGCGATAGTGTCCGGGGGGGCAGGAGCCCAGGAAACCCCAGATGAAGGTGCAAGGAAGCTGCCTCCGGATGGGAGAAGCTTAGGATTCTGCAACAACGAAGAGAGCTAGGAACATCTCCTTTGGATGGAAGATGTCCCATGGGGTGCTGAAGGTTGCACGCAGAAATACTGCTAAAAAGCCTTGCTAGCTGCAAGGGTCACGCTAGAGGTTTTTGGGTGCTGCTGGGGACCAGGAAGGACCAGGATGTCGCCCCTTGGAGGAGGAGCCAGAGGGGGTGCTCAGCAACTCAGAGAGCCCCCACAGAAGCAGGCAGCACCACAGAAGTACCCGAACAAGCAGATTTGTGAACCAGAGCTGGCTCAGAGATACAAAAGAGGGTCCCACGACGCCGGAGGCCAACTCAGAGGATTGAGCACTGCAGGACGGAGTGCTGGGACTCAGGCTAGGCTGTGCATGAAGGAAATCCTGGAAGAGTGCATAGGAGCCGGAGCGCTAGGTAAAAAAAGTGGTGAGTTCTCACATGAAAAATCAATAGTAATAAGCACAATGCCTCAATAATAGTTTATTTGCATCAAGAAAAAGAGATCAGTTCCAAATAGTTCTTGTTATAATATAACAGTCTTTAAGCAAAAAATAAAATCCAAAAATCAACTACTCTGTAGTCCAATCAACCAGTACCAAGGTTGAGAAAGTATCACATGAAGATATTTCAACAGCAAAACTGCCAGATAAGAAAAAAGATCAAGTAGTTCAATTCGATGGAGGAACAGCCAACACGTGTTTCGCCCCTTAAGCGGGTAAGCGGGGGCTTTTTCAAGGCTGTGGAAGATATATATATATACAGTATAAGTCACAAAGCAAGCAATGAAATTATCAAAATACAAGCTTGCAATCCATGCAAGTCATGCAGAGCAAAATGTGCTCCCTCTTGGTGAAAACAGTCATCAAAACGGTGTGGTCTATAGCAAACTTCCAAAATGAGCCAAGTGCTGAAGTCATAAGTGGAATGTTAGTGAGATACGACCATAAGTGAGATAAGCAAAAAAACATTTAATCACTCATGGGTAAATTCAAGAACAGAAGAAAAAGTAATATTGTTGGAAACCAATCAAAGGTGATGAGTGAAGAATGCGCAAGCTGGCACACACGTGATATTAGTTAAGACTTTTTAACTCAGGAAAGATGCAAGCAAGCAGATGTTAATGAAAACACCCTGTGAAAAGGGAATTACATACCAAAAATAACAGACTCTGAGGGATTGGTAACATACCCAATTCAAAGCATTATAAGAAAACTTCTGGCATCTATTGTCAATATTGCGAATAATAATCTAAGCAAGGAAACAAATTTAGAAAAATTCTCATTTGTAAGCAGTATTATATAACTAATACAAAAACCTTAAAGTACTCAGATATTTGAAATAGCGATCTCTCTCCCCAGAACCAAGGCACCAATGTATGTAAAACGGCAATGTGAGCCTGGATACAAATCAAAACAGGAAAAGTCATAATATGACTAATGGATGTGAGCGATATGCTCATTGTTCTCGGAAAGCCATTAGAACCTTTATAACCATATCACACAGAATCGAGAGCCAACAATATAAATGTTAATGAACAGCAATTGAAAATTAAAACAATATCTTGATATGACCAAAATAGAATGAGTTAAGGTAAGGTACTCGTGATCACATGAAACTTATTCACGAAAAGTGTTGCTCCCCTTTTCACAAAAGAACAGCCTTTCAGGGGATGGATAACTAAGCTTTGTAAAACAAATCCGAATTCACAGTAAATGAAGAACTGGTCAAATAAATAGAATTTCGTTACCTAAAGTTGTGGTAAGCTGCGCATGTCCTGCGTTAAATCGCACTGGCTCCATATGGCAAGAACGCGATGTTGATATCAGACGCGTCCTTTCTCCATTTCGTAAAAATGAGACAGAGAAAGGACACGGCATACAAGTTACTGATGAAAATGGCGGCCATATTGAAGGAGGGCGATACGACAGATAATCAAGAGGACCCGCATAGCCAGTTGAATTGAAACAATAAGGATTAAGAGGGAAAGATGAAAATTAAAAACACATGCTACAGAGAGAGGTGGCTAAAAGATTGAGAAAATTTAAAAGAGGAAAGGGAAAAAGAAAAATTAATAAGACTTAATAAGAGACAAAACAATTAAGAAATGTTTTCCCCGCAACATTACCAGTTATCAACTTGCTGCTCTTAACAACTTAAGAATGAACCCCAATATTATTATAAAGGAAGCAGATAAGGGAGGAAATATAGTCATTTTAAATACATCTGACTATCTTCAAGAGGCCTATCGCCAATTACATGATTCCCAATGCTATAGACGTTTAGACTCGAATCCTACAGCTTGTTTCCAACACAGACTCTCAGTACTCTTGGATTATTGGCTCTCCCGCCATGTTATCACACCTCAAGAAAGAACGGCTTTATTTCTCCCTTACCCTACTGTCCCGACCCTTTATTTATTACCTAAAATTCACAAAAAAGATTTTCCTCCTAAAGGCAGGCCCATAATATCAGGAGTTAATTCTATCTGTTCAAAATTAGGATCGTTAATTGACCAAGTACTTCAGCCCTTTATGATCAATCTGCCATCCTACGTGAGAGACACGAAAGACATCATCTGTAAACTTCAAGATATTGACTGGCAATCTGATTACCTTCTCGTGACTATAGATATAGTTAGTCTTTATACTTCCATTGGACACCAGGATGGTCTAGAAGCTGTCAGACAAGCATTCTCTACAAAACCAGTGTCTTTCACCACCCATAACTCTATGATACTGAATATGCTTGAGTTTTGTGTAGAACACAACTATTTTCTCTTTGACGGCCAGTTCTACTTACAATTACAGGGAACGGCGATGGGGGCTAAATTTGCTCCCCCATACGCCTGTATCCTTATGGGAGCTGTAGAAAGAGAGTGGCTGTGGAGCGAACAAAATGAACGTTTTTCCCACAATATCATTTTTTGGGGACGCTATATCGACGACATTCTGCTGATTTGGCAAGGACATAGAACTCTACTTACCCAATTTTTGCAGTCCTTAGTACCCAATAAATGGGACATTGATATTACATATAACATCTCGGACTCACAGGTGGAGTATCTAGATTTACTAATATATGTGGAACATGAGAAATTGCAGACACGCTTTTTTAGAAAATCAACAGCGGCAAATGCAATTTTGCACGCCACCAGCTGCCATCCTCCCAGTATCATCAACAATATTCCTCAGGGTGAGTACAGACGAGCAAGAGTCAACTGCTCTAATTTTAGTGACTATGTTCTGTTCTCCTCACAAATAACGGAGAGACTCCTGACCAGGGGATACAATCATAAGTTACTGACTACCTCGAATAACATTTTGGGTAGTATGGACCGCAACAAGATGATAAATTCCCCACCTCGGCGTAAAGAGGATACCACTATTCGGTTTATCACCCAATTTCGTAATGGCCATCATTTTATAAGGAAACAACTTCGAAAGCATTGGCATCTCATCAGCAGTAATTCCTCCATTCAAAAATATATTTCTCAATATCCAAAAATAGGGTACCGTAGGGCCCCTAACCTTCGTGAGAAACTCTGCCCTTCCTTTTTTCAACCAACAGCTCCCGAACCGCATTTCCCTAAACCTACAGGTTTTTTCACATGTACCAAATGTTCAATATGTAAACTGGGACTGAATAGATCGACCATACTAAACATCAATGATAAAAAGCTTATCATTAAGGATTTCATCAACTGTGACAGTAAAAATGTGATATACGTCATTTTTTGCCCATGCCGAAAGGCTTATTTTGGAAGTACGATTCGCCCTTTGAAACTTCGAATCCAAGAACACTTTCGGAACATTTTGAAATTGAATACTACGGCACCTCTAGTGGAGCACTATAAAGCCTTCCATCACAAGGAACGTTTCTTCAAATTCAGTGGGATACACCGTATCACACCGTCCCCTCGGGGCGGAAATTTACAGTTACGTCTACGTCAAGAGGAAAGCAGGCTGATCATCCATTATGATACAGTGAACAATGGTTTGAATCAGGACTATGAGTGGCACTATTGGTTACTGTAAATGATGTACTGTTTGAGCTTTTTGGATGAATTACTGTTAAGGCTCATGCTGTTCTATTACCATGTTTTTCTCTGTTCTAATTTGTTGGTTTTAACTGTAGTCAAAGGATTATCACAGTTTTTATTATTTTCCCTCTCTTCTTTTTAAATCAGCCTTTATTTCTGTACAGATCCTAGATCCCACTCCTGCTGTTTTCTATTCCTTTAATTATTTTTTCTAATAATTTTCCTCATAAATTGTCCCTTTTTTCTCTCGTTTCTTTAATCTGTTTTGCAACTAAGCGATTCCTTCTTAATTGTTTTGTCTCTTATTAAGTCTTATTAATTTTTCTTTTTCCCTTTCCTCTTTTAAATTTTCTCAATCTTTTAGCCACCTCTCTCTGTAGCATGTGTTTTTAATTTTCATCTTTCCTTCTTAATCCTTATCGTTTCAATTCAACTGGCTATGCGGGTCCTCTTGATTATCTGTCGTATCGCCCTCCTTCAATATGGCCGCCATTTTCATCAGTACCTTGTATGCCGTGTCCTTTCTCTGTCTCGTTTTTACGAAATGGAGAAAGGACGCGTCTGATATCAACATCGCGTTCTTGCCATATGGAGCCAGTGCGATTTAACGCAGGACATGCGTAGCTTACCACAACTTTAGGTAACGAAATTCTATTTATTTGACCGGTTCTTCATTTACTGTGAATTCGGATTTGTTTTACAAGGCTTAGTTATCCATCCCCTGAAAGGCTGTTCTTTTGTGAAACGGGGAGCAACACTTTTCGTGAATAAGTTTCATGTGATCACGAGTACCTTACCTTAACTCATTCTATTTTGGTCATATCAAGATATTGTTTTAATTTTCAATTGCTGTTCATTAACATTTATATTGTTGGCTCTCGATTCTGTGCGATATGGTTATAAAGGTTCTAATGGCTTTCCGAGAACAATGAGCATATCGCTCACATCCATTAGTCATATTATGACTTTTCCTGTTTTGATTTGTATCCAGGCTCACATTGCCGTTTTACATACATTGGTGCCTTGGTTCTTGGGAGAGAGCTCGCTATTTCAAATATCTGAGAACTTTAAGGTTTTTGTATTAGTTATATAATACTGCTTACAAATGAGAATTTTTCTAAATTTGTTTCCTTGCTTAGATTATTATTCGCAATATTGACAATAGATGCCAGAAGTTTTCTTATAATGCTTTGAATTGGGTATGTTACCAATCCCTCAGAGTCTGTTATTTTTGGTATGTAATTCCCTTTTCACAGGGTGTTTTCATTAACATCTGCTTGCTTGCATCTTTCCTGAGTTAAAAAGTCTTAACTAATATCACGTGTGTGCCAGCTTGCGCATTCTTCACTCATCACCTTTGATTGGTTTCCAACAATATTACTTTTTCTTCTGTTCTTGAATTTACCCATGAGTGGTTAAATGTTTTTTTGCTTATCTCACTTATGGTCGTATCTCACTAACATTCCACTTATGACTTCAGCACTTGGCTCATTTTGGAAGTTTGCTATAGACCACACCGTTTTGATTACTGTTTTCACCAAGAGGGAGCACATTTTGCTCTGCATGACTTGCATGGATTGCAAGCTTGTATTTTGATAATTTCATTGCTTGCTTTGTGACTTATACTGTATATATATATATCTTCCACAGCCTTGAAAAAGCCCCCGCTTACCCGCTTAAGGGGCGAAACACGTGTTGGCTGTTTCTCCATCGAATTGAACTACTTGATCTTTTTTCTTATCTGGCAGTTTTGCTATTGAAATATCTTCATGTGATACTTTCTCAACCTTGGTACTGGTTGATTGGACTACAGAGTAGTTGATTTTTGGATTTTATTTTTTTCTTAAAGACTGTTATATTATAACAAGAACTATTTGGAACTGATCTCTTTTTCTTGATGCAAACAAACTATTATTGAGGCATTGTGCTTACTACTATTGATTTTTCATGTGAGAACTCACCACTTTTTTTGCCTAGCACTTAAGCATTGGGGGCTCAGGGTCCAGGCCCCCTGGTTTGAAGTTCTCACAACCTTCTCACTAATTCGGCATTTTAAGGAAGTCAATTGGCTGGATTCCTCTTCTTCCTCATAGGAGCCGGAGCAGCTGCAAATCATGCAGTACACAGGTTTGCAGTCTAGCGTGGGGAGGCAAGGACCTACCTCCACCAAACTTGGACTGAAGGATCACTGGACTGTGAGAGTCACTTGGGTAGAGTTCCTGTGTTCCAGGGGCCACTCCCGTCAGGATGAGAGGGGACCCAGAGGACCGGTGATGCAGTCTTTTGGTGCCTGCGTTAGCAGGGGGAAGATTCCGTCGACCCACAGGAGACTTCTTCTTGGCTTCCAGTGCAGGGTGAAGGCAGGTGACCCCCAGAGCATGCACCACCAGGAAACAGTCGGGAAAGCCGGCAGGATGAGGCACTACAATGCTGCTGGTAGTCATCTTGCTACTTTGTTGCGGTTTTGCAGGCGTCCTGGAGCAGTCAGCGGTCGAACCTTTGCAGAAATCGAAGAGGGAAGTGCAGAGGAACTCTGGTGAGCTCTTGTATTCGTTATGTGAAGAATTCCCCAGAGGAGAGACCCTAAATAGTCAGAAAAGGAGGTTTGGCTACCAAGAAAGGAGGATTGGCTACCAAGAGAGGTAAGAGCCTATTAAAGGGGGTCTCTGGCGTCACCTGCTGGCACTGGCCACTCAGAGCAGTCCAGTGTGCCCCAAAAACCTCTGTTTCCAAGATGGCAGAGGTCTGGGACACACTGGAGGAGCTCTGGGCACCTCCCCTGGGAGGTACTGGTCAGAGGAGTGGTCACTCCCCTTTCCTTTGTCCAGTTTCGCGCCAGAGCAGGGCTGGTGGATCCCTGAACCGGGGTAGACTGGATTATGCAGAGGTGGGCACCATCTGTGCCCATCAAAGCATTTGCAGAGGCTGGGGGAGGCTACTCCTCCCAGCCCTTCACACCTATTTCCAAAGGGAGAGGGTGTAACACCCTCACTCAGAGGAAACCCTTTGTTCTGCCTTCCTGGGCACGGGCTGCCTGGACCCCAGGAGGGCAGAATACTGTCTGAGGTGTTGGCAGCAGCTGCAGTGGAAACCCCGGAAAGGCAGTTTGGCAGCACCCGGGTTCTGTGCTAGAGACCCGGGGGATCATGGAATTGTCCACCGAATGGTATTGGGGTGACAATTCCATGATCTTAGACATGTTACATGGCGATGTTTGGAGTTACCATTGTGGCCCAATACATAGGTATTGACCTATGTATATTGCTCACGTGTAATGGTGTCCCCGCACTCACTAAGTCTGGGAAATTTGCCCTGAACGATGTGGGGGCACCATGGCTAGTTCCAGGGTGCCCACACACTAAGTAACTTGACACCCAACCTTCACCAGGTGAAGGTTAGACATATAGGTGACTTATAAGTTACTTATGTGCAGTGAAAAATGGCTGTGAAATAACGTGGACGTTATTTCACTCAGGCTGCAGTGGCAGGCCTGTGAAATAATTGTCTGAGCTCCCTATGGGTGGCAAAAGAAATGCTGCAGCCCTTAGGGATCTCCTGGAACCCCAATACCCTGGGTACCTAAGTACCATATACAAGGGAATTATATGGGCGTACCAGTGTGCCAATGAGAATTGGTAAATTTAGTCACTAGCCTGCAGTGACCAATTTAGAAAGCAGAGAGTGCATAAACACTGAGGTTCTGGTTAGCATAGCCTCAGTGATACAGTTAGGCACCACACAGGGAACACATACAGGGCACATACTATGAGCACTGGGGTCCTGACTAGCAGGATCAAAGGGGGTAAAACATACATACATACATACAGTGAAAATGGGGGTAAACATGCCAGGCAAGATGGTACTTTCCTACACAATTACATACACATTTTATATAGGAGCACTTGCACTTTAGCACTGGATAGCAGTGGTGAAGTGCCCAGAGTAACAAAAACAACACAAACAGAGCCCAGCACACATCATCAACCTGGGAAACGGAGGCAAAAAGTTAGGGGAGACCATGCCAAGGGTGCCAAGTCTAACAAAAGGCATACCTTTGATTCAGCCATGCAGAAACCTTGGGCATTGAACATACCATATATGTTGTTTCCAGCTAAGCTTAATGTCATGTTTCAGGGCAGGACAAACTTCTTCCAGGCACCTGAGGAGTCATGGGACCAGTTAGAGGCATGCCCAGACTAGCACAAAGTTAGAGGCAAATGGGAGACACAGCAGATGATAACAATAGGGGGAACCCACACCCAAAACTCAGGAGTCAGGGAAAGACGGCAGTGGTGGAACAGCAAGCAAACAACGAATGAATACTGGAACTAACTCGACAGTGGCCAAAAAAGAAACTCAAGACAAACCGCAGAAAGATGCTACTTCTGAACAATCAGACCACAAATGCTCAACTGAGTCAGAAGACACTACTGGAGGTGATAGCTTAAGTCGAAATTGAATCATCTTCCAGGGTCTCCCAAATCCTGCCACAGGTCCACAAGGAACATGACTGATAGACCGAATGAACCTGGGCGAGCACCAGAGGTTGAAGTTCAGCTTGATTCACCCTCCGTAGAGACCTCTACGTTGTGTGACATGTGGATCAGCTTTTGTTAACCTGTTTGTTGTTCCCTCACAGGCTCGGGATTGAGCTTTAGGGATCCTCTGGGTGGGCAGCTGAAGTTGTAAAGGGCAAGTTTAGAATTGAGGTGAGAGGTCTATAGACCTTTCAGGCTTGACCTGCAAGACTGATGTCATATTGATAAATTGAGGTAAAGGGGGTGGGTAAGAATTGAGGGAGGATATGGGAAGTTAGATAGCGGAGATAAGTTATTGCTACATGTGGGACTTGTTCCTGATTCAGGCAGATACAGATGGCGGGGCCCCAAAACGGGAAGGCTGGACAACAGTAGGCAAGATGGATGATGGGGCAGACAAATATATTGATGGTAGACACTCACTAACGTCATGGAATGTGACTCGGCTTGGCAACAAGATCAAAAGAGGGCCAGTAGCCACGATTAAGAGACATAAGCCTAATGTCATTCTACTACAGGAGACACATTTACGATGGTCCCACTGCAGTTTCCTCGGCATACAAGATGCTGGCGTATTCAGGTTTTGTAACTTGATCCAGTGGAGGGGCTATTCTGATTAGGAAAGAAAAACTTTTCATGTAGATAAAGTATGGGCAGACCCAAATGGGATTTATGTGGCGGTAAAGGGACTCTGGGACCGCAGGGATGTAACCCTGGGCATTGTATACGTCCCTCTCCCTCGAGATTGCAAAAGCCAATCCTGGGTAAAATGGCGGGGATTATGCTAGAAGCAGCCTCTTCTATACATATTGCAGGAGGTGACTTTAACGATGTAATGAACCAGTCCCTGGACCGTACTAGTCTGGTATGTGGTCCACAGACAGAGACCACACTGGCAGCCTTGTCACTGGCCATGGGGCTTTTGGGTCGCTGGTGCCATTTCAACCCTAATGACCGGGTGGTGTTCATATTTTTCAGGCACCCATATGATGTTCTCTAGACTAATCTATACTTTCGTGCCAGCAGGAAAGGCATGAGAGAGAGAAAAAGTGGAGTACTTGGCCAGGGGATTTTCTGACGTCTCGCCACTCTGGCTAACCTTTGGGCGGGAGCTGACCTTGAGACTGAATGCTTGGGATTTGAGATGAAACAGTGACCAAGGAAATCTGAGTAGAGACAGAGCTATATTTTAATGGTAATAAAGACACTGTGGCATCAGCTGTGGTCCTGTGGGAGGCGAGACATATAAATCAGTCCTTAGAGACAGGGCACAAAACATCATGGCACATAAGATAAAAAAGGAAGTGCGGTAAATGGAGGACATGGAGCAGTCACTCTTGGACCTGAAAGGCAGACCCGGAGTGGAATCTGATCCAATCATAATGCGCAAATCTGCTGTAATTCGCAGGGAATACCAGGCATTGTCTCATAGAGAAGCCAAAGTCTTGATCTATCTACACAACATCGTTTATATGGCACTGGGTACAAAACAGGACTCTGTTAGCCTTCTTAGGTAGAAGAGAAGCTGAGGCCGTATCGGTGGCTAATATAATAGGGGTTGACGGCACTTCATAGGCCACACTAGGGAAATTACAAATGAGTTTGCATAATACTATGCTGCCTTCTATAAATCTTGACCACTGGCAGACACTAAAGGTAAGAGATTAATTGAGAGAGGTGACAGTTCCAATCCTAACAGGGTAAGAATGACAGGCTCTAGAGGAAAAGGCAGCAATAGGCAGTCTAAAAACAGGAAAAACCCAATGCCCCAAAGGCATAACAGTGGAACTTTTCAAAACAAAAGCAGCACTCTCGGGTCCTCGTCTGCTCAAGATGTTTAATGAGTGGAAAGAGGAGAGTGCCCTCCCATGGGACCTCCTTGCAACTTATAGTAGTGATTAACAAACGGGGAAAGACCACAATGCAATGCAGTTCCTCCCGCCTGATTTCACTCTTCAACCTCGAGACCAAAATATTGGCCATAATATTTGCTTCAAGACTCTTTCCAGTGATTACCAACCTCTTACATATAGACTTTATGCCCAAAAGGTCGACCAGGCTTAACCTCCTCAGACTCCACAACTGTCTCAAGACTTTTGAGTTCAGGAAAGACCCCTATTTAAACCTTTTATTAGATGCTGAGAAAGCATCTGATGTGTTCACTGGCCATTCCTGAAACAGGCACTGATGAGGTTCTGGTTTGGCCACAACTTCATGGACTGGAAAGAGCTACTCTACAATCATCTGGTCATCAGAGTCAGGGTAAAGGGGGAGCTATCCACTGAATGTTCCATTGAAAGGGGTACAAGACAGGGGTGCCTTTTATCCACCCTTCTATTTGCCCTCATGCTGGAGCCCTTAGCCTGTGTCATCAGAACACACCAGGACCTTTCAGGATTCAGAGAAAGGGAGGGAGAGACAGGCACAAACAGATATCACTATACACTGACAATATCCTCCTGTATGTAATTAGGCTGGTAGAGACGCTCCCCAGCATTTTCCACATATTTGACCGGTATGGGGCCCATTCAGGATACCAAATCCATTGGGATAAAACAAGTCTTTACCCAGTGGGAGGCTATTTTGATGAAACTGACTGCCCAGGACAGATAAGAATCAACACACAGTTTTAAATAGCTGGGGATGTATGTGACCTCAAACACAGAAACCAACCTAGGTCATAATATCTGGAGGGTACTTGCAGACTTCCATGAGGATGCGGAACGATGGAGGACACTGTCCCTGACATTACTAGGTAGGGCAGCTATATACAAGATGCTTACACTACCAAACCTCTTATATATATCTTTCAAAACACTTATCATAAGATTCCTCAGGACATCTTTCCTAAAATAGATGAAGAAGTGTTGACGTTTTTGTTGTAACAGAAGTCATTGAGGGTGGTACTGGGAATGCTACAGAGAAAGCAATACAATGGGAGCATTTCCCACTCCAAAATCCAGGCATACTACTGGCCAGTGCACCTTATAGTGGTCAGTGACTGGGGCATATGCCCTGGGACCACATCACTTATGCACTGGAAAGGACCCGGTTCCAAACTCGCCCATACCTACACTTCCTGCACAGGGGGATGGGCTCAAAGAACCTCCTGAAGGTAACACAGATGACCATTGAGGCATGGAAAGGGGTAGAGAGACTGACAAAATTGGAATTTCTACGATAGGAGAACTGATAGAGGAAAGCTCATTGACCCCCTTCAGTTTCCTCCAATGAAAATATCACTTGCATAAGACACCAACATTTAAATACCTTAAACTACAGCATGCCTGGCAGGCAGAAAAGATTGAAATAGAAAATATTCCAGAATACGCACCACTGGAAGGGACGCTCCTACAGGGTGAGATAGCAGAGAAAGAGGTCTCGGACATATGAGACTGTTCTCAATAATGTCCAAGAGACCCTAAAGAAAGTTACAGCTACATGGGAGGGAGTGGTGGAGGAGCTCGACAAGTCGGACTGACAGGCACCCCTGATGCCCCCAATAGAGGTTACAATCAATTCAAGGCTGTGACTCATTCTGTATAATGTCCTCCACAGAATATACTACGACAGGGCCCGCCCGCATAGATTTCGGAAGGCAGAGATCCCTAACTGCCTGAGATGCAGGGATGAAATTTGGTTATTCATACATATACTGTGGTCTTGCCCTGTAATATGAGAGTATTGGAATTCCATACTAGAAAAACTCAATAAGATACTGAGGTAATGCTTGCCAGTGGACCCTAAGTACATCCTGTTGGTAATTCCTACGGAGGTAGACATACCCAGAACCAAACTTCTCTTCAGAAACCTGGGTCTTAGTGGCAAAGTGGGATGTGGCTAAACATTGGGGTGCCCCCGAATTGCCCACTGTCAGAGAATGGAAAACAGGCATCGATCTTTATATGACAGCAGAAAAAGTCACCAATAAGGCAAGAGGCTGCCCCAAAAAGTTCCATAAAGTGTTGGATCCCTGAATTGAATACTATGGCATAGAAATAAAGGAGAGGAGGGCATCCTGCTACAGATGTCCATGAAGTGTACAGATCCACACCGCAATAAAAATCAAACATGTGACGTATTGCTCCAGTACTGGCGGGAGAACAATAGTCGCACTGAATCTGTACTGTATTATTGCAACTGTGTACGATTATATGTTGAACCCAAGACAGCACTGTTGATGGATGTGCTATTTAATATCATGTATTGTTTTATTGAAAACTCTAACAAAAATAGTTTAAAAGAAAGAAGAATACAGCAGAGATGGACCATTTTGACCCTAAGTTACATACATACTGAGATCATAGTAGATGCAAGCCCGGTGTGGTTGGGGGCATTCCTTGCTCAGCATAATGGTCATCTGAATGTCCAGAGACATTGTGGACTATGCTGATCAAAGCATGTCTGAAACAGAATATGCCTATTCTCAGCCTGAGAAAGAGAGCCTGGCTGTAGCGTGTGCCTGTGAACATTTTCATGTCTTTCTATACAGAAAACATTTCACTAACATTACAGACCACCAAGCCCTACTCACTATTTTTGGAAACTCTAAAGCCAAGATGCCCCCGCACATTGAAGGGTGGGGGTTGTGGCTCCAAAGATACAACTTTGCAACTGTACAAAAGCCAGGTAAGGATCAGAACCCTGCTAATTACTTTTCACTAGTAACCCCACATCATCGCAGTGCGATATCCAAATCCGCTGAGGGGTACATTAACTTCATTGTGAGGTCCTGCATGCCAGCAGCCCTACCCTTTTGAACAGATTATTGCTGCTACTATGCTGATTAGAACATGCTTATCTTCAAAGACATCATGTCAATCGTTGCTGACGATGTTGAATTTACAAAATTCAAAAATATATGGGATGAACTGTCTCTGAACAGGGAAGGTGTTGTATTGAGAGGCTCGAGAATCCTCATACCTGAGAGTCTAAGACAGCAAGTTGTTGAACCAACCCATGAAGGACATCATGAAATGTAGCCACAAAAAAGCCCTAGGAGACAGAGTGTGGTTCCCACGCCTAGTCAAGCGAGTTGAAAGAGAGCTAAAAGGACGCCATCTTTGCAACTTCCTTTTCCTCAAAGTGACGCAGCATCCATTGACAATGTCTGACCTTCCTGCACAGGTTTTGGGAAAGAGTTGCAGTTGATTTCTTTGGGCCCTCAGGAAACGGACATCATCTCATGGCAGTCATTGTTGAGTTTTCACGCTTTCCTTTAGTAGAGGAGTAATCATCAACAGCACATGACATGGTTATTGAGTGGCTGGTTGACATCTTTGCAGTGTGGAGTATCCCTGCCATTTCCAATTCTGACAGTGGTCTGCCATTCAGTAGCAAAGAATTCAAGGAGGCTCTAGTGCGACTAAATGTCAAGCACCAAAAGGGTACACCTCTGTGGTCCCAAACCAATGGTGTTGTGGAATGATTCATGGGTACCCTCAGAGGGATAATTCAGCGAGCATCGACGGAGGAGGGTTAAGTTACACCAGGCCCTGGTCAAGCCCTCCATGCTTATAGTTCAACTCTTCATTCCACAACTAGTGAAAGTCCTGCCACCTTGCTATTTAAGAGAGCCTTTGGAACCAAACTGTGGCAGTGGACCAACCCTTGAATGCTGATAAGGTTCTTGTAACAGTCACTTCTCAGTATCAATCTTTATTCAGCACAATTACAGTGGCCTTAAAAGCTCTATTCAATAAATAGTAAAGCATAAAATCAATGTATATTGTACATTGTTGAAACACATACACTAACAATTCACTATCTTTCCCTCTTGTTGCCTATTTAATTTCTTTGTATATTTTCTGAGTCGAATCACACCCCATATATTAAGCTCAGTGCTGTAACATACAGAGTAATTCCCAAGTGCACACTTATATCTTAAAGATGCATTGTGATCCCTAATGTTCTGTGCAAGGAAAATGTTTTTTTATTCATATTTTCTTAAACCCTCATAAAAGCTGTAGGTTGATATGATAAAGTGCTGTGTGCTCTGCTTTGAAATGCCATTGCACGGACAGGGGGTCATAACTGTAAGCTTTTGCTTCATTACAGGGAAGGCAACTAAAAAATGTACTGTACCCAACCGCAACCTGGATAGAACAAAGCAATGCTGGATATTAGTCAACCAAGGCAGGTATGCTTGATATACCTCCTGAGAAATATTCACAGCTTAAACACAACCATATATTTCTTTGATGCTTCAAAGGCTCTTTTTCCCTGACTAGCACTTTAGAATGAGGCCTTTATTTCACTCTTGTCAAGGACTAGCACACTATGTGGGTCATGCGATTCAGACATATTAAACAGCAGTTTAAAGTCTCATTTATATAGGATAGCCAGGGAATGTTAAAGACATCGTCTAACGCTAAGCGATCTAAAATAACGTATTTAGTAAACGTGTTTCAGCTTTTGCACAGATGGAATGCTAACATAATAGAGGCTTCAATTGGAGTGAGTCATCCAGATAACTCAGACTAGCCTCCTTGTCAACAATAACAGTTGGTATGGAGGTTGGAGTACACCGCAAACGCCTAAGAAAAGTGCTGTCCTCGGCCTGAAGGGGACCAATAGATGTATAACCCCAAAGGCTGCCTTGAAACATGGCAGTGGACAACGCTCTTGCCTCATGAATAGTCGTCTTGTTCTTGACTAGACAGCTGCCAAGTTTGTGGGAAAACCTGAAGGCTCCTTAACAGACTCGGCTCATTTTTGAACAGGCATTTTGCACCTGCTGTAACAACGTGCCATTAGCAGAGAATAGAATCCCCAGATAACAAAATGAATTCACCCTCTCAATTGGGGGACCCCCCTATGTAAAATGTCCTGCACTTTTACATTTTTCCCACAGACCATTGTATGTGTTTTTGATGTATTAATCTTCATTTTTCTGGCCTCCATAAATGCTGCAAAAAGAGTACATTAGTCTCTGCAGTCCAGCTGTCGTCCCAGTCAGCAACACAGCGTCGCCGGCGTACTACAACACCGGGACCGAGCATCTGACGACAGTAGGCACATCTGCCTACAGAGCCGGGGGGGGGGGGGCATCAACCCCACTGATAAAAAGCAAAAAAACTGAAAATGCACCAAAACCCAACCCTGTCTAATACCCCTCTTAATTTTAATCGAAGAGGAACATTCCCCATTGCGGCCATAGCAGACCTTGGCTGGCCAGTTCTCTTTCAGCCTTGATAAGAAGGAGACTTTATTTTCCCGGGCACCAAGAGAAAACGGGGTGGACCAAAGAATGGAATGATCAACCAAATCAAAGGTGCTACTGAGGTCAGCAAAACATAAATAAAGAGATCCTGGCTTCGTTTTGGTGTTTTTGCCATTGAGCAGGCCAAGATTCATAGATTGCTCCACTGTCCCCAGCCCCCCCCGAACCTATACTGTGCCTCAGTCAGGATAGAGTTATCCTCTGCCCACTCCTCCAGTCTCTGTTGGAAAACCCTTCCCATCAATTTACCTGAGGATTCCACAAGGGAGATGTGCAAAATGCAAAGTCCAAAATGAAAACATATGCTGACCGGCATTGACAAGGTCAGGAAACAGTTTTGATGAAGGTGACTGAGTCCTGGTCAAACAGAAACAAAAGTGGAAAACAGACACTCCATATGCTGCTTGCACTCGGAGGGTGGTGATGTGCAAGAGATGGCATTGTCTCAGAAAGTCCATCACACAGTACTTGTCACACTTGAAGCACCTACCTCGACGTTCGTAAGTTTCTGCAATTAGGAATGAGGCGATCCTGCCTAACAGTCCAGATCAAGCATCAGAACCTGTACCATTGGTGCACAACCAGAGTGCTTCTCAACTACATCAAACCACTTTAGTCTGGCCGACTAGAGCAAGCGCCTTGACGACTTATTGAAGAACTAATGTGACTGTTTATACTTTTTATTTAACAAAGGAGGAGATGTAGTGTTGTGATACTATGTGCGCTAGGACCCTTGTGGTTCTAGGCAGACTCAACAGAGGAATGACATAACTTTCTGGGAGGTGTTATGGTGTGGTTATTAACAGTTGTGACATAAGCAGTGTGCAGTGTGTGAGCGTATGCTGAGGAATAAAGACGTCTGTAATGGAGCTCCATCTGTGGTGGATTCATTTGCAGGCTTCTGGGCTGGGGAGGACGCTACGTAGGATAACGTAGAATAACATAGAATAAAAACATAGAATAACATAGAATTAAAACATAGAATACCATAGACTAGAATAACATAACATCAAATAACATAGCACCACATAGAATTACATCACACAGAATTACATCACACTGAATTACATCACACAGAATAACGTCAGATAGAGTAACAAGGATCAGGAGTTGAAAATGTTACAAAAGAAAGCAACAAGTATTCATAGAAACGGTCTGTGAGTTCAAAGTCCATGTTAGCATGTAGGATGCGGGTAGACGAGTTCTGTGCATCCATTGAAGCTGACTGCAATTTGGAGTAGGTCAGACAAATAATAGTGGTTCATCCTGTTCAACACTTTTATCTTCTGCTGTTTTTATCAAGCCAAAATACCTCAAAGGGAAATGGCAGAATGCCGTGACTGCTGTAAGGGTCCACAAGGTTGGATGCATTCAACCTGGGGGAGGGAGGAAAGTCCCACTAAGCCTTGAATTTTGACAATAACTCTAGTCTGAAAAACATGTAAACTGTGGCCTCTGAAGTCCTTTCACAGCTGGGGTTGTCTATCTTTTTTTGCTGCCTATTCCCACACTCTTGCTCTGCTTACAGATTTAGTTATTTTTTTAGGTAAAAATCCTGTTGTGGGGTAATTCTGGGAGCTGCAGCCAGATAGACCATCTGATGCCAGACACCACCTGTTCACGGTACCCAAGCAGCCTTGAACTTAACAAAAAGATCTAAGATTATGCCTCCAAAACAGCACTTTTTTAACAAAGCCTGCATACCTTGTCTAGTCTTCTGGAAGTTGAAAAACTTCTCCACAACTTTAAAAGGCTCTTCCTGGATGCTTCAACCGCTTTCTAAACATAAAATACAGCTCAAAATCTCAGTACAGTCATCTGCAAATTTACGAATTTCAAGTTCCTACAGGTGTACCCATACTTGATTTAAATCCATGGTATTTTCCCGCACTTCAGGGAAGTGTATGTGTGAACTTGAGTTCCCACTGCCTTGGACTCATAACTCAATATTATGGCAGTGTAGTGTCCAGTATCAAGGAGAAGATCAAGGGATGGAATTTACTCCATAATGCGTCAAATCGCCCTAGTAAAAATGGTTATACTGTCTAAATTACTATACCTATTCTATAAGATGCCAACAGGTCTGAATAAATAATTTTTCAAAACGCTCCAGTACCATATCATTACATTAGCATGGACTGGTGGCAGTCCTTGACGTTGCCCCATGAACAAGGGGAGCTGGCAACTCTCGACTTTGAGATTTGTTAACTATATGCGCAAGCGCAATAGGCCTATTACTGGCTACACACCTCACCTTATTTGGCGCAGGTGGTGGAGCAAAACACAGCCCTTAACAAAGTTGCGTACAACAATCAGGCAGCCTCCCTGTCAGAGTACCACAGAGATAAATTCAGTGATAAGCACACGGCTAGCATGGGAGGAGATTAGGAAGGATATGTATTGTCTCATTCTCTATGCCCCAGATCAATCATTAGCGTACTACTGTCTAAGTCAAATCACAATGGAATGACCATCCCTGAATAGAGTGAGGAACTGGGGAGTAAACTTGATGGCATGTTTCTGGGGGAAACGTTTTGGAATATGCCATAATGAATGGTTTCCACTGTAGCGGAGAGTTTCACATATCTTTGCATACATGCTTAATACAAAGCTAGTTACTCATCTTTCCTCCAGGAACCTAATACCTGTAAGGCACGATCTTTGCTTATCCCACTTTCATCAAGCAGGCATATTGTTAGGAAACTATACACATCAAAACTGATTGAAGCTCCAGTGATCAAGCCCTAGCAAAAATGAATTGGGAGTCTACTATGGGACAGACATTGTTGGACAAATATTGCTAGTACTAGTATACTCAGATTGGGAAACATTCCCATAATGGACGATTCAGATTAATCTACTTCAAATTTATGGACAAAGCCTACAGTACACCACTCAAATCCTTCAAATCTAACCCCACTCATAATGCTAATTTTGTGTGCTGTCAGGCACCAAGTTACTTTTTCTTCACCAGGATTAGGTCTGCCCAACAATTGTCAGGTAGTGGGATGAGGTGTTAAAACATGTTTTCATGATGATAAATGTTACCATTTTACCTTCTCCTAAAATAACCCTACTAGGATGTAAAAACCAGATACCACTATCAGTCCTCAGTCGCTATGCTGCTTGCCAAAAGAAGATTGGCCTGTGTTTGGGGAAGAAATAGAACCCCTAAGGTGAAAAACTCATGGTCTACTGCAACAAACTGCTTGAAACCTATTATTTCACTTTGCTTTCCTGTAGCAGACTCAAGGAAATATGGCAACCAATACAATCCAATCTCCTTACCGCAACCCTTCCCTTAAAGGAAGCATCACAAAAAGTAGGCAGCACAGATGGCGGATCCACTGACCGAGTGGAGACTGATTTGAACATACAACTTGAAGACTGCATGGTGACTAAGTCTTTTTTGGTAACATTGACCTGGTTGCCTTAGCCTCTACCTCAAAACTGGGAGGAGATATAATGTGACTGATCATGCAAACTCATACCCTCAAACCCTGTTGTCCATATGTGAGGGAGAAGGGGATAGATGGAAATGTTCATGCAATTGAGCCTAATCAGTTGGACACAATATGAACGTAATTTTATGAGATGCTGGTTTTGCTTGTTATGCTCTGTGCTCTACCGTCTGAAGTTTTGTTTTAAATTCTGCAACATTTTTTTTAATGCTCACATTTTGGAGCCCTTCTTGGGAACTGGGGCAGCATTTTATACCCCACAATTCTTAGGGCTACAATGAAAAGGCCAGTATAAGTGGTCTTGCTGATTCTTTCTTTCAGGGTGTCCTGTTACCCTTAATTCCCATGTGGCCAATAAAAGGTCAAATCCCCTCATATGTTGGTGATCCCCTTTAGACTGTGGGCAAATGTGACGTCAGGATCCAAGCCCTCTGTCTTTTCTCAGACAGATAGCAGACATCAAGCGTACTTCTTTGAATCTTCTCCAAGTTCAATTATATTCTGATTTCTAGATGGAGACCACCCCTCCAGCCGCCCTCCCCCACCCCCAAGCTTATATATTGCCACTGTAGTTGATGGTAGGTCCTACACATATTCCCCCTAACTTCCCTCAATGGATATTTCTAAACTTTTAGGCAGTTCCTATGGCTAAAACATTAATGGGAAGCACTAAGTGTACAATTCACAAAATACAGAAAGTCGTACTACAGGACTTCTCTTGCAGGCCTTTATAAATTGCTCCCAAAACGTCCAATTCCATTTTTATTAAAAGTGCAAAAGAGGTAGAGTCCTTTCTATTTGACCTAATTGTGCATTATTTTGGCTTGAACAGTGCCATGTTATTCACATTTAAATGATTATGACCAATTATTAAAGGCATGTAAAATAACATAAGAGTGCTACTTTACATACTCTATATCTCTTTGAGAATAGGCCATGTTTTTATTCATAATACCAAGTGGTTACTGCAGCTCCATAAGCTCGCTTTCCTTGTCCTTAGACTCATCTATAAAAGGTGGTCACACCATTGGATTAGGGTAGCCAACCTGGAAGGTCATCTTCAAAAACAAGTCTACATTGCATCCCTTGGTTGACATAAAGAAGAAACTTCCAGATTTCCTGAAATCCTAGGATTGTATCAGCTTCCTTCACATTTTGATGTCAGGTAAGTGTAGGTTGATCTTCTATAATTAACCTTCCCCTCCCCTCTTACTGCAGGGAAACCTCCAGAAACACATCAGCCACACCCCAAAAGGGCCTTTGGTCTCCAAGAAGACCATGGTTAAGGGTCATTCACACCTACGCCAGTCAGTTCTAGGCCTGGCAAATCTGATCACAGCCAATGATTCAATTTATGGAGCTGGCAAGGCTCAGGCAGAAATTTAAACAATCTTTAAAGAATATCATTTTTAATAACTATGAAAATGCTGTGAATATTTGTTCTCTAGTGTCAGGTTTTAGAAATTTTAAATTTTAAAATAAAGTAAGCCTTTGCACTTAGAAGCACGTTTAAATTTCAGTGGCACAGAGGCATATTAGCTACCCACTTGGCTTGGATCCCTTTGCATTATCCATCTAGGCACTGTGTGCTCCAAGACACTGTTATTGGTGATTTACTTAATGTTTAAAATAGGCTGTTTTAAACACATGATTTTGATGGGTTTTCTGCTGCTTGGCCTACATCATTCCAGAGTTGCTGGCGTAGTTCTGGTGCTGTGCTTCAAAGTACCCTCATGTGGATAGTGTGACGAACAAACATGCCCGACGTATGACATTTGATTTTTTATGCAACTTGTATTGTGTTTGCACATTTTTACCATAGCCTTATCTAAAAACCAGATAAGCAGGTGGTGGAAAGTTAATTAACTCGCCATGTTTTAGAAGTCACAGCACATCCACTGGGAGGTGTTTATCAGCCTTTCACTTCACAGAGTCAAATATACCAGCAAATCCATATGAAAAATGGGATAACCCATTTATAGGATAAAAATGTTATAATTTAATGGCAACTGACCCTTACACACTGAACTAGGATGAATACTAATCAGGAGACCTGACCTCTGCATCATCGGTTCATCACCTGGTTTTGTGTTTTCCATAATGGATCTTTCACTCTGGATATGTGTTATTAGATCACACAAGGAGACAGGTCATTGACACAATGCATATGGGTTTAATTTTCAAGAAGTATGTGCACTGCAACTCCGCAAACATATTGATAGTGTCCACCCACAATGAAAGTTTTGTTTCCTCTGGGAGGCCCTGGTTGAGAAAATTAAATAACAGTTGCAAAGCCAATAGCTCTTGCTTGTCCTGGTTAAAATATTTTAAAATGCCAGCTGGAGTGAAAAATAAAAAATGTATTGCTTTCTGTATGCAAGGCATCTTGGTGATAAATAATTAAATTGGTGAAGAAAAATCAATGAAAACATCTGTGCTGCCACGCCAGAAATGAAAAAAAAGATTAGCATAACTTGTGATCTAAAACCAAGACATGGTTTACGCCTAACTATACTCTGATATGTGGACCCCGTTTGTCCTCAAGATTCCACAAATGTCTTTAAATCAGTAGGTTGTATGCCTTAAAAACCCTATATAATTATTATTACTCTTAATTATTGTTTTCATGTTTCGCAACTTTATATTTGTTATTATATATTTACATTTCAGAGGTGAGGCACTAGATCAACACTACAATAATTTTTTTAATCAGTTTTTGTTTTCTCTTTTAACACTTATCGACGTAACTTACATCTGCGTCATGTGGAAAGTGCATTTATTTTTTTCCTGGTTTTAATGGTTTGTTTGTTATAAATTCGTCCTGCCGAAAGCTTTGGAAATATGATTGTCCTGGTGTTTTAGACCCATATTCTCTCACATGAGATTCACTCCATCACAAAAAGTCTCAATTACAGTCTTGGAACACTGAGCCAAAGTATTTCTGTTTGCGAAGGAAGATGCTGTGACCCTTTTTTTCCCACTGCAGGAGCTAGTTGATGGTCAGTCACAGTCATTCTGGGCTTTTATCTGTCATATGTCACTTAAGGTTAACTTTCCATCTATGCATTGCAGTAGAAATCCTAGAAGCAATCCTGATAGTTGACTTGTTAAGTAGCATGCGTCTCTCCATGTTGTAAAGCCTAACATTTCTATGTCCATTCAGAATTTATATGACTATGGGCCTCATTATGAGGCTGGCAGTCTTGAGACGGCCAGCCTCGCGGTGGCAGTTGGACTGCCGCACTGCAGGTGGTCCTGGTCAGCCGCGGCGGCGCTGAGTTCAGCACCACCATACTGATCACAAGGCCTGTTTCTGCCATCCTTTTCATGGCAGGGACTCTGTCATAAAAAGACTGGCAGAAGCGGGGGCCACAGGGGCAGACGGAGCGCATTCCGAGGGTGCTGAAGGCCCCCTCCGTGAGACGGCATTGGCCTCGGCTCCATGTGGAGCCGAAGCCAATGCTGCTGCATCATTTCCAAACATAGAGCTTTCCGCCGGTCAGCCCAGTGGAACCGTTGTAATTGGGCAGGGTGGGAGACTGCCAGCTCCGCAGCAGTCTCCTCTCCATGGCACTGGTGGGCCAGTGGTCAGCCCACCAGCCCCGTAATGAGGCCCTATGTCCGGAGCAGCTTCATGAGAATCAGGTTCTCCCTTCTATAAATGATCATAGGGCTTTTCTGTGTAATGCAGATGTTCTTGGAATTATTAATACTGCAATGCACATGCTCTATAAATACGTAAACGTAGTAACAAGTTTATTTGTGAAACTGTAGGTCCTAGTGGGCCATTCCTCCCAGGAATAAAGAATAATTATTACTTGAGTGTTTCCTCAGCAAATTTTCAGCTTGATACTGCCCAAGAGATGCCACAGCTATTTTTAATGGTGAGGTCACTCCTACCAAAGATTTTGAAAATTTAGATGGGTGATGAAATAGTGGATATTCATCAGTATTTGTTATTAAACAGCACTGCTCCCAAGATCACATTTCCCAAGAGCAGTGAAACCCACAGTAATTGATAATTATATTTCCTCTGTTTATTTGAAACATTTTTGTCCTGAGGAAGCTCTACCACTTTTGTGATTCTTGAAACAATTAAAATAGACTTATATGTTTTGTTAACTTCTTTGATATCCACAGACATGTCTCTTGGATTACCTTAGTGCGTTGTGATTAGATTGGATGGCTTTGAAAACACAAAACAACTTTGACAAGCGATTATAAATGTTTGGAGGACTGCTTTATGGGTGAAATCAATTTATAGAAGAGATTAGGTTTATGATGATGAAGTGATTTTGTTAAATTTGATGTAGGTGTGTATAGAAAATCGTGTTGTTGATCATTGAGGAATTATTTACTGGCACTTCACCATTTCTGAGGTGACTAATTAAACCCAGAAAATTCCCATTTACGTGTCTAACTCTCTTTGAAAGTATGGGTAGCTTAGTAGAATAGTCAAAAATAATTACAGATTGTTTAATTTATATTCTGCTGTAAAGGTATTGCTTCTTAACGCGACAGAAGGAGTAGCTCTACATTCATTTACAACAGATCAGCTAAGCTCACACAAGTAATAATTTTGGCCCACTATCTGTAGACTGCAGAAATCTCTCAGAGCAGGTGGGAAGCCAACAGATGAACCCTTCTCCATTTAATGTGTTTTGAAAGAAGATTTGTAATTGATGCATATACTGTTTCTATTTTGCATATATATATATATATATATATATATATATATATATATATATATATATATATATATAATATCATACATTTTTTCATCTTAAAAGGTATTACATGCTCCTCTTTGTCATGCTTTTGATATCATTCCAAGCTACATTACAAATAAAACACAGTACATCTGCCCAAAAGAATTCTTCCTTGAAACGTTGGTTGAAAAGGGGAATTGCAAGTTCAGCATCTGTGTAATATCTGCAACATCAAATGTATCTTCTTCAGTTCTCCAAACTTGGACTGTGGATTATCATGCGACTGAGAAAGGCATTTTCGACCTTATGCTTAGTTTCTGGAAATTTGAAGCAACGTTTGCTTTATGGAATCTGCGGGCCATTCTACCTACATATTTCACCCACAGAGCCACGGCTTGCAAATTTAGTTTATTGGAACAAATATTTCAAAGAGTATGATGTCTTACCCTACTACACCCCCACCCTCCTCCTAGACTGTAGGCGACAAAAAAAGTAAAAAGTGTGGCACAAGTTATGTGAGCAATGTCTTCTGAAATTAAAGGAGACAAGGGCACCCCCAAACACGAAATAAATCAAAGGGAGGGCCATACCACACCACCATACTGCAGAAGATAATCACAACGTTGTTTCTGGGTTATGACCCACCCTCCTTAGCTTGTTTGCATTGCTACTCTTCTCTGATATCACAAGAGTTCAGGGGAGAGTGGTAAGGGAACATCTAGAAAATAAAGTCAGTTACTGATTTACCTTGATGAAGTCACCAGTATTTTCCATGCGTTGGCAAATTTCTCAGTGTGAAAAGCCCCACCACCCTTAAAACGACAACCAACATATACCTGCCACTTTTTTCTCAAAGTATTATGTATTTCAGGAGTGCACACTGTTTATGTTTACAGTTATCGAAAATACATTGGGAGTTGCAAAGTAGTAAATATTTTTATGTTGTTGTGAGTTTAAAATGTTAGGAAATTACCAAATATTTCACCTAACTATAACATTACCCTACCCTTTGTTTTTTTCAGTAAATTCCTAGATTCTTTTTTTTACGTCAAGTAATATTTGACTACCATACGTAAAGCCAACTCCGCGCAGTGCAGTTCACCCCAGGATCCCATCCCCTGGGGCTAAATTTAAATAAAAAGGAGGAGAAGTGTGACCCCCCTCCCTTAGGCTCATTAAGCTCTAGATACCCCATCCCCTGGGTCTAATTTAGATCCTGGAGACCTCCTCCCAGGGAGAATTGAACTAAAAAAGGGAGGTTGCTGCTCCCCTCCCTGAGCCTCCTCATGCCCTGGTAACCCCATCCCCTGGAGTTAGATGTGGGTGCCCCGGTGCCCACCTGGTGCACCCGCAAAGCACACATTGAAGGCTGCGGGGGAGCCCTAGGACATCTATGGGCCCAGCCAACACCCAACATGCTGCAGTAGCTAACACTGCTCGAGCAGCTGTTTATGCATACTCCCTCCAGGCAGGAGCAGTATCTCTTCTGTTTCTTTGCTCAAAGAAGTGCAGGAATGGAAATCTAACAGAAAGAGTCTGCTACCAACTCCGTGGGAGCAGGCTTGCCTTTCCTGCCCACACTCTCTCAGGCAGAGAAGGCATGTTTACTCTTGTGTGGTAAGAGATTTAAAAATGCTCCTGCCGGTGGGAGAAAACATATTTTTGCAGACAGGGAAACTGTTGTGTCCTGGGGTTGGGCTCTCTGGGACAGAGCTACTGGGCCAGCCTGTGGGATGGGGTCCCCGGGGCCTTTAAAGGATGAGGGTGAGGGGGCTGCACAGCTTCCTCCCTTTTATTATACATTTCAGACCTGGGGGATGGAGTCCTTGGGACCTATTTAGGCTCTGAGAGGCGGTTGCATGCCATTCTCATAATTTATTTACTGGGCTCTGGGAGATGCAGTCCCCAAGGCCTCTCAGAGGCTCAGGGAGGGGGGAATGTGCCCTTCTTCCTCCAAAATAAAATCCTACCTTTACCCTGCGGGCACTGGTCATCTTTTTTTTTGTTCTTGTTCAAAAAACCAGAGTCCATGTTTGTGTTTTTTTATTTTTTATTTTATTTACAGTGGATATGATGATCCACTATTAATTCATGGCAAAAAAAATTAAGAAAAGGTTTTTGGCCTCAGGCAGTCCTCGCCACCAGGCCTAGGGGGCCAGGGTATTTTTTTTTTTTTATGACTCACAATAGAGTCCGAAGATGGATGCCACCACTTCCAGGTTGATATGGTAGCAGCCAATCAGATCACAGCATGACATTTTTCAGCTCCAGGGATGCTCAGTGGTGTGATGTATAAAATATTTTTGAGCCTTAAGTGCTCTGAAAGTACTGAACAGATGTAAACCAAGTCTCAAAAATCACTTTTTCTTCACCAAACTCTAGCCCAGTTTGGTGTAAATTTGTTCAGTGGTTTGAGCTGTATCCTTGTCTATAGTTCATTTGGGAAAATGGATGAGAAAAATACATTTTGGGAATCCTCCTTTTTCCTCTTCCTCCTGCTTGACAGATCCCTCCGGAACTTTCCATGCACAAACTAGTCAAAAAGTAGCACTTTCTTTGAAAGTTTTGTGGAGTTTCGTCAGACAGTGTCAAAGTTATTAGCAACACAAAAAAGTCATTTTCTATGGAAACACAGTGCTAACCATAACTACTCATTGGTGACTGCCACTGGGTTATCTATTCAGTGGAAAAAAATCAAAGGGTAAAACTTGGTTACAGTTAGGAAAACTATTATTTCTATACAAACCAAATGTGAACTAAACATACATCAGTAATTATAAATGTATAGTTCTACTTTGTTTCCAGTTTACGCACCACCTTCAAATTACTGTAATTCAAGCACTTCTGTGCAGTGTTGTCTACTCGCCAGTCAGAAGCAAATATCTATAACTTGAGCCTTCATGATACACTGCTTAAAACCCCTTCATATTAAATCACTTATAACATAAGAAATCTCTGCATGCATAACAGCAATTATGACATTTGAAATGACATTTACGAGAACACTGTGCATGTTAGACTGCCAAGTTATAGTTATTGTGGTGTGCCTAGCAAGTTGACAACACTCTGTACAGAGGTGAGTAAGATTCAGTAGTTTGGAAGTGGTGCATAAATTAGACATTCAAGGTATAACTGTGCATTTGTAGCTTAAGCTGGTTTATATAGGAGGAATAAATTACATTTTCCTAACTATAACAAAGGTTTAACCTATATATATATATATATATATATATATGTATATATATATATATATATGTATATATATATGCAGTGTGTAAAAAACTAAAGGTTACTGGTACGTTATAGTTAGGTTCACATACTAATTGCACAAAGCCATAGAAATTCAGCAGTTCTGGTTATCTCAAATGACTAAAACTCAGGCCCTAAGGCAACTTTTACTCATGCCCCCACCATGTACAGTTTTCTCAACAATAATTTTACTGCAGATGTTGTAGTGATATTATTAATGATGACATAGAAGTTGTTATGAGAGATATAATCTGTGGGGAGCAATTAGCTGTGCATGAGGAGGGTGTGCAGTCCCCCTACATACCGTAAATTTAAGCCCAGTGGAGGTGGTGATCCCTGGGGCTCCAACGACCCACAGGATGGGGTGATCCATGCTGCCCCCTACATAATAATCATGAAGCTCTGAGGAGGTGTTGGTCTCTAGGAGTCAAAAGAGCCCATGGAGAGGGGTCTGCGCCCCCCCTCCAATATGTGAAGAAAGGTCCGGGGAGGTGGTGGCCCCCGGGACTTAAGAGAACTTCGGAGGGAGAGCACCATACATAATGTTGTATGCCCCCCAGGTCCTGGTCCACCAGGGAGCAAAGGTGTTGACCTTGTTTTTGTTTTTTGATTTTCAGCAAGTTTTTTAAAATAGTTTTTTTGCCCTGAGGGACCTCAGCGCCTACGCTAGGTGGTCAGGATATTCCTAGCCTGCCCTCTTTACTTACTTACTTTTTTTTTGGGGGGGGGGAGGGATTTGGTTGAGTCTGAGTCCCAAATTGGCTGCAAACACTTCCCGGCTTCCCATGCCACTGGATTCAAGCTAGCCTGGCTGATGAGGGGTGAAACCCCGAAACCGGTCCCAGGATGCTTGTTTCCAGTCCAGGGAAGACCTGGCCTGGCAGTTCGGGCTGGACTGTTCCCATAGGGAACAGGGTCAAGACTGATTTGCATATGGCTGGGTCCAAACTGGAATGGCATGGGCAGCAAAAAAACGATGGATTAAACCCAGATCTGTGACTGGGGGTGAGTGTTTGCATTGTCAGCACTCCGTCCATCATCATTTTGTTTTGCTAATGCCAGTCAGATCTCAGCATGGGATTTCTAGGATCCGCTGAGCCTCTGCGTCCCTAGATATGCACATTTATTTTTCCTTTATTAACTTCAAAATCACTGAATGGATTTACACCAAATAAAAAAAAGCGCTCTCTGCACACCAAGATCTAGCTTACTGCCAAATTTTATGTAATTCCGTTCGGGCTGTAGTTGATTCTAAAAACCCTATGGGAAAATGCATGGGGAAAACCCGTTTTGTCCCACCCCTTTTTATCAGCCCCTACTTCCCCACTTCATGAATCACCCCGAAACTTTCAAGACAGCTGCTGAAGTGAGTTGTGTAATATATATATATATATATATATCCAAATCTCAGTGCATTTTCACATAACTTTTCTTGGACTGTCTGAATGAGTACACAGCATAATGTTGGGCTTTATTATGCTTTCAGTGTTCAATTATAGGTATTTTTAGTTGCACTAAATTTTTCCATTGTCCTTATTTCAAATAACGTAGCAATAACTGTTTACAGTCTTTACTCAAGAAAAATGTGGTTGAGGATACAAGCAAAGTGAAAGTCTTTTTTCCCATGCTTTTAAGGGGAATGGTTGCACAAACCTGTTTGTTTTTTACCATGAAGAAGAGTGAAAGGTGTTGCTGTGAATAAAACTCCTTTTGACCTCCGCTCTGGAATGCGACTAATTGGTGTCGGGAGGGTGAGACACTTTTTGCTTAACAAAATAAAATAAATATATATATATATATATGTGTATATATATATATATATATATATGTGTGTATATATGTGTGTATATATATATATATATATATATATATATATATATATACACATATCATTTTATATGTATTATTTTATATATTACCTACTCGTGGCCACCAGTAGGTAGTTATAGTTCAGACCATGTTTCCATGGAAAAAGCATTTTTTTACTTACCTATATCTTTGCAAAGTTTGATGAATCTTAATGACATTTTCCCGAAGTAAAGTGTCCCGGTGATTCTTAAGCATGTAAAGTGTTGGGGTGATCCGTCAAGTGGGGACTGACAAAAATGGGGTTGTGGGGGTCAGAACATATGTTACCCGTGCTAATTCCCATAGGACCTTTGAACATGACTGCAGCCCGAACCACTGGATGGAATTACACAAAATTTTGCAGAAAGCTAGCGTTTGGTATGCAGATTACGCTTTCACTTATTTGGTGTAAATCTATTGAGTAGTTTAAGAGAAATTAAAGGGAAAATACGTTTGTAAATCTGGGGCCGCAATCCTTCTGGATGACTTCGCGGAAATGAGTTCATGTAGGAAAATGCATAGTTCTGTGGCCAACCCCCGCTACACACGGCATATAGCCAACCACTGCTGCAGATTAAGCAGTGGTGGTTGGGTTAACACATAGGTGCTGATTACGATTTTGGCAGTATTTCAGAAAGACCGTCGTGCTGGCGGCAGCCGAAATACCACCAGTGATGGTGGTCTCCTGACTGCGCTATTACAAACGCACATACAGGAGACCGCCAAAATCAGACCGAAAACTGCCACTGCCGGGCTGACTGACAGGAAGGAGGAGGCTGTCCCACCACCGCACACTGCGAGGACTTTGCCCACCATTTTACGAATAGTAATATGCCATGGCGGTGCAGCATTGGCGATTTGAAACGCCCTCTACCTCCTCCTGGACGACTACCTTGACGTGGGCCGCTGTGTGGCCCAGACAGGTAGGTGGCCTGACCGAAAGGTGGGAGGGTGTGTTTCGTAAGTGCATGTGTGTGGTGTGTATGTGTTCAAGTGTGTGTTTTGGAATGGGTGTGCGAGCATGTGTGGTTGTGTGTCTGTGTGCGGAGGAGTGAGGGTGCGTGTGCCAGCGACAGGAAGGAGGATTCCCGTCGCGGGGTGCGTTACCACCAGGGTTTTTGTGGCAGTGCGACCGCTGCGAATACCATGGCGGTTTGCTGCCTTGTAATACGGCCAGCAGTTTTAGGCATGCCGCCGGCCCGGAGGAGCTCACCGCCAGCCTCAGTGGGACTGGCGGCATTGTTGTGGTTTGGCTTTGGCCAAGCTGCCTCACTCGTAATGCGACGGTGAGACCGCCACCTCTACCGCGGCGGTACACATATCGCCAAACTCGTAGTGTGGACCATAGTATTCAAAATTACTTTATGTTAAAAAAACATTGAATTTCACTGATAAAACAAAGGTTACAGGGATGTTATGATTAGGAAATAGAATTTTACAAAAAACATAGAGATTCACTTAAAATACCAAAGGTTACCGGAACGTTATGATTAGGCTCATATTTTAAACGTGCAAAACCATAGAAATGCACTTGTTGTAGTTTGAGTTATCTCAAGTAATTATAACTTGTGCCCTATGGTAACTATAACTCGTGCCCTCGCCATGCCCTAGTAATTACCCCACAAATTACGGCACTCATGACATCTTTGATAACATCATTGATAATATCAATGTAATATTTGCAGTAACATTTTTCTTAGTGGAGAAAGAGGCAAGCTCTCGAGTCATTCTCAGTACAACACAACCCGTTAGGTGATGAAATGCTTAGTTTTGAAGCCTCTGGAAATGTGTAATCAGACTTTCATGAAAGCGAAGGTAAACACCATTCGTATTTTAGATTAATGCACGCATAGTCACTACTAATGTTGAAAATAGAAATAGCATAGTGGTTGTTTTTGTAGGTGCACACAAGATCTGTTCCCTCACAATGCCGCTGACTCCTGCCTATATTGTTTTAGCATCTGGCTACAAACAGCTTCAGATGTCCTTTGCAAGCGCTCACAGGACCAATATGTTCCACAGCATTTGTGGAGCGTTGCTTTTGGGACAGGAATGTCCCTTGCATGTTGAATAAATAGGTATGTACCACTGCCCTCAGTGCCCAAATGCATGTGCAACTTTTAGCAGAGAACTAGACCAGACCCTGGTATTGTGCGGTCCAGAACCTTTTTTGTAATCTGCCACAGGTCCCAGGGTGAGTCTTCACAGCAGACATTAGTTTACTGTGCATGCACTTGATATGTCCGCTGAAGTGGTAGTTTTGGTGTAGTGTGTAGAATCGCCAGAACGTTTTCCCTCCATCAGATGAGAGATGAGTCTACTGACTCCTCTTGTGTAAATTTGTGTTTTGAATGTGAACCGCAGACCATTTGCTGACATTCTATGTGCATGTTGAGTGTGTGTGTGTATGTTTGATGAATGGGTGGGTCACGTTGGTGGTAGTAGAACTTGGTGTGTGGGTTGAAACCCTGAGTACTATGATCAATAGGATATGATTTGGATTGCCCTTGGTTTAATACATCACTAGATGAAGGATGGATAAAGATTCTCCATACAGTGGGGAAAGTGTATTGCCTGCCTTCCTTTGGCTTGCGGGGTAGATTCAGTCATTGAAGTGAGGGAGGATGAAGACATGTCTGCATCAGGGCCTTGTAAGTAAGGACTCCTGATTAATGATTCCTTAGCACTGCCATTCAGTAGGTTGTAGAACTGCTATGTGGTGTTCAGGGTGAAGAAATTCTTGGTAGGGCCTGCCATTTTGTCTGCCCCTGCTGACTGCTTTAGGAAGCCTGATGCCAGCCTAGGGAAGAAATCTCATACTCTATTGTGCCATTGTTTTAGATACTTCTGCTTGGAGCCAGCACCATTAGTACTTACTGTGAGAGCCATTACCTTGCACAAAGGATGTGTCTGGGCAACAGAAAGAAAACAACATTTGAAAGAGAACAATCCACACCAGTTCTGAAGCCTTAGTCATTTGATCAGTCTCTGGGGAATGTGTATAAACGTGGGATCCAAAGTACACCACTTTATTCCAGTTCCAAATACGTCTTGACTAAGGAAGGAAACGCCCAGCAGAGTACTTGAAGGACTGCTGTGTGACCAGAGCTGTTGTCTTAAGATGGCGAGTCTCCTTAGGTGAGGGCTCATCACCTGTCTCTGACGTTTCCAGCAAGAAGCTGAGAGTCTATCTGAGCACCTAGAAGCCTGTTTGCCTACTCGGAGAAGGAAAGTGTGTGTCTTGCCCTGCAGAAGGAGAGACTTATAGGTCAGGAACTTAGGAGTGTTCCCTGTGTGTGGAACATCAAGAACCAGCTGATAGCTGGCAGGAAGCAAAGTTGGTACTCACCCAAAGTGTAAGGGACACCGAAGGCTTACTTTGCTAGTTCTGCTATAAGCAGCATAGGAAGATTTGCTTCAACTGGGCATTATGCTGCCTTTCCACCCTAGAGGCATGGTGCAGTGCCCATAGGCGATGTGCTGCTCTTATAGGCTTGGTGGCCCTAACCAAGCCAAGCCCCCTCCTGCATAAGCCTTAGAGGCCACAGTCCGCAAAGATGAGTATCCACATTACCTGCCCAGAAGCTGCATCTGCCAAAGACAAATGCCGGCATGCTCCTGGTACCGTGACTACAGATCGGACAGCCAAGCACGATGTTGAAACTCGGTGGTTTAAGGAGGCATGAAACCTTTGTCCTCAATCCCCAGAACTGATGCCGGAGCCCGAGGGTGCAAAATCACTTATTGCACAAGCCTGTGTCACTGATACACCATGCTATTGTAACAGGTATTGCGGAGCTGTGCTCTCTTGAACTGATATACTGTGCGTAATATGCTGCTGAAATCCTAACATTTTCTGATTCAAACTTGTTGGACCTAAAGACAGTTGAACGGACTTACAAACTGACATTTGAGGTAATCGATAGTGATTTGAACCTGTGCCTAGTCTTTGCATATACCCTGCTTTTTGCCCAGGTTACCCTAGGTGTAGGGTGACCAGGTATCCCGGATTTTCCAGGACAGCCCCGTTTTTTCACCAGCTGCCCCAGCATATTTTGGGAAAATTAGCTCATGTCTCGGTTTTTTGAGAGGGTTGCCTGAAAATTGTGGGAGGTGAATTTTTTTGCTGTCCAAAGATATACTTATCAGTTGTTATCAGAAAGCAATTTAATTAACAGGCATTATACTGCCATTTTATTTATGTTATTAGGGCGTTTTCTGTAATGCTATGCTGTTAATTGCTGTCATTCTGTGCATGCGGTTGAAGTAGTCCTTCTATCTTTATGATATGTCCCCATTTTTGTGTTTTAAAAATCTGGACACCCTACCTAAGTGTGGGAACTTACACAGGAGATGAGGTACCCAGCACCATGCAGCACAATCAGCATTTTGCTAGGAAGATTGCAACTCTGTATCTGCAACACCTTTGAAGTGTGTAGTATTTCACTTTGTTGTATGATTAAAGTACTTTTTCAAACTGAAAGATACACACTGGGCTGGGCATTATAGTAGTGTTTCTGTGGGTTGACTGTTCAGTTCTGAGCCCTTTAGAAGACTAACTGCTCACCCTTGCTGCCGTGAGTCGAGTTCAGAAAGGGTGTACTTGGTCCAGTTTGCAAAGGTAAATTAGGGTGGATCCCTGGACACCAGTAGCAAATAACCCCAGACACCATGGTTGTTGCCCAGTAGCTCCTTTTATCCAAACCGGGTTTGATAATTACATTGTACCATTGTGACTTTTGTGATGTGGAAAATTCGCTCATTATTGCACGCAGAGCAAACGCAGACCTTGCTCATCAAAAGCAGCTTCTCCTTGTTCTGAAAGGGGCTTCACTTCGGACGTCTGCAGCCTTCTTAAATACACTTGCCCAGTTGTCTGCCCTGGGTAAGACAACAGAACTTTTCACACAGTGCATGCCAGATGCATTGGCTTCTCCAGTGCATGTTTATTTAATTGGTCAAGCTCTCCACTTGAGATATTTACAATACAGTGTAGGCACGAAACAGAAATGTATACCTATCTGTTATAAATGGTCCTTTGTGAAGTTGTACGTCTATACTTCATAAAATGTATTATTACCTTTGTAATTTCTTACAGTTATATTCCCCTCCTTATCTTACGATAAATGTTTTAATTATTTAAAAAAAAAAAAATACATTGACAGGAAGTGGGATTTTCCAGACCTTTCTTCACAGGTTACCAGGGCCTGTAGACATGCACATTTCTGCACTTAGCATTCAGAAGGACGTGTCCTTAATGTTGGCAAGCCATATTCACCAACATTGCGTGTGCGCGCGCGCGCGTTTGTGCTAGTTCAGCTTATGTTAAAATTACTTTTTGACCCAGTAAACAGCAGGGGCCACATTACATTGCTTTATTAATCGGTGCTAATGTTTCCTTTTTTTCTCCTTAGGTACTTGTTTGTATTGCAACTCCGGCAAGACATTCTTTCAGGAAAGTAAGAACTCTTTGTTATCGCTTGTGTCGTGTTAAATGTATGCACAGTATTCTTTCTTGCAACTAAAAAAACTGTTAATGAGCTTTTTTATGGAACTCTTTTCAAATGTTTATTTTTATGATGGTGTGAAGATTGAGGCGTTTGATATTCCAGACAAACGTTGATGTAGGCAAGCAATCGTGGGGCTTGAGTAAATTCACCCTTACAACTCCCAACAGAACATGAGCACGGTGCCCTTGGGCTGCATAAAAAAGCAATGATGGATGTTTTGCTAAGTTTCGAAAAATATCATCATTACTAGTAGTAATTTGAGGACCCTGGTATCCAGTAGTAACAGATTTATGCTTCCTTCTGCTGACTTTATAGAGCATTAAGATGCAGTGGAAGTCCTAGATGATTTTCCATAAACATTTTCCGACTTAAAAAATAAGCAAGAGATAGAAATTACCATGGTAGCTTCTCTGGAAAACAGATAAAGAGTTTAAGGGGTGAATTAAAAAAATCTCGTGTATTAATGGATGAGGCAGCCAGATTAAAACCCTTTAGGCTTGAAGGTGTGAAGAGATACATTCGCCCATTGAACTCCTCGCTAGCACTGCCGTCCTCTGAAACACGAACCCTCGTAAATAAAAAGATATTCGATGAAGAGATGAAATAGACAGAGGCTAGAATAATAGCAAAGAGCTCTTAATAAAACATTAATGCTGGACCAAACCGTGTAATCCTCGGGCTACACATAGGTGGAGCAAATATCTGATTAAGGATGGAAATGAGACATTAGACTGTGTGGAGTGAATCCAGCTCACCCAGCACCTTAAGAGAAACACATCTTCCCTATGAAACATTGAAGCAATCAGAAGTCAGATAATCCACCGGACCCACATTGAAAACAGCAAATAAGTGAGGCACGGCACAGCATCCATCCCGTAGATTACAGCATGTAAAAAGGAGACATTAAAAGGCGAGTCGTGCTAGAAAATCCCCCACCTTCACAACATCAAAGACATCCTCAAGTTCCTACATTTCTAATATTCATATGCATTTTATGATATATTTATGCCATAAGGGCAGTCAAAGGGCTACAAGAGGACTTAATACGTGAGGATATTCTCAACACGATCTCTGCTCACAAGTTCCGACTTGACTCATATGCACTCACCGTTAAGAAGGCTCAACCATCAGCCCTTTATCCTAATCCCTCCCACTTACTACCTCTCATCTTTTTCCACTACTCTGCTTTCCTCCCACCTGTTCTTTCTCTTTTAATTACCTCAACAGCTCATCTTCTCTCACACACCTTCTGTTTCATCTTCCAGTCCTATATCACACTTTGATTTGCCCATGGTCCATGTCCAGACTCCTGTCACTCGTGGTCCTCACTTCTCTTCCTCTCACCTATCCCTTCTCACAACTTCTCATGTCTTCTAGTTTTCCACAGTCCTTACTTCTCTATTGTCACCTGACTCTCTGCCCCCCCGTTTTTCCCTCTCATCCTTCACCCTTCACCTCACTCCCCTGTAGTCATCTTCCGTTACCATTGCCCCGATCTCTCCCACTATACCTCACTCCTAACTCTGCAGATTCCATCCTCTTCTCAACTTCACAACAATCACTCAACCCTTTTTGTCCATGCCTTTCAAGAAGCTTCTGGACTTTCATCATCCCTAATCACTTGTTTATAAAACATTTTAACACTATCAAAGTAGAAAGAGAGAACTTGTGAGTGTGTTTTTGTCTGTGTTTTTGTAAGAATGTCTTATGAAATGCAACAGACACCTCACCATACCCGACTGAAAGCATCTGTACCTCAGCTACCAGTCCATTTTCCTGTCTCCTGCCTCCATCCCAAAAGGTGCCAATCTCCATCGTCACCTGCAGTATCTCTGCCACAAAGCCGGTACACTTGTTATACACTCCTGTAATACCAGTCCACAATCATCTTCTTATTACCCAACCCAACACCTTTCCCTCTCTCATCTCCCGTTGAACAGCCTCAACAACTGATACCATATTTGCAGTTCACCCATGCCCCCTTCTCTGTCATATTGTCTTCCAAAACCTCACACTCTGTCTATTACTCTTATCCTGTTTTTAGCCCAACACACTTCCCCGTTGTGTCAGCCATTCCCTTCTCCCATTTCCCAATTCCCCTACCCTTGAGCCAGTCTTTTGAATCTCACCACACTCCTTTGCCATCGCGTTTCTCCCAAACGCACTCTTAAACATCCTACAAATTTCGTTTGTTGCTGTTGTTCTCCTAATTCGCTCTTCATCACCTCTACCCACTGCCTCCTTCATCTAAAACCTTTTCCACTCTCTTTCCTATATCAGTCTCTTAGCCATCACACCACTTTGGCCTTCATTATCACTAGTTTCCTATTCGCCTCACTCTTTAATCTACACTCCTTTCTCTCACTTCACTCCGCATTACATATAATATTGTAGTTCCGCACTGCACCAAAAATACTGTATGACACATTATCACAACCGTCCAAAAAATACCCCATAAAACAATGTCTATGGTATGTGTCTTCTTCATCATCCTCATTAATGTCTCCAAGACTCTCATTTTGCCCCCTTAAACTCCACTTAATATCACCCTTGCTTATGACCACATGATAACCAGCACACCTCACCACATCCTTCCACTGAAGCTTACACTACACTGTACACTTTACACTTTACTTCTCACCACACATTTCACTATACCCTGTGAAATAGAACACTCCATCCACCATTACGCCGACAATTGAAAAGCTTTTTTAACATTTTGTACCACAAACCAACACATTACTCAACCCAAGTGTTGATGCCACACAACCCATCATTTTCCACACTGTATCAAACTAGATTGCTGTGCACATTGAAATACTCCAATGTACTCATCGCCACTATATAGCTCAAACCACATCTCGGTTATTAAAACACCACCGCACTATACAAGTAGGAGAAACTGGAGTATTCATAGAGTTCACACGCACAAAGTTGACGTTTGAAAAGTGTGTTATGTAAATCTAATAATGTTCTGTACCAACTCTACAGCAACTAACTCAATCATCAGCATAAATGTAGTATACAATATCACAATGCAAGCTGGTACCACACCACACAGTCCTAATAAAGACGTCATAGCTGACAACATGCCTCCAGTGCCTCCAAACAGCAGGACTAGCACATCAACCCTACACGTAAGCAATTTCAGAAAACTCAACACATGATATCACCTACTTAGATTGCATCACCCAATCCCTAAATCACTCTCACATGCATGTGTACACTTGTGAGCACATAACTACAGGGTACCCTACATTATCGTTCCCACTTTTGTGTGGGCCATTGATATGCATTTGGGTTCAAAGGAACATCAGTATGCCCATTCATTCTGACTCAACCTCGGATGGAACTACCTGTAAAATTAATTCTTAGACAAGACCACAAGTGATGGCACACAGTACAAATACCTTACATTAGCAACTGCTTCCAAAGTTGTCAGTTCTTTCAGAAGAAAGTTGCAATTTCCAAAAAAAACTACTTCTGGAACACTGTACTTTAGGACTACCATATACACACACATGAAATGTAATATATGGCTACAGTTTACTCAGTGTACAAATAGAAACTCTTCATATTTAATGTTGAGGCTCACATAGTAGCAGTTGCTTTGACAAGAGTGTCCCAGAAGCACTATTAAGGGTCTGCCAGTCCCTAGCCCAAATAAAATAACCATTGTTGAAAAGCCAAAATATTTTTTTTATTTTAAGAGCAGGCATAGCAAAGTACCACCTATTACTGAAAGGGACTACTTATTATGTGGTTGTATACATTACGCAAGAGCAGAATGCCATCAGTGCAAATCATGTAAACCAATGGCTGACGTGATTTGAAGCTGTGTCCCATGCTGTGTGTTATGGTGGGCGGAAGCAAAATGTGAGTTGCACTAAAGAAGAGCAATTGATGAAGCAGTCAGATTGGAATTCCCCGTGTGTAAGTATGTACAGAATACATATTTTTATTAACAATATAAAGTCTTGGCTAACACCTGCCTTAAAAAAGAAAACAAAGTATGCTTCCAAAATATTTAACTTCTAGTAGTCTCTGCCTTTCCCTGCAAGTTTGCTCAAGCAAGTAACGTTGTCAGCTGTGTTTGTTTTTAGTTTTGATCTCCTGTGTCCTAAATTGTTAGTGTCATTGTTATTTAGGCACCAAGGCACAACACACATCGTCCTTAAACATAACACATTAAGACAGAATTCTGCACGTCCATCCAAAGCAGCCGAGATAGGCCATTACCTGAATGTTCTATACATCTGCTGGCAATGGGCTTGTCTGTGGATCCAAGGGCTTCATAAGCTGTACGCTACCTATCTCCGGTTTCACCCATCTGATGCAAAATAAACAAACATTCACCTAACTGATATGTATTTCAATTTCATGTGCATCTAGACCTCTCCATATCAGACACACGTCCATGATGGAAATATATGAATCATTTAGAAAATGTATTTGAAAAGTTCTGCAGTGCCATGCCAGGGGTAGAGTGTCATACATATGCAAAATAACCTTATCAGCAATTAGTAGTGTAATTCATTTGAATGTGCAATTTGATTTCTTGAAACATTTGAATAATTGTGTTATGTAATCATTTGCTTATTGAATATTTTAAAACTGGTTATTTGCGTGATTAGACTAAATTGACAGTGAGGAAAGAGGAACCTTATTAGCCTAATCTTTACAGTGGCCATTTAATTTTCGTTATGCTACATTTAAAGGATGCACAAATCGCTGTAGTTAATTATTGTTCATTATTTGTTGGATTCCTATTGATTTAAGACAGTAATTCTGAGTAGTGTTGTGATGAAATTGTGGAAAATAATTTATGCCTGTGACATGAATTACGTGAATTATGAACTGTTTGTGGAGTTGTCACTGCCAAACGTGAAGTTGAATGTTAAATGTATTCAGTTATCAGTTCATTTATGGCTAATTATTTATCATTGGCCTTTGTGCATTGATCACTGGAAAGACTGAATCATAAGACGTCAATAGCATTATCAATTTCTTTGAGAGTTAGTAAAAATACCTGTGGAACACACATCTTCATAAATGCTTTAAGTTATGAAGGTATTGCTATAGAAATGTTGACGTCAAAAGACATTGAAAGAGAGAGACAACCTCGTAGTGGCGGGCCTCAGCCACAGGTGGGGCAGACACCTGGTCTGGAGGAGGTGCGCACCACCAGCATTTGCTATTAGGTGCTTTGTTTTAAAATATAAGCATTGTCCTGCTTGCCTGGATGCGGGCACGGGCACGGGCACAGGAAAGGGCTTTTGATCCGTGGATCGTGGAGAGCACCCACATCGCTTTCCGAAGAGCTGTGTCGCTGCCGACTGTGAATGCAACCTGCCGCACCAGAGTTGAGCTTCTTTTAACCCGCCCACCCATCCTGAGTTTAATGTTTGAGGTGTAAAATGGGTTTTTCAGGATGTTTTCATGTGCTCCATCTCGGTTTTCCTCTGTTTGTATGCTCCCGATTTCTTGTGTTTATTGCAGTGACAGAGTCACGTTTGGCCACGAAGCTAGTAGACATCTTGGCAGCTGAAATAAGAATGCAGGCGAATTCCGGCTACATTTGGCTTTAAATCTTTGATAAACTAGGGACTACGTTCTGTAAAAAAAGGCCCAGTGATGTCCGCTACAATGATTTCTCTCGGCTTTCCGGGTTGTTAATAGGCACTGCCCTGAGGATTGCGGGGAGTTGGAGCTTGCATCATGGGACAAAGATCTGGCCTAGTTGCCCAGGCCCATCTCTCAAAGGGTGCCGGGTGTTCCCTCTTTTGGGCTCTCTGGCATGGGGGTTTAAAGGTCTCAGCTGACTTGCTGGCCTCTTGGCTCCTCTCCCTGTGTGGGAGCAGGGGAGTTCATCTTGTACAGAGTATATAAGTGGGCACCGTAGGTAGCACTTGGGCTCCCATGTCAGTTAGACAGGGATCTAAGGACCATTGGGGTGGCCAGTAGTTGGGGGATTTCCATGTATAGAATTTCTACAAACCCTTTTTCGATTTATGTATTGACATTGTTTGACTGAACCAAATGTTTTGAATCCTAGCTTGTTGTAATAAATAAAGCCTGAGAACTGTTTCTCAAAAGCAAATCTGATTGTCTCAGGTCAATTATTTTCCTTACATTATGGAGTGTGGGCCAGAAAGTGGGCTAGAGGGGCTCTTAGACTTCCCACATCTACCCCTGGCATTAGTGCGGGGCCCTACCTGTAGAGATAGGCAATGTCATATCTCCAAATATCTATACAACATTAGTTTAACCTCTTCGCTGCCAGGCCTTTTCACCCTCAGGTGCCCTGCCTTTTTTGGCTAGTTGGGGCAGTTCACGCTTAGGTCCTCATAACTTTTTTTCCAACATCCTAGGTATTCTAGAGTTACCCAGAGTTTGTGGGTTCCCCTGAAAGAGACCAAGAAATTAGCCAAAATACATCGAAAATGTAGTTTTTTTTTTGTTTCTTTTTTTTTTTTAGAAAAAAGGGCTGCAGAAGAAAGCTTGTGGTTTTTCACTGAAAATGGCATCAACAAAGCGTTTGTTGTGCCAAAATCACCATCTTCCCAGCTTTCAGGAACAGGCAGACTTGAATCAGAAAACCATATTTTCAGCAAATTGTTTGGCATTTTACTGGGACATACCCCATTTTTACTATTTTTTGTGCTTTTAGCCTTCTTCCAGTTAGTGGCAGAAATGGGTGTGAAACCAATGCTGGATCCCGGAAAGCTAAACATTTCTGAAAAGTAGGCAAAATTCTGAATTCACCAGGGGGTCATTTGTGTAGATCCTATAAGGGTTTCCTACAGAAAATAACGGCTGAAATAAAAGAATATTGAAATTTATGTGAAAAAAAGCAATTTTTCTCCATGTTTTACTCTGTAACAATTTCCTGCAATGTCAGATTTTCAAAATTAATATAACGTTACGTCTGCTGAACTCTTCTGTTTGCGGGGGATATATTGGGCTTGTAGGTTCTGTTACCCAGAATCCTTTGCAAACCTCAAAATGTTGCCAAAAAAACACTTTTTCCTCACATTTCAGTGACAAAGTTCTGGAATCTGAGAGGAGCCACCAAGTTCCTTCCACACAGCGTTCCCCCAAGTTTCCTGATAAAAATGGTACCTCGCTTGTGTGGGTGGGCCTAGGGGCCAGAAAAGGAAATGCCCAAAAACACTATGTGGACACATCAAAACTATCAAATACAAAACTATGGTGGTCATTATGACCCCGGCGGTCTGAGACCGCCGGGGCCAGGGTCGGCGGGAGCACCGCCGACAGACCAGCGGTGCCCCGCAGGGCATTCTGACCGCGGCGGTTCGGCCGCGGTCAGATGCGGGAAACCGGCGGTCTCCCGCCAACCTGCAGAATCCCCCATGGCGGCGGAGCGCGCTCCGCCGCCATGGGGATTCTGACACCCCCTACCGCCATCCTGTTCCTGGCGGGTCTGCCGCCAGGAACAGGATGGCGGTAGGGGGTGCCGCGGGGCCCCTGGGGGCTCCTGCAGTGCCCATGCCCAGGGCATGGGCACTGCAGGGGCCCCCGTAAGAGGGCCCCACAAAGTATTTCAGTGTCTGCCATGCAGACACTGAAATACGCGACGGGTGCCACTGCACCCGTCGCACCCCTGCAACTCCGCCGGCTCCATTCGGAGCCGGCATCCTCGTTGCAGGGGCATTTCCGCTGGGCCGGCGGGCGCTCTTTTGGAGAGCGCCCGCCGGCCCAGCGGAAATGTAAGAATGGCCGCCGCGGTCTTTTGACCGCGGTGCGGTCATTTGTCGGCGGTACTTTGGCGGGCGGCCTCCGCCGCCCGCCATAGTCAGAATCAGGGCCTATCTGTTTTTGCGGGGGCACCTGTGTTTTTGGTCCTGGGCTCAGCAGACATATAGGGAAACCTACCAAACCCAAACATTTCTGAACACTAGACACCCGAGGGAGTCCAGGGAGGTGTGACTTGCATGGATCCCCCAGTGTTTTCATACCCAGAATCCTCAGCAAATCTCAAATTTAGCTAAAAAAAAAAAATCACATTTCTATGTGGGATCACCGCTCCGGGACAAATTTCCTACCACCCAATGGTCCCCTCAGCCTCAAGGTAAAAATTATACCTCACTTGTGTAGGTGGGCCAAGTGCCTGTGACAGGGAAGAGCCAAAAACATGTTGAAATTGAGGGGGAACCAAAGCAGGTCCAAAGGGGCAGTTTGAGAAAAAAATATTTTTAGGCTGACAAGTGGGGCAGAATCTTTATCGGTATAGATGCGACAAAGCTGGGTGGTAGGAAATTTGTGAATTCCTGCAGATTCCGGAAGGTTCCATCACAAAAATGTGGGAAAAATGTGTGATTTCCAGCAAAGTTGGAGGTTTGCAGGGCATTGTGGTAAGAAAATGGTGCGGTGTGCATGTGAAGCACACCACCCTGGACTCACCCAGATGTTTAGTTTTCAGATGTGTCTAGTTCTTGTGGATTTTTGTACATGGCAGCGTCCCAAAGTCCAAAAAGTGCAGCCCTTACCATTTAAAATGGGACAATTTTGAGAGTTAGACAAGCCCTCATGGCCCAAATGTAAAACCAAAACCCCAAATAATCAAATGTCCTCTTGCTTGCTGTGTGATAAGATGCTTTAGTGTGCGTTGGAGAGAGCAAAAAGACTGTTACCCCCTTAGGTTGGGGTGGGAGCATAACCATGCCCATACTGGTTGGTAGCCACCAGCCCACTATTTTTTTTTTTTTTAATTACCTGGCATCTAGTAGGCTTTCTGCTCCCTCCCCGCCCCCCCCGGGGAGTCGATTGGCATTAATTGCCCCATCTGCCCACCAGTGGGCAGATCAAATTTGTCCCCATTTATTTGGTGTCGGTGTATAGCCATTTAAAAAAAAAAAAAATCTTTCCTATTCTCTGGTGGGCATTCTGCCCCCCTTTGGGGCAGATGGGCCTTCAAACAATTGGCCAGTCTGGCCCCAAGGGGGTAGGCATGGCCAACAGTAATGTGCCCCCAGGGTAAGCGGCCCTTGCCCAAGGGGCTGCCCCCCCCCAAACAAAACACACACATGCACACACACCAATCCCTGGTGCCTAAGTGGTTTCTGCCCCCCCCCCCCCGGGGCAGATGGCCCTACTAGAAATAGGCTGATCCGGCCTAATAAATTTGCCCCACCAGTGGCGCTCCCCTTGCCTATGGGGTCGCTCCCCTTACGTGAAATTAGCGCAACAAAAAAATCCCTGGTGCTTAGTGGTTTCTGCCCCACTTGGGGGCAGATCGGCCTAATTAAAATAGGCCGATCTGCCTCCAAGGGGGGCAGAAATGGGCTAAAATAATTTTGACCCTAGGGGATCACTATCCACATGTAAAAAAAATAAAACAAAAACAAACAAAAAATAATCCTTGGTGTTTTGCTGTTTCTGCCCCCCTCTGGGCGGAGATCGGCCTAATTATAATAGGCCGATCTGTCCCCAGGGGGGCTAGAAATGGCCTTCAAATAATTTGCCCTCCCCTTCATAAGTAAATAAAAAAAAAAAAAAAACTCCCTGGTGTCTAGTGGGCATTTCTGCTGCCGATCACTTCATGGTCGGGCTGCAGAAATGCTGAGAGAGACATTAAAGGAAAGGAAAGGCCTTTCCTTTCCTTTGATGCCTCTCTCGCCCCCTCCACGTCATCGGAGGAGAAATGCTCAAGCATTTATCTTTCTATGTGGAGGCGATCTCTGATGGGGTCAGCGCATGATCGCGCACTGATGTTATCAGACGTCACTGGTGAGGGTGGGGGGTTTGGGCGTGGAAGGGGAAACAATTGTCCTTCCATCCCTGCCCTGGGGGTGTGGGGGCGAGGCTCAGCCAGTCCAAGGACGTAACGGTTACGTCCTTGGTGCCGCAGCCAAGGACATAACCGTTATATCCTTGGCTGCGAAGGGGTTAACTGCCGTGCTGTAATATAACACATTCATACAGAGCAATCATACATGGATTATACTTTTTGTAGCTGTGCCCTTTGAAACTCCATTAGCTGTATCACCATACTTCTTTAAAAAAAAAAAAACATATCTAATAAATACATAAAGGAACTTTTGGTCAGTGGGCTTAATCCATTGGTCTATTTCTTGTCATTCACATTTTGCTTCTGTCCACCACGTCATACAGCACAGTGCAGTGTTTCAGCCTACTTTACTGATTGGTTCCATTAACATTAAGAAACTGCACAAAGCCTTTGAACATTTTTAACATTTGCGTTATAAGAGTTACCTTCTGTTCACTAATATAACTAATTTGCAGAGTGCTTTTTATTTTATATATTTGTATTAACTTTAAAAAACTGAATATTTATTCTGTCAGCACTTGGTGTCTTATTAGTTGGTGATTTATTTTAAATGACTATTTTTTAAAGTTAGTTTTCTGAAGTGATATTGTGATTGAGTACCTGCCTATGAGTGAGTACTTGGGTTGGTTGTGATTTATTCTTATATTCATTACAAATAATAAATTAATAGGCATACTGAAATAATTTAAAAAATAAATCACTAGCAAAACAGCACATTAATAATTGTTTTTAAATGTATATTTTTGTTGCCAACATATAGAACCCACGTTTAGGTGATGGAACTTTTTTTTTTTTGTGCCTTATACACCAGCTCGCCAAGGCCAGCCCTTTTAGATTTGCCAGTGGTTGTTTCCAGATGCATTGAAAATTTGAGCCAGTGAATTTTCAGTAACTCTTTGTGGTTTGGTTCTTTTGCTGACATGTTTTGTGTGTTTTTGCCATGAAGATTTGTAGTTTAGAGCTGCGTATCCTTTAAAGTCGAAGGGAAGTTGTAATTACTAAAATCTTCAAGAGTGTCATATTGAAATCTCGATGTGCATTTAGACACCGAGAAATAAACATGAGAGCGGCAACAGGATCATATTATCTGTGTTTTTTTTCTCCCAGCCAGTAGTAGTGATCCAATATTTTAAATATTTCTGAAATAACATAATTGATGGCACTGTCTGAAATTTTTCAAACACATATTAGCATTGTTCATAGGCCACTAAATGCCTTAATGTTTCACTGTGCTACTGTAAGGGGTTTAAAACAACCTGATGCTGCCCCTGTGGCACAGGGGGACACCCACCCTTCTGGTCCCAATCAGTGAGCTCTGGGACCTCAAGTGCCCCTCACCACATTCTGCAGGGGAGCTCAGTCATTTTACATTATGCCCCTGATGTTGCACTGTGGTCTCTACGAAAGAAAGATTTTCACATTTGAAAATGACTAAATATTATCTCTGGAAATTACGTAATACAATCCTTTGATGTTACTATAAACCCAGAGTCAAACTCCCTTCTGTACTCCAGTAGGACTCCCCAATCCTTCTGGCCTCTTCTCATCATCCCTGCCTCTTCTCCCCATCCTCCTTTCCATTACAAATCACCTTTCCACATCCTTTTACCTCTTCTCTCGCTCTACCACTGAGTGCACTAGTGTCGCAGCATCACATGAGAGTGCATCACTTGAAAATCAACTCTTGTATTTACCCAAAACGTGATTAGAATTGTATTTACCTTCAGTGTTTGCAGTCTGTGGTATATATACCAAGGGGGCCTTTGACTCCACTGCAAACTAGGAAAATGGTTCTTCCTTTCCCACTTTCAATAGTAAAAAAATAAAAAAGTCATGAAGTGCATTGAGTTCCTCACAGCATTGAGCACTGATGCCACTGCACTTGCTGAAATATTGATTACACCACCCCTAATTGCAATCACAAGCATTGTTTGTAAGTGACACTGCCTCACCCAAGAGCACCACTGTAAAGAAAAGGGAAAATATCAGTTGTGTTTATCCAAAAGCTGTTTTAAGTCCCATGATTCCAAGCTGGTATAAGAGCACACAAAAAAAAACAGATGATTGACGGAATGCTGAACAAAACAGACATTCACCCCCAGTCACAAAGATCTGTGTTTAATCCATCGTTTTTTTTTTGCTCACCACACCACCCCAGTTTGGCCACAGGCATATGCAAATCAGGCTTGATCCTGTTCCCCATGGGAACAGTCCAGCCCCAACTGCCAAGCCAGGTCCTGCCTGGACCGGAAGCAAGCATCCTAGGACCGGTTTCAGGGTATTACCCTTCATCAGCTAGGCTAGCTTTAAAATAGTGATGCAGTGAGCATGAGACCCACGGCTGGGCATACCCTTCCCACTTGGGGTGACAAGTGCAAAAAGAAGAGATGATGGACGGAATGCTGAACAATGCAAACATTCACCCCCAGTCACAAAGATCTGGGTTTAATCAATCGTTTTTTTGCTCACCACACCACCCCAGTTTGGCCCCATTAGTATATATTGTGAATGTTAAAAACACTAAAATCCACGAAAAAGGAAAAGAAACTGTAGCATAGCTATCAGTGGTGCAGCAGATGTAGTGTCCCCAGCCCAGAGTTGTGAAGGGACAACTGTTTTCCTGCTCCCCTCCCCCTGACAGGCTACCACACTCTCCAATTTATGCACGTTTTTACTACCCAGAAGTGCAATGACAGGACCCATTTTCCATATATGTACTGGAGCCCATGGCACCCTTGCTATTTAGTCCTCTTGCGTAGGTTCTCATTATACTAATGAGACTACTAGATTCGGGCGGCAGAATCACCTGGACTGGGGGAAACTGAGTCTGAACCCGCACCATGTGAGATCTATCCGTTTCTCTCAGTTACATTAGTCTCACATATGCAAGGACAATCAGAGGCCTAGTATAGTTCAATAGTGTTTTATTGAAGTAACTGCATCTTAGATAATAAAGCATGAATTGCAATAACTAGGACGATGAAGCACGGTAAGATTATAATTGTGACAAGAACGGTAAAAAACAAGAATACCGCTACCATATTGTCACTAGAGTTTGTGTAGATAGTTCCTCCCTAAGCTATGTTAGAGCACAGCATGTTAAGCTCCAATTCTGCCCTTCATTGAATGTTAAACAGGTGAAACCAATGGCACCAGCAATTACTCTGATCACCAGATTTTTTTTATTGTCCCTTGTGTGTAGGTGTTGTGCTGCAAGCATGTCTTCTTGCAATGCTCTAATGATGCATGTGTGTTTGAGTGTCCAGAATTTAGCGGAAAAGTCAGGACGTATCAAGTCATATAAGGGTTTTATGCATGATGCATGTTCCGGAATGTATGTTCTGCCAAAATTTAGAAAACCCAATAGTGATAGGAGTTTTTTAATGGTATTTTGAGGTTGTAACTGTGCAAATGTTTCTGGGAATTGTGGCGCTTGATTTCCTTCGCTTGATAATTTGTATCCCAGAAGGAGGACACTAAGGAAGGCTACATTTTTTCTTTTTTTTTGTTGAATTTATAGCGGAATTCGGCAAATCCTGCAACAATGCAGGCTACCTGTCTTAGATGTTGCAATAGTTCATCGTCTGTTAAGTAGACAATGCTTCAGGGTCAATGTCGTGCAATATTGAAGTCACATGAGCCGCAAACAGTCATGGGCTGTTCTTGTACCCCTGTGGTAAACAACAGAATTTTCTCTGGGAGCCTAGTGCACTGCAACTTGTTAAGTATCTACTCTCAGGTGCTATATTTTGGCAGAAGAAGCCATTGGAACTATCCAATGTTGTTTTGTATTTTTTGCGCACTATGTTATTCATAAGTGCCGTGCTATGAGAGTTTTGTATAGAATATGTGAGTGTATGACTGTTTAAGTATCTGCAGTCTAAGACTATTCTGTATGAATGGTGCAGTTTAGCTACAGGGAATAGAGGATTATTCATTGGTGAGACACATGGTTCAATTACTCGCTGGTACTCTAGTTGTGTGAGGATTTCCCTCACATGTGGTTTAGCATCATGTTTTATTGGATATTAGGTTGAGGTTGGGGTTGATTTTTAATTGGAATTACATGATAGGGGGAATCTTTATCCCACCCTTTGTGGTTGCGAAATAATCGGGTGCCTGCACCAATGCCCAATCAATGGCATAGGATTCTGTGAGCTCATAGGGAAGAAGAGGCGAGAAAGAAGGTTTGTTGACCTCTTCCCCACATGGGCAAGTACAGACAAATTCAGGTGGCCAATCCTTTTCAGACAGTATAATATCATAAATGTTAATGGCACGGTCCCAAAAGATTGCGTAAAATGTGCGTTCAGTGTCTCCTTCTAACTGTATTGTTACTTTGTACACCCTGTCAGGCGTGGAGACACGCATGTCTGCAGTTTCAACTTGTAAGAAGTCATCAGTTGCTTTCACCTTCAGATGCTCTTGAAGATTCTGGCAAACTACTGTGACCTCTGCTGCACTAGCAGAGCTAGCGCCCACGTCTTGTTCTTTAACAGAGCCCTCTTCTTGAATGGCATGACGAATCGCAAGTGCTGCGACTTTTTTCTTTTTAAATTAGGGTTTGTTTTGGGGAAGTTTCTCTTCTTCTTTCACAGAAACATCTGTAGAGCTGTGTGGTTCCTGTCTGGGTTTCACGTACGCAGTTCTTCGCTCTGACCACCAACCTCTCACTGCGTTTTTCCAGTGAGTCCTGAAAGGAACGAGATTGGCGTGTATCAGTATATTGATATCTGTCAGGCATTTTAATATTATCTCTATATCTATTCTGAGGGGTCTCCGAGTGCGGAGATTCTCTCCTTTCTCTTTTAGGTGTTTGTTTTTTATCCCAGCGTTTTTTAGAACCCTCAGGTGCTTGCTTGGTAGAATCTTTTAGATTTACCCTTAAACTAAGGTTTCGTGGGTCTGGCCCCCAGACTATCTCGACCAATACTAGAATAGGTCTCTGCGATAATCTTTGGCAGCTCCTGTTCTTGATCCTGTGGAGGAATGTCCCGGAGCCGCATTCGCACTGCTAGTGTAACTGCTTCCTCTTTAAGGTTACTTAATATAATTGAAGATACAGTGGCAAAATTGCCCATAAGTTGCATCCCCATGCCTAGGGCCTGGGCAGGCCCGTATTCATCTTGAACACTTCAGAAAGATTGGCAACTGTTGGTGTACAGTGTGCAGTAGTATAGAGCATGGCAAATATGTGCCTTAAGTATTGCTGTTATCTACTGTGGGAACCCTTCCCAAATGGCAAGCACATAGGTAATATATGCTTATCCTGAGGTCCCGTATGGGGAAATACTGCTTCCAGTGCATTTATTTTTTGAGCTAACCAAAACGAAATCTCTTCCCATTTGGCAGGTACCTTACCCATAATCTAATGTACAGTCGCAGGATTAACACCTGGCGTTGCTGCATGCGGTTGCGCCGGGGCAGCACGTGCTGGGTTTGTATTTAATGTTTACATTACAAACTGTACTAATAGTCTGTATATTGCCGTAAGCTCAGCATATAAATGGCGAACATCAGCTACCGTCAAGGTTGCTGCATCAGGGTGCAGTGTATATATAGCCAATAAAGGCCAGGTAGGACCATCATTATTTAAAAGACCTAACCTAACGTGTAGGACTGTATGTCGTAGGACGCCATCAGGTCAATTATTTTGGTCTTGATAAGATAGAGGTATTTCTAAATATTCATAAGCTCTATATTGTGCAGGTATGTTTGCAGGTGTATAGTGGTGAAATGTATTTGTGTTCTCATCAGCTGCTGGACCCCAGAATAGAAAATGTCTATTGTGTATGCTGCACGAGCTTCAACAATGAATGTAACTGGACCCCCCAGGGCTGTGAGGCCATGTGCCAGTAAATGTGCAGTAAGGGGTGGTTGCATATTAACTGCAATTGCTACTTGTTGCAGGTTCGCCATGGTAAATAGTAACATCTGTTCAGAGATAAGCACACCAAATAGGGATTATCCTTGTAGAGTTCAAGCTTGAACAACCTACAGCTTTAGTTAGGTACTCCCTACTTAGCTGAGGAGGTAAAATATTTAATACTAAGGATGCCTCTGTAAATAGTACTGAGGTGTCACTGCATTTAGTGAGATAGAGATACTCAGCAGGACCCAAAAATGAGTGCCTGACCAAATGTTGGTGGTGCCATGTTGCGTAGGTTCTCACCAGCCTAATGAGACAACTGGATTTGGGTGGCAGAATCACCTGGACTGCGGGATACTGAGTCTGAGCCCTCACCATGTGACATCTGTTGGCCTAATCCGGGTTTGTTCCGGCTAACTAGCAGTGTCTCATCTCCACTCAAGAGTAGGGATGACTAGAGCAACTGGACGCATGAAATAACTCACTCAGATCTTATCCGTTTCTCTCAGCTACATTAGTCTCGCATATGCAAGGACAATCAGAGGCAGAGTATAGTTCAATAGGGTTTTATTGAAGTAACTGCATCTTAGATACTAAAGCATGAATTGCAATAACTAGGACGATGAAGCACAATAAGATTAAAATTGTGACAAGAAGAGTAAAACACAAGAAAAACGCTACCATATTGTCACTAGAGTTTGTAGAGATAGTTCCTACCTAGCACAGCATGTTAAGCTCTAATTCTGCCCTTCAGGTTCCCCCGGATATCATCCCTCATACCTGAGCAAGAGACCTGTAGGCTACACAAACAGCTGTAGCTAAGCAATCAGCATGCAGTTTTGGTCATCTGGCTGAAATCTCCCTCTAACGTACATGGGTAAAAGTAGTTTTTATCATAAAACAGCTGATGTTCCTAGAAAGGATCCCCACGTAAGAGTGTGTATGTTTCTGTGAACATTAGAGACAAAGTGTACCACTTTTGCTGGCAACCTATCTTACTGCAGCCTTGAGAAAAGCACTGAGTGAAAGAAATGTCTTGTTTAAACACTCAGTGCTGACCTTGGGGAAGAACAGCTAGTTAGAGAAAATATAACAAGACCGCAAATGTGGCTACTGTTAAAATAATATAACAAAGCTAAAATAAAACATATCTAGGTCAAAGTGCACAGCGGCAGGCCTAGTTTGCTAAAATAAACTACATAAAACTATAGTTAAAATGGGTGCACAACAGTTATTTCACCAGATTTAAACTTCTCAATATTATTGGTCAGAATGGTTGCAGGAAATCCTTTTCTCCAAAACACACAATCAAGAAATGTAACTGCAGTTCTGGTATCCACCTTATTGATAATACTCAATACAAACCACCTTGAAAACATGCCTACTAAACTTTAATACTTTTAGAACCCCCATCATTATGGGTCCCATAATATCCAGAGCCACATCCTCCCACAGCAACTTTGGACAATTTAAACTCAGTGGTGGATTAGAGATTTCCTGTGCTTTTTAAACTATTACACACTTTTTTTTTTTTTTTTGTAAACAAAGTTTATTGCAATTTCGATCAACCAGTGAGCAGGTAAACATAGTATAAGAGAACATACAGTGATCTACATAGACTCTGAGGGCAATAGCTTTTTCAATCTATACATCTCTGCACTAACAGTAATCTAATGTTGCAACATCTACCCTATCCCCCATCCCACAACCTCCCCAACAGTTCCCCTCCCCCCAGTGATGATGCTGGTAGCATATCTGGATAGTTGTATTGTATGTAGGTGTGTTATGAAGGAGTCAACCCTCCGCTCACTATGTGAGAGTGTTTCCCCCGTCTAATCCAAACGTAGGATCCTGCCCCGGGGTCATCTGTAATGGCACCAATGGATTGGGTCTATAGGTAACTTCACAAAATATCATCATTCAATCAGGGGAATGGACCCAATTGACATTCCTCCTTAAAGGAGTCTAATATTGCATCCCAACCTTGCGCCGCCTCCAGGGGCCGCCAACCCCTTCTGGCCTCACCATGTAGAACCGCGCTCTCGCACCCAGCCCACCTAGTTAATTCTCTGGTCCATTGGGACAGTCTCGGCCCAACTGGATTCTTCCAGGACATCGCTATTTCCCTCTTGGCCAGCACGTAGGCCAAGTCCCGGAACCTGTTGGTTATTTTGTACTTAGCCGTGCGTGGAAACCAGCCAAGCAGACAATGACCTATTGTGCAAGGGACCTCCCTTCCTATCGCTCCAGCCACCAGACGGCTCACCTCCGTCCAATACACCTCCGTCGTAGGGCAGCTCCAGAACATATGTCTAAATTCCGCCTTCTCTAGCCCGCACCTCGGGCAATGTACTCCTTCCACTCCAAAGTACCTGCTGATTCGTTCAGGGGTGAGGTATGCCCTATGTAGTACATAAAAATTAATCAGCTTAAATCTGGCATTGCGAGTCATTTTGGGGAAGCCCCCCAGAATACGCTCCCAGTCCACTTCGGATATAGTTGTGTCTAGGTCTACTTCCCAGGACGATTTGAGCTGAGTCAAAGGTATGGTCCTATCGGCCTGAACCCTGCTGTAGAGATTAGAAACTGCCTTAAAGGTGCCAGACGAAGTCGCCAAATATGTACAGGTTGTTTGTGCAGTGAGCTCTCCTGTCCGTCTCAGCCAATGTTTCCTGATACTAGCCACTACTGAGCCATATAATAAGAAGTGCCCTCCCTGTAAACCGAATTGTGTCCGAAGGACTTCAAACGGCATCAGCGTCCCCTCCTTAAATAGTGCTCCTACCCTCTGTATCCCGGCCTCCACCCAGGACTGGGGTCCACCCCAATCACCTCGGTGGGGCAAAGCTCTTACGGACAAGAGGGGTAGGTCAGGGGAGTAAGGAGCCTTTACTTTAAGTTTACGTAAAAAGCTCCTCCAACAGCGCGCAAGGACTTTAAATTCAAGGGAATCATGCTTCCCAGTACTCGGACACTCCAACAACAGTTCGTATAATCTAGTCTCTGGGGGAGTAAATGCCTTTACCCCCAACCCTGTCGCTGCTCTGTTGGCTATCCATTGCGCCAACCACTGGAGCTGCGCTGCCAAGTAGTAAGCCTCAAAGTCTGGAACTGCTAGGCCTCCGTCTGGGGATCGCCTCTGAAGTTTGGTCAGAGCCACTCGTTTCCGTCCACCCCACTAGATAAAGGCTATGACCGTGGACTCCAATTCTGCAAATATGGCCTTAGGAATCCATACTGGCAGGACCGTGAAGTGATACAGGAGGCGAGGCAACACCACATTTTAAGGATGGCTACCCTCCCCGCTACAGATAGAGGTAAGGTTTGCCAGAAAGCCATGTTGGAACGGAGGGAACGCATTGAGCCTCCAATATTGCTGTCTATTATATCCTGTGGGTCATGGAAAATCCTGACCCCCAAGTATGAGAGGCATCTTGGAACCCACTGGACATTTCCCAACTCCAATGGTGGGGTTACATTGGCGTTCAGAGGAAACAGGCCGGTCTTGCCCCAATTCACCCGAAGTCCAGAAAGCTCGCCAAATTGCGAAAGCATCTGTTGGGTTCGGGGAAGGTCTCTGTGTACATCGTCTAAGAAGATCAACAGGTCATCCGCATATAACGCTATCTGATGTCTCTTGCCCCCCGCCACTATGCCGGGACCCCCACCACCACCGCGCGCTGCGGCTGCCAGTGGCTCCATAGCCAGTGCAAACATAGCGGTGATAGAGGACACCCCTGTCTGGTACCCCGCTCAACGGCATAAGGTCTGGATATAGTCCGTCCTGTCCGTACCCTAGCAGTGGGCTCGGTATACAACAATCTGACGCAGGCAATGTATTCAGGTCCGAAACTAAGGTGGGACATCACCGTATAAAGCAAAGCCCACTCCAAGCTATCAAAGGCCTTTTCTATATCGACTGCGAGCACTCCAGGGGCTGGGCTAGTCGAATTCTGATCGTTCATGACCGCTATAAATCTGCGTATGTTATCCGCTGTGTTGCGCCCCGGGATGAACCCTGCCTGGTCAGTATGTATTAGTGTTGCCATGTGGGGGAGCAGCCTAGAGGCCAGTACCTTGCTGAGGATCTTGTAATCCAGGTTCAGCATGGATAAAGGTCTGTATGCCCCGGCTTCCGCAGGATTTTTCCCAGGTTTAAGCAAGGGCACTATTACCGCCTCCCTCGCTGTTGCTGGCAAAATTCCTCGGTCTCTGGCGGATTGAAATAGAATCTCGAGCCTAGGAGCTAACAAATCTATATACATGGCATAGAATTCAATAGGGAGACCATCTGTCCCCGGAGTCTTTCCCCTCGATAGTTCACTAATGGCCCTCCGAATCTCTGATTGTGTAATGGCGCCCTCAAGTTGTGACGCAGCGTCCGGGGGTAGTGCCTGCAACTGCAGACTTAATACATAACTATCGATGGAGTTACCGTCAGGACGAAGAGTGCTTTTATATAATCGTTCGTAAAAGGTCATGAGGTGAGAGTTAATTTGCTCCTGCCCGTGAAGGGGATTCCCCCCCTCCGATATCATTTCCAGGATAGGTGATGTCTTATGCGCTTGCGATACTACCCATGCTAACATCCGACCCGCTTTCTCTCTCTCCCTGTGTGCTCGTGTGATATAGTTTTGGTAGTCGAAGCAACGAAGGCGCTCCACACAGTCAGCGACCGTTGCTCTAAGCTCTAGGATAGTAGGTTGAAGGAGCAGATTTTCAGGTCTTTTTTTCTCCACCTCTCGCAGCTCACTCTCCGCTTGTTCAGTGTCCCTGAGTAGTGTCCTTCGGACCCCCACCGCTCCCGCAATACAGCGCCCACGCATTACCACTTTAAAAGCGTCCCATTCAATCAAGGGGTTATTGGTCGAAGCCTCGTTATCTACAAAGTAGTGGGTAATATGTTGTCTCAGCTCCTCCCGAAAGGGTGCGTCTTCTAGGGACTCAGTCTTCAGCCGCCAGGTGGGGATGCGGGAAGGGGGTGAACCCCAGTGTAACTCTAATAATAGAGGGTTATGATCAGAGATTGTGCGGGTCAGGTATTCAACATTATGCACCTGAGGGAAAATGTCTGGGGAGCAGAAAAACACATCTAAGTGGACATGGAGCTCGTGCCAGGGAGAGAAGTAGGAATAGTCTCTGGTCTCAGGGTGTAGCCGTCTCCAGACATCCACCAGCCCCCAGCTCGCCTGCCAGGAGGAGAATAGCCTTGCTACTCTCATCAGAGGGGAATCATGTAACGGAGGGTGGGAGCGATCCTTGGAGGGATCGGCCACACAATTAAAGTCACCCCCCATCACTAGAGGGAACTGCAAATAGGTGGCCGGGAGACCCGATAAGTGTGTAAAGAACTCACCCTGGTCCCAGTTCGGGGCATAGACATTGATCAACGCTAGATCCCTTCCCTCCAGTCGACCCCGGATTGCTACAAAACGTCCCTCAGGGTCTATGAGCTTGTCCAATAGCTGGAATGGAACCCCGGCTTTGATCCATATCAAGGCACCCCTGGCGAATGCGGAATAAGAGGTATAGTATGCCTGGCCCCTCCACCGTTTCTGCAGTGCTTGCCCTTCAGCCTGGGTTAAAATCTGAATCCCTCTCCGCTGTAAATGTGAGAATACCTTATATCTCTTAGACATTGTGTGCATGCCCCGTACATTCCAAGAGAGAAATTTATAAGTGCCTAATGTCGCCATAACTGTATTTCAGTCCCCATCTGTGACATGCCCCAAGCAGGGCTAGCAGATACCACGAAGATCCCAACTCTCACATTATACAACACCAGCAGCCCAATGTTAAACATCCACCACTCATCACTCCCCCTAAACAAGCCCCAACAATTAACATCCCAACTCCCCTTCCCCAGGACAAAAGTTTGAACGACTCTCATCCAAACTTTGTGAAATGTCAACTAGTTTCTCGAAAGTGGGGGAACTCCTACTGTAGATCACAAAAGGAGTGGGCCATCGCTCCGATCCCCACTACCGGATTTCAAGATATAGTAGTACTTGTGGACCCATATCTCATCCATCTGGTGGGTACAACCGCCATAGTGACAGCTAGTGCGCCCCTCCCATCGGCTACTACGGTGTCTGCCAGAGGAGGCTCTCATTACCAGGGCAACTGGTGCAAGTGTAGATCGATGGGAGGACTCTCATATGATACAGTCAGAGGTGCCCGGTGTTATGGCCGGGCCCGATCCGTCGGACACATGGGAGGTCTCGGATTCATGGTCCGAATCAGATGGTTCGTCGTCCGCAGCGGTCTGTACTTGGGATCCCCGATCAGAGCCGCTCAATGAAGCTGCTGCCTCCATGGCTTTTCGTCTCTCAGTTTGCATCTCCACAGGGGAAGGACTATTTACTATTGGGGACGTGTTGCGTTTAGCCCTTCTCCTACGTTCATGTTCAGGGTTCTGTGGCAGAGGACCATTCCCCTCATGTGTCAGCAGATCAAGCCATTGCCATACCTCCTCCGCCGTAGTGAAAAACTGTGTACTGTCTTTGGCCACTACCCTAAGCTTCGCCGGGAACAGCATGCCATATTGTAGACCTAATTGGCGCAGTTTCTGTTTTGCATCCCTGAAGGAGGCTCGTTGTTTCTGTACTTCCCGGGAGAAGTCTGGGAAGATACGTACCGTGTGATTGTCCATTGTGCGATCTCCTTTGGTCCTGCTCTGATGCAACAGGTAATCCCTATTTCGGTAATGAAGAAGCCTGGCTATTATAGGTCGCGGGGTGGCTCCCGGGGGGGGAGGACGCGTCGGAACTCTATGTGCCCTCTCAATCGCAAAAAAGGGAGAGAGTCCATCGCTCGCTAAGTCCTCTCGGAGCCACCGCTCGAGGACCTCCGCCAGGCCAGTTTGTGGAACACTTTCAGGCATACCGATCACTCGTATGTTATTGCGTCGCAATCTATTTTCCGCATCTTCGGCCCTTAATTCTAGGGCTCTGATCCGGTTCTCCAGCTGCTTTGTAGACTTAGTGGCATCCTTGACCTCCGGAAGGAGCTCTTTAAGTTGTTTGTCGGTGGTGGACACTTTTTCGGCCAGGCGACGGTGATCATCTCGCAGTACTGTGAGATCCGTGGCCAAAGCGTCGATTTTCCCCTCCAGTGCTACACGGGAAGCCGTTATAGCTTGTAGGACGTCTTGAAGTGTGGGGTCGTCGCGTCCCTCTCTTGAAGCGTCATTCCTGGGGTTAGGTGGGTCTGCTTGTGCCTCAGCTGAGGACCCACTTTTTTGTTCCATGTCCCTCCGGCGACCGACTTTACCCATTTTCTGGGGTATGGCTCTAACTCCGTCTGGTCGGTGGGCTCTGGACCTCAACTCTCCCGCCTCAGCGCTGTATACTTCACTGCCAGAGAGATCGCCAAACTGTTATTAGAGAACTGCTGTTTCCGGTGCTCGGTACTCGTGTAAGAGGCTTATCGCCTTCCAGTGCCAGCCGCACTCCGCACTCTGGGCCGCCAAGAACCCCTGGGTACACCACCCGTCAGGTAGTCCGGACTCTCTCTCTCCTCTCAGTCAGGGTGTGGACCTGTCGAGCCAAGTAGCCTCGCCATTCGTGAAGGGCGCCATCAAGCATTCATGTCTCTCATCCAGTGTCCGGGGGCCCCCTGCACTCTCCTGTAGGTAGCACTGCGCATCTAGAGGGACCCCTGTACAGGGGGGGGCCTTATGCACCGCGCCTCAGTGCAGGCCAGGTTCGCCCTATCAAGCCACCGACTTCGTCCCCCTCGTTCCAGCTCACCTCAGGAAGTCCATGGAGTCAAGCCTCCCCAGGAGTACCCCCCGGCGTTGCCGTGCAGACTGCGATCAGTCGTCCTCAGAGGGGAGCTGCCAAAGGAGCTCCGGGGGAACCCCGGAATTATCGCCTCTAACTGTGAACCATTGGATCCTTCCCTCGGGTGCCGGCCGCCATGTTGTGTGTGCTCCGCAGACCTCAGCCGAGCGCTGTCGCAGTGCTGGGCCCCACTTTTCACCGTCGTGGGTCCCCAGGGGGAACCGCCAGGTCCCCTTGTAATTCTTGTTTCTCAAAGGGGTGAGCTGGATAGGATCAGGGAGTTGCAGTAGTGGATCGTCTGCCACCGGGAGTGTCGGTCAGATCGCAGCCGCCATCTTTTTTTTTTTTCTTTCCCCGCGGCACTCCATCGGCATCAAATTCGGCCCCAAAACTCTCTTCCCTTTGGGATCGGGCCCCTCCAAATGAACCTCAGGACCCCTTCGCACTTTCAGCCAGGCAATGAGGCGAGTTGGGGGTCCACTGCATTTCAGGCTGGACCGGAGTGGGGATCGCTAGCAGGAGCCTCACAGAGAGGCTTCCTCTGCCATCGGCGTCAGGCAACGCCCCCCTTCCACTATTACACACTTAACACAAAATCCTACAATTCTCTCTGTAGCCTTATCATTTTAAATCATTACTGTTCATTTAGTTTAGGAGAGGAATGTCATTTCCCATAATTTCAAATGCTAATCATTTTTTCACGCAAACCTTTGAGAAGAATGACTTTATCACCTCTTATAATAAATGAATCACACACACCCAAATAATTTCTGACCTCCCAAAATCAATTCAAATTTTTATAAAGACCACTCTTATCTCACTTACCCCAACCATTCACAGCCTTTTCTTTCACTTCAAGCAGTTCATCATCTTTATCCTCAGCTACCAACCAATCATTTCTGGTAAAACTGTCACGAAGAACATTCACCTGGAAAATACTAGCAATGGAATAGTCATTTCAGGGATCCCTTTAAATCTCTGTAAGTGGCAATGTCATCCTACTTGAAAAATCTGCAGTAAAGTTCTCTGCACCTGGAAGGTATTGACCGTCACAATTAAAATTGTACAAGCGATGGATCATCTAGCTGTTGTAGCTGATCCTCTAAGCAGTCTATCTGTAGCTAATAACTTTGTTAATGGATTATGGCCAAAGTAAATTTTCTACCCCACAAAAACTTCCAGAAGTGTTCCAACGCCCAAATACACACCAATGTTTCTCACTGTATTACATAGTATTTCTCCTCAGTAGGTGTGAGTGAACGAGGCACAATGATAATCTCATTGTCAAACTCATCAATTTGGAAAAGAACACCACCCACTCCTTTACTATTAGCATCAGTAGCAACAGTAGTGCTAGCAGCAGAATCAAACCCTTATAAATTAGGTGTCCTACTTATGGAATACTTGATATCTTTAAAACACTGTTGACACTCGTTGAACCACATAAAACTAACTTTGTGTATTAGCAACATTCTTGTAGCATGTGCTTTTTCAGAAAATGTGTCCACAAACTTAGAATTAAAGTAAGCCAAACACAAAAATGATCTAAGATCATCCTTGAATTTGGGTGAAGGTGCACGACCAATGACATTTGCAAGTTTCTCCTTTGTTCTTATGCTTTACTGCTAATTTTATGACCAAAGTATGTGACCTTCTTTTCTGCAAGCTTACATTTTGGGAGCCTTTTTCTTGTACCACACTCAAGACCTTTCTCAACCTTCCATTGTGTTCTTTTTTGTTGTGATCTATGACCAAAATGTTATCCTGAAAGAACAATATGCCTCACATTTTATCACACAGTTCCTTCATCAGTCTCTGGAAAACCGTGGCTGTAGAAGCTAGAAGGGCATACAGCAAAACTGGAAACACCAAAATTGAGTACAGAATGCTGTCAAATGTCTACTGGATGGATGCAAGGTAATTTGGCGCTATGCTGAAGATAGGTCTACAGTGGAGATCTATTTACCAAACCTCGTAAAAGAGAGCATGTCTTCAGTCCTTCAATCCTTAATAATGGAAATTGGCCCACCACAATACTATCCTTCAAGCTTCTAAGATCCTCACATAATCACATTTTTCTATTGATTTGCCTTGAGACGACCACTGGGTAATCCTTTCTGATGCCTCAATAGGCTCTGTAATGTCAGAATCTTGCACATTTTTAAGCTCCATTTTTAACTCATCCCCCACAATAATAGGAACATTGCAAGCCTTGTGTGTTTTAGGGATGGCTGATGCTGTAACTCTCTTTATTATATGTAGTTTTATTGATCATTAGCATAGGTTAGTGCAATGTTTAACCAGCAATAAATGGTACAACAAGAAGAACCATAACAGTTCATTGTTCACTTGTTTACCAAACCAATCAGCAGTGCTGGTTCAGAGTCCTCCTTCCTCCCCCGCTAAGGGTGTACCAAATTCTTCATGATTTCCCTGTATTCATGGATATACCAGATTTTCCCGCCAGAGCCATGTGCTCCATTAGGCGAGTGCACAATCCCCGCCGTCACAGTTCACCCGGTCATCGTACCCATCCTCTCCTCGTGGTGTAGCGTAGGTGTGTTATGAGGAGTGCCTCTAACTCTAATTTGATCATTAAACCCCTTGAGCTTTCCAACCTTCCCATTAGATACATTTTGAAATTCATTCAAAACCCAATTCTTGGTGTCGTCACCATCACGTGATTAAAACTTGCTCGGGACTGTTGGGATCTAAGACTGTGTAAGGCCCTTGTGTCCTTCCAACCCAAAGAAGAAAGGCCATCAGCTGCCAAATGCAACTTACACATTGCACATTTGTTCTTGAATTTGAATACCAGAAGTCTGAAGCCCAACATATAAATTTTTTCAATCATAAAACTCTGAGTTTACATCAGTAGGTTCTAAATGAAAACCATTAACACTCACACAGTTCTTTTTCCCACACAGTACATGCAACATTAGTAAAACAAGAGCCTGAATCTGCAACAACCTGTAAAGGAACCCTCAAGCATTTCCATTAATATTCAGAACCACTATTTTTTTTACTGCGATCCTTATGTGAAGTAGCATCATCGGACATTTCATCAGACTGATTTCCTGATGAATCCTAATCACTTTCTCTCAGTCAGTTCATTCTAATTTTCTTTTTACTCTTGTTTTTGCATACTCTTGCAAAGTGATCAATAATCCACGTTCTAAGCTTTTGGCAGATTTAGCATGACACTCATCAAATCTGGCAGTATGCAAGGTGCTACAACAATGAAAGCACATTAAGTTGGTAACTTTTCCTCAACTTCTTTTAACTCGTTACACAGTTCCTTGTTAATGGTCTCACGATCTCCAACTCTTCTCGAATCGAGGCTTTTCCGTTTTTTTCCTTAAGTAATCTTAGTGACCGAAATGCTATAACCACGTGGTATAGTAAGTCCGTCACATCTCTCTGACAATTGACTAAGGCAATAATATCCTTTGAATTAGAATCCCATTCAGTTCATAATGTTTCTTGTATACCTTTCTTTCTACATAGTTAATTGATCACAAATTACCTAATTCCCAAATCTGCATGTTGCTGCCAATTATTTTCAGCAAAGACACATTCCTCGACAGATTCATTGTGTTCCTGGTTTCCTTTGAAAAATATATGTTGCATGACAGCAACACAGACAGTAGATGTATAATGTGTATCTTAGCCTAAGATAGCATTTCTTAACACACAGAAATCTCCAACCCTGTCTGTTGTTTGTATTTGATTGTAGATTCTGAGCCCTTAGGGACCCAGAAAGTGCATACAGATTATTGTTGTCCTTCCAGCAGATAAAATACTCTCATTGTTTTCTAATGAGGCTATATACACTAAAAATAAATACTCCTTAATCTCCACCTATTTAATACAGGGTTCCCGCAGACTTGAAAAAAAGTATTTTGACGTAGCCAAAGTTATGCCGGAATTAGCATTACTTGAACATCTTGCATCCATAACCGTACAGAATAGATATTCACTTCAAGAATAGTGCAAAATTAAATGGTCCGTTAAGTGAACAAGCGATCAACAATTTTACACCATATATGTTCCAGGCACGAAGCAGTGGATACTTGCAAAATTGTGGTACTTTGGAGGTTAAGTGACATATGGAAGCATGACATACACGTAGTGATGCATACAAGGCTGTGATGAGTTAATCCCAGGAAGTTCCAATCAGAGCAGTGCATGCAATATCTTGACTAAGCACAAAATCCAATAGTGAATGTTCCTACTGCTGAGGTGCTCATGGCCTCCTTTCCAAATGACGAGGACTGTGCAAGGAGAGCCAATCTGTTAGCCAGGTAACCCAGTTAACACTGAAAAAACGAAAACGCTGCATTCAGTTGTAGATTAATGATGAAAACAGCTTGCTATTTTGACCTGAGAATTAGCGAGTTCAGCGATACACAGAATTGTATGAGAGGAAGCAACATATGTAAATCATCCAGGTATTACAAGAATGGTTTCTGTTTGAAGGAAAGATGAATCCGAGAGTAGAGCAGAAGTCTTCCTTTATCCTATCGACCTCAAGAGTACCTCCATTGGCAACAGACCGCCTCTACCTAGAATGTCCCCTAACATTCCATGCCCCGAATAAATACACTTAACAAAGAAAATTACGCATGGCAAATTCTACCCTGTAAAAAATACAGTGCAAGACCAGTACTACAACTGTCAGATCACTAGAATGCACGACTGCCAGTAGCCTATTTCCTAAATTAATAGTGTTGCCAAGTATGCAGGTCACTCCCCTGGTTCTGGCATATCATATGATAACAATTAAAGATGGAAGCAACACGTCTCTTGTCTGCACCACACTGTATATCTCTTGATCGTGGTTTCAGATGTTTAAGGATTTTAAGTCCTTATTGTTTTTTTCCTCCCTTTTCTGGTATTTCTTGCCATGGATACTTGCATTGCCATGCTTATTCCTGGGCCTTCAATGTGTCTTTGGTGAACAATCATCCAATCCCTTGCTCCATTCCAAAGGAAGATAACTGAATAGTACTTTAAGATCTCTCACATTTCTCAATTCTATGCATGAGTGGGCTATTGAGTACAGGAATGTTCTTTTGATTCATAAACTTGTAGTCCTATTTGTTAATGGCTTAAACAGGACACAAATCCCAGCATGCAACGGAAAACCTGTAGTGGCTCAGTATGCCTAGAGCTGAATAAATTGAGAGATTTGCATTTATGTCCCACTCTTAACTAACTGCAGTGGAATTCTCTCCTAATTTATATGTTGTATTTTGCCTTTCTTACTGATATCTACATAAAGCAACAAGCATTGGAATCTTTGTCTGCACGCAGGATGAAGAGTGCCAGAGTAGTGCAAATGTGATTTATTATTTTGCACTAAGATTTTTAGCAGTAGACAACTGCAACAAACTTTGGTAAAGCAAATAGTTCTGGCACTGGTCACTGGTCTTATAATTCTTGTTTAGTTTTTTTCATGGTTTTTGCAAAACGTTTTTTGAGAAGCTGCTGGGCTTTCCTAAATCTAAAGGAAAGCATTAGTTGAACTTAAAAATGTTATTTGTTCACAAAAAAGCACACATTACCATAGAACTTCCTGGCACTGAAGGGAATTTCCTTGTGTGTGGATGAGTTATGGTACGCTACGCTTATGAAAGGGTAGCGTGCAGTAACTCATAGTGAAGAGAGCAAGTCGCCGAAGTGTGCTGATGCATTTCCCCTTGTTGCATGCCTGAGTGGGTAGAAGAAAAATGTGAATGACCCAACTACAGACGAATAGATAAAGTGTGGCTGAAACTCCTATGAATAGCTGTCATATGCATGCTTGTAGTAAAATCAAAAGGTGTTAGCTAACATAGACCTAAAACAGCCAATCTTTATGCCATTGGCTGCCAGCCTCTTGCCTTTGAAAAGGAAAGAAGGAAAGGAAAAGGACAGCTAGGGCAGGAAAGAAGAAAAGAAAGAAGGAAAAAAGGAGGGAAGGAGCAGGAGAAAATAATGAATGAACAAAGGCATTAAAGAATGAAAGAAAAAAAAGGCAGGAAGAAGGCAAAGAAGAAATCAAGGAAGTAAGAAGATAAAGAAAGAAGAAAAGAAGTAAAGTAGTGAGATCAAACAATCTTAGCTAACAGAGACCTAAAAAAGCATATTGTTACGACATTAGCTGCCAGCTTCTTGCATTTGGGACAGAAAGAAGAAAGGAAGGAAAGAAAACGAAAAGAAAAGAAGATAGAATGAAAAGGATGGAAAGAAGGGAAATAGGAAGGAATGTAATTGGGAAGGAAATAAAGAAAACAAGGAAGGACAGAATGAAGCAAAGAAGAACAAGAAAGAAGGGAAAAAGGAAAGACGGAATGCAAAAAAACTGATAGAAAGGAATGAAAAAGGAAACAAAGGAAGAAATAAGGCAAGCAAGGAAGAAAGAAAGGAGGGAAGCAAGAAACAAGGGGATGATCAGAAGGAAAGAAAGCAAGAGAAAGAAGGAGTAAAGGAAGGAAAGAAGGTAAGCAAGAAAGGAAGAAACAGAAAGAAAGAAGGCAAGAATAAATGTATACAACTGCTGCAAAAGAAACACAAGAATGGCTGTTTTTCTTCCTGCGCAAAGTATATTGAAGATCCATTGGTGTAAGTGAGCACAGAATAAATGTGTTGTGCTTGGTGTTACTGCAGGAGTAGATAAAAGAGGTTAACTTAATGCAGAACAGTTTCAAATTGACACAGTCTGGTATGAAGTGGCAACCCAAAAAGGAATTTACAACAGCTTCTGCAGGAGACAGGAACTGATAAAGCTGGAATGTGCTCAAGGCATGAAGAGTTGGTAGAAAATATTCTTCTATCACATCAGGCCCTAAACAAAAAAGTAACACTAGAGTAGTAAAGTAAAAACTAAAACACTGGCACTAAAGGAAACTACCTTGTGTGTGAATATGCTTATTTGTGAGAGTGCAGTATGCTCAAAGTGAAGTTAGCCAGTGACTTAAGTAAGCTGATGTACCCACTGCCGCATGCTGTATCCCGTAGTGGGTGGAAGTAAAATGTGAGTTATAAAACTGACCAATGGATGACGAGAACTGGCCCGAAAGCCCCTTTAAGTAAGTATATTACACATATATTTTAGTAAAGTCAAAAAGTCTTGGCTACCACCAGACCTAAAAAGGAAACTTGCACCATCAACCAACCCCACTAATGACAGCACACTATGTAATCTGACATATGATGTGGAGGCCTTGTTATCCAGCTTTCAGTATTAAAAAAGTGAACACTTTTAACTCTTTTATTTTATATGGCACAGTTCCCACCTAAAATGTGTCACTAAAAAGTATTCTTAAGAGTTTTTATTTAATTATTATTCACCCACACTGTAACAATTGAGTGCCAATGTTTTAGGCAGCTGGCACAAAGAGAAAGCTCCTGAGCCTCACAGTTCGGCATTGAATCTGGAGTTGTAGCTACCTGATTGGCTTCCAATCTTAAGGTCCTACTTTAGAGCTTTTGATTTCACTGAAGTTATATGTTTAATATGCTTAAAGGGGCTTTCACATGGCATTCTTTATCATTGGTCTCTTATTGTGTCTTTCACATTCAGTGTGTCAGGCCACTTCAGCCATTGGCTGACTTCACTGATGGTGATGGTATTCTGCCCTTTCACAACAAGCACATCCAATTTATATACACAAAGTAGTTCCCTTCACTTCATGGATTACTACGTCAAAAATTTTTTAGCGTTTAGCCAGTGTTTCTTTAATGATTGAGGAGAGCCCACCAGCTTCCCGACAATAACGTTTTTGCCAAACTTATGACAAAACAAGCTTGACAAGCTCAAAGTGCTGGTAGCCAATGCCAGACCTATTGACTTGCACAACGCTTGATTTTTTATGTTGGAGAACTGCTGACATTTTGCCCAAATGTGTCCTATAAAACCTGCTAAAGTACCTCACATTGGATGGTGTTTCAAAAAGGCAGCCATGACTGGCTAATTTCTTCGAGCACTTTTCATGGCCCAGTCAATGATCTAGGTCTTTTTTTAATAGAAACAACCTTTGGTACAGATCACTTTTGGGGTGCTGTGGCGCAGCTGTAGAATGACTTTCTTTGGACCAAACTTCTCCAACCCGTGGTTCATGAGCTTCTGGTAGCACTCAAGCTACTTGTAAGTAGGTCTATGTGCAATCCAAGCTAATAAATCAGTAGCTTTTGTTAGGTTCAATTAATATTTGTACATTAAAATTGTAAACTGTGTATTTGAAATGAACGTGTGTATTTTCAAAACTTATGAGCTGATGTTAAGCGAAAATGGTTGCATTTCCAAAATATATATAAATCTGATATCAATCAATCCAAAATATTTGTAGAGCGCGCTACTCACCTGTGTGGGTCTGAAGGCGCTGGGTAGCGACTGATAAACCTTATAGTGTTGAAGAGAGCTATTTACATTGTTACTTTGGTGCGTGGGGCACTGCTCCTATGGCTATTATGAAGTAACCATGACGAGGCCTTCCAAATTGGCAAATACCTTTTTACATTACCGCTGGCCACCTTGAATGATGCACTGATGTGTTTGCTGCTGGGAAAGTTGTTAAGGATGGTCATAAATGTAATCTTGGTTGATGTGGTTACTGGACTAAAGATATTAGTACCTTGGGATGATTTTCATTTAACATAAATAGCTCTTATTGCAGAAAAAGTTGGAGACCCCTGCTTTAAAAATTTCGAAATTCAGCAAGGGGAAAGTTAAAAACCTTCCTTTCCTCTGACTTTGGCCCTGTCTGCACACTGCTGCACCTTCTTTGCACTGTATAGGAAAGCAGATATTTATCATTGTGGTCTCTCAATTTATGAACATTGCATTGGTTGAGTTTGAGTATATGCAAATATTCTGATCACTCATAAAAAAACTGGACTTTTACAGCCAAAATGTTAAATTACATCATGCAAAAACACGCTAATCTATATTCACATTACTGTATTCACGCCACCTTTTTACAGAATTGGACGTAATTATCAGAAAGGTGGTTTGAGGTAACCCCCCCCCCCCTTAAGCCCAGTTTCATGCCACCCTTCCTGGTTACATCACATCATGGTCAGTGATCCAGGCTCAGCTGAACCTACCACATTGTAGTGCTCCATATGTGTCAACTCATGTTTCATGTGCAAAAAGCTATAATAAAACATTCTGTGTGAAACACGTCCCTGCTAGTTGGCGCTACATCGGCGCTCTATCAAATGGCTTAAAAAGAAGATAAATGTTTGCTTAATGCACCATTCATGTGTTACTCTAACACAGTAACTCTCACTTGTTGCAATTCACAATACTCCTTTACAAAGCCAATAGGTTTGGCATTCACTGCAAGACTTTTGTTTTTGTCAGACTTCTTTTGTTTGCCATGGTTTTTGTTTCTAAAACCACATTATTGAGGGATCTGCGGAGCCCCCCGGCAATTTAAAAAATGAGCATTGGCTAAAAGCAAAAATATTTTTGGGCTCTTGAAAAGCACACATTGTACTAGTAGTTCATCTCACTGATGGGAACTACTTTGTGACGTGATGTGCTCCTTATGAAGGAGTAGAGTGCAGTTAGCTCACAGTGAAGAAAGCCAATGGCTGAAGTGGGCTCACCCATTGTCCCATGCTGTGGTGGGTGGAAGAGAAATGTGAATAACAGTCTAGTGGATGATGAGGGCTGACGGAGAGCCCTTCTAAGTAAGTATACTAAATGCATGGAAAGAGGCAGCAAAGTACCAGTCGGGCAGCACTCTGTGGTGAGCATAGATTTTTAGCTTATTTGTTTAAGCCCGGTGCTTTATCACATAATCAACCCCCTCTGAGAGACCCCCCAGTTTATTCATCTCACCTAAAGCCCTACTACTATTACTCCATTGACTGGCCCCTTCGAAGTGCTAGGGAGGTAAACAGTCTGTTAGATGGGAGATGATTAAATGGCAGCCCGCAGAATTTTTCAATACAAGATGTCTTGAAGTGGTTAAATGTCGGTTTCTTGGTTGTAACTATACACAGAGTAACACACAAATCAGCGTAGCATGATTAACCCTCAGAAGCAAGCGGGACGGGATAAAAAAAAACATGCACGCCGCTAGCGCAAACTTGTTGGAATTGTGTGACACACTTGCATGGCAAAACCACATCGCAACATGACCCGTTGTCCTTGCCCTTCCTTATGCTCAGCCAGTGATGGACAAAGCGGATGAAACGTCAGAGGGGATAACAACTACAATAAAGAAAAAACGCAGCTCGGTGGAATGAGGACAGCAACACTCATGAGGATTCTTGAACCAAAAGGTTAAATTAAGACATGGCAAGTGCACTATTTTACAATTCCCAAGTCCATATAGACCCATTAAGTTTGAAAGAGTAGCCCCTGCTGGGTACAGCACTATTAAAAGTAAAATTACAAAAGACCACAAATGTATCAAGAGATGAATCAGACCAGTTCTATGCACACATCCTGAATTGTTCCAAAACACTGGTTGTAACCCAATAATTATTTTGAAGGATGGCAGCACCTCTTTAAGGGACCAATATTTCGTGAAAAACCACTGACTGCCTCCATGGCTTCTCAGGCGGGCACCCAAGTATCTAATGAGTTGTCCCAGTAGCACTTAACACAGACATTTTAGTCCATCCCCACATGTTCCCAATGCAAGTCAGGTGTGGGAAATGAGCAACAGGGGGATACAGGTCTTTGTCCAGGATCACACGATGAAGTCCAGTGGGTGAGCCGAGATTACAACTCCACGGTCCATGATGGGAACTTTACCCAAAAACACCACATAAGTTCAGGAAGAAACCAGGACCTGAATGCAGCATGGCAATAGGACAATATTTGACCTGCGCTCACTGGGCTAGGAGGCAGTCTGAGTTCACAGTGATAAGCAAACCTTGTAAGAGATCCATGGATTCTGACAAATATGCAGTGTTTGTTAATCTACACAACATTTGCTGCCTTCTGATAGGCTGTCATGTGAGTGATGTGTCACTGCTTTTTATGCCTGCCTTCGACTTCTTACTTCTGGGCAGCTTTAGGCTCGCATCCATCGCTTGTAATGTTTCTAGTTATGGGAGTAAGATAGTCTAGTTGGTGAATGCATTACCAGCAGCAGTGTGTGCAAACTAAAAACAACTTCTTCCAAATCCAGTGAAACAGGCGTAGCTATCGTTGTTAGTGATGTAAACTGAGCTCAGCTGATTGCGTAATATTTTCCTTGCGTGCACCATGACCCATAGCATCCTTGCTACTCTACTGCTGATGTCTGCTGCTCTAAGAAGCAAAAAAGTTATTAAATAGCAAGCGCTTTGTGAAACATATAGTATTATGGATGATTGTTTTGTGCCAGACCCTCAGCAGGCAACCAAAGAGCATGAGGGTCGGCATTCCTCACACCTTATGTGTTTCTTGTAGTCCTCCGTGGGGAAAAAAGCAGCAGAGTAGATGGCACTGTAGGGACACAGGAATAGTACAGAGGAACAAATATTCAAAGCAAGCTGCTTTCCTATAATCAAGTATGCATGCATGCCACAAAAGAAGGGCACAATAGAATATGAACACACTCCTGTCTCCCCAACTTGACCACACTAAGTGACCTTGAGCAAAATACTTGGTGTCACATAGAAAACTGGCTAATCACCTTATAAAAGAAATTCTGCATTGCGGGGAGCCTGCACCAATTGCAGAGGAGAGTGGGAGAAGGGAGGGGAGCAAAGGTGGAGTATCTTGCCCTCATCCTGCCTCCGGCAACTTTCTACCAAAGTTGGCGGCGCTCATCCCATCGTTGGATAGCATGTTAGGAGGTGTGCCTGCGGGCAGCATCAGACAGTCATGGTCTTCTCTCCCTCCCTTTGTAGCGAAGGTCAAACTTCAGACGAGGGGTGTTCAAGCAGTTCATACAGGCTCTCTCTCTTGGAGGCTGAAGTCGAAAGCAGCAGAACGCGACACCCCAGAGGACTTAGTAGAATGTAGTTGTACGGGCCATCGGTGGAAGACACTAGTGCATGGCAGCCTCCAGGGGAGAAAACATCTGCATCAGACTCCACTCCACTCAAAGCTGCTACCTGAGATCCCACTGCAAGCATGCTGAGCGGACGAAGAGCGAGGCCGCAGCGCAGGGAGACGCTGACACAGCACTCCCTTTTTTGTGTTAGATGAGCTGTCAGCAGAATGAGATAACAAAAAAGAAAAGCAGACAGGGTAATAGAAAAGAAAAGTGTTGGTGAATGCGTTTTGTTACGAAAGTGTGCATGTTTAGTGAAAGTCGGGCACCCAAGCTGACCAAGCACCCACAGTGTAACACGCGCAGGCAAGAAGTAATAAACTAGTTACCCAAAGGAACAGATAAGCATGCAAAGTGTAAGGCTATAGTACTTAGTAGGTGCTCCGTTGGAGGAAACAAAAGACAAAAAGGAAGAACAAAGAGAAATGATTGACCATTAGCAAGCAAGGATTTTTAAAGGACACTGACATAGACAAATGAAAAGCAATTGAGGGCCCTGAAGTGCACAAAGTATATACAGCAGTTCGCTACGCGACCTCATAAGCGCTGTCTAGGTGCAACCTAAAAATAGTAGCAGGCAGCCTGGGTAGTCAGGTTGGCCTTGTGTGCATATTTTAGTTCCTTGTTAATGTGATTACATTTGGGCAAAAATCCCTTAGCAAAGTACAATCTGTGTGCTAGAGAACAAACTTCTTCTCAAACTTTAGCCGCGTTTGAAGAGGCAGAGCATATTTACTTAATCATTAATACAGTTTGTACCATGATGCAGATGGTTAATTATTTGACCTGGTTCAATAGTAGTCCATAGCCCATACCTGTGGTATAAGTTGAGCAAATAGTTGGTTTCACTGTATTTGTGCAAACTGAAATGCAGGTTTGATGTGACACTCCTTAAACTCAAGTTTGAGCATTGGGTATTTTATCAGGTTCACAGAGAACTGCAGTAGTTTGACACAAGCTTCGGAAAAGCTAATTGGCTACCATGCTAACTACAATATTTTTAAAAGGCACATATACATGACAAAAGGAAACAAAATGATTGTTTTCTTACAGCAATGCATTTACAAGAAAGGATTAAATGTTTCATTATTCATTGCTCTTTTAAAATTGTCTCTTGTGCATTTCAAAGCAACCACTTCATAGGAGGGAAAATGATACAATAAAGTGCTAGTAGCTTGAGGTGAGAGAGACTTTGCCCTCTTGGTGGAGCCAAAGTTCACTGTTTTTATATTTTAAATAATTGGTAACAATAGGTCATGTATTCTGCTATGCTGTCAAACCAGAGCTAAAATGTCCTCCATAGATTCAAGACACAGAAAATACTTACTCACCTATGCTGCTTTTATATGCCCTATGCAACGAGTGACGTTAATATGCTGAGTGTGGAAGTGGGAGAAAAAGCAGTGAGCTAGAAGCATAATATTGGGGCTAGATTGAGTTTTTGGGTGTATCCACCATTTGAGGTTTTAAGGGCTGTCGGTGGGAATGGTGAGCAGTTGTGGGTGGTTATGAAGGACATTTTAAAAAGGTGAGTACTCAATAGGTTGGAGCAACCACTCTAAAACATAGCATAGAATGGTGTACTTGAGTTCCAAAATACCTACACTGGTTAATTGTCAATATGTGTTCGGTGCTGTCAGTTTCTTGGCAAAGTATGCTGATCTCTTTTTGTGTATTTTTGCAAGACTCATAATTATTTTAATTTACTTTGCTCTGATCAGGAGTTATTGAAGCTGGTTCAGTGTGATGTTGTTGTAATATGATGCCATTGTTTGAGATTCACAATGAGCTCTGTATCATCATTTCAAGCTAAAAGTGATTAACCTTTAAGTTGGCATTCCAGTAGGCATGGGGACCTGAGCTTGCCTACTGGGCCTTTGACATTTTTTATGTGAACCTCAGACTAAAGCTTAACTCTTCAGCGGACTTCCATAGACACAACCAGGAGGCTGATTCAATAGTGTTAGTGTTTCAGCAACAGTGAGTAGGGCTTGGTGTTAGTAATTTGAAACTTGAGACTTGTTGGCAGGAATTCCTCTTTGTTGCATTAAGAGAAACCATTTGTTGGGCAAATGTGCAGTGGTATTTAACAAATTATTGTACTTCATGGCATCGTTGATTCAGAGATTTTAGTTGAGGTTTGTTTATTGTTTTCAAAATCTTTGTGAAGTAATACGTTTGCAGTTGACAGGATTAAAGTTGGAGTCTGTCATTCCTATGAATCATGGATTGCCTTCTGGTTCCTAAATGGTTTAAGTGAGTCAAATGTAATTTGATGACTATGTTAACAAGTTGCACAAAAGTCCATAAGTGTGAATGTGCTCTATCAGGCGGCCTATTTCTAATAGCTATCTTGAATGGATACTGATGTTAAGTCCCACTATATGGAACTAGGCTGGTTGGTAACCTCATTTTAGGAATCTTGCAAGCAAGCAATATACATTCACTCACACATCTCTGTCAATTCTGGAGCAGCATGTGGGAGTTGCTGCCAGTGAAGTAGGTCCTACCTAATGATTATTCCTAACACTGCTTAAATTGCACCTTGCTAAATGCCCAGCATTTACTACTAATCAACATGACAAATGGCCTTAACCAGGAGCATACCACCTTTATGATCCTGTCACAGAATTTTGACTAAAGTATCCTAAGTGGCCTTTTCTGACATGTGTGTGCCTTGTAATGCTGCTGGATTGTGGTTACTGGGTGTCAACATGTGTAAGACGATATTGACACAAGTGGTGTTCATTGTTGCCTGAGGAATAATACAAGCCAATTCAGTGTAAGAGCACATACAATGGAAGCCCCACTTTCCTACTCAGTTTTAAAGATGGTCACCAAGGAGTAAATGCCAGCCTGAAATGGCTCTGTTGTGGGGGAGTGGTAGTAGTTATTGAGCTGTAGTAGTGGATTGAGCCAGCAAAAATGACACACATTGAGAAACTCATTAGATGCATCTCACCATTTGCACTTATACTGAATAATGATAATTAGTAGGAGTTGCAGGGAGGCATATGTGAAAGGCTACAACAGTGACATCTTTTGCACCTCTTAGTCTAGCAACCTAGCTAAAAGGCACTGAATGCTCCATCAATGGCATCTTGTAGCCCACAAACGTGACCATAGTTAGATGCATTGGTCACAACAGAAAGTACAATAGGCCCATAAGTTGAATCTTGTGAAATGACAGCAGTGCTACAAAGTGTCCATTACGCCCTCAGTGGAAAATATGGAGCGTGACCACAAGTTTCATCCCTGTGTGAATGGCATGTGAGCAGATATGTCACCTCTTATGCATGTCAAAAACTCATACTTTTTTTTTGTAGAAATATTTCACCTAATTCTCTAAGCAGGTTTTATTCTTTTATAAGATTGTTATTGTTTTTAGACATTATACTCAAGACAAATTTATAACATCTGCAAACCTATACTCCCGGATTGGTCTAATTAGTGAGACATTTTTCTGCATAATTAGTAGTGCTTAAATGTAGTAATGTCTATCATAATTGATCTTGTTCCTGCAATTACAGCTTTTGGAGCTCATTTTCACTGTTATCATTTGAGATTTGGAAATGTTCCCACCATTGGCCACAAATCTCATAGTGCTTGCCGGGACTTATCTAGGGTTTATAAATCACTTCTTCCATACATGAACATTTGTCGATGCCCTTCAGTCATTGTTCCTTTGTGGGGTATGGGGTGCTTTCTGATATCCAATATTTCTCTGTCCAGTTTAGCCAACAATACTTTCATCCATACCAGTCCTTTCTTCCTCGTTTTTTGTCTCCCGTTCTGTCTAGAATTCCAGGCAACATTTGTTTGAGTTGGCGATCTACTGGTATTCCCAGCACCAGTGAAAGTGTTTTGTTAACGTAAGTCCGACTTATTTTAATAATTGGAGAGCCCAGGGCATGAGGAAAACCTCACCTCCATTTTGGTGGCATCTACAACAAATATTAGAATTAACCCTTCCCATACTCATAAGACTTGACAGGCTGTAGGCTCGTACCTTTTTAAAGTGGCGGGGTGAGTTAAGTGACCCACCACTTTGCAAAAAAAACCACCCCTCTCTGAAAAACCCGAACGTAAACCTCCCTTCTGCCCTAAAACCCAAATAACACTAGAACACAAACACTACAAGTACATGCACTACACACTTACATGCACTACACATGTATATAACATTACACACATGCATTACACAAACATAACACTTTTTTTTTTTCCTTTAAAAAGACACTTCCTCCTCCGTGTGCTTCTGCTCTCCGATGCTGGAAGATCTCCCCTAACCAATCCAGGCGCTGCTCGCATGGTGTTAACCAGCATGAAAGAAGCACCTGGATTAGATGGAGCGTCCTGGCTGGACGCTCCTTCAGGCCCTGAAGGTCTGTGTCTGGTTTCCATCCTTCTGTCTTTGACATCTGAGTGGAGAGCTTCAAAGTTTGCTGGTCACTTTGGCCAGCGCAAAGCAGATGGCCAAAATGTCACACACATCCCTGCCAGGCACTGCTCCAGTCCTCTGCTGGTGGAAGCACAGTCAGTCCTCTGTTGCTGGCAGCAGAGAATGTGCCCAGCATGTTACTGGGCTGATGTAAGCTGCGGGGGAAAAAATAAAATGGCAATGAAATCTTTTCATTGCCATTCTATTTTTATCTGCGAAGCTTCTGTTCCCAGTCTAGAGGACATCTATCTACTCCCTAGTCAGTACAACAGCTTTCTGGCCTTGACACTTGTTTTATTTTGTGAGGCACCAAATACCAACTTTTCCTTCTGCAATTGTCAAAGCTTTTGGCCCTCCATCTGAAATACATTACAGAACAAACTGTGCAAATTTTGAAGCGTGCTTTCTTCTCCATAGTTTACTTGTTCGGCACCTATCTTTATGTATCCCTTTCAACTGGGACACAAACTCATTAGGACTGCTTCATAAGGTAGGATCAACCAAATTCTTTCAAGTTCTAGAAGTGATTTGGTCTCATACAATTGTGTGGCATCATGTTACACACATACTTGAAAATAAGTAGTACAGAAATTATCATTAGAAGTGGCACACTATAAAGCCTTAAGACATTTAGGAAAGTAATGCAATAAATGAACATTCAGTTAACAATCAACATATCAATCAATCAATAATTACTTTATTCGGTTTAAAGGTTTTCAATCATACAAGCATATAAATGCACAACACATCGCAAAGTCTCAAACCTCATATCCCCCAGATTAAAAATGTTAAAACAGTTAAAGAAGGATGATTACCCGCAAAATCACATTACTCAAAAATAATGGTTCCATAAAAAGCAACAATTTAAAACCAACACTAACCAAAATTTAAAAAGTTAAAAATTAGCGTTGTTCCGCCAGGTTATAGCTCCCTTTAAAAAGGAACCAATCCCATGCCAGACCAGTGCATCCAAGGTCATATTCAGCCACATAAGCTGGGCGGTATTGCACAAAACTCCTTTCTCTCAGAAGGGGGACTAAATATCGTTCCTTGAAAGGTGCATAAACTCACAAAACTTAGTAAAATGGATTAGGGTCTGTGGGGATACACCGTCACACGGACACAATTTTATAAAGTTCAGGTCAAACTGCCCTGAAGGGAAACACAAATTACTTCTAATTACCCCCAAACAGAATCACGTGATGAGGGTCCTTTCCCATACATTTTGGACCACTAGGAAGTAGGTCTCTGGGCCAACCCCCATCTTTATCATGATAAAATCCCTCACTGTTTTTTTCCTTAACTCCACCTCTTTCCTCTTAGCTGTTGATATTTTTAAGAAATTCTCCTTCACCCATTTTTTATCTGCGGTAGATGGACCCTCTGGTGCATCAAAGATGTCTAAACGTCCCAAAGCACTAGCTACCTTTCTTACATAAGCCAACCAGGGAATTTCCTTAGCGTCATCGCATGTCAGACAATCCTGAAGGATTTCCCTGTTAAGGGACGCAAATTCATTTGACCAAATTGAGCTCCACAATACAATCGGAGCAATTTTAATGGCATCTTCTATAAAATCCAGATCCAGCTCAGCATGCAGGCAGAACCCAGAAGTGTTTTGACGCACACCTAATAATTTTCTACAAAAATGATTTTCCTCAATCCCGGGACACTGTTTTCCTTATAGCCCCAGAGTGCGGCTCCATACGCCAAAACTGGAAGACATTCACGTCTATAAATCTCCAACAGGTGTTTAATAGGTTTGTTACCCACCCTGGCAGCGAACTCACATGTGGCACCTACAGTGGAATTGAAGAGTCTCCCTCTCTTAGAGTTGCTGGTTTTCCAGGTGACCTTATCATCAAAAATCACTCCAAGATAAGGAAAGTTTTGTACCTTTCCAGTAACCTGTTCCTTTATTTTCAGCGCACCCACCTTACTCAGAGGTTTGCCATAGACCATAAAATAAGATTTACTACAGTTTATTTCTAAATCCAAGGCTGACATAAAAGTATCATATGCTTTAACTGCCTCACGTAAGTCATTCATGGTGTGGGCCATAAGAACAGCATCATCCGCATACATCAGAACTGGAATACTCTTGCCATTAATTTTAGAAGCGTCCTTAAATCTTTCAACTAGAAAGTCATACAACCCATTTGTATATAACAAAAAAAAGGGTAGGGGCAAAAACACACCCCTGTCGCACGCCCCCATTTGATTCAAATAACTCCGTACTGTCACCATGCACCCCAACCCTCACGTTAGCATTGGTGCCTAAATGAAGGTAACGCAGAAGCTCCACAATATGGGAATCCATACCCATCTACATTAGCCTATCCCAGAGCTTACTGCGATTTACCTTATCAAAAGCGCAGCTTAGGTCCATAAAGGCAAGGTACAGGGTACCCTTCTTGGCTTGTGTATATTTGCCTATCAACATAAGCAGATTTAGACACTTCTCTAGGGTACCTAACCCTTCCCTAAAACCATATTGAAACCTGCTCAGGATTGTATTGTCAGACATCCAATCCTCAATACGTTTTAGGATTATTCGACCTAAGATTTTTGCTGAAGAGTATAGTAATGAAATTGGGCAGTACGACTTCAGGTCATTGCGATTGCCCTTTTTATAAACGGGTACAATACATGGCGATCTCCAGAAAGCTGGAATTCTTGCACTAACTGCTGCATTGAGGACATTAACCAGAATGGGAGCCCACAATTGTGGACAATATTTATATAGGTCCATTGGAATAGTATTGGGGCCCGGGGCTTTGTGACTTGCCTCCTTTACCTCCTCAAGGTTGAACATAAGGGCCAGATCAGGGGGATGTCCCTGCTGATCACCCCTTAGTTCCCCTATACGGCACCCTGAGAAAATTCCACAGAAATGGGTCACCCACGTCTCCGGAGCAATATTACATCCCAAACCCTCAGAGGTTTCTGTCTCAAATGAGCCCCTGTTAAGCACCTTCCAGAACAGGCCAGGGTTCTTGAGTAGTGATGCTCTTTCCAACTCCTCCCAGGCCTGAGCTGTTGCTTCCTGGCCCTCAGGACGGATTTATAGTGTGCCCTCGCATCTCTTACAAGAATTTTGTCTTTCGGTTGTTCTTTTAGTGCCTTCCTCAGGAATTTCTTAGCCTCATAACAGGGCTTACTAAACCAGCCACCCTGTTGCTTACACCGAGGCTGGACTACTGCGGTCATACCTTCTTTGATATCCCCATTTACTTTGGATATAACATCCATGACTTCGCCTGGGCTGGAAGAGTCAGCCAATAGAGTACTTAAGAACAGATTAAAGTTTTTACCCACTACTCTCTCTGTTACTTGCTGAATGTTAACCTGCTTCCAGCCAAGTCGTCTGCCCTGATCTTTGGGTCGCACCAAGGCTGGACCACCTCGCACTAACTTCTGAATCGTCTCAGAAAAATTAAAGATATTCTAGGAGGATTGTGGTCACTAAAATACTGCACCACCACTTCATTGCCCCTGACCATGTTCCTTATGGGTGGGGACACAAAAATATAATCAATTGTTGTTCCAGCCCCCCTACCTACAAATGTGGGGGCCTGCTGTGTACCCACCACTCCCAAATCGCAGAAATTCAAAAGACCCAAACTCCTTAGGCCTTTTAATAAGGCCCCACCCCTCACATCATGTGATCCCTCAGCTGAATTTATCCTATATTCCTGTACAAACGGGTTCTCCATAGTATTATAGCTCCCAATTTTAGCATTAAAGTCCCCTGTCACCACAGCACAGAAGCCAGCCCAAGCCCCTTCAGTTTATACTTTATTTTCTGCAAAACAGAAAAAAGACTTCAATTTGGCAACCAGAGTCCAAAACAGCATTATAGAAGTCAATCAGTACAACATGAAATTTGTTAGAAAAGACTACCCAGTTGATTAAGAAGCCCTGATGTTTACACATAATAAGATAGGCTCTTGCTATTTTGGAGGATCGAATCAGGGTGACTAAACCACCTTTAGGACGACCACCTTGAGACCTTACGACCGGGACTGTAAATCTTTGGAAACTATCCCACACAGCCAACCCATCTGACCAGGTCTCTTGCAGTAAGATAGAATCATAATGTGCCACAAAGTATAACCAATTACTGTCCAGGACCTTAGAGTCATACCCTACTACCTTCCATGAGATGAGGCAACACTTCAAATTTGGACCATCCCCACCTTCTGTAATCAAGGCATCGAGAGGAGATTCTATCTCCCCGTCTATGTGTCTCTGCACATGGCGTCAATCCACCCTCTCCAGCTCGGAGGAGGTAGGGAAGTCATTACCCATACTAGTTGGCTGCAAACCACCCTGGCCTCTGTTAGATTCCCTAGTTCAGGGATTGCCACTCAGCTGGGTGTGGTTATAAAAACAAAAAAACAAAGGGAACATACCAATCTTGCTCTTCAGCTGGAATGACAGACATTGTGACAAAAGGATCATCTGGGCCAGGCCTGGGTATCTGCAGTTTACAATCACACAATCCCCATTCCTCTCCTTTACCCGAGACCCGACCCAATCAATTCTTCTGACAAATAAAATATCCTCAAAATCCTTGCAAATGAAATCACAGTTTTTACTCAGCCAATGGCAAGTCTTATTCTCTAGTTGAACCGTGGACTCACTTATGCCCAAAACTAAGGCGGGAACATCAGTGAGCACCACCACATAGGGTGCACAAGCTGGAGGGAGCTCTAAGCGAACAAGGGGGGGGAACCTTTCATCAAGTGTGGGGTTTGAGACTTGTTACTGTCTTGAAACCCACCCACATCATCTGCGAGCCCACTACGGTGTGACCAACGAGACCCCCTTCTACAATTTGTCTCATAGGTTGCTGAAGAATCTCCTGAGGCAGTCTCCACGCGATAACTAGCATCCCCGAGGATAGGATAAATTGGGGGATGTTGCATCTCTCTCAGCAGGGACTGGGGTTTTCTTTTTGTTGAGGCATCCCCTCAGCCAAACTACTTTGACACCTAGAGTCCAAGGGGCACTCTATAACAGCGGCCAACCTTGGCCATTCTTTACCGCTCATCCGGGAAACTGTTGTTTCAAGCGCCTGCAGTTTCTCCATAACTGGGGCCAAACAGGTCTCAATCATTTAAAGTGATTGTTTCATGGTGGTACAGCAATTTGTGTTGACCAACTACTGAAAGGTGTTTTTGAAACTTCTCAAAAATAGTATTTGCTATTCTGACACAATTAACTCAAACTAAGAACTATTGAGATCAATTCAACAGTTAAAAAAAAAAAATTCAACTCTATTGTGGTAAATTACAAGGGCTTTCTTCTGGCCAGCTCTCAACAATGTTATATCTTATTTTGATATAAGATATGTATTTGCATATGTTCATTTTCAGTTCCCCATAATGCCAATTTATTCAAAACTATTTCAGTCATTTCTCCTTTCTTAATAATTCCTGAACATAGGGCCTAATTTATTGGTACCCAAAATTAAGACCTTATGTGTTTGCATCCCAGTTAAGTTATACAGAATGAATGCTTCAAAACTGAAATACGCTGGATCCAGAGTTTACTCCTTCTCAGTAGAATTGTATCGCAGCTGATTAATAGTATGGCTGGTTTTACTAAGATGTTTTTTCTTTAGGTGCAGGTCTTAACTCCCCCCTCCCCTAGCAATCCTGACTCTTTTATGTGTGAATTGGATAGGGAACTGCCTCGCTGCCCAGTGGTACAACCTACCTAATGGCCTAGTTTTTTTTTATTGTTAAACTTTTTCATTTTGTAGAACAACCAGACAGCTTAAAATGTCATGACAATCACTGGCCAGGTACAGAATACACAAGCGCAAATAGTGTGGGCACTCAGTTAATATGGTAATCGTCTGGGTATAACAGACAATACAAATGACATCACACAGTAAGAAACCAGGACATTTTCCACTACAGGCATAATACCTTTTGCAACTACTAATCGAGGCCCACTTAACCTCTCCGCCGCCATCCCCATGCAGAGGCACGCTCAGCAATCTTCTTCCTGGCAAGGCACAACACCACACGTTGTGTATTTGTAATGTTATATACCCTAAGAGCATTCAGCCATTGATCCATCACAGTTTCTGTGATGCTATCCCGTTCTCTTGCATATCCGCAGCTTCCCTATCCCTGGAGTGTGAAGGAAGTGCTTGCTAAGGTCCCCAAATATCCCTCGGAAGGTTGCAGAGTGGCGTGAGGCCATGATAAGAGTCAGTTTGGGTATTGCAGTCTGTCATATCAGAAAGCCAGTCCGGTAATGTTGGGAGAGGGCCCTTCATCCCATGCATCATTATCCTGCGTTGCGCAGTAGTATCCGTAGTACAACAAGTTGCCTGCAGGCCTTCTGGACATCCCTGTCATAACTCAGCAGTGCTAAAAGGGGGTTAAATGAAACCGTTTCATATGTAATCTGCTGCAGTACCTCAATAACTGTGAGCCAAAAGCGCAGTACACCAGGGCAAACCCAAGCCACATGAGCAAATCCAGCACCATCCTTGTTTCCTGGAGGCCACAGCAAAATAGCCGAGCCAGTTTCTAGTACATATGATTGAGATACTTGAAGTGTATCAAGTGATTCCAGCCATTCAGAGAAACGGTTTGGACCACAGAACAGCACATTTTGTCTTTAATCCCTAATTCTAAGTCCTCCTGCCATCCCAGTCTAGCCCTGGTGGCACCAGGCAAGCCTAATGGCCTAATTGCCCACATATAATTTATTTGTTATATACCTTTTATATTGCCTTAACACTTGTGGAGATGAACTGGTGCATTGCTGGTGTGTGTGGCAGGCCTTGTAGGCCTCCCTTGAAGAGCTAGGTTTTGCTTACGTGTGGTGTGTGTGCCAGTGAGAGTCCATCTAAGTGGAGGTGCCTGGTGGAACTGCACATGGCTGTTGAGGTAGGCTGACCTCATGTAGTGCGTTGTATATGTGAGTGAGGAGACTGAGCTGTCCGCCCTTATGAATATGGAGCCAGTGTAGTTCCTAAAGGTATGGTGGGATGTTAGACCAGTTTGGAAGGTAGAGTACCAGTCTTGCTGCTGCATTCTGGATGGTCTGAAGTTTTTATGTGAGTTGTTCGGTGATTACCACATTGAGAGTGTTCCTGTAGTTCAGTCTGCAGGTGAGGAGGGCTTGGGTGATGGTTTCCCTATTGGTGCAGGGTAGCCAGTTGAATATCTTTTCCAGCATCTGCAGGGTTTAGAAACAGTCCATGATGATGGCATTAACCTGGGCGGAAACGTCATGTTTGCTGTCAATAATTATTCAGAGGTTTCTTGTTTGTGCGTTGGGGAGGGTGGTGGGTCCAAGGTCTGTCTCTGTACTGTGGTTTGGTCTGAAGCCTGATTGCTTGGTGTCAAAGAGCCAGTGGCTGGTGAGGTGGTCAATGATGGGGTCAGCAAGGCTTTTTTTTAGGACCCTGGCTGAGTATTGTAGAAGGGAGATCAGTCAGTAGTTTGCAAGTTTGACAAGGTCTGCTGAGCGCTTCTTCTGGAGGGCAATGATGGCTGCGTGCTTCCTGGCTTACAGGAAAGTGGTTGTGTTGATGGCGGTGTTGCGGATAAGGGTAAGAGTCTTGCTGACTGGGGTAGAACCTTTGTCAAAGACGTGGTGGGGGCAAGGATCAGACGTGGGCTCATGTATGGTCTTCATAATTGCTGTGGTTTCTCTGTTGTGATAAGGTTCCATGTTGTCCAGGTATTGCCTTTGTCTGATACTGGAAGACTTATTGCAAGACTAATGAGGACCAGTTGTGGTTTAAAGTTGGAGTAGATGGCTGTTATTTTGGGGAAGATGTTCCCTGAGAGGTTGTTGCACTGTTCTTAGATTGGGGTGTTGTTGCTGAGGATTGCTGCTGGTGTGGTGAAGTTCTAGATAATAGCGAAAACTCATTTGCTGCTACTGGAGATGTTGTTGATGCTTTTGGCTCAGGTCCTCCTTTTTGTTTCCTAGATGTGCTGGTGTTGCTTCTCTGGGCGGATTTGAATACTTCCTTTTCCAATTTCTTTTGCCAAACTTTAATTCCATTCCAGTGCTTGCAGCGCCATTTTGTCATTCTGAGTTCATTCAAGTACCAGCTGGTCTGCATTTGTGTTCTTGCTACTTGTCTTATTTTCCGATGGGCTAATGTCTTGACATAGGTGGTGATCCAGTTGTTAAAGCTGCTAATGTTGCTGAATAGGTGCCCTTGTGCTCTGATTGTTTTTTGTGGAGGACTGAAGCCCAATCCACCTCAGATATGTTGTTCTAGTGTTGGTGGGCCGGACCTGTTGTGATAGTTCTTCTGTGGTGAGGAATGTTGATTGAGAAACCAATGCAATCTGACTGAATTTCTCTACTCTACTCCAAAGGTTTTCCACACAAGTTGTCACGTAGCTTTTTTTGTGACCAGAACTTTCCTGTCCTTTTTGTAGTCTCCAAGCTTTTTAATCTCATCATTTGAGAAAGTTTAATATTTGGATGGGACATTTTCCCTCTTGTATCAAGCATCTCATTATGGGATGAAATCCGAAGAGAACAACGGACGCTGCAGTTGTCATTTCTTTAAAATAAACTTCTCCCAAAGTGAAAATATTGTAATTCTGCTGAATTTCAGATGGATTCTACGTAGCATTTATATCTTGAATATTTTCCAAAATATTGTTCAGTTTGGCTACTTTATAATAAGTAATCGATAATGATATATACAATGGCGTCCTGTTTCCAGCACAATTATATTAGATAATCACTATTTAGTTCAAATGTTTTGGTTTTAAACTACATTAATTAAGCGTCATTTAAGAAATACAGGTTAATTTGCGACATTTTTACAACATCAGTAAATGACTCTACATCAGCACAATGTGTCCACCTCCAGTTAATTTATACAACATATCAGCCCTTGAATATGTAATTAAAGTTTATTTTGACTCTCAAATGTGTTCATTTAGATTGTGTTAAATTGACTTAAATTAATATTAAGGTTATATGTTGAAATCAGCTACCTCCCTTGTAATAAATGTATTGTTACAGGGTAGCTCTTACTGTGCAATAGAAAAACTTCGTACCGTCCATACATTCACTTATCCTAAAATACACCTAGCTTCGCCACGAAAATAATAAGAAATATTATTGCCTCTGTCTCCATACTTGTTTATTGGCATCAGAAAAATGTCGGTAGTGAGACAACAAATATTAAACATTCTGTATAAATAATAACAATACATAGTTGATCAATTAAAAATCTAAACCCATCAAGAATTACACGTGCAAAAAGACCTATAGCTCACATTCTGTGTTCAAATGTCACACCTTACTTTCCTGGTTATGCGCGATGTATATTTAACAAGCATGCTAAACTTCATCGACCCTTACATGAAAAATGTGTATGTGTCAGGGCTATAGTGTAATTATCATGGTGTTTCAAAACTGTTCATATTCATATTCTATTTACATACAAGCATTTCTACACAGAATAAAATCATGTTTTGAAATATTAATTGTAAACAAAATAAACGAACCGTTGGCAAGTGTGTTTTTTCCACCCTGCAGCATGGCCAGGCAATGTAAAGTTACTGAAATCCCCTATACTGGGCGAGCAGCGCCTTCCTACAATGTAGTCCAGTAAAATGCACATAACTCCTTCTGACCAGTGCAAATAGAGCAGTTGGTGACACTTCACTCATTTAGTGGCCTCATCTGGTTCAATAAACTATTCCTAATCAGTAACAAACTTTCCAACAATTAGTTTATTGGGGCTTTTCACACTTTTAGGAAGAAAATGAAATATGCAGCTCTTTTAAATAACATTCTCGGCTGGTTACAGAGATTAGCGTTTTTCAAGTTGAAAAACAGTTCTTTGCTTACTCCCCAGGTTAGTGCAAGACCTGAAGCCTCACTGTCACATTGTTAAGATAATCGCTTGTTTGTTTTTTAATGGAAGCAAAAGTTGATAGAAAAATTGACCCTTGTGGCTATATAAGTCTGTTTGCTATCATCCATGGTTGAAGAACACACTCTACTTCATCACTTGGCCTACCCGATAGCTGGAAGTTAATTAGACTATCAGACTAGTTTTAGGGTGTCCTCATACATGCAACATCAACCCTTACGTTTGTGCCATAACCCTTGATGGCAGGCTGGAGGGATGTGCCCTAAAATGTAGTGATGCCCAGCTGCCCCTATGCGTAGGGCAGGAGCAGCATGCTGTCCGGCAGCTTGATACTTAAAGGCCTCAGTTTCCTCTATACCCCTGCAGGTCTTATCCACATACATTTGCAAGCAATAGGTCTCTTCATTGACATAACCCCGGACACTCTTTGCTCACAACAGAGTTTTTATCGAAGTAACATTAAGGAATCGTAGCAAGGACTTGCAAAGCTGATATTCACATCTGAAAACTTGCCTCTGCTCCTCCTTTTGGAAATAGTGATACAATGTCCCGGGCTTGTACACTAATGTATCTAGGTTTTTCGAAACAATAGTATCAGAGGTTCATCTATAAAAGATAGAAAAGTAAATAGAAACCTGCCAGGCTGTGATTTAACGTCGTGTATAGAATCAAAAGAGGAATCTGGTTAGCCCTAAATGTAATAATTTCTCAACTGTTTCACTATCATATTAAAAGAGTTACGCATATTTTTTCTTTTTTTTCTTTACCATACCCAATATAAATACCAACAGATTTGGATGGCGACAGGCTAGCAGCACTGATAGGTTTTTAGTAATATTCCTATAGCTGATCAGAAATAAAGGATGATTTTATTTCTTGTTTAAACAATTCTTAAAAGCACTAAAAAAAACTAAAATCCTGTGTGTGAAGTGTGAGGAAGTGGATTCTGACCCACAAAAGTGCAGTTTTTTAGTTTTAGACCTCTGTATTTTGGATCTTTACTTCAATTAAATCTTCATCAATGATGTGTCACAGTAAGCATCTGTTTGAAAATGGTTTTGAGCTGAAACCCCAGTGCTCACCTTTTAAAATAAGTTCTACTTGTGCACAGCTTGGATTAGGGACCCTGCACTGGTTCTCCGTGAACACATTTGCACGCATATGTACACCTGTGGGCAAGGAAGGCTGTTGGCTGATTTATCCTGATATCAGCATTGAGGTAGCGCTATGGAAGGTGCAATCCAGAATAAGTTTACTAACCCCTTACAATTCAATTGCGAATCTGAAAGGAAATGTCCCCTTCCTTTTTAGCTGAAGCATTAAATCTGTAATGTTGTAACTGGTTTTGCATTTTGAGTAAAATATGCCTAGATGCATCTTTTAAATGGAACAGTGTAGGAAATCCGTTGTTTTTCATAACGATTACTCCGTCCCGAGCACATATCCAGAGTTAGTTATGCCTTGTTCCATTTTTTTATTTGTAAATTGGATATAGTTCCCTGAGCCAGCCTTAATAGAATACAGACTTTGAGATACTCCGCTGTGCTATGTTCATTACTCAGCTGGTAGTACAGTGCTTCCCATGGGCATTATGCCCACTCAGAGAAATTAGCCTTCCACTATCAGAAGAAGAAGGTGGTGAGAAATCTCAGTGAGGTAATTACCTGCCTCTCTCTGAGAAGCCTGTGCAGGATGCATCCACAGTAATGCACAGAGCAAGTGGTTCTCTGACCCCAACCACCACAGGGGTTGTCCTTGAATTCTTAGTGGCAGGAAACCAGATCTGACTGGGAGGATTCTAGGCCAGAGTAAGGGTCCTTCCAGCCATTCTTCAAACTGCTCTACTGAACATTTACAGGATTCTGTGCAGAATAATTGTATAGCTAATGGGTTGTTCCCAATAAGTGCCAGCGAGGATTGGAAGGGTGATGTGGTATCTCTGGATTGAGTAGTTAATTCCACCTTCTGGAACTCTCCTCCCCCATCTTTAAACTGCTCAAATTGAGAGAGGAGACCCACAGAGGAGGAAGAAGGACCCACAGCATGAATGAACCCCTTTATGGAATGGAAGAAGACTCTGTACTTGTATATGTACACATTTGTAAAACTCTGTATGCAGAGCTAGTTGCACTGAATCCTCAACTCCCTTTTGGTGGCACATGGGACTTTTTCCAGAGCCTGAAGCAAGAGGGTGTACTCGCCCATTGGATCCAGACTTCTGCTGAACACACAAGCAACCTGTTAATGGCTGAAGGTCTGAGGTGCCTGGGGAGTGAGGGCAGGAAGAGTGCTCCCATCCACAGTGGAGTTCCTCGGTGAGCATACCCCCCCCCCCCACCACCTCATCCACTTTAGTGAGTCTCTTCAATTGATAATAGCGATGGTTGTAAGGGCCAGGAGGTCGAATGTGAGGCCACACTCATATACCCAGACCCATGGTTCTTGCCCGACTAGAGAGGTTCGCTCCAGGCTCGTAGTCAGATCATCTTGGTTGCCAAAAATTAAATAGTTAATCGAGAGCAAGGGACTGAGTTTTACAAGAAAAACCAAGCTGCATTCTGAAATACTGCCGTAGGTGTCCTCTGGGCGCACCTGCAGCAGCCAGATTTTCCCATGCAGGAGTTGTTTATAACTCCCAGGAAGCCCATAAGTCTCTGTGTCCCACCACCATGGGAATCGGGGTGATCATGGACACCATCACATTTTATTCCCAAAATATTCCTATTAGAGAAGATGTGATCAGACAGCCGGGGGTGCCCCTGAGCCACTGCCTAACACCCTTATGATTTGGGGGCCTTGTGGCACTTGTTTTTTAGTTGCTTTCACCTGTGCTGAAGGAGGTAGATTAGAGCAGCAGGTTAGTTTGTTCACCCATTCGCACCTAAGGAAGAAGTGCTTTGGCAGGAGGATGGACCACTAAAACTATGTGGCTCCTTAAGCTTGCTGTGCGGTCTGGCCTTCTGTGGCATTTGTTGATACTACAGAACAGCGGGGGTACCTACGTTCAAACACTGCTCTGGTGGGTGTATTAAATCAATGCTAAAATTGGGAAACAATTAATAAAAAGTTAAAGAATAAACAGGCCGTGGACAAATGAAAAAATCATCACAGGCTAAAGGCATGCCTCATAAGCTATGGGCAGTTTAAACAGATTTTGTTTTCTGTCTGGTGTCGCTCCAGAGGGAGCAGCAGCGTTGAAGAAAAATACTTTGTTGATCTTGAGTACTGGCAGAAGAGTGACAGGATCCCACCAGTGTCCCTCAGGTTTTAAACTTCCCAAACTCTAAGCTTCTAGGGAAAGCGACAGTGAACCTGGGAGATGTATCAGCTTGTTCTGAACACGCCTAAGGTTGACCCTTTGGTGTAACATAGGAGCAATAGACCCATTGTGTTGCTGGGTTCACGCTGGTTAATAGGGAAGTCAGAGTTTCACTGAAATGTGATCTGTTTTAGTACTGTTTTCTAGTATATATTTGTTAAAAGTCAATGTATGTGCACATTTGTGATAAGCTCTTGCAATGGAGATAATGATGAAATGTTTATTTTCTTAAAATTGTTAGGTGTACTGGTAACAGCCTGTGACACAGCCAGTAGGCCAGTCTTTTTATTGTTGAATCCCCCTTTACAATAGGCAGATCGGGAGGAGGTGACTATTCCTTTGCATTTACCTCATATACTTCTGTAAGGCCCTTAAATGGGTGTTCATATTGGTGTTTTCTTCTGCCATGGTGTATATTTTGTGCATATTTGTTTTTGTCTATTAAAGTAATTTGCCTTTTGAAAGAAAAAGCACTGGCTTGAAATTAATTTATTGACTCTGAGTCTCTAGCCCACGACACCTCCCTTAATAAACCTTAAACTCCTCTGCCTAGCTATCCTGAATGAGAGTCAAGAAAAAATCTCTTTATTAAACATGGAGACCTGCAATCCCTGTATGAAAACCTGCCTCTAATTTTCGCCTTACAGTATAGTTGTGATGTCACCAGTCACCCGTAATGAGAATTTGATTCTGCTGTTCAAGGGTAATAACTTTTTACATTTGAGTGTGATGCCACAATGTTCTCTGTCAGAGCCAGAATATGGGTTAAAGGACAGGCTAGGAACAGAGTTACAACTGCCATTCAAGCATTGACATCTAGGACTCAATTTCACTACTCTGAAATGTTTTCCTTCAGCTACGTCATCACATTTGTTCTGCATATTTGAAACTGTACCTGTTCATGCGAAGGAGCAAGGGGCATTTCAGGGAGAAGAATAATAGTGTGATTATGTGTTGTAAGGAATAAAATACCCTATGTCCGATGTCAACATATATTGCAAGTCAACTAAGAGTTCCATGACCTTCGGCCTCAGTCTCTGTAAGGTCATTGAACTCCTCAGTGACTTGCAGTATCCTTATAATGTGCAACAGAGGCAACTAAATCTCACTTGTAATGTCCTCTAACTTATAGTATTTTTGTGGGGCATGCGGAGGCAGTCTCTAGCCACATGGGACAGGCTCCAGTGAAGCATTGTGGAACTCGTTTTTCTTTGAACGAGTTCAGGGGGGTGTCAAAGTAGTGGTTGTGCATGACCAGCAATCATGGCTCCCCAGGCCTTTATGATGATTGGTATCAGAATGTTCACACCAACCTCTGTTAGGCAAGACAAAGGTTTTAAGTAGTAATAACAATATGTGAAGGAAGTATCCCCATCTGAAGAGAAACTGGATAGTACAAACCACAATCAAGTTCTGTAACTTGATAAAGTCACTCGGGTAGTAGCTGAACCCACTCTTATGATTTTAAGTTTTTATTTTAAAAAATGAACAGTTTTTGAATCTTTATGCCTTGATTCCAACAGCTCATTTTGGAATGATAAGAGCAGCATTGATAGAGCTTAGTATCTAAGACACTGCCTAGATGTTTTAATTAAATTGTTGTCAATCTAGATTTTTTTTAATCTGTTGGACGTTCCGAATAAAAATGTGGTATTAATCCCGACCTTTGACATCTAATTGCTTCAAGATCCTTGACAGTAATTCACTTCCCACTGATCTTGTAACTTGTTTCCTACTGAAATTATGTGGCCGAAGAGAACCAAATTAAGTGGCATATTTGACTAAATATCATCAACAAATGAAGAAAAGGCAAATAACGTGACTAATGAGGCACATTATGTGACCATACTTATTTATTTTGTATTTTTTGCTCACAGTAAGACTGTGGGGGTTATTACAACTTTGGAGGAGGTGTTAATCCGTCCCAAAAGTGACTGTAAAGTGACGGATATACCACCAGCCGTATCACAAGTCCATTATATCCTATGGAACTCATAATACGGCTGGTGGTATATCCGTCACTTTACCGTCACTTTTGGGACGGATTAACACCTCCTCCAAAGTTGTAATAACCCCCTGTGTGAGCAAAAGGGTTCACCTTCACAGTACAACTTTAAAACTCAAATACAGCAATGCGCTACTGAAAGGTGACCAGTCAACCTCTGCGAAGGGCCTTCTATTGTGCTGCAACACGTTGCCGGGTTTTTAATAACTTCTTATCCATTTGAGCTACACACATTTTTTGTAAAAAAAAAAAAATTGGCAAAGTATGCAGCAAGTGATCTATAATGTCGTGTATGCTGCAAATCCGAAAAAAGCCTAGGTCGCAGAATCGCATAATTCCTGGGGCCCTCCTCATAAGGTTTTCTTAATATGGCAGTTTACATGGTTTAATCTCATTATGGTTTGCTTATTTACTTTGACATCCTCAGGTAGGATTGCTAAAACTTAATTTCCTAGCCATTAGAATCAGGGTGACACTCTTAAGCAGGTTTGCGGGTTTTCCAAAATGGTATGTACTTTAAACTTTCTGGAACTTTATTTCAATATGTTTGAGAGGGGACATTTCTGTTCTTCTGAACGTCAAAAAGCCAAGAAACAGCAGCTCAAATTGACTATGCATACATTACCTTTAGATTTACGCGCATCTTAACCACATATTTCAACCAATAAGTGAACATGTTCCTGTCTACACATGGACTGAAAAATTATATTGCTTGTCTCCAACGCTACTGTTTTCAAGAAAATATTCTGCATTATAAATGCTAAAAGAAAGCCTGCTTCCAGGCTTGTCAGTTCAAACAATGATTAAAAGGATGCCAAATGTAGCAAAAGGAAGACATTTGTTTTGGTTTAGTGGTTTTGGATTTAAGGGTAGTTTTACTAGCAAAAGCAGTTTATTAAATTGATAAAACTTATTTCTGACTGTTTTTACACATACAAATGCAGACCAAGTTCAAATGTATTATAAAAGCAAGAAATAGTGGGCTATAACAAGGATTAGGTAACTAGAAAGCATTTCTTCAGCACAACGCAAAGAAGATGTAAACACACAGCATACCAACTGGCCTTGCCAGACAGAAACTCCCAAACATGGATTAATAATGCTGATCCTGTAGAAATTAGTTTGACAGGCATTTGACATGTGTAACTGGTTGCCCGTGCATCACATGCGATTTATAAATAATTCCAGATTTGAGGGTCAGTGTGAGTGATTCCGCAAATAACTTAGTCATTAGGTTTTATAGTGTTGAAAACACAGCCTATCTCCCTCTTTGTTGACCCTTTAAGAATATCTTTTACAGCTGTGTCTGTAGGTCTACAGCTTGCTTCAATGAGCATTGGATGCTTAAATCGCATTCCAAGGTTGTGCAGCATTGGACAGGTGCATAAACTGTGATTACGTGTCTGGGTATGTATCCCAAAGATTGCTGTGCCTGTCTTTTTTGGCACTGTTGCTCTGTGCACTTTTAAATTGAGATTATTACTATACAGAATAATGATTTGAAAGAATTTCCTCCTAATCCTGGTCTTCAAGCTAAAGTTTACATGAGCTTGCCTACAAAAAACCTATATTAAGAGCATCTTTTACTTTTGCAAAGCTAGAGGTCCTGTATAATGGACACTTCTTGACCACAGTTTTCAAATGATATTTTAATGGCATTTAGGTTTTGAATTCCTCATGTAAGAGTGAGTAATATAATGGTTTAAGACTTTGTAGACATACATAATAACTATGTTTTGTTAAGCGCTAGATCATGCTAGCACAAAATGAGTGTTCAAACACTGCCTTAAAAGAATTCTTTAACACTGGCGCATGATAAGAAATGCTTAATAAGAATGGATCAGCCAGTGCGGGCTTCAAGTAGACACCCCGTTCAAGATGCGACTATTGAAGGATTAATGGGGTGGTCAATGACAATAAATAAATTTGGACAGACTTCATGTGTAAAAGATCAGACGTAAGATTTAAACTGTCAAGAAAAAGCATCTGACCTGTACAGTATAGCAGTCCACTTTAAATTACTATCCACTACTACACCAATGTAAGGATACTCATGTATTCTGTTTCTATATTTTCAGTAAATAAATCTGACTTTCATTTTTGAGAATTAAAGCAGTTGCCTCTTCTGTATGGTCACCCCAAATGTGTTGCCTTTTTCTGGACCATATTTTTCTGGTATTATGATTGTGCACTGTGATCCATCCAGTGCCATAGTGTGTGTGATCTGCCCCTAAAATGGTAGTGTAAAATTGCTTTTACCCAGTTGATGTGTTTAACTCTCCACTAAGGCTATACTACGTTGACACAGAAATTGCACCAGTGGCGAGCAAGTTAACTGTCATATGTGGACAGCAGTCTGGATGTATGCCTTCCACATGTACAACAGAAATATATGGCTTGAGGGAGCACCATAGTGCACTGACCTGGCTACGTTTTACAAGCACTGGCAAAAAGTGTAAAAGAAAAGTACATTTTCCATGTAGGAAAATATAGTTCGATATTTAATGTTCAATCATTCTTTATTGAGTTTTAAAGAGTGCTTTCCAGAAAACTTTACTGAAACTACGGTCATTGCAAACTCATGGTTTGCTTTTTACAAAAAATGAAACAATGAAGCCTCCTTCACCCTCGTTTCTGCTACTCCTTCCAGTTCTCCTGGGATATTAGCAATGAATTGCCACGCTATTATTATGCAGTACCCTTCTAGTCTGTTCCCTGTTTCTTCCATTCACCTAAGCACAAAGCCACTGTCCTCATGGGTAATTAAGTTTGTTGTATGTGTAACTGCTTTAGGCAGCATAATTCCCTAAAGTCTCTAGACAGATAAGTGATGGGCCACTGAATTGCATGAATGTCTCCCCCCTGCCAGAGGAGCAGTATGCTAGATTTTCCATGCCCAGGAAGAACCATATCCTCACCCGCCTGGACACCATATTAGGTCTTGACACCTTTCTCCACCAATAATTCCTAGTTTTCTGCAAGAACTAGGTTTGCTGTAAGCTTGCCCTTTAAAATTTGAAAGTGGTAAATCTCCAATTATTGGGTTCCTTACTGGATTGCTTATGGACACTTACTTAGTTGGCTACTTGTTTCTTTCTAGATTCCCAATAAACTATCTGTGAGGTAACAGATAGTTTATTGGGAGCACAACAATAGCATATGAGATACTGGTTGCACATTTCCTAAAGCCACTCTAGAAAACGTCTGATCATGTGGCCTCTATTAAATGCATATGCACTTGGTGTTAAGTGCCACCTATATAACATTTTAAACAAGTTTTTTTTTCACCTTTAGCATGTATTCCTTATGGAAATGTCCTGCTATTGATCTTCGTCTAGCTACACCTGAAATTTCCACTTACAGGCTATTTGGAATGTAGCCTTGTGCCCTCCCCCCAGCCCATTCAACTGTAAGGTCGTAAAGATTGGACATGGCATGTGTCCTATACCTTTGATCTGTAGTCACCTCTCCGCTCCAGTGAGAACCCTGGCATTCTCTTGCTGTCCCTGTGGTTGCAGCACTGAAAGCTCCTGTTCCTGTTTAATTCCCTGAGCCCCTTCAGTTGTCCTCTATGGAACATATGTTGTAGTCTAAAGCAGCTGGGTTTCATTTTGTAAACATCTCTCTGCAACCCTGGTCTGAAATCCAGATTCCACCACAATGGTGAAAAATGGTGGAGAATTAAGTGGCAATCCTCCATTTACTTTGCTGAAAGTGTCACACATGTTCATGACTGCAGCTAACACAGGCATAGAATATTATATTGCATTGTTGCTTTGATAGCCACTGCACCTCCCATAGGTCTTGTCATCTAAGGGATGTTTTAGCATCACCAACCTTTTTAGTTTTTTATCCATCCAATCACTCAAGAATCTAAGTTGGATGACCTGATTGTAAGCTGTCTCATTTTGTGTTTCAAAGCGCACCTCTAGACATTGTAATATTTGCAATATTTGTTGAGACCTCTTTAATCTCGGCTTCTCACCTGCCCACTATATAATCTTCCTTGACCTTCTGTAAACAAGGACTCTATTAGTTGCTAATTTACAGAGGTAATGTTTGAAAAACAAAAGGTATCTTAGGTAGTAATATTTTGATGCCTCATATTTATCCAATCCAAGAGGAGATGTTATGAGAAGTAGCTGCACTTTAACTGACTAGTATTGTGATCCATAAAGTCCTTTAGCACGGTCTTGTCCTCTTTTACAGAAGTGTCAACTCCCAAGTAATGTATGTTATTCATGGATACATTAAATAAGGTAGTATGTTTCATCTTTTCAGATGGGTCCCTGTTTATTGGTAACACAAAAACTCACTTGTCAGATTTATTTTGAAACCCATCGCACGCTAGCTCAGCCAGTAAGTTTTCAGCAGCTATTAATGGATCAAAGAGCTTCAGAAGGGTGTCATCTGCAAACATGATTTTGAATGTGTTGTTTCCTAGTAATAGAGACCAAAAAGGAGTGGAGACAATGGGCATCCTTGTCTGGTACTTATGCTTATTCTAATGAGCTGTGTCATGAACCATTTAACCTGCCCCACAGTTTGTGGTGACCCATAGCCTGCCAGCATCTTCTTTATCAGATCTTCCCTAACTCACATTTTAATTAGAGTTACCTTGAGAATGCCAAGTACACCCTGTCAAAAGCTTTTCTGTGCCAAGAGAAAACAGTATACAATATTTCTGTTGTTTCTAAGGTTATCTATCAAGGGTAAAACCTTTTAAGTATTACCACTGTTCTGTGTTACTTTTCTATAGCCTGTTTGATCCTGACATATTATTTTAAGCATAGAATGCTAGTGATTAGTTTATAACCTATACTTACGAGTGAAACAGACCTATAGGGTTGACAGATTCCAAGGTCTTTCCCTGGCTTCACTAGTAGTGCATTAATGGCTCCATCAGTATTCTGTGTCACTTGGAGCATGTCTCTGAATGAGGGTAATTATTTCCAGTGGAGTTCAAAAAACAAAGTCAGGAGCATATGTTCTACAAAACATAACTGTAAACAATTTAGGGTGGCTGATATCCAGCAAGAATTTTTTTTTTGTCATTTGGATTCAACTCTTCCTTATCTACCTCTGTTAAACTAAGTAGAGAAATATCACCCAAATAACCATATCTCTTGCCAACCCCCCTTTCTATTTCACAGAGTTATTGATAGAAAAAAACCTTGGAATGCCTCTTTCCTTCATCAGATGTAATAATACATTGTCCGTCCTCCATCTAGTCCCTACATTATTTCCTCTTTCCTAGCATTTAATGTCTAAGCGTGTAATGTCTATTTTGATTTTCTAATTTGAGAATGCTAATCTGACCCTTAGTTGCTATGGTCTTAACCCAGGTGTGTTTCTTTTATTGTAAAGGACATAGCTCAGAGATGTTATCTGGGTTTCCCTTTTCTTTTTCAGTTTATTCACCCCCTGTAGAAAATGGCCCCTGACCACCCCCTTTAAGGCATTCCTCCTCAATGCCACATGTACGGCACTGGGTCTGTTAAAGTGAATGTGTTCTTTAATGATGTCTCCAATATTTCTTATGATTACTGGATCCCTGATGTCTCCACCCATCAGTTAGGTCTACATCCTCTAAGATACCTTTTCCCTGTTCTTTACTAAAACTCATTTCCACCAAAACTCTTCCGGGTTTTGTCTCGATCAGCATTCAGAACATCATTATTACACCTGATGGCCCCCTAAAAAAAACCTGAAAAATTAGCGCACTGGTTGCTGGCCTCTTTTCCATTGTTCAGGAATTTTTTTTAATTTGAGGCATTTTTCATCATCGGGCTGTGAGGGCATTTCTTTCGGGAAGCATACATCAGTATTGGTTTGTCTACGTTCTCGTAGGATTGTTACCAAAAGGACTACTTTACCCATGTGTGTTGTAAATTTATATGTGGTCATTGCATTCATAAATTTGGCCTCAGCAGAGGTTAGAGCTCAGCAATGTAACCCCAAAGTTCTTTGTGTCTATTCTGAAGGATAACTGTACCCCCCACTTTGTTCATCCTTATCCCACCCTCACAGTTCACATCCCTTGATCCCCTCCATGCCCACCCCAATTCTGTACATAAATCCCCAAGGCTCAAATCTGGATTACCCAAGTATGAGCCGAATGCCATTCTGTAATCCTCTCCATCTGGAGACTACTGGTAAACTATCCTCCCTGACTTCACTGTCATAGAAGTGTAGGTTTTTCAGGCTCTTGTTCTTAGCTTCCTAGCTACGTCAAACACAATGTTACTCCCTCTACCCTCGACCCACCCTGGCTGCCTGCTGCACAGCACCCACAATGAAGAAGTTTGCCTTTACACTGTGTAGCTCCCAGCTCTGTAACATCAGTCAGTTTTCTGAATCTGAGAATTTCTGTTTGGCACGTTGTTTGCTGCTCATGTGTCTCATTTGTTGCAGCTTCTGTCTCCATTCTTCTTGCTGTTATTCACGACAGGACCTCCCGATTTGCTTCATCTTCAGGCCTTTGCCATTATAGTGTTCTTTCAAGTGTTTTGCTTTTGCCATTTGTTTCCGTCAGTGGATTTCTTTACTCTAAAGTGGTCAGTGTATGGCTTGTTCTTTATTGATTTCTTTGTGTTGTGAGCTGTCCCAGCTGCAGACTATATTTAATTGGTGGCTACACCAGTACTGTGCATCATATTTCCCAAGACGTCTGCGGATAGTTTAAAAAACGTATATTTGAGAAGTGCTACCATTGACAGGTCTTGATAGATTTGCAGCCAAGTTCATTCATAGGAGACCCCCTGTTCTGGGAATATTGGCCTTTAGGTGCACTTTGTCTTTGTAGTAGTGACATCTGATTCATCTGTTCTTTCCTCCAAGGCACGGCCTTGCATCCCCTGATAAGTCACTTCCATCTGGATGTGTTTAAGTCTCTGCTGCAGCTCCATTCTGACCAAGGAGATTCCTTTCCTAAAATTTGAAAACAACTGTTCCATGGAGCTGCAGGTGATGTGGATAGCTGTGCCCTACGTGCATGATGAGTTTCTGGTAGCTTTAGGACTAGCAATTTGGGGCACATGCCTCTTGATTATCCAGCTTTGTGCTGTTATTATTATGCTTTAATAGGGATTAAAGATTTAGGTATTTTTCCTCAATACTTAACTTGGTTTATGACATATTTTGTGACGTGGTAGCAACAGTGGTGTGTCTCTACAGTCTATGAAATGCCAGTGCATGACCACAAGCATCTTACTTTTAGGCTTGCCTGGGTTACCCATTCACCTGAATAATCCTTGTTCCTCTGCATAGGCTGCTAGTTAGGGCACCCCATGTGTTTAGGATCATACTATGTAATCTCTCTGTTAATTCAAGATTATATTCCTTAAGGGCCAAAGTATGTGACCATAGACTGTCCAGGTGTACACTTTGTTTGAGCTGCCGTCCCTATGGCCAAGGACCTACCATGGGCCCATCCCCCCAAAGTTGTCCTCTGCCTTCGCTGATCAGGAATAGCTTGATGCAGTGGCATTTCGGAGGTCACTTGCATTCATCATGTACCACAACACTGAAGTTTGTAATAAGTGCTTCCGGCACAGGACTCCGCTGATGGGGCCTTCAACTCTACCCCTCCTGGGTGACCTCCTACCAGCTCAGTTATAGTCCTCCATCAGTAGCACCCTCAGTCCTCTCCCTCTGCTCTGTTTAGTAGAGTTAGTGTAGAAAAAACACAACCCCTCAGGATGCCAGCTGCTGTGGCAGTACAGGTAAAAAGTTACCTAAAATATGTGGAGACAACTCAGGGAAGCCACCATGGGTACATTTATTAAACATGTACAATTTCCAAGGTTTATCATCATTGGGGTTCTGCTGTGAGCGCAGGAAGAGAGAGTAAGCCACTTACATATAGTCCCATACGTAAGGTGGCAATTGTGTGGTAAGGTTCCGCTAATGTGATGTAACTTGCATCCATGTGATCGGCTTTTCTTAATTAAACAAGGTACTCTATTGAGGCACAGACACTAATGAACATAGTGTGAAATTCATAAAAATGTTTCCTGGCTAATCCACCTGTATGAGTAACTGGCCATCATGTTTGACTGCCTAGTTATACTGTAAGTTATTCACGGCCAGGGGACCAAATGAAAGAGTAAGTCTCACCCCCATTTAGGGTTTGCTCCTGGAAGAAGGGAATAGTGAGTAATAGAAATATCCTCTAGTGGGAATAAATCAAAATCTGTGTACTGTTTCAAAATAACATTACATAAATTACCTGTACTCACTTTAGGAGTTGCATACTGGCACGGTACGGTCAGGTTGGAATGATTGTCCTAGTGCACCAATAGGTGCAATACACCCGTTTGAGTCTTTATTTCTGAATTCTTTGAATTGGTTGCAGTAAGTTAAGAAATCAAAAATTAGTTAATTTGTGTTGCCACTACATAATATATATATACCCCCAAAATAAATGAAAAAGAAAGGAGAGTGATGTTCACCCTCCATCTCTATGACAGAAATAGATCCAAAGTAGATACATTAGGAGAGAATCCTTTAGAATTTAATTACACAAAGAGTGTTATGGTGGTTTGTAAGTAATATCCTAACTTTGTCTAATTAAATAAGTTCATGCTGATATAGGTCTGGAGGTTCTTGTAAACCCTAGTAGATGTTCCTTCCAGTGGCCATGAATGGATGTTGGAGATGGTTGTATGACGGAACCACGCATGCTTTTACAATGCGACCTTTACAACGCAGGTACCATTAGCACACATAACCTTTAACACGCAGGATTTTACAATGATTATGCTTTGACCACGCATTTTGTACTACAAATTTCATTGTAAAAGCATGAATAGTAAAGGCATATGCATGTTAAAAGTTTTTTCAAGTACATGTGAGTATTTTACAAGTAAGTATAAACCTTTTTTATGTGTATAAAGTGTTTAATGTTTTCCTTTAAAATGGTTACATTTCATATTAAAGCCATCCATTGGAAAGGCATTTGCTTTGCTAAAAATGTACAGGTAGGCACAGATTCTATCTATCTATCTATCTATCTATCTATCTATCTATCTATCTATCTATCTATCTATCTATCTATCTATCTATCTATTAATCTATCTATCTATCTATACATAAAACTTACCTGCAGAATACTTACGTTTGCTAGTAAAGCCTTTACTATTCATGCTTTTACAATGAAATTCGTTGTAAAGGCATGCGTGGAAAAGGCATAAGCATTGGAAAATCCTCTGTGGTAAAGGTTATGCGTGGTAATGGTACCTGCGTTGTAATGGCTGCATTGTAATGGTATTACGTGGTAACAAGCGCGTTGCAAGGGCTGTTTCACGCTGGAGATGGGCAGGCAAGCCTCAGCCAGTAAAGCTCCTGGTCCCAAGTAGTATGTTATATCAAAGGGGCACCATGTGAGTTAGGCGGTATTGATTTATTAACAATGAGATCCGTTTGTGACTTTGGATGTAAATTAAACACGGTTTTCAAAGCAAAACCTAATCCTGTCAAAGTAAAAAGCTACTGCACCAGTTCTACATTAGGTTTGTGACTGTGCGTCCCCAGAAGCTGTCGGTGGATGCAAACGTTTGCACAGGAATTAGAAGCAGATGTAGCTATAAAACCAAAACGATAGACTGAAGAATGCTGCCAGCCATACTGGGGCAAAATGAAAATAAAACACCATGCCTAACATGTTGATTGAAGCAAAAAAAGGACCTGCAATATAGTACTTCAACAACAACCGATAAATTAGCCCATATATGGCCGACCCAATTTTGGGTGAAGTAAAGAGTGCAGCAACCCACAGTGTAAAGGTTGTGTACAATAATGTTAAAACGCTCATAATTGAAGGGGTGACGTGGAAAGTGACTTATCAGATTGTGGTCCACGATGACATTGAAAATGAAGCCATAAAGTTAGAAGTGGGTGCATCTACACTTTATGGCCAGGGCTTCCCTTTTGATTTGTGTGTACCATGCTAACACTTTTGTTAGGGCCTGGCTTGCAAGTGCGATGGAGACCCACCTACTCTGTTCTTGCACTAAAACAGCACCCAGCCCTGCTGTACTTGCATCCACATTCTGATAGAGGTAGATTTCAGGGCTTCAATTACACAGTACTTTTTTGCTAGAGGTTTCTTTAACTCTGTTGTGGAGTAACGTTTGTTATAACTGTGCATGCTGCTTACCCTTTTGAAATATTTTAGTCACCGGTAGAGTTTGATGCTGTACATCCCCGTGCAGGAATTTTTTATACATACACAGCAACTGAAATCCTTGTTAATTATGAACCGTATTGTGACTTAGTAGCGCTGTTAGCTTATCAAGAACATCAAACGTTTTGGGGGTGAACTACTGATGTAGTTCAAAATATTACACCGGGTTCCGTGAGCAAGCATGGGGCTTCCTGGCCCTTATTGGCAGAGTATACAGAATATCCTAATGTAGCAAATATGACAAGTGAAGAAGTAAGACACCTATTAAACCAGATAGTGGCCATCCACATGTGACTTAGTGTATTTTACAGTTGACTACTACAAGAACATTTGTTTCCAGTCCTGCACAAAAAGTGCATCCTGTGGTTCAGACAATTAGTCCACAAACTATTATTTCCATTATGAATAAAGCACCCACAAAACAAGTCAAGGTTTGGTTTTGGATTGCTCCCAAAACTAACCAGCAAGAAGCACTTAATCCTCATATAACACCTCGGGGATAGATATAGTATGTTAACTATATGTGTTCCGCATGGTATGGTACCACTTGTACAAGACTGTATCACTTGGCAACAATATATGTGGGTAATTATAATACTACAGATGACACACACTCACTGGTGTTACCAGAGGTGCTGAAAGAAATACAAAATGACATGGAGCTGTACCTGCTCTTGATTTCAGAATAAAATGAATAAATAATATTAACACTGTTTCATTGATAGTTGTAAGTAACATTCAAGGAGAAGCTGCAGTTCTAGCAGAGGGTGGCATTGGGTCCTATTCGCGACTGTCAACTACTGTGTCTAAAGATTTCAAAAGTTTACACATGTTGATCACAAGCTGCAAAACCACAATTCAAAGTGAAAATGAGAATAAGGGCCCTGTTAGGGAGAAATCTGCACTGAAGCCTAAGAAAAACCAGAAAGCAAATCCACAAAACTGAAATGGATCTCCTTCAATGCAGCAGTCCATTAGGCCATTAGGGGTGGATATAATTTGAGGGACCGTGATAAAATCAGAAAGCCCGATCAATATCTGTATACTGAGAGCTATTTGGCCCAGTTGTAGAAAAAAAAAAAAAAAAAGAAATTGTATTATTAGTTAAGGGGGCTGATGGCCCACCTTAAGGAATAAACATAATCCTTTTCAGGTTGAACCACTAAAGTTACTAAATTAACCTGAGCACAACCTCCTGGTAGATATGGCAAAAAGCAGATAGGCTTAACTGGAAGGTAATGTCAAAAGTATTTATGCAAGACCAAAACAGTAATAAAGTCACAACACAAGAAAAATTCCAAACCAATATAGAAAACATAGTAAATTGTAATAAAATACATGACACCGAAACAACAGAAATTCATTAAGGAGGGGCTTTCGAACTGTACATATATATTTTTAAACTTCTAAATAAAAATTGTGCCAAAAAGTATTAAATGACTCCTGCAGTCAACTGGTCATGGTAGTCCGAGACCTAGACGTTATTAGAGGCCGACCACAAGAAGCACTGGTCATGTACAAAAACCAGGTTTGACCCTTTGGCATGTTTTACAGTGGAAGTTAATCTAAGAAATGGAAGTCCAGAATCTTCAGTGGTCTGAACTCACTCTAGCAGAGGCCGCAACAGGGTCCAGGGCAGGTCCAGTCAGTTCTGGTCAGCAGGGCAGTTGCAGGAAAGTTCTCTTCTACCTTGTGTCACTGTAACATGACAGGCAGATCAGCTTTAAGACATCTGGAGTCCACTTTTTTGTCCTGTGTGCAAGAGAGAGCAGGGTCAATCTTTCGGGACTGTTCCCAGATCATAGACAGCCGGTCCAGTCCTCTTCTGATCTTGCTTAGGTCCAGCAGTGTTCTGAGAAGGATATTGGGAATGCCACACTTATGCCTGGTAGGAGCCTGTGATGGAGGTGACTCCTGGCTAACCTACGCAGGAAAAATGTTATAGGTTTACCTTACCTATTTTTGCAGTTTCCTGTGTGCCCTACTGCAAACAATCCCATAGTGCCCATCTCTGCTTAAATCCTTGTTAAGAGCAGGTATTCCCACCCCAAAGAAGTGGCTCTTCTGAACAATTCAAGGGTAGCTCCCTCCCAACTGGTTTTCAGCCTCCCTTGGGGGGATGAACGCGGTGGGGGGCATGTAAGGAACAGCCAGTCCAGTTGTCATCTGAGATATGCCTGTGACATGGAAGGCCCCTTTGAAGTTGTTTCTGGACACTGCCTAAATAGTCATCCTGCCTATTGAAAGATAATGTCATAAGCATCTGACAAATGGGAGCAGAGTATAGCTTTTTAACTTTGCGCAGTATATCACTCTCAATTTTTTATCTCTACTTCATAAAGCCTGTCTGGATGGTTTACATGTAAAGGAAGCTTTGTGCGGTTAATATAAACCTTTCCAAAAAGCAGGATTAAAATATTCATGTTGATAAAACCATTAAATATCTTGTGATTGTCAGAAAACAGTCAAATATAACAAGGCAGATTAATTTCAAGACATTTGGTTGTGCTGATTACTAACTGTTTTGCTATCCACTTTAAGGATTTTACAGTTCTGCTACCCAGTTGCATATGTGTTGGATTAAAACATTCCTTGTTCACTGGTTGACATGATATAATGTTTAATCGTTGCATATATTTGACTGATGACATGAAATACAGGTTTTAATGAAGGGCCTATCAGATTGTTTGTTAGTTTCAGGAAGGCGAACATTAGATTGTTTTCCTTCGTTTGATTTTCTCTGCCCTTCTGACGAAGGTGCCATTGTTTGTTGAGCCATATTCCCAGGTATTTATAGATTGGGGCTCATTTAATTGGTCCATCACTTGGGTGCCATTCTCCTTTTCTCTAAGTTTGTTGCTAAACTACAGGCTATTAGATTTCTGGTAGTTTGCCAACAAATTGTTGTTAGAGAAATAAAAGACTATGGGCCTCATTATGAATGTGGAGGTCCGATGACTACCACAGAAGCTTTGCTGGTCAGACTGCCGCACTCCAGGCGGTCCAACTGGCAAATTACGACCCTGCCAGGCAACCCCCAGTGCCGGGTTGGAGAGAGCAGGCAGACTCTCCCAGTCTGCATGGAAGCACCCAGGCTGGGTGCTCCGACCAATCGGAACCCTGCTGTCATGCTGCTAGCAGCACGACAGCAAGGTTCACATTGGCCGCAGGACAGGCTGGCAGCCTGTGCCTGCGGAGAAGTAGAAGAGGAGCTGCGCTGTGGTGGCAGATTCAGGTAAGTTCTTTTTTTTTAAACTCCCCCAACCGCTGCCCCGCCCCCACTGCGAGCCTGTCCTGCCTGTAGGTATTCCTTAGTTTGAGTCACCACCAGAACTATTGCAATTTCTACTGCACTGTCCTGAAGCACCATTAACACTAAGGCCCATTTCGTAGTTTACAAAGCATTTCTTTTTTTTTTGCTAGCAATGTTCCTTTTGTCTTTAAATGAGTGTTTGGGCCCAAACCTTTCTTATTCATCATTTCTGCAATGCTCAGCCCATCCACTCTTTTCTCTCTTTTTACTGTCCCCAAAGTCCTGTAAAGAATGGTGTAGGAAATTACCATTATTTGCCTGCTGTACCCTCAGATTTCTGCCGTGTTTTTGCTTGGTGTAGAATTCTATGCACTTTACTCCTGCTGACCAGTATTAAAGTGCTATGCTACCTCTTTCAACGTGGTTGAATTGGCATAACCCTAATTGGCTTACATAACTTATTTAAAAGTCCCTAGTATATGGCATAAGGTCTGTCTTGGGCATGTAAGTTATATTGTGGTCTGCAGCACTTATTGTTCCATCCACTACAGTGGCAAAGCAAACAACGATTCATGTCTACCGCCATAGCTTGACTGGGGCAGTTTACAAAGTGCAATTCAACCTCTCAAAATAAGACCTTTCAACAAGCCTAAAACTTGCTTTTAAATACATATGTTTCCCCTAAGTAGGCCTATAAGTCCAAACGGCAAGATGCATGGTATTTAAAAGTAGGACATGTAGAGGTTTAATGTTAAATTTGGCCTTGTAGTGACTAGCTCTTAAAAGCTACTTTCATGGTAGCCTAGCAAGCTGTCCTATAAAGAAACAATAGGATGCTTTATTAAATGTAACAATGCTGTATTTGGCTAGAAAATTATTTATTGAAGTCCGTAACATTTATTAAAATCCCATATCACAAGTGGTCAGATTTTCAATCCATATAAGTGAAACCTACTTTAGGAAAATTACCTTGTTCCTGCCTAATTTGCTTTAGCCTCCCGCTGCAGCTCACTGATTGATCATGCCTTAATGAGGTATGAAAACTGTTCCCTGAGCAGAGCAAAGGCCTAGGTATGGGGAGGTTTATTAGTTTTTTCTGTCAGGGTGACTATTTGGGTCACACTTTGAGATCCCAACAAATTCAATTATAACTCTTAAATTGTCTGACAGACTTTATGAAGTAAAGATACAAATTGAGGGTGATGTACTGTGCAAAGTTAAAAAGCTTCATTCTGGTTTCATTTGTTGGATACTTAAGACATTATCCTTGAAGAGGATGGTTACTCTCCAGGTTTGGTAAGGGATGCACCTTGAGGTGAGGAAGTAATAAAGCAAGCATTTTCCTTCCTAGCTCTGGAAAAAACTCTGGAAAAATATGCATGAGATTAGGCTTTAAAACAGGCCACTACATTTTAGAGAATCCTTGTGAGGCGGGACAAAGCATCTGTTCCACATGTGATACCCTTAAGAAGTGAGTTCCAGGTTCAGTTTCACACATTTTTTTTTTTAGACAGAATCTAAATGAGATCTAAAATGTATTTTAGATTAGCAGCACTATTAAGGTGTATTAGTGTATTGCCACTCCGCCATGAACACTCCTACTTTTCGAGCATTAAAACTTGATAATTCATGCAGAATAGTTTATTGTAGATTTGTGAATGCACATACATACATACACACGCTGTACAAATGCTCACAGTACAGGATTAATGACTAATCTGGTTGGGATCTAATATAAAAGAGCATTAGATATATCATAAGGGGTTTTTAGTCTGAATATAGCACCTGAATGTTCATTTGGCGGATTTCAGTATGGTTATACAAAATTGCCCCTGAGGTAGAACATCATCCCTGGGCTCTTTGCAGTAAGGATTATTGAAATCATACAGGATCCCAAGGCACTATCCTATCTTGATGACATCTAGATTACGGAAGAGGACTTGACTGAACACCTGGCAAGGGTGAGCAGGATAATGATGCTTTTAGTCAATACTGATTACCAAAAAAAAAAAAAAAAAAGAAATCTAAAAATGCATATCTTAATGTGATTTTCCTGGATATGACTTATCCAGTGAGTGTAATTGATTAGTACCAAGTGTATTACTTTACAACCTTCAAATTCATTAAAGTAATTGCAAGCCTTGATGGGATTTCTTAACTTTGAAGAGGGCTTACCAATCACTGTATCCTGAGTTGAGTAAGCCTTTGTAAGAACTAACTACTCCAAAGTTTTCTTAAAAGAATTGGAAGGAAATGCATAGAGCTATCATGTGGACTGCAAGCAAACACATAGACTACATATTTACAGAAACCAGGCAGAAATACAAACCTATTAATTATGGTTGTTCCTAACAATTCAGGATTATAAATATGTAGTAATGAGGGTCAGACAGATCACACCTGTATTCCTCTGCTGAGGAATGATTTACTGCTACTGAAAAAATTCTCATTGCAGTACAGACAGCAATACTGAAGGAATGTCATTTAGCACAGGGAAAACAAATTATTATAGTTTCCCCTGTACCTACACTGGAATCAAAGCCAGCAATCCTAATGCATGTGCTCTACACCTCCATTGGGTACAGTCAGCTGCGTCTTTAAATGCTACTGATACAAAATTAGAAAATCACTTTACGCTTCGTACTCTAGAGATTCTACAACACACACAAATTATTCCACACACTCTGGGCATATTACCCATACATGAGTATGAGAGCATGTTCTACAAGGATGGCTCTGCACAGCCTATGATTGGTACTAAACAAAAATATACGCAGCTTTTGCTTCAGTGCAGGGAGTTTTTAAGGATGGTGACTTCAAGGCTCATCACTCATACTGAAGTTTTGAGTGCCTTCACTATATGTTAACAAGAATACATGCCCTGTTACTTGTCCATCTGAAGGATGGCCCATCAGTTCCCTAATCTATTGTGTCAGGTTCAGCACTTTGTGTACACAACTATAATGTAGATTTACTGCATTGGTGTTCAGAATGGATTCCAAGATTCAAAGGGGAAATCACTAAAAAGTAAGCTCCTTTGAAGAAAAATAGCTGTTCTACAGGACAAACTTTCTCTCATCTATATACCACACAGCATGGCCCATGAAAGAGAAAGAGCAGGGAGCTTACCTCAGATTTGGCTGCAAAGACAGCACTGTAAATTTTTAAGGTACCTTTTTGCACCTCTATCTCAATCTAAGGTAGACACAGACATTTTAGTGGCATTACAGGCAGCGGTGAAAGGAGAAATCCCTCCTGATGGGTTTCCCTCTACATATTCTTACATCCTAACTAAATATAAAGATATATCACAGGTGGGATATAGATATACATCTAATAAGTGAGCTAGATTGCATTCAATAAAGGGCGCACATGGGGTGTGGAGTGATATCCGTGGAGCATGCTGTTATTAGTGCAGCTGCATCAGTGTTATTGTACCAATACTAGTGACCATACTTATTGAAGCATACAAAGAAATATGTGCAACAATGCAATATTTGTCCATAAATAAAACACTCAAGTGTTGTAAGACCAGAACAGACTCCCCTTACTATCCTAGACCATGCTGGACCACTCTTGGGTGTTTATCAGAATTAATTGCAGTTGATTTGTGCTTTAGACTGCTGAGTCTGGGGACAAGATGTGACCATATCCTGGTCAGCTCCTTTTGACACCTGTTGTAGCCAGGACACAACTGAGACAAAGGGAATTCTTCAAAAGAGGGTTTTGGACTCTAGTGCTTTAAAGACTTCCAACCTCACTCACTCCTCATGCCTAAAGGATTCAGTTAGCTCAATGTATTAAGATGCTACTGCCTATTTCTCAGAATGTGCGTAAAACACTAATTCATAGGCAGGAGGTCTGTTGGGGAAAATGTCTGGTAAAAGGGTCCAAGCTTGAGAACAGCTGCTTGAACTGAAACTTAACAGTTCCTAGGCTCTATTTCAAGCACTGAGTCAAAGCTAAATGTTATGCACTATTTTGACATCAAAGCAAAATAGTACAGATCTTCACTTATTTAATTAATTCTTGGTTTAAAAAAACAAACTCTATTACAGAGATATACATGCATTCAACCCTGCAACAAAAGTTAATACAATATTTCAAATTATTAAAAATACAAATGAGTATCACCTCTCAGTGTTAAGTTATTTCCTGTAGTACCTACTTAACTTATATTTATCACACTGTTAAGCAATATCTTGAATCAATAACAGTACAGTGGAGGGATTTAATATACTGATTGCACAAATTAAGAATTTACCAAAAGAAAAAATGTTAAGGGTTCAACATAAGCCACATAACCTAATTAGTCAGTGCAATTCCAAACCACGCACCAATAGACCCTTAGAGTGGGAGATATCAAATCAAATCCTCATCAGTGTAATTATTCCTAGAAGAAAATTGATTTTCTCATAACCACTGATTTTACCCTATGAAAAATCATAATTTGATATACCTTTTCACTTGATAATGTAACCAGGTCTGCCTCAAGAGATAGCTCCTGTAACAGTGTCTCTACATTGTGGAACGGATAAGCGTAGAGCAAAATGCAATGTAAACTTGTGTAAACTACACTTAGCAAATCATATCTTACTATTTGGCAGTGCAGCTTCTGGGTGAGTATGTGGCTGCAGCCTGGTGGAAATGCTGATATCCAATGCAAACTTACATGGGAGGCAAAAAGGTGCTACTGTTCTTTTTGGGGGTGATGTATTGGGATTTTCCATTGTAATCGGTTTAGATCAGGACTCACTGAGGTGTACACTCTGAAATTACACTCAATGCACGCCCTAAAATCCACAGAGTAATTCAGGAGGTCAAAACCTTGGGAGGAGGGCCAAAATGCCCAACTAGAATGGGTGATCTATTTAAAACTGCTGTCCATCAAAATGTTGACAATTCAGGGAATAACATTATATTCAAGTAGGTCAGTTTCTCATTCACACATTGCTGTCTTGAGCAGTCAACATAACCCGGGGATGCAAGGTGGATGAATCAACCTCTGTACATTGTTCAGGCAGTGCTATCTAGAAAGATGTTATTGCAGATGTGACTACTCTGCAGAACAAAGGGGATACAGAAATGGTCTTCCTTGCTTGGGATAGCTGCTAGAACATCTAGAAATGCCTGGTGCAATGTCCTTCAATACAGTTATGTACACCTAACTTATTTAACACCCAGGTGGTTGCAAGACATGTTCCCTGGTCTCCCACACACCAGTCCCAGGAATGGAGCTTAACAAGGAACATTCGGTTACTGATATTTTTGTCTATACTAGCCAGAATGCAAAACATGAATAATACTGATACACGTTTCCTGGGGTTAATGCCTTGTCCAAAATCTGAGAGATCTAACTTGTTGATCTTGCACACCTCCCTGTGAAATAGTAGACAGATTTCAACTGATGACCCAGCGATTGGCCAAGTAAAAAAAGCATGCAAATCTGATTTACTGTAACGAGCTAATGCAGAGTATGAATAACAAACTGGGACAGTCTCATACAGAGGTTGGCTTTTGATGTTGGATGATACATCATTCATAGGCACTGAAGTGGGGGGGTGTAGGGCAGGGTGCTGGAGCACCCCCAAAATAAACATATTTTAGTTCAGAAAGTGGGTGAGCCTGTAAGTTGTATTTTTATCTGTCACATTAGCTGTGCATTCAGAGACAGAGATCAAATGCCAAGCTGCGTGTACTTTCAAATTGCTGCCTGTTCTTTATATATGGAGTCTGATGTTTACTTTTCTCAGATTGCTAAGTGAGAGAATTTTGTTAAGTCGGCTACAGGGCAATCTTGCTGTGGTAAACGGAATATGAAAGGAAAGGTTGTAAGATGTTATTGTATTTTTTTAAACACACAACAAAATGTAAATACCTGTTAATGAACTGGACAAATACAGTATTTCAAAATATACCAGCAGTTAGGCAAGCACACATCAAACACATTTGTAATTCTGAATTGTGAAGGAACCAAATATTTTAATAGGTTCAAAACAAATCAGGACATTTTACTTGGTGATACACTAATGATAAATATTCACTGAAACACTTTTCCACACATCGCACGTGTGTGCTCTATTGTTTTACCAATAAAACCGTATGTCTGTGCAGATTTAGTGGCTATTTCAATGGAAAATGGACTGTTTGTAAAGGACAGTGTGCTACCGCTTCATGCTTTTATAATATATTAGTGACAGAGTTCTCCAAAATGAACCACTAGCTAAATATTACAGCCTTATCACTCTGTTGCTGAATGGGTGTGGCAGATTTGCTACACGTGTTCTTTGTGTAACCCAGGAGTGTGATGATCCTATAGTCTGACGCCCCGGACAAATTGTTTAGGGTCAAGGACAATACTTTTTCATGTTTATTTTGTACTTGGGAGAAGTAGGCCCAACCCCCTGCAGCACAGTCCCTTAGGATGCCAGTTAACAGTAACCATTATAGAACAGGAAAGGGAATGTTCTGCAGTTGAGATAATACTTGGGCCCATTTTCTAATGCTGATTGAGCTTGTATTTATGTTTATTAATACAAAGCCTTTATTATTAGGGTGAGCACTCTAAATACATGTTGTAAGCTCAGACTGCAGGACTGAATGTGGTTCCAGTAAAAAATAAATGTGTACACGTATTTGCAAAGATTAACAATATGAGGTTGCAGGTAATGCTTCCAGAATGCTCTCTAATTAGATGCAAATATTAGCAGAAGTTTGAAAGGAAGACTGATGATGATTTGCTTTCAAAATAAAATGTTCACAAAAAAATGCAACTAGGGAAAAAAAAGTTTTGCTAAATTACTGCGCAATTTTAGGTACCATTTCTTTGAAGCATCTTTCAGTAAAAAGCATTGATGCATGCTAGTATTTCCATAAAATATTCATAACGGTAACCAGCTTTTACCAGATTATGGGAAACATCAAAGCAAACAAACATTGGCGGGCAGTCTTTTGACTTTGGCAATATGTGTCTTATTTTGTCATGGCTTTTGTAAATCTTTATTGTTGTGGGAGCTGCTGGGCCCTCATCACTGTAACAAACATTGGCAAAAAGCTAAAATATTTTTTGGTTTAATAAAGCACATATTGCCTCAGTACTTCTGGCAGCGAACAAACTATTTAGTCTGCTGATATGCTCCTTGTGAAAGATCAGATTGCTATCACTCACAGTGAATCCAGCCGATAGATGGATACAGAGAGAGAGAATTTTAATAAAAAAACAAAAGGTTTCGGTTAGCGCCAGACCCAATTAGGGGCCCAGTTGTTAAAGAAAGTGACAGAAGTGCACCTCTGGTCTATGTCTTGGCATTAGTGCAGATTTACATATTTGATGCACTCACAAGAATATACAGACATTAACCAGGAAATCATACATATTTGTGAACTGTATTTTAGCACGAACAAATATGCATGCATAGATTTGCTCATGTAAAATTATGTTGAGTGTTTACAAGTGGACTTTCCCTCCAACCACTATTTCCTCAACCTGGGAAAAAAGTCTACTTCTGCCCTTGTCAGGAGTAAATTTCCAACCTTTCCCAGCACAGGAAAAGATTAGAGTAGAGCTGGTGAAAACCCATAAAGCATGCAGGTTAGTAGGTTTGCACAGACTTAGAAGGGCATGCCAACCCTGGAAATTGTGCTTACTGCTGCTTCCAGCCCCAGTATGACGGTCTGGGGAAAAGTGGCAAAATAAGGAAGTTGCTAGTATTAAAAGCCATGCTATAGTATTATCCCTGGCATAATCAGAGAGGCTATTATTGGGGCTCTTAAATAATGTGGTTGTTGCCAAAATGTGTTGACGCTTTACATGGCACTAAAGGGACAAGTAGATTTTTACAGGACCAGTAGATTTATGAAGGTACATGTCCCATGGACAAGTATATATTTTATTAAATTCCACAACACTGTGTAACCCTTATATTTTTCACATTCCCTATGACTTAGGTGATGTAACATTGATGCAGCACACCACTCTGTGAATTTTTCCGGCACCACTCAGACCAGTCTGAAGAACCTCACAAATCATATGTGTCTCTTTTTTGCCATGTTGCATAGCCTGTTTCTTCTCCTGTCAGTAATGCATGTGTTATTCCTTTGAATGCCTTAGTCTTCACATTAAGGCCTCATTTGTTTTATTGAATGTTTTCTTTTTCGTACTCTTGCTTATTATTCATGATTGGCAAATTTGGTATTGTTCTCATGTTCCATCACCTATGTAAAAAATTGTTTATTTTGCCAGCTATTTTATGTTTGAAAATTAATAGATGTTTAAAAAAGGAAAATAATGGCTTCTTTGACCACAGCCTTAAGCTCACAATATGAAATCCTTATATGTTTTAAAGTTTTACTAAACCCAAGGTAGTTAAAAAAAATAAAAAAAATACTCGTTAGCATTGGTTCAGCCCTGGATTCATAAATAAGTACTTTATCTGAGAGATATGGTGTTAGAAGGAGTTTTCTGCACTCTCATAATCTTCATTTCAGTGCGAAACGTAGCACTTGCCCAATTGAATTTAAGTCTTATCATCATCTTGATCAGTTTGAAATGTACTTTTTCTTGATGTTGTCGGCATTTCTATAAATATAATTCTAGATTTTCTTTGAGAATATCCAAAATATATCTCTGTGCGTAGGCGATTTAGCAGTTCTTTTACTAAACATTCCTTGATTTTTAAAAAAAACATTTTATTTACCATACATCACTTGAATTTTCCTGACATTTATCTGGAGGGCTTTAAGGCAGGAGAGCTCAAGCTAAATGTGTAAAGGATGTGTTTAGTCCACTTATGATGACGCGGCAGCAGGTCTACATCATACTGCATGACGCCCAACTTATATATTTTCACCCAGAGGAGAGGAAAAGGTTAAGACTAGCTTTAGCAAGGCATCTATGATTATTCATGTATGTCTAGTAATGGAAAAATAGCATAATGATCCCAGTAGATGTAATAGGTTCTTACAGTAGGACCAAGGTCATAAGAAGAAAATCAGCTAATATGTTGATCAGTGGAGAAGGAAATACCGTTGCAAGAACTTTAAACAGAGAATCAATTGGTCTAAATGGACAAAAGTTAGAGTGTGTGCCTGGGTCAAGCGTACAGTGTGTCTTGAGTGTAAGTGGTGACTGCATTGGAGATTAGTTGACTTACTGTGGCAAAAATTAGTTTCGATAGATGTTAAGATGTTACTTTCAAATCACATGTCAAACTTGCCCATCAGTATTTGTGAAAAAAGCTTGACTGGAGGGCAAACGTTTGAGAGAGGTTAGTAAAAGGAAGGGATGTGGGGATCAACTTTTTTGTGTGAAAATAGAGACCACCTCCAGAACTCGGGTGATAAAAAGCTGCTAAACCTAAAGCCCACTACGGCATATTCTGTTTTATTAGATTATTTCTTGGGCCATCTGGAATCTTGGCTTTGGTGGTGTTACAGTTTTTTTAATTCTTTGTATTAAACGACAAAACAGCCATTGCATCATGTAGCGTGCGACCATCAAGAACCCATCTTTTGACAACAACACGAAGTGGGAGTACAAAACAATACAATATCGAATTGGCATCATATGCAGACATCCCCTACTTAGTATACAACAATTCTACGACCACCATCTGAACTCCTCCCGCCAGTACAGAGCAAGAAGGATGATCAATCCCTTCTCCTCTAGGCCCCCCCCCACCCATTGCAGATTTTGTTCCATTCCCCGGGCACCCCCTGCTGTCATAAATTACTTTCTCCGCCCTCTGCACTAGTCGAGGTCTGACCTCCACTCCTGAAGACTAGGCAAGGACTCCGTGCCCCACAACCGTGCTATATGACGCTTGGCAACTATAGCTGCTATTGCCAACCATATTGCCTGCTGCCTCGTCCAGTGTTCCTCTCCTACTATATTTAAGAGCAGCAGCATGGGATCTAGCGGGACCGTCTCACCAAGGACCCGGGCTGCCTCTCCGGCCACCCCCTGCCAATAAGTCTGCACACTGGGGCAAGTCCATGGAATATGAAAGAAGGTGCCCTCCAACCCGCAGTGCCACACACACTGCACACTCTGAGTCCGACCCATCTTTTGCATCACTACCCTGGAATAGTATGCCCTGTGAAGAATCCGAAGCTGAATCAGTCTGAACTGTGCCTTTATCGCCACCACCCTGGGACCCTGCCTCGCCACCCCCTAGTCCTTGTCAGGGAGTGTACCCAAATCCGACTCCCATTTTGCTCGTAGGGCCGTCATCGGATCTGGCGAGTTATTTAGTGGTTTCTTGCAAAGCAAGGATATGGCCTTTGACTTTAGGGGTTCCAGCAGGAGCCGGTCCTCCAGAGAAGTTGCCTCCAGCAACTGCTCGTGTTTTGGAACATATTGACTCAGAGCATGCCGAAGCTGCTGGCACCTGAACCGTTCCGCTCCCGCCATTGCGTATTCCTGCTGGGTGTTACAATTTTTATCCACATACAAAGCTTTGATTGTCCTGATTATGGATGCCTCCATAAAGTACAAGTTACTAATGGTGCAATTTATCCCAACTGATAATTATCCGGTGAGAGAAAGACAGCACCATCAGATTCACCGACACCCTACAAATTTCAGCTTCATAAACTTGCTAAATGGGAAAAGGTTTAGTAAACACCGGAACATGCAGATTTTGGTGTCCAAACCCCCAAATGAAAATTTAAATGATAGGCCCCATTTCTGAAGGCTCAATTTCTAATCTTTGTTATTTTACAAATGGTTACATTCTGATCCCCAAGATTTTGTGTTTATTATGTGTGATAAATGGCACATCACGATCTTTAGCACTCCTAACTAAAGACAAATGATAGAAAGCACTAGACCTACAGTTTCTGAGTAATTTTTGATGAGTGATTACTGCCCCGGGACTTTTCTTTTAATTACAATCTAGAAAATGTTTATTGAAGTAATTACCCAGGCCATAGTATGTGGGTTGACCATATTCATGCTGGAAGATGGTTTATTTTGAAGAACACTTTGCAAGTTTCAATTTTACATTCTGCTCACAAAAATGACTTTCGAATATTGTTTTTAATGGCTGAATAACTGAATGTAAAATATTTTGAAAATATTCATATCTGCTGCTCTATTCTTTTGTGCAGATTACAATGCCCGTACGAAACGTCAGTGGAATTAGCTGCCTGGTGTCTACAAGGTGAGAATTTGTTTTTTTTCACACCTGTATATGAGTACATTTGTTCATTTGGCTGGTTACTCAAATTAAATCAACGTCTAAAATGTAACTGCCACCTTATTGTGATTAATTCTTAGATTACTTAGAGATGGATACATCGTCTGTACCAATATGGCCCGCCCATATAGCTCGCTGCTATTTAAGGTTGCAAGAGATGATTGCAAAAAGTTGTTCAGTTCCGGGTTTAAACTTCAATGTTGAAGTCTTTGTACAAAGTTGGAGAAATAAATTAACAACTTAACAACAACTTTTTATTTTAATCCAATAGTGTATTTCTTTTTCTTAAAGAAAATGAATTTTGTGTTAGGCAGTGTTTCAAAGTCTATAATTTAGCTTGTATCTTGTAGTAGTGTGGAAGCCCGAACCCCAGTATTTTATTGGACTCCAGTATTTTGATCACCCCAAAATCTACCTCTGGCTTCTCAGCTCCAGAACTCTTGATCTAGCAAAAAGTCACCATCCTCCATAACAACAGGCCCAAAATTAGCAGAGTAAATCAAAAAGTGACTGGGAGCCCTCAATAACCGAGTTCTAGATTGATGAAAATAGAGTTTTATTACAAACATCTCAAAATAGGGGGTACAGAGAAATGCATTAAATGCCATGAAGGTTCAAATACAGGTTACCCAGCCTGAAATCAGAATTAATTCAAGTTCCATTAAGTAGCAAAAAACTTAAATGGAATAGACCACATCTCTGGAGTGAAAGGAAAAGAGAGAGTCCAATCAGGAAAACATAAAGTTTCTCTGTAATAAGCAGGACAGAGTCTCTTGTCAGTAAAGGGAGGTCTTCATCAAAAGCCTATATATCCAATTCACAAGCAACACTGAGCATCTCCAGGAGAAAAGAAAAAGTATCTTTCTCACCCAAAACCAGTTTATTTTTATTTTTTATAAGCAATAAGTAAAACCTTCAGATTCAGAATTGCATGATTAGCGATAACACATATTGGACAAATCAGAATAAAGATCATCATTAAATGTTTTATAAAACTAGCCCATTTCTAAGGGATGGAAATCTTCCATTTGCTTCAACAGCAGTTTGGATATGCAAAGCACAATATGAAACATTCTCAAAGACTCATTCACTAATGCGCTAGCAAGCCTACATCGGAACTTCCATCGGAAATGTCCTTCAGAAAGATACCTAAGGAAGATGATAACATTTTTAATTCACTATACCTGCTCTCTAAGGAAAATAACCAACGGTGTCACTGTGTGCTGTGCTGTACATGAACTGTGGGGAGAGAAGACGCAAAGGGGGACATTTATTGGGAGGGGGAAATAAGCAGAAACCGGATAAGCAAAATACTATATTGCATCCATCTTAATGAAATGATGTCTCTAGGAAAATGTGGTATGACTAAACAATATTAATACTCACACTTCTATACTGTCTAATTAAATCTTTTTAAGAACAACACTGTTAATTCATTGATTACGACAATATTCTTCATATAAATCATTAGTATGCACAAATTATTTGTTACACGAAATTAAAAAACAAACTTTCACAGTTGTTCCAAATGCTGTATTAAGATGTGAACATTATCACAAATATGTGAAGGACTGTGGCCCAGATGTGTAAAGGTTGGGTCACAATGTAGTCGCTGGTTCCTACAGATGGTTGCTTTATGATGAGGCCTGTACAGGTCTGTCTCATTGCAAAGATGTACAAGCATTCTGAGTGGTTTTAAGCTTTAGCACAGTTGTCTTTGGTAAAGTTGTGCACAGATAGTTATGTATCCTTCTGATGTGATTGGTAGACAAAAATATATATATTTTAACATCCAATTTTAAAATTATGAAGTTGGTTAATAAATAATCATTATTACAAGCGCAATTTATAAACACTTTGGGGTGGCTTATTAGCCAAGTTTACAATGCACTGAATGTATACTTTTTATGCCGTATTAAGGTTGAAAAAGATATCATACAAATCTCCCCCGGATAAACTAGCAACGTTTCTGCAAGTACTTCTAGTTTAATGAATGAGCAGTGATGCACAACAAAGTAAGAAAAAATTAAATGAAATAACATTATATGTATTAGTTTGTACAATACGAATTATGCTCAAATCTATAAAATCAAGGGATATATTTCTTACAATGTGTTTTTAGTAGGGGGAAAGAGTTCTAACTGTACTTAAAGTACGGTTGTGAGTGTGTTAGTTCCTACATTGTGAATGAAAAAAATAGTGGACTGTTGGCTGTGTGTTAATTTTTATTGGTGTTCTGTTTGGTTTCAGCTGAGCTTGGAGAGTGCGACCCCCCAGACCACACACCAGAACTCGTATCTGAATTCAGGTTCATCCCGGGCCAGACGGAGGCTATGGAGCTGGACATTTTTCAGAAGTGGGTTGAATGCAGGTACATTACATCCCTTCTCTAGGTTTATCTATTCATATGCCTGGGTTAGCCAGCGGTGGTAATGTCTGTCATGATACAAAGAACTTTGTATTCTTAAGACCTGGCAAAATGTCAGTCGTGTCTTGAGTAAAGTTTTATACCGAGGTACTACTATATGTTAGATTCCTGTCGTTGTCATAGGTAGGTAACGAACGGCATCCCTGTCAGTTAGAACAAACCTTAAAATGTTACCTAGCTGGGGTCCACCGTGCTCCCAGCACACACATTGCCTTCTTTCCCGTGATTTTACTAAAAGCATCACGTCCCAAAGTTAGACTAGATTTTAAACATAACTAAAAGTAGCACTTCCACATTTGAATAGATTCACGAAAAGGCAAAAGTGATTTTTGTAAATTATTTTATTGTTGGAAAAACATTGTTTTTTAATGAATATAAAAGGAAAGCAACATATAAGTAGGGAGAAAAACAACCCTGATATATATGCATAACCATCAGAACCATAGCTAAGTCAGTTTATTGTGTATTGCCTTGAGCTCAGTTCACGGTGGGAGTCCGATGTTACTCTAACCGTTTATTCTTCATGGCCTGCTCTGCTCGCATTTGCTGTTCATGACTTAGACCTGCTGACCATTCCAAAATATGCATGTTCCTTTGTCCTATTTTTAAATGACGTATCAAAATGTGACAGAAGGTGAACTTTATAAGTCTTGGGGTGTAAATACCATCCTCTGTATTCCCCCGCAAAATATAAGGCCACTTAATGTATTTACATAACATATGCCTAAACAGGAGTATTGTTTCTTGCAATTGATGACGTCCATGCACTGTCCCTGCTTGTATAGAGATTTAAATGCTTATGTTCAGAAGTGTACCTGAATGCTTTTGATCACGGGGAAAGTTCCACAGAAGTTTGTTATATAATATTTGTGGTACGTGCTAAAATAGCTGTGTTTTGAAGATGAATAACAAAGTGCAGTGTTGAAACCATTTCTTGCCATTTTCCCTAGCAAACAGTGTTCTCAATTTCTCATCATTATAGTTGGCAAATTAAATCTGCATATAATTGGTACTTTAAATATATTAGTGTCTTTTGGCAGTGAGTTCATAAAGTTTGGCGCTCAGTGTTTTAGTGAATATGTGTATATTTAAGTCATCTTTTATTCTTATTTTTCATCCTAGTATGAAAATAAGTTTTGATTATAGACGTATTATTCATTCTCTTACATTACCTCCTTCCATTATTATTTCTTGGAAGTTACATTATGTTAAAAACTCCAACTTCTCCTTGATTCTTTCCTTGATGGTTGCTTGTGATGAGTGTTCCAGTAATCCTCCCTTTGTTTAATTGTGTTCATCCGTAAGTGTTTTTTTCACTCAGAAAGGAAAGGAGTTTTGCTCATAGTAGTCACTCAGTAGTTGAATACTCTTTACTGCTAAAAATGGAATCGCCGCGGTGAAACACATGAATAGCTTCTCTTTATATGAATGTCATGCACAGTTAAATGGTAGAAAGAGACCACTCATAATAATAATAGTTTAGTCCTATACACTGTTACATGGTGAACTCTAGTGAGCGGGCTAATGATGTAGAATGCATGCCTTCTGGAATTCATTTTTTTCCTTTTGGATATAAATATGAATGTAATCTAGCACCCTCTTTTTACTCTGAAGGTCTGATTCTACAACCCACCTGATACAGATATTAATCTAGTCTAGCACCCCCTTTTTAATCTTAATGACTTACCTTACAGCCCATGTTGCCATGCATTGTCGGTCATGCAAGTAATGTGGACTAAAACAATTGGGACAACAAAACAGGCCATTGACCTATCCTTGGAATCTCACTTGTTGGCATAATATTTTTATTATTTGATTTCTAAAGAGAGGTGTTTAAAAAGTATAAGCAAAATGTGGCATATTGTTAACGATTGACACACAGCGAATCATTTAAGCAGCCACTTTCTGCACTGGATGGAGAATTGAGACTTGTCCAGATAATCAGTGGGCTTGGAAATAGTGTATGTATTTTCATCACTTTATGAGCAAAACCAAGCCAAGATCAAGCCTAAAAAAAAAGAAAAGCCAAATCTCTGTCTAGTTTTTTGTTATAACACAGATCACTCACACAAAACAGGAGGAGTAAACCATCATCCATAAGTCATTCTGGCCGTGTTCTCTGTGCCCAAATGATAGCTGTTAGATTTGACAGCCTTAGGGTGGTAATCCCCCAACTTATTGCTTGCCTCCCTCCCTGTTTTTGCAGTTTTAAGGACTCTGCACACTTTATCACTGCTGACCAGACCTACGCATGGTGAAATTGGTTCCTACCCTATTTACATATTTAATTTACTTGTAAGTCCCTAGTAAAGTCCACTAGAGTTTCCCAGGCCTGTAAAGTAAATGCTGCTAGTGGAACTGCAGCACTGATTGTGCCACCCATGCAAGTAGCCCCTTAACCATGTCTTAGGCTGGCCATTGCAAGACCTGTGTGTGTGTAGTTTCGCCAGGCAGAAAGGACTGGGCTGAATGGGGAACTTGTGCACTACCAAACCACTCTTTAAAGTTTCCCACACTATAAAGGCATTTTTGGGTATATAAACTGGGTCTCTGACCTCCCAAATCAGACACTTCTGGACTTACACCTGGACTCTGTCACGGAGACTGCCTAGCGGGCCAATGGACTCATTTAGGCTGCTTTTCTGAAGGACTGCTTTCAAGCTTGTTGCCCTGCTGCCTGGTGCTCCTGGCTCTGCTGGAAGGACTCTGAATTCCTCCTAAAGTGCTCTTCAAGGGCTTGGATTGAGCTTGTCTCCTGTTTCTGAAGTCTCAGGGCCAACAAAGACTTCGCCCCTTCAGGAAATCCTTGTGTGTCGAAACTTGACACAATGCCTTTAGAAACCAATGCAGCATCTGCCTCGCAGCTGGAAAATCACTGCACCCCTGACCGGGACGACACAGTGCTGGGCAAGCAACCAGAAATTACCGCAGCACCCATATCGCAGCTGAAATTTTGACACATCGCCTACTGGATCGACGGAGCACCGGCTCCTTCTACCAGCATGCCAAGGATTTTTTAACGCATCAAAAATCACCACATCCCAGTAAAGACCAAGGCTGTGCTCCTGAAATTTGACGCATCACCCCGCAACTTGGAAGAAAATAACGCATCGTCTGTGCTGCACCCGATAAAACATTGCAGTACCTTATTTGTCCACACATCTCCTCCTTTGCGGTCTCCGCGAGTCGTTATTTTTGATGCATCCGAGGTACTGTTTGTTACAATTGAATTCTAAGGATTGAGACTCTTTTAAACTTTTTAAAAGTGATATTTCAATTTGTGCTTGTTGGATTTTTTGGATTTTTGCTGTTGTTACCTTATTTTATTAAGATAAATATTGTCTATTCTTCTTAACCTATGTTGTGTATTTATGTGTTGTGTTTTCACTGTGTTACTGAATTATTTATTGCACAAATACTTTTAAACATTGCCTTCTAAGTTAAGCCTGACTGCTCAGTGCCAAGCTACCAGAGGGTGGACACAGGATAATTTGGGTTGTGTTGTGACTTACCCTTACTTGGATTGTGGTCCCTACTTGGACACTGGTGTATACCTCTGCCAACTGGAGACCCAATTTCTAACAATAGCCATGTCATTTGAGCTCCTCACTAGCCACTTGCCATAGCTCCATTCAAGTGTACAGCCTTCAACCTCCTCTCACATGGAGACCTCATCAACAACCTGAACACACTCAATCCAACCTCTTATGAAGACAACATACTACCAACATCATATCTCTTCACAGAGATGCATTTACTCCTCTCCTCAACATAGTCAGTTCCTCTTTCTAGCCGCAAGCTTTCTGGGATGCCTTCATGATAGGACCTCCCCACCAAAAGAAGCAACCCTGGATTCAGGTGAAAGGGCAGATGTCTGTCACATCACCCACTGATGCTTCTTTAGAAAATCATGACAAAAGCAGTCTCTATCGAACTGCAGGAGAAGATCAACAAGAACACAACACTACAGGCTTACCAGTCTAGCTTCCGACCAGACTGCAGTATAAGAACAGCTACGCTTTAAGTACAAAAATAATTCCTGTCTTGTTATCCTTCCCCTTTCCAATAAATCCAATTGAAACCCAAGAAGCATGCATTGGTATTCTGCTGTGGCTTACATACTACCTCATTCAGTTTGTGAAATCTTATAGAGGAATGCTTCCTAAATGTTTTTAGAACCACAACACACATTTTATAGTACAACAAAGCTTTGCATCCAACCTAGCTTTAATGGACACGAGATTGGCGTTCTTTTTTACGTAACTAAAAGTTGTGTGGTAGTGCATTGTACATTTTTACTGATAAAACTATATTTGATATAAATGATAATATGTTGAAATTTCAGTGAATATTTATTGTTTTGCATCACCAATAAAGTCCTTTGAATTATTCTGAGCTTATCACAATCTTTGTTTCAATCACACTTCAGTATACTAAGAAATGTGCTTCATTATTGCTTTCCTAACTGCTGACTGTGTACATTTCATTTACATGGTTCACTTTACGTTTCTTTGTCTGACTGCAAAATTAGAAGAGTTTGTAAACACCAGTCCCCATGTTAAAAATATAAGCAGCAGAAGACATATGCTGATACTTGACTCTGTCTTTGATGCACAGAAAATGTGACAAGGTAAATACAGCATTTAACGCCATCTGTATTTATTACGTAGGCTTTTGCGACTCGCTAGTAGGTTGTGACCCACAGTTTGGGAAACACTGTCATAGAGCTTTACTAACTGACATCACCATCAGGTGTCAGTATACTGACACCACTATTTACTCAGTCTAAAAAAAAAAGTCTCCAGCACTGGAAGTCCAGCACAGAGGTAAAACTCAACTGGACCATATGACCAGAGACTGAAGCTTGGCATGCAAGCATAAATAAGGATGTCTTCACTCTCTGCTGAAAGTCAGTACAAAATCATTTGGATTCATCCTTAAAACTAACCTTTCCTGTAAAGCACACATTGACTGGGAAACAAACACAGCACGGCCCCAGCTCTCAGTTCTTAAAAGGTGATCCTGTTCTTTCCAGAAACTAAATTCTGACCATTAGTGCGAGACCTCATCCTTACACATGGAAGGAGGCAACAGTGCTCAAAGACCGACTTAACACCACTCTGACACCTCTCAAATCCACTTTACAGACTGTTGCACTAACTGTGAAGGGCCAGATGAAACTCAACCACATCACTCTACTACTGAATAAATTATACTTGTGTTCATATAGTCCCCTTTATTAACAAGCAACGAAATGTCAAGATCATTAGTGTGTTCAGCACTTGACATTGCAAATCCCACACGCTGTGAATCATAAACAGGTAACATAATTAAATAAATAATTTAATTCTTTACACAAGGACATCAAAAACTATTTTTCAGAACTGAATCTGAAAATTACTTGTATGATTAGAGCAAGCAAACATGAAAAGAAAACTATTCAACAAAAATGTGCCATTCAGAATGAATGGTGAAATTAAATGTCATTATAGATGACATATCCATGTTTTGTCACATGATTTTTTTATGCACATTCGAATAGCAGACTTGCAGTTGGTACGATGAGAGCCAATAAAATGTCAGTCACCCACGTTCCTAGTTGTCACCCTCAAAAATAGCTACTGTATTGTCCAGTGCTTTATTTGATCCGGTGGTTTCCAGTGCCCGTCACCAGCACTTATATCAGTCTGCCACATGGAGCTGCTGTTTCCTTCAGTTAGAGATGCGCACAACAGCTGTTTATTAATTAAATGTATATGGACTATTACTAAAACCTGCCACTCTAGCTATTCTTATAGCTTTGGGGGCTTCAAACAGTCTGAAGTGTCACACTAGAAGTTGTGTGCTGGTTAGTAGTTGTGTTGGTTCTGGCATTGGCAGGGAAATGGGTGGTGCAAACTTCAGTTGGCCTCCTGATGAGGGCCGTAGCACTTACTTTTATTTATTTTTTTATTTATTTTGCCAGTTGAGTACTGATTTTGTACTGTTGGGCTTCATGGCTATCCCCCTTCACCATTATCTTTCTACTCATGTTATCTAGTACTTCCGGTTGCCCTTCGCCATGCCCAATACCCTTAAGGAGCAGTGGAACCCCCCATCATCTCCCAGCTTGACTACTCCATCCCATTATACATTTGACTGCCAAAATGGCACATCTCGTGTCAGCAAGTGGGTCCCTACTCTGCACCTAGGCGGGAACCTTTTAAGTAGCCATGAGACTCCATCTCATCCACCCTGAAATGTCTTCCAGCCTGCTCCCCGGTCCCTTCGGGACCCTCTGCCTCACACATAAAAGTATTAATGGTAAGGAATAAAATAGCTGTGGAATAACATGCCGGTATCGTACTCCTTCAACACTATCTGCACACACTGGAAAAATCCTTCTTTAAATCCTAAAAAAAATGCTGCATCCTTACATTGCATATGCTTTGTAATATAAGGACCTCTGGTATGTAACGCATTTGCCCAACACTGTTATACCAAATCCAACTGGCCTTTCTTCAGAAAGTGACCAAAGTGTTCTATACATAAATGTTTTTCTTCCTGAGTGCCCCGCACAGCCTTACACTCTGATTCTATTCATCCATTCAGTCAAAGAAAAGAAAGCTCCTGTCTGATATCATGAAGAGTGGAACTTTCAGTTGAACCCTATTGATAAACCACAAAAGTAAATCAACAAGCTTCATGTAAATGAGAGGAAGGATTGATGAAATGAAATCCCATTTCATAAACTCATAGTCCATGAAGATGTACAGCACAGTGTGCCTCTTATCTGATGGTTGCTATAAGCATCTGTCTCATAACTCTACTTTTCATTCCTTGAAACTGTCTACCCTGCATACAGCCTATGGATCATAAAACGCATTGTCATACACAGGCTTTCTTGCATGATTAAACCACTGTTCAGTTGCCTCAATTCCAGTCAGAAAATCATAGTCTGACTGTGCATCTAAAACGTCAAAACTCGGGCATGGTTTAGCCCATGCAGAAGATGGCGACTCCTTTGTGAGCTCCAGAGAGCCCGCATCTTCCTCACCGCTCCCTAGCAGCTTTTTCGGCTGGTAGCAGGTCAAATTCGGTTGTCGGAAGGCACGCTAACCAATCCAATATAATTTTTTTGATCATCCCGTAGCAGAGCACACAGAGGATCATGTGTGAGAACCCGGCCTGCTTCTGTTCGTTTATTGCATGATACTAGGAAGATGGTGCGCCGCAGCAAATTTGAGGCTCCCTTTTGACAACTACACCAGTGACGGCATGGTGCAATGCGGCATCGCCCAACTCTCTGTATCTCCCAGAGGCACATGAGCAATTTCTGACTTTTCACCACCACCACATTCACCTCCCATTCATGTTGCACAGTGGTGACTGAGAACAGAGGGTGAGGCTCCTGAATCATCACAGCTCTGAGAAATAATGCTGCAGGCCTCTGACTCACCTCGACTCCAGAAAAATGATACAGTAGTGCTGATCCTATGCTTCTCAGGTGTTTTGCAGTGTCACAACAACGCAGTGATGTCACTGCTTACCAATTTGTATTTCACCTCCTTTTCTCAGCCCTATAAAGTTCTACTCATGCAATTTCCATAACTCCATGAATGTGGCTTCAGCTCAATGATTTCATCCCATGGAACCCGTGATATTCCTTACAAACCTCTGTAGCTCTTCAACGCACCTGTGTTTTGTCTTACCAGGTCTGTTACTTTTTGTGAGCCTGTTGCTCAGCCTCTGGGTTAACTACTGACTCGCTACGCAAACTGTATGCTATTTTGGCTGATTCCTTACTTTAAATTCTCTGGTGGTACACACCTTGGCCAGAGTTAGTGAAAAACTCCCAAATTGTTTTTTACTAATGCAATGCCTACCCCACCTATAGGATAACATTGTGGATTACTTATTAGACGTAATAAGATGTAATTCCTAAACCAGAGTTTGTAGATATACCATGTTTGATATTTATGAACTTGTAATGATAAATCCTCTTTAACCCCTTCGCTGCCAGGCCTTTTCCCCTCCTGTGCCGAGCCTTTTTTGGCTATTTGGGGCAGTTCGCGCTTAGGCCCTCATAACTTTTTGTTCACATAAGCTACCCACACCAAATTTGCGTCCTTTTTTTCCAACATCCTAGGGATTCTAGAGGTACCCAGACTTTGTGGGTTCCCCTGAAGGAGATCAAGAAATTTGCCCAAATACAGTGAAAATCTTGTTTTTTTTTTTTTCAAAAAAATGGGAAAAACGGGCTGCAGAAGGCGGCTCGTGTTTTTTTCCCTGAAAATGGCATCAACAAAGGGTTTGCGGTTGCAAGATCACCATGTTCCCAGCTTTCAGGAACAGGCAGACTTGAATTAGAAAACCCAATTTTTCAATACAATTTTGACATTTTACTGGGACATACCCCATTTTTACTATTTTTTGTGCTCTCAGCCTCCTTTCATTTAGTGACCGAAATGGGTGAGAAACCAATGCTGGATCCCAGAAAGCTAAACATTTCTGAAAAGTAGACAAACTTCTGAATTCAGCAAGGGGTCATTTGTGTAGATCCTACAAGGGTTTCCTACAGAAAATAACAGCTGAAATAAAAAAATATTGAAATTGAGGTGAAAAAAACAGCCATTTTTCTCCACGTTTTACTCTGTAACGTTTTCCTGCGATGTCAGATTTTTGAAAGCAATATACTGTTACGTCAGCTGGACTCTTCTGGTTGAGGGGATATATAGGGCTTGTAGGTTCATCAATAGTCCTAGGTACCCAGAGCTAATAAATGAGCTGCACCTTGCAATGGGTTTTTATTCTACGTATACCGGGTATACAGCAATTCATTTGCTGAAATATAAAAAGTGAAAAATAGGTATCAAGAAAACCTTTGTATTTTACAAATGGCCACAAGATAAGGTGTTGAGAAGCAGTGGTTATTTGCACATCTCTGAATTCCGGGGTGCCCATACTAGCATGTGAATTACAGAGCATTTCTCAAATAGACGGCTTTTTTACCCACTGTCTTACATTTGGAAGGAAAAAATGTAGAGAAAGACAAGGGGCATTAACACTTATTTTGCTATTCTGTGTTCCCCCCACGTCTCCCGATAAAAATGGTACCTCACTTACGTGGATAGGCCTAGCACCCTCGGCAGGAAATGCCCCAAAACACAACATGGACACATCACATTTGCACAAAGAAAACAGAGCTTACAAACAAAGTGCCTAGCTGTGTATTTTGGCCTCTAGCTCAGCCGGCACCTAGGGAAACCTAGCAAACCTGCACAGTTTTGAAAACTAGACACCTAGGGGAATCCAAGATGGGGTGACTTGTGGGTCTCTGATCAGGTTCTGTTACCCAGAATCCTTTGCAAACCTAAAAATTTGGCCCAAAACACTTTTTCCTCTCATTCCGGTGACAGAAAGTTCTGGAGTCTGAGAGGAGCCACAAATTTCCTTCCACCCACCGTTTCCCCAAGTCTCCCGATAAAAATGGTCCCTCACTTGTGGGGGTAGGCTACCACCCGCAAAAGGAAATGCCCCAAAACACAACGTGGACACATCCAATTTTTCCACAGAAAACACAGCTGTTTTTTTGCAAAGTGTCTAGCTGTGGAGTTTGTCCTCTACCTTAGCCGGAACCTGGGGAAACCTAGAAAACCAGTGCATTTTTGAAAACTAGACACCTAGGGGAATCCAAGATGGGGTGACTTGTGGGTCTCTGACCAGGTTCTGTTACCCAGAATCCTTTGCAAACCTCAAAATCTGGCCAAAAAAACACTTTTTCCTCTCATTTCGGTGACAGAAAGTTCTGGCATCTGAAAGGAGCCACAAATTTCCTTCCACCCAGCGTTCCCCCAAGTCTGCCGATAAAAATGGTACCACACTTGTGTGGATAGGCCTAGCGCCCACAAAAGGAAATGGCCCAAAACACAATGTGGACACATCACATTTTTTCACAGAAAACAGAGGTGTTTTTTACAAAGTGCCTACCTGTGGATTTTGGCCTCTAACTCAGCCGGCACCTAGGGAAACTTATCAAAACTGGGCAGTTTTGAAAACTAGACACCTAGGGGAATCCAAGATTGGCTAACTTGTGGGGCTCTGACCATATTTTGTTACCCAGAATCCTTTGCAAACCGCAAAATGTGGCCAAAAAAACACTTTTCCTCTCATTTCGGTGACACAAAGTTCTGGAATCTGAGAGGAGCCACAAATAGCCTTCCAGCCAGCGTTCCCTCAAGTCTCCCGGTAAAAATGGTACCTCACTTGTGTGGGTAGGCCTAGCGCCCACAAAAGGAAATGGCCCAAAACACAACGTGGACACATCACATTTTCACAAAGAAAACAGAGCTGTTTTTTGGAAAGTGCGTAGCTGTGGATTTTGGCTTGTAGCTCAGCCGGCACCTAGGGAAACCTAGCAAACCTGCACAGTTTTTAAAACTAGACGCCTAGGGGAATCCAAGATGGGGTGACTTGTGGGGCTCTGATCAGGTTCTGTTACCCGGAATCCTTTGCTAACCTCAAAATGTGGCCCAAAAAAACGTTTTCCTCTCATTTCGGTGACAGAAAGTTCTGGAATCAGAGAAGAACCACAAATTTCCTCCCACCCAGCATTCCCCCAAGTCTCCCGATAAAAATGGTACCTCACTTTTGTGGGTAGGCCTACTGCCCGCAAAAGAAAATGCCCCAAAACACTATCTGGACACATCAATATTATCAAAAAACAAAACTACCTGTTTTTGCGGGGGGCACCTGCATTTTTGGTCCTGGGCTGAGCAGCCATCTAGGGAAACCTACCAAACCCAGACATTTCTGAAAACTAGACACCCGAGGGAGTCCAGGGAGGTATGACTTGCGTGGATCCTCCAATGTTTTCAAACCTCAAATTTAGCTAAAAAATCCAATTTTCCAACATTTCTGGGTGGGATTACTGCACTGGGACAAATTTCATACCACTCAATGTTCCCCTCAGTCTCCTGGTAAAAATGATACCTCATTTGTGTAGGTGGGCCAAGTGCTTGTGAAAGGGAAGAGCCAAAAACATGTCGATATTGATGGGGTACCAAAGGGGGTCCAAAAGAGCAGTTTGCAAAAAAACATTTTTAGGCTGACAAGTGCAGCAGAATTTTTATTGGTATAGATGAGACAATGCTGGGTGGTAGGAATTTTGTGGGTTCCTGCAGATTCCGGAAGGTTCCATCACAAAAACATGGGAATAATTAGTGATTTCCAGCCAAGTTGAGGTTTGCAGGGCATTGTGGGTATGAAAATGGTGCGGGTGCATGTGAAACACACCACCCTGGAATCACCCAGATGTTTAGTTTTCAGATGTGTCTAGGTCTTGTGTATTTTTCTACATGACAGCATCCCAAAGTCCATAAAGTGCAGCCCTCACCATTCCAAGTGGGACGATTTTGAGAGTTAGCCAAGCTCTCATGGGCCAAATGTAAAACCAAAACCCAAAATAATCAAATGTCTTCTTGCTTGCTGTGGGATAAGATGTTTTAGAGTGCGAGGGAGAGCTGAAAGACTGTTACTCCAGGTTGGGAAGGGGGCATAACCAGGCCCATACTGGTTGGTAGCCACCACCCCAATATTTTTTGTTTTTTTAAATTACCTGGCATCTAGTAGACTTTCTGCCCCCCGGGGTGTGGATCAGGGGTAATTGCCCCATCTGCCCACTGGTGGGCAGAACAACGTTAGCCCAATTTATTTGGGTTGGGGGTATGGCCATACCCCAACCCTCTCATTTTGGAAAAATAAAACTTCCCTGGCCTCTGGTGGGCTTTCTGCCCCCCCCTTGGGAGAAGATGGGCCTTCCAAAAATAGACTCATCTGCCCCAAAGGGGGGCAGATATGGCCAACAGTAATTTGCCCCCAAGGAGAGCGACCCTTACCCAAGGGGCTGCCCCCCTAAATAAAACATACGCCAACACACATACCAATCCCTGGTGCCTAAGTGGTTTCTGCCCCCAATGGGGGCAGATTGGCCTAAAAAGAAATCGGCCAATCTGCTCTCAAGGGGGGCAGAAATGGTCTAAATACAAAACTGGCCCCACAGGGGAGCGACCCTTGCCTAAAGGATCGCTCCTCATCTCTAAAACTTTTTTTAGCCCTGGCGTCTAGAGGTTTCTGACCCCCCCTGGGGACAGATCGGCCTAATAACAATAGGCCGATCTGCCCCCGGGGTCGATTAGAAATGGCCTAAAATAAATTTGTCCCCACCACCCCCTCGGGAACGACCCTTGCCTAAGGGGTCACTCCCCTTGCGTGACATAGGCACAAAAAAAAGATCCCCGGTGCCTAGTGGTTTCTGCCCCCCTTGGGGGCATATTGACCTAACAAAAATTGGCCGATCTGCCCCCAAGGGGGGCAGAAATGGTCTAACTACAATTTGCCCCCCAGGGGAGCAACCCTTGCCTAAAGGGTTGCTCCCCATTTAAAAAAAAAAGAAAACAAACAAAAAAAACACAAAAAAATTAGCCCTAGCGCTTAGAAGTTTCTACCCCCCCCCCGGGGGCAGATCAGCCTTATAACAATAGGCCGTTCTGCCCCCAGGGAGGCCAGAAATGGCCTAAAATAAATCCCCCCCCCCCCCCCCGGAGCGACCCTTGCCTAAGGGGCCACTCCCCAACTAAAAAAAGAGAAATGATCCCTGGCGCCGTGGGGGTGGGGTGGGGGGGGGGAAGAAAAGGCCTTGAAAAATATTGCCCCCCTGGGGAGCGACCCTTGCCCAAGGGGTCGCTCCCCTCATGTCAGTTTCATCCAAAAATAAATCCCTGGTGTCTAGTGGGCATTTCAAAAGCCGATTGCTTTACAATCCGGCTTTTGAAATGCTCTGAGAGACTTCAAAGGGAAGGAAATTCCTTTCCTTTGAAGCCTCTCAGGCCCCCATCACATAATCGGAAGAGAAATGCTTTGCATTTCTCTTCTGATCGCGCTGGAAGCTGAGCTTCCAGCGAGAAGGGGAAGTAGCCTCTGATGAGACGTCACTGGGGGGGGTCGGGGTGGAAGGAGAAGGGCTTCCCCTTCCATCCCTGCCTTTGGGGGGTTGGAGAGAAGCGCTCCCTCTGAGCTCCGTGTCCAGGACGTAATGGTTACGTCCTGGGCACACGAGCACCGTGCCGCAGGATGTAACCATTACGTCCGCGTCACAGAACCGGTTAATCGTAAAGCCGGATTTATCATTATAAGTTTGAAATTGCCACTTTTTGAAAGTTTGCCTTTTCCCTTCTTTAGTCCTCTGTGCCTGCAGACTACCTTAGGCCACATGACTGGGTGTAACTGACAGTTGAAACTTTGTGAATTTACCCCCAGACAGTCACACAATAGGGGGATTAGCAGAGCCTGAATGGGCCATTAACTGACTTAATGGTGGGGAGAGCTAAGCACAGCCCCACTTGCACCTGCAGAGGCTGGGCTGTGCCACCACACAATAGGCTTAAGAGCCCTGTATTGTCAGTGCAGCCAGCTAAAAGCCAGGGCAGGAGAGGCAGGAAACTTCTAGATCTACGAAGAACCCTTCTGGAAGCTTCTCCCAACTTCTAGGAGCAGGGCACCAGGATATAAAAATAGGGTTCTCACACCCACTCTTCAATTAACTGCTGGACCTGCGGAAGGACTCTCAGAGGACTACCTGCTGTACATTCTACCATACTGCTGCGGTACCTGGAAGGACTGCTTTGCCGCCTGGAGCCTGCCTTGAAACCTCAAAGGCCAGCCCTGCTGTGGAACCCTGCATCTTCACCTGCACTCAGGACTTCAGAAGTGACTCCAAGGGCTAGGTTAGCTGGCCTCCCATTTAGAGCCACAGAGGCATGACAGGCTTCCCACCATCTTGAACCCGCACCTGGACCCAGCCTGAGTGAGTCATGACACGCTTCCCACCATCTTGAACCCGCACCTGGACCCAGCCTGAGTGAGTCTTGAACTCCCAAGAGGTCGCCATCCACTCCTGAACCCTTAGTTGTGATGCTAAAGGTGCTTATGTGGCCATTTTCCTAAACTGGGTAACTGCTATTTTGAACCCTAAGCTTAAAAAAAAAATCATAACTCTGGTTCTACTAATTGGATTTTGATGGTTTTGGTGTCACATAATTTATTAACATTTAGCCTATGTTCCTAAATTGGTTTTGGATTTGTACTATGTTGGGTTTTCACTTTATTTAGATTTGTTTACGGCATAAATACTTAACATATTGCCTCTAAGTTTAGACTGACTACATTTTGTGCCAAGCTACCCAAAGTTAAGCACATGTTAAATTTGTGGCTTTTTGTGGTTCACCCTGCAGGGGATTGTGGCTGTTGCTTGGCCAGGACTCAGACCCCAATCAACCAGCCACCCAATTTCTACCCTCCCCCCCTGTGTTTTGATGTTTAGACCTATCCATCACCAACACACCGAGTTGATTTTAGTATTCATGAGGAAGGTCAAGACAGTCCACTGGAAGGACACCAAGATTCCATCTCCCAGTATTTTGGTCGGGACATGATTATGAGGAGGAATGTGTTTTTTTAACCCGCACAAAGACTCTGGCAGTAAGGTCTATTCAACACTCCTTTGTGGGCTCATCAAAGTTTAGAATTGTCTCAAGGGTCGTTCACACATCTTCTTTGAACTGATAGAATTTGTAACTTTCTCTGGCATCAACTTTGAAATCCAAATGGAGGAGACCAATGAAAAGCCTGGCTAACTTGTTAGATGAGACGGTTATGCTGAGCTGTTTACCAACTATGAGCATAGTTGATGTCTCATCTGACATGTCTCTTTATCCGTTTTCAAGTTCTCTGGAGCTTTGGCTCTATTGTTCACTGTTTCTCTATTCTAGTTTGGTAATCCCTGTGAATTAGGCCAAACGTGTTGATAGAATTTATGATTTTTTAAGACTATAACTAACATATAATATTTTTGCTTCTTTGTCCAGACAGAGGATGGGGGTGGTTTAACGCTTTTTTCTGGACAAACATTAATGGTGTTTGTAGCTGTTTTACTTTTGGCCAATGGCTCCAATTGAATGCCCTGTTGCCTTTTCATATCATGGAATATATATATATATATATATATATATATATATATATATATATATATATATATATATATATATATATATATATATATATATGTGTGTGTGTGTGTGTATATATATATATATATATATATATATATATATATAGATAGATATCCTGCAAAGTTCTTAGACACTCTTGAAAGTTCTCTGATCTTGTTATGGGTGCCACTCCCAATCTGCATCTCCAGCCTCGTATCATGTTCTTATGTGGACATTTTAGGCACTGCTGACTTGATTCACAGTGACCAAATGCTATGTTGACTTATTTAGTTCTGGTCATTGTTTTGGGCCTTTTTGGTGTTATATAGTTCTAGCAATAATGGTCTTTTTTTCAGATATTTTCCATTATCAGTATTAATGCCCTCTAAACTGCTCAGTTTTTTTTTTTTTTTAACAGTGGGTCTTATTCGCTGGTCTCCTTGTTGGTATGCCTGCCCTGCCTATTGATTCTGGGAGGGCTGGGAATAGATATGCTATATCTATCTATGTGTAGATCCTCTCCTTCATTTATCTGTTTGGGTATCATAAGGGTAGGTTATTATAGATTGCATTCCCCATGCCTAATTGATTTAGTGGTTTTTATGACTCACAGCAGATGTTTGTTTGATTGCTGTGTTATGGGTTTACCCTGCCCATCCAGTATATTGGATGACCTTGTTTGCTTTTTAGGTGTTGAAGGGGTCGACTCCCATTTCCTACTGCATATGTACTCCACTGCCTAATCCATACTTGTTTTGCCCCCTGGAGTACACATCCCATTTTTTAGTGCGTTTTCTTGTTTTTTTAGTTTAGTCTTTTCTCCTTTTCCTCCATTGTTTTGATGTCTTATTCTTTCAGAGCCATGTTTTCCTCATAAGACACTGTAATGTATGGTTGCTAGATAGGTGACGTTTATTTCTGGCACCATGCAACTCATTAGGGTACTATTTGTCAGATTTTTGTCTACGCTGAAAGTCGTTTCTTTAAACACAAAAGAGCTTAACCGTCCGGTGAAGCGCAGGAAGATTACTGGCTGTTTAAAAGAGGATATCATGTTTTTACAAGAGACAATGATTGAACTTGAAGAAGTGCTCTGTATGCGTGGTGGCTAGGTGCAGAGCTTTTCATGCTCTCTCCACCTGTGTTAAAGAAGAATGGGGCTGTTACATTGATATCAAGGTATTCTGGTCTTTCTATCATTACATCGGAGCAGGACGATTGTGGCAGGTGATTCATTACCTGACCTCAAGCTGGGGCTTGGAAGTATTTGCTATAAAAATATATGCACCAACTGTAGATGACCCCACCCTTTGGTCTAACCTAGCTTTCAAGCTGGCCCTGCTTCACACAAATGCCTACATCATCCTGGAAGGTGATTTTAACCTACCAGTGGATACATTTCTGGATAGGCGCTCAAACTTTAAATATAGAATTCTTTATGCCCACAAGGCAGTGTGTTCACTGTGCACTGCACATGACTTAGCAGACATGTTGGGGTTGCATAAACCAACTGGTAGTCACTTCACCTTCTTTTTTCCCCCCGAAAATAGTTTCTTTAGAGCCAATTACATTCTAGTTGATAATGCCCTGCTGCACGACACCTTATCTGCTATTATTGAACCCAATACCATTTCTTATCATACAGCTGTCTCAGTCATTTTTAAAGTTCTTTTCCCCACTCAACCTAAAAACTGATCGTGGAGATTGAATTCTAAAATTCTTGAGAACAATACCGATGTCCAAGTACTAGCCCAATAATTTACATTATTCTTTGAGGACAACACCTCCTCTGTCTCTTCTCCAGTCATCCTTTGGGACACCTTAAAATGCTTTTTCTGAGGACTGGTGATAAGCTGGTTGTCCAAGAAAAAAAGAAAAAAATAGACCCCTATGGGTAAGATAGAGGCAGACATTAAATACCCAAATTCTTTTCAGAAGTTCGAGGGATGTTTCTGCCCTAACTAAGTACAAAAATAAATAAAAGATAACTAAAATATAAGTACAATAAAATTGTAAGTAAATGTGCATATCCTTCATCTCTTTCAGAAATTCTGTGCTGACTTTCATGCCCCTTTAGTAACCACCTCTTAGGAAGACTGCTTAACATTTCTTCCTTTTTTATCATTAAGAGCTTTCTGCCTTGAAGACAATAAAAGGCTGAATGAACCAATAGCAGAACACGAGATACAGCAGGCAGTTAAACATATCCCATCTGGGAAAGCCCAGTGCATAACGAAACTTGAAGGCCCTTCTCCCCCACACCCCCTCCCCTTGAAGTCCCTGGAAGGGTGCCCACCCCAGACCCAGTCGGGAACTGCCACCCATGCACAGTGGGCCTTTGTTACATCACTGGGAAAGACCCTGGCCCTTATGGCCTTCCCATAAACTTTTACAAGTCTTTTGGCACGGTTCTCATGGACCTGCTAGGACAAATACTAAATAATTTTGTGACCATTGGTTCAGTATGTGACACTGCAACAGAGGTGGTTATTATTGTTACTCGAAAAGAAGTGAAGACCCCTCTGACCCAAAACATTTTTGGACAATTTCTTTGGTAAGCCTGAAAGCCAAAATGTATGCTAAGATCTTAGCAACCTGCTTTGCCCCTTAAAAAAAGAAGATAATTAATCCCCGCAAACAGTCTTTGTCACAGGAAGGTTACCATGTAATAATATCTGCTTGTTCTCCCATGTCATTGAAAAATCATCCCTTCTGGAAGCCCCATCGGCAGCAGCCATGGTTCTGGATGAGGAGAAGGCCCTTAGGGTTTCTTGGCCTTTTTTGGAGGCCGTTCTGACCAGTTGCACCCTTGGAGATATCTATATTAAAATGGTCATGGCCTTATATTCCAAACCTTCTGCAGGTATCATGGTCGGTCAAAGGAGATCTGTCCTTCCCAATGCCACTCCATCAGGGCACCCGGCAAGGCTGTCTATAATCACAATTACTCTTCTTGTTATCCATTGACCCTGCTGACTCAGACTTTAAACATGTCTACTGACATTGAAGGAATATGGTTTGGTGATATGATCTTTAAAACCGCTGCTTATGCGGATGGCATCTTAATTTTTACTGGGGAACCGAATACAGCTATTCCTGCCATAGTATAATTAGTCAACAGATTCTCTGGTTTCTCAGGCTAGTCTTTAAATCCAGATAAAACTGAAGTCATAACTTTCAACATTCACTGCACCTCCTCATGTCTGGGGTCTTCTCTATTCAATTTAAGTCCGTCAAGTATCTGTGTATCTAGTTCTGTAGCAATCTAGCAGGTTCCCTTTCACTGAACGAGAGCAAAACTCCTGATAAAGTTAGTGATCTCCTCTCAGCTTTGTCTCCTAAATTCATCGTATGGTGGGCTGATTGGAAATGTTAAAGATGATGACGACACCCATGAGCAACTTCCTTTCTAGTATGTCCCCACTCTTTCTTGGCTTCTTCCTTTTCTACGATTGCTAAAATGTGTTTCTAATTCCTTTGGAATAATCAGAGTGCCAGACCGAGCTTTAAAAACGTAGGGCCCCTATGCGTATAAGTGGCTGTAATCTTCCAGATTGGTTCATCTATCAGATGGCATTTTTAGCAGCTCACGGCATACAATGGTTTGATCTGAACCTGATTCATTCACCTCCCCGGATTAAGATTCAACAGCATATTAGTTATCCATTCCCACTGCCAGCAACATTGACTCTGTCTTATCTTGTCTCTGCCCATTCTTATGGATGGGATTAAAGCTTGTGGGTATTAGACAAACTCCTTGCTTCCAATGTTAATAAATCCTTTTATGTTTCACTATGGAACAGTATGAAGTTCTCGACCTCCAGCTCGTCAGTTTTGAGCTTCAGTTGGACAAAGAATGGCATTACCTTGATCTCAGATTTATATGAGGGAGAGAAGCCCTTATCATTCGCGGCTCTAGCAGGATGATATGCGCTTCCCAGCTTGGACTTTTATGAATTCCTAAAGCTTAAAGCTAATTACTCTAAATTGGGCCCCCTACACGCCCCTCTGTTTTTCTCTGCTCTCAGGCACATTCAATCTGGGAGAAGATGCGGCTTCCTAGATTTACAAATTGCATGAGAGCTCTTTCCAACGCAAACTGAACCTCCCTTCCTAATGGTCTAACCAGGTGAACAGATGTGGGATGCAGGCCTCGAAAAATCATACAAATGTTACTAGACCTGCAGGTATAGTAAACTGAATAATCTACCTGACCATACTGTGATGCACTTTACCTGTAAACTGGTCGCAATTTGTGTGATCCTAGGCAAATATTTTATTTAGCAAAGCCACTTTGTTCTTCATTATGACATTTGCGCTCACCTTCAAATATGCGAGTTCAGCATTTTTGCTGAACCAAAAATTCTCTTGTTTGATTTAATCCACTAAACATTTACCCCGTGTATTTAAAGACTCTATCCCGCTTGAGGGTACACCTGACCCCTTAATTCACTAATAGCATTGCCAACAGGGTCGGGCAGGAGTGTTTCTGAGTTCATGTTTAAAAACTCACTTTTAATACCTTACCCCTTTGTTCACTAATAACATTGCCATCAGGATGGGGGCAGGAATATTTCTGAGTTCACATTTAAAAACTCACTTTTAATAAATATATCACTAATGCATGATGTGGTAGTGCACTGTCATTTACAAACAACACATTTTCCATTCCATTCCAAAAAACCTTACCACTAACATAGCATATGAACAATCTGTGGAAATTGGGCTTCAGCTAAAATATTTGTCATTTGCACATCACCAAATAAAATGTAATGCTTACGTTTTTATCCTATAAAATCTTTTTTCAGCACACACAATTACAAAAAATGTGCTTTTAGAATTACTGAAATATATTTTGAAATGTTTGTACAGTTCATGTACAAGCTACTTAAGTGTGTGTTACAAAAACAAACTGACATTTTACAGCATTCCATTGCACACTCTTTGTTCACTTTACAAAATCTAGCTTGCAGTCAGAGAAAATAATTGTTAGAAGTCATACACCGACTGTTGACATTGGTCTCTGAAGGCAGAGAAAATGTAACAAGATAAAACTATATTTTAAAGGCCTCTTTATTGCTCATTGACTGTCTGAGTGAACAGGACACCTGTTCTTTGTCTGTTCACCAGAAGGGGCCATTAGACCCTAAAAATATCTCGCCCTGATACAATATAACGTGCCATAGTGAGGGGGCGAGTTGATGTCTCTGTTTCAAGGTAAAGGGGTATCTCCCTCTCTAATGCAAACTAAATATTTTCTTGCATATTCGCTGTATTGACCCCTAGTGAACTTTGCAAATTGAAACAAAAAGATTCTGACTGTTGTTGGTTCTGTGCTACAGAGCGTGGTATAATGGAGCACACATGTTTTTACACGTCCTTTTATTGCCACCTATTGGACTGCAGAAGCTGTCCAACTAAGTAAACATTTAACACTATTATTTGACTATTTCACTTGGTCCATATGCCATCAAGACCTTTTCCAACCTTACAGACAGCAATCTCATTCTCCTTCATTTGTTGACCACTATAGCTATTAAAGTTATTATATTTGAATGAAGAAACTTTCAACACGTTTCATATCACTATTGGTGGGCGTGGGTAACCTATCTTAAAAGCACATACTCTGCTCAGTCGTGTCACATTAGGATCCCAGTCCCATCTGTGTGGTTATGGGAAACAGTAGAACCCTTTATAAATAACCTGGAATGATTTCTCACTAACCTTCCCACACGCTCACCCATTTGTGCAGCTTTAGGCGTTTGTTTGTAGCACTGGTTATCAACTACATGGCTCTCTTTCATATATTTCGCCTATTGTCTTTCCTGATTTCTTCTTTACTATCAAGTCTTCTGTTCCTACATGCTGTACTTACCTCGATCTGTTGGTTTCGTTTTTCCTGCTCTGTATTAGCAATTGTGTTTATAGACACCCTTTTCATACATCTCACCACTTGCTATTATTATCAGTCTTTGATGTACTATTCCAACTACTGGATTCTTTAGGTCGCTTTTTATAGTTTATTGTTGGACCTATTTCTCTTAGTGTTGTTTTAGTGGTAATGCAATGCTATTGTCTTTATATTGCTTTTTTGTGTCTATTCGTTGATATTTTGTTATGATTCTAAATGCCAATGGAGGCATATTTCTTGTGTTCCCTAAAAAATGTAATAAAACTTTTAGAACCAAAAAAAACCCCTCAATTTTACTAATTTTCCTAACGAAAAAACTGACCATAACAAAATCCCTTTTTATTGACCGCCAAGGTTTCTGCCACAGCAAAAAGGCATATGATTAAATTACCAACTATAACGTATCCTCACACTAAGGATTAGACTGGTGCATGTGTTGGCTCTGAAGCTACTTGAAATGCCGCAAATAGTCAGAAAATGAAGACACATGCTTATGATGACAACACTTCCTGGCACGTGTGTGGACCAGGCAGATATGGTTGTCCCAATTGATGAAGATGTTGATTGTGACACATTGGCAGTTGCTAGTTCCTCACAGCCAGTTCATCATGATTCGGGTCATGAACACTCATTCATGCACAACATTTCTGGACATGTAGCTTGGCTCCTGACACCTTTTAATTTGGATATTTGGCCTGACCCAGAATTGTAGAGGGCTCCTAGATAAGCTAGAGCAAGACTAATATCAAGTGTTTTTCAGCAGAATGGAAGGTCTATGTGGCATGATATTTTTATTCCATATCACACTCAACCAAAATTTGGTTACTGTATTAACAAAGTACATAGGTGATGCAAGCTTGCCTTGTTGGACTCGATGTTATATAAATTTGTCATGGTTCATGAGAAAGTATATAAGACCATTAAAAAAAATACTGTTTATATACACCGGACATAAGCTCTTAAGAAAACACATTTGCATAAATGCATATTACCTTATTTTGAATTTACAGTAAAATTAGTCCAATTACAATCATCATTAACCCCCAAATTATTTCACATATGAACTGGGATTGCACAGTAGTAGTAATAACTTTCTAGAATGAGGCTGTGACACATTTCGCTAACATGGTGGGCAATTCAATTTCAGGTACACCAGAACACTGCTTCAGTGATTTACAATACCAAAGAAGGGTATGATACATTGTAAATGTGAAAGTCCTAGGTGGGAGGTGATTAACCAATCACTGGATGCAGAGATTAGGGCCCTTGATAGACATGTAGGAGGGAAACCTTGAAGAGTGGCTGTTAGAGAAAGAAATTCTGGTAAGTTAGAAGAAGACCTGCTTGACTGGAGGGCACTGACTAATAGTGAATGTAAGGGATGAGGACTCAGAACAGTATTTGTAATGTGAATACTTCCTGCCTGATTACCCTCCAAGGTTCCGCTTCGCAAAGGTTTCCATTTGATTTTAATAATTTTCCCTGTTGCCTTGCATAGGTTTAGAAATGTGTGTTTTGGAAAAATAATAAACCTTTTTGGAAAAAACGCTGGGCTAATATAACCATCATGTAATTTACTACATTCTTGACAGTGGATCATAACATGAGTTGTTTTGTTTCAATACAAACCCTCCAGAAGTAACATTTTCTCTTGTGCTAAAGCAAGTCCATCCAAGAACCTTCATTATTAGGTTTTTCGCAGTAGCCAAAGTGAAATAGCAAAAGTGACCACCTTGCTTAGTGCCCCTCTAAAGAATTCACATAGTTTATGCTGACTCTATCTTTAGAAATCTTCCAGTAAACATTGTAAATAAGAAATGCTTAGTCAGCTATACAAGATCAGTGTTTTGGTCAAATCGATCATTTGTTTTTTAAATAGTTTTTGTGCCTTTGCATCAGCAAACAGATTTTGTAAAATACATAAAATTAGTTTCCAAATAATGCACTTTTTTTCCAGCTGGTCAGATAAGAAAACTGATAGCTTGATGAAGCAGTAGAGAGTGTGCATAATAACAAAGGGTGTAGTCTCTCTAGGATTCGGGTCCAGCACTATACGAATCATCTCTAGGGAGGTGGCTGCTCTCAGACTAAGCTGTCTCCTTCATAGGGTAACCTCAAAAATAACAATGCTTTCTCTAACCCACATGACCTAATTGAGGTGCTATATGTTGATCTAATTAGGGCTTTGCCATTGCAGCCAATCTCTCTTAGATAAACAATAGGTAACCAAATGTATTAGTGAATTTGATCACATTCACACTCTTCCAGTCTTCCAACACCTCACCATAAAATTACCACACCATACCACTTTCAGAACATTTCCTGAAAGCCTGCATTGTTCACCTCTTCCCACGTCCAACCTTTGACAGTGCCACATTCCTGTCACCATTTGCAGCACTTCAAGCCTCCAGCTGTCAAGTTTCCCAGGCCATGCGTGAGCAACTCACACAGTGCAGATGTATTCTTTGCATTCTGTGACTTTTTGTCCTGTACTTATACTAGGATAAACTGGAATACAAGTCCCAGAAAGCAAAGCAAAAGCCTGAATTTTGCATAGACCTCGAAACACCTTAGCAGCCAATGTAGCAACCATCCTCACATTGATTACGTTATGTAACTTGTTTTACCTGGATGGCAGAGGAGCCCTTGTGGGTTGTTGAAATACCATCTAAACAAACATTCCTAAAAACCAGAGTGGGAGGGTATCTCTAAAATCTCACCTAGTTCCGTTGTCACCTCCCAAACAGCACTATATAGTCCAAAGACACTTCGAAAAGCATCTAGCACACCTCTCTGACAAAGGTTTTCACACAGTAATCTTATTGAGATGTTGCCTTACAACCTTATTTTCACCATTCTTAATACCAGGAAAACTTTTAGGACAATCTACCTTGTTTCTTCCTTGCCTCTTAGGGAGCGCGACCTTCAGCCACAGATGATTGAACGCCTGGAGCATAATAGCCCCCTCTACGATTTCATTGTATCAGAACACCTCAATATCTTTCTTTTTTAAAGTTAAGCATACATATTTTACTCTTCCAGTAGAGTATGTCAATGTTAGGTGCATGTGAGAATGTGTACTGTGGAGATGCATCTCACCACTAATTTGCCTTGTGGCCTAACATCCTTGGACCGCCATTTACATTTTTAAATGACAACACTTGGTAGTCTTAACATGTTATAGATCAAAGGTAAATCTATCTGAGTTTGCCACATATTTTAAATATCCTATTCGTTAGGAGGCACAATTACTCACATTAACGGCTTGCTGCATCAATATGTAAGTTGTTTTGAAATTGTAAAATGTAATCCCACTCTCACTTAAATAAGTTATTGATTGTATTTATAACTTATTGCTTGAAATTTATTTGTATTCGACTGTCACAGGGGAAAGAATCCTGCACAGGCTGAACTCTGCTACTTGAACAAGGCTAAATGGTTAGAAATGTATGGTGTTGACATGCATGTTGTTAAGGTAAGAATCTGTATTCCTCTCAATTTTCTGATTGTGGGCAATTTACTGGTGTAACTTGAAGGACAGGCATTTTGAGGCCAAATCGATATTTCACGAGGATTGTTTGCTTAAATAAGTGTATTATGCAGTTGACACTAATGTGGCAAGTGGTTACCTTGAGCAACTAAGGCTGTACACTGGCTTACCAAATGCCACTATATTCTCTAACCACACAGTTATAAACCTCTTTTTGAGTTGGTGAAATTGAAATTGATAAATAGTGGTGTATACTCACAGCCAATAAGTGCTGGATAACCTTTTACATCTATTTATTTATCCTTTTATCAAGTGCAAAGCAACATTGTACACCCCAACACCACTACAAAAAATATTGTGACACACATCTTTAAAACTCTTTAGAAATATATATATTATCATATTATAAAGCAATGCAGTCATTGATCCCTCCTCTGGTCCTGACCGCATACCCAGGGTTTTAACATGTCCACTAGCTTCCCCCAGTATTTAATCCACATTACTTTTGACCCTGTCTGATATGTTTTTAAGTATTGCAAGTAGGCCCCTGCCGTGTTCATTAGTGTTCCTCTTCTGCTTTCATTGCAGTCTATCAAATGTGGGATTCAAATCTTCAAGTTCTCATGCTCATCCTGTTCTGTCATAATCTTTCCCTATTGCAACTGGCCATGTTTGGCTCAATGTGATCTCCGATTCACAGCTGTCTACCATCTAAAGACACTATACATTTTTACTTTTTTGTAGGTTCTGGTGGACTTAATCTAAAGTGCCGGACACTTAAGCAGAAATACCTTGTATCCAACCACTGATTTACCAGAATTAAAAACACATGGTGGTACACAACCTTTTTAATGCACTCTTTATTTTTTTGTATTAGGTCTTGAGTATTGGTTCTGGCTACAATGCTTAAGAGAACGACATATGGAAAAAAGAAGTCATTCATCTGTTAAATAACTTTTCCGCACTTGGTAGGACGTTGTGATGTACTTGACAAAGCCTGATAGGCACCAGAATGTGTCTTGAGGAGAACTAATAGTGAAGGCACCAAGGTCAAAGCCATTTCCGCCTTTCATGGCTAAGTTATGTTTGCTAGTCATGAGGTGCTCTTCAGAACCATGAGAGCCATCTTGAATATGATGCACAGTTTTGCAAAAAGTATCAATAAAATGTTCAAAGGGGAAGTTCCCTTTTTGGACATTGGATTGCCCATGATGCAAAAACTTAGAAACAGGTTTTGTTTTAGGTCTGGCTTGAAAGAACACTTATCTCGATAACTATTGTTAAGATTTCTTTAAATGCATTAAATTATTTATCTCACAGACACTTTGTCTAGAAAAAGCAAATATTTGTAGTTTATTTTTTCACAGCCACACATTTTCAATATTCCTGTTTTAATCCAGGCTCAATATGCAAGGCAGACCTATAAGCTTTGACAATGCTTGTTTCCAAATTAGCTTCTGTCACATTTTTTCAACTTTAATAGCTAAAAGTAAAAACTAGGAGTATACTGCCTTTTTTCCTCGTTGCTGACACATTTCATGTGGGTGAGAGACACATGTTATTTTACATGACAGGCTTATTCCAGAGTAGCAAAACACATACATTCATGAAGCCAGAAGATAAGACCTTTGTCTCAACAATTAAGTTGCCAAATTGTGCGCAAACGTGAAGCTTCCTTTTTGATTCGAGAGTGTGTATTGGATGTATCTCTCATCCGCACATATAAAAACAGAGTTCAGTTACTACAATTATGGGCTGACACACTCCCAAAAAATAGGAACATACTAACTCGCAGCTACTATCTTAGAAAAAGGACACACGAATGTAAAGATTACCTTCGAAAGGAATACTGAAACTGTGGTCCTTTATCATGGGAGGTGGTCAGATCTCATTAATTAAGAGTATAGAGTAGGAATGTGTTCGCCCTTTGTATAGTTTCTCAATTTACTTCTCTTTGTTTAAGTGGCACAATACAAGTTACTATATCCATAACGTATCACGTTGATGGATTTGAAATCAATTATTTATTTTTCCTGTGATGCATAATAATAGTCATCCGGATAGTCAAGATATGTTTTGCCCCTTCTGACGCCCATGTTTGGGGCTTTTTTAAGGCTGTAAAACACTTTATTATACATGTTATTACTTTTTTGCAATAAAGCTTTAGAAATATATTAAGGGTGAGGTTGGTGATAACACTACTGTGACTCTGCACTTGTGTGAAAGTTGCATAATAATTGATGGAGTGTATTATGCAGCACTGAAGTGAAGTATTCAAAAGAACGTACATTTTCCATTGTAGCACAGGAGCCCCATGAAAAAGATTTTAGGGCCTTTTCAGCATAGAATACTGTAGTCCTAAGTAGATCACAGGTCACACACTTGCAATGGTAAAAAGTAAAGATTTTTTGATGTGAATGGTTATTATAAGAGATGGTGGCAGTTTGGGGTAGTAGGCCGATGAGGGCAGTCTATGATAAGGTTAGATGGACTGAGTTAGACCTGACATCTTTTGCATGGTATTCACCCCATACTTTTCGTGTGCCGTCTCCTTCAAACATGGTAAAATTGGCTTGCACATAATTGGCACATTTAATTAACTTGCAAGCTCCTAGTAAATGGTACTACATGTACCCAAGGACTGTAAGTTAAATGCTACTGTTGGGCCTGCATGATTAATTGTGCCACCCACTAACGTAGTCTTTTGAAACACGCATCAGGCCAGCCACTTTCAGCCTATAGTGCAATTTTAAGCTGTCATTTCGATCTGGCAAAATAAATATTTTGGCAGGCCTAAACCTTCATTTTTAATAAGTATAAGTCACCCATAAGATAAGACGCCCTGAAGGTTCATAGGTTCGGGGCATTGCATTTAGAAAGTAGGACATGTGTACTTAGGGTTTTACGCGTCATGGCAGTGAAAAACTCGTTAAGTCGTTTATTACTGTTGAAAGCCCTGCCTCTCCTATTGACTAACGCTCAGTTACCATATTACATTTAATAAGTGACAACTTTAGATTGGGAGTAGATATAATTATGTTGTTTACTCTCAAATGAATAGTAATTTAAAATCCTCTTTCAAAGCGAAGTCAGATTTTAAGTCACAGTTCTGAAAATGCCATGTCTAGAAAGTTGGCATTTCTTGTTCTAACCATATGTGCCTTCTGCCAGTGTCCTAGGCCACATGACTGAATGGCTCAGCTTTTGGGATTGTATATTCCTCCCAAGAGTGAAAAAAGAGGACCAGGTGTACATCCTGCAAGAGGGCGCTGGGATGGGGAAGAACATTGCAGAGCCTGATGTAGGGGTAGTAAAGGGAATCCACCACACCAAGGCTGACACAAGGTATAAATATTGGACCTCCAGAGACAAATTTAGAACACTCCTGGACCTGTGGACAATACAGAAGAAGGACTGTTCTACAGCTAGAGTAGTGCCCTGCTTCTTGATTACTGCTTTGCTGTATGAGGAGGTGGACTGGAAATGTCTTCCTTCATCCCACGCTAACCTGAGTGACTTCAAGGATCAGTTGACTGGCCTCCTCTCTGAGCTACAGGGACATAACAAGCCCCAGAGTCCTCCCTACATCTGCCCAGCTGACCTGCTGCAGATGGACCTGGATGCTCCACCTGTAACTGGACAGACCTGAGCGCTGCTGACCTCTGCTAGAGTGAGTTCCTGTTCCCCAAAAGGTGCCCCCTAGGACCCGGACCCTTGGTTGGCATCAGTCAGAGAACCCCTCCAGGAAAAAGGTGAAATCCTGAAGTTTGAACTTCTCAGCGACCTTGAGCAGACCTATTTGTGCCAACACTCTGCCGCCCGTGACTACTACCAACACAAAGCTCTGGGGAGACCAGTTGTTTGTGCTACAGCAACTGCCAGCAATAACCGGCAATGCAAGACCTGCACTTCACGCTACTGCAGCTACATTACACAGTGACTGCAACACAAAGCTCCAGCAATGACTGTCCATGACACCTGACCGACTCCTCGCTCTACAGCAACGACAGCCTGCACCGCCTGGCCTGCTCTTCGTGCTTCAGCGACAACCATCAGCAATGCTTTCCCTACTCCTCATGGTCTCTTTCCAGTGTGAACAAAACTCTTTGTGTGGTACTTTGAAATGGTAACTCGTTCAGCAGGACAAACGTGGCCCCTGTGAGGATTATGGTATATTATATAGTGTGGTTGTGCAATTTCACAATGTGATAAACTCACAAAACCACCTTGGGTCCGGTCAGGCTCTTTTGTAAAACCTCTTGTTCAACCATGGGTAGCTGTGGCTTCAAACAACAAGGCTTAAACAGAAGAACTAGTGTAAATCATTTAGAAGCACCAGACAACAGAATAAGAAAGTCATTCATCATGCAAGAAATCCAAAAGTAATTTACACAACTAGATTATATTTTTATGAATTTCTAGACACTAATATGAGGACAATTCACCAGAGTGTCTTGGAGATATAGATTTGTAAACTAAATGTAACTCTCAGGTTTTTTTAGTCCCAATCTCAAACGAGCATTGTTAACTGTAAAGTTTGGAAATGTTTGAAAAGTTTGGAAGAGTTGTGTTTTGCTCCTCCAGCCAGGAACGGATAACCAGTTCCAACAGGGAGAGGGTCAGGGAGGTCGATAATAAATATTTGGACAATTACCTGGTCAACAAAGTAGTCTCAAGTCTGGTTCTACACTTTGCATCAAAACCGCTATATACTTCAATGGAATGTTTGTAATGCTGAGTATACAGAATGCTGAAAGATGCTCTGGATGGCGTGGGGTCAGCTTGAGATTATTCTTCAGATCTCAGGTAAGGTGGGGCAACTTTGGCCAGAGGGTTTGGTGTCCCTTGAAGTCCTCTTTGGAAAGTAGAAGTTGCGCAGCGGCTGGGCTACCGACCTCCAGTCACAGCGGGTCCAGCTCTTTCCTTTGAGAACTAATGTCCATCTTTGGTGACCAAGTTGCGCTCTGGTGACTTTCCTGAGTCCGGCAGACACAAAGCAAGTTTTGAGTCAAGAAGGAAAGTCTTCTCGGCTGCACGTCAGCAGTCACCGGGATTTTCATGTGGTTGGATACTGGCTAACCAGGACAGGCTACTTCAGCTTTTATGACCCTTGTGCTGCAACAGGGGGTCAGCCGACTGACCCTTGGAGTTCACATGTTCATTCAGGGGCCTTGAATGTGATCGGAGGTATAACGTTCAAGGGGTCCCATATGTATGGCCGGAAAGTGCGCTGGGGGATGATGTAGTCATGATCTCCGGCAATGTGTGGAATCAAGCAATCCCAGAGTGCACTATTCTGCCTACTCTCAAGGTGCTCTAACCCTTCTTTGATCGTTAGGAGCTTGTTAGCCCACCCAAGAGGTGTGGCTACCTGTGGGCTGCATGCTCACAGAAAAACTGGTTCGGCAACTGGTTTCCCATTTCTGTTCCCACCACAAGCAGCCCTTCAACCTAAACAAAAGGGCAGCCCTTCTTCAGTGTGAGCCCCATTTCCCAATCAAAGGTGACATCTCCTTTGAAGCTCACCTTTTGGTTTCAACACCCCGTATGGCTTCCTGCAAGGGAGAGGTAACACATCCCTCTGCAGGCCCTCCGGCAGGCCTCTATTGTTCCTAAGCCTGGGAGTCATTCACGCTACACCCCTGTAGGGCAGACGCCTGTCCTGTGGCCAGCAACTGCAAATGGCCATAGGATAAACAGGGTAACAGAGTGGCAACTTTTTAAAATTTGCTGTTCTTTAAAATTGGCATAAGGTTCGACTTGGGCATCAAGTCGTGCCTAATGCCACAATTAATTTGATACCCTGAGGTACTCATTTTAATAGTCCCATTTAGAAATTAGCAGATCTTTGGTGTCAGCCTGTAACTGTAATGAGCCTACTAGCATTTTCAGAGTAATAAACGACAATTTGGACGTTTAACTGTTAGAACATGTTAAAATGTGTCTCTCTAAATAATACAGCTCCCTGCTTTAGGGCTTGATAGGCGTTCCTTAGCGGAGACATTAATATTTGTGAGGGACGTGGGAACTTTGCCATTGGTTTAAATGGCAAAGTTGAAGTAGCAGTTTAAAATTGCTCTTCCAGTTCCCAGTGGCAGGCTAGAGCCCATGGTTTGCTTTGTCACAATGTGGGTGGCACAATCAAAGCTGCTACCCAGGGTGGATTGTCCCTGGGTACTCTTGGTACAATATACTAGGGACTTATACTTAACTTAGTTTAGGTCTCTTGGGAGTAGCCAATTCAACATACATTTTCTAAGGGTTAAACCAGTTATACTGAGTTCTGGTAATCAGGCCTCAGCGCAGTCTTAAGTTGAAAAAACAGCAGCATCAGTCCAAAACTTTGAGGATGATCATGCAAAAAGACATTTCCTTACAGTCCCTGGATCAGACCCACACTCCATTGCTGTCAGCATGGGCTTGTGACATACTCACAGGTGTTGCTTTGTGCTTTAAGGTGCTAAATTTACTTACAACTTCAAAACTAACCATTTATCTTTCTTCTGATTGGATTTGTATCATTGTTATCATTGTATTTAATAAAATTGACTCTATTTTTCTAAATTGGTTTGGGATTTTTCCTGTGTTTTGTTTTCACTTTATTTATGTTTACATGCTGTATAAATACTTTACACGCTACCTCTAACTTATGCCTGACTACTTTGTGCCAAGCTACCAGAGTGTTAAGCACAGGTTAATTTTGTGATTTTTGAGGTTCACCCTGACAAGGATTGTGGTTGTTGTCTGAGTGGGGCTTCCACCCTCCTCAACCAATAATCCAATGTTTTACGTACTGATATCGGAGGCTGGGTTACAAGATGTAATTCTGGTTAATAAGCTTAAGACTGCTAACTGGAAGTCTCTGAATAAGCTTTTTTGCTTCCCTTGATCATTAGATTAGCTTTGCATGGGAGGCAGTGGGCTTGTGTTGCCCATGGTCATCTTTGTGGGATCAGATAATTAAGGTGCTAATTTCTCAGCCCTTTGGTTCCCCGGGTCTTTTTCAAATGGCAAGATTGAATTGTGGACAGTGTGACAGGTAGTAATATAGGGCTATGAATTACAGAAAAAAAAGTTTCCATAAATGCTGGAAAATGTGAGCGAGACATTCAGAAAAGGTTGTGTGGGTGGCCAGGCTAAGCAATACCTTGGGACTTGTAAGTCACTTTTCTGTATAATTCCTGGGTGATAGTTAAAGATCTATATTTTCGGGAAGCTCCGCTTGCTGTCTGTGAAGTAATGAGGAAGCACCACAGTAACCCACTGTAATGTTGTGTTGGGGTTGTTAGGTGCTGTGAAGATTTAGCTTATTAGTGATTGGCCATGCTAGTGGGATTTTCTGACCTCCAGGAGATAAGCAGTTGGCTGGCTGTACTATTGAAGGGTTTAATAAGGGTATCCCATGGAGACGCAAAAAGAAAATAAAGTACAAGGATCGTCATGTCTATAAAAGAAAGTCAGAATGGTTAGGTGGCAAAATTACCTCTCAATAAATCTTATCTTGAGTACTGTTAAAAGAAAAAAAATATTGGCGAAGAGCAGATTGCTATACGCAATTATAATGTTGAGAAACCAGAGACAAGGCAGTGCACGGCAGGCTGGCTGGGCAAAAGGGGGAATAAGGTCTTACCTTTGTTATAAGGTGTGATAAAGTGTACACGTAAAGTCACTGCGGTTGTAAATGAAGGAGGATGAATATGCCCTCCGAATGAGCAATGCCTTTTTCTCCCATATTTAATGTTGGAAATGCACTAAAATAAAGAGGGTGGGTGGAAGCCTTTGGATTTCTAATTGGGTCCTCCATTACAGGAATGGCAATAGTGCATTTTGTATTCTTTATTCAGTCTTTGACGTACAGAATCCAGTCTGATGATTAATTTGCTGTCAAGATTCCAGAGGTTTAGCTTTTTGACTTGACAAGCAGTTAAAGCAATCACTCCACAGTTGTCCCTTTCAGGGATGAGTGACGTTGACCCATTACATGATTCTAAGGTCAAAATTGAGTATACCTCTTGTTTCAGGTGGGCACGGCTCTCTTCTGTGAGCTCTGGCCAGTCCATCTGCGAATTATCTCTTCTAGTTAGGGATCTCAGTTAGGTTGAAGCGTGTTATTTAAATATCAAAAATATCAAAGATAAGCCCTTCACATAAGCTTCTAACAATGCTTGTTTTAAATAACAGACCTTGACTGAGAATTTCTGTGCTCTGTACCTTTTGTTCAAGATGTATGAATGTTTTCCTTAGAAATTACAGATATTCTGAAGTGAGGTCTGAGCCATACGCCTCTCACCAAGGTATTATCACTTCTGTCTTACAAACATTCAGCCAGTATATAGCCCAGCCTGAATCTGAAAGATCCAATTCTTGCAACATGATCATTTTATCATGGGCTTGCCCTTTAGTTATGTTCTCATTAGTTGTTTATATTACCATCTAGAGGAACCTGGCCTATTGCAGCAACACCAAGTCTCATATGGCTGGTCTTTGTGAAGTGGCAAATCGGGTTAAATAAAAAAAAACATTGTGCACTGGAATGTGATCAGAGTATTACCAGTGTCTGAAATTAATTTAAACATTCTATCCATCACTTTTTGATATTCTAAGTGAGCCTCTGTTGGTGCCCTGTATTTACATTTGGGATACTTGCATCAAGTGGATTTTCAAGAAACTGTCCCCAATTTGGTCATTTTCAAAAACGCAAGAGAATGCATTTTACCCTTGAAAGCTCTGCAGATCAGTTCTTCTAGCTGCAACCAAAGTAGTGTCTGAACTATGAATGAAAGATGCAGGGCCACTACTTTCTGAAGCTAATCATCATTCCATTGTGTGAGACACCAGTTTTGTGTTTGCTGTGTATACACTTGCTGATAGAGCAGATGCCTTCAAATAATGTAAGGATGCATTTGTGCAAAACAGCTTTCAGATTCTGCACAATCTGCTTCCTTTTGCAGAGCCACCTTCCAGGTCAGTAAGTCTTAAACAGGGAATTGTGTTGCATAATTCTATTCAGTGCCAATTTAATGTCAGTCTGGATCTTAAACCAAACCGTGGGCCAACTTTGCGCCCATGTGGCTATTGGTTTCTTTATTATGAGCTTCATTTAGCATCACATTTCACCTTAAGGAGTCCTCCAGGACCACTGAAATATGGCCTGCATGATTTGAAAGCAGGGGATACATTAACACACACTGGTGCAGGTGCTTGTCCTCAATGGGGTACATCTTCATCAGTAACTGATGAACAGAAGCTTTATCCTGCCCCTCCATTTGCAAAACTGCAAATCAATTAATATGTGGGCGAGTAAACTGAGATACGATTCCCGCTGGTGATAGGAACCCCCCCCCCCCTCTGAAAATAAACCAAAATTAGCCCTATGATAGTACATGCCTAGTGCAACCCTATGCATAGAAATGAGACCTCCGCCAAGCTCTACTGGAAGATACCTCTGCCCCAGTATCAGAGGCCCATGAGAAAGGAGATAAAGAATCTGAAAAAAAGATTACAGCGGAAAAACCTGCTCGTGACTATTTGCCTTCCTAGTGTTATTTGCCCGGCTGCCTGATCACTTCAGCCATGGTTTCTCTCATCGTGTTGAATAACCTGGCATTTGAGAAGTACCATAAGGGAATCAGAATTCCTATACCCCTTCTCCTTGCCTCTTGTGCCGGAAGCCCCATCCTCGAGGCTCGCCCTTAAAAATAAAAGGTAGCTTTACTCGAGGTAGACTGGCTGTCCCAGACTTGGAGTGGGATTGGAGGCTCAGTGTGACATGTATTGGTTTTATCCACCTCCCCATCAATCGCACTTGGTGGTAGAAACAGATCAACTTTTATTTTCAGACATATTACACACTTTATGTAGAACTTGGAATCTTATAAGCCATTGTTTAATCCTTGTTGTCACATTATTAAAAATTTGTAAATGAAGTTTAAAAAAATGAAAAAAAGAACACTGCATTCTATTTTCCTTATTAATTTATTCATCTCTTCTATTTCTTTCTAGGAGAAATAGATAGATAAAGGCTTCTGATTAATGCTTTCATTGTGTTGGACTTGGTATTGAAAACCATGTAATAGGTTCATATACGCCAACAATTTTGCTTGCATGTAGAGGTTTGCAAAGGTGACAAAGTTAGCAACTATGTGAAGGTGAAAGATTTGCCACATTTTCAAAATGTCACCCTTAGAATTATAATTTTAGTTATCTGTGCTTTTATTCAGCCTTGGTTGCTTCCCTATTGCAAATAAGCAATAGCATGAATGTGCTGTGTGGCAGTTGCAATGTCCGTGACATATCCATTTGTTAAGGTTTCATTAGGCATTTCAGTAGAATTACACACCTTCAGGGGAAAGATAATGTAAGACCTTCCGAGAACAATCCGACTTCCTTAAGGGTTACTGACTCCCACTTCTTTGTCTTGAAAAGTACATTGTTTGCCGTCAGGCGCTAGATTTCAAGTAAATTCTGCCATGCAGTAGGCTGTAAGCACCGTCTGCTGTATTGCAAAGGTAATAATGGATCTCTCTACAAGGCTATAAGGAAAGCCCTCCTAGCAATCTGTTGACTCTCACTTTATCCACTAGACGCAGAGAGGATATTGACAGGGAGTATATAGTTATTGCTTTTCTCAGAACTAAATGTGATTTTTTTTTTCTGCAGCAATACAGACTTCTCTCAGATGCGTTTTGTGTTATAAACATTTTGGCTACATCCAAATAGGTTGGGATTCTCAACACAACCCTCATACTTTGGAAATATGTAATTATACACTCGTGTTTCTGGCTGGACATAAGTTTTGTATTAAGCTTCGTGTCCTTCTTTTCTGTTTAACCTCCTGAACAACAGCCGCCATTTTATCCATGCCTTAGCCACAGTTATTACATCTCACTTGCCCATTGGTAGCCCCACCACCACTCTTCGTCCATCTGGTCTTGAGGCTCTTGAGGGCAGGAGGAGGAGCAGTAAGTGTGCGGGGGTTTAAGGGCCGTACTTAATTTCTGTGGCTTCCACTTTTTGCCTATCCGTTAACCTCTATGCATCTAACAGGTTGCCACATTGAAAGTCACTGGGGTGACAGTGGGAGTCAAAGAAATTTGGTGGTGTTTCTGCTTCCCTTGGTATTTTGTGAATTGACAGTGATGATCCACTTCAGATTTAAAGAGACCACACAAATCAGTTTAGCCAAATAGATGCATTTCTCATTGTATGAGGCTTATATAGTTTTATAGTTCATTAAAAGTTTTTGAAAATACTACTTCCTGTTCCGAATCTTGTGCTATGGTCAAAGTAATAATGCAATTATCTTGTCCCTAAACAGAAACTGCTGACATGCTTTGTTTCTGATGTATTTTATGTAATTTAGCTATTAACACCCTGAATCCAGAGGCTTGCATCCGAATTGTTCTTACATAACGAATATTTTTTTTTTATTTACAGGGAAAGGATGGCTGTGACTATGCTCTTGGACTGACGCCAACAGGCATATTAATCTTCGAGGGAGCAAATAAAATAGGCCTGTTTTTTTGGTAATTCCAGTTTGCTTCATAATCCTTTTCTTTCACTTTCGAATCCTCCTCCCCCCCTTTGAAATAATGTACCATTACTGTAGTGACAGTTCAGAAAATGCAAAACAAAATATAATGCATATGAATAAGGGAAGGATTGAATTAATAAATATATGTTGGGCAGATTCTGAAAATGCCACTTAGCATAAAACACTTGCCAACTGTACTACATTTCCATATCTTGAAACGTTGCAAACATCTCAGGTATCCTCTTAAATGGTATAGAATTTCTGAACATTGACGCTATTTTACATATGTTCACTACTGCCACTACGGCTCCTTTGATGAGAATATTTTCAAAATAGAGAACAATGTTTTTTTAAGCTGTTTTATTAATTTTCAGATAACGTTGTCAGTAACATTTCCAGGATTTACCCGAAAGGCATTAGTGCATTTTAGCAAGGAGACCTATCAAGACACCAGCATGGCTAAAGCTCCCATCTATCAGTAAGGTGGATGTAGTGTATCAGATTATTGGGAGTGGAGGGTGTCTGAAGGACTAAATAGCTAACAATATTAAAAATGAATTAGAAAAAACACAAACTAAAGTGCAATTGCCCAGTTCTATAGGATCTTACAGAGAAGAACTGTATAGGTTGATTTTAGTCACATCTCAAAGATATGGGGTACCAGGCACAGTTCCCCCAGGTATGGAATGCAGGTACACCTTCTAGCCCCCGCCCAAGGGAGGTAACATCAACAAACAATTCTTATCATCAGCCCCATCAAAGGAGTCCACCAGCTCGCTACATAGATCAGCAATAGGGTATTTACATTGCCCCCGGTGCTCTGCATTTCGCAGATCAGCAACTTCTTCCTGGTTGGGGGTGGAGGGTGCTGGTGGCTGAGGAGATCTCCTTTGCATCACTTGGGGGTGCTGGGCTAGCATGCACGTTAGATCGGTGAACCTGGAGCCCATTATCTGCCCCTTTGTTTGAGTGTCCAGGCCTTGCAGGCAAGTTTTTGCCTCGAACTTGTCAGTTGTGCCTAACGTTCTCCCCAGTTCTGAAGTTACTACTTGCAAAAAGCCAATCTTGAGTAACCAGGTCCATGTCATATGGAGGAAAAACCCATCTACCATTGCACACTAAGAGCATCTTATAGCAGTGGTCTGAGCAATGACATTCCTCTCATGAGGTAAATAGTGTGCAGGTCATAAAATTTTGTATATAGAAATCTGGTGCTCATTATGACTTCGGCGGATAAGACCGCTGACCGCTGTGCTGGTGGCCGCCAAAAGACTGCCAGCACGGCAGTCCTCAGACCCCCATATTATTGTTGTTGTTGGCTTTCTGCCATTTTTCAGGTGGAAATTCACCACCAGTCATACTGGCGGTCAGTGGTCTTGTGGCCCTTGCACTGCTGACACCACCACACCAACAAAACACAGCCCGCTGTATTTCAATTCGAAAAATACCAGGCGGTGTTGTGTTGGTGGGGTGGTTGTGGGGGTGCAAGTGCCAGGACCCATTCCCTCCCAGATGACCACCTCGATGACCTGGTAGGGTGATCGTCCGAAAGGGGAGGCGGGTGTTTGTGTGTGTGTGTATGGATTGGGAGGGGGTTGCACGAGAGTCTAGGGGTGTTGTGAGAGTGACTGTGTGTCAGGGTGTGCGTGTCTGTGGGTGCGTGCATGTGTGTATGCGGGGGTTGGGGGTTAGTGCGGTGATCCGGGGTGGGTGTAAGTATGTGTATGCAGGGGGTGTTACTACTGGGAGCAGGGGGAGGGGGTTACTGGGGGGTTCGCAGGTGGGAATGTTGTAAGGGAAGGGGGGAGAGGCGTTAATGGGGGGGTGGGGGAGTCAACTATTGGTGACAGGAATGCAACTTCCTGTCGCTGGTAGCCTTTCCACCATTGATTTGGTGGTGGTGCTACCTCCATGAAACCCCTGGCAGATAGGGGACTTGTAATACCGCCAGCGGTCTTTGGTGGACCGCCGGGTCGGAGATGCTTATCTCTGGCCCGGCAGTCTAACCGCCATGGCAGTAGGAACAGGAAAGTGCTGGTTTGGCACAGGCCAAACTGCCACACTCGTAATGTGGCAGTGCACACCGCCGGCCCGTCGGCGGTGGGACCGCCGCCGCGAGACTGGAGATCAGAAGACCGCCAGACTTGTAAGGAGGGCCTTTGTGTGTGGGTGGGCTAGGGCTAATTTCCACTTCTTATCTCTTGGTTCCTACCCTGTCTCCCTCTCCCAGTAAAGCCCTCAGCATTGTTACTGTGCTGAGAAACATGTGTTGAAGGGATTTATACAGCCAGGCGATAAACCAGCATCCGCCTCCGAATGTGATTAAAATCTGTAAAACTTTGTGCTGGTGGTTCAGTAGGGCAGTCTCCCCACATGGCCCTCTGGGATTTCACCAGTGCTTCATATACCAAAAACTGCGGCTCATGTAGCTCCTCCTCCTCATCAGTTAAAGAATGCAACTTATGGAGTTTTGAATCTGCATAGCAATAACCCAGTGTTTGGATTCCCACTCTTGCAGTCTTTAAGCTATAAAGTACCCACTCCTTGCTGCGGGTAAGCCTATCAGGGGTGCTGTGATATTTTAATATACTACTCTTTTCCAGTACCAAAGTACAATAATAAGTAGCTTAGAGGGCCTACCATCTTGTATCTTAACTTCCACCAGTAATGCAACCAGGACTTCTCCATGCTGTCCTTGGCGTATCAGTCCCAATTCCATGTGTCCAGTCCCATCAAGCCATCTGGGGAGCCACTGCAGCTGAGCGGCCAGATAATATAGCTCCTAGTCCTCCTCTACTGTGCATCGTAGAGAGGTCAGTGATGCTCGGTCTACTGCTGTCCCAGATCAATTCCCTTACTAATACATTCATTGATTTAAACCAGGACTTCTGGATCCAGATTGAAAGGTTCACAAAGTGGTAAAACATGTTCAGGAGCATCACCATTTTAGATAAAGCATTCCTTGCCATTTTGGGAAGCTGTAAGGAATGTCACAACTCGACTCTACCCCATCAAGGCCCTCTTGGTTTCCTCCAAGTTCCCCTCCTAAATATCCTCATCTTTGTGGTGTATTGTCTAATCCAGTTATTTGAACTTTAGGAGCTCCCATTTAAGTAGGATACTGTGTGTGTGACACAGTGCAAAGAAGGAGACCCTGGTAACACCCACAACTTAGTCAACTTGGTGCGAAGTCCCCAAACTCTACACAGGAGATGCACATTCAAGGGGACATCCTCAGTTGTGTTTGGCAAGTACATGAGCATATCATTGACGTAAAGTGAGATGTAACAGAATTCCTCAGCCATGTTCCTACATCTTCACCACACCTACAAAGGGCTCAAGCGGGAATAGCATAAGGGTTAGGAGCCACCCCCTACTTTGTTCCCTTGAAAATATCCAAAGGAGATGAGATGCAACGGCTAGTCCAAACCCTGGCTGTACCTCCCCATGCAGCTACATGACCTACTTATCACAGCCTGCTCCTAGTGTCATATGTCTCACTATCACCCGCAGGTGATCCCATAGCACTGTGTCAATGCCTTTTGTAGGTCATTCAACAGAACACAGCATCTGGGTGTAGCCCCGTGTTGGTCTCCACAAGGACCTTAAAGAGTATCTTGATATTTAGGGGTGTGTTTCTCTTAGGAATAAAGCCTTTCTTAAATGTTTGTATTAGAGCCTGCAGATATGAACAGAAGTAGTCTGCCAGTACCCCACTGAGGATCTTGTAATCCAAATTCAGCAAGGAGAGGGGTTTGTAGGACACCCCTCTCTGCCCATCATAGAGATAGAGACTATCAGTCGCACCTTACTGGTATCCAGTAGGCAAACCCTTCTCCCGTGCCTCCCAGTATACCTTTGCAATTAGAGAAGCATATTTCTGATAAAAATCGGCGAGCAGAGAGTGATAAATTATGTGCTAGTGCCTTAAGTGCCGCTTTTATTTTGACCTCAGTTATAAAGCCCCCGCCCCAGGAGATGCCTGGCTGCCTCCAACACCTATGGCAAGGTTGAGCTGTCCAGGAAAGAGTCTACGTATCTTTCTACGTTCTGCTCATGTGGGCTGTAGAGCTCCTTATAATGGTGTGGGAATTCCTGGTGGAAAGCAATCTGCATATGTGTAGGTGATCCTCCCTGAATCCTAATGCTAGTGATAGGTGCACACCTAATTTCTAATTGTATAAACCAGGCTATTGTCCTGTTCACCCTCCTATACTCCCTATATGGTTCAATGCGGTCAGGCAAGCCTCCCTGGTCTGCACATAGAAAGGCACTATCTCCTCCAGGTAGCGTATGGTCCCCTACATAGTGATAAGCGCTGCCCCTAGGGATTTCGGAACCCCCACAGCTTGACTGAAACATTGACCCCTTCCCCTCACCACCACCACCTTAAAGGCAAACCATTCAGTGCTGAATAAATATCTTGTTTGACGGTTGATACCTAAATATTCCTGAACAACTTCCTCCAAAGGTTCCATAAACATGGGGTCTTGTAGAGACTGTATTGGGGCAATCCACCATGTGCACTGCAAGGATAACAGTAATGGATTATGAGTGTGTGCGGCAGAGGTACTCCAAAGTGACAACCATATCAATAAGCCTATGGGTGCACAATATCTTGTCCAAGCATGTAAGTCATGTTCCAGGGAGTAGAAAAATAATTCCTGTGCTTGGTGTTTTTATGTCTAAGGACATCCCCCAGTTTACTCCACATCACGAACTCCTGATGACTTCACCAGCCAAGGGGTGGAGCAATCTGCATCCTCATCTGTACACCTTTATTGTGTCCTCTAAGAATCCATGGTACTTACTCTCCCCTGGATAAAATAGGTGCTAGGGAGGTGAGAAGCTGTATCTGTCGCATTAAGTTCATAAATGCTGCCATAAAAGCCTGCACTTTTAAGAGGGGAGAGAGAGATCCTCCTGCAGGTGGGTGCAGTGAGTGACTGCACCCACCTCAAGGGGATGTCTGGGTGGGTCCCTTGACCCCTTTCAGAGAGCTTCTGTCGAGGGTGCACTGACTGTGCGCCCCCTTTTTAGTGACGTACCGGGAGTGTACCTCCTGCCACCTGCTTTGCCTTTGCTCCCACTTCCATAAAAAGGTGCAGTTGCATAGGTAAAAAGATGTTGTCATTTGCATGAGGCCAGGCCCCCATACAAATGAAGGAATGCCCTCTTGATATAGATGTGGCACTACATTTGGCCCATGTGGACCAGTTATCTCAAAACTATACAAAACGTTGTTTGCTCCTCCTCCCTACTACGTAATGGTCTGTTGCTCAGTTTTACTGTTGAGACCACAGAAGTGCCCAGATATTGATGTGCCCGTGCGTTGTCCATGCTTAGCCACTGCAATGACCGAGCCAATCTACTGTTCTCATTTCTGTTCTAGTGTACCACAGCTTCGTGTGGGAAGTACCACACCTCTGTGAAGAAGCACTCAGCGTGAAGGTGTTGATACAGTAGTATCAGGGAGGTGACAGGACTTGTGATTGATTCTACTTATTCACTTAATCAATACTCTCCTCTCATTAGATGCAAACTTATTCTACCCTACGTATTTGGCATTATATTTTCAGAAAGGAGGTGATGCAGGCGTACTTAATTGGGTTCTGTAGCTTCTACGTGGTTTATTTGTGATCTAGTTTACACTGCACAAGCTGTCACTCCTGGTTGTGTATTCTGGACATTTCATCATCTTCGCCTAGCACCAAGTTCACTATTGTCATTTCAGCCATAGAAAGATTTGAAGCTATTGGGTTTGCTTTTTTTTTTTACCATCCTTGAAAGCATAGAAGCACATTGTTGTCTGTACTTTGCTGTACTTTGAAGATGACTGAAATGTTGCTTGAAACAATCTGATGATGTTGCTCATTGACCATCTTGAATGAGAAAGTAGCAGTATTTTCAAACTTTTCAGATGGCCACCACATTCCATGAGGCAGCATGACTACGCAGCTGGGAGGGTCTTTGAAAGTATCAAAAACATATGTTGTAATTTCAGCATGGCAGCTGAGCTGCATCACGTTGCATCCCAATACGTGCTGTCCATGCTGAAAGTAAAGAAAACACTGTTTACAATTGTTCAGGGTCAGACTGTATCAGACTGGGAACCCAAAGCAGCCCTGGGAATTTTTCCAGACCATCTGTGTGGTACCCTGTTGTATTGGTCACTCTCATTCACTGCAAGCGCAGTGAGTGAGTGAGAGTGATCAATACAATAGGGCTTGAAGGGGTTCTCCTCTCAAGTAAATTTGGAAAAATGGCAAAAGACTTCATTCTGCAACACATTTTCCATTATATATTCAATTGTGTTGTCTTTTAAAGCATATTAAACGATGACCTTACAATCGCCACAATACACTCTCTTTGTTGAGGTCCTTCAATGATTCCTTCACTGTCACCCTACAACAATGCCCCTTATCACTCCATAGACCCTCTCTTGCAGGTACTTCATGTGCTTTATAGCGCCTCTCATATCACTGTACAGTCTTAGAGTACATTAGATCATAGACCCTTACAGAGACAATAAATCATACATATATAAATTATTGTATAGAAAATATTACATAAGACAAAAGAAATGCCAGATGTAGGCTACATATGCCACCCATGCTGGTAGTCATTTCTAAGAGTACTTGGTCTGGAGAAGTTACAAACTCAGGATTCAAAACATAACAGTGATTGGGTTTGGATTTACTAATAAGAATGTTTCTTTACCCAAAAGAACCAATTTTAGCAACATTAGGACAGTGAAAGACTATGGAGAAAAACGTAATTTGCATACCTGTACCAATCAGTTTGCATGCAACACTTTAATGGCAGTTCATAGCTCACTGTGCTACATTACGATTGTAAATTATGAACTGCAAGTAACAAAGGGATCTCTGTGACAAAAGCAGTGACCCACCGAGGTATGCACATACAATATTCCTGTTTCATCTGCACTATACAGTCTTTGCAACAGGCCTATTAACCCTCTGCTCTACTTTAATTTAAACGAGTCAAAATTGCCAATAGCCAAAACTCCAATCGCTCTCTAGGATTAATCACCAGATGTATCAATCTTGAAACGTTTATTGTTACCTGAAAATTGCTGGAAGTACAGTGAGAAGTGAGTGAATATGCTGGCCAAGCCTTCTGATTTTTTTACTCGGACCCTTTATTGCAGCACTGCGACAAAGCAAGCCCCCAGTAACAAAACCGGCCAGCCACCCCTGCAACCTTCTTGGGAAACGCCCGATACCCGTACGGCCAGTCCGTTCTTGCTATAGTTTTAAGAAAGCTGGTCATCACCATTGCCTTTGTCAATAATGGTGCGTTTTAAAAGCATCTGACAATGACAAAGCTGCAGCCACAATGAAGGGGGAAAGGAGCTGCAAGGGGGGATAGATGAGTGAAAGAGGGACCACGAATCACAGTGAGATGCTGCAGGACAGCATCCTTGCCACCGGGTGTGCAGCGGAGCATTAATGAATGAAAGGGAGAGACGGGGAGAGGATGTCTGGGGCTGCAGAAAAGCTTCCAGGACACCGAACATGTAATCCAGCATCTGGCGTGGCGTGTCAGATCAGGGAAAGAGAGCTAGTTCTCTTCGAGCTTGAAGGAGGAAAAGGAGCAACCTATTCACACTCTGAGTACTAAATGAGTAATTAAGTGGGAAAAGAAAAGTAGTCCATGTATTAGCAGTTACGTGTTTCACTTTATTTAGTGTAAAGGAAAGGTAAGGAAGCTTACTTCTGGGGCGGGACAATCACAGATAAGGAGGAAAGCCGTTGTGTAAAGAGCAGGGAGCTGAGATAGACAGGGCATCCATTAATGAGCAAAGGGCTGCCCCAAAGCCCACTTTTTGTAGCGCTGTGTGCAACGCTTCCTGTGACAAAGAACTGAAGTGGTCTTTAGCGAGTCTATAGAAACATTTGTTTTGGCCATAAATACAGTGGATCAGCAGTATTACAAGTTGTATTGAGGCAGAGTAACAATTAACTGGGCCCAGCTATCTCTCTCTCTCCGGAAGGATGCATTTTTTGCGAGTTTTTTTTTTTTTTAATTTGCCAGAAGGGTCTCAAAGTTCAAAAGGTCCCAAAGCCCCTCTTAGATGTTCGGTATGTTTACAAAGTAGCCAGCGTAGTATTCCGTGTAGGGGCATGCCGTTTCGTATGCGCGCCAGACACCATTAGGCAACCGTTGAAGATGGGTAAGGACTGGGGTGGTTTGGTCAGAACGGTGACTGAAAACAGCCTTGCGAGGGGGAAAAGATGCACTTTGTATGCACAATCACAAATGAAGTGGTGGATACTATTGTACTGAGTATTCACAGCTTAAAACTATGAACCAAATGGCATTGTATTGAGGCAGTTGCCTTGTTACCTGCTCTCGGTAAGGTATGCAAAACCAGGAGATTTCAAGACACCTACCTATACGTCTGTTGGTGGTGCCCCTTTTTTATTGAAAGTGCATTTTCATGCTTAAAATACGCGAATAACCGGCATGGTGGAGAGATGTATGTCACTAGTGAAAGCTGGTGAAGGAGCATTGTCTGATAGTTATAATGAATGTATAGACTGTTGAGTGTTGAGAGATTATCGTACATCAGCAAACAGTTTCAAGGGTTAAAGACATTTTGAGCTACTTTTTGGACGGCCAATCAATCTGCTCCTTGCAGGTGATCAGGGAACCGTCTAGAAACGATGACGACATCGCACGAGCAGTCATTGGAGCAAATGATAAAATAAAACTGAGCTGACAGTAACATTCATGTCACCTCATATTAATTTGAAAGTGGATTCTAGTATGCAATTTAGAAAATTGACGCTGTGTTCAATAGGGAGCTCATGCTAGTCACCAGAGTCAAGTAAAAATGGTTTCGGCTGCATTCGAATAGCACTCCTGTGCTTTTTTTTAAATATTATCTTCGTGATTTCATAAAGTGCGAACACGGCCCGGAGGCATCACAGCGCTTTACGAAGAACAATTTACCAACGGATCACAGCAGTACATTAGAGCTACAACCAATTAAAAACATATAATTGAGAGTAAGGGGGTAATCTGCACACGAGTACAATTCCCAAGCAATCAAGGAAAGAACACATTTGAAATGCACATTGGAAAAATTAAAATCAGACATTCGAGAGCGAGTGGGAAAAAATGCATTAAGCCCAAGTGTGTTTCAAAGAGAAGCTATCCACTTCGGTAATTCTGTGGATGCTGTGTAGGTGCTATACATTGACCTAGGTTTCAGGGTTTTGCCATCCGGTTTTACAGAGCCCCACAGATCAAATGACGAGCACTCGTCTATCACAGAACATCAAAAACCGTAAAATAATATCAATCATTTTTATAGCAGGTGCACCTCTTCCAACTGAAGAAAGCAGGGATGCCATGTCTCAAGCTGAGTTACAGTAACATGAAGGCAAGTCACCCCACTGGGCCTAGAGCGGGCAGAGTAGTTTGACACTTTGCTCCTGAGCCAAGGTTCAGCCGTCTGTAGGCAAAGTGCACCTAGGAAGAAAAATAAAGTAAAGCTGACTTCCAGTCTTACATGTCAGAAGTCCTTCATTCACCTCGGTTGGTATAGACAAAGTGACATACACAGTGTGGGTCTGACCAATGTGAGTTTTGGAGGTGCTGGTTCCTTGAATATCAAGACAAGATTTGACCATGTCGGTGAAGTCAACCATCACTCATTTTTAGGGACTGGCGCTTATTTTTCCGTATTAGATGCTTTACAATAGCAAGTAAGGGAAAAACAAACTGTAAAGACTGAGAAAGAGAGTGACGAAAAAACCGTCAGAAATTGCAACAGTGAGACAAAGGGACAGGGAGTGTCTGGTAGAGGCATGGGATTGATTTAAGTCTACAGAGTCTTGGTATTTGGCAAGCAGATATTTAATTACACCATCCTCGGGGTTCTCTGCAGGTCTTTGAGTAATTGCACTAAACCTCGCACACAGCTACTCCCATTGTAATATTCACAACTTCACTTATGTTAGTTTGGAAGCATTTGGCCACAGTTTTATTAGTTCAGCGGATTACTGGCATATGCTCCCTTTTACTTCATTGGAGCCATAAATCCTTCCTCCTGCTTGCCGATAATAAATCAATCACTGTCATGAACTTGTCAAAATTGTTAACTGTCCGCATAAATTGGGCCATAAATCAAATGTACAGATCATAAATCAGGTTGTAAATCAAATTGACAGGATTCTTGCACACTTTTAATACAGCAATAAATCAGGCCATAAATCATATTGACGGATATCAATATCATTGGAATCTTTGAGCTGGATTTTTTTTCCTGCATGTCAGTAGTTCCACAATCTCTTTAAGGCTTAACTTGCTACTTTTGCCTGAACAGTATAGTTCACCCTCCTGCAGGCCTGGGCTGCGAGTGCCGTAATCCACCCCCACCCCTCCACCATCTCTGATTGCTTTGCCCTGCTGTAAGGCATCAAAAGATATTTAGCCTGGTCTGCCAACTTGCTGTTGTTGGGTATGGCCTTTCAAACCCTCTTTGAGCTCATCTCCATTTCTGCTTGCTCACTGCAACAGTAGCTGCTGTTAGGTGTGGGCGTCTTCGTGGTTCTGCACCACCTGTCTGTCCCGCAAGTAGGGACTCAGAAAGCTCCTTTAGAACACTTTATTTGCTCCTAGGGCAGGTTTCAAGTGCCGCTCTGTGGACCTGTGCTGCAAGTATTGTGTTTTGTTTACCCCCATCTCTGACTGCTTTATCCTGTCGTAAGGCATCCCAAGGTAAGTAGCCTGATCTGCCAGTCAGGTGTGGCCTTTCAAGCTCCCTTTGAGCTCATCAGCACTACAGCTGCACTGTCCGTGGGCTTACGTCCTTGGGTGGCTCCCCTCATCCGGTTGAGTCATGCTCAGTTGCACCCAGCCAATACGATGGCTGCCCAGGTTGGCCTGGAAAACTTCTGTGCTAACGTCGGGCATGTGGACCCTGTTGTTGCTCAAATATTCGGGGTACCTGAGGTTATCCAGGGCATGCCTGGTGTTTTCCTACCCATTCACCCTTCAGAGCTTGGTGACTGCTATGTTGTGTTTTTTCCATGACTTGTCCGAAGCCCTGATGGACTAGGTCTCCCCGCCATCTGTGCCGGGGGATTATTTCTCACCATATCCTTCCTTGTGACCCTATCCATCTGATGTCTGTGTTGTTGGGTTAGCGGGATCTGGGTGCCCCCTTGAGTTCTACCGTTCCTGGGTCCTCCGAATGAACAAATGCCAGACTACCCACACTATTGTGGAGTGGCTCTGGCTGAGACAAATGCTGTCAATTTTCTCTCTTCTGGCCCTTGCCCCTAGCTTTTTTTTTATGCCCTGCCCCCCAGGGTGGTGGCTGTGAGCTGGGGCTGTTTGTAAACCCACTTGTCAAGGGGCCTCCCACTTTCTGGACTCTTACATGGCTCTTGCAAGCTGTGGAGTGCCACCTGCCCACTGCCTTTATGCCCTCCACTGTAACCCCCAACCGGCTGCTGCTGTTACTGCCCCAATGCAGAAAGAGTATGTGCCAGAATTGGCTGCTGGGAGCCCTGCGCTGGTCAGTGCCTTCCTCAGCACTGCCTGGAATTGGAATTTGCTCAGGAAGGCCCCATTGCTGTGCATAAAGAGGGCTCCCTCCCCTGCGGGCTATGTCAACCAATATGTGTGAATCCATCATACTATACAAAGGTCAGGGTCAGACAGGCACTGCATTTCAATCCACGTTCTCTTTGCCTTTTGGTCCTTTTTGGACCTCCTCAGAAGCACTGCTACTTTCCTTGTCCAAGCTGTACGTCCTGCGCTTGCAGACAGGCCTCTCTGGCCTCATTTTTGATGGGACCACCAGCTCGTTGCCCCTAAATGCTCCAAAGAAAGCCAATGTAAATGCAGGTTTGGGCAGTGTGACCTCGAAGGCGCCCGCACAAATTCCAGAGTCCCCTACCCTCACCAACTGTGATAGGGTGTGATATTCAGTAAGTCACCTTTTGTCCTTTCTTTTCCCTTCGAGTCTCAGCCAACTGTTCAATTGCTGCCCTGAGGTAATGCGACCTGGTGGTGTCCTTCCTGGTGACGAGCTTCATGAAATGTGCAACTGCTGCCACATGTTGCTGCACCCAGGATTCCACTTTTTTCTATTGAAATGCCCATCTTGTGAACTGCTCCGCATTCTTTGACACACTATTGGCATCCTTGAAAGAATCCAAGGCGGTGACCCTCCACACTGTTTTGGCATATGTCTTATAACTCTGTGCTGTTTTGGGAGCTAGTGCAGTCTGTATGAAATAGGACAGTTTGCATCTGCCAGATGCTCCTGTGGGAAAGGGGGTCATTGCCTGCTGTGCCTTTGGGGCCAATCTCCTGGACTTGTCCAAATGGAATTGAGAGAGTGTTTTTGACCCCCAGGACACGCCTCACCCTCAAGACGAGGTTACTGGCTAGCTTTAGCCTTACCATCTGTCTCAGGAGCTTTAGGACCCGGGAGCACCTGGCTGCTCCTTTGTTGATTGAATGCACTACCACCTGGTTATCAGACCACAAAGTTAACTTCATATCTCTTAACCTATCCTGCCAGACTTTTCAGTACCACTGTGATTAGGAACAGCTCCAGAAACGTGATGCTTTTAGTCATGCCCATTATGGCTCACTCTTTAGTTAAATTGTTTACCGCACCATTTGTCCCCTAGGATTGCCCCAAAGACCAAGCTGTCAGGGTGATTTGCCTGTCTGACACCCAGCCTTCTCTCCAAATGAGTACTCCATTAATGTTCTTGAGGAAAGCTAGACTCTGAGGTTGTGTTTTACCCCTGATCCTAGCCTTGTGTGATAGTGCTTCTTTGGCAACCCCGTTGTCAGACGAGTGAGGCGCCTAGTGGATAACCTCTCTGCAGGGATCACTCTTGCTGCCAAGGTCAATATGATCTTTTGTAGCTCCCCCAGCGTGGGTTTCTCTTTGCCTACCAGAACTGTGATTCCCCTTGTCATGTCCTTCACCTCATCCTCTAGCATGCGGGATGTGCCTTTGGCCGAATTTAGCCCCTTGCCTAGGAATACTAGCATTGTTGTGTGGCTCACTGTTTTATCTGCTGCCAGCGGGACGCCCAGCTCTGCCTCCAGTTGCTGCAAAGAACCTAGCAAATTCTTGCACTCTGCAGTGTCTGGCCTTCGTATGAACAGAAATTCAGTGGAGCTTGCCCTCTTTGCGGTGTCTATTGTGTAGTGTCCCCTCTAAGAATGTCCTGAAGCGCACAAATTACAAGCATGATATGGAGAATATCGTGGGCAGAGCCATGTCAAAATAGGTTTTTCCTTCAAATTTAAAACCGAGGAGATGGTAGCCATCTGGGTGTACTGGGAGTAGTCTGAAGGCAGATTCAGGGCACGCAGCCCAGCTGTGCACACTAACTCTATTGCGTCCTCAGTTGAGGCATACCCTACTGCACAGTCACCTGGGTTGATACCATCATTCACCGATCCCTCCTCTGGGAAAGTTAGGTTGTGGATCAGCCTGAATTGGTCGGGTTCCTTCATGGGTGCCACCCCTAATGGGGAGATCAATAGACCATGTGTGTACCGAGACCGTAAGGTGCCCTCCGCTTTCCCTAACTCCCTCTCCTCCTCAATCGTCCATTGCACTATTTCAGTGTGTTTGAGTTCTGGGAGAAGAGTTTTCGTTCCTCCTAGCCTGACTGACCCAGTGAATGGGATTTTAAAACCCTTCTCAAACCCTTTGCATACTACTTATGGAGCTGTCTTGTTGTGGTAAAGGTTGGCTAGCTGTCTCATTTTCCTTCCTATACTTATCACATGTAGCCAGATCCACTCTGTCTATCCATATTACCAACAATGTAAATATGTCTATAAACTCCTTTCACCAGATGCCTTTTTTTACAGCCTGGGGTAGCAGACTGGCTAACCATGTGGCCCTGGTAGCCATGTATGGCTGCCCTAATGTGCCCCTTCTCCATGCCTCAGGTGTTAACCCGTCCCTTGCTAAAGCTGCCTGTACTTGTCCTTCATCTCCCAGCACCCCCCCAATATCTCTGGGTTCCAGGGGTGCTGGATTTGTGCTGGTGTTTCCAGTTGGACAGTTGTGGGCAACTCCTCAAAAGGGCCCCGCAGAAGTGCAGTCACTGCACCTGCTTGGTCCTTTTGCCCAGCTCCCATGTCCCCAAGACCCACACCATTGTTGGTAAACAGCAATTGTGCAAATGATTTCAAAGATTCTTGCACAATCCGGCATATCTGCTCACCAGCCATTGTTTTGGCTCTTTTATTGGTACCAGGTGTTACTGCCAAAACTGCTGATCCAGGCTCCCTGGTCTCCTTCATTTTCACTGCTTTCTTGCCGCCCCTGATGGGGTTCCATTGCCACTTCATAGGCTTCTCCCTTCCTTTGCTCTCTTCTGGCCGATCCTTGCTGTTTCTAGGTTCCTCTGGCTGCACACCTGACTTGCCTCTCGGCTGCCTCGAGATCTATTCTTTCCCATGAGTGGCCGCTGCTTTTCTTGGTGCCTTCAGTATTTCTTCAATCGCATCTTGATACACATGCTTCCTGGCTCTGCTGTCTTTGTTTTGCTTGCTCGGTGTGTTTGGTGCTAATGGGTCCAGTTGCCAAGCCTGGCTGCCCCCGCTGTTTAAGGCTTTGCTGCTGTTTATGCCTCTGTCCAGGCAATCTCCCCTGTCCCATACCGAGTCTCATCACCCTCTTGGGCTGTCCCTCGTCAGTATCTGTGCCCGCTGTTGCTGGCCCACCTCACTCGATGTCCATTTGGTAAGAGGTGGCTATGTTAAATTGCCTCAGTTGTCCTTTGCGGGGAGGCTCAGGGAGCCAGGCCACTTCGCCCCTTTCCAGGGCTGTTCATGACTTCCTGCCCAGCGTTTTGCCTCCTGCACTGCGTGTCACCTCTCCCTTAGTGGGCTGTTCCTGTGTGCTTGCTTTGTTGCCCTTTTGTGGGTCTTTCCCAGTGTCCTTGCTTGCCTATATTGTTTGTGGGATGGGACTGCCCCTTCCTTTTGAGCTGCTTTATTTTAGCTTTGCTTCATGTGCGACGTGTATGGGCTACTCTGTGTGTGTTTGCCCTTAGGTGCTGTTAGTTCTCCCCGATAATCACCTTTTGAGCTCCAGCAATTGCCCCTTCACTTCCAGCTATGCAACCAGGCTTGTATATTGATCCGGAGTTGGGGTGAGCTTGTGTCCCCCGAGGCCTTCGATCCTGATGCTGAGCTGTGGCAGCACTCTGCTGCCTCCTCATGCCTCCTCATTCTACCTCATGGTGGGTGGGGTTGTCCTCCCTGCCTGCATCTCTTCCACATTGCAGGCACTTTAAGGGGCATCTCCTCACCTCTTGCAGCTTAGGGCATCTTCCGCTGCTTCTTCGTGGTGCTGCGCTGTGCCTGTCTGTCTCACAAATATGGGACTTCAGCAGTGCCTTAAGAGCACTTCTTTTGTCCCCAGGGCTTGTTTCAATTACCACTCTGCCCCCTCCCTCACCCGCCCCCAATTGGCCAGCTTGTTCTCAAACTTTTTGTCTTTTGACACCTTGCAAACAACTATCCCCCCGGCCACCAACTGGGGGTGGGATACCAGTTCCAGCCTTGTATGTCCCTTTTCGGGACCCCACCTCACATCCCTGCCTCGGTGCAGTTTGCTGTGCTGACCTCTCAAAGCGCCGTTTGGGTGGAGACCTCTGCCCATTCATTTGCAAATTAAGTACCCCCTGCCAAACAAACAGGGTTAATCTCAGTTCAGCGGAATGATGCTGAAGTTATACTTTTTAAAGATTGTGTGTAGCGCTGCTCACCAATAAAACCGCACACAAAGGGTGACAGTTTTATGCTAGTGACCATATTTCCATGCCCAGTGTACTTTTCAGTTCATGTTAAGATTAGTATTCTTTGGAAAACCTAATCTTCAGCAAGCCTATTTTACGATGCTGAAGTAATTAAGATGAGGCAAACAAGTGAAGCATTTAAATCTTTGACAATTAAAACCTTGAAACAGACTGTATCTTATATTTTGGGTCTTGGGAAAAGGAAAGGTCTTCAGTGTCAGATGTTTTCTAAAGTGGGTGAGGATTGTATTGTCATCGCATGTATATAGAGCTCACTACCCATGACAAGGTAGTAATGCTCGTTACGCAGGGCAGCACACTGCCTCGGAACCTAAGGTTAGTGGTTAGTCTAATGGTTATAGATTAGTGTTAGTTATTGGGTTTAAACTTGTGCTCTCAGGAAAACCATTTATTGCATCTACACCAGTTTCTTTGTGGTGAATTTACAGTGTTGAAGTTAGGTTTGATCATTAGTGGGAGGAGGTAAATTAGTTCTTGCAAATGGTTGGTGGGACTAATATATGAAATAGAGGAGATTAAGGCCCTCATTATGACTTTGGCGGTCTCAAAGAGAGACCGCCAAAGCCATAGGTGCCAGAAGACCGCCAGTGCTGGTGGTCTTTTGCCCGCAACAATATGGATACTGCCGGATTTCTGCCACATTTAGGGCGAAATCCGTCAGTAGCCATGCTGGTGGATGAGGCGCCGGAGCTGTGCAACCACCCCCACCCCCACCGCCCCACCAGTGGGACGCCGCTAGCCGTATTTCATCCATACAGATGGCCTAGCAGTGTCCTGCTGGCGGTGCGCTGCTGACGGTAGCAGCACTCCTTCCCTGCCGGACGACCTCCTCGCCAGATAAGGTAAGTCTGGCATCCGTCAGTGGAGGAGGGTGATGGGTGTTGTGTGTGAGTGTGGTGTCTGCCTGTGTGTATGAATGTGTGTGTGCGGTTTGTATGTGTCTGTGAGTGTTGTGGTGTATGCATGGTTATATGCATGTCAGTGAATGCGTGTATGATTGTTACAGTGATTGCGTGTCTGCATGCCAGTGTGTATGCGTGTGAGTATGTGTGAGTGAATGCGTGTATGGAAGTGGTGGTGCCTGGGTTCATGCGTTGTGCGTGTGGGTGTGTGTGCATGTTTGCGGGGGTGGGGGGTTGCGGGGCCCTGTGATTCTAGGGGAAGTGGGGGGTTCATGGTTGGGGGGCGCTGTGATAGGGGGGTGGGGGTTGGGGGGGTGCTGTGATTCTAGGGCGGTTGGAGGGTGCTGTGATGCTAGGGCGGAGGGGGGTTAAGTGATTGCAGGGGATGGGGAGCCTTCTACTAGTGAGAGGGAAGGAATTCCCTGTCACCGGTAGCCCTACCACCGTGGTTTTCGTGGTGGTCATACCGCTGCGGAAAGCATGGTGGTAGGACGGCTCTTAGTACCGCTGGCGGTCATGTGTGGACCACTGGGTCGGAGATGCACATCTCCTGCCTGGCCGTTCACACCGCCATGGCAGCATGAGTGGAGATGCAACCCGCCACACTCATAATGTGGTGGTGTACATCCCCATCCTGTTGGCGATGATACCGTCACATTAACTCTGGCGGTCAAAAGACCGCCAGGGTCAAAATGAGAGCACATGTTTTGTAAGGTTACAGGTATGGGTTCCAAAGTAGAGGTTGTGATTTTAAAAAAATGAAATGAGAGCAATGTACAGAAATAGAATAGTAAAGTTTAAGGCAGACATGTAGGCTGTACTCAGATGGAGAAGGCATGCAGAGGACGGAAATTAAGCCACGGGTAATTCGAAAGACCTGGAGAGGGTCAGTTGGAAGTTTTAAGCCAGGATACATTTTTTCACACAGGGGTTTGGGGATACAGTGGCCAGAGTTTTGAGATGGCATTCAAATCAAAAATGCAAAAGTGTAAAAACAAATATTATTTGCATGTGAGATAGCACTATATTAGGTAGTTTAGATGGACACTAGCATCAGGCAAACATTCTAACCTCTGAGAGGCTACTGCTAGACCACCACTTCAACAAGGACATGTAGTTTAGGGGTTCAAAGCATGCACTAAAGGCTGGATGCATATATAAACACTTAGGTCCTCATTTTGATACTGGCGGTAAAACCCGCCTACTGCAGCAGCGATGGCCGCCAAAAGACCATCGCCGCGGCCACTAGCCATCCGCCATATTATGACCACAGCCGGATTTCCACCAGAAGGATGGCGGAAATCCGGCTATGGCCATGCCGGTGGATGACGGTAAGGTGGTGCTGCTGCCACCAGCAGCGCCACAGCAGTAGACCGCCGCCAGCTGTATTATGACCCATAATATGGCCTGCCAGTGTTGTGCTGGCAGACGCTGCTGGTGGCAGCAGTGCCCCATCCCGTCTCCTGCCAGAGGACCCCCTGCACACAGGTAAGTCGGGTCTCCGACAGGGGAGGGAGGTGGGGGGTGTTGTGTGTGTCCATGTTTGTGCGTGGATGTGGGTGTGTGTTGCGTGTTGGATGTGAGTGTGCATGTATGGAGGTGTGAGTGCGTGGATGTTGTGTTTTGTGAATGCGTATGTGCGTGCATTTTCAAAATGTGTGCAGGTGTTTGTGAGTGGATGTATGCATGCGTGGATGTTTGTGTGAAAAGGGTGTGTGTATGTGTGAGTGTGTCAGGGGGCACGAATGTAGGAGGGGTGGGAGGGTTTTGAGTGGCAGGGGGTGGGCGGGTAACTGGAGAGGGAAGGGGGGAGACCCCTATTAGTGACAGGGAAGGAATTCCCGGTCACTGATAGTGCCTACCGCCATGGTTTTCGTGGCAGTAAGGAAGTCACGAAAACCATGGCGGTTTGCGGCAGGGTCATAATCCCACAGGTGGTACAGTGATGGCCGCCAGACTGGAGATGTATATCTCCAGCCCGGATGCTATCACCGCCGTGGTGATTGGAGTGGTATGGTTGCCGGTTGGATGGCTGTAAATTCCGCCAGCCTGTTGACAGTACTTACCCCCATATTACCAGATGGGTCGTAATGACCCTCTTAGTGCTTTAGGCTGTGCTCAAAGTAAGCAGTACCCTAATGAGAATAGAAGCATGAGTCAATACACAGGGTAAATAATGCAAACATTGAAAAGAGGCTTCTGCAAATGCTGGTTTGCAGGTTTTCTGATATTCACTCATAAAGTTTGGCTCAGATTGGTAATTGCATATATAGAAAGTGAGCTTCAATTTGGATGCTCCTGCCTTAGAGTAGTTCGAAAAGGGGGTGAAATTACCTTCCCCAGACAGTGGAGGTGTATTGTCTGCATTCTGTTGGCTGCAGAGTGAAGACACAGACACTAAAATGTACAGCTAATCTTGCGGTCTCTGTTACTATTTTGTAAAATGTCAAAGTTTAAATAGTCTTGAAGAAAATTCTCTGTTAGACTAAAGATCTTAAACACAATGACATTAAAAAGGAGATTATTTAGCTTTATCCGATATCCATGAAATGTCTAATTCTTGTCAGAAGGTTTACATTGACTTTGTCATTTATATGTTATGAAGAAGCAATTGCAGGCATTTAAAATACATTATTATTTTTTAATTACCAGGCCAAAAATTACCAAAATGGACTTCAAGAAAAGTAAATTAACACTTGTGGTTGTTGAAGATGACGACCAGGTAGTATATTCAGTTACATACCTTTCTGTACTATCAGGACCACAATCAAGCATTTTGGTGTTAATAAATGTACTTTTGTTATTTTTCTTTTCAGGGTAGAGAACAGGAACATACCTTTGTTTTCCGGTTAGACAATGCCAAAGTATGTAAGCATCTCTGGAAATGTGCAGTGGAACACCATGCTTTCTTTAGGTTACGAACGCCAGCAAACAGTAAACCAGACAGGTCTGACTTCATACGACTAGGATCTCGCTTCCGATTCAGGTATTTATTCATGTTGATGGTGATGCTGTTCTCATACATACTGTAGCTGGTTTGAGTGTGAACTGAAAGCCACCATATTGCTAGTAATTCTGAAGTAACAGTAACAACCGGTGATTCATAGTGCAAGATTAGTGTCAAAATAAGTTATCTTCATCCCTCCCATGCTGCCCCACCTGTTTTAGGCATTTTCCCCTTTTAGGTATTGACATTGATCGCTTTACCTGCATGCAAGTATTCAGGTGATACAAAATAAAGAGAATACCGAGTGGGAGTTTTAGTGTTGAATTGGGCAGTTGCACATTTTACATTGTCTTGGTAAATTGTTGAAAAGGCGAGAAAAAAGTAGTCTCACTCTGCAGTCACTTTATGGAAGTTTGTGATGTTTTTGTATAACAGTTTAGCCCAATTGTGATGTTTATGGATAATAATTGGCAGAGCATCTTCAAGCCCATTCCCAGGCCCAGAGCTGACCCCTTATTTTTAGTATGGAAGTTTCAATGTTGTCTTAGATGGTTGTCTAAAACAATGTATTTACGGGGATATGTAGGTGTGCCTGTCTTTTTCTCTTTGACGACTGAGGTTTTCCACGAAAATTTCATCACCAAAGATGTTTTTTGTGCCGTACGATTGTTGAAAATTGGTTTATTAGTTGAAGAGGTTGAAACCTTACTCAAGCAACGACCACAATTTGTGTCAGAGTGAAGTCACAAGCAAACCAGAAATACACCTTTGCTTAACTGTCTTTTAGCTTGGCACAAAGCAGTCAGGATTAACCTAGAGGCAATGTGTAAAGTAAGTATGCAGGACGTCGAACAGTAATAGAGTGAAAACACAACACAGGGTAAATCCCACACCAGTTTTAAAAAACTAGAGTAAAATGTAATAAATTATTTGAGATTAAAAATGACAAAAATCTAATCAGTGGAAACCGATAAGCAAATTTAAAGTTTTAGGTGACAATAGTGCCTAGAAGCACAAAGCGCCAGCTGTGGTCATGACATACCTGGACAAAGAGACATGTTCAGACTGACAGTGATGGAGCGCCGGCTGGATACAGGGGCCAAGTTATACCCACAGAACAAAGTACCTTACATTCATAGTTGCAGAACGTTGCAAGATCCCTCATTCAACATGTGTCGCATAGCATCAGTTCTAGGAAAGTTGTGATGTGGAGTCCTGCATCATCGTCGAGGATGCATTTGATGAGGGACTTGTGATGCAAAGTCCTGCATCAAAGATGTGTCGCACACTGACAGTTCCAACAAAGCTGTGGGACTGCCATGCAAAGTCCTGCATAGTCGAGGATGCCATTGATGAGGGGCTTGCGAAGTGAAGGCCTGCAGCGAGGATGCGCCATGCAGCGGTGGTTCCGAGGACACTGCAGGCTGCGATGCGAGGTCTGGATTTCGGGAAGTATCACGCTGTGATGCTTTCCAAAGCAGAGCTTTGAGGAAATGCATCGCTCTGCGTTGGTTCTGCTCACAGCACCACAGCTGGGCTGGCAGAGCACCTCCAAGCCCATTTCCAAGGTTCCAAGGCCCAGAGTGGCATCACTTGAAGGGCAAGACTTGCAGCCAGTGGAGTCCAGATGCTGCATTTAAGATGGTCAGAGTATTTTCTGTCCCTCAGGCTGTGATCAGGAGGCGAGCCAACTAGCTCTTGGAGTCACTCTGGAGGTCCTGAGTTTAAGATGCAGGTCCCGACCTTTCACTCAGACAGCAGGGCTCCAGAGTAGCAGTCCTTTTTGCAGAGTAGCACAGCAGTCCTTCGGAGTCTACCACAGGTCAAGAGTTATACTGAAGAGTTGGGTCTGAGGGTCAATTTTTTCAGTTGAGCTTGCAAGCGCTTTCACCTGTTGTAAGTATTGTGGGCTTTTAACCACACCCACCTCACACCCATCACTTTCACTTATTCATGGGCTTGCCTTTAAAAAATCCCTTGATGTCCTTGGTAATTGCTTTACGTTTGTCCCACGTTGAGGATTGTTTTGTTACAGCCTTGCAGACTGACCGTGTTACATGAATAATTGCACGATTGCCTGATATACTTCAGCATTGCTGAACTTTTTTTTTTTCTTTTCTATTGTCTCCCCCCTTCATGCTCCAAGGCAGCCATGGCCCCACAGCGGAAACTCCATCAGCGGTATTGGAGCGCTGGTCTCCTCGTTCACACGGTTAACTAATCAGAGTCATTTCTTTTGGCTCCCCACTTCACACTCCATACCTTTCCCCAAAACACTTATAATTGATAATAATGCTTTACTAAAAAATTCAGAAATTCACAGCGCAGTTCTCCCGGCGCAGTGGGAGAGCAGATTCTAGAATATTCACTGCACCTGAAAAGTCACCCATAATGCTTTGCAAGCATTCTTTTTCAAAACATGTTTGCCCCTAACTCTGTGGTGGTCCTAGGATAATGGGACCACCACCATAATGTTCATCATGACTCGCTTTTTCTGTTTAGGTCCTCTCTTATTTTGGGGTCCCCACTACCCTCTCACACCAATCAGTCCTTTTTAAGCTCTTTTATGGCTGGAACGTATGTTTTACAGCTTGGAGTAGTTTGTTTTCTAAGGGCCTTAGTATTGCAGTATGTCTGTTAGGCCTGAAAATGTGAATCTAGAGGCTAAATATATGGTTGCACTACATTACTTTGTACTATTCTATTTACATGTGGCTATGCCCTCTAGGGGATAATTATATGGTTACATGACCATGTTTCATACAAATTATACTTTTATTGTGGTGTCCTCTTGGGGCTCTTCTGAGCATTACAGTCAACATACTACAATATTTGCTGCACTCAGTCGTCCCATAAAGCTTTGCAGGGCATTCTTTTACAAGACATTTTGCCCATAACTCAGCTTGTGGTGGTCCTAGGACAATGGGACCAACTTCAAAACGTTCACCACACCCTGCTGTTTCTGTCCCCACACTAGGGTAGAAGCGACCCCAAAATAACCCCGTCCTCCATTCAATGCCTTTATAATCTCTCTCGTGGCTGGAACTAGTGCTTTATAGGTGACAGTAGTTTTTGTTTTAAGGATGTTGTTTGTAATATTGCAGTAGGCCTGCTAGTCCTGAAAATGTGTAATGCACTACGCCTTTTACGGGCTAAATATATGGTTACACTGCAATACTTTGAGTCATTTTTTTTGCATGTGGTTATACCCTCTAAGGGCTAACTATATTGTAACATGACCATGTTTCTTACAAAAGGCTATTTTCTTTGTGGTCTCCTCTAGAGGCTTGTCTGAGCATTGCAGTCTAATGCCAAACCTTTATTTCTGCTAAACGTTTTTATTGGGTTTATATGACAATTGTATACATTTTATTAATCTCTCCTTATTGCATTAATGACCATGATTCAGGCCAACTTAACATCCTTATTACACTATGAACGCTGTGGATATGTTTGGGTGGCCATTCTAGTTAATTTTTTCTCATTACTCATCTTTGGCTGTCTTAGGAATTTTATGGCAACATTTTCATTTTTGGCTGCAGACTGAGAAATAAGGTAAATGGAAGTGCTTTAGTTGTATGCAGTGCCGCTGGAATTATGTGACAGGAAAAGACCAAATTATGTGGCAGAGTTGACACATTTATGTGGCAAGAAAAATTAATTTATGAATTTTCAACTCCAGTAGCTCTAACTCAAGCAAATGCGAGTCCCACTGCATTGCAAATGCTTGTTTTATAACTGGTGCCCACTTTGAAGTAGGAGAAGGTTCTGGAGGTTTCCACCCCCAGTGGTGTTTGTAATTTCCTGCCTCACTGCCCTGGCCCCAGCTTGTCTGAGGTCACAAAATACTAGTGTCTAACCATTTGTGAGTGTACTCAGGCAAAGCCTTTGTGATGTAGTAGGTGACAGCTCTGCCCCCCCTTCATCAAGTTAGAGATGGCCCATCCTTCCAACACCTATTCTCCTTATTCCAACTGTCTGGTAGCAAGACACAAAGACAAACTGACAGCTTCACCTAGTCATGTGTCCCAGGATACAAGCACCAAATGGCAAGGACAATAAATGCCACCTTTCTAAATGTTGCTTTTTTAGAATTGTGACTTAAAATCTGACTTTACGATCAAAGAGGTTTTCAAATTACAGTTTTCTAGACACAAAAATCCACATTTCCCCTTGCTCCCAATTGAACATTAGTACTTGTTAAATATAATAAGGTAACTCAATGTTACCCCTCATGTACTTAAATGTGCATGTCCAACTTTTTAAATACTCTGCCCCTTGCTCTCTCTGCAACTTTTTAAATGCACTGTCCCTTGCTGTCCGTGCTGTTTAGGGCCCACCTTAGAGGTGACGTATATGTATTAAAAAAGAAGGTTTAGACCTGGAAAAAGCTTTGTTTGCCAGGTTGAAATGGCAGTTTAAAACTACAGACACAGGGTGCAATAGCAAGCCTGAGACATGTTTGATAGAGCCACTTCAGTGGGTCCACAATAAGTGCTGCATGCAGTTTAGTAGCATTTTATTTACAGGCCCTGGGTACATGGAGTGCCTCTTTACTAAGGAATTACAGGTAAATTAAATGTGCCAATTGGGTGTCAGCCAATTTCACTATGTTTAAAGGAGAGAGCACAAACACTTTAGATCTGCTTAGCAATGGTAAAGCAGACAGAGTCCTAAAACCAACAAAAACTGGCTCAGAAAGCAGAAGTGTGAAGGCAAAAAGTTTGGGGATGATCCTGCAGAAAGGGCCACGTCCAGCAACTATAATAAAGCAAAACATCAAACACTTTGCTGTCAGGCAGCCTCTTTGGTTTAGGTGTTATACCTACTCTCTCCATACCAACACTAGATTCCCTGATATACTGAGCTGCAGTATGTTGTATTCTAGTGGTAAAATAGTGGTTTGGCGGATGAGCTGTTGTAGGATTTCTTGAGTGAAGTAGTGTCAAGGTGAAAATTGTGGATGCTGGCACATATGGAAGTAACATTTAAGGCCTCTGATGTACAATTTAGTAGCAATGCCACATGTGCGTTGCATTTATACTACCCAAGTATATGACTGTTGAAGCCTGACTTCCGGACTACTATTGTCACCTGATGGCTGTAACTTTTAAAGCCCTGCAGTAGCATATGTCAAAAGAAACCATTTTGGCGTATAGAAAAGCTGCTTTTAAACTTTAGATAAGTCACCTCTAAGTACGCCTTGTAGCCCACTCGCATAGGTGCTTAATCTATTACAACCCCAAATTGGGAGGCAGTAACTGGTCAGTGTTTTGTGACCGGAATTACGGTTACAAACCATTCATATATATGTTACTGATTCAACGTTTTGAAGGCACACATCAAACACAGACCTTCCAAGCTGTGAATCTATAGTAATTTCTAAACCCATATAGTGATTCAGGAACAAACTTTTCTTAATCTCTAAATTGGTTTAGTACGTTAGCAAAATGTTTTTACCAGTCTCAATCCCTCTAATTTAGTGAATCGGAGGGTTGGCCACAGGTGAAAGCCTTTGTGCTTCTGGCACTAAAAGTTGCTGAGGTGCGAAATAACTATTTCGACAGTTGGGAGGTGTGTGGGGGAGTGGGGCAAGATGGCACAGAGTACAGTCGCACTGGCATGAAGCTCATGCCCGGCTGACAGAATCCTGCTGTTTACTAGGTCATAGGAGTCTGCTGAGACCCATATAGACTGGTGCAACCTTGGCTATGCTATAGGGGATGGCTTGAGGCTCTCGATTCTTGATGGCAGCGGTGAGTCCCACATGTGAGGCCTGGGCTGTGCAGGAGATGTGCTGCATCCTGTGCGGCAGTCCCGCCACGAGACCTGAAGCTCGATTCTGGTGAGAGAAAAGAAAGGCAACCGATTATGGAGAGGAGCTGCTGCAAAGGTACCTTGCGGTGAGTGTCAGCCCTGGGGGGGCCTCATCTATCAGAGCGAGTGGACGGACACCGCTCAGAATACTGCTTGCCTGCTGCTGATAAAGGTGGCCTTGAAGAGGCAACATCTGGGCCTGGGAACATGACTGCGTAGGAGAGAGCAGCTGCCCGAGAGGATATGTGGCCTACATCAACTGCCGAATGTGGTGCTCTTGCAGCCAGAGGGTGGGCAGGGCTCCCGTCCCTGCCTTTGGTCACTGTGGGGTTTTGGGGGCCTGTGTGCTGCATGAGAGCATCGAAGCTCAGGGGGCCATAAAATCAATGTGACTGTATGCCTCAAACCAAATGCCTTGCTGAATGGAGGAGGCAAATGTTTAGGACTGGCCATTCCGCATTTGCACATGGGGTTTTGATTTGGATAGCCCCAGGAGTGCCCTTTGTTCATATCAGGGTTGTTATTGACTCAATGGGGATGTATGTGATGCTGTACAGAATATTGGATGGAACATAGAAACAAGATGTGGATCCACCCACATGGTGGAAACCTGCTACCAGTAGTGGCAGTATAGGCCCCTAATGCACTTCAGGGAGAGTTTTTGGACACCTTGTCCACAGCCTTGTTCACTGATTCCAAAGCACCTAGGTTCTGGAGGAGGATATTTTAATTCTGTTCACTGTACAGGGGTAGACCATTCAGTTCCTCATCTTCCAGGAACGCTTGGATCTGGGTGACACATCACTTTCGACAATGGACAGCGACAGATTAGCTGCATGATGTGTGGCAGTTGGGATACCCAGAGGGAGGCAGTTTTTTCATATTATGCCCCAGGCCACCAGGTGCACACTAAGCTTGACTATATTTTTGAGAGTGCTGAGTTTTGGCCCAAGGTGGTCAGTTCGGAATATCTGTGGCAGATGTTATCTGATCACAGCCCATTGCCATTCTCTTTCCGGTGGGCTGGAGTCTGCACTTGGATCCTCACCTGGAAATTGCCTCCAGACGCCCTCCTGGATTCAGCCATTAGGGGAACACCATTGTCACACACATGCAGCAATATTTTTAGGACAATGAAGGGTCAGTGGTGCAGAGTAGGGGGACCGAGTGGGACATCTTGAAGGTGGTCTTAAGTGGACACTATATTAAAAACACATGGGAGGTCAATACATCTGTAATCCACAGCCTGCTGACAATAAAGGGCAGCTCTGAGAAGCTCGAGAAGGAAGCTATTAATGGTTTAGGGTCCTTGACATCCCAAAGGGCACTGCAAAAATGACATCGGGATCATAACCACCAACTTAGCAACATTGACTACAAAACATATTTTTTCAGGCAGCACGCTGATGGTGATAAGCTGGGCATATCCTGGTATGGCTGCTGAAATCAGAAACCCCCAGAATCTTAATTGAGGTGATTCATGACAGTAGTGGTCACACTGAGAATACCCATGCTGATAATAATGTGGAGTTCGGAAATTATTATTACGAGGTGCTGTATATCCCTCTTCATGGCTCAACCTTGATCTAGTTTGGGCATATGTGAGCTCAGCTTCTCTTCCCAGGCTGACTCCGTTACAGGTGCTGGAACTGGAGGAACCTTTGCAGGTCGAGGAACTGTCTATCATTATCCGACAAATGGCTCGTATGAAAGTGCTGGGCAGCAATGGGTTCTCCTTGGAATACTATGCCATTTACAGCGTAACTCTTATTCCCAAACTATTAGATATGTATTGTGAGGCACACCAGGAGGGAATTCTGCCTGTGTCCCTCTGTGAGGCCCACATATATATATGTACTTCTAAAGTACTTCTAAAGTGTGATCCAGATCCCCGGAAGGTGAACTTCTCTTTTCTGTTAAACATTGATTATAGGATCTTAAGCAAGGTACTTTGGCATAGACTATTGCTGGTGTTGCCTACAAAGACGCATCCTGACGAGAAACCATTGAAATTCAGCAGCTATAGTTAGTTATTTCAAGTAACTATAACTTGTGCCCTAAGGTAACTATAACTCACACCCTTGCATGCACAGTTTTCTCATCAATAATTTTACTGCAGATGTTACATTGATATTATCAATGAAGTTATAAGAGATGGCATTAGTGATGTAATAAATGGGTCACTTAGCAGTGCATGGCAAGGGTGCGAGTTATAGGTATCTAAAGGCACAATTAATAGTTACTTGAAATAAAGCTAACTATAACTGCTGAATTTCAGTGGTTTTGTATATTTGATAAAGAATATGTAAGGTCCCACTTAAGCAGTCTTTTTAAGGTCAATATGCCATTAAGTTCAGTGGATTTGATGTATGAGATTACGACAAAACACCTTTGTTGCTCCAATGAGAATTTGAGCCAATCTCACTCCCAGATACACCCTCTCACACCTTTTCTGACACCCAGAGAGGCTGCGACCAACTTCTGCACAGCATGAAGTTGGGTGGTTGGCCATAAGGACTGGCTGCAGGCCAGCCCTTGCGGGCAACACCTACTGGGCATGGGCAAAGGCCGTGTACTGTGCAATGTTGGATGCTTATAGGAGGTTGGTCTCGGCCAGGCTCTGTGGCCAAATGCTGCTGCAAATGGCAGGTACAAAACCATAGAAATTCACCAGTTATATTTAGAGTTAACTCAAGTAACTATAACTCGTACCCTAAGGTTACTCTGACTCGTGCCATCCACATGCACTGCTAGTTACCCCACAAATAACGGCAGTCATGACATCTTTGATAACATCATTAATAATATCAATGTAATATTTACAGTAAAAATGTTGGCAAAAAAAAACGTGCATGGCGGGGGCGCGAGTTATAGTTACCTTAGGGCACGAGTTATAGTTACTTGAGGTAACTCTAAGAATAACTGGTGAATTTCTATGGTTTCGTACGTTTAAAATGTGAGCCTAACTATACCATCCCTGTAACTGTTTTTTTAAAGTGAATTTCTATGTTTTTATTAACTCTACTTCCTAACTATAACACCCCTGTAACCTTTGTTTTTTTCAGTGTGTGTGTGTGTGTGTGTGTGTATATAAATATATATATATACACACCCCACATACACTCAACAGGTGTTGTCAGCTCTGTCTGAGCTACTGGAGCACTTGGGGGCAATGACTGGCCTTAGGACCAGCTGGGGGAAATTCTGTTCCCTCTGCGGTGAGTGGTATGAGTAGAAAGGACAGAGCTGCAGACCAAGCAGTTGCCCTAGTGTGTGGAAACCTTTCGCTGCCTGGGGATAAATGTATGTCACTTGGACAAAGATTTCCTTGATGTTAACTTTGGTACAGTGTTATCTACTCTGTGCCTCTCCCTGACCTTTTGAATGCGCCTCCCTCTCTTGCCTTTGGGACGTACGGTAATAAAAAAAGATGCTAGTTTTGCCATGCTTTCTGTGCCTGTTACAGCATTACCGGTAGTACCCAAATGTAGTTTCTTTAAGGAACTGAGGGATCTGATGTCGGACCTGGTCTGGTGGGGTGTGGGGGGCAGACAGAGGGCGATCGATTGCCACGCTTCAGCAACTCTTGAAGGCCTGGGGGGGCTGGACCTTGAATTATATTACGCTGCAGCCCAACTACAGGGGTCAGTGCGATAGCTGGGCAATAAAAAGAAGGCTGAAAGTGTGGCCATCCGGGGTGAACTCTGAGGGACCAAGATATTAAACTAGTTGATGGACAGATGCAGTCCTCTGAGAGGAGTGAGTAGGTTGGCATAGGCGGCTGAATCTGCTAGAATAGGTAGATTCAGCCCTGGTACCAACAGGTGCCTTAGGCACCACAGCTTCCGCTATGGAGTGTCCCCGGCTCACTGTCCATAATACCGACCTATGGCATTGGTCGGGTGGGGGATCCCTATATGGAGGAGATTCTGTGCTTTTTTTCTGATCTGCAGTCTTCTCACAGCTTGGGGGCAGTCCTTTTTCTGGCACACAATGTGTGCTAATGGTGCAGGACACATGAAGAATGGGTCAGAAGGAGCAAGTGCTGTACGAGGGGATGCAATGTGTTCTTGCTGATGGAATGCGGAGACGGGATGTTGAAGTATTGCATGGTGCATTATCAGTCAAGGGCAGAGACTAGGCAATACACATTAGGACCAAGTGAGAGGAATGCATGGGAGTGGCCCTCTCAGTTAAACAATGAGAGATGGTACTTTAATGTGTTAAGCAAGTCTTGTGCAATGCCCGCCTGAAGTATACGTAATTTAATTACTTGCAACAGACTTACCTCATGCCACACCAGGTGCACAGGATGTTTCCACTCTGATCCCTGGAGTGCCCATGCTGCCGACATCCAGAAGCAAGGTTTCTTTATATGGTATGGGCGTGTCCGGTTCTGGCATGGATATGGGTGAGAGTGATAAGTTTTATCGGTTGTGGTTGATGAACCAATAGGACCATTTTATGTTAACATAGTGTTTTATTTTTTATGTCTGGGTGTTACGTTATAAAATTTTCTAAACCACTGACACCCCCAAAGGGGCCTTGTTGCACTAGTCACAGTTGAGATATGACCGCAGTAAGACACAGAATAGCAGACTGGCTGCAAAATAGCCAGGATTTCAGATGTTTCTGGAATTGTAAGTGGCCCTGCATTTTCCTAATGTTAGGTGGTAATAGGGAGTTTCATTTAATAATCCCCACTGCTCCCTGGACCATTGCAGAACTCACTAGCTGCCGCACTGCTGTTCCTTTGGGTCCAGATGGTCATAGGTTTACTGCGGGTAATTAATGTGAGTAATTATATATTTGCGTCAGCTAAGTTGTCTTCCATGTTAACTGTCAATTTTTAGAGACAAAAAAATAAAAATGCAATAAGACATAAAAAAAAACAGAAAAATAACTCATCAGGAAGAAAGAATAATCAAAGCAGTAATCACTGACCACTTATTCTATAAGATGGGAGGTGGCAGTGGACAGGAAAAGATGGTGTCACAAAAGGCCAATCTAGGACATGGCTTTTTATGGTAAACAGGAACCTAGAATGAGAGGGGGCTTTGAACTGGGCTTCTTCTTAGACTTCTTTACTCGGTTTTCAGTTGGGGGAAACTCAGCCATCAGTGGATTTTCAGTTTCATAGCGCAGACCATAAGTGGAGTTTTGAAGTAGCGCACCCTGGGGCAAAGGTCCTGCCATCAGGAACAAACATTTTTGGGATAGTTTGCAGGAAGGTAAACAGGAAGTGTTTGCAAAGTAGGATAAGCCGCGCTAACAGAATTCTGTTATGATTGAATTAGGAATTGTCACCGATCACTACTTAGCTTGAATGATAAGAATGTCATGCCATCACCAACTCATGAGAACAGAACTGGACCTGTTTAAAACTCAGAATATGGAAATTCCTATTGGGACTATCTTTGAAGAAGACTGAGGTGAGACATGCTCTTCACTTGTACCCTGGGATATTAGGTGATCTCAACATGGTCAGTTTGCTGCCACCCTGTTAACTACAGGGAGAGAAAGTGAAGTAGGGTTACATCCTGTGTGAATGAATCAGTTACCTGTTTGGGAGTCCACTGCCCTGGGCCCTGTGGGATCCCTGGCTAGAGCAGATCTGTGTCATAGGAGCCCCTACTGAAAGACTGAGAGATGTAGGAAAGCCCGAAAGAGCTGTACGAGAGGCCTATATTTTTCCATCATGTACCAGAGACTGGGACATAGTCATTTTTTAGAACTCTGGAAATTGTGACAAGGTGCTGGGGTTCTACAAGAAAAACGTGACCCCTGCGTTTGCGGATTTCTGGTTTATCCCTCTAAGCAAATTTTCAGGCAAAATTGAAGGCTATTATGAGACTGCTGAAAAAAGAAAGAGATGTATCCAACCCTACAACGGCCTGAAACTTTAGAATGCTGTAGGATTTTGAAAACGAAAAAAGTAATTGAGGTCAGAGGGACCTGGCAAAGTCAGTAAAGGCACCAGAGCTGTAAAGCGACCTCAGTTATGCCAGCTTTGTACTTGTTAGAGCTTTCGTCACCAGATTTTAAAGCTTCCCTGAGACTCGGGGACACTCACCTCCTGAAAGATCCTGCCTAAATCCAGGGGAAGGGTTTGTCCAGATGTAAAACGTTTGAGTTGTATAATCTAGTTCGTTTAACTGCACCCACTCCATTGTGGCCAGCCTAAAATGGTGACCAGCTCCCAGTGAAGTACAACTATTGACATTAATTGGTGCATTGTGCTTAACATTATGAAAAATAATTGTAACGTTTCCAGGTTTAAACATTCTTATCTTTTTAATTGTTGTATTTGAATCGTTGTCCTTTATGACAAATTGTTTTGACAATTGTATTTATTGACTCTCTGAATTTAATGTTATTTTAGTGTTACTTAATCAGTTACCATGCATTTCTGAAGAGAAGCCTTCTTCTTCCATAGCTGTCATGGTTTGAGCAAGGTAGTCTCACTGAAACGATTTTGCACTAGCGACATATTGTATTATTAAATTGGTGGAGCGCCTCCTCCCGGTTTAGTGATCCAAAATCTCACAAGTTTGTACAAATTATCAAATCCCTGTTTGTGTAAAGAATGCTTCGTATGCTACAGTAAGTATTGTTTTAACTATTAGCTAATAACAGTGTCTCTGATTTTCAGTGGAAGGACAGAATATCAAGCAACTCACGCAGGCAGATTACGGAGAACCAGCACATTTGAGCGGCGGCCCAGCAAACGGTATCCTTCAAGAAGGCATTCCACATACAAAGGTTATTTACTTTACTTTCTCAGTCAGCTGAATATTCCACTACCATTTAATAATGTTTTCATGTTTGTGTTTACACGTGGGTTAGATGTGCTTGCGGCCATTTGGGAACAAACAGCACAATGCAGAGCGCAATATAGACATCCCTAGTGTTCATTTATATAAGTCTTACCAATGCTGATCAAATAATAAGCTGCACAGCACCTTGAAGCCTCTTTCCTCGCCTTTTATTTGCCACATCAGACTGCGGCTGGCCTTTCATAGAGTAGTAGATGAAAGGAAACTAAAGCAGGGATACCAAGTGTATAGCTTTCTGGCCAGTCTTACGGCATGTAGTGCAAGTATTCATTGTCTAAAGATACATATTGAAAATGCTACTTTGTGTGAACTGATTATACATTTTCCTTCATTGATATTGTTTGCTTCCATGGTTTTATAAATGGTAAGCTGAGCAGTGTCTTTTGTATGCCTTGAATATGGCATGCACCAAATGTTGATTATACGGTGTCTGTTGCTGCACCACATTTATTGTTAAATGGGTAGGCGGTCAAATGACAGTATATTGTAATTATTTTATTCAATGTATTGCTTTATTTTTGAATTATCGATAACAGAGGTACCTGGTGGCTAACTGCCAAAACACATAAAGTGCTAAGTGTGTTATTAGTCAGGAAAGAGAAGGAATTAACAAGGTAGGAAGTGAATGAACAGGGAACGTATTAGTTGCCACCAAGTATGCAGGAATTGAGTGAGGATGCATCCGCACATTAAGCAGATCGGATGGCGAAAGTGACAATTTATGTGATGGCACACAGGTGGTACGTGCCGTCATGGATGACATAACTATGTTAGTCACATCAACATCATCCAGTAAGGAATTGCAGTGTTCATACAGAATGCCGAAAGAATCAACAGACAATAAGGCCTTCATTGAATCTATAAACCTTTCAACTCATGTCATAGTATTTAAACTTAACTTCTGGACTTAAAAGTTTTTAGGCATCCATGAAAAAAACACCACAAAAATGTTAAATACAGGGGACGAGTTATTTAGCTTTGGCCATTTCTATTGGCTACTGTTAGTCATGGCATCTTTGGCGTGGTCTCCCCTGTCATTTTTTGCCTCCGCTTCCCATGTTGTGACTGTGTGCTGGAGTCTGTTTTTGCTGTTTTTGGTACTCTGGGCGCTTTACCACTGCTGGCCAGTACTAAAGTGCAAGTGCTCTTGTGTAAAGTGTATCTGTAATTGGCTTTTCCATGATTAGCACATTTGATTTACTAATAAGTCCCTAGTAAAGTGCATAGAGGTGCCCAGGGCCTGTAAATCAAATGCTACTAGTGGACCTGCAGACCTGGTTGTGCCACCGACATTGGTAGCCCTGTAAACATAGCTCAGACCTCCACTGTAGTGTCCTTGTGTGTAGTTTTAAACTGCCAAGTTGACTTAGCAAGTGTACCCACTTGACAGGCCAAAGCCTTCCCTTTTTTATACATGTAAGGCACCCCTAAGGTAGGCTCAAGGTAGCCCCATGGGCAGGGTGCAGTTTATGTGAAAGGTGGGACATGTACCGATGTGTTGTACATGTCCTAACAGTGAAATACTGCCACATTTGGTTTTCATTGTTCCAAGGCCTATCTCTCTCATAGGTTAACATGGCGGCTGCCTTTAAATATCCTTAAAGTGCAGTTTCCCTTTGAGAGCAGATAGAAATCTAGAGTTTGGAGTCTTCAAACTCACAATTTAAAAATACTTTTTTTAGTGAAGTTGATTTTTAGATTGTGAGTTTGAAAATGGCACTTTTATTAAATAGGCATTTTTTTGCTCAAACCATTCTGTGACTCTGCCTGTTTGTGGATTCCCTGTCTAGGTTAGACTAAAAGTTGGCCTGTTTGTGAATCTCATCTAGACAGTGGCACAAAGGGAGCTGGGGTATAGCCTGCATATCCCGATGAGCCATCTGAGCTGGAGTGGAGGGAGGAGTGGTCACTTACACCTGAATGGGCTGTGCATGTCTTCACACAGTGCAGTCTCCAGCCCCCTGGTGTGTGGCTAGGGCCGGGTCTGGGAAAGGCAGGATCTTGTGAACAACAGAGACTTTCCTTTGAAGTTTGCCTACTTCAAAGGCAAAAAGGGGTATAAGTAGTGGACCCAAACCCCAGACTGTTAGATCACTTCTGGAACCAAGAGGAACCACTGCCAAGGAGAATAGGTGAGAAAAAAGTGCTGCCCTTGCCTGTGCTTTGTTGGACTGTCCTGCAGTTGCTGTTTCTGCCTGTGAAAGGGTACAAAGACTGGACTTTGTTGTGCATTCCTGTTTGAGAAGAATCTCCAAGGGCTTGGACTGAGCTTGCCACCTGTTTTGAAGTGTCCGGGCCATCTAAGACTTCCTCTGCCAGCACTTAGACTCTCTGCTGAGACTCCTGCCCTGCCAAGTGGTGCCCTATCCAGTCCCTGGGTCCTTGAAAGGTGAAGTTGGCAACACAAGAGGTGAAATCCACGCACAGAACGCCGTGCAGGGAAATTTTCCACACACCATCTGCAACATGGCTGATAAATGATGCGCCACCCGCTTTGTGGCTTAAATCAATGTTCCACCTGCATCGCAGCTGGGAGATTGGCGCATCACAGCTGGAGAAACAATGCAACATTCGCTTGCAGCTGCTGATAATGATGCAAACACCACGCATGCCAGTTTTCTAACACTGTGCGACTGGATTTCTCAAGCATCGTGCCTGGGCATCAGTCATCGTGAATCTGCAAAGATCCGAGGTGTCCTGTCCGGAAATCGACGCATCACTCTCTTGCAAGGGAGAAAAACAATGCATTGCCTATCCGACCAGAGAAGAAACAACGCACGCCTCGCTTGCGAGTAAGGAATTGACGCATCACTGACTTTTCTTACACACGCTCGCCCGTACTGCTTTATCTGTAACACAAACCAGGTACTTTGTGTAAAATCAACGTTTCCATTGTTTTCTGTGGAGTAAGACTCTTATTCTTTTGAAAATTCATATCTTGTCTTGTGTATGTTGGATTTTTGTCATTTTGGTCTTGTGTGATTTAGATAAATATTACCTATTTTTCTAAACTGGTGTGGTGTCCATTTTGTAGTGTTTTCACTGTGTTACAGTATGTTGGTACAAATACTTTACACATTGCTTCTGGGCTATGCCATTCTGCTCGTGCAAGGCTACCAAAGGGGTGAGTGGGGGGTTAACAAAGTGTGTTTCTCCTTTGCCCTGACTAGAATGAGGGTCCTTGCTTGGACAGGGGATAACCTTACTGCCAACCAAAGACCCCATTTCTAACAGCTACTATATCTAACCTTAGATTAGTCAACATGAGAATGTCTTCAGGTGCCAAACTGGAAGCACAAAACTTCTTTGCATGTGCAGATAGATGTCATTGTTGGCTTCTGTTGTATTCCATCCACCTCCAGATGTGAAGACATGCAGCCACATGATTAAGCCACAGTTTGTATTAATCTTTTCAGCACCCTCAGATGTGGAACATCGCTAGCAAATCACTAAAAATGAAGTCTGCAAAATCACTTTGGAACCTTATTAACTCCTACAAGATTACCTATTGTAATGGGGAGGAGGGTGTGCAGTGGAAATTTGCAATTAAAGTATCAACGAGAAAGAGTGTTACTGAAGGTAACACAGTACTCTTATGGATACTTTATGAATAAATACAAAAACAATATGTACTCAGAGGTGGTGCGTGTCTCAGGGGAGGGCTGCACACGAGGAAGTCTTGAAAATCTGAACGAGTAAAATGGCCACCTCTGAGAATTAATACAGTAGCGCCTGGTGAATGTGTGGATGGATGCCCACCTGACTGCCTTGCACGTGGGTGTCTAACACAGAAACACTTTAGCTCCGGTGAAATGAGCACTAAGGTTCTCAGGATTATCCACTTTGCCCAAAGTATAACACATTTTGATGCAGAGGACAATCAGTTGGCATAATGTTCACTTTGGACTGCCTATCCCTTTTCGTACTGGAGAACCCAACAAATAGTTGATCAACAATGGGATATTCCTTAGTTCAATCACTATAAAAACTATGAGCACCCTCAGGATCCTAAAAGGTGAAGGTGCTGTTTCTCCTTGGATGGGTGTGAAGAAGTGAAAAACACACTGGGAATGCGATGGACTGTTGCACCTGGAAAGGTGAAAGAAATTTCGAAAACATTTCATTCACAGGTCCCAAGCACCACTTTGTCTGGGAGAAAGGGGGTATAAAGAGTCTGACCTGACAATGCCTACATGCCTTTGACACAGCACACAAGTGATTGGATAAAAAACTGCATTTTCAGGGTCATGAACCTGAATTACAGCTGTGGAGAGGCTTAACCCGGGCACATAACAAGAAAGTCAAGACCAAGTTAAAGATCTACTGTTGAATAATAAATGAAGAGGGAAAAGCCATATGCACAAGCACCTTCATAAAAAAAATTCACGCTAACAGGTTATTTAAAAAGAAAAAGGAGGGCAGATCTTGTAAACGGAGGAAGGTGAAAGGGATGACAAATAATAACTGCGCAGATAATACAATAATGCACCAAGCAACCTCAAGTAAGGTGAATCAATGTGCCTGATCCGAAGAGACCAAAACGTTAAAATAAAAACAGTTACTGAACGTCAAGTATGCTTTTTTGTGTTTCTGAAGTTTTATTGTTAGGGCACTGCTTTAAAGCAGCACCTTCTTACGTCTCCTGTAATGTGTGTTCATTGGGATTATTTTGTATAGTTACAGTAGGGTCTGTCCCCAAATTGTCCATGTATGTTTACAATTGCATTAAAATACTCTGTTTATATTTTTGAAATGTATATCCGATAAATAAAATAAAATATAATGGCAGTACTTGAAAATTAGCTAAAGTTTTTAGTTTTGAACTCAAAATTCTAAATAAACACGATATTTTGATTAAACTAGAATGAGTGTTTCATCCACAAAATATTACTAATTAAATTGTGAATGTGAATGTAAGTGTTCCATCTGGGTGTGCTTTTGAGTTTAGATTGTCTGACTCAAGCTTCTGGGGGATTACTAGGTATCCCTTGGTGGTTAGTGCTTAATGTCAAACAAAATTAAAGCACTGTGCAGCTGTATCCCAATTCCACGTTTGCCTTAGCCAGTGTTCTAGATACAGATAACCAGGCACTAGGCCATCTGGGCCCAACAGTGTTTATGGGCTAGGGAAAAAAGTAAATTTGAAAATAAAGCAGAACAATTATTTGTAACCATTATTGGTAATACAAGATATCTGTTATACCCTGTGAATCAGCAATAGCTTCAGCCTAATCCTATTTCTATGTGCATTTAATTGCTTACTTCAGGAAATATCTACTTCACTATGTTATTTGACTATTCAAACCTTTGAGATGCCCGAAAAGTCTACTAATGATACCTACACTGAGTATTTTGCCAGAATGCAATCTGCCATTTAATGCCTAAATGCCTATGAAATGCAAAAGAGAATTAGTTTTAATCCCTCATTTGCCTGTCCTCTTCATTAAGCATGTGGGACCGTAGATGTCTCATTATGTATTTAAGACTTCGATATAGCATATGCCAGAAGTAAAATCGGTACCATGTATGGCAAACATAAATAATCATCTGTAGACTTTAAATATATGAAAAAATGTCAATGCAGTTCCTTCCAAGTGGGAGTGCTGACAATTATCTTTCTGTATTTCAAACATCATAGAACATGTTGGTATTCAATTATGTAGTAACGTGTTTCCTTAGTTGTGAAAGTATACACAACACATACATTTTATTCTCTTTAAAGTTGTTCCTGAATTATACTTTAAATATAATATTTTTTTCTGTCTTTTTCACAATTTATAGTACAATGCAGTAGACAATATAGCTAATTGTCATCAAACAGATAAACCTGAGAAATAGCAATGCTAATGTTAAAAAGCCTTTGCATAGACTGTAAAACAAGCAGACCTTTGCCATACATATCAGACCCCATTTTAAGTGTGAGCCACAAGACAGGGAAGGGCTATTGGGCACCACCCAGGATGTTTGAGGCAGTTTGCCTCTGGGTCTGTCCTTCTGTGGCTCTGCAAACTGGCCCAAGTACATCTCTTCTGCACAGTAGTGAGGGCCAGAAGTTAAAGGCTTCTCATGGAGCTAATGTAGGGGCAAGAACTCGGAACTCACCAATCAACGAAACAACCTACAACATAACATACTGTATAGCCCAGTGCTTTTCTTGTAAAAAGAAGTTATTTTTTCACAGCAAAATGTAATATGACATGTCTGCGCATGCCTTTTGTGTATTTGATGTACTATTCTGTTCATGCCCGGACATGTCCCATGCTTATTGTACCACTGGAACCAAGCTGCAACCAATTAAAAAGGCCCAAAACAATCTTAGGTTGGTTGTGTTCCAGTTCATAGAGGACCTGGCTTGTCAGTCCAGGCTTGACTGTTCCTAGTAGAGCAGGACCAGTGCTGATTTTCATATTGCTAGATCTAATCTAAGGTGTCATGGTGGGCAAAAAAACTGTGGGTTGGTGTGCTACCCAGTTAACCATCTATGGTTATTTACACGCATTCTTCCCATAACCTTGTGTGTGTTGTAAGAGTATACAAGGTAAGAATCTGCTCAGAGTACTGTATTATGGATATAAAATCACTGGCCCAATGTGCAAGACCCATCGTCTATTCAGTCTTGTGTCTATGAGTTTAAGCAGCCCTCTGGCTGAATTGAAATATGCAGTTCTTAGGCAAGAAAGATGTCACTCTTTTTTTCACTCTCCGACTTACCTGTCTGGCAAAGTGCTGTTTGTCATGTGGCAGTCAACTGCGTTCCTTGAAGTCACATGGCAGCAAGAGCAGGGGTGCAGAGGTGGCCTCGCCTCTCAGGTTGCATCAGAATTACAGCAAGGAGGCTAGAATCACCAGTCGTCCCATCATCTCTGCAGTCAGAGGGCCAAGTCCTCTGGCAGCATTAGAAGGATTGAGGCAGTGATCCCAACTCTCAGATGATGTCGGAGTTGTGTCTTCCCCTCTGCAGTTACAGCCTGTTGACCAAAGGTGATGTTTTTGTCTGCAGGGCAGTGGTGTTTGGTCACACTGTTTGCCTGTGGCAGCAGCAGTCCCTCCGAGTGTGAGAGAATTGCCAGATGGGTCACTGATATTCATGTAGTTCATCAACAAACCATGCAAGTGAGCTTGTTCTGCATGATCCACACTCTGGCAACACAGGTGGGCTTCTCATCCTGGACAGTCACTTCTCCTTCAGTGCTAGACACTCTTCTTCCGTTTCTCAGAAGGCAAGCAGGCCCCTGGGCACTAAAAGGGCATACAACTTCTCCAGCAAGTTGTGCAGACTTCAGGTGGTCTTCCCTCACCTCTCAGAGAATGAGTGACATACACCAGCTGTAGTAGCACTGCAGTCCTTTAAGGTCTTTGTGGAACACTTCCTTCCTTGGGCAATAAGAATGTGGAGCAGGAACCAAGTGGGGTGGTTTGGGTTCCACACTTGTACTCCTTTTCCAAATAGATTTGGATCCATTGTATAAGGTTCTGCATTTGGATTAAGGTGATTCCTTTTCAAATGCCATTAGCTGTCTGTAATACAGACAGTCTTTCTAACTCACTCCCTCTCCATTACCGCACACCAAATGTATTGCTTAGCAAAGACTAATCAGCAGCACCGTGCTAAAAGGACCTCATGGAATTTCTAAAGGTAGCTTTGTCTCAATCCTCCCTCACCTCAGTGTCTGGGTCTCCTCCCTCTAGACTAATGGATGCAGGCAATACACTTACTCTATTTGGGGAAGCGGAATCCACCTTCCATCTTGTGCCATGTTAAAACTGGGGCCATTCTAAATGTTTCTCTCTGTCACAATAGGCAAACCCCCACTACCCACAGTCCTCCTCTGACATGACATATATAACATATACCCACTAAGCACACATGCACTAAACACACATCATGCCAGGCAGGCGTCAGGTTGTCATATCCAGTGAAACTTTACATGAATAAGTGGATAGGCTGCACTGTTCTGAATCAGACAAAAAAGGCTCTGCTCAAAACTATGAAACCTCCAATACTGGTACACTGCCACCACCTCTGTAGGTCTTCAAATTAAGCCATGGGCAGAAATAACATGTCTCTACAGAAGTTACGGTTGATGCAGCCTCCTTTGTCATAGAACAGGTTCTGCACCCTGCCTTTGCTATGGACCGGCATAGCCCTCAGAGCACGTGCCAGGTTAGCTTGTAGTCAGGATACCATATTCACATGCATTAGGGCACTCTGGGCAGAGTACACACCTGTATACCACGTAGGGAACATTCCTTTCCCAACATTATACTTTCTCTTTGCTGTGTGGTCTTTTTGAAGGATTAAGCAAGTTGATCTTACCTTGTATTTTGGACCATCACTCTTTGTATGACTCACTAGCCCCCATTTAAATACAGTGGCAACCAAGCATGGGAAAACATAAAATAGCATACATACATTCATAAAGGAGTAACTTCTGTACGTGTATATACAAGTGTTAAAAAGCAACAAATATGTGTACAATATTGTTTGTGTTTAACATTTAATTTTGATAGTAATTTTCTAAGGTGTAGTAATATATGCTTAGACATAAGCAGATTTGACTTAAAATATACAGTACATCCTTGCAAAGGGAATCTCATTTATTACTGTCATGACATATCCTCCCTGGGGACTTCCATGTACAGTTTCTTGCAACAAACTAACTTGATTTTCCTCCTTTTTCACTAAAATAATGCAACTCTTGGACATACTTTGTTCCTAAGCATCAGTCATCTGCTGATGTGCACGGCTTTAACCCACATGGCTCAGTTTCTTTCCACTACCCAGTCTTGCACCCACAGAAGAGGTTTAGCCCGATATGTCTGCCACTTGTTTCAGAATTATCTTTTTGGCACGAGTCTGTCTCAACATATTGCACAGTATTCTGGTGTACTCTGCATTTTTCTAAAAAGGAATTTCTAGAGTACCCAACTGATTACAGCATGATGCTTGTGACAGAATGAGAAAAGTGCTATGTTCCAATCAGTCTGGTTTCTGGGGCCTTACAAACTCCTCTCCAGTATCACACTGCGGAGACCTTGTTGGAAGTGGAATTTAACACTTGTGGAAAAGAAATGGATGATCAAATCCTGTTTGGATCCCTGCAAACCTTGAATAAATAAGCATGTTTTCATCATCTTGTTATCCAGTTGCAGGCTGTGATGCAATGCATACCTTTCTGGCATGGAAATTCATCACATGTGTTAGAAATGGGGTCTTTGGTTGACAGTCAGGTTACCCCCTGTTCAAGCAAGGACCCTCACTCTAGTCAGGGTAAAAGAGAATCACCCTCAGCTAACCCCTGCTTACCCCCTTGGTAGCTTGGCAGAGCAGTAGGCTTAACTTCAGAGCACTAGGTGTAAAGTATTTGTACCAACACACACAGTAAATTAATGAAAACACTACAAAATGACACAACACCAGTTTAGAACAATAGGAAATATTTATCTAAACAAAACAAGACCAAAACGACAAAAATCCGACATACACAAGTCAAGTTATGACTTTTTAAAGATTAAACTCAAAAATAGCGCTTAGAAACAAAAATGCTTTGATGAGATGTTAACACGGCGTCGTGACGAAGTCGTTCCCAACGAGCCGACACCAGCGGCGCCGGACACGGAGTCGTGTAGACCCCCAAGTACAGTACCTTTGGTGAAGGGTGAAAACAAGGCGATGCGCGAAGTCGGGGATCGCAGCGTCTCTGCGAAACGTTGAATCCGTGCACTTCGAGCGGCGTCGGTCACGACGTGGTGCGGTGACTTCCACGGAGTCGCGGACTTCAGCGGGGCTGCAGCGGCGTCGGGCCTGTGAAGAGCGTTGCGTTCCAGCGAAGGTCACGGCGTCGGGTGCAGGCGGCGTTACCGGATTCAGCAGCGGCGTCGGTCCGGAGTCGTCCGAAGTCGATTTCCTTGGATTTCCACCAGCTTTCCTTTCAAGAGCCCAGGGACTGGATAGGGCACCACTTGTCAGAGCAGGAGTCTCTCCAGAGACTCCAGGTGCTGGCATAGAGGTCTTTGCTGTCCCTGAGACTTCAAACAACAGGAGGCAAGCTCTAAATCAAACCATTGGAGATTTCTTCACAAGATGGAAGGCACACAAAGTCCAGTCTTTGCCCTCTTACTCTGGCAGAAGCAGCACTGCAGGAAAGCTCCACAAAGCACAGTCACAGGCAGGGAAGCACTTCTTCCTCAGCTATCAGCTCTTCTCCAGGCAGAGGTTCCTCTTGGTTCCAGAAGTGTTTCCTAATGTCTGTAGATTTGGGTGCCCTTCTTATACCCATTTTAGTCTTTGAAGTCACCTTTCTTCGAAGGGGACTCACACCTACTTGTGAAATCCTGCCTTGCCCAGGCAAGGCCTCAGACACACACCAGGGGGTTGGAGCCGGCATTGTCAGAGGCAGGCACAGTCCTTTCAGATGAGAGTGACCACTCCACCCCTCCCTCCTAGCAGAGATGGCTATGCAGGAAATGCAGGTTACACCCCAGGCCCCTTTGTGTCACTGTCTAGTGCGAGGTGAAAAACAACCCAACTGTCAAACTGACCCAGACAGGGAATCCACAAACAAGGCAGAGTCACAGAATGGTTTAAGCAAGAAAATGCTCACTTTCTAAAAGTGGCATTTTCAAACGCCCAATCTTAAAATCAACTTTACTAAAAGATGTATTTTTTAATTGTGAGTTCAGGGACCCCAAACTCCACATGTCCATCTACTCTCTAGGGGAATCTACACTTTAATCATATTTAAAGGTAGCCCCCATATTATCCTATGAGAGAGACAGGCCTTGCAACAGTGAAAAACGAAATTGGCAGTATTTCACTGTCAGGACATATAAACCACATTACTATATGTCCTACCTTATCCATACACTGCACCCTGCCCTTGGGGCTACCTAGGGTGCCTTACATGTAAGAAAAGGGAAGGTTTAGGCCTGGCAAGTGGGTACACTTGCCAAGTCGAATTTACAGTGTAACAATACACTTACAGACACTTCAGTTGCAGGTCTGAGACATGATTACAGGGTTACTTGTGTGGGTGGCACAACCAGTGCTGCAGGCCCACTAGTAACATTTGATTTACAGGCCCTGGGCACCTCTAGTGCACTTTACTAGGGACTTAACAGTAAAACAAATATGCCAATCATGGAGAACCAATTACGTACACATTTTAAACAGGAGCACTTGCACTTTAGCACTGGTTAGCAGTGGTAAAGTGCCCAGAGTTACAAAAACAGTAAAATCAGAGTCCAGCACACATCAACAACCTGGGGAACAGAGGCAAAAAGTTGAGGGAGACCACGCCAAGGGTGAAAAGTCTAACAACATGTAAATCTATTTTCTTCCAGTGTTCATCATTCATTTCACGAGGATCTGGAGTTACTGCTGATCTCTTTGAAACCATGGTTTCCACAAGTCTTTTGAAGCAATCAAATCTTACTCCCGACATCTGTCACTCTTAATTGTACCTTTCTTCTTTATTCTGGTGTTTGCTGTTCCTTTTCTATCTTTGTTACAGCTGACATCTGTCCATCTTTCCAGATGTAATTCACTTGACAAGGATCACCAACACCAATTCCACAACCGTGGCACTTCTCTCGCAAGCCAACCCATAGATTACCCAGTGTAGAACATTAGCTGTAGACTGGATGCCATTTGCTTACTCACTTCATTGAACCAAGCAAAACCCATCCAGCACTCAAAAGAAGTCTTCATGGCAGTCACATTGTGATTCTCCAAAACCCCCCTTAAATTCTCTCCCATTCATCTTCTGTCCTCGTCTGCATTCACACTTCAGAAGCATGTCTTCAAATCTAACAGCACAGGAAACCATATTTAATGGATGTTTATTTTTAATAGCTTCCAACTTACAAAAACAGTTGTGCAGCAGCGATTGAAGAGATGCTCAGGTCCCCACATCTGTGGTGAGTCTTATCTGGGTGCTGTAGTTCCATACCTCCTCCTCCGGGTTATACCTTTTTACTTTCCCCTAGCCCCATGGCTATGATTATTGTTCTTCCTATGCTGAGAAAGAGGAAAAAGACAACTGTCCCCTTCTGCTTGTCGCTGTCCACATTTGTGGGACAACTGTTTGAAAAGAAACAGCCCAGTCACTTCACTCTAATTGATAATGAGCCACCTACTCATTAAACTACTCCTTAACACCCAGGATCCTTACACATAATTTGAAATTTTATTAGTGACGCTACTAAGTCCACAGTCCTTTATAGAAGATAATGGAGTGGATGTGGCGTTAAGGCCAAAGAAGCTGACTTTTGAAATGGGGAGCAAGGTTTGAGTCACAGCATCGATCTATATCCTGTGATTCTGGTTTAATCACTTTCGCTCCCCATGTCTAAAAATGTGATCCGACCTTGTTCAGTGTAAGTGGTGCTCATATAAAGCACTCCAGTACATTTGAGTCGAGTTTGTGCTATGTAAAACTGCACAAAAAGTAGTATTGGAATCCTCATGATTAAATTACAAGCAATAGTGAAATCAGACAAAATTGGAGAAAACGAAATTCTAACATAGTTGATATAGATGTAGTTAAGAATCATGAATTACATTTGCTCTCGGACCTGCAGAGCTATGTGAAACTCTCTCTGTGTACCTTGATATAGCCCATGTGACTACCCGTGACTACCTACGGTCTTATTGTTGAAACATTTCTTTGGGACTGATATGATCCTCATGCATTTAGATAGTTCCTGCCTTCCTCCTGGAGGAAATTGGGTTATATAGACCTGGTGATAGGTGTTGCCTGGCAAGGATGACATGGCAACCAGTTTCTGGATGCAGAGGCTTAGTAAGTTGTTCCAGGGTGAGAACACCTGGTAACTCGTTACTGCTGTCTGTTGCTTAGTGACCTGTTGCATAGTAAGGGTGCATTGCAATTACTTATCCTAGGGAGTTCTTGCAAGAATTCACCACACACACCATTACTGAATTACCTAGCAATCATTTTTATTAAAGTGATACATATTTTATAACAGAGCATTGTATTGGTTATATTATTTTTCATGCAATATCTACACAATGCTCTTTATGTCCTTTTGGTTTGTACCTGAAAGTGAAGCAGTGAGTAAGGCACTACACCATACATTGTAAATCACGTGGCAAAATGAATGAGTTAATAAGTAAATCTCTCCATTACTAAGCCCTTAAGTGCTTCTGTCGAATGCTCTTCTTAGCTTGTCTCGGTTCCTCCTCTGAAGAGCATATCCTTAGCCAGTGATCTTGACTGTAATATTATTAACAGCTTTACCTAAAGGAAAGTTAAGACTGGTAAGATTTGTTAATGCATGAATGTATTTAATTACCACTTTATGGGAAAGGCTTGTATATTCTCCCTAAAGAAATTGCTTCACTAATGAATTTCATGTGGTGGATTTTTAAAGGAAATTTTGTAAAACTTTAGTTCAGTGACAGAGTAAGGACCTGTTGCTTGTGCTCTATAGTTCTCCACTGAAATACTTGCTGTGCAGTGACAGGCTGTTAAGTGGTGGTCAGTTGGTTAAGTGGCCAGATCCAGAGTCCACAGTGAAGGAAGAGACAAATCAAACATGGCGGTGAGCCACAAGAAGAGGTTGATTAAGGATGTCTTGTATGGTGGACTAGGAGCATAGTGGCCAGTGCAGTGCCAAGTAACTTGTTTTAAAATGCCAGTGTCCCTCTTACAAGGGTAGGTTGCTCTGTCTTGATGGGTAGATCACTGCAGCTACCACCCAGCTTTTGTGTTGGCTAAGAAGCATAGAACATTGCTTCCACTCAGTGGTTAAGTTTTCAAAGATCTCACATGCTTCATTGTTAAGAATGGGTTGCTCGTGTAGCCTTGCCCTTTAAATTCAGAGCTCAAAATTGCCCTAACTTTCTTCCCGAGCTAGTCGGATTAAGGCAGAGAAACTCTGGGGCAATGTTAAGCAAGTTTCTCCACTGGTCGTTGACAGCCATATTCACCAGCCATTGATTGTTTAAAGTGTCCTTCATTCATTATGACGCTTTTATTGTGCAAAGCATAAGGGCATCTCATTGGTCCAGCAAAGAAATTAGTCAGCATAAGGAGTGCTTCCATTGAAGTGCATGGACGGTAGAGGAGAATCCACTGCATCAGCTGTCTTTATGCAACCTCTCTCTGATCTCAGCAGTTGTGGTGTTCATAAATTTGTAGTCTGTTGTGGCTGAAAAATATCATCAGGACCATGTCTTGTTCTTTCTCATACCTGTTGTAGAACCCAGAGGCCCTTGTATTGTGACCAATCCACAAAAACATTTATGGGTACATGAACTTTAACTACTGGAGTACTTTTTTTTAACATACTCTTACATGTTTTGTGACTCAGCCACAAAACATTAAATTCCTTTCTAGAAAATTGCAGAGGGCACAATCCTTTGCATTTGTACTGATTGTTTATGAATATTTTAATTTCCTTTCCATTTTAGATTTCTTGGGGCCAAGTCACCAAGGCTTGCAAAAGTGCATAAAACTGCACTTCATGAGTACTGTGTACATACTCAATACTGTATATGTGAACGAGCCTCCTCGCCTTTAAATGTGCCTCGGTTGTCAGACTGATTTTTGGGAGTAAGTCAGAGGTTATGCAAACTGACTTATTTGCTGCTTCACATATTGCGTAGCAAGGGTTTGGCGGCTTCTGTAAACTACAGTATAATATGCAACCGTTTTTCCCTCCAGCACAGCCATTACAGCAGAGAATACATTCTCCTAAACTAGCACAAATGTATCTTTGCAAGCTTGTTTTCTTTGTGGTCTGGTAGTTGTGCGTAATCACCAACTTCATGGCCATTGGACAGCCACGCCCCCAGGCCATAACGCCACCACTCTTCACATGTAGTTACATAATTCCTAGCCCTCAATATTTCAGTTTTAATCAGTCTTCTTTCATATGAAATAAATGGTTCAGCTTAAACTTTCGATTAAAGCACTTTGAGTTGAAGTGATCATTTTAGCAAGAAAATACTAAATGCTGGTCCAGTTCGATTTTTCTTTAAACGCGCTTTCGTCTGAAAACGGCCATTGCACAACCTTCCAGTCTCCAAGTCCAAGGATTATAGTGATGGTAAGAGGTTTTTTGACTCTAAAAATAAAGTCTGTTCTATATTTCATATTATTTTTCATTAAAAAAGGAAAAATCTCACTGCCTCTCTGTACCTATTCATTACTCTCTCTGTTTCACCAATGCTACGGGAATTACATTGATTACCCATATAAAAAAGAATTCAATTTAAAACCCTATGCTATGTGGATAAAGCTAGAGCAGGGACGGGCCCAAAATACATACAAGTATTGATAAAAGCATATCAACCTCCTTGGACGTTATGGTCTATTGTGCAGTCTTTGTGTGGTTCCTTTGGTAAAATCCACACGCATGGAGGCCGTTCCTTTGCATTCCTAGTCACAGAATTACGGAATAGGCTGCCAGCTTTCCTCAGAAATTGTTAATCATTAACGCTGTTTCAAACAAAGCTCAAGACATGGCTCTTTTAAAGTAGTTGCATTAGAGATACCTATTTTGTTGCAGTGCCGGGAAACCCTATGGTCACTATATTAATATTAATGCTGAATGCACAGTAAGAGGGTTTTAAGAAGGGCGGACCAAGTGACTTTATAAACTGGGTCTCCTGACCTATCCCTCTCAGAATGCAGCATCCACGTCCATCACCTCAATTCTTCCCTAGGGCCTAAGACTAAGCTAAAGTGGGGGCTTGAGTGTTGTATAGACTATTTGTATGTTTACCATCTTTATGTGAAAGAAAATTCCTTGTTTAAGCCCCTCCCAGGTGGAAAAGTGATGCAAGTTTCCAGAAGCCATTTTCAATTTCAATAAAAGTATAGCTGCATATAGTAGTATTTATTTGAATTCTGCTTGTTAGAATGATCTTATTGTTAATTAGCACTGCTAACGACAGGTATCTCACCCATCTCAAAAGTACTCTTTTATCACTCTGAAAACGATGAAAAGTGTTTTGGCCATATGAGATTTAAATCTGCACCAACAAGTTGGCCTCCTAGTTCCTCAGTAGTAGCATTAAATCACTAAAATCCCATAACCTCTGTATCTGTTGGCTAAGTGGATCAGCTGGTAAGAGAGCTCATTCGGTGAAAAAGCCCTCTGCCAAAAGTGTGTGTAGTGAGTATCATCTCACATACTGGTAAGATGGTTCGTATGGTTAACATGTCTGTTCAAGTGTGCAGGCTCCAACCAACAGGCCACATGTTCGAGTCCTAGTAAGAGAGTTTAATGGGTTTGTGTGTTAGTTGCAAAGATCCAACTGTAACATGAAGGTCCTGCTAAGATAGCATAGCCGTTTAAGCTTTTGGTACTTCGTGTTGCCTTCTGTATACATATTCATTGTTAGTATAATTGTACAACTAGACCTACATACTTTACACATGTTGTTAATTTACGAGTTGAGTTCTTGTTGGAGTTTATCTTGAGCGATTTCTGGTGTCTCAGTGTTGTTTAAAACACTTTGTGAGTCTGGAATTAGACAAAACCTTTCGTTTTTAATAAACATATTTGTGCGATATATCCACTTACCAACAACTCAAGGCTAGGTCTGCTATGCCGCCTGCTTCAAGTCTTATAATCCATTCTCCTAATATCCCTTGTTTGACATTAAGCAAGTTCTTGTGGCAGTGACAAGATCATATGTAACTTGCTGCTAATCCGTATGTCTTAAAGGTATATAACATTCGAGTTTCCCTCATAGTCTGATCCTAATGTTTTGTTTCATAATGATTAACAAAAAACAAATCACCTTGTCTTCACAGTGCTCCACAGAAGTTACTTAAACTAAAAAGACTCCATAAATGTCAGTAAGTATTGCATCTTCCCTTAGTTCTACCTCGCATTGTATGGTTACACACAAGTGGGACCCTCAATCCAATTTAAAGCCACACTTCAGTCACATGTGTGGCACCTCCTCAAAGCAACAAGCCGAGCGTACAGAGCTCCCACTAGTTATAATCCCAAGCAGGTAAATGACGTCTGACACTTTTGATTGGATTGTGGAGATACGTCATTGTCATTGCCACAAGAAATTGCTGTGTAGAATGGGGTTCGTAACGTCAAGTCAGTAATGTAACTTCCTTTTTAATTGAATATTTTCTATTTACATATTCTCACAAATAAATGATAAAATATGTATATTCTTTTTTGCAGCATTATGGTTTGAAGTAACAACTTTGATGTGACAAGGGGCCCTTTTGTTGTTTTCTGTATGTACGATACATATTTGCATACAGGGGCTTTCACTCAGCCTTCTTTATCCATTTGTATGACGTACTGTCATTCAGATTTTGCTTTTGCCCGTCACAGCATAGAACATGGGAAACAGAGTAGGTCCACTTCAGCCACTGGCATGCCTGACTGTGATACTATTCTGCGCTTGAACACTGTACACATCCACACAATAAGTTGCCTCCTTCAGTGCCAGGGAGTACAGGTGCAATGGGTGCTTTTACTTAAAAACATAGGGGATCATTACGACCCCGGCGGTCAGTGTAGTAGTGGCGGTAGTGCCGCCAACAGGCTGGCGGTACGTACCGCCACTATTATGACATTGGCGGTTTGGCCAAAGCCAAACTGCCAAGTTAACACACCGACTGCACAGCAGTAACTACCGCCGGGCTGGAGACTACAGTCTCCAGCCTGGCGGCCCTCACTAGGCCGCCCATGGCATTTTGACACCGCCCGCCCCCATGGTTTCCGTGCTTTCTATACTGCCACAAAAACCATGGCTGTAGGCACCATCAGTGCCTGGGAATTCCTTCCCGGGCACTGATAGGGGTCTCCTCTACCCCCCCTCCCAGAGTCCTCCCCCACCATCCACCTCCTGACCCCCCAGACATATACACACAAACTCACACATACATACACACCCATACACACACGCATTCCTACATTCATACACACTCACAGCAACACTCCCTAGCATACATCCAGGCACACATGCAATCAGACGACACGCACGTACACACACACCCTTTCATATACACATGCATTGCACACGCATGCACGCATTCAAACGCAGTCACACACACACCCACACATGCACACAAGACCCCCCGCCCCCTTCTCCTGTCAGAGAACCCGACTTACCTTCTTGTAGGGGGTCCTCCGGCAGGAGACGGGATGCAGCACTGCTGCCAGCAGAAGCATCTACCAGCAAAACACCGCCAGGCTGTATCATGGCTCATGATACGATCAGCGGCGTTCTGCTGGCGTGGCGCTGCTGCTGGCAGCAGCGCCACCTTACCGCTATCTGCCGCCATGACCGTAGCCAGAATTCAGCCAGCCTTCTGGCAGAATTCCGGCTATGGTCATAATTTGGTGGACGGTCGGTAGCCACTGCGACGGTATGTTGGCGGCCGCCGCGTGGCGGTAGGCAGCATTTGCCAACAGTGCTATAATGAGGGCCATAGTTTGGCATTTAGACTGCTTGTTTTCATATAATGAGCACTTTCATATAGAAGCCACCCACAGACAAAATAAGCATTGGCAGAAATAAAAGGTTAGCTTCAAACACCAAGAAATTGGCTTTGTCGAAGCTTGTTTCAGTTTTGTGTTTGAAACAACTTGCCTTTTAGGAGGCTTGAGAAAGTATCCAAGTTTCGTATCTTGATGAATCTCTGTTGACTTGTGGATTAAAGCAGACAATACAATGTGAGGGCCCCAGCAACATTAGGATTTTATCCAGGGCCTCCTACTCTTGTGCCCATACAAGGCACATATAGCCAAGATGCAGATGCCAGAAAGATTGTAATCCTGTAAGTCATTAGTGAGAGAAAGGTAATCTCTCTTCTGTTCATTGTTTCCTTCCCATTGAAATTCTGGGTAAACAGCAACATCATGCTTGGAAAGAAGGGGGAAATATGCCTGCATTGAAGGGCCCATCTCCAGGCACTGTTTACAAACTGGTTAAATAAAAGTAAAAATGCTCTTGGGATGGGAAAGTCCCTTGCATGGTGATGGAAGTATATCCCAGGCCTGAGTGGCTGAACCGTAGTGTCTGGATCCCTCGTACTGATTTTTGTTTTAATGGGTGAACATGAATCATGCATGTGCACCATGATATAGGCCTGTCTTCCTGATTGCGGTTGTTTTAGACAGGGAGAGGCGTCCAAAGCGCTACCCTCATAGTTGTGAAAGGTTACTGTCCTTGCTAAGACTTGAACAGCACAAGCGTGGTGGTGGCTGCATACTGTGTATTGAGCAGCAGAAGTATGCTGGCATTTTTACCCGTGTTTCTGGAGTGAAGTCTCCCTTATTTAAAGTTCCACTGCTGTGTGCATAACTTACCCTTGGCCTACATTTGTTTGGTGTATAGGGCTATGCAGTGCTTGTGTGTTATACATCTGCTGGGTATATGTGTGCCTTTGAAGGGTACAATACATGAGAGATTCCAGTTTCCGTTCTGGGAGACTCTGGGCTAACTGGAGGAACAAGAGGAAGTAGAGGAATCTCCTCCCCACTTCCTTAACCATGGCAATTTGTAGTTTGCTACATTCCTGTCAGCTGGATGGGACACACTGGAGAAAGGGAGACCCAGGCTCTTCAGTATATTTTAAAGGATGCTGTTTGATTCAGAGAGAGGTCACTGAAAAGGAGCCTGGGCACATTTTGGAAGATGGGACTGATAAGAGACTCATGAAGAGTAGGGCTGAGGTCCTGGGGTAATCTTTTGATAAACATATCACTATGGCTGACATCCATGTGTGAACTTCTGGTCACTACAACTATGGCCTGGGTTTTGGGGCTATCAGATTTGGAGTCACTACTGCTGTGATCAACTGCCTTGTGGAGGAAGGGCAGGGCAGAGAAAAGGCAACTTCCAAAGAAACCAAACCTCCAACATAAACATAAACACTTGCACTCTAAATCACATTTGGTGGTGTGTAATTGGCTATAGCAAGTGGAGCTCAGGCCCCCAAATTATTCAGCTCTCAAGCTGTCAGTCAGGTTGTGTGGGGGTGAGAAACTCTGCATGGCTTTTGTTCCTGACCAGGACCAGGGCCAAGGCCTGCCAGTCTCCCAGCCAGGTGAGGGACATCATCCACCAAATCCATGATCATCATCCCCTGGACCCCTGAGTACCAGTGCCTGCCTGCTTGCCCAAGACCATTGTGACCTGTGAGGAAGAGGAGAGCATTACAGGGAACAAGGTCCAGTAGGTGATCCTGGCAATTGGATTCCTAAAGTGAAGTGTAAGTAGAAGGCTGATTCACCATTCCGGTCATTGCCCATGTGTAAGTGTGAAGTTGGTGACTCACATACACCAGAGGCGGGCTCCCCCTTAAAGTTGCTGTTGTGCTAGTCAGCCTGTATCCTGTGTAGAGAGTGAGCATAGTGACCCTGTATGCCAGGAGGGGTTACTGAGAAAAGGCAAGGATTGTGGTCTGGTCAAAACCGCTGTCAAGAAGATGAGGCTGCCATGGTAACCCGTGTGGGCCCAAAGCACTGACTCAGTTAGGACTAGCACTCTTGCAACTACCCAGCAATGGAGGAGCATTGAGGATGAAAGCCCCCACCCCTCACACCCCTTCCCACCTGGCTGCTGCCTCCACAGGACTGAGTGTGAAGAACTCGAGGACACCTGACTGCTACCTCTCCAGGGCTTGATGTGAAGAATTCACCAGAAAAGTTGCTGCAGCTTCATTGTTGGTGAAGGGGGCGCGCTCTACAACTCCAGTCAAGCTGGTCATGTTTGATGCCAATAAGGCTGATATACGACCAGATGGCCCCAAACGAACTTGCCTGCCATGTAGTGCTTTAGCGCTGGTACACTTCACTTAAGAGTTGCAGCGTTATTCTTGAGACCCTGGTGACTAGTGGGGCTTAACGTGTATGTCACCTATAGTGAATAGGGAATACTCACTACTGCCAGTGAAAGGAAAGTGGAACCCAGGAACCCACATGCTAAAAGACCAGAGCCCTGATCTCAAGAGACTGTGTGTATTGTGTGTGAATGCCATATTTTACTTTGTGTCGGTATATAAATACTCCTTTTTTCTTAATAGTAAGTATATGGCTGGACGGTCTTTTATTGCTGCTATTGAATGCATTTTGAGTTGTGAGCCTGTGTTTATCCCCCGCCCAAAGAAGCCTCAAACTGCACAATCCACACTACCACTAAGAGACAAGTGCTGAAGTAGTGCTTGGTCCAGTTGCTCAGGGTCCATAGTATGTTAAGCTCCAGAACATCTGGAGTGAAAGGCCGCAACCCCTATAGTTGGCTTAGTAGCTCCTGCTTGCCCTGTGGCTCTCTGAACGGTATTCTGACAAATGCTTAAAGGCTCTACAGTTTTCTAGGTAAGTGTGGATGGCACTGGGCTTATCCTATGCCTAAAAATTTGAGGAGAGCAGAGTCCATTGTTAGCGGTGTTGTATACTCCCTTCATATAAAGGAGCAGCTCTTCACATATAGATTGGTATCTACTCAGGGATAGCTACTTGGGTTTGGCATAATTTATGCAACACTCCAAGCATGAGGGACATCGTTTGAAGCTTGTGAAAGTACTTTTTTTGGGTAAAAGCCATATTATTCCTCAGTTAATAGCCACCTTCAAAGGGAGCTATTCGGTTCTTCGTTGTAATGTGTTAGTGAACCTGTTTTTTTTTTTGGGCCAAATGTATACGAATTTACCTTGGAGAAAAGTACAGTTGTTAGGCAGATGTATAAACAACCTCGGTGTTTACAATGAAAGTAACGGTCAAAATATGTTAAGCCAATTCTTTGAGGAGATGCATGCATCTACAGCATAAGTGTGAATTCTTAACATTTGCATCAATTATTAGAAATGTCTTTTAAGTCTCTGACATCTTGCTACCTACCGTGCTAATGCTTCCTGTCAAACAATTTTGTTTCCAATAGCCACCAATCCTGTGAAAGCAGCCCAGCTTTGGTAAGTGAACCCACAGTATGAATGATTTGTGAATATTTCTGTGAAATGCCTCGCACATAAAGGGGCCCGGAGAGCCCAGTAGCGCAGAGGCGCTTCCTGTTTAATGGAAGGTGCTGAGATGATTGACACTTGACACAGTAAATCACCGTCGTAGTTAAACAGTCTGTCTTGGAAAATTGCCATGTTCCATATAATCCAAACCACGCAGATTAATTTTCTCACTGGCCGCGAAAGATGTCAATCATGGCGTGCGTCTTCTATTACTGCGGCATTAGAAAGAACTCACCTGAGAAATGTGTAGCCAACAGAAAATGTGTTTAGACCTCCATTGTGTTTTCCTGATTAATATCTCCCTGAGATGTCTACCACAAAAATTATTGTTCTTTTAAATAAGAGAGCCTCGTCATTGTCTGGAACATCTGTCAGCAGTGGTCATGTTACAAAACACCCTTGTTGACTTAAAACTAGGTCACCTTTGTTGCTTATTACTATTATTTCATGTGGGGAGATGTTGTGGCATAACGGCCGGATATGCCATTTTAAGAGCTTAGGAACCAGGTTCGAGTCTCTGTATCACTTTGTGTGATTCTGGGCAAATCGTTTAATCTCCCCTTGCCTGCAAATATGAATATGTTCTTTTGTAATGTAACTGGTGCTCATGTAAAGCGGTCCAATACCTTCAGATCATGGTCTTGCTGGCTAAAACTACATACAAATACACAAGCTTTAATTCCCAAAACAAAATTGCAGAAATAATGTATCAGACAGAGGGCCAGCTCTTCCATAAGGCTAGGTAAAGCTGCATCCTACTAGTAGTTGACGAACTGCCCATAACAAATGACTTTTAAATACTGCATAAGAAATACTCCAGCAGACAAAATGCTCTTTGGCACAGTTTTATGAAAATCCGTGCCTGTCCCTTCCTAGATACCTTCCTTGCACACTGGAAGCTCTCCCTCATAACGATGCCCACCTGATTGCGCATCAAAATTGATGTGAATAATTTACAACCACACTAAAACAACTACACTAGGTTCTAGCTGACATGAAATTTTAATCATGCCGTGAGTTTAAAAGGCCATGCGCTTATGAACACTTAACTAGCTCTCACATGTCCAGGGTCTTTACACTAACCACAGCCCAACTGAATCAAGGCTAAAGGGCCAGAAGACATGCCAAAACTAAAACCAGCCTTCTCCTTTTGCGTACACCAGCATTCTGAAAGAAAATACTAACTTGGTACTTCAAACCTGCTCCTTCCCCACCCTTTAGAAAATAGCTACAATTTTATCTCGTATCAATGTTCTTACTAGATATGAGCAAGCCCATATTTTGTAGGAAATGCAGAGGTAGGGGATCCGCTTGGCTACCGGAGCAAAACCACGACTCAAGACAACTAAAAAGCAAACTGTTTCCACATTGTCTGATTATGGTTACTAATAATGATCTAAGCTTAGCCATTTCTTCCTTTTACGTACACCCACAGATTTAATGCTTGTCACACAAACGTTTCTTTTTCTTTATTACTCTTGCATTTCCTTTGATGTTTTCATCCCCACACCCACTCTTTCGCAGGCCCTGCCAACTCACACAGTGCCACCTTGTGTCACATGATCTGATAGTCTCCCAAAGATCACTCAGTGAAGTGCCAGTTGACACATACTGAACACTGGGTGAGCTGAAAGCCTCCTCAATAAGAGTGGTTTTCTATGTTGTGTCTGGAGACTCTACAGAGTTAAATTCCACTTGCAGGTTTTAAAACCTCCCGAGGACATAGGAGGTGGGTGCGTTTTGGGAAGGGTAGGTTCCCTCTTTAATGTATATCCATAGCTACTGGAGCAGTGATTGACTCCATCCCGCTACTCCCCCCTCCCCTGCCTCTCCAAGACACCACATAGTGTCTCATTTAGTTAAACTCAGGTCTGCTCTCCCTCTTTCTGACTTTGCTTTTAATTTGCACCAAGCAAATTTATTTACTTCTCCTATCACACAAGCACACAAACATACACACTAACTTTCTCTTTTCTACTTTCTAATTTTCTCATCCCTGCCATCAGTTTCTACCTCTTTTCCAGACTTTTCTTCAGCCACCCTCCCGGGGCGAAAGGGAAATTATGTGCAGCTATACGCCAGCGCCCCGGGGATCACCAACTCCCTGGGGTGGAATTGTTATTGGCCTGGGGGAGGCCCGTCTACCTCCCCTCAGCCCAGGGGCCCGCCACCTACCTAGCACTTAAATTACTTAATAACCTTGCGTACCCGGGATCAAGACCTCCCCGGGGCTATATAAAATAAATAGGGAGATGTCCAGCCCCTACCCCTACCCATGGGCCACCACCTCCCCGGGGCGTTAGTAGTATTTAGTGCTGGGGGGCCGCATGCCCCTCACCCGCTGCCCCGACGATCACTACCTCCACAGGACATAGATTAAAAAAAATTGTGAGGGGGTCCCTGTCAGCCCTCCCTTAGCCCTGGGGAACACCACCTTCCAGGCCTGCTTCTGCTACGTCCTGGTGTGCCCACCCCCTGGACATAGCTGTTTGCTGTGGCTTGGCTGCAGCTCTGAAGCTGCAGCCAAGTCACAGCAAATAGTTTGGTTTCTGACAGCGGGACCTGTCAAAAACCGAAGCTTTCATCTCACAGGCAGGGAACAGAGATGAAATGCTTCAGCAAGCAGGGAGCTTCTGAAGCATTGGCACCACAAGTAAAGCTTAGGGCTTCCCCCACAGTACCAGAGTGCCAGTTAGCCCGCAAAGGGCATTTTGGTAAAAAAAAATTAATAAAAAAAGTAGGGACCACGGCGGATACCGTGAGGGTTACCTTCCAGTCCCTAAAAGCACATAAAGGGGTAAAAAAAAAAAACAATCGCTCAGTGTGAATGATGCAGACCTTCACATTGAGCAATCAGGGTTCGAGTCCAGCTTCCCTTTTTTTTTTTTTTTTAAGTGGCCCACCTCCCCCGCGCACATCTCTCAGCCATGTGTGGCAATGGTTGGATTAACGTACAGTTATGAAAATTGCTATACTTAAAAAAAAAAAAAAAAACTTTGAAATTCACTGAAAAAAACAAAGGTTACAGGGACATTATAGTTAGGAAATATTTAAAACAAAACAAAACAAAAATTTGCTTAAAAAACCAACGGTTACAGGGAAGTGATAGTTAGGTTCACATTTTAAACGTACTGGACCCTTATGGGGAATTTTGCCAACTAAATGTGAAACTTTGCTCGTGTTTGCAGGAGGAGCTTTTTATGATAAGGAAAACTGTAGTACATTTTTGTTCCGATTTTGTCCATTAACAGTCTGTGACCTTAGCCTCCTTTGTGACCATTTGTCTTAGTATGACCTGCTATGATCATTGCTACTTATATGCAAAACAGAAATATATTACTGTCAATTCCATTGCATCTAAATCATACGCTTAATGATTTGCGGTATAAGAATGCGTTGTCTATAAAAATAATGCCCTCCTAGCTGAAGAGCGATTAAAATCTATAGGCCAAAAATTCAGAATTATGGACTTAAACACTCGTTGACAAGGGAACACTAGTTGTGGACTGAGTTCAACAATAGGTAAGTCCTAAAAGATATGGACGGGTTGACACATCAATTTTTACCTGTTGAGTTGCACCATTATGCCAATTCATCCCAATAGCCACAGGCTTAAATTGTGTTGGGAACTTTCCCGAATGCCATATACGTTTTGAGGGTAGGTTTTTACATTTTTCCTAACTACACGGAGGAAAAGTTGATCTCAAAATATTCCAATGGGTATGTGATGATAGGATTCAAATGGAAGCCCTCCAACAGAATGGCGTAAATGTCGGACAGGAGTCGTTTGTCCGTCTCTCTGGTTAGCAACCATTGTTCAGATCTTGTGAGGGGTCGTCTTGTATGTGGGCATATCACCGGGAAGTTTCCCAGTGGTGAACCGCCATGTATTGCCAGTGTGTGATGCCCGGAGACCATACCCTGCTTGGAGATGGTTGAAGTCCATGAATCTGTCCTCATCAAAGAGGTTGCCTATCCTCTTGCAGTTTGATTCCTGCCAGGGTCTAAAGGTGTGGTTTCTAAGTGCGGGATGAAAGTCTGGGTTGCAGATGAGCGGTGTCTGTGGGGAGATCAGTGTGGACAGCCCTGTCCTTTGTCCCATGTTCCCAGTGTAGCTCGCAAGTTAGTGGAGACATACACCCCTGGTGGTCGATGTTTCTTTGGCAGCCATGGTACCTTCCAGTCACGTCCTGGTCGATAAAGCACCAGTATTTCTCTGTGAATGGTCGGGTCCATTTGCCCACATAACGCAGCTGTGCAGCATAGTAGTAGCTTAGCAGGTGTGGGACTCCCAATCCTCCCTCGGTCTGTGGTAGGTATGCCTTGGCCTTCAACATTCTGGCCCTCTTGCCGCTCCAAATGTACTCCCAAATAAGCACTTGCAGTTTGTCTGATAGGTTAGGAGCGGGTGTAAAGACAAGGTCTGCATAAGGTAGAGTATTTTAGGCAAAGTGTGTCATCTTAACCGCAGCTAGGTGGCCGAGCCAGGAGAGACCGTGTGTCTTCCATCTCAACAAGTCTTACGGCAAGGTGTTTATAACCCTATTGTAGTTGTGTTCTACTGTTGCCTCTAGTGTGGGAAGTATCCGCAGGCCCAAGTACGTAATCCCTTGTGTAGCCCACAAGAAGGGGAGGTTAGCCTCCAAGGGAGCACTTTCAGGAATGGTGAGGTTCAGTATGGACGATTTAGTGAGATTGGTTTTAAATCCTGATGCCTTAGTAAAGGCAGTTTGCTCCTCCATGACCATTGGGAGGGAGGTCGGAGGCTGGGACAGGTGGAGGAGCACATCGTCTGCTTAGAGAGCCAGTATATACCACCCATCGGCAAGCCAGATATATCTGGATGCTGCCATATATACTCAGTGTAGGGCTCCATATATAAGGCAAATAATAGGGGCCAGAGGGGGTGTCCTTGTCGGGTTCTCTTTGAGAAAGGAAATTGCAGAGACAGTTCCCCATTCACAATGACCATGGCTCTAGGTTTATCATAATTGCAGAAGAACCTGGGGACAAGTCTGAGATGCCTTAAGACCGTGTGAAGGTATTGCCAGTGCACCCGGTCAAAGGCTTTCTCTGCATCAATGGAGAGGAGGAGGGCTGGAATTTTAGAGCAGGTGACATAATCTCTTAGTGTTGTTGCTACAGGACCGCTTGGGGATGAACCCGGTTTGGTCCGGATCTACCAGGTCCTACACATACGAGTTCAGCCTATGAGCTAAGATACCCTTGAAGATCTTAGCGTCCACGTTTAATAATGTAATGGGCTGGTAGGAGGAGCACAGTTGTGGGTCCTACCCTGGTTTAGGAATAACTGCCACCATACCTAGTTGCATCTTAGGGGGATAGGTGGGATGTGCCCAGCGCATTGTAGAGCCGAGCCAGCACAGGGGCTAGCTGGGTTTCAAAGGACTTATAAAACTCTACTCCAAAACCGTCTGCACCTGGCGATTTACCTGTTTGCAGATGATGTATGGTCGTGAGGTCTTTCGTGGTTGTGATATCCCTCTCTAAGATGGTGCTGTCTGCGGGGGGATCCGGTGCAGAGGAGTGGAGTCCAGATACTCCACCATGCCATTATAGTCAAGCTTCTCTGTGGAATATTAGTCCGAGTAGAATCGCTCAAACTAATGAAGGATCAGCTCTTCCTGGGATGTCAGGGTGCCATCAGGCAGCCTCAATTCTGCCACCCGTTGTCCCATGGCCTGCGTGCAGAGTTGGTGGGCCTGCCTTGTCTTCTCCCGCAGAGAACTTTTGCTTAGTCCGGAGTAGGACATACTCCACCTTAACCTCATCAAAAGCCCGTAATTGTTTCCGGTGTGTGGTGCGTTGCCTCCTCACTGCTAGGGACCCAGTTCAACCATGTGACAACTCCAGGGCCCTTATGGCTTCCTCTAGTTGTTGACGCTTAATACGGCATGTGACACTTAGTCTCGCTTCTATCGCTATGAATTGACCTTTGATGACTGCTTCAAGGGCTTCCCTTTGGGTCGTGATACTGGTTGTAGGGGTATAATTTATGGTTAGAAAGCGGCTTATCATGTTTCCAATTTCTGCCAAAGTATCCTCATACGCCAGAAGTCTTGTGTTAAGACGCCAGTGTTGTCTACTTGGGGTGTGAGAGGTAAGAGCAAGAGACAGTGTGAGTGGAGAGTGATCTGAAATAGAGGCCACCCCAATCTCAGAGTTGGTAGCCAGGTTGGTAATGCATGGAATGGTGAGGAAAAGGTCTATATGGCCATATGTCTGGTGGGCACCCGAGAAAACTGAGTATGCTCTATCCTCTGGGTGTTGCCAGCGCCAGATGACAGTCAGTCCTGCCCCCTTCAAGCCATTCTTGGAAACCCTTTTAGAAGGCGCCTGTCTGGCCATAACTGGATGGGCTTATCGAATTGGGGATCCGGACTATATTAAAATCCCCGCCTACCACGGAGTCCTCGTCTGGTGTTGTTAGAATCTTCCCTAAGTGCATATTTTAGGAAGCATTCCTGGTGTTCATTCAGCCCGTAAACATTCGCTGTCATTAGCCTGAGCCCCCATATGCCAATTTGTAGGGAGAGAAGCCTCCCAGGTATTTCAGCCTGCAAGCAGATTACCTTCCCTGGAAAATTTGTGGCCAGTAAGATTGACATTCCCGCTGCCCAGAATGGAATTGACGGTCAAACCAGCGTGACTTCAGTCTTTTCCAGTCTGAGCTGCGTAAATGAGTTTCCTATAGTAGACATGTATCACTCTTCATGTCCCGGAGCTGCAGTAGGAGGGCCTGTCTCTTCACGAGGGCATTAAGGTCCCCTTACATTAAGACTGAGTATTTGTTACCATTGGTGAGACAGTTGAGTGTCGCTATACTGTATGTCATATGACTCCCTCATTGTGAAGGTGTCTCAATGTGTAAACCCATGAATGGTGAGAAGGGAAGGTGCCATCCCATCAGGGTCAATGTGGGAAGGTAGAAAAAAGGACAATCAACATGGGGTGAACTTTTAACAGTGTCCCCCACCTGGGAACAGTACAGGCATGTCCGAGGGGTTTGGACCAATTCATCATTCCGTCGTTCGTTCGTTCGTCTGCCACTCTGAGAAGTCGGAGCTCAAACATCCGGGTGTCTCAGTCTATTGTCTCTTTGCCTTTACCAGATCATGGTCCTCCCACTCAAATTACCCACCAGGTATAATCTTGTAGACTGGGGGGAGAGTCCCATGCAGATTACCAATTAATATCATTGGCCTGAGTTCTCTGATATGCTGTCACAGCTGCATAGGCTTCTGAGCAGTGCTACAGACCTTTTGGGTCTCCACTGTTGTGGGTTTATGAGATTTGTTTCGTGGGGTGTGGGTTTTCAAGCACCCCCATGTCGGCTCATGGCAGCTGTACCTGTGATGCTGGGTGTTGAGTTTTGTCTCCAAGGTGTGGTGGCATCCCATCTAGGCCCTGTGGTTCTTCTAGTGTGCGGATGCTGTGGGTTTAATTCTGCCAGATAAAGTGGAGGCAAAAAGGGTGTCCCCATTTTTATCTGATACCTTTTTCTTTGAGGAAGTCTGTCACAGGACGAAGAGCTCTACGGCGTTATAACATCGGCATCGACAGACCCTTAAATTAAATCAATGTTTGGTCACAGACAGCTGCCATTATGGCCTCTCTTTGCTTATAGTAGTGTAGACAGGTTAATATGTCCTGAGCCTGACCTGGAGAGTGGGCAGGACAGCCGGCTCTGTGTTCTGTCAAGCACAATGATCTGGTTTTCATGGCCGGCGCCACATGGCTGAAGAGGCGCACCACAAAGTCCTCCAGGCCCCTGTCACCGCCTGTGCAGGTACTTCTTTTATACGAATGTTAGAGCAACGCGATCTGTTCACTAAGTCTTCTAGTTGATATTGCAGTTCCTGATCCCTGTCCTGTAGAGTAATAAGTTCTCACCTGTAGCATTCCAGTTCCTCCTCTCGTGCGTCTGTTCCAGTGTGTCCACGCATTGTCCCAGGTCAGCAACCTCTCTCTTGAGAGCCTTAACTTCTGCTGCTATTTCCTTTTTCAATGTGGCGAAGTCTTCATGTAGGGCGCGAAAGAGCTGCTCCATGAATGTTGTTCTCGATGGTGCTTCCCTGCCCTCTGATGGTCCCGGCTCTGCCGTCTCTCCTCCCTCCATTGCTGGGACCCCATTTGGATTTGCTTTCTTGGCAGGGGTTTTATTAAGGAGGTCTTTGAGGGAGGCCTCCTTCTTGTTATGTCTCTAGGACGCCATCCCTATTCATCCATAAGTTATTATGGGACCTTTCCAGACTACAGTCCCCGGGCTGTGGCCTCAGCTAGCTTGCTGCCCCAGGAGTTTCGGTTCACGCCAGTGTCTTCGATGTCTGTGCTGGTCCTCGGATGGGCAGGATGCCTAAGTCTTAGGCAGTGTCCAGGGCGAGGTACTCCATCAGACTGACAGTGGGTCCAATGGCAGGCCCGACGCGCGAGACGGCCACAATGGCCGAGCTGGCTTCTCACCATCTGTACGGGTCGCTGCTGTTGCTGCACTAGCTTCAATTGTACCTTGTTCAAGTCCACCTAAGGCCCTGCTCAGGAAGGGCCAGCCTCCTCCCACCTGTGTGAGCTCAGCACAGTCCTCCAGGCCTGCGAATTTCCAGGGTTTTGTTGTGGTTTGGACTGTACTGGCCAACTTTGCTCTGTGCTACCGCGGCAGGGGACTGCCTCCTCACCCACCCCCGTAGCAGTGTCTGCACAGGACTTCTCCTCGGCCCCAGCTAATGCTCCTCACCTGCTTCCCTCCAGCTTCCATTCACTCCCTGCGTGGCCCAAGCATCTACTCAGCCCATGCCAGCAGCCGTATGGGAGGCATCTAGGCCTGTGATGGACGAGTGAGGGTTGCTGTTCCTCTGTGGCCCCTACTCCAGCAACGTCTACCTTCCTTTCTCCGCATGTGCCCAACACGGTTGTATGGGCCTATGGGTTTCCAGTGCTTGTTTTTTCGGCACAGCTGTCTGGGGCGTTACACGTGTTGCACACGTCGGCAGGCCATATACTGCACTATCACAGAAGGGGCAGCCTCATCCCCTGTCCCCGCCGCAATTGCTTCGCCAGGCTTCTCCTCGGCCCCAGGTGGGGCCCCCTCATTTACAGCTCCTCCGCTCCTCAGCTCCGCTCTGCATAGCCCAGGCACCTACACGGCCTGTGCCGGCAGCCACCCGAGCGGCTTCCAGGCCCACCATGGCTGAGCAACGGTTTCTGGCCCCCCCTAGGGACTCTGTTCCAGAGATGTCTGTCCTCCCTCCTCCGTACGCACCCAGGATGGTTCTCTGAGCCCGTAGGTTTCCTGGGCCTGCTGGATGGGCAGGGCTGGCCGGGGCAATACAGGTGCTGGCTGGCTGTATTCCTCACCATCACGGCGGGACGTCCTCATCCCACGTCCCCGCTGCAACCGATTCGCGTGGCGTCTCCTCAACCTCAGTTGGGTCCCCCCATCTACGCCTCCTTCGCTCCAGTCTCCACCAGTTTTGTGGTGTCCATCTTGCGCGGCCCAGGTGCCCACACGTACCGTGCTGGTGTCTGCTCGGGCGGAGCCCAGGCCTGCAGCTCAACCAACGGGCCCACCCACCGGGCTGCAGCGAACACCAGGTGGCAGCGCCGTTCAGCCGCACTTGGTAGCCCGGCGGTGGCAGAGCGCGGGCCCCACCTCTCCTCCTCTGGTTCCTCTCCCACCAGGCAGCACTCTTCTCGCCGAGTCACTTGCGACTCACCGTGGCCCTCTCCTAAGCCCTTCAGTGGGGCCACAGTACCCCAAGGCACGTCTTCCCTGGCCCCAGCCGAACCTGGGGGCTCCAGGAGACACAAGGGTGGACACCGCACCTCCTGGATGGCATTGTCGGGCACCCAATCCAGTCTTTTGCACAGGCAATGGCAAAGCTCCGAAAGAATGCTCCTACCCGGCAGCCATCTAAGCCGCACCCCCTCCTACAGCACTTTAGCCATGCTTTTGACTTCTGAAAGACACATCCACCTGCATGTCATTAAAATACATGTAATTCATACCCCTTGATATAACCAGTGATGGTAGCTATTTACCATCATCAGTCTTTGTTGCAAAGTTATTTGTACGGTAAGAACAATGTTAAAATAAAGTACTGCGACTTGTAACAAAAATGTAATTTTCCAGTGGCTGCCTATAGATGATATTTGTAAGAAGGTCCTCTAATCTACCAAATGACCAGACCCTTTGACACTAGATAGTCCTTTTTGAACTAACTGATTATTTTCTGAATAAGCAGTATGGTTTCTGTTTAGCGGGATAAAAACAAGTTAACCACTGTATAGCCAGTTTTCAAAATCTTTCTTATTTTCCATTGATTAACGGAATAACAGTTAAGTTAAAAAGTCAAAACAAGGCTTGGCTAGGGTCAGAGTAGAATTTCTCAAGCATTTGTGTTTCCTTGCAAATCCTGAATTCAATTTTGTTACTTGTTCTATTTTCTGAATCACATTGTAACATTGAAATAATACCCCAAACATATTGAATTAACTGAACTGGTCGAACAAAATTATCCAGAAACGTGTGACAGACCGTTAAATGATGGTATGATTGCCTCCAATATCTACAAATTGTTAAATATTCCTCCAACATATCCTAAAAAGATCCACGTGACTCAAACAGATCAAGTTTTTGAAGTACTTTATTATATGTTAATATTTTGCTAATGCTTTGTCTTACCACTTATTTTGTAATTTAATTTGAAGTCTTCTTTGAAATGTTTCAAACACAAAACATTACATTGACTGTCTTCATATCTTAATAATGCTAGGTTGAAAAAAATATAATTATATATATATATATTTTTTTTGTGTGTAAAATGTTGAGCCTTTTCCAGGTGTCTCTTAATATGGTAGCCATCAATGTATGAAAGTGTAGCAAAGTAGGGTTGGCCTTATTAAGGAGAGCGTGGGGTGTACAAGAGCAGGTTTACTGGTGTTACGGTTTTCAATAAAGTATTTTAGGGTGTGCTGCAATAGATGTTCGGGGTGTAGCTGTAGACACTCCAAACCCTAGTATGTAGAGAATGTATTAATTGCTCCGATTGGACCAGTATTTCTTGTGAGGTACATTAAATCACACGTATGTTATATGCATATGTCACTTTATTGCTGGACTGTAAGTGGGTTATTCAAATTGAATATTGGAATTTTCAGTGGACATCTTTGTATTTAGATATTTTAGATCAAATGTAGGCTGAAAGAACTGCATTGCGCAAACTATCTTGGGGACCCGAGTGTTTAAACTGCTGATTGATTCATTTGCACATTACAAGATGGTGCTACTGATTTCTCCAATATGTATAGTCGTAGGAAAAGACATGGGACTAATGATGTATTAGAGGTGTTTGTGTGCACTGGGGGGAGTGTCCAGTTGAAGGCGTTAGACAAAACGCGTTGATATTTCCTTGGGGGGTAAAGCATATAGCTGAATAAACTTAATACAGTGCAACCATGGCTGATGGACATGTCTATGCAAAACGAATATTGTGGTGATTCTGTGCCGGAGTGCAGCTGAATGGTGAGCTGAACCTCACCAATTTGCAAGTAATTGATTGCAGTTTTCCCATACACAAAGTAGCTTGCACGCTGAGTATAGTGCGTGTGACTCTCATTGGGAGTCTGATTTGGTACACGAAGAAGAGGCAGCACTTTGCCAAGGTGCATGAACATTCCCCGGCAAGTTGGTAAGTGTTCCTGCTCTCCTGGGGGGTAGGAGAGTGCCTGTGGTTGAGAGACTCATACCGTCTGAGGGTTTACGTGGCCATTTTGATATTTGGGATTCGGATCGGTTACTGTGACTGGGATTGCGATTCTTGAATGCTAGGCACTTCCGGCTAGCACTTACGCATGATATAGTGTAGAGCACTAGTACTCTGGAGGACAGCCACAGTGATGGTTTACACAAGCTGATATTAAAAATTAAATGCTTCCTCTGATTGAACTTAATAAACTGTAGCCAGCATCTCCTTTGTGGTTGAATACCATGATCCATGTGACAGTATAAAATGAAGTTTCACGTCTGTCTCTGCTTTGAAGCATTTATCAAGAGGGGAACAGTATAACCTTTGTGGGATATGGAAGCTCTAAGGTAGAATCAACGGAGCTGACACTGATGTAGTTAACATGTTAATTTGAAGGTTTCAGTGTTCCCCTCTCTCGACACTTGTTTCCATCCACATTTGTTTATCTTATGTTTTGGTTACTCACACGCCCAGGATGGCGGAACGCAGAGATATGTGGGAGAAACGAGCAGTAGATGTTTTCGAAGGAAATTATAAGCAATCAGACATGAGACAAACAAATAGTACACGGACTAGAACAACGTCTGTTACTATCAGAGACCTTGAAAAAGCATGTGTATCTGAATTAAAGAAATGGTGGGAGATGACATCGCTTACCAGATATATGGAATGTGGAAGGGTGCCAAGGGGCCTTCGTATTTTAATTCTGCCCACGTTTGGGGATATGGATGCAGATTTATTAGAAGAATGGACAGCGCATACAGCTGATTGCTCCTTAAAACTGATGGGGACATTGACAACAAATGCCAAACGGCGGATTGAGTGACAGACCAAGATTATTGAAGAACTATTGAACCACCTAGAAACAGTATCTAATCAGGAGGAAGTGAAACTGTTGTCAGCAGAGATAGAAGAACGTATTTTGAAACAGGAGGAGGAAATCAAAACACAAAATGCACAGGAATTCAACAGGGATAAATTAGATAATGAACATGGCAGTATCTACACCTTTGCTCACAAATATGATACATTAAGAGTTAAAGAGAAAATGAACATTGGGGAGAAAGTGGGGGTTCGCATAGTAACACAGATATGAGTTCGGACCCGGGATTGTCAGCAGATGAAGCACCAAGGAACAAATTGGATTTTCAAGGGGAATTGAGATTAATGCAAATGGCCACACCCCAATCAGAAGCAGATGATGAGACTGCAGTGGCAGAAAACAAGACTGAAAAAACAGGAAGGAGGGACAAATGTCAAGGAATAGTTAAACTGGCCAATCGACAAATGTAATACTCGATGAATACGAGGATTTTTAACCTCTCCCATATAACAATTACTACTAATCACAAAAGGACCCTGAATCTTGGCTTCAGTTTTTGCCCAACCACAGATTGGGATTATGCCAAAACCCGTGTTGAGATCTACAAATATGTGTGGACATTGCACCTGATGAAATACTGTACTATGAAATCTATTCCCATGAAACCAGTACAACAAATACATCATTCTGAACATTCGGGGTTTGAGATTAAAGATATTCCTGGTTTTATGGCCTTTAATGATTTGACAGATTAAATTGTACAGGATGGATACCTTGGTGCCGTGAGTGAGAATACAGATATTGAGAAGTTAAGATCCATGGGCTTTCCTACTGACTACTCAATTATTAGTCATCTTAAGCTGTCTAGTAAATTTAATACACATTTACCCAGTGGCAATCTTATTGACATTTTCCATGAGCTGGTGGTAAGTGACATGGATAAATTATGGATGAAAAAGAATAGACTTAAGGTATCCAAAAGCTGTAACAACAATAGAAACGTTACCCCCTAATGACTTGAAAGAAATCAATACACTCAGAAACAATGTATCTGTGACCATTAGGCCCTCGGATAAAGGTGGGAATATTGTTATTATGGACATGGAGCAATATATAAAGGAAGCTCATAATCAACTAAATAATGGTGAACACTATGAGAAACTCAAACGAAATCCAATTTCAGACTACCACAGAACCTATTTTGAGATGTTGAATGGGTGGTTGGACTGCCATCTTATTGAGCATGATGAATATAGGTACATGAAACAGGACCATTCAAAGATTCACTGCATCTACTTTTTGCCTAAAATTCATTAAGGCAAACGTTGCCCCCCTGGGAGACCGATTGTAAGTATGATAGGCTATCTCTTAGAATATACATCCAGATGTTTGGACCTCTTTCTATGTCCTTATTTCACTGAACTCCCTTCCTATTTACAGATACAACAGCATCCTCCGGTAATCTAGTTACCTTTTAATGGCAATGTATGTCTCGTCCCTTTATTCGTCAGTCAAGCACCAGTTTGGTATGGAAGTATGTAGATACTCTCTAAGAACTTGTCCCATAGAGCTTGCACAGCACACAGAAATGTTGATGACTATGCTATCATTCAGCTTAACACACTATGGGGGTGATTCTTACCTTGGCGGGCGGCGGAGGCCGCCCGCCAAAGTACCCCCGCCAGAACACCGCACCGCGGTCGTCAGACCGCTGCGGTGATTCTGGGTTTTCCACTGGGCTGGCGGGCGACCGCCAAAAGGCCGCCCGCCAGCCCAGTGGAAAACAACCTCCCACGAGGACGCCGGCTCTGAATGGAGCCGGCGGAGTGGGAAGGTGCGACGGGTGCAGTTGCACCCGTCGCGAATTTCACTGTGTGCAATGCAGACAGTGAAATTCAAAGTGGGGCCCTCTTACGGGGGCCCCTGCAGTGCCCATGACATTGGCCTGGGCACTGCAGGGGCCATGGCGGCGCAGCGAGCTGCGCCGCCATGGAGGATTCTTTTGGGCAGCGGAAAACCGGCGGGAGACCGCCGGTTTTCCACTTCTGACCGCGGCCAAACCGCCACGGTCAGAATGCCCTGCGGGGCACCGCCAGCCTGTTGGCGGTGCTCCCGCCAACCCTGGACCGCCGGGGTCAGAATGACCCCCTATATTTTCTTATTCAACAATGATTATTATCTTGAAAAACAGGGTGCGGCGATGGGGGCATCATTTACGCAGACATATGCAAACCTCTACATGGGATGTTGGGAGAAGGAAGGGGCATGGTTTGATGACTATACAGGGAGTGCAGAATTATTAGGCAAATGAGTATTTTGACCACATCATCCTCTTTATGCATGTTGTCTTACTCCAAGCTGTATAGGCTCGAAAGCCTACTACCAATTAAGCATATTAGGTGATGTGCATCTCTGTAATGAGAAGGGGTGTGGTCTAATGACATCACCACCCTATATCAGGTGTGCATAATTATTAGGCAACTTCCTTTCCTTTGGCAAAATGGGTCAAAAGAAGGACTTGACAGGCTAAGAAAAGTCAAAAATAGTGAGATATCTTGCAGAGGGATGCAGCACTCTAGATGGATGATGAGATCTCTCAACCCAGACTTTTCGGAATTTACTTGTCCGCATCAAGCACTTAAAGACACTGTAAATTGTAACTGTCATGTGTTGCAACAAGATCAACATATAAAAACTAAGATTGGCCAACATCCCCAGATTACATATCGGAAGCTAGTCCATTGGGAGATTTGTTAACTAAGAGTCTATTTGTGAAACAAGAGAAAACATCACGACTGACGAAAAAGTTTAGGGTTTTGGGGGTGCGGCCATTGTAAAATCTATACATATGCAAGCCTGAGACATTTGAGGGGAGGATCTGTCCCATTACAGATAGAATCGCCTGTGAAACTGATTTTGTAATTTACATTATCCCATGTGGTTGTCGAAAAAAATATGTGGGTAGTACCATCCATAAACTAAAGATCAGATTCCTGCAACATTTCAGAGCCATTAAAAATCGAAATAGATCTTCTCCACTAGCAAAGCATTTTTGGGATGTTCACGAAGGGGACTGTATTAGTCTGACATTTTATGGTATTAAACAAATTAAGCTGGATGAGAGACAGAACATTGGAATTAAGAAGAATGGAATCTAAAATGATTTTAACATTGCGATCAGAAAAGCCAATGGGACAACATTTGGATGCAGAATTAAATGTGCATTTATAGAGGGTGCCGAAAGGTCTCACTTAAGGGACATTACACCACTCTGAGGCACAGTTCCATCGTTTCCATTTGAGGGAATTGTTCTACTTGTAAATGTAATGATGTATGACCTATGTAGGATGTCCTCCAGGTGTCATGTTAGTGGAGTATATACTTTGGATATGAAATAGGAGTTAAGACGATTGATGCTTGTTATGTGGTTTAAATGTTAGGTCTCACAAACACTTGTGGGGTTCTTTTTATTTTTGGGATGTTAATTTTTTATAGGATGACGCCAGATAGTAGTTAAAAGATGCACTGTGAAATAGACAAAGTTGTTCTCACCAAAACATGAGGTAAATAGCCCTGTAAATAGTGAATAACACTATCATTTAAACATATGGGTAGACAAGATAAAGTGCTATGCAATGCATGAGGCTTTACACATCTCTCAGATATGAGCCATATGTAGGTAAGACACGAAGCCTCTTTGAAATATATGGCACTCAATTTGAATAAGTGGTCCTTTAATCTAATAATTTCTTGATCCTTATGATCACATTAAATAGGTTATTGATAGAAATATGAGATTTGGAAATATTAGTTGTGTGGCACAGGTCACCTTTATTTGATTTACATTTGCACATATGGATAATTCAGCCATTTTGCACTTACTGTACTTTGCACAGCACGTGTCACTTGAAGCGGGTATATTTGACAAGGGCTATGTGATATCATCTAAGAAAACTGTGGTTCTGACATCTCCATATGCCGGTTATGAGACACATTGGTCGCATTTGTATCACATACTATGTGCAAATATGGCCATGGGATAAAGAGAAGGACTAACAGGCAAGGAAAACATGGATTTTAAATTTTTATTTGGGATGGGATCAATAAAAACAGGATGTTTTAATTTAAGAAGTGTGGCAATACTGTGACTAACCAAGAACATAATGTCTGTACAATGTGAGGATTCCTGTGCACTTGTCACTTTTTTGCCAAGGTACATGCACCTTGTTAAAATCAAATGTAGGTACCTCCAGTGGACGTACATGTCACTTTATATACCAGACTCAAATTTATGCTGCACAGATTTCAATATGTAAACTTTTTTAGGGAATCTGGATGTATAAGACTGTCAATCAAATGTTTTTGCACTCTAAGGTGGTGGAACCCATGTCTCCAATGTATATAGCTGTGGCGATAGATAAAGAACTAATGAGGGGCAGGATGTCCTAATCCTTAAGCCATAAATTGTGGCTATATTGTGATCAATCAAAAATAGGATGTTGTAGAAATGTTAAGATCTATATGCATATGTCACTTTATCGAATGTTTGTAGAAATGTCAAGATTTTTATGCATATGTCACTTTACTGCTGGACTATAAGTGAGTTATTCAAATTGAATATTGGAATTTTCTGTGGACATCTTTGTATTTAGATATTTTAGATCAAGTGTAGGCTGAAAGAACTGCATTGCGCAAACTATCTTGGGGAACCTGTGTGTTTAAACTGCAGATTGTATCATTTGCACATAACACGATGGCGGCACTAATGTCTCCTATATGTATAGTCGTAGCAATAGACATACGACTAATGATGTATTTGAGGTGTTTGTGTGCACTGGGGGGAAGAGTCCAGTGTAATGCGTTAGCCGAAACGCTTCAAAATTTCCTTGGGGGGGTGAAGCATATCACTGAATAAATTTGATACAATGGAACAGTGGCTGTTGGATATGTCTATGCAAAATGAATGATGCTGTGATTTTGTTCTAGAGTGTAACTGAATGGTGAGCTGAACCTCATCACTGTGCAAGATATATATATATATATAGATAGAGAGAGAGATAGAGAGAGAGAGAGAGAGAGAGAGAGAGAGAGAGAGAGAATTAATTCTAATTTAGAAGTACATAGGCAGTTGCTTATTTTTCTAATCTTCCAAAGTGAATATGTTTGTCTAGCTGTATAGGTGTACTAATAATTGTTTTGAACATTGCTTTTTTACTTTTTTTGTAGTGCTAAAAACAATCCAGACATTCATAACTACCAGGTAAGGAAATAATTACAATTACACGTGAGTAGCATGCTCTTTTGTTTTGTTTTTTGTTTACAGTTGCACATTTGTTTATGAAATGTGGGTGGCATAAAGTTTCTTGAAAGTTATGCTAGTAAAGTAATGGCTTAATGAACCTTTAATGACAAGGGTTGGTCAGAGTGTTTTGTTTGTGTGCCCCTGGCCCCTGCTAACCAATAAGTAGTCATCCTTTTGGGAGTTTACATAAACTTGAATTCCAGATCTTCACAAACTATAGAATGAACATAACAATACATTTACAGCACAATGGAGATCGGAGGACTCTAATTCAATATACTGCCACCATTGTCAAAAGACAAAAGAGTCACTCGCGCACTTTATGTTTTTTTGTCCAAGATATCTGGTACCTAGGAAAAAGTGGATTGCCCCATTGTGTAGGGCAGTTGGGATAAGGGAATGGAATACAGCATTACGATTTTTAACAACTGACACAAGTGATAAAATAGTCTTTTCTGTAGCGGGATATTTACGAAGTGCATGGGCCATAAGAACAAGAGAATTACTATAAACATGTATTTTTAACACACTGGTTTTAGATTATATACATTTTATATACCAGGTTTTATCGGATGAAGTTAAAATTTCAATGGCCTCGATTTTTAGATTTAAAGAACAATGATGATTTGCCTGTTTCTTACAAATTTATGACCCCACTATTCTTCTAGGGTTCTTAAAACAAATCACAGAATTTTCACCCTTTATACTAGATAATTGAGATAAATGATAAAATTTGGTGCCTCTGCGACAAGGTACCTATAGAATACAGGGGAGATATGAAACAGAGAATTTTTATATCACGTGTTTCTTATTCATCTGGTTTTAGATTATATTTATTTAGTTTGATAACTTTTAAATTGACTAGAGCCAATTTTGATGATTTAATATTTTTATACCTTTCAGGGCATTGTAAAAACTTTTTGTTATTTTTATATCCTTAAAATTGTTAATTGATACGCCCTCTGACCATGTAAATGTTTTGTATTTTCTACTTTTATGGCTTATAGCCGAAATAAAGTTATATGATGATGATGATGAACATAACAATATGAACTCTGGGATTCAAGGGGGGCGTCCTTGGCTTCAATATATCTATTACTTTCATTATTCCAAAGAATGCAAAAAATCAATCTGGAAATAAAAGGTGGTTAGCTATAGAAAATAAAGGATAGCCTGTCCTGACTCATTTTTTGCAAATATTCCCAACTTTCTTTTCTTAAGAAATGCCCTGGCGACAAAGCACTGGTGAAAAGAAAATTGTGAAAAATCTCTTTATAGGTCTGTTTTAAAAGGTGACTAAGATAGTTGTCGTCCACATGTTTTAGTCCTTTTATACTGATAATGTGTGCATTGTTGCTTAATATTTTTTGCCTCGCCTTTTTCTTTACCTTATGAAAAATAGAAGACCTCATGGGGCAAAATTCTAACATTCAGTTAACATTAATAAATGCATTTCCACTGCTTTGTATTTGAAACAAACTTTCAAAGTTTAGTTTGAACTACGAGTATCAAATCTGTTGGGTGGATAGAAGTTATAAGGCTGGGGCTGTAATAGTCAGTAAAGGCATGCAGGAAATTCTATTCTTAGCCGAAATGCTATCTCAGTGGCTTAGAATGTATGACCAGAACACTAAATTCACGTATGTTCATAGCACAACACAAATGTTTTTCCTCAGTCCATGACAACATAGGTACGTTGATGGATACAACTTGGCAACAAGCCCCATTACCAAGACACCCAAATGGCATAGTCTTTATCTTTTATACTTTTCCCAGCTCACAGACCTTCTTTATTGCTAAGAGGCTGCAGAAACTGAAATTTGCACGAGGGTGTAGGCCGTCTCCGTGCAAATATTTGAATTGTGCTCAGACTTTGTGATAATGCATGAGAGGCACAGCAGACGTGGCCCCCTTAAGCTTATCCTTGAACCCACTCTTGTGTACTATAGCTTGCTGCATTTTGCTTTGGCAGCTGGGTGCCCAGGATGTGCCCAGCACGATGTTGTCCCTCTCCCCGTATCATACTTAAAATGGAGCAGTGTGGATGGGATTCAGGCTCCTAGCCTGTTAACGATATCGAGCACTCAGCAAGAGCCATTCCATCGCAGCCTGGTTAAATGAAACGGAATCTAGTCTTGCTTTATTTCATATTTGTGTATGCAATTGTATACTCCATGTCGGGCATTTATACCTGATGTCTGAAAAATTGTGGTTTTCTTTCAAAGTTCAGTTATTTTATCAGTTTTGAAAAACGGAGAAGGCTGGCTTGACGTACTGACTAGTCACAAACCTGATGGGCCTATAGGAGTCGAGTCAGGTTCAACCTGGCGGCACCACATGCATTTGCCAAACATGTTTTTAGTTACTGAAATGCCTGTGAGTTTACAAGAATGTCTGTGGTAGTGCAGGGCTCTTATCTGTAACTTTGGGCCAGCAGCTATTGAAGAAGCAGTCCAACAGAAAGCTTTGTGGTTCAGTAAATCGGCACTTAATACATTATCAATATGCCAAAGAGGGAAGTATCAATCTGGTGACGTAATTTAAAATTCTTATATGTGCAAACGTTTTTTGAAGACGTACTGGGCTTAGACTAAATAGTAGATGTCTATTTGCTATGCAAATAAGCTAAATAATTATCAGATGAGCAACACAATCATGAACTATGTTTTTTCGTTCACAGTACGTTTCTAATATGCAGCAGAGTCAAGCACATTGGCACCCTCATACTCCCATAAATACAAGGTAAGCTATTGTACTCGATATTCTGTACAGGGCATATTAGAGGTTAAGTTTCTACCAGACAAAAATCCACTCAAATGTAATTATGGAAGCGTTGCATAACTGGGTTCAATTTTGTATTTGCCCAGCTGCATGACATTTATATACTTTTAGGGTGCTGGCTTTGTGAAAACGTATTACTGGTACAACTAAGAATGCCTTCAACAATGAGATCCTTTAGGTGTTTGTTTAAGTGGAACCTTGCCCTCCATGATTTGCGTATTGCCCTTTTGGGCGTTCCAGGGATGTCCTATGATGGATAGTTACCACAACAGACCAGGCAATAACTAACCAGGAGGAACAAGTGGATTCCTTATTTTTGTGAAGTGACCCAAATGTTTCATATGAAAACACAAAAATGTTTGTACGCCCATTAAAACTCAAATAGCTAATTTAGCCACAGTGTGAAAGGAAGTAAAAGGCACTTCTTTTACTTAACACGTCAGTCAATTTTCTACTGAAAACTAATTGAGACACCACATACGTTACTCACTTGTAGTCATACATGATCAACTTTTGATCAATGTTAATCTCTAAACCATTGAGAGAAATGACCTACTCAAGAAAGGAGTTGAACTTAAACTGAGTCCACAGACTATAATTTGTCTGTGGACATAGTTTAACATTGTCACCGCTGTGCGATGTGTAGTACATATATATATAGCGCTGGGATGTCCCATGGCACCTATGCGCTCTATAGGTGCCAAATACAAGACAGTTATGGAGAAGTGCTGAGCTTACTGTGTATGTTTCTAAGAGAATGTTTAACAAAATATTTGGGGCAGTTATTAATGGAAGCTAAAATAGTTGATTTTGGTTTCTTATAAAGTCAGCTTTTCTTTCCTCCATTCATAAAACAACCAGATTCCCCCTTCAATCGTGAATGGGTGCTGTCATACATTGAACAAGGATTAGCAACCACGTACTATTCATCTCAAAGTGTGTTCTTTAAGGGTTTGATTATCTTATTAACGAGCAAAATCTAGGTACATATCCATTAACATAGTACAGGGCATATAGGGTGTATTACAAAAGGAAATCAGGTTTGCAGATAGTTCATCCTGATGGACGTACACTCCTCTTTACTCACATCTCCGAAAGTAAGAGATGAAAGACTAATACTCCCTGTAAAAACAGTAGTCAGTCACCTTTGTTACTCGACCACTTAATTTGCATCTGGTGGTGGTTTTCATTGGTGCAGTCAGCAGAAAATAGGTTGGCCCAACACTTTAACCTCATACTCTAAACAGCGTCCTTTATACATTAATTTGAACACCGGGTGTGGGAAAACAATATACTAAAATAGAAAAGATGCACACAAAACAGTATCCATTAGTCTTGCTCATATTTGAGCAAAACTAAATTGGAGGAAAAATGGGATTGGGAGATGTGGCCCACCTCAGTCATATACTTGTTTAAATCTAGAGGAAATTGCAGCAGTGGCTACAAAGTGGAATAAAATTAATTCTGGACAATTACGATTCCTAAATAAATGCTGCTTTATTATAAATTGTTTGGTTTTCTCATTGTGGTATATAAACCGCATCACCAGCAAGATATTTGCATGTTTATGTCACTTGGTTCAGGAACGAGGGACCTAAGCAAAAAGCAGTCTTGGAAATCATAAGGATTTATACCATCATTTGAGATGAAAAATGACATGTGTATCTGAACCTTCAGTTCTATTATCTGTCCTCTTTTTAATGACGTTTTAAATGTTGTGATAGTGATGGCGAGGCAGCAGTAACACCCGTATGACAATTAATGATGCGTGATGGGACTGTTTCAAGATAGCATGTTTTTCTTTTTAAATACGTCACATCTGATAATATTTCAGTGTACGAAAGAATTGAGAACTCCATGCCTTGATCATTTGACCTTGGGGAGGTGGCCTTCATTGGCACAAACCGTTCGTCTTTGCGAATTTCTACTTTCCTCCTAAATTTTCTCAAGACGCTTGTTTGACACAAACGTTTGTTTCCCTATCTCATTTCGCTAGAAAAGTAAGTTGGTTTGTGCATATTGCTGTAATCACAGATAATGTGGTAATGGATTTCAGTTTGCCATGTTAAAGTTGGCATTTAAAAAGGACCATTGGATTATTTGATTATGTTTCCTTAAAAAAAAAACTTATTTTAATGGTGTTACCACATTATCCACAATTGACTCCTGGTTTAAACTAGAAATGTATTTCTTGCTAAAATGGTCGAAAGTTACAGGGAAAAAAAAGCTTACCAGGTGCTAAGCAGTGACAGTCCCTTTGCACTTATTAACTAGTCATCTTTTAGTTGTTGATTGTTGGATTCCGTGTTAAACTGGTGTTAACGAAGTAATACTCTTGGAGAATTTGCAGCATTATGCAAGGCTGGTGTGGCTTGGCTAGTGAGTAACTCATTTACTGTCATATTTTGTGCATTTTGTCATTTTATGCATATGGCAAATGTTTATGAAGAAGACCAGATGCACTACCTTTTGCAGTGCGTGTTCTAGGTTAAAATAATAATGCAGTGTTCTCGGACGGGGTTAGCGTACCTCAGTAGTGTGACCAGGTAGTATATCGGGTTATAGGAAGAGATTTCAGAAATACTCCCTTGTAATCTTTTGTATGAATAGAAGTTCACAAAAGGTTTAAAATTATCCAGACTGTAATTTTCTGTTGAAAATAGGTTCAAATAAAACAGAGGTTGGAATTCCAAAAGACCAATTGCATCAGCTGCTGTTTTTATCTGAACAATTCCCATGACAGCAGTTTTAAGCACAAAATGCCACCTCGCTTTTATATTCACAAGATGTCAGTGTGGCTGTTTTGATGATAGATTTGTTAGTGTGGACCTGAAAGCAGTTTCTCGTGGTCTCATTCCAGATGCCTATCTCATAGGGTTGTTCTGCCATGAAAGTTGATACACTGAGTTGAATTCTACAGCAGTTTGTTGAAGTGTGCAAGCAAGTAACTCACATGAATGAAGAATCTTCGTGCCTTATGGTTTATGTAGGTAATCAGGATGACGTACCTAGATTTTCCTGAACAGCTTTGACATTCCTTTCATGTCCTAAGGTGGTTGTAATTCAAAACGTGGTTAAAGGCTATTAGGAAAAGTCACTGTGACTGGTGAAGCATAGACTACTTGGAGAAGCGTGCGTGGGAATGTTCTTATCAGCCAAAAGATAGTTAGTTACAGGCAAGTAATATGTTTACATTTGTGTGTTGGGTGGGCTTTTTAGTTCAAGATGATAAATAACATGTTCCTTCATCCATTGTCATGGCACGCTTTATTTATCAATATTGCACCTCATTCTAAATCTTTGAGAAACCAAGTGGCCCTAACATAGTTTTAGTTTTCTGTCATTGTACGCTTAAATTTGGGATTTCCAACTCTACCACCATACCCTTTTCATCCTAACTTCTTTAAACACAGGTATTGTCTTGAGAAATAAAACATTCAACCTCGTTTGTGTATATTTATAGCCATGCAGTAGCGATGAACAGGTGGTTATTGGCAATTAGTGAAAGCAGCTTTTTCTTGACATCTTTGTGTTAGCCATACTTCTTTTGGAGATATTCTAAGGTTATCTTATACCATGAAATACCGCAAAACTTTACTACTTTTAGTCCGCGAGCACACAGATGTTTCATTTTAACTAACAAGGGTAAATCTGTGGAATTAAATTAAAAGTGAGTTCTCTCCTATCAATCACTAGCTGAATTACGAAATCATAGAGACTGGGTGAATGTGTGCTAGAAAAGTAAAACGTTCAGACCTAACCAGCCAAAGGACACAATCAAATGCAGACTTGGCAAGAATATCCCTTAATGCTTTAAGGCCTCAGTCGCATTTGTCCACACCTCCCATGCCCCATAAAGCATATGAAAGCTTTTCTAGGCCTGGTCCCCAATGCTTGAAGCATCCCATACAACAGATAGGAGCTCAGATTCTCTCTTAAAACAATGGAAGTCGGAAGTGTACTAAATGGTCGGACTGTTCCCTCTGCTGCTCCCACCAAAAAAAAATCATAGACCTATAGACCCCTTTGAGATTTAGAAATGGGAAGAATCTTTCTCATTTTTATGGGAGATATACAGTGCCTCAGCTGCTGAGTATAATGTTACACTTGAGCTCTGAAGTTACTCTCCCTCATTGTGAAGTATGCATTTATTACCTCTGTTTATTCCTCGTTAATATTGCTTTCTAACTAAAGTTCAGAACCTAATTTCCTTATACTGCTGATAGGCAAGTGCCTACAAAAGATCCCACTGAATGGCATTTAGCTCACTTAAAGTTAGTGGCACTGAATCAGTGCATCTACCCAAGAGTTATAGTCCCATCCTTTACAAGTTCTTACTAGCAATACCTGCCTTCGTACTAAAAAACATCATCAAGCCTTGCAACAGAGGAAAGGGTGATTGCACACTGAATCATGACCACTTTATCCTGGGTGAGCGCTACTGTGTGAACTTGCAGAAGTTTCTCTTGTATCTCTGAAAACGATGGAGCCATAGTGCTCTCGTAAACTTGTAACTGGACACCTATAAATGACGTTGTCAATATCAGTGTAGCACAGTTCTAAAATGTGGGCTAATTTTAAAAGCATTGCCTGCAGGCATGTGGTGGTTATCCTGTTGAACAACCAAAGTGTAGCAGAGTGGTTTTAAATGCATCTGTAATATTATCATGCCTGCATTGTGCGTGTGGTCTGTTTCAATGAAGCCGTAGTCTACCTAACTGAACTGCCTCCAGGTATTCCGTTGTGTCCAACTAACTATGACCATGAGATGTATAAACATTAGGGATTGGCATAATTTGCGTAATTCAGTGTAGCATAATCACACTGAATTACCAAAAATTCCATAAGATTATGCAAGAAGAGTAATTTTACATATAGTGCTTTTTTCTTAGAGGTCAAAAGACGTCTCCACCCAAAATGGACATGATGATGCATTTTGCATTAAGGAATAGTACTAAATGCAAAAGAAGCTGAATAGCGAGCTTTGCACTTGGTGTAGGATTTCCCCCTTAAGTACTCCCAGTATTTAGCACTTGTTTCTTAACACAAAATGCATCCTTGCGTCTAAAATGGATGAAAGGTTGTATTTTATGCTACAAAAATAGCAGTAAGTGCAACAGAACATAAACAGCAACAATAGCAGCCTTTTGCGCTCACTAAATGTCCTCTCACTTTAGGATGTTTTTCCCCAAAATTACTCCTAATGTCCCTAGCGGGCGTAATCATGTTAATCAGAGTAACTCAGAATTACCAAAATTACTCTGATTACACCTGTGTAATTGGAATTCCACCCAGACTTAACTTAGGCTGAAATGTGAACATTGTGGATATCTGCACTTACTGAACAATCGACTGAATTAAACATGCAACATACCTGTTTATACTTGAGAAAAAAGTCAAACATTTAAATTCTAAATGTTCCTCTCTAGCTTCCCATTTCTGTAAGTCTGTATCTTGTGCCAAACCTGCAAAAACAGTTCAGTCTGCTCTATAGTTTACAAATGACTCATACTCCCATGGAGGGACAACCCTTTACAAGAGTACGTGATAGCGCTAAACTAGATTTCCATTCAAATAAGCTAAAGTACTCTTCTTCTTCAGCCGCAGTCCGTCCTTTAGGGCGGAGGGGCCACGCCACCCACCTTTTGCCCCTCATGGAGAGTGCCGGTCAGGCTGAGCAAAGGTCAGCCTGATAGACACCCTTCATGTTGAGATCTGTCAGCCAGGAGCGGGACATGCGCTATTTGCGCAGACTCCTGGCTGCCTGAGCGGAACTTTGCTGGGCTGAAGAGGTCACAACTCCTATGGGCGTGACCTCCTCGGCTTAGCAAAGGTGCCTCAAGGCCCTTTCCCTTGGTGATGAGGGGAAGCGTCACCGATTGACTTCGACCAGGGCGCTTCAGGTTTAAGCCCTGAAGCGCCCAGGGCGAGTGTCAATCAGTGACACCTCGTCACTATCTCCAGTGACAACTGACCGACATCGGATCCCCCACTTCGCACATCTTCTCTCTATTCACTTTGTGTAATCCCTTGCACATTCTCAACCTCCCCCCCCCCCAGCTGTTATACACCTGTAAACTACTCTGCTCTCTATTGGGGAGGTATTCTTCCCCTGGAAAACTGCGGCAGCGAAGTTGAAAATGTTTTGTAAACTTCACTGAGACGACCTTTCTAAATTTGCCATCTTAGGTAAAGGTTTTATCCTTACCCACATCTGGTATATAATCAGCATATTTTAAGTACTAAGGTACTCAGCAGTGTGTAAGGGCATTCACCTGTGCATACCAAATACCTAAACAGCAAAAGGGTATTTTAGTTTACACCAACACCTTTGTCCCACTCAGAACCAATTCATGTTACTGAACTTTTGTAGTATTCTGCATTAAACTGACGTATGCCTTGTTTGCATATTCAAACAGTAAACATAAAGGTGGGACATAATGATGTCATGGGTATAGTGCGGTTGAGCGATCAATCGTATGTGCCTCAGACACGTTTTTTTTTCTTTATTATAACCTGAGTCCTGCTGATAAAATAGAAAGTGTGAACATCTGAGTAATGCAAGTGTCATTTTATTTAATTTCTCTCCAATTCTCATTGATTCTTCTTACCTTCAACTAATCGGTGAGATGCTGTTCGGTGGCTGGTTTCTTGATGCTGCTGGGCGGCTGTGGAGGTGTCAGGGTGATGGGGAATCCAGCAGTTATGGTGAAAGTGCTAGTGCATTGTTTGACAGATTGCTCTGCTTTTATCATTGTGTTGGATTTGTGGTTAAAGCTGTTCTGCAGTTGGCCTTGAGGCGTTACGTTGTTTGTATTCTAACAAAGTAGTTCTGCTGTGCCCATGCATTTAGATGTAGTTAAGAAGGAGCGTTGAACAACCTGGATTGTGGCCGACCGTACTAATTTATGGCACTTTGCATTGCGTCCTAACACAGTTATCCGCTGCAGATTCGCAAGCTTTGGAAAAAAGCAGTGTTTTCACGTTTTCAACCCTTGCATGCTTGAGCACATATTACTAGCATGGCTTGCTGCCATTTTGCTTCCACTTCATTTGTTTCTTGTGTGAGTTCCGTTGCACTTGAGCATGCAGGCGAAATCTCCACCTACGTGCTTTTAATAACCATCAGTCAAACCTAATTATGCAATCAATTCTTCGCATGAAATTATCCAGCCCTTTCTTCATCCATATTCATTGCATCTTGTTTGGTATCGTTGCATGCTATTATACACCTTGCATAAGAAATGTATGTTTCATTAGTTGTTTTTTTGTTTAACTCCATGTCTCACTAACCATTCCATGTGCAAATGGTACAGGCCTCCTTCTCATGATGACAGGGTGCAGTGGAGACCCGTTACGAGCGGTGATGGCAGAAACACACGGTATATCCAAGATCAGAACCAGAAGAATTTAGGAGCGATCCAAAGTGTGGTATACCAAGATAAACTCATGACAACCCTCTGAAAAACTCTCTCTCCCTAAGTTCATCAACCATCAAAAATACTCGTCATGTTCCATAAACTCACCATCTACTTCATGGCATGGAAAAGATGTAATGTAAAAGTCATGCTTTAGCTCATCTCTCTGTTGGTGCAAGTGCCATGTTTATATTTCTATGCACTCTTGAAAATAACTAAATTATGTTTGTATGTTAATTTTATATAGAGAAATTTGTTCAAGATGAGCAAACTCTCAGTGTATTAAGCTGTCGCGTGAGAACAATCAATTTAATTTCTAGTTTGTGTTCTTAATAAGGTAGTAAGAGGAGCTTCGAGTCCAGGCACAAAGCATTGCATTAGCTGTGTATGTTTTAGTATACAGCAGTTTACCACTTCACTCAATTCGTTGTTTCATTGCTGGGTCTTACTTATGTACTGTATCAAAGGAACTGCGGCTGGTCAATCACATCTCTCTTTTGAAGCCTGAGGGGTTCAATATGGATATCCACCTGCAATATTCTAGTTGCAGTTCACTTGCTCAGACTGTTTTAGCAAATGGATCCGGTAACCTGGAAATTTGTGCATCTTTTAATGTTTTTAAAAACGTGCTAATGTTTCGTATGACCAACACCGCACAGGATTAAGGGGGGTGGGGTGGGCTGTGGGGTCGAGGGAGGGAACACTTGAATGTTTGGGGTTTACCTCTTCAGTGCATCTGTTATTGCTAATTTAATGATTGTTTAAGCTTAAAACTGCAGACCCAAAGGTTCTTTTTGCTGCTATAATACAGAAATGTTCTAAATGATGCCTTAGCTGTGGGTGCTTGTTTTATGTCTGATTTTTTTAAATCTATATAATTTTAAACACAATGCAAGAGAACCATAAAACCAGATTTTGACAGTACACCCTTCTCAACCAGGAAGTGCGTCACCTTCTTTTGTGCTCTTATGATAAGCACTTACTGGAAAGGTTGTCCCGCACATTTTCCAAAACTGTGCTTGTGGGCATAACTGATAACTTTATCATTTGCTTGCTGCAATTGCATCCTCATTTTAAATTTGTTGTGCAAGTCTTCAAAAGATTGTATATTCACCCAGGTCTTAAAGCGGTAACCTTCTAGGCCATGCTAAAAATGATATACCGTCCGTTAACGATAATTTAATGCTAAATCGGTTCGAAATTTGAATTTAATACACTGTCTTAAAAGAATGGAAGGGTTTACCTTTATTTCAAAGCAGGATTTGAAAATGTTATATTTCTTGTAAAATATATTGGTTTACAAATGCTTTACTTTTGTCATTTGTTTGAATTTTCGTTGTATGTGCTAGGTACAAATAAATATCCTGCTGCTCTGAGTTTTTTTTAATTTTAGTTGTGAGTTTCTTGCAGTTTGATTTCTAATGGCTTTGGAGTTCTCAAAAATGTTTCTTGTCTGGTGGTGAATTGGTTTGCTGATCCTTAAGGGTGGAGCGCATTGCTGAAATGCACATGTGAATAAGATTTAGGTATTTGACCAGGTCTTAATTTGTAAATAAAAACGTGTCGGTGCCCACAGCCAGGGACTGCCAGTTTGTGTTAATGGTCTTTCAAATAACCAAGGCCACTGGACGTATACAATGCTGCACTGTTTTTGACATTATTATGGATTTGCCGCATTTACCAAATAATCCATCATATGCTGCATGATCTGTAGATTTTACCCAAAAAATTGTGTCTAGCTCAATTGGATCAAGTGTTATTAAAAACATGGTGACGTGTCCCTGGTCACTGGAAGACCATTTGCAAAGGTATTGTATTTGTATGTGGGTGTAAAATGGCTACCAATAAGAGAAAATATTTTCCCAGAGAGTGTTACCTTGTGTAAAAATAACAGAAATAATGTGGACAAATATCCTAAAATGTGCTGAATTCTTCTGGATTGTTTATTTTTTCTTGCCACATATTTTAATCCACCCTGCCACGTAATTTGGTCCTCTGCCACATAATTCCAGTGGCCCTACAAATAATCCCATATCCACAGGTAATTACCATGAGTAACAATGAGTCCTGCCTTGTCAACACCAATTAGTTTATACTCCCTTAATTGCTTCCTAACAGTAAACAGAAGTCAGAATAAAGTGCCACCCAATACACTGCATCAAGATTAGGCTGCACCCTCATTTATGAAGCAGTGCATTGTTTTTGGTCTAGCAGTTCTCTGCAGGACATACTGTTACCAGTGCTTCCAATTATAAACAGAGTGAGGTTTGGTTCCACCCAGAGGACTACTACTCTCTTCATGCTAGTGGCAATTTTGTGTGTCATTCTAGGAAATGGTGGAATTAGAATGCATGAGGGACTATTTTAAATCTGAAAGTACACTCACTCATTACGTTGTCATGTTCAATCCTTTTTCCTCTACGTGCTTCTATACAACAAAGCAATCCTTACCTGTTTCATTTACCCCAACATTGACAAATCCAATAGAGCAAGCATACCGTGACAAACAACGTTTGTGCATGCAACTCATGTGCACAATGTTAGTAAACTCTTTTGCTTTAAAGTGTTGACACTTAAAATCCATAACTCTTGGCTTTGCCAGTGCTTGTTTAGGCTGTGATGTTAAGATATTTGTATTGCCCAAGTTACAGTGATCTATGAACTTTTGATCAGTGTTGAGTACTGCAACACCTCAAGCACTGCATTACTAATACTTCTTGTGGTAACAACTAGTGTGAACACATGGCTCTGTCTTGGTACCTCAGCCGACTTAAACCCTGGAAAGCTTCACTGTGAGTTGGTGGAATCTGAGGTGTGGTTCAGTTTAATGTCAGAAAATACTCTCACCAAAGGAATGGTAAACTAGTAGTTCAATTCACAGTGCACTTAATGCCTACCTGAAAATGGTAACCATGCCACCCTATGTAGGACAGTGTGCATAATATCCATCCTAGCATCTAATTTAACAGCCACCTGCACACATCAAACCAGACTGAATTCCCACTACTGTAGCCAAGCAACCACTACAGTCTAGGGCTATTTCAACCTGTTTACAGAACAGCCATTCATAGGTGTGCTAATTAGATCACAACACGTTTAACCTGGAAGTAGTGAGTACAAGGTTCAATAAACTAGGTAATCTGTGAGCTAAGGACACGGATAAAGCAATGGTGTTAGCAGTCCATGAAGGAATCTAAGCACGAGTAAGATATTGGTAGAAAGGTACAGTGACTGGTACAATCCTGATAAGTTTCTCATTGAGATGAGTAAAGTGTTATTTACCCATAACCTTGGGTACTCTCTTCATATATGATCTCTAACCTCTGTTGAATGTGGAAGGTGTTACCATGGGTAGGTCCACAACCTGTTACAATTTTTCCTATTTTGTTGTTGTTGTGGACACTCCCACCCTTTTGACATTGATGTATCATTCAATCATGCTTCAAAACAAAGTGAGAGCCTTTGAGTTTGTAAAATCGAAATAATTGTGGTGCACACATCCACTACCATTACATGGTTCCATAGAAAGTGTGGCCAAGCATAATTTGCAGGCTGCTTGGGCATTCTCTGAGTAGTAAAACGCTGTCCGAATAGTTGATTATGAAGCCGATTACAAGCTATTGTTTTCATGCCTCTGCTGGTAAATGTTGGAACAGCTTCGTGAGAGCCCTTGTAGGAGCAGGTACAAACAGCTACTATTTTCTATGATGGACAAGCTTGATGTCTATGATCCTAAGTTTTTTTTTTTTTTTACCTCTCCTGTATGGAATAATGTATCAAAAGGAGAACCATGCTCATCATGACACCACTTGGACAGATAATTTTTCAATTGTCTAATGTAGCACTGACATGTTCCACAAAGCTACTTCCCAGTGCAAACCTGTTTATAGAGATTTGTCCACTTTATAATTTTTTCCACTTACATAGGAGTTGTTCAATGGCCTGGATGTGAGAGTCCATGTCTCCCAAGACCAGTCCATCAAAGAAAGTTGGACTTTATCTGTTTTGTTCGGACCCTATTCCTTGCACGAGTTTGGAGTGGTCTCAATGAAAGCTGGAGCGGCCAAGGATATCTCTCAGATTGGAGAAATTAACTTACTGTAGAGTTTGGCTGAACCGTCTTTGAAATACATTGGACTACACAGCAACTCCTGTCAAGGAAGGCCAGTGTCATTGTCTTTTGAAGGATGTGTCCCCTGTATGAGGATATTGATGCTTGATTGAATGACAAATCATTTTCAACACTATATTAAGGCAGGGAAGTTCTTTGAGACAAATGCATTCCCATGACCTGAGAGGGTCCTACCAATCAAATGCCCAGTATTTATGGAAATGTATTCCTGTGGTTGATACTGTGAATTACACTTCTTGGTGCTAGAGAATGACTTTGTGTTGCACAAAGAGCAAGTACATGCATTTAGAACTTTCTCTTTGGCTGTCATGCTCTACTACCTAGCAAAGACAGTTACAACCGAGGCTGAAAGCTTCTACAGTCAGGTCAAGCACACATAATCTTTCTAACCATAAAACACCTGCATTTTCATTCATTCAACTCTAGAGTGAGACATAGATTTAAACATTTAATGAATTTAGTGCTGGATAAACAAAACTCGACCTCTAAAACTTTTTTTAATTTAGCTCGGTGATCCTATCTCAATTCAAATTTTCATACATGGGTAACCTTGGAGTGTACAACAGATGATATTCAGGGCTGATGGTGCAGTGTATATAGGAAGGTGCCAAGCAAGTGATTATGTATCAAACACACATTGCAACATAGGTATGTCCGGGTTGAATTCAATGGTGAGACAGTGTAAGGTGATAATTGCCCTTCAAGCTAGAACCAAATGTTATATAAAAAAAAGTCAGAGCAACAGAAGTATGATGCCTGGTGCAAATAAATCAAAACCTCTGTGTCACTAAGTATGTAATTTGCAATTGTCATCTGATGAAGGGAATGGGAAAAAAAATGGCTAAACAATCTGATTAAGATGAAACTTGGTGGCAACCTTTCGCAAGAGTTTAGGAGATAGAAAAACAAAGACAGACTCTCTGGAAGAAACCTGAGAAAAGGCTCGTAAAGAGAAACTAGTCCCAATTTCTCCTAGTCTGTAGGCTGACATTTAAAAAAAAGAAATATGATGTTTTTCGATAGAGGGGAACTTAATTTAAGGGCTTTAACTGAGCTGACGCCAGACCCTTAAGAACTGAGGAAAAATCCCAGGAGAAGACAGAACCCTTGGCCTAGATCAATCAAAACCCCTAAGAACATGAAGAGCAAGAAAGAGCATCTGATTCCCACAGGGTTACCTGAAAGCGTCGTAGGCACCTGCCTGGCACAAAACACTCCCTTATTTCCAGAACAGCAAAGTGGATCACAGGAGAGATGGCAGAGACCTTTAGGAGTATACCACAGAAAACAGTTAGCATTCTTATTATAGGAATGTAGAGTGGAATCCCTTTGGGATTTTGCAAAGATAAAGTTAGTTCAGATGTAAACCGTAACTTACACCTTGCCTTTTAGTGGGCAAATTTGGAATCTAGCGGGAATGAGGATTTTGGGAGGATGAAGAGGCCATCAAGGAGGACTTAGTGCTGAAGATCATTGAAGGGTGGAAACTAAAACTTGCTCAGAGAAGCTGGGGCTACCAGGGTCACCTGAGCCTTCTCATGACAGGCACACAGAAGAATATTTTGGCTCTGAGGAAAGAGGGCTGTGCAAACTGGGCCTTGAGGCCAATGGGAAGATAGCACATCCATCCTCATTACTTTGAGGACTCTCTGCCAAGACAGAAATTGAGGGAGCCTGGAGTGGAGAGATGATGTAAATAGGCCCATGCATGGAACTCCAAATTTCAGAAACAAATCCTGAAAATAATCCACCTACCGGGAGTAGTCCATTGATGAGGGAAGTATCCTGCTTAGGGAGTATGCTGGCACGTTGTCTTTCCATGGAACGTAACTTACAGTCAGCGATCGAAGGTGAGGTTTTGCACAGGTGAAGATCCAATGAGCTACCACACCGAGAGTGAGACTGAAAAACCCACTGCGGGTTCACATAACACTTGGCTACCAGATTGTTTGTTCTTACTAGAACTGTATGAACCTTAAGGGGTGGAGTAAACAAAGATCTCTAAGAATGGCAGTTGTTTCCTTGCAAGTTGAGGGTTGTGTAAGCTGTGACTGAGACCACACGTTCTGACAAGGATGCATGATGCAGGGTTGCTCCTCATCCTTTCAAGCTAGCATTGATTGTTATCACCGGGTGCCACAGAAGGCAGATCTTTCCCCCTGAAGAGGTATCTAAATAGAAGCCACCACTAGAAGGAGCAATTAATGAAGTTGGTGACCAGAATCTGAGAGTGGAGTTTACAGTTATTAGCTCTTGAAAGAAAGAAAATGTGGTTCTCAAGATGTTTTGTGTGGAACCTTGCCCAAGGAACTGCTGACTTTTAGGTGGCCATGTCCCCTTACACCTGAACCCATCTGTGGGTCAGCCACGGATCCATTCAGTGGAACACAGAGGTGAGATTGATGGAATTACTATCAATTGGTAAATAATCATAAAAGTAAAACAGCTGCAGTAATTTTGTAAGCTTTCTTGGAATTGAAAAGTAATTAACCAAATATAAATTTGAACAAGGGTATGTTAGACCTGACAGCCTTAGGGTGGTCACCCCTAACTTTTTGCCTGCCTCCCTCCACTTTTTGAACACTGTTTTTGCTGGCTTTTAGACTCTGCGCACTTTACCACTGCTAACCAGTGCTAAAGTGCATATGCTCTCTCCCTTTATACATGGTAACTTTGGATCCTACCCAATTGGACTATTTAATTTACTTATAAGTCCCTAGAAATGTGCACTGTATGTGCCTAGGGCCTGTAGATTAAATGTTACTAGTGGGCCTTCAGCACTGGTTGTGCCACCCACTCCAGTAGCCCCTTTACCTTGTCTCAGGCCTGCCATTGCAAGGCCTGTGTGTGCAGTTTCACTGCCACTTCGACTTGGCTTTTAAAAGTACTTGCCAAGCTTAAACCTCCCCTTTCTTTACATATAAGTCACCCCTAATGTGTGCACTAGGTAGCCCGTAGAGCAGGGTGCTGTGTGAGTATAAGGAAGGACATGCACCTGTGTAGTTTACATGTCCTGGTAGTGTAAAACTCCTAAATTTGTTTTTACACTACTGTGAGGCCTGCTCCCTTCATAGGCTAACATTGGGGCTGCCCTCATACATTATTGAAGTGGTAGCTGCTGATCTGAAAGGAGTAGGAAGGTCATATTCAGTATGGCCAGAATGGTAATACAAAATCCTGCTGACTGGTGAAGTTGGATTTAATATTACTATTCTAGAAATGCCACTTTTAGAAAGTGAGCATTTCTTTGCACGTAAATCTTTCTGTGCCTTACAATCCACGTCTGGCTGAGTTTAGTTGACAGCTCCTTGTGCATTCACTCAGACACACCCCAAACACAGGGTACTCAGCCTCACTTGCATACATCTGCATTTTGAATGGGTCTTCCTGGGCTGGGAGGGTGGAGGGCCTGCTCTCACACAAAGGACTGCCACACCCCCTACTGGGACCCTGGCAGACAGGATTGAACTGAAAGGGGACCTGGTGCACTTCTAAGCCACTCTTTGAAGTCTCCCCCACTTCAAAGGCACATTTGGGTATAAAACAGGGCCTCTGCCCTACCACCTGAGACACTTGCTGGAGAAGAAACCAGAACCTGCATCCTGCCAAGAAGAACTGCCTGGCTGCTCAAAAGACTCACCTGACTGCTTTCTACAAAGGACTGCTGCCTTGCTGTTGGCCTGCTGCCTTGCTGAACTCTTGCCTTGCTGCAGAAGTGCTCTCCAAGGGCTTGGATAGAGCTTGCCTCCTGTTTCCTGAAGTCTCAGGACCAAAAAGACTTCCATCTTTCAACTGGACTCCTTGCGCACCGAAAAAATCGACGCTCAGCTTGCTCCGCAGTGAAAAATTCACTGCACGCCGATCCGGAAAGACGCCGCTCGCCACAGCAAGGAAAATATTGACTCGACACCTGTGGTGCGACCGGAACTTCGATGCACGGCCCGTCTGGACAACGCCGCCCCGACTTCCAGAGAGGAAATCGACACAACGCCTGTCGTGAGGGAGAAAATTCCATGCACAGCCCACCGGAACGACGCGCAGCTGGATAACAAGCCCAGGATTCCATGCATAGACCCCGGGACATCTGGGAATCCCACGACCCACAGAGGAGACCTGTCCACGCGCCGGAAAACGACGCACGTCTTCCCCGCGTGAAAAATAACGACGCAAGTCCGTGTGTGAAGGGGCGAAACCAACGCACACACCATTTTTCCACGTATCTCCTCCTCTGTTGCCCTTTGCGGAGATTTTCCTCTCCAACCCAGGTACTTTGTGCTTGAGAGACACTTTGTTTGCTTTTTAAAGACTAAAGACACTTCATATCACTTTTCAGTGATATCTCTACAATTTCTTATTGCATCTTTTATCGTTTTGACCTGCAAATATCTAGATAAATATTATATATTTTTCTAAACACTGTGTGGTGTATTTTTGTGGTGCTATATTGTGTTATTGCATGATTTATTGCACAAATACTTTACACATTGCCTTCTAAGTTAAGCCTGACTGCTCAGTGCCAAGCTACCAGAGGGTGGGCACAGGATAATTTGGCTTGTGTGTGACTTACCCTGACTAGAGTGAGGGTCCTTGCTTGGACAGGGGGGTAACCTGACTGCCAACAAAAGACCCCATTTCTAACAGGGTAATTATAAGTTACAACATAGACAGCCTGAGCAAATTCTGTTGATCACTCAGAAGCTCAACAAGGAAAATATCCCCTCAAATGTTGCTCTCCTTATGGACAAATAAGAGCTGATGAAAGATGTCATGGGGCACCTCTAAATGATCTCCTTGCTCTTTGGATGTTCCTCACAAAGCACACAAATATATCTGGTCTATTCACAATATGTTTTGTCAGATGCCTTTCTATGCAACATTAAAAAAAAATAGGCCTTCAGCCATCATCTGCAAGGTTACAACGTACACTGAAAAAAATACGCCAGGCCTATTGCCATATGCCACCATCTACCTCTGCTTGCCCTTCCTCTCGAATATATGAGGACTTCCCTGATTAACACCCCACCACCACATTGCCCTTCATTCTCGTTCGTCATTCTTCGAGAGCTGTGACTGATCATGCTTCAAGAGACTGGGAGCAACCTTTACACTCAGCAGAGGTTATGTGTAACGAATATGGCTACTGACAAACGGGCCTACATTTCTTCTCTCAATGCCAGGCCAAAGCTGCCCCAGGGCATGCTGGGATGTCGGTGGGATGCAATGCTGCTGCACTAGTCTTTTCTTGAGCCTCTATGCCATGGGTCTGTCCAGACCTGGGTATGCGGAACACAAGGGAACAACCACAATTCACCTCTCATTTACCTGAAGGAGACCCAGGAAAAGGAGGGAAAGTAAGAGCAAAAGGATGTTTTCTCCTTCTTTCTTGTGGAATAACTGGAGAGGGAGTGGAAGCGAGCTCCAATGTCTGTCGCATCATACAGTTATCCACCAAAGTGATTGATTGACACGACATCCCCGGTTGCAGATGAAATATCGCCTCACAAAGAGTACACTAGTTTCGTACACTCTGTCTTTTTCTTGTATAATATTAACTTGTTTCACAGATAAACTATATGATAATGACTTGTGGAACCAAGAACATGTCTCTAGTTCGTTGGTTTAATAAGTTAAGGAACAAGATTGCAGTGATTCACATGAAAGCTATTTAACATTGCGATATTACCTAATCATACAACCTTTGAAAGCCTCCTTGATGACTTAACGAAATATAGTTGCAAAGTCCATTGTTATATCGGAAAGTTTGAAAATGTTTAAATAAAATCATCGTACCTGACTGATATCACTTGCCTCTGAATCACTTGCTCAGTCTGCCAATTTTCTCCGGACGCCACATACAACTTTACAATTTCCTACTGAAACTGTGAGGCAGCATGATGCAAACCTAACATAATTGGAAACTAGAAAACGATGGTTCTCTTCACAGGTTACCAATCAAAAACGCTGCATTTAAATGCTAGTTGTGTACTAGTCTATTAGTGTATCGTGTAGAAGTTGAGATGCGCTCATCTGCCTGTGCTTTATTTGTGTTAGTATACGTGTGGAATGTTTCAACATTCAACGTCCCTATCAAGCTCGGTGTAAGTGGTGACAATTTCTAATTGTATGGTCTATGGCTGTCCTTGCGATGCTGCTGCATTCAATAGAATGCGTTTCTGATTGCTTATTTCGTTGCTTACTGAATCCGTATCATGTTTTACACGAGGTTAACGTTATTCATATTGATTTTTCTTAAGGAACAAGTGCCCTGGCAGAACAATGTAACCAGACTGGAATACTTAGTACTTGCCACCAGCCCATTAATTGATTTATGGTAAACCGTGGCCATTATGCCAGCATATCTGTTCTCTCATGCCTACTTGGCTGTTCGTTTAAAATGTGAATATTAATATGTTAATATAGGGCACGTGGCAAGCAAATCCCACTGATGAGTAAATATTTCAGTTAGCTTGTGAAAAGTGTTTTTCAGAGAGAATCAATTCTACGACATTCATTAAAATATGGATGACAGTTGCTGCAACGTAAATTGGGGACTTAGGCTATAAGTTATACTTTTTCAGTCCATCTCTCACTGATGCTGATGAAGGTGGTACGTCAAACAATAATGGTAAACAACATTTTGTAGGTTAAATTATGAATGTAAACAATTGATCAATACAGCAAAAAATAACCAACAGAACACATAGTTCCAAGCCCTTAACTCAATACGTTTTGCATCAGAGGGAATATTAAGATCCCTTAAGAATCTATAGTGGCTGTAGTATTTCTTTATAGTCATTATCTGATATTCTGCATCCTTTATATATTCCTAAAGGGATATACTTGTTATCCCACTACAGAGTTGCCACAAAGCCTGGCAATAGATCTGCCTGCCCCCAAGTACTCCACTTCAGATTCCTGACTAGACACTAGGTCCAGTAGTTGGCAGGGTCATCCAGGTCTAGTGTAAGTTTATTTAAGAATGGAAGGATCTGACCTGTCCTGAGTGTCTAGGAAGATGCCTTATTTGAGAGAAGCATTGATAATGGTCAGTAACTGAAAGAGAATCCCAGAGAGAGCTGTGTTGAAGGATGACACAACATCTTCATAAGCTTCATAAGTGGCTTTGAGGGAATTGAGTATGTTTGAAAGAGATAGGTCTTTGAAGACTGACCTTTTTGGGTTTCTATGGGAAGCGGTGGGTATCCGAAATGAAGCAGGCTTGATTTTGCCAATGTGCAATTGGGCCTTCTGTTTTTTTTCCACTGAAGAAGAGATTGATGGCCTTGCACTTTTCTATATAGCAAGAGATAGGTGGGCCTGGCAGGGGATTGATGCAGTGCCTGATTGCCTCTGCTTCTGCTGGTGGCTTCATTGATGGTGTTGGTATTGTACTTTGCTTAGGCTGTTGCTGACTTCTCTGAACGTGCTCCAGGAAGCATTGGTCCTTGTTGGAGGAATCAGAGTTTAGCTGTCAACTGAATTTCTTGGCAGCCCAAAAGGTCTATCTTTTTGATATTTGCAGCAAAGAAAAAGATTTTCTGACACCTTTCTTGTGAAGTGTTGCTGATTGAATTGCTTGTATGACTGGTTTGTTTCTCCATCATATTTAATAGTTTTACAGTGTGGAATTTTGCTTCATCTAATTGCGTTTAGAAAAAAGTTGCTTTCCTTCAAGAATGCTATTTTTATACCTTCTCCTAATGTGAATTCTAGTAAAGTTCATGGTTGAGGGATTTCGTCCCCACTCTGGTTATGCTGATGTAAGATGTGTTCTCCCTTCATACAGGTCCTTATTCTACCACTGAGAGGTGATTTATTTTCCTTCTAAGTTTCTTGAAAGCCAGTTCCACAATTCTATGGGTAATGGTTTCATTGTAGTGATAGGTTTAGTTTGTTGCTGTTTGCACTTTGTGCAAGGGTTGAAGTTGTGTCATGATTTTTGCAGGGCACTCATGTTTTGTCACTTTGATCCACAGTTTAGGTCTGAAGTTTTGTTTTTTGATTCAAGATCTTTCAGAGATGAAATGGAAAAGAATGAGGTAGTGGTTAGTCAAGTTAATCAGTATTAAGGAGATCAGCAAGATGTGTGCAATTTGAGGGCCACAAGTTGATCTCTTGATGTCGGTAGGGCCCGTAAATAATTGGATTGTATGTTTGTTACTAAGAAGGGAGCTCAGTTGCTCTACTGAAGAGCCCATGGGTTGTTTAATTGGATGCACAGTTTCTTAGGAAGATGTTACTGGTGAACATTAGGGATTGTTGAGGAATGAGATCCATGAATGTTTCTAATTATACTTGGTTGTCTTGCAGTGTGTATGAAATGGTATGCAATTAGCGTCTGTTGCTTGGATATATATTTACCTGTGTAAACCAGGAAAGGGGGGAGTCAGGAACAGAAATTTGTGAGTTAGGGGGTGACTAGGTTCCTGTATGTGTTAGAGGGTGAAGTTACGGTCCTAGGGGAATAGGTCTTCAAGAAGCGAGAAGAGCCATTTTCATTGTTAAGTTGAGCATTTTGATAAGGTATTCAAGAAATGACTTCTCGATTGTGGAAGTTTCTGTGCATGAGGTAAATTCAGGTGCTATTATTCAAGGGAGGGGAGGGCTGATGGTGGTTTTCGGTGGAGGTTTAGAGGTAGTGGACAAAGGTTCTTCAGAAAGAGGGGGTGCCAGCACGCTAGGGAGGTGCTGGTGCTGTTGCTTGAATTCACCCATCATCCATCCTGTCTTTTTAGGTCTGTGCCTAGATGCCTCTTCCACATCTTCCACTGATGGAGCACTGCAGCCAGTCTCAGAAACAGGGCATTGATGCTGCTACTGGGCAGGGCTTTAATAGGAAGCCGTCTGTAGGAAGACTGCCCACTCTCAAAAGAGCAAGGGCTCCCACAACAGTTTGAACTGCTTCCAGAAGCAAATGAAGGTGGAGATTAGCTCTGTTTTTGTCGTTGTCTTGTCTAAGGGTCTGGGTCCTGTCTCATTTTAGACTAGTTCAATACTTGGGGTTGATGCTACTTAGTTCCCTTGCAGACTGTGCATAACATACTGTCTTCCCGGTTGTTGAGGTGGCAGCGATACCCCTGGACTGTCCGTTGCCAGCTTTGCATCCTTTCTGTGCACTTTAAGGAGCATTGTAACACCAGTTGACTTGATTACTACATTGCCTTGTACCACTCTCCCCTAACAGATAGTTCTCATCAACTCTCTAGTGTAAGCAACGTATCTTAATTTGATTGAACACATTTTTGGAAATCTAAGTCTGATGCAAAAAATCAACAAGTCTCCTAATTTAGTTGGTGTAATAACTAATCTGATGTATAGAAAGCCATGAAATATCTCTGGTAGATTAATAGTATGACATAAGATTGTGAAAAATCGAATATAGGCATACCTGGAGATGTAACACCGCACCTCAAAATTAACTTTTTATTCAGGACTGTTCACTTATCAGGGACCTACCATGATCACTACCTGGTTGATTTCTCTTCACCTTTAGATACCACAGGTATATACCACTTTACCAGATTGAATGGATAGAGCAAACAAGTTATGACCCACACATTTATCCCAGGTTACCTCGAGAGAATGTGTGTTAGTCATGTCAGAGACTGTCAGGTATTTTGATTTGTTATTGTGAGTTCTGACAGCCTTTCACACCAAGTGCACCAATACAAGATATCCATGCCATTATTTTTAAGGCCTTATCCAAAGTCAATTTTAGTGCAGGATAAATGCAAGTATATTGCCATGATATAAAAAATAATTGTTGCGAATGCACAGAATGTAAAAATTAAGAAAAAGGACAACATGGTATGGGGCATATGTTGAGTATTACTACATGTCGAACATAGCATCAAAAATCTGCCCTTTAAGACAATTAATTATTTAGGTATAATCATCACACCGGCATACCTAAATTTAATTTACTTCCCAGTCCACACCCTGTCTCCAAGAATAAGCTGGATTGTGTCTCTGTAGCAGAATTTTTATGAGGTAGTGACCTTGGTGCAATTCTACGAGGAACTGCAAAACTCTATAACTCTCACTCTTTCCTTGAGAAGAGGCTGTGAGCAATCAATTTATATCATTCAGATTGTTTCTTTTCGGAAAAATTAACCATCTGCTGGAGCATTTCCATCCTTCATAGGAATCCATGCTCATCATGGCGGATGGATCTTTGGAACCTGCAAAAGGATGTGGTGAAACCATTAACACAATTTTCAATATAAACTAGTCATTTAAACAATATGACCCATTTGGCAATACAAGGAAAACTCCAATCAGAAACAAAGTTAAGGGATGTAATACAAACTCAAAGTCATGTAGCCAATTTGCAAGGCAAGGGGACACAGGGGTCACCCCTACAGTTTATCAAATCAGGAAAAATGTGTGGGGCTGAACACATATGGGCAAAAAACAACAAGGGCAAAAAGAATTTGGAAAAACATAATTTCAGACAGTAACAACTAGCTAAGGTGGGCAGCAGAAAGGTAAAACGAGAAAGCATCAACATATCAGAAGCTCAATCAGGAGTATTCTAAAAAATGTTGGGGAAAAAAACAATTCTAAGTTTCAATGGGGCAACTCAAAGAGGCAAAAGCTTAGAGGAAGATATCTCTCTCCAAGGTGCATAGCATGCAGGGCACAGGAACATGGGCTCAACTTCTCACCTTCAGGATTCTGAAGGGACCGTCTACTAAGGGAAAATCTGTGAAGCATCTGCAAGCATCTGACGAAAGTTCAACTGGTCATCGATATATCAAAGTTCATACGACATTCGGATTCGTCAAAGATGGCAGTCCATTTTACATTGGAAGGGCATCATCCAATAGACATCAACACACGGCTCCAAACTGTGACATCCATATATCCTCCTAGGTCTGTCATGGGAACATCTTCCATCTATGTGACTCCACGCAAGTTTGAACCAATTGTATAAAATAGTAATCCATTTTCCACAATGTACAATATTCAAGGACATTGTTACATTACACTCTATGCTTAAAACAATTGGGGTCTAGTACCAAAGCTTGTCTTCTCGAAGTCTGAAAGAACACTCACATTTAGGAATGAATCAGCATTTTCTGCACAGTCACGAAATACAATCTTAGCATGCATCACCGAGGCTAACACAAGCATATTACAGAAATATATGCAATAAATATGTTTAATATACACATCCTAGTATGCAAACTTATGAATTTCATCATTAATAATACTTCTTTAATATGTGTGTTACATTCACTTTGAACGGGCAAAAGACTGTTAATGATTTTCAGTAAGTATAATGGGGAACTAAGTTTCTTCCATTCTTTCACGCAAATTTCATCATTAATCATTAAAAATTAAATATCGTTTCAATACATTGTAAGTTTAGAGTCTAAATTACATCATAATGCCAGTTTATACCTTCTAACACTTAATTTAATTTAATTCAAACACCACTTATGACGAACTCTAGAATATAAACAAGAGTCTAAATTACATCATAATACCAGTTTAAACCTTCTAACATTTAATTTAATTCAAATACCACTTATGTCGAACTCTAGAATATAAACAAAGGCACTCTAATAAAGAACTTGTCAATGCAGCTTGTGCATTCAATCCATTAGTACTTTGATTATTCATAAGGCATTAACTGTCACTTATGGACACCTTCTGTGACATGGGAGACACCACTAGAATCTAGACCACATCACAAGTGATTCATGTTAGGTGAGAAGAAGAGCAGGAAAATTTACTTGAACAGTCCTAATAAAGCCATTATACTTCTTCCAAAGCATTATCCTTTTAAATTAATATATAAACATGTGAATTAGAAGCATGCTATCAGATGCACAATACATACAACATACATTATTGCGTGATAATCAACATAAATATATATAATATAATTAATAACTGCAAGTAGATAATGACTTATAAGGTTCAAAGCCTTGATTAGAGAATACATAAGTGGACAATATAGGGGGTTCTTAGGAGACATATAAGGCAGAATACATAACACACGTAAAATTATGGAATTCCACAAAAGATGTTATTATATGTAACCACACTAAAGCTGATTGTGGTGTACCTAAATGCACGTTTTTATATGATTAAGCAAGGCAATGGCCTTACTTTTAATTCAACTATTCAGCAAGGTTTAAAAATTCTATTAGATTAAAAAAAGGTACAAAAACTGCAAGCAAAATCTGCCAGTAAAGGGAAGCAGCAACAGCTGAAGACCATTCATTTTTTCAATCTGAGTTCTGTCATATTGACAGGCCTGGAACCTTCACATTTCAATCAATCAATCAATGCATTTATAGAGCGCGCTACTCACCCGTGAGGGTCTCAAGGCGCTAGGGGGTGGGGGTTACTGCTGCTTGAAGAGCCAGGTCTTGAGGTGCTTCCTGAAGGCGAGGTGGTCCTGGGTAGTCCTGAGGTGGACAGGAAGGGAGTTCCATGTCTTGGCTGCCAGGTAGGAGAAGGATTTACCTCCGGCGGTGGTTCTGCGGATGCGAGGGATGGTGGCGAGAGCGAGGCTGGTTGAGCGAAGTTGACGGGTGGGAGTGTAGAAGGCGAGCCGATTGTTGAGGTATTCGGGTCCCTTATTGTGGAGGGCTTTGTGTGCGTGGGTGAGGAGCCTGAAGGTGATCCTTTTGTTGACGGGGAGCCAGTGCAGGTGTTTCAGGTGGGCGGATATGTGGTTGTGGCGGGGTACGTTGAGGATGAGGCGTGCAGAGGCGTTTTGTATGCGCTGAAGACGTTTCTGAAGTTTTGCGGTGGTTCCTACGTATAAGGTGTCCCCGTAGTCCAGGAGAGTTGTGACGAGGGCGTGGGTAACTGTCTTTCTGGTATCGGCGGGGATCCAGCGGAAGATCTTCCGGAGCATTCGAAGGGTGCGGAAGCAGGAGGACGAAACGGCGTTGACTTGCTTGGTCATGGTGAGAAGGGGGTCCAGGATGAATCCGAGGTTGCGTGCGTGGTCTGAGGGGGTTGGTGCGGTGCCCAGGGCCGTGGGCCACCAAGAGTCATCCCAAGCGGACGGGGAGTTTCCGAGGATGAGGACCTCCGTCTTGTCTGAGTTCAGTTTCAGGCAGCTGAGCTTCATCCATTGTGCGACGTCTTTCATTCCATCCTGCAGGTTGGCTTTGGCGGTGGCTGGGTCTTTGGTGAGGGAGAGTATCAGCTGGGTGTCGTCGGCGTAGGAGATGATGTTGATGTTATGTCTGTGAGCAATGTTGGCAAGGGGGCTCATGTAGATATTGAAGAGAGTGGGGCTGAGTGAGGAGCCTTGTGGGACGCTGCAGATGATCTCGGTGGGTTCTGAGCGGAAGGGCGGGTGGTAGACTCTCTGTGTTCGGTGCGAGAGGAACGAGATGATCCAGTTCAGGGCCTGTCCTTGGATACCAGTGGAGCGGAGGCGGGTTATTAGGGTGCGGTGGCAGATGGTGTCGAAGGCGGCCGAGAGGTCATTTAATGTGTGAGGTTGAGTCCATTATCGAAGGTGAATCTGAGAATCAAACCATTGATATCAAGGAAGGAGTTGGTGATGCTACAGAAAATGCAGTTATTGAAGTCCGCAAAATATGGCCACATTTTGTAGCATACAATGCTGCCGGTGAGTAAGGCATCTGACGAGGTGCTGATGAGCATATCTGCAGGTGTTGAAGCAACAGTACCCGGAAAGCCAGTAACTCTGGCATATGGTGGAGATATCAGCAACCTATCATAGGTTGATGGCACATGAGGCAGAAGTGCACTGTAATGAGATGATGGGCAGTTACAAAGCCTCAAAAAGTGAATAATGAGTAAAAAATATGAGGATCATCTCCCATGGATTTTCTGCAAGCACAGCTGGATGTTCCCACTGTATTGATTGACGATAATGCTGCTCAGATTGGTTGTTGGGATGGAAAAGTTCTCTCTACGGTGAAGGGCGTGCACCACTGACTTGAGTGCCCCAGCTGCATGACAATATGGCCCCCTGGTGATTGTTATTTAGGGGCAGATATGGATCATGCATGTGTGACATGATCCATGCCTGTCTCAGGGTTATGCAGACTTGTTGGACTTGGAGTGGTGCATCAGTTGTCACCCTCGTGATAATAGAGGGCTAATGCATTACCAGTAGTTAACTGACAGAAGCACAGTGGTGACAGCATACCATTTTTTGTTTCATAGTGATCAGTAGTGTGAACAGCCATTTTTACTTGTAACACAGGAGTAATGCCTACTGGCTCATTCATGTAAAGTTCTGTGGCTGTATGCTTAACTCACCTGTGGCATCTTGGCAAGGGAATCCAAGTTAGCGAAGTGTGAGACTCCCAGTTTGGACTGGATTGCTGCAGGAGAGTGGGCTGCCCACATGATCTTGCTGTAGTCTGCGTCCCCCATGTGACCAGCAGGGAGGACAGTGTGAAGTGATAAGTCATCGACCCACGTGTGACCAGGAGGGGGCCTACCATGAAGTGCGGGCCATCGTCTCTAGACACCACTGTCATCAATGTGCAGGCCAAGTCCGTGACACCAATGTGTGACTAGGATGGTGGACCACTGTGAGTTAAGGTTATTGCCCTGGTTCATCCTGCTGAAGAACCTAGGAGGAACACCGACTGATTGCTGCAAATGTTGGCAAGGATTGATGAGGATGACACATCATTGGGGAAAGATTGCAAGAGGTTGAGGACCGTCGCCAACAAAAGACTGGAACTTACGAGGGAGCACTACAGTCATCCCGGGGTTGCCAGCTGGTGTTGGTTTGGGCAAGAATCTTCCAGGCCATCGAGCCTGCTAGGGCCTTGCGCAAACGTAGCACCTAAATGCTGCTAGCGTTGACCATTAAAGCTAGATGTAGACTTTGTTGCATGGGGGCTAGTGTGGACTGAATCGGGGAGCCTCCTCCAGAATAGAATGGGGAATTACCAACTCCACTGGGCAGGGTAGTGGGACTCAGGGATTCTGCCAAGACAGCGTTAGCATGCTGACCTTAAGAGGCTGTGGGGATTATTTAGTGTGTTGTTTCTATGCTTTGTGTGATCGAGTTAAAGTACTCTTTTTTTTTTTACATAAAAGCAAGTATTTGACGGGACAATCATTTGATTGACGTTACTCTCTTTACTTTGAGTCTTGAGCTTGTGGATGCCTCACATCTACCTCCCCTTCAAAGAACCTTGGACTGACCGACCTGCACTACCACTGAGAGTGAGGTGTTGAAAAGGGAAGTACTTGGCACAGTTACTCAGGACCCACAATAGGTCAGGTCCCGAGACATCTGTAGTAAAAGTCCTCAACCCCCATGGTTGGGCCAAGAAACACTACTTGCTCCATTGCCCTCTGAAAAGGATTCTGACATGGGCACAGCAGATTGATGGCTAGTGACTAGAATGACCACAGCTAAGAGAAAAATAACTGTTCCGCTGAACGAGTTTGAAAAAAGGGGTACACTTTTGAATATTGTTTTGAAAATAGTTCATTGCCCAGACTATATCCATGAACTGTAACCACCAGTCCTGTTCATTGTAGAAGAAAGCACCAACCTAGTCAGAGAAATGAGTCGGAAATTAAGTTAAAATATCTGTCTCTGCTGCAGAATTTGCTGCCTGAAGAATTTTGAGCTGCAAGAGTTAAAAACACCTCTTTTTTTATTAAGGCTGCTTAAAGCTTATTCATGTTGTCACGACGGGCACCACTGACCTGAGTGAGTCAGGGAGTAAATTAACCGAGGGGGCAGACAGGAACATAAGAATCCCCTGATGGAGGCAGATACAATGTCTGCCCGCGTTATTTTACAGTCATTTACATAGATAAATCTAGCCTTGAGGCAACCCATAACTTCACATGTCAGTTATGGAAACATAGCTACCATTTTTTAGAAAAGCGTGTTATGAGGGAATTACAGCTTCAGGCACAGCTTGTAACATGCAAACAAACCCAGGCTTTGAAAACTCACAACACCCATGAACCGTGATAAGATTAGATAACAGTAAATGCCCTAAAGAACGAATTCATAAAGATGTGCCAATGAAAGAGGCAGCATCCGTAGCATTATGTCAGCATAAAATTGAAATTGAAACAGAAGTTCCTATCAGTATAAGAGATATTGTATTATAAGGGTTTAAACATTTCGTAGATGTTTGTTGAGTTCACCTATAAAATGACAAGTGGTAATAAGCGGAAAAATAGTCCCATGTAGCAACCACATAAAATTAAGATCGTCACCTTGAGAAAAAAAGGTGTGACCCATCTATTTGCGTTAAAGAGAGAAGATGATAAAATGTATCTTTTTCCACATACTGATACTGATGTGAAATGAAATTATGAGTTGCAAAGAGAACAGTTCCATTAAGAAAGGACCATGTCACCCAATGTGATTTAATTGTCCCCAGAGCACAACGCAACTGGGTATTTTCATATGACTGAACTTGCTCTTGACATAAATTATATATGGTGGCTCTAATTAGTTTTAAAGCTGAAGTGATAAAAATAAACTCATTTAGTGCTTGAAACTGTTATCTGTGACAAAATGTATCCTGTAGAACCTCTTCATCTTTATTTCTTATACATGTAGCAGCTTCTTTTAAGAATAAGGAACACTGTGTTGTATCAAACTGTAAATTAAACAAGGAGACTATTTCCCCTCTCTCAGACCTGAACCTGAAAGAAATCCTATTACACGCACATTGTCATGTAATTTCATCAGGTGGTGCTTCATAAAATGAAGGGTACATTTCATCAGTCCTTTCTGCCATGGTTGTTGACTGTAACTGATGAATAGATAGGATCCGGCCTTTTTACTGTAGTACCAGAGGTCTTCAACAACAGTCTTTGAGTACACTTGTTATTCTGGGCGTCCCCAAGGCCAACTCCATTTGGAACATATGATGGCATATTAAATGTACCGTTTATATTTACCTACCCCATTTCATCACTGAGGACATCAATCTTGCCTGAACGTGCGTGTAAGCTAATAGAATTTCAAAATCCAGTCATAAAGTGTGCTGAACAGTTTCATTAAGAAAAATACATTTTCTTTGCTATAGCAAGCAGGAGGCAATGTATCAAATCCCCTAATTTGTCAAGGTTAAGAAACCCTAATTATTTTCAATTTAGTGGTATGGTACTAATAAGTATAACTTTATTCTAAGAATAACTCTAAAACTATAGCTTTGTCTAGAGATCAAAGCTGTTAGCAATAAAGAATCTTGCACACAAAAAAAATAAGCAGACAAAGCCAATCTTCTGTCAATATTGAAGAATATGAATCTTTTCTGCAAGTCGTATATAAGCCCACAGGATCTCGCAGTGTTCCATTGAGTGCAATTATACAATCCACATTGGCTAGTTTATTGATAAACTTAGTGGTGTCAGTAGTGACGACAATAGATCATTGTAATTATCTACATTGAAATGAGGATCTTCATTCAAACATAGGTATTCAAGTCATCTAGGAGCTGCTTAACCGCCTTAATAATCCTTGGAGTTGCAAAAGAACCTGGCCTAACCATGACGTCAAATTAAATTTGCGGACCATATAGTATTTATACTGCTTCCACTGGCCATGGTTTATAATATGGAACCCTTGCACAAAAAGTGCCATCAGTTAGTGGATAAGCAATATGATGGGTTCTTGCCATATAATGAGTAAATGCATGTGATTGTAGCTCTTATGTCACATGAGATGGTGGAGAATATTATGGAAGCTTATGCTGATGCCCCATCCTCAAGCATTGTAATCCATTAAAGGACTGGTGAATTTACTGCAAAAATCCAAATATCTAACCATAATGGACAAATGTACTCACTACTTCCCTTCCATCTACATCCACCACTGATGTCGGATGTTGGCAGTGTTTCTGGGAGACATGGAGGAATACCTCTAGTTTCTTCATAGGATCATCTCTTGACAATTACATTTCTTAAAAAGGAACAGAATCTTTTTACTGTTGTAGATGCTTGGTGTGCAGTAGATGCAATTAATGTTGAAGTAGGTTCAATTAAGTTGTCACTGTTTGCACCAAATCAGGATTTGGTGGGTGTAGATCAGGAGACTTGGCAATCCCTCTGGTTAAGGGCATTAACTCAACTTGGCTGACCGCTTGTCGAGGCAACTCAAGAATAGTCTGAAGACAAGTTGGTCTTATCTGGAGCCACTTTGACAGTGGCAGGGGCCAACTGAACAGAATAAGCAAGTGGGAAATGGCATCTGTCTCAAGTTCAAAAGAGGGTGTGAGGGCATCAATATGCTTCCGGGTCTCGCGCCCAATCTCCATTGGAGCTGATTCCCTCTCATGTCCCAACGCACCCTTAGTTTCCAGGTCCACCAAGGTGTCACAGCTATGAATCGTCGGCACTCTACCAGCTCCCTCTGGCGTGTTTTGAGGCCCCAAGGATATTCAGGGGCCTCCAGTTGGACTCCCACTGGTGTATCTGCCCTCTGCAGTCTGTGCCTCTTGAACACACACAGGATTCAGCCTGATTCCGGTTCCCACTTCAGCTCCTGCACCATTCCCTGCACCGGTCATGATCACAGTGAAGCTGGGAGATAATATACAGCCTATAGGGCTATCCGACTCCGTACTGAATCTGCCACAACCTCATCTGAAGGCATGCACCAGCTCTCGGCAATTTCTCTGATTCTGATATCATTCCCTTACCACATAGTAGGGACTAGACTCTACATAATCTATTTGGAACAGATTCTTAAAACCACTATGATGACAGGGAAATTTTTTTCCATAATATAATGAGGACAATTGGTATGACAAGCTTCAGCTTGGGTGTAACACTTTGTCTGATACCAGCTGAGTATCTCCCCTGGGTCCTGCTACAGAGGAAAGCACCTCTTTCGCTATTGTGATGCGAAGGGCACCTAATATATTAGACCTCCATGCCAACCATGGAAGTGAAAGACGATGTCTTCACTAAAGTCTTGCTACTTGGATAGGCTCCCACTTGAGCCACTGTTATTTAATGAGGCACGCACTGACTCTCTTTTGGGCCAAGCCCTGTTTAGGTCTGCCTGTCATTAGACAAGCTGACCATTGCCCTGCAACTGGATACCCTGCTTTCCTAACGCAACATCTGATCTGGAAAGTTTTATGTTCCAAACATCTACCAGCAGGGTCAATTTGAATCCTTTTCCTATTCCACCTCCCATTCATGCGCCCGAATGGTTAGAAATTTTTGGTAAAATTATTTTTTCTTCCATGAGTCTTGCTCCAAGATGGGTCGATTCCAGCTGCGTTCTTGGCTGTTAAACCCATGCCTCTGGAATATTTTAACAGCTGGTTGAGGCAACCTTCGGGCGTCTCTCATGCAATATGTGAAACCTCATAACTGGACACAACTGATTGCCTAGGATGTATCATGGGTGCCAGTGTGGCTGTCCACCACCACACCCTGGATAAGATCTACAGATTTCTGTGGGTTTTCCCAAACATCTTTAATAGACATTCCTTTTGACAGGCCTGGGGACTTCAAACCCAGAGAGCAAAACATCAGGGAAATCTGTCAACTATTTCCCAGCTTCGGAGGAAACTGTAAAAGATCTGCAGTGGTTACTGGGCCTTGATTTGGTCTGTGGCAGGTCCCGCTCCTTACCTCACCCAGAGGTAACTGTGGTCACAGATACATCAATGCTGGCTGGGGAAGGCCATCCGAAAGAGGCAGAGATCATGAGTCTATTGGAGTTGAGAGTGATTCACTTGGAGTTGAAGGTCTTCCTGACTGCCATCAAAGGAGGGCTGGCACAGGTGCTCATGGAAAACATCACCACCATGTGGTACTGCAACAAGCAAGGAAAAGGGGGGGGGGGGGGTCCTGTGTTGTCACAAGTCCCTGGGCCTCTGGAAGTGGATGGACAGCCAGGGGATTTTTCTGGAGGTTAACCACCTATCGGGATCTTTAAAAACCAGGGACATGAACCCATTTGCAGGTGCTTGCAGATCATGAATGGTAGTCACACATTTATTGGTACAAGCCATCTTCAGGCAATGTGCAGAACCCTGTCTCTGTTTGATGCCACCGAAAACAGACAATATCAGCACTTCTGTGTGCTGGAGTTTCCAAGCAGCTCTCACTTGGAAACTCCTTCCATCTACAGTGGAGCTCAGGGATACTGTAGTCCTTTCTACCACTTCCTTTCCTGCCCTGAGGTCCGAAGAAGTTCAGAAACAACTGTGCTGGATTGTGCCAGGAGAGTATGGTACTTAGAACTCCTAGGCATGAGCATCTGTCCTCTGTTCAAGATGCTACTTCTGGAGAATCTTCTCTTGCAACAGCTAGGCAAGGTATTTTGCCTGGTTCTGCTTCCTTGGAGATTGAGTGGTTGCAGGTGACCTCGTTCGACCTGCATCCCACGGTCTTTGATGTTATCTTGCATGTGAGGCTTTCTTCCACTAAATCAGTATATGCCAGCCATTAGGAAGAATTTGTGATCTGGTGTGGCACCCGCCACATTGAGCCTTTACAGGCATAATTGTCTGATGTTTTGTTGTTTGGCCCTAGCCCCGTAAGATCATACCTTTGGTGCGATTAAGGGCTTCTTATTGGATCTTTGGGTCTTCCTGCAGTTGCCGGATCAGCCTTCGTTATTGAAATCACCAGTTGTTATGCATTTTTTTAAATGTATGAAACATTTGTTTCCACCAAAACCTTGGTGACACCCCAATAACTTCTTGATGTGCACCCTATTTGAGCCATTGCATAATTCTTTTATTTTTATTTTAAGACTTCTGACCTTAAAGACAGCGTTTCTCAACACCACAGTATAGACTAGATATGTGAATAAACCTCAGGCTTGCTGTGTAAACCCACTCTACACTACCTCCTTCCCTAATAATTTGTTTTTGAGGACCTGAGCTTATTTTCTACTGAAAGTTATCACTCATTTCTATGTTGTTTGGGTCATCACCCCTCTAGCAGAATTCTTTGCTCCTTGAGCCCTCTACAGAGGAAGGGAGACTCCATCTTTTGGATCCTAAAAGAGCATATAGTTTCCATATTAATCATACCAAGGAACACAGGTGGGACGATCAGCACTTTATCTGCTTTTATGGAGCAAAGTGTGAAGCAATGCAAAAATAGACCGTCTCCTGGTGGAGTGTTCTGTGCATAAAGATCTGCTAAGCACCTGTGAAAATCAGCCCCCAGATGGTTTAGGGGCTCATACCACCATGACTAAAGCTGCTACCACTGCACTAGCACGTAGAGTTTTAGTACTGGACATCTGTAAGGCAGCCATGTGGACATTGACACACATGTTCACAAAGAACTACTGCCTCGAAAGTCAGGACCTCCAGAGGGGCATTTTGCCTACTTGGTTCTGCAGCACTTTTTGGTGTAACCCAGGTCACAGACTCCACTTTGGGAGGTACTACTTTTGTATCTATTCACAAGGTGAAGAATATGCTGTTAGAAGTAACCATCAGAACAAGTTACTGACCTTTGGTAGTGATGTTTCTGGTAGATACTCTATTTAACTGTAGATCCTAACTGACACTCCATTTCCCCCTCTGTAAACAGTACTTGTTTCTGTCTAAAAAGATGCCAATCTAGTAATCTGCACACTTGACAATACCAATTGTCAATGGGCCTGGCTTATGAGGATGCGGGCAGCCTGAAAAACAGCTGATGTCTGCATGCTGGGATTACACTTCTACGCTCCTCTTTTCGTCACTTCCACAATGGAACGATGTCAGTATCCAGCTGAATGATGCCACATGGTGGTGCACAGCACATATGCTCAGAAAGCTTCTGGATTCAGTCCGCTGCCCGAGGATTGCTTGCAAGGTGAAGATACTGAGGGTAGATAGTGTACCCACCAGAAAGATTGCTACCAAATGTAAGTAACTTGTTCAATGGTGTTCATATTTCTTTGTACCTTTGGACACCAATATTGTTGTTGTAGCATTGACACTGTAGCATTAATATTTGTTTGGGCTTATGCCACACGCTCATGCACTGCTTTTATTAGATCTAACCCAAGTGCTTCATTGAGAAGGAGTCTATTCCCTGTCCATGGAATGAATACCGTAGGAACACTGTCTTCATTCATACTGTAAGAATACTTAACAGGGAATACTCAGGTAGAATGGGCCATTTTAATGTTGCCTGTCTTCCTACCATGATATCTGTGTCGATTTCAGTTAGTGATTCTGTTGCAATAGCAGCCTTACAGGTAAGCCCAGCTGTCTTGGCAGTTACGTCAGCCGTGCAGTTTCATTTTAACGGGCCACCGTATGTTGAACATGGATCAGTGGTAGCATAGCTGGTAGCTTTCATTCAGTTACCAATTGAATCTCTGTTTCCTTTCAAGCACCAATGGAGTAGATATACACCACACTGGAAACTAATTATTTTATTTTTGAAAATGTATTTCATATCCGTGTATGGCAGTGCTTCCCACACTTTTTAGAATCACAACCCAATTTATGGAGCAACAAACTTTCTCAACCCACATACCTTTAATGGACATGAGGCGGGGTATTTTTAAAGGTAACTAAAGCATCGTGTGCAGTGCATTATCTTTTACAAACAGCACAGTTTCCATCAAAATGGCCACTAGATTTACACAGACATACCGCTTTACTGATATAACTATATAGCACACAAATGATAATGTGTGGAACTCAGGTTTCTGTGGATATTTATGATTTATTCATCATCAAGGTAAGCTGTCTTGATTTGTTTTTATTCTAATAAAATCTCTGTTTCCAGCACACTTCGGAATTGCAACAAAGTGCTTAATTTTTCCTTTCCTAACTGTTGAATGCTCACAGTTCATTTACAGGTATTTACATTTTGTTGTGTATTGCAAAAAACATCATACAACCTTTCCTTTCATGCTTCCTGTACTGATTGCCACATAATTAATTTTAAAAATGTTGTAATCAAAGAAAGATAAGCAAACATCAGGCCCCATGTTAAAATATTAAGCAGCAATTTGTCAGAAGACCTAGCCATACAATTGACCTCTGTCCTTGAAGGACTGGGAAATGTGACAAGATAAATACAGAATTTAAAGTCATCTTTATTTATTTATTGCTCTCACTTTCCTGACTGACTAAAAATCAGGTTGTAATCCACCAGTAGAATGCTGGTGTGGGCCTAAAATAAGGATTGTTATGTCCACCCTCTCTAAATGTCTGCCTCAGTGATAGTCCAAAAATATATATCATTAGTGCATGAGAACACTGCCAGATCGTCCAGTTGGATTCCCCTTATTCTTTCTGAGAATAAACCTAGTCTGTTTTATACTCTTTTGTTAAACTCTTGTGCACATATTACATACTATCTCTTATGAATGTTGTTGAATACTGTGATTCAGGTGGAATGTTTTGGCTAAATAAACTATTAGTGATGTCAAATGTAATTTGCATTTTTTCAGTATTTAGTTCGCAAGCACTCCAATGCTGTGATCATTCAACACTGTGTAAGAGAATGCAAGTGTCTACAGTCCAGTCCTGTATATTTTATATTGTCTGCTTTAACCACCAGGAAGAGGGCAGTGTCCCATGTCAAGTCAAAAAACACTATTGCTTCCTCATACTGCTTCTGTTTCAATGAATATCAGTCTTGCACCTGTGGTTCACTCCACAGAATAATCACATGTGACAGAGAGTCTCTATCCCATCCCATTTGATTTCTACATAATGTTGGTGCTTGTGTCAAAGCCCACAATCATGCATTTTGCCCAGGAGATCCTCCAGCCCTGTGGAAGAGAATACTGTAGTTTGTCCTGAATGTATGACACTGACAATTACCACACCTGCCTTTACCATGCATTTTTTACAACACATGCCTTTACCACTCATATGCCTTTACCATAGAAGTATAAAAAAAAGTGTGTGTGTGTATATATATATATATATATATATATATATATATATATATTATTTTTCACATTTTTGGGGGGAGACCACCAGCACCTCTTTTTTAATTAACCTTACTCCCCTATACCCCTACCCACCCCAAAAACCTAAACTACCCATACTATCCTTTATCCCTGCCAACCCTTAAACCCTAAAATACGTTTACCACCATACACCCTTGTGAACTCCTAAACCCCAATGGTAGCCGCAGCGACAGTTTTTGGCTACCGTTGCCATGGCGGTAGGCAGCATTTACCGCCAATCTTAAAATGAGGGCCTATATTTGCACATCATATGGTGCACTGTGCATGCTTTTCTTTGCTGTGGTGAGTGTTGCATACTGAATATTACATGTCGCTTTTGTTACAGAATGCAAGTTGCCACTTTCCAAGGCCTCTGACACTAAAATCCAATAAATGGTTATGTTTTAATGTGGTATCTATAGGATTTTATTTGCATTTTTACACATCTTTTGCTACAATTATACATGACACATTTCTCTATGGTCAGTACTGTATATTGAACAACACATATTCTCCTAATTTTTAGGTCCCTGTTGTTCAAATGCTATGGATTTTGTTCTCTCTGTTAATTCCAGATTTTAAATATGCATTATATAGCACCATGCACAATGCCACTTTCTAAGTCTACATTGTTTACACCGAATGAAGTGTTTTGTACTGTGATCTATCAGTTTGCTAATTAATTTAAACTTCGACATTTAAATTGGAATTTATGTAAATGTTGGAGGAGTTGTATCTTTTGACGTGATTTTTAATGTATATGTATTGCTGTTTTGTTCTCTTTTTAAATCGGCTGTTATTAGATAGGTGGACTTCCGTTGGAGTTCCCTAGCATAATAAAATTATTGTCGTGATTTTGTTGTCATCTCAAACTTCGATGAAGGGCATGAGGTGTCTTGGGATCTAGTAGTTGAATCCGACCATGCTTATTGACTTGCTCTGAAGAATTGCAACCGCAAGCTCTTTCTATTTGTTTTATGGGTGAGGAAATCTAATAGGTATTTCATAGGAAATACTAGTAAACAAGATTATTCCTTTACAGCTTTTTACAGAGGATGCGCGATCATTCTCTCTCTGTTGAGTTCATAAATCCCAGTGTCAGCGCGTCCACCCAGCGTTTTCCTCAAAGGACATCGCGTACACAAATGCAGCCTATCTTGTTTGTCCTTTCCTCGTTCCTAATTAAAAGTTGGACGTTGTTCTGAGGAAGATTTAAAGTCTCCTCTAAAGATGCTCAATTTCTCACCATCTTTCCATGTCCAAGGCTTGAGCTGGTGAAATTAGAATTCAGCAGCGTCCTGCCTCCTTCTACAGGGCAATGAATCAACATTTCCAAGCAGGCTCCTTTCATGCAGTGGCAGTGTGCACATCTAGTGCGGAGGCAGTTTTCATGGAAAGCACCTTCCTTTTTAAAGAAATGGCTATAATTGAACTTAAAGAATGTATTTTACTAAACGCAGTGCCCAGGTACATTGAGCTGAACAGAGTATACAGCTTCTCCCTGGAATAAATGTTGGTTCTAGTACGCATTCCTTATCCATATACCCTTTTCGTAAAAGCAGAAAAGGATACACCGCTCCTAGGAGTTACTGATACTTAGGCTATGGTAACGCTGGGTGGTGTGGCAGACTAGAAATTCCCCATCGAAATAAGAAATTACCAGGGGAATCATTCATTCTGCCCCCGATTCACGTGGTAATTCCTCGCTTTCTCGTTTGGAACAGGAGAATATTTTTGGAGATAAACACTTGGTCTGGGTTAAATCCATGGACCTTGAACTATGGAAGGGGTTAGTAGCGTATGGTACAAGCCCTTTCAGAATTAAAGGGGACTCTGCTGTAAGGCAAACCAGCCTTGTACATTTGAAAGGTGGGAACCAAAAGCGGATGTGATTACAATTTTCTCACAGGTGGCAGAGTGATATTTCTTATTATATTGTGGTTATTACTAACACACAAGTTGTTCCTTGCATGCGGTGTGTCTATTCCCCTAGGGCCGTGACACACCCTATGCTGGGAGGGCGTGCTACAGGAGAATGATTATTTTCTGGGTTTTTACTTGCATCTCTTCTTGGCTGCCAACTAGAATGTGTGCTCGAGTTCAGTGGTTTATTGGTGACACATCAGATCTTCAATGTGATGCTTCCGGGGGTCAGTGGAGTTCCTGAAGCGTGGGGAGGGGCTTGACATTTGTCAGTTCCTTGATGAGTTATACTGTGATGTGAAGGCGGTTCTTCAAAGGCATCAGGTATGTGTGTGGTAAGCCAGCCAATATGACACTACTTTGTCCTGGTAGTACAAAAAAGTGATCCAACGGGTGATTTCAAAGGTTCAGCAACATGAATACCCCCTGTTATCAAAACTGTGAAGTATATGAGGGTGGACTCTTACTGAAGATAGGTAAGTATGAATATGGAGAACCCAAAGCCATGTGTTCTCAGAAAAAAATATGCAAACCCATTTGGCACAAGTAGTATCCCATGAATTCAGACCGGTACTTAAGATACACATGAAAATGTTTTCTGGAGATGACACCCTGACCTGCAAGATGTAGCATCGATGATACCACTATCATCACCCCACTCAATGCTCACAAGGCAGAGTCCCAGTTTTGACTGGTCATATGAATACCAGAGGTATTTCAGATTTTTATAAAGATAATGTGACCAAGGCTAACCCCCTTGATTACTGAATATGTTTACCTGAACACGAAATTTACAGTACATCCAATTGGGTCTAGTGGTAATCCTAGCTCATCACAAACCCTGTAGTGCTTAATAGAGAAGTGCAATTGCAAGTTCTAGTTGAGGCCTCCCCCGATTAGAATTTTAGAAAAGGCAAGGCTAGCAATGGCACATTGGCCTTTGAGCACCACCAAATGATTTTGAATATGTTAGTGTTCACTTACACAACTGACCAACAAACAAAAGCCTTCTGACATTATTGTCATCTGTAAATTCTAAATTCTAAAGGCAATATGATACTTTCAATCAAAAGGACAAAATCTGGCTATTACAGTGCAACGTTAAGCATGGAAGAGAGTCCAAGCTTTCTGACTTTTATAGTTTCAAAATACATCATTTTTGTGGCACAAACGGCAATGTCGTTTTGGTTCCATGACCAATAACACAAAACAACTAACATTGGCAAAGCCAGTGGGTGTACCCGGCCACCAGTCTTGAGTTTGGCGATTCTTGTGTTGTTCTGTAGCGTTCCTTGCAAAGCTTTATTGTTGTAAAAGCTGCTAGACTTCATCAGTCTGAAAAAGAGAACACATTACCATAGTAGTCCCTGGCACAGAAGGGAACTACTTTGTTGTGTGGATGTGCTCTTTGTGGAAAAGCATCACTTTCAGTGAAGTTAGCCAATGACTTAAGTGAGCCTGATTGAGTGGGTTTAAGAAAAATGTGAATGATGCAACAAACGAATAATGGATGAAGTCTGGATGAAAACCTTGAAAAGCAACTATGTTAAACATATAATTTTAGTAAAATCAAAAGGTTTTGGCTAACACCAGACCTAAAAAAGCCAACTGCTCTGATGTTCTCTGCTAACTTGCCATTGTGCTTTTTTTTTTTTATATATGTGTGTATAATATTTTTGTAAATCTTTCCTGCAAATAGATAGGGAGGGTTGAAAAAATAGACAAAGAGGCACACAAAGATAGGTAGAGAGGGTTGTATAAATAGTGTTGCATAGATAGCTAGACGATTACATAGATACATAGCTAGACAGAGATGTTTGTATACTGTAAGAAAATACCACTGTTGGCATGGTTACCCCCAAACCTTTTGCTGTTTGTTGATGATAGTTATGATTGAAAGGGTGCTGGGACCCTGCTAACCGGGCCCCAGCACCAGTGTTCTTTCCCTAAAACTGTACCTTTGTCTCCACAATTGGCACAGCCCTGGCACACAGACAAGCCCCTTGTAAATGGGACTCCTGGTACCAAGGGCCCTGTGGCCAGGGAAGGTCTCTAAGGGCTGCAGCATGTATTATGCCACCCTGGGGACCCCTCACTCAGCACATGCACACTGCTTCACAGCTTGAGTGTGCTGGTGGGGAGAAAAAGACTAAGTCAGGGTGCCATGCCCACAACACACTGCCTGTGGCATTGGTAAGTCACCCCTCTAGCAGGCCTTACAGCCCTAAGGCAGGGTGCACTATACCACAGGTGAGGGCATAGCTGCATGAGCACTATGCCCCTTACAGTGTCTAAGCCAATTCTCAGACATTGTAAGTGCAGGGTAGCCATAAAGAGTATATGGTCTGGGAGTTTGTCAAACACGAACTGCACAGTTCCAGAATGGCTACACTGATTACTGGGATGTTTGGTATCAAACTTCTCAGCACAATAAATCCACACTGATGCCAGTGTGGGATTTATTGAGAAATGCACACAGAGGGCATCTTAGAGATGCCCCCTGCGTGTCAGCCCAACTACTAGTGCTAGGCTGACCAGTTTCTGCCAGCCTGGCACATCCAGACGGGCTTCTGGCCACATGGGGTGAGTGCCTTTGTGCACTCTGTGATCAGGAACAAAGCCTGTCCTGGGTGGAGGTGCTTCACACCTCCCCCTGCCATAATTGTAACACCTGGCGGTGAGCCTCAAAGGCTCAAGCCTGGTGTTACAGCGCCCCAGGGCACTCCAGCTAGTGGGGATGCCCACCCCCCAAGCACTGTCCCCACTTTTGGTGGCAAGTCTGGAGGAGATAATGAGAAAAACAAGGAGGAGTCACCCTCCAGCCAGGACAGCTCCTAAGGTGTCCTGAGCCGAGGTGACCCCTGCCTTAGAAAATCCTCCATCTTGCTTTGGAGGATTTCCCCCAATAGGATTAGGGATGTGCCCGCCCCCCCCCCCCCAACAGGAAGAGGCACAAGGAGGGTGTAGCCACCCTCAGGGACAGTAGCCATTGGCTACTCCCCTCCAGCCCTAAATACACCTAAGTTGAGTATTTAGGAGTGACCCCGAACTCAGGAAAACAGATTTCCTAACAACCTAAAGAAGAAGAAGGACTTCTGACCTGAAAGCCCTGCAGAGATGACGGAGACAACAATTCAACAATTGACTTGGTCCCAGCCCTACCGGCCTGTCTCCAGACTCAAGGAACCTGCAACAGTGATGCATCCAGTGGGACCAGCGACCTCTGCCAACTCAGAGGACTGCCCTCCAACCCAAAGGACCAAGAAACTCCCATAGGCAGTGGCTCAGTCCAATCTACAAAGAAGAAACCATCTTTAAAGGGACTCCATCCTCACTCCGAAAGCGTGAGTCCCCAACACTGCACCCGACGCCCCCAGCTCATGTCCAGAGAAACCAACACCCTGAGACGACCTCCCTGCACCCCCACGGCGACGCCTTCAGAGAGAATACAGAGGCTCCATCTGATTGCGACTGTCCGGTAACAAAGAACCCGACCCCTGGAAGAAACACTGCACCCGTAGCCCCCAGGCCCGAGAGGAACCAACTACCAGTGCAGGAGTGACCAGCAAGAGGCACCCATTGTTGTCCAGTTGGTGGCTGGCCTGAGAAGCCCCCCTGTGCCCTGCCTGCATCGCAGGAATGACCCCCGGGTCCCTCCATTGATTTCAATACTAAACCCAACACCTACTTTGCACACTGCACCCGGCCGCACCTGTGCCACTGAAGGTGTATTTTGTGCGCCTGTGTGTGACCCCTCCCAGTGCTCTACAAAAACCCCTGCTGTGCTGCCCGAGGATGCAGGTACTTGCATAGCTAGCAGACTGGAACCGGAGCACCCCTAGTCTCCATAGGCGCCTATGTTATTTGGGCTCTACTTTGACCTCTACACCTGACCGGCCCTGTGTTTCTGGTGCTGGGTGTTTGGGGTTGACTTGAACCCCCAACGGCGGGCTGCCTATGCCCTGGAGACTGACCTTTCAAGTGCTTTACTTACCTGCTAAACTAACTTGTACTTACCTCCCACAGGAACAGTTGATTTTTGCAGTGTCCAATTTTGAAATAGCTTATTGCCATTTTTGCCAAAACTGTGTACCTTACTGTTTTACTTCAAAGTTCCATACTTACCTATGCCAAGTACCTTACAATTTATGTATTTACTTAAATTCTGAATCTTGTGGTTCTAAAATAAATTAAGAAAAGAATACTTTTCTATATAAAAACCTATTGGCCTGGAGTTAAGTCTTTGAGTGTGTGTTCGCATTTATTGCCTGTGCGTGTATAACAAATGCTTAACACTACCCTCTGATAAGCCTACTGCTCGACCACACTACCACAAATAGAGCATTAGTATTATCTATATTGCCACTATCAACTTCTAGGGGGAGCCCCTGGACTTTGTGCACACTATCTCTCACTTTGAGATAGTATATACAGAGCCAAATTCCTACACATACGTTGACAGGTTTGCATAGATAGCTGGTTGCATGTATAGATCACTAAATAAAGGGGGTTGCATTGAAAGATAAGGTTGTATAAATAAATCAAAACATAGAGTTGCAAAGTTAGATAAGCAAATTAGAATAAACACCATAGCTTCAATTAGTCAATTAAGTTACATTTTTGTATAATCACGAAATCCAAGAGCAAAAAAAAGCAAACTAGAAAACCATACAAGCATGACATACAGACTAAATTGGTTTACAAGTATAAATCTAGTCCTCAATTAAAATAATTACAAGCATAACATACAGGAGTAGAGTTATAAATGCATTTCTTTGAGTGTATAATAAAAAGAGGATAGCTTCATAAAGAACCTTTTCAAATGGACACATACTGGTATGCTGATAAACAAAGCCATCCCAGGAGGAATCTTGATTCAGCATTAGCAGGAGACAGGAACTGATGAAGCTGGAATGTGCACTGTGCTTAAATGAAGAGCTCATAGAAAAGTTCATGCAATCATGCACACAACCCGAATTAAAAAAGTATAAGCAAAAGCACTGGCACTGAAGGAAACTAAATTGTGTGTGGATGTGCTCTTTATGAAAAAGCAAAATGCAGATACTCAAGTTAAGTTAACTGGTGGGTGAAGTAGCCTGCCCAATTGCCCCATGTGGTATGCTTTAGTGGGAGGAAGCAAAATATGAATTACCCAACAACGGACCAATGGTTGAAGGGAGATGTCTGAAAGACCCTTTAACCTGCTCAGCGCAGCAGGCGAGCTGGTCTCATCCTGGTTGCCGTGTGCCTGAGACGAGACCAGCTCGTCCTGCTCCCGGCTGACACCCCCCAGTCGGGGATGGAAGGGGAATCGCTTCCCCTTCCACCCGACCCCTCCCACCCCCTCAGTGACGTCTGATGATGTCAGTGTGCAAATTGTGCACTGACCTCGTCAGAGGTCACCTCGGATTGTGCTGGAAGCATGCTTCCAGCGCAATCCCGGAAGAGAAATGCTAAATCCTTTCTGTTCAGACCGGGAGGTGGGGCGGGAGAGACATGAAAGGAAAGGAAAGACCTTTTTATTCCATTCATGTCTTTCAAAGCATTTCTGCTGCCCGATCGTGATGTAATCAGGCAGCAGAAATACCCACTAGATACCAGGGATTTTTTTAAATGTATTTTCAATAAAGGGAGTGGCCCCTTGGGCAAGGATCGCTCACTAGGGGGTCATATTATGGGCAGAAACCACTAGGCACCAGGGATTGGTGTGTGTGTGTTTTGTTTGGTGGGGGGGCAGCCCCTTGGGCAAGGGTCGCTCCCCATGGGGGCACATTACTGTTGGACATATCTGCTTGGGGGCAGATGGGCTAGAGAGCCCAGCAGAAACCAGGGAAGATTTATTTTTCAAAATAAGAGGGTTGGGGTATGGCTATACCCCCAAATAAATGGGGCCAAAGTTGTTCTGCCCAATTGGGCAATTACCCCTGATCCACACCCCGGGGGGGGGGGTCAGAAAGTCTATTAGATGCCAGTGGATTAAAAAAAAATGTGGGGTGGTGGCTACCAACTAGTATGGGCCTGGTTATGCCCCCATCCCAACTGAAGGGGGTAACAGTCTTTCCGCTCTCCCCCGCACACTAAAACATCTTATCCCACGGCAAGCAAGAGGTAATTTGATTATTTTGGGTTTTGGTTTTACATTTGGGCCATGAGAGCTTGATAACTCTCAAAATCGTCCAACTTTGGAATGGTGAGGGCTGCACTTTTTTGACTTTGGGACACTGCCATGTAGAAAAATCCACAAGACCTAGACACATCTGCAAGCTAAACATCTCGTTGATTCCAGGGTGGTGTGCTTCACATGCACCCGCACCATTTTCTTACCCACAATGCCCCGCAAACCTCCAACTTTGCTGGAAATCACACATTTTTTCCCATCTTTGTGATGGAACCTTCCGGAATCTGCAGGAATCCACAAAATTCCTACCACCCAACATTCTCTCATCTATACCGATAAAAATTCTGCTGCACTTGTCAGCCTAAAAATGTTTTTTTTCAAACTGCCCTTTTGGACCCGCTTTGGTTCCCCCTCAATTTCGACATGTTCTTGGCTCTTCCTTGTCACAGGCACTTGGGCCACCTACACAAGTGAGGTATCATTTATACTGGGAGACTGAGGGGAACGTTGGGTGGTTGGAAATTTGTCCCGGTGCAGTGATCCCACACAGAAATGTGAGAAAAATGTGATTTCTTTTACCTAAATTTGAGGTTTTCTGAGGATTCTGGGTAAGAAAACATTCCCTGGACTGCCTCCAGTGTCTAGTTTTCAGAAGTGTCTGGGTTTTGTAGGTTTCCCTAGATGGCTGCTGAGCCCAGGACCAAAAACATAGATGCCCCCCCTCGCAAAAACAGGTAGTTTTGTATTTGATCATTTTGATGTGTCCGGATAGTGTTTTGGGGGCATTTCCTGTTGCGAGTACTAGGCCTACCCACACAAGTGAGGTACCATTTTTATTGGGAGACTTAGGGGAACGCTGGGTGGAAGGAAATTTGTGCCTCCTCTCAGATTCCAGGACTTTCTGTCACCGAAATGTGAGGAAAACATGTTTTTTTGATCAATTTTTGGGGTTTGCAAAGGATTCTGGGTAACAGAACCTGGTTAGAGCTCCACAAGTCACCCCATCTTGGATTCCCCTAGGTGTCTAGTTTTAAAAAATGCACAGGTTTACTAGGTTTCCCTAGGTTGCTGGCTGAGCTAGAGGCCAAAATCCACAGCTTGGCGCTTTGCAAAAAACAGCTCTGTTTTCTTTGGGAAAATGTGATGTGTCCCACGTTGTGTTTTGGGGCATTTCCTGTCGCAGGCGCTAGGCCTACTCACACAAGTGAGGTACCATTTGTATCGGGAGACTTTGGGGAACGATGGGTGGAAGGAAATTTGTGCCTCCTCTCAGATTCCAGGACTTTCTGTCACTGAAATGAGAGGAAAATGTGTTTTTTTGGCCAAATTTTGAGGTTTGCAAAGGATTCGGGGTAAAAGAACCTGGTGAGAGCCCCACAAGTCACCCCATCCTGGATTCCCCTAGGTGTCTAGTTTAAAAAAATGTGCAGGTTTGGTAGGTTTCATGTCGCGAGCATTAGGCCTACCCACGCAAGTGAGGTACCATTTTCATGGGCAGGCTTGGATGAACACAGAACAACAAAACAAGTGTTATTGCCCCTTCTCTTTCCCTACATTTTTTCCTTCCAAATGCAAGACCGTGTGCAAAAAAGACGTCTATTTGCGAAATGCCCTGTAATTCACATGCTAGTATGGGAACCCCGGAATTCAGAGATGTGCAAATAACCACTGCTTCTCAACACCTTATCTTGTGCCCATTTTGGAAATACAAAGGTTTTCTTGATACCTATTTTTCACTCTTTATTTTTCAGCAAATGAATTGCTGTATAACCGGTATAGAATAAAATCCCATTGCAAAGTCCAGCTCATTTATTGACTCAGGGTACCTAGGGTTCTTGTTGAACCTACAAGCTCTGTATATCCCCGCAACCAGAAGAGTCCAGCAGACGTAACGGTATATTGCTTTCAAAAATCTGACATCGCAGGAAAAAGTTAGAGTAAAAGAGAAAAATGTCGTGGAGAACAATTGCTGTTTTTTTCACCTCAATTTCAATATTTTTTCATTTCAGCTGTTATTTTCTGTAGGAAACCCTTGTAGGATCTACACAATTACCTCTTGCTGAATTCAGAATTGTGTCTACTTTTCAGAAATGTTTAGCTGTCCGGGATCCAGCTTTGGTTTCGGACCCATTTCTGTCACTAACTGGAAGGAGGCTGAAAACACACAAAATAGTAAAAATGGGGTATATCCCAGTAGAATGCCAAAATTGTGTTGAAAAATTGGGTTTTCTGATTAAAGTCTGCCTGTTCCTGAAAGCTGGGAGGATGGTGATTTTAGCCACCGCAAACCCTTTGTTGATGCCATTTTCAGGGGAAAAAAACACAAGCCTTGTTCTGCATCCCTTTTTTCAATGTTTTCACTGTATTTTGGCTAATTTCTTGGTCTCCATCAGGGGAACCCACAAACTCTGGGTACCTCTAGAATCCCTAGGATGTTGGGAATTAAGGACACAAATTTGGCTTGGGTAGCTTATGCGGACAAAAAGTTATGAGGACCTACTGCGAACTTCCTCAAATAGCCAAAAAAAGGCCTGGCACCTGAGGGGGAAAAGCCTGGCACGAAGGGGTTAATTCAACATACTATACACATAATTTTAGTAAATAGAAAAGTCTTGGCTAAAACCAGAGCTAACAAACAACAAGGTGAGGGACGTCCTGCTTGAATTTATCTCAGCCACCGGCGATTGCTCTGTGTTGAATTCTAGTCAATTGTTTTTCACTGACTATACCACTCTAGACCAAATTCTACTGTTTGCAAATCAGCTGTTGTTTTGCTCCATTGGGAATAGTCCATCCCGATGTGACAGGCCAGGTGACATTACATAAGCCTACCATTATCCCTGAGGAACAAAAGTATAAAATACTTAACATGGCACTCCAGACGTGAAAGCATAATAACAACTAAGAAAGCAATTGGTATCCATTTCTGTTACAAGATCTACTGTTGGAATTATGCTGAAACCTGTGTCAAAGACAGTACACATGTTGCAAATGCCTGGTAAGCTAGGATAACCACTGGCAGCTTACTTCTGTGGACTGACCTACCCAGGTAAGTGTACATTAGTAGTAATCAATGCATACTTAGAGTTCCCAATTGGTGAGACAAGTTGTGTTTACAGCTGCAGCTCCAATATTCTCCACCCTGGAAGGGGTGATGGCCTCCTGGGTTACCGAGACACGGAAAGTAGTCAAAAAACTACCAGACAATCTCTGTCACAATATGATTTCTAACCTTCTTAAAATGGCACACATATCTATACCGCCACTGTGACCTCAAGCCATTTAAAGGATGGTTTCCTCCATGGGTATCCACACCTAGACAGCACAGAGAGAATAGAGTGGAAAAGGACCTTTTATGGCAACTACAGATAAAATAGCAAACATCACTGCCCATCCCAACTAAGGTTTTGCATACAAGTGCACCATGGCACATTTAGGTACCAATGGAAATGAAATGCAAGAAGAGGAGGAAAGAATATATTTAGAGAAGAAGAGATTGGAAGCTAAGAGAAAATGTTTACTGTGAAGACTGAGAATCAGATTCGATCCAGGAAGATATCGCACTCAACCATAGGAGATGTCACAAATGGTATCACGAAGAGCAAACTAAGATAAGCACAGCAAAAGGATTCTTACACATAGACTATGATGGTAATAGTGCTATTGTCAGGAAGCAATCAGAAGCCACCTGCCTGCCTGTTAGACCTGGCATCCTTGGCATGGTCTCCCCTGTCTTTTTTTGCATCTTCTTCCCATGTTTTGACTGTGTGCTGGACTCTGTGCTGTTTTTGGTACTCTGAGCACTTTACCAATGGCTGTCCACTGCTAAAGTGCAAGTGCTCCTGTGTAAAGTGTATGTGTAAATTTTCTTTTCCATGATTGGCATATTTGATTTACTGGTAAGTCCCTAGTAAAGTGCATTAGAGATGCCCAGGGCCTGTAAATCAAATGCTACTAGTGGGCATGCAGCACTGATTGTGCCACACACATTAGTAGCCCTGTAAACACGGCTCAGAGCTGCCACTGCAGTGCCTGTTTGTGCAGTTTTAAACAGCCAATTCGACCTGGCATGTGCACCCACTTGCCAGGTGCATAAACCTACCCTTCTTATATGTGTACAACACCCCTAAGGTAGGCCCTAGGTGGCCCCATGGGGAGGGTGCAGTGTATGTTAAAGGTGGGACATGTATTGATTTACATGTCCTGACTGTGAAATACTGCCAAATTCAGTTTTCACTGTTGCAAGGCCTATCTCTCTCATAGATTAGCATGAGGGCTGCCTTTAAACATTCTTAAAGTGCAGATTCCCTTTGAGAGCAGATAGAAATGTGTGTTGAGATTGGTGTCTCTGAACTCAGTATTAAAAATGCATCTTTTAGTGAAGTTGTTTTTTAAATTGTTAGTTTGAAAATGCCACTGCCAGAAAGTAGGCATTTTCTTGCTTGAACCATTCTGTGACTCTGCCTGTTTGTGGATTCCCTGTCTGAGTCAGACAAACAGTTGGGCAGTTGGTGAATCTCCTCTATACAGTGACACAAGGGGAGCTGGGGTATAGCCTGCATATCCTGATGAGCCACCTGAGCTGGAGTGGTCACTTTCACCTGAATCGGCTGTGCCAACCCCCACACAATCCAGTCTCCAACCCCCTGGTGTGTGTATGGGGCCTGGCCTGGGCAAGGCAGGATCTTGTGAACGCAGAGACTTTCCTTTGAGGTTTACCTACTTCAAACGCAGAAAGGAGTATACGTAGTGGACCCAAAACCCCAGACTTTAGATCACTTCTGGAACCAAGAGGAACCTCTGCCAAGGAGAAGAGCTTAGGAGAAGTGCTGCCCCTGCCTCTGCTTTGTTGTGCTATCCTGCAGTTGCTGCTTCTGTCTGTGAAAGGGGACAAAGACTGGACTTTGTTGTGCATTTCTGCTTGAGAAGAACTTCCAAGAGCTTGAACTGAGCTTCCTTCCTGTTTTGAAGTCTCAGCACCATCAAAGATTTCCTCTGCCAGAACCTGGACTCTCTGCTGAGACTCCTGCCCTACCAAGTGGTGACCTATACAGTCCCTGGGCCCTTGAAAGGTGAAGTTGGTAGAACAAGAGCTGAAATCCACGCACAGAACGCTGTGGGGGGTAATTTGCAATGCACCATCTGCAATGCATCTGATAAACAACTCGCCATCCGCTTCACGGCTAAAATTGAATCTCCACCTGGATCGTGGCTGGGAGATGGACGCATCGTGACTGGAAAAACAACCCAACACCCGCTTGCGGCTGCTGATAACAACGCAAACCCCACACAGCATGTTTTTCTAACACCATGCGACCAGATTTCTCATGCATTTTCCATGGGCGTCAAAGTCATCCCAACCCTGTGCGGGCCCGAGGTGCCCATCTGGATATCTATGCATCGCTCTCTTGCGACTAAGAAAAGCAAAGCATTGCCGGCCCAACCGGAGAACAAACCACTCACTGGAGAGTAAGGAATCAACGCATCACTGACTTTTTCGACGCACGCTCGCGCGTGCTCCTTTTATTTTTTACTCAAACCAGGTACTTTGTGTAAAATCAACATTTCCATTGTTTCTATGGCATAAGGCTCTTATTTTTTTGAAAATTCATATCTTGACTTGTGTATGTTGGATTTTTATAATTTTGGTCTTGGTTTGATTTAGATAAATATTACCTATTTTTCTAAACTGGTGTGGTCTCCATTTTGTAGTGTTTTCACTGTATTACTGTGTGTGTTGGTACAAATACTTTACACATTGCTTCTGAGTTAAGCCTGCCTGCTCATGCCAAGCTACCAACGGGGTAAGTGGAGGTTAACCAGGTGTGTTGTTTCTTCGCCCTGAACAAGAGTGCAGGTCCTTGCTTGAATGGGGGCAACATGATTACTAAGCAAAGGTCCCATTTCTAACACTGCTGGCAGCGGTGGGATTGGACTTGTACTTGTACTTGACATACATTGATCAAGTGTACACTAATGTTTTCAGTGCAGACCATTATGTGACTATATACTACTTGTTTTTGCTTTTCCCCTTTTTGCACTTTTTTTTCCTTTTTTTATATTTTTGGTGATCTTTTTGTTGATTCTTGAACTTCTCGTTGCGAACTCTTTTTTTCTGCCTTGGAACTTTGCACTTCTGATTTGCCATCATGTCTCAATCAGGAGATGCACCAGCTGGAGCTGTTTTTGAGTTAGGGAAACTGGAAAGTTACACACTTGCTCAATTGAAACAGTTATGTAAGGATCTTGCCTGTCCCAATTAAGTTCCACTAGGAAGGCGGAGCTGCAAAAGGTACTGAGGGCCTGGGTGACAACCAAGGAGGCTGGGGACACACAGAGGCGGAGGAGGAGGTTGAGGATAAGGAAGTGCAGAGTATTCACAATGGTGTACTGGAAGTACCTGTTTTGCCTGTGGGGATGGTCTCCAGGGCAGATAGCAGTATGTCATATAAGGGTCTGACTCCTGAAGAGTTGCAGGACAGACAGGCAGAGAGGGCTCACCAGTTGGAGTTAGTGAAGTTTAGGATGCAAAGGGAGATGAAACAGATGAGACTGGCCATTGAAGAAAAGAAGACACCGCTGGTTCATGAGCTTAGTTTTAGGAAATTCAATCAGAGGAGCCAGACTAGTAGAGATGGTGCCAGCAGTACCCCGGTGCAGCCTGACAGGAGGGTAGACATCCCAAATGACCTAGTGAAGGATTACAAGATGCAGGATGACATATATCTGTGGTTTAAGGGGTATGAGTCTGTTCTCCATATGAATCTGGTCCCTGAAGCACATTGGGGGGCGGGTCTGTGGAAGCACTTTGAGGTGGAGGGGAGGTATACTCTGACATCCTTAGGGGATCCTCAGGAGCTCACTTACTCTATCATGAAGGACGCCCTACTCACAAGGTATAGTCTCACCCTTGAGCAGTATGAGATCTTTAGGTTCTATAAAAAGAAGGAATCCCAAACATGGTTGGATTGTGTTGACTCTTTTTGCAGGTCACTGGATGGTTGGGTGAAGGGCAGTAAGGTAACAACATTAGAGGATCTGTACAATGTGATTGCTTGGAAGCATTTGTATAGTCTGTGTTTTGCCGAGCTACACCAGCACCTGATTGACAGCAAGCTGACTGACCCCAGGAAGCTTGCGCAAGAAGCGGATCATTGGAGAGCACCAAGGTCCAAAAGAGATATGTGGGGAGACCACGCCAAGGGTGGGCAGGGTCCCGCTCAGAAGAATAAGTGGGGGGTAAGGGCAAACAGGGGGAGTTCTCTAAAGGGCCCCAACTTAGTTCCTAGGGTAAGGATTCCCAGCCTCCATTTGAAAAGAAGCTTTGGTTTCCCAAAGGGAAACCTGCAGAAGGGGGTTCACGTAAATGTTACGCATGTGGCCAGGTGGGTCACGTGAGGAGGGACCCCAAATGTCCCAAGTGGACAGAGGCACCCACTTGTGATCAGCAGTAGGGTTTGTTCAGTGTAGCGCTTGGAGAGGACTTGGTTCCAGGGGGTGTCCTCTAGTGAGATGACCCTTGTCTCACTAGAGGACAGTGAGACAGAGAACCCTTGTGCCTGAGAATACTCAGAAGTACAGGCAGAGGGTGACCATCAATGGGCAGAGGGTGTAGGCTCTGAGAGTCACAGGAGCGAGTGTGACTACTGTGAGAAGTCACCTGGTGTCTGAAGAGCAGATAGATCCCCAAGTACTTCACCATGTAGTTGCGGTAGACACCTCAGAGCGTCTATGCAAAGTGGCGCAGGTTCCCTTTGAGTGGGTGTGTTCTCAGGTGCCTTGAGAGTAGCTGCGAGTCCAACCTTGCCTGTAGATTGTCTGTTGGCAATGACCTGGAGGATTACATTTGGAAGGAGGTGGAAGTCCTGTCTCACTTGGAGCTGTTGGGACTGCTTTGTCCACCCGGTCGATGGCAGCCAGTCAGGGTGATCAGGAGACCCTGGAGCCTGAAAGAGTGGCCCAGATGTCTGCCAGCAGGAGGAAGGGTAAGGGGCATGGGAAACCTGCTCCAGAAGATCCCACGGTCCAGGGGGAGGTTAAACCTGAGGGTGAAGCCCTGGAGCCTACAGGGGAACAGGTGGCTGAGTTGGGGGAGGTCCCTGAGTTGACTTAGTGGCAGCAAGAAGCAGGACCCCCCAGGGAAGCATTCTGTGAGCCACAGAAATCATGCCCTACTTTGGAAGGTTTGCGGAAGCAGGCTGCAGACCAGGCATCTGGCAAGGAGCCTGGATCACACTTGATCTACTGGGAGGATGGGCTCCTATTTTTGAGCCTAAGGTAGCTGGGCCTAGGTCAGCCCTTGTGCTGGTGGTACCCCAGTGCTTCAGATCCTTCCTACTGGGTCTGGCTCATGATGTGATTTTAGCTGGTCATTTGGGGCAGGGCAAGACCTTTGAATGGCTTGTCACCCAGTTTTAGTGGCCCCAAATGTGCTGGCACTCAGATGCACACTGTAGGTCTTGTCAAACTTGTTAGGCAAGTAACAAGAGTGGGGGGAAATGTAAGCCTCCCCTCCAACCTTCTCCTGTGGTCAGCAATCCCCTTTGAAAGGGTTGGTATTGATATTGTGGGGCCTCTGGATCTCAAGACAGCCATGGGCAACAGGTTCATCCTGGTCTTGGTGGACCATGACACTCGGTACCCAGAAGCCATTCCTTTGAGATCAATCACCTCCTCTGTGGTTGGACGTGCTTTCATGTTTTTTTTACCCGCATAGGGTTCCCCCAAGGAGGTGGTGTCTGATAGGGGTACCGACTTCATGTCAACCTATATGAAGTCTCTACGGAAGGAGTGTTGGGTGACATACAAGTTCACCACTCCTTACCACCCCCAAAGTAAAGGTCTGGTTGAGAGATTCAACCGCACCTTGAAAGGCAGGATCATGGGCATGTCAGAGCCCTTGAGGTGTAAATGGGACATCCTCTTGCCATGCCTTCTGTTCGCCTACAGGGAGGTGCCTAAAAAGGGTCTTGCATTTAGCCCTTTTGAGTTACTGTATGGCCACCCTGTTAGGGGACCTTTGAGTCTGGTTATGGAAGGCTTGGAGAAAGCCTCCAGTAAGCCCCTCCCCCCAGGATGTATTCAGTTACATGCTGGCTTTTAGGAGCCAGAGACAACCTGGAAGCAAGCAAGGAAGATATGAAGCGCTGGTATGACCAGAATGCCACTCAGGCCGAGTTCCAGCCTGGCCAAAAGGTTTGGGTGATGGCCCCAGTGGAGCCCAGGGCTCTCCAAGATAAGTGGACTGGGCCATTTGAGATAGTGGAGCGCAACAGTGAAGTTACCTATCTAGTGAACTTGTAGACTCCCAGGAACCCTTTCAGGGTCCTTTATGTCAATCGCCTCAAGCCTCATTTTGAGAGGACAGAGGTAACAATGCTCTTGGCAACAGATGATGGGGTGGAGGAAGAGAGTGAGCCTCTACCAGACCTCCTGTCTGCCAAACAGAATGATGGTTCAGTGGAGGGCGTGAACCTCTCCTTGACCTCAGAGCAACAGAGGGACTGTCGTCAAGTATTGGGACAGTTTACCCGTCTATTTTCCTTGATGTCAGGGGTCACTCATCTGTGTACACATGATGTGGACACCGGGGCCAGACCTCCTGTTAAACATAAGGTTTACAGAGTGACTGACAAGGTTAGGACCAACATAAAGGATGAGGTATCCAAAATTTTAGCCCTTGGGGTAATTGACTTTTCCAGTAGCCCTTTGACCAGCCCTGTGGCCTTGGTCCCAAAAGCTGCTGCTCCTGGTGCCATCCCAGAATTCGGGTTCTGTGTGGATTACCGGGGACTTAATGCAGTCACTAAAACTGATGTGCAATCCATCCCCCCAGCTGATGAGCTCATTGACCGGTTAAGGCCTGCCAAATATCTCAGCATATTTGACTTAACGTCTGGATATTGGCAGATTGCCATGACTGTGGAGGCAAAGGAGAGGTCTGTATTCTCGACCCCAGATGGGTACTACCAATTTAGGGTGGTGCCCTTTGGGATGACGAATACCCCTGCCACCTTTCAGAGGTTGGTCAACCAGGTGTTGGCTGGACTGGATGATTTCAGTGCCACCTACCTGGATGACATTGCTGTGTTCGGCTCCACTTGGGAGGAACACTTGCAGCACCTCTGAAAAGTTTTGGAGGCCCGGCAGAAGGCAGGCCTCACTATCAAGGCTTGCAAGTGCCAAATAGGGCAGGGTTCTGTGGTGTACTTAGGACACCAGGCGGGGAGTGGCCTGGTGGCCACCTACAGCCATAAATTGACACCATTCTGGCTTGGGAGCCTCCCAAGACCCAGACTGAGGTGAGAGCCTTTTTAGGTCTCACAGGATACTATAGGAGGTTTGTGAAGGGGTAAGGCACTATTATTGCTCCCTTGACTGAGTTAACCTCCAAAAAGCTGCAAAGAAAGGTGATCTGGACTGAGTCCTGCCAGACACCTTTTGATTCCCTGAATGAATCCATGTGCACGGCACCCATACAGAAGCCACCTGACTTCTGCAAAGAATTGTTCGCGCAGACTGATGCTTCTTTGGGACTCCTGGGTTCAGACCGACCACAGGCACCTTAGATGGTTAATGCAGATGAGGGGTGAGCATTCAAAACTGTTGAGGTGGTCCATCTCCCTACAGGGAATGGACTTACAGTGGAACACCGCCCTTGCACAGAACACACCAGTGCTGGTGGTCTGTCAAGATTCTTCTGCCTTAGTGATAAGAACTTCCATGCAGTAGGGTAGTTCTCCCCACTTTCAGCTGGGGGGACACGTGTTAAGCCTGGCATCATTGGTATGGTCTCCCCCGTCTTTCTTGCCTCTACTTCCCATGTTTTAACTGTGTGCTGGACTCTGTTTTTGCTGTTTTTGGTTCTCTGGGCAATTTACCACTGCTGACCAGTGCTAAAGTGCAAGTGCTGCTGTTTAAAGTGTATGTATAAATTGGCTTTTCCATGATTGGCATACTTGATTTACTGGTAAGTCCCTAGTAAAGTGCATTAGAGGTGCCCACACCTGTAAATCGAATGCTACTAGTGGGCCTGCAGCACTGGTTGTTCCACCCACATTAGTGGCCCTGTAAAGGTGGCTCAGACCTGCCACTGCAATGTCTGTGTGTGCAGTTTTAAATTACCAATTCAACCTGGAAAGTGCACCCACTTGCCAGGTCTAAACCTTCCCTTCTTATACATGTGAGGTGCCCCTAAGGTGGGCCCTGGGTAGCCCATGGGCAGGGTGCAGTGTATGTTAAAGGTGGGACATGTATTGATGTGTTTTACATGTCCTAACAGTGAAATACTGCCAAATTCATTTTCCACTGTTGCAAGGCCTATCTCCCTCATAGATTAGCTTGGGGCTGCCTTTAAACATTCTTAAAGTGCAGATTCCCTTTGAGAGCAGATAGAAATATGGAGTTTGGTGTCTCTGAACTCACAATTTAAAAAATTGAATCTCCTCTAGACAGTGATACAAAGGGAGCTGGGGTGTAACCTGCATATCCTGATGAGCCATCTGAGCTGGAGTGGAGGGAGGAGTAGTCACTGACACATGAATTGACTGTGCCTGCCCTCACACAGTGCAGTCTCCAACCCCCTGGTGTGTGTCTGGGGCCTGGCCTGGGCAAGGCAGGATCTGGTGAACAGCAGAGACTTTCCTTTGAAGCTTGCCCACTTCAAAAGCAGAAAGGGGTATACATATTGGACCCAAAACCCCTGACTTTAGATCACTTGTGGAACCAAGAGGAACCTCTTCCAAGGAGAAGAGTTGAAGAGCTGAGGAGAAGTGCTGCCCCTGCCTGTGCTTTGTTGGGCTATCCTGCTGTTGCTGCTTCTGTCTGTGAAAGGGTACAAAGCCTGGACTTTGTTGTGCATTTGTGCTTGAGAAGAATCTCCAAAGGCTTGAACTGAGCTTGCCTCCTGTTTTGAAGTCTCAGGGACATCAAAGACTTCCTCTGCTAGCACCTGGACTCTATGCTGAGACTCCTTCCCTGCCAAGTGGGTCCTGTCCAGTCACTGGCCCCTTGAAAGGTGAAGTTGGCAGAACAAGAGCTGAAATCCACGAACAGAACGCAGTGTGGGGAATCTTTTGACACACCATCTGCAACACGACTGATAAACGACGTGCCATCCACTTGACAGCTTAAATCAACACTCCACCAGCATTGCGGCTGGAAGGTCAACGCATTGCGAATGGAAAAATGTTTCAACACCCACTTGCGGCTGCTGATAACGATGCAAACCACACACAGCGTGCTTTTCTAACACTGTGCAACCGGATTTCTCACACATTGTTCCAGGACGTCGGTCATCCAGATCCCGCAGACCTGAGGTGCCCCGTCTGGAAATCAATGTATCGCTCTCATGCAAGGGAGAAAAACGACACATTTCCGACCCGACCGGAGAAGAATCGATGCACAGCCTTACTTGTGAGTAAGGAATCAATGCATTGCTGACTTTTCTGATGCACACTCGCCCATGTGGCTTTATTTTTTACTCAAACCAGGTACTTTGTGCAAAATCAATGTTTCCATTATTTTCTATGGAGCAAGACTCTTATTCTTTTGAAAATTCATATCTTGACTTATGTATGCTACATTTTTGTTGTTTTGGTCTTGTTTGATATAGATAAATATTACCTATTTTTCTAAACTGGTGTGGAGTCCATTTTGTAGTGTTTTCACTGTATTACTGTATGTGTTGGTACAAATACTTTTACACATTGCTCCTGAGTTAAGCCTGCCTGCTCATGCCAAGCTACCAAGGGGGTGTGTGGGGGGTTAACCAGGTGTGTATCTCCTTTTCCCTGAACTAGAGTGAGGGTCCTTGCTTGGACATGGGGTAAGGTGACTGCCAACCAAAGACCCCATTTCTAACACTGCCCCATCAATTAACCAAGCTCATTCCACAACATCAGTTGTCAAGAGCCAAGGTGAGGGTGTGACACAGGGAGTGTCACTGAACAGCAGAGCAATTGTATACCAACACAAGAAGTGATGGATAGGAAAACGGAAGTGGCTCTGTTGACGGCAGTGATGAAGGAAGATGAGCAGCAGCCCTTTGTGATTATCACTAGAACTAGGTAAGTGCCCATCAATTAATCAAGATTTGTTTTTAGATTTTATGATGGATGACCCATTCATGCAGGACCACTTTAAGTCTGCTGATTGGGGTGGTGCTCAGAAAGAAACAAGAACATTTCATCTGGCGAAAATACTATTGGATATGTACTGAAATACTGGGACCCACATTTTTCAGATAAGATGGGGTCTACCCGAGCATTATCATTGTACTGCTCAGTGTGTGTTCAACTCCCAATGTCTAGATTCCAAAGCGTGTCACTGTCCTATGTCAATAACAGGAAAATTCTGAAGAGATCGGTGATGGGTCAGTCATGCCTTTTTCAGCATGGAGGGAGGAATTTTGATGAGATTTTCACTTAAAAATGACGTCTATGCAAAGAGTGTATGTCCAACCGTCGTAGGCCCGCATTATGACCCTGGCGGATGGGGGAGAAGTGGCTGTAAAACCGCCAATAGGCCGGCGGAAAAAAAATTAATTATGACCATGGCGGTATCAGGACCCTGCATAAGGCCATGGATTTCGGGACCGCCACGAAATCCATAGCAGTAGGCACTATCAGTGCCAGGGAATTCCTTCCCTGGCACTGATAGGGCTCTCCCCTCCCCCACCCGAGTCCTCACCCCACACCCCCCACACCCCTGCTACCCCCCAAAGGTGACAGGAATCCCCTCCCCACCCCTACCCCCAACATGCACAGACACCCCCCCCACCCCTACCCCCAACATGCACAGACACACACCCCTACACGCACACATACACTACAACAACCCATACCCGCACACATACAAACAGACATGCACACAGACCGACCCGCGCACATCTCCCATACACACAACACCCCCCCCGCATGCATACACGCACTCACACAACTCCTCTACATACTCACACGCACACCCCCATGCACGCACACACCACACAACACCCCCACCCCCCCTCCCCTCCCCTGACGGACGATCAACTTACCTTGTCCGTTGATCCTCCGGGAGGGGACAGGATCCATGGGGGCTGCTCCGCCTCCAGCTCCCTGTCACCAGAACACCGCCACACCGAATCATGGAACGTGATTCTGTGGGCGGTGTTCTGATGACGAGGCGGTGGAGGTGGAGCAGCCTCCACTTCCCCGCCGACCGCCAGCATGGCTGCTGGCAGCTCTCCATCTGAAAAAGGACGTAGGGCTGACAGCAGTCATAATACGCCGAGCGGAACACCGCCTGCACTGGCGGTCTTCAGCACGGCGGTACCTTCAAAGACCGCCGAGGTCGAAATGTGGGCCTTCGTTTTTTAAGCATTCCTTTCCCAAGATGCCTGGAGAAAGCCCAGCTTTCATCTACATATAGTAATCTGTTGAACTGGGACTGACCTCCACAACAGGCAGCGACTAAATGTTTTCACATAATCCTTTATTAAAGACAAGTAAATTTAGTTGGGTGGAATGACAAGTGCAAAGCTTGCAGTCCAAGAAAGCTTTATGTGGCTAATTATTTTTCACCCAGCAGCACATCATGGAGTGCTAGGTCGGTTTCTATTGTGCTGTTTCAGTTCCTAATCACACCTGTGCCAACAATGCTATTCTCAGTGGGGGAAACGGAATATCAAACACCATTGTTTGTGAGGTCCCGAACCTTTACCTGAACCTACCAGCTACTGAGCAGATATTCTTCAGCATTCGATTGGCGCACTAATGTAATAATGAATAGCCAAGTTGAACCATAAATTTATACAATTTGGAACAGCCAGTGTCTTGAGCCGTGTGGTTTTTCCATGCTACCTTTTCCAGAAAATCTACATGCTGTATACTCATTATTTTGTTTTTTATCGAGTGATTTATTTATGTAACGCTCATATCATAAAGAAGATGTATGGTTCAGCGGTGAAATAAAATATGTTTCTATGCTGCATCTTCGCACAAGAAAAATTTATTTACAAGATGGAAATAAATACCCCTTGTCAAGTGTGTGTTTTTCCCCTCAGGATGTTATCAGTGGGTCAAATGATGGTGATAGTATTATTTTCGAGGGTCCTGAAGCACACTGAACAAAATGTGTAAGAAAAGTCCACAATTCACTAAGGCATGTTTCTCATCTTGAAGTGCTCTTTATTTTCCAGAAGAGTGTAAAATAAATATTGACAATGTCTTTGCCAAACAGCAGCCAACACATATTTCTTCCCATATACTTTTTCAAGGCTGAAACAATAAGAAATAAGTCAGGAAAGTGTACTGTGCTATGATAAGCCTCGTACTGAGTCATGTCATGGTGACGAGGCTTATCATGGCCAGCCCTGATACTGGAGTTGCAACGCTCACTCTGAATTTATGCCACTGAGTCTTACTGTTGTATCCACTTCGTCATCCATGGGATTGAGATATAGCATTGATAATATGCCACCAGACCTACCTTTGCACCTAAGAGGAGGTCCACATGCTTTCAATACGAGGCATATCTTCGCCGTCCTCCTCTCTGTTATGCATCTGTTTAACAATTAAGTCAGTACAGGTTCCTCACTTATTACTCTTTGCTGTAGCCTTGAAAAGTCCATGGGATGAAACACCTGTCAGCTTCTGTTTGGAGAAGACATTCTCAATATCTATTTTACACTCTTCTGGAAAATAAACAGCACTTAAAGAGAAAAAACATGCCCTTGTGAATAGTGGACTTTTCTAACACACTTTGTTCATTGTGCTTCGGTACCCTCGAAAATTAGTTTTTCCATCTTGATTTCTGGGCCATGCTGGCATCACCCAAGGTGGCAGGGTGACTTGTACCCTGACAGCACCTGATATATCATGACGATGGGACATTACAGAAGTCCTTTGTAAAAAAAAAAGAAAAAAAAAAAATACTTGACCCCATTACTTATAGCTACAGCTGCGATGTGCGGGTGCTCCAGCATTGACACCAGTTTGTTGTATGGTGATAGCGTTACCCTGGTCTATGAACACCTACGGGTGCCTTCATTCACTATCCAAAAGTGTAATCTGGTTTCTTGTCGGGAGCTAGGTCATGTCTGCTCCTTGGTCAGAATTTCATTGATGTCTCTGTCGCAGTGTTTGGGGGGGTTCTCATTTCTGTCTTCAGAGTCAAGTCTTGATTTGGTTAATTATGCCAAGCACACCTTGATCAGGAGAAAGAAAACCACCTTTAAAGGCATTCAACCTGTCTGTACACAGATGGTGCCGGGGGCAACTTGCATGGAACATTGCCTGAGTAAGCATAAGTAAAGGCTCAGATTGTTGTTGACTGCCTCAAGTCACAACAGGGTAGGTTGCATATGTTTATTTTATCACCCATTAGTTCTCATCTTGTAGTCAGATTGTAAAACCTTTATATTTTTGGGATTTTTAATTCCGTTTGATGATGATTCTATCAATGGGTTTTGGATCCAGGTACTGCTGAATTATGCATTTCAAGTTTTCTTATATATTCCACTTCTCATGGAACGCTTCCTGAAAATTGCAGGACTTCCATTGTTATTTGTTTATAATATAACACCCCAAAAATGGTTCCGAGGAAAGGAGGTCCTGCCTTTGTAGTTCATAAAAATATTTTTCTTTTTTGCTCCATGAAAGAATCAGTTTGGGCTGGGGGGCGGGAGGTTGGAGATGTATGTTGTGCAAACCCAACAGAGCAGGTCTTCCCAGTAGGAGTGCAAAGGGGGCATTAAGCTCCAGGGCCTGAAATGTTTTCAGGGTCTGCAATCTTGCTGCAGAAATAATTTACAGATTTTAAAGCAAGCCCGCCTGCGTCCTAATAATGAAACAGCTAAACACTTACACACCAACAGATGGTGCTAGATGCTAGAGATGCTATGTTTTATTTTTCCTTGAAGATTACCTTCTTTTAACTTAGAAGGAAGTGCTACTGCCACCTGCATAAATGGAGGAAATGCAGGCTTGGTGTGGACCAGTGCAGATGTTTCCAGGGAGTGCAGACTACCCATGTGTGTTCTCACTGCCCATGAGAGCCTCTCTGCTCATAGTTTAACATGGGTTAATGTTTATAATTAATTCTGGCTGTAAAAGTGGATTGCCGTGGAGCAGCTTCATGATGTTTACTATCATTGGATTCACAATGACTAACCCCTTATCATGGAAAAGATAGTTTTGTCAATAATACTCAAGAAATGCCACTTTTAGAAAGTGGGCATTTCTATGTTCTAAGATCTCTTTGCATGAGTTTTTTTAATTTAGCTTCATTCCCCTGGAAGCAGTGGGGAAAGCACATCTGCGCATTACCCAGACACAGCTATAAAAATTAGGCAACTGGAGTGACAGACCTCTTCCATTTGGGGGCCTGGCTGGATAGATTGGAGGGAGAGGTTCTGGCACTTGGGATCTCTGAGCCAAATCATGGCACCACTAAAGATAAAGATCTGCATTCCATGGACCCATGGCAGACAGGCCTGAAATCTAGGTGAGACATCTGTGGTTCAAAGGGGACAACTTCAAAGGCACACAATTATAACTACGAGTACCATACAGATGCAACTTAGAGATACACTAGCAGGGATGTGGGACCATACCGCTGGACTGTGTGGTGCACACTGCCAAAATAATCTGTTGTGCACAGAAGTATTTTCTGTTCTTGGAAGGGATCTGAGCACACTTCCTGCATCATAGCTGGCATGGGCAGATTACCTGATGTTGCTGGGCACTCTGAAGTGTGCTCTCCAAGAGCTTGTTGGATTGCCCCCTATTCTGTCTGCAGGTCTCAGGGACATCAAAGACCTCCTGTGAGGGACCTACACCATCTACTGGTGTCATCTGGAGAGCGGTGCCCTTCTCCGCACCTGCATCATCTGCTGTACTCCACCTGGTACCAGCGGTGTGAGTGAAGAATAAATATTACTCCTGGTGTCCAGAATTCCCTGGTTCGAAGCCTCAAGATACTGCACGCACCTACAGAGTGTGGCCCTTCATCATGGAGCCACTTCACGTCTAGACATCCTGTTTGTTGTGAGCGGGTTCACTGATTGTGGGACCCCAGGCCGGCTTTTGTTGAGCACTTCGCATTTCTCTTGTGCAACACCCGACTGCATACTCATTGTTTGTGGTGCCCAACTCCTAGGTTGTGACCCTCGAAGGTGGAGGTGCATCCGGGGCAGTGCTGCAATCTACCTTGTGTGGCACCGCTGAACTTGCGTCTTTGTGTGTGACGAGGTTGCCTGGTGTGACTCAAGTCATTGCGTACCAGATGGTGTGCCCCATTCCAGGGCGGTATGGAATTTCCATTTGTATGTGAACAGATTGTCTGGTACGACCAAAGTTATCGCACACCTGGTGTGCCAAGGCATTGCGCCTTGTTCCTGGAAGGCATGGCATTGAGCACTTTCATGTGAGATCGGAATTGTCTGCTATGACTCAAGTCATCGCACACCAGATACTATGCCTCCTACCCAGGAGGGCTGGACCTGGTAACTCTTCAATGTACAACTGGAAGTGTTGGGGCGGGACAAGTCATCACACCCTGATGTATTCTTCCTTCCAGGGAGGTGTGGCATTGTTAACTACTGGGGTTTTAGAGTGCCTGGCTGGGCTGGGCACCGCTATGACTAGCGTGTGGCCACCCTGACTGACCCTGTGCTTTACAGACCTCTGAGTGAATCTCCCGATTGGTGGCTAAACTTCCATGTGTCAACTGCTGCCTGATAACCCGTTATCTCTTTCTTCCCCCAGCTTGCCCCAGGATCCTGAGAAGGCTGACTTTGGCTGCCACAGGGCTAGTATCTAGGAAAAAGATTGCTTTCATCTCCAGCTCGTTTGGGGGTTGGGGGGGGGCAGTGTAGCAAGAATTGTTTGGTGGTTGGAGGGCGGTTTGGGACCTCAGGTGTCTGCAAGCACAATGACATTAACCCGGCCAAACATCAGTGCACCACATTAGAGTGCTAGGAGCAAGTGCATGCGAGTGCATGTGTACAAGCCACCTGATATCAGTGGCACCGCATAGCGGTGCAGAGTGAATGCCAGAGAGTGTATGTGGGTGATTGTTGAAACAACACAGTGGTATTGCCGTAAATGTTATTTTTTGCCTATACCAATTGACATTAAGTTTTACTTGTGCAGCCCAAGCTGCGGCACTAAATTAAAGTTCTGTAAGTCTTTGTATGTACATATTGCTGCTAACGTTGTGAACTAACGTGCACCCTGCAACAGAGTGTTATTGAATTGGGGTAATCTCTAGTGTGTCTTGTGCTGACAATGTTTGACATCGCATGAGGGTACTGGGAGGAAAAGTGTTATTTTTCTCACATGTCATACTGGTTATGGTGTTTAACAGAGTTGGGCCTAGTACTGTGAGTAATATTTCTAATTGTGATTTATGCCCAGATTTACATGATGATCAAGCTGTGTTAATAAAGTGTGTTGAATGCTAACTTTGTTTACATACACCTTCTGTGAAGTCTCTTTTGTGACGCTCAGTGTACTTGTCTGGTGCTGTGCCAATGCTTTACACATTGCCTCTGTGATAAGCCTGATTGATCTGTGCCAAGCTAACCTATTGTGAGCGCAAGTTACACAGTGAGTGTAATCACTCACCCCTGACAGGAGTGATGTTCTTTCTGGCTAGGGCCTCGCCTCTGCCAACCAGAATGTGCCACCTCCAACAGACCTGTGTCAACTCATGGTTCTGTAAGTGTTTCACTTCGTCCAACAAAAAAAGAAAAAACGTCAGTGTAAAGCTTACTTATAATGAGTGGGATCTCGCGTTCCCGTTCTGTGCTGTTGTGTAATTTTAAATAGTACGCTGTTTATATTTTTTATGGAACTTTGCAACAATGCTTGAAATAAGTACTTTATATGTATAATTGATAACCCTGATAAAGGTTCGAATAAGTATCCTGGACCGAGGTAAAATGTGACATAAAAAATGCTTGTATGTACAAATGGCAAGCTTTTGTGCAAGAGTGTAATGAAAAACATAATTTGATTGCAAGGTTGCAACATAGACTATTTTTGTAGTAGTACAGCTAATTTCCAAATTAAAATCATATATGTTGTCACACACATTGTTCTTGAGCACTTTGTTTGTTCTTCATTGAGGCATCACATGTTTCAAAGTCTGAATAAGTGGAACGATCTGAAAAGGGCCATGAGCACTGTACATTTGATTTTTTCAGAAGCCTCAAGTCGCACACTCGATTGCAAAAGAGACATGCTTGGCTCAAAAGGCACAGACCATGCACTTGGTTCCAAAAGGGCACAGATGACTTCAGGGTGGCACATTTCACTCGGTTGCAGGTGGGCTCAGATTTTCAGATGGCACTGTTCCCTCATTTGGAAAAGAGACCTGCAACATCGCACTCAATAATATAAAGATCATGGGAGACCAAGGTGACGCAGTTCACTCGATTGCGGGTAACACTTCAATATGGATTATCCCTCGTTCATTATAATTGTGTTACTAGTGATAATTGGTTTTATATATCACTTGAGAAACACAGGTTGCAAGTGTTCGACTCTATGGTATGTTTGAATTATCAACAGGTATTTGGGTCACAGGAAAAGCCCCGTCCTTAGGTGACCGGCTGCTTGTACGTGATTAGCGAAAATAAGGAAGGAGGCAAGGCTCATCAAGGACAACTGTCTTCTAATTCACAGAATACGGGGATATTCTTGTGGTGATTCCAAGGAATTTAGTTAAATATGAAAAGGGCAGCCTGGTTTTCAGACAGCTGTTCCAAGGAAACCGGTAGGAAAATTACAGTCCCAGACAGATTGATCCTGGTATTTTCCTTCATTATATTTTTCAGTATTTTCCAAAGAACTCTTTCCTCTATGAAGGATCACTCAGTCAGTGATTAAAGCCATTGATGAAGTGAGTGTCTGTGGCAGCAAGTCCTCTCCATTGTGTTCATTGAACTGTTGTTGCTGGTACAGGATCAAGGGCGTAGATGACACTAAAGATCTAGGGGAGGGGGTATGGACGGGTGTTATAAGCACACGACCTGTGAAGTGATGTGAACCTGAAATCAACGTTAAGAACCAATTTTTGTATATAGGTAACCAATTGTTTACATTTGTTATCATTGTGTAAACGTAGTTTTAAAATAATAATCAGGCTAATTATATATATATGTTTTCACTCAGATTGATTGTATATATAATATTTTCACCAATGGTACACTCCTAAAGTCTCCTTAGAATTCTGAGGAGAATGGACTAGCCGGGAGCTTACCTTGGAATGTTGGTAGAAGACAGTTGACAGATGGCAAGGAGGAGTTTGTTGCAAAAAAGTCGTCTTGATCTCAGTCAACAGAGTTCCTGTCATATATTACTACAATTAAATTTGGGCGACGAGGATGAGATGCTGCGCAGGGGGCTGTTGAACTCCTCACCCCTGTTCTTTGTGCCATCGTGTGAGGTTATGTCGAGTTGAAGACTCTGTCAACAATTGTGGAGTTGCTGAGGAGAGTTCTGTGTCTCCAGGACACTAGTGCACACTCTGTTGTGCTACGTTTGAAAAGGAAGACACCGGTTGCGGAGGGTGCCTGTTCCCAGATTTCCCCTCTTTGTTCTCGGGACCAGCGTCAAGTCACGCAAGAACCCCCGGCGCCGCTCCTCAGTCCGCCAGGTTAGAACTCAGCGCGTTGAAGGGGACAGCATAGCTCCTCTGTTTAGGCATCTGTTTCCGCCTGGTTTCCGCATCCTCATTCATAGAGGACGTGGCTTTACAGTCACGGACACTGGTCGGGGGGCTCTGCAGTCTCGGGGACGTGCATGGTCGAAGGCGTGTTAGCAAGTCAACAAGCTGCGGGAGGAGGAGTCGGTGGCGGAGCAATGCGGACAGTGGAGGTGCACGTTTTCACGGCACCAACGCGACGCGCACAGTTGAGACTACTTCCTTGTTATTGTCTAGAGCTGTGTGCCGTGTATCAGCAGTACAAATCAAGACATCAAGCAGCGTTAGAGTGCGCATTCAAGAGGAATCGTAAAAGATTCTGTGCGGATAGTAAATCGAATATTCCAGGATTCAACCAAACATAGAAACCATGATCTAAGTAACTGCAAGTAAGGAACAATTATTCTGGACAAAAGTTTTGTAAGTTTTGAACTTTGTTAGTGTTTCCACACATAGAAGTGTACGGCATAAATGTAATCTAAAAAAAAAAAATGTAGTACAGTTATCTGCATGTAAGTGACCATTATAGTTGTTTCTAATAGTTTCATAATTTCCTGAATTACTGTATATTCAAGTAATATTGTTTAACATGGCTGCTGCTAGCATGTCCCAACCACCTCCATTTCTTAATGAGGTAGGGGAACCTAGCTTATTATGGAAAGACTGGGTTAAGTTGTTCAAATCTTATCTGATAGCTATAGGAGAGGAAAACTTTTCACCCTTGAGGAAACGACACATCCTCCTTCATAACTTGGGCATACAAGGAAGGAAGGTTTATGATAACTTAACATTACCTGAGGAGGAGGAGGAAGATGAGCTAGATGAATATGAATTACCCCTCAAGAAACTGGAATGTCATTTTGGACTAAGAGTTAACATTGTACGGGAAAGACATACATTTTTTAACAGAACACAAGGTAAGGATGAAAAAGTGGCTAGCTATATTGCTAGTTTAAGAGGTTTAGCCACGACCTGTGATTTCTTAAATCTTAAGGATTCCTTAATTAGGGACCAGTTGGTGAGATGCACTAACAGTATTAAAATACAGGAAAAATTATTAGTTTTAAACCCCACCTTAAAAGAAGCTATTGAAATTGCCAAGAGTGTTGAGCATACCACGGAGTGCATGAAATTGATTAAAAATGTTTCCATTGAAGAGGAAGTAAAGGACGTTAAAGTTAGTTCAAGGCATGAGTGTAGGGAACCAGTGGTTGATGAAGTAGCTAAGGTCCATGAAGTCTTGCAAAAGAAAAAATGTCCTTTTGATGGTATGAAAGGCAAGTGCTATAGATGTGGAAATAGCAGACATCTAGCCAACAACCCAGCATGCCCCGCTCGAAGTTGTACATGCAGGAAATGTGGTGCCAGGGGACATTATGCAAGAGTATGTAATAGCGATAAAACAGGGTACAGTGAAAAGAGAACAGTACACCGAATCGTGGATTCCCAAGATCCTCAAGGCAAAATTGTACTACAAATGAATGGAACTAATGAGGCCCAGAGGAATAATGAGACATATCCTTCATGCGACATCAGTCTGGATGGTGAATGTGTAAGGGTATTTGCGTACTCTTGTTCCACTTTTACTTTTATAAATATTGGCGTTTATGAGAACAAAATGAAAAGGAAAGGATATGTACTACAACCTGTGGACATTTCCCCAGGGGGGTATAATGATCCCATACCATTGATGGGGATGTTAAGCATGCACATCACATTTAAGGACAGACAAACCATAGGCAAGGTATATTTCACTAGGAAGGGATCAAATCTTTTAGGCTGGGAACATCAGCGACAACTGGGCATTCGTCTAGACCCTAACATGGAAGAACCAGTACTACTAGTGGAAGCGTCAAGTAGTGAAAATACACTATGTAAAGAGTTTCCCAAAGTTTTTGAAGATAAATTAGGTCTACTAAAAAACTACCAACATAAAATTGTCCTAAAGGAAGGAGCAATTCCCGTTGCCCATAAAATAAGACCAGTTCCATTCCTTATGCAGGAATCTTTGAGGCAGGAGTTAAACAATTTGGAACGGATGGGGGTTATAGAGCCCATCGAGAGCTCCTTATGGTTGGCACCCATTGTTATAGCCAGGAAACCTGGGGGTAAGGGCATACGTGTATGTGTTGATTTAAGATATTTAAATGCAAATATTTGGGTAGAGAGGTTTTCCCCTGCCCAGGATTAATGAGATTCTAAGTACTGTGAGGCCAGCTAGATTTTTTTGCGTAATAGACCTATCCTCGGCCGACCACCAAGTCGAGCTACACCCTTCCTCACTATCTCTCACTTCTTTTATCACGCCATTTGGAGCTTTCAGATACCACAGAATGCCATTTGGTCTGGCATCTGCGGCAGCCGTTTTTCAACACATCATGCAAAACATCCTGCAAGGCATTAGTCGTGTGCTGTGTTTTAAGGAGAATGTGCTGATTTATGGTGCAAACAAAGATGAACACGATGATACTTTAAAAGAGGTATTCAAGGCTTTGAGTCAGTCTGGCATGACGATTAAAAGAGAAAAGTGTCAGATAGGTGTAGAATCAGTAGAATACCTAGGACACAAAATCACAAGTGAGGGTGTCCGGCCAAAACATGATCTTGTAGAGGCTGTGAGGGAAGCGTGTGCACCCACTAGTAAACAAGAACTAAAATCATTTTTGGGTTTGGTTGAATACATGGCGAAGTTTGTACAAAATGTTGCCATTGTCACAGCTCCCATGAGGGAATTGTTAAAAAAAGGATATTCCATTTGTATGGAATACCGAGTGGCAATCAGCTTTCGAAAGAGTAAATGAAGCCATTGTCCAATCCCCACAATTAGGGAATTTTGATCCAAAACTTAAAACGTGGGTGACCACAGATGCTAGTGGCCAAGGTTTGGGAGCAACATTATTTCAAAGTGGCAATGGACAAGAAAGAATCGTGGCCTTTGCGTCAAGATCATTACATGAAGCTGAAGGAAACTACTCTACCATTGAAAGAGAAACCCTGGCATGTTTTTGGGCCATAACGCATTTTAAATTATTTTTATGGGGTTTACCCTTCACTGTTAGACTGATCATAAACCTTTGGTTAACACATTCACTACCCAAGGCAGGGAACGTGCCACACCTCGCATAGCCAGATGGATGATGGGCCTTGAGGGTTACAGTTTTGACGTGATATATGTCCCAGGTAACAAGAATTTCCATAGCCGAATACTTGTACAGGTCGACTAAAAGTGATCCCTGGGATGGGAAGTTGGAATTGCAGACATCTGAACCTGTGCTATTAGTGGAACTTGTGAGTCTTACTAAGGATGAATGGGTTGAAGAGACTAGGAATGACCGGATATTACAAATGCTACGGGAAAATATAGTCAAGGGTTGGCCTAGTAAACTAAAAGACGTAGAAGACGATTGAAAGGGCTACTGGGACATCATGTCAGCATTGCACATTCCTGATGAATTGGTCATGAGAGGTGAGAGAGTTGTACCTCCTAGTAAATTATGGGACAAATTAGTGAAGCTGGCACACAAGGGACATTTGGGACGAAGCCTTACGAAGAACAAACTGCGAGCCACGTATTGGTTCCCAAAGATGGATTGGTATGTAGAAGGTGTAGTAAAAGATTGTATCACGTGTGCCATGAGTGAAAAGACCAAAGTATTGCGCAAAACCCCGCTGTCACCTATGTGTGTCCCTGCAAAGCCCTGGGATAAATTAGGACTAGACATATTAGGACCTATAAATCACCTGGGAAGCAGGGGATGTTATATTTTTGTACTTGTGGATTATCATTCGCATTGGACAATGTTTAAGATTGTGAACCAAATAACAACAGTGGATGCTGTTAACTTTTTATCAGAAGCATTCATGAGAGAAGGGGTTCCCAGTACTCTTGTTACGGACAACGGGGTGCAATTCACTTCAGAGGTTATGAAAGAATTTCTTAACAATTGGGGTGTTCAACATATTAGAACTGCATTGTATAACCCCCGAGCCAATGGATTAGTCGAGAGAATGAATAGGATGTTCAAGGAATGTATCCAAAGGGCAAGAGTTTCGGGCATGTCAGGGGAAGCAGCACTTAACCAAATGTTATGGTCGTACCACACCACTCCTATTGCAGGTACAGGGCTATCACCATTTCAGTCCTTAAAGGGAAGGCTACTGGGAACCAAGCTCAACCCCAACTGGTTGAAAGGAGGGGAGCAAGTATGTGAGCAAAAGGAGGCATTTACTGTGTGTATTCGACAAAAACAAGAAAAATACAGGAGATGGTACAACATAAAAAATGGCACCAAAGACAGACTGTGGCATGTTGGGCAGTGGGTCAGGGTTAATCTCCCAGTGCGCACACAAAATAATTGCAGCAAATTTTCCAATCCATTTAGGATTAGAGAAGTTTGCAAGAATGTTGTCAAATTAGAGGATGGTAGAATCTGGAGTATGGACGTGTTGTAAGTCACCTGGAAATGAAGGACAAGTTGGAAAGTAGCTTGGCAGGAGGAAGTAATGACTCCAATCCAGGGAGCGTGCAACATAGGAGCAGCAACACCTGAAGCAGGAAAAGCCCAGCATGGCATAAATACTTTGTTTTCCCACAGTAAGGAGGAGAGATATGTTATAAGCACACAACCTGTGAAGTGATGTGAACCTGAAATCAACTTTAAGAACAAATTTTTGTATATAGGTAACCAATTGTTTACATTTGTTATCATTGTGTAAACGTAGTTTTAAAATAATTATTCAGGCTAATTATATATATATGTTTTCACTCAGATTGATTGTATATATAATATTTTCACCAATGGTACACTCCTAAAGTCTCCTTAGAATTCTGAGGAGAATGGACTGGCCGGGAGCTTGCCTTGGAATGTTGGTAGAAGACAGTTGACAGATGGCAAGGAGGAGTTTGTTGCAATAAAGTCGTCTTGATCTCAGTCAACAGAGCTCCTGTCATATATTACTACAACAGGCTTGGAGATAGCTCAGCCAGGGGTCTATCTTGGCTCCAAGAACCAAAGCACGAGCCTAGCCTGTAAAAAAGTACACCAGGGAACAAATAGCTTGAAAAATATTATAAAGCCTGTTTCAAATGGAAAAAAATGTATTTTTCAACTCTTTTGTGTGTCTCGAATATGAAAATATGATTGTACCGCTGAACTGAGTGCCATTTGTTTAAATTAATATTTTTTTAAGCATGAAACATTCAGGAGTACTCCCAAGGTTTCACGTTGTTGCCAAAAGTTACAAAAGGCGTCAGTTTTTCAGGTATTCTGTTTATATGACCTACATTGCTATTGAACGTGAAGGATGGTTAATTGTTTTTTTTAAATGTCAATCAAGTGACGTTTCGTGTAGGTCAGATCCTGAAATGAATTACTTCAATGTGCTCTCAAATTGGTTGTTTAAGGAAAACAATGCATAGTGAAGTAAAGTTGTGTGCCGTCAACTGGGGAAGCTGGGGTTTAAGGCCAGGATTCCTGGTTGTAAATTGTGCAATTCAGCCACTGTGGGGTTACATCTTTCTCTCTTCTGATCCAAGTGCAAAGACAGTGACCGAACATGTCTGTCTGAAGCAATGCTGCACATCCAGTGTGTCTCCTTGAAGTGCTGTAACCCGAGGAGAGAACTCCGAGAGGATCCAATACCTATTTGTTTTGCTAATTATTTAATTGCAGTCATTGTGGTTTTGAACCTCACCCATGGGAGGAGATGCGGCCTAACAACCAGAACTGCAGGGGAATGTATGATGGAACAAAGCATGCCCCAACCACGCATGCCTGAACGACCACTGCATTGTTTCCACGAATGCCTTTACCACACATGCCTTTAGAATGATTTTTCATTGTAAAGGCATGTCTAGTAAAGGCATGTGTGGAATGGCATGCATGGTTTTCGCATAAAAATACAACTACCCCGATACCCCACACTCACCCTTAGCACTAAAACCTACCCCACCCCCCACCCGCATCAAAAACAACCAACCCCATCACCAAAAATAAAACTACACTGCCACTAAAAACAAAATTACCCTGGCCCCCACCATCTAAAACCAACGACCCTCCCACCCTCCAAAAACCAGACTACCCCGATCCCCATACCCCAAAAACCAATGACCCTCCTCTACCCCCAAAAACCAAACTACCCCGACCCCCCACCCCACACCCAAAAAAACAAGCTACTCTGACACCCCACCCTCAAAAAACGACCCCAATAACCCACCCCCAAAAAAACAAACTACCTCGATCTCCCACCCAGAAAAACAAAAGTACCCCAACCCCCAAAACAAAACTACCCGACCCCCCACCTTCGCCCCTAAAAACCAAAACTACCTCAATCCCCTCCAACCGCCCCTAAAAAAAAAACTACTCTGACCTCCCCCACCCCAAGACCTTAATCCACCCCCTACCCCTAAAAACTATCCCCCAACCCTGCCCCACTTATCTGCCTGCGTCCTCTCCCGATGGTGACTCCCTTTTTCTCTGCTCTCACCACACATGTGCGTTGTTCAGCCCATCCATGGTAAAGGCAGAGAAAAAGGGATTCATTGTTAATGCAAGTGTGGTTCCGCTTGCCTTAGCAGCGTAGGTCATTGTTCCGGATGTTCCCCTCAGCAGGGTAATTTATCCCATATATAATTGGGAGAATACTCTAGTCTCCCTAGAATTGCCTGTCAATTTTTTTTTATGACAAGTATATTTTGATGCCAGAATATATATCAAAAGAAAAAAATACCATTCTTCTATAATAATTTATTACGTGCAAATGATTATGTCACAGTGCCAGCCCACACATTGCCTTTGCTGCAGTGCTAGCCGTGACAGGATGTCAAACTTCTTTCTACCCGCCTGCTGATATGCAAGAGTAAAGAAAGCAGAGTAGGAATGCAGCCAGATCACATGCCCCCTCTCCCCACCTGACGAGTTTAGATGTCAGCACAAGTAAGACTGGTGACCTAAGCAAAGCATTACCTGCACACAGAAGGGGACCAGACAAGCAGGCTCCACACACCTCCCCTGTCCGCCAACCGAGATTACAAATCAGTGCAGGAGGAACTGAGGTACAGCTCAGCCTGCATGCAGCAGGGGACAGGTTGCTGGACTCCACATGCCTTCCTTGCACCGGCTAAGATTAGACATCGGCATAAACGGACAGAGAATGCAGGACACAGCCTTTTAGAGTAGCAAGCAGTGTGGGGGTGGGCGGGGGGGTGTGATGGCTGGTAAAGAGGTGCAAGGTCAGGGCCAAAGGCTCAAAAATACAAACCAAGTGAGAGCTTCAGGTACGTTCCTATACAATATGTCCTCTTAGTTTGCACATGCCTGCAGAAAAAACTGTACAAAATTAATATTGTTTGAATGTAATGCACCAAACTTCATGTATGTGTGACACATTCAAGCACTCTAATCCTTTGCCTATTCTCTTTGGTTTTTGGAATGTGTAGTTTTATGTTAATCATATAGGTTTATGAAATTCCATAATAAATTGCAATTCTTTCTAATATGTCACTGCTACGCAAAACATAAGGCCCTTTATCAAGCATAGAAAACATGCATTGTAAGGGATTAAGTACTTCGAAATACATGTTAAGATGGATATTGCATGTTACTTCTGAGTTCCGTAATATTATGAATGCACTCAGGCTTTGGCCTCGCTCCACTCTTTGGTCACAATACTAACCGGTGACTTGCAGTATCCTTATTACACAAACTTAGGGATACTCGATCCCAAATGTTACAGTCTGGTTGTGACATCACGAGACAGCTGCATTGAAAAAAATAGCACAGCTGCTCTGTTAGTTATTTCTGTTGTGATATAACATCACATCTTCAGCCAGTTGACAATGTTTAAAGTAAGCCACTCAGCAGGATTGCATCTGCTATTTAAATAATGAAAGAGAGAACTTCCTGTTTACCGCTTTACTTAGCCATTTTCAGTGATAATGTTCTCTATATTTATTGTAAGAAATTGAGTTACTGGTTGACGTGGTGCAACCCTTTTCAAGCAGCAATTGCAATTCTTCTCAGGGTGAAGTCACAAGCAAACCTCTCAATTCACCTGTGCTCAACTCTTACAGAGCAGTTAGGCATAACTCAGAGGCAATGTGTAAAGTATTTGTGCAGCACTTCAAACAGTACCACAGTGAAAACACACTACAAAAGGAGCCTATAACATATTTAGAACAATGTAGTACTCTTTAATAAATAAAACAAAACCAAAATAACAAATATCCAATCAGTGGGACTTGAGGTATTCAGTTTTAAAGATTTTAGTAAAAATAACACCAATAGGCATAAAGTGCCGAATGTAGATATCTGGTTGCGCCAGACTGGGACAAAGTCGCAAGTTCAGGCTAACAGAGATGGAACGCGAGCCAACTACAGGGATGTAGTAAAGACAACTGAACAAAGTAGCTTCAATTCTGGTTTGCTCAGTTTTGCAAGGATCCACGCCGAAGATGCGTCGCACAGCTGAAGCGAAGCTTTGGTTTTAAGATGCAGCGAGGCTGTGGTGCAAGGTCCTGTTGCATCGTTGTTGAAGAGCCCATCGGTGAGAGCTTGCCAAGCAAAGTCTAGAGTTGGGGATGTGTCATACATTTGGGGCAATATGTCGATTCCGAGGAGCTGCGATGCAGAGTCCATTATTATCATTGATTCCGCCACTGAGAGATGTGAGTGCCTTAGCCAAGGATGCTCCTAGAGGAATTATTTAGATATAGTGTGCGTACCTATTATTCAGTCTTCAATTAATGAATAAGACAACTCCATACTGTTAGGGAAATACTGGGTTGCCCCTAAGTGTGTTCATTAGCTAGGGATGCATCACTCAGCAGTGGTTCCAAATGTGATGCAGGTGGTTGCAACAGTCACTATGGCTGATTTACAACAGCAAAAATCCATTAAGTCCCTCAGACCCTTCTGGTCAGAGGAACAAATAAGCTTTCTAGGTTTTCCAGTAACATGCGATAACCCGAGCTCACAAGTGAGCCGCAGTTTATAATTACTTTTTTTTTGTGTACCCACAATGCAACATTTCATATGTTAAAATCTAATGAATGAAAAATGGGTGTGAAGAAATCATGCATATTTGTGATATGTGCACAGGATACTAAGTTTAGGAACAGTGATTATTTGTACACTGTGAAATTTGTGATAACCCATACTATGATGTGTTTCTGATGGCATTTTACAAAATGTTTCTTGCATGCTGCCTTACATTTGGAAGCCAAAAATGCTGAGAAATCTAAATCCAATTTGTAATAACTAATGTTCTACTATTCTGTGTTCCACATATCTCCCAAAAATGTGGTATCCCACATGTTTGGCTAGGTCTGGGGCCCAGGACACAAAGAGCCCCAAACATGCTCTGGAAGAAGCATCACATGTCACCCAGCAAATTCAATGCTTTGTAATGGTGTGTGTATAGCTGCCTAATTTGGACCCGAAAACTGGACACACAGGAGAGTCCAGGGTGTTGTGACCTGTGTGAATCTCACAAGGTTTTCTTACACAGAAGGCCTTGTAAATCACAAACTGTGGTGAAGAACTTTCCTCCCATTCCAGTGAGAGAGAGTTATGGGAGCTAGAAAAACACACAAATCTCCAACCACCCAGCATTGCCAGACTTCTATCAATAAAAACTGTACCTCACTTGTGTGGCTGGGTCTGCCGTAGAGACATCAGCTATGGGCAATGGCAGCTAGTTAAGCCACCATCCAGGGAAACCTACCAAACCCAGGACTCACATTTTCCTTGGTTTGATCGATTCCTGTCATAGGTACTAGACCCAGCCACAAAATTGGGGTAGGGTCTTTATTGGGTTAAGTGTGGGAACTCTAGGTGCTAGGAATTTTGTAGATCCTTGCAGATTCTGTAAGTTTCCATCACTGAAATGTGAGGAAAATGGGTTATTGTAGTCAAGATTTGAGGTTTGAAGCATATTTTTTGGTAGGAAAGCATAATCAGAACCATGGAAGGCATACTACTCATGACTTCCCTGGGTTTTTAGGTTTCAGAACTGCCTAGATTTGGTAGGTTTCCTTGGGTGGTGGCCCAGCTCGGACCCAAAAACCACAGCTACCCCATCATCAATATCTCCAAGTTGTGTTTTGGGATTCTTTGTTTTGCATTTGTTAAGCCAAGCCACAAAAGTGGAGTAGCATTTATGTAAACAGAAGTTTGGAAACACTAGGTGGTGAGAATATTGTGAATACCCAGGTATTTTGAAGTTACCTTCACAGAAACATGAGTATAATGCATGATTTTAGCCATTTAGTCAAAGAGTGAGGTTTGGTGGGCATTGTAGCCATATGAAAGCAATCAGTTCGAGTTACACCACATTGGGCACCTCTGAGTGTTTAGTTTTTCAAAAATGCAAGGCGTTGTTATTGCTTCTGCGGAGTTCATCCGTTACTGAAGTACAGACTTGCACCGGTTGGTTTTGGTACTACCAGTAGTAAAAGGATCAAAGAGTAAATACTAATAACTGTATCAGAATATTGGACCCATCACTTAGTGGTAGTAAGCCGTAAAACACACAGTGGCTTAAATTTAAATTAGGAAGAAAAAAAATCCTGGATTTTTTCAGTTCCTTCCAAATGTAATGGAAGAATCAAAAAGTTACACAGTTACTCAAGTAATGGGCCATGGAAGTTATGTATCCATGAACACCCTACTGGCGCAGCTAGTAGCTCGTCATTTGTGCACTCCACCTCAGTCGGTTTCCTAGAACTTCACTTTTGTGTGGTACAAAGCGAAGCAAGTTGGAAAATACATGCCAAGCTAAGATTGTTACTATGGACAGTAATATCTACTCTCTTGCCTTGCCTAGCACACACTCTACATCAGCAATATTGACAGCTCTTTTGTTTTGTGGCAGGAATTAGGTTGGTGGAGTGCTGATTCTGCAGCCTTGCAAAGTCCTTCACAACAGAAGGAGAGGCTATGGCTTTTACATCAGGAATTCGGCAACAGTAAGGCTTTCATTAACAGACAGCTGAAATTCAAGGAAGGACATACGTTTTTCTATGGTGGTCTGCTGTTAGACAAGATATGCATTGTATGTTGCCAGCTGAATCAGTTCAGTAGCTTTCTTCTAATTCCAAGTGTGAGTTTTACAATTCACATTATATGGTTGACAAACCTGGTCATTTTTATCCATCCCACCCATGTACTTCTATACAGTTGAATGCTGAATTTCTGTCAACTGACCCACAAACAGTGACCAGAGAAGTGATGTTGTAGTGAAGTGTAGTGAGCACATCTTTTTCACTTGCGTGAATTTGACAGTCAGGGGTTTGTTGCAATGCAATGCATTGCTCTGGCCTTTTTGTAGGTTCTTACACAAGCTCCTGAGACATCGCTTTGCAGTGTGTTATAATTGTAGTGCAAGCCATAGTGCCAGCTTTTGTACAGTTCACTTAATAGCTGGCGTCCTGTATGGGAGTTATCTTCATAAAAGTTATAGCCTTTATGAAGGAGAGATTGGGCAAACTCCCATACAATCTTCTAACTAACTCCTAATGTGGAAGAAGAACCTGCAGGATTTATAATGGGTCCTTACCTGTATATATTTTCAGGCTGTGCACATAACCAGTAAAACTCTTGCACAACATGTACATGTTAGTACTGTAACAAGTTATTTTACTTGGTATTTGTTGCCTAAACAGCAGTTGCATTTTTAGAAGGTGAAGAACTTGTTGACTGCTGTATTCCTTCCAGGAGTATAAATCTCTGGAAACTAAGAAGACACATGTTGCCCAACAGGCTGAAATTTTAACAGCCTGTCACGGTTTAGGTGGTCCTAGGCCAATGCAGCAGAAAATCATTAAAATGCAGTATACGGTGCAAAATCAAAACCTTTCTCTACTTATGACCAGTGCAAAATTGGGTGCCACCAAGTTGTACAAGTAGACCAGTAGTACTGTACCTTTAATTTGTGCACTATTTCCATGTGCATCCTTGGGCGAGAAATATTTTCTACTCCCCAAATGAAGTAGGAGCCCACAGGTGTGTTCTAGAGTGAGGGTCCAGAGTGCCTCTATGCTCCCTCAGAAACACGTTAGACACACAAATGTGTTTGGTGCACAGTTTCCTCAAGTATATATTTTTATCCAGAAAAAAAGATAAAAGTGACCATTCAGCAAACAATTTGTCGTATTGACCTTACATCCACATAGAGTGGAGAAATTTGGGACTAAACTAAATTAGGGGTCTGCCAAGTGAGCCCTCTGCTTGCACTCCACATTTACCTACCTGCACCCTGGATTGGTCTACCCAGTCACTGGCTCTCTGATGCACAGATTGTGCTTGTGAAGGGACACCATGTCTTCCATAGCCATGTTCCTCTGAATCATTGAAAGATGAGTAATCATTAGAAGGAACTCTAACTGAAAAATCACATCATGATTCTGCTTCCTGACCCTTTTCCGCTTTTGCAGCCTGTTTCAGAACATAACTCACAAGTCTCCATTATTTCAGTTAGAGTCTCAGAAGAAGTCATCCAGTGAGACACTATCTCTGTTTTCATCTAAAACGTTTTGACCTAGGTAGAATGCAGTGGTCCTGACATCATGGGCCTGAAAACACCCGACAAAAGAGGCAAGTGGGAAGAGGTGGGAGAGCACCAGGAAGACAAGCAGGAAAGAGAACAAATAGTCCCTCCAGCACTGGAATGCAGACTCCTGTGGGCCAATAGGCTGGAAAAAATGTATTCAATAAATGTATTTTTTTAAATCTAATCTAACAACAGCTTTAGCTGTGTTTGCCACCGCTGTGTTTTCCCAAAAAAATCTTAATAAGAATAAATATATATAAGAATTATACAGGAGTTTTTAGTCAGCCCTCTTCATCAAGGTGGCTATTCAACTGTCATTCACATTTTGCTTCTCCCCATCCATCGCATAAAGTGAAAACTGGAAGTCCTGTATTCCAATGACATTAGGGTAGTTAAATATATATACAGGAAATACTTACAGAAAATATTTGATGCTGCTGCATGGGCAACCTGACGTAAAGGTCCTGCAGGCACCATCAATGTGCTATAGATTCATGATTCAGAAAATCTAATCCTTTGTCAATGGTTGTACGTTGGAATAGGTGCTGCAAGTTATCATGCAGTGCAAGTGCAAATAAAGTTAGAAACACAAAACATAAAATAGTGTGTGCAAGAACATATGAATAACTATCTTAATAATATGGACATCATTAGACAAAATAGAATCCAATTCAGAAACAATTTTATGGATATCTATTGCGTCCGGCACGAAAAGCAAACTTGACTAAGGCCAATCTATTGGGGGAGGAACCAAGATAGCCACCTGAGTGGACACCCTCTCCTGTAGCTCGACAAATTATAGTTGTTGGATCCCTCCTCAGCCCCTGATTGACAGCCCATGGGGCACAGAGGATCCAAGAGAGGAGATCCCCACATCAGCACCAGCTACAAGCACTTGGAGGTGTCCAGGCACTGAGCCACATTGTGGATATGGTGCACAGTAAGTAACTGCGAGGCTGAAAGAGGAAGCCAGTGACTTCCATTGGGCCACACCGGGGATCCCTACTAAGAGGACTGGGGAACTGAGGGACCTGCTGGCCAAAGCCGATGAGAGCTGGTGGGAGGTTGGATGGCGATCGAGCCACGCGGGCTTGGTGGAGTTGGGCCCAGACGATCTGTGATGCTCCTGAAGCAGGCCAAGGGGGGGAGGCATGAACCGCATGGGCCTGATTGCGGTTGTAGCTAACCCACTGGAGTCCTGATGTGGTGGGAGCTACGGCCGGACTGGGTGTGCTGTCGTGAGGGGCTGAGCCAGGAGGAGGGCCCAACACCCACAGATTATCGAGCTTTGTCACAGAATTTGAGCTGTGGTAGACCTGTCATTCTTGGTGTGGTTCCCATGACTCTTTGACCTCTGACCTCCTATTTGTCTGACTTCATTTCTACTGGCTTTAGGATCTTGTGCACTTTACCACTGCTAATCAGTGCTAAAGTGCAGGTGCTCTGTACTCTAAGCATGGTGTTATTGGCTTATCAACAAATGACATACTTAATTTACTTGCAAGCCCCTAGTAAAGTGCAGTATTTATGCCCAGGGCCTGTAAATCAAATGCTAATAGTGGGCCTGTGGCACTGATTGTGCCACCCACTACAGTAGCCCTTTAAACATGACTAAGGCCATGCAGAGCCTGTGTGTGCAGTTTTAAACTGCCACGTCGACCTGGCAAGTCAACCCCCTGGCCAGGCCCAAACCTTCCTTTTAATATATATGTTACCCCTAAATTAGGCCCTGGATAGCCCTAAGGGCAGGGTGCAGTGTATCTAAAAAGCTGGAAATCTACGTTTAAGTTTCACATGTCCAGGTAGTGAAAAACTCTTAAATTTGTGTTTTACTACTACAAAACTTATCTCGCCCATAGGTTAACACTGGAATTACCTTATTACATTTTATAAGCATAATTTCCAATAGGGATAAGATAGTTATTTCAACTTTGGGATCTTTGGACTCGCAAATTAAAATCACAACTGATGGTAAAGTTGGATTTTAAGTTGCAAGTCAGAAAATGCCACTTTTAGAAAGTTGGCATTTTCATACTCTAGCCATACTGTGCTTCTGTGTGTCTCCGAATACACATCTGGGTAGGTGACGGCTGGTCTCTTGTGCATTCCCCCTAGACAGCTACACACAAATGGAGCATAGATGTGGCTGATTTACCATCCACAGCCTGATGGGCTATTAACGTCTTGATGGGTCATCCTAGACAGGATGGATGGGAGGCACTGACAGTTATACCAGAATAGGCTGGCTCCTGTGACCTCACAAAAGGCTGCATAACCCCTTGTAGTGTGTCTGGAGTAGGGACTCTGTGCACATCAAACACCTCTCTTTGAAACCTCCTCTCAACTGGGTATAAGTTCTGGACCCCAAACCCCACTGAATCAGTACACTTTTGCATATGACGACATTCTGCCAAGAAGGAGGACTGCTGTGCTGCCAGGAGGGACTGCCACTCTGCTGAACTGCTTTGCTGTGTTGGCCTGCTGCTTCTTGTCTGGGAGTGAGAAGGGCTGGGCTTGCCTCTACATCCTCTAAAGAACTTAAGTGACTCCAAGGGCTTGTTGACTTGCCTCCTGTTCTTAAGTGTCAGTGCCATCAAAGACTTCCTACAACCCTGTTGAGCTTCTAGATGCTGCCAACTGTGAGTCCTGTCCTGCCAAAAGGTCAATCCAGTCCTGGGCCTTGAAAGGAGACTCTGAAGCTCCTTTCCTCCAAATATTGACCCAGTTGTGCCGATTGGAACCACTGCATCCTCTCTGGACACCAACGCATCACTGATGCCGCTGAGGATGAGGACTTCGCAATGCTGCCTGCGCGGCTCAGGATTGACGCATCACCACCAACCCCGGTGTATCGCCTTCGCATCACTTGATGTGCAGCTCAACAACGCATCGCCTTCATCACAAGAGTTTAACACCGCACCTCTAGGACATCGCTGGCTGTGGAATTTGATGCTGCATCTCCTGGACTGCGTAGATGGGAACTGATGCCTCACCTTTGCATTGCCTCCTCAATGTTGTCTCAACCCTATATCTAAGCTAATTTTCAGTGGGCCCTGCATGGGTCCTGTACCCAGCCTGCCCTCCATTGTGGCCTGCCTGACTTAGGATGTACCCTAGTCTAGCGAAATCTCAAGTAGCCTTTTAGCGCTATTGACTTCTAAGCACTGCATTGCAGTTTATTCTTTACAAATTAAAATCTTGAGTTCTACCTATTAGATTATTGTTGTTTTAGTCTTGTTTTACTCATATAAATATTCTTTATATTTCTAATCTGGTGTGGAGTAATGTTGTGGTTTTTTTACTGTGTTATTGCAATTTGAGTTTTGCACATATATTTTACACATTGTGTCTTAAGTTAAGCCTGACTGCTCTGTGCCAAGCTATCAGAGGGTGAGCACAGGTTAATTTAGGTTATCAGACTTACCCTAGCTAGTATTGTTGTACCTAGTTGGACTGGGTGTATACCTCTGCCACCAGGACTTGTGTTTGAGCAGTACGTTACAGTAATTTGGTGTATACTACAACCCACATTGATTCATTTGCATCAATTGTCTCTCATCCCCATTGGCAATTTTTCTACTCCATCTGAGTGGCATTTTTAATTTTTCAATTCTCCCTGATTTGCATTTTTGCTTTTCCATAAACCATGTCTCTGATTGGAGGTCCCATTACTGCACCTGCAACCCTGGATTTTGAGTTGGCCAAGCTGGAGACAGATGCAGTGACCCAGCTCAAGAATGTTTGCAAGGTGTTTGAGGTTTCTACCAAAGGCGTTACCAAGAAGGTGGAGCTGTCAAATGCACCGAGTGCCAGGAAAGAAGCTAGGGATGTAGCACGGAGACCCCTGAGGAGGAGGATGTGGAAATAGAGGATTATAAAGTGCTGGGCCAGGACTCAGCAGATAATCTGAAACTGCCTGTGAGCCAGGAGACTGCTACTTTGCAAGGAGCAGTATATTCTGCTAGGCCAAGGAGCTGCGGGACAGGAGGGAGGAGAGAAAATGGAGCTGGCTAAGTTCACATTGCAGAAAGAGAAAAGTGCAAAAAGATTGGCTATGGAGGAAAATAAATGAAGTTGGCTCAGGAGCTGGACCTGACAGAGCAGGAGTGCTAAGTCCAACCAAGATGGTGGCACCACTTCTACAGTGCCCACTGACAGGAATGTCCACATACCCAAGGTCCCTGTGTCTGCCTTTGTGTTGGGAGATGACATAGACAGATGGTTTGAGGCCTATGGAATTGCTCTGCAGATGCACAAGGTGCCTGGGGAGGATTGTGAGCTAATTTGTGGAGGCACATCCCTAGTGAGAGGAGGGACTCTCAACTCACCCTAGAGGGGAGAGACAGGATGAGATACCCCATTGAAGGAGGCCCTAATCAGGAGGTTTGAGCTGACCTAAAAAAATTACAGACAAAAAGGTTCAGTGACAGTCAGAAGCAATCCCAACAGACCTGGCTGGATTGTGTAGATTCCTTTTGCAAAGCAATGGATAGTTGGGTGAAGGGCAGTAAGGTAAAGGATTGCCAGGGGCTGTACAATTTGTTTGCAACAGAGCACCCATTCAGCCTTTGTTTTACAGTTCTGCACCAACAGTTTGTTGACAGTAATCTCCCTGCCCACAGAGAGCTTTCTAAGGAGGTGAACTGCTGAGTCTGCACCAGGAACCACAAGAAGGTATATGGAGGGGGATCACCCCAAGAGTGGACAGGACCACCAGAAGAAGTAGGGAGGACAAAAAGAGAAAAGATTTCTCTAAAGGCCCCCAAACAATTTCTCTGGGTAAGGGTCCCCTTCTCCCTGCTGAGAAGAAAAAGAAGTGGTTCATGACAATAAGTCTGCAGGGAAGTGTTATGAGTGTTAACAAGATGAACACTACAGGGGAGATGCCAAGTGTTCCAAGCGGGCACAGCCCCCTACAGGTGGGCAGTCACTGAGGTTGGTGAGTGTAGAGCTTAAGGAGGAGATTTCCCAAGGTAGCTTTGGGTATAGATCTCTGTCTTGAGATGCTTTCTGGAGGTCTCCAGTGAGGGAGATATGCATAGGTAGAGGTTGTTCTTCAGGTTGGCGGCGAGGTAGGAGATGGATCGACCTCTGAGTCGTTCGGGGTAGATGCTTGGGACATGGGCTAGGGCGAGGGTGGTTGATCGGAGTTTCCTGGTCGGTTGGTGAAAAGTGAGCCAGTTGTTGAGATATGCTGGTGCGGAGTTGTGGAGTGCTTTGTAGGCATAGATGAGGAGTTTCAAGAGGCTTCTGTGCTGTATGGGAAGCCAGTGGAGGGCTCTGAAGTGGGGAGTGATGCAGATTCTTCTGGGGTTGTTGAGGATGAGTCTTGCTGCAGTGTTCTGGATGGTCTGAAGGCAGTTAGTGAGCTGTTTTGTGGTTCCGGCATAGAGTGCATTGCTGTAGTAAAGGCAGCTTGAGATGAGCACGTGGGTGACTGTTTTTCAGGTGGAGAGTGGTATCCAGTGGAAAATTTTACAAAGCATGCAAAGGGTGTGGAAGCTGGTAGAGGAGACGGCATTGATCTGTTGCTTCATGGTGAGTTGGGTGTCCAGGATGATTCAGAGGTTGTACGTGTGGTTGGAGGGTATGGAAGTGTGGATCAAAGGAGGCAGACAACCAGGAGTCATTCCAGGAGGAAAGCTTGTTTCAGAAGATAAGGATCTCTGTTTTGTCAGAGTTTAGCTTGAGCCAGTTGATCTTCATCTAGTCAGGGACGTTGGTCATTGTGTTTTGGAAGTTGGAGAGTGTGGTGGAGGCGTCGTCAGTAAAGGAGAGGACTAGCTGGGTGTCATTGGCATAGGAGATGATGCTGAGTACATGGGTGCATGCGGTGTTGGTTAGAGGGGTCAGATAAGCGCTGATGAGGGTAGGGCTGAGGGAGGAGCCCTGGGGAATGCCGCAGATGATGTCTTTGGGGGGGGGGGAGAATTAGGGTGGGATGCGGATCCTCTGTGTATGGACTGAGAAGAAGGAAAAGATACAGTTAAGAGTGTTTTCTTGGATGCCAATGCTGTGTAGTCTGGTGATAAGAATGTGGTGGGAGACGGTGTTGAAGGTTGCAGATAGGTCGAGAAGGATGAGGGCTGCTGTTCCTCTGAGGTTTAGGCGATGTCTGATGCTGTTGGTTGCTGTGATCAGTGCAGTCTTGGTGCTGTGGTTGGATCGGAAGCCGGATTAGGATGGGTCGCACAGGTTGTTGTGTTCAAGGTAGTCCATGAGCTGGTGGTGATGGCCTTTTCCAGGACTTTTGTGGGAAATAGGAAGAGGGATATGGGGTAGTAGTTCTTGAGCTTGCTGGGGTCCGCTGAGGGCTTCTTCAGAAGGGGTTTGACCTTGGTGTGTTTCCAGGCTTTGAGGACTGTGGTGATGGTGATGGAGGTGTTTAGGATTTCTGTGATGGGTGCTCCTATCAACTCCTTTTCTAGGTTATATAAGTAGTGAGGGCAGGGGTCTGTCATTGTGGGTGATCGTCATGATGGTGAGGGTGTATTCGGTGGAGAGTTTCTTCCATTTGATGATTCCAGGGGCTGAAGGGGGGTCAAGTGAGTAGAGTTTGGGCTCGAAGTTGCTGTAAATGTCGGCAATTTTGTGGTGAATGTAGTCTGGCAGCTTGTCGTAGAGGGCTTGTTAGGGGTGAATTGAGTTCTCTGTGGTAGATGGGCAGGAGAATTCTCTGACTATGCTGCAGAGTTCTCTGGTGTGGTCCTCAATGCGGGTGGAGAATGCATTTTTTCTGGTCCCTCTCAGTCAGTGGTGGTATGTTTTGAGTGTCAACCTGAAGGAGTCGAGGTTGGCAAGCGTTTTGTCAGAGTGCCAGTGTCTTTCTTACTTCCTGCAATGGCGTTTGAAGGTCTGATGTTCTGGGGTGAACCAGGTGGCCTGTTTGGAGGTTTTGTTGCTGGCGGAGTGTTTCAGGGGGTGACTGTGTTAGCAGCAGATGAGAGCCAGTTGGAGAGGTTTAAGACGTTGAGTTTGAGTGTGTCTGCTGCACTGAGTCTGGTGTCCTTGAGGGCGGTGATCCATGATGTTTTGGTGGCTTTGCCCCAGTTTTTGTGTGGGAGGTTGGTGGGGTCTGGTTGAGGAATCGTGACGATGCTCGATGATGAAGTGTACAATGTGGTGGTTGGTCCCTGTTACCTTGGTGGTGTGGGATAATTTTGTTCTTTTGCTTGTGGAGAAGATGGGGTCCAGTGTGTGTGCTGCATTGTGGATGGGGGGGAGACCACCTGGCAGAGGCGGATGTTTTACAGGTTTTTGAGGAGCAAGCTTGAGTTGGCGTGTGTGTGTCTTCTAGGTGGAAGTTCAAGTCTCCTAGGAAGATGTAGTGGTTGGAGTCGATGGCAAGGGGTGCGATGAAGTCTGGGGTAGAATTGCAGAAGTTTGGGCTGGGTGGTCTGTAGGCAAGGGTTCCTTTTATGGTGATAATGGCATCAGGTTTGATTTGGAAGTTGAGGTGTTCCATGATTGGTTTTGTGTCATCGTCCAAGGCTGTGCAGTGCAGAGAGTCTTTATGGATGATGGTGATGCCTCCACTGTGTCTTTTAGGTCCGTGGATTATCTTGTATCCGGGTCGGCGTCACAGTGGTAATATCAAGTGTTGATGCAGGGGTAAGCCAAGTTTCACTGATGAACATTATGTCAGGCGCAAGAGTGGTAATGGTGTCTCAGATTTCAATGGCGTGCTTGCAAAGGCATCGGGTGTTGAGTAAAGTGCATTAGAGTTGTGGTTTATTGCCAGGCGTCAGATTCCTGGCAGTGTTGGTGTCGCCTGCGTCGCAGGAGAAGCAGCAGTTGTGGCTGGAGAAGGTACCTTTTGTGGTCCGTGGTGAGCTGTGCAGCAGTTTGTGTTGTTGATCTTGACACTGTCCAGGCACAGACACGTGCATATGGGCTTGCCTTTGCTTCACCTTCCTGGGGGAAGTGGCAGAGGGGGAGGAGGATAGACGAGGGATCGGGAGAGGCAAGAAATGGCAGGGAAGTGTGTGGGGGGCTGGGGTGCACAGCAGGAACAACGGGCATGGAAAACAGAGCAGTAAGCGGGAAGAAACCACAGCACCAAGACTACACTCATTGCTGCCACAGACGACATTAGGACCATGCTCGACGAAGGAGAAACAGCAGCACTCATCCTCCTGGACCTCTCCGCAGCCTTCGACACAGTATGTCATCACACTCTCCGCATACTCCTCCACAACGCTGGAATCCGCGACAAGGCACTCAACTGGATCTCGTCATTTCTCTCGGGCAGAATCCAGAGAGTCTGCCTCCCACCCTTCCTGTCAGAAGCCTCCAGAATCATCTGTGGCGTTCCCCAAGGATCTTCGCCCAGCCCCACGCTCTTCAACGTTTACATGGCCCCCCTCGCCAACATCGCACAAACCCACCACATCAACATAGTTTCCTACACAGACGACACTCAGCTCATCCTCTCCCTCACGAAAGACCCTACAACTGCAAAGAACAACCTCCACAACGGACTTCACGCCATCGCCAGCTGGATGGAATCAAGCCACCTCAAGTTAAACACAGACAAGACAGAAATCCTGATCTTTGGCACCAACCCCTCAACTTGGAATGACTCCTGGTGGTCCACCTCCCTAGGAACCGCACCCTCACTCACCACCCACGCACGCACGCAACCTAGGCTTCATCTTGGACTCCACACTCAACATGACTCAGCAGGCCAATGCCATCTCCTCTTCCTGCGACAACACTCTCCGCATGCTCTGCAAAATCTTCAAGTGGATTCACGTCGAAACCAGGAAAACTGTCACCCAAACCCTGGTCAGCAGCTGATTGGACTACGGAAACGCCCTATATGCAGGAATAACAACCAAACTCCTAACAAAGCTGCAAAGAATCCAGAACGCATCCGCCTGCCTCATTCTGGACATCCCACTCCGCGACCACATTTTCCTACACCTCATAGACCTTCACTGGCTACCAGTATCAAAGAGGATCACCTTCAAACTCCTCATCCACGCACACAAGGCCCTCCACGACACAGGCCCAGCCTACCTTAACGAAAGACTCACCTTCCACACCCCAACCCTCAATCTTCGCTCTGCCAGCCTCGCCCTCGCCTCCATCCCCTGCATCAGCCGCACCACCGCTAGAGGAAGATCCTTCTCTCACCTAGCCGCCAAGACCTGGAACTCCCTACCGCTCCACCTTCGCCAGACCCAAGACCTCTTGACATTCAGGACACGCCTCAAGACATGGCTTTACGACCAGTAGCTCCCCCCCAGCGCCGTGAGACCCTAACGGGTGATTAGTGCGCTCTATAAATCCTTGATTGATTGATTGAAGAAAAAGAAGGGCAGCCCAAGGCAGCAAGCAGGCAGAAAAGTGGACACAAGAACGAAGGACAGCAGGAGACAGCACTTAGTAGGTTGAACAGGCGCAAAAGAGGACACAGGAAGGAGAGGCATCACATTGCAGCACAAGCAGAGCAGAAAAGCACAAAAGAGGCACAAAGCAGAGCAGAGCAGAGAGGGACAGAAATGGCACAAAGCAGAGCGGAGCAGAAGCGCACAGAGGAGGCACAAAGCAGGGCGGAGCAGATGGGCACAAAAGAGGCACAAAGCAGTTACAGAGGCGAAGGAACAGCATAGGATGGGCAGAAAAAAGGCACACAGTAGAGCAGAGCAGATGGGAATAGAAGAGGAACAAAAGCATCAACAGAGACAAAGGAAAAGCACAAGGCAGCAAGGCAGAATAGACGGGTGTCAAACTGGAGGGACGACAAGGATGGTGAAGGCAGCACAGTGTGCCACAGAGGCAGCAGTGGGCAAGGGCATCGAGGAGAGCCATGTTCAGGACCTGCTCAGTGGGGACATGCTGCGACTGCCATTAAGTAGGTCCTGGGGGGTACATGGCACAGTGGAATGAGGGTGTGCAAGGGATCGGGGGAGGTGAGAAATGGCGGGAAAGCACCAGGGCAGCTGGGGTGCATGGCAAGAACAACGGGCATGGAAAACAGTGCAGAAAGCAGGCAGAAAACTAAGGGCAGCCAAAGGCAGCAAACAGACAGGAAAGTGGACAAAAGACAGCAAGAGGCAGCACAAAGTAGGTTGGATCGGTGCAAAAGAGCACAATGCAGCATGAAGAGAGCAGACAGGCACAAAAGAGGCACAAAGCAGAGTTTAGCAGACAGACACAGAAGAGGCAAAAAGCAGAGTGGAGCAGACAGGCACAAAAGGGGCACAAAGGAGAGCGGAGCATACCAGGACAGAATAGGCACAAAAACATCCACAGAGATGAAGGGGAAGCACAAGGCAGCAAGGCAGAATAGACAGGCGTAGAACTGGAGGGAAGACTAGGACACCAAAGGCATCACAAGGCAGCGCAGCATGCCCCAGAGGGCAGCAGATGCAGCAACAAGGCTCAGCAGTGGGCAAGGACAGCGAGGAGAGCCAGGTGCAGGACCTGCTCCTGTCTTCAGAGCAAGTAGTCCCTAATGTGTTCCACCAAATTGTTGCTGCTGACAACCTTCAGAGCTACTACCCAGTGACTCTGGTTCCCTTTGAATGGGGAGGTCTCAGATCTGCTTTAGGTAGCTGTGAGTCCATTCATGCCTGTGGATTGTCTGTTGGGTAATTACTTGGATAATACCATCTGGGTGGAGGTGAAGCTCAGGTCTCACTTGGAAATCTTGGGGTTACCTGAGTGGGTGCGCCTGACCACATGGTCCATTGCAGCTTGAGAGGGTGATCAGAAGGACTTGGAGCCTGCAAGAATGGCCCAGGGTCCTGCCAAAAAGGGGAAGGGCGCAGGGCACAGGAATCCCACACCTGGAATTCCCAGGGTCCAGGAGTGGGCTGAACCTGACAGGGAGGGTTCAGTACCTAAAGGGGAGGATATGGCTGATCTGGGGAACCTACCTCAGTTGTCCCACTGGCAGAAGGAAGGGGGTTCCACCAGCGAGACGTTCTGCAAGGTCATAAGGAGTGCCCTATTCTTGTGAGCCTTAAGCAGCAGGCTGAGGCCTAGCAGCTGGTGAAGTCTCTGGCAAGTACCTGATCTACTGGGAGAAAGATCTCCTGTATAGTGACCCTAAAGCTTCTGAGCCTGGTGCAACACGTGTGCTGGTGGTCCTCCAGTGCTACCATGCTTTCCTACTGGGTCTGGCTCATAACACGTCATTGGCAGGTCATTGACAGGTTTGTCACCCACTCTTATTGGCCTCAAATGAGGAAGGCCTCAGCTACCTACTGTAGGTCCTGTCCACGCTGCCTGGTGAGTGGCAAATCAGAGGGGGAATGCAAGGCCCCCCTGCAGAGCCTGCAACCTTTTCCTTTTATTAGCAGCCCTTTTGCATGGTTTGGCATTGCCACTGTGGGGCCTCTGGAACCCAGGGCACTGATGAGGATCTTTACCCGTGTTGATTTCCCCAAGGAGATGGTGTCTGACTGGGGTACAAACTTTGTCTAACTACGTGAAGACCATGTGGAAGGAGTGTGGGTAACCTACAAGTTCTCCACTCCTTGCCACCCCCCCCCAAACCAATGGGTTGGTTGAGAGATTCAACCAAACCCTCAAGGGCATTTTTAATGGCCTACCCAAACTCATGAGATATAAGTCGGATGTCTTCCTGCAATGCCTGGTGTTAGCCAACAGGTAGGTGCCTCAAAAGGGGGCTGGCTACAGCCCCTCTGAAATTCTTTATGGACACCCTGTGAGAGGGCCTTTCAGTTTGGTGAAAGAAGATTGAGAAGAAGCTCCTAGGACAGCCCCTCTCTATGTGGTTAGCTACATGCTAGCCCACCGGAATCGGACAGCTCCCTTCATGAAGCTTTGCCGAAGAGAACCTAGAAGCCAGCCAAGTCAACATGAAACACTGGTATGACCAGAATCCCACTCTAGTTGAGTTTCAACCTGGCCCAAAAGGGTAGATCATGGAGCCTGTAGAACTCTGTTCTCCGCAAGACACTGTTCTGGGCCCTATGAGGTAAAGGAACGAAAGATTAAAACTCCTGAGAACTCTTTGAATCTCCCTGACTGCCTATCTTCCAAAATGCAGATGGGGTAGTGGAGGGCATCAGCCTCTCCCCTACACTGATCCTGCATCACACAGAAACTGCGATCAGTTGCTGATGCTGTTTGCCTTTCTGTTCTCATTTACTCTAGGGCTCACTACATGGTACACCCATGATATTGACACTGGGGACAGCCCACCTGTGAAAAACAAAATATGGTGGTTGTAGGATAAAGTGAGGGCTAATATTAAGGAGGAGGTCTCCAAAATGTTGGCCCTAAGGGTTATTGAGCACTCCAGCAGTCCTTGGTCCAGCCCAGTGGTGCTGGTCCCTAAGGCTGCCTCGCCTGGTGTCATGCCTCAACTCTGGTTCTGTGTAGACTGCAGTGGGCTCAATGCAGTCACTAGGACTCGTGCAGACCCCATCCCCAGGGATGATGAGCTCATAAATCGGCTTGCTGCTGCCAAGTTCCTCAGCATGTTTGAACTAATGTCTGACTACTGGCAGATTGCCTTGCCTGAAGGGGCAAAAGAGAGGTCTGCATTTCTACACCAGAAGGATACTTCCAGTTCCGGGTCTTAACCTCTGGGTTAGAGAACGCCCCTGCCACCAGTGGCTGCTAAACCAGGTCCTGGCTGGACTGGAGAACTTCTGTGCTGTCTACCTAGATGACATTGAGGTCTTCTTTTCTAGTTGGGAGGAACACCTTAAGGAAGTGACTCATGCTCTGTAGAAGGCAGGCCTGACTATCAAGGTCAGGAAGTACAGATAGGGCTGGGTTCAGTGATCTACTTGGGTCACCAAGTAGGAGGTGGCAAAGTGCAGCCCCTCCAGGCCAAAACTGAAACCATTCCGGCTTGGGAACCCTCAAGACTCAGACAGAAATGAGAGCCTTCTTAAGCCTCAGTGGAGAGTAAAGGAGATTTATCAAGGGATATGGCGCCATTATTTCCCCCTTGACAGAGCTGACTTCCAAGAAGCATCCATGTTGGCTGAACTGGACAGAGGCGTGCCAGACAGCTTTGGAAACCCACTAGCACACAGGGAATATTTGAGTGAAATGTGACATAGGATATATCCTGTCTAGTGCCTGTCTGAACATTTATTATATTGACACCCTCTGGTCAAGTCCTTTCTAGGGGCCTCCCAGTAATATTGAATGGAGAAATGTCCCTGATTGGCTTAAAATGTCAGAACTGGGACATATCACTGATTTGTACAATCCCCATTTTGGTGTTGTCATATGGTAAAATGTTTTGTCATGTTGTATGTGATGTGGGCTATAACAACACAAAATTTCAATGTAACTTTTAGGTTTGTTTCACTTTTACTGTTAAGACCATTTTGTTGAGTGTGTATTATGTTGTAAATAAATAGTGATCACAGCATTTCAATTATGTGCTCACAAATGTAAAGGAAAATTATTGGAAGCAAGATCAGTACTGGCACCTATTTTGTTTTGACATCTAGAAAGTTGTCATTTTCTTGCCTTAGTTGGTGCCTGACGTTGTAGTTGCAGGTAAGCTTTGTGTATTCCTCCTAGACAAACACACACAATAGGAGCTTAAGTGTAAGGTGAGAGGGAGAAGCTAGGCCCAACCTCACTTACACCTTAATAGGCTTTGTCCTGTCCTGAAGGGCTGCATACCTCCTGTAGTTAGTCTGGAGCCAGGTCATCTATACACTTCAAAGTCATGCCTCTAGAAGTTTCTCCCCACTTCCAAAGAACAACAGTGTATAAAAGAAAGACCTCAGCCACCACAACTTCAGAAATTCAAAACACTTCTATAACTGCGAAGAAAGAGGGCTGCAGTGCCTCTTAAAGTACTGTCACTCTGCTAGGCTGCTACCCTGAAGAAACTGCTGCCCGTTGTGCTGACCTGCTGCCTTCTTGCCTGGGTGAGTAAGACTGAGCCCATACCTCATGAACCCAGAACCCAGAGTGACTCTAGGGTTTAGTTGGCTAGCCTCCTGATTTGAAGTCTCACAGACATAACAGACTTCAAACAATATCCTTGCATCTGCACCTGGGCTCTGCCATCTGTGAGTCTACCCTGCCAAGTGGTGCCACCCCAGACCTGGACCCTTCAAAGTGGGCTTAAGGTACATGGTCAGCCTCTGTAAATTCAGCGTAACTGACGTATCGCTGCTACTGCATGATGCATCCCTGCTCCCGAATTCTCATCTCAAGCCCCGTCGATTGGATCATCGATGCAACAGGACCTTGCACAGCAGACCGGCCGCATCGCAGAATGGATGCATCCCCTTGCCTGCGTGATGCACCTATGACACAAATCCATGCAACGCTCTGCAAACCAGGATTTAAGGTTCTCAGTTAAGCAGGCCTAACTATGTCCCTGTAGCTGGCCTGCACTCCATTGGTGTCATCCTGAACTTGTGTGATTTTGTACAAGTCCAGTGTGACCAGATTTCCACAGCTGGCACCTCATGTCTTGTGCCACTTTTTTCCCTAAAAACTTTTAAAATACAATACCTCTGGCTCTATTGATTGGATTTTTGTTGTTTGGGTCTTGTTTTATTTATTAAAGTATGCTCTCTTTTGATAACCTTGTGTGGGATCTTTTTGCATGGTGCTTTCACTATTTTACTGGTTGCACAAATACTTTACGCATTGCCTGTACGTTAAGCCTGACAGCTCTGTGCCAAGCTACCAGTGGTTGACCACAGGTTAATTTGGGGTTTGCTGGTGCCTTACCCTCACTAGGATTGTGGTTGCTGCTTGACCAGGGCTCACACCCCAGTCAACAAGTAACCCACTTTCTAACACATGAGAATCTGTTGTGGTCATCCATATTGATCCTAAATATATATACAAAGAGTTCTACCCATAATTACAATATTTCCTCCTTTGTCAAAGGCTTTAATAATAATCGTATTGTCAACCTTCAGTGTTCTGAGTTCCTTAGCAGTAATTGCTGATTAAGTTCATTTTTTTTACTCTTGTTGCATATAGATTTCAATGTATTAATGTCCTCCACAGCTAATTCTTGAAGTATGCCTGTTTTTTTTTCCTTTTGGTATTTAGGACATCCTTTACTTTTCGGTTTGAGACCACTGGCTTGTGGTATATCTATGTTGAACTCACATCTGTCGCATTTTGCACTATCCATCTGTGTTTCTCCCTTCTGTAAGTCGTTCTCATTTTCTTGGATGAGCGCTCATATTTTCAGACATTTGGAAACATCCGTGCCACATAGTTTGGGAACTATTTTTCTATACTTTCTTTTCTTTGCAGGTATCACAAAATACTTATTGAACTTCAGTTTTTGAACAAACGTATAGAGGTCTCTTATGAGGTGAGGAAAATGTTTGATGGCAGGCTAAATGATAAACCTTTATTTAGTAGGGTCTCTTGCACTTTTGTTAATGTTTTAGATGATATGGTTACTACCAAGGAGTCATTTAATGTTCCTATTTTCGACCGTTCTGTTCTCTGGGTCATTGTCCGTCCTCCTCTAGGTTTACCACATCCACTGCCTCTTGACGTTGGCATGCCTCACCCTCTGTTGCATCGCCATAAACAATTTAGTTTAGGTGTAGCACCTTCGCCCACTTGTGACCCAGTTTCTGAGCCGTCGTCCACCTCACTTGCTGTTGTATTCACATTTAGTCCGTTTGTCTAGTTGTTCCTTAACTCTTAGGGATTCATACCTTTGTATAAAAGTGTAAATGTGCCCATATTGGTAGTTAAGACGATCACAAGTAAATGTCCCCACCTTCTTTTCTTGTAAATCATTTCATATTTCTCTACATTCGGTTCCCCATTATTCAATGGCTCCTTCCCTTCCTTCAGAGTCTTGGTTGGTTCTAGTTCTTTCATCAGTTATTTGATGTTTGTATTTCCATTTTCCTTTAACATGCTCAATTAGAGAGTCCATTAGCTTCCAAGTGCAATCTACAGGGTTATCCCACCAATCTTCCAGATCGCCGTCCATGTCACTGATGGTTGGCATAAGCATAATTCTCCCACCTCTCCTAACTTTTTACATTCAGTGTATTTTGTTAAGAAGGTTATCTTCTACCACATATTGCCTTGCATTATGTATGCTTTCTCAAGTCCCTGATTATATGTGATGTTATTCTCTTAGATTGTTGGCTAACATTCTGAGAGTATCTTTGGCGAACATTTCAGCTGCTGCCTTATCTTTCCACCTTGTTTCTAGTTATACCTCTGACACGTTAATGAATGCTCTTTTATTCCTTGCTAATCTTGTATCTAAATTAATAAATCCTAAAGTGCTGCTTTGTGATGTTCACATATTTATCCTACGGGTTCAATCCTTAAATTATGCTTTCACAATAATATCCTATATGCGTATCTACATATATTTAAATTATACAAAAGAGGATGTTTGTTTGGGTTCCCATCAATTATTATTATTATATATATAGGAATATCTGTTGTTGGCAAGTTACCAAGCACAATGCGTGGTAAAGACATTGAATGTAATACAACACATTGTAAAGGTGAATGCGTTGTATTACATGTGTATTGAAGGCATGTGTGTTAACAACTGATATTCGATCTGGCATTTACTAGCATACATAAGTGGTGTTGTGCCAGAGCATAATTTAACTTTATCTGAAACTAGGCTTGTGATTCTGATGTAAATAAGTGTAAGGCTGTCACCCCCTTTTTAGGGTGGTTGATGGAAACATTTTCCACGTTTGATAATTGGGTTGCGCTGTTGATTCTTCTGGAAGCACGTTATCTGACGGTACGAGAAAGTGTTGTGTGTTTTTTACTTCCTGCTTGCTGGGATTCCTTAGGCTTTGTAACCCATGTTCTTCAAACTGACGTACATGGAATTTTATAGGAACAGTATGTTTTTCTATTGAAGGTTAGGGACAAGATAACAGTATGGCCCTTTATTTTGAGGCCAACCTAGTTTATGAATAGAGATTGCTCTGGGACTTGATCAGCGTAGGTGGCCTGGGTATTTTTGGTGTTGATGTAGATTGGGAACACCAACAGTCTACAAACAATTACTGTTTTTTTCAAAGCAGAGACAGCTTGAAATTTGACATTAAGCAAGGATTAGATAGCCCCGTTAGTATCAGATTTAGCAAGATGAGAAGATGTAATTGCTTAAAGGTGAAAACACCTACAGCTATGGAAAACATATTGGTGACTAATTATGATCCATCATTAGGACAGTTTGAGTGGACATATGGAGACACAGAAAAATCTTTCTAGGTAGGGTGACTAGCAACTGTAAAAATCAATATAATTTCACATTTTTCTACTTCTCTTTGAAGCTCTCTCTCGTGTTATTCCTAAATTTTTCTTCGAGAGTGCACAAGATTAAATGATCAGTTCTAATAGGCAGATAGATTCCGCTGGATAGGATGTCAGAAATTATCTACACCCTTGTTAACCCCCTTTGCTGCCAGGCCTTTCCCCCTCCTGTGTGAGCCTTTTTTTGGCTATTTGGGTAGTTCGCGCTTAGGTCCTCATAACTTTTTGCTCACACCAGCTATCCACGCCAAAGTTGACTCCTTTTTTCCAACATACTAGGGCTTTTAAAGATACCCAGAGCTTGTCGATTTCCCCAGAGGAGACAAAGAAATTGGCCAAAATACAGCAAAAAAATTGTTTTGGGGGGAAAAATTGGAAAAGGGGCTGCAGAAGAAAGCATGTGACTTTTTCCCTGCAAATGACATCAACAAAGGGCTTGTGGTGCTAAAATCACCATTTTATCAGCTTTCAGGAACATGCAGACTTGAATCAGAAAACCACACTTTTCAACACAATTTTGGCATTTTACTGGGACATACCCAATTATTACTATATTTTGTGCTTTCAGCCTCCTTCCAGTTAGTGACAGAAATGGGTGTGAAACCAATGGTGGATCCTGGACAGCTAAACATTTCTGAAAAGTAGACAACATGTTGAATTCAGCTAGGGACCATTTCTGTAGATCCTGCAAGCTTTTCCTACAGAAAGTAACAGCTGAAATGAATAAATATTAAAATTGAGATGGAAGAAACAGCCATTTCTGTCCACGTTTCAGTCTGTAACTTTTTCCTGCTATGTCAGATTTTCAAAAACAATTTACCGTTACATATGCTGGACTCTATTGGTTGCAGGGATATATAGGGCTTGTAGGTTAATCAAGAACCCTAGGTACTCCAAGCCAATAAATGAGCTGCACCTTGCAATCGGTTTTCATTGTATACAGGGTATACAGCAATTTATTTGGTAAAATATAAAGAGTCAAAAATAGGTATCAAGGAATGTTTGTATTTCCAAAATGTGCACAAGATAAGGTGTTGAGAAGCAGTGGTTATTTGCACATCTCTGAAATTGGGGTCCCCATACCAGCATATGAATTACATGGCATTTCTCAAATACATGTCTTTCTTACACGCTGCCTTGCATTTGGAAGGAAAAAATGTAGAGAAAGACAAGGGGTAAATAACACTTGTTCTTTTATTCTGTGTTCCCCCAAGTCTTCCGATAAAAATGGTACCTCACTTGGGTGGGGGTGGGGGGCTAGTGCCTGTAGCAAGAACCGCCCCACAACAAAACATGGACACATCACATTTTTACATAGAAATCTGACGTGTTTTTGGGGAAAGTGTCTAGCTGTGGATTTTGGCCTCTAGCTCAGCTGGCACCTAGGGAAACCTAGCAAACCTGGGCATTTTTGGAAACTAGACACCTAGGGGAAACCAAATTGGGGTGTTGTGTGGGCCACTGACCAGGTTCTGCCACTCAGAATCCTTAGCAATCCTCAAAATGTGGCAAAAAATCCTTTTTCCTCAAATTTTCGGTGCTCCAAGGTTATTGAATCTGAGGGGAGCCACAAACGTCCTTCCGCCCATCATTAATCCAAACCTCCTGATAAAAATGGTACCTCACTTGTGTGGGTAGGCCTAGTGCCTGCAACAGGAAATGCCCCAAATCACAACGTGGACACATCAAAATGATCTATTACAAAACTACCTGTTTTTGCAAGGGGGCACCTGCGTTTTTGGTCCTGGGCTTGGCAGCCATCTAGGGAAACCTATCAAACCCAGACATTTTTGAAAACTAGATACCCATTGGAGTCCAGGGAGGTGTGGCTTGCATGGATCCCCCAACATTTCCTCATCCAGAATCCCTTGCAAACCTCAAATTTAGCTAAACAAATCACATTTCCCTCACTTTTCTTTGTAGGATCCCTGCGCCAGCACAAATTTCCTACCACCCAATGCTCCCCTCAGTCTGCTGATAAAAACAATACCTCACTTGTGTGGGTGGTCCAGGTGCCTGCAACCGGGAAGGGACAAACTCATGTAGAGATTGAGGGGATAGCACTTCGAGTTGATAAGCACAATTTATTTGAATGCATTCACAGGCTGACTCTGCTTTGGGGACCCACACAAGTGAGATCATTTTACTTGGGAGACTGAGAGGATTGCTGGGTGGTAGGACATTTGTGGCAGCACAGTGATCCTGTCTGTGGACTGGCATTTGGCTAGCAGTATGTTGTTATGGCCAACAGCAAGTCACTATTTACACTGCCAGCCACGTGCCACTCCATGCACACCACCAGTCAATTGCCACTCCATGCACACCGCAAGCCAAGCACCACTTCACGCACAATGCAAGTCAAGCGCCACTCCACGCACACCGCCATCACTTTTATCTTAACAAAAAAGAAAATTACTAACTAATGATAAGTAAGAACAAAATTACAAACACAAAAGCTGTAACTAAATACAGGACATTAATGCCAACCGTGAAACTAAACTAAAAATATAAAACAATACATAACAGGCAGTTTATGCTCATGGTAGTTCCCATTAATTCTTTTGGGTGTGGTAACTTCTGAAACAGCCGGCACACACGGCCCAGGCTTAGAAGGACAATCAGGGCAGTGCATACGAGTCTCCCTCTGGATACCTCTTCGGGCACAGATTGTACATTTCTTAGTGCGAAAGTCTTTTTTGGGAGTGGGAGGAACGTGATAAGGAAAGTGGCAATCTTTCAGTCTAGCCACATCTTCCACCACTGCTACTCTAGGAACTCTTGCCTGTTCCACCACAACAAAGTTCTCTATCATTGACTCCTGAAGTTTAACAAATGTAATCTTTTACTCAGGGGAGCAATCCTTGAACACAATAAAAACATAGCAATTTGCTAAATGGAAGAGATGTACAGCCAACTTTTTATACCAAACATAAGCCTTACAAACATCAGTGTAAGGTTCCAACCTCCGATCAACTCTATTTACGCCACCCATGTGTTTATTATAAAATGCACAGAGGTTTGCACACTTCAGCAACCTGACCCCAAACAGTCGCCAGGAAGTACACTCATCATGGATGGTAGTCAACATATACACATCCCTCCTGTCTGCAAATTTTAGAGCTAGCAACTAATCATTGCGCAAGGCACTTCACTGCCCTCTCTCAAGTTTTTACAGAGAAGCTCCCTTGGATAGCCTTTCCGGTTATAACGGATTGTACCACAAGCAACAGTGTCCACTCTGAACAATTCCCTGAACAATTGCTCTCCAGTGTAGAAGTTAACTAGGTACAAATGGTGACCTTTGTTAAACAGCCGTCTACCAAGTACCCTCACAATTTTCTCACTAACTCCAAAAGTGGGCGGACAACCAGGGGAGGTCAATACTAGAATACCTACCAGTGTAGACCCAGAAATTATAAACATGTCCTATACTACTTTCAGTCAGCATATACATCCTAATTCCATACCATGCCATCTTTCTAGGAATGTACTGCCTAAAAACAAACGTCCCTTGAACCGGACCAAAGACTCATCCACAACTATTTCTTTCCTTGGAACATAGACCTCTGAAAACCGATCTACAAAATGATCAAGGGCAGGCCTAATCTTAAAAAGACGGTCAGAATCAGGGTGATCTCATGGCAAGGTTAAGGCATTATCCACAAAACGCAGCATCCGAAGAAGAAGCATTTACAGATTACAACTCATAGTTGCAGGAAATATAGCTTTTGCCATCAAGGGATTACTAGACCAATGCGAAGGTAGGGACGGCTTCCTTATCAATCACGTCAAAAAAGTTAAACCCAAGAACCTTTTCAACTCTTCCAGATTTGTGAGAATACAGTGGGTAGCTCTAGAGTGTGGCCTAAGTCTAGTACTGCTGTCCCTCAAGTACTGCTCAGCATACAAATTAGTCTGCTCAACAATCTTTTCCCAAAATACATCATCCATAAACAACTTAAAGAACTTGATAGGTAAAATGTTTTCCGTATCCACTCTACATCCCAGGACACCTGAAAAGACAGGCAACTCCGGCTGCTCCATGTTTGGGGCAACCCAGAGGTCAGGTCTTCCAATTGGAAGCCTTTCAGCCCCAGGCTGCTGCACGATAGGCACATCAGTGTACTCCTCTACAACAGGCACTTCATCTACACTCAGAGTGACTTCATCATCAGATGATTCCTCTCTTACAGAAAATTTACTGCCAGAATCTAGCACTTCCTCCTCTGCCTCAGATGCAGAGTCAATCTCATAATCATGGTCAGAAGATGACTCAAAAAGAACACCAACAACCTGCTGATTGGTCACCCTGCGGCTAGCCATGGTCCTTCATATGAAAAGTAACTTGACAAGTGTGCCACCAACAGCCAGCAGTGTGTAAAATAAGTAATAAATAAAGTGTGGCTTTATCACAAAGAGTTATGTACTCAAAAACTAAACCTGAAAAAGCTAGACTTGCCAGCAACTACTATGCACAGACACAGCAATCACCAATGATATCCCACTAAAAAGGAAAAAGAAAAGAAAATTACACATAAGACAAAACAAATATCATCATGCACAAACCTAAGGACAATTTCACACACAATCCTGCATTTAGTACTCCATTTACAAGAATGTAATTTATGCAGAAGGGGGGCGGAAATGGCCAACAGTCATGTGGCCCCTTTGGGGGTGCGACCCTTGGCCAAGGGGCTGCCCTCCACACAAACAAACAGGAACAAAAAAAAAATCCCTGGTGGCTTAGTGGATTCTGCACCCTTGAGGGCAGGTGGGACTAAAAAAAATAGGCCAATCTGCCCCCAAGTGGGGCAGAAATGACCAACAGTTGTGTGCTCCCTTTGGGTAGCAACCCTTGCCCAAGAGGTCATTACCCCCACACAAAAAATCAAGCTGAAAAAAAACCCTGGCGTCTTTGTGGCTTCTGCCCCCCTTGGAGGAAGATGGGCCTAAAAATAATAGGCCGATCCGCCCCCTAGAGGGGCAGAAATGGCCAACAGTCATGTGCCCCCTTTGGGGGGCAACCCTTGCCCAAGTGGTCCCCCAACAAACAAAAAACACAGTCACGCAACCATCCCTGGTGCCTAGTGGGTTTCGAACCCCCCCATTCCCCCGGGGGCCCTGTTCGGCTAAAAAAATGGTCGATCTACCACGGGGGGGCCGAAACATTGAAAAATATATTGCCCCAAGGGCAGCGATCCTTGTCCAAGTGGCAGCCGCCCTAAACATACATTTTTATGAATCCCTCTTGCCTAGTAGTTTCGACCCCCCACTGGTGGCAGATCACCCAAAAAAGTGGCTGATCTAGCCCCAGGGGGGCCGACACATTGATCAATTGCCCCCCGGGGACCGACCCTTGTCTAAGGGGTTGCTCCCCAAAATAAAGAAAAAAACATCCCTGGTGTCCAATGGATGGATTCCTGCTCCAGGATAATGGGCCTCTCCTGCGGTTGTGGAGCAGAAATCCATTCAAAACAGGCACAGGGAGAAAGGAATAACTCTTTCCTTTCCCCCTTTGTCTGTTCTTTCCCCCAAAAACCCTCCCCTGGAGAAGGACTCACCAGTTTGCGTCCTCTCCGCTCACTGCCCTGGAAGCAAATAGCTTCCAGCGCGTCCCCGACAGCAAATGGCTTCCAGTACATCCTCAGCAGCATCTGATGAAGCTGGCACGCTGTGAACACGCCAACATCATCAAATCGCCAAGGGGGTGTCGGGGGTGGCAGGGGAAGTTCTTCCCCTGCCATCCCTGACCGGGGTGTGTGGGTGGGTGGCCCAACAGGGGAGCACTAGCGTTCCCCTCGTGGGCTAGGTGCAGGATGAGCTGGTCTTGCCCTCGGCACAGCAGCACTACAGCCGAGGACGAGACCAGCTCGTCCACAGCACTGAAGGGGTTATTAAAGGAAGGTGGTCTATTCCAAATATCAAGCTGTATTTCAGGACTCAGTGATAATATTTATTAATACTTTGGTGAAACTGCAGTTTAGGAATCATCCAATGCATGAACTGCCTTAATGTGTACTTTGCCAAGGAGTATCAAAGATTTTCTCTTGCAAAGGTATGTAGACATAAATGAAAATGAACACATAATCATAATTATAGGTAAAATGAGAAATTGCTGGGACATGGCAAATGATATATGATCAAATTCTTAGAAATACATTTTGAGGAAACCAATAATCTTCAATCAATGTACTACATAAAATACCAATTACACTCTACTCTAGCATGGATATATGCGCTCCCTAGACATGTATCAAAGCAGTGATTTAAGTGCCAAAGTGAATGTGCATTGTTCCATAGTAATCTGGGTTGCACTCAGTTATTAGACTGTTGAAAAAATACACTCAGACACTTTATCACACATCAAGTGGATAGACACTACAGTTTTTGTCCATAGCTAATGACATCTGATAATTAGTAAAAGGATTTGGGTCATGATTAGCCTTTTACATTATTGGAATCTACTTTCTTCAGGATTAAGTCTTTGGGCCTTTGGAAATATGAGGAAATAGTGCATCTCAATTAGGAGGCTCCAGACTGGAAGAGATGCAGGATTTAAGTAATTTATTGATGGTAACAATTTTCTGTAGCCATTAGCAGTATGCTTTGTGTTCTGCATGTGTGTGTGTGTGTGTATATATATATATGTGTGTATATATATATATATATGTGTGTATATATATATATATGTGTATATATATATATATATATATATATATGTGTGTGTATATATATATATATATATATATATATATATATATATATATATATATATATAATGTATTTCATTAAAAGGGCTTTTAGACGGCTGTCTTCATCCGTTGACCTGTTGTTTCATTCACACTTTGCTTCCGCCCAATACAGAATATAGCATAGGGATGGGGTTCAGCTCACTCAGCAGCTGACTAACTTCTCTTTCAGTGACTGTGTTATACTTATCATACTTGGCGTGGTCTCCCTTAACTTTTGCCTCTACTTCCCAGGTTGTTGATGTGTGCTGGGCTCTGTTTTTGCTGTTTTTGTTACTCTGGGCACTTTGCCACTGCTATCCAGTGCTAAGGTGCAAGTGCTCCTATACAAAATGTGTATGCAATTGGTTCGTCCATGATTGGCATATTTGATTTGCTGGTACATCCCTAGTACAGTGCACTGGAGGTGCCCAGGGCCTGTAAATAAAATGCTACTAGTGGGCCTGCAGCACTGGGCGTGCCACCCACATTAGTAGCTCTGTAAAGAGGTCTCAGACCTGCACTGCAGTGTCTGTGTGCACAGTTTTAAACAGCCAATTTCGACTTGGCAAGTGTACCTAATTGCCAGGCCTAAACTTTCCCTTTTCTTCTATGTAGGACACCCCTAGGGTAGGCCCTAGGTAGCCCCATGGGCAGGGTGCACTGTATGTTTAAGGTAGGACATATACTAATGTGTTTTATATGTCCTAACAGTTAAATACTGCTAAATTCTTTTTTTTACTGTTGCAAGGCTGATCCTTCTTACAGGTTAACATGGGGGCTGCCTTTAAATATGATTTAAGTGTAGATTTCCTTTGGGAGTGGATAGACTTGTGGAGTTCGGGGTCTCTGAGCTCACAATTTAAAAATACATCTTTTAGTAAAGTTGATTTTAAGATTGTGTGTTTGAAAATGCCACTTTTAGAAAGTGAGCATTTTCTTGCTTAAACCATTCTATGACTCTGCCTGTTTGTGGATTCACTGTCTGGGTCAGTTTGACAGTTGGGCTGTTTGCACCTCTCTCTAGACAGTGACACAAAGGGAGCTGGGGTGTAGCCTGCACATCCTGATGATCCATCTGTGCTAGGAGGGAGGGGAGGAGTGTTCACTCACACCTGAAAGGGCTGTGCCTGCCCTCACATAATGCAGTTTCCAACCCCCTGTTGTGTGTCTGGGGCCTGGCCTGGGCAAGGCAGGATTTCACAAACAAAAGAGAATTTTCTTTGAAGTAAGCCTACTTCAAAGGGCAAAATGGGTATAAAAAGGGCACCCAAAACCACAGACTTTAGATCACTTCTGGAAACCAAGAGGAACCTCTGCCTGGAGAAGAGCTGAGGAAGAAGAGGTGCCCTGCCCATGACTGTGCTTTGTGGAGCTATCCTGCAGTTGCTGCTTCTGCCTGTGTCAGAGGACAAAGACTGGACTTTGTGTGCCTTCCCGCTTGTGAAGAACTCTCCAAGGGCTTGAAACTGAGCTTGCCTCCTGTTGTTGAAGTCTCAAGGACAGCAAAGACTTCTCTCTGCCAGCACCTGGAGCCTCTGCTGAGACTCTTGCACTGCCAAGTGGTGCCCTATCCATTTCCTGGGGCTTTGTCAGGTGAAGCTGGTTGACCAAGGTTGGAAATCCATGCACAGATCGCTCTGCAGGGAAATTTCCGACGCAACCTCCGAGAGCAGCTAGAAGAATGACGCACTGTCGGCTCTGTGGCTGATGATCCATCTGTGCTAGGAGGGAGGAGAGGAGTGTTCACTCACACCTGAAAGGGCTGTGCCTGCCCTCACATAATGCAGTTTCCAACCCCCTGTTGTGTGTCTGGGGCCTGGCCTGGGCAAGGCAGGATTTCACAAACAAAAGAGAATTTTCTTTGAAGTAAGCCTACTTCAAAGGGCAAAATGGGTATAAAAAGGGCACCCAAAACCACAGACTTTAGATCACTTCTGGAAACCAAGAGGAACCTCTGCCTGGAGAAGAGCTGAAGAGCTGAGGAAGAAGAGGTGCCCTGCCCGTGACTGTGCTTTGTGGAGCTATCCTGCAGTTGCTGCTTCTGCCTGTGTCAGAGGACAAAGACTGGACTTTGTGTGCCTTCCCGCTTGTGAAGAACTCTCCAAGGGCTTGAAACTGAGCTTGCCTCCTGTTGTTGAAGTCTCAAGGACAGCAAAGACTTCTCTCTGCCAGCACCTGGAGCCTCTGCTGAGACTCTTGCCCTGCCAAGTGGTGCCCTATCCATTTCCTGGGGCTTTGTCAGGTGAAGCTGGTTGACCAAGGTTGGAAATCCATGCACAGATCGCTCTGCAGGGAAATTTCCGACGCAACCTCCGAGAGCAGCTAGAAGAATGACGCACTGTCGGCTCTGTGGCTGAAATTGCCGCAGGGCTTGCAGCACGGATGTGAAATCGATGCACGCAGCTGGAGAAACAACGTTCTGCATCGCTGACGGAGGCTGCAACGACTCAACATCGCTGGGCGCGGAAAAACAATGCAAGTCTGCCCGGACCTGAGGTGCTTTGTCTGGAACGACGCATCTCTCTCCTGCGGGTAAAGAAACATCACACACCGATCAGACCAGAGAAGGAGAAATGATGCATGACCTCGCTTGTGGGTGAGAAATCGACGCACCGCTTAACTTTTTCGACTGACACTCGTCCGTGCAGGTTATTTTGACGCGACCCCAGTACTTTTTCACGCTAACAGTGTTAACGTTATGGTTAAAAGGACTTGAAGACTCTTTTGCTTTTTATTTAATACCTTGAGTTGTGTATTGTGGATTTTTGTTGTTTTGGTCTTGTTTTGTTTAGATATTTTCTATTTTTCTAAACCTGTGTTGTGTCATTTTGCAGTGTTTTAATTAAGTTATTGTGTGTGTTGGTACAGATACTTTACACCAAGCACTCTGAAGTTAAGCCTGCCTGCCTGCTTGTGCTAAGCTACCAAGGGGGTGAGCAGGGTTTAGCTGAGGGTGATTCAATTTTATCCTGACTAGAGTGAGGGTCCTTGCTTGGACAGGGGGGTAACTTGACGGCCAACCAAAGACACCATTTCTAACATTGGTGATCAGCGGTTGGGATTGGACTTGTATTTGTACTTGACATACAGTGATTAAGTGCACACTACTGTTATGAATTCAAACCACTACGTGGCCACACACTACTTGTCTTGTGAGTTTTGCTTTTCTCTTTGGGACTTCTTTTTGTTCTACTTCTTGCTGTTCCCTTGATTTACTTTTTTTTAAAACTTCATTTGGGAACTTGTTTTTCTGCCTTTGGAACTTTACACTTTTTTAACTCTTCATCATGTCTAAATATGGAGATGCATCAGGTGGAGCTGCTTTTGACATAGATAAATTGAAGAGCTACACAGTGGCTCAGTTGAAGCAGTTCTGCAAAGATTTTGCCTGTCCCATTAAGAGCTCATCCAAGAAGGAGGAGCTGCAAAAGGTGATGAGGGCCTGGGTGACAGACAAAGAAGCTGAGGGGCACACAGAGGAGGTGCAGGAAGGGGAGGAAGGGGTGCAATTCACTCACAATGATGTAGTGGGTGGGCCTGTTAAGTCCAGGGAGAGAGTCTCCAGGGCAGGTAGCAGTGTGTCCGCCAAGCATCTGACACCTGAAGAGTTACAGGACGGACAGACAGAGAGAGAGTACCAATTGGAGCTGAATAGGCTCAAGCTCAAGATGGAGAGGGAGAGAGAGAACAGAAGGATGGCCATTGAGGAAAAGCAGATACTGCTGGCTCATGAGCTTAGCTTGAGGGAGCTAGATCAGAGGAGGCAGTCCAGTAGAGATGGTGGCAGCAACAGCACAGTGCAGCCTGAGAGAAGGGTACACATTCAAAAAGACCTTGTGAAGGATTACAAGAGGGAGGATGACATATACTTGTGGTTCAAGGGGTATGAGTCTGCCCTCCACATGAATCTGGTCCCTGAGGCACATTGGGGGGGGGGGGCGGGTCTGTGGAAGCACTTTGAGGTAGAGGGGATGGATACTCTGACATCCTTAGGGGATTCTCAGAGGCTCACCTACTCTATCGTGAATGATGCCCTACTCACAAGATATGGTCTCACCCCTGGGCAGTATAAGGACAAGTTTAGGTCCTCTAGAAGAAGGAATCCCAAACATGGTTGGAGTGTGTTGATTCATTCTGCAGGTCACTGGATGGTTGGGTGAAGGGCAGTAAGGTAACAACATATGAGGGGCTTAACAATTTGATTGCTTGGGAGCACTTGTACAGTTTATTCTTTCCAGAGCTGCGCCAGCACCTAATTGACAGCAAGCTGACTGATCCCAGGAAGCTTGCCCAGGAAGCGGACAGCTGGGAGAGCACCAGGGTCCTCAAGAGATATGGGGGAGACCATGCCAAGGGTGGGCAGGGACCCTCTCAGAAGAAAAGGGAGTAAGGGTAAACAGGGGGGTTCTCTGAAGGGCCCCAAACTTTTCCCAGGGCAAAGATTCCCAGCCCCCCAGCGAGAAGAAGCCATGGTTCTCCAAAGGGAAGCCAGTGGCAGGGTCACCCCCACATAAGTGTTATGCATGTGGCCAGGTGGTTCATGTGAGGGGGGACCCCAAATGCCCCAAGAGTACACCTGCACCCACTGGTGCGTAGTCCCAGGGTTTGGCTAGTGTAGAGTTTGGGAGGAGTTGGTTCCAGGTGGGTGGGAGCCAGCTGAAACGTCCCTTGTCTCAATAAGGGATAGTGAGATGGTCCAGAGATCCCTCATGTCTGAGAACACTAAGAAGTACAGTCAGTGGGTGACCATCAATTGACAGAGGGTGGAGGCTCCGAGAGATACAGGAGCCAGTGTGACTACAGTGAGGAGTCACCTGGTGTCTGAAGGGCAGATTGATCCCCAGGTACTTCATCAAGTAGTTGCAGTGGACAACTCAGAGTGCTTGTGCAGAGTGGCACAAGTTCCCTTTGAATGGGGGGGTCTCAGGTTCATTGAAAGTAGCTGTGAGTCCAACCATGCATGTAGATTGTTTGCATGGCAATGACCTGAGGATTCCCCTTGGAAAGAGGTGGAACACAGGTCACACTTGGAAATGTTGGGTCTGCCTGGGTGGGTATGCATATCCACCAAGTCAATGGCAGCCCGTCAGGGTGGTCAAGAGCTCCTGGAGCCTGAAACAGTGGCCCAGGGGACTGCCAAAAAGAGGAAGGACAGGAGGCGTGGGAAACCCGCCCCAAAAGTTTCCATGGTCCGGGAGGAGGCGGAGCCTGAGGATGACGTCCCGGAGCTGACAGGGAAACAGGTGGCTGAATTGGGGGAGGTCCCTGGGCTGTCGCAGTGGCAGCAGGAATGGGGTCCACCAGGGAAGCATTCTGAGCAGCACAGAAGACATGCCCTACTCTGGAGGGTTTATGGCTGGCAAGGAGCCAGGATCTCACCTGATCTACTGGGAGGACTGCCTCCTGTATAGTGAGCCTAAGGTTCCTGAGCCTGGGTCAGCCCGTGTGCTAGTCGTACCCCAGTGTTTCAGGGCCTTTCTTACTGGGGTTGGCTCATGATGTGCCTTTAGCTGGATATTTGGGGAGGGACAAGACCTTTGAGAGGCTTGTCACCCACTTTCACTGGCCTCTAATGCGCAGGCACTCAGATGCACATTGCAGGTCTTGCCAAACTTGTCAGGCAAGTGGAAAGAATGGGGGGAAATGTAAGGGTCCCCTCCAACATTTTCCTGTTGTCCGTACCCCCTTTGAAAGGGATGGCATTGACATTGTGGGGCCTCTGGATCCCAAGACAGCCATGGGCAACAGGTTTATCCTGGTCTTGGTGGACCATACCACCTGGTTCCCAGAAGCCATTCCTCTGAGGTCAATCACTTTCCCTGTGGTGGGTCGTGATTTAATGGGGGGTTTTACCCGCATGGGCTTCCCCAAGGAAGTGGTAGCTGATAGGGGTTATCAACTTCATATCCACGTATATGAAGTCTCTGTGGAAGGAGTGTGGAGTAACCTATAAGTTCAGCACCGCTTACCACCCCCAAAGTAATGGTCTGGTTGAGAGGTTCAGCTGCACCTTGAAAGGCATGATCATGGGCCTGTCAGAGCCCTTAAGGCGGAAGTGGGACATCCTTTTGCCATGCCTCCTGTTCGCTTACAGGGAGGTGCCTCAAAAGGGACTTGGGTTTAGTCCATTTGAGCTGATCTATGGCCACCCTGTGAGGGGACCTTTAAGTCTGGTGAAGGAGGCTTTGGGAAAAGCTCCTAGTAACCCCCCCCCCAGGATGTATTTAGCTACATGCTGGCTCTGAGAAACCAGACTGCCCACTACAGGAGTCTCACACAGGAGAAACTGGAAGCAAGCCAGGAGGATATGAAATGGTGGTATGACCGGAATGCCACTCTGGTTGAGTTTCAACCTGGTCAAAAGACGTGGGTGATGGCACCAGTGGAGCCTAGGGTGCTCCGACATGTAGACTGGGCCTTATGAGGTGGTGGAGCTCAAGAGTGAAGTAACTGATCGGTGGACTTGCAGACTCCCAGGAACCCTTTAAGGGTCCTGCATGGTAACCGCCTCAAACCCCACTTTGAGCGGACTTAACTGTCCATGCTCCTTGCAACAGATGATGGGGTGGAGGAGGAGAGTGAGCCTCTTTCTGACCTCCTGCCGGCAGGAGAAAAAGATTGGTCAGTGGAGGGAGTGATCCTCTCCCCCTCCCTGACTACAGAGCAGCAGAGGGACTGTCACCAGGTGTTGGGACAGTTTGCCTCACTGTTTTCCCTAATCCCAGGGGTCACGCACTTGTGCACACATGATGTGGACACAGGGACAAACCACCCATTAAACAGAAAGTTTACAGGGTGACTGACAGGGTCAGGGCTAGCATTAAGGATGAGGTATCCAAAATGTTAATCCTAGGGGTGATTGAGCATTCCAGCAGTCCTTGGGCCAGCCCAGTGGTATTGGTCCCAAAGGCTGCTGCACCTGGTTCCACTCCAGAACTTAGGTTCTGTGTGGACTACCGGGGACTCAATACGGTCAGCAAGTCTGATACACAGCCCATCCCTTGAGCTGATGAGCTCATTGACCAGTTAGGAGCTGCCACCTACCTCAGTACGTTTGACTTAACGTCTGGGTATTGGGAGATTGCCTTGACTGAGGGGGCCAAGGAGAGGTCTGCATTTACAATTTAAAGTGATGCCATTTGGGATGAAGAATGCCCCTGCCACCTTTCAGAGGCTGGTCAACCAGGTGTTGGCTGGGCTGGATGAGTTCAGTGCAGCCTACCTGGATGACATTGCTGTCTTAGTTTGTCATGGGAGGAACATCTGTAACACCTCTGCAGTGCTGGTAGCCCTGTAGAAGGCTAGCCTCACTATTAAGGCAAGTAAGTGCCAAATAGGGCTGGGTTCTGTGGTGCACTTGGGACACCAGGTAGGGAGTGGCCAGGTGGCACCCCTGCAGCCACAAATTGACACAGTTCTGGCTTGGGAGCCTCCCAAAACCCAGACTGAGGTGAGAGCCTTTTTAGGTCTCACTGGCTACTATAGGAGGTTTGTCAAGGGATATGGTACCATTGTTACCCCCTTGACTGAGTTGACTTCTAAGAAGCAACCCAAGAAGATGATCTGGACAGAGGCTTGCCAGACCGCTTTTGATGCCCTGAAGGCTGCCATGTGCACAGCACTGGTGCTGAAGGCACCTGACTACTCCAAGGAGTTTGTTGTGCAAAGAGACGCCTCAGAGCATGGTATTGGAGCAGTACTCTCACAGCTTCAAGAAGAGGGCCTAGATCAACCTGTAGCCTTCATTAGCAGGAGTTTACTTCCCGGGGAACGTAGGTGGAGTGCCATAGAACGTGAAGTGTTTGCTGCGGTCTGCGTACTGAAGAAGCTAAGACCCTACTTGTTTGGGCCTCACTTCCGGGTTCAGACAGACCACAGGCCCCTCAGATGGTTAATGCAGATGAGAGGTGAGAATCCAAAACTGTTGAGGTGGTCCGTTTCCCTACAGGGGATGGACTTCAAGGTGGAACACCTCCCTGGTACAGAACACGCCAATGCTGATGGTCTGTCCAGATTCTTCAGCCTTAGTGATGAGAACTCCCATGAGGTTGGGTAGTTGCTCCACACCTTCAGCTGCGGAGGACATGTGTTAGACTTTTCATACTTGGCGTGGTCTCCCTTAATTTTTTGCCTCTGCTTCCCAGGTTGTTGATGTATGCTGGACTGGTTTTTTCCTGTTTTTGTTACTCTGGGCACTTTACCACTGCTATCCAGTGCTAAGGTACAAGTGCTCCTATACCAAATATGTATGTAATTGTTTCATCCATGATTGGCATATTTGATTTCCTGGTATGTCCCTAGTACAGTGCACTAGAGTTGCCCAGGGCCTTTAAATAAAATGTTACTAGTGGGACTGCAGCACTGGTTTTGCCACCCACATTAGTAGCTCTGTAAAGATGGCTCAGACCGGCCATTGTAGTGTCTGTGTGTGCAGTTTTAAACCGCTATTTCGAATTGGAAAGTGTACCCCCTTGCTAGGCCTAAACCTTCCCATTTCTTACATGTAAGACACCCCTAAGGTAGGCTCTAGGTATCCCAATGGGCAGGGTGCCGTGTATGTTTAAGGTAGGACATATACTAATGTGTTTTATATGGCCTAACTTTCACTGTTGCAATGCCTATCCCTCTCATGGGTTAACATTGGGGCTTCCTTTAAATATGATTCAAGTGTAGATTCCCTTTGAGAGCGGATAGACGTTTCGGTTTTCTGAGCTCACAATTAAAAGAAACATCTTTTAGTAAAATTGATTTTAAGATTGTGTGTTTGAAAAAGCCACTTTTAGAAAGTGAGCATTTTCTTGCTTAAACCATTCTTAAACCATTCTGTGACTCGCCTGTTTGTGGATTCCCTGTCTGGGTCAGTTTGACAGTTGGGCTGTTTGCACCTCTCTCTAGACAGTGACACAAAGGGAGCTGGGGTGGAGCCTGCACATCCTGATGAGCCATCTGTGCTAGGGGGGAGGGGAGAAGTGGTCACTCACACCTGAAAGGGCTGTGCCTGCCCTCACACAATGCAGTCTCCAACCCCCTGGTGTGTGTCTAGGGCCTGGCCTGGGCAAGGCAGGATTTCACAAACAAGAGATACATTTCTTTGTAGTAAGCCTACTTCAAAGGGCAAAATGGGTATAAGAAGGGCACCCCAAACCACAGACTTTAAATCACTTCTGGAAACCAAGAGGAAATTCTGCCTGGAGAAGAGCTGAAGAGCTGAGGAAGAAGAGCTGCCCTGCCTGTGACTGTGCTTTGTGGAGCCATCCTGCAGTTGCTGCTTCTGCCTGTCAAGAGGACAAAGACTGGACTTTGTGTGCCTTCCCGCTTGTGAAGAACTCTCCAAGGGCTTGAAACTGAACTTTCCTCCTGCTGTTGAAGTCTCAGGGACAGCAAAGACTTCTCTCTGCCAGCACCTGGAGCCTTTGCTGAGACTCCTGCCCTGCCAAATGGTGCCCTATCAAGTTCCTGGGGCTTTGTCAGTTGAAGTTGGTGGACCAAGGTTAGAAATACATGCACAGATTCCTGTGCGGGAAAATTTCCGACGCAACCTCCGAGGGGCGGCTAAAAGAACGATGCACCGCAGGCTCCACGGCTTAAATCAACCCAGTGTTTGCAGTGTGGCTGTGAAATCGACGCATGTGGCTGGAGAAAGGATGCTCGGCATCGCTGATGGAGGCTGCAACGACGCAACATTGCTGGCTGCGGAAAAACAATGCAAGTCTGCCCGGACCCAAGGTGCTTTGTCCAGATCCATGCATCTCCCTCCTGCAGGGAAAAAAACGACGCACACCGATCAGACCGGAGAAGGACAAATGATGCACGACCTCGCTTGCGGGTGAGAAATTGACACACCACTTACCTTTTTCAACTCACACTCTCCCAGGTAAATTTTCAAGCTAACAGCGTTAGTGTTGTGTTTAAAAGGACATGAAGACTCTTTTTGCTTTTTAATTAATAACTTGACTTGTGTATTGTGGATTTTTGTCATTTTGGTCTTGTTTTCTTCATATAAATATTTTCTATTTTTCTTAACCTGTGTTGTGTCATTTTGTAGTGTTTTCATTAAGTTATTGTGTGTGTTGGTACAAATACTTTACACCTAACACTCTGAAGTTAAGTCTGCCTGCTCGTGCCAAGCTACCAAGGGGGTGAGTGGGGCTTAGCTGAGGGTGATTCTCTTTGTATATTAATTGAAGAGTACAGTTACATTTGTTGTTGGTATGGCTTTCTTATTTGCTTTCCATACTCTTGTATGCCATTATATTTTTTAAGAAATTAAGGTGGTCGTTATGACATTGGTGGTGACTGTTAAAGTGACGGTAATACCGCCAACAGGCTGGTGGTAATTACCGCTAAATTAAGACCATGGCGGTGATAACTCCCATAGACAGCCAATGTACCACACCATCCGCCAGGGCGTTACCAGAATGCACCTTGGCGGTAGCCATCAACATGTAAAAAAAAAAGATAGAGGGGACCCTCCTATCTCCGATATCCCAAAGGGGACAGGGCACCGTGACACAGTGAAATAAAGAAATTCCCGCAAGGGAAAATAATCCAATCACCCCACACACTCAATCAATGAATCTATCAAATGATCAATCTCAAAACAAAGGAATCTATGAATATACATTTAATAATACAACCCCAAATAATTAAAACCCAATGTCATAATAATCACAAAACAAAACCATCAATAAAAACCACATATAAAGACAATCAAATCCAATAAAAGGGAGACAAAAAGAAGACATCTACAATAGTCTATTATAATTAAACTGTCCCAATTTTGGTAGACTTAGGCCAATCGATTGCTGTCATCAATCCTTTTTCGATACCGGCCTCCTCCTTTGGGTCCAGTAATGTAATATAGCCATCAACAGCCAGGTGGAAGACAAAGTACCGCCTACCACATTTTGACACACCACACCGCCACGATTTCCAGGGCGGTACTAATGCCATCAAAAGCCTGGTGGAAACACATCACAGAAGACCAAAGACTCACCAACAGAGACACTAAGAAGCTCAACGCTGCCATGCTCTTCTACACCATGCTCCACCTGGAACACCAACACCAACGAAGACGACGACAGTGAGTACAGCTGCCTTGCACACAAGGGAGGAAAGGAGGAAAAGGAGAGTGACACACACATGCACAACACACACCATTCACACACAAACCATACACACAACCAGATGCAGAGTTGAAACAATGGCACACGGCATAATAATACAAGGACTAGAGGTCGGAAGTACTGAAAATGAAATTGCAAGGCAAAATCCACCATATGCTCCAATTTTAGAACAAATACATAAACAATTGTCCAGAAAGAGCCAATGCCCATTTCAAAGTCCATAAGGCTCACATAGCCACAGGGCACAGTCCAATCCCCAACTTGATCCTGACTAACTACGCACAAAACAGGGGCAACATCACAGAAGTAGACAGGCACCTCAGGGGGAAGGAGGGTGTGGGGCACCTCAGCTGAAGTCAGGAAATTACTCACTGATCCTGGAGGGGGCTCCTTGTACAACAGTCCCTGGAGGGTGGCCTACATGTCCTCTTCTGAAGGTGAGTGCTGCTGTGTCTCAGCTGGAGGTGAGGGCTGCATTGTCTCTGCTGGGGGAGGTGTCTCCTGGGCAGCCTCTGCTGGAGGTGAGGGCTGCATTGTCTCTGCTGGGGGAGGTGTCACCTGGGCAGTCTCTGCTAGAGGAGAGGGCTGCTGTGTCCCAGGTGGAGGTGAGGGCTTCTTGCCTGTCATTGGTAGTTGAGTGGGAACCTTTTCTTGCATTGGTGGTAGAGTGGGAACCTTTTCTTGCATTGGCGGTAGAGTGGGAACCTTTTCTTGCACTGGTGGTTGAGTGGGAACCTTACCCCTCCTGGCTGGTGGAGAGGGATCCTTCCCTTTCCTGGCTGGTGTAGTGGGACCTTTCCCTTTCCTGGCTGGTGAAGTAGGATCCTTCCCTATCCTGGATGGTGGAGTGGTATCCTTCCCTTTCCTGGATGGTGGAGTGGGATCTGTCACTGTCTTGCCTCCACGACTAGGAGGTGCATCCACTGTCCCTTTGGACTGTTTGGCTTTGGTGCTGGGCTGGGTCGTTGGGACCCAGCTCTTACAGGCAGGACAACAGGAGAGGGGGAGGGAAGAGGTCAAGTTGGGCAAGGAAAAGCTTCTTAGGGATGGTGGGGTGGGATGTGGGAGGAGGGATGGGAGTGGAGGTTGAGGGAATGGTTGTTGGAGGAGTACGTCTGCTGGACTTGGGTGCAGGTGCATGGGCAGTGTGCTGATGTGAGGTAGGTGGCTGTTGGGTGTCTGAGTGCCTGCGTTTGTGCCCTTTAGGAGGGGGGACAAACAGGGTGGGAGAGGGGACGTGTGGATGGATGTTGTGGAGGTGTCTGCTAGTGAGGTGTGTGTGCTGCTTGGTGTAGTGATGCTGGTGGTGGCTGTTGAAGCAGTGCATGCAGGTGTAGGGTGGACGTGACTGTGAGGGAGGTGGAGAAGGAGGAGGAAGGGGACACAGTGGAGGCAGTGGATGCGGATGTGTGTGCAACTGTCTGGTGTTTGTGTGAGTGCTTGTGGACTGAAGTGTGGTGCCTGTGTTTGACTGTGCCACTCTTGTGTGATGCCTTGTGTGCATGCACATCTATAGGTGTGCATTGTAGGGGTTGGGGAGACTGGGAAGTGGTAGTTAGGGGGGAACGGTAGGAACAGGGACAATGGCTGCCTTCAGAGAGGAAGCCAGAGCCTGAATCGATCTCTGTTGGGCTGACAATCCACTGTGAATGCCCTCCAGGAATGCATTGCATTGCTGCATCTGGGATGTCAACCCCTGGATGGCTTTCACAATGGTTGACTGCATTACAGAGATGGATCTCAGAAGGTAAATAGCCTCCTCACTCAGGGCAGCAGGGCTGACTGCGGCAGGGCCTTATGTGCCTGGGGCGAACGAGATGCCCACCCACCTGGGTGAGTGAGCACGGGCACCTCCGTGAGGGTCTACTGGGAGGGCTGTGCTGGTATGGGGGTGGAGGCTGTACCTGCAACTGGGTTGGTCACAGAGGTGTCAGCTACCACCAGGGAGCTTCAATCAGAGGAGGTATCTGAGTCAGTGTTGTCACCTCCTGTCTCCACCATGGTGCTCCCCTTGTCCTCCGTCCCACTAGTTCCCTCAGGCGTGGGTAGACTCTGCCACCTGGGTACTGTGGGTTGCAAGACCCTCTGTCGCTGGTGCCCCTGTTCCTCCGCCAGATGATTCTAATGCACACATGAGCAGGATGATAGAAGGAGAAAGGGCAGGGGAAGGGAGAGAACAGGAGCACTGGGTAAACTACAGCATCAACACCATAGTTGGCATACACAGTACCGTCACACACAGGAATTAGGAATGAGCATTATGCATTGCACTGGCATTCAATTGGCTAGATGCCACAGCAAGATGAGGGCCAACCACCGCTAACTGCACCCCTCCTGGGACCCTGACTGACATGAAATGCAACCGAGCTAGGTTACCTGCATTTTCTATACACCCATTACCTTTGAGCTGGATCACGCTGCAAACTCTGAGCTGGCATTAAGGGGCACCCTCTAACTCACATCCACCAACTGGATCCCATGCCACCTACCAATTATTGTAGTAACACCCACTGTACTCACCCCCTTGTGGCTGCTGTGATACCCTCAAGCGCCCATCCAGCTCTGGGTAGGCCACTGCCAGTATGTGGTCCATCAGGGGCGTCAGGTTCCGGTGGGTACCCCTTGAGAGTCCTTCTCCAGCTGGGCCTCCACAGTCTTTCGTGCCCAGCGTCTTAGGTCCTCCCACTGTTTCCTGTAGTGGATGCTCCGCCTGCCATAGACCACTCAGGGTCCACACGTCCCTGGCGATGGCACTCCACAATCCCTTATTTTGATGGGCACTGACCTGCAGAGGGAATACAGGCAGGAGGACACCATTACACATACAATCCAGCCTGTCACACATATGGCCTACAAATCCTGCTTCCAACTCCATTGGCACACACATCGCCTGGCGCTCACCATGTACACTACCAACAGACATCCCCCCCCAAATGACATGATGCCTGCACACACAACTCCATGCAACCTTCCCACATGCATCGTGCCCAAGGTGTACTCACCTGTTGGTCTGGAGGCCCATACAGCTGTCCATACTTGGGTAGGACCCCATCCGCCAATCGCTCCAACTCCTCCGAACTGAAGGCAGGGGGTCCTTTCCCCTGTCACATGGGCCATGGTAGGTTCCAGACACAGGCCACAGCAGCACACGCAGTGTAGGTGTTCTCCTGTGGAAAGTCAGGAATCAAGTGAGGTTATAGACAGAAAATGGCGGTCATGTCCAAGGCAGGGTACACCATAACCACTGCCACTGATCCCCATTGGCCACTTTACTCCATAGAGCCCAATATTAGCCAATGAGTAATTGCACGGCGGTGCAAGACTGCCTTCCACCACGAAGCCCAACGTTGGCGGAGTTACCTCACTACCACCTGTCCCTAGATACAGGACAGACGGTCATCATTCCATGGTGTTAGACTACATACAGATCTTCCATAACTGAGTCATTGCCGAAAATTGCACATACATTGCCATTCCCACTGTCCCATCACCTTAATGCTGTGTGCACACTGAGGTGGTGGTTCCACTGTTCAAATTTTGACAGCCTACTCACTCTTGTGTCCCTTAGATACCTACCACTGCAGATGAATAGGAGGCGGAGACAAACCCTCTTGTACAGACCTCTTGTGGACTTGGCTACATTGGAGGACAGGCACAATGTACTCACCTGTAGACTGGAAGGGCCACAATCACAGAGCTGTATGCCCAATTGGAGCTTGACCTGATATCAGCTATCTGACAGCCCACTAGGGTCCCCCCTCTTGTGCAGGTTCTATCAGTGCTCCATTTCCTGGCAACTGGTTCTTTCCAAGTGACAGTTGGCTTGGCAGCAGGAATGTCACAGCCAATGTTCTCAGTCGTGCTGGCAAGAGTATTGTCTACCTTGGTGAAACACACGTGCAGCTACATTTCTTTACCCCAGGTGGAAGATTTGGCAACTGTAAAGGCTGGATTCTGTGCAATGGAACATATACCCAATATTATTGAGGTGATTGATGGCACACATGTTACGTTTGTCCCCCAGCCAGAATGAACAGGTGTTAAGGAATCTGAAAAGTTTCCACTAACTGAATGTGCAAATGGTGTGCCTGGTTGACCAGTACATCTCCCACGTCACTGCCAAGTATCCTTGGTCAGTGCTTGACACCTTCGTTCTGAGGAATAGCAGCATCCCAAATGTGATGGCCCAACCACAGAGGCACAGGGTGTGGCTAATAGGTGAGCCAGAGTCCCCACCCACTGAATGTCAGTGTATGCCTTCAAGTGTTATCCCCATAGGATTGTGTAAGGCTCAATTTTGTCCCTCAATGTTTGCAGGTGTCTCTGGCTACCCAAACCTATCGTGGCTCCTGACCCCTGTGAGGAATGCAGGGGCTGAGAACCGTTATAATGATGCACATGAGCGAACCAGGAGAATAATCGAGAGGACCTTGCCCTCCTGAAGGCTAGGTTCAGATGCCTGCATCTGACAGGTGGATCCCTGTGCTACTCACCCGAAGAGGTCTGCCAGATAGTAGTGGCATGCTGCATGTTGCACATCCTGACCCTCAGATGACATGTGCCTTTTCTGCAGGAGGAAGGGACTGGAGATGCCCCGTGGCAGCAGTGGACCCTGAGGACAGTGAGGATGAGGAGGCAGAGGATCAGGATGTGGACAACAGAACATCAGGTATACCTCAATACTTCCAATGACAGACAGGTGAGACAGTGCAACTGACCATTACTCTGACGATTGATGTTTTCAGTGTGGCTGTAGCATGAAGGCATTCACGTCCTTTGTATCTCAACTTATGTCACCTATGGCTTGTCCTTCTACAGATGTTGGTGATGTGACAACAGTGTCCTGTTGTGTTTACTGCAGACAGCTACTGGTCATTATTTGTATGCTATCACAGTGTTCAGATAATTTGCACTAGATGTGACTGTTCCCATAAGTGCACATTTTCAACACATAAAATGGTGACACTCAAATTGTGTTCAAGGGTGATTATTGTAGTGCCAATAATTGAGGGAAAGATACAATGGAATGGGTTGATGGTAGAGGAAAGTCCAAGGTATTGTTCCAGACTGTTTGTAGCACAGGTGCAGTGCCTCAGGGGCCATAGGAAGGGGAGCAAAGGCAGTTCAAAGTGGAAAAGGTGACAGGGTAAGACACAAGGGGAGCAATCAGGAGAGTCTCATTTTCTGGTCGTGGTCTTGGTCTTGGCAAGTGTGTCTGGCTTCTGTCTGGGTGACGGGGAACGTTTGCACGGTGGTTCACCTTCTGCAGGGGGAGGGGTGCTGGTGGCCTGTGGGTCCAGTGGGGGGCCTCCTGCCCACTAGCTGCAGCGGGAATGGAGGGGTGGTCAATGGACTGGCTAGTGGTAGGGGCCCACTGGTGTGCTGTCCATTCCCTCATGATGTTGGCCACGTCTGCCAGCACCCCTGATATGGAGATCATGGTGGTGTTGAGAGCCTTCAAGTCTTCACCGATCTCTCGATGGTGTTCCTCCTGCAGCCGCTTGTTCTCCTGCATGTTGTTAAGGATCTGGCCCATCCTGTCCTGGGATTGTTGGTAGTCCCCCAGGACATTGGTGAGTGCCTCCTGGAGAGTCAGATACCTGGGCCTATCCTCCCCCAGGCGCACAGTGGTCTTCCCAGTGTCCCTGTTGCCCTGTGCCTCCTGAATAATGTGCCCACTGCCACTGACCCTAGGACCCTGATTCTCTTGGGTCCGAAGGGTGGACTGGGGTCCCTGTACAGGTGGGCACACTGCTGATTGACGTGTCCTGGGGACAGAAGTGTGGGGACGCTGGGTGGGTGTTGTGGTGTTGGATACTGACAGGGGAGGCTCTGTGGTTGACTGGGAGTGGGCTGGGGTGACCGACTGACCAGTGGTCCCTGATGGGCGAGGTAGTTCATCCAGATCCTGAAGTCCAGAGTTACTGTCATCACTGGGGGCATCTTCTGTTGGGGTACCTTTTTAGTCGTGGCACCTCCTCTCCGCTGGTGTATAATGCTTCATGTCTGTGACATATTGTACATCCCTAGCTTCCCCTCTATCGTTGCTGGTGCCCTGCCACCTTTGTTTGTGTGTGCTGATGTATTGTGGGCTTGTTAGTTCTCCATGCTGTGCATGGTTTTGTGAGGGCTGTCCATGCATTGGTATGGCATGGAGGGCTTGGCATTGGGGTTAGTCATATGTGTAGGTGCAGTGTGTGGGAAGAAGTGGAGTGATGGGAGTGAGGGTGAGGGTGTGAGATGGCATGCAGGTATGGGGGTGATAAGTAGTAAATGTTGACTCACCAGTGTCCAGTCCTCTGGCACTCCAGTGAGTCCTTCAGGATGCAGCAATGCTAAGACTTACTCCTACCATGCTGTGAGCTGTGGGGGAGGAGGTGGGACTCCATCTCCAGTCCCCTCTATGACGAGCTTGTGCCTTGCTGCCACAGAACGTACCTTCCCCCATAGGTCGTTGCACCTCTTCCTGATGTCGTCCTTTGTTCTTGGATGCTGTCGCGCGGCGTTCACCCTGTCCACGATTCTCCACCATAGCTCTATCTTCCTGGCAATAGATATTTGCTGTACCTGTGCTCCAAACGGCTCTGGCTCTACCCTGACTATTCCTCCACCATGACCCGCAACTCCTCATCCGTGAAACAGTGGTACGTTTATGGGGACATGGGTGTTGTGTGGTGTATGTAAGTGTATGGGTGTTGGGTACTGTAGTTCGGTGTGCAAAGTGGGCTGTGTGAGAGATGTATGGGTGTATGTGTCTAGTTGTCGCAGTGGTCTTGGTGTCAGTCTGGTGGCAATAATTTGTATTCGTAAAGGGTTGTGGGTAATTTGGCTGTGTGTTTTATAGTGCAGTGGGTGGTTTGGTGTGTGTATGAGTGTCGGGTGTGTGTATTTGGTATTGGCCAATGTTGTTTAGTATTTGGGTGTCCATTTTGAGCATGCCGGTGTGTGCCGCCAATGGTTTACCGCCATTGAATGTCCGCTGTGGTGATTCGTGTGTCATGATGTGTTGGGCGTTGTTCTGTTGGCGTAATGTTATGGGTGCTGGTACCGACACTTTAGCACTGACCTTTGGGCTGGCGCATTTGTGTATGTGGTAGTATTCTGTCGGATTGCTGTGTGTGTCTCATAATATGGAGCACGGATACTCGCCACCGCAGTGGTATGTTGGCGGCCGTCACCACAGCGGTAAGTGGGATATACCGCCAAAGTCATGATGAGGGCCTTAATCTGTTTGTCATGGTAGTTTGACTTTCTTGTGTACTTGCAACTTTATGTTGTGCTTCTGTAGATGTTTAACTATTGTATTTATTAATTGAAGCACTCCTATTTATCACAATTTCCTGCCCTGTTTACCTGCCCACACAGCCAGGTCTATCTACTCCACTCTATCTATACAACTCTATCAATCTATAAAACTCTATTAATCTATACAACTCTATTTATATAACTCTAAATATCTATGCATCACTATCAATAAAAGATCTATCTGTCCAGAGGTCCCTGACTGGCCAGGTTAGTCATTGTGATCCAGGCGTGCAGAGCTGCTGTCATCACTGTGGGCCTCTTCTGTGGGGGAACTGGATGTGGCTGGCACCTCCTCTCTGGTGATGTTAAGTGGGGCTCCTGTGGGGATGTAAGTGCAGTGTTATTGTATCTGAGTGTGCCATCTTGTGCATGGATATGTTTCCCTCTATGGTTGTTATTAGCAAGGCAGCTTTGGCTTGTGTGAGTTGTGCTTGGTTTTGCTAAGTGATTTTCAATAGTGTGCATGCTGTGGTGATGGATGTCCATGCAGGTCTGTGATGGGGGTCCATGCATTGGTGTTGTATGCAGGGCTTGGTATTGGGATGGGTGGGTTGTGATGGTGGGGTATATGTGAGGTGGTGGAGTGATGGGAGTGAGGGTAGGGGTAGGAGTTTGTGATGGCATGCAGGTAGGGGAGTGATAGTAATAGAGAGTTGACTTACCAGAGTCCAGTCCTCCTGCTACTCCTGTGAGGCCCATAGGATGCATGATCGCCATGACTTGCTCCTCCCATGTTGTTAGTTGTGGGGGAGGGGTGGGGGTCCACCGCCAGTCCTCTGTACAGCTACCTTGTGTCATGCAACCACAGAACGCACCTTCCCCCGTAGGTCGTTCCACCTCTCTCTTCCTGATGTCATCCCTTGTACTTGGGTGCTGTCCCACGGTGTTGACCCTGTCCACGACTCTCTGCCATAGCTCCATCTTCCTAGCAATGGACTTCTGCTGCAGCTGTGATCTGAATAGCTGTGTCTCTACCCAGATGATTTCCTCCACCATAACCCTTAGCTCCTCCTCTGAGAACCTGGGGTGTCTTTGTGGTGCCATGGGTGTAGTGTGAGTGGTATGTGTGAGGGTGTGTGGGGTGATGTGTTCAGGTGTGTGCTGTGAGGTGCGTGGATGGTGTATGGGTGATGGTGTTATGTGGCTGAGATTCAGTGGGTGCTCCTGGCTTGTCTCTCTCTCTCTCAGTTGGCAATATTTTTTTAGTTGTAAGGGGTTGTGGGTATGGTGGGTGTGTGTTTTATATTGGATTCGGTGTGTGGGTGTGGTATGTGTATGTGTGTCAGGTGTGTGTAGTTTGAATTGTCCAATGTTGTGTAGTTTTGTATGTGTGTGTGTATTTTGAGCACAGCAGTGTGTACTGCCGATGGGTTACCACGGTTGAATGACTGCCGCGGTGATTCGCGGGTCATGATGCTGTTGGCGTATTTCTGTTGGCATAATGGTGTGGGTTTTGGTACCGCCAGTTTATCACGGACCTTTGGGCTGGCAGACTTGTGTGGGTGTCTGTATAGTGGTGGATTTATCTGTGTGGGTCATAATAACTGTAGCGGTATTCCGCCGTGGTCACGATATGTTGGCGGCCGTCAGCACGGCGGTAAGCAGCATTTACTGCCAATGTTGTAATGAGGGCCATACTGTCAAACGTCTGAAAGGGTTCTGCAGGGATATGGGAGTACCCAACCAAGGTGCCTTCAGAAAGGAGGAATTTCAAATGGCGCTGAGGGCTTGGGAAGAAGCCCATTCAGAGGAGGATGTTGAGGAGGAGGGTCAAGAGGATGGCCCCTCGGAGGATTTATTGCCATCAGTGGATGATGTCATCACTGCAATTGTGCCCCCTGCCAAACCAGGGAGCAGTGTCCCTGATCAAGGCCTGACCGCAGAGGAAAGGAGAGAGGAGAGAGAATTTCAATTGCAGATGGCAAGGTTGAAAATTGAGAGTCAACAGGAGGAAAGAAGGGGAGAGAGAGAAGCCAAACAGGCTGAAGCTGAGAGAGCAGCCCCTCAGACTGCAGCTGAGAGAGCGTAGGCTGAGAAGAAACTTTTGTTGAACTTAGTCTCAAGGAGCTGGAGATCAAGGCGAGACAGTCTGAGTCCAGCAGTGATGGTGGCTGCATACATGCAGGACCTGTTGGTGGAGAAACATTTTCATATACCCAAGAATGTGGTGCCAATTTTTGTGGTGGGAGATGACATTGACAAGTGGTTGGCTGCCTATGAAGTTGCACTAAGGGCCCATGGGGGTGGCCTTGTGGTTTGTTTGTACCAGCAGTGGGGAGGGACACACTTCTTACACTAGCTCCACAGGATAGAGATGTCTATGCACCCATGAAAGTCGCTTTACTGGCCAAGTTTGAGCTGACCCCTGAAAAATACTGTTAGAGGTTTAGGGACAGCACCAAAGTTTCCATACAAACTTGGGTAGATTTTAATGATTTCTCCAATAAGGTACTGGATGGATGGGTGCGGGGCAGCAAAGTGAATGATTATAAAGGGTTATATGACTTGATTCTGAGAGAGCATATGCTCAGTATTTATTTTACAGAGTTGCGCCAGCACTTAGTAGATAGCAAGCTGACTGATGCCAGGAAGCTTGCTGAGGAGGCGGACCTCTAGATTAGCACCAGAGTGTCCAAGAAGGCATCTTGGGGGGGGACACCAACAAAGGTGGTCAGGATTCCCACCAGAAGAAAGAGGGGGGGAGATAAACTTAAAGATAAGGAGTTATCAAAAGGACCCCAAAACAATGACCAAGGGGGTGTGGTAACCATTCCTCTTCTAGATTTGGGAAGAAATCAGGATTCTTTGCCAGAAAGTTAGGGAAGTTCATCCCCAAATGCTTAGAGTGCTACCAGCATGGACACTCTAAGGGCGACTCCCAGTCTTCCAAGAGAGCACAGTCCATTACTGGACAGACACCTAGGTTGGCTAGTGCAGCGCTCGGGGGACAGACAGAGGTTTCCCTAGTGTCACTGTGATATAGAGAGATGGTGCCTAAAGCTCACATGCCTGCAAATACTTCAAAGTATAGGCAGTGGGTCACCATTGATGGGCAAAGGCTGGAGGCTCTGCGTGACACAGGAGCCAGTATGACTACTGTCAAGAGTCAGCTGGTGTCAGCAGAGCAGATAGTCCCTAATACATTCCACCAGGTCATAGTCGCTGACAATCATGAGAGTCACCAACCAGTGGCTCTGGTTCACTTTGAGTGGGGGGGGTCTCTGGTACTCTGAAAGTAGCTGTGAGTCCAGCCATGCCTGTAGATTGTCTGTTAGGCAATGATCTTGAGCATACTGGCTGGAAGGAGGTGGAGCTCAGATCCCACCTGGAGATGTTAGGTTTGCCTGAGTCGGTCTGCATGACCACAAGGTCCATGGCTGCCCGGGTAGGGAGTCAAGGGCGTCTGGAGCCTGGAACAGTGGCCCAGACAGCTGCAAAGAGGAAGGGCAAGAGGCACCGGGAAACCCACCTCAGATGTTCCCACGGTGGAGGATGGGGCCCCTGAGGAGGAGGAGGCCCCTGAGCCAACTGGAGAGGACATGGCTGACCTGAGCAACCTACCTGAACTTGCTGGCTGGCAAGTAGAGGGTGGGCCAACCAGGGCAGAATTCTGCAAGACGCAGAAAGAATGCCCCACCCTTGAGGGTCTGAGGAGACAGGCTGCAGCCCAAGCAGCTGGTGAAGCCTCTGGAACTCACCACATCTACTGGGAGAATTATCTCCTTTACAGTGAGCCTAAGGTTCCGGGCCCTGGGCAGCATGTGTGTTGGTGGTCCCGCAGTGTTACCAGGCCTTCATACTGGATCTGGCTCACGACATTCCCCTTACAGGACATCTGGGCCAAGACAAGACCTTTGGCAGGGTTGTCACCCACTTCCATTGGCCTAGAATGAGGGTAGCCTCAGATAATTTCTGCAGAGCCTGCCCCACCTGCCAGGCTAGTGGGAAGACAGGGAAAAAGCTTAAAGCTCCCCTGATCCCACTCCCTGTCGTTGGCACACCCTTTGAAAGGGTGGGCATGGACATTGTTGGTCCCTTGGACCCCAGAACTGCCTTGGGTATCAGGTTTATCCTCAGTTTGGTGGATCATGCCACCCGCTATCCAGAGGCAATCCCTCTGAGAACAGTGACTGCACCGGTGGTGACCAGAGCCCTGCTGGGAATATTTACCCGTGTGGGATTCCCTAAGTAAGTTGTGTCTGACAGAGGCACAAACTTCATGTCTGCATACATAAAGTCCATGTGGGATGAGTGTGGGGTGACCTACCGGTTTACCACCCCTTATCATCCTAAATCCAATGGGCTTGTTGAGAGATTCAACAAGACCCTTTAAGGCATGATCAATGGCCTGACTGAAGACATAAGGTGTAAGTGGGACGTCCTCTTGCCATTCCTGCTGTTGGCTTATAGGGAGGTGCTCAAGAAAGGGGTGGGGTTCAGCCCCTTTGAACTTCTCTATGGTCACCCTGCCAGGGGACCACTAAGCATAGTTAAAGAGGGCTGGGAGAAAGCTCCCAAGACACCTCCCCAGGATGTGGTCAGATACATGCTGGCCCTCTGCAACCAATCCCAATGCTTCTGGAGTAACCTTGAGGCCAGTCAAGAGGTGATGGAGTGGTATGACCGGAAGGCCACTCTGGTTGAGTTCTCACCAGGAGACAAGATTTGGGTGATGGAGCAAGTAGAGTCTAGGGCTCTCCAGGACTGCTGGTCTGGTCCATTTGCGATTAAGTAGCGGAAGGGGGAGGCCACTTACCTAGTGGACCTCAAGACCCCTAGGCGCCCCCTAAGGGTTCTCCATCATAACAGACTCAAACCTCATTTTGAGAGGTATGAGGTCAGAATGCTCCTGGTCACAGATAAGGGCATGGAAGAGGAGAGTGAACCTCTCCCGGACCTTCTCTCTGCAAAAGAAGGTGATGATCAGTGGAGGGTGTCATTCTTTCTGACTCCATGACTCTAGATCAGAGAGGAGACTTCTATGAGTTGTTAGAGCAGTTCTCTTCCCTGTTTTCCCTTACTCCTGGACTTACCCATCTGTGTGTCCATGACATTGACACGGGAGACAGTCCCCCTGTGAAGAACAACATTTACAGGTTGTCGGATAAGATGAAGGCCATCATCAAGGAGGAGGTCTCCAAGATGTTGACCCTAGGGGTTATTGAGAAGTCTAGTAGTCCCTAGGCCAGCTCGTTGGTGCTGGTTCTTAAGGCTGCTGCCCCCGGTGCAAAAACAGAACTCCGGTTCTGTGTGGTCTACCAGGGTATCAACTCAGTGACATGGACTGACGCTCACCCCATCCCCGGAGCTGATGAGCTAGTGGACAGGCTAGGCGCTGCCAAGTTCCTGAGTACCTTTGATCTCACATCAGGGTACTGGCAGATCACCTTGTCTGAGGGGGCTAAAGAGAGATCTGCATTTTCCACACGTGATGGCCATTACCAGCTCCGGGTGATGCCCTTTGTGGCTGAAAAATGCCCCTGCTACCTTCCAACGGTTGGTTAACGGGGTCCTAGCTGGCAAGGATGCCTACTGTGCAACCTACCTAGATGCCATAGCTGTATTTAGTTCACCTGGGAAGAACACCTGCTCCACCTCAAGGAGGTGCTTCAGGCTCTGCAACAGGCAGGCCTGACCATCAAGGCTAGTAAATGCCAGATTGGGCAGGGTTCTGTGGTGTACTTGGGACACCTTGCAGGTGGTGGCAATGTGCAGCCACTCCATTCCACTCCAGTCCACTCCAGGCCAAGATTGAAACTATCAAGGCCTGGCAACCACCTAGAACACAGACCGAAGAGAGAGCCTTTTTAGGCCTCACTGGATAGTACCTCAGACTTGTCAAGGGCTTTGGTACCATGTATCACCCTTGACAGAACTTACTTCCAAAAAGCAATTTATTGTGCAGACGGACACTTCAGAGCATGGCACAGGGGCTGTTCTAGCACAGCTAAATGAGGGCTCAGACCAACCAGTAGTCTTTATTAGCAGAAGACTATTACCACGAGAACTGAGGTGGAGTGCTATTGAGAGAGAAGCATTTGCTGTGGTTTGGGCACTAAAGAAGCTGAGACCATACCTGTTTGGGACACACTTCCGGGTTCAGAGAGGCCACAGGCCCCTCAGATGGCTCATGCAGATGAGGGGTGAGAATCCTAAACTCATGAGGTGGTCCATTTCCCTACAGCGGATGGACCTTATGGTGGAGCATTGCCCGGGGATTGACCACACCAACGCTGATGGTCTCTCCAGATACTTCCTCCCTAGCGATGAGAGCTCCCAGGAGGTTGGGTAGCTCTCCCCACTTTCAGCTGGGGGGGGGGGACACATGTTAGACCTGACAGCCTTAGGGTGGCCACTCCCAACTTTTTGCCTGCCTCCTTCCTCTTTTTGGATACTGTTTTTGCAGATTTTAAGAATCTGCACACTATACCACTGCTAACCAGTGCTAAAGTGCATATGCTCTCTCTCCCTGTAACCATGATAACATTGGACCATACCCAATTGGACTATTTAATTTACTTATAAGTCCTTAGTAGAGTGCACTTATATGTGCCCAGGGCCTGTAGATTAAATGCTACTAGTGGGCCTGCAGCACTGATTGTGCCACCCACAAAAGTAGCCCCTTAACCTTGTCTCAGGCCTGCCCTTGCATGGCCTGTGTGTGCTGTTTCACTGCCAAGTCGGCTTGGCATTTAAAAGTACTTGCCAAGCCTAAAACTCCCCTTTTTCTACATATAAGACACTCCTAAGGTATGCCCTAGGTAACCCATAGGGCAGGGTGCTGTGTAGGCAAAAGGCAGGACATGTACCTATGTAGTTTACATGTCCTGGTAGTTTAAAACTCCTAAATTCGTTTTTAGACTGCTGTGAGGCCTGCTCCCTTCATAGGCTAACATTGGGGCTGCCCTCATACATTGTTTGAGTGGGAGCTGCTGTTCTGAAAGGAGTAGGAAGGTCATATTTAGTATGGCTAGAATGGTGATACAAAATCCTTCTGACTGGTGAAGTTGGATTTAATATTACTATTTCAGAAATGCCACTTTTAGAAAGTGAGCATTTCTCTGCACTTAAATCTTTCTGTGCCTTACAATCCACGTCTGGCAAGGTTTAGTTGACAGCTCCTTGTGCATTCACACAGACACACCCCAAACACAGGATACTCACCCTCACTTGCATACATCTGCATTTTGAATGGGTCTTCTTGGGCTGGGAGGGTGGAGCGCCTGCCCTCACACAAAGGACTGCAACACCCCCTACTGGGACCCTGGCAGAGAGGATTGAACTGAAAGGGGACCTGGTGCACTTCTATGCCACTCTTTGAAGTCTCCCCCACTTCAAAGGCACATTTGGGTATATAAACAGGGCCTCTGCCCCTACCATCTCAGACACTTCCTGGAGAAGAAACTTGAACCAGAGCCTGCATCCTGCCAAGAAGAACTGCCTGGCTGCTCAAAGGACTCACCTGTCTGCTTTCTGTGAAGGACTGCTACCTTGCTGTTGCCATGCTGCCTTGCTGCTCTCTGGCTGTGTTGAAGATGTGCTCTGCAAGGGCTTGGATAGAGCTTGCATCCTGTTCTCTGAAATCTCAGGACCAAAAAGACTTCATCTCTATAAGAAGGACTCCTTGTGCGGCAAAATTTGACGCACAGCCTGCCAGAAACGACACACAGCCTGCACAGCGGTGAAAATTTCACTGCACGCCGAACCGGAATGACACAGCCTGACTTTGCAACGAGAAGATCGACGCAGCGCCAGCATAGTGACCGGAAATTTGACACATGGCCCACTGGATCGACGCACAGCCAAGCCGGAACAACGCAGCCTGACTTCCAGAGATGAATCGAAGCGCCTGCCGTGCAGTAGAAAATTCGACGAAACGCCCACCGGTATCAACGCAGCCCCTGTGACTTCGTTCTGCCAGTGCAGGAAATCATGCATTGTCCCCGGGGCACCTGAAAACCCCACAACTCGAAGAGGATCCACGATTGATCACCGGAAATCGACGCACAGCCGTCCCTGCGTGAAAACTAAACGATGCATTGTCCTGTGCGGCCTGAGAAATCAACGCCCACCCCTTTGTTTTCACGCATCACCTCCTCTGCGGTTCTTTGCAGATATTTTTCATGCAAACCTGGTACTTTGTGCTTGAAAGAGAGTTTGTTTGCTTTTAAAAGACTTAAGACACTTTGGGGGTCATTCTGACCCTGGCGGTCATTGACGCCAGGGTCAACGACCACGAGAGCACCGCCAACAGGCTGGCGGTGCTCTCAAGGGCATTCTGACCGCGGCGGTTTGGCCGCGGTCAGAAAGGGAAAACCAGCGGTCTCCCGCCGGTTTTCCGCTGCCCTCAGGAATCCTCCATGGCGGCGCAGCTTGCTGCGCCGCCATGGGGATTCCGACACCCCATACCGCCATCCTGTTCCTGGCGGTTCGCCCGCCAGGAACAGGATGGCGGTATGGGGTGTCGTGGGGCCCCTGGGGGCCCCACAAAGAATTTCAGTGTCTGCTTAGCAGACACTGAAATTCGGGACGGGTGCAACTGCACCCGTCGCACCTTCCCACTCCGCCGGCTCCATTCGGAGCCGGCTTCCTCGCGGGAAGGGGTTTCCCGCTGGGCTGGCGGGCGGCCTTCTGGCGGTCGCCCGCCAGCCCAGCGGGAAAGCCAGAATGGCCTCCGCGGTCTTTCAACCGCGGAGCGGCCATATGGCGGTTCCCGCCAGGCAGGCGGCTCCCGCCGCCCGCCGGCCTCGGAATGAGGCCCTTTATATCACTTTTCAGTGATATCTCAACATTTACTTATTGCATTTTAATCGTTTGGACCTGCATTTATACAGATAAATATTATATTATTATTTTTTAACACTGTGTGGTGTATTTGTGAGGTACTATATTGTTTTTTTGGTATGATTTATTGCACAAATCCTTTACACATTGCCTTCTAAGTTAAGCCTGACTGCTCAGTGCCAAGCTACCAGAGGGTGGGCACAGGATAATTTGGATTGTGTGTGACTTGCTTGGACAGGGGGTAACCTGACTGCCAACCAAACACCCCATTTCTAACAATCCTGCATAGAGAAATCATGTTCACCCATAAACCTTGCCCATATCAAGTTGAAGCAATCAATAACCATTGAAACTATCTCTTTGGTTCTACACAACTATGTGAAACAGATAATGAAAGTAGTGGGTTACTGGCAGGGTGTCAGGGAAAGCCAATAAAAAAAGGTCTAAAGTATTAATGTGTGTAAATTTAGCATTCCTAGTAAGAGCATCTGGGAATAGCCTGGAGAAAATATCTGTAAACTAGGTGTTATAAACCAATTAGATGGGCAAAATTACTTTGATAAGACTTTAAAATTCTGCACCATGACCACCTCTGATTTTGTTCCCTCTCTAAGGCTTTGCTCCAATTGTTTTGCTTGTTTACTTTGATCTTGACCAGTGCTTGCAGATTCATTAGAAGTGTGTCAATATCAGGCAACAAACTTGTATCTGGAGAGGAGATCGTATTGGAATTCTATGGAATTTTCTGCAACTTCTCAGCTGGCCAGTTCCAACTGAACCTACCCTGGACCCTGCAGCTGGCCTCTGCTGGAGGGAGTCATGACCTCCAAACACTGTCCTGAAGGTCCTGGGCCCTTGGCTGGCATTAAAGCATGTTCCTCTTAACTTTTCCTGAAATATGGGACTTAGAAACTTGTTGGCTGCAAAGACCTCAGGAGGGCATGACCAACCTGCCAAGCCAATCCAACGAATGTGTGTTTCACTGGGCCAAAGATTCAGGTTGCTCCAACTCGGAGCTCTTTGACAGCAGCAAATCTGATTAAGCAGTGGAGCTCACGAAGATGAAATTTGGCCTCATGGAGTCCATAAATTACTCTGGTGTCCTGTCAGAAGTACCATCCACTGGATTAATAAATGTCCACCAACCAGGTGGGTCATTTCTTAAAGCATTGACAGCAACTGCCGTAATGACGGTTCCTGTCAATGCTTTTTGCAGTATAGGGCAAGGCTTCGTCAACATGACACCAAACTCTTTTCTTTTTTTATTTGCACAAGGAAAATCCCAAAGTGGAATATACTTGGATATATTAAAAGATATGCTGCATCCTAGTTTCCAATATTGGGACTGGAGGACCATGTCACCAGCTTGGAATTACCATGGCCGATCTACAGTGAATTTTGTCTAGGCATGTAACAAAATATTGAGTCCAGTAACATTTCCTGCAGGATAACCAAATAAATAAAAATATAGGCAAGGCATCCATTTTAACTAAAACAAACAATATAGGGATGACACAATGCTTGAATTAATCTCGCCCACTGGTGATTGCAGGGGCCTCATTCCAGTCAATCAGTTTTTGCCTGCTGTGCCACTTTAAGCCGAGACCAGTGGACTTTTTTAGTCCAAACTCTGTATTTGGTGGTCCTTGCCAGCCGGTATTCTGCTGCAATTAAACTTCCTGTAATGCATGCAAACATTATTATGTGCTCTATCATTTATCCCGTTCTGATGATGACCTTTTAAATAAATCAACAAGGTTAAAACGTAGAGGTCCTAAGGAACAGACTAGGGGCCAGATGTAGCAATCTCCGAATTAGCTATTCAGAAATTGCGAGTCGGTGCGACTCACAATTTCCGAATCGCAAATTCAGATGCAGAACGGTCTCTCAGTCACCGTCTGCGAATCGCTATGTGGTCGCAAAGACCCACCTCATTTATATTAATGAGGTGGGTCGCATTTTGCGACCCCATAGCGATTCCCTGCACTCACAGGGATGGTGGCCTGCTGGAGACAGCAGTCCTCCATGTCTGTGACTGCTTTTTAAATAAAGCTGTTTTTTTTTTTTTTTGTATTGCGGCCGGTTTCCCTTAAAGGAAAACGAGTTGCAATAAATAAAAATAACTAAACCATTTGGTTTCGTTTTTTCAGAGTAGGCAGTGGTCCATTGAACCACTGCCTGCTCTGAAAAAACATTTCTGGCAACATTCACAAAGGGAAGGGGTCCCATGGGGACCCCTTCACTTTTGCGAATGGGTTACCACCACTATGACACTGGTGGTAACTGCGAATTGCTTTGCGACCGCGTTCGCGGTCACAAAGCAATTTAGCATCGCGGTGCGAGTCGCAAATAGGAAGGGGACACCCCTTCCTATTTGAGAGTCGCATTCACATTTTGCGAGTTGGTAGCTTCTTGCAAAATGTGAATGAGCATCGCAATGCGCATTTTGCATGGCGCAAACTGCGATTTTCACAGTTTGCCCCATGCAAAATGCTACGTACATCTGGCCCTAGGTTCGATCTCGAACTGTAAGACTTTGTTGACATTCTGTGAAACGAGAAGTGTTGCTTGACCCAAGCCCAATGTTATTTAACACATACAGACTTGCATTTATCATTGCTGGTATCCCCTGTCTGATAACTGTGGGCACTGAGCATTTTGATTGCTGCTATTTGAATTATATCTATTTGTAATAGGTATTTTTAAGCTTGCTTGTTTTGGCTTTCTCTGCATCGATTGCATTTGTAATTGATTTACCAAAACTGCTAAATTCACAATTAAGTGAATCCTTTATGAAAGTTGTTTTTTATTTAGATTATAATCCTGGTTCCTACTAATCATGGTGGGACACCCTTGTTCCTCTTACTACCAATAATCATGAAGGGCATGGTTGAAAACATATGTACTAAACGTTTTGAGCATGACTAAGCTTTTTGTGTGAATATAAAAAGGATGACTAGGGTCTGCCAGTCTGGAACAGTGGGAAGTATGCCGTTTTATCTGAAGGCTAATTTAGGTACAGAGATGTGTCATTTTTTTGTAAACGTTAAAATGGATTGGTTTCCAAACTCAGGCCGTTAATGAATGGAGCTGTCATTCTAATAAACCTAAACATAGAACGTGTATGTATACTTTATTCTGTGAAACGTATCGTAATTGGGACCTCTGTTACTTGACAAATTGACACAATTAGTGAAGCGTTTGCAGTGCTGTATAATCCTGATACTGTTAATGCTTGATGCAGACTTGAATTTGAATTGTAACACTAGTAAGTATTATAATGGTTTATTGTAATGTATTTATTGTCCCGTGGAATTTTTTCATAAACAAAAAAATTAATAGAAGCCCTGTAGCAAACAGTTCTGTCTTTATGAAGCCTACATATTAATCTCTTTATTTTCTCAAACAAAACAAACTATTTAGACAGGTTTTTATCCTGAAACAGATACTGACATACAGACAAAACAACTGTATTCGGCTGACATGCAGCCATAAAAGTATGCAATGAATAGAAAGCAGACATCAATCAAATAAGAACCCGTCTTTAAAATAAGGTAAAATAGAATAAAACTAACTGTAAAAACACACATTAATATCAAGTCGGTAAAATCGAGACATTTAAATCAAACAAGTAACATTAAAAGACAGGGTCTAGTTACAGCAGTGACTCTCATTAACAACCTAAATGCATTCTTTTAGTTACTCAAACCACATGGAGTTTCTAGAGCATACCACTGCATGCAGGAACAAGCTTATACAATGGCAAGTTTCCTCTTCCCCTAGTTCTAACAGAGAGCAATAGGCCTGAACACAATGGGCCTCATTACGGCTTCGACGGTCTTTTAAGCAGACCACCACTGCAGTCAACAGACCGCCAGTGCTGGCGTGTATGTGGAGGGTGGTGTATGCCTGCGTGTATGCGGAGGGGGGTGTAGTATGAGTGCGTGTATGCAGATGGAGATGGGGTGGTGAATACGTGTGTGTATATGGAGGGGGAGGGAGGTGGTGAATGCGTGTGTGTATGCAGAGAGGGGTGTAGTATGAGTGCGAGTATTTGGAGGGGGTGGTGTATGCATGCGTGCATTTGTAAGGGGTGTAGTATGAGTGCATGTATGCGGGGGTGGTGAATGCGTGCATATATGTGGAGGTGGTGGTGAATGTGTGCGTGAATGCGATTAAATGTGAATGTTTGTGTGCGTCTGTGCACGTGAATGGCTGTGTTTGTGTGCATGGGTGTGCCTGAGTGAGTGTAAGTGCGTGAATGCATGTTTCGGTGTGCATGTTTGATGGGTGTCTCTGAGCGAATGGGAGTATATGTAGTGAGTGCATGGGTTAGTGGGGTGTATGTTTGTAAGAGTGTGGACGTGTGTGGGTGCATGTGTGTCGGTGTGTGGACATATGGGGTGTGTCTCCCAGCGGTAGGAATGAAGAATCCTGTTGCTGGGTGTGTTACCGCCAGGTTTTTCGTGTCGGTACGACTGCTGCGAAAAGCCTGGCGGTATACTGCCTCCTAATACGGTCAGCGTTCTGAGGTCTGTGACGGCACCAGCGGACTGGGCAGCATTGTGGTAGTTTGGCTTTGGCCAATCCAGGCAAAAAGTAATGCGTCAGTCTTCACTGTCGGGTCCGTGGCGGTAGGGCCGCCACAGCAGGTGTGACGGTCTCAAGACCACCACACCCGTAACGAGAAGAAGAAAAACCACGGCACATCGCAGATACATAGAGATTTAAATGTATTCCTCTGTGGTGTCTCAGGAAAAACATCACCTGACCCAGTAAGACACAATGGGCACGGTGTCAAAAGGCCAATACAATTCTCATGTTCAGAAAAACAACAGCCAACACATGTTTCGTCAGAATTGACTTTTTCAAGGCTGTGGACATATACAGATGGAATACGTCAGTCACAAATATTGCTAGTATAATCAAATACTACAATGCCTAGTGTGAACTGGAATAGAAATGAGTCTAGTGAATAAAGAGAGAGGCCCGATGCCACAGATTGATAATATGCCTTATTTAAGCCACAAGTAAAAGCATAACACTTCTACGACACCAGTGAAAGTAAAAACATTCCAGTGATTGATATATAAATTTTATTGGCAACAAAGTGCCAGTGCCAACATGTAAAATGTGTGATGACAGGCAGAAAACAGTGAAAAATATATAATCAAAGGAAAAAGGAAGCCATGATGCATACACCGTGTTGAGGATTCCAACCGTGTTCTGTGTCGAGTTGTAATAACATATGGAAAGATTATGACATCAAGAAAGGCACATACGCATGCCAGAAAAGGCAACAGACATACCTCCAACTTGTGGAAGTATCAAATTGCACTGTTAAGCTCCGATGGCCACTAATGTTTTAGAAGGTGAAGTAACATGAAATGAAAAAAGTATCCCAAGACCATGATAAGCCTAAAATGAAGAAAAAAGAACCACACACAAAAAAAATGATAAAATGTAATTTGTGAGCTAAGCTCTAAAAAACAGATTATTGGAAACAAGGGCGATTAAATAGAATTGTATCCAAAATAGTATTTTACTTTAGTATATATACTTTTTCAAAAAAGCAAATGACACCAGTAACGAGAGCCAATGTCACAAGTTTCTGAGTCTCAGAACTGGAACTAAACATCTTTTAGTATAAAGCTTGTAATAGCCACAGAAACAACGAAAAGTAGATCAGGGATTGCTGAGAGGAGTTATTACATGGACATTTGGTGGATGCGAGCTTTAGTCTGAAGGCCCATCGGGAAGAATAGGTAATATTGCATTATGCCTGCCCTAAAAAGGAACAACAGAACTCGATCCCAACTCCTGGTGGTGTTCCGTAAATAACTTGTGGCACGGACCCCAGATAAGATTTGCAGATAACTTGCCACAGCCACTTTCTTTCTTCTTCCCTCGATCTCTTTAATTGCGCACGCTCAAGCAACAGGGCATAAGCTTGCTCTCTGCCGGGTCGGGAACCAGGTGGTGAAACAGAAAAAAATATCTGTAAAATCGATTTCTACAGATTTCAGGAGGGACTTTTTCACAAAAGCCAATCAGGGTATGGAAAGGCCCTTATCGCAGGTCAGGTAATCAAATACTATGTTTCTTCTTAAAGATGTATTTCCTGTGTATAAAATGGACAACCACAGAAGAGGGGGGCAGGTGCGAATATAATCACTCAAATATGCCATACCTAACTCCTTATGGCAAAATGAGATGTTGATACCAGGGCTCGCTGTACTCTTCTCAAAAAAATGTTTTTTTTTCCCTTTGTAGGGATTGTGGATCACCTATATCCAAAATTCCTGCCCCATATGTTGCTATAGGTATGCAGGGGCGGAATATATTTGCAACAGCTGTGCAAGTACCCTCTCTCTCTTTAGAGATGCAACCACATGTCATTAGAACTAAACGTGACCCCCAGGTAGGGAAAAATGCAGGTGATAGACAATGTAGTTGGATCCACCTTAATTGAAGACAGCCTAACTCGTTTCGCCCCACAGGATACAATAAGTGATTTAGCAAAATTAGTCGTCAAATCAAGGTTTGCCATAAATTGCACAAATGAATTAACTAAAATGCAGAAAGCTTTTGGGACGTGAGCTATTAAAAATGTTTTGTCCACGTAAAGTAGGGCAGGGAGGGGGGGCGACTTACCATTGGTACATCAGATGTACACTTAGAGAGTTCCATATCATTTATATACAAAATAAAAAACCTTGGAGCCAACACACATCATTGGCATACCCCACGCTGTATATTAATGATGTCAGACACTTCTTCCTTGCTTCCAAACCCGACCCGTGCCTCCATGCCATTGTGTAAACACACCAGTAAATGTACCAATGCAGTATCCATACCCAGCTTAATAAGAACTAGCAACAGCTTTGAGCGGTTTACACAGTTGAAAACAATTTACAGGTACATGAAGGCTAGGCGGAGTGGGGGATTGCTTCGCCACAGTATATTTTCCAATAATTAGGTGAATGTTTCAACACTGCTCTACTGTTCCTAATCCTCTATGGAAATCAAACTGCCAAGCATTTTTTAAAATTGTTGTCAATAATCCATTCCAGTGTTACATTATATATCACTCTTCCAAGACTTTTAGCAGGGATATCGATCAAAGAGATTGGACAGTAGCATTTTGGTTCCAAACAGTTCCCTTTTTTTCAAATTGGAACAATAATAGAGGACACCTAAGAATCAGGAATTGGTGAGGGAGGCAGGCCATTAAAGACCTTTGTCAACAAAGGTGCACAAATACTCATATCACTTTTAATTAGATCAATTGTGACACTATCCAGTCCCAGCTCCTTATCCCCCACACTCTCCTGAATAGCCACAATAACTTCCTGTAGGAATACACGGGGAAAGGGTTGGTAAACCTTCAGTGTGGACGTTCCATCATCATAATCTACAGCAGCATAAATTCCCCTGAAGTGTGACACCCCATCCGCCCGCTTTTATTTCAATCAATGGAAGTGCCCCCCCAATTTATAGTACACATATGACACGTCCCTCCAGAAGGTCTGGCTATATTTGGTACGGGCTGTATCCGCTAATACCCCCACTGATGCCTAACTACTGCTTTCCTGCAGTTGCTTATAATGGCTTTTAAAGCTTACGTTGGGCTGCTACCAAAGCTGGGCCATGTGGCCGCATGCTTTAAACTCTCCGCAACAGGTGATTTGCCTGAGAACATTTGTGGTCGAACCAACAACAGGGCAGGGGAACTTGTTAATTGGGTGCGAGTAGTGAATGTCTAATCTTTCCACAATGAAACAGCACCTATGGTCCAACATTACCAGGAGCGACAACATACCTTCGAAGACTTTAGAGGGCAAGTCATTGAAAAGGTTATTCCTTCAACCAGAGGAGGAGTTATTGCATTGAACTGACAGAGACTGGAATGTAAATGGATTGATACATGTGATTTCATAAGAAAAGGATTGAAATCCATGGAATAATAGAGGAAGTATATTACACTACTGAACTGATATGCCATATTTTATGGTGTAATTGTATATTACAGTCAGCATTTTTATGTACCAACTGTTAATTAATGTGACAGTCCATTTCAGGTTTCAATTGCCCCTCCCTGCATGTTACTCTGATCCCTTGCACTTCTCCTTATACATATGTCCAGGAGCCACTCCTAACCATATATACATGAGGTTATTATTCCCTTTCATTCCTTATGTCCATTTCCTCATTAATTTACCATCTGAACCTTTTTTACTTCCCTCATTGTTTATGCCGCATATGTAGCACTTCGCAGACACTCTGTTACATTTATATTGGCTGAGTCAACATATCAACAAAATCCTTATCCCAGAAATACACATCATATTGGCTGAATGAATAATATCCACTCCAATGATGTTTGTAATTCTCCCAAATCAGTGGTAAAGCAACTCCTTCACCTTTCTGATTTTTCAACATTTATCGGGAAGCCGTTTCGATTTGCTCCTTGTTGGCTGTGTGACACTTTCATTACCTACCAAGATAATATTGACCTAGCACTTTTCTTTTTATTTATTCTGTATTTTTTATGCATATTTTTCTATTATTAATTCCTTCTCCCACGAAGCATTTGAATTCAATATAATTCACTTACAGTTCCTGGATTCCGGCTATATCTTTAATTCTTGTGAATTAATGGTATTAGTGACCCATTCGTCCAAATGACATTTACCCCTTATTTAGTAAAGCCACTCAGATCACCTTTACGGATGGCTAAGTGGCAATTCCATTACCTATTAAGGCTAAGGTACTAGTTTTGATTCTCCACTCAACCTATTTTCTTCCTTTTTTTAAATTTCCGCTCAGAATTTATTTCTAATAGATTACACTCACTTACACGTCTGTTCCAATTCACATTCAACTTTCTCATAATTATTCTTTACATTACCTAATTGAAATGAACCCAAAGTATAATATCTTTCTCTTCGACTTGTCCACAGCGGTTTCTAAAAGTCAGACTTTGGGGGTCATTCTGACCCTGGCGGTCAGTGTTAAAGCGGCGGCCAACCCACCAACAGGCTGGCGGTCCAAAAAATGGAATTCTGACCCTGGCGGGAACCGCCAACACAGGCCGCCACTTTAACACTCCGACCGCCACGGCGGCACAAACAAACAGCGCAGCGGTCACCGCCAACAGCCAGGCGGCAGACAATGTACCGCCCACCCTATCACGACTCACCAATCCGCCACCTTTTCCGGGGCGGGAGCCCCGCCGATAAAAACACGGCGGAAACAGACATTTCCAATGGAAAACGCTCACCTTGACACGCTCCACGCGGAATCGGGACAGCATGGAACCGGAACTCCACATCCTCCCAGCCATTGCCTTCCTGCTCTTCTTCCAGGATCACGAACGTCGCCGCAGACGACAACGGTGAGTACTGCACCTACGACACAGGGGAGGGGGGAGGAGGAAAGCTTACGGGCACACACATACGCCACTCACCCACCCCCACCCTCACCCCCACCGAAATACCTACACACCAATGCAGATTAAAAAGTCAGAGTGACACCCCCAAACCCCCAAAACAAAAAAGCCAAGACAAAAGGCAATGATTGTAAAAATATAACTATATTATAGCAAGAATTAAGTATAGCGAACTTAGCAATATATAAAGAATATTACACATCTAGAACTATATATATATACAAGTAGCAAAAGTCCGGCACAGTTTTGCAAAGTTCAAATGTCTGTGGGCCAATGTGCAGCAACACATGGGCAAAGCCCACACACGAGATCGAGTCCATTGGAGAGAACACTGCTGGGGCATCACAAAAATCAAATACTGGCACCTCAGGGGGAAGGGAAGGGGGGGCACCTCAGCCACATGAGTCCACAACGCCAGATCCACGAAGGGCCTCCATGCCCACTGTGCCATCCCTGGGGAGTGCAAAGCCACAGTCTCTCAAGTCTCTACAGTGGGTGGGTTGCCCACTGTGCCATCCTGGGGAGTGCAAAGCCACAGTCTCTCAAGTCTCTACAGTGGGTGGCTTGCCCACTGTGCCATCCTGGGGAGTGCAAAGCCACAGTCTCTCAAGTCTCTACAGTGGGTGGATTGCCCACTGTGCCATCCTGGGGGGTGCAAAGCCACAGTCCATCAGGTGGATTACAGAGTCCACTGGTCATGGAGGAGGCATGGTGGGCAGAGTGCCTCGTGAAGCCCTGCCCGACACAGAACCGGGCCTGCCAATGGGCCAGCGGTGCTTGACAGGAGGGCCCAGCGGAGCGGTGCTTGACAGGAGGGCCCAGCGGAGCGGTGCTTGACAGGAGGGCCCAGCGGAGCGGTGCTTGAGATGAGGGCCCAGCGGAGCGGTGCTTGACAGGAGGGCCCAGCGGAGCGGTGCTTGACAGGAGGGCCCAGCGGAGCGGTGCTTGACAGGAGGGCCCAGCGGAGCGGTGCTTGAGATGAGGGCCCAGCGGAGCGGTGCTAGACAGGAGGGCCCAGCGGAGCGGTGCTTGACAGGAGGGCCCAGCGGAGCGGTGCTTGACAGGAGGGCCCAGCGGAGCGGTGCTTGACAGGAGGGCCCAGCGGAGCGGTGCTTGAGATGAGGGCCCAGCGGAGCGGTGCTTGAGATGAGGGCCCAGCGGAGCGGTGCTTGACAGGAGGGCCCTGTTCAGAGGTGCCTGTCTTTGCGGGGCCCTGTTCAGCGGTGCTCCTCACGGCGGGGTCCTGTTCAGCGGTGCTTCTCACGGCAGGGCCCTGTTCAGCGGTGCCTGTCTTGGCGGGGCCCTGTCCAGCAGTGCTCCTCACGGCGGGGCCCTGTTCAGCGGTGCTTCTCACGGCGGGGCCCTGTTCAGCGGTGCTCCTCACGGCGGGGCCCTGTTCAGCGGTGCTCCTCACGGCGGGGCCCTGTTCAGCGGTGCTTCACACGCCGGGGCCCTGTTCAGCGGTGCTCCTCACGCCGGGGCCCTGTTCAGCGGTGCCTGTCTTGGCGGGGCCCTGTTCAGCGGTGCTTCTCACGGCGGGGCCCTGTTCAGCGGTGCTTGTCTTGGCGGGGCCCTGTTCAGCGGTGCTTCTCACGGCGGGGCCCTGTTCAGCGGTGCTTCTCACGGCGGGGCCCTGTTCAGCGGTGCTTCTCACGGCGGGCCCTGTTCAGCGGTGCTCCTCACGGCAGGGCCCTGTTCAGCGGTGCTTCTCACGGCAGGGCCCTGTTCAGCGGTGCTCCTCACGGCGGGGCCCTGTTCAGCGGTGCTCCTCACGGCGGGGCCCTGTTCAGCGGTGCCTGTCTTGTGTTTCGAGTGAACCACACCTGGCCAATACTTCCTGCTCAGTCAGCCTCGGACCTTTCCGTTGCGGGGCCCTCCTGTGATGGAGTCCTGGGGCCCTGGGTCTCCTCCGATACCCCCGGAATGGGGCTGGTGGGGCCCTCATGGCCAGGTCGGCTGCTCCCTGCCTTTTGCGCTTTGCTGCCCTTGCCCTCCTTGGCAGACTCTCCGTGGCCCTTGGCTCCCTAACCCGATGAGGCAGGTGACGGTGCAAGGCTACCCTCCTTGGGGGCAGGCGTATCAGGCCTGTTGCGCCTGCCCTTCAGTTTTTTGCTCCTCTTCCCGGAGGGGGGGGGAGGGTGGCTGTGCCTTTGCTGCTGGCCGATGTTCCTGCACAAGGAAAGGGCGGACTCCAAAAACCAGCCACGACGTTCTTGGGAGTTGCTGGGCTGGTGGTGGCTGAGGTGTTTTTGGAACTCTTACGAGATGAGGGGGTGGGTCAGGTGAGGAAAAGAGGTCCAGTTTATAGAGGATTAGTTTTTTAGGAGCCATGGGAAGGGTAGCTGGAGTGGGTATGGGAGTGGAGGAAGAGGATGTGGTTGTAGGAGAGTCAAGTCTGGTGTCTTGGGGTGCAGGTGCTTGGGCTGGAGGCTGACGTGAGGTGGATGGCTGTTGGTTGGGTGCCTGCCTGCGTTTGTGTGGTTTGGAAGCGGGGGTGACAGACACACTGGGAGAGGACACAGGGGACGTGTACATGGCAGTGGGGGTGGTGACTGCACGTGTGCGGACTGGTGTGGAGGGTGTGCTGGTGATGGGTGTACTGGCTGATGGTGGTGTGCATGCACAGGGAGGGAGGAGGGAGACGAGGAGGTGGGGGACACAGAGGAGGTAGTGGCTGTTGGCATGTCTGCATCTGTATGTTGCTTGTGTGAATGCTTGTGTGTTCTGTGGTGCTTATGTCTGGATGAGCTTCCCTTGGGTGTTGAGGTGTGTGCAGGCTGGTCTGTAGGTGTGGATGGGATAGGCAGAGGAACAGGGGAGTGGGACTGGGTGGAGGGAGCTAGAAGAGGGAGGCTGGAGACAGGGACAATCGCTGCTGTCAGTGCTGAGGCCAGAGCGTTGAACGATCGCTGCTGGGCAGCCTGACCCGAATGAAGGCCCTCCAGGTATGCATTGCTTTGATGCACCTCCCTCTCCACACCCTGGATGGCATTCAAAAGGGTAGACTGCCCAACAATGATGGTCCTCAGGAGGTCAATGACCTCCTCACTGAGGGCAGCAGGGGTGACTGGGGCAGGGCCTGAGGTGCCTGGGGCGAAGGAGATGGCCGCCTTCCTGGCCGTGCGGGCACGGGCCGAAGGCCGAGGGGCTGCTGGGAGGGCAGAGCTGGTGCGCTGGGTGGCGGCTGTACCTGTAGTATCGGTGGGCACGGATGTTGCCGCCACCGCAAGGGAGCTCCCATCCGAGGACGTGTCGGTGTCACTGACGTCTGCACGGGTCCCCGTGGTGGAGCCCCCCTCGCCCTCCGTCTCACTGGTCATGTCGGGTCCGTTGCATGGCCCTCCGGGGCCATGTGAGATGCAGCTCCCTCTTGCGCCGATGCCGCTTCTCCTCCGCCTGATGATGCTAATGCACACATTCACAGAAAAACAAAGAAAATAGGGGGGGGGAGAAATAAAGACAAGTTGAGTGCATGCATTGGGGACACCGTTGGCGGAGAAGACAGACACAGAAGCCCCCTGCACTACGCTGCGCACTTGGGGTACACTACTCATTCCCTGGGACATGCCCTACAAGCCTATGGGCGACAACTGCCCACACAGAATACACAGGTCCATGAATAGCGTTACTAGGCACCATACCGAGGTGGGGGGCGGGGGCACAGGACCATACCTCACGGAGGCGCCTAGCCTACAGAAATCGCCCTGGCCTAGGGATACCCACAGCCCTCCTCCCCCACCCAGGCACCTCCACTGCGCGCAAATATAGCTGAATGTGCTGTTACTCACCCCCTTGTGTCTGCTGTGATGTCCTCAAGCGCCCATCTAAATCGGGGTAGGCCACCGCCAGGATCCGGGACATCAGGGGGGTCAAGGTACGACTGGCACCCCTCCTAGGTTGGGAGGCCATCCCCAGCAGAGCCTCGGCGGTCTTCCTGCTCCCGCGGCGGATGTCCTCCCACCTCTTTCGGCAGTGGGTGCCCCGTCTGTTGTGGACCCCCAGGGCCCGGACGTCCTTGGCGATGGCACGCCAAATATCGATCTTCTGATGGGCGCTGACGTATGTGACATGTACAGGGGGGGAAAAGAAACATCATCACTTTTCTGCATGCTCGATGTGAGTGGCCCCCCTCCCCAAACTTGCCAGGTGGCACATGCTCTCATCTGTCGTGCCATGCATTCGTAATTCGCTCCCCTCCCCTCCATCGTACATCCACCCCACTCATCACAGGCATTGCCCACTATGCATTGACCCCCGTGTACTCACCTGTTGGTCTGGAGGACCGTAGAGTAGCGCATACTGGGGGAGGACCCCATCCACGAGCTTCTCCAACTCTTCGGAACTGAAGGCGGGGGCCCTTTCCCCAGTCGCAGCAGCCATTGTCACTTCCAGACCGAGGTCACAGCAGCACTTGCAGTATAGGTCCTCTCCTGTGGATGATCAGGTCTCGTGTGATTAAGCAGAGAGAAAATGGCGGTCACGCCCGCGGCGGTTCGTACCGCGGCGGTGCGTACCGCGACCGCCGGCGCACATCGTCATTGGCTCCTGAAACCCATAGGGTTCAATGTTAACCAATGCCGCTTTGCGCCGCGGTCTTCGACCGCCTACCGCCACGGCGTGCCACGCCAGCGCAATGACCTCACTTCACATTGTCACAGGCAGCCGCCATTTCAAGGGCCCACATGGCTTAATTCCTACTGCGTCACACATGGCTAGGCCTTGCATCGACACACATACAAGCTATTCAATCCAGAGAGATTCGTGTACTGTGCAGGCTGTGGGAACTTACCTGTGGGTTGATTGACTCTGTGCTCCATGTTGTCCTTCCTAGGCACCGTCCGCTGGGACTTGCGAGGAGACGGAGGAATGTTCCCGTGTACAGACCGCTGGTGGACCTGTCGACAATGGAAGAACGACATGTCATACTCACCTACAGACTCAACAGTGCCACTATACAGGAACTGTGTGCCCAGCTGGAGCCAGACCTGATGTCACCCATCCGCCAACCCACAGGGATTCCGCCTCTAGTGCAGGTGCTGTCAGTACTCCATTTTTTGGCTAGTGGATCATTTCAAACTACAGTGGCCATTTCATCTGGGATGTGTCAGCCTATGTTTTCAAGGGTATTGTCCAGAGTGTTGTCTGCCCTGATGAAATACATGCGGAGCTACATCATTTTCCCTGAGGTGGGTGACTTGCCTACATTGAAGGGTGATTTCTATGCCCTTGCACACATTCCCAATATCATTGGTGCCATTGATGGTACCCATGTGGCTTTGGTCCCCCCAAAAGACAATGAACAGGTGTACAGGAACCGAAAAAGTTATCATTCCATGAATGTCCAGGTGGTCTGTTTGGCTGACCAGTACATCTCCCATGTAAATGCCAAGTTCCCAAGGTCAGTGCGAAATAGCAGCATCCCTTATGTGATGGAACAGCTACAGAGACAGCGTGTGTGGCTAATTGGTGACTCTGGTTACCCCAACCTGCCTTGGCTATTGACCCCAGTGAGGAATCCCAGGACAAGGGCAGAGGAACGGTACATTGAGGCCCATGGGCGTACTAGGAGGGTGATCGAGCGGACCTTCGGCCTCCTGAAGGCCAGGTTTAGGTGCCTGCATATGACAGGTGGATCCCTAATGTACTCACCAAAGAAGGTGTGTCATATCATCGTGGCCTGCTGCATGCTTCACAACCTGGCTTTGCGACGCCAGGTGCCTTTCCTGCAGGAGGATGGTCCAGATGGTGGTGTTGTGGCCGCTGTGGAGCCTGCGGAGAGTGAAGAGGAAGAAGACGAAGAGGACGACACAGACAACAGGGACAGAGTGATACTGCAGTATTTCCAGTAACACACAGGTAAGAATCTACTACTGCATTTTATTATATCTGTAACAGTACTGGCTCTCTACTGTCTGACCTTTCACCCCAATGTATGGTAACTTAGTTGTGAATTTGCCTTCCTATTTCAGTGATCTGGTCCCCACGGAGTGCCCTCTGGTTTATTTCCCCATGGACTAACGCTGAGTGACACTGGTATGTTGTCATCACAATGTATTTGGACATTTTTGGTTGGTTATATCGAATACATTTGGTTAAAAAAAATAAATAGCAGACTCCAGATGGTTTTTGTGGAATAATTGTGTTTATTGAAGTGCAAAAATTGGTGTATAGTTCAAAAACGGTGATGGGTGATGGTGGAGGCATGTCCATGGCAGAGTCCAGACTCACGTTCGCACAGGTGCATTGTCCATATGCCTGTGGAAGGTGGAGCAGGGGCAGTTCAAGGTTGGACAGGGTGAACAAGTGGGACAGTGGGATGACATCCGGGGGGATCCGTGCATGGTGGGGGTCTTGACATCCTACTGTGTCTTCTTCCTCGATCTCAGGCCTTTCTTGCGGGGTGGTTCATGTTCTGCAGGGGGTGGGGTCCGGGTGGCCCGTTGCTGTTGTGTCGGGGCCTCCTGACCACTAGCGCCGGCGGAGGTGGTGGGCTGTTCTTCCTCCATGCTAGTGACAGGGGCCCTTTGGGGGGCCACATGGTCCCGCAATGTGGTGACAATCTGGTTGAGTGCCACCACGATTGTACCCATTGCGGAACTGATGCTGCGCAGTTCTTCCCGGAACCCCATGTACTGGCCCTCCTGCATGGCCTGGATCTCCTGGGACCTGGCCAGGACCGTCGCCATCGTCTCTTGGGAGTGGTGGTACGCTCCCATGATGGTGGTGAGGGCCTCTTGGACAGTGGGTTCCCTAGGCCTGTCCTCCCTCTGTCGCACAGCAGCCCTCCCAGTTCCCCTTTGTTCCTGGGCCTCTGTCCCCTGGACGGTGTGCCCACTACCAATGCCCCCAGGTCCCTGTTGTTGTTGGGGTGGTGGGTTGCCCTGGGTGCCCTGTAGTGGTAGACACACCGCTGCTTGACCTGTCCTGGAGACAGAGGCATGGGCCCGCTGGGTGGGTGCTGTGCTGGGGTTTCCAGAGGGGGGTAGGTCTGCTGGGGCCTGTGGCTGCCTGAGGGGAACCGACTGTCTAGAGGTCCCCGATGGTCCGGGCTGGTCATCAGGTTCTAGGTCGACAGAGCTGCTGTCATCACTGGGGGCCTGTTCTGGGGGTGGGATGGACATTTCTGGACCCTCCGGGCCGGTGTGTTGGCGTTCGGGCCCTGCAGGGGTAAAAGAGTATGGTTGTTGCTTCTGTGTGTGCCATGGCGTGCGATTTGTGGGTGCCCTTGTCCCCCAGTGCTGGCATTCCCTTGTGGGAGGAGTTGTGAGGGTGCTTTGGGGGGGGGGATGGGTATGTGCAGTGGTCATGCTTAGGTGATGGGTGTCCATGGTTTGTGTTGGCATTCAGGGGTTGGTGTTGGTTTGGGTGGGTTGTGCTGGTGAGACATTAGCAGGGAGGATATGTGCTGGGGGGTTGGGGTGAGGGTGTGGGTGGGGGTTGGCATGCTGGTGGTTGGGGGGGGTGAAGTAGTTGAGATTAGACTTACCAGAGTCCATTCCTCCGCCTACTCCAGCGAGGCCCTCAGGATGCAGGATGTTCAAGACCTCTTGCTCCCATGCTGTGAATTCGGGTAGAGTGGGTGGGGGTCCGCCGCCAGTCTTCTGCACAGCGATGTTGTGTCTTGACACCATCGTCCGCACCTTCCCCCGTAGGTCGTCCAGCGCTTTCGGATGTCTTCCCGATTTCTGGGATGTTGTCCCACAGCGTTGACCCTGTCGACGATCCTTTGCCATAGCTCCGCCTTCCTGGCTATTGTGGTGTGCTGCACCTGTGTGCCGAAGAGCTGGGGCTCTACCCTAATTATTTCCTCCACCATGACCCTGAGTTCTTGGTCCGAGAACCTGGGGTGTCTTTGGGGTGCCATGGGGTGGTGTGGATGAGGTGTGGGGTGGTGTTTGTGGTGATGAGTGTAGTGGTGTGTGGTGTTTTGTGCGTAGATGTAGTGTGGGGGATGATGTTGGGTTCCTGTGTGTGTTGTGGTTTGCGTTCCCTGTGCTCTCTCTCTGTGTATTGCGCCTTGTCTCTGAATTTCGATTTGTGGGGGTTTGTGGGTGATGTGGATGTGTGTTTTATATCGTATTGATTGTGTGGGAGTGGTGTTTGTATGTGTCTCAGGTGTGTGTATTTTGAATTATCCAATGTGGCTGTGTTTTGTAAAGGTGTGTGTATTTTGACCGCGGCGGTGTGTACCGCCAATGGGATACCGCGGTTGAAGGACCGCCGCGTGGATTCGTGGGTCGTAATGGCATGGGCGTATTTCTGTTGGCGTGACAGTGGAGGTTTGGTCATCTCCAGTTTATCGCTGACCGCTGATGTGGCGGCCTTCAGTGGAGGTCGGGTTTTTGGCGGTTTGGCAGTTGTGGGTCAGAATGACCCTGGCGCGTTACCGCGGCCGCGGCGGTGTTATGGCGGTCTTCTGACCGGCGGTAACTGCCTTTTACCGCCAGGGTCAGAAGGACCCCCTTTGTCTCCAGAGGCTATTTATAGAAGGAGAGTCAGGTCTGACTTTCCCTTGTATCCAGACTTCAGAATTAAGAAAATACAGCGTTCCCACTGTTGGAAGATGCTGCCAGTCTACCCAGCTCTTATATTAAGTTGACAAAAACACCATTCTGGGTCAGACATTGATACCTGTAGCAAGATATTTCTGCTATAATATTTAAATTGATTCAAAATGAGTTTCCCATGCATATGTGTTTTGTGATAAATATACCCAGGTTCACTTGGACATTCTGGGTTGCTCTTGAATTTGTTTAGTAATCTTTCCACAGAGCATCACAAAAGAAGCCACCACCCACTCTATTTTGTTATCACCTGCTAAACATTCCATAAATAGGAGCGCATTCCCAGCTATCATTTTATGCAGAAATAGCAAAGAATTAGACAATTTCCATTGCAGTCGAAGATTGTCTGTAGATAATTTTAAATTCCTAAGGCCTGGGCAACCTTGTGAGATCTCCCAAGGGGTTACTTGAATCGCAGTTTCAATCGGATTGTGGTCCCCAAAATTAGAACTAATAATAGAACTATGTTTCAAGACACAGTCCCTGCACCCTTAAATGATAAGCAGGCATTAAAATCTCCAGCTAAGCAGAGATACAGTTGTTGGCCTTTTTGATATTTTTGCTCCACCATGCCTGTTATAAATTCAGATGGACTGGGTTATTTCTGATTAGGCATATTACAAAAATCATTATTGTAAATGATTACCAACAATAACAACACCCTCCTTAAACCACACAGCCGGAAAATCACTTCCAGGTGGTTTTACAGGCTCTGCACATTCCCCAAGTAGTAGGTTAACCCAAATTGATAAACCGCCAGACACACAACCAGAACGTGCTGGCGGTGCTGGTAAACTGAAGCATACAAAGCCCTCAAATGCCATTGGATTAATTTCCAATGTCTCTTGCAATATCACAATGCCCTATGGCTTTATAAATGAAGCCCAGTCTGGTATTGAAAGCTTCGAGCAAAGTCCAGCAATGTTCCAGTTCCAAATTTTTAACAAGCACTTTTTAGCTTGGAGGGGCATTGAAGCAGAAGATACAACAGGGGACCCCGGTACAGATGCAGTGACGTTAATCAAACCAGTTACTGGATCGCAGGACATAGGGGTAGTATTAGGGCAATCCAACTCTAATGTGTTGTAAAAGGCCACTGAACAAGCAGAAGGAGATGCCACTTTTTTAGGCATAGCATTCAGTTCATCAACGACCTGGAGTGGACTCCTCACAGTACTGGCCATCAATCAATATCATTTAGTTCTGCTAGCGCTGAGAACCTGTTACTACAGGGTAATCTCCAAGAGGACTTAAACCCTGGGTTTGAATAGAATAGTTGTTGCAAGTGTCTGGGTGGCTTGTAAAAATGGCCTAAAGTCATAGTCACAATCTTAGATCTAGCTGTTGTCTCGAACACATAAGGCCCCAATAAATTTCTCATGTTGTGTGGATACTTACAGTTAATGACAACACAGACTCCTGTTATGTTTTTCCTGGAAGGACCTATGAAACCTACTCTCCGTACCATAAGGATCTCATTACTTCTTGTGGGGTTGAAGTTTCTGTGTGCACTTAACAAATGGATCACTTTATTCAGTAGCACTACCCACGTCTCCTCCTTGTTATTTTTCAAAGGTGGTACATCCACCAATATCAAAACGTAGGGACTAGCCTTCTGAGATAAATTTAAAATCATGGGGCTAGACTCTTGTTTTGAAATTAAGTATGTTTGACCACTGACTTTGAGTTTCATCACTGTGCATATTAGTTGTTCAATGTTCACCAGTAGCACATTACATTTTGTATTCGGTTTAGCTGCCTATTGGCTTTAACGTGGCATTAGACATTACATTCTGTTTTCAGTTTAGCTGCTTATTGGCTTTATCGTGGCGTTAGACATTGCAGATGAGCTGTGTTTTTCCACATTGTAAACCAAGCTTGCGTTTTTCGTATTTTCTCTCACCGAACACTAGCATGATAAGGAAGCGCATATTTGTGTTTTTCTCTAGTGCAGCCTTGGGAAAGACAGCCTTGAAAACTTGACCAACTTTTAACGCTTGTTTTCTTCCAACTCTGACCTACAGTAGCCAGTATGTTTTGACTATTAGAGGGAAGGGCCTTTCAGCAGGCTCTTTCATTATTTAATCTATAAAAGGTGTCCCTGGGCAGCAACGAGGGGAATTTTCCGAGACTTCAGCCAGGAGTGGACGTCAGCTGCCTGACTTGTCCCGTAAGGGTGGAAAATCTCTTTCTTGCAGTTGAACAGGAGTCATCAACTTGCTGGCATGAGAAAGATGATGAGCAGTGATATGCCCTACGGTGATGAATTTTGACTTTTATTCTTTGCTTTGACAGTTATGCTATAATATAATCACATATATTTGCTGTGTACATTGCAATTGAGAATCACTTTGATATATTTTCCTTTCAATGCTGTGACTATTTTTAAACGTGTGCCTCCAACTTACTAATCTCCTCTCTCAGGAACCTCGTGGTGAAGTAATAATAAATGTCTTCTTTAAACTAAGAAGTGCATTCCAGAGATTGTTTTCAGCTTGGTCATTAGTGAAAGCAAAACAACTCCTCACCCATGCGGCTGCTTCTTGCATAATTATTGGCCATGAGGATTTGACTACTCATTGGAAGTGAAGAGTGATTAATACCAATGCTCTTCACGCCATAGGCAACTGGCGGCAGGTTCCTATTGCTGTTCTCAGTCTGGATGGAGATGGTGGGTGGTAAACTCACTGCAGCTAGGCAAGAAACTGCGGTGCTAATTGAAGACCCCCCCCACTAGGTGTTCTAGGAACAGGTATCAGGTGAGTCATGGGGCACTCTCATCCTGCGGATGTAGGAAAATTGAGTGAAGCTGTTATTCAATAGCCTCCAGCCAAGCCATTATCGGTTTTAATTTAACTTCATAATTGGCTGAAATCCTACTGCAAATCTCCTCAATGTTGGCATTATCTATTGAGAGAGTGTTTGAGACCTTCTTGGCCAACAAGTGGCAAGGCTGGACCTTCCAACCTAGTACTTGAGTGCACTGTCTTTTCTGTTTAGTTGCTGGCTCAATAGTGGGGAGGAACTATTAGACCTCAAAGGTTCAGAGATGTCACCAGGGACTGTCACATTAGATATTGGCCTTGGCACTGTTGGAGAGTCATGATGAAATACTGTGACCTCTGCTCTCTCAGCGATGCGCACTTCCATGAAGCTGTTACACTCATTACAATCAGTGCTACTCCTTCGTCCAAGGGATAACCTACACTCAGTTAGGGCAATTTCATTTAATACCACCTGAATCACCTGCTCCAGCATGGTATCAATGCTCTTAGGTTTATGTATAACTTTTTGTGATTGGCCAGTGCAGCCCATTAACTTTTGTGTGCCCATTTTAGTTCAAAGTACAAACAAGAAAAGAAACAACCAAGTCTAGCGTAATTAGAACAAAACCTCAGAGGGGTGGTGTAGGAAAGTCCTTTTTTTTGCCTGATCACCCCCACTCTTTCTGGATAGGTACTGGTGGTTACTGACTCTTGGCTGTGCCCTGGGTACTGCTTACCAGTCCCAGGGCCAGTGCTCTGTGTAAAATGGATATGCAAATTAGGCTAATTATAATTGGCTAAGTAAACCTACCTATAAGTCCCTAGTATATGGTAGGGCATGTAGGTTTAGGGACCACAGCATAGGTGGTGCACCCCTAGGTGCATTGCTGAGGTGCCCAGTGTCATTTTAAAAGCAAGCCTGCCTTGCTGGCTGCTTTTAAATTAAAGTTATATGCAAATTCGACTTTGGAATTAAAGGTACTTCCAAAGTCTTAAACTACCTTATTTTTACATATAAGTCACCCCTAAGGTGTGCCCTATATGCCCCTAGGGCTGGGTGCCATGTAACTATAAGCAGGGACTTTATAAAAATAGATTTATAAGCCCTGGTGAGGTAAAAACAGCCAAATTCGTTTTTCCCTCATTGAAGTAAATGGCCTTCATAGGCTAGAATGGGCAGACTTTATTTTAAATTTTAAAGTCTCCTTAAATGTTACATACCAAGAATTTGGTATCAAATTGATTGTTATAATAAATCCCACAACTTCCAGTTGTTGGATTTAATATAACTAGTTCAGGTAAAAAGTTTAGACTTTACCTAAAAAGTTGCCAATTTCAGCTCTGCATTGTTTTTGCTGCTGTGCTCTGATTGGCCAGCCTGCAGCAGCTTCTGCCAGGCTACTTTAATGAGGTGTGAAGTGGCCTGGCTTCACACAAAGGAATGTGCTTGGAGGTGAGAATCTCCCCTCAGCAGATGGTGAGGCAGGAAGGGGGAGGGCTGCCAAACTGGTCTTCAAAGGCAGAGAAGGACATCTGGAGCACCCAGCAACACCCCCACATCCTGCAAACCCAGACAGCTAGGTGCCCCCTTGATTAGATTAGGAGAGGGCAGGAGAGGGGTGTGTTTATGGTTTTTAGCCACACCAGTGGGTGGGCTCAGCCAGATCTCTCCTCCAAAAATCAGATTCATCCATTTTGGATTTTTAGAGACTGTTGCCTTCTGGGATGGATTTTTGCCACACTTCCCAGGAAGTGGTCATCACAGGGGGACGACCCTGTCCCTGATTGGAGAACCAGGGCCCTCCTGCTTTTCACCCAGGAGCAAGGATAAAACTGGCAGACCTGCACCCACGCCTCAGATCCCCACCAAATTTCAAGAAGAAGGAACTACAAGGAGAAGAAGGACTGCCCTGCTGGACCCCTGGCCTGCACCTGGACCCTGCACTCAGAAAGACTGCACCAGCTGCACACTTGGGCTTCACCACAAGAAGGACTTTGCCTGGCTTCCACTGGTTCAAGGAGGGACTCCCTGTTTGCTACAGGTGAAAAATTGCTATCCAGAGTCCCCTGCACCAACTCCTGAAAAAGTGACCAGCTGACCACTGTCCAGTGGCCAAAAAGGAGTTTGCGCCAGGTGTATTCTGGGAGTTGAAGTCCGCACTTCCCAAGGACCATCACAGAACTTCTGGACCCTTGGGGTGAGCTGTGGACCCCAAAAGAACCTTAAAAGAACATCTGGGTGAAGCCCCAGAAGTTTGGAAAAGATTGGAGAATTTTTGAAAAAAAGCTCCATAAAGTGACCGACCCGACGCGGAAATTCTAGCCGGCTTGCCTCAACCGCGACCCGGCCTGACTTCGTGGTTCGTCCCGGTAAAGAAAAACATCCAAAAAAGAGACTAAGTCCGAACGTAAAAAGTTGACCGGGACCTTCCAGCCATCGTATCCGAGAAGGGCTCCACGGACGTCGGATCAAGATCCAGGTTTACCCCGGTCGAAGGATTTTCATCTCGAAAAAACGACTAAGTCCGAAGGTAAAAATCACCACCGAGGAAACCGACTTCGCGTATCCGGACAAGGGCTCCAGGAGGTCGGATCCAACTGGCAGGTTCGTCCCGGGGAAGAAAAACATCAAAAAAGAGACTAAGTCAGAAGGTAACTTTTTAACCGAGGCCTCCCGTGACTTGTAGCCGAGCAGGGCTCCATCGCGGTCGGCCTGAAAGTTTGACTTTGCCCCGGTCCTGGTGCAACCAGATGACCCGATTGGCGCTTTTTGTTTCTAAGCGCTAGAAAATAATAATACTTTAAAAATTCATATCTCCGGTTCCCCTGAACCGATTTTAATCGTTTTTGTGTCATTTTAAAGATAAAAATATAAGCTATTTTTATAAATTGGTTTTGGATTTTTAAACTGTTTCCTGTGTTTTATTTAATTACTGTTTTGTGATATTTGAATGCTTTACACTTTGTCTCCTAAATTAAGCCTTGACGCTCGTTGCCAAGCTACCAAGGGTTGAGCTGGGATTAATTTACTGAGACCTAACTGTACCTATGTGGAGGTTAGTGGCTTGTTGCTAGGTGTAGGTACCTACCTGCCCTACCAATAACCCATTTTCCAACATAATTGGAAGCAGCGACGGGATCCTGTACTTGTGTTCAATATCACGTTACAGTTTTGAGTAAAATAAATAAAAAATCTTTTAAATTGTCCTAGTGCAAAAAAATTTTTTATTTTTTATTTGGATTAATTTCAATTATTGAATTTTTGTAATTTTTCTAAATTCTTGTTTCCAATTTTTGCAAAAAGTTTTTGTTGACACAAAACTAGGGAACCATGGAGCTTGATCTGGCTAGCCTACCCACACTGACAGTAGTCCAGCTTAGGAGGTTGTGTATTGAAAGAGGGTTGCCTGCAACCACTAATCTCAGGAAGGAAATCCTGATTAAATCCCTGACAGCATGGGCTGAGGCCCAAGAGGTAGAGACAGAGGAAGCTCCAGAGGAGGAAGAAAAAGGGGAAGATGCTAGCTCTAACCTTTCAGGGGAGGGAAGGCATCAGACCCCAAGTGAGGAAGAGGAGGAACGGTCCTCAGTGGATACAGTCACTAGGGGCAGACCCAAAGCTAGTGGTAGGAAGGGGGTCCTTTCAGGAGGAGAGAACCCATCCATCAGAGAAAGAGAGCTGGAAGCCCAGCTAGCCTACATAGCTTTGGAGGCAGACAAGCTTGCCCTAGAAAAGAAAAAGTGGGCAAGCAAAGAAAGAAAAGATGGAGGCAGCGAGAAAGAAACTGAGGTGTCCCTGGGTGGGGGTTTTGCCCCCAGATTACCCAAAGGGGTGGTTCCTGCCTATGTAGAGGCGGATGACATAGATAAGTGGCTGGGGGCCTTTGAGAGGGCCCTCCAGATGAGGAAAGTCAAGCCTCAGTACTGGGGTTCACTCCTTTGGGAGTTAGTTCCCAACTCTGGGAGGGATAGGCTCCTAACCATGAGTGGGGAGGATGCAGACTCATACCCCAGTATGAAGAGTTGCTTGACTAAAAAGTTTGGTCTAACCCCAGAGCAGTATAGGCTTAAGTTTAGGGACACCCAAAAGACAAGCACCCAGTCCTGGGTGGACTTTGTGGACATTTCAGTAAAAGCACTGGAGGGCTGGATACAGGGCAACAGGGTAAGTACCTTTGAGGGGCTGTACAATTTGATTATGAGGGAGCACCTTCTAACTAATTGTGTCCAAGAGAGGCTCTGCCAGTATCTAGTAGACTCTAGGTTGACCAACCCCAGAGAGCTGGGGGAGGCAGCAGATGACTGGTTAAGAACTAGGGTTAACCAGAAACCCCCAGGGGGTGATCAGAAAAAGGGAGGACATGGTTCTTCTCAGGGGATGAACAAGGGGAAAGATGACAAAAAACCCAAAGAGTCCTCACAAGAGTCCCCAAAAACTTCTCAGGGAGGGGGAGCCCCGAGCCAATTCACTTTTAAAGGGAAAGGGTATCAGGGAAAGAATTATGATCCTGCTAAAGCAGGAAAGTTTCAGGAGCTTGCTAAGGCCGGCAAGTGTTTTGACTGTCATCAGCCAGGACATAAAAGAGGAGATGCTATCTGCTCCAAGAAGCCCCCCACTGGTGGGCAATCCCAGGGGATTGCTAGTGTAGGGTTGGGGGTGGAAGTTGGCCCAGGGGTGGAATCAGGGTACACTGAGGTCACCTTAGTATCCGTGGGTGGGGTGGACATTGCAACTGTGGCCACCTTACCTCCCATCATGGAGAGGTATAGGCAGAGGCCTAAAGTCAATGGGACTGAAGTGGAAGCTCTGAGAGATACAGGAGCCAGTGTGACAATGGTCGCAGAAAAGCTGGTTTCTCCAGAGCAGGTCTTACCTGGTGTCTTTCACCAGGTGACTTATGCAGATACCAGAACCAAACTCCATCCCATGGCTATGGTGAGTCTGGAATGGGGAGGTGTGACTGGCCCTAAAAAGGTAGCTGTAGCTCCTGCCCTCCCAGTAGAGTGTCTGCTGAGAAATGATCTTGAAGCATCTGAGTGGTCAGAAGTGGAAAGAAGGGTCCATGCACAGATGCTGGACCTCCCTGAATGGGTGTGTGCTGTGACCAGGTCACAGGCAGCACAACAGGGAAATGCTGGACACTTGGACCCTGGAACAATGGGCCAAGCCTCCAAGAAAAAGAGAAAGGGCACTGGGTCTGGCTTGCCAGCCCCAACAAGTACAGAGGGTCAGGAAAAATCCAACCCTGAGGGGGAGGATCTGAACTCTGAGGGAGGGACACCTTCCCTGCAAACTCTGCCTGACTTGGCAGAACTGCAAGGGGCAGGTGGGCCCACCAGAGAAGATTTGTGCCAGGGACAAAGAGAGTGTCCCACTCTTGAGGGCCTGAGGCAGACTGCTGCCAGGCAAGAACAAGGGGATACCAGTGGTACCCACAAGGTTTACTGGGAGGATGGAGTTCTCTACACTGAGGCAAGGACCCTCAAAGAAGGGGCTACTAGGAGAGTAGTGGTCCCCCAAAAGTATAGAGAATTCCTCCTTACCTTAAGCCATGATATCCCCTTAGCTGGTCATTTGGGACAGACCAAGACCTGGAGCAGGCTGGTCAACCATTCTTATTGGCCCGAAATGTCAGAAAAAGTCAGGGAGTTTTGCAGCTCCTGTGTCACCTGTCAAGCCAGTGGCAAGACAGGGGGCAAGCCAAAGGCTCCCTTGATTCCACTGCCAGTGGTTGGGACTCCCTTTGAGAGGGTGGGGATTGACATTGTTGGTCCCCTAGACCCACCAACTGCTTCAGGAAACAGGTACATTGTGGTGGTAGTGGACCATGCCACCAGGTACCCTGAGGCAATACCCCTCCGGACAGTCACTGCTCCCACAGTGGCTAGGGCCCTACTTGGTGTGTTCACCAGAGTGGGATTCCCAAAGGAGGTGGTCTCAGATAGGGGCACAAACTTTATGTCAGCCTATCTGAAAGCCATGTGGGAGGAGTGTGGTGTTACTTATAAGTTCAGCACACCCTACCATCCACAGACCAATGGTCTGGTGGAAAGATTCAATAAGACCCTAAAGGGCATGATCATGGGTTTGTCTGACAAACTCAGGAGGAGATGGGATGTCCTCCTCCCATGCCTGCTGTTTGCCTACAGGGAGGTGCCACAGAAGGGGGTTGGATTCAGCCCCTTTGAGTTACTGTTTGGGCACCCTGTAAGAGGCCCATTGTGCTTGGTGAGAGAGTCTTGGGAAAAGCCTCTCAAGGAATCCAAGGAGAATGTGCTGGATTATGTACTAGGCCTGCGGTCTCGCATGGCTGAGTATATGAAGAAGGCAAGCAGAAACCTGGAGGCCAGTCAGGAGCTCATGAAGCTCTGGCATGATTAAAAGGCTACCATGCCTGAGTATCACCCAGGACAGCTGGTGTGGGTTTTGGAGCCCATGGCTCCTAGGGCACTACAGGCCAAATGGACTGGGCCCTATCCAATCCTAGAGAAAAAGGGTGAGGTCACCTACTTGGTGGACCTTGGCACCCCCAGGAATCCTCACAGGATCCTACATGTAAACAGGATGAAACCCCACCAGGACAGGGCAGACATGACCATGCTGATGGTCACTGATGAAGGGAAGGAGGAGGAGGGTGAACCTCTGCCAGACCTCCTGTCCTCAAAGGCAAAAGATGGGTCAGTGGAGGGAGTGGTACTCTCTCCCAAATTGACAGATCAGCAACAACAAGACTGTAAGCAAGTCTTGGGACAGTTTGCTAGTCTGTTCTCCCTGACCCCTGGACTCACCAATTGGTGTGTCCATGATGTTGACACTGGTGACAGCTTGCCTGTCAAGAACAAGCTGTACAGGCTGTCTGACCAGGTCAAGGCCAACATCAAAGCTGAAGTGGCTAAGATGTTGGACCTGAAGGTAATTGAGCCCTCTGATAGTCCTTGGTCCAGTCCAGTGGTACTGGTGCCCAAAGCTAATCCCCAAGGGGGGAAGAAAGAATTAAGATTCTGTGTGGACTACAGAGGTCTAAATGCAGTCACTAGGACTGATGCTCACCCCATACCTAGAGCTGATGAGCTCATTGACAGGTTGGGGGCTGCCAAATTCCTGAGCACATTTGATCTGACCTCAGGATATTGGCAGATTGCCTTAAGTCCAAGAGCTAAGGAGAGGTCAGCATTTTCCACACCAGAGGGCCACTTTCAGTTCAAGGTGATGCCCTTTGGCATGAAAAATGCCCCTGCCACCTTCCAACGGTTGGTGAACAGAGTCCTATCTGGGTTGGAATCTTTTAGTGCAGCTTATCTGGATGATATAGCTGTATTTAGTTCAACCTGGAGGGACCACCTGGTCCACCTGAAGGAAGTGCTTCAGGCCCTGCTTCAAGCAGGCCTGACTATCAAGGCAAGCAAGTGCCAGATAGGGCAAAGTTCTGTTGTGTACCTGGGCCACCTTGTTGGTGGAGGCCATGTACAACCTCTCCAGCCCAAGATCCAGACTATCCTGGATTGGGAGGCTCCAAAAACCCAGACTCAGGTCAGGGCCTTTCTTGGCCTGACTGGGTATTACAGGAGGTTTGTTCAGAATTTTGGGACCATAGTGGCCCCTCTGTCTGAGCTTACCTCCAAGAAACAGCCCAAGAAGGTCATTTGGACCCCAGAGTGTCAAAAAGCTTTTGACACCCTAAAACAGGCTATGTGTTCAGCACCAGTGTTACTGGCCCCTGACTATAGCAAAGAATTTGAAGTGCAAACAGATGCTTCAGAGGAAGGGATTGGGGCAGTGTTAGCACAAGTTAATGAAGAGGGCCATGATCACCCAGTTGCCTTCATCAGCAGGCGACTACTCCCCAGAGAGAAAAAATGGAGTGCCATTGAGATGGAGGCCTTTGCTGTGGTTTGGTCCCTGAAGAAGTTGAGGCCTTACTTGTTTGGCACTCACTTCCGTGTAGAAACTGACCACAGACCTCTCAGATGGTTGATGCAGATGAGGGGGGAGAACCCAAAACTGTTAAGGTGGTCCATTTCCCTACAGGGGATGGACTTCACAGTGGAGCACAGACCTGGGACTGCTCATGCCAATGCAGATGGCCTTTCCAGGTTTTTCCACTTAGCTGATGAGGACTACCAGGGTGTAGGTTAGTACCCATCACCTTTCATCTGGGGGGGGCAGTGTAGGAAAGTCCTTTTTTTTGCCTGATCACCCCCACTCTTTCTGGATAGGTACTGGTGGTTACTGACTCTTGGCTGTGCCCTGGGTACTGCTTACCAGTCCCAGGGCCAGTGCTCTGTGTAAAATGGATATGCAAATTAGGCTAATTATAATTGGCTAAGTAAACCTACCTATAAGTCCCTAGTATATGGTAGGGCATGTAGGTTTAGGGACCACAGCATAGGTGGTGCACCCCTAGGTGCATTGCTGAGGTGCCCAGTGTCATTTTAAAAGCAAGCCTGCCTTGCTGGCTGATTTTAAATTAAAGTTATATGCAAATTCGACTTTGGAATTAAAGGTACTTCCAAAGTCTTAAACTACCTTATTGTTACATATAAGTCACCCCTAAGGTGTGCCCTATGTGCCCCTAGGGCTGGGTGCCATGTAACTATAAGCAGGGACTTTATAAAAATAGATTTATAAGCCCTGGTGAGGTAAAAACAGCTAAATTCGTTTTTCCCTCATTGAAGTAAATGGCCTTCATAGGCTAGAATGGGCAGACTTTATTTTAAATTTTAAAGTCTCCTTAAATGTTACATACCAAGAATTTGGTATCAAATTGATTGTTATAATAAATCCCACAACTTCCAGTTGTTGGATTTAATAACTAGTTCAGGTAAAAAGTTTAGACTTTACCTAAAAAGTTGCCAATTTCAGCTCTGCATTGTTTTTGCTGCTGTGCTCTGATTGGCCAGCCTACAGCAGCTTCTGCCAGGCTACTTTAATGAGGTGTGAAGTGGCCTGGCTTCACACAAAGGAATGTGCTTGGGGGAGAGAATCTCCCCTCAGCAGATGGTGAGGCAGGAAGGGGGAGGGCTGCCAAACTTGTCTTCAAAGGCAGAGAAGGACATCTGGAGCACCCAGCAACACCCCCACATCCTGCAAACCCAGACAGCTAGGTGCCCCCTTGATTAGATTAGGAGAGGGCAGGAGAGGGGTGTGTTTATGATTTTTAGCCACACCAGTGGGTGGGCTCAGCCAGATCTCTCCTCCAAAAATCAGATTCATCCATTTTGGATTTTTAGAGACTGTTGCCTTCTGGGATGGATTTTTGCCACACTTCCCAGGAAGTGGTCATCACAGGGGGACGACCCTGTCCCTGATTGGAGAACCAGGGCCCCCCTGCTTTTCACCCAGGAGCAAGGATAAAACTGGCAGACCTGCACCCACGCATCAGATCCCCACCAAATTTCAAGAAGAAGGAACTACAAGGAGAAGAAGGACTGCCCTGCTGGACCCCTGGCCTGCACCTGGACCCTGCACTCAGAAAGACTGCACCAGCTGCACACTTGGGCTTCACCACAAGAAGGACTTTGCCTGGCTTCCACTGGTTCAAGGAGGGACTCCCTGTTTGCTACAGGTGAAAAATTGCTATCCAGAGTCCCCTGCACCAACTCCTGAAAAAGTGACCAGCTGACCACTGTCCAGTGGCCAAAAAGGAGTTTGCGCCAGGTGTATTCTGGGAGTTGAAGTCCGCACTTCCCAAGGACCATCACAGAACTTCTGGACCCTTGGGGTGAGCTGTGGACCCCAAAAGAACCTTAAAAGAACATCTGGGTGAAGCCCCAGAAGTTTGGAAAAGATTGGAGAATTTTTGAAAAAAAGCTCCATAAAGTGACCGACCCGACGCGGAAATTCTAGCCGGCTTGCCTCAACCGCGACCCGGCCTGACTTCGTGGTTCGTCCCGGTAAAGAAAAACATCCAAAAAAGAGACTAAGTCCGAACGTAAAAAGTTGACCGGGACCTTCCAGCCATCGTATCCGAGAAGGGCTCCACGGACGTCGGATCAAGATCCAGGTTTACCCCGGTCGAAGGATTTTCATCTCGAAAAAACGACTAAGTCCGAAGGTAAAAATCACCACTGAGGAAACCGACTTCGCGTATCCGGACAAGGGCTCCAGGAGGTCGGATCCAACTGGCAGGTTCGTCCCGGGGAAGAAAAACATCAAAAAAGAGACTAAGTCAGAAGGTAACTTTTTAACCGAGGCCTCCCGCGACTTGTAGCCGAGCAGGGCTCCATCGCGGTCGGCCTGAAAGTTTGACTTTGCCCCGGTCCTGGTGCAACCAGATGACCCGATTGGCGCTTTTTGTTTCTAAGCGCTAGAAAATAATAATACTTTAAAAATTCATATCTCCGGTTCCCCTGAACCGATTTTAATCGTTTTTGTGTCATTTTAAAGATAAAAATATAAGCTATTTTTATAAATTGGTTTTGGATTTTTAAACTGTTTCCTGTGTTTTATTTAATTACTGTTTTGTGATATTTGAATGCTTTACACTTTGTCTCCTAAGTTAAGCCTTGACGCTCGTTGCCAAGCTACCAAGGGTTGAGCTGGGATTAATTTACTGAGACCTAACTGTACCTATGTGGAGGTTAGTGGCTTGTTGCTAGGTGTAGGTACCTACCTGCCCTACCAATAACCCATTTTCCAACAGGTGGCCCAGACTTAACCGGGCGCAGATGGGCCCACACTTGGCCTGGTCTGCACCCAGGCGGTGCCCTGGTGCATACTGTGCACTATAAACGTATTGAGAATGTCACCCCGCTTCCTCCTGTTGCGGTCAGAAACGCCTCCAGGCACAAAGTGTGCTTGTTGATGCAGTTCAGAGAGCCACCAGGGCACAGGCCAATACTTAGGCATCCTGCGCTGCGGGATGCTTGCAAGCACTATAAGCGCACTGAGAATGTGGCCCTGCCCCCCTTTTGTGGTCAGAAGCACCTTCAGGCACAAAGTGTGCTGGTTGATGCAGTTCAAAGAGCCGCTGGTTCAAAGACCAACACGTTGGTGTCCCGCACTGCAGGAGGCTTGCAAGTGCAATAAGCGCATTGAGAATGTGGCCCTGCCCCCTCATGTCATGGTCAGAAGCACCTTCAGACGCAAAGTGTGCTGGTTGCTGCAGTTCACAGGGCCACCGGGGTTCAGGCCAACATTAGGTAATGTATTTGCGCTAATTGTAGCATGGGACGACATTTGAGATCAGTATAGACCCTAACAACATCATTGTCGTCCTCCTCTGCGTATCATCATCAGCTTTTGAAAACAGACACAGGAACTCAAGGCACTGTCTTCATTTAAATTAGGACCGATATAGCAGATCTTGTCAACATAGTCATGCTTCCTCCTTTCTGGTCATGAGCATTCAGCCAGCCTCTTTAAACACAGTCCCTTAAAACTAGGCAACCTCCCAACCCTTTCTTTTTTAATGTATACCTGTCCTCTACTCCTAGTGCTCAGTAAATCAGTCTTGTTTACTTGCTCAACTACCTGTATGACACCTAGCTCATTATAAAATTAGAAAAGCTTTTGAAAGTAGACTGGTATGCCTAAAACCTTTAGATGTCTTGATGTTCTAGAACCACTAACAGCTCATCTTCTCAAAAACGAGATGCTCACTTCTGAAGCATGGCAAATATATGACATCAACATTTCACCTAAGAAAATGCAATGCCCACTAGATACTTCTTCAGAAGTAAATAACCAAAAGCGCTTTCATCAGGAAATTCCTATGCCAGATTTTGATTTCTATTGAGACTCTCCCCCAGGAGGATGCTGGCCTCAAGAGCTCTAGTTCTATGATGCCCTGAATATGCTAATGGGCTTTATAAGATGCTGCCAAGCATCTAATCAGCAAACTAAACGAAATTCAGAATGTCAAAGCTAGACAATTGGTACACATGTGCCCCTGTCCTCTGGGCCTGTCACTGACTTCCTGTAGCTAGCAGAATCTCATTCATGGAACTCTGTACTGCCCTACTGTAATCTGTGAAAAGAGAACTGGGTTGCTTGAATTCACATTCAGGCTCTGTTATCAAAGGAGAACCCACAAATATAGAATGGCTATCTTGCTAGTCAAAAATGTGATAGGGCTAAAGATCATTATTTGTACAGAAATGAAGGCTCTGGAACATGCTATCGGAGATAAGGATAATAAGGCAATCATCTTGAATTTAGAGGGACAATATTGTAGCACCACTCCAAAACTGGCCCCGTTAATAAAACCGGCCCCAACCCTTCCAGCCTCCCAGGGAAACACTCCGTGCCCACTATGGCCAGTCAGGGTAGGACCATTACCATCCTTTCTCTTGAACAGAAGTCAGCCAGGGGTTTATTTTACGCTAATTGCTGCAAGCCTGGGTATGACAGGAACCTGGCGCTGATAGATATGGAAGTAAACTATCAGGCGATGCAACTGATGGTGGTGAGTGAACGTATATACTCCCCCAATGTAGGAGGGGAATTCAAGACCCTTCTTGAAAGGGCTAGATTGCAGTGACTCAATATAATACTGTAAATTCTGCAGCATATTTGTGCAGATGTTCTTTTGTAAGGAATATGATATAGATTTGAGCTCGTATGGTATTTTGCCTACTGTTTTTCCTATTTGTAAAATTACGAGAACTTAAGAAAACGATTTTATTAAAACAAAAGAGTAAGGTATTTAAGGGGAATGACGAATAGGAAAGAAACAGTGCCAGATGCAGTGTGTTGAAGTAAAGGTTTGAAGAATATTTAAGGGCTATCGACACGAGATATTGCTTGTATATTGTGCAATGTACATTGTACATTGTAAAGATGACTATGCCCATATATAATTATATTGTATTTTTGTACTTTCTGTTTTGTGTGGTTTTTGGTGTGTGCGTCTGTCAAGTTATTTTGTGTACTTCTTGTGCGAGTGTTTTTTTTTTGGGGGGGGGGCGATTTAGTGCGCTCTGTAGTTATGTAAGTTGATAAACAGTACAAAATCAGTTTGCACTGATTTTTAAGAAATAAAAGACTATTATTTCTTTATAAAAATTATTTTAATGAGTTCATGAGTTAATCTTATTAAATGAGTTAATGGATATTGCATATAATTTGCACCGATTTCACAATTGTACCCTTCACGTTTTTCCCTCGGGCAAACATTTTTGTGGGCTGAAGAAAATGTTTGATCCATTTCTTATCAGTCCAATCGGAAAAAGTGCAACATTGATTTGCTCTGCTTTTTGGTATAATAGGGAACTTACATGATGTTGTCTTTGATCTATTTCCTATCAGCCCAATCGGAAAAAAGCAACATTGATTTGCTTTGCTTTTTGGTATAATAGGAAACCTACATGATGTTGCCTTTGCCTCATTTCCACTTCTGGAATGTTCGCTTCTGTCCACATCCCCAAAGAAGCCAATTAGGGTCTCTCGGTGGCGTAGCATTGGTTCCACAGGCCCCCGTGCAAGCTCTGTGGGTACTAAGATGCAGCAATAATCACAGTTCACTGGCCTCCTCATTGCCCCCTATTGTTCGACATTTAATTACATAGATAAAGAAAATGGAGCATTTTTAATTAGCCTGACTTGATTCTGTAAGGAAGAGGCATTTTCTGCTAGTAATGAAGCACGCGACCATTCAAGTGGTGAAGCCACAACCGCTATACTGCCATCGATATTCTACTCCAGGACTTGCAATTCTGTGTCTATTAATGTTGTAGGCCAGTCGCACCAAGGCAGTTGCTCAGGTTTTGCCCCGAACCTTGTACGTTTGGAAAAATATTACAGCAATATTGAAAAACAGTTGTTTTAACCTGTAGAACAAATTATTATAATTTATGGCGGAGATGGTTTTCTTTATAAACTCAATTTTTCCATTTAAAATGGCTTTCATGTTTTGCCCACACGGATTGCACCAGATCTGTATAACTATATTTGCTTTTTTATCTGGTGATAATGAATATTAGGCGTACATAGTGTACTTTAGTTTGACATGTCTCCAGGGGCAGCGATCCACCGTTTTACAAAATTACCTCTTAATAAAATCTTCTGTTCTTAGTAATGAGGACATCGGTTTTTTCTTTGCTTTAGCTTCAGCTTCCAGGGTGTCATTTTTTTCATGAGTAGACCATGGGGCTATGAAAACACTTGTATCAAAGCAGTTTGACAGATTGTCCAGATGGTAGATTTCAGCTGAATATGTCACTGTTCAGAAAAGCCTCAATTTCTTTCCTCACTGTTTTTTAAATTCCCATTGTTCTTAAATAGATGTATTAATTATCACGATATTGTGAAGGCGGACATTTAATCTCTGATCTTCGCCAGTAGCCTATCGTCATAATCTCTGTGAGACTATTTGTCCTGTTACCCTGATGGTCCTACTCAGTATGTCCCAAGACAAACAGGCTCCATTTATTTAAACTCTTAGCTGCTGGGCCTCCACCAACCAGACCCCCCCGCTGAGCCCTTTTTTGGCTATTTGGGGTAGTTCGCACTTAGGCCTTCATAACCTTTTGTCCACATAAGCTATCCGCACCAAGTTTGCGTCCCTTTGTTCGAACATCCTAGGGATTCTAAAGGTACCTAGAGTTTGTGGGCTCCCCTAAAGGAGACCAAGAAATTTGCGAAAATACAGTGTAAATTTTGTTTGTTTTAAAAAAAAATGGGAAAAAAGGGCTGCCGAAGAAGGCTTGTGTTTTTTTTCCCTAAAAATAGTGTCAACAAAGGGTTTACAGTGCTAAAATCACCATCTTCCCAGCTTTCAGGAACAAGCAGACATGTAGTTCCTTGAGAGATATCTTGGTCCATAGTTATGCAAGGAGAAAGAAGCGAACCGTTTTAGATACACAATCAGGTTTCTACAAATGTTCCAAATGTAAAGCATGCAGATCTAGCACCAGTCGTAAACAGTATACATTACCCAAGGGCAAGAAAGAGAACATTAAGAAATGTATTAATTGTGCTTCAGATTTTGCTATTTATGTTATTGAGTGCCCATGTGGGCTGCAATATGTTGGAAGCACAATTTTCCCCCTCAAAAAACGTACTTTAGAACATTGGAGAGCAATAGTGAATAAGGACACCACGTACCCAGTAGCGCGCCACTGCAACCTAGCACATGATGGAAAATTGGATACGTTGCAATTTTTTGGTATTGACAGGGTAGTGGGTACCCCAAGGGGGGGGGGGTGACAGAGAGAAACAATTGAGGAAGTTAGAATCGGAATACATTATTCGATTAAAATGTCATTTCCCCTGGGGATTGAATAAGGGTGAAGAACTTCATGTTCATATTGGATAGTCAGATATTGTTAAGAATTGGGAGAATTGGGTCAGGGTTTCAGAGTTCTGTATTTTTCAGTATTATTTTGTAATTTTGTTAGTAAAGTCATGTGGTCACCCCACCAGTTCGAAAACAATGTTGAAGATATTGACACATTGTTTATTAGGTTAACTTTGAAGGTTGGATGAAAAATGTTGAATACTAGAGATGATTTGGGTACTTGGGTAATTAATATTTCAAAATCAAAATAGACGTAGAATGCACCCGGTAATATATAAAAAAATTAATTAAAAAAATATGTTTTCTATGTCTATGCAATGGATCAGTGGTTATATAAAGAGGAGAATGGGTCACATGACTTGAATACTTGGAGGGCCAAGGAGGAAGACCGTGATGGTTGAAACGCGTTGCCCTAAAATCTGTGATTTCTGAGTTACATGGATTGATATGAAATTTTTTATATAAATAAAGGACAGTAATCTGCATGGAGTGCCATCGTTTGAATTTTATGTGCAGCATATATATATATATATATATATACATACACATATACATACATATATATATTGATCTATATATTCTTTTAGTAATTGTATGGTTTCCTTGGGGGCCATAAGATGGACCCCAGGAAAACCATACATCTACAAAAAAAATGATTGCCCCCACAGGGGGTCGCCCTGCCCACAAAAAAAAAAAATGCCCCAGGAGAGGGCGATCCTGCGCAATCGCACCCCCCCCAGGGGACACCCAACTTGAATTAAAAAAAATTTGACCGGGGGGGGCCCATTTGCTGAGGGGGCCGACCCCCTGAAGTGAAATCGCTGGAGTCTAGTGGGCCAGGAAACCTGTTCAGGAAGGCCTCGTTTGAAAGGGGAGAGTCTCCCCTTTCAAACGAGGCCTTCCCAAACGTCAGGAAGGCCGTTTGGGGCAATTTTCCCTTGTGGCTGCTTCCTGCTCCAATGGGGAAAACAGAACACTGACGTCAGCGCGAAAGGGACGGGTGTGTGTGCGGGGGGAGACATGGAAGATCTTCCATGTCTCCGGGGGTGGTTTTAATTTTTTTTAAACCCCTCCCTGGTATTGGCCACTGGTTGTGACCTGCACTAGGGAGGTAGTGTGGGTGTCGGCCAGTGGCCGACGCCCGCTCTAAACGGGTTAAAGGTTAAAGATTCTTAAAGATGCACATTTGAGGGTGTTGAACATGTCTAGAGAAAAACTTCTTTTTAAATCTGGAGGCACTAACAATCAGATTCAAGATGATGGATCTCCGCCCAGACTTTTTCTCGAATTCAATTCTCAACACTTTCAATTAAATAACATCATACAAAAAAATTGGCATGTTCTTAGACATGATTCTGCCATAAAGGACAATATAGGTCCTCATCCACATATAACATATCGCAAAACTCAATCATTGGGTGACCATCTCACCAGAAGTCTATTTAGCTCCAAAGCTAATTCATCTTGGTTAGCAAAGAAAAGCCTTGGCTTTTGGAAGTGTGGGCATTGTAAATCTTGTTTATATGCACAAAACACCCACACATGTACCACATTTGAAGGGAAAATTTGTGATATAACTGATTGCATCACCTGTGAAACTGAATATGTCGTATATGTTATTGAATGTGGCTGCCATAAAAAATATGTAGGCAGCACCATTCACAAATTGAAAGTCAGGTTTTTACAACATCTCAGAGCTATCAAGAACCATGACCCATCTTACCCTTTGGCTAAACATTTTTGGGATGTACATTTTATGGCATTAAAACCATCGTTGCCCATCCCCGGGGGGGGGGGCAATAGAACTGCCCACTTAAGACAAATTGAATCGAAAATGATTCTACTCTTAGGCACAGAAAACCCCTGGGGTCATAATTTGGATGCAGAACTTCATGTACATCTGTGAAATTTTACATTTTTACATTCTCACATCCCTAGATTAGAAATTATAAAATTCCTTCTGCATTGAAGATCCTTTCGGGATCCTATTATTGATTAATAATACTTCCGGATTGGGACACAGTCTATTTTGTCATTTTATACATTACATCACCTATTTTGTTTAATGGTTTTACACTCATTTTATCACTTTTGCACTTTATTATTAATTTTTGAGGGAAGTTTTAGCGGTTTGTATATATATGTCCCCGTTGTTGGATTTGATGGAGTTCTCTTTTACATTCTTATATTAATAGTATTTTTGCCTGTGTCATGGACATAATAATAATTTTTTCAGTTGATATAACATTGATATTTGGAGGACTTTTTTAAAAATTTTATGAATTGTGTAATTATTCATCTATAATTGAATTCAATACTGTCATTAAGATTAATTGAGATATTTATATGTCAGCATAAATTGTACAGATTTTTGGTTAGTTATATCTATTATCCATATATCTGTTTTTCTGTATATATTTTTTATTGCCATTCATCGATATATATTGGTTGGAATTATTCCGTTTATTTACAGCTTTTATATATATTGATTGTATTGAAAATAATTTATAGTACATATATTTATCTATTTATTCATATATTAAGCCTTTGGAATTGTTAAGCTAAAGGTAGACAGTATTTTGATACTAGAGAGAGAAAAAAATATTTATATGTGGGCTGTCTTCCTCCTCTTATTTATTAATTATCTATTGAGAAAATATATTTATTTATGCATTCATAGGGGATTATATCACAAATGTGATGTTGTATTATAATATAAAAGACATACGTAATGTTATATTTAAGAGTTCATATCCCATCTAAGCACAGGGTCATTATTTTCTATCTTTGCATTTTAAAACTGCTATGTTATAAAATGGCCGCTCTGTTTGCACTTTCCTTTTTAGCTATGTAGTTGATAGCAAAGAAGGACTATAGGGTTTAAATAGTTGGGTGTAAAAATGTCTGCCAATGTCCAGTTGAATGTTATTGCCGAAACCCGTCGACATTTGGTTGGGACAGCGTGTGTTTGTTCTTTGTGGGCACTTTAGAGATTTTTTATACGTGCCATTTACTTATTATACTTTTTTATGCGGTGTGAAATTAACCTGCATTTGAGCTTTTTCAATAAATTGGAGCCGATAATATTATATATGAGTGTTTTTCGATTCTACATTTCACGAGCCTGTTTGGATATTGTGCAGCCCTTTGGTGTGTGATTGAATTGCACTGTTTTTTTAAATATTATATATATATATATATATCTATATATATATATATATATATATACACATATACATACATATATATATTGATCTATATATTTTTGTAGTAATTGTATGGTTTCCTTGGGGGCCATAAGATGGACCCCAGGAAAACCATACAACTACAAAAAAATGATTGCCCCCACAGGGGGTCGCCCTGCCCACAAAAAAAAAAATGCCCCAGGAGAGGGCGATCCAGCGCAATCGCACCCCCCCCAGGGGACACCCAACTTGAATTTAAATAAATTTGACCGGGGGGGCCTGTTTGCTGAGGGGGCCGATCCCCTGAAGTGAAATCGCTGGAGTCTAGTGGGCCAGGAAACCTGTTCAGGAAGGCCTCGTTTGAAAGGGGAGAGTCTCCCCTTTCAAACAAGGCCTTCCCGAACGTCAGGAAGGCCGTTTGGGGCAATTTTCCCAATCTGAGCAGGAAGCAGCCTTGTGGCTGCTTCCTGCTCCAATGGGGAAAACAAAACACTGACGTCAGCGCGAAAGGGACGGGTGTGTGTGCAGGGGGAGACATGGAAGATCTTCCGTGTCTCCGGGGGGGTTTTAAATTTTTTTTAAACCCCTCCCTGGTATCGGCCACTGGTTGTGACCCGCACTAGGGAGGTAGTGTGGGTGTCGGCCAGTGGCCGACGACCGCTCTAAACGGGTTAAAGGTCTAATCCAATGCAGGACATGACTTTGTGGCCACGCATCAATAAAGCTGCCCCAGACTGCTTTTGTACTCTTCACTGTTGCATACCTATGGTCTCATAAAACTCTACTGTAGCAAAGATGCCTTTTCTATATGTTCACACTGGAATTTTTGTCTTTTCCATTTTTTCTGGTTTAATGACTGCGCACTGTGACATTACTAATAGTGACACACAGTCAATGAGCTATACCCCTAAAACAGTTTAGTAAAATTGAGTTTACGCAACTGATGTATGTTACTTTTCACTAAGGCCATTGTATGCGGACAAAAGATATGCCCCAATTTTGTGTAAGCTAAATCTCATATGTGGGCTGCAGTGTGTTCATATATGACAGATATGACAAAAGGTATATGGTGTCAAGGAGCACCATTGTGTCTGGCTGGGCTGAAGGTTAAAGGCACAGCAGAAACACAACAAAAAGAGCCTTTGCAATGTATGAAAGCCTATGTTTATATAGTAGATAAGTAATAGGGTGGTTTACACCATTGGCAATTGTCAGGCCAATTAATCTTTTTCTGTCTGTTTCAAGAGATCAACATGAAATTTCAAACCTTAATTTCAGTGTAACCCATTCGGTCACACATTCAACCTAGGAACAAATTGAACATTTTAAAGTAATTTATTAAAGACTCAAGGTCAGACTTACATACATGAGTCTCAAAAGCATTCTATAAATGTAAAGTGTTATCAAAGGCGAATCAAAGTGCTGTGCCACATGAAACTTGATCAGCAAATAAAAGACCAATATTTCAATAGCGACAATATAGAAAGTGAGGAAAAATTTACGGTACCTTGAAATCAGGCCTAAGTCCTCCTGCCTAATCATCTATTCTATACTCCTGGGTATTTTATACCAAAAGAATTTTAGAGAAAAAAAGTGTCAGCACTACAAAATCCTCTTTAGAGGTCCTGGCAAAAGAGATGTGAACACCAAATAGCCACAGAATTTAGCAAAGTGCAAGAAGTCTGTACTTCTCATAGTTCCACTCTAATCAAGGAGCAAAGGGAATTTGAAACAATACTTAAATCCTTGGATCTCCAAAAGGCTGACCTCACGGCCAAAACCTTCTATTGGAAAACAAAGTTATAAATTGTACATTTAACTGCCACGTCCATCCTTTCATCCTCGATGTGCTTGTTCTTGGTCTCCACACTGCTCTTTATGTTCCTGGCAACACATCTTCGCAGGCCCCCTCATCACACAATAAGAGTAACACATACTTTAGCCAGTAGCTTATACCATTACACATGCATTAAAAAAAATATGCAGCAAAACAAGCTTCTCATAGAAAGTTAAACCATTAAAATAAATTCAGGCCAAATTAATACAGACATAAATGCATACTTGATTTGAATGACTATACACATTTCTCTCATAATGCAATGAATATAAATAATTATGGAAATATTTTTTCTAAGAACTACAACCTAAACTTAAAAAATGATAATAAATGTGGTTTACACAGAAACATTCATAGAGCTGTAATCATGTGTGCATCTTACTAATTTGTATTTCAATGTACCACATTATATAAAAGTCATTTACACCTGTTATATATTAAGCTGATTACTCCCTCATTAACATTTTGGAAGAAAACAATGGCACAGCCAAGTTATTCTCTCTCACCCCCCCCCGATGGCATTTTAAGTCATCACAAACCTATTTTCTCTTGGGTGAGACTCTCTAAAACATGGTTGTCTTCATCAACTTTCATCTAAACAATTCATGTCATCATAATATTTACAATGATTGGCTTTTATTACAACTTCTGCTCTCTTTCCCTTCCTTCCCTTCTGAATCTACATTCTCTGAAAGATCTTATACGCAACCAACAGAACCATTGCCACTATTGCAATAATCAATAATAGCTTCAGAATAAGTCCTACAATTCTACTTCCCAAGATCCCAAACCATCCGCCTATAGCAGTAAACCCTGCTCCAATTGCTTCCCATGCTCCTGTCACTTCAAATCCTTTGTCAATGCTGAAATATTGTGAATATATTTCTCCAAATCCTTACTCTTGTCAGCAATATAAGTACAACATTGCTGAACCTTCACAGCATCTAACAGGATCAGCCCTCTTTTACGAGTAACAAGTCTAACACAAGTTGATTTTGTAAAACCATTGAGCTTATCACTACCATCTCTGTGTTTAGAAGCAACAAAGAGTTTGCTGTGCTAGTAGCTAACTTATCCACTATTGTAGACAGCTTCCTAATTTTCAGATCATTCAAGATCATCCCTACTGATGGAATAAACACACCAAAGATAATCTCCAACTCTTTCTGAACACTAGCTCCTCTCTTAGCTCTAGGTTTCACCTTCCTCACAGGATCCTAAAGATGCTCCAGATGATGCATCGTTGGACATACTATTGCCAAATAACACATACCATGCCATCCTTTAGCTAACTTAAAATATGCATGGTGTCCACAAATGAAATATACTCCAGGAGCCACAGGATCTTTTCCATCCAGAAAGAATTCACTCTTGTCTCTGACATCTAAAACATAATCACAGTCACTTTTCCATATGAAAAATGGGTCCATGAACTTTGATCAATGTGAATGCGCAATATCCTTTTGTGTTGCCAAACTAAATTTATTGCGGGAAAATTCCCTTGCACTTGATGTTATACTTCTTCCTTATTCTATCTGTGTTCTGCTCTGAGATCTTTATATGTCTTGGTGCTAGATTATAATTCCCACCTTTGGTCTTCTACTAAATTCAAAAACATCTTTTCTATCTTAGTCATAAAACAGGCCAGATTGTGTCTGTGTGCATGTGCAGTGTCTAAAGGTTTCAATGAAACAAAATATTTCCGTGCTCTTTCTATGCCTTTAGAATAAGGATTTTTATTTAAATGTTGAAACAATGCAACGTCTGGCAACACTTACTCATAATTTGATCAATAGTATTGAAAACTTGCCTCATTGTAAAATATGCTCAATAAGAGACTACAAGAGATGCCATAGGTCAGCGGAATGTGATGATAGGTAATACCTTCTGACACAGAAGAAGGTGAGTGTGTGCAAACGTAGCAGTCTCAGGCATTCATTGTGTTAGTATATTCATATAGCAACTTAAAGTATACATTTGCTGAATACTCTCTTCTAGACTTATCTAAGTGTAATACTTTCTCATGTAACTCGTAAATGTTTGTGTGTTTAGGATTTAAAGTCTCTGGGGAAACACTAGGTGGTAACTCTTTCTCTACAGAACGTGTAGGGTGAAAACACACCTAATCTCAGCAATACTAATGTCACAAGGAGAATAAGCACTAAAACACCTATTATGTACTTATGTCTACTCTTCTGACTTGGCTCCATTACAACTTCAGGATCATATCCGTTAAATAAATGCAGCAGCAGCAAAATATTTCTTAATTGATTCAGTAATAGGAACAGCAACCACGTTCAAACATTCAAAAGTTCATAATAATGTGTACACACCTTAATGAGACATTCCTAGCCCTACTCCATGTTCTTCTAAATGATAACACTTTTTTTTCTTCTACTTGGACCTATGTATTTTTCTCAATTCTTTGACCTAATTAATATAAATGTCTCTAAGGTTCACACAGACCAAGATCAGAAATGGAAATAAGAATTCGATATACAGCTCAATCACAATATTCAGTTCAAAGAGGATCAGTCAGACTTGTATATTGACTCTAATTCTCCCAGAACTCACTGTCTGTTTAATTTGCCAGGTAGGTCCGCTCAGGTGAAGAATACCTACGACTAGGCGCTCTTGTTCTCTTTGACCTTCTCAAAGCAGCACTTTCATCTTCGCTTTCATCTTACTTCTGGGCCATTAGTCTGCAGTTTCACTCACTCTCTTCCAGCACTAGGTTCTTCGTTAGGATCTGATTCTGAGTTTGACTCGTTCACCACTTGACAAGGCTCGGTCACTTGTGTTTTCGCTCCCATTGTAGCTTGTTCACGACCCCCTTCAGACTGGCAAAGTGCTGTTTATGGCTCTTGCTGGTCCCTGATAGCTTGACTAACCTGCTGCCTCTCTCTCACCACAGGTTCTTCTGGAACAGGTGCTGCCAAATGAAGGGGGCATTCAACTATGCAAGTATGGGAAGCGTGAATTTAGTTGGGGAGACCTCCACACTTCACAGCAGTTGTAGTGCCCAGGATCACCTGGTACGTCCTTTTCCAGTGGGGCTCCAGGCACATCTTCCTGCCCTGTTTCTTTTCCAAGGCCCTGTTGCCGGCACTGAGATTATGGCACTGTACTTGATGCAGAGAGGCTGCAGCTGCTCCAACCTGATGAGACACAGAACACACTAAATCAGCTAGTCCATTACAGTAGTCCAGGACCATATCATCAGTAATGTTCACAAGTGCATTTGCAGAAATCGATGGCAGTCTCATTGCCTTCCCCATAATGATCTCATGGGGGGAAGTCCAGTCTTTCGATCAGGTACACTTTGAAGACTCATTATTAGAAATGGGGTCTTTGGTTGGCAGTCAGGTTACCCCCTGTCCAAGCAAGGACCCGCACTCTAGTCAGGGTAAATCACACACAATCCAAATTATCCTGTCCCCACCCTCTGGAAGTTTGGCAGTGAGCAGTCAGGCTTAACTTAGAAGGCAATGTGTGAAGTATTTGTGCAATAAATCATGCAATAACACAGTATAACTCCACAAAAATACACCACACAGTGTTTAGAAAAATATATAATATTTATCTGGTTAAATGCAGGTCAAAACGATTAAGATTTAATAAGTACACTTTGAGTTATCACTGTAGGAAATGATAAAATAAGTCTTTAGTCTTTAAAAAGCAACAAATGTCACTTGCAAGCACAAAGTACCTGCTTTGCGTTCACATTCTCCCCAAGGGGCTGCAGAGGAGGGGATGCGTGGAAAACTGGGAGGTGTGCGTCGATTTTTCTCGCACACACTGACGATGCATCGTTGAGTTTTCACGCAGGACAGGCCCTGTGTCGATTTCCGGCGCGTAGACTGGGACTCTCTTCAGGATGCGGGGTTTTTGGACGCCCCGGGAACGATGTGTTAAAATCCTGGGTGTGAAGGCCAAAGTCACAGGAGCTGCGTCGATCCAGTGGCCGATCAGTGGAAATTTCTGCCACACCGCTGGCGCTTGCGTCAATTTCTCTAAGGAAGTCGGGCTGCGTCGTTCCGGCTCGGCTATTCGTCGATTCCGTGGGCTGTGCGTTGAAGTTACGGTCGCAACGCTGGTGCTGTGTCGATCTCCACTTCAGGGAGCCGGGCTGCGTCATTCCGGTTCGGCATTTGGTGATTTTCTCACCACGATGCAGGCTGTGTGTCGCATTTTCACCGCACAAGGATTTATTTTGCAGGATGAAGTCTTCTTGTCCTGAGATTCCAAAGAAAGGGAGGCAAGCTCTATCCAAACCCTTGGAGAGCACTTCTCAGCAGAGCCAGAGGGCAGCAAGGCAACAGCGCAACAGCAGGGCAGCAGTCCTTTGCAGAAAAGCAGTCAGGTGAGTCCTTTTGGGCAGCCAGGCAGTTCCTCTTGGCAGGCTGCAGGTTCTGGTTCAAGGAATCTTCTCCAGTGTTATCGTGTCCAGAAGTGTCTGAGTTGGTAGGGTCAGAGACCCTGCTTAAATACCCAACTGTGCCTTTGAAGTGGGGAGACTTCAAAGAGTGGCTTAGAAGTGCACAAGGTCCCCTTTCAGTTCCATCCTGTCTGCCCGGGTCCCAGTATAGGGTGTGGCAGTCCTTTGTGTGAGGGCAGGCTACTGTCCTTTAACATGGAAGTGTCAGGCCCTCCACCCTCCCAGCCCAGGATGACCCATTCAAAATGCAGATGTGTGCAGGTGTGACTGAGCATCCTGTGTTTGGAGTTTGTCTGAGTGTAATGCACAAGGGAGCTGTCAACTAACCCAGCCAGATGTGGATTGTAAGGCACAGAAGGATTTAAGTGCAGAGAAATGCTCACTTTCTAAAAGTGGCATTTCTAAAATAGTAATATTAAATCCAACTTCACCAGCCAGCAAGATTTTGTATTACCATTCTGGCCATACTCAATATGACCTTGTTACTCCTTTCAAATCAGAAGCTACCACTCAAACAGTATATGAGTGTAGCCCTAATGTTAGCCTGTGAAAGGAGCAGGCCACACAGCAGTGTAAAAACAAATGTAGGAGTTTTACACTACCAGGACATATAAAGTGCACAGGTACATATCCTGCATTTTATCTACTTAGCACCCTGCCCTATGGGTTACCTAGGGCCTACCTTAGCGGTGACTAATATGTAGAAAAAAGGGAGTTTAAGGCTTGGCAAGTACTTTTAAATGCCAAGTTGAAGTGGCAATCCACACACAGGCCTTACAATGGTAGGCCTGAGTCATGGGTAAGAGGCTACTCATGTTGGTGGCACAATCAGTGCTGCAGTCCCACTAGTAGCATTTAATCTACAGGCCCTGGGCACATGTAGTGCACTTTACTGGGGTCTTACAAGTATATTAAATAAGCCATTTGGGTATGAACCAATGTCACCACGTTTTAAGGGAGAGAGCATATGCACTTTAGCACTAGTTACCAGTTGTAAAGTGCACAGAGTCCTAAAACAAGCAAAAACAGTTTCCAAAAAGTGGAGGGAGGCAGGCAAAAAGTTAGGGGTGACCACTCCAAGGCTGTTAGGTCTAACACTCATCAACTCAAGAGGCAGAACATCTGGCCATTTCAAAGATGTTGAAGCACACACTTTCGCCAACCTGGATTATTTCAGTGTGGCATTCACTTGCTCCACAAAACCCGGAGCCTCAGGTCTATAGCTGCAATATAACCTCTGTTCCTTTCGTAATGCTGCACAAAACAATCTGGGAACCTCATTCTTGAAATGAGTTCCTCTCTCTGATTCCAAAGAGGTTGGAAAACTAAATCAGGGGATAAGTTCCCTTAAAAACAATTTAGCCACTGTGAGACTCATTTTGCCTTGCTGGATGTGCCTCTACCCAATGGATAAAGATACATACCCCGACCAAAACGTATCTCAACCCATTGCATACAGGCATCTCCATAAAATGTAACTGCATTGTGTTAAAAGGCCCACCTGAGTTTCCTGTGTGTCTCAGAGTAACTATAGTTCTTTTCCCAACATTGTTCTTTTGATACACAATGCACCTGTGACACAACACCTCAGCCATCAACCTAAATTTAGTTTGTCAGAACAACCACACTACAGTGTCCCTGCCAATTTGAGCTGGACTATGGAGATGTCTAGAGATCGGAGAAAAAGATTATTAGGAAACACTGGTCTTCCATCCATCGAAACCCAGATGTCATCATCTTTTGACACAACCTGCTCCAACCCAGCTCTGCTGTTCCTCCTCAGAAATGTCCTCCTGCAACCATTTCACTTTGTCCCAGGTATCAGCTGTTGTAAACAAGAGGTTAAAAATAATCTCACCCAGACCCTCATTTATAAATTCACCATTAAATGTACACATATAATGGGTGCAATACTTCACAATCTCATCTGTGTGTCTATTGCCCAAAGTCACATGATCATCTACAGAACTGTCAGGGTACTTGACCCCTACAACCCGCTCAGGCAATTGTAATGCATAAAGGATGTTTCTCACTTGTTCACTATTCTGAATCAGAGATCCGGAGGACGACTCTCTACAGCCAAAATAACCTGCTCATATTTACTGAGCTGGCTGCTTGTAAGTTGTTGGGTTCTGGTCAAGAACAATTCAACAGAGTGGGAAACATACACCATCAATGGGTGACCCATGACAATATTTTCACATATCTCTATGCTAGTGCTGACTGCAACCACTACTTTAAGACAGTCAGGCAGCACAGAGGCTACAGGGTCCAGCATGGCAGACAAATAAGCCACAAGTCTCTTGGAATGTCCATGGATTTGTGTCAGCACTGAGAGAGCACAGCCCACCCTCTGACTGCAGAAAAGTGCAAAAGATGTGTTATAATCAGGCATCCCTAGAGTCGGGTATGACAGAGCTATTGTCTCAGCTCTAGAAACATGATGAGACAGCTATTATCCCATGGTACAGGATCGGACACATCCTTGTGTTTCAGCCTCTGAAAAGGCCTGGCCACCAGGGAAAAGTTGGGTATCCACTGTCTACAGTAGCCCACCATTCCCAAAAACCTACTGACTTCTCTGTGTGTAGTTGGCAGATCCATTCTCATGATGGCTGAGAATCTCTTTTGTGACACTTTTCTCGCTCTTTTCTCAATGTGGTGTCCAGAATATTGGACCTCTTTTTTGCTATAGTGCAGCTTTCCTGGGAATACCTTGTGTCTATTCTCAGCTAGGTGGTTCATAAATGCAATATTATCCTGTCGACAGGCTTTCTAAGTATTCAACACCACCATTAGGTCGTCGGTGTATAGGATCAAGACCAAGTTGCAGGGTATAACCAAAGATTCTGGGTTTTTCTTTAGAATCTAATTAAAAACTGAAGGACTCTCTGTATACCCTTGTAGAACTTGTCAACATGCCAAGACCATGTTTCCGAACTGGAATGCAAAGAGGAATTGCATATCCCCAGGCAACGGTATCGAAAAGAAGGCTTGACACAAATCAATAGCAGTGAACCACTTAGCCTCACATAGAATCTGAAACAATATTGCAACTGGATTTATTACCAAGGAGCAACAACGAACAACATAGTTGTTTATTTTTCAAAGGTCCTGCACAATTCTATATTTGCCACTTGTTTTCTGAAGACCCATGATTGGTGAATTATAAGTACTGCCCATTATTTCTTTTAAAATTCCCTGTTGTATCATTGATTGGATCACGGGAGTTATCACAGCAGTCGTTTCAGGAGTAAATTATACTTTAGCATTCTCTGCAGCTCAGCATTTGGTTAAATAGATATCTGGACAGGCTCCTTTTATCAGTCCAATTTCCTTTCCTGTAAAATCCCACACTTCATACTTGACTGTTTCTTTCAAATTTAGGCGCAGATCATCAACAGTCACTAAAGTCAACAAAGTACATTGTGGCTCATTTCTCATTACTTTAAATACAGCATCCTCATCTTGGGTTTGTATCTCAATTTGCTCAGGTGTGCAAAAGATAGCACAATTCAGTTTGGAAAGCAAATCTTTTCCCAACAGATTCACTGGGATAGATTCACATATTATAAATGGGTGTTTGTCTTCAAAGGATCCCTTCTTTACTGTTACTGTAGCAGTTTCATGAGTTACCATCTGTTTATTCTCCCCAACAACAATTTGGACAGTTTTTCCGAAAAGGGGTAGGTTTGGGATTTCTATTGTTCTCAGAGTAGAACGGGTAGCACCAGTGTCAACCAAGAATTACAAGTGATGACTATCCACTTCACTATATTTGAATGGTCTACTCTGGTCTGCTTCCAAGGCTGCGCCAAGTATGCAGTCCTCCTCCTCTCTCAGACACCGTCAGGCTGGCTGGTTGAAATCATTCCTCTCACTCAAACTAAGGAAACTGTTGGAAAGGATTATTATCCTGTGATATATTGGCATTCATTCTCAGACCCTGAATAATATCCTGTTGAGGCACAGCAGTATTTTCCTGTGGCATCGGAGGTTGTGCTACTTGCATTATCGGTGCCTGAGGCATATAAAAATGTTGACTCCTGGGTCGCTGTATGTCCTGCATCTGATTACGATTATTACCCTGAGAAGGCACAAATCCTGCATTCGGGATCTGGTTAGCTGGATTAAAACGACATTCCCACTTCCAATGTCCCAGCTTGTTACAAACGTGACAAGGGGTTGACATTTTTAGACTATTTACATCCATTTCTGTACCTGGGTCAATAGGAAGCCCTCAATACCTAACCTGCATTGTGTTTGGTGCTTGTCGACATGACCCTGCATCATCCCCACATTGCTTACAACTGGGGACATTTGGCTAGTTGTTTTAGCCTCCTTCACCTGAGCAACCATAAGCTTTTCCTTCAGCTTTTTCTGTTTCATCTCAATCTTGTTGTAGCAATACTTGGTGTACCGTACAATTTCATCAATTGACTTATTTTGCCAACAAATCAAATGTTGCTGGATCATCATGCTGATCTCTACCTTCAACCCTGTCACAAACCTTGAAACAAAATGTCCCATATCCTTGGTCTCTAATGTCTCCAAACCACTGTACTATTTAAAACCTTGTAATAAACATTCACCATAGGCATGAACGACTCTTTTGAGTCATGGGTTGTCCTACCATCTTGACCAAATCAATGTCTTGGGGAGGAACTTTCTCTTTCAAAAATGTCATGACATGCTGCTACTTCTTCAGCACCAAAGGCAAAGGAGCTTTAGTTATTGGATTTCTAGTTGGTTCGGTCTCAGTCCACTGAACAGCTGTCTTACACTACATCCACAAATCACTAGAAACAACATTGTCAAACTACGCATTCAAATCAACCCACAGCACCTGTGAAATTTTCACAAATATTTCAACCTGTTTATATCATTCCACTGGCTTCTGTCTTAATTTGGAGAAATCATTGATAAATGATGCAAGATCACTTCTGCTCCACAGTATACGCATGTAACCTCCACCAGCAATTCCCAAAAGGGAAAGGTTGTAACTCTCCCCCTTTTCTGCTTCTGGAGCTGGTTCTCCTTAAGTCTTCTTTACCTCCTTCTTTTTTGTCCATTTGTTTTCCCACTTCATCAAACAATACTTTATTCGATTGTATCTCACAATTATAAAAGCAGATAGAATATACAAAATAACACCAATCGACATCCACATAGAATAAAAAGTGTTTTCCCACTCATCTAACTCTTTCTACTTCCTGATGTTATGAATTAAATTCTTAATTTTCGTCTTTCATCCCTGGTATTCTCATATCACTAATGTCCTTTTCACTGAAGGGCACTCAATAGTTCCTTTGTAAAGCTTTGGTTCTATTCAAATCCACTTCATATTTGTGTGCCAGTTCTGCCACCCTATTGCAGATCTATCTTGCTTGCCTAGTAATAGCTCTACACATAAATGTGAGTTCACCTTCCTGATACGTCTAATTGATCCAAGCCAATATTTATAACACCCATTTTATCCAATTCTCTGGTAAGCTTCATCACATCTAGCATTCTTTCTTTCAGTGACGACTGAATTCTTCACTGACTCACCTAGGTTCTCACACATTCTCCAGATGGAGTTCCCCCGTTAAAAGCTTTCACCCATTGCCTATCTCTTAGCACTGATTGTTTGAGTCACTACAGGAATGTTGGCCTAATGTAATTTCCTTGATCACCATTTCCAAAATTCAATGGTGGTTCCCATACAGGAGTTGCATGGGTAGGTATTTTCTGATAAGTTCCTATGGACGTACATCCAGACATATTCAATGTTGAATCTGCACTGGCTCCACATGGGGTGCTAGTATGTGTTGGTATCAAAGGGACACATTCTCTAGCATCAGGACTATTTGGAACTCCTCTTTGTCCACCAATAGGACTAGGTACAGCCAAATTGTAAGTGTCGTTCCTGAACCTGTCTGTTTCATACATAGCAACTACCAGGCCAATAGTAACTGGAACGGACAGAACATCTACATTGCTTTTTGTAGGACAAATGGCAAAAATAATCAGTCCACCACTTTTAGCACCATTGCTTCCTCCCTCACCTCTGGCTTCATTATATGGAGCTGGACATTCGGCAATAGTTCGTCCAGGAAACTATCTCCAGACTCGCTATCAGTACCTTTGTTCACACTGCCCCTTGACTTTAACCTTACTTTCCTTCATTCTCCTGGTCTTTCCCTTATCACTCTCTCCTACCGGCTTCTCAGTGGTTATGGTTGGATTTGGATACAGCCTAACTCCCTCAACCATATCTGTACTCATCTTTTCTGATCAGCATCCAACCTAAAATTCGCATAGGTGTGTATAGCTTTCTGTGCCCTACCCTGGTATTTCTCTTTCTCTCTGGCATGTGTAGCACGCTCTCAAGCATTAAGTTCCTCATACTGTGCAGGTCTAGGAGTAGCTTCATTTCATGTAGCACCTTCCGCAAATTTTCGATAATTCTCAAATTTAATGTGGCATATTGGTGAAATCTCAATGCACCTTCCTTTTCTGTGATCTTGTGCCATTGACCAAGCCAAACACATGTATATAGTCCCCCATTTTTCACCATATAATGACCTGGGGTCTCTTCAGGAGGCGCCTCCTGCCCTTCCTGCGAGGAATATTAACATTTCCTCTAAACAAATCTTGCATAATTTCAAAACTTTTCATTTTCATTTTCTACTCCGTATGACATTGTCAGCCAATAACAGTGAGGCACCATATCATCTAACCTATACCAGTGTGACACACTAAGACATAGACCTCACTCCTTGCAGCAGTTTCCCCTCCTTTACAATCTGCAGGAACATGCTCTCCGCAATATCACACACGTTCAAAAATACAATACAATAACTTTTTCTCAGCTCGGCTAAGAAAATTAAGAGTTTTTCAAACGCGCAAGAACTTTCCTAACACTTCAGATGAAACCACGACCTGCAGGGTATCATCTAGATCAGTACAGCTTCTCTCTGAGCATTTAGATCCACTATATTAGTCACCTCACATTCACACAACCGAAATCACTATCTTAACTGTGCCATTGACAACATCTCACAACAAACACAACCACTTAGCAGACAATTTATTATGGTGTCTTCTACATCTTTCAATACTATCCCAGGATCTCAGGACATGTCGGACCTGATTACCTCTTCAACATCTTTATAAATCACCACACTCAAACAACATACAAAATATCTCCGCAAAGACACTATCCAGACTCACAAACATGGCAAACTAAACATGAACTGCTCAAATTCACAACTCTATTAATACTCACACCTCTACTGCCAACACAACTCTCCTCCAGATTTCCACAATTTCACAGATCCTCTAACTCTAGGCATGGACATTAGGGATTTTGTTCTGGGACTAACTACTCTAGAACCTGCTTCTTGTTTGCCTCACTTCAGAAAGAGTACCATCCTCTGCTACCATCAAATATGGTGGTTTACACCATTGCCAATTCTCGGGCCAATTAACCTTTTTCCTTCTGTGCTTAGGGGTGAAGAGATCAACATAAACTTTCAAACATTCATTTCAGTGTAATCCACTTAGTCACACATTCAACCTCAGAGACAAATTTAAAGTTTTAAAGTATCTTATTGCAGACTCAAAGTCAGACTTACATACACGAGTCTCAAAAACATTCCATAAATTTAAAGTATTACCAAAGGCAATCAAAAGTGCTCCACCACATGAAACTTGATCAGAATATCAAAGGCCAATATTTCAATAGCAACAATACAGAAAATGAGGAAAAGCCTATGGTGCCTTGAAATCAGGCTTAAGTCCTCCTGCCTAATCATCTATTCTATGTTCCTGGCCATTCTAAATCAAAAGGATTTTAGAGAAAAAAGTGTCAGCACTACAGAATCCGCTGTATAGGTCCTGGCAAGAGAGATGTGAGCGGCATATAGCCACAGAATTTAGCAAAGAGTGAGAAGTCTGTACTTCTCATAGATCTGCTTTTATTAAGGGGCAAAGAGAATCTGAAACCTCAGATAACTCATCAGTACTTAAAACCGTGGATCTCCAAAAGGCTGACCTCACGTCCAAAACCTTCTCTTGAATTTGATTTTTATAAATCGCACATATAATTGCCACTTTCATCCTTTCATCCTAGATGTGCTTGTCCTTGGTTTCTCCTGTGCTTCAGGCATTTGGAAGTTACTGTCTCCACATTGCTCTTTCTGTTCTTGGTAACACATCTTCAAAGCCCTCTTACCACACCATAACAATAACTCATTCATTAGCCATTAGCTGATACCATCATACCTGTAATTCAAAGAAATATGAATATATTCATAGAAAGTTAAACCATTAAAAGAAATTCAAGTCTTCACTCCGGCCAAAGAAATACAAACATAAATGCATACTTGATTTGAATTAATACACTTATTTCTCTCATAATGCAATGAACTATAACATAAACGTACTTGAAAAAGAATTACTAAATGCAGTTTATACAGAAACATTCATTGGGCTGTAATCATATGTGCACATAACTAACATGCATTTCAGTGCACCACATAATGTAAAACTCATTACACAGGGTATATATGAAGCTGATTACTCCCTCATTCACACTTTGGAAGAACACAATGGCACAGACAAGTTATGCTCTCTCAGAAGTCACCCCCAAGGTGTTTTTTGGAAGCACACATGGCTGAGTGGTTAATGTATAAGGATGTGGCATAATAAATGTTGAGAATGAATGCCCTCACAGGGAATAATTGTCCAAAAGATGTTATCTCTCTTATAAGTAAAACTTAAATTTGCCAAGAACAGGCCTTAAATAAAAAGCTTTGATTTATATCTCTGTCAGGAAACATTCTAGAATAATCCTTCAAAGTTATTTTTAGCTTTCTTTCAATGGTGAAAGCATGCATTTGCTTGTTATAGGAAAATTGTTACTTTTTGTGGTGTACTTTGTGCTGCCTGAGACATCCAGTTTAAAACTGTCTTGCCGCCCAGCCCTACAGCAGTAGCCTAAAACACATTTTTGTCCGGCTGTAAACAATCCTGCTTCTGTAAGATAAAAGCTTGGTTGCTGGGCCCTGGAAGGCAATGGTGCTGTCAAACACACAGGGCTCCTGGCGGGGTACAGTTGAGGTTGCTACTTGAAAATTGAGCTGCTATAAACTGCTGTCATTCATTCTCTGAGCCCTCCTAAATTTTGTCTCCAACCCCAGCTGGAGGTAGGACCTGTTTTAACCATGGCATATAGTTGGATATCTCTTTTCCACATGGAAGTGGAAGGATCAGAGCTCCTTTCAGTGTTTTAGGGCACATATTAAGGTTTGCAATAAACCAAGAGAGGAAGTACTGCAAGAGAAGGTGGGGAATTTCTGAGAATTTTGTTTCAATTGTATGGAAGGAATTCTGCCACTACTGGTAGTGTGCAGGATAAAACTGGCACCTCATGTTCACCTCCTCAGAGCACTCCTGGACCTGGGAAGAAAGCAGAAGATACTGCATGACTGCTGGAAGGAGATCACTCAGGTTGACCTTCTATTTGCCTGCTGCAGGGACACAAAAAACACATGTGCCACTGACTTCAAGAAGGTTCAGCTGACATCTGAAAACTTAACTGTGTAGGAGCCCTGGATATGGAGAATCTTGGTCCCAAGAAACTTGCCTTATAAACCTAGGAGTGACATGGAGAAACATTCCCAGAATGTTTTTCACTTCTTGAGGACAGGGACAGAATGCTCAAGACTTCTCCCAGAAATAGTACACCCTCAGCAGGCAAGAAAACTAGGTTTGTCCTGTTCAGAGATTTTTATTGCCCTGACATCTTGCTTGGTGTGACCTTGCAGTAAAGATATTTTGCATTGTGGAGTCCTGTCTGGCTTTGGCCTCTATCTTTTCCTCACTGATGGATTTTAGGGAACCAAAAAAAATGATTAAGTCAGAAGGTAAAACCTTGTGCTGGTAAAAGGCAACACATCTATTCCTCTGGTGAAGTGAACTTTCTGACCTTTTAGTGTCAAAGCCAGCAGCTTTAACGGGATATTGATAGTGACTATCCCGTATTCGAGGGATCCTTGCTGGCTTTAACTTTGAACCTTGCCCTACTGGGCGAATTTGAACTCTAAAAAGTAGCTCCAAAGTGAAACTTTGACTAGTGAGGTTTGCTTGCTTTACCCAAACTCCACTTGTCCATGACAGAAAATGCATCTGGGTCCTAGTCAACTTCAAACTGAACATTGACTTTTGTGCTCTACGTTTTAGATGTGCTTTTTGCCTTAAAACTTTACAATTAATATCTGTAGTTTCCTTTACCCGATTTTATTATTTAGTGTCTATTTGTACATTCATTTTGTCTCTATTGTTCTAAATTGGTGTAGCAACTTTATTGTGTTATATTCTTTGCTTTGAATTGTTGCCATTTCTCGAAATTAACTTGCATTTTTCGGGAGAACTGCCTGCTGCTTGTGCCATAGGCACTAGGGGTTAAGCAGCATTTCACTGAGGAATGTGCTGGGAGGTAGTAGGGTGTGTTTATTTGGTTGTTAACGGTACCCATTTCCAAATTAACAACACACTTTCTGAAATCTGCTGTCACCACACTTTCACTTGTGTACATAGTGGCCCATGGTGCCACCTAGCAGAAATGTTTATGCTGCATATTATTAAGCTTAGTGGGTAAACTTGATGTCTGCATACATGAAAAACGTATTCTCGATGGGCTTCGGTACGTCTAAGCATGTGCACATCTCAAGTGCCATAAAACTCCCTGTTTCTATATATATTCTACCTTTGGATGGGAGCTTTCTAAGTGTCAGCACAGACTAAACATAGGGTCGCCTTAAAACACAAGCATCCGTTTTTTTCTGGGCCACAGAACTCAAATCAAGAGAAACCTTTATAGTGAACACTGATTACATTAAGTGTCTGAGGGAAATATATGTTTTTTTACCATGGTTATCTAAGCCAGGCAGCATTACATGATATTTTAGGGGAAACAACAACATTTCTATGATGAGATAAAAGCTGTATTTTCCACAAGATTTAGCCTGGCCATGTTGTGTGAGAAAACTTCCCTTAAAAGTAACGTTATTAGCAAAATTGAATGTGAAAAACTAGCGAAAATTTCTGTGGGGAAAATTTAAAGGACAAACACTACTACATTTGAATTTGTGAACGATTTTTTTCACCACGTACAGGCAACCCCAGGTCGAATACCAGAGCGCGATTCAAGGGAGGTATTATTGGAAAAACTGACTGAATTGAGTTTCTGAAACTAAAGACACATCTTCTACAATATTTTGGAATACTACTTGAAAGAGACATGAGGATAGATTCACTTTAATCTTTGTAATCACAAAATCAACTCGGTGCACAGTTGCTAGCTTTTGAAAATGCACATTCTCAATTTGTAAGGTACAAAACTACATTACAATTTGTAGTTGACATTGCAAATCACACTTCACACCTTGCCAGTCATAGGGGACAGGAGAGAGCAAAAGGTGTGTCCCCGTCCTTGGATTGAAAAGGCAAACTATGGGTGATGTTTGCTGCTCAGTAGGTCTCAATGGATTGAGTTACCATGTGCCTAAGAACTTGGTTGCCATTTGCAAAGTTTACTTGTGAAGCAGCTAGCTTGCGGTCAGCAAGTATCATTCCAGGGGGCACTAGATGCTCTAGCAATGTTCATTTCATCTTACCCTAATCAATGTGACATTGTGAGTACAGTAACTTTAAGGAAAGGGAAGTGCAATAAAAAATAAAAGCAAAAAAGACTTAGGTCTTCTGTCTCTTTTAGACTCCTACCTTGCGTTTGGTACTCTGTAGAAAGACGCATAGAGGCCAACCTCTCTCTTACATTTGCATGAGTTTGGCTGTCTGTGTGTCTCATTCCGAAAGTTCCTTTACTCTTTGCCCGGTTATTACATCTCAGATTGGCCCTGTTGCAGGATTATTTTTCCCCATTTTGTTCAAAACGGTGCAGGTCAGGGCACGATACATTAAGATTTGTTCTGGACATCTTTTTCTATCTGTTACGTTGGGATTTTATTGTTCCTGATGAGTAATTGTTTCAAACTGTTTCTATACCTGCCCTCGTCCAGGCCTCTAATTGCTCACTTGTAAAGTATCCAAGTATGGATGGACTAAGGCATAGACTGGGGTCAGTTCATTTAAGGACCTGGGTCTGTTCTAGAACATCAGAGCTATATGGAACTATCCACATTTTTCCAAGAGCGTTTCACCTGCTGAAAATGAAAATTTATTACTGCCCTTTAGCTATGAACGAACACCTTAAATGATGACCAAATCCACCTCACCGATTCACAACATGGGCATTTGTACTTTCAAGTGGATTTCCTCATTCTACCAGTATGGTGGAATTTACCTCATCAGAAAGGGCCCGGCACCTACAAAAGATGGAGAACACCCACAAGCAAATATGTTTGAGGCTTTTCAGAACCCTTGAAGGTAGTCTTTACCTGACAATGGTCATTCATTTATTTGTCAAATGCAGGAGTAAATGGGTCCGATTCAGAAAGAAAAGTTGTACACTTACACTTTTACCCATGGTCATGTGTAAATGTATGAATTCACAAACATGCACAGTGTGCAGGGAAAGTTAAACCAATCACAGCTTTACAGGTGTGTACTTCTCAGAATGTGATGTGGCATCTGATATTTCACCAGTGTATTGTTAGAAGAAGGGTTAATTCTGCATTGCTGACATACAGCTTGCTTTGAAAATACATACTTAATTTGTTTTTCTGTCTTTAATCCGTGGATACAACATTTTATGTTGGATAAACCAAATACTTCTATAATGTTAAGGGTGTTCGATTACTCCACTCCCCTGGAGAGGGATTACTCTGCTCCTGCTTGAAGTAAATCACTGACCATTTCCAGGATTATAAAGGATTGGCGAGAAGTTTGTGATTAACAATGCGAGCACAAGGTTGTGGGCGTTCACAAACTCTCTTGGCAAGCCATGCCTTGAATCTATTAATCTCACCACTTTAATGGGGTTTTTTACTGCATAATTGTATACAGTTGTGATGTGCATCTATACAGTAGTTAGGACATTTGTGCTTGAAAGTTATTATTTTCTAGAAAGCGGCCTGGCATGAACAGAGACTTTTTCAACCTCAAAAAAGGATTCCTAAGGGGATACCTATGGCCATAATTAATTGTGTGACTTTGGACCAGTGTGTTTTCATAATGGGAAAGGGACAGAACAGCACCAACCATGGTGGCAGGTTAAGGTAGAGGCGTCTATGTCAGGAAAATACTTTCCCCCAGGAAATACAGACTTGCAAGTTCGAACATGCCCGTCAGCATGTAATTTCAGCAGATTTCAGCAAGTAAATTTTTTACAATTTGAAAATATTATGTATCCAGCTGTACTCCGGGATTGTTTGAAAATTCCAGCTGGGCTGCAATTTTATCAAAAATGAATGTGCAAACCTACAGAAGTATAAATCTAGCTTTTTTGAGTATCAGGCATGTTGGCCCACTCTGCTTCTCAGTTTTTTTTCTTCCTGTTTTCTCTACGGGATTTCAGCCCATTCTTTAAAATATCTGGTCTCTGAGTTTAACCCTCTTAAAGTGAGTGAGTGAGTTTTTGAAGCTCTACAAGAAACTTTGTCTACTACGGACGGACATTTCACAAGACTTGCCAATTATTTCCCGAAATAATGGATAGTTCACCTTGGATCTCTCCGTGGTAGTGTTACTTCAAAATGCTGTGTTGAAATTATCTGTTTGTCTGTCTCACCCCACCACTACTGAGCTCTTCTGCTTCACATATGTGCTCTGAACTGCTGGTATTTTCTGCCTTTCAAGGTAACCGAAGACGCGCTATTCCCAAATATACACACACTGGAGTTTGAATAATACCTTGTCCCTAATGTGTGGGCGTATTTCTATGCCTCCTTTGATTTTCATGGAAACATCGACATAAAAGTACTTCAAGGAGGCTGTTCCTGAATAATCACTTAATTTGCTTTTCTGCTTTCAAATTGCAGGTAAAGTTTGCTTGATATAAATGCACTTCGCTAACAAAATGAACCCCCAATCAATTCATAATGTTAGACATATATATATATATATATATATATATAATAATGAGTACTCACTGCTATTTTCCAGGGGCCACAAAGTTTGATCTGTGGTGTGACTGAGGGCCGCACTGAGGCTAGCAGCGTGGCGATCAAAGGGAGAAGGTGGCTCTGGATGGGGAGGGGTTGTGGCGTTATGGTGGGTGTAGGGGGCAGCAGAGCATATAGATCTAGTGGCTGAATTGCTCAATGTGAAACCAGAAAGCATGGCATTAATCCCAGCTTCCCCACTTTACCAAACTGTGTGATCCTAGGCAATTGTTTTATTTCACGTTCCCTTCATTTTCTTCATTATTGTATGTAGGAGGACTTCACAATGCATGACTTCAGTATGTGTGCTGTGTGAACCCTTCTCCTGTGTTTGATTTAATAAACTATGAAGTTCTTCATGAATAATAGTAAATCAGGCCAATCAAAGAGTGCAGTTAACTGACTTGCCTCTTAATTCACTATTGGCATTGTTATTAAGGTGGGGGTAAGAATGAATGTTTCTGAATTTATATTTGAAATCTATTGTTCTTGAAAAAAAAAATCTGATGTAATCTGATGTGGTAAAATGAAGTGGTTGTGCATGTAAATGAAATTGACTTTTTGAATTTTTAAGAACCTCTATCATAGTTGCAGACATTTGCTGCAAGGTTTTTAAAAAAATGAAAGTGGTCCTGCAGTTAAGCGTTTCTGGACAAATTCCTTACTTCCTTTCTTTATCTTCAATAGTGTTTAAATAAAGTATTGCCTGTTAAGTCGAGTAAATAGCAGCCTAGTGCTACTGCTGCCTTGCGGGCCGCATGTAAAGGTCAAAAGGGCTGCCTGCACCCCCTGGGCTGTACTTTGAGTATCACGGAGATATATATATATATATATATATATATATATATATATATATATATATATATATATATATATATATATCTATAGCCCAAGTCTAGAACTATTCCAGCATACAGTGGAGACATAATTGATCAATTTTCTGATACTTTAATTAAAGGTTTTAAGATCTTGAGGGCCCAGGTAGTCAAGAAAGCAAACACACAGATTAGTGGGTACCATAAGACATTGAATAAACTGTCCAATAATCCAGAAATTGTGGTGCGGAGTTCTGATAAAGGAGGAAACATTGTAATTTGGCCTAGACAACAATACATGGAGGAGGCTTATACACAGTTGAATGATATCAAATATTACAAAAGAATTGATTTAGAATATGTGGAAAATGTCAAAGTAAGATTTGATTTAGAATTGATACAATGGAGAGACAGAGGTCTCATAAGTGAGCAAGAGTACAAGTTTCTTAAAGTAGACTTCCCCAAATTAAATGTATTCTATTTAATACCAAAGATCCACAAAAACGCACACAAACCACCTGGGAGGCCCATTGTCTCTATCAAAGGGAGTCTGTTTTAATTTGTATCCCAGTATTTAGATGCATATTTACAACCGCTAGTCAGAAATTTATCATCTTATTTACAGGACAGTAGTGACTTTTTAAGAATGATCTTTGATGTAAGCTGGGAAAGAGATTTCCTTTTGATGACTTTAGAAGTAACAGCACTATACACAAGCATCCCGCACAATCTGGGAATTCAGGCAGTTGAGTAATTTCTAAAAAAGAGATCCATTAAGTTTTATCAACATAGCAAAATGCTGTTAGAAATGATTGCATGGTGTTTACAACACAACATGTTTTATTTCAACAACGAGATATTCGAGCAGGCATGCGGTACAGCGATGGGAACATGCTTTGCTCCTAGTTATGCCAACCTATTCATGGGGTGGTGGGAAGAACAGATTTTAAACAATTTCCCCTTGGACAAATGGAGTGATAATATTATCATGTGGCTTCGATACATTGATGAGATTTTCATAATTTGGAAGGGAGACCCAACCACTGCCGATAAATTTATCAAAGAAATTAACAACAATAATTGCAATTTGAGATTCACAGGCAAAATTGACTCACAAAAGATTGAATTCCTAGATATTAAAGTGATTGTTGCAGATAATAGAATTGAGACCACACTGTACAGGAAGGCCACAGCAGGTAACAGTATATTACATGCTAGAAGTCATCATCCACAGCCATTGAAGAATAATATCCCTTTTGGAGAGTTATTAAGAGCAAAAAGGATTTGTAGTACACAACAAGAATATGCAAATGTTGAGAGCAAGACGATAGAGAGACTAAGACAGAGGGGTTATCCAAATGAGATCTTAGAGAATAGTACCACAAGAGTTAAATCCCGCACGAGGGAACAATTGTTGTTTACTATAGATAAAAAAGGAAACTCGTTGGAAACTAAGAAAAACAACAAACGAAAAGATACAAGTAATGTGAGATTTATTACTACGTTCAACACTGCCCATGAATCCGTAAGAAAGTTATTGCAAAAACATTGGCATATGCTCAAAAGTGATCCAGTCATAGGCACAGCAATAAGCAACAGGCCGATTATAACGTATAGGAAAGGAACATCGATGAGAGATATTTTGGTCAAAAGTGATGTGAGACAAGTGAAACCTTTGAAAAATAGTTGATTAAAGTCACAAGATGGATTCTTTAAATGTACCAAATGTAAGGCGTGTAGAAATGGGGAAAACATCAAAACCATTGAGCAAGCTTATAGAACAATACACACTATTAAAGGCAGATATGACTGCAAGAGTGAATATGTAATCTATATTTTAAAATGCAGTTGTCCAAAGCTATATGTAGGTAGCACCAAACTTCAAGTACATAAAATAATTTTACAACATCTGAGGGCCATATCATATTCAATAGAGATGAGTCTTACCCGGTTGCCCGACACATGCACGAGTTTCATGGAGGACGTGCTGAAGAGGTCAAGTATAGTGTAATAGATGGTATCAGAAAGGACATCCGTGGAGGTGATAGGCGAGAAACATTTGAGAAAATTAGATTCCAGATATATATTGGCATTAGATTCAAGAGAACCAGTGGGGTTAAACTCAAGTGAAGAGTTATACATACATTTAAGTTAATATGGTCAATTCAATCATTATCAAAAGTTTATAATTAGTGACAAGAAAAAGTTCACAACGTCACTTTATTTACTTCATGACATGTTGTACGGTTACATGAGATTTCTCCTATTAACAAATGTCCTATTAACAAATGTCCAACAGAAAAATCACGTAAATTAGATTGGACTCGGTTGATCTCTCCATTAACATATATGCAACAGTTTCTCTGTGATTCATTTAGATTTATTGAGATTTGTAAATATTTATTAGTGATTTTCCAATATTTACTTGCACTTTATGTCACATTTATTATTATATTTCTTTTAAATGTAGTGTATCACATCTATTATTATATTTTTTTAATGTAGTGTATTGCTTTAAGAGAATGACAATACATAGGATATATAAAGGGGGCCAAAATGGCGGCCCGCAGGTTGATAAAGGCGGTCACGCCGAAACGCGTTCCTGTTTTGTTAAAATAAACCTACTGGTTTAAACTATCGTGGAGTGCTGGAGCCTTAATGATTTCTTAAGGAACTGTGTTTATATATATATATATATATGTCGTTAACTTAATCGTGGACAGAGCTTCTAATTTTCAACATGTGCCAGAAGAAGGGCACTTGATCTTGGCCAAAAATCAAATTAATGCCAATGAATGCCTTTTTATTGCACTCTTTCCAGGATGAATGGCAGTTATTTCCTGTAGTCCAATTTCCCTGTCAACAGACCATTCGCGTTTTAATGGAGATTATATAATAATAAATCTGTTTAACACAATCTGCCATTACCTCCTGCCATTTTCTGGGACAAGCAGATCAATGAAAATTAATCAAAGTTATATTAGCTGAATACATCAAGCAGATGACTAACAAATAAGTAAACACATTAGCCTGTGATTCTGATAACAAGACAATCTGAACCGAGGAACAGCCTTTACAGCGATGTTTTTATCACACTGTGCCTTTACATACATGGAATTTTTGGTGCCTTTATCACGCATGGTAAGTATAGTTAAGGCAAGTATATATATGTTGTATATTAGGGATAGGTAGGGGTATCGGGTGGTAAGGGAATTATTAAGCTGTAGGGGGTGGGTAGGGACATAGGGTGGTGTGTGCTCCATCTCCAGTAAACAATGGTGGGGAAAGCCAGCAGGCTACAAACAATGGTGATGTTCAGTCATGTACGCAATTGCCAATGCATACTAGCAAATTGCAACAAAACACTGTCCTCTCAATCCAGAAAAGGCTGGCACTCCAGGAGTGCTTTCAGATAGTTAGTTCCATTCTAAAGCTGCAAAAATGGTCATCTCTGCATTCTAGCTTCCTCACTAGCCATGAGCACGACCCACATGCATATATACATACGCATACATACACTCCTCTCAATTACTAGGTGATCAGGATACCCTGCCCACTTAAAGAGCTTTGTGTGATAATTGTCACAACACCAGGATTATTTTTCCCCAAAATCAGTGATGGCGGCCATTTCATTATTGTTACTCCAGCAGTCAGCTAATCAGAGCACAAGCTCCTGAGGGACTCATGAGAGCCTCTCACTTCTGTGAGAGCAACACAGACAACGGGGAAAAATAGATGATTCTATTTTTTATTTCACGCAACTACAAGACTCTTATGATTCCAACTGTCCCGATACATCAATATTTTTGAACCTTATGTTCTCAAAATCCACATAACGGATTAACAGCAAATAACAAAATCACACTTTGTTGGACTATGTTCTAGCTTACTAGCAAATTTGTTGTAATTCTTTTCAGCCGTTTTGCCTGTAACACATTAAAAAAAAACTACAGTTGTTGCACAGGGAAATTTGGTTTGGGACCCCCCTTTTTTATCTGCCCCTGCTTCACTGATCACCCATGAAACCAGGGGTGGCTCCTCTCTATAGCGAAGGAGGGTCGCCCCCCCCTCCACCCCCTGGCTGAGCCAGCAGCAGAAAAATAAAACCATAGACGTTTTATTTTCCTAATCCTGGCTCAGCCAGCAGTGCATGGAGAGGCAGGGCTGGGCCAGAGGAGGTGGGAGGGGGGAGGAGGAGAGAGTGCACCTAAGTGTGCATGTGTGTTTGGCCGGTCGTCTCAGCCTGGCTAAACATACATATGCACTTAGGTTTCTCTAGCCGGGCTGTGTTTAACAGCCAGGCCTGGTAAACTGCACAGCCCCTATGGCTGTGTCTGAGCCGCAGTGTGAGCCGCTAAGACCAATCCTGGCGCTGCTTTCATGCTAGGTTTAGCATGAAAGCGGCACCAGGATTGAGGGAACATGAGCGAGACAGCGGGAGTCAGCGGTAAGCTAAGTTTCTTATTTTATTTTTTATTTTCCCTCTCCATCTCCAACCGCCCCCCCACCCCACCAATCCCTAATGTTTTCATCAGCTTTGCCCTGCTTCTCTTTCTCTACTATGCCTTCCTTCTATGTTTTAGAATTAATTGGTAGGTATGGTCACAACTTAAATTAGGCCGGTAATTGTCATTGATGTCACTGTCACTCATTAATGGGGACCAGGGTTTAAGTTTCATCATCAGACTTTGACCCAGAGCAAGGCAAAAAAACATAGGAAAGAGAAGAGAAAGAAAATGGTGACAAAGGAACAAAGCAGAGATGAAAAAACTTCAAGAATGAAATAGAAACAGGAAATTTAGTGTACAGGAAGAAAAAGGTATGCAGTGGATTGAAAACTAGGCAGCGTTGGCATACAGCAACCTCGATTTTTAGCAGTACACTCTTAAGTAAAACATTAGCCCACTGAGCATATTTTTTTAATTTCTATTATTGACATTTTATTTTCCAGAGTGAGCACTAGGTGTATGGTTGAATTTGCCTTAAGATATTCAGGCTACACTTGATTTGTTCAATTTGTGCATGGTAGAATCTGCTGAAATAGGTGTGTCTGATCAAGGTCTAGAAGGACAGGATGCATGTTAGATGGGTGTGCTATAGATAAGACTTCGAAAGCTGTTCATATATAATTTCATCTCTTTTTACTCAAAACTCAAACATGTAACATCTATTGTTGCAAAGTGGATTCCTCCTAGATGTTTTGCTTCTGACTACCTAGTTTTTGGCACTTTGCTGTGAGTAAGCCTCACTACCTAAATCTCACTCATGTTAAATTCACAGTAATTAGACTGAGAGTGGGCAACCACCAGTGTTGTCCTTTTAAAGGCCGAAGCTGTGCATCCTAGTGTAACAGTCTCTGGGCTTGTTACAAAGGAGCATGTGAGCACATGCATGTGCAAGATGTGCACACTACCGTCTTCAGCAGATTTTTACTGGTGGTAGGATTTCTAATGTGACTGGGCATTTGTAGTGTAGGTCTATAGTGCTTACTGAACGTCTGAGGGGTTCAAACTGTATTACAAATTACAGGCAAAATCTGCACTACTTTACAGGTTCACCGCACTTAGGCCTACAGGGTCCAGGTGGTTATCAATCCAGAGATAAAAATATTCCCTGAGTGTAGATCCACAGTACCCTCACCATGGTTACACTCCTTATGACACTTTAAGTAGTGTCATATTTTCCTGTCTCCCCTCACAATCAAATTCCAGGCCTTTGCTCCCCCTACTAGGCCAACATAATTACTATGTTGTCTAACAGGGGGATCACAGGCTCCCCAAACAATAGGGCTATTAACAGTTCTTGACCCAGTTCCTAGAAGAGGAAGGGATGAGGATGAAACCTGCATCTACTAATTAGCCCATCACACTGCCCCTGGGCTGTGACAGCCCAGAACCACAGAAACAAAAGAGGAGGACAGGATCACTGGAATTCAACCCGGAAGGGGCTCATATTTTAATTTTTCGTGGGAAGGGATCAGGTAGCTGTATCAGCTAGGCTCTCATTCTGCATGACAACTTGAAGTCACCCTAATGGAATGTCGCAGAATGCTGTACAGGAGGATTGTGACAGGTGTTGAGTGGCTTTTGGAACATTTCAATCCCACTTAAAATACCCTCAAAAAGGGAGACTGGTGAGAAGACACATGATCTGACAGAAACAACAGTGAAAGGATGCTCAGCTGGAAGGAGAAGCAAACTGATGCCCCTGAAAGGATGTACTTTGAGGCTTTGACTCCAGCAAACCCCTGGGACTAGGATAGACCTCTTTAGGGCAGTGGGGCTGGCCCTCTTATGCCCCCTAATAAACATTTGGGGTAATGGACCTGCGGAGAGGACTAGGGTGGTTTCCCTGGGACTTCTGTGGGTGCACGGGTGAGCTGCAAACAATTAGAAGCTGTGGGTCCTGGAAAGTGTAGCAGGGAGGAATGCTGGATAGCTGCAGAGTAGCTGTGAAAGATGTTCCCCCAAACAGGCAAGATTGATATTGAAAGCCATTGACTTCAGTTGTGTTGCATTGGTGAACTACAACATAGCTTTTTTTTTTTTTACTGATGCCACAGTACTCTGACAAAGCCAGTATGACTTCCTTATTGTGAATGGCACCCCCTTATATTGTGATGTTGTATCTTATATAGGTGGGGAGTAATGTGGTTGTAGAATTCAAGACTAGGGGTGTAATGTGAAAGGAGGGTGTCACCAAAGGTATTTCTATCTATGTCTCTAACTAATTGCATGTATTTGTAATCTGTTGAATAGTATTTAGTTGTATGTGTGTAATAGAATAGATTTTCTTTTTTTTTATAAGAAAAAGCATTTACTTGACAATCACTTATTGAGTGTTGATGTTGCATACCAGTGAGCTGGGATTACTAGGCCACACCACTTCCCCTGAGTAGGCCTTGTACTGCTCTATTTTGTTACACTGAGAGAGGCAAGTGCAACAATTGGGTACTTGGGGCCGATGTAGCAAGCAGTTTTGCCCATTCTGTGTCTATGGGAAAATGTGTTCGTACATGTGGCCCTTGGTTCCCTGTAAAAAGACAATTGCAGACTTATTAGTTGGGAAGTACTCACATCCTTGTCAACTAATATCCACCTTTCTTACATCTACCACAGGCCTAAAAGCAAAAACAAATACAAATTAAATCTACTAATATGGTGAAATTGCAGCCTTACCAAAGTTAGAGTAACAAGAACTCCTCTGACATTGACTACTATAATACCATTATTCCCAACTAAAATATCATAGCAGTAATGCGACCAGCACAGCGCATAGTCAAGAGGGCGTGGCTTCTGGCATCAAGATGGCGGTCGCACTTTGAGAGTGCTCTGGACCCCTCTGTCATCCGCCTGAAATAATTGCCATCCTGAGCTCTGCTCTGCATTTCTGATCGCCCCTGGAGGTGTGGCGATCGATACTGCCCGAAAAACGGTGGGGTTCGATGCAGCGGCACCCATGCGGCCCCTTAAAACTGAGCTGAACTCGCAGCCAACATGGCGGCCGGGACCCGCGCCAGCCGACGAGGCTCCAGCCGCGGCGCGTTCTCCTGAGAGGAACGTGCCCAAAGTGAAAAATAAAGAAGAATCTGTCCGGTCCGCCGCTTGAACCAAGCGTGGATCCCTGCGCAGCCCCGGAAGGGAGTGCTGCGATTGGCTGGCCTCAGAGGCCGGGGTGCGCCATCACCCATCGGCGGCCCGGGACCGTCCGAAGCCGAGTCCTGGACTGGGGCGAGGGGCATCCCCTAGGACGAGAGCTCTCTCCTGGGTGCCAGCTTGGAGGCGCGGTGCCGAATTTGAAGAGACCTGCCAGGAGCAGTGGGGTTCCGCTCGGATTGACCTGAGCGACGATGGCCCGGCCTGGGGAGCGGGCGCTGGGGCCCTTGAGGACGGCCGAGGGATGCCGCAAGTCCTTGTCGGGTGGGGTGAGGCCCCGCCCCCCGCTGTGATTGAGGGACGCTGAGAGGCTCGTGCTGGATGGTCTGAACCAGCTTCTTGACAGTGGTGTGAACCGGGGCCCGACCCAGAGGCAAGAGTCCGATGTGCACCCTCTAGGGATCGAGCCCCGGGCCCTATGAATGGTGGTGCGGTGGTCCCCCCCTGCGAGGCAGAGAGACAGAGGAAGGTGCACCGGCCTGACTACCCCAACCCCAGGCAACAACTGAACAATCTGATGATGCACACGGGTCCAACTCACAGGGCCTGACTTGGGACCCCATGGGCACTCTGGACCCGGGGACGAGACCGCAGTAGACTCTGAGGCCATCCCATGCGCCTGGAGGGCGATGGGCCTTTGTTGCCTCGCCAGTGGGGGAGAAGATTACCCTGTCGAACCCCCCCCCCCCCAGAATGAGTGAACAACTGCTACCTTTGGGCTGGGAAAGACACCACAATCCTGAAGTGTTGTGTGTGAAAGGCGCCGAGGTCCCATTGCGTAATATATGTGCCACAGCGGGCCCCCTAAGAAATATGGGGAAAGACAGAGTGACTAAGCAACCACCAACATCCCAACAAAAGATCGACCAATTCACTACACCAGCGGCCTCCCGGAGCGAGGGAGATGGCCCCGCTGGAGGCCCTGCCCCTGACGGAGTGAATGCTATCCTTCAAGCAATCCAAACATCGCAACTAGCCATAGAGACTCACACAGAGCTCTGCCTCTGCCAAACAATTGTATATAATCCGTATGAATGGAGAGGTCCACCACTTCATCTTAGTGACAGCCCATCTGGCTGCGTTACCTTGTTTTGGTAGTTGGGCGACAGGTGCTTCCTGGGTAGAAGTATGGGGTGGAGGGGAGTTGGGAGGTGTGAAGTTAACTATGGGATTTAGCAACGTTGTTTTGATAAGTTTCCTTTTTTGTGCTTATTTTATTTTTATTTGGTTGCTACGGCCACCTCTGGGCCCTCTGATGGGCTCCCAATATCATACTATACCGACACAATGGACATATGGCCCTCACTGACACAGATTGTTTTGTGGAATGTGAATGGCCTCCTGGACAAAATTAAGAAGTCTGCTGTGTTTAGTACCCTCCGCAGATACACCGCATTCGTGGTCTCACTACAAGAAACCCACTTACTTGGCACCAATTGCCCCATGCTGGCACGTAGGGGATATGACAAGGTCTACCATTCATGCTTTTCACAGGAATCAAGGGGGGTTGCCATTCTTCTCCATTGCTTGCTACCAATTGTCGTTACCTCTACGAGATCCGACCCACAAGGGAGGTTTGTGGTGGTGACCGGATCTCTTCAGGGGTCACCGTTTAACCTTGTATGCGCCTAAGCCCGACTGGGTTTCCAAACTTCCTACTTGTACTCCGTTGGGTACTGGCGGGGCTCCCCCAGGGATCCACACTGTTGGGAGGAGACTTTAATTCTGTCCTGGAACCCAACCTGGACGTCTCCGGGACAATATCTGCCTCTCGATCTGGTCTGGCATCGAGCTTGAATGGGTGGGCGGAGAGCCTTGGTCTGTGTGAGGTATTGAGAACCTGGCACCTGAGAACATGACAGTACACACAAACCTCAGCCGCCCACCAGTCGCACGCTAGAATTGACCTTGTGTTCATACCTACACAGGATATTTCTAAAGTTACAGGGGCAGAGATACTATCACGGGGGTCTCCGACCACTCACCAGTACGAATCAGACTGGGTGGCTCTGACCCAACCCGATGCCCGCTATGGCGCCTAAATGCGTGGCATCTACAGGAGGGCGAGTATACCCTGGAGATTAAAGAACATCTCACCCAGTACTTTGAACATAACCTAGGATCGGTGCGATCACCTGGCACGGTCTGGGCTGCATGCAAGGCTAGAAGCCAAAGCGCTGCGCCTTGAACGACGAGTCACGGGAGATGCATCAGCCTCCACCCTGAGGCAACTCACCATGATCAGAGAAGGGATTAAACACTTGGTCCTAGAATACGCAAAACAAACCTGGAGCGCAACGGCAGCCCGGATATACGGCTGGGGTGACAAAAACGGAAAGCTCCTGCAATGGCTGGCCACACAGCCACTTGCAGACAGGGTCATTTCTGAGGTCACTAGCGAGTCTGGAGCGCTCGCTAAATCACCAGGTGACATCGCCCAAAGCTTTGCCTCCTATTATGCACAGTTATATGCGAGGCGCCCCAGACCCATCGCTGAAAGAGAATCCCCTCTTCTGGAAGACAGCGTGCTTCCGAGGATCTCACAGGCAACCAGGGAGATCCTGGATGCAGAAATAACTCTTGCAGAGATCGCAGGGCAATTGCCAGCCTGTCGTCGGGCAAAACCCTTTGCCCAGATGGTTTTCCGGCGGAACTCTATCACAAATGTAGCGATATCCTTAGCTCCCACCTCCTCAATATGTATGAGGAAGCGTAGAAAGAAGGTTGCTTCCCCTCTGGGATCGACCAAGCCACTATCGTGGTAATCCCCAAGACCCAGCCTCCGTCGCGCAGCTGCTCGGCATACTGACCCATTTCCCTCTTGAACAGTGAGATCAAGGTGTTATCGACTATACTCACCACCAGATTGAGAGACGCACTCCTCACATTGGTGCACAAAGACCAATGTGGGTTTATGCCCACGTGCAGCACTAGACACTGCATTAGACAACTGCACGTTGCCTTAGCACACCGCAAGATCCTGACCCGGGCACCTCTAGCCCTTCTCCTCCTCGATTTTGAGAAGGCCTTTGACACGGTGGACTGGACCTACCTGGAACAAGTCCTCCAGAACAACGGGATTGGGCCCAAATTCCATAGCCTTGTAAAGTTACTCTACTCCAACCCGACCGCCCGAGTCCAGGTGAACGGTGTGGTCTCAGACCTGTTCCCCATACACCGCAGCACTCGTCAGGGATGCCCACTCTCCCCGTTACTGTTCACGCTTGCGATAGAACCCTTGGCGAAATTACTGAGAGAGGACCCCCTGATAGAGGGCTGGGCATGGCCGACGGGCCCTGAGGATCAAGTGGCATTGTATGCCAACGATGTCCTCGTCTACTTTTCCAACCCAGCTACAAGTGGCCCGCGGATCCGGCAAATATTAGACCTCTTTTCCCAAGCCTCTGGCCTGATCTTAAACCCTAGCAAGTCCCTCCTAGTCCCTCTACACCCCTCCAGAGAATGCATTGACTGGCAACAAAACATTCCGATCCGATGCAACAACTTTAAGTACCTAGGCATGCATATAGCCCTGTTACCCGAACTAGCATGGGAGTTAAATGTCTCGCCACTCGCTAAGAAAATTAAGGAAGACCTCCAAAAATGGAGGAAGCTACCCCCTCAACTTGCTGGGCAGAATAGCTCTTTATAAAATGATGATACTCCCTAGATTTTTATACCTCTTGCCAATTTCCCGTACCCGGTTCCCCGGAAATGGTTCACAGCGATGGACACAATGGCGCGTCAATTTTTGTGGCATGGCTCACGTCCTATACTGGCCCTCACCACTTGCCAAAGAGACACCTACGATGGAGGATTAGGGATGTCTAACATCTACTTCTACCACCTTGTAATACATTTACAAGTAATTAATGACTGGTTGGGAGGAGGCTGGATGGACCCTGCTTATAGACTTGAGCTCCAGATAATGGGCTATCCCGGGGTCTTTGATGCGTTATATGGTGGCCGCATTCCCCGGGACACCCTGGAAGTTACCAGGGTGGTTCTGTTGGGTTGGGGTGCGGCCCAGAAAGCGACGGGCTGGTGGGATCGCCTCACTCAGCAGACCCCCCTATCGTAAGGGAGACGACTGCTGGAGGGCTCTACATTAAGGGGATTCCGGAAGTGGGATAACATTGGCATATCTACCCTCGGAGATGTCTGGGGAGGGTCACACATGCGGTCTTTTGAGGAGATCCAGGAGACCTGCTCACTAAACAAAACCCAATTTCATAAATATTTACAGCTTAGACATGCACTACTGGTGCACATCCGACCAGGAGATAGCCTACCTGACTGTAGTCCCATGGAGGCAAAGGCCTTGATGGGAAGGTAGGGCAAAAAAGGAGTCTCCCAAATGTATCGCTCCCTACTCACTAACGCTGCCCCCTCTCTTGAGGGTCTACGCCGAAATGGGAGGGATGGGTGGTCCCCATAGAGGAGGAGGACTGGAGAGATGTGTTGATGGCCCCTAGGACCCTGACCATGGCATCTAGATTTCGAGTACTCCAGACTCTACCTACACACAGCATACCTTACCCCTGAAAGACTCTTTAAAGCAGGCCTGCGACCAACAGCCAACTGCCCCCGATGCTCCTGCTTGGATGCCGACTTTTTCCACATGGTCTGGGCCTGCCCAATCATAGCAACTTATTGGAGGGCGATCATAGAGGAAGTTTTGAGGATCCTGCAATTGAGGTTAGAGATGGCTCCCCTGCCACTCCTCTTGGGGGCTATGGGGGAGATGGGGCTGGGAGGGGCAGACCGTATATTCCTGGGAGTGGCCTGTCTGGTGGCAAAAAGAGACATTATGGTAGACCAGAGCAGCACCCACAATGGCCAGATGGAGGCAGGGTGTGGACTGGTGCACGCAATGTGAAAGGCCTGTATACGAAGCCAGGGGATGCCTGAACAAAAATAACAAGATATGGGGAAAATGGAGAGGTGTGTAGATCTCGTGGCATGTCACGGGGCGGGGCCCTCCACATGTGTACACGTATGGGAGGGGTCATCCGTTGGTCATGGCCATAGACCACCCAGCTCGTCCGCCACAAAGGACCAGAACCCACATGACACAATATTAATGTTAATACTATTCAAATTTTACTCAATTAATCAAGTCTATGCTTATAGCGCACATGTACTCATTGATCGTAGAGCCCTAGGAGCCAATGTTATGTTACAGCCGTCCCAAGACACGTTTTGGTGTCCTGTTATTTACTTTTGTGTTCGTAATTATGTGTTTTCAATTATTCATTGGCCTTTTATAAAATCAATAAAAGATCTTCATCAACAAAAATAAAAGAGCGGATAGTCAAATTGTGTTATACAGCATTTGCTGCAGATGAATAACAATATGCAGTTCAATGCTGATAGTTGTAGTGCCTTGTTTTATTATATTCAAAGACAACCCAACCCAGTAACAGTGGGTCAGTCCCATGCATTTCAGCTTGCAGCTATCTTGTTCTTATAGAGAGTTTACAAAGCACAGGCAGTGCTTAATTTCTAAAAGAATAAATGTCAGGGCCCAAAGTTTTACTCAGACGTTCATGGTAGCACTACCCACTGTCGGGGTGCCACTTACCATGGCTGTGTAGACTTGATTCCACCTCCTGTCTCATTCAGCCACCACAGTTCACAACCGGGTCCTTTATATCACTTGTGCACATTCTTTTTCATCCCTGTTTTTACCCTTCATCACTGCTTTTATGTCTTTCTCCACCTCCTTCTTTCATCCTTCCATGTTTTTCTCTCTCTTCCTCTGGTTCAAAATCTAATGAGGAAAACTATGTGCTGATACCAAAATATAAGTGCCATTGGCCCCACCTGTAACTACTGACTCAAATTGAGCACTGCATGTTCTCTGGAATTTCACTACATTTGCTAACCTTCACTGGGTAGGAATAAAGCTACATATCACTGAAGAATTTAATCTTCACAAAGTTTCCCAGATATAACCAACATTGTGCACTCATGAGGCATTTACTGAGTCTGGGATCTACATTTCTATCATCTCCTTTCACCCACTTGTATGTGTGCTTTGAAACTTTTAGGCTCAATACCTAATACTAACAATACACAATAGGATGCAACCCTTTTTCATTTCTTTGATCAATAATGGTAGCAATTTCCCTTCTGCTGGAAGTCCGTCAGCCTAATATAGTTTGATGCCATATGCTTCTGTGGTTCTTGGAGCCGTCCACCTTTAATTGATCCTTGCCGTACTCCTATGCTCAGCTCTTGGGTGTTTATGCTCACCTTTCATTATACTGAAGATTGGCCTTTAGGAATCTTGCTGCTGATAAATCATCCAGCTCTAATAAACTCTCCTAGTACATCTCTGGTTGCAACTCCATCCTGCAATCATCTCAATCATGTTTCCCATGATAGAATTGATTGCACTGCTGCCTCAAGATGTATTTTGTATTGTATTTTTGTTGTAAATTTACATATACATTGCTACCCCTGATGAGGCAAGAAGTGCTTTGCAGAGAGTTAGCCTGCTTTGTGGAGCCCAGTGTTAGTTTCTAGTGTTAGTAGTAACTGTTGAAGTTGTTCATACATGACGTACTATTATTAGAATTGGAAACCGATTTGTTTCATAGAGTTTCCATCCTAGAGGAAGCTGTTGTTAATTATTGATGCAGATGCAGTAGTTATATATCAACTTGCATTCCTAATTGTGTCACTGTGATTAAAGAGAATGGAGGAAATGTGTATTGTTCTATCTTTTGGTTTTATGTATTTTTTGTGTCATGCTTCAACAGCCTGGGTCTGGAAGTTTGGTTGGAAGAACTCGTTAGATTTACTTTGGAAAGTAAAGCAGTATAGGACAGAAGAAGACCTGGAGTAACATGGATGCAGTTAATTAGGGTATAAAGTAAGCATGTTATGCAAGTCAGGTGCTTCTGTGAATCTAGTTCTGTGGCTCACATGCTTTGTCTGGAGTAGAAATAAGAAGGTAGTTTCATTGACATTTCTTACCTGTAATTAAACAGTTGACTCCTTCAGATCATGTGAGCACTGAAAGTTGTTGGAATTTATTGGCGTTGTTGGGGTTGTAAATGTGTGAGATAGATGCAGGACTTCGACTCCAGCAAAACCCTAGGACTAGGATAGGCCTCTTTAGGGCAGTGAGGCTGGCCCTCCTATGGCCCCTAAGAAGCATTTGGGGTATATTTTACTAGAATAATGTTTTGACATACATAATGGTTCCTAAGCCAACTTTCAAGGAAGAGGGGCACCTTGGATTTTGGTTCACATGGTGCCAGGATTGGGCTTCTATGTTAAATTGTGTGTTTTCAGTATCGACCCATAGTCCTGAAGTGTTGGCACTAATGCTCATAACAGTTTCTCAATGGAACCACTTTGGGGTATGGGATCTAGTGGTGGAAAGTGTCAACTTAATTCAATATTTCTGATAATGTTAATTCCTACTTCAGTGACAATTATGTGTATCTATACAAACATTGCAAGCTGTCTCAGCCATAGGGATCTGTTCCAACTCTGCACCATGGGTCTATCTTCTTGCCTTGTTCCATGAACAAAGAAAAAAATCACAAACAACTAAACTGCATATCACTACCTACACTTGCTAACTTTAGAAAGAATCCATCTGCAACGTTTAGAGTAGTGGTTCTTAACCTTTGGTCCAGGGACCTCTAGGGGTCAGCAAAGTCAACTCAGGGGATCTGGACTGTTTAGAAAATTAAATATTCTTAGTTGATTAATAAAGTGTATCGAAATAAAGAAGCAAAATGTAAAACAAAGTTTTACAGCATTCTGTAGATATGAAGAATTAGAAATTGGAGGCTGAAAATGAAGTTAGTGTCCTCAGATTTATTTGTGGGAGCAGTGCAACAGCATCAAACAGATTATAATATGGATGATGAGTGTCCTCAATTGAAGTTAGAACTCTCCATACTTCTAATTAAGATTAAGATCTTTATTGTTATATTTGCTCCTACATTAAATAAAATATTTCATGATTTGTGTATTTGGTTGATGTATGTTTGTATATTGTTTTGGAGTTCAAATCATCGAAAATGCTTAGGCTGGGGTCCTTGGTTATTGTAATGAGTCAGTAGTGATCTCTGGATTCAAATGATGATGCAGTGGGGGGTTGCCAGCTTCCAGTAATGATTAAGGGCCAGATTTAGATATTGGCGGAGGGGTTATTCCATCTCAACGGTGACATATAACCCCTGCTGACATCTAAATACCATAGAAACGATGGTATTTATATTTCGGCAGACAGGACATCTGTCATCCATTGTGATGGAGTAACTACTCCTCTGAGATCTAAATCAGGCCTTAAGTGGGGCTCCACAAAAGTCAAAAGGTTAAAAATAACTGGTTTAGCAGACAGAAGTTGTTGCCATTAAGAAATTGTGTCCTAAAGTAACAGTAACTTGCACTCCGCCATGCACAGTGTTATCATGAATGATGTCATTTCAGATACCACACTGATGTTATCATTGGTTTCATAGAACCTGTCATGAGTGATGTACTATGTGAAGTAATTAGCTTTGCATGGCGAGGGCCCGAGTTAAAGCTAGGGCGCACATTTTAGTTCCTTGAGATAACCATAAATAGTAAATTCCACTGGTTTTGTTTGTTTAAAAAAATCATGTGTCTGACTATAGCCTAACTATACTCTAACTGTAATGTCCCTTTAACCTTTGTTTTTTCAGTGAATTTCTAGGTTTTGTTGTTTCAATTCAAAGTAAGGTTTTAATACAATTACTAACTATAACATTGCTTCAACCTTTATTTTTTTTACAGTGAATTCCTATTTTTTTAATGTAAACTAAGATGTCCATCGCTGTGCACAGAGTGAAGTTGGGTGCAGAGCCTGTCCTGAAGCATGCCCAGTGCCCTAACCGCACGGGCACCAAACCCCATGCCTGACACCCAATTCCCTTAGGGCAGTCACAGCTGACTATGCCATGTATCAATATAAAGGGGGTCATTTTTAGGAAGGCAGACCTACTGACTTTTTCAAATGGTCAGAACACCAAACTGTACAATGGCGGGCCTATTGTCCTTATCAAGGATTCAGCACATCTACATATATTTTCAATAATGCATTTTTTTCAAAAACAAACATTAAACATATCTTTGAGTCTTTTTTGAGTCAAAGTGCAGCCATAGAAACAACCGCATGAGTTTCCGGCATTTCAACTGAAAAGCATACAGCTCACCCTGCTTTAAAAAAACGTGGGGAAGTCTCCTGAGGTCATGGAGTCTATGACCCAGGAGACTTACTGTGCTTTTTTATGTTGCTTGGGGGCTACTGCTCTCCCTTCATCCCCCCTCATAACATTAAAAAAATGCTTGGTGGTGCCCTAACAAAGGACACTCAAACAAACTTTATATTAACTTTCATCATTATTGACTGCTGCTGGAGGAACTGCCTTCCAACTCCCCAGCCAGCACCCATCCTGGGTGCCAGCGTGAGCCGGTTCTATTGTTTTTCTTCCATCCGGACAGGAGTACCTTATTTCTCTGCTCCCGCTAGATGGGAGCAAAGTTGTGTTGCTGCCAGGAAGGCTGTGGGCAGGGAATTACATTTGTATTCCCTAACCACACACTCCTGGGCATGTAACAGCAGTGTCCTGGGTGAAGGGGTCCCTGGGATACTGATTTGTTCTAACTTTGGGGATGCAAACCCCAGGGGTGTTGACCAGCTCTGGAGGGGGGCAAAATGTCCTCTTCCCCTAAATTTCAAAGTCAGCCACAGGGGAAGGGGTCCTGGGACCCTGGATCTTCTCTGAGGCTCCAAGAGGGGTGCAACACTACCCCCTCCCCTAAAGTCAAAAGTCAGCCTTGGGAGATAGGGTCCACAGGGCCTCTATGAGGCTCATGGAGTGGGTGCTGCAAGCCTCCACCCCTAACTTTAAAAGTCTGTCCCGGGGGATGGCTTTCCCAGGGCCTCTATAAGGCTCTGGCAGGAGAGGTTGAACAAAAATATAAATTGTCGAGGTCCTGGGCCCTGACTGAGTCAGTTATTTGTGAAATGGGTGGGAGCCTGTCCTTTTTGTTTTATGGGATCATGGATCTGCGGACCCTTTACGGATTTGCTGAACCAATTAAAAATAATTAAGTTTGGAGCCACAGGGGAAGCTTAGGAGGGCAGTATATCCCTACCCTGCCACCATATATGGTTATGTTATACTTTTAATAGGACATGAGACGGAGTCCCCGAATCCTAAAGTGGCTGCCGCCACATCCATCTTTGTTAACATGGTGGCAGCCAACCAGATCTTAGCTTTAGATCTGTTGAGATCACTGATCCTCCTCTGCCTTACATATACGCACATTTTGAACCTTAGTTTCTCAAAAACTACTGAATAGGTTTAGATCAAATCCCAAAAAGCAAGATCTTGCTTTTTACTAAATTTGGTGGAAGAGTCGTTTTTTAGAATGTTTTGAAAACAATTGTCAAGCGACACCAAAGTTATAAGCAAACCAAAAAATACATTTCTTATTTATTTATCTCCAATTGTGGGAAAGTACTGCAATGTAATACAATGCATAGTAAAGGACAACATGTTGGAAATGTGTTGTAAAGGCATACATGGTAACAACTGGTAACAACTGATATTCGTTGGGAAAGGATCATGCTTTGGGAATTGCTAGCAGAATCCAGAGGAAGAAAGAGAACAGGTGTAGCAGAACAATAGGTTCCTGCAGAGTTAGAAGCCATATTTGTGATGGTTGAAATGCCATTACTAGTAGGATATCTTCTATTTTTGTACGAAAACTACCACCATTGATTTTTATAGCAAGAGGGTGGCATTCTTAAGGACGCTACTGTGCCCAGTTCAAGAGGAACACATCTATCATCACTGGGATACTTCTCCAGCTATAAAGTTTTGGAAAGTCAGAATGCAAACAGAGGAGGGATGAAAATAATATTTCCCTTCTTGACTAAAGAGACATCAGCACCAATTCTCATATATTGTAAAGAAATTCGGGACTTTTTATTCATAGAGTTCGTTCTATGGGTTGCACATATTTAAGACTTTCACTCATTTTCCGATGCAAATGGAGTAATACTGTGCATTCCCCTTTCCCCCCACACTTTTAGTATTGTCTGCTGGCCTGACTAATCTGCAGGAGTATGTGCAGTACATCATTAAACTTTTTTCCTATTTTCAATATGTTGAAAACCTATTTATCTCTCGAATAACGCTTTACTCTACTGCCCCTGAAACACATGAAATTTGGGGAATCTTTTATATCCAATGTTTGCTCCTTCTGCAACCTTTGTTTGGTGAAATGAATTGGATAAGACCTGGGCCTTGTTGTGTGTTTTTGATAGTCATTTAGTATTCCTATTCCAAGGGATAGCAATGTCCGTGCCCGTAGTCTTAAACTTAGAAATGCAAAAATCCAAATCTAGTGATAGATTTTACGTGGTACTAAATTTCACACGTGACCATACGTATCACAATCCGTAATTTACACTACAGCTGACTTTTGAAAATGCTTGTCTTCATATTATAAATAAAAAACAACTGCATTTGTAGACCACAGGCACTCTCTCTGGGTGAGTATCGTATATACAGTAAATAATTATAGAACTGTATGCAAAACTTAGTTTAAGCGTCCTTATAACTGCAGATGGTGTAAATTGGCATAGTAAACATAACCATAGCGGTAAGGATAGGATAGCCTAGAAGACAAAATGTAATTAGGCTGCAAAAGACTAACATGCATCCCCAAGAAAATAATCCATTCTCCTCCTCCTCCTCTCCAGAGGTCAAATCATTAACTGTCAGCCAAGGTCCTATTTTATTTCTGCATGGATGATGTAAGAAAATCACATTATTAATTCTCAGAATTTCCCCCACCACTGAATTTGAGTACCAACAGACTAACCTAAGAAATGGCTCATAATTATAATTTTACAACTTTTCCAAATAAAACATTAATTGTGAATGCTTTTGAAAATTACAGAGCAAATCATGTCATAATATAATAAGACCAGGGTTAGTCTTGTCTTCACACATGTACTTTTGATGTCTGACTAGGTTACCTTAAGCCTTTGCCTACTTAAACAGCATGTGAAGCAAGTCAACTTCTATGCCCTGACATTTCCTACCTGGTTAAATAAATAATGAGTATACATTGAGGCAGTGGCATAACATAAGCCCCTGCAAGGCAGGGGGGCCCCCAACCTCCAGGGCACCCCCTCAGCAAAACTGTCAGGTGGTGGACCGGGCAGGATGGGCCTCTTCCATGTACTTTTCAGTGGGGCCACCTCAAGTTTTGTTACGGCACTGCATTGAGGGGCAGATTTACTAAGGACTCCTGTTGTCCTTGTGTGACGCAAGCCATCGCAAGGCAACACATTCCTTAAATGGGATATACAAAGCCATGCAAGGAGCTATTTTAGCCATGTGGCATGACTTTGCAAATACATGTAAAGCAACGCAGTGGCCTGTGCGTCACTGCGTTACTTTTCGCTATGGTAGTTTTTCCATAGGTGGAGCATGGGCATTACAATTCATTCACCGATGGAGTTTGACCCAATTGCAGATTTACTAAAGGCAGTAAAACAAGAATTGCACCAAAATTGTGCGCCTACAGAAGCAAGTTGTAACTAGGAAAAATATCTTTATTTCTCCTTGTTACTTCCTCTTTATGTGTGTGATGCATTCTGTACCACACAAAGAAAGATGAACTAGACTTGGACTGTTTTTGTACAGGAAGGTATCCTTCCTGCACAAAAACAATCTTCCCTGTAACACAAACAGCTTTGCAGTAATGGGGTAATTTTTGGTTTCCTTAATTGTTGTTCTTTGTTTTCACATTAAAATACTGACTGAGTTCTAAATTTGCTAATGTTAAGTTCCACTTTTAATACACGTCAGCAAAAGTACTTCAGGATGCATAGACATATCTGGTATGATAGGGAAGTAAAGGAATGCTCTTTTTTTGTGTATTTAAATTATATTTCAAGAGCATTCTTTCAGGCCACAATCCCACACTTACCTTTAGGAGGCATGCTTTACCACAAGGCCCCTCCTCACACTAGTCATGAGTGTTGAACCAATGCGGGCTACAAACCCCTCTTTCTAAATCTCAAACTAGAAGTTGGATGTAAGATGTCTCAAAAAAAGGTACCAGAAGGGGAAAAGGATAGTGTGGTTAAAACAACCTACCGGTTCATGATTTTTATTCCTGTCACCAGTGAACAGGATTAAAAAGAAATGCAGGAGGATACTTTGGCAGTTAGGACGTCGACACGTGTTATCCCTAAGTCAAGTGCACTCTTTGGGGTCTAGTGGTTTTCTTCAGGACCAAGATCCTTCCTGTTATTGTTTCTATTAACTGTTTGTAAATGTTGTTGAATAATCATTCCTCGTTATGACTATAAAATGTTGTTATAAAAGACCAGGTAATTCCCTGGGTGGGATAACAGCTTACCATTCCATGGGACATGCAGGCATAAACATAAATAGCAGGACAAGGGTAGTAAATTAAATATCAATAATTTTACATCAAAGATGAACCTTGCATACCTGGCCCACTATTAATTTTTTTTATTAATTGAATACTTGTGTACTATATTTTCCTTCATGTTCTCATATTCCTATAACCAGTTGTGATATGACTGCACACTTGACTAGTGGAGAACAGTCATGCTAACCCCCATAAGTGGTCATATTGCATTCTCAATTCATTCAGTTTGCATGCTCTGGCCCTGTCTAAAGTGGTTAATACAAAAATAACAGATGATGGATGGAATGCAGACCAAAAGAACAAATCAAACATTCACCCCAGTCACAGATGTGGGTTTAGCACATCATTATTTTATTTTGTTTGCCATTCCAGTTTGTCTCAGGATGCTTGTTTCTGGTCCAGTTTGGACCCAGCCATATGCAAATCGGTCTTGACCCTGCTCCTCATGGGAACAGTCCAGCCCAAACTGCCAGGCCAGGTCCTCCATGGAACAGAAACAAGCATCCTGGGACAGGTTTTGGGGAATCACCCCTCATCAGTCAGGCTAGCTTGAATCCAGTGGCACAGTGAGCATGGGACCCTCACCTGGGCACACCCTTCCCATTAAGGGGAACAAAAGGAAAAAGAAAAGATGATGGATGAAATGCTGAACAAATCAAACATTCACACCCAGTCACAGCTGTGGGTTTAATTCATTGTTTTTTTTGTTCATGCTATTCTAGTTTGGACGTAGCCATATGTAAATCAGTCTTGACCCTGCTTCCCATGGGAACAGTCCAGCCAGAACTGCCAGGCCAGGTCCTTCCTGAATCAGAAACAAGCATCCTCGGACTGGTGAATATCACACAATCGTAAACTTAAACAAAAGTGTAAGTTTACCTTTGTGAATCAGGCCCATAGAATACACGTTACAAGGCCCATTATATTGTTGATTATTTTTCTTTATTATTCATGACTTAAAATGGAAATTGGGAAACTATTATAATACAGCATATTTCCTCCCAACTTCCAAGATAATAGACATTAACCTCTTTATAGAGGGTATGAATAAGAAAAATGACCAAACTGAGACTGGAGTATGACTTCATGTGGGCGCTGCAAGTTGCTTTCTTCACAATTCAAGTGTGCATTGACATCACAAGACTTAAACCACAGAGAACATGAAGGACAATGGAACATATATTTATTATTGTAATAATAATAATAATAATAATAATCATAATAATCATAATAATAATAATAATCATAATAATAATAACAACAATAATAATAATAATAATAATAATAATAATAATAATAACAACATTATTTTACTAGTGGACCATAGATGTGAGGGTCATCTTTGGTACATAATTGTTTTATGTTAAATTTATCAACTTTGTCCTGTTTAGTTTTATTCTTGGAGGCCCAATGGGGGGATTGGTGTAAAAAGTTAGCCTACCTAAGTAAATACTTGATCTAGTATAATAACCTTTTTATGGTCATGCTGAGAAACAGTGATTTAACAATGAAAAAAAACCAATTGATAGGAACAATATTGAGGAAGCTTTGTATTTAACAAAGCCCCTGGGGACTTTTGGGAGATTTCAGAAGTGTGAAGGTCCCTCACCTCTACAGCGCCCTAGAGGTGAAGACTTTGAGGCAGACTGTAAATGGAATTAAGAACTGTACATTCGCAAATCATGAACATTTAATTCAGCTCGATTATAGTCAGATATGAGAGTTTGGGTTCTATTTCTAGATTTTTTATTAAATCATTTGTTAATCATCTTCTGTATTAGTAAATCATTGTTCTCAATCAAAGTACAGAACAAAGCATATAGCTTCTCCCTTAAAATAAAATCCCTAACCTAATCTAATGTCGGGGAAACCTGCAACCTTTGTTTGGTGAAATGAATTGGATAAGACCTGGGCCTTGTTGTGTGTTTTTGATAGTCATTTTGTATTCCTATTCCAAGGGATAGCAATGTCCGTGCCCGTAGTCTTAAACTTAGAAATGCAAAAATCCAAATCTAGTGATAGATTTTACGTGGTACTAAATTTCACACGTGACCATACGTATCACAATCCGTAATTTACACTACAGCTGACTTTTGAAAATGCTTGTCTTCATATTATAAATAAAAAACAACCGCATTTGTAGACCACAGGCACTCTCTCTGGGTGAGTATCGTATATACAGTAAATAATTATAGAACTGTATGCAAAACTTAGTTTAAGCGTCCTTATAACTGCAGATGGTGTAAATTGGCATAGTAAACATAACCATAGCGGTAAGGATAGGATAGCCTAGAAGACAAAATGTAATTAGGCTGCAAAAGACTAACATGCATCCCCAAGAAAATAATCCATTCTCCTCCTCCTCCTCTCCAGAGGTCAAATCATTAACTGTCAGCCAAGGTCCTATTTTATTTCTGCATGGATGATGTAAGAAAATCACATTATTAATTCTCAGAATTTCCCCCACCACTGAATTTGAGTACCAACAGACTAACCTAAGAAATGGCTCATAATTATAATTTTACAACTTTTCCAAATAAAACATTAATTGTGAATGCTTTTGAAAATTACAGAGCAAATCATGTCATAATATAATAAGACCAGGGTTAGTCTTGTCTTCACACATGTACTTTTGATGTCTGACTAGGTTACCTTAAGCCTTTGCCTACTTAAACAGCATGTGAAGCAAGTCAACTTCTATGCCCTGACATTTCCTACCTGGTTAAATAAATAATGAGTATACATTGAGGCAGTGGCATAACATAAGCCCCTGCAAGGCAGGGGGGCCCCCAACCTCCAGGGCACCCCCTCAGCAAAACTGTCAGGTGGTGGACCGGGCAGGATGGGCCTCTTCCATGTACTTTTCAGTGGGGCCACCTCAAGTTTTGTTACGGCACTGCATTGAGGGGCAGATTTACTAAGGACTCCTGTTGTCCTTGTGTGACGCAAGCCATCGCAAGGCAACACATTCCTTAAATGGGATATACAAAGCCATGCAAGGAGCTATTTTAGCCATGTGGCATGACTTTGCAAATACATGTAAAGCAACGCAGTGGCCTGTGCGTCACTGCGTTACTTTTCGCTATGGTAGTTTTTCCATAGGTGGAGCATGGGCATTACAATTCATTCACCGATGGAGTTTGACCCAATTGCAGATTTACTAAAGGCAGTAAAACAAGAATTGCACCAAAATTGTGCGCCTACAGAAGCAAGTTGTAACTAGGAAAAATATCTTTATTTCTCCTTGTTACTTCCTCTTTATGTGTGTGATGCATTCTGTACCACACAAAGAAAGATGAACTAGACTTGGACTGTTTTTGTACAGGAAGGTATCCTTCCTGCACAAAAACAATCTTCCCTGTAACACAAACAGCTTTGCAGTAATGGGGTAATTTTTGGTTTCCTTAATTGTTGTTCTTTGTTTTCACATTAAAATACTGACTGAGTTCTAAATTTGCTAATGTTAAGTTCCACTTTTAATACACGTCAGCAAAAGTACTTCAGGATGCATAGACATACCTGGTATGATAGGGAAGTAAAGGAATGCTCTTTTTTTGTGTATTTAAATTATATTTCAAGAGCATTCTTTCAGGCCACAATCCCACACTTACCTTTAGGAGGCATGCTTTACCACAAGGCCCCTCCTCACACTAGTCATGAGTGTTGAACCAATGCGGGCTACAAACCCCTCTTTCTAAATCTCAAACTAGAAGTTGGATGTAAGATGTCTCAAAAAAAGGTACCAGAAGGGGAAAAGGATAGTGTGGTTAAAACAACCTACCGGTTCATGATTTTTATTCCTGTCACCAGTGAACAGGATTAAAAAGAAATGCAGGAGGATACTTTGGCAGTTAGGACGTCGACACGTGTTATCCCTAAGTCAAGTGCACTCTTTGGGGTCTAGTGGTTTTCTTCAGGACCAAGATCCTTCCTGTTATTGTTTCTATTAACTGTTTGTAAATGTTGTTGAATAATCATTCCTCGTTATGACTATAAAATGTTGTTATAAAAGACCAGGTAATTCCCTGGGTGGGATAACAGCTTACCATTCCATGGGACATGCAGGCATAAACATAAATAGCAGGACAAGGGTAGTAAATTAAATATCAATAATTTTACATCAAAGATGAACCTTGCATACCTGGCCCACTATTAATTTTTTTTATTAATTGAATACTTGTGTACTATATTTTCCTTCATGTTCTCATATTCCTATAACCAGTTGTGATATGACTGCACACTTGACTAGTGGAGAACAGTCATGCTAACCCCCATAAGTGGTCATATTGCATTCTCAATTCATTCAGTTTGCATGCTCTGGCCCTGTCTAAAGTGGTTAATACAAAAATAACAGATGATGGATGGAATGCAGACCAAAAGAACAAATCAAACATTCACCCCAGTCACAGATGTGGGTTTAGCACATCATTATTTTATTTTGTTTGCCATTCCAGTTTGTCTCAGGATGCTTGTTTCTGGTCCAGTTTGGACCCAGCCATATGCAAATCGGTCTTGACCCTGCTCCTCATGGGAACAGTCCAGCCCAAACTGCCAGGCCAGGTCCTCCATGGAACAGAAACAAGCATCCTGGGACAGGTTTTGGGGAATCACCCCTCATCAGTCAGGCTAGCTTGAATCCAGTGGCACAGTGAGCATGGGACCCTCACCTGGGCACACCCTTCCCATTAAGGGGAACAAAAGGAAAAAGAAAAGATGATGGATGAAATGCTGAACAAATCAAACATTCACACCCAGTCACAGCTGTGGGTTTAATTCATTGTTTTTTTTGTTCATGCTATTCTAGTTTGGACGTAGCCATATGTAAATCAGTCTTGACCCTGCTTCCCATGGGAACAGTCCAGCCAGAACTGCCAGGCCAGGTCCTTCCTGAATCAGAAACAAGCATCCTCGGACTGGTGAATATCACACAATCGTAAACTTAAACAAAAGTGTAAGTTTACCTTTGTGAATCAGGCCCATAGAATACACGTTACAAGGCCCATTATATTGTTGATTATTTTTCTTTATTATTCATGACTTAAAATGGAAATTGGGAAACTATTATAATACAGCATATTTCCTCCCAACTTCCAAGATAATAGACATTAACCTCTTTATAGAGGGTATGAATAAGAAAAATGACCAAACTGAGACTGGAGTATGACTTCATGTGGGCGCTGCAAGTTGCTTTCTTCACAATTCAAGTGTGCATTGACATCACAAGACTTAAACCACAGAGAACATGAAGGACAATGGAACATATATTTATTATTGTAATAATAATAATAATAATAATCATAATAATCATAATAATAATAATAATCATAATAATAATAACAACAATAATAATAATAATAATAATAATAATAATAATAATAATAATAATAATAACATTATTTTACTAGTGGACCATATATGTGAGGGTCATCTTTGGTACATAATTGTTTTATGTTAAATTTATCAACTTTGTCCTGTTTAGTTTTATTCTTGGAGGCCCAATGGGGGGATTGGTGTAAAAAGTTAGCCTACCTAAGTAAATACTTGATCTAGTATAATAACCTTTTTATGGTCATGCTGAGAAACAGTGATTTAACAATGAAAAAAAACCAATTGATAGGAACAATATTGAGGAAGCTTTGTATTTAACAAAGCCCCTGGGGACTTTTGGGAGATTTCAGAAGTGTGAAGGTCCCTCACCTCTACAGCGCCCTAGAGGTGAAGACTTTGAGGCAGACTGTAAATGGAATTAAGAACTGTACATTCGCAAATCATGAACATTTAATTCAGCTCGATTATAGTCAGATATGAGAGTTTGGGTTCTATTTCTAGATTTTTTATTAAATCATTTGTTAATCATCTTCTGTATTAGTAAATCATTGTTCTCAATCAAAGTACAGAACAAAGCATATAGCTTCTCCCTTAAAATAAAATCCCTAACCTAATCTAATGTCGGGGAAATTAATGTTCAGTAGAACCCCAGAGCTGTAGTCCTAGATGTGGAAGCATATGGTTTTCTTATTAGAGCATCTCTTAGGAAGGAGACAGAGAATTTCAGTGGGATCACTCAGCAATACAGTTAGGCATAATACATTGGTCTCAGAATTAATTGAAGGCACATCAACAAAGAAAATAAGACAGAAAGTGTCAGAGTACTCTCAGAAGCCTTTCCCCCAGTCTGTGACTGCCGTAAATGAAAGGAAATGGTCTCGCTCATATCTGAAAACACGCTTTTGTAACATTGTATACTGCAACAAATGATAAAACCTGGGTAGATAATCTTCGGCTCTGATCAATCAGAGCTTGATGTTTTCATGTGAACAGGACAGCTTCCATTAAGATGGCACGTTTATCAAAGAAAATTCTAAGTAAACAATACATTTAACTATTATCTAAAACATAAAGGAATATTATTTCTTCCCACCAATTGTTGTTCACTTCAGTTCTCATATGCCAGTGCTTCCCAACCTTATGACTCCTGAAGACCCCCCACTGAATCACTACTGGTAGCCAGGGACCCCCAAGCAATGTGTATAATTTAAATTTCAAACATTAAAAAAGTAATTCACAAAAAATACACGCCAAACAAATACTTAAATTACTAAAGATATAGGCCCTCATTACAACGCTGGCGGTCAAAGACCGCCAGGGCTGTTCTGGAGTTTGTACCGCCAACAGGCTGGCGGTACAAACTTGGGCATTACGACACTTTTGTCCCGGCGGTTTCCCGCCACTTTTGTCCCAGTGGTTTCCCGCCACTTTTGTCCCGGTGGTTGTAATCCCCCAGGGCAGCGCTGCTTGCAGCGCTGCACAGGGGATTACGAGTCCCCCTCCCGCCAGCCTTTTCATGGCGGTATTAACCGCCATGAAAAGGCTGGCAGAAAGGGGAGTCGCGGGGCCCCTGCCACGGCCCCATGGAGCTTTTCAGGGGGCAACTGCACCCGTCGCACCGCCCAACACCCCCGGCTCCATTTGGAGCTGGCTCCCGTGTTGCGGCCGACATCCCCGCTGGGCCAGTGGTTTCCGCCCGCCGGCCCAGCGGGGATCTCCAAATGGCCTCCGCGGGAGTGCTGCATTGGCGGCCGCCCGGTGGATACACCTTGGTGGGCGGCGGTTGCCGCCCTCCAATATTGTAATGATGGACTTAATTATTTTATATTGGAAAAATTTATGCATCTTTTCAGTGCTTGGTTTTGTTTCGGAAAGATTAATCTTAAGTCAGATTCTACATTTCCCAAGTAATTTCTGTATTTATTTTTTTACGTACATAAGAAAGCTTTTTCATATATATATATATATATATGTATTTGTGTGTGTGTGGTGGGGAAAGGAAGTAAAACCTTAAGGGCCTCTAACTCACCATAGTCACATGTAGTTCATTTGTTTTATAGCACCTCTCATACAGTGTAGGGTGTTGGATCAATTTACATCACACACATACAGAGGCAATGAATCCTACATGTGTAAATCAATGTGTAAAAAATGTTACATAATGCAAAGGGGACTACAAGGTGTAGGATTTGCATGTCATGCATATTGGTAGGCATTTTCTAAGAGTGCTTGGCCAGGAGAGGCACAAACTCAGGATTCAGAACATAGCACAGTTGTTACCATTAACTTTAATAATAAGAATTTATTACTACACAAACCACCCTTATTTAGCAGCATCAGGAAAATGAAGACTGAGAAAAACCACAGCTTTCTAACTTGTACCATTGCAGTGTGCATGAAGCTCTTTGATGGCAGTTCATAGCTCACTGTGCTAGATTATGATTGTATCTCATGAATTGCTCAGTAACAAAAGTATCTCTGTGACAGAAGCAGTAACTCACTGAGCTATGCACATGAAATTGTGCTTTTTGATATGCATGATACACGTTATTTGGATCAGGCATTTTAACCATCTGTGCTATCTTAGATGAGTCAAAACTGCCAGTAGACAAAATTCCATCTCTCACTTCATGCACATTAATCACCAGAGTTAGCTTGAAACGTATTTGTACCTTAAGACTGCTGGATGTACAAGAAACTTTGCAGTACTTTGAAAACTGCTGCACAAATATAGAAACACACACTGTTGCTTTTGGGAGGTCCCAGCTGGAGAAGTGAATTCCTGCTGGCCCAGGCCTCTGGATGCCTGTGGAACCCCTGGGAATGTGTCAAGGATCCCTGAGTGTTCGCGGTCCACAGGTTGCAAACCGCTATTGTCTTCTGACAGCCTAGTCATAAAGAAACAGTTTTTAAGATTCATCTAACATTGCAGTAATTTGCATAGGTTAAATGGTCAAGAAACAATGCTTTAACTTGTTCTCTCTCTCTATTCATTTACTTGTAACCAGAGAGCATTTGAGTCATGAAATGTTACAATTATTACCATGACAAAGGTCAAAACTAACAAAGAGGAAAGAAAGAAGAAAGGAAAGAAAGAAGAATTTGTCCTTGTCAGCAGTTCAGCCATGTACATGTTGTCATGCACGCTTCAAATGCAAAGTCACGTTTAAAATGCAGTGTTTAGTTAAGGCCTACAAAAACTCTTTTGTATGATTTTATTCTTATACAAGATTCTCTATCAATATTGAGAAGGGTCTTGGTCCTAAAGAAAGTCCCTAGACACTTATGGAGGGCTCTTAACTAAGGGTTGAAATATATTGACTTCCTAACAGAGTCCAAGTACTACCCTCTGTTAGTTTTTAATCCTATTCAGTAGAGACATCAATGAACAAATTGTCAACCTGTAGGTAGTTTTAATCGCACCATCCTTTTACATTTCTGGTTCCTTTTTAAGACACTTCACAACCAAATAGTCAACACTTATAGACAGAAAAAGCTCCACATGCAAGGGTTGTAGCCTACTCTACTTCAACATTTGTGACCTCTGTGAGGAGGGGCCTTTTTATGAAGCATTCCACCTGAGGGTGGGTGAGGGCCTTCTGTTCTTAAAATGAAAAGGTTTGTAAATATCATTCAGTAACACAAGAGATAGAACACCTGTTCCACTTTATCATAACAGAATTTTCTATGTATCCAGGAGTCAAATTGATTATGTATGTTATAGTTAAGGGAGGATTGGTAACCTTCCATCTCTCTCCTGTGGTATTTGATGAGTTCCACTTTCAACGAACTCCAAGATATCAGTTTTTTGTCTTTCAACAATTTGCAATCTAGTTGTTTTGATCTGATGTGGAATCCCCGATTTTCCAAAATATGTTATACCTGGTTGCAGTATTAAGGAGTGGAAGGAGATCTGAAAAGTGCTGAGAAAAGAATCTTGATGTGATGTACTTTCACATCTAACTGTGATCTCACCTGGATGTTTTTGTTAATGATATAGTACGAGTCGTGTCTCATAGCCACCGGGGCAAGTGGAAATGACTGTGTATTCTTCTGATTCTTAATCCATTTGCTGCCAATTGAAATTATATTGTGGTATCAATCAATCAAAATTTGCTTTGATTATAAAAATAACCATAGTACAAAAATATGCAATTCAATAAAAACACAAAATAATGAAAAGCTGTAAATCCATGTTTAAAATTATAAAAATGAACAATTCACAGAATTACGCCAACATACTGTACATTTTGAAAAAGACTCTCCCCTCAACATACTAATTCATAGGGCACCATATGCAAGTAAGAAAAAGCCATGCTTTTTGGGTCTAATTGACCTAAGGGAAAGCAAAAGCTACACCTAATGGTGCCCAAATGAAATATTGTAATAAGTGTCCTTTCCCTTACATTTCTGACCTGTGATAAATAAGGCTCAATTCCTGGATGTACCTTAATCAAAACAAACTTCTGTCCAGAGGATTTCCTCAGTTCATTAGCTTCCCGTTCCTCCATCCTAAGTTTTTCAAACTCCATCTTAACCCTGCACTTATCTGCCTTAGTTAAGAGCTGCGGGGGAGGAAAGATCTCTGGGTGGCCCAAATAAGATGAAAGATTCTTGATATATTTTAACCAAGAGATATCCTGACCCAGATCACATGACATACGATCTGTGATAAATTCCTATTAAGGGAAGCATGCCCATTTGTCCAAATAGAGATCCAAAGAAGAAAAGGTGCTAACTTAATACTGTCCCCAACATGCCCCAGGTCTAATTCCTCACGCAGACAAAAACTCCGGCTGCAAGGCCCAGCATCTAGTTGCACCTAGTAGCTTTCTGCAAAATGTATCCTCTTCTTTATGGGAAAGAGGGGCTGTTCTGGTTCACCCCAAATTTGCGCCCCATACGTTAGGACTGGAATGCTTTTATGCCTGTTCACCTCAAGAAGGCGCATATTAGGTTTATATTCAACCCTTGAGGAAAATTCAAATGTTGAGCCTACTCCAGCATTAAAACGAAAACAGCAATTAGAAATACAGGGATGTCAGTTCCCTTTGTCATCGAAGGTCAAACCTAAATAAGGAAACTCATGTAAGCGGGTAATAATCTGGCCATTAATTGCAAGTCAGCCCAGTTCACTCTGAGGCTTACCACACACCATATTTGTTTTAGCTATATTAACTTCCAGGTCTAAATCAGTCATATATCCACAAAGGCATTGACTACGCCACTTAAGCCATTTATGGTGCCTGCCTTTAAGACCGCATCGTCTGCATATAACAGAGAGGGCAAACTTTTCTCATTTATTACTGGCGCATCCTTACATCTCTCCACTAAAAAAATAATCATGCAGGCCATTAATATACAGAAAGAACAACAAAGACGCTAAGATGTATCCCTGGCACACCCCTCTATGGAGATTAAAAAATTCAGTGCATTCACCATTTTACCCACACCTTACAGAGGTATCAGTTCCAACATGGAGCGCCTGCAGAAAATCCACAATAGAACTAGGCATCCCCATCTTATAAAAGGACCTCCAGAGCATAGCTTGATTCACCCTATGAAAGATGCTACTAAGGGCCAGATGTAGCAAACGATTGCGACTCGCAAATGGGCCGAATCGCAATTTGCGACAGTGCAAAATCGGAAATGGGATGCAAAAAGCCCATTTCCGACTCGCAAAAAGCGATGGGACCCGTTTGCGAGTCGCATCCGGTGCGACCCCATTTTGCGTCCCGCAAATTGCAAGTCGCAATTTGCGAGTCGCAACCCATATGCAATTGCAACTCGCAAATTGCGACTAGTCGCAAAAAGCCCAGTTTGCATGTCCCATTTACCACTAACTCAGAGCAGGTGGTAACCATTACCAAAGTATAAAAGGGGACCCAGAAGGCATCTGGCTTACTCAAGATGGCGGAGATATACCTGATAGCAGTGAGGAGGAGAGTCTACGCAGCCCAGCAGAGGAGGAGGAGGGGCCACAGACAGGAGAAGATATATAGAACCAGGCAGACTCTTTTTCAGCAAACTGAAGAGGAGATCTATGACAAATACCGCCTTAGCAGCGCAGCCATTCTAGAATTAATAGATTTACTGAAACCACAGCTAGAACACAAGACTCTGCGTGGCTGCGCCATCCCTACGCATGTGCAAGTACTATGCGCACTGCACCTCTTGGCCTCAGGGAGCTATCAGGGGGTCATTGCCGTGGCAGGTGGGGTATCCCAAAGTGCAGTGTCAAAGTTCCTCAGGGCATTCCTAGATGCCTTAGTCACGCACATGTCTCACTTCATATACTTACCAAGGAATGAGGCAGAAATTAACAGCACCAAGCTGGACTTTTACCGCATTGCCCACTTTCCTCATGTCATAGGGTGTGTAGATGGGACACACATTCAAATATGCCCCTCCTGCTAATCTGGAACACATTTTCCGCAACAGGAAGTGTACCCACTCACTCAACATACAGGTTGTTTGTGATGCCCATTATGTCATCACGGACATCGTAGCTAAGTTTCCTGGCAGTACCCATGACTCCTACATTTTTAGGCATAGTGGAATACATCAACGCCTGGAACGTGGGGAATTTGGAGACGGTTACCTCCTAGGTAGAGCCACAGACACTTGCAGACATACACACAGGTCACCGTGCACGACTATCTGGACTTCCTAACAGTGTACTTTTGTGCCCAACAGGTGACAGTGCATATGCTCTCAGGCCTTGGATCATGACTCCGTTTTTAACACCCAGAACTGAATCAGAGAGGCAATACAACAGTGCGCATAAGAGGACCAGGAACCTGATCGAGCGCACCTTCGGACTGCTGAAGGCAAGATTCAGATGCCTCCACCGCAGTGGAGGCGCCCTCCAATACACCCCCATTACCGCTTTAAAAATTGTGGTCGCATGCGCCATCCTCCACAACATAGCCACCCGAGTGAGGGTGTGGTCCTGCCTCCTCCCAGGTGTATTTGTTAACTTCCTGGCTGTGATGTCATCATCATGTGCCAGGAAGTGTTTCCAGAGTGTTCTGGTATGCTTTCTGGAGTGTTCTGCTGCACCTGCAAGCAATTTTGAAGGTAATCGCAATTTGCGACACCCACTCGCTAATTGCGAGTTCGTTTTTTGCACACTCGCAAACAGCGACCTCGCAAACTGCGGACTCGCACACAGCGTTGCGAGTCTGGCTGCGAGTCGCAAAATCGGATCGCTTTTTTTTCTGACATTCCAATTTGCGACTCGCATTTTGCGAGTCGCATCAACTCGCAAAATGCGAGTCGCAATTTTTATTTTTGCTACATCTGGCCCTAAGTTCCATAAAGGCCAGTAGAGAGTGCCTTTATTGGCTATTGTATATTTATCAATAAGTAATGACAAATTTAAACACTGTTCCTGGGTCTCTAATCCTTCCTTGAACCTGTACTGATCCGGTCGGTTCCTCCAACCAACTCTCAACACACCATAAGACAAAGCGGCCCAAAATCTTCACAAAAGAGTCCAACAGAGAGATAGGGTGATACATTTAGGGTCACCATGGTTCACTTTTTCATATACAGGCACAATACACGCTGACTTCCATGATGGTGGAATCCCATAACTCACAGCAGTGTTTAAAATGTTAACAATGATAGGGGCCCAGAAATGAACATTCACTCTATAAAGATCCATGGGGTTGCCGTCCGGTCCATGGGCTTTGTTTACGGGACTTTCCTGAACAACAACAATCACCTCATCAGGAGAAAATATCATAGATAAACTATAATGGGATTCACCTAAGTCCACCTCGCTTCCCATCGGAACCTTGTTGGACCTGGCCCTTTTACAGGGTCAATCCCCAGACTTTTTGCCTCCTTATTTTTCTGACCTTTGTTGGCTGACGTCTTTTACTCTAAGCACTTTTTCACTGCTAACCAGTGCTAAAGTGCATGTGCTCTCCCTTGTAAAATTGGTATGATTGGCTTATACCTAATTGGCATATTTAATTTACATATAAGTCCCTTGTAAAGTGGCATCCCTATACCCAGGGCCTGTAAATTAAATGCTACTAGTGGGCCTGCAGCACTGCTTGCGCCACCCAATGAAGTAGCCTGTCAAAGCCTGTGTGCGTAGTTTTCTGTAACAGGGACCTGGCTTCTAAATTTACTTGTCAGGCCCAGAACTCCCATTTTACTACACGTAAGTCACCCTTAAGGTACGCCCTAGCTAGCCCTATGGGCAGGGTGCCATGTATGTAGAAGGCAGGACATGTGCCAGGTTGCATGGCCTATTCTGGTAGTGACAAACAGCCTAACTTGGTGTCTCACTGGTGTGAGTGCAGCCTTCTCATAGGATTGCATTGGAAATGCCCTGCCTTATGTGTAAGAAATGCTGCTTACTGGCGTAGGTTTATTTTTTATTTCTATGCAGTGTGCATTTTTCTGTGCTTATGACTCTGGTGTTTTTGCAGCTTGCCTCAAATCCACGTCTGGGCAGACTGACAGTTGGGGCTTTGTGCATACTTTTCAGACAGCCTGTACACAGGGAGGGTGGAGGTGTCACAGAGGTGCATCTACATATTGTATAGCCTTCCTGTGCTGAGAGAAGGGAGAGGCGTGGCACACCTGCATTTGTAAAGGCTGTGCCCTAGCCTCGCACAGTAGGGTTGTTTACCCCTCACTGATGTTTGGAGACTGTGCTGGAGGAGAGAAAGGGCACTCCCAGAACCAGTTGTAGCTGGTTGGAACACCCTCTCCTCCCCATTGTAAAACCCACTGTAAACTTATTGAGACAATCTTTGGACATTCTTGGGAATCCAGAAACCTTACCTGGAGCTGGACAGGACGCTGTTGAGAGGACTCACCAGGACCACCTTGGACTGCTGCGCTGACCTGTGACCCGCTTGGTCATTAGGAGAAACTGCCACTGATGACATCCCGTTGTGTGCTGGCCTATAGCTGGGTTCGCCAGCCCTGTGACCCTTCTTCACTTATTTGTCTCCAGAAGCAGGGTGCTGTGGCCCCTGACCTCTGTAAACTAATTTCAGCACAAAGAGTGCTGCTTTGCTGAAGCAGCGCTGGGAAAGTGCTCCTGGATGCCCTGCATGCTGTTTTTAAGCACTCTTTGTGCCCAAAATAACCACTGCAGCCCGGCATCACCATGGTGCCCCTTGCGCTGTTTGGAGTGCTCTTTGTGCCCAAAAATCACCACCGCAGCCCGGGCGCCCTATAATCACCAAGCGTGAAGATCACGCACCTCCTAGTGCCCCGGGGGCATGAGCAAAAGGTAAACGGAGCAAGTGTGCTTCTATTGGTTCCCGAGGGGCATGGTCGCTTCTTGGAAGCACCCCCGGGGCACCAGCGTCCCTCCACTTCTGCTACATTCACCGCGGCTGCCCGGGAAACAAAAAAAACACTCACACCCCATATCGGGTGCGGGCGAGTGTGTCTTCATGGGCCCCAGCAGGGGTCCGATCTCTGGATTTGAGTAGCAGGACTCGGGGGAAGGGGAGGGGAACTCCATCTTAACCTGGTCTCTGACGTAGGAGCAGGACGCTCCTTTTCCAAACCGGGCAGCATTTATTTTTAACAAAAATGGAGAAGGGAGACCTTGACGGAGGCCCCCCTTCCTCTCGCCCCCATAACTGCTTGTTGGGCCTTGCCTGGCACCCACCCCATGCAAAGGGGCGTGCGAAGGCCGAGGGAGGCCCCTACCAAAATCGCGGGTCCCAGGAGGGGCTTGTTTCCCATATTGGAGAGGGTGCAGACCGCCCCTCTTCCCAAGGAGCACCGTGTGGCCCCTGTTGTGCACATAGGAGTGCCAGGGCCCCCCATGCTCCTCTTCTAGGCACGAGGAGTGCCTCTTCATCAGAGAATCAGGTACTTTTTAGGAAATATTGGCTCAGTGAGCCTAGTATGAACCTTGGGGGGGGTTTATATGTTCCTACCTGCTTTCATGACATTACATATATGTGCTGATGTTTCTTTTAAGGGCATGACATGCTAATGCTTATTTTTTATGACTTGTAATATATTCTCTAATGTTCCTTTTATGGGTATTTACGAGGTATTCATGACAAGTGCATAGAATTCTTACTGTAATTCCTGACTACTGCTTATGTTGCAGAATCCTGAGTATGTACGTATGCTAATCTAACAAATGCATATTCTTGCAAAGTATTAGTAACTTGTGTAACATTCTGACAACTCCTAAGGTAGCAGGGTATTACTAACATGTAATGTTGGTCTAATTATGTTTTGTGCAATACAGTTTATTTTTACATAGCTCAGTGTTGTGTTTACTTTTGTGGTGTACATTTTGTGTCACGTGTGTTGTGCAAACGCTTTACACATTGCCTTCGGGTTAGGCCTGACTGCTCATGCCAAGCTACCAAGGGGGTGAGCAGGGGTTTTCTTGGATGCGTATCGCCAACACGATCAAGATCCCCAACACATACTTCAGTCCTCCACAAACAGGCATTTCAATGAAATCCATTTGCATCTTGTTAAATGGACCTCCAGCTCTCCCAATGTGGCTCAAAGTTACCACGGTTCCTTTTCCTGCATTCATCTGTTGACAGATGATGCATCTGTGACAAGTAATTTCTGCGGCATGCCTGAATTTCGGGTTAAACCAATCAATTTTGAATGATCTAATCATGGCATCCCTTCCCAGGTGAGCCTGTCCATGATAGAGCCTGGCGAATTGAGATAGAAAGCTGTTTGGAAAAACTAGTTTCCCTTCTTCTGAGACCCCTAGATCATCTGCCCTTTGTACACATTGCATTCTTTGCCAAGAGCGTTTTTCTTCCTTGCTTGCACGGCTCTGTAATGTCTTTAACTCATCTAATGTGTCAATCACCCGCAATGCAAAGTTCAAACGTGTCATTTTCAGTTTGTGGTAACAATTCCCATTGTTCCTTGAACGATATACAGTTCAATGCGCAAAATCTTGCAACTTGATCTGCATAACCGTTTCCCATGGACACAAAGGGGGTCATTACGACCTTGGCGGGCGGCTACCGCCGCCCGACAGGTAAATCGATCAAATTATGCATTGGGAATAAAGTAATCAGAGGGTAGTCTTCATTTGTTCCCGTTTCTTCCTCTAAAAACTGACTTTCATCTCCTTCATCGTCACTATTTGTCTGTACTTCAATTCCGTCATTGGAACAGTAATCGAACATTTTATTTTACACAACACATTTCTTCCCAGTAGGGATACTGGACTCGAGTCACAGACTACGAACCTATGTAGCCCCTGGAAGTTGCTGATCTCAACCTGCACTGGATCTGTAATTGGGTTAGTCCAATACTGATTTGCTACTCCAACCACTCTTATGGTACGCCCTGACAGAGGCAATCTTGGAACTTGCGCACTTCTGACTGTGGAGCGTGTGGCTCCTGTGTCAACTAGAAATTAAACCTTATACCCCATCACCTTTCCCTCTACATATGGGCCTCTCTGATCCACCTCTAAGGATGCTGCAAGCCTGCACTCTTCACTGTCTGAGCTATCATCTGACCAATCTTCATTCATGCCATTTTCACCTCGTAATGGGAACTGTTGTACAGTATTGTTTTGATTTGTTACCTGGCCTGCGACCTGCTGAGGAAGCATCACCTGTTGCTGTCCCATTGGGGCCATTGGTAATTGCATTTGCTGTCTAGGCACCATAAGAATCTGCTGCTGTACTGGCTGTAATTGTATTGACTGAAAACGCGGCATTTGCATCTGCTGCATGGGCTGTACCCCTTGCATTTGCACCAAATTGTTCTGAAAGTTCGGGTTCTGATGTCTTATTTTCGGACCTCGTGAATTTTGTAATGAACCAACATTAGTACCTTGATGAACAACACCATCCTGCACCATATTCGGGCACTCCCGTTTCCAGTGCCCCACGCCCCTGCACGCGTGACATGGTGACATCTTTTTCGCCCCTTGGATGTCATTTTGAATTACAACCGTATTCAAATCTGAACTTCGGTTTACAAACCCTCTGCCTCGACCTCTCGGCTGTGCCTGAAACATATCATTCATTTGTGGTTGCTGCTGTATCATCCGTTGAACTCCATTTCCCTGTATTCCTGCCTGTGCAGCCCTTATCTGCATCACCATCACCTTTTCTTTCAACTTTTTCTGCTTCAACTCAATCTCGTCACTGCAGTATTTCGCATACTGCAGCACCTCATCAAGCGGCTTAGCTTGCCAACAGATCAAATGATTCTTAATCATCTGGCTAACCTCTGGTCACAACCCTTCAACAAATCTAAACACAAGATGGTTCATTTCCTTTGGTTCAATTGTCTCAGTACCACTATAATGTTTAAATGCCTTCAGCAATCTTTCATAATATGCATGTATTGATTCTTTAACCTCTTGGGAGGTCCGGTCGATTTTCTGCCAATCAGTCACTTTCGGCGACACCTTTTGTTTCAAAAACTCAATCAATTTATGATAATACTTCATCACCTCTTCTGAAGGTGCCCCAGTCCCCTTATCCCTTGCTGGTTCCTTTGTTGACCAATCAACACCTCTCTTACACTCAAGCCATAAATCAGGCGGAACAATTATCTCAAACAAAGTATCCAAGTCTTCCCAGAGACATTTTGCGAGCTTCACAAACCTATCTGTCTGTTGATACCACTCGATCAGTTTCTCTCTCATTCTGGGGTAATCGTTAGTAAAGGATAGAATGTCTCCTCTGGTCCATAGCACATGAATTACGACACCACCAGCTGTTTCTCTCATAGGCAATATTTTTACGGATTCCAGATCGGGTGAAGCCTTGGCTTGATTAGATCCTGGGCCATCTCCCTTTCCCTTGTCTCTTTTCTTTGCCCATCTGCCTTCCCATTTTTCCAGTGCCCCCCAAATTTGTGCGCTTTGCAACAACTCTCTCAAATGTGCTTTCATTCCCGCAGACCTCATGTGTTCAAAATCTTTTGAGTCGAAATCTAATCTATAACTTCTTTTCAAATGTTTGGTGTTTCCGATATCAATATTGTATTTGTCTGCCAAGTTCTCTAATCTCTGATGTACTTTGCCTACTTCTTTGGTAATCTTAGGGCATAAATATCTCAATTCTGCCTCCGTGTATGACTGCAATCTATTTACTCCCATTGTACCTTCCACTAACTCAACAGCTTCTGCCCCTAATCTCACAAAGTTCAGGTATTCATCCTGTTTTTCTTTCTCTGGTTCGATTGTAACCGCTGCAGTCTTTTGTGAGGTATAAGTCTTTTCTAACCATTCATTTAACTGTTGGACTGTAAAACCCTGCAATAAAATGTTCCCTGCATGTATCATTGGGGAATGTGAGGTGTTCGTACTCATTGTTTGTGGAGATAAAACTCCTAACCCTGCTTGACGCATGGCTTCGAGAGGCGCTCCTACCGGACTAAGGTCCATTAAAGGCCTTGTTTGTTCAAATGTTTGCTCTCCTGGGGCCATAATCTGGGGAGTTCCCTTCGACCCTCCTCTTATCACATCTTGAGTCATCACTCCCTGATCACGCATGCCTGTCTTGTCCTGTGCATATAATGGTACTGGTGGACCAACAGTAATTGGTAATGATATGGCAGCAGGTGTTTGACCCGGACCCAAACTCCGTGGAGCAGTAACTCCATATGTCTGTTCTAAGGTACCCAGGACAGGTACTAATGGCGGTCCAGCCACTGGGTTATACCCTGGTATCAGCTGTGGCTGTGGTTACGAAAGCAACTTCGGGGTTGATTCAATCTGTATTAGCTTTGGCTTTGTATATATCGGGTCTGGCGGCACTATCAAATTTGTAAGTCGTTTCAAGTACTGGGACATCTGGGTAGATTCTCTGTATCTGTGGTGGAGGCTGCAACTGTATCGGCATGTCTGGAGCAGTGGGTACATTGACACCATTCTGTATCGAGACAGTATCATTAGTCTGTACCGTATCAGTAACTCCCTTTTCCTGCGTCTGGTTCCCAGGGTCTGTGCTAGTACTTGGAGCATTGTCGCTCACTGCATAAGGTGGCGGATGATCATGTAATAATCTGTCCATAAATTCCTCATCATCTGAATCATCTTCCTCTTCCCAAGATCTTTTATTCTCTTTAGATTTGTTCGAGTCTTTATCTGTTTTGCAAGAAGCTTTCTTTCCTGGCGTCTCCTTTCCCTGTGCTATTGCTGGGAACAGTTTTAACCCATCTACAATTCCCCGTCTCCACATTTTGTTCTCATTGTCCCACCTAGCCTCTGCATAGGATTTTTCTGCCCTTCGCAATCTTCTCTGAAACCTTTCTTGTCTATGTTTAAGTGCCATCAAGTCCCAGATTGCTAACGCCTCATACTGAGCTGGTCTTGGAGGTGGTTTCTGTGTACTTAACATCCACCTCAAATTCTCTAGTACCTTAGGATTGAATGTTCCATGTTCTGGGAACGCTAGACACCCTTCTTTCTCTGTTAATTTGCGCCACTGTTTCATCCATAAACAAGGTGTGGCACCCTTCTCTTCCATGACTATATAAGCTGGAGTACCCTCGGGTGGTGTAGGTTCCCCATCGGTTGCAACAATATACACATCTCCTTTCAGAGCGCTCTTGAACGCTTTAACAAAATTAATTTTGAGATTCTCTGTTAGTTTTGTATTTAATCAGAAGTGACTCAGTTCCCAGGACACTCTTCACCCTCCTTTCTCAGCCTATTGCCTCTCACGGACAGCAGCCAATCCGTGTGCGACCCCTCTCGACGACTGACCTATCTCAGCGCAGCACCACTGACGCCACACTCACATACACACTGCGGCTGACAAAGTCTTGCGGCTTGTCTGCTCCTCACTGAACTCATACAAACCCATACAACTAATGCAATTATTGCGAGCACCTTAAATGACAACACAAATCTGCTGGTTTACCTCAGGAAGGGTAACACATTCGCTTTAGAACTTTACAGAGATTTCACTTGAAGCCTCGGCCGCTACTCTCTCCTTATCAGTTCCCGCACACGCAAGCAGAATTCGACCTGCAAATTCTACTCTCGACTTGTCAATGACTCCTTCTAGTGCACTTTAGAATTTGTCAAATCTCCATCGAAGGTTTCATACACACATTATGACTCAAACTTGACTTGTCAACCACGCCCAATTGACCTATTAAACCTCACAGATTACAACATAAACCACATTTGTCTTCATACTCCGAAGTCTTAGACCTCAACAGGTCCGTACATAAACAACCAACCACGTGGATAATTTTGAGCAGCAAGCCCCACACTCATATGAAGTACGCCGACTTCCCTACTCTCATACTGTGGAGAACGCCCACTCCTACTAAACAATTTTTTTTTTGGCCTAATTACACACAAACCTTCACAATCACCTGCAAAATGCATAAACTAAACAAGTGCAAAAAACCCTAACCACATACACTATGGCGCCGAGAACATTCCCAACTCACTTAGGCAGGCTCCGAGATCCCGGGAAAGTCATGGTGAACTTAGAAACCCATCATGCCCCCAATTTGCATTATCACAGAAAACAAAATTAAACAATGAATCTCCGTCCTAGGGCCCCCAAGGGCCAAACCCTCGCTCTGCTACCAGAACTGTCAACGCGTCCCTCTATGTCAATTTTATACACATCAGGATTCGTTTTAGGCCAATGAATCTTTTGACCCAGTGGTGAGACACCGTAGAACGAGATAACTAATCAATATGTCAAGTAATATATCAATAAGGTCGCTGATATTTATCACCACATTACACTTTACTTTGGATAAAGACATTAATCAAATTGTCGACGCAACCATGACCTTTCAGCCATGAATAACCACACCTTGTGATAGCATTTTATGAGTTTTATTCCCTATTGATTACAATCTACTAGCAAAGTGTCAATCTCAAAACCAAGAAGCATAGTCACAATATGGTAACTGTAATAAGATCACAAATATGAGAGCATAACATAAAGTAAACATAGATCGGAACACATAGAATATCATGTAAGTCTTAGTTCAGCATGGTATAATGTCAGTCATGTCAGTTTGTGTCAGTCAAGGTGATTTACCTAACCTAGCCTCTAATTAGCATCGGCATGTTGGACTTCATGCAAAACAATTTAGAACACCAATTTGGAAAACATCTAAACTATGGTCTCTAATCAAAATACAGCAGTTGGTACCTAGAAACGAAAAGCAAATAGACAAATTACAATAGCATTGTCATAATTACCCTCCAAGGATTGAGTTAGCATACAGGATCAGTCTTCGTCTTCAGGACATCAGTCGTATCGCCATCAGTTTAACTTAGTCTAGTGGAGAGGGGACACTTCCCTCTTAAGGAGGACAAGCATAAAGACAGTCTATGGGTGAGGATAATTTATTAAGTCTCTAAGTCACCAAACAGAGTGACAGAGTTTCTGGATAAAATCAATAGCATTCCCTACCTAATTCTCTCGACTCTTCTTCAGCTTTTATCCCTTTTTCGCAATACCGTCCCCCAAAATTCTATTGGATATTCGCTATACCCCACTATCTTTAACCAAATTATACATTAGGTAATCCAAATTGTCACCCCACGGTAATTTATAACACTTTGATTGGTCTTCGTAATTGACGTCTTCGTAGGTGGCACATCCGGGGTGTTGTGTCATCATCTTGGCACGTTTCTCGGGTCATGAGCTTCTTTATCCATGGTCAAATGGCCTTGCACATTCCTTTGGTATACTTTTGTTTCAAATCTGTATAAAACTTATACTAAGGCAGTTAGTATGCGGATGGGAACAGGATGAAGTTAGCTACATAAAACAAAGGAAAGGAGCAAACGCTGGGTCATGGCCCTTTACGAGTCAGCACACTGAAAAACAGAAAATATGCTTTAATATGAGAGCTACACAGCTAAAATCCTCAACTCACGCTAACTTAAGACCTATGGGTTTTAATACAAATGCAATATTCGTAAGTGTTAATATATTCAATTAATCATGGTGCAAGCAATTATTTCTTACAATCGACATTAGTTTATGTGCACAGTAGTAACTTCACACTTATAATCATATTGAGAATACACACTAAGCAACCAATATTTATGGTCGTTTTTCATATGCAGCATTGTTAGGCATTTATATAAGCATTTCACATTTAATATATGTAATATTTAAGCTACGCTCTCTCAATAATGACACTGCCTCTCCTAGTGGATCCGAATTTCGGTGGGTTAAATCAATTTCTCTTCCAGTTGTATTAACTCCTGTGCTTAGGGCCCTTAGCACCTCAGGACCTCCCCTACGCTAGAAAGGTCCTTCTCTGTTGCCCGTGTAGCTACCACAGTGGGGAGATCCCCAGTCACTAGTCCCTTCAAGAACAGACAAGATTTCTCCAGTGCACCTCCCCCTTGATACTTTGTAGCCAGTTCTTCAAACTACATTGTATCCCCACCACCAGCAGCAACAATGTTTCACTGTTCATCGCCTGAGTTTGTTTCTGTCCTCATAGAGACCTAAATGGCTTCGTTCTATACAGCACTTGGCATTGGCGGGGCAGAGGAAAGGTATCCAACAATAGTTGACTGCCCAGCTGCTGACCCCAAGGCCCTCTCCCTCAGCACACTATGAAGCACTTTTCTCTGCTGCAGATGAGGCTCTGCCTGGGTATTCTGAGGTTTAGCCCCCATCACCGCTCCAGCACTCACTACTCCTGCACCAGCTGCCATTACCTCTGCTGACAAGCCCTCTTTCTTCTGCTGTGTCTGTTCTCCGCCAGAGGCCTCACTCCATGAGCACTTGTCCTTTTCACGCAGGGGGCATCCTGCTTTGGGTGCATATTTTCTCGCCAGTTGCTGCACTTTAAAATTTAAACTCCTGCCACCTGTAGCACGGCCCACAGCACCACCCACAACACTGAAGCCGTGGGAAGCACAACAACATCAGCCTCCGTGGCCACAGCGTAGGCAGATTTTGGCTAGGACTAGACCCGGAGTGAGTCACAACTAGCTGGCATCGGCACCTCGGCATTCCGTGCTTCAGCTGCTACACCTCTGATTTCCCATCACGTCTCGTCACTGCTCCCTTGCAGATCATACCACCAGTGGGTAGCCTCGGTGGAGTAGAGAGAATTTGAGAGCAGCACAACTTGCGATCGCCATTTTGTCTCTGATGTTCCCCATGTTGACAACTCAATGTCACTGCTCTTTGAACCAATACTAAAATTTAGAATGTATCTAGTTAGATTGTTAAATAATGTTTTGACAGTGTTTACAAAAAAACAATTTGCAAAGACCAATCAATGTACCATCCATGATTAAGAGATCATCTTAAACCGGGATTAAGCCCCCAAAACACCTGTGTTTGTGCTAGCACAGAAGGGAGATTGGATAAAAATATGGAATATGGATAAAAGTGTAAGGGCCAGAACACATCCCAGGCACTGGAAGTTTTATATTGTGATTTTCCCTAAACGAGCACCCACTCATTAAATTTTCACTTTAGGCCATTTTAGACTGTAATTTTCTCAATATTGCTGGGGTATTAGCCATTTGAGTAAATGTTTCCTATAAAGTGTTTCAGTTTACCAAATCGAAAGCTGCTGTAATATCCACAAAATAACAGAAGAGATTTTCCTTCTGTTCTCTAGATATGTTCATCATTTTCCAAAGATTGAAGCAGTGATTGATGGTTGTGTCACACTCTCTGAAGCCACCCTGCTCTACAGGGATTACATTCTTATCATCAATTCTTTGTTTTAGGACTTGCTCAATTATTTGTTAATATACCTTGGCTACCGTTTCTTGTAGGAAAATCAAGAGATGATTTATTAGTAATGTTAGATATTGGCTTGATCACCAGCTCTTTCCAGCTATCAGTGAATTGACCTTCTACTTGAATTGTTGGAAAAAGGGGATGAGTCTTTTGGCTTACCAATCAACACTAGTTTTGATGTTGCTGCTAATTTTACTGGGCCAGTGGCCTTTTGTTAAATTTAAAGGAATAATAATTAGTTTTATGGTATCTACAGTAAATAAATCTGGCCTTAAAGAGTAACATCGATAATCTGGAGGATGGCCTTTTTGGAGCAATAGTCCCTTATAGTTTATAGTATCCTATGTTATTCTATAAATTAGCAATAGTCGCTTATTTGCTATTCCATGATGCACTAACCTCCAGATTTCTCTACTGCTTTTAATATTTATAACAACCAATGGTGCTCACTTTGCCCCGGGAACCAAGATACACCAGCCTGAATATTTCGAGCAAGGCTGAAACCTGTCTTGTGTTGCTTGTGTTGTGGTCAGAGAGGACCTGGCTTGGCATTTCAAGGTGGAATGTTCTCATTGGGCACGACCATGGTTGGTTTACATGTGATGTTATGTTATGTTAAGATGATTTGTAGAGCACGCATATCACCAAGGGAGTACTTGATGCCTAAAAAGAGGGGGAAAGAAGAGGGGGCCTCCCTGACTGGGAGCCTATTGGAAGGTATTACATTTTTTGCTAAATTCTAGTATGGAGGTGGCTGATGTGTAACAAGAGGTCATTCTAGGCTTTGGGGGCCAGGTAAGATAAGTTGCGACCCTTGTCTCTGGCTTTGTGGATGTGGGTGTCATGGATGAGCAAGAGGTAGGTGGAGCAAAAGTGCCTGATTGGGGTGTGGAATTTGAAGGGAGTGTTGAGGTTTGTGGGTCCTTGCTTGTGTAATGCTCTGCGGGTGTGAGTGAGGAGTTTAAGGAGAGTGCATTTGCATATGGGGAGCCACTGAACACCACTGAGGTGTTTGGATTTGTGTGTGTGGAGTGGGAGATTGAGAAAGAGTATGCTGGAATGACCTGGAGTTTTTTGGTAAGGTTTGAGAGGATTTCAAAATAGACAGTTCTATCAGACAGGTAGCTGGTGAATAGTGCTAGTGATCTGTGCCTGAGTGACTGATCTCAGGGTACTTGGTGAGAGCCATCTCAAGACTTTTTTGAGGCGCTTGAGGGTGTGGAGGCAGATGGAGATGACAGTTTTGAACTCGTTAGACATTAGGATATGATTGTCGATTAAGATCTCTAGGTTTCTTCAGAGATCAGCAGGGTGGTTATTTGTCCTAGTTCTGAGGGCCAGCAGACTGCAGACCACTTTGACTCTTGTTAGTGTTGCGCTTCAAGTAGTATGTCCTCCTCCAGTTTGCTACTTCAGAAGTGAAGCTGGAGAACTTTATCTGGGTGCTCCTGAGTGGATGATGTGTGTCATGGTGGCAGGTTCCTGAGGGGTGATGGTCAGCCAGTATGTCACAGTGGTTTCTTGAGTAGGCCTCTTGTTATTATGGAGGGAAATGACTGTTGCAAGCCTTGGCTGGGGAACAAAGTTGTTGTATATGTTGATGCTTTGGTGCTGAAGTATTGGGAGATCTGGGTGTAAAATAAAGTAATGGGCGATGGTCATGGAGCTAACAGCAGAGAAAGGGAATTCATTTACTATCTTGCAGATTTCCTTTCCATTGTTGGAGCTGTTTTCAATCTGTTCAAATATTGCAATGCGCTAAGTGGCCCTAATTAATTTGTGACATAAGAAGGGCTGGTTTGTACTTGTTTCTGTCTTTGTTGTGGTGGGTGTGTATCCATCTGTGTTCCAGCTGTTTGCAGTGGAGTTAGGAGAGCCTTACATCTTTCTTGTACCAGCTTACTTTGGCTTGGTCCGTACTGTGGTAAAGGTCTTGAGATGGGACGGTGTGTCTCTGCAGGAGGTGATCCAACTGTTAAAGTTTGAGAGGACTGCATATATCTGTCGTTGTCTGGTGGATATTGGCACAGGAACTCTGTGGTCCAGACTCCTTAAACATCTTGTTCCATTTGCGTCGGGGGGTCTTGGTCAGCTTGATTCTTCCAGTGTTGGTTAGGTGGGCTGAAACAGATGAGGAAGTGGTCAGTCCCAGTTGGAATGGGGTCAGTCTGTCTACCATGATGTCTGCAGCTTTTGGTGAATACAGGGTCAAGGATAAGTGGGTGGGTTTGCTTAATCCTGGGATGAGCCCCATTATGTTCAGGTCTTCCAAGAAGTTGGTGGTGATGATGTTGGTTTTGGTGAGGTCCTAAAGTGAAAGTTGAGGTCATGGAGGAGGGTGAAGGAGTTGGATATGAATACCAGTGGGGCATCGGTAGAGTAGGGCCCCTTCTATGGTGATATTGCTAGAGGTGCTGATCTTGAAGGCTATGTGTTTGAGGTGGTTGCTGTATTTAGTTGACAAGAAGGAACAGGAGATGTGTTGTTTGTAAATGATAGATATTTCTCCTTGTGGTTTTCTGGGTCTGTCTTGTCTTGTTATCTTGTAGACAAGTGGAATGGGTACTGTGATCTCCAGAGTGGGAGACGGATTGAGCCAGGTCTCGCTGAGGAAGAGCTGGTCCGGGGAGCGTTGTGCGTGGTGGTGGCTTGAGATGTATTGCATGTGTGGTGAGCGGGCAGAGTGCCTACGGAGTGGGTTGGAAGATGTATAGGTGATGCAGCACTCGGCACAGGAGAATGCACTTAATTACTGTAAGGGGAGGCCATGGTACAATGCTAGGATGGGTATCCTGAGTTCATAGAGTGGAGCACTGGTGCACAGTAGCATCCTTGGCTGCATTGGGTAGGTGGTAGATCAGGGGTCATGGCATTGGCTGTGGGCGGTGCACAGATGGGAGAGGTAGAGATGAAACACTGAAGGGTAGCAAAAGGTATAAAGCAAAGGGAAAAAAGGCAAGAAAAAAGTCAAAAAGAGAGGGAAAAGAGGAAGGCTGTGGGCCTGAATCTGGAGCATCAGAGAAAAAGGAGGGGATGAAATTACCAAACCTGGTCACAGGATTAAGACAGCAAGTAAGGCAGTCATTAAGGCCAAGCAGCACCTTCTTAATGGCTGGCATGCACTTGGCTGGGCCTAATCTGAGGTGGCATCATGGGCAAAAAATTATCGGTTGGAATTCTACACTGAGCAATTGCAAGTGGTTAGACTATTTGCAAGCATTCCTCGCATCACTTTTTGTGGATGATGTGTATGTGCATTGATGATCTGGAAGATGGCTTGGTGGGCCAATAAACCCATACACGTCTCCTATATAAGAATTCCATGACTCCTGTGGTATTATATACATAAATGGCATTTGCTTATTTGATATTCCATGATGCACTAACCTCTAGAATTCTCTACTGTGTTAATATTAATAGCAACCAAAATTTGATTCCAGCACTTCATATTACATTCTAATTTCGTAATCCGCAGAAATTTACTATCTTTGTTTCAATTTTACTGACATTTTCTCCTTTCCTTCTGGTCATTTGCTCTTTTTAAGCTACAATACATTTTCCTTAAATTGGTTTTAAATTCTAGGAAGTGCCTATCAAACCAACCATAATGATCGAATGCTTCCTTTTGTGAGTATTCTGCATCGTGCCTGATTTCTTCAGCTGTATCTTTAGACAGGTCTCCACCTCTTTTAATAATTCCAAATACCCTACCATTTCTGATTCTGCATTTCTGTACTCATTTTCATAATTCTGGTATTCAGTTAGTTGGCCAGAATACTTTTTATTGAAGCATATTGTTTAGTCATCATGGTTAGTCTCCATTGACTGCTAGAATGCTTTGCCTTGACCATTCATGATGTGAAAACTCTGTGGCCCTTTTAATATTGATCCTTTGGGAAAACTGCTGATTGTATGTGGTTGAAATTCAATAAACCTTTCAATAGACGTTCCAGTATATTATCTATATGTTTTAATTTAGGTGTAGATTAAAATCTCCCAGAATAAAAACTAAGAAAAAAGTTGCTTAATTTCACATAAATCACTTAACACATTTGTAATATTTCCATCCCCTACCAGTCTATCTTCCTGGGGAAAAACATTTGCCATTATGAGTCTGTCCATCCCTTGCAAGTCAGGGTATATCTCAATTTTTTATGCTAAAATCTACTTTCACTCTGTGCAATTTCAATTCAAAATGTCTGATGAGATTGATTTGAAACCAAGGATATAGGCAAACATCTTAAGGAGTGAACCCTAGTGTGGGCTTAATTTTTTGCCTCTTACTATTTTACTTTGCTTCAAGGAACAGGCTTGTTGTACAATGGTTATCAAGGTCCTCTAACAGAATAATACATTTGCAGTGCACCCCAGTTATTGTTTAGTTATATCGGAAAGCAACTGACCATCCCATAGGTCATTCATTTGAAAAAGGTATCCTGGGTACTAGGACATTCCTCTCATAACATTGACACTCCCTTTTCTGGTATTCTTTGGTTGAAGACTAGAGCAATGGCACCTCTGTTTTCTTTTAAAAATTACTTACAGATCATTGCTTCATTTTATGATTATGGGTTGGCCAAAGATGCAGCTGTTTACTAGAATGTGATCACCTAGCTCCCTCACAATCATAGGTCTGGTTGAAACATAAACTGAGGTGGAATCATGATTCTCTACCTTAAATTTGTTTCACATCTGTTTGCATACAAATGCAATATCTCGTAATTTCTTGAACTTGTCTCACCAATGTAATCATACAAGCATTTATCTGTTTTAATTCAGATTAAATTATTTTCCGATCTCCTGTCTGTAATTTTACATAATCATTCTTTATTGTCTCACTTCCAAAGTGTTTTTTATTTCTCTTTCCAAGTCAGTTACTTTTAGCTAAGGATTGAAAATATTTTTTAAAAATCAAACTAAAATCATTCTTTTAAGAACCACCTTTATTAGGTTAACAATAAGAAAAACGTATGTTGTTTTTGTCATGTCTGTCTCTAACAGTGAAATTATGCTACTAGGAACCGACATCCAAAAGTAATAGTGTCAGATTTGCAAATAAATGATACAATATGCCCCAACGTTTTGAAAATCCTGGGATATTTTGTTGGGCCGTCCTATGTACTAATTGGTCCTATCTGCGGTCAACCTGTAATTATGCAGCCAATCACTGTTGGGTACAGTCTCTGGCCATACTCTTTAGAAGTTGGGTGCTGGGCTTGGCATGTGGGCAGGTCCTGCGCCCAACCCGCTGCGGGTGGGCACAACACCTGTTGTGCACAGCCTCAAGTCATGCACAGCTGTAGTTGACCTGCGGCCAGGCCCTGCACCCAGCTTGCCTTCTGAGAACCAACCCTCTTCTCATGAGAGATTCACATGAGCCTTTTATAGGTTTGAATTTAAAGGGATCAGTAGGCACTACTGTTGTACAGTCCCCAAGCAAAGAGATAAATATTTTCGGGAGAGGATATCTTGCATCTGTTTGTAAAGAGTATCGATAATCAGGATCCCTGATTAAATGAAGATGACTCCAGTGGCTCCATGCATAGGGAGAACTTTAGGGGAACAATTTGGAACCTTGTTGAACCCTTTGTTGCAAGTTAAAATCTCACCTTAGAGGTTCCAAATATAACAGATTAGAACCAGTTTAATATTAAGAGGTAAGCCAATTTAAGACCACACCATCAATGCGCTATCAATCTGTAAGGATGTTGTCAGAGAAGTATTGAGGATGTTGAAGGTAATGGATACACCTACAAGCATCAATAGGCGTGAAATGCTCAAGTTGAGGCTGCAGTGTGCATCATTTACAACCTGAAGAAGAGTAGACTTGGTGCTACAACTTGGTCAAAATCTGGATTCCAAGTTATCTAGACCCGTATACTCATGATATACTGAGAAACTTGGTTAGGGAAACAGCTTTCAATCACTTTCTGTAGGAAAGGTAGAATTGATAGAGGACAGAAGTTAATAAGATCATTTGCATCATCTGAACACACTTTATTTTAGAGAAAACATAATTAAAGTGGGCCAGAAGGCTAACATGTATCTAGACATTTCCTTAACAATAGTCCCTGAAACCACCACCAAAAACTGCTTCAAAGTGTTCACCTTGGCTATACTTTTAATTTAATCTCTCTCGAAGGTTTTGATGAAATCAGACTAAGGGCCTGATTTAGATATTAGTAGACAGTTTACTCTGTTACAACGGTGCTGGATATCCCGTCCGCCGAAATCTAAATCCCATAGGACATATATGGTCTAAGATTTAGATTGTGACTGAGTAACTCATCTGCCAATATCTAGTCCCTAATCAGGCCCTAAGTCATCTGAGCTTTGTAATTTAGGTTGAATTCATCAGGAAAAAAAATAAATTTTTGGCAGACAGATTCTAGATCAGAGAACTGTGATGCTGAATTCTGAGATGAGTTATCCCTCCAATGTTAGGCACAGAACTAGGCAAGGATGCCAACTGACCCAAATCTTGTTTTTGCTCTTTTTTGAATCCTTGGCAATAGAAATTCAAGAAGATACATAAATTGCACCACCCCATGATATGGTGATGACATTATACTTTTTTGGAAACTTTTTTTGAAACCAGAAAGAAGTATATTGAGTCAAGTGCTCGAGGTGTTTGAACTGATTCAAGACCTAAGGAATATAAAGTTAGCCACTTGAAAATAAAAGCCACGGTGTTCAATTTGCATTTGGAATTATTACTGAACTCAATTTGAAATGTACATATCAATAGGCCAAATATATATTGAAGGATATTTGTGTCTACAAATTTAGAAGACCTTTATGACCTGATGTAGGAAAGTACCATCTTTCTTGGCATGTTACCCCCAATTTCTGCCTGTTTGTCAGTGTGTTTTGCTTGTCTCACTGGGATCCTGCTAGCCAGGACCCCAGTGCTCATAGTTTGTGGCCTATATGTGTTGTCAGTATGCTTGACTATGTCACTGAAGTTCTGCTAATCAGAAATCCAGTGCTTTTGCTCTCTCTACTTACCAAATTTGTCACTACAGTTTAGTGACTCCAGATTCCAAATCTGATTGGCACACTGGACCCCCCTTATAAGTCCCTAGTATATGGTACCTAGGTACCCAGGGCATTGGGGTTCCAGGAGATCCTTATGGGCTGCAGCATTTCTTTTGCCACCCATAAGGAGCTCATACAAACCTTTCTTCGGGACTGCCACTGCAGCCTGAGTGAAATAGTGCACACACTATTTCACAGCCATTTTCCACTGCACTAAGTAATTTATAATCATCTAATCTTCATTTACTGAAGGCTAGTTGCAAAGTTACTGTGTGAGGGCACCCTTGCACTAGCAAAGGTGCCCCCACTTTGTCCAGGGCCAATTTCCCGGACTTCGTGAGTGCGGGGACACCATTATAAGCGTGCACTACATATATGTCAATACATATATTTAGCTTCACAATGGTAAATCCCAATATGGCCATGTGAGGTGACAAACATCATGGAATTGACCGCCAAATCTGGTATTGGGGAGCTAATCCCATGCACCCTGGGGGCCCCACTGTAGACCCCAAGTACTGCCAAACCAGCTCTCTGAGGTATCCTCTGCAGCCCCAGCTGCTGCCACCTCACAGTCAGGTTTCTGCCCTCCTGGGGATTGAGAAGCTCAATCCCAGGAAGGCAGAACAATTAATTTTTACACCCTCTACCAATGGAAATAGGAGTTACAGGCGTGGGTGGGGTATCCCCCCAGAGCCTCTGAAAATGCTTTGAAGGGCACAAACAGTGCCCTCCTTGCATAATCCAGTCTACACCAGCTCAGGGATCCCCAGTCCCTGCTCTGGCACGAAACTGGAGAAAGGAAAGGGGAGTGACCATTCTCCTGTCCATCAGCACCCCAGGGTGGTGCCCAGACCTCCTCCATAGTGTCCCTGGCATTAGCCATCTTGGATTCCAAGGTGCAGGGACCCTCTGTAGACCTCTGAGTGGCCAGTGCCAGCTGGTGACGTCAGAGACCCCTCCTGATATGTGCATACATGGGTAGGTAGCCAATCCCCTTATCAGGGCTATCGGGGTCTCTCCTCCGTGTGTTTCCTCAGATTTGGTTTGCAAGATTCCTCCAGGACTCCTCTGCATCCTCTGCTTCAGCTTTTGACTGTCGGATCAACCGCAGATTGCTCCAGTAACCGCTGTAATTGCAACAAAGTATCCAGGACGACTCCTGTGACCTGCAACTTCAGCTCCAGCCAGCATTTGCAACAGTTTCCAAGGTGTGCACGCTCTGAGGTCTGCCTGTCTTCACCCTGCACCAGAAGAACCGAAGGAATCTCCCGTGGAGTGACGGAGTCACTTCCCTGCTCAGCAGGCACCCTTCTGTGATGACAATCGGTACTCTGGGACTCGTCTCCTGATGACGAGCGTGCTCCCTGGAACACAGGTGGTGGACTGAAGTGACCCAGACTGTCCAATGGTCCAACTGTCCAAATTTGGTGGAGGTAAGAGCTCTCCCCCGTGCTGCAACAGTACCCTTGTGCACTGCGTCTTCTGCTCCTTGGGCTTCTGTGCAATTCTTCCAACAGTTCTTCATACATAGTGTAGCCCAGGTCCCCAGCACTCCATCCTGTGATGCACAACTTGCTGAGTTGTTCTCCGGTGGCGTGGGACCCTCCAGTGTAGAGCTGCGATGATTGCACTTTGCATCTTCTTTGTCCCCGTGTTCTGGGACTCCCGTGGGTGCTGCCTGGTTGTCTGAGGGTTCTCTGAAGTGCTGAGAGTCCCCTCTGCCTCCTCAGTCTGAGTTGAGACCCCCCAGGTCCCTACTGGGTCCAGGCAGCTCCTCTTTGATGCAAACTGCGTACTTGCTTGAACCAAGGCGTATTGGCAGAATCCTGTGACGCAAACAGCCTGCAACCAACAACTCGACGTGGGACATCTCTTGCACCAAGCAGGACTCCATAGCTATCTTCTTTGGTGCTTTTCTGCACTTTTCTTCTAACTAGAGAATCCACTTTTGCACCTTCTTCCAAGTCGGCAGAGGCTCCTGTTCTTCCTGGACTCTTCTTCGACTTCTGGGCTTGGTCCTCTCTTCACAGGTCTTCAGGTCCAGGAATCCATCAGTTGTTGCTTGCAGTCTTGCTTGGTTCTTGCATAATTCTTCATCAAGACTTGTAGTGTGTTCTGAGGAAACTTGCTGTACTTTGCTCCTGCTTTCTTGGGCTCTGGGGTGAGGTACTTTATTTACCTTTTTTTTTATACTCCCAGTGCCCCTCTACACACTACATTTGCCTTGGGGGGAATTTGACATTCACATTCCACTATTTTAGTATAAGGTTTGTGTTGGCCCTAGGCCCATTGCAATCTATTGTATTTTCTACTAAAGTACCTTAGTTTGTGGGAACACTGAGTATTGTCTTTTGTTTTGTGTAAGTACTGTGTAACTATAGTGGTATTGCAGGAGCTTTGCATGTCTCCTAGTTCAGCCATGGATGCTCTGCTACAGCTACCCCCAGGTAGCCTAATCTGCTGAACACTGCCTACATTTCACTAATAAGGGATAACTGGACCTGGTATAAGGTGTAAGTACCTTAGGTACCCACTGCAAACCAGGCCAATCTCCAACACCTGATTTATGTGTTTCTACTGAAAAGGGAAATGCATGACAAATCAGATTTCACTTAACTTTCTGTTATTAGGTGAATGGCCTAAGAACTCACCTCACTATCTCTTTTTCTGTGGAACAAACATCCATATGCCAACACCACCTCACTCAGTTTATTTTACATGTTTTTCAGCAAAATAATACATTGCTTGAAAAATGTGTCTTAATTAGAGATGTCAATACTGCCTTTGTTTGATTTCTTATTTCTAAATGTTTCTTGTGTTCTTAATTTACTTTGTTTTTAGCAAAGTTGAAAGTTTTGTGGTTTATTTGTAGAAATCAAAGCCTTTTGCTCAAGGTTTAAAAATATCATATTAATGAAAATAATATTTTAGCAGTGTTTTCTGAAGAATAACGGAGTAAACATGATACGTATGTCTAAATATCAGGTAGTCAAAAGGTGCTTTTGAGAAGGGAAGAACAATTTTTCAAGCAATTTATTATTTATTTGAAAAATATGAAAATAAGCTGAGTGAGTTGGTTTTGACGTTTTGACATAATAGCTGTTTTCTCCCAGAGAAAGAGATGAAGAGGTGAGCTATGCTCATTCTGAATAAAATAACTGATTTAATGTTAGGAGATGATTGGACTTTTTGGTCAGTATTTACAGGACCGGTTTAAAACAGGCACAACATGTAGTGGTTTTATATCACAATTTGGATAGGACATCTATTGCCAATAATGAATATATATATGGGTTAGTAGAGGATTCAAAGAATATTAAATTACAGCACTGGTATAAGTCGATATTACATTAATCAAAGGAAGAGTTTTTTAGTAAACTAGCCCCCAGATGGGGATACGAGGCACAAGTGCAGTTTTAGGATATGGTGTAACTGGTGTTTTAGAAGTAACTTAAATATGGTTATTACATTCAGACCTCTTAGGTATTTGGATAGTGTGAGGTGACAAATGGTCTATGATTGTGGGAATGGGTAGGTTGCGATGACCCGTGGTTAGAGGAGAGTTCAAGTGTCTTAGCAAGTAAATTGCTGGTAATTCTTCCGAGACAACAAGCATGCCTGGTGCAACTGTCTCCTAAATTGTTCCTAATTAATTAGGAGGTGGTAACTCACATTGATTAAGCATGAATAAACTACTCTATTCATAAAAATAAGTAAAATCCACATGGACAGTATAATAGAGATACAATGCACCTCAATACATTGACAAATTGGTTGGTAAAAATAAAGATTGAGATGATTCACGAGGAGCTGCCTTGTTGCATTCAGGCGTGAGTTTTAGATCATATGTTTTATGTTACTTGAATGTGGCTGATCAAAAAATTATGATACTTATGCCTAGTGCAGTGGCTTCAAATAAAGATAATATTGAAGAAGCATATTGCTGCTCAGCATTTATGTTGTCATATATAAACAAAAACAAGGTACTAAAATAAAAATATCTTCCACAGTAGCGTTTGTCTTATGATCGGATTTATGATGCAATTATGGAACCTGGTGTTTTTATGTTTCCTCGGCTGTTCAGCCACAAGGTAATGAGGATATAAAGTGTGCTATTCACCAAAATTAGAGTCACACTCTGCAGAATTTCATTATTCAATTATATACCACTTTTTTTAGTACATGGGCACCCAGGAATATTATTGCAGTTTAAAGAGAACAATAATTTAAGGGCCAGATTTATTGAAAAGTGGCGCAGTGCGGTGCTGTGCCAAAATTGGCAGTGCTGTGCTGCGTCACTTTAGAAATGCAGGGATGTGCAGTATTTAACTGCATACTGCTCAACCCTAGGATTCCCCCTGCACTGGCACTAAATGTAGCTGCCAACGCAGGCATTCTTGCACCATCGTGCAAGGATGTCTGCTTTGAGGGGTGTGATTGTTTATGTACGGGAAAGTGTCCCTCCTTGCACATAAACAATCACTAATGGTGCTTTGACATTTCAATGTGTGCTGCACAATGCAGCACACACAGAAGTGCCAGAGCGTCATGTTCAAATGATTGTTTATGTGCAGGAAGGGACACCTTCCTGCACATAAACAATGATTTCCGGCAATTTGCTCTTTCTATGCGTGCTGCAGAATGCAGCACGTATGGAAAAAGCAAATAACGAGGAGCAATGAAAGTAATCCTCCTCGTTGCGCCCTGCTAACGTCACCCCTGGGGGTGACGTTAGATTTTGGCGCTGCCTCAGGTTTACGAATTTTCATAAATCTGAGCCAGCGTCAAAATGCAATGGGTGTTGCTGTGGCACGCCCACAGTAACACCCATTGCACTCCCCTTCCACGCACAGTGCTGTGTGGAAAAAGGGAGTATTTACAAGGTGGTGTTAAGCCACAAAAAGTGGCTTTCCATCACCTTGCAAATACGGCGCAGTGCTTAGTGCCACAGGAGTGTCACAAAAAGTGATGCTCCTGTGGCACTAGGGGTCTATAAATATGTCCCTAAATGAGGTAGATACCATGAAGCAATAACAAAGAGCTTTTTAGAAGTTGAAATACTATGTGTTATTATCTTTGGGAAATAATGTTTTTTTACCCTTCCCGCAAGTTAAGAGCCCGAGTCAAAAGCGAGGGTGCATACCAAGGGGCAGGGGTAATTAACAGTGGTTATTGCCCTGCAGGTATGGACAATATACATAATTGTATAATTATGGAGTTGCTTTTCTCAGAAGGCTTCTGAGTGACATCAAATAGATAACCAGAGTGCAGTTTGAGTTGTCTCTGATGTCACTTAGAACCCTAAGGTGAAAAACACATCCCAGTAATTCACTTTTTATCCATTAATAATTAATAATTTGATGTGATATTTGACTCCCAAAATAATCTGTCCTTGCTTTCTACTGCTATGCAGTGATACAGGAATACTGAGTGCGACATATATAACATTTCTCTTCCATGTCCAAATGTACAAACACAACTGTCCTCTTGCTACTCACCACCACCAATCTCTGTGTCCTCTCCTCCACAAGTTGTGCTGTCTGCTTTCCAGCACTGCTCTGATAGGCTCTTGAAGAAACCAGCCACAGCAGTTTGGAATTTGTTTATAATGTAGCAACAGTGTGCAACAGCTTTTGTGAACAACTGTTGCTATGGAATAGCAGTATTACTGAATTTGAATCCAGTTTTTCACACTAGTTGTTCTCTACCAATCAATCAATCAAAAACATTTGTAGAGCGCGCTACTCACCCGTGAGGGTCTCCATGCACTGGGGGGATGTATACCAGAGTCATACATAACATATAGGATTATACATGGGTAACAGTGAATTAAAGGAATGTTTTACACTGAGGTGTTCAGAGTGACATGAAATAGACAATGGGAGCAAAGCCCGGGTTGTCTATGATTTAAGTCAGAACCCTGAGGTGAAAAACATTGCTGTTACTTTATTTTTACCCGTCTTTAATTTTATGTTATGTATGGCTTCCAAAATCATCTGCTCCTGCTTTCAACTGCTACACAGGGGCAGAGGAGTAATGTGGTTTCCAAACATAACATGGCCATTCCTCCCTGCAACAAATGTTAAAAACATATCATAGGAAAAACACCATGCCTGCTTTCCTTAACCAACCCCACCACCTTCCCTGATTTCCTTCCCCCTCCTGCAGCTGTGCTTTCTGCTTTCACTCAAAGCAAACAAAAAGCACTGGACTGTAAGGCACTTAGAGAGCCCTGTCATTATGGCCAGAGTAATAAGTTTTGTTGAGTGCTTAATTTGTGCTTGCTGTTTCCGGTGCTGAGCACCGGCACTTATTTTTGAGGGCCGGCGCTTAGTCTTCTGCTTCAAGCATTTGCTGCGAGCAAAAGACACGTTTGGGAAAGACGGAGGAAGAGAAAACCGAAAAAGCGTCACAATGAGAGAAAGCAGAAAGCTGCAGGTGTGAGTTGAAGGGGCAGGGAGTGGCTTTAAATGGATTGAAGAGGTCAGAGATGGCATCGAGATTACCCTGCCTCAGTATTCCATGTTCGCAGATTTAATTGCAGAAACTGCGTGTTTAAGAGGAGGGCTTTGAGCACAGGCACCTTTTTATTTACAAATTAAGCACTGGTTTTGTTATTAACTGTTGCTACGTCATAGATATAGAATGTGGTGTAAACTATAGAGGCACCCTGTGGAAGCTATACATAACAAGGCTATAGGCACACCTTCCTCACCACCAGCGCAAAACAGTGAATACAGTGGGAAAAGAGAATGCTCCTTGCCTAAAAGATAGGGAAAATGACCCCATTTGCCCCTCTGCAATGGAAGGTAGGGGGCCTAGACATCTATTTCTCAAATGGCAGCCGCTCTTAGAAGAAACAGGAGAATTACTGCTGGAGAATGGGGACACATGCTTCAGGTGTGGGGTATCTCCTCGTGCTTCGGCCCTCCTATAGTCTCCAGAATCCATAGGTTAGGAGGGAGTTGTGAGCGCAGGAGGCATATGGCCCACCAGGATACCAGCACTCTGAAGGGACTGCGGGCTGGAAGCCACAGAATTCTCCCTTTGTGGGCCTGTAGGAGTAGCCTTCGCCTGCACAGAGAGCATCCGAATCAGCCGACTCGCTCCCAATGCCGCGTATGCGGTGTCAACGTAAAGAGCATCATGTAGATCCTTTTGCACAAATGAGTTAGAATGCAATAGCTATTATGTACCAAAACGCATATAATGTAGCAAAACAGGTATCACATTCCATAGTTTATAATTATTTCTAGAAAAACAACAGTTTACAATTATATAGCAGATTGTACGCAACTGCAGTTTATGCTTTCTAATCTCAAATTAGGAGGATTAACAGGTCAATGTAAACTTTACATTATGGTAAACTTTATGTTAAGTGACTGCTTTGAGGGCTGGCAGCATTGCCCATCCGCCTGTCAAGCATCCGGAGAAGATCGGTTTTCCATTTCAGTCCATAGTCCTGACCATTAGAAGACAGGCTCTTCCTATCCTTTGGGATAGATCGGGAGATGAAGGCCATATCCACTCTGTCAAACTCAAAAAGTAAGACCCCCGCTGCGCTGCGTATTTTAGCTCAAACGCAGCTCATGAAGCTTTTTATCGTGAAAAGATGCATGTGAGTTTCTGCTGCTTGTAGCCTCTCTTCAGTGCATGTGGCAGTGAGCACACGCGTACAGTGCAAGCATGTTATTAATATTACATGATTACCAGGTGCCAGAGTCAGTGCAATACTGCTGTCGTCTGTTACAGTGGATCTACCTGGATGCATGGTGCAACTTCTGGAGACTGTCACAAGTTAAAGATTCCATCGATGTTGTCACATGCCTAAACAATATAGAATGATGCTGCACTTTAAAGGGTGATATGTTTGTACTTTCTTCTAAACGGGTGGAACTGAATTTCATTGTTTATTTTTTTGCTATTTTCGGTTAGGTGGTGGTATGTCCCTTTCTCTTTTAAAAATATGTGTCAATTTGTGTATATTTGATATATGTTTTTATTTTTAAGGGCTATGCATATATCGAAACTATTTCTGTAGATACAAAAAATAAGATTGCCTGTGTCTATTTTAAAAAAACCTGTGAATAGCCAGGCGTTTGACTGTAAAGCAATTTTTGAAATATTTGACGTTGTACATTTTGAATAAACCACTGCCTATTAAGTAATATAGAAATCAAGTGGAATATGGAATGTGAATCCATGTTACGTTTCAACTTTCTACAGATTAGAATCACTTACAGGAAAATTCCGAAATTGTGCTCTGTCTATCACATTCACAGTATACTTTAGGCACTCACATGTTACACATGTCTACAGTTTTTGGTCAGCCCATCATCCAGGGACTTAGAGATGGAATTCTATGGAGCCGAGCCATGGAGGACGTGATTGCTAGAACGTCCACATCATGTTACATAAACCAGGCCAATTCCTCACATTTGCACCCCAAAACTCGCTCTACCTGCGACTTAAATTGAATGCTACACAATCCCACTTTTCCAGACTCCATTTGATAAACAAACATTGTCAAAACCAATATATCTTGTCTGCAAACTGCTAAGCTATCAGCTTTGTCAGTAGATGGCTATCTTAGAGTTGGTTTTGTAGTAAAGAAAAGCCATTCCAAGATATCCACCAATAGGTGCACATGCGCGCACTTGCATGGTAGCGCAGACGTGCTGATGCGTCGTAACTCATTGGTGGTCATTTTGCCATTTTAAATTACTTTTCCAACACGGCCAAAAGAAAAAGAAAGTGTGTGACTGAACTAAAAAGGAAGTGAAGCACTGAGTAGCGCTTTGCAGCTACTGGGTCATCATAAAAATGCTGGAAACGGGGAGTGGTGTGGTCCAGGAGCATTGGGAAGTGATGGAACAAAAGTGAAATAACAGATCGGGAGAGTGTACTTTCTCTGGGCCGCGCTGCATATGGAGGACACAATAAGGCACGGGTACTCAGGGCTGCAGTCTCAAGGGGAACTGCGTCAGCACAGCCCCAACTTTATTAAGTAAACTCGGTTCTGCCTTGCGTCCAGACACGCGGAACCTGGCGCAAAGCAAAAGGAGAGCCCGGGTGGCTCTCTACATCCCTCCCATGTTTTTTATTTCACACAGAAGAGAAGAGAAATATACAGAAAAACTAAAACGAAAAATGAGATGGAAATTCAAGTAATGACAGAACAGAACAAAAAGAAACAAAGTCTCAGGGGCAACGGCCCTCTGGCGAGCAGGTGGCGATGAACGAACATTTGCTTCCTAGGGATCCAGGGTACAGACAAAGGGGGTCATTCTGACCCCAGCGGGCGGCGGTTGCCGCCCGCCTGGAGGGAACCGCCATTTGGCCGCCCTAAGGTAGCACCCGCCGGCCCAGCGGGAAAGGGGCCTGCAACACTGAAGCTGGCTCCGAATGGAGCCGGCGGTGTTGCAGGTGTGCGACGGGTGCCGCGCTTTTCACTGTATGCTAGGCAGACAGTGAAAAGCATGCTGGGGCCCTGTTAGGGGGCCCCTGCACTGCCCATGCCATTGGGCCCCAGGACACCCGTTCCCGCCATCCTGTTCCTGGCGGTAAAAACTGCCAGAAACAGGCTGGCGGTAAGGGGGTCAGAATCCCCAAGGCGGCGCTGCTTGCAGCGCCGCCATGGCGGATTCGCCCAGCCGGGGGAAATCCGGCGGGAAACCGCCGGACCCGGTTTTCTGACCGCGGCTTTACCGCCGCGGTCAGAATGGGCAAGGAAGCACCGCCAGCCTGTTGGCGGTGCTTCCGTCACCCGCGGCCCTGGCGGTCTATGACCGCCAGGGTCGGAATGAGGGCCAACGTCTCTGAGCTGGCTGTTCGGCACCAGGTTGGGGCGTAGACGATAATGTACACACCTGGGAATTGACTCTCCCCGGTCGGCATTTTCACCCGAAGGTTGTTGTGCACTGGGAGCCGTTACCTGAGCATCCTCGGTCTGTACCACCGCAGCCGGGAGCTCAACCATTGAGTCATCGACCTCTCCTTCCTCCTCAGAGGTGACCGAAACCCCTGCTCTCCTGAAGTGTGATACGTTCCTGGTCACTCTCTGCCTGCCTGTGCGGCTATTATCATGGTACCTCGCACACTGACGACCTGCCAGGGTTCAGGCTCAAATGGAGTTTGGAACTTTCCGCCTGGCCGGGGGTTCTTCACTACCACCATATCTCCTTCCTGAAAGTCCCGATACCGACCTCGCCGTCGCTCAGTAGCTTTCCGATTCGTGCGTTCTCTGCGTTGTTGAGTGGCTTCGACATCCAGTTCTGGGGGTGTCCACTGAGGACCAGACGGGATGGAATCCTGAGGCGGAACTTTGGACATAAGTGCAACCGGGGCACACCCTGTGGTACTGTGAGGTGTCTGGCGATAAGCACTCAAAAATTGTTGTCGACATTGCTCACTGTCTGATCTTTGTTCAACACCTATTCTGAGGGCTCAGTTCAAAGTTTTCATGAACCTCTCGACATCCCCATTAGCCTGCGGCCAGTAGGGTATGACCTTGCGGTGATGTACGGCTAACCCTTCCAGGTAAGACCGAAATTCCTGTCTATTGAACGGTGGGCCATTGTCTGTTCTGACTTCTTCAGGGAGCCCAAACATGGCAAACGCCTTTTGAAGCACTGGCCTCACATTCTCGAACGCCGTAGACAACACAATGTCTACCACAGGGAACTTGGTGGAGGAGTCGATGAGGACGGTGGTCAGCCTCCCATCCGGGAAACTCCCAAAGTCCATACTCACTTTGGTCCAGGGTTTCGTGCTAGCCGGTTCAGTGACTACTGGACAGCAGGGTGGTTCCCCTGATGTGATGACGCATGAATGGCATTTTCCCATCAATTTGTCCACCTGATTGTCCATGCCAGGGAACCACACTTTGGCCTGCAATCTTGCCTTGGTTTTCTCAGTGCCCTGATGGCCCTGATGTGCTAGTTCTACTCCCCTGGCCCACAAGCTCTGAGGCAGTACAATTCTCCTTCCTCGAAGAACCAGTCCCTGAGTCTCTGTGGACAACTCAGCTCGCACCCTCCACATCCCCTACATTGCTAATTTGCATTCCTGATTGGCCACTTTAGTCTTTTCCAAGAAAAGCTTCCACTTCCGGTGACCCATCACTTCTTTTATCTGATTGAGTACAGTGTCCCCCTTGGTGGCATCAACAATTTCTCTTACCACTAGGGCATTAGGACAGGCCGACTGTACCACTATGTTGACGAACACCTCAGTGTTCTCCTCGTCGTTCTCTTGAGCGTCATCAGTCGTGACTGGGGATGGGTGGCGAGATAAGTAGTCTGCAGGGTTGTTCGCTCCCGGTCGATAGAGGACGGTAAACCGATAAGGTTGCAGCAGAACAGTCCACTGCTCTATTCCAGGGGGTGCCAACCGAGGGCACCCGGCAAAGAGGCTTATGATCAGTCACCACCTGGAATTCTTGGCCATACAAATACAGGTGAAAATGCTTGCATGCCCACCGAATCGCCAACGCTTCTCGCTCTATCTGAGCATATCGTGTTTCAACCGAAGACAATGCTCTACTGGCATACGCAACCGGAACCCACTCCTGCGGGTTCTGCTCCTGGAGAAGAACAGCACCTAGACCTACTGGACTCGCATCCACTATCACCTCACTACGTCTGTGAGGGTTAAAATAAGCCATTATTGACTTATCCAGTAGCGCCGTCTTGATGTCAGCAAATGCCCTGTTCACCTTTGGGCTCCACTCCCACTGATGACCTGCTTTGGTGAGCTGTCTGAGAGGCTTAGCCATGGTCGCAAGCTGCGGAATGAATCTTCCACAATAGGTTGCCATGCCCAGGAAGCTCCTTACTTCTGTGGGGGTTTTCGGAATCGGTGCTTGACGGATGGCATCAGCTTTACGAGGGTCCACCTGTAGACCATCTTTTGAAAAAACATAGCCAAAAAACTCCACCGACGTCTGATAGAACGCGCATTTCTTCTTGTGGAGTGTTAACCCTGCCTCCGACAACCTCTGCAGTGTAGCCCTAAGATGTCGGTGATGTTCTTTCCTGGTTTTGGAATAAATGAGGATGTCATCACTCAAATTGATCACCCCTTGCAGTCCTGACAGCGTCTCCCTAATCATGTTTTGAAATACTTCGGCAGCTGAAGATACCCCAAAGCTCAGTCTCTTGTATCGTCGAAGCTCCACATATGTTGAAAAGGTGGTGATGTTCCTACTGTCGGGTTCCAGCTCCAGCTGATGTTACTCGGCATTAAGGTCCAATTTTGAGAACCACTGCGCCCCATTCAGATCCGCTATGATATCATCCATCGTAGGTGTTATGTGCCTCTCCCTTTTAATGGCCTTGTTGGGAAGGCGCATGTCGACACGGAGACGGATGGCGCCAGGTTGCTTGAGCTTTGGCGCTATCACCAACGGTGACACCCATGGTGTAGGCCCTTCAACCTTCTCAATCACCCCTTGTTCTTCAAGTAGCTGTAGCTCCTTCTCCACCGCTGGTCGCAAATGGAACGGAACGCGTCGGTGTCTAAGTGCAACGGGCGTAACTCGGTGATCTATGTGTAGCTTGACACGTTTACCTTTGAGTCACCCCAACCCTTCAAAGAGCTGTGGAAATTCGTTAATTAGGTGTTCAGCGTGAGCGTTATATACTTGTCGCGTGAAGAAAACTAGTTCTAGCTCTTCTGCAGTGTGGCACCCCAACAGAGTGCCTCAGTCTCCTGTCACCACATAGAACTTTGCCTGTGTTGACACCTGCCCGCTAGACACTGCCACCTTCACTGTGCCCTTTAGTGGAAGCGGATCTCGTCCCCCATAGTTGTATATCTTTGTGGTAGTTGGGGTTAGCGACGGTCTTGGGGTCAATTGCTTGAACAGAGCCTCGTCCATCACATTCACCGATGCTCCTGTATCTATGAGCACCGTTGCCGACTTGCCACTGATTTGGATGTTGCTCATAGGTGGTGGTCGCCTTTTCTGCTGTCTCCCACCGGTGAACGAGATCACAAAGATGTCTTCCTCCTCATCTTCCTCGAAGACTGGAGTTCTCTGCTCTGCGATTTCACCAGATTCATCAGTCTCTTTGGTTATGCTTCTGACCTTGTTGTCTCTTCCTTTCTGGTTTCCTTGCCAGCCTCTTCCTGATCTGCACACTTTCGCAAAATGATTGTCCTTGACACACTTATCGCATGTTTTCCCTTTTGCCAGGCACACCATAGGTGGTTTGTGTTCCTACCTACAGCTCCTGCAGGTGCGTACCCCCTGTCTGACAAAATTTGTTTTTCGTCCCGGCGGTTGACGCATCTGGATGGCGTCTATCTGCTCTTCTTTCACCTGGACTGGACGTGTGGTTGACGCAGCGGCCAGAGATTGTCCTCTTACTGCCACTATGGCATCCGCCCGCACCGTGGATAGTTCGTGCGACTGTGCCAAAACCAAAATGTCGTCAAGGGCATGCCCTGCTGGCGTAGGATGAGCTTCCTTAGTGCATTCGATCGGCATCCTTGAATAATTTGTGCTCTGATATCCTCTTGTTGATTGAGGCCTACACATGAGCTTGCCAGTTTCCTTAGTCACGCATAGAACATGTCCATTGACTCAACATCCGTCTGCTGAGCCTGCCGGAGTTTTAAAACCCTCAAAATCTGAGTTCAGCTGTGGATCAAAATGCTTGTTCAGTGCTTCCACTGCCGCATTGAAATCCGACTTGTCACCTGTGTTTGGGAGTGCATCAAACAGTTCATCACCTCCCATGAGCAGCATGAGCGATCTGCGCACGGCCCCGTCTGTCTCTCTTGTGGCGCAGAAGTAGTTTTCTAGTCGGTTTAACCATAGGCGCCATCTTGGCGAAGCTGTAGCTGGATCAATCAGTTGACTAAATGGGGGCAGCGCAGTGACTGAGGAGTGAGCGCTGGCGTCCGCTTGCGCAGGCAGCTGGGGGTTTTCTTGCGGTGGGGTGCTCATAATGTCTCATGGTCTGCGGACGCTTTGTTGTTGTATTGTATGTTCCTTTTTTACAGTTTCTCTTTAAAGTTCGTGATATCTGTGATTTTTTTTTTTCAATATACTTCCCTCCTTTCTTTTCTTCCAGGGCCACTCTGAATTGGTAATAACATCAAAAGGAGAAGAAAAAAATAAAATCCTCTCTTCTTTTTTTTTCCTTGTTATAGTCTTTTTTTTCAGTCTTTCCTCTCTCTTTACTTTTTTTTTCACCCCCTTTTCTAGGGTCTTTCAGGGCTTTTCCTGCCTTTCCTAATTTTATTTATTATATCTTCTTTACGTTTTATTTATTATATATTTTTTTCTGTCTCTCGGGGCTCCTGCCCCTCTGGCTCCTGTGCTGCGTTCCCCTCCCTGGGGAATGCAGCCGGAGCGTCGAGTTGCCTTGTACTGGGGCGTGCGCATGTGTGTATTCACGACGCACAGCCCCAAGTGGTGCTGCAAGGCCTCCTCGGCGAAGACACTGTGCTTATGTAAGCGCCGGAGGTGAGGCAGCTTTTACTTCTTCTCTTGCGCGCACGTGGGCAGTGGCAAGGATTTAAGGGGGCACCAGACTCGGCCAGGGACTTCAACCGAGAGGGAGAGGGCGTACCTTCACCAAACAGGGCGCACCTCCTCCGCATACGGGCGAGCGCCGTCCTGGCCACGCGTTCTTCCTTCCACGGCACAGGGGCGCTGAGACGGTCACGTCCCTAGTTTCTCCCCAATGTCCAAGGCAGCTCATCCGCGACGCAGGAGTCTCAGGATCCCGGTCGTCGCCATTGTACTATCCCTTGGCCGTGCTGCATATGGAGGACACAATAAGGCACGGGTACTCAGGGATGCAGTCTCAAGGGGAACTGCGTCAGCGCAGCCCTAACTTTATTAAGTAAACTCGGTTCCGCCTTGCGTCCAGACACGCGGAACCTGACGCAAAGCAAAAGGAGAGCCCGGGTGGTTCTCTACAGAGAGGAGAAGGTAGTTAATAGAGAGCAGGGAGATAGGGGCGCTGGCATGTCTGGTCCAGCAAGTAGCAGAGAGGCAAAGGAAAAACATGCACCGCTGTGGATTGCTGAAACACAAAGAAAAAACGAGTCAATCAAATCAGCAGTGAAGAGATACAATCAGAACACTCTGAGACTACAGGTTCATTGGATGGGACAAACACAAGAACAGAAAATTAGGTCACAAAGCAGAGACACGAGATAGACATTAAAGCCATTTAATTGTGATATATGGCCTAATCCACTGCCACCTTTAAGTATATGTCAAGTATTAGAAACAATAGTCTATTCCAACAAACAGCTACATCTGTCTGTTCAGACAAACAGCTGCCTCTGTCTTTAGCTGAGACCTGAAAATCAGTACTCCATCAATACTACATTACCATACCTCGTGGGCGAAAAGCTATTAAAGCAATTCCGTTCAAACAATGGCATTCAGTTTTTTTAACTAGCAGTACCCAGCATCAGAGAAGCCTCCTTGCAATGTAGGGTGGCAAACAGAAGACACTGCAGGAAATTCTTTGAAAGACAAATTACCAGCATTAACAAAAGGTTTTAATCACCATAAGGCCCTACGGACCATGCTGGAATGTATAATTTTTTTTTACCACAAATATATGCTTGAAAATAAACACTAACTTTAAAAACAAGCTGAACATGAACGTCATATTATCGTACTTACCTGCACTGGACCTGCTCAGCGTGTTATCCCACCTGTGTCAATTTATATAGATTACAGTGTAGAAAGGGCCAGAATTGCAGCTATGCCAAATACAGTTTGCTCTGAGCAATGGATGTTGTTCTTTCTTGTTTTCTCCTAAAAAGAAAATATATTTGGTGTTTCTGTTCCTCTGAAATATGCAGCTTGATTGAGTTATCCGCCCCGTCCCCCTGATCCCGCATTCCCAGGGAAAGCGGGTTGGGAAGCAAAGATCGGGCACTATGCCCAGGAGCTGGCACTTTGATTTTGGTAATTCGCATAGTGCCCGATGTCCCAGATGAGGAAGTAGACACCACACCATAAACGTCCGTCCCACCCAGATTTGTAATTTGTTCACAAATTTAAAAAAAAAGTCTGCGCTGACATACAGTATTAATTATAAGGGCTTTCAGAGTATTGAACTCTATGAGGTAGCTGAGCGCCATAGACCCCAAAAAGTGTCTGTGTGTACCCATATCTTAAACAGTACCATTAAAACAAAGAATTAAATGAGAGAATGCCACATTAAGGGCAACTCTCTGGCAGCACAGTACGCTTACTTTACATGGAAACGTGTAACCACCCGCAAGGAGGAGATGGCCCATACCGTGAAATGCTGTGTTTGCAATAATTGACATGGTTCAAAACAGAATCTTATGGATGATTCTTAACAACTTGAATGTTGCTGTTATGAGAACTAGGAACAAGTGAATGGCTCTTGAGGTTGGCGGGATGCCTCTAAAGTTAGAGCCATTAGTTATGGTCTGGGATACTGTTTCTGTACTGCATGTTATACTAGGTACGTTTTGGTGGTTCCTGCCAGTAGTGAATTGGAGTAGCCCAATTACGATCTGATAATCACTCCGCTCTGATTTGCAAGTTTCGTCCCATCAAGAAACAGATTCTTTCTTCAGAGTAAATTTTAATGGTAATTGGGAGAGAGTTATTGCATTAGATGAATATCTCTGTTAGCACGGCAGACCTTATTAAGTAAACCTACAAGGAGACATATATAGGCCGATTGACCTTTGAGTATTTCCCACCATGTAACGCCGTACCAATACAAAACAATAGCAATGACAATCAATGCCATCAATAATCAATAGCATCTACGTTAGTACCATCCTTTTAGTAAAAATCTCTGAGCATAAGGAGGAAAACCAACCTTTCCAACTTCTCCAGCTAGACGATTGGGGGAAAAACACACAAGAGCCATTGATTCTGGTCAACACATACATCAATCAAAAAAAAAAAAAATCGAAGCAAATACATTTTTAACTCAACTATTAAGGATAAAAGGTATGGTAAAATCAGCTTTCTGGTTAATATTGGGCGATTTAAATCTCGGCTTATTCCACATCCCCACTGAGAATCACACCCAAACAGTGGCAAGAATGCCCAGCCAAACACTCCCCAAAAAACTCAGGAAAGACAAAATAGGGGAGAGTTTCATACACACCTGTGAATTAGTAGGCCTCTTTGCACTAAACGGACAGAAGTGCCCCGATATCCCACCGGCATGGACAAGATTCTCTTGGAAATCAGTCTCCTATCTAGACTACACTTTAGTGTCACCTGCTTTATATAAGTTAGTAAACACCTTCACCATCATGGACCGCACGGAAAGCGGCCATAAGCCACATGTATTGGGGATCTGTGCATCACCGCAAAAACCGGAGAAAGTGGCAGCCCTAAACGGGACACTAGGTACCGAAAATCTAAAGCGACTCAAATGGTCCTCAGACACCATCAAAACTCAGGCAGAAGAGGCCCTACGAAAGCTAGAACCAAATACCACAAGTGGGGCAAAACTGACAACAGTCTGGGAGAACTTTGCCCTAGATCTTATTAAAAAAGATTCCCTACGTAACACAGAAAGGGAGCGCAATTGAATCACCGCCAAAGATCACTTTTACCGTTGCCAGTGCGAAAAAGGAAAGCAGCTGTAGGGAAATTACTAAGGTCACTACGTAAATGCCCAGATAATGTATCAATACTGACTGCCCTGAGAGAGCAAAGGAAATTGTACAAAAGGGATCTATGGTCCTTTAAAAAAGGCCAACAGGAGGTCTTGTGGGCCAAATTACATTTTGCTACTAAAACATCTGATTCCAAAAGATTTTGGAAAATCATCAATACAATAGACAATGGCGCAAAAGCAGGCAATAACGCAAACATAACAGAGGAAGTATGGGTATCCTACTTAAAGTCCCATCTAAAAGAACGGATCATCGAAGAAGGCCCTCAAATTCAGTCGCATATGATTAGCTGGGAACCCAACATTCCGGAACCCTTGAAATTTACGGCACCAGAACTATTAAAAATCATTGTAAAGTCACGAATGGACTGCGCCCCTGGCCCCAATGGCCTACTGCAAGCACTATTTAAACAAGAAACGGAAAGATGGGCCAATTTCCTGGCAGCAATGTTTAATGACGTGATCACAACTGGCAACGTCGCGGCATCCTGGAAAGGCTCAATAATCCACCCCATATATAAGAGTGGGTGCGTGCTCTCCCCAAGCAACTACAGACTAATAACACTTTTAGACGTTGACCTCAAGTACTTTTCCTGCTATGTGCTAAAACATCTAGAAACCTGGATTACAGATAACAATATTCTACCCTTTAATTAAACCGGGTTTACCAAGCACCAAGGAACATTAACAAATCTTATGGGGCTAGGCTTGATCATAAACAGAGTCTCCCGTGGCAAATTGTGGGCCAAATTACTACAGTGGGGGCTGCCACATTCTATTTTAAATGCCATCAACATAATATACTCTGATACTTGGGTGAAGGTTAAACTGGGGGAAGGCTCTCACCTATCCAGGGCAGTCAAAACAACAGTGGGGGTGAAGCAAGGCTGTGTATTGGCCCCAACACTCTTTAACCTGTACATAGCAGACCTCCCCTCCAAGCTAAATGGTCACTCATCCCACTCTCCCTCACTGGGCGGTCAACAAGTATCCAACCTACTATATGCAGATGACCTACTACTAATCAGTAATACCAGAATAGGCATGCAGAAATTGTTAAAGGCATTAGAAGAATACTCAGGCTCCAATGATTTAGAAATTAATCATAAAAAGTCGAAAATGATTACCTTAAACCGCAGGCCATCCACCCAAGGTAAATGGCAAATGAATGGGAAAACCCTAGAGGAAGTAACATCATAGAGATACCTAGGATTGGTGGTGGATGCTAGAGGTAATTACACGGCACAAAAAGAAGCAATAAAAAACAAGACGCAGGCCCTTACTTACGCCTTTTGTAAGCTAGCAAATTCAATCTGTGGTCATGCTCTGAACCCATTAACAGCTGTAATGAGAGCGAAGCTACTTCCAACTATCACCTATGGGACTGAAATAATGAGGGGGATGGAAGTAGGTCTTCTGGAAAAGCTTCTGATAAAAACCTATAAACGCGTTTTTCGGCTACCTGGGAGTGCATCGCCAGCCCAGGTCAGACTGGAATTCACGCTGGTCAAACAGTCGTTAGCCCGACCGGCGGCATACATTAAATGCTGCTACAAATTGAGCTGCGCTACAAAGGGGTCTTTAGCCAATCTAGTCTGGCAGGAAATTATCCTAGAAAGAGGGAACTCCAACTATATATTATATATCTGGAAGAAAGTAAGAGTCTTTTGAAATTAGATGAGGTATGGAACAGGTCCCTACCCATCCCCATTTTCAGCAAAGCAGTGAATAAAGTGAGTAAATTACAGAGCTGGCTAGAAGATAAGATCTCACTGACCAAAAGGGAGCATAGTTGGTTGATCCTTAATTCCTACAAAACTTTTAAAGAATCACCACTTATGGCGGGCTCGTACTCACGGAAAATCAAGCAATCCTTTCTCAGACTTAGGCTGGGTGAAGTCCCTACTTTAGACCTCTTGCCAAAATGGAAGAAGGAGCGGCAAGTAGACTCACAGGAGTGCCGTCTCTGCCATCTAGCAGATGAAAACCTGATGCATGTGGTCTGCATTTGTCCAGCCGTGGCGGCCGAAAGGAGACTCTTGCTGATAAAAGAATTTAACGGCTTAAGAATTAGATCCTGCAGACAAGCACTAATTGCAGCTTTTAACCCTCAAAATAAAATATTGAACATTAGGCTGGTTCAATTTTTGGAAATTTTCACTCATAAAACCACAACCTCTTGAAACGACCAGATAGAGGGAGGGCGGAAACAATAGTGAAATCCCTATAACCCGCTTTTGAACATCCTAAAGAAGGGAAGGCCCCTATGTAGTCCACAGGGTTGCTTAGCTCGTGTCGTAATAAAGCCCGGTTTCAACAATCAGACGTAAGTAGGGGTAGATAAATCTGATAGAAGGCCTCTTCCCACTCTGTCCTATTTTTACCAATGCCTCATTTGTCTGCTACTGTTCTCCTTAAATATCTCGGGGGAAGGATATTTCATATAGCTTTTCATTTTAAACACAGGATTTTATCTGCCGTTGTATTTATTTTACCCACAATAAGATTGTTCTGTTGTCCCATTATCAATACCTAAAGCACTAGTACGTTCCTTTCTTAAAATCTTTATATAGAAGAAAAACCCACTAACCACTTCACCTTAAGCTAAAGAACTGTAATTGCCATTTTGCACTAAAATTGTTCTGTTAAATGTTTATGTGGAAGGAAAGTTTTATGGTTTTAATTAACTAATAAAATTGTGTTTTTACCTACCCAATAGGAGTCAGTAGATTTATTTATTTATTTATTTGCATAATTAATTAAAATCTTAGCAAAATAGTCAACTAATTACACGATTATTACAGCTCAATAGTTAAAAGAGCTACCTTTATGTTGCTGGCCTAACAAAGTATAGGAATAGTGATATTTAATAAAACTACACACAATTAAGATTCTATATCCACTATAAAATTCTTGAATTTATGCTGAAATAGTAATAAGAGTAACTAAAGAATTATTAAAAGCGCAAACTTTTCGATGTGCCTGGTTCTACATGTTTCAAGAACATAATCTACATCTTTATGGTGTATTAACAGTCCCAGGCCGCGAGTTTAATCATTTGGTCTGTGCAGACAAAAATTTAACAAGTCTACAGTTTATCCGCGTATCAGTTGAGTCAAACATTTTCATCACTGCTGGCCGACAAGAACGTATCCCATTTCTCATAAAAACTGGTTTCAGCAGTTGGCAACATGCTTCTATTAGGGCCGGGCAGATACAGATCAAATGGACCATGTCCTCCCTGGCAGCATTGCAGAGCCAGCATGACGTCTCTCCGCCATTCTTCCACAGTGGTTGGTCTGCTCTAGATGGAAGGGATCCTAGCCATATCGCAAGCAGAAGGTGTTTCATGTGTACTGAAAATGTTGATATCAGATATTGTGATGGTGCCGAGATTGTGTAAGTATGCATGAGAAACCAGGGATGCGTGCGTCGTAAAAATTTGTGTTTATCACCTAGCAAGGATTGCAGACCTATTTCCTTTTTTAACACGTGGCACAGAAGGGGATATGACATATTAGAGTCCAATAGGTGTGCCATTTGTGTCTCTTCAAGCGAGTACTGCAGGTACCTGTTGTATACTGACTTTGAATCATTGCTTACTGAATTCCATAAAGCCACGGCTAAAGCACTGGCATTGTTTCTTCTTATTTTGTCCCAGGTCTTTATCGTATGTACTTTCCTGTCCAACTGTTGTTGTTTGAGGCCAAATTCTAGCCTAACTTGAGTAGGGGAAGCAGTGCGGGGAAGATTGAAAACGTGTTTGTAGATTTTTATTTATTGCTGATCCAGGAGCAAGGCATCTTTCTCATATAGTGCTGCGCTTCCATATGTGGCAGCTGTAAGGAATTTGGCTGACATGACGGACAGTAAAGGTTTATACGAAGGCCCTTTTAACCTTTTGGCTAGGACGCAAAAAGCGAATGTCAGCGATGTGGTGCTTTTGCGGCGCAAGGTTAGCTTTGTTGACTATAGTAAAACTCAGATATTTATAGCAGCGAGTCACTTCAAGGCTAATGAAGCCCAACTTAATTTTATTTACAGAGTTAAAAGGGCATCCTATAGACATAGTTTTTGTCTTTGTAGTTTTGATTTCTAATTTGTTTAATGTTGCGAAATTTCCAGGGTGCTTACTAGCTGCTGTAGCCCTATTTTTCTGTGGCTCAATAAAACAATGTCATCAGCATATGAGAGGTGTGATATAAGCAGGTTCCCCATCCTCAGAGGGTGTGAATAGGTTGCATCTAACTTTGTGGAGATGTCAGCCATAAAAAGGTTAAAAAGAGGTGGGGCCAGAACGCATCCTTGTTTTAAGCCTATATTTGTTAGAATCCTTCTTGAAAGTTTTCAAACCATCTGCTAACTTGATCTACACCCAGTTTTTATCATATAGCATTTCAATGCTCTGGAGAAGCCGTTCCTTCAGGCCCCAACTTTGCAAATTTGCACCAAAGAATTGCTCTGTCCACCCAATCAAATGCGCTTTTGAAGTGCACAAAGCATAAGTGGAACTTTTTCTTTAGATGTTTTGCTTTGTCGGCAATGTCACTTAGTGCTAGAATATTAATCATTGTGCCATAACCCTTCCGGAAACCATTTTGACTCAGGGAAATGAGGTTGTTTGAATTGGACCAGTTGAGCAGATCGTCCAAAATCAGCGTGGCAAAATGTTTGGCCTCACTGTCAATTAAAGCATTCAGTCTGTAGTTGGCCGGATTTGTTCTGTCACCCCCTTTGAATATCAGATTGATGATAGATCCTCTTAAACTGTCAGGGATAGTTATTTGGTGCTCTACTTCAGTGTAAAGAATTGCCAGTGTAGTTGACCAGTACTCCGGATCGGCTTTAAATATTGCCTGAGGAAGGCCATTAGGGCAGGGGGCACCATCCCTACGCCCCCTCCTAATTACTTGGGAGACTGCCTTGATGCTGTATCCAACATCAATCTGAGAGAGGACCTTAGGACTTGCAGGCTCCTTTGGATGTGAATTTGCTTCTGATGAGTCTAGTTTGAAAAAGATGTTGGCCGGGTAGTCCGCCCATTTATTTTTGGGAATTGATGAACAGTTAATTGCTCTTGACTGCCGGTCAATGCCATTGATCGTTGCCCAAAAGGCCTTAGAATTGGCCCTTCTTGAGCTATCGAGTAATTTGAGCCAGACGTTGTCCTCCCTCTTGATGCACTGACACCATACTTGACTTCTGTAGTATTTTCGAAGAGCCTTTATTTGAAAACATGAAGATTCTGTTAAAGGTCTATTTTTTATTACTCTGAGCTCATGCCTCAGTTCCTTTCTTAATGTTAGAATTTTCTTTGATAGACTTGAAGTCACCATCCTATTTTATGTTGGTGATTGACGCTTAGCAAAGCTGAGTGAAGAAAACAAAATTAGAAAGGCAGCCCACACTTCCACTGCAGGCAAGTCCTGGAGTGTTGCCGATTGAAACAGAGTTTTTATCTTTTCATACAACCACAGTAATGAGGACTCTGACCAAATCAGGGTTTTAAGTTGATAGATGCAATATTTCCTGGTTCAGCAACAGCAGGCAAGAAATGTGGGGCACTCAAGTCCAGTTCTACATACTGGTATGAGTGATCGCTGTGGAGAGTGGTTTTAATTTTAAATTTACTCACACGAGATAGCAAGGGACGAGACACAGCTGTATAATCTATTATAGTTGCAGCCTTTGTGCTATAATGGATATGGCTAGGCGGCATATCATCTTTGGTCCTACCATTTAGAACCCTCATGCTCAAATGCCTCTACCAATTGCTTACCCATTACGTCCAGTCTCTTCCATATTGGTGTAAGTTAAGGCAGAACTGACCATAAAGCGTTTTCAGCTGCCAATTGCTCATCGGGTTCAGAAGTGTGGATTAAGTGGGCGTTGAAATCACCCGTCAATAACATGTCCCATGTTGGGTGAGAACATCTTATCTCTTCTGCTTTATTCAGTAATTTCTCAAAATGCAGGGTTTTCCGGCATTTCTGCGGGTGAGCAGAAACAATAAAAACTACAAGAGGGGTTTGTCGATTATCACTGAAAGTGAGTTTGATGGCCTGCAGATCTTTTATTGAGAATGCCAGCTGCTCTGTTGTAAAGTGTAGTGCCATGGAAACATACATGGCTAGACCGCCACTTGGCCTGCCTGAATTGTTTGGTTTTTCGGCACTGACCGTGGTGTAATGTGTAACCTCCTAAGTGGACCGGGTCTATTAGCCATGTTTCTTGTAATATAATTATAGTGTAATTGTAGCTGTTTACAACTGAGAATCCATCTGTAATAATTGTTTTTGCTCCGGCGATATTCCAGGACATGATGGTAACAACCGACTCCTGATCCATGTTTTCCGCATTGTAATTGTTAAGTCATTTGTTCCTTCTTGAGTTTAAGATATAGGCCATCTAACTCCATTCGCCCTGACCATCATTCTGTGGGGATATTGACATATGGCTGAGAGCAGTTGGGGGGTCGTGGGAAGTTTTTTGGTTGACTTCTCCTTGCTCTACTGCCTCTTCTCTGACTCCCCTATATTTATCCCCAGTGCATATGAGTGGGCCTTTGAATACGATTGATGATTTAATTTTTCCATAGAACTTGACAGCAGGGGGAGAGAGTAGTGATGCAGCGCCTGGAAATCCTAGCTATTATTTACACTGAATAGTGGATTTTGCGCTAGAGGACGATGGATTGAAGCGACATAGGTTTGAGGGGATATCATCAGTGAGTGAGGTGAACAACAATAACCAACAATTGAAATCAATCTTTTAACCACATTCAATAACCACACCAGTTTATTGAGAAGTATTATGAATTTATTTCTCTATATTAACAATACTGATGTCACAAATATAACTTTCAAACACAAATGATAAACATATAAGATCAATAGTGGTTGGTTAAAACGTCTCACAAATCTCAATCTAATTAGGACAATCAAACAAATTATTTACTAAAGGATCACACTTATTAATAATATAAAAATCAGTAATAATGGCAATGTATACATTATTTCAGCATAGAAATGATTTAAAGATAAATCATGAGCATTTCAAATTAGTTCCCTCACTAACCTCAAATTAGCATTAACATGTTGGGCTTCATGTGAAAAGAATTTATTAATACAAATTTAGAAAAACTCTTATCCTAGATTAGTGTAATAAAAACATTATTATTTTATTATGCAGCAGTCAATATCACATATTGCAATGGGTATCTGGAAAACAAAATGTAACACATAACATCACACTATTATAGTTTACCCAATTATTAGAAACATCAACAAGCAGTCTACTTCAGCCAGTGGACACCATCAGTTTTATCTTCCGAATAAGGGCCTAACGATAGCTAAACCCTCCTCTGATACAGGAACATATGTTAGCCTCTTGCTTCGTCTGACTCTCATCATCGATCTCTCTCTCCCCTACCTTTCCTTATCCCTGACTTGATACACTAAATTCTAGAAAGCTTATGATTGGTCAGACCTTGGGGTATTTATTCTCTAGCCAATCAACAACTAAATTGATAACCTAAAATACGACAATTCTACATTGACTGAAACATTTTCCTCAACACTATCTCTTCCTTTTCTGACTCGTCTGTGGCTCCATTGTCCCATCTCTGTTCAGTCACCACTTTTCAGGAAGAAACTTTTACAGTATCTTGTTTTGTTCTCATCCTCGAGGAAAGGCAAAATATTAGTAACATTCTCAAACAATAAGACATTTCATCTTATGCAATGCTCAGTTAAAACATGACCTTGTAAGACATAGTGGAGCAACTCAATAGGGGTAGCAGCGGACACATCTACAGAAGCCTCGAAAACACATTTATGTAAGCTTTGAATTGTGGAAAATAACCACAGCATTTAGTTGAAGTTTTGCTCAGTTAAAGACAAACAAATCAGCATTACTAACTGTTGTTTAAACATTACTCGTTTTTCCACATTAATACATCACATGTTTTAGTATATAATTTTAATAAACTTATTAGAAAATTCACACCTCACAATCCCTCCTCTCATGACTATGTCATCGCATCAACCTACAATAAATTCATTTATTGTCATTATTTTCAAAATTTTGTCACTTTATTTCTTTTCCTTCTTTTATTCCCTCTAAAGAATTCACTCATTTGTATTTCAAAATTTCTCCTGTTCTTGTCTGATTTTCTCCTCTTAAAACCTTTTATCACTTTATATGTTCCCCAAATGCCAGTTATAGAAAGTACAAGTATTGATACCCATTTTTCTATTGTCACAATGATATTCCTTCCCACATTGCTAAACCAATTTCCCACAGCTTTGATCCATTTCCCAGCTTTTTCATGAACTGTAGTTTCTGTTAGTTCTTTTAAATCGTCTCTATTAGTAGTAGTTACATTTTTAGTTAAGTCTTTAACTTTACCTGAATTATCTGGTATATAAAACAACAATGATTAGAACCTAATAACTTACAAACTTCGCCCTCCTTTGCCAAAAGAATGTCTAAAGCAAGGCGATTCTGAAGTGCCATAGCTCTTGTAGCAGCCAATTCTGTATCCAAAAGAATGATAGCTCCGGAATATCTTCTCAACATGTTGTCCACTATTGTAGACAGCTTCTGAATCTTAATTGAGTTCAAAACTACTCCCACCGAAGGAATTATAGCTCCATAAATGTCACCCACAATGCTAGAAATTGATTCTCGATTGTGTCTCATTTGGAATTTCATTGATTCAGGAATCTTACTCAAGTCTTCCAACTGACAGATTTTTGGAAAGACTATTCCCAAATAACATGTCCCAGACCATCCTCTAGGAAGACAATTATAGGCATTTCTCCCACAAATATAATAAATCCCAGGTACTGGAGGATCCTGTCTATTCATCATAAAATCCCACTCACTCGTAAATAGAAAAACATGTCTACATTCATTCTTCCCAACAAATACTCTATCATTTTTACTCCAAAGTCTATATATACAAAGTTTCCCTACATGATCAGCATCTATTGTTAGTTTTCCTTGTTTAGTAATGTCAGTGTAAGCATAATCTATTCCAGGCTTTCTACTTATAATTCCCTTATCTATCTTTGACTTTATCTCTCTCCTTATATCTTCTGTATTATCTAAGAACTTTTTTTCTACTGGTTTTAGTAAACAAGTTAGGTTATTTCTATGAGCAAAAGCTGTACCAAAAGTTAAAGTAGGCTCAAAGAAATTTCTCATAATTACTATGTTATTTTCTTTGGCTATTTTATTCAAATATCATATGACAGGCACAAAAGACAATACTATGTCATAACTTGAGTAAACATTTTGAAAATACTCTTGATTATAGAAACGGGTTAGCAAAAGACTACAACTTAGAGCTTAGGTTACAGGAAGGCTGTGATAAGTACTTCCTCCTTTAACTGAAGTCGGAATCTGCGTGCACACGTAACAATCATTCGCATCCGTCACCTCAACATACCCATGCAATAAGCGATAGAAGACATTAGAAGAAAAGTTCTTTCTCTTCATGTAAGTATTTGACATCTGTCCTAAATTTACCCTTTGTTAGCAACATATCAGTCAAGTCTAAAGTACTATCAATTTTCATAGTCTGGTTGGCTCCATTCATCTCAAAAACAGACACTCCAATAAACAATAATAAACATATTAGCACACTCACTACCGCCAATCCAATACTAATCACTTTTCAACAACTAATTACATTGTTTTGGTTATATGAGTTACTCATATTTTCTATGTTAAGGACAAAAATAAAAAAAATAAAAGAATTCTCACATTTTCAAAAATTCAAAACAAAACCAAACAATCCCTCCTAAATATATACATATACTTTTTTTTAAAAAATTTGTTCACTCTTGACAGTCCGTTTGTCAGTTCAGTATAGCAGCTTTGTCAAGTCCAGTTATTTATTTGTTCATTTCAGTATGTTTCATCGCATTCTCTTTAAGTACAGTAGTACGACTTTCTTTCTCCCAATTTTTCTCTTCGTTATTTTCATGTACCAAAATAAAAACCATCAATGTCTCTGTCAAAACAGTAATTACAATTCTTCTTGATTTTCATTTGTAGGCAAGTATGCCCATTCTGGTCCTGAGTATCTTCTGTTTGCCACTCTTTTCCTCTTTGGCCTTCTGCTACTTTCACTTTCTTCTCCACTAGTATGTTCTCCTTCGTTCAATTCTCTTTCCTCCTGTATTGGTGGAATCACATCAACTTTTCCACTCTTCAAATCTTTTTCTGGCCAATTGTCTCCTTTGAATGACTTTTTCGTCAGCAATTTTCTCAAGATTGATTCTTCACTTGCCTTTGAACCTTTTTCTTCTGACGTTCCCGCTACTGGTTCAGGAAGAGTATAATCCACTTGGGCGGGACTATTCTCAATTCCTTTCCCAATGGGTTCTGTCTTTTCTTCAGTTTGGCATGTCAAACCACCTGCCTCTGAGGATACCCTCCTCTGGGCAGATTTTTCTTCTCATGATTCTTGCGATTCACTCTCAGTCAAGGATACCCTCCTTGGATCAGAATCAGCCTTCTCCTTTTCTTGAACTGACTCCTCTACTCCTTTTACAGACTGCTCAGTTTCTTCAGTGTTTTGCTCTCTTTCAACTGTTATAGGAGTATGTACATATCTGTCATTGTCGACATTTTGCTCTTTCTCTTTGTTTCCAATGTTTCCAACTGTTGGTAATCTTCTTCTCTTTCTCTTGGATCATGCACTTTTCTCGTATGGGTCGCATGCACCCAGTTTGGCAAACTGGCACACTTCATCGTCGTAGTTAGCACAATCTGATATGGTCCCTTCCAGCGTGGCTCTAGGCAAGATTTTTGTATGTGCTTCCAAATAAACACCCAGTCGCCAGCTCTCAGACTGTGGCCTTGACATTGTGTTTGTTGCACTGTTACAGCTTCCACCTGGTGAGAAAAAGACCGCACTACATCAGCCAGGCTTTTGCAGTGATCGAGCACCATATCATCTGTAATACAGGAGTTGCTGGCAACCTCATCGCTCTTCCCATCAAAATGTCATGCGGAGACAACCCAGTTTTCTTATCTGGTGTGCTTCTCATTGACATTAACACTAGTAGTAAAGCATCCGGCCATTTTAGATTTGTTGACGCACATACTTTTGCCAATCGTGATTTTAATGTCCCATTCATTTGCTCCACAAGACCTAAAGCTTCTGGGCGATAACTACAAGGTAGTCTTTGTTGAATGTTTAATGCTGAAAAAAGTAATTTTATCACCTCATTATTAAAATTAGTTCCCCTATCTGATTCAATCAAAACCGGGAAACCAAAATGTGGAATTCATTCTCGCAAGAGCAATTTAGCCACTGTAAGACTATCATTTCTCCTTGTTGGGTATGCCTCAATCCAATGACTAAAAATACGCACAATCACCAGCATGTTTATCAATCCGGCAATAACAGGCATCTCAATGAAATCCATTTGCATTCTGATGAATGGACCTCCTGCCATACCTATGTGTCCCATGTTGACAACTGTTCCTTTGCCAAAATTCATCTGTTGACAAACTACGCACCTATAGCAAACTAGCTCCGCCACTTGTCTGAATTTTGGGTTGTACCAAAACTATTTAAAACTCCTGATCATTGCATCTCTCCCTATGTGTGTTTGACCATGGTAAACCTGGCCATTTGTGTCAGTAAACTGTTTGGCAAACCCACTTTCCCCTCTACTGTCACCCAAATCTCTTCTTCTCTTTGTATGCAATGATGTTTCAACCAATCCCTACGTTCCTCTTCTGGCATATTATTCTGAATCGCTTTCAATTCATCTAATGTCTCAACTATTTGTATGGCAAATTTGCAAAGACTTAATCATTTTCAGACATCAATTCCCAATTTCCTTTGAATGAAATCCCGTTCAGAGCACAACATTTTGCAACCTGGTCTGCATATGCATTTCCCAATGTTACATAATCCTGTCCTCTCTGGTGTGCACTGCATTTAACCACAGCCATTTTCTCAGGCTTTTGTACAGCTTGTAGCAAGTAATGTATTCTCTCTCCATTTCTTACAGGTGATCCTGAAGAGGTCAGGAAACATCTTTGTGTCCAAATTTGCCCAAAATCATGTACAATTCCGAATCCATACTGTCACTTTCATTTGGTCTGATAACAGACATGCTCTAGTAAGAGCCACCAATTCTGCAACTTGTGCAGAAATCACTCCTTTGAGCCATGAAGCTTCCAGAATTCCAGTGACTGTGCACACTGCGTACCCTTATCTTAAGGCAACTCTGTTATGTCTTAAACAGGAGCCATCAACAAAAAGAATTTGATCATTGTCTTCCAAACAGGTATCTTTAATGTCATCTCTTGGTTTGGTACATAATTCTGCCACCTCCAAACAATCATGTTCAACATCATCAATTCTATTTAAATTTTCCTCTTCATTTGGTAATAATGTTGCCGGGTTAAGCACTGTACACCTTCTAATTGTGACATTTGGTGCTCCCAAAATCACTGTTTCATATCTTGTTAACCTCGCATTTGTCAGGTATTGTGTCTTTGACCTGGTCAACAGAATTTTTATTGAATGAGGTACCATCACTGTCAGAGGATAACCCATTAAAATGTTTTCACTTTGAGTTATACTCTGCTCAACAGCTGCAACTGCTCGTAAACAACCTGGTAAAGCTACTGCAACATTATCCGAAGTAGCTGAAAAATATGCTACTGGTCGATTGACACCACCATGTGTTTGTGTCGAAATGGACAAAGAACATCCATCTCTCTCATGACAAAACAATAAGAAAGCTTTCATGTAATCAGGCATACCTAAAGCTTGTGCTTGACACAAACTTTCTCTCAGCTCAGTAAAGGCTTTCATGCATTCCTCATCCATCATTATTGGATCTGAAACATCCTTATGTGTTAATCTCTGCAGTGGCTTTGAAATGGCTGAAAAATTTGGGACCCATTGGCAACAATAGCCTACCATTCCTAGAAACATTCTCAACTCTTTCTGTGAACTTGGTATTTTCATTTTCATTATTTTGCTACACTGTCTTTTGAAATTCTCCTTGACCCTTTCTCAATCAAGTGTCTCAAATATTTCACTTCTTGCTGACAGTATTGTAATTTAGCAGGAGAAACTTTATGACCATTGTCTCTGAGAAAATTCAACGTAATTGTATCCTCCTTAAAGCCTTCTTTTGTTTTAGACGCAATCAATAAGTCATCAATGTACTGTACTAAAGTCGATTGATAAGGCATTACCAATGACTCTAGGTTCTTTTTCAAAATCTGATTGAAAATTGATGTCGATTCTGAAAAACCTTGAGAAATTCTACACCAACAGTAGTCTCTAGTCAGGAATTTGAAACAAAAGAGATTTCTACTATCCTCAAGTAGAGGCACTGAAAAGAATGCTTGACACAAGTCAATGTCTGTAAACCATTCTGCATCGCAAGGAATCTGAAACATTATCACTGCTGGATTTGGCACAACTGGACAACACTTTACCACTATGTAATTTGTTTTTCTCAAATCCTGGACCAAATGAATCTTTTCATTCGGCTATTTCAAACCCATTATTGGTGAATTACAAGGACTGCTCAACACTTCCTTCAGAACTCCCTGCTCCAAGAATTGCTCTATCAATGGTCTTATCCCTTCAATTATTGTGTTTGTCATTGGGTATTGTGCTGTCTGTGGAAACACCACATTTTCTTCCAATGCCACTTTGACTCCTTCAACTCCTTTGATCAAACCAATATCTTTTCCTGAAAAATCCCAAACCTTCTGTCTAACTCTTTTTTGCAAATCGATCAGCAAATCCTTTCTTTAAAAGACTGGGAAGAAATTAATTAAATCTTCAAAATTGTGCTTTTCATTCACCTGCTTATTGTCATCTGTTTGATCTTCCTCAACATCCAGCAATGCTATTTCGCAAGACATCGCCCTTTTTTCTACATTAACTTACAAACCTTTCTTATCATCACTGTTGGTCTCTATTCTAATTCCCTTAACTGATCGCATAATTGAGCAATTTATCTTGCACAGCAAGTCCCTTCCCAATAATGACACTGGACTGGAGTCACAAATAACAAAACAATGACAATCTCTAAAGTTTCCAATTTTCACAAGAACTGGTTCTGTAAGAGTGTTTATTCACAACTCCTACTATCTGCACTGTCTTTTCTGAAACAGGTATGTCTGGAACTTCCACAGTTCTTATTGTTGAGCGCGTCACTCCTGTATCAACCAGAAAATTAACCTTATGACCATGTACTTCACCCTGCACATAAGGACCTCTCTGATCCACTTCTAATGATGCGGCCATCATATACTCCCCCTCATCTGAACTATCCAATGGCCATTCAGCATTTATTTCACTATCACTGTGTACAGGACATTGTTCAACTGTTTTTACACTTTTGTCTCTACTCTAATTTGTGACCACTTGTGAAAGCATTACCTGTTGCTGTTCCATTGGGCTCTGTATCATTTGAACCTGCCTCGGTATGTGCATTTGTTGTACAGGCACCATCTGCACCTGTGGTTGCTTTTGTTGTATTTGTGGCATTTGTAACTGTTGTACCTGAGGTTGTACATTTTGTACCTGTTGCATTGGCTGTAAAGGCTGAAAACCTTGCATGTTATTCGCATTGTTCTGGAAATTTTGATTTTGACCTCCCATCCTAATTCCTCTCAAGCCCTGAAATGAATTGACACCATTTGTTTGCTGAACCATTCCTTCCTGATTCAACATTGGACACTGATGATTCATGATCTCCTTTCCAATTGTTTCTACACCGCTGAATTGTTTGAACACCTTTAACAATCTTTCATAGTATGCATGAACTGATTCTTTCCCTTCCTGTGATGTTCTATCTATGCGCTGCCAATCAACACTTTTTGGCAAAATTCTTGTTTTCAGAAACTCAATGACTTTATAGTAATGTTTCATTACCTCAACCACTCCATTGGTTTCTCCCTCAATCTTGGATAATCATTTGTAAAACTGATGATATCACTCCTATTCCAGGGTCCATGTATAAAATTCCCTCCTGGTGTTTCCCTCATCGTCAGCATTTTCACTGCATCTCCTGTCTATGCTGCATCATCTTTCTTCCTTCTTTCTCGTTTTCAGTCCCAACTGTTCTCCCATTTGTCTAATGCCCTCCAAACCTGCACTTTCCCTGCAGACCTCATGTAAGCAAAATCTTCCTCCTCCAAATTTAGGCGGTCATTATGAACACGGCGGTAAACACTGCTGACCGCTGTGGCGATGGTTAACAGAAGACCGCCATTGGCGGTGAACAGAAACCCGCCATATAATGAACCAAATACCAGAATCCGTCAAACATCACCAGTCACCGCCAGGACCCTGTCGGTGGAAATGCTGGACCTCCCACTTCGCCACAGCCGAGCACACCCACATCCCGCCCTCCAAATAATGATGCACAAATCACTGGTGCAGACCGCCAGGGGCGGCAAGTGGACCCAACAGTAAGAAGTGCACACATTGGATAAGTTAGAAACTCACACACCTGACAAACATCCACAACACCATAAAACACTCACAGACACACCCCACAATCCTTTGCAATGAAAGCAGGCCAACGAAGATATAGAACACCAGAAGCAGACACCAAACGCCACAATACATGAGACTCACACCGAACCACACAAGAGCACCCTCACTGCGATTCTACCCCTGGCACCATTCACCACACTCACCATGTCACCCCACCAAACATCCACGCTTCACAGAAAGGAAGCTAAGGACCATGGTGGACGAGATCCTGAAGGTGGAGCCACAACCATTCGAGGCTCAGGTGCAGCACACACCTATCGCCAGGAAGATGGAGCTATGTCAGACCATTGTCAACAGGGTTAATGCAGTGGGACACCATTCACGCACCAGGGACGACATCCGCAAGAGATGGAACGACCTGCGGGGGAAGGTCAGGGCCATGGCATCCAGGCACCACATTGCAGTCCAGAAGACAGGGGGAGGACCTCCACCAACACCACCTGACCACACTGACTGGGAGGAAAAGGTACTGGCCATCCTGCACCCTGAGGGACTCACTGGACTCACTGGAGGAATGGATTCGGGTAATTCGTCTACATTTACCCATATACATCACACCTGGAATGCATGCCCCACCCCTCCAACACCCACCAGGACCAATACCCAACCAAGGCCACAGGCACTGAATCCACCACCCCTGCATGCACACAAACCCTCTAACAGGCCCACATCCCTCCCCCTGTGCACAGCCACCCACCCCTGCAAGGAAACACAATAACCTATGACACCCACAATGCACCTCCACATCCTAAGCTAAAAACAATGTTAACCCCACTAAAGCATCCTGCATGTTCCCAAAGTGTGTACGCTGCACAAACCCGCCCAGGCCTCTGCACCCCATCCGACCATGCGAATGTAACAGACATGTCCATTTCCCCCAACAGGCACCACCACCCATGCCACCCTGACGGACAGGACAAGGAGTGCCAGTGCCCCCCAGGGAGACAGATGCACCTCACAGGACTCTGAGGATGCAACCCTGGACACTGATGAGCAGGCTGGCCCCTCACACAGTCCTGGACTGTCACCATCCAGCAGCCCCACCCAAGATACCACTGACACCCCTACCACACAGGCAAGAACATCAGCCCAGGACAACCATCCACACACCTGTGTATCCAGGCCACAGAATGGTGGAACACAAGTACAGAGGCCACAGTCACCCCCTACCAACAGGCAGGAAGACGATGGCTCCAGTACAAGTGGCACTGCCAGACCTGTGCAGGGGACACAGGCACAGAGGGCTAGGCCCAGTGGGAGGTCATCAGTGGCCCAGGGGGGAGGCCACAGGATGGATGCTGCAGCCCACGATGTGATCTCTGAGGTCCTGGGGGCCTACCAGCATACCCATGACAGATTGGCCCAGATAGTATCCACCATGGAGCATAGTCAGAGGAACACCACCAAAAGGCCATGGAGCAGTGGAAAACACACAACGCCACAATGGCCAGCATACCAAGAGCGCTGTTGCAGCTTGTACAAACCCAGTCTGAGACCCACACAGCACAGGAGGCCCCCACTACAGCACAGGAGACACACCGGACAATGACAGCATCAGCAGCAACATTGCACGAACTACCCTCAGAGGAAACACAAGGAACAACCATGTCATCCCCTATAGGTCAACAGCAGGCGCACAAACGGACCCTCAGGTCAAGATATGGGAATGGAACCCCTGCCAAAAACAAGGCCCCCTCAAAGAAGTGACCCTGCAACAATCTGTCCACCAACTATCCCACACAATCAACCACCAAACAGTGCTAACAATTAATAAGAACTCATGTAAGCATTGATGGACCTACCAGTACTTACAACAAGGCTGCCACCATGTTGGCGTTTGGGATAACCACCCATGACCAACTGCCATCACTGTAATTTTCACTATTCAATTCCTGCACCAAATAAAACACATGTCACACCTGTAACACTGTACCCTGTCATAATGTGTGAACAAAGTGAAGTATGGATGCAACTGGCTGATAACTACTTTATTTGTACCTGCGTAGCATGAAAGTACACACTCACCTTACATGTTGTTGTTCCTAAATATGTTAACAAAAAGACCCACTAAATTGTATTCTGTCCTATGCAGACCTGGAAACGTTGCAATTAGTACATTCAAACCCCGCTAGATGACAAGGCACACTGACAATATGTTTCACAAACACCTATGTCAGCCCTTAGTCCCACATAGTTACTAGAAGTATAGTTGTATCAGTTGTGTCCTGGAATTGACATCTTCCCCTTCCTCATCATCACCATCATTCTCGTCCCCTCTCTAAGGAAGCTGGTCTGGATATATAGCACCATCCACCTCCAAGAGGAGACTACAAATTCTCACTGCCACATTGTACATCATGCAGCAGGCCACCTCTATTCTACACACCTTTTCATGCCCATAGGCCAGGGAACCCCCAGAGATTTGTTGACAACGAAATCTAGCCTTCAGGAGACCTATTGTGCGCTCTATCACCCTCCTAGTACGTCCATGGGCCTCATTGTAATTCCTCTCTGCATCTGTCCCAAGATTCCTCACTGGTGTCAGGAGCCACCGCAAGTTGGGCTACCCAGAATCACCTAGATAAAGGTGCAAAACAGAGCAGTCATTGTCACGCCTCAGAGTCAGACAGCCTGGCTGTATGTAGGTGGCAGTTAGTGACAGAAACACCTACCTATGATCCACCCTCCGTCCTCTTGTAGTTGTTCCATCTTGTGTGGCATACTACTGTTCCTCAGCACAAAGGAATCATGGACTGAACCGGGGAACATGGCATTCACATGTGAGATGTACTGGTCTTCAGTACATACCAATTGAATGTTCATGGAGTGAAAGTTCTTCCTGTTTCTGTACACCTGTTCACTGACTCTTGGGGGGTATTCAATGGCACCTATCACATGGGGTATGTTGGCAAAGACATAGAAGTCAGACTTGATGGCAGGGAGGTCAGTACTTTGGAGAAACCTCACATAGGACTGCAGGTGTCATACAAATGCATTCAGAAATCTTGTCAGTATCATGCTGAACACTGGCTGTGAAAATCCAGCACCCATGCACACTGTCACTTGAAAAGAGCCTGTGGCCAGGAAATGGAGTGCAGAGAGCACCTGCACTTCAGTAGGGATGGCATGTTGATTACGATTTGCCGGAGTCAGTGCAGGATCAAGTAATGCACAAAGTTTGAGAATATTTGCATGGTTGAGTCTGTAATTGATTATGATGTGACGCTCCACCATGGTCCGCATATCCACAAGTGGTCTGTACACCGATGGGGCCCTTCCTCGTCACAAGGGTCTGTACCTAGGAGGAATTTGAAACATGTGTGAGGAACACACATACATCGGCACACATTGTCAGTCATTGGGCACTGCTGACTTGATTGTAGGGAATCAAATGCTAAATGTTTTTCACATAACATCAACTAGACCATAATTATTGATCAGGGTTTGTCATGTGTGGGGGTTTGTTAATGGTCACATGCATAGGTGTGTTAGGTGAACATTAGGGTCTGCATTGTGCAGATAGCAGTATTATAAATGCGTAGTAAGGCCAAAATGTCTGCCCCCGTAATCCAGAACTGTTGTGGTGGAAGTGACCTCATACTGCTAGCGGTTGACGTGACAGCGTAAGGCGGTGTTTACCGTTGTGCGCACAGTCATTGGTTAACATGGATGCCAATGGGGAATCCTGGCGTATCGTGATCGCCGCCGGTGGTGACGGTGTACACCGCTGCAGTACGTATGCAAATTCGTCACCCCAACTTCATTTGACTCCCTGATCTTGTGCAAGCAGGTACTCCACTGAGTGTACTACTGTGTCCTGCCTCTGGTCATGGAAGTGGCTCAAATTGCAGGGGAAAGGCCCCCAGCCTTCACCCAGGAGGAATTGGAGAGGCTAGTGGACGTGGTCCTGCCCCTGTACGCCAAGCTCTATGGACGGCCAGAGGTACAGGTGAGTCGGGGGATTGTGGGCAATGGTTGTCTGTAATGGATGGTGTTGGCAGTACATATGTGTGCACCTCTGACCCTGCATGGGCCATGGTTCATGACATGCTGCGTGCGTATGTCCTGTTAGTCTGTTTGTACTGTCCGTCCCATAGTGGGCGTCTAGCCAGCTGTATATATTTGCCAAGTGCCTGACCTCAGTGTTACATTTCTGTGTGTCCCTTTTAGGTCAGCGCCCATCAGAAGAGGGCACTTTGGCATGCCATCACCAAGGAGTTGCAGACCCTGGGTGTCTACAACAGGTAGAGCACCCACTTCAGGAAGAGGTGGGAGGACCTGTGGCGCTGGGCATGAAAAATCTGTGAGGCCCAGCTGGGGAAGTCCTCCCAACGGGGAAGGGGTGGCCGTCGGGCACTGACCCCCCTCATGCTATGCATCCTGGCGGTGGCGTACCCAGACCTGGATGGACGCTTGAAGGCTGCACAGCAGTCACAAGAGGGTGAGTACACATACCACATTCTTAACCCTTGATGGATGTCTGTGTGTTCATTCGGGTTTATGCTGCTTAGTCGCAGGGACTCTGACTGATGTCCATCTACATGATGGACCCCGTAGGAAGTAGGGGTGTTTGGGTCAGGTCTCCTACACGTCGGGTCCTTAGGTTGTTTAAGTAATGGGTGTAGAGCAGGGTTCTGGTCACTAGTCAGGGGCATGGCCATGGGTATAGTGGAGGGTGCTGCCTGTTGGAGGGTCTTCTGGATCGGTGTTTGTCTGACCACTATGTTCACTCATTTCAGCTATTTACAAGTGTCTCTCCTGTTTTGTCTCCCCATCCCTGTTCTTTTGTGTTGTTTGTGAAGATCAGCATCATCTGGCGAGGGAGCTGACGCACCGGCGAGTGGGGATGCAGCGGCCCACGGATCCTCGGAGGCAGAGTCATCCGACGCCAAGGGGACCAGTGGGATGGAGGGTGAGGGGAGTACCACGGGGGAGGCAACCACCACTGGAGGTTAGTGACGCCGATACCTCCTCCGATGGGGGCTCACTGGCAGTGGCGAACCCTAGTGGGCACACCCCTACTGTATCATCTTCCACCCACCCTCCATGCCATCACCGCGGCTTTCCATTTGATCCCCAACGAGTTTCCCGTGCCCGCTCACCCAGAAGGGTTGGCGTCTCCTTCGCCCCAGGCCCCTCCTCCCCTGCCCCAGTCAGCCCTGCTGCCTTCACGGAGGGGCTAGCATCAGAGATGTAGCAGACCAATGCCTATCTGGATGACATTCACGGTGCTGTGTCAGGCCTACAGAGATCTTTTCAGGCTCTGGCCTCCTCTTTGACGGCAGCCAGTTTCCCTGGTCATTCCGTCCCCCCCAACCTCCTCTACCCCTTCCAGCACCCCACTCCCTTCACCCGTCCAAAGTGCACAATCTGACACGCAGTCAAACACCTCAACACACAAGAAGCACACTTCTAAACACAAGCACCACACCTCCCACCACAAGCATTCACACAGCCAACATACACATGCACACACAGCAACATCCACTTCCCCTAGTGTGCCCACCTCTTCCGCCTCCCTGTCTGTCCGCTCTACATGCACACCCCCAGGCACTGCACCTTCAGTCACTGTTGCAGAGCCTATTTCTGCACTCACTACAATAGCAGGCCTCCAGACATGCACCCCAGACACCACACCTGCACTCACCACAACTACTGTAGTTGACACATGCAGCACACTCACCAGACTTGCAGACACCCACACAACATACATTCACACTGCCAGCCTGTCTTTTCCCACTGTGTCCACCCCCTCTCCTCCAAAAGCACACAACTGCACCAAAACACCCACCCATCACACATCCACCACACCTCAGCATACTGTCCATACTGTCCAGTCACCTGCACCCACAACACGCACCCCTATACCACTTACATCCACACCCTCTGCCTCCACTTCCACGCCCTCCTCCAGGTCCAACCCAATTGCTCCCAAAAAACGTTTCCTCTCCCGTGCTGATCTCTTCCAACCCACTGGCCCACCCCGTCTTGTCCCTAAGTGTGCGCACCTCCTTGCCCATTCTACTTCTTCTACTTCACAGGCCGCCCCTGTCCGTCCTTCACATTCCCATGCCCCTTCCCCAGAGAGGAAGAAGCCCTGTGCAGAGCCAATTCAATCTGGCTCCACCCGGTCAAAGCACATTCCCCCACCTTCCGAGGCCAAACCCCCTCCACCTTCCGAACGCAAATCCAAGACCCACCCTCATCGTAAATCCCCACCCCCACCACCCGCTGCCCCTGTTCCCTGAGGTGCCTGGATGCCCCATTGTTGCCCCTATAAAGTGGAGTACTGTAGCACTTTTGGGAGTCAGGTTGGGGTCATTGTAGCCCAAAAAAGTCTGGCACTATGGACTGGCCATTGGCCTTCATGTGAATCGTTTGCTCAGAGAGCTGCATTAAATGTTTATGTGTGGAATGTGTTTTGGCAGCCCACTTTTGATCCCTGGTCTCTCGTTTCATTGTTTGTGGGTGTGGGGCATTTGTAGGTACTATGGTCAGGTTGGATTTGCCTTGTGTCAGGTAAGTACCTCTTGATGTAGGATTAATGGGTTGCGCTGTTGTGAAGGGTTGTGGGAGTGTTGCAGGGTGGGTGGAGTGGGTGCGTATGTAACTGTGCCCTTTCTTGCCTTGTTTCGCAGGTTTCGGTACTTACTGTCGTCGTCTTCTTCGGCGTTCTCGGTCGTGGAGGTGTATGGCAAGGCGATGGTTCCCGTCCCGGAACTGACGGAGGTCTAATAGTTCATTATTTGATGGGCGGGTTGGGCCTTTCCGTCGGCCTCTGGGCGGGCTCTGCCGTCGTTGTCGGCACTGCTCTGCTGGCGGTGGGTGGTTTTCAGGATGCCTGTGTTTCAGTTGGTTCATTATTTGGTGGTCCGGACTGCTCCTCTGTTTCCTGCCGTGTTCATAATGAGGGCCTTAATCTGTAGCTTCTTTTTAATGTTTTCATTTTTGACAAGTCAATGTCATACTCATCTGCCACATCTTAAAACGGTTGATAAATTCTGTCTGCTCACTTTGTAATGACCTAACATAAGTATCTCAACTGCTCTTCAGTGTAGGAGTCTAGTCCACTCACCCCCATTGTTCCTTCCAGAAGTTCACTCGCTTCCATGTTCAATCTTATTTTATTTATTCTTTCATCCTCCTTATCCTTATTACCTTGTGATTTTGAACCACTCAGGTCTTCCAACCATCTTGTTATCTCCTACGCTGAGAGACCATTTAATGAAACTCCATTTGCCTGTGCACCTGCTCCTTGTTCTTATCTTGAACTTGAACATTGTTGTGGAACCATTGTTCTCTGCCCCTGATTACTGTAAAGCGTGGTCCCAGAATTCTCAACAGGAGACAAGTCAATTAAAGAATTCGGCTCATTTAACTATCTGTCTATTCTGCACATATATTAGTGAATTCTCTCCATTATTGTCTACATGAGCATAAGCATATAATGGAGTTACCGGACCCACTGTAATAGGTACAGTAATTGCGTCCAGACTTATTAATGTTCCAACTCTCTGCATTTGTCCTGTTCCCAGGCTCTGCATCTGTGGAATCTGTACACAAACAGCTTCTCTTAAATTCATTCCTTGCTGACCTTGTGACAACACTAAATCATTAGTTGTTTTCACAACCTGAGCCTCTGGCTGTATCTCAGGAATGTTCATCTCAATTGTTGTCTGTTGCTCGATGAGTCATTAAAACTAATCTGCATCTGGACTCTCTCATTGTCTAGAATGCTTTTTGCTGATCCTTAAATCGATGGTGCAGTAGGAATTGTATTACTAATTCCACTCCCATTTAACCTGTTATCATTTTGCTGCCTCACATTCGGTGGAGGATATGTTTCTAAAACATGAGTAACTATCTCATCTTCCTCCATTTCGTCATCATAAAACAGCAAGTTTCGGGTCCTTCACGTTTTGTTCTTTTGTACCTAATGAATCCTTTTTCTTTTTTTTTCCATCTTTTGTTTCAATCTCATCTTCTTTTGTTCTTGCCGGAAATAATCTGACCCCATGTAATATGTCTACTCGCCACCTTTTCTGCTCCTCATCCCATACAGCTTCAGATAGCATTTTTTCTACCCTTCTTATTTTCTTTTCAAATATTAAAGCCTGTTGCTGTTTTGCTAACAGCTCGCATATTGCTAATTCTTCGTATTGTGCTGGTCTAGGTGGAGGTTGTAAACTGTACATCCTTGACTTTAAATCATCCAGAATTCTCAAATTTAATGTACTGTGTTCTGGAAAAAATAGTCAACCTTCTTTCTTTGTAATCTTAACCCAATGTTTCAACCAAAGGCATGCTGCTGCACCTTTCTCCTCAAACACAATGTATGCTGGAGTATTCTCTGGCTGACAAACCTCTCCTTCAAGTGCCGGAATGTATTCATCACCCCTCAACGCACTTCTCAAAGCTTTGAAAAACTTCATTTTGACAAAAATTGTATTCACACCTGATGTCCACAACAAAAATTAATGTCAAACTTGATTAAACTAAGCAATACAAATCATTAATCAAAAATAAGGAAACAATAATCAATCATGAAAAGTGACTGTGATCCCACAATTCTCTTCAATCCCCTCTCCTTTCAATTACGTTACTCTATTGTCGGACTGACTGACGAATCCGTACGTGACTCTTTTCTACTCTTGACCAATCCCAGCACGACACCAATTACATCACACCATCACATTCACCCCTCCTCAGTATACTCGCTGAGACGCTGACAAAGTCTGTTGTGCCAAATCTTTCAACACCCGCACACACAAAACCAACGCAATATTAATTTGCGAGGTAACTTAAAAAAACAAATCCGCTCATTTACTACAGGTAGGGTAACACAAACGCTTCAGAACCTTCCAAAGTAACCTTCAGCTTTTGCTTGCTCCTTTTTCACAGTTCCCACAATCATGGATAAAATTCGACCCGCTTACTAAAGCCACTTGCTTACCTGGAAGGTCCTGCGCATATGGATGAGTAGCTAATTGGGCCACCGGTTTTACACTACCTATATGTGCTAACATGTTTTCTGATGCTGCCATTGTGCACCCCTGGCCTGAGTCCAGGTCCATGAGCTCCTCCTCCCTCATGTTCGGACGGTGTAAATTAATCTGAAGTTGTTCCGTCAGCCGGTGCAATTTGTGTTTTGCGGATGGTGGAGAGGCAGCAGATTGAATGTGGTCAGAGATTAACTGATCTGAGCCATTGGCAGCCCCTACCCTTGTAATTTTCACATGATTTGAAACCTGGGGATTGCTTGAGGACCCAGAAATCCATATTTGTGGCTTTGATTGTGCCGAAAATATTGGGTACAAATTGCCACTAGTTTCTTTGGTATACATTTTTTTCCTTGCCTTTCTGGCTCTTTTTTTGCCTTTTATATCACGTTTGGGCATTGGTGCTTAATATTTGTTTGTACAATCTGAATTTGTCAACACTGTTTTTCCCATCTGTGTGAATTTCTCTGTACAATTTGAGTTTATCGACGTTGATTTTTCCTTCTGTGTCCCCATTGTGGTGGCATGAATGACATCTAGAGTGCTAAGGGTGTGAATGGCCTACTTCGTACTTTTGGATCATCATTTCCACAAAAGATTGTGGCCTAAGTATTTACCCAATTTTTGATGAACAGCTTGAGCGAAAATCTTTTATTGACACTGCTCCTAGTATTTTATGCAGGCACACTGAGTGGGATAGTCCATGTTTAGGATTCTTGGGAGTAAAAAGGTTGCTCTCATTTATTTTTAATTTTTCTAATACGTATGTTAAAATATTTGGTAGTGTACACAATTTGTCGATGATCGGTCCACATTTGCAGAGATCTTGCTGTTGATTCACATTGGCCTTTGGGTCAGGTGGCCAAATGGCCAGCATATCCAGTTTACGATTAATATCTGCGATGTGAGTGGCCATAACATTCATTAGGTCAGTTTGTAAATCTAGTTGGTCCGATTGCATGTTGAGGACTGTCACTAAAGTGTGAAGGGCATTTAGAAGTGAGGCGTGTAGCCAAGCGAGATCCCCCAACTCGCAACCAGTAGATTCAGCTGGAAGGTGGATTTTAGGGAGGGTTTTGCTGTTTCTTTTGTTAGCATCTACAGGGGTGTTGTTGGAGACTGGAGAGTCCAGGTTTCTAAATTCCGTTGCACCTATATCTTGTTGTAGTTTGCTCATGTCACTTGAGACTTCAATGATCGTGTTGGAGACTCTGGGCCTCATTCTGACCCTGGCGGTCCTAAACTGCCAGGGCCGCGGGCAACGTTAGTACCGCCAACAGGCTGGCGGTGCTTCAGTGCCCATTCTGACCGCGGCGGTAAAGCCGCGGTCAGAAAAGGGGATCCAGCGGTTTCCCGCCGGAATACCCCTGGCAGGGCTGAACCTCCATGGCGGCGCTGCAAGCAGCACTGCCATGGGGATTCGACCCCCTTCCCGCCATCCTGTTTCTGGTGGTTTTTACTGCCAGGAACAGGATGGCGGGAACGGGTGTCGTGGGGCCCCTGGGGGCCCCTGCACTGCCCATGCCACTGGCATGGGCAGTGCAGGGGCCCCCTAACAGGGCCCCAGCATGATTTTGAAAATCACGACGGGTGCAACTGCACCCGTCGCACCCCTGCAACACCGCCGGCTCCATTCGGAGCCGGCCTCTGTGTTGCAGGGCCTTTCCCGCTGGGCCGGCGGGCGCTCCTTTGGCGGGCGCCCTCCGGCCCAGCGGGAAAGCCAGAATGGCCTCCACGGTCTTTTGACCGCAGAGCGGCCAAATGGCGGTGACCGCATGGCGGGCGGCTACCGCCGTCGGCCGCGGTCAGAATGACCGCCTCTTTCTTGTTGCAGTACTGGCAGGCTTTGATTAGCCTTCTCCGACAGTGGTGGTGGGCTCAGATACTGTTCTTTAGTGTTTGTTAAGTCAAAGGTTTTCAGGTCCTATGCTTCGACTAGGACTTTGTCATTTGTTATAGAGAGTGACTGCAACCAAGTGTCTTCCATTTTTCCTGTAGATGCATCAAAGCAGATGTCCAACCTCTCTTTAGCCCCCTGAAGGGCAGGGATTGACCGTGACATGGGAGGTGACTGTTGGTGAGTTCCGGCAAACACTGGGGCATTGAATGCCTCTGTCAAGTTTCCAAAAATGATTGGAGGTTGAGTGTTGCATAGATTAACTGTCATGTCTTGCTGCCAAGCCGTGATCAGGGTGCTACACACCTGAAAGTTATTATGCGCTATTGTGTTGCTCATGTCCCAGGGGTTGTTCTGTTGCTCACGGACTAAGTTTATGTTGTGTCCTATAAGGGCTTGCTCCTCTGAAGCTTCCTGAAGGGGGGATTACGGCACAAAATACTGGATCGAAGCTGTCAGGAAAGTGAGAGTTCTTGGTGAGTTTTTATTGCCTGATGCATCGTGCTCCATATGCACTGAACCCAGTGTTTGTGGGACCAGTGGGGTTGGACGGGCCTTAATGGTATTAGGATTTGAAAAAAAAGCAGCAGTTGGATCTTTTAGGAATGAAAACTTATTAATACTTTCTGGCTTCTTAAGGTAGACTTGAAGAGGAGTGAGAGGCAATACCCGTTGGTCGAGTCCGCTGTTTAGTGCTCCAGATGTGGGACATTTCCCTTTGCTTTGCGCCCTCCTATGGGGTCTTTGGGTCCTGGTTTTGCCCTCCATAAGAACCCTGACTTGACCAGATCTCATGGTGATTCGGGGAACAGGTCTCATGTCTCGAATTTCTCTGGTAATTCACGGTCCGCTTGTGCCTTATAAGTTAAGGTTTTTGGAGGCAAAAGACTGGAAGATCTTGAACTTGGGGACAGGAGGTGAGCGGGGCACACAGGTCACTCATAAGCCGCACCCAGACCTGGCTGGGTGGCATCTGTGTAGACCTGGTGCACTCACTCTGCGGCTGTTACCTAGAATAGCTATGCTCACCTCTAATGGATGGACCGATCGAGGGATCACCTTTCATAAGGCCTCCTGCTGGGATGGCGGGAGATGGAGAGTGGAACGAGTGGACACCAGCCAGGGGAGGAGAAAGTGGGGGACAGGACTAGGCAGCACAGGGCAAGACGGAGCAGAGAATGAAGCGTGGGGGAGATGGTGTGCGGGTCAGGGGCGCGTAGCTCAAGGTGCGAAGTGGGCAGTGCAGGGCGGCCAATGGCAAAGCAAGCAAGTATGGATCAGCGAAGCACAGTAGTCAGCGATCAGGGAGCAAGGCCGTTTGGTAGAGAGGCACAGGGAGCAAGGGCTGCGGTGTGGAAGTGCGAGAACAGAGGGGTGCACAGTGCACCGAAGAGTGTGTCAGATGTAGTGCAGTGCCCACACAACTTGCTCCAAATGCCCTCCAGAGCATGCTCCAAGCATGCTCGAGACCCACTAAACCCACCAACCCTGCACCGCTTTACACAAGTGAACCCTCCACTGACCACTGCTGGCCTCCACCATCCTGCTCACCTCACTGCAACGCACCACTCTCCCCTCCACAAGGTGCCACTGGGTGGAGCGCTCAACCCAGCCAGCCACTGGCACCGAACCCCCTAACCGCTCGCCACCCTTGTCAGCCCTCCTGATCCCGCGTCCCAATCCCCCAAGTTTGCCCACTCTCCCCACTCACCGCGACCGCTACCACCACCTGCTCTGCTCCCGTCCCGCATCCCGCATCCTTTGCGTCCTCCTCACAGAATGGTGATCGGGAAGATGATGCTTAGGTGGGCTCGGGACGCCGCAATGCGCTGTGGGTCCAAGCGCCACAAAATCCTTGCTGCTTTCCACAATAGCCCAGCTCTCTCAAGGCAGTTTTAATATTTTAACTCACGAAAACAGTATATTCAAGCCAGACTTATTTTCCTTGACAGCCACCGCTTGCATTTCCCTCTCTGCCAGCTGACTTGGCCGCTTCTGTGCACGTGTCAGTCTGAGACTCTCCTGTGTGGAGTTTATAGACAGAAGAGGGAGCTCAGGTGCAGCAACCCTGGCCTGGCTGCTTCCTAACCAGCCTCACCCTGCTTACGAGGCACAGACAGAAGTGACCTTATTCAGGATTTTCAGCAGCAAACGCAACTACCACCAGTGCCGAGGCCCGCTCCCGGGCTCTCCCTGCTGCTCCTCAAGATGCCGGCGCTGAAAAAATGGGGCGCTCGTAGGACTGTTTCTTCCCCGAAGTGGCAGCCTTCAGACTGAAGGGATCTCCGCAGTTTGCTGGAGAAGATTGTAGCCCATCCAGTCATTGAGAATCTATTCATTGTCAGGAACAAAATATTACACCAAACAGGATGCATTTTGTCTTTGTGAGTCCATCATATCCATGCCTTCTGATTGTTGTACTCCTTGTGGAATCGCACAACTCCTTTCTCCCGACAGAGGGTCTCAAAAACCACGATTGCTTCTACCCAGAGCTGCCAGGTCTCCCTAATGCCATGAGTCAGTAATTTCCACACGCCTCGCGGCAATGAATAACCATACCTCGCGGCCATGAATAACCACACTTCTATGTAAAAGTTAAAATGTTTATTTCCCTATATTCACAATGCTAACATCATGTAACTTAGTCTCAAAATCAAATGATAAACATACAGAAACAATACTGGCTGCCCAAAGCATTGAAAGAATCACAATCTAATCAAAGCTTGAGCCACTACACATTCTAAAGTTACAGTACAAATTAATAGCAAGAATAAGTGATCAAAAGAAATTATACACATTTAGATCCAGCAAAGAGAAGACATCAGTTGTTATCATACGTAGCGGACCTCATCAGTGAAAACCATAACTAACATCCGATTAGAATTGCATGTTTGAACTTCATGCAAAACAATTTAGTCACACAAATTTGGAAACATCTTACTATGGCTCTATCAAAATTAGCAGTTAGTACCTAGAAACCAAAGCAAATAGACATAACAATCAGTAACATTGTCTTTTAATTTGCCTCAGTATGGTTCAGCAAGCTGTGACAGTCTTCACCAATATGATGTCAGTTCGGTCAGCAAGACATCAGGATTCAGCATTGGAGTTCAGAAAAGCAGAGTCGCTTCAGGCAGTTTGGAAAAGAATAATCACTAAACGCGGAAGAAAAATGGGGAGAATGGCCTCTCTCTTCTCAGTGCAGTCCGGCTAAGTTAAATTTCCTAAAACTACTTCCCAGGTCCCTATTGGTCAAAGAATTGTATGTTTACACTTAGTTCAATGAAAATAAAACCCCAGCTCTAAAGTTTTACTGGTACACGGTTCACATGTCAATGATTGGCTCCTCTTCTCCCATTCCCATTGATCGGCTTGTCAGGTACCAATATTGTTGCAGCTTATACTCCAGTCAGTGCTTCCATTGTCTTCTCCTGGGAAAGTCGGTCTTACACATATTACACTAAACATTGTATCCCTAGCTAGTACAACATCTTCTAGCAAGCAGTTCTCATGAGAAAGAATTTCAGCTACTAGAACTTGGTCAGTACAGCGGAAAAGCACAATTTAATTCTCTAAGCAGCCATTTTATAAATCGCCTAAGAAATGCAGCTTGACAACTAGGCTGTTCAACTAGGCCCAAGACCTCGCTAAGTTAAGGCCTACGATTAATAAAGCTAAGACATAATACATAACCTTTAATATGACATATTACTACTTTAATCAAACATAAGCTCAACATTTTACATTAATAAGCTATTAAGAAGTACACTTTGTGAACACTGACGGCCACTGAGCTGGGCGCAACTTCAAATGCGTGCATTATTTTTCTCTAAGTTAATTCATTTTCAATGCAAATTCAACACTCAGAAAATATGAACATTAATTAATTAAATTCAGCGTTAACAATCCCTCCTCTGATGACTAAATGTGTCATCACACTAAATCTTCCCACACAAATTTTCTTTTGCTTCAGCTTAAAATTCTGTCATTTCAATCCCTTCATATTTTCGCTCCCTCTTTGAATTTTAGCGAAGCAAATTTTCCCTTTCCATTTCTTCCTTCCTCTGATCATTTTTCATCTTCTTCAATTTAATCATCCTACACAGTTTACATACTCCCCATGCTCTAATTATACAAATCACAATAATCAATACCCCTTGTATTATTTTCAATAATATCCCTTTCCCAATGTTGCTGAGCCAATTTCCCACTGAAACAAACCCTTTGTCAACTTTCTCCCAGACGCCTGGTTCTTTCAACTCTTTCAAATCAGCACTTTCATTAGTCAGATTGGTAAGTAAGTTTCTAATTTCCTTTCCATTATCATGAATGTACGAGCAGCCATGCCTCGAATTAGGCATTTTGCAAACTCCGCCATCTTTTGCAAAAAGAATGTCTAATGCAAGGCGGTTCTGAAGAGTCATAGATCATACTGCAGCAAATTCTATAGCTATTAAAATCATGGCTCCTGAAAAATTTGTCAACATGTTATCCACAATAGTAGACAACCTTCCAATCTTTATAAAATTCAGAACAACTCCTACAGAAGGAATTATTTCTCCAAATATATCTCTCACTGTACCTGAAAGAGACTCTCTCTTTTCTTTAATGTGATGTAATTCAGTCATTTCCGGAAATCTTTTAAAGTCATCAAGTTGGAATATCTTTGGGAAAACCATCCCCAAGTAACATGTGCCATACCATCCTCTCGGAAGACGGTAATAAGCATTAGGTTCACAAATGTAATATATATCTCAGGAATCGCTGTATCCTGTCCATTCAACATAAATGTCCATTTACTCTGAAACAAAAATACATGCCTGCATTCACTCATTCCCACAAACAAAGTGTCAGTGCTAGATTCAGGTCTATATACACAAAGCTTTCCTTTGTGTTGCACATCTAAAACTAATTTCCCTTGTGTCTTTATTTCACTAAAAGCATAATCATTTCTAAAAGACCTTTTCTCTAAGCCTTTTTCTAATTTCTCCTTTAATGCCTTCCTCATATCATCTGTCTGATCTAAAAAGCTCTTTTCTAGTGGCGTAAGCAAGCAAATTATTCTTGTGCGCATATGTATTACCAAAAGATAAAGTAGGCTCAATGAAACCCCTTAATAATACTTTGTCATTGTCCTTAGCTATTCTACTCAGATATCTAATTATGGAACAAACGAAAACACAACACCGTGGTTTGAATAGAAATACTGAATGTACTCCTGGTTATAGAATCGTGTTAGTAATAGACTACAACTTATCCCGTAAGAGAGGGGCAAATTATGATAGGTAACTCCTTCCTCGACTGATGAAGGAATCTGTGTACACACATAACAATTCCTTGTATCCATCGTCTCAACATACTCACTCAATAAGCAATAGAAAACATTAGAGGAACGTTCCCCTTGTGCATTGCCTACGTGCAGACACTTCTATCTAACCTAAACTTCTCTATTGCAGTTAATGCAGCAGTTGTCTCTAAAGCTGAAGTATGGTTGGCTTTACTCTTGTCAAGAACATTCATTCCCACAATCAATATCACGCACAATATCACACATACAATTGCCAAACCAATACTCTTGTATTTACAGCACCTGTTCTTCCTACCCTGCTGACTAATGTTACTCATGATCTGTGAAAAATCAGAAAGTAGAAGGAAAATTTTGAAACAATGCAGCAAAAATCAAAAACAAAAATCTTCTTTCAGCAGTTATATACAGCTTTAAGTCTCACTTCCAGGATCCTTTTCTCAACATCGATAGGTTTTGTCAAAAATCGGTTTAGCAGCTTGTCAAGTCTGGTTACCTTGTCAAATCAGGTTTTAAAAGTCAGATCAGGCTATCAAAAAGTATCTTCTGGTTACTTTCAACTGTCTCTTTTTCTTTGTACTTTTCTCAAACTTGTCTCAACAGTTCAGGTCTGTGATTTCCTTTGAGTGCCAGAATATTGACCTGGAATGTCTCGATCAAAACAAAAAGACAAAAATTCCCTTTGCCCATTCAGGATCTGCGTACCTTCAACTTGCTATTCTCTTTCTTTTCAACTTTTAGTCTCCATTCAATTCACCTTCACTCAGATCTTCTATCTTCGTTGTATCAATTTCTTCCTCAATTGTTGTCACAACAACTGCTTCCTTTCTCTTTGCTTGTGACTCCGGCCACTTGTCTCATTTCAGTGGACCCTTGGTCAATGCTCTTGTCAGTGTTGAACTCGAAACTTCTTTTTGCTCTTGGGGGACCTGCAACTGGTTCAGGAAGAGTCAGACGACATTGGCTTTGATCCACCTCAGCTCCTTCCCCCTCATGGTCTGACGTTTGCTCTGTTTGTCCCATAAAATTGTCTTCTTTAGGAGAGTCTTCTTCTGACTAGACTCTCCTGCTGCCTCGGTCGAGATTGGTTCATTGTCACTCTCCTGGAGGTCTTCTCCTTCGTCTCTCACAGGAATGACTAAACCATTCTCAATGTGCTCAGATCCACTCTCAGTTCCTCTTTCTTCTCTTTCTGGTTCTGAGGCTTGTCTGGTCGTTTTTGGTACTCTCACCAACTACTCTCCATTGTCCAGAGGACATGCCACTTTTCTCGTGTGGCTGGCGTGGATCCAGTTCAGAACTCGAGCGCACTTTACAGCTGTTGTAGTGATCAAAACTACCTGGAATGAGCCTTTCTACCGAGCTTCGAAACACATCTCCCTCACATGTTATCGGACCACAACCCAGTCACCGGCTCTGAGGTTGTGTTCTGGATCTTGGATCGGTGGCAGTGTGGTGGCTTCCACCTGCTGAGAGAAAGAGCTAACCACATCAGCAAAACCTTTGCAGTAGTCCAACACCATATCATCTGTTATGTTCCCAAGAGGATTTGGAGGAACCGCTGGAAACCTCATTGCTCTGCCCATGAGGATCTCATGCAGCGACAATCCTGTCTTCCTGTTGCGTATGTTTCTCATTGTCATCACAACTAACAGCAGTGCGTCAGGCCATTTCAAATTCGTGGATGTGCACATTTTCGCCATTCTTGATTTCAAGGTACCATTCATTTGTTCCACTAGTCCTGATGCTTCAGCATGGTAACTACAATACAACTTCTGCTTAATGTTTAAGGCTGCACATAGTAATTTAATTACTTCATTGTTGAAGTGACTTCCGCTATCTGATTCTAAAGACATCAGAAACCCGAAATGTGGTATCAGTTCCCTAAGCAGCAGTTTTGCTACTGTGAGGCTGTCATTTCTCCGTGTAGGGTATGCTTCGATCCAATGACTAAAGATGCAGACAATCACCAACACATATCTCAAACCACCATACACATGCATTTCAATAAAATCCATTTGCATTCTGTGAATGGACTTCCTGCTCTTCCAATGTGGCTCAAATTAATTGTGGTCCCTTTTCCCACATTCATTTGTTGACAAATGAGGGAACAATGGCAAACTGCTTCAACAACTTGTCTAAACCCCGGTTTGAACCAATTATGTTTAAAGAGGCAAATCATTGCATCCCTCCCAACATGTGCTTGACTATGATAATACCTAGCCATTTGAGTCAACAAACTGTTCTGTAAAACCAATTGACCCTCTTCTGAAACCCCAAATTCATCCTGTCGCTGTACACATTTAATTTTGCTCCATGGTCATTTTTTCTCCCTATCAACATTATTCTGCAGTGTTCTCAGTTCTTCCAATGTATCTATTACATGCAATGCATAACTTGGACATGTTTCATCTTCTTCAAGTAACAATTCCCACTTATCCTTGAACGATATACAGTTCAATGCGCAAAACCTTGCGACTTGATCCGCATATCCATTCCCCATTGACACAAAATCTTACGATTTCAGATGTGCACTGCATTTCACCACTGCAATCTTTTCAGCCATCTGGATGGCTTGCCACAACTCTTAAATTCTCTCACCATTCCTCACTGGTGAACCTGAAGAGGTCATGAAACATCTCTGTGACCACAACTGGCCAAAGCCATGGACTATTCCCAATCCATACTGGCTATCCGTATAGATGGTAACTTAAAGCAGGGCAGAAACATGGCACGCTCTAGTAAGGGCTACCAGTTAAGCTACTTGTGCAGAATATACTCCTTGAAGCCAGGACGCTTCAAGTATACCAGAAATTGTGCACTCAGCATATCCTACTCTCAGTATTCCCAGATTGTCTCGTAGACAGGAACCATCAACAAAGATAATTTGGTCATTTTCTTCCAATCAGGTGCCTCTAATATCAGGTCTCGGTTTTGTGCACAAATCAGTTACTTCAAGACAATCATGCTCAATGTCTTCAAAATTTTCAATTTCAACATTTTCATTTGGAAGTAAAGTTGCCAGGTTAAGCTCTGTACATTTTTTCAATTACAAATTTGGTGACCCTAAAATACTCGTCTCATAACAAGTCAATCTGGCACCTGTCAAGTACTGGGTTTTGATTTGTGTAAGTAAAACTTCGATATAGTGAGAGACCATTATCGTTAAAGGGTGTCCCATCCCAATGCCTTCACACTGTGTGAGACTCTGTCCAACTGCTGCAACTGCACGTAAACAGCCTGGTAAAGCTGCTGCGACCGGGTTCAAAGTAGCTGAAAAATATGCTACTGGGTGGTTTACACCTCTATGGACCTGCGTCAAGACAGACAAAGAACATGCATCATGCTCATGACAAAACAACATGAAGGATTTAGTGTAGTCAGGCATTCCTAAAGCTAGAGCTTTACACAAACTCTCTCAATTCAGAAAATGCTTTCATGCAAGCCTGATTTAGCACTAGGGGATCAGTGACTTCTTTATGAGTCAGCTTCTGCAAGGGTTAGGAAACTACTGAAATATTGGGAATCCATTGGCGAGACAGCAGCCTACCATCCCTAAAACCAAAAACATCCTGACATCTCTCTGTGTGGCTGGGGGACTCATCTGCAGTATGGCTGTGACCCTTTCTCTGGATATTTTTCTTGATCCCTTCTTGATCTGGTGACCCGAGTATTTCACTTCTTTCTGACAGTATTGTAATTTAAGTGGAGACACTTTATGATCATTCTTTCCCAAATGGTTCATTAAGGCAATCATGTCATATTTGCACTCTTCCTTTGTTTTGGATGCAATCAGCAAGTTATCAATGTACTGTACCAATGTTGATTGGAAAGACAATTCCAATGACTCCAGATTCTTTTTCAAGATCTGATTGAATATGGTAGGTGATTCTGAAAACCCTTAAGGGATTCTACATCAACAATAAACTTGATCTAAAAATTTTAAACAAAAGAGAAATTGACTGTCCTCATGAAGAGGCACAGAAAAGAAAGCTTGTGACAGGCCAATGACGGTGAACCATTCAGCATCCCATGCAATCTGAAACAGAATCATGTCTGGATTTGGTACCACAGGGCAACATTTGATCACAATGTCATTTATTTTTCACAGTTCCTGGGCAATTCAAACTTTCCCACAGGGCTTTTTCAATCCCATTACGGAGCATTACATGGGCTGTTTAACACTTCTTTCAAGACCCCTTTGTTTCCAAATTCTGCAATTACGTGAGCAACCTTCATAAGGATATCCTGTGTCATGTGATACAGGGGAATCTGATGAAAAACTGCATTTAGCTTTACAAGAACTTTAACTGGCTTAAACCCCCATTATCAGGCCAATCTCTATCCCTGTCAAATCCCACACCTGTAAATAAGGAGTAAACTCCTTCACTGTGAATACTGGAAATAAATTAATCGGGGGTACTCCTCATTTATAGTCTCACACTTGGTCTCTGGAGCTCGGTCATCCTCATCATCACTTTTCATCCGTATTTCGATTCCATCATTTGAACAAGTAATCGAGCACCTGGTTTTACACAGCAAGTCTCACCCCAGCAGGGATACCAGACTTGAGTCACAGACTACGAATTTGTGCAATCCTTTAAAGTAGCCAATTTTAACCTGGACTGGTTCTGTGATTGGATTGGTCAAATACTGACTCGCTACTACTCCAATCTGGACTGTCTTTCCTGAAAGGGGCAAGTTCGGAACTTCTGCAGTTCTCACTGTAGAGCGTGTATCTCCTCTGTCAACCAAGAATGAAACCTTATGACCCATTAACTTTCCCTTCACATATGGGGCTTTCTGATCTACTTCTAACCAAGCTGCAAGCTTCATCCGAACTCTCATTCACTCAATTATTGTTTATTCCATTCTCACTGTGTAACGGGAATTGGTGTACTCTGTTATTATTCTGGTTAACCTTCTGACCTGTGACTTGTTGAGGAAGCATCACCTGCTGCTGTTACATTGGGGCTTGAGTTATTTGAACTTGCTGTCTAGGTACCATTTGAACCTGCTGTTGCATTGGCTGCAACTGTGTCATTTGCACACGTGGCATTTGCACCTGCTGCATGGGTTGAATATTTTGCATTGGATTCACATTGTTATGAAAATTTGAATTATGACCTCTCGTTCTCGGTCCTCTCATGTTTTGGAACAAGTTGATGCCACCCGTTTGCTGGACAACAACTTCCTGTACCATCATTTGACACTCCTGCTTCCAATGTCTGACTGATCCGCAAGCGTGACAAGACAACAATCTCTTCATTCCCTGCACATCATTCTGAACCACTACAGTACCCAAGTCGGGATGACAGTTTCCATCACCAATTCCTCTGCGACCTCTACCTCTCATCTGATTTTGAAATATCACATTTCCCTGCTGCTGCTGTGGAAAATTTCCCTGCATCCCTGTTTGCGCCGATTTAATCTGCATCACCATCGCCTTTTCTTTCAGCTTCCTCTGCTGCAACTCAGTCTTGTCACTACAGTACTTTGTGTACTGCAATACCTCATCAATTGTCTTTGCTTGCCAGCAAATCAAATGACTCTTAATCATCTGGTTAGTTTCAGGCTTCAATATCTCCACAAATCTAAACACAAAATGAATTATGTCTTTCAGTTTAATTGTTTCTGTACCATTGTAATGCTTAAACACCTGCAACAATCTTTCATAGCAAGCATTTATTGACTCCTTGGCTTCCTGAGCTGTCCTGTCTATTCTCTGCCAGTCAATGTTTTTGGTGAAATTCTCATTTTCGAAAATTCAATCACTTTGTAATAAAATTCCATTACCTCAGGAGACGGTGCACTCGTATTTGTATTGGGATAGTCATTTGTTAAAGACAGACTATCATTTCTGCTCCAAGGGACATGAGCAAAATTCTCTCCTGGAATCTCTCTCATCTGTAAAATTTTCACTGGATCCTTGCCCTGCTGCACATTTGGAGTCAGCTCTGCAGAGTCCCTTTTCCTTTTATCTCTTTTCTTTACCCATCTGCCTTCCCATTTGTCTAATGCTCCCCATGTCTGGACACTTTGGAGTAACTCCCTAAGGTGTGCCTTCATTCCTGCAAGCCTCATGAGTTCACAATCTTTTGTGTCAAAATCTAACCTGTAACTCCTTTTCAAATGTTTTGTTTTCTCTATGTCGTACTTCTCTGCCAAGTCTGCTAGCCTCTGATGCACATTGCTCACTTCCTTCGTAATTTTCGGGCACAGATATCTCAACTCTGCTTCGGTTTAAGACTTTGGTCTGTTCACACCCATGTCCTCCAATGAGCTCACCCACTTCCATCCCTAGTCTAGTATAGTTCAAGTACTCCTCTCCCTTAGGAGCACTCTGAGGGGTATTCAGCTTGTCTAACCATTCAGTCAATTGCTGGGCAGTCAAACCTTGCAGCGAAATGTTGTTGGCCTGGGCATGTGGGATCAGTTGCACAACTAGATTTGAAGACTGTGGTGTCAGTAATTTCAGGCTATGACCAACGTTCAACCCTATTACAGTATCTGGAGGAACTAAGGTCTAGCAATGATCTCGTTCCATCAAAGGTTTGTCCCACAGGAGAGACTATTCGGATATTCTCATTGAGTCCTCCCCTCATTGAATTCTGACTCAAGACTCCCTGTCCACCTGCTCTGTTATTGTCCTGTGCAAACAGAGGTACGATTGGGCCAGTGGCAACAGGTACATACAGCACCTGGGCTTGGTCTAACATTCAGGTTCTGTGGGTGTATAATTCCCAAATTCTGGTTCATCACAATACAGACATATCTGACTGTGTCCCCCGTTATTGGAGTGTACTTTGCCATTTCTTATGACTGAACTTGAGGCAGTAAAAGTGGAGTTGGCTCTGTCTGAACCAATGTCGGTTTCGGAAAACCTATCCTGTAGACACTATTAAGTTTTTGGCAGTTTCCACTATGGGTACATCAGGGTAAATTCTCTGGACATTTGGCTGTGGCACCGGGTTTTGTACTACTGGAGTGATACGTGCATTAAGACTGCTCTGCATTGGGCTTGGTTGCATGCCTGGATTGATCTGCACTGGATTAGTTGTCACGTTAACCTGTGTCGGAGCTAAAGGGTTTACTCTTGTACTTGGACCACTCTCTAGTGCAGCAAATGGTGGAGGACGATTTCTTTAAAACTGCGAAATAAACTCATCATCGTCTGACTCTTCCTCAAATGTCAAAGATCTCCTAGTCTCCCTTGATCTCGCCTTCCTACTCTCGGAAGGGCTTCTGTTTGTCATTCTAGTGGCTTTCCTTCCTTCTCTCTCGCTGTCCAGTGTAATTGCTGGAAACAGCGTAATCCCCTGTAGAGTATTGGTTCTCCAAAATTTCTGATCACTGTCCTATCTAGCCTCGCTAGTGTTTTCTCTGCCTTTCTCATTCTCCTTTCAAAATTCTGTTGCTGTTGCTGCCTAGCTTCTAATTCCCAGATTGCTAATGCCTCAAACTGTGCTGGTCTCGGAGGGGGTTTCAGATCATACAACACCCCCCTCAGATTCTCTAAGGTCCTCAAATTAAATGTTTCATGGGCAGGAAATGCTAAACTCTCATCTTTCTATGTTACTGTGCACAATTGCTTCAGCCAAAGACATGGTGCAGCACCCTTTTCTTTGATTACAATGTAAGCCGGTGTACATTTGGCGGTTCAATATCCCCTTTACTCATTGTAATGTACGTATCTCCCCTTGAATCACTCTTTAAAGCTTTGAAAATGTTCATTTTTGCAACATTTATGCTATTCTAAATCAAATCAGGAAGTGGTTTTTAATCTCATAACTCTCTTCACCCACCTTCTCAACCAATTGTGCTTCACGATTGGCTGCCAATCCGTGTGCAACCCTTCTCACTAACCAACCTATCCCATGGCGGCTCTCCTGATGTCACACTCACACGTACTGCGGCTGACAAAGTCTTGCAGCTTATCCTCCCAAACTCAAATTCACGTGAAACTAATACAAAATTATTGCGAGCAGTAAACAAAATCAAAACCCAATTCGTCTGTTTATTACAGGTAAGGTAACACAATCGCATCAGAAACTGTATGGATTTTTCACTGATGGCGTTTCGATCTAGCAGCTGCTCCTTCTTTTTCAGCTTCGCTGATTCACAAGCAAAATTCGACCTGCAAATTTCACTCTCAACTGATCAGTGGGTCTGTCCTGGTGCACATAGGGCTCGCCAGGTCTCAGTTGAAAATTCCTTTCACTCACTTTAACTCACACTCTGACTTGTCGACCACGCCTGATCGACCTATTAAAACAGAAAAATTACAACAAAAACCAAGTGTCTCATGAACGTTTCAATATACTCCGGAGTCTTAGACCACGCAGGGTCTGTATACCAATAACCACGTGGGCAATTTTTGAGCACAAAGCTCCACACACATGTGAAGTTCGACGACTTCCCTAATCTCACACTTCGGAGTATGCACACTCCTTCTCCAACTAAATTTGGAGTATGCAAACTCCCTAAACCCTCACAAACATCACAATTCACCTGCGATTTGCATAAGCTGTGCAAGCGCAAAACCTGCTTCGTTCACACTGTCACTAGAACGCCAAGGGCATCCTCAAACAATCATCTGCAAGCTCCAAGAATCTGGGAAAGTCATTTTAAATACTTAGGGGCACATTTTCTTTCCACTTTGTATCATCGAATCTAAAAATCCAAAATGTCACCAAATCAGCTAATTACTTTGCTCTTTGTAGGATATTAAACATTACCCCACTGCCATCTCTGGGAACACCTGTTTTTCCTTGCTTATTATCTCTGGGACCCAATACTCTACTACCTATCTCTGAACTTTATGATGGGCTCTTAAAGAGCCAAACCATGTACTGGGCCTCTATGATGGGCTCTTAGGGAGACAAACCATGTACCGGGCCTCTATGATGGGCTCTTAAGAAGACAATTCATCAATCTCTACTACCATCTCTGTTAGCGCGTCTGACCTCATTAAGAAAACTTACAAGGATATGTGTGTTGGCCGATGGACCTTTTGACTGCGCTTCGAGTATGTCCCACCATATAACCCCATACCAATACAAATCAATAGCAGTGACAATCAGTGTCATCAATAATCAATAGGACTCAGGAATTTCCACATACTGTGACCATGAATAACTACACCATTATGTCAAAGTTGAAATGTTTATTTCCCTATATTAACAATGCTGACGTCATGTGACTTAGTCTCAAAATCAAATGATAAACATACAGAAACAATACTGGCTGCCTAAAGCATCGAAAGAATCGCACTCTAATCAAAGCTTGAGCCACTGCACATTCTAAGGTTACAGTACAAATTAATAGCAAGAATAACTGTGCAAAATAAATTATATGCATTTAGATTCAGCAAAGAGAAAACATCAGTTGTTATCTCACGTAGGGGACCTCATCATTGAAAACCCTAACTAACATCAGATTAGAATAGCATATTTGGACTTCATGCAAAACAATTTAGTCACACAAATGTGGAAACATCTAACTATGGCTCTATCAAAATTAGCGGTTGGTACCTAGAAACAAAAGCAAATAGAAATAGCAATCAGTAACATCGTCTTATACCTTGCGTCAGTATAGATCAACAAGCTGGGACAGTCTTCGTCAATAGGACATCAGTTCGGTCAGCAAGACATCAGGATTCAGCACTAGAGTTCAGAAAAGCAAAGTCTCTTCAGGCAGTTTGGAAAAGAATAATCACTAAATGCTCAAGAAGAATGGGGAGAATGGCCTCTCTTCTCTCAGTGCAGTCTGGCTAAGTTAGATTTCATAAAACTACTTCCCGTGTCCTTATTGGTCAAAGAATTGCATGGTTACACTTAGTCCAATGAAAATAAAACCCCAAATCTAAAATTCGACTAGTACACGGTTCACATGTTGATGATTGGCTCCTCTTCTCCCATTCCCATCATTCTGCTCGTAGGGTATCAATATTGTTGCAGCTTATACTCCAGTCAGTGTGTCCATTGTCTACTCCTGGGAAGGTCAGTCTTACACATTCTACATTAAACATTATGGGGGTCATTCTGACCCTGGCGGTCATGGACCGCCAGGGCCAACGACCGCGGGAGCACCGCCAACAGGCTGGCGGTGCCCCCATGGGCATTCTGACCGCGGCGGTACAGCCGCGGTCAGAAACGGGAAACCGGCGGTGTCCCGCCGGTTTCCCGCTGCCCAAGGGAATCCTCCATGGCGGCGCTGCAAGCAGCGCCGCCATGGGGATTCCGACCCCCTTACCGCCAGCCTGGTTCTGGCGGTTTTGACCGCCAGAACCTGGCTGGCGGAAACGGGTGATGTGGGGCCCCTGGGGGCCCCTGCAGTGCCCATACCAATGGCATGGGCACTGCAGGGGCCTCCTAACAGGGCCCCACCAAGATTTTCAGTGTCTGCCGAGCAGACACTGAAAACCGCGACGGGTGCAACTGCACCCGTCGCACCCCTTCCACTCCGCCGGCTCCATTCGGAGCTGGCATCCTCATGGAAGGGAGTTTCCCGCTGGGCTGGCGGGCGGCCTTCTGGCGGTCGCCCGCCAGCCCAGCGGGAAACTCAGAATAACCGCGGCGGTCTTTTGACCGCGCAGCGGTATTCTGACGGTTCCCGCTTGGAAAGCTAATACATAATACATAACCCTTAATATGACATATTACCACTTTCTACTAATCAAACATAAGCTCAACATTTTACATTAATAAGCCATTAATAAGTACACTTCGTGAACATTAACGGCCACTCAGGAGGGCACAACTTCAAATGCGTGCATTATTTTTCTCTACTTTAATTAATTTTCTATGCAAATTCAACACTCAGAATACATGAATATTCATTAATAAAATTCAGTGTTAACATCTGCGAGTTAAAACAGACACCCAGAGGTGTTATGTCATTCCTGATGGCATCTCTGAGTCACCAACTGGAAAGATGTGATACCCATCTTTAACAATTTTCTGAATATTATCAGTTACAGAAGCAGAAACTCAATTTGTAAAGGAATCAGGTTCTACCAGAGAGTACAGGGGATGAAGCTGTACCCCACCCCAAACCACAGATTCCCAATTAAAAGTGACAGATTCAGTTTCAGTTGCACTGCAAGCTTTGTTCGATTTTACGTATAAAATCATAAAAGTAAAACAATAAAAAATCATATTAGTTTAAACAAAGAAAAAACATGCTCATAATATCATCACCATCTTCTCATATCTATGAGTCACAACAAACATGTAATTAACGCAGTAACAAATCTAGCATATTAGGGGTGTATAAACTTTCTATGTTTAATCAGAGCCTATAAAATTTAGACAAAACATCATAAATGAAAACAGACAGGAAAGATTGTAAAAGCAGATAGGCAGGCTGACATTGTACAAAATCCAGTGATCTCAGTAATGGCACAATCAATTGTTTCCTCTGAGCATTATAATATTTACAAAACAGAACTACATGGAATGTGCTTTTGCTCCCCACATTATCACAAGGATATTTTTCTAAAGTTTGAGACCAATCATTATTATTAGGAAAACTCATCTGACAATGAAATATCTCCAGTGTGAAGCATGTTAATACATATCTATGCTGAGAATTATTCACCTGTTTTAAATAAGGTTGCATGTTACTATCATCATCTGATTTTTTTAAACCGTTGGCTTTAACAGCTCAACAGACAATCGTACTTCCTCAAGTAGAGCCATGGACTCATTTTTAGGTCGAGCCTAGACACCGCGCATGCGCTGTCTGGAAAGACTTGCTGTATTCAGCAAAAGGACTTTAGTCCCACCTGCTGCTTACAGTTGGTTCTCTGCAACGTCACTCTTCCTTGCTACCTCCTAACTGGATCAGGCCTCCGATACGTCACTTCCGTTCGGGCTGCGGCGCACCAGCCAAGTACAGTTTCCTTTCGCTTTTATTGTTTATCTGTTGTTAGGGGGGGACTCTTTTTTTAATTATTTCCTGCCTCGGTATGTTCCTGCCCCTGTTTTGGAAATTTCCTCCTCTACGCCGACAGGAGTTCCTTTCTAACAATTTCAAGGTATTCACAATCTTGTTTTTAGGCACAGGACGCAGAGACTCGAACTCAGCTCCCCAGTGCCAAAGTCAGCAGCGCTGGATGTTACGCCACATCTTTTTCTCTAAATATTGCTTTAAAACACTTAAAAATAGTTTGCCATCAAGTTCCAAACAGCCATAGAATTTCCGTTATGAAACGTAGGAAACCCACGAGTGAATCCTGCCACTAAGTGCTGCACACGCTGATCTGTATTCCTTGTAATAAATCAGCATAGGCAGGTCCTCCTGCACTTCGCTGTGAGACAGATGCTTGGTTAATCATGCCACATTACTAAAACAAAGCTCGTGAGGTGAACCAAAGAACAGACTAAAGCATTATCAGTTCCTACTCCAATAAATCTCAGTTCACTCTCAGGCCAAACTTCGCGCTTTTGCCACTTCACATTAAATGTCTTCAGAAAAAAAACATTTTCACGAGAGCGATAACTCAAAATCACACGATGTAGGAGACGAAAAAACAGTGAAAAGGGAACAATAAATCCACAAACTTTGGCATGAATGGCAGTCCTTTATTTGCAGATATCAGGCATTTCATCATAAGGGTGACTGGCGCATTTCGAAGTTTGTTTTGGCGGTAACGGCAATACATGCTAATTGACTGCACGTACACGGGGTTACCTTACAACAATAACATTTAATTGAAATGACCCCCGTTGTATCTACAAGCTTTCCAAAATGCAGTGCTTAGGAAGAGGCTATTTCGGCTTTGACACCAGGAACGAGACCGGGTTCTCGTAGGGTAGTAAATGCAGGGGCGAGGTAGTTCAGTAGAATGACTAGTGTCGATATTTACAGCCACCCGGACACCACCAGTAGAAACAATCACAAGTCGTTCTGGTCCGGGAACAAGTGTGCCATGCAATACTGTTTAACCGTTGCATTGTTGTAGTCCTGAGTTGTTAATGGGAAATGTAAATCTGCATCTATCAGAATACAAAGAAACTAGGAGTGGATGAGGTACACATATGCACCAAACAGGCACGTAGAAATTTGAAGTTCAGATCGGAAAGGCAGAGAAGGGATGGCTTACAATTTGTGTGAAAAGACGATTTCAATTAAGTTTTTGCATCACTTTAATGATGCAACTTATTTATAGGATGAAAATCTGTAGTGATTATTTTGGTTTTGCTGATTAATATCCGCTAAAGTAATACACTCTTACACGTTTGAAGTGCTTAATTGTGAAAGAAAGTTTGGTGGTGTCCTAACCTCTGCTCTGAAGCGATCCGGTGCAATTAAAGGTCAGTTCGGTGAATACCAAGGCTGCACAGTCTACCCATTTCTCACTCTTACAATTTTGCTTTCTTCCTAATGTGACGGTTTTTCTGTCTTTCTCTTCCTCCGTCTGTCTGTTTTGTGCATTTTCCCTCTCTTGCTCCGGTGAACATCTGATGTAGAAAGACAAGTAACGATCCCCAAAAATGAGCGCTGGTGGCCCCCTCCGGCTCAAATTACCCACTGGTCACAGTCTACCTAATTAAATCACAGTACTCAGGTTAAACACAGCCCAACACATCACTGTTTCCGTACCACAATATCTGAACAGAGTAAACAATACCGGCCAATTCTGCAAGTCGAGTTAACACAGGTCAGTTTATCCGAAAAAGAATACTGGTACTTTTGGGTCTTAACAAAAACACACTTTATACGGACAATAATTTGAACTGGAAACACAGTGAATGTTTCCAAACATTAGCGTATGATTATTTTTTTTTTAATATTGACAGATTGCCTGTGTACTGAACTAAGCAGTCCGAGGATTTCAATAAATAAATGAACCCGACTTTTGTGACAAGTGAGCTTGCCCTAGACAAACACAGCTCCCTCTTTCAGCCAGCAGAGAGGACTGGGGAAAGCCTGCATTTATTCTGATCACTTTCCTCCTGACCATTAAGGCTCGTCTACCATCATGTGCGTCCAATTAGACAATCCTAGCACTTAAACACTACCAGTCCCAGAATGCAACAAATGTTTACTGAATTCTGGCAGCCATATTCTCTTTTATGAACTGAGGTTGGTCCATTAGCTATACGACCCTGAACCACACTCCCCGTGTTCGTATGTGGATGGTTCTCCTTCTATCACAAAACTAGAAGACAGGCACAAGAAGTTGTTTAACTATGATGACGAAATGTATTTAAGTGCTGAAGTTAAGATTAGACCATTTGATTCAAACACCATAATTCTAGTAAATACATCATATCTCTGCTGGCTTTGCGGCACACTAATAGAGTGAAAAGAGCATTATTTATCTCTAATATTCGTACTGAATGTAGAAAAAATATATGAACCAATTCCCACGGCTATCACATGACCTGGAAGTTTGACCTGGAAGTTTGGCATGATTTCTTCATACAACTGCTATAAACTGATAGTGGTTGTGTTTTTCATTTTCCTAATCTAATCTCTGTTCTTAGTGGTAATTCCCCATTCTTAGTCCTCTAGACAGTACTGCATCTCTGTTCATGCATCCACAACACTCCAAACCAAACCACATAGGTAAAAGAAATTGTCATTTACGACGCCAGTAGCTTGATCTCTCACAAATGCGAGACCTATTGCATTGCAAATGCTTGTTTAGAATTGTTTCTTGCAACCCGATCCATGGATTCTTGTTGATCAGAAAATTCGGGGTGTTCCAGATGACTCATACATTTTTTAAAATATTTCACCCTTATCTAACACCACCTCAGATGTGAGACAATTCCTTAATATCTCGATATTTAACCCTGTGTGCTCAGAGGTCCAAATCTTATGCCATAACATGACAGATGTACAAAGAGGTTCTAGATGGTAATGAAAGAATATAACTTAAAAAGTGTTTTCTACCAATTGCAGGGCATGGCTGTTTAAATGCCCCCACAGAGCCGCCCCATATAAGGCTGTGGACAAACATTTTTTCCTATAGATAGTCAATAATTCCACACAAAGCCTCTTCCCAACTTTGTAGTCAAAATCACACAAGGCCATGGTAGCTTTCTGAAAATGTAGATTCCTAGCATAAATGGTTTGTGTCCACAGACCCTTTTGGTCAAACAAAATACCCAGATACAAGAAAGTCTTGTTACAAATCTTGGTGCCACCAATCATCAAATTGGGGGTCTTCGAGAATCTTTTCTCCACACACTATAGCAAAAGCCTTGCTCTTATTAACTAACAGCCCTTATTTCTCTCTATAAAAGACAAAATGAGTTAGCAACTGTTGCGCAGCCACAGGTGTGCAGGCCATGAGTACGGCATCGATAGCATAGAGGGGGGCGGGAATCGGTCGGTGTCCAATTTGGGGAAGACCTTTGCATTGTTCGACCAACAGCCTTCATAAACTGTTTATATAGAATGCAAAGAGGAAGGGTGCTAGAACACAGCACTGCCTCACCCTCTTCTCTATGCTGAACAACATAGTACATTCTCCCTTCATTCCATATTGCACCCTTACCCTGCAACCCTGGTAAAGTTGCCTGAGAAACTGTACAGTAGGAGGGTCTACTCCAAGGTCCAACATAATAGATCACAACTTATTGTGGATAACACATTCAGAAGCAAACAAAAGATCTACAAGGACTAAGAGCAGACCTCCCTTTCTAAACTGGGAGTATTTCCCAATTAATATTTGTAAGATTGAGTCCCTGCTCCATAGTTCCCACTCCAGGCTAGAAGCTGTACTGTAGGTCAAATAAAATGCCCTTATCTTCAGGCCTAATCTGTAGTCTGTCTAGATGAATACGCCCGCCACCTTGACCAAGGAATCCAGTAATGAAACCGGCCAGTACCAGGCAGGGTTGTGTTGGTCTCCCTTTTTAGGGTCGAGTCTGCATTGCATGCGCTCGCGCATGCGTATAGCAGCGAGACGCTTTAGGGTTTAGAAAAGGGCTCGGAGCCCTGTCGACCTCACGTCAATGTTTTTCATTGGTTCGTGGGCTTGCATATTTAAATCTGCTTGCTTTCATTAGTGGAAGGCATGCATATGTTATGCCTTTTGCGGTGGTTAGCCCTCCTCCAGCGCAGCGACCAAGTACAGAAAACCTTCGAGGCTCGCTGTTTTCTGTCTGGCTCGTGGACTACTTTTTACTAGCGCGATTTCGCTTGGCAAAAGTCAAGCGCTTTACACAGTTAATTGCACTTTTTCGGGTTAGGTACATAAATGCACTTTTGCCATAGGTGAAAAGTCGGGTTAGGAGTTTACAACGCTATCAGCTCTAACATGAGCAAACGCGAGACCCGTTGCATTGCAAATGCTTTTTATAGATAGGGACAATGAGAGACTCTACCCAGGACCCCGGAAACCTGCCCGACAACAGGCTCCTTGGACATCTGTAATTAATAGGCCCTACAATGAAACGCTGGCTTTAGAAAAGCTCCACTGTGATGCCATCAGGACCCGGAGCCTTTCCCCCTTTACTTGCATTCAAGGCCTTAATTACTTCATCTGATGTGAAAGATAAACTGATCAAACAGTGGAAGGCGACAGCATTGCGGCTACTAGATCACTTCAGCCGAGCTCTCACCAGAGATTGAACAAATACTGGAGAAATGGGACACCCAGCCTAGTTCACTAATAGCAATCTCCAGCCGTGGCCCTTGTACCTCATTTGAGAAGGAGGAATTAATCGCACCCCAAAATGCTAGATTGTACTTAATATGACTGGCCTCTAATAGCGACTCCGAAGCTTTCTCTTTTTGGCCCTATTCCCGCTGTTTCAATGCTAGTTTATAGTTCTTCCTGGCGGCCCTGATTTCATAAACACAGCAAGGGGATTTGACAGATTCATCGGGAGAATGGCGAAATGGTAACCACAGCTACTAAATCAGCAAAACACAATAATTATAACAAAGGATCGGGTGTCATCAGAGAAATCTTGTGTTTTGATTAAGGTATAAGAAGACCACTAGATGCACTTTGGTCACGCCCTGACTCAAGGGGCAAAGCATCGTATTTTTTTATGTCTGAGTATACAGCAGTGAAACAGATTGCCTGGTTTATAATGCAGATAGGGACAGCTGCTATGTGCCTCTTTAAACTCGAATCTTCTTGCTGAGTTTTAATTGCTCAGTGCTTTGAAGACCTTCACAGCTCCCAAATGGTTTGCTGTTTTCATTCAAGACATAAACGTGGGAAGGTACAGATCTGCTAGCACATAAAATTATATCTAAATCGCTTTGTGTTGCATCGGGGAATAGAGGGTGGACCGCACGTCATCACAGAAAGAAACCACCGTATTAAATGATGCAGTTCGAGGCTCCCTTTTTTAGGATTTTATTATCAGTCATACTGGAGCACAAAATTGAAGCCAAATGATTAGTTAAAGGCATACGATTGTTCAGTGATTCTGATGCGAATTAATGTCTGATACCTACAGCACACTGATTGAGCAGCATGACTCTTTGACATTGGCGTGATTAAATGGCGGAAATAGGTGTGCCTCGCATACGTTATGTATATTTCCAGCAACAAAACACATCTCCTTGTCAAATTACTTCTCTAATTTATGATCAGGGTGAGTGACACTTGCTACTCTGTGCGTTTTTATTCAAAATCATGTTAACACTAAAGAGAATGGCCTGGGCCGCCATACTGATGCAGTGAGCACTTTTTGTATAGCATTGCAATCAATATCTTTAAGGATGTTTTACATGCATATGTCTTTAGTTGATTAATTTGTCAAACGTAATCCAGACTAAATGCTTTTCTATTGTTGCTAGTGATTATTAGAAATGCCATTTATTTAGAACTAGTGGCATGTATCTCGTAGCTAGAACAGACTATCCCGTCACACGTTTAGTATCACGAGGACTGTAGTGACTGCCATCTTTCTTTCCTTCTACTTACATGTCCTGTGTACATATTTATGGAGTCTCAGTGTATTCTGACTCTTGTTCCGTTTTATGCAGCTACCCTTCAGTATCACAAGTGCTAAATAACACTGACTTCAACCCGTTCACCACTGAAGAAAATGGTGGTACACCATGTGTGTCCAAAACCTCTGGAAAGCACCACCACCATCATCACCATCACCACCACCATCATTCTACTTATGGAGTAATCCCTGCAGAGAACAAAGATTTAAATCATGGAGTTACGAGTACAAACAGTAAGTACACAATGGAAGACGTTATTAACATTCAAGCTAACCTGTAAATTTATCCTGAAGTGTTTGATCCATTTTAGCATTTCAAGCCACAGTGAGCCAATTCTGTATCTTTGAGTTTTATACCATTAGAAAGTGTGGATTTTGTTTATTTCTTGGGTGGCTACTACTTTATTTGTTTCACACTGTTATTTAGCACGACTGTCCCTTAAATGGGAGTTAGTGTGCTTTACAATGTAACATACAGTAATAAAGCTAGTTCTCAATACATGCAGATTCAAGAAGAACTATTAGAACACCATCAAGATGCACCATTTGGGTGGTGAAACGGGACATGTTGTCTAACACTTTACAAAGAACAATAGTTGTGTCTAGTTTATAGTGCTGATATCGCAGTTCCCACTAAAGTGACCAAAGCCAAGAACTGGAAAATGTTTACTTTATAGTTAAAGCTGGGAATAAACATTATTATTTAACGTTGACCATACATTAGGCATGTTAGAATTTTCCTGCTTCATAAAGGTCCTAAATCTGCTGTGGTGCCAACTTTTAAGAGTGACAAGGCCTGCTTCCCACCCAGAAGCCAAACATTGCATAGGAAACACAGACAGAACATTTTCCAAAGGCGAAATCAATATAGATCAGAGCAAACTGTTTTTTGTAAATAAGTTTCTAGACAAAATAAATAAAAAAATCAAAAGTGATACTAAAAAAAGGAAAATAATAGAACACGACCAGGGCAGGCAGATCATTTTTTACTGTGCAACTAGTGATATTGTTATTGAAATATGGGAGACACCTTCACTAGAGCAGAACCACGCTACAAGTATTTTGGTTTCCCAAAAGAAAGGAATCTACTTGTGACTTAATTGTGTCATTATGGGAATTATCATTAAATGTTCATACCTTAAACACCAAACGAAATGATTGACCTCCAACAATACACTACATTGATACAACATTTTGTCTACCTCATCAAGTGCCCATGTGGAAAAGGATATTTTGGCAAAATCAGTTGTAAAGCTAAGATACGATTCACAAAATACAAAAGTAGTATAATAAATTTGAATGAAAAAGCACCGTTAGTGACACATTGGCTTGAACAAAAGTACAATCAAAGTGGCCTCATACTTTCGACGTGGGTGATCTCTATAAGGTATTGACACAACATAAATATTTTGTGTGCACAGACTGAAATGGTGACTCATAGACACAGTTTGTGATTGAGCTCTGACTGCCACAATAAAGTCAATATCAATGTGTAATTTCGAATGAATAGCTCTCCCAGGTCAAATGTGTGGATTTCATATGGCATAGGGTGCATTTCACAGTGAACTTTTTATTTCATATGTTATAAATATGTTGGGTATGCTGGTTCATGTTCAGTTCAGGTATAAACAGTAAAATAAGCATGTTTGGAATAGTACTATTAACCCATCCAGATGCATTAAATTGAGATTGCAGGTCAGATTTCTTTAGGTTCCAGAGATAGTCTAACTTGTGTACATACAAACAAATAATATAGGTTGTCATTATAACATTGGTGGCCAGCTGACTGCCATGCCGGTGATGGCAGTAGTACTTTCGCCAGGCCGTTTGTAAAGGCCGCCAAATTATGACCATGGCAGTGATGCCTCCCATTAACAGCCACTGTACCACCTGAACCACGAGTGTGGTCCTTCCACTGACCACAGCGGTAGCAATTTTAAGGCAGGTTGAAGACAACGACCCGCTGTGAGAAGGTAGCCTCTTTCTAGCCTTGTTACCCCCACTTTTGGCCTGTTTGTGAGTGTATGTCAGGGTGTTTGTCACTGTTTTCACTGTCTCACTGGGATCCTGATGGCCAGGCCTCAGTGCTCATAGTGAAAACACTATGTTTTCAGTATGGTTGTTATGTGTCACTGGGATCCTGCTAGTCAGGACCCCAGTGCTCATAGGTTTGTGGCCTATATGTATGTGTCACTGGGACCCTGTCACACAGGGCCCCAGTGCTCATAGGTGTGCATGTATATGTTCCCTGTGTGGTGCCTAACTGTCTCACTGAGGCTCTGCTAACCAGAACCTCAGTGGTTATGCTCTCTCATTACTTTCAAATTGTCACTAACAGGCTAGTGACCATTTTTACCAATTTACATTGGCTTACTGGAACACCCTTATAATTCCCTAGTATATGGTACTGAGGTACCCAGGGTATTGGGGTTCCAGGAGATCCCTATGGGCTGCAGCATTTCTTTTGCCACCCATAGGGAGCTCTGACAATTCTTACACAGGCCTGCCACTGCAGCCTGAGTGAAATAACGTCCACGTTATTTCACAGCCATTTTACACTGCACTTAAGTAACTTATAAGTCACCTATATGTCTAACCTTTACCTAGTAAAGGTTAGGTGCAAAGTTACTTAGTGTGAGGGCACCCTGGCACTAGCCAAGGTGCCCCCACATTGTTCAGAGCCAATTCACTGAACTTTGTGAGTGCGGGGACACCATTACACGCGTGCACTACATATAGGTCACTACCTATATGTAGCTTCACCATGGTAACTCCGAATATGGCCATGTAACATGTCTATGATCATGGAATTGCCCCCTCTATGCCATCCTGGCATTGATGGTACAATTCCATGATCCCAGTGGTCTGTAGCACAGACCCTGGTACTGGCAGACTGCCCTTCCTGGGGTTTCACTGCAGCTGCTGCTGCTGCCAACCCCTCAGACAGGCAGCTGCCCTCCTGGGGTCCAGCCAGGCCTGGCCCAGGATGGCAGAACAAAGAACTTCCTCTGAGAGAGGGTGTGACACCCTCTCCCTTTGGAAAATGGTGTGAAGGCAGGGGAGGAGTAGCCTCCCCCAGCCTCTGGAAATGCTTTGTTGGGCACAGATGTGCCCAATTCTGCATAAGCCAGTCTACACCGGTTCAGGGACCCCTTAGCCCCTGCTCTGGCGCGAAACTGGACAAAGGAAAGGGGAGTGACCACTCCCCTGACCTGCACCTCCCCTGGGAGGTGTCCAGAGCTCCTCCAGTGTGCTCCAGACCTCTGCCATCTTGGAAACAGAGGTGCTGCTGGCACACTGGACTGCTCTGAGTGGCCAGTGCCACCAGGTGACGTCAGAGACTCCTGCTGATAGGCTCCTTCAGTTGTTAGTAGCCTTTCCTCTCTCCTAGGTAGCCAAACCCTCTTTTCTGGCTATTTTGGGTCTCTGTCTCTGGGGAAACTTTAGATAACGAATGCATGAGCTCAGCCGAGTTCCTCTGCATCTCCCTCTTCACCTTCTGATAAGGAATCGACCGCTGACCGCGCTGGAAGCCTGCAAACCTGCAACATAGTAGCAAAGACGACTACTGCAACTCTGTAACGCTGATCCTGCCACCTTCTCGACTGTTTTCCTGCTTGTGCATGCTGTGGGGGTAGTCTGCCTCCTCTCTGCACCAGAAGCTCTGAAGAAATCTCCCGTGGGTCGACGGAATCTTCCCCCTGCAACCGCAGGCACCAAAAAGCTGCATTACCGGTCCCTTGGGTCTCCTCTCAGCACGACGAGCGAGGTCCCTCGAATCCAGCGACACCGTCCAAGTGACCCCCACAGTCCAGTGACTCTTCAGCCCAAGTTTGGTGGAGGTAAGTCCTTGCCTCACCTCGCTGGGCTGCATTGCTGGGAACCGCGACTTTGCAAGCTACTCCGGCCCCTGTGCACTTCCGGCGGAAATCCTTCGTGCACAGCCAAGCCTGGGTCCACGGCACTCTAACCTGCATTGCACGACTTTCTAAGTTGGTCTCCGGCGACGTGGGACTCCTTTGTGCAACTTCGGCGAGCACCATTTCACGCATCCTCGTAGTGCCTGTTTCTGGCACTTCTCCGGGTGCTACCTGCTTCAGTGAGGACTCTTTGTCTTGCTCGACGTCCCCTCTCTCTGCAGGTCCAATTTGCGACCTCCTGGTCCCTCCTGGGCCCTAGCAGCGTCCAAAAACGCCAAACGCACGATTTGCGTGTAGCAAGGCTTGTTGGCATCTATCCGGCGGGAAAACACTTTTGCACGACTCTCCAAGGCGTGGGGGATCCATCCTCCAAAGGGGAAGTCTCTAGCCCTTGTCGTTCCTGCAGTATTCACAGTTCTTCAGCCTAGTAAGAGCTTCTTTGCACCAACCGCTGGCATTTCTTGGGCATCTGCCCATCTCCGAGCTGCTTGTGACTTTTGGACTTGGTCCCCTTGTTCCACAGGTACCCTCAGTCAGGAATCCATCGTTGTTGCATTGCTGATTTGTGTTTTCCTTGCATTTTCCCTCTAACACGACTATTTTGTCCTTAGGGGAACTTTGGTGCACTTTGCACTCACTTTTCAGGGTCTTGGGGAGGGTTATTTTGCTAACTCTCACTATTTTCTAATAGTCCCAGCGACCCTCTAGAAGGTCACATAGGTTTGGGGTCCATTCGTGGTTCGCATTCCACTTCTGGAGTATATGGTTTGTGTTGCCCCTATCCCTATGTTTCCCCATTGCATCCTATTGTAACTATACATTGTTTGCACTGTTTTCTAAGACTATACTGCATATTTTTGCTATTGTGTATATATATCTTGTGTATATTTCCTATCCTCTCACTGAGGGTACACTCTAAGATACTTTGGCATATTGTCATAAAAATAAAGTACCTTTATTTTTAGTATAACTGTGTATTGTGTTTTCTTATGATATCGTGCATATGACACTAAGTGGTACTGTAGTAGCTTCACACGTCTCCTAGTTCAGCCTAAGCTGCTCTGCTAAGCTACCATTATCTATCAGCCTAAGCTGCTAGACACCCTATACACTAATAAGGGATAACTGGGCCTGGTGCAAGGTGCAAGTACCCCTTGGTACTCACTACAAGCCAGTCCAGCCTCCTACACCCGCCCACCACATTATGACATAGCAGACCACCTGGATTTCTGGGGTGGGCCCACTGCCACCAAAAGCCTAGCGGAAACACATCATATAAAAGGAGACACTCAACTCTAGGGACATAGAGTAGTCCGCGGCCACCATGGAGCCCAAACTGGAAGTCCTGCCGAAAATGTACCACGCAATGGAAGTCCAGGAGCACAAACGCCGATGAAGAAGACGATGGTGAGTATAACCACCATCACACAAGGGAGGGAGGGGAGAGTGACACACCCACATGCACAACACACACCAAACACACATACCATACACCGAGAACCATCTGCAGAGTCAATCAACAACAACATAACATAACCCAGGAGCAAAGTAAGCCAGGACACATACCTCTGGTCCAACCACTGTAATTATGTGGGAACAGCATCCTCAATCTAAAATATATAAATATATACAAGGGCCATTGGCCAGTCCTTAGACAATAAATGGTCACAGGGTAACATCCAAGGCCCAACTTGACTCCTTACAGCCCAGTCACTCCACTGGGCAGGGGCATCATGGTGATGGTAGGCAGGCACCTAAGGGGGTGGGGAGGTTAGAAGGGTCTGGGGGTTCTTCTTGGGAGAGGGGTACTTGGACATGGGTTTTGGAGGGGGCGGGTCTTTACTCTTCTGTTTAGAGGCAGAGTAGTGGGTTTGGGGCCAGAGTGTAATTCGTGTGCCACTTAGTGGCAGGTGTAGCTTTAAGGGGAGGAACAGGAGTGGACTGGGAGCTGGAGGTACTGGGCTGGGGGAGAGGGATCATTCTCTTATGGGCAGGATGGGGGTGGGGGAAGAGGTCAAGATAGGAAAGGAACAGTTTCCTAGGACCAATGGGGTGGGTTGTGGGAGGAGGTTTGGGAGTGGAGGTAGAGGAAGTGGTTGTAGGAGGAGTAGGTGTGCTGGACTTGGGTGCAGGTGCATGGACAGTGTGGGTGTGTGAGGTGGATGGCTGTTGAGTGTCTCAGTGTGAGCGATGATGTGTAATTAGAGGGGGAGTCCGACAGGGTGGGAGAGGACAAATAGGATGTGTGTATGTATGGTGTGGTCATGTCTGCAAGTGCGGTGGGTGTGCTGCATGAGGTTGTGATGGTGGTGGTAGTGACTGCGCATGTGGTGTGTGGGTTGCATGTCTGCGTGTCTGCTGTTGTGATGACTGTGGGCAAGGCTGAACAGGTAGCAGGATCTGGGACTGAAGATGCAGTGCATGCAGGTCTGAGTGTTGATGTGACTGTGAGGGAGGGGGAGGATGGGGAGACAGTGGAGGCAGTGGCTGTTGTTGCATGTGCATCTGTGTGTTGGCTGTGTGTGTGTGCTTCTGCAGTGAAGTCTGTGTGAGTCCTGTCTGTTGTTTTGTGTGCACGCTTGTCAGATTGTGTGAATGGGATGGGTTGGGGAGAGGGTTTTGGGACTGAGAACAGGTAGTTGGAGGGGGGACAGAAGAACTAGGGACAATGGCTGCCGTCAAAGAGGAGGCCAGAGCCTGTAAAAATCTCTGTAGGGCAGCAAAGCCATCGTGAATGCCTTCCAGGTAGGCATTGCATTGATGCATCTAGGATGCCAGCCCCTGGATGCCATTCACTATGGTTGACTGCCCTACAGAGATAGATCTCAGGAGGTCAATAGCCTCCTCAATGAGAGTAGCAGGGCTGAATGGGGCAGGGCCTGAAGTGCCTGGGATGAAGGAGACGCCCACCCTCCTGTGTGGGCGGGCACGGGCAACTGGGTGGGAGGCTACTGGGAGAGGTCAGTGCTGGTACAGGGATGGCAGAAGATCTTGAAGCTGGGTAGTCCCAGAAGGGTCTGCCACCACCAGGGAGTTTCCATCGGAGGAGGAATCTGAGTCGGTAGTTATTGCTCCAGCCTCCCCCATGGTGCTGCCATCACCCTCCAACTCACTGGTCCCCTTGTTGTCAGTGGACTCTGACTCCTGGGTCCTGTGGGCTGCAGCTCCCCCACTCGCCGGTGCCCCTGCTCCTTCGCCAGATAATGCTAATGCACATAAGGACAGGATGAGAAAAGAAGAGAGGGTGGGGGAGAAAGAAAGGGAGCACAGGGTCAATCACAGCACCAACAGCATATATGGCATACACATCACAGTCACTCACTGGGACTACCACTGTGCAGTATGGACCACAATACCAAACCATGACCTGGTTACAACATCAGTAAAAGAAACAAACACCACCATCTGCACACCTACTGGGACTCACTAAGCCATGTCTGTCATGGTATGCTGGCTACTTACCAATACCAAATATACATACCTCCCTACATTGCTAAACAGGACCACACAAGAATAGCTAAACAAACATATTGAGGCATCTACTGACTAGAACCTTGCACCCAGACCCCAGGACAGGCAACAGACACAAAATACCACACCGCCTATACTCACCCACTTGTGGCTGCTGTGCCGCCCTCAAGTGCCCATTCAACTCAGGACTGGTCAACGCCAGAATGGGGTCCATTAGGGGGTCAGGCTCCAATGGGCACCCCTTCCTCGTTGGGAGGCTGTCCCCAGCTGGGCCTCTGCGGTCTTCCTGGCCCAGCATTTCAGGTCCTCCCACTGTTTCCTGCAGTGGGTGCTCTGCTGGCTATGGACCCCCAGGGTCTGCACCTCCTTGGTGATGGCATGGCACAACCCTTTCTTTTGGTCAGTGTTGACCTGCAGAGGAGACACAGACAGAAGGACACCATGAACGCAACAATTCATTCTGTAACACAAATGACTTACATACTGCATTTGACCCACATTAACCACACACGACCCGTACCTCTGCATACACATTGCATGCAGCCAAAATCCCCCCAAATGGCACACTGCCAGCACACACACACACACACACACATCTTCATGCAGCCATGTCGCATCCAACGTACCCATTATGTCCTCACCTGTGGGTCTGGAGGCCCACACAACTGCCTATACAGGTGTAAGTCCACATCCACAAGCTTCTTCAACTCCTCGGATATGAAGGCTGGAGACCTTTCCCCTGTAGCATGGGCCATCACAGGTTCCAGACAGAGGAGACAGCAGCACATGCAGTGGAGATGTTTAATTGAAGAGAGTCAGGAATCAAGTGAAGTGGTACAGAAAAAATGGTGGTCACGTCCGTGGTGGTGAACACCATCACCGCCAGCATTGATCACCACTGGTTCCTGTACTCCATTGAGCTCAATGTTAGCAATGAGGAGTTGCACGGTGGTGCAGACCGCCTCCTGCTATGATGCCAAACGCCAATGGAGTGAGGTCACTTTCACCTGTCCCTGCATACAGGATAGGCAGTTGTCATTTCCTTATGCTTGTACCCATGTTGGACAGATTTATGTGCGTCATAGATATTGAATGTACACACCAAGACAATTCCAGTCTTCTACATACATATATGCACTGTGTACTGTGAAATCATGTGTCTACAATCCCTGTTGTCACACACATCTCATGTTTGGTTCACTTAGATACCAACCACTGCGGAGGAGGAAGAGGAGGCAAGCACCCGTGTACAGACCTCTAGTGGACTTGGCTACATTGGAGGACCGGCACATCAAACTCGCCTACCGTCTGGACAGGGCCACAATTACTGAGCTGTGTCAACAATTGGAGCCAGATCTAATTCCTGCTATCCATAGCACTACAACATTTCCCCCTGTAGTACAGGTACTCTCAATGCTTCACTTCCTGACAAGTGGTTCATTCCAGGTGACAGTGGGCTTGACTGCAGGAATGTTACAGCCAATGTTTTCGATTGTACTTAGAAGGGGCTTGGCTGCCTTGCTCAAACACATGAGCAGCTACATCTCATTCCCCCAGAGAGAAGATTTTCCCACATTGAAGGCTGGATTCCATGCAATGGGACACAAACCACATGTGATTGAGGCCATTGACTGGACCCATATTGCCTTGGTCCCTCCCAGGGCAAATGAGCAGGTCTACAGGAATAGGAAGAGTTACCACTCTCTAAATGTCCAGATGGTGTGCCTTGCTGATCAAAATATCTCCCACGTCACTGCTAAGTTTCCTGGATCTGTGCATGATGCCTATGTATTGCGGAATAGCAGCATCCCACAGGTGATGGCACGACTACAGAGGCACAGAGTATGGCTCATAGGTGAGCTTCAGTCTTCATACAGTGTATGTCAGTGTATGCTAACTGTAGTTGTACTTCATGCCATTGTACATGAGTAATGTGTGTCCCTCACTACTTCCAGGTGACTCCGGATACCCAAACCTGTCCTGGCTGTTGACTCCTGTGAAGAATCCGAGAACAGGTGCAGAAAATCGGTACAATGAAGGACATGGTCGTACCAGGAGGATTGTAGAACGCACGTTTGGTCTACTAAAAGCCAGGTTCAGGTGCCTCCATTTAACAGGTGGATCCCTCTGCTATGCCCCTAAGAAGGTCTGCCAGATAGTGGTGGCTTGCTGCATGCTGCACAATTTGGCCCTCAGACGCCATGTGCCCTACCTGCAGGAGGAGGAGGGAGATAATGCACCTGTGGCAGCAGAGGACACTGAAGACAGTTATGAGGAGGAGGATGTGGACACCAGGACACATATCATACAGCAGTACGTCCAATGACACTCAGGTAAGACTGTAATTCTGTTCATATCTCCATTTCAGTTAAGTGCTGAGTCCAGCTGTGTTGTGCTAATCACTTAATTTAATTTCTAATGACTGTGACTTATGCCTTCCCTTTTTGCAGATGTTGGTGTGGTCACAAATGTGTACTGATGTGATGACTACAGACTGCTTAAACACATTTGTTGAATGGATTCACACCTTACAGGACATTTGCACAGGATAATACAGTCCAATACACTGCAATGTTCTGTATGATAAAGCACAAATACTCCAGTTGTGTTCAAGGATGTTTATTGAAATGACAAAAAGGAAGGGATAGTGGAATAGAGTGGGGTGATGGTGGATGGAAACTTGAGTGTAGTGGCCCAGTTAGTTTGTAGCACAGGTCCAGTGTCCATGGGGCCATAGGAAAAGGAGCAAGGATGGTCCAAAGTGAACAAGGTGACTCAGATACAAACAAGGGGGACATTCTGGAGGGGCTCGTTTCCTGGCAGTGGTCTTGATTTTGGCAAGTCTCTGGTATCTGTCTGGGTTGCAGGGAATGTTTGCGGGGTGGTTCACCTTCTGCAGGGGGAGGGGTGCTGTTGGCCTGTGGGTGGTGTTGCAGGTCCTCCTGTCCACTAGCTGCTGCAGATTTTGATGGCTGGTGAGTGGAGTAGCTAGTGGAAGTGGGCCACCGGTGTGCCCTGTTCTCCTGCATGGTGTTGGCCATGTCAAACAGAACCCCTACAATGGAGGCCATGTTGCCATTTAGGTCCTGCAACTGCTGCATGACCTCCTGGTGGTGTACCTCCTGCTGCCGCTGGTTCTCTTGCATGATGGTGATCACCTGGCCCATCCTGTCCTGGGATTTTTGGTATGCCCCCAGGACATGTGTGAGTGCCTCGTGGGCAGTCCGTCCCTGGGCCTGGCCTACCCCTGGCACACAGCTGACTTCCTATTGTCCCTGGCACCCTGTGTCCCCTGAGCGGTGTACCCACTCCCACACACACCAGGACCTTCACCGTCTTGCCTGTGTGATGTCGACTCGGGTCCCTGTACAGGTATGCACACTATTGATCAATGTGTCCTGGGGTCAGGGGGTTGGGTGACGTTGGGTGGCTGCTGTGGTGTTGGAGTCAGAGGGGGTCCCTGTGGTGGATTGACTGTGGGATGTGGAAGTCGAATGACCTGTGGTCCCAGATGGGCCAGGGAGTTCATCCAGCTTGAGGCATCCAGAGTTGCTGTCATCACTGAGGGCATCTTCTGGTAGATGACTAGGTTACCGTGGCACCTACTCACCACTGACATTGGCTGGGGCTCCTGTGAAGATGTAAGTGATTTGTTAGGGCCATTGTCTATCACATGTTCCTCATTTCTGGCTTTCACAATGGGTTTGGTGTTGTCCTCCCACCTTTGGTAGTGTATGGTGATGGATTGTTGAATTGGTAGTTCTACATGCTGTCCATGCATTGCTGTTGTGTATGCATGCTGAGCTGGGAGGGATGTGCTTGCAGTGGGTAGGGCATGCAGGGGTACACAATTGTTATGTTTAATGGGGTGGTGCACTGTATGGGATGGAGTGGGGTATAGGGAGTCAGGGTGAGGGGGTTACATGCCATGCAGGTATTGGTGGAGGTAGGTTAGTTATGGTGACTTACCTGTGCCCAACCCTCCAGTGACTCCTGTGAAGCCCTCAGGATGCAGGATTGCCAAGACTTGCTCCTCCCATGCTGTCAACTGTGGTGGAGGAGGTGGGGGTTCACCGCCAGTCCTCATGATTGTGACCTGGTGCCTTGATGCAATGGAACGCACCTTCCCCTGTAGGTCGTTCCACCTCTTTCGAATGTTGCTCCTTGTGCATGGATATTATCCCACGGAGTTCACCCTGTCCACGATCCTCCGCCATAGCTCCATCTTCCTGGCAATGGAGATGTGCTGGACCTGTGCACCAAACAGCTGTGGCTCTACCCTGACTATTTCTTCCACCATCACCAGCAACTCCTCATCAGTGAAACGGGAGTGCTTTTGTGGCGATATGCTTATTGTGTGGTGTGTATGTTCTGCAGAGGTTGTTCGGTGTTGAGGTAGGGTGTGCGGTGTTTGATAAGTGATGGATGTATATGTGGATGTGGTATGTATGGGCAGTTCTCTAAGGGTTTGGCCTGGCAAGGTGTAGCAGTCTTTTCGTCTTTGCAAATGATTGTGGATTATGTGGGGGAGTGTTTTATAGTGCTGTTGGTGGGTGTGTAGGGTGTGTGTATATGTGTCAGGTGTGGGTTCATTTTTTCTGGCCAATGTTGGCTTCAAGTGGTGTCGGGTGCCTTATTCCGCCACGGCGGTGTGCACCGCCAATGGCGGACCACCGTTGAATGTCCGCTGTGGTGATTCGTGGGTCAATATTTGGAGGGGGTGTATTGCTGGCGTAGCAGGGAGTGTGGTGGGTCTGACAGTTTTTCGCCTTTGTTGGGTCTGGAGGACTTGTGGTTGTGGCTGGTCTCTGTTGGTTTAGTGTTTGTGTGTCATAATCTGGCGGGCGGATTACCGCCTCTGCAGTGGTGTTGGCAGCCATCACCTCTGCAGTCTTCGGAAAAGACCGCCAATGTCTTAATGAGGGCCATAGTTTCTTACCATGCAATATGACAGAAGGTATATAGAGTCCAGAGAGTGGTTGTGAGAAATTGGTTGTTTGTTGAAAGGGTTGTGAGCCATTCTCAAAGAACATCCACAACCCTTGTCAGAATGAGCAACTAAATGTCACTAAATTAACCTATGCTTAACACTCTGGTAGCTTGGCACAAAAGCAGTTAGGCTTAACCAAGACGAATTTGTAAAGTATTTATAGCTGACTTAAGCAGTAATAAAGTGAAAACACAAGAAAAAACCCACATCAATTCAGAAACATAAGGTACATTTTAATAAACTGTTTGAAACCAAGACAAAAATAATTCAATCAGTAAAACTGGAGATTTGCAATTTTAAAGATCTAGGTAATAGTATTACCGAAATAAGAAAAGTGCTAACTGAGGGTATCTGGTTGTGCTAGACCAAGACAGTCACAAATTCTTGCTGACTATGATCGAGTGTAGGCAGCGCTCAGGACCAAGTTATCTCTGCTGAGGATTGTACCATATTTCTTCGATGCCCAGTCTCTGTGGTGTAGCTTTCCAAGGCTTTGCATTGTCATTTCCATCGAAGCTGTGTGGCGAGCCTTTCTGTGGCTTTGCATTGGTTCAAATGTGCTTTGCAGCATGGCTTGGAAGGGCCTTGTGATGCTTGGCATTAGTTCCGATGAAGCTGCCAGCTCTGCAGCAGACTTTGCGGGACTGTGTGTCACTCTGCATTAGTTTCTGGTGATACTGACAGCTGTGGGGCAGGCTTTGCTGGACTGTGCGTCACTCAGCATTGATTCTGATTAAGCCATCAACTATGTGGCAAGGCTTTGCAAGCCTTCACATCGCCCAGTGTTGGTTCCGATGAAGCTTGCAGCTGTGCGGCCAGGCTTTGCTTGGCTTTGTGTTTCCATACATCAGTTTCGGAGGAACCTCCAATTAGGCCAGGAAGAGCTCTCGGATGGCAGCCAAAGGCCCATGACCTGGGAAGGCACCAATTGGGAATCAAGAAGTGACTCCAGCAGAGGCCAACAGGGCTCAGGCAGAACAGGTTCAGTGCAGCAGGTGAGGGGGGCAGTTGCAGAGAGGCCTCTAGAGCTTGTTGTGTCCCTGTAGGTCAGAATAAGAGATCAGACAGCTGATCCTTGGAATCTCTCAGGTAGCCTGGAAATAAGGGATCAGGTACAGTCTTTCTTCTCAGACAGCAAGGCAGGCCTCAGGCAGCAGGAAAGTCCTCTGGAAGCAGGGCAGTCCTTCTTCTGCAGTATCCACAGGTCCAGGAGTGTACTGAAGAGTGGGTCTGAGGGCCCTAATTTTATACCTGATGCCAGCTTTGAAGTGGAAGAAACTTCTAGTGTCCCCTCCCCCCCCACAGAAGTGTTTGGAATTCTGCCTTCCTGCTGTGGTCACAGTCTGTCTGGGGGGCACAGTGGGGTAGTGTGAAGTTCTTTCTTGGTGAGCTGAGCCAGTGTCTTTGAAGTGCAAGTGTGACAGGTGACAGCTCTGCCCCCCATCTAGTCAGAATGCCCCATCCTGCCAACACCCAGTCACTCTATTGGATAGCTGTCTTGGAGGCATACACAAAGGCCAACTGCTAACTCCACCTAGTCATCTGCCCCAGGAACAGGCTACAGGCACCAAATGGTTAGGACTAAAAATGCCAATATTCTAAAAGTGGCATTTTCAGAGTTGTGACCTAAAATCTGACGTTCCCATTAAAAACTATTTTGAATTACAATTCGTTAGACACCAATCTTGACATAGCTACCTTCCCCCCAAAAAAGAGTTAGCACTTATTAAATGTAAAAAGTTAACCCAATGTTATCCTATGGGAGAGGTAGGCCCTACAGTAGTGAAAAACAAGTGTGCAAGTTTTTCTCTACAAGAGCAGGAAAAACATTTTAAATACAATGCACCCTGTCCTATGGGCTGTTTAGGGCCTACTATCGGGGTGCCGTTAATTTATTAAAAAGGAAGTTTTGTATTGCAAAACCTTTATTTTTCAAAGCCGAATAGGCAATTTAAAACTGAATACAGGACGCAATGGCAGGCCTAAGACATGTTTTTATGGGACTACTTAAGTGTGTGACACAATAACCTGGATTGACGCTCTATGTTCCAGAGATCCCTCTGGGCTCTGTCAGTCAATTTTGATCGAGTCTGGGTAGGGAGTGATTAGCAATTTGGGGAGCGGCAGGAGTGGATACACTGGGGGCTTTGTTTCATGATGGAGCTCTGATCCCCTTTGATCTCCTGGTGCAGCAAAATGGTCTACCGGCGGGCCATTTTCTTGCACACAGACATTTTCTGTTGACACTAGAACGCATGTGGAGTGTTACTGATATGAAACCCATGACGCACCCTCTAACGCAGATCCTTTGCACTATGGGTAACAGAAGAACATCAATAACATGCCTAACTAGAGCCATCTCTTATACCACTCAGGACTTGTTGGGTACTCTTCGACAGGCCTGGGAGAGGGAAGTCAGACATGCAATGAGCCAAAAGGAGTGGGACAGGGTCCTGATGTACCCAAGGAAGTTTATACCCACTTTCAATATATACAGCTTAATGATTTACATAGAGCTTACTTAACACCAGTTATGATGCACAGGATATACCCTAAAGCATCAATGGAATGCCCTTGTTGCAGGTGGCAGATACGGCACATATCTTTTGAAGCAGTTTGTCATCTATAGCATTATGGGCAGAAGTTTGCATCATACTCTCAGGTGTCATGGGCCGAGGAGACTTGGACTACATGGCTAGCCTGGTCTTTCCAGGTGCAGTAAACTGGGTGGAAGCACTAATTGCTTCATTAACCTGACACAATTGATAGTTAAGCAGACCACTGCCATGCACTGGAAAGCCTCAACACTACCTGGTGCGGCGTACTGCAGCGTGAAACCGTTCAGTGGGGTCTGACTGAGGTGGCTGTGCTGCACTATGCGGAAATATGGGGTTTACAAAGGTGCCCCATCCCGAGGAATGGGGTGTATTGCTTACTGCCCTTCAGGACCACCTGAAGCTGATAAGAGGTAGTCTTGATCATGTATCTCATGCATCCACCTGTCTTGGGCATTTCTGTAGTGGCACTTCCCCTTCTCCTGACATGCACCCCCACGTACATGCCCCTCCCATCACACCTGTGGATGATTCACAATTGAGATTGTACACCTCTTACTCTGTTAACATTCTATGTAGGTTTCAAGGCTCATGTTCGGTTCTTTGAGTATAACCAATTAACATGCTCTTATACCATCATGGAATCTGACTACAATGTATAGCGCAATGACTAAATATGAGTACTGTGCTTTGCTGATGTACTGATACGTTCTGCATTATTGTCAATGATATATAATTGTAAACTTAGTAAAATGTTTTTTTTTTTTAAGTGGGTGACACAATAAGTGGTGCAGGTCCACTAGTAGCATTTAATTTACCACCCCTGGACATGTGGTATGCCACTTTACTAAGAACTTCTGAGAATATTAAATATGTCACTCAGGTGTAAGCCAATTTGACCTCATTTTAAGGAGAGAGCAGAAGCACTTTAGCACTGGAAAAATGGTAAAGGGCAGAGAGGCATAATGCAAACAAAAATAAATTCAGCAGAACAGGAGGGGGGGAAGGTGAAACGTTTGAGGGATTACCACCCGAAGGTGTCAGATCTAACAGTAGTCATACTATTGAATACACAATACACTACTAGACTGTGTTTGCATGTGATGTGTCAAAAGGTAAACAGTGGCCAGTGAGTGTTTAATAAGGGGGCACAAGCTTGCGATAATGCTTGGAATTGACCCTTTGAGCTGAATCTACATTTTATAGATCACTGATCTAACACAATATTTTGATTGATTGACTGAACACTTGACAGTAGGTGGTGCACAGTGGCATCGGTTTCTCTTTATTTAGCGTGAAATACTGTAATCAATTAGCATGGTATGACACACACAAAAAGGATCTCCACAGTAATACAGGTTAAAGGGCACTCAAATGCATGCTCAATAGTTGGATGAATGTGGGACACCTGGGACTATATTATACATTCTGCCTCGAGGCACAAAGTGTCCCCGGGGCACAAACCTATTGCAGATGGAGTCGGAGACGCTTGTACACCCCCTTCTGTACTACTGATAGCACTGGCACACGTGTAGCACCCGCGATATCATTAGGGGGTGTTCCTGCATTTGCATGGGGGCGTGGCCTAATGCAAATGAGGGAATCACTTTGCTTCTGATCCCATGCCATATTGAGGATACGCGAGCGGAGTCATAAATGCCTGTAGGAGGGGCACTGAATTGCCACAAAAAGGTGGCTCACTTTCCATGCTCCTCCTAAAGGCAGCCCTCTGGAGGAAACAAAACATCTCCTTGCAGGTGTATGCAGTCACTGACTGCATACACCTGCAAGGAGTTCTCTCTCCCTTCTTCAAAGTGAAGGCAGGTTGCTGCCTGCACTGTGAAACACAAGGTGCCTTAGAAGCAGCTGCTCTGTATTTCAGTTGAGTGCATTGCCCTGAGGGCAGCTTTAGTTTGCAGCTGACCTGGGGGTAGTGTATTTCTTTTAATATCATGCACTGTCCCTATTTGCTTGCAGCACATCTTTTCAAAGATGTGCCATTGCACAAACAGGGACAATGACCAGTATACATAATACATCCCCTGTTGTTGTCATTCTCCACTTGCAGCTTCGTGAGCCCTGAGGCGCACGATAACAGCTTTGGGTCATGAACAGAATAAGCACAAATTTCCAGATACAGTGTATAGAAGCTGCATATTGTTTAACGTGGACTTGGTTTCTCCACAATTTTTGGTAACATCACAACAATATATACTTGCATTTTGTTTTTCTCTACAGGAGAAACATACTTGCTCTCTTAACCCCTTCATGTGGGCGACACCACATTCAAAATTGTTGTATTGTAAGTCTCAGGGTAATATTCATCTGCAATAACATACTTCTGCAGGATGATGTTCTTGTATGTTAGGCTTATGAAATACGGTACTTTACCATTTATTTATAAGACAAATGCATGTAAATATCTAACAATGTCCGGGTAGGTATATGGTGTGCCACCCCTTTGTCTTACTCTTTTAAAGCAGGGGATGGAAAATATTATTTTTTACCTCTGCTTTCTCTGTTTGCCACGTTTTTTCAGCCTTTCTTTTTCTCTTTTCCCTCATATGTTTTACTTGTTCTTTCTCTGGGCCAACGTCTGATGAGAAAATTAAGTGCAAGTCCCCAAAAATGAGTGCTGGTGGGCATCACCTGCAGCTACTGCAGAGGCTTGGTCTCCCCTTTGAGATATACATTAATGAGTGTTTTAACTGTTTACAAAATGCATGGTGAATGATGGAAGCACATATGAAAATTAATATGTGGAATGAAACAGAAAGCTAATGGCTAGCGGAATGTTTGAAAGAAAGCAAGATGTAAATAATGCTAGCATAGTAACAAACCATTAATTGGATGTAGACTAATAAAGCAGACTTTTGCAATCCAAGATACAGTAGATACTCTGTAGGCAGGTATCATAGGTTTTATGATGAATTTTATATGAATATTTAAGTCTTAGTTACAGGTAATAGGTAAAATAATAAATGCCTATGTAAATGCCCCACCAGGAGCAGCATCCTTGCTGCTCAGCCCATTCTCTCCAACTGATCACCTTCTTAACCAGGCACTCATCCACATTCTATTACATCACAACTAGAGGAAGCATAGCAACAATTCAAGTCACAACACATTTCCTCTCCTTATGGAAAATATAAAAAATACATAATGCATATCTTTGAATCCTCATCAAAGAAGTAAGCAAAAGGTCACTTACAATCCAACAGCATAATGTGCATAATAATAGAGTATCTTCCAACCCTTACTGCAGTAGACCAAGTAAAGATATATTTCAACCCTCACTGCAGTAGGCAAAGTAAAGGTATATTTCAGCCTACACTCATCCCCAAAACTCAGGGCATCTTGTGACCATAGAAAAGGTAACTTTCAACCTCCAATCATCGCTGAAACTCAGGGCATCTTGTGACCATAGAAAAGGGTCTGTTTCAACCCCACACTCATCCCCAAAACACAGGGCATCTTGTGACCATAGAAAAGGTATCATTTGACCTACACTCATTCCAGAAACTCGGGGCATCTTGTGACCATAGAAAAAGGTCTCTTTCACAGCACACTCATCGCCAAAACACAGGGCAACTAGTGTACTCAGGTAGCAATTCATAAAAAGGTTTATTTCAGCCAGGTAGCAATTCCTAAAAGAGTCTTTTCCAACCATACTCATGCATAACAACAGCAGGCAGAGGGTATCTTCCAACCCTCACTCATCCTTCCGCCAGGGGATACTTCATACTCACACATAACAACAGTAGGCAAAGGGTAACTCAACCCTCACTCATCCCAAACAATAACATACTACAAAAAATTTAACTCGACTGGGTGTCTTCCACTCACCCTTACTCAAACAGAATGCAAACTGTATCTTCCAACCCTTGTTCATTCCGAACCACAGGGCACTACGTACATTTAGAAATAGGTCTCTTTAAACCCTCACTACAACAAAATGGTATCTTTCATCCCCAGTAGGCAAAGGGTATTTTCCAACCTACGCTCATCCCAAACCACAGGACACTACATAAGTTTGGAATTAGATCTCTTTCAACCCTCACCATAATGACACAATGATATCGTTTAACCCCTAGTAGGCAAAGGGTATCTACCAACTGAAGCTCATCCCCAACCACAGGACACTACATAACTTTGGAAATGAATCTTTTTCAACCCTAACTAAAATGACAAAATGCAGCATGCAGCAAATCCAGAAGAGCATTGAAAATATATCCAGGCAGCAAATTCAGACAAAACACTAAACCTAAATGTCCAGCATAGCATCACCAAGGTCATGTGTAACTTTCCGCATAGCATTGAAAATAAGAGTTTAGCATAACATCTTCAGAATAGCATCAAAACACTTGACTGTATTTATATGAACACAACATTAGAAATTCTTTCTGTCAGGTAACTCATCCTTCACCCCGGTGAGTGACTTCTCACCCGAACACATCAGAACTTGTCAGAAGATATAGAATCAAAGTACCAGTCTGTCCTTTGCTTTCAGCAAAGTTAAAAAATACACCTTACTTGTATGATCACAGTACCTAGGATTGAGCTGAAATCCAATCCACTGATATGCTCTCACACCAGCCTGGGCAGCACTTTAGCATTCAATGGGCATGCAGCCAATCACACACTTCACAATAAGCGTGTCCAATGCCTAGGCTGCTGTGAAGAGCCCTAGTATTCCTACTCTTGGCGCTATAGATGCTCCTGACCCACTGGGTCAATAGAGTCGACTTGTTTGACACACAATAGACATTTGCGGAGTTCTCTTGACACGTGTAGTCTACGTTCTAGTCTTTCGGTCACTTCCGTCAAAGTTCCTGTCCATGGCAGAATGTGACAGAACAAAGATCCTCCTTGGAACGTGCTTGAGACACCGATTGAACGATGGTCGCTGATCATTTTAAATGGCCACACTCAGCTTTAGGAAGGACGTGCTTCAATCCTCCTGGTGTATAGTAAGCCTTACTTTTGTGCTCAAAATGCAGTGTAGTTAGTCAGAATGTTTACTTTCCAAAAACGGCTCTCCAACTCATGCCCCATCAACAATGCACCTCTTTTAATAAATACACACGCTCCAGATAACGGCTTTTCCTGAAAAGTACCAACAATCTCTCATGCTGGAGCTCTTCAAGAATTAAATGTACTTACAGTCTTAGCGCTAATATCATGCACAAGCAAGTTGCTAATTCACTCATCATAATATTGTATGTCTAATCCAATTCCAACCTTGTTGGCAGCAAAGTCACAATAAATCAGCATACATTCAAGGTTAAGCACGTCCAAAACACCCTTCACACTTGAGTTGATCGCAGGCTGTCTGGCTGAAAAGACACTAATGGGGCTTTCAGGACATTTCACTTTTATTCAGGCTTCAATCTCTCTTCTCTTAGATTGTTTTGTAGGTTCACCTATCATCATCTTGTTTCACTTTGTTTTTTATAAACTTTTTTCTCTTCAATCTCCTTTCATGCAGAGGGTAGGTTTACAATTCATCGCCTTTGTTGCAATCAATGATAGATCCTCGGTAGGCAGGCAACCTAAGTTTTATTATGAAGTTTATTTGAAGAATAAAGTCTTAGTTGCAGGTAATGAGTAAGATGGTAAATGCCTATGCAAATGCCCCACTATGAGCAGCATGCTTGCTGCTCAGCCTACTCTCTCCAACTGACCTTTCCCCCAGCCAGACAGTCACTAACATTCTATTACATCACACTCACACTCGCTGAGCAGCAGGAAACTGGTAAGTAAGGAGTAGAAGCATAGCAACAATTCAAGTCATAACACAGCGGCATTCTTTAGGACAAAATGAAACTTCATGTAAACTTTTTTTTCGATAGAAGGAAAGAAGGTATATTAAAGTAAGTTGCTCCAGAGAGAGGGTGAGTAAAGTAGCAGGTCTAGGATAAATATCCACAGCTCAAAAAATGGATTCTGAGTGCCGTGTTTCAGGGCACTCCAATTACGCACCCAGAATCTGGACTGAGTAATCATATTAGGTATCCCAAAAGTAGTCATATTGGATGAACTAGATGAACAGGGTGAGTTGCCGCTTACACTATTGTGCAATTTTCTCGTTTCTCCAGCAACCACAGCAATAATGTTTAATAGCAAACCAGTCAGATCTCTTTGAGAGGTTTTGAATTAGGTAATTGTACCTTCACTTGTGTGGCTTTGCAGTCAACATTACGTCCCATACCTTTCCATCAATTTTAGACTCTTTTGTCTGCTTTTTTTGTTGTCTGCGCTGAATGTTCTGCTGCTTTCCTTTCTATTGCTTTGTGTCCCATACCTTTCTCACAAATGCCTTTTTGTGTTTTATCCTCCACGTCTGATGTGATGGGACATTTTTCTTGTTGGTGTTAATTTGTTATTTACATTATCCATTTGTTAGTGTTTGTATGTGCTTGTTCGATTTCCTAGGCGTAGCTTCTATTTGTGCCTTTACATCGCTCGGATGTACACTCCTGGACACATTTCTCTGCCACGGTTTTTTCGCTAATTCCGCACGCTGCTTCTATAATGGACTGTGCAGCGCCTGGATCCAATTCCTTTCTCTTTCATCGAATTTTCTGCTACAGCTTCTTTCACTAATTTTCCAGCTCTAATTAGGAACAAGGTGAAGACCTTGGTATCTGTTTGTAATCCCAGTAAAATGACTGCTGAACTAATTAAATAAATAATTGACACAGCACAGCTGGCAGTTGTTGAAAAGCTGGAAAGGAAGATCCAAGGGCCAGATGTATGAAAGCATTTTGCATTCGCAAACGGTGTGAATGCCCGTTTGCGAATGCAAAATGCCATTTCAGAATGTATGAAATACAGTCTGAACGCAATTTTAAGGAATCGCTAAAATAGCGATTCCTTAAAATTGCGACCCTGTTTAGAGAGTCGCAAATTGCGACTCTCTAAATTAGAAATCCTAAATAAGGATTCCTTATTTGTGATTCCTTAGCACATGTATGAAGCAATTCCTAAATGCGATTTTGGCATTTAGGAATCGCTAATTACCACCAAGTTGAACTTGGTGGTAACCATGTGCAAAATGTTAAAATGCATTTAAAATGCATTTTTAAATTGTACATGTAAAGCACACATGCCCTTTTGGCATGTGTGCACATTACATGTCCTCCCCAAAAAAAAATTGGGGTGCAGCAGAGGGGACCTTAGCCCCCAGCACCCTGGGGTTTTGCATTTCCAAAATTGTGATTTCTGGTTCAGAAATCGCAATTTTGGAAATGCAAAAAATTTGCAGATATGGGCCAACAGGCCCATAGCTATGAATGGGGCTGGTATCGCTATATGCGATTCGATAATAGCATTTGCAATTTTTAAGAAATCGCTATTACCGATTCGCAAATGTGATACATGGCACTTTGCGAGTGGGAAATAGCGATTTCTTAAAAATTGTTATTTCCGAATCGAAAAGGGCCGTGATGATACATCTGGCCCCAAATGTCTTAAACATCTAATATATATTTCAAAAAATCGAAAAATACACTTCTCTTTGTTTGTGTTGACAGTGCGAGCATTAACTGATTTATGTTTTGCAAACTACTCAATCAATAGCATTAAACAGCAACAACTGTGATTCTCAAATTAAGGAGATAAAAGGCATAAAGTTGGTGAAACGGGTGCAATTTAAACAATTACATCCGCAGCCAATCATTTCTTTTATATCCAAAAGAGACCAGTTAGGTTTGCCAGTGCTTTTTCCCTGTTGTGATGGTTTACTTCTTTTGTTTTTTAATGCACGATTGCCCGGTTAATTGGCAGTGATGGTCTACATTGACTTCATTTCATGCACAATAAAAATAATGAATGATAATATGAAGAGACATGTGATAACAAAATGTTTGAACGTTTCTAAAATCAAGAAGCCCTATTCCCCAAACATGAGCCAGAGAAATATTCTGTCTTTTTCACACTCTATCTATTATACCTATGCTTTATTATATACACTGTGCACCAGTATATTTTCTTTGCTGCCACCTAAGTCGTTGGATCCTATCACTTGTCAACATTTTCAGTGTCCGTATTTATCTGTTGGTGAATATGGATGTCCTCAAATAGAGGAGAGATTGTGTGAGTGAGATGAAGAGAAAAATGCGACCTCTGTGCATACGTGTTCAACTCCCCACCCCGTGCAGTTCAAACACCTAGCCTCAGTCACAAATGTCTAATGACCCTGTTGAATCAGACAATAAAGGCCAAAGTTAAGACACGGTGATAATTTCACAGCACTAAGAAGATGCCACCCATTCAGTTTTTAGCAAGAAGTCCAGATGCAAGGTATTCGATTTTAGGAAGAAGTCAAAGTGTTTTTATAGCCAATGCTGCCAGTTGTGAAGCCTCGTTACTCCTATTTCTGTGTGCGATATTGTGTCACGTCCGGTTCGTAGGTGGTGACATAGTTCACTAGCCCACCGCTTTTTCTCTCCCTCACACAAATACACACATCCACCGCCCTTTTATATGCACATGAAAATAATTTCGTAAGCGTAGATCCATTCTCCAATGTATGTTCGGCGGCTGTTCTTTTTTAACAACTTTAGTTAGTTTTTTTCCTAATAAAAACATTAGCTCCCAAAGATGGGCGTAACATCGATGTAAATCGCAACTGTTCTTGCTGTGTGCCTGCAGGTAGGAGTACAAGTAAAGTGAAGAGATAAAAGAAAACAGAATGACACCATATAACACAAAACAAGTGCAAAACATTTTGATACTCCAAGGATAAAACTGATTACAGAAATAATCACAATAAGTATCATGTATAAATATTAAATGAATGCTAATACAAGGAAACAGCAGAGCAGACTACGGAAATAATGACAGTTAGGAGCATCTAGAAAATATTAAACATATGCAAGTCCATTTTGTATATGTTGTACTGTGAGTCTAAAGACTGCTTTTCCTTTGTAAAACAAAATATAACTCAAAAGGCATGAGAACCAGTGGAAAGTCACACAGAACGCCCTAGGGACATAGACACTGGTATCTTTGTGTTACAGATGTTTTTGTTGGCTAAAAAAACTACACGACCTAAAAGCACAATGAGTAAGATAATTGAAGATGCCATCTCTTGTATTAATAAAGTTAAGAAATAATGTATTGTCCTTGATCCAAAGGGGAAGTACGTAAAGATTTTGTCCTCACCAGTATGAACACAGAGTTTCAGTCAGATTATGTTTAATTCGCTGTGAGAAAATGCTCCTTTTTGTCTGGTCACCAACATTTTACTGCGGAATGGTATCACTGTTTTTTAGATTGCATTCCAGGGCTCTGCTGTCCAGTGACCACTGCATAACTTTGACCTCTAAAACTTGAAGTGATTCAAAAGTAATAGGTGATTGATTGATAGTATTGAAAAGTATTAGGTGATTGACTGATAGTATAAATGATTGATGAAAAAGTATTAGGGGTGGGCGGAACTTGCAGAGTTGTACTCTATGGAATTCTGCTGTGTTACATGAAAACTCTGCTCCATTCTGTGGAGTTCCGCCCACCCATAAGTGCAACAAACAAACAACTTTAAACAGTTTTGCGCACAGTACAAAACATAAGGTGGTGCATTAAAGCAGCAAGCACGCATCACAAGTATTGTGCATGTTGTGTGTTGTTAATTAAGCAAGTGTCTCCAAAATGCAACTAGAAGCTCTTGGGCCAAACACCAACCGATGTGACAACTCCCTGTAGACACCCCAGCCAGATTGTGCATCTTTTGTACTGCAGCTCCTGCCTCACCTCTGCTGCAGGACTCTTCGAGGATCTCCTGGCCGAGAGCACCTCTAACTCCCACAGCCTGCATCCCAGACGTGTCACTCTCCTTCCTGTCTGTAAAGCGAACCAGAACAGCTGACGTGAATGCAGGAAGAGTAGTGGACAGACTGAACCAAGAAGAGCTCGGAAATGGGGCAGAACGTGCTGTGCTATGAACCAAAACCTGCCAAGCAAAATTGCCACAACCCCTTGAGCCTTAGCTCCTGGAACTCACTGGTTCAGAAGTTCCCATCCTCTTAAACTCTGTATCCAGTCATCCGGAGCAACAACAGAAAATCTCTTGTGACCAGCAGCTTTCACTCAAGAGGGCCACCTCTTCGCAATGTCAGCCTGACAATGAGTGATTTGTTACAACATTCAATAAGGCAGAGCTAACCTTCCAGTAATTGCCTGTCCTTTGTGGAGTGCTTAAAAGCATCAGTATTGTGGAGCGTGGCAGTGGTGGGCTCACCTTTTGTCAGACGTATGCCATTAGCCACATGGCAGAGGGCGACTTCATCCATCTCCATGTTTTAAATGATTGTTCTGTGCGAATTTATAAAAGATAACAGTGTAGTGGGCTCACCAAGGGCACCGAACAAGAGGAAAGTTTAAGGTAATAGATAAAGGCAGCAAAATGTGGGCAATGGGCATGGGTGAACTCCGCTATGCAGCAGATGGCCAACTCCACCGGTGGAGCAAAGTTTACCCGCCAACCATTAAAAAGTATCCAGCCAGCAGTTCCACGTCATCAAGTTTGTCCCAAGTGGAAAGGCATTCTTTCTCAGAAAAACAACACCATCCATTTTCAGACTGGAACTCAGAACCTTATTTGAACTTCCCTAACTCCAGGCCCTAGCAAGGCCAATCTGTTTGGTGTATATGACTCATACTCCATCACGGGGGCCCTCAAACTGCACCTAGGTCCGAGTCTACTGCGAACTTTGGCCATTGGGCTTCCTCTTGCTATTTTCTATTACATCTTAAAAAAATTATATCTATAGAAACCCTTACCGAATGATTGTTGTTTATATGTCATTTTGCTTATTATGTTTTTCTTTCTTTTTGTAAACTGGAGTGGGAATTTTATTGTGTTGCAGTTTTGACTTTTTAACGGTTTTAGTTCTCAAAATTCCTTTACATATTTTCTCTAAGTTAAGCTTGTCTGCTGCGTACCACGGATACCAAGGGTTGAGCTCAGGTTTGAATTACTGAAACCTTTGACTGGACCCAACAAGATAATGTCTTTCTTATTTGTGGTGGGCATCAATCTGCTGCATCTAATAAACCACTTTGTCACAATCGTGCCGTTTGAGTCTTCAGCTTCTTAAGACAATATGTTGTATTGATGAAGTTACATCTGGTAAAGGAAAGCAATAGCGTGAGATAGTAATTAATGTACCAGGCTCATAGCTGTCAGTCAGCCACAGAGTTTGGATTACATTTCAGTATATGCATATACTCCTCTCTATTTTTTTCCATATTGGTAAGTTACTACAGGAAAGAAAAAAAGAAAAAAACATAATACAAATAGAAACTCGTAAAAATAATGCAAGGATAAAAGAGAAGCTGCCTACAGAAATGAACACAAAATAATCATGTTAAAATGTTATGCAAACATTTTCAATTTCATTTTCTATGCATTATTGGTTGCGTCCAATGTAATGTTATGTGTATTTGTAAGGCTCGCAGCTCACCCAGGATGGTATTATGCCACTGAAGGAGGACCTCTATGAGCTGAGCCAGGTTTGGGGCTAGGTGAAGATACAAGTCTCCAGTTTCTTGCAGAATTCAAGAACTGAGGTGGAGGCTCTGATGTGCAGGGAAAGGTTGTTCCAGGCTTTAGGAGTGAAGTAAGAGAAGCCAAGACCTCCAGGTCTGGTCCTGTGTATGCAAAGGTTTTGTGCAAGTAGGAGTGCGGCTATGTGGTGGTGTCTGGTAGGTTTGTGGAAATGTATGCAGTTGAGGTATGTGGGGCTAATGTCATGTAAGGCTTTGTATGTGTGCATGAGGAGTTAGGAGAGTGCTCATTTGTGGACTGGGAGCCAGTGGAGCTCTTTGAGGTGTGGAGTGATGTGAATGGTAGGTTGAGGGTGAGCCTGACTGCTGAGTTTTGTATGGTCTGGAGCCTTGTGAGGAGTTGAGTGTTGATTCCAGCATAGAGTGCATTGCCGTAGTATATCTTTCTAGTGATGAGGGCGTATGAGGTGTATGAGGCATGTGTGATGGTTCTGCCAGTGTTGGTGAGGAGCCATGTGAATCTTTTTGAGCATCTTCTGTGTGTGGAAGCAGGAAATATAGACTGCATTCACTTGGCAGGTCATGGTGAATTGTTTATCAATTACTATGCTGAGGTTTTTTGCATGGGTTGCTAGGAGGGCTGACTGATTGGGTGCAAACTGTCTAAAAGGAGAAAATCCAGTGAAGTGCGAAACCTTGGATGCTATCTTGTGCAGTTGTTGTACAAGGATGGAGAGGTAGCTGAAGTCTGCAGAAAGATCCAGTAGGATGAGGGATGTAGTCTCACCTCTGTCCATGATCATCTGTATGTCACCTGTGGCTGTGAAGACGTTGATCTCTGTACTGTGTTTGGGCCTTAATCCACATTGAGTGGTGCTGGGAAGGGGGTTGTCAGTAAGGTGGGTGGCTAGATATTTCTTGATCACCTTTTCCATTACTTTTGCCAGGAAGGGTAGCAGGCAGATAAGCCAGTAGTTAGCCAGCTTCTTCAAATCTACTGAGGTTTTTTTGAGGCGGAGGAGTGTTGTTTAGGTCGGGGTGGGATTTCCCTGATTCAGTGCAGTCCTTTGATGAAGACGTGGTAAGATAGGAGGTCCGATTGTGCTCCGAAGTGTGTGGACTGCATAGTCAATCGATCAATCAGTAGCTTTATTTGAAGATTAAACGTGATCATAAAAGCAAATATATAATAATTACACAATTTAAAAAAAACAAAAAACATTATGTTAAAATTCTGGCCTTATTACATCTTTGATTCAAAAGATCTTATGACTCTTAACACAAGGAGTGCTTTTCAGAAATGAGCTAATGCTAGTGATGTGCTCAGTATCTGTAGGTATTATAGGGCAGGTCTACATTTAGTTTGCCCTGAGCTCCTTAATAGTGGGATTAAAAAGCATGTTGTAAAACAAGAATAAAATCTACAAAAAACTTGAAATGCAACAAACTCTGTGAATAACTTTCATTGCATGGGCAAACAACGGTGGAAGAGAACTCATATTGCCCCATGGAAAAATATAGCTGCCATTTAAAATACGCAAGCCTGAATCTAGTTTAAATAACCCTGTCCCAAGTGCTAGTCACAGACTCCAGATATGCCTCAAGCCCTAGGGTGCTTTGGACTAAAATGTCATCTTTATTCTGGGTCACACTTAATTCTCCGTCTTCCCTTTCTCGCTGTCTCATTAAGAGAAACAATTCTTACAACTGAGATCTGTCGTGCTTGCACAGCCTTTCTGGTCTAAGGAGCAATTCGGCCTACCCAATAAACAACACATCCGCTTGGCATAAATAGGCCACAGAATTTCGAGATCCATGCTGCAAGATACACATTCCTCAATAATTTAACTATCATACAGGACTTGAGGATTGGTCCATACAGAGCACCACAGTAGCAAAAGGGCCAGGTTAATATGATCACTGACATACTCCAAGCCACGCTCCTCTTGCAATTTAAACTTGGGCTACTTGGCAGGAGGCCTAAAAGCCTTCTGCATACTCTGTCTTCCTCCAATCGGAGGCTAGGCCTTTTTTAGTAGCCCCCATATGATTGAACCAAAAGTTAAAACCAGGAGACGTTTCCTCTTATAAACTTCTAAAAAATGGGCAATTGGTTTCTTACCAATAAAATTAGCCAGGTTAGTAATAAGCCCAGCACAATTAAGAAATCTCATTCTGCATGGTCATTTCAGCTTTTTGAATGGTAATAGTGGGCCGGTTGGTCAGAGTGGTCCTCTGGGTGTTGACAGATATGGGCCAGAGGGCTGCAAAGGTGAAAGGGTCTGATTGGGACTTGAAGTTTTCATAGATGTTGGTAATATTGTTGCTAGAGAATTGGGCAGCTGCGTGCAGAGGTCTTGAGAGGGTGCTATGCTGGTGGAGAGTGCTGCTGGAGAGGTAAATTCTTTCACTATGGCAAAGGTTTCCTGGTGCTGTTGGTGCTGCTTTTAGTGCGGCCTGTGTAAACAGAGTGTTTGGTGACTTTGATTTGCTGATGGTACCATGTAAGGGCAGATGCGTAGGTGTTCTTATTGGTGCTGTAATGACTTTGGCCCTCATTATTAACTTGGCGGTCCATTCTGCGCCGCCAGCAGTGGCGGTAAAAACCGCCAACAGAGGTGCGGGCCGGACCACCAAATAATGAAAGAAACTAAACACAGGCATGCCGAAAACCACCCACCGCCAGCAGAGGAGTGCTGCCGACCACGGCAAAGTCCATCCACAGGCCGACGGAAAGGCCCAACCCGCCCATCAAATAATGAACCACCAGTCCGCTGCCAGTTCCAGGGCGGAAACCACCCCCACACAATGCCAGGTGGAAATGAACCAAATATAAGGAAACACTCACCGGAGGGCCACACAACGCGCTGAAGCAGACATGGATAGAGAGCTGCAGATCATGCCAGCCCTGCTCCTTGCCATATACCTTCACGACCGAGACCGCCGATGAAGACGACGACAGTAAGTACCGCAATCTATGAAACAATACAGGAAAGGGCACAGTTACATACCCACCCACCCCACCCACCCTGCTACGCCCCCAATCCTTGACAGCAGCACAAGTCATACACCCCACAGCAAGAGGTACTTACCCGACACAAGGCTAATCCAATTTGACCATAGTACATACAAATGCCCCACACCCATAAACAATGAAACAAAAGACCAGGGTTCAACAGCATGCTGCCAAAACACAGGTGACACAGAAATCTTTAATGTGAAGCTCACAGAGCCAAACAGTCCAAACAGGGCCAATGGCCAGTCCGTATGGCTAAAATTGCCATGGGCGACAACGGACCCAACCTGACTACCACAAGTGCATGGTACTCAACCTAATGGGGCAACATAGGGGCATCCAGGCACCTCACGGAACGGGGGCAGGGGATGGTCGGGTTGGGGGATTGGCGACGGGGGTGGGCCTTGGACTTTCGTTTGGAAGGTGGGTGGGTGGGTTTGTCCTTTGAAGGGTGGTGTTTAGATCGGGTGGAGCTAGATGGACTCGGCTCAGTCCGGGCCTTTTTTTTATCTGGGGAAGGGGCACAGGAATGTGAAGGGTGGACGGGGTGGGCTGTGATATTGAAGGAGTGGAAAGGGCAAGGAGGTGAGCACTCTTGGGGACAAGACAGGGTGGGCCAGTGGGTTGGAAGAGGTCAGCACGGGAGAGGAACATTTTCTTCAGAGCAATTGGGGTGGTCCTGGATGAGGGTGTGGGAGTGGTGGCAGAGGCAGGAGATGCATGTGGTGTAGGGGTGCATGTAGTGGTGCAGGTGACTGGACAGTATGCTGTGGTGTGGTGGATGTCTGGGTGTCTTGGTGCGTTTGTGTGTTTTTGGAGGAGTGGGTTGGACACAGTGGGAGAACACAGACAGCTAGTGTGGATGTATGTTGTGTGGGTGTCTGCAAGTCTGGTGAGTGTGCTGCATGTGTCAAATACAGTAGTTGTGGTGAGTGCAGGTGTGGTGTCTGGGGTGCATGTATGGATGTCTGCTATTGTGGTGAGTGCAGTAAGAGGAGAAGCAACAGTGATTGAAGGTGCAGTGCATGAGGGTGTGGATGTAGAGGGGACAGACAGGCAGGCGGAAGAGGTGGGCACACTGGGGGAACTGGATGTTGTTGTTTGTGCACGTGTCTGTTGGATGTGTGAATGCTTGTGGTGGGAGGTGTAGTTCTTGTGTTTTGAAGTGTGTTTCTTGGGTGTTGATGTGCTTGACTGCATGTCTGAATGTGTGCTTGGATGGGTGAAGGGAGTTGGGTGCTGGAAGGGGTAGAGAAGGTTGGAGGGGAGACGGAATGGCCAGGGAAACTGGCTGCCGTCCGAGAGGATGCCAGAGCCTGAAAAGATCTCTGTAGGGGAGACACGGCACCGTGAATGCCATCCAGATAGGCATTTGTCTGATGCACCTCTGATGCTAGTCCCTGGATGGCATTGACGATGGTTGTCTGCCCTACAGAGATGGTTCTCAGGAGGTCAATAGCCTCCTCTGTGAGGGCAGCAGGGCTGACTGGGGCAGGAGAGGAGGTGCCTTGGGCGAAGGAGACACCCACCTTTCTGGGTGAGCGGGCACGGGCAACTCAGTGGGGAGCAGCTAGGCCTCTGTCCATTCTGTATTCTACCACACATGAAGTACTCTTTTCCCTCTTTGTGATGTACATGTTTATCTGTCAGTTAGCAGTTCATGTAGACTCACTTCAATGAACTATGCAGTGCACAAATGATGACAAGTGTGCCTATGTATGTGTCTTCATCACACCTTTTTGAAACCCCCCGTAGGTACTGACCCTTGAGGTGAGGAAGGGCACCATCGGTATACAGACCACTTGTGGATATGAGGACCATGGTGGAGCGTCAGATCATAATCAATTACAAACTCACACGTGCAACAACTCAGGAACTTTGTACTTTACTGGATCCTGCACTAACTCTGGGAAATCATAATCAGCATGCCATCCCAACTGAAGTGCAGGCGCTCTCTGCACTCCATTTCCTGGCCACGGGCTAGTTTCATGTGACAGTGGGCATGAGTGCTGGATTTTCACAGCCAATGTTCAGCATGGTACTGACAAGATTTCTGAATGCATTTGTACGACATCTGCAGTCCTATGTGAGGTTTCCCCAAAGTACTGACATCCCTGCCATCAAGTTGGAATTCTATGCCTTTGCCAACATACCTCATGTTATAGGTGCCTTCGATGGCACCCACATACCCCCAAGAGAGAGTGAACAGGTGTACAGAAACAGAAATAACTTTCACTCCATGAACATCCAATTGGTATGTACTGCAGACCAGTACATCTCAAATGTGAATGCCATGTGCCCAGGTTCAGTCCATGATTCCTTTGTGTTGAGGAACAGTAGTGTGCCACAGAACATGGAACAACTCCAAGAGGACAGAGGGTGGATCATAGGTAAGTGTGCCTGTCACTAACTGACACATAGCAGACAGCCAGGATGTCTGACTGAGGGGCATAACAGTGACAACTCTGTATTGCACCTTTTTTTGGTGATTCTGGCTATCCAAACTTGCGTTGGCTCCTGACACCAGTGAGGAATCCCAGGACGGATGCAGAGAGGACTTACATTGAGGCCCATGGATGAACTAGGAGGGTGATAGAGCGAACTATAGGTCTCCTGAAGGCTATATTTCGTTGTCTACATATCTCTGGGGGTTCCCTGGCCTATGGACCTGATAAGGCGTGTAGAATAGTGGTGGCCTGCTGCATGCTGCACAATGTGGCAGTGAGACATTCTATCCCCCTCTTGGAGGTGAAGGGTGCTGTATATCCTGATCAGCTACCCCAGAGAGGTGAGGAGAGTGATGGTGATGATGAGGAAGGTGAAGATATCAATTCCAGGAACCAACTGATACAACTCTACTTCTAGTAAATGTGTGGGACTTGGGCCTGACATTGGGGTTTGTGACAAATACTGTCAGTGTGCTCAGTCATATAGGGGGGATTTGTAATGATAGGCGAAACATGTTCCACTTCTGCATGGTACAGATTGAAATTGTATGCATTTACTCATTGCCACCATTTAGGCACACAGGACTCCCTTCATGCACAGATTTGACAATAAAGTAGTTCTCAGCCAGTTGCATCCATACTTCACTTTTTTCACAATTTACCACAGGGGACAGAGTTACAGGTGTGATACGTGTTTTGTTGGTTGATGTGAGTGAATAGTGCTACTGACAGTGATGGCAAGTCGTAAGGGGTGGGTGTCCTCAAGACCAACATGGTGGCAGCCTTGTTGGTACTAATGATGGGTCCATCTTGTCTTACAGTAGTTCATATTGCCTCTTAGCAATGCGTGGTTGGTGATTGGGTGGTATGGTTGCTGTGCAGATGGTTGCTGAGTTACTTCTTGAAGGGGGCCTTGCTCTTTGCTGGGGTTCCGGTGCCATATCTTGGCCTGACGGTCCGTTTGGGTGCCTGCTGTTGATCTTCAGGGGATGACATGGTAGGCCCTTGAGTTTCCTGTGAGGGTAGTTCCTGGGATGTTTCTGCTGATGGGGTAATCCCATGCTGGTTGTCCGGTGCTGTTGTGGGGGCCTCTTGTCCTGTGTGGGTGTCAGACTGGTTTTGGACCAGCTGCAGCAGTGCTCCTGCCAACCTGTCATGGGTATACTGGTAAGGCCCCAATAACCTCTGATATCATGTCCTGGGCTGCTGCATCCATCCTGCGGCCTCACCCCTTGCCCTCTGCCACCCTTGCACCTGCCCTGGCGCCCTGTGCCTGTGTCCCCTACACAGGTCTGGCAGTACCACTTGTACTGGGGCTGTCGCCTTCCTGCATGTTGGGAGTGGGAGACTGTGGCCTCTGTACCTGTGTTCCACCAGTCTGTGGCCTGGATACACTGGTGTGGGGACGCCTGCCCTGGGCTGCTGGTCTTGACCGGGTGGTAGGGGTAACAGTGGTTACCTGGGTGGGGCTGCTGCATGGTGAGAGTCCAGGACTGTGTGAGGGGTCTACCTGCTCATCAGTGTCCAGGGATCCTTCACCAGTGTCCTGTGATGTGCCTCTGTCTCCCTGGGGGGCACTGACACTCCTTGTCCCATCTGTTATGGTTGCATGGGTGGTGGTGCCTGTTGGGGGACATAGACATGTCTGTTACAGCTGCATGAATGTTTGAGGTGAACAGGACTGGGCTATTTTGTGCTGGTGTTACTTTCAGTGGCCTTCCAGGGTGCCTTAGTGAGGTTGACATTGCATTTAGCACCAGTGTGGGTTGCATTGAGGTGGGGGGTGTCGTTCCATTGTGGGTACTTGCAGGGGTAGGTGGCTCTGCGCAGGGGGAGGGATGTGGACCTGTTAGTGGGTTTGTGGTCATGCGGGGTGGATTTAGTGGCTGATGCCTGGGTGGGGTGTTGGTCCTGGAGGGTGTGGGTGGGGTGGGGTGGTGCATGCATTACAGGTTTGGTATATATGGGGTATATGTTGATGACTTACCCAAATCCATTCCTCCATTGAGTCCAGTGAGTCCCTCAGGGTGCAGGATGGCCATTACCTTTTCCTCCCAGTCTGTGTATTCTGGTGGTGTTGGTGGCGGTCCTCCCCAAGTCTTCTGCACTGCGATGTGGTGCCTTGATGCCATGCCCCTGACCTTCCCCCACAGGTCGTTCCATCTCTTCCGGATGTCGTCCCTGGTGCGTGGATAGTGTCCCACTGCATTGACCCTGTTCATAATGGTCTGCCACAGCTCCATCTTTCTTGCGATGGGTGTGTGCTGCATCTTGGCCCCGAATAGTTGTGGCTCCACCTTCAAGATCTTGTTCACCATGGTCCTTAAATCCCTTTAGGTGAAGCATGGATGTTTGGGGGAGTGACATGGTGAGTGTGGTGAATGGTGTCGGGGCTGGAAACAAGGTGAGGGTGCTCTGATGTGGGTCGGTGTGCATCTCCTGTATGCTGGTGTTGTCACAAACTGCCCTCGGCTTCTCACCTCTGGATGCAGGATTGGAGAAAACACCCGGTCCTCTGCTGGTTCTGAATAATCCCAGATAGAGGCGACCCTTTCTTGTAGCCACGGTGCCGCTTGACAGAGAATGCCTAAGCAGACCGTACCCTCCAGAAGGAGCCCTAGAGGAAAAACCCCAAGAAATGGGGAAAAAACCTCAAACAGGTACTCCTGAAAAAGAAGAAAAAAACAGGACTTGAAAACAGGAAAAAAGGCAAAAATTCTCCAAAAGCGAAAACAGGAACGACGAACAGGAGCGAAGAGTACCACTAAAAGGAAGTGTTTGCAACGCAAGGTAGAGCAAGACTGAGTGACTTATATACTGGAAAAGAGGAAGTGACTTCACAGGAAATGCAAACGACACAATGTTGAATTGGGAAAAGCCCATAGAAAAGAATAGGAAAAAAGGATGTAGTATATAAGAAAAGGGCATGCTGGGAAATGAAAACAGGAAGAAGACAACATGGAGACCAGTAGGAATACTAAGTGTTAGAAATTGGGTCTTTGGTTGACAGTCAGGTTACCCCCTGTTCAAGCAAGGACCCTCACTCTAGTCAGGGTAAAAGAGAATCACCCTCAGCTAACCCATGCTTCGTAGCTTGGCAGAGCAGTAGGCTTAACCTCAGAGTGCTAGGTTTAAAGTATTTGTACCAACACACACAGTAACTTAATGAAAAACACTACAAAATGACACAACACCAGTTTAGAAAAATAGGAAATATTTATCTAAACAAAACAAGACCAAAACAACAAAAATCCAACATACACAAGTCAAGTTATGAATTTTTAGAGATTAAACTCAAAAATAGCGCTTAGAAACAAAAATGCTTTGATGAGTTGTTAACACAGCGTCGTGACGGAGTCGTTCCCAACAAGCCGACACCAGTGGCGCCGGACACGGAGTCGTGTAGACCCCCAAGTACAGTACCTTTGGTGAAGAGTGAAAACAAGCTGATGCGCGAAGTCAGGGATCGCAGCGTCTGTGCGAAACGTAGAATCCGTGCACTTCGAGCGGCGTCGGTCACAACGTGGTGCAGCGACTTCCACGGAGTCGCGGACTTCAGCGGGGCTGCAGCGGCGTCGGGCCTGCGAAGAGCATCGCGTTCCAGCGAAGCTCACGGCGTCGGGTGCAGGCGGCGTCACCGGATTCAGCAGTGGCGTCGGTCCGGAGTCGTCCGAAGTCGATTTCCTTGGATTTCCACCAGCTTTCCTTTCAAGGGCCCAGGGACTGGATAGGGCACCACTTGTCAGAGCAGGAGTCTCTCCAGAGACTTCAGGTGCTGGCAGAGAGAAATCTTTGCTGTTCCTGAGACTTCAAACAACAGGAGGCAAGCTCTAAATCAAGCCCTTGGAGATTTCTTCACAAGATGGAAGGCACACAAAGTCCAGTCTTTGCCCTCCTACTCTGGCAGAAGCAGCACTGCAGGAAAGCTCCACAAAGCACAGTCACAGGCAGGGCAGCACTTCTTCCTCAGCTATCAGCTCTTCTCCAGGCAGAGGTTCCTCTTGGTTCCAGAAGTGTTTCTCAAGTCTGTAGATTTGGGTGCCAATCTTATACCCATTTTAGTCTTTGAAGTCACCTTTCTTCAAAGGGGCTCACACCTACTTGTGAAATCCTGCCTTGCCCAGGCAAGGCCTCAGACACACACCAGGGGGTTGGAGTCTGCATTGTCAGAGGCAGGCACAGTCCTTTCAGATGAGAGTGAACACTCCACCCCTCCCTCCTAGCAGAGAAGGCTAATCAGGAAATGCAGGTTACACCCCAGCTTCCTTTGTGTCACTGTCTAGTGCGAGGTGAAAAACAACCCAACTGCCAAACCGACCCAGACAGGGAATCCACAAACAAGGCAGAGTCACAGAATGGTTTAAGCAAGAAAATGCTCACTTTCTAAAAGTGGCATTTTCAAACGCACTATCTTAAAATCAACTTTACTAAAAGATGTATTTTTAAATTGTGAGTTCAGGGACCCAAAATTCCACATGTCCATCTACTCTCTAGGGGAATCTACACTTTAATAATATTTAAAGGTACCCCCCCATATTATCCTATGAGAGAGACAGGTCTTGCAACAGTGAAAAACGAAATTGGCAGTATTTCACTGTCAGGACATATAAACCACATTACTATATGTCCTACCTTATCCATACACTGCACCCTGCCCTTGGGGCTACCTAGGGCCTACCTTAGGGTTGCCTTACATGTAAGAAAAGGGAAGGTTTAGGCCTGGCAAGTCAATTTTATAGTGTAAAGGTACACACACAGACACTGCAGTGGCAGGTCTGAGACATGATTACAGGGTTACTAGTGTGGGTGGCACAACCAGTGCTGCAGGCCCACGAGTAACATTTGATTTACAGGCCCTGGGCACCTCTAGTGCACTTTACTAGGGACTTAACAGTAAAACAAATATGACAATCATGGAGAACCAATTACATACACATTTTGAACAGGAGCACTTGCACTTTAGTACTGGTTAGCAGTGGTAAAGTGCCCAGAGTAACAAAACAGTAAAATCAGAGTCCAGCACACATCAACAACCTGAGGAACAGAGGCAAAAAGTTAAGGGAGACCACGCCAAGGATGAAAAGTCTAACACTAAGGAAATGCAGAACACAGAAAGCAAGAAAAAAGACAAGAAAAAGACCACCACCGACAGGAGAGAAGAGAATGCCCTAAAGTTGGTAAGGGTGACACGACCGAGAGCGCAAAACACGCTTCCCGGAACGCGTCGCCAAAATGGCAAGAAAACGCAGGGGACGGTGCTGTGAAATTCGGCAGCGCGATACGACCGTGGTCGGAAAAAGAGACGCTGCAACAATACGGCATTACAGTAGGTCCCCTCCCCGAGGCCCCAGGTTTGTCAGGGTGAGGGGCAAAAAGCAGGCGAACCAAGCGGGGAGCATGGACGGAGGAGGCATCCTCCCAAGAGCATTCACTGAGAAGGTAGCCCTTCCAGTGGACCAAAATTTGCAGTCTGCGCCGAAAGAATCGGGAATCACACATTTCCTGTACTTCATATTCGGGATGGCAGCCTACAGAAAGCGGAGGAGGACACTGGAACTGTCAGTGGTATGGATCAGGAACGAAGGGCTTTAATTGGGACACATGAAAAACTGGATCAACCCTCCAAGTATGAGGCAATCGCAGTTGCACAACAACAGGATTCAAGATTTACACAATCCGAAAGGGTCCATAAAAACGTGGTTTGAATTTATTGACAGAAAATCGGGAGGGTAGAAATCTGGACGAAAGCCACACCTTGTGGCCTACTTGATACGAAGGTGCCGTTTGTTGATAACGATCCGCTTTCCGTTTCATTGCTTGTTTAGAAGCTAAGAGAGTTGTATGAATTAGGCCCTGGATTTGGCAGATCCGACGTGCAAAAGAAGTGACTGTAGGAACAAAATAGGTTTTACAGGGAACAGTAGGCATGGCCCTAGGATGAAATCCATAGGTGCAATAAAAAGGTGTAACCTTGGTCGCACTATGAACTGTGTTACTATAGGAGAATTCGGCAAGGGCAAGAAACTCTGACCAATTACTTTGAGTAGCATTACAGTAACATCTCAGATATTGTTGGAGTTCCTGATTCACTTGTTCAGTTTGACCATTCGTTTGTGGATGGAAACCAGAGCACAAGGATACCTCAATGTTAACAAGGCACAAAAAGCTCTCCAGAATTGTGACACATATTGTGGCCCTCTGTCCGAAATGACCTCTTGAGGAAGACCATGGAGGCGTTAAATATCCCGCATGAATATGCGACTCAATTCAGGGGCTGTTGGTAACTTTTTCAAGGCTGTGAAATGTGCCATCTTGGTGAAGGAATCAACTGCTACCATGATTACGTGGTTACCAGAAGAGAATGGTAAGGGTACACCAAGGAGCTGAGGGAACCGGTAAAGGCCTTAATAAACCTGCTGGTTTCGTTCAGGGTGTCTTGGTCTGGGCACATACTGGACACGCTGAAACATAGAATTCTGTATCTTTCTTAAGGGAAGGCCACCAAAATGATTGTTGCAGCAGCTCCTGGGTCTTCCTAATTCCTCCTACCCAGCTATTGGGGGATCATGACACATTTGTAATGCCTCCGTCTGAACTTTCTTAGTAGATGAGAAAAGAGCCTTCTGATGATAGAAGTAATCATCTGTCTTCTGTAAGAAGGGTGTCACTTTATTCCATTCTGAAGTAGAAAGAAACTGGTAGTCAGATTTAACACGTTCTTGAAAAGATTGAGTAACTCCTGTGATTCTACTAGACTCAATAATGTGTGGAGAGGAGATCTCAGTGATGTCAGGATATTGATGGGATAAAGCATCAGCCACTAAATTCTGGGAACCAGGTATGTAAGTTAACACAAAATCATACTGGCTAAAGAAGAAAGCCCATCTTGGTTGGTGACTGTTGCGACACTGGAAACTTCAAAGACATTGTAAATTGCGGTGGTCAGTCCTGGCTTCAACAGGCTCTCTGGAACCCATCAGGAAATGCCTCCACTCCTTACATGCCACTTGGAGAGCAAGTAATTCTCATTCCAGTACTGAATAATTGCATTCTGCTTCTGTTAAAATATGAGAAAGATAGAAGATAGAATGTTCTAATCCATTGTTGTCTTGTTTCTGAAGCAGAACTGCTCCTATGGCTCTGTCAGAGGCATCTGTCACAACTATAAATGTTTTGGTAATGTCATGGTGTCCCAAAATGGGTGCTTGGGTGAAGAACTTCTTTAACCCTTGAAAAGCACGTTCAACATTTTCGGTCCAGACAAAGCCCTTCTTAAAATTCTCTTTCTTAATCGTTTGGGTAATGAAACTTTGTAGGTAGGCAAAGTTCTGAATAAACTGGCGATAGAAGTTTGATAGCCCAAGGAAACATTGCGTTTCTTTTATTGACGATGGAGAAGGCCAATCTAGGATGGCTCTGACCTTGTTGGGATCCATGGATATTCCGTGTTGATTGATACTGAATCACAAATAATTCACTTCGGTCTTATGAAATTCGCACTTCTCTGGTTTACAAAATAACTGGTTCCTTTTAAGTCTTTCCAAAACCTGCAGTACATGTTCCGCATGATGCTCAGGATTACGGGAATATATCAAGATATCATCCAGATAGATTAATACATATTGGTTTAATAAGTCAGAGAACACTGAATCCATGAATCGTTGGAAGACAGAAGGTGCGTTGGTCAATCTGAAAGGCATGACACGATACTCATAGTGTCCGAAAGGAGTATGGAAAGTTGTTTTCCATTCATCTCCTTCTTTGATTCATAAAAGATGATAGGCACCCCTTAAATCTAATTTGGTGAACATCTTGGCTCCTTGGATGGCATCCAATATATCCCGAATTAAGGGTAAAGGGTAATGATCCTTAATTGTTATTTTATTGAGTTCACGAAAATCGACACATGGTCGCAGATCTTTCGTCTTCTTGGGGACGAAGAAAAGAGGAGCCCCAGCAGGAGACGTAGAAGGAGCAATTAACCCGTTCTGTAAATTGTCATCTAGGTATTCCTTGAGCACCTTCTTTTCTTGGTCTGTCACTGAATACATTCGACCAAAAGGTACGACTTAATCGGGAACCAATGGAATAGCACAGTCATAGATTCGATGAGGAGGTAAAATGGGATTACTGGGTTTCTGAAAGATCCCAATATATTCCTGATAACAATCTGGAACTCCCTGAATCATGTTTATGGTGTTAGTACTATACTTAGTTGGCTGACAGGACCTTTTAGGAGACCAATAGGAGTTATTGGAATAACAGTTATGCTGACAAAACAAAGATGTTAAAGATATGGTTCTTCTTTCCGAATTGATATAGGGGTTTGGCCAGGTTACCCAGGGTATTCCTAAAATCACCCCCAAGGCTTGGATAAGGGATATGTTTGTGTTACAGCTGTAATTGTTAAATGTTTTAGGAAAGTAATCATAGAACTGATTACAAAATAGGAAATGTAAGAAATTGGGTTATTAGTTGAGAGAGGTGAGAGCCCCATTCAAATAGAGCATTCAGTCATTATCAGGGTGAACCAGAAAAGTCACTAGAAAAGACTTTGCTTAACACTCTGGACATGTGGCACAAAAGTGCTGAGTCTTAACTTAGAAGCAATGCGTAAAATATTTACACAGCACTCAAACAGTAACAAAGTGATCACACAACACAAGAAAATCCCAAACCAGTTAAAAAAAATATAGTTAATTTTAATAAATAAAATGACACCACAATAAAAAAATATCCAATCAATGGAAACTGGAGTTAAGAATTTTCGATTTTATAGTGAAAATGCTGCCAAAAAGCACAAAGCGCCTATTGAGGTGATCTGGTTGTGAGGGACTAGGGTAAAGTCACAAGTGCAGCTGACCACGATGGAGTGCTGGTTGAACACAGGAACCAGGTTCGTCCCACTGAAGACTCTATTTTCTCTGTATCCAAGTCCAAATGGGGAGCTGTAGTGGAGCTTACCATTGGTGGTCAATTCAAGAAGTCCATTGTTGGTGCAAGAAGCAGGGAGGGTATGGCAGACGGTTGCTGTTTGGCATGAAGATTCGGTCATCGCTGGATATTTGCATTGATGATTGATGCTTATACTTGGCATTGATGCTGAATCTCAGAGCTGACATGAAGAGCAGGTCCTTCCTGTAGATTTGAATTGTCCGGCGTCACAGACAGTCATCGGGCAACGCAAGGAGTCTGTTCGCGGTTCAGAAGAGCCCAAAATACATCTGAATCTTCACTTGGAACTCAGGACTTGTAGTCTTGATGCAGGAGAAGTACACTTTGATGTTCGCCAAGGGTCCAGCACCTGAAAGTCAACAGGACATATGGAGGGAGGCCTCTGGAAACTTGTTGTGTCCCTGTAACTCAAACAAGTCATCAGCCAACTGACCCTTGGGGTCACTTCTGGAGAGCTTGGATTCAGGGCAAGTAGGTCCAGTTTCCTTCTTCAGCAGGACAGTGTGTCATCTGAATCTTTCAGAAGTCCAAGAGTGTTCTAAAAAGATGTACTGAATGTGTCACTTTTATTCCCAGTGCCAGTCTGTTGTGGGAGATGGCCCCTTTGTCTAATCTTTCCCCTTTCATGGGTTGGCTTGAAATGGTCTAGGATAACAAAGGACAGGCAGGCTTAGGTTGTGAGCTGCATTGGTCAATGGCAGGGCAGGCAGCTCATTCCCTCAGGAAGGGGATGGGCAAGCCCTGAGGTTACCCTTCGAAGCTCAGGAAGGCTGTGGACAACTCCTAGGGCATCCTGCTCAGGAGGTGTATACCGTCCCCCACACCCAAGGCACTTTTGTCCTCATGTCTGATATCAGTAAGGAAAACACAAAGCACCACAGGAGAGCCATTCACAGTCATGTGACCCTGGACAGAGATAAAAAGGCACATTTGGTTTAGGCAGAACAATGCTAACCTTCTAAAAGTGGCATCTTTAGAATAGAAACTTAAATCCAGACCTTACCATTGAAGAGCATTTTCAATTACAATTAATTTTAGTTGAAACAGAATCTGTCAGGTCCCAAACTGAAGTTAGTGTTTTTTTAAAAATATTTCTTTATACACATACCGTTGTATAACAAATATCACACAATCTTGTTCATGTGTTGTAAACTTATGAAACTCTTCCTACCTGCAATATACAACCATCTGAATATCCATACAACAGGTCTGACCAAGCCAGGGTCCTTTTCCACCCATTCTCCTTGCAGCTTCCATTGAAATAGAAATGCATCACACTGAAGTAGCCCTCCTGACATTTCCCGATATGGGTAGTAGAAATCCACTTTACGGATGTATAGTCACCTGGAACCCTCCCTCCTTCTTGGGGTCACCCTTTTACTTCTTGCACTGAATCAGTGGTCTTTTGGCTGGGATCAATGGGTACCAAGAGCACCTGTGTGATTGTGCCACAGGCCATCAGGACCTCCTGGGCTTTCTCATTTCTCCTGCCCGACCCATTCTAGCAGATTTTTCTCCCATGAATTCCCTAGTAGGGGCATGCAGGCCCAACCAGTGTAACTGAAGTTATTATTTTTTAAGTGTAATAATTTAACCCAGTGTTAGTCTATGGGAGGTTTTTTTACACTGCTAGGGCATGTAATATTTAACCCCTTTGCTGCCAGGTCTTTTCCCCCTCAGATGCCAGGTCTTTCTTTCTTTGGCTATTTTGAGCACTTCGCTATTAGGCCCTCATGACTTTTTGTACACATAAGCTACCCATGCCAAATTTGCGTCCTTTTTGTTTTTTTAACAACATCCTAGGGATTCTAGAGGTACCCAGAGTCTGTGGGTTCCCCTAAAGGAGACCAAGAAATTAGCCAAAATACAGCGAAAATGTTTTTTTAAAAAAATTAATTGGAAAAAAGGGTTGAAGAAGACGGCTTGTGATTTTTTTCCCTGAAAATGGCATCAACAAAGCGTTTGCAGTGCTAAAATCACCATCTTCCCAGCTTTCAGGAACAGGTAGACTTGAATCAGAAAACCACATTTTTCAACACAATTTTAGCATTTTACTGGGACATACCCCATTTTTACTATTTTGTGTGCTTTCAGCCTCCTTCCAGTTAGTGACAGAAATGTGTATAAAACCAGTGCTGGATCCCAGAAAGCTAAACATTTCTGTAAAGTAGACAAAATTCTTAATTTAGCAAGGGGTCATTTGTATAGATCCTACAAGGTTTTCCTACAGAAAATAACAGCTGAAGTAAACAAATATTGAAATCGAGGTAACAAAAACAGCCATTTGTAACTTTTTCCTGTGATGTCAGATTTTTGAAAGCAATATACTGTTACGTCTGCTGAACTCTTCTGGTTGTGGAGATATATAGGGCTTGTAGGTTCATCAAGAACCCTAGGTACCCAGAGCCAATAAATGAGCTGCACCTTGCAATAGGTTTTCATTGTATACCGGCTATACAGCAATTTGTTTGCTGAAATATAAAGATTGGAAAATTAAGTATCAAGGAAACCTTTGTAATTCCAAAATGGGTGCAAGATAAGGTGTTGAGAAGCAGTGGTTATTTGCACATCTCTGAATTCCGGGGGCCCATACTAACTTGTGAATTACAGGGCATTTCTCAAATAGACTTCTTTTTTACACACAATCTTGCATTTGAAAGGAAAAAATGTAGAGAAAGACAAGGGGCAATAACACTTGTTTTGCTATTCTTTGTTCCCCCAAGTCTATCGATAAAAATGGCACCTCACTTGCGTGGGTAGGCCTAGTGCCCGCGACAGGAAACGCAACATGGACACATCACATTTTTACATTGAAAACTGATGTGTTTTTTGGAAAGTGCATAGCTGTGGATTTTGGCCTCTAGCACAGCTGGCACCTAGGGAAACCTACCAAACTTGTGCATTTTTGAAAAGTAGACACCTAGGGGAATCAAAGACGGGGTGACTTGTGGGGCTCTCACAGGGTTCTGTCACCCAGAATCCTTTGCAAACCTCAAAATTTGGCCAAAAAAACACTTTTTTCTCACATTTCGGTGGCAGAAAGTTCTGGAATCTGAGAGGAGCCACACATTTCTGTAAACCCAGAGTTTCCCCAAGTCTCCCAATAAAAATGGTACCTCACTTGTGTGGGTAGGCCTAGAGCCCGTGAAAGGAAATGCCCCAAAACACTATCTAGACACATCAAAATTATCAAATACAAAACTACCTGTTTTTGCTGGGTTGCACCTGCGTTTTTGGTCCTGGGCTCAGCAGCCATATAGGAAAACCTACCAAACCCAAACATTTCTGAAAACTGGGCACCCGAGAGAGTCCAGGGAGATGTGACTTGTGGGGATCCCCCAGTGTTTTCTTACCCAGAATTGTCAGCAAAGCTCAAATTTAGCAAAAAAATAAAAACATTCCCACATTTCTGTGTGGGATCACCGCACATGGACAAATTTCCTACCACCCAACGTTCTCCCGGTAAATATTATACCTCACTTGTGTAGGTGGGCCAAGTGCCTGTGACAGGGAAATTGAGGTGGAACCAAAGCGGATCCAAAAGGGCAGTTTGAAAAAAAATAGTTTTAGGCTGACAAGCGGGCAGAATTTTTACTGGTATAGATGTGGCAATGCTGGGTGGTAGGAAGTTTGTGGATTCCTACAGATTCTGGATGGTTCCATCAGAAAAATGTTGGGAAAAATGTGTGATTTCCAGCAAAATTGGTGGTTTGCAGGGCATTGTGGGTAAGAAAATGGTGTAGGTGCATGTGAAGCACACCATCCTGGACTCACCCAGATGTTTAGTTTTCAGATGTGTCTAGGTCTTGTGGATTTTCCTACATGGCAAAGTCCAAAAAGTGCAGCTCTCACCATTCCAAGTGGGATGTTTTTGAGAGTTAGCCAAGCTCTCATGGCCCAAATGTAAAATCAAAACCCAGAATAATCAAATGTCCTCTTGCTTGCTGTGGGATAACATGTTTAGTGTGCAGGGGAGAGCTGAATGACTGTTACCCCCTTCAGTTGGGGTGGGGGCATAACCATGCCCATACTGGTTGGTAGCCACCAGTCCACCTTTTTTGTTTTTTAATTCCCTGGCATCTAGTAGGCTTTCTGCCCCCCCGGTGAGTGGATCGAAGGTAATTGCCCCATCTGCCCACCGGTGGGCAGAACAACTTTTTCCCCATTTATTTTGGGTGGGGGTATGGCCATACTCCCACCCTCTTTTTTCGAAAGAAATGTTCCCTGGTGTCTGGTGGGGTTTCTGCCCCTCTGGGGGGCAGAGGAGCTTTACAAAAATAGGCCAATCTTTCCCCAACAGGGGCAGAAATGGCCTAAAATAAATTTGCTCCCGAGGGGGAGTGACCCTTGCCTGAAACTGACCTAAAAAAATAATCCCTGGTGTCCAGTGGTTTCTGCACTCCTTTGGGGCAGATTGGCTAACAAAATAAGGGCAGAAATGACCTAAAAACAGTTTGCTCTCCCAGGAAAGTGACCCTTGCCTAACGGGGTCACTCCCCTTATCAATGAAAACATATAAAACAAAAGTCCCTGGTGTCTAGTGGCTTCTGCCCCCCCCCCCCGGGGGCAGATCGGCCAACTCAATTTAGGACGATCTTCCCCCAGGTGGGGCAGAAAAGGCATAATAAAAAAACTGCCACCTGGGGAGAGACCGTTGCTAAGGGGTCGCTCCCCTTATGCCAATTTCATCATAAAAAAAATCCCTAGTGTCTAGTGGCTTCTGCCCCCCCAGCGAGGAGATCACCCTAATCAATATAGGCCAATCTACCCCCGGGGGGGCAGAATAAGCCTAATGAAATGATTGCCCTCTGGGGAGGGACCCTTGCCTAAGGGGTCGCTCCCCTTATGATACAACACACACACACACAAAAAACAATCCCTGTTGTCTAGTGGATTCTGCCCCCCTGGGGGCAGATTAGCTTAATCAATATGGCCAATCTCCCCCAAGGGGGGTCAGAAAAGGCCTAAAAATTATTTGCCCCCCCTGGGGAGCGGCCCTTGCCCAAAGGGCGCTCTCCTTATACACTAACACAAAAAAACTAAATCCCTGGTGGGCATTTCTGCAGCCTGATCGAAATGCTCAGAATGACATCAAAAGAAAGGAAAAGCCTTTCCTTCATTTGATATCTCTGCCTGCCCCCTCCTCCTAGGCGGAAGAGAAATGCTTAGTAGGTTTCTTCCGCATCACGTTGGAAGCATGCTTCCAGCCGGAAGGGAGGTGACCTCTGATGAGGTCTGCACTCGATTGCGTGCTGACATCATAAGACGTGACTGTGGGGGTCGGGGGTGGAAGGGGAAGCGATTCCCCTTCCATCCCTGCAAATGGGAGGTGGTGGGAGGCCCACGTGGGAGCACTAGCACTCCCCCGTGCACTGGGTCCAGGACAAGGTGGTTACGTCCATGGCGCCTGAGCGCCGCGCCTCAGGACGTAACCACCTTGTCCTCAGCGCCCAAGGGGTTAAGTACACATGTTCTACTTTTTAGATACCTGCCACATGACCCTTTAGGGGCCTACCTTAGAAATGAGTCATTGTAATAAAAATGGTTTAGGCATGGTAAAAGATTTATGTTGCTTGGTCAAAATGGCACGGAGTGTAAAAAAAACAGGCGCAGTGGGTGAAATAAGCATGCTCGGTGCACTCTCAACATCAGTGATACACACACTTGACAAATAGTGATCAAATGTGCATATCGAAAAAAGCAAGAGCAGCAAGGCCCATTATCATTACATTTGTAGTATGAGGACGGGTTTGTAAGTCAATTTATTATTATGATCCCATTTCAAATGGAGGAGTCAACATCAGGGCTCTGTTATATACATTTGAGCCCAAGATTCATATTGGAATAAAAACAATAAATATAGTCAGGAAAAAGAAAGGTAAAAACGATGTGAGGTACAATTAAGTGTCAATAGTACTTACATGATAGCAGGGCCTATGTTTGTACTGCAAAGGTAAAGGAAAAGCGAAGTAAAGAATGTAGTGAACCTTCAAAATAAATGCCTCAACATGGAAAATGCCTCCAGCATGGTGATCAAAGCTCACCTGATAAATATTTGTGATGGACCTAAAGAAATACGCAAAGGACCAAACAAATCCCGTGAAAAAATGAGGAGAATGTAATAAAGGTTAAATTTTGGCCTGAAAAAAGGAAAGAACCAGGAGAATACAAAAAATGATGCCTGGAATTGGTACTCCTCCTCATGGCAGTGCTGGGTTCCGAAACCAGGGGGCCACACTCAAGCGGTTAATGCAGAAAGTGCACAGTACATAAATAGAGTCCCAACAGCACTAGAAAATCAAAAAAATGTAAAGGCTATGCTGTAGGCAGGAGCGTGGTGAAGGCAACAGAGGAGTTCGGGCGCAGTGAAGTTCTGGTGGCCCAGGGGAGAAAAACAGTGAAGTGAGGTTGGTGGCCTATGTTAAAAGTATCCCAGAGGACTGGATGGAGATGACTGTGTGCCCACCAGCTGCATAGTTATAAAAAGGGGACTGCTGGGGTCTGTGGCCGAATGAAAAAGGGGTTAAAAAATGAGAAGGTACTATAGGAAAAAATGCGCGGCACCTATCTTGCAAGGGTCACAATAATTAAGCTACCTAATGGGGAGGAACAAATATGGACATATGAAAGCAGGCAAAAAGGGGCCCAGGAGGCACTTGAAAAAAAAAATAGGTAGAAAAGGAATGAAAAAATGCTTCAAAAGTAAACGTAAAAATAATAACAATAGGAACATAGGACAGTCATAAGGAATTTGAAGGTTCACAAATGGAATAAAGGATTAGAACAGGTAAAAATGAGCACACTGTGTACAGATTACGGTGTGAATGACAGACATCCTATTTTACAAAGCGATTAAAGCCTAGGTAGAGATCAACAACTTGGTACAAGGTTCAAACTTGCAGTGAAAACTCTATAGCAGTGCTATCCAGTCCTCTTGCCGGTTAAAACCAGTATTCATGGTGTCCATTTTCAAAATCCAAGTCAGTTTCTCTTCCTCAGAGAAGCTGCGCCATGTTGCCACTCCTAGGTGGGGGCTTGAGGACATTGATGACAACTCCAGGCTGATGAAATCTACAGGCTGCAGTGGCAGGCCTGGGACATGGGTGTGAAATTAAGGAAGATAGTTGTTTAATTTATGCTATTAGTGAAGAGCACTGACCACCAAATTTGTAGACAGAACTTTGTTCCTCACAGGCATGCAAGATTGATGTACTGGCAGATATATGTAGAATCAGTCAAGCAGAAAGACAGGAGTCAGGAAACCTTTTCAAAGAAATACAACACCCTTACTACTGTGTACTAAGATACAGAGGACAACCGGAAACACATGCACTCTACTGGAGTGCCTCACAAAAAAGAAAAAAAAAATCAGTTTCCATAAAGCGGGCACTTGTGGGAGAATTCAAGTTACCTATCAGGGAGGTGGTAAACACAAACAGGCTATGCTCCACTGGAGGGACAAAGACTTATTGGACAGCCTAAAATAAATACAGCCAGAAAATAGAAAGGAAGCAAATGTGAGATAAAAAACACTAAGGCTCATAATTAACAAAAATGACACACAACTTTGTTAGCTGTGTCAAAAATATTACCACTAGTTAACACCATTGCTTATGTGTGCCATATTTATAAAATGATGCACAATGGTGCTAAGGAATGATAAGCGTAAAAAAATGATGCTAACCTTTGGGACATGCCTGGAAGAAAAAGGATGCTAATGCTGCAAAAGTGGCATTAGCACAATTAGCTGCACATTTTTTTATGCTAAATGTTTTAGTGCCATATTTAACAGCATTAGCATCGCGCCCCAAAAAATAATTGGGGAGACAAGTTGGAGAATGCAGGCCAGGAGAGACCCCAAAGAGGTCTCATTCAGCCCAGTACCAGCCAGGAGGGACTAGCAAAGTCCCAGGAGAAGGAGAAGAGGAAGCAGAAGTGTTGCTTAAGTGAGGAGGAGAATGACATCTTGGTCAGAGAGGTGATGGAGCACCAACACTAGCTCTTCGTCACCTCCAAATAGGCAATAGGTAGGAGAGGCTATATGGCAGACAATAGTAAATAAAGTCAACCGCGTGGAGAAAGGAAGAGGACTGTCACTGATTATAAGAAGCACTGGCACGATTGCAAGTGCAGAACTAAGGAGAAACTGGCCACAAACCAAAAGACAGCACTGCAGACTGGAGATGGAAGTCCTGCACCGCAGGAGGACCTGGATGAACTGGATGAGATGGTGGCAGTGGTTATACCAGAGGTGCTGGTCACTGAAATCACAGGACAGGACAGCGTAGACTACCAAGAACTACCACAAAGGTATGGTAAGTTGCAGGTATGGACTATCTGGAATTTCACAAATGGCAGAAGGGGGACGCAAATAGGACACACTGAATGCAAGCAAATGGGTTGCTTTGGAACACATAGGGCTAGAGTCAAAAGGCACCATTGCCATTAGAGCCTCACTTTTAGTGACACTCTGGTGGCGCTATGCACTCCGACATATATACAACATTGTCTCAAGCCACGTACAGTAGCTTAATGCCACCTTGTAAATATGGCCCCTACACATGCAATCCATTGCAAATTTTTGTTGTCCCAAATCCAAGACTACATTTTAACATGAGGCTGTGACTAAAGTCATCACCAACCCAGGGCTGGTGTTAGGATGGTGCAACAAGGCAAAATGCTTTCCTTCCTCCTTGTACCATTGCCCTTCATATGGAAATGCCAAATCTTGATAATAGATTGTTTCTGTGCAGGAACGGACACCTTCCTGCATGTAAACAATCTATCCCCTCAATGCAAGCACCCTTGAACCATAGTGCAAAGATGCCTCATAGATGCAGGGAGCTTAATTCTGTGCAGGCGCAGGGGGAAACACAGGGGTGCGCCAAATTCCTGTAAATACGGTGCATCCTTGCATTTCAAAAGTGGTGTAGTGCGGTGCAGCAAATCTCCCCCTGTACTGAGCTGCACAACTTTAGAAAAAATGATGGCCTTAGTGTGCAACATGTCCGACGCAACTCGCACCGGGTGGCCCAATAACACCAATAAAAACTTTCACAACCTCCAGGCACCATTTGCGAATGGGCACAAAAGTGAATATATAGAACATAAGGGGCAAGTCTATGATAATCATTTGTGTTGCTGTACAAGTAGCTCCCATTTTACCATGTAACAAGGTTGCCTGTGTTGTGGGAATGGTTGGTGTTGTGCACAAAGGGACACCTTCTGGCATTAGAACAGGCACACGAGGCATCAATGTTGCACTACGGACACGATATCACTAGCCCCTAATGCAACTGTATCATCATACTAATAGTTGCCAATGTATATCCAAGCTCCCTATCCCCCTTGTGCCACATTAACAAACTCTCAAAATACATGCATTGATCCATATTGTACATCCTGACACCAACAAATGCCCCTAGCAGATAATCTGAATGCAAGGAAACGTCCCTAATGTAGCTAGAGACAAACTAATGAGGCTGACACTCCACTGTGGCATCCAATTAGCACGTGTGTGGGGCCTGGTAAAGACAGATGACAAAGTTACACAAGCATTGTAGGCAATGGAACTCCATGTGCTATGCTGAACTAGCGTCATCATTCATGGTGCCAATGCAGTAAGCACTAAAATAGTGACAACACTCATTACACTGCTGTTGAAATGTCCACCATGGTGAATAGGAATGTAAATGACGTGCTTCCATGGTGTCAGTGGCTGAGGCAAGGAGCCCACAAGGAATATGGTGGTGTGGGATCAATGCACAAAATACTTTGAAAAGTTGCCCCATGTGTGATGCACAATACAACACATAATAAACAACTACAACCTAGGGTCTGTTACATGTCACTGAGCCACCAGTAGCAAGTAAATGGTGACCCATGTCAACACCCAAAAACAGTCATAGATTTACATTTCATCATCCCATTGCAGAGGATGATGCCTTGCCTCCTGCTGAACTGCTTGTCCTAGATTTTATATATGACATGGATGACCAGCTGCTGACCTTCAATGAAGAGACTCTCCAGAATGTCCTAGGATCCTTCCAGACACCACCTCCAGTCACAGGGAGTACACCCAGTGTTGTGGGATCTCCACATGAACCACCCCACTATCAACACACTGCCCAGCCCTGGACTCTGAGGACCCAAACATCACCATTCAGAGGACAGTGGTAGGCATCCAGCGGGAGCTGGCCAAGCAGGTGCAGGGGGGAATGGAGACCATGGCAGGTAGCCTAGAGGGAGTGCAGAGGTAGCTCAGTCAAATAAGGACAACTCAGCTGCCATTAGAGGCACCCACTCCCCGCTACGTGGACTCCAGCAGTCCCTGGCAGACATAGGTGTTGTCATGAGGCAGAGGCTGCAATAATTGTCCTCCCAAATTGGCATCAGCATGATAGATAACAGGCTGGAGGTGATACAAAATGCCCTGGAGTCCATACAGTGTGAAGTGGCCTCCCTCCGGGAAAGCATGGCTGTCTACTACTGTGAAGTAGCTGCTGTGTTGAGAAATCAGCAGTATCTCCCTGCTGCAGTGATGCCTTATGTGTTACCCCAAATGGCAGCTGTCAGGACCTTTGATTCCACATCTCTCTCCCCTGATGTGCGTGTGTGCCCCCCTTAACTTCAACAACAATGCCACCCATGGCACAGGAGGCACCACACACATATGAGATTGAAGATGTGGAAGGAACAACATTCATACGTAAAACCACCCAGTGGCATCAGTCTGTGCTATTTGGACAGTATCTCCTTAGTTCTGTGCTAAAGATGATGCCAGTGTTGTGACAGCTGTTAATGTGCCCTCTTCACTCAACCACTGTTGACTTACCTGCTAGGGACTGTCATTGTCTCAATCCCTATCTATTGTCAATTTGGACACCTCATCACTAATGCACACTGCTCCTACCCATGTCTCATGACATGTGCCTCACCCTTGGACTCTGAATGTACATCAAATGGCTCAGGATCTCTCATGGGGTCAGTGAGCTGGACATTATACTGCACCGGACAATAAACTTGCATATGTAAATAAATATCCATATTCATATGTAACATGCCATCTTTTACTGTGTTCCATCAACTCATCTAAATGTATGCATTGTGTGAAGCTATCTCAAGGAGAACAGAACCTAATTTCATGTGTGGGTTACTGTCAGAAACAAAGCCACACAAGAGGACTCTAAAATGAAAAAGGTGACTGATAGTGTTGTGGACTACAACCAACTTACATAGCCTTAAAATAATGTATTGAACAGATATCCATGCAAGTTGACATATGACATGAATGGGTCACACCTCAAGTGGCTGGAATTTCCCCTGATGGTAGTATTAGTACAACAAATATTTGTGGAACAGAAGAGGCAAAATTGATTAGTGATGGGCAGATGTCAGTGTGCCAGGATACATACTCCAAATAAGGTGAAATAAAATGTGCTGCACTTTACAAGAATAATTGTGACAGACCCCAGTGATGAAACTGCAGACAGTGAAAAGCGCGACGGGTGCAACTGCATCCGTCGCACGGCCGCAACACCACCAGCTCCATTTGGAGCCGGCTCCTGTGTTGCGGCCGAGATCCCTGCTGGGCCGGCGGGTGGAAACCGAAGCCGCCCGCCAAGGTCATAATGAGGGCCTAAATGCTGTCCCCCAAACCTGCTTAAAAGACAAGATACAAGTAGGAGAACTGTTTTGCTTTCACTAATGATCGGGATGACAAAAATCTCTGGAATGCACTTCTCAGTTCAAAGAAGACATTAATTATTATTTCAGCACAAAGGTTCCTAAAAAAGAGATTAGCATGGTGAAATCACACGTTTAAAAATAGTCACAGCAATGAAAGGAAAACATATCAAAATGATTCTCAACTGCAATGTACACAGCAAATATATGTAGGTATTTTATATTATGCTAAGCAAATAATGAAGTAAAGATTCATCACCGTAGGGCCTGCCAAGCTCTTCATCTTTCTTATGCCAGCAAGATGATGACCCCATTCGACTACAAGAAAGAGATTACCACCTTTACAGGACAGAGATCAGGCATCCAACGTCAAGAATCCTGATTGAGGCTGCTCTCCCTCTTGCTGTCGCACTGGGTCTTTTCACATCTTAAGGAACCAGAAGGAGCTTTCTGGAAAAAAAAACATAATTTAGCAATTCAAACATGCGGGCTAGTTTAGGTCTGCTTTGAAAATAACACGTTGGGATTTGGCCACAATCCCAAGATGCTATATCAAAACAAGGCCGTTCCCTGCCGTCTGAGTACATCCTTATCAACCAAAGTCCTTGGTCAGAAAAAGCACGAAAACAAGCACAGTTTACAATGTGGAAATGTACAGTCAGCTTTAACATGGCAGTGTCTAAGGCTACGGTAAAGTCAATAGGCAGCTAAACTGAATACAAAATGTAGTCTGCAACTGGTGAACACTAGACAGCTAATCTGGGTGCAAAGTGGTGCACACAAAGTCAGTGGTCAAAAACACATATTTCACTACAACAACATAAACTAAAGCTACACATATACTAACTTAACCTATATCCTAAACAAATATATATATATTTTTTGTACATTTTGTAATGGATGTTTTGATATGTTTCTTTTTTTTTTTTTTTTTTTTACTTAGAGCCGCAGACATAAACCCACACCCAACCCCAAAAACAAAAAATGAAACTAAAACCCATCCCCTAACTATACTTACTGCTAGAAACTGGGTCTTTGGTTGGCACTCAGGTTGCCCCCTGTCCAAGCAAGGACACTCACTCTAGTCAGGGTAATGGAGAAACACACTTAGCTAACCCCTGCTTACCACTTTGGTAGCTTGGCACAAGCAGTCAGGCTTAACTCAGAAGCACTACAAATTGGACATCACACCAGTTTAGAAAAATAGGTAATATTTATCTAAATCAAACAAGACCAACACAATAAAAATCCAACATACACAAATTAAAATATGAATTTTCAAACGAATAAGAGTCTTACTCCATAGAAAACAATAGAAACAATGATTTGCACAAAGTACCTGGTTACCGTAAAAGATAAAGCCTCACGGGAGAGCGTGCGTCGGAAAAGGAAGTGATACGTTGATTCCTTCCTCGCAAAGGAGGCCATGCGTTGTTTCTTCCCCGGTCAGGTTGGCGATGCGTCATTTTTCTCCCTTGCAAGACAGTGATACGTCATTTTCCAGACGGGGCTCCTCGGATCGGCGCAGAGTCAGTTTGACTTTGATGCCGAGGGACGATGCATGGAACATCCTGTCTCACGGTATTAGAAAACTGCGTTGCATGGGTTTGCATCCTTATCATCAGCCGCAAGAAGGGTGTTGCGCCTCATTTCTCCAGCTGCGATGTGTCAATCTCCCAACTGCGATGCAGATGGAGCATCGATTTTAGCTGCAAAGCCAGCGGCATGTCGTTTATCAGCCGCGTTGCTGATGGTGGGTCGTAAATTTCACACATAAATTTCCCGTACGCCGTTCTGTGTGTGGATTTTCAGCACTTGTTTGCCAGCTTCACCTTCAAGGGCCCAGGGACTGGATGGGACACCACTTGGCAGGGCAGGAATCTCAGCAAAGAGTTGAGATGTTAGCAGAGGAAGTCTTTGATGGCCCTGAGACTTCAAAACAGGAGGCAAGCTCAACTCAAGTCCTTGGAGATTCTTCACAAGTAGGCCTCTGTCAGTGGGTGTTGCACATCGTTCTTCCAGCTACCTGTGTCAATTTTCCAGCCGCGATGTAGGTGGAGCATCGATTTCTGCTGTGAAGCCGGCGGCACGTCGTTTTTCAGTGGCGTCTCGGAAGGTGCGTCGATATTTTCCCTGCACGGCGGTCTGTGCGCTGAATTTCAGTCTTGGTCTGCCAGCTTCACCTTCCAAGGCCCCAGGAACTCGATAGGGCACCACTTGGCAGGGCAGCAGTCTCAGCAGAGAGACCAGGTTCTGGCAGGGGAAGTGTTTGATGGCAACGAGACTTCAACAACAGGAGGTAAGCTCAGGATAAGCCCTTGGTGATTTCTTCACAAGTAGGAATGCTCAACAAAGTCCAGTCTTTGTCCCCTTACACAGGCAGAAGCAGCAACTGCAGGATAGCTCCTCAAAGCACAGTCACAGACAGGGCAGCACTTCTCCTCAGCTTTTCATCTCTTCTCCAGGCAGAGGTTCCTCTTGATGTCCAGAAATGATCTAAAGTCTGTGGTTTTGGGTGCTCTTCTTATACCCATTTTGGCCTTTGAAGTAGGCCTACTTCAAAGAAAAGTCCCTCTTGTTTGTGAAATCCTGCCTTGCCCTGGCCCCAAACCTACACCACGGGGTTTGAGACTGCATTGAGTGAGGGCCCCCATGTTAACCTATGAGAGAGATAGGCCTTGCAACAGTGAACACTGAATTTGGCAGTATTTCACTTTCGGGACATATAAACACAATAGTATATGTCCTACCTTAAACACACACTGCACCTTGACCATGGGGCTAACTATGGCCTACCTTAGGGGTGTCTTACATGTAAGAAAAGGGAAGGTTAAGGCCTGGCAAGTGGGTACACTTGCCAAGTCAAATTGGCTGTTTAAAACTGCACACACAGACACTGCAGTGGCAGGTCTGAGCCATGTTTACAGGGCTGCTAATGTGAGTGGCACAACCAGTGCCGCAGGCCCACTAGTAGCATTTGATTTACAGGCCCTGGGCACCTCTAGTGCACTGTACTAGGGACTTACCAGTAAATTAAATATGCCAATCATGGAAAGCCAATTACATACACATTTGATATAGGAGCACTTGCACTTTAGCACTGGATAGCAGTGGCAAATTGCCCAGAGTAACAAACACAGCAAAAACAGAGTACAGCACACATCAACAACCTGAGAAACAGAGGCAAAATGTTAGGGGAGACCAAGCCAAGGACGAAAAGTCTAACACTGGCCACCTAGCTGAAAGTGGGGAGCAACTACCGAACCTCATGGGAGTTCTCACCACTAAGATGGAAGAATCTGGACAGACCATCAACATTGGCGTGCTCTGTGCCAGGGCGGTGTTCCACCGTAACGCCCATCCCCTGTAGGGAAATGGACCACCTCAACAGTTTTGGATTCTCACCCCTCATCTGCATTAACCATGTGAGGGGCCTGTGTTCGGTCTGAACCCAGAAGTGGATCCCAAACAGGTAGGGTCTTAGCTTCTTCAGCGCCCAGACCACAGCAAAAGCTTCATGTTCTATGGCACTCCACCTATGTTGCCTGGGAAGTAACCTCCGGCTAATGAAGGCTACAGGTTGATCTAAGCCCTCTTCATTAAGCTGTGAGAGTACTGCTCTAATACCATGTCTGAGGCATCTGTTTGCTCAACAAACTCATTAGAGTAGTCAGGTTTCTTCAGCACAGGTGCTGTGCACATGGCAGCCTTCAGGGTATCGAAAGCCACCTGGCAAGACTCAGTCCAGATCACCTTTCTGGGCTGGTTTTTGGAGGTTAACTCAGTCAAGGAAGCAACAATTGTGCCATAACCCTTGACAAACCTCCTAAAAAGGCTCTCACTTCAGTCTGGGTCTTGGGAGGCGCCCAAGCCAGAATGGTATCAATCTTTCGCTGTAGGGGGCCAACTGGCCACTCCCCACCTGGTGTCCCAAGTACACCACAGAACCCTGCCCTATTTGGCACTTGCTTGTCTTAATAGTGAGTCCTTTCTTTTGCAGGGCATCCAACACTTTGCAGAGGTGTTGCAAGTGTTCCTCCCATGTGGAACTGAAGACAGCAATGTCATCCAGGTAGGCGGCACTGAACTCATCCATCTCAGCCAACACCTGATAAACAACCTCTGAAAAGTGGCAGGGGCATTTTTCAACCCAAATGGCATCACCTTAAACTGAAAGTGCCCATCTGGGGTAGAAAATGAGGACCTCTCCTTGACCCCCTCAGTCAAGGCAATCTGCCAACACCCAAACGTGCTGAGGTATTTGGCATCTCCCAACCGATCTATGAGCTCATCAGCTCGGGGGATGGGGTGCGCATCCGTTTTAGTGATCACATTGAGACCCCGGTAGTCCACGCAGAACCAGAGTTCTGGGGTGGCACCAAGAGCAGCAGCCTTTAGGACCAAAACCACAGGACTGACCCAAGGACTGCCGGAATGCTCAATAACCCCTAGGGTTAACATCCTGGATACCTAATCCTTGATGCTAGCCCTGACCTTGTCAGTCACCCTATAAACCTTTTGTTTAATGGGTGTACTGTCCCCAGTGTCCACATCATGTGTGCACAAGTGTGTGAACCCTGGGATCAAGGAAAACAGTGAGACAAACTATCCCAACACCTAGCGACAGTCCCTCTACTGCTCTGCAGTCAGGGAGGGGGAGAGGTTCACTCCCTCCACAGACCCATCTTTTTCTCCTGCAGACAGGAGGTCAGGAAGAGGCTAACTCTCCTCCTCTAACCCGTCATCGGTCGCTAGGAGCATGGACAACTCTGTCTGCTCAAAGTGTGGCTTGAGCCGGTTAACATGCAGGACCCTTAAAGGGTTCCTGGGAGTCAGCAAGTTCACCAGGCAAGTGACTTCACTCTTGCGCTCAACCACCTCAAATGGCCCAGTCCACTTGTCCTGGAGCTCCCTAGGCTCCACTGGTGCCATCACCCACATTTTCTGTCCAGGTTGAAACTCGACCAGAGTGGCATTCTGATCATACCAGCGTTTCACGTCCTCCTGGCTTACTTCTAAGTTCTCCTGTGCAAGACTCCTGAGGTGGGCAGTGTGGTTTCTCAGAGCCAGCATGCAGCTGAATACACCCTGGGGGGGGTTTACTAGGAGCTTTTTCCAAAGCCTCCTTGAACAGACTTAAAGGTCTCCTCGCAGGGTGGCCATAGTCCCAAGTCCCTTTTGATGCACCTCCCTGTAAGCGAACACAAAGCATGGCAAGAGGACGTCCCACTTCCGCCTCAAGGGCTCTGACAGGCCCATAATCATGACTTTCAAGATGCGGTTGAATCTCTCAAACAGACAATTACTTTGAGGGTGGTAAAGTGTGGTGAACTTATACGTTACCCCACACACCTTCCAAAGAGACTTCATATAAGTAGATATGAAGTTGGTACCCCTATCAGATACTACTTCCTTGGGGAACCCCATACAGGTAAAACCTCCCATCAAGGCATGGCCCACCACAGGGGCAGTGACTGATCTTAAAGGAATGGCTTCTGAGTACCGGGTGGCATTGTCCACCAAGACCAGGATAAACCTGTTGCCCATGGCTGGCTTGCGATCAAGAGTCCCCACAATGTCAATTTCAACCCTTTCAAAGGGGGTACTGACAACAGGAAATGGTTGGAGGGGAGCCTTACATTTCCCCCCACTCTTGCCACTTGCCTGACAAGTTGGGCAAGACTTACAATGAGCATTAGAGTGCCTGCGCATTTGGGGCCAATACAAGTGGGTAACAAGCCGTTCAAAGGTCTTGTCCTGCCCCAAATGACCAGCTAGGGGCACATCATGAGCCAGACCCAGTAGGAAGGCTCTAAAGCAATCGGGTACCACCAGCACACGTGCTGACCCATGCTCAGGAACCTTAGGATCGCTATATAGCAGGCCATCCTCCCAGTTAATCAGATGTAATCCAGGCTCCTTGCCTGATGCCTGGTCTGCAGCCTGCTGCTGCAAACCATCCAGAGTAGGGCATGACTTCTGTGCCTCACAGAATGTTTACCTGGTGGGCCCCCCTTACTGCTGCCATGTTGACAACTCAGGGACCTCACCCAGTTCAGCCACCTGTTCCCCTGTAGGATCCAGGGCCTCCCCCTCAGGTTGAGCCTCCTCCTGGACCGTGGGAACTTCTGGGGCCGGTTTCCCGTGCCCCTTGCCCTTCCTCCTTCTGGCAGACACCTGGGCCCCTCTTTCAGGCTCCAGGGTCTTCTGATGGAACTCCCTCCCCACCAGCCTCCGCAAAACCCAAGACCTCCTGCTCTTCAGAAAAAACCTCAAGACATGGCTGTTCAAACAGTGACCCCCCTTCCCTCCCTCACCCCCGCAGCGCCTTGAGACCCTCACGGGTGAGTAGCACGCTCTATAAATGTTTTGATTGATTGATTGATTGATTGATCACACTGACGGGCTGCCATAGACCTGGTGGATTCGCATACCCACCCAGGCAGACCCAACATTTCCAAGTGTGACCTGTGTTCCACCTCCTTCCAAGGGGAATCCTCCAGGTCATTGCCAAGCAAACAATCTACAGGCATGGTTGGATTCACAGCTACCTTCAAGGAACCTGGGACCCCCCCCACCCCATTCAAAGGGAACCTGCGCCACTCTGAACAGGCGCTCTTAGTTGTCTACCACAACTACTTGGTGAAGTACCTGGTGATCTATTTGCTCTTCAGACACTAGGTGACTCCTCACGGTAGTCACACTGGCTCAGGTGTGTCTCTCAGAACCTCCACCCTCTGTCCATTGATGGTCACCCACTGCCTGTACTTCTTAGTGTTCTCAGGCACTAGGCTTCTCTAGACCATCTCACTGTCCCCTAGCGAGACAAGGGTCAACTCTGCTGGCTCCTACCGAACTGGAACCAACTCCTCCCCAAGAGCTACACTAGCCTAACCCTGGAACTGCGAACCAGTGGGTGCCGGTGTACTTTTGGGGCATTTGGAGTCCCATCTCACATGACCCACCTGATCACATGCATAACACTTATCTGGGGGACCCCCTGCCACAGATTTATCTTTGGAGAACCATGGCTTCTTCTCACTGGGGGGCTGGGGATCCCCCTTGGGTACTCCCCTTGTTTAGCCTTATCCCCCTTTCTTCTGAAAGGGACCCTGCCCACCCTTGGCATGGTCTCCCCCATACCTCTTTTGGACCATGGTGCTCTCCTAGCGGTCTCCTTCCTGCGCAAGCTTCCTGGGGTCAGTCAGCCTGCTGTCAGTCAAGTGCTGGCGTAGCTCTGGTAAACATAAACTGTACAAGTGCTTCCAAGCAATCAGATTGTAAAGCCCCTCATATGTTGTCACCTTACTGCCCTTCTCCCAACCATCCAGTGACCTGCAGAATGAATCAACACATTCCAACTATGTTTGGGATTCCTTCTTCTTATAGGACCTAAACGTATCCTTATTCTGATCAGGGGTGAGACCATACCTAGTGATCAGGGCACCCTTCATGATAGGGTAAGTGAGCCCCTGGGGATCTCCTAAGGATGTCAGAGTATCCCTTCCCTCTACCTCAAAGTGCTTCCAGAGACCCACCCCCCAATGAGCTTCAGGGACCAGATTCATTTGGAGAACAGACTCATACCACTTAAACCACAGCAGTATGTCATCCTCCCTCTTGTAATCTTTCACAAGGTTCTTAGGAATGTGCACACTCCTCTCAGGCTGCACTGTGATGTGGCTGCCACCATCGCTACTAGACTGGCTCCTCTGAGCCAGCTTGCTCAAGCTGAGCTCATGAGGCAACAATAACTTTTTATCCTCTATGGCCATCCTCATTTTCTCCAACTCCAACTGGTAAGCCCTCTCTGCCTGTCTGTCCTGCAACTCTTCAGGAGTCAGACCCTTAGATGAGACACTGCTACCAGCCCTGGAGATCCTCCCCCCAGACAGAACAGGCCCACCCACAATACCATTGTGAATACTCTGCACCTCTTCCTCCTCATCACCCTCATCTCCTGTGTGTCCCTCAGCTTCCTTGGCTGTCACCCAGGGCCTTAGTGTCTTTTGCAACTCCTCCTTCCTGGTGGAGCTCTTAATGGGGCAGGCAATATCCTTACAGGGCTGTTTCAATTGGGCCACTGTGTAACTCTCCAGTTTCCCTAAATCAAAAGCAGCTCCAACTGATGCATCTCCAGACTGAGACATGATGGAGAGTTAAAAGTGCAAAGTTCCAAAGGCAGAAAACAAGTTCCCAATGAAGTTCAAAAGTCAATCAAGGATTACTACAAAATGGAAATAGGGAAAAATCCAAAAAAGAGAAAAAGCAAAATCACAAGACAAGTAGTATGTGGTCACGTAGTGGTCTGCACTGAAAAACGTAATGTACACTTAATCAATGTATGTCAAGTACAAATAAAAGTCCTATCCCAACCGCTGATCACCATTGTTAGAAATGGGGTCTTTGGTTGACAGTCAGGTTACCCTCTGTCCAATCAAGGACCCTCACTCTAGTCACAGTAAAGGAGAATCACCCTCAGATAACCCCTGCTCACCCCCTTGGTAGCTTGGCACAAGCAGGCAGGCTTAACTTCAGAGTTCTAGGTGTAAAGTATTTGTAACAGCACACACAGTAACTTAATTAAAACACTATAAAATGACACAACACAGGTTTAGACAAATAGGAAATATTTATCTAAACAAAACAAGACCAAAACGACAAATATCCAACATACACAAGTCAAGTTATTAATTAGAAAGCAAAAAAGAGTCTTAAATACTTGAGAAAACAGTAAAAACACTGTTAGCATTGAAAAGTACCTGGGTAGCATCAAAATAACACACACGGGCGAGTGTGTGTCGAAAAAGGTAAGCAGTGCGTCGATTTTTAACCCGCAAGCGAGACCGTGCGTCGTTTCTCCTTCTCCGGTCGGGTCGGCTTGCATCGCTTTCCCTCCCCGCAGAGGAGCGATGCGTCGATTCGGGCAGCACACGGGTCTGGGCAGGCATTGTGTCATTTTACCATGCTTACCAAGGTTTGCAGCGAAAATCCTGCCGCATGGTATCAGCAAAACCGCGCAATGTGGGTTGTGACGTTATCAGCCTCCGGCAGCGGGTGTTGCGCGTTGTTCTTCTAGCTACGTGCACCAATTTTCCAGCCGCAGTAACGGTGAAGCGTCGATATCTGACGAGAAGCCGGCAGCGCCTCGTTTTTCAACCGCGTCTCGGAAGGTGCGACTTTAATTTACCCACACAACGGTCTGTGCGTGTTTTTTTTAGTCTTGGTCTGCCAACTTCACCTTTCAAGGCCCCAGGAACTCGATAGGGCACCACTTGGTAGGGCACGAGTCTCAGCAGAGATTCCAGGTGCTGGCAAGAGAAGTCTTTGATGGCCCTGAGACTTCAACAACAGGAGGCAAGCTCAGGACCAACCCTTGGAGATTTCTTCACAAGCAGGAATGCACATCAAAGTCCAGTCTTTGTCCCCTTGCACAGGCAGAAGCAGCAACTGCAGGATAGCTCCTCAAAGCACAGTCACAGGCAGGGCAGGACGTCTCCTCAGCTCTTCAGCTCTTCTCAAGGCAGAGGTTCCTCTTGATGTCCAGAAGTGATCTAAAGTCTGTGGTTTTGGGTGCTCTTCTTATACCCATTTTGGCCTTGGAAGTAGGCTTATTTCAAAGGAAAGTCTCTCTTGTTTGTGAAATCCTGCCTTGCTCGGGCCAGGCCCTAGAACCACACCAGGGGGTTGGAGAGAGCATTGTGTGATGGCAGGCACAGCCCTTTCAGGTTTAAGTGACCACTTCTCCCCTCCCTCCTAGCACAGATGGCTCATCAGGAAATGCAGGCTACACCCCAGATCCCTTTGTGTCACTGTCTAGAGAGAGATGCAAACAGCCCAACTGTCAAACGGGCCCGGACAGGGAATCCACAACCAGGCAGAGTCAAAGAATGGTTTAAGCAAGAAAATGTCCACTTTCTAAAAGTGGCATTTTCCAACACACAATCTTAAAATCAACTTTACTAAAAGATGTATTTTTAAATTGTGAGCTCAGAGACCCCAAAGTCCACATGTCTATCTGCTCCCAAAAGGAATCTACGCTTTAATCATATTTAAAGGTAGCCCCCATGTTAAGCTATGAGAGAGATAGGCCTTGCAACAGTGAAAAACAAATTTGGCAATATTTCACTGTCAGGACATTTAAACACATTAGGATATGTTCTACCTTAAACATACACTGCACGTTACCCATGGGGCTACCTATGGCCTACCTTAGGGGTGTCTTACATGTAAGAAAAGCAAAGGTTAAGGCCTGGGAAGTGGGTACACTTGCCAAGTCGAATTGGCAGTTTAAAACTGCACACACAGACACTGCAGTGGCAGGTCTGAACCATCTTTACAGGGCTACTAATGTGGGTGCTGCAGGCCCACTAGTAACATTTGATTTACAGTCTGGGGGTACCTCCAGTGCACTGCACTAGGGACCTACCAGTAAATCAAATATGCCAATCATGGAAAGCCAATTACATGCACATTTGAGATAGGAGCACTTGCACGTTAGCACTGGATAGCAGTGGTACAGTGCCCAGAGGAACAAAAACAGCAAAAACAGAGACCAGCACACATCAACAACCTGGGAAACAGAGGCAAAAAGTTAGGGGAGACCACGCCAAGGATGAAAAGTCTAACAAATGGCAACATCGCAATGTGTTACCATATGTTTGTATGCGTGTGTGAGGCATGCGATGACTGCTACCGTTTGCATATGTGTATGTGTTGGTAGAGTCTTTCATCATACATGTTAACACATGTGTACTGGTAGTGTACATATGTGATTAACACATATTTGTAGGTCTAGAACATTGTCATGTCTGATATCCGAACCTAGGTTTGACCACACCATTTAGATATGATGGGCTATGTCCAATACATGTTCATGAATGTGATACCCTTGACAAATGGTTCACATAAGATGCTGTGGATTATGGCTGGGTTGGTTTCACATAACCCATGGCAATGTGAGTGCATGTGTGTCCATACTGTGGTGTATTTTATGGTTCAGGGTTCATGATGCTGTGCTACACGTGTAACATATGGTCCCCCATGCCTATATGATGCAGGAGATGGTGTACTAAAATGTGTCAATAAAGGTCGGTATGTGACGTGTGTGTGAAAATGTATGTTTTGTATGTATAATATGTGTAATGAATGCCAAAGCCATGTGTTCATGGGATGAAGCATGGACATATGTTGGCCATTGTTTCATGGCTGTGTATTCATATCTGTGCAATCTGTTTCCCTATGTGGGAATATATATGAAGATCATATACGTCTATGTATGATCATGTAATACCTATACATTTTCATTAGTGGAAATTTGACTTTTGTGCATACTCCAATACACAATACCAAGCCTGAGCCATTGAAGTGGTACATGTGTGCAGAGAATTCAGACTTATGTGTGAAAGGCAGACACTTAATACATACAATCAACAAAAACATGTTTGTTTTGACTGTTACATATAGTGGCATAAAACTGTATTGCAGGGTTGCTGTCAGGCAATGATGGCACCCTTGTCGTCATTGCTTTTGTGGCACTTTGTGTGCCCACACAGACCCATGGCTGCATGTATTGACGCAGGTTGATGGTGCTCCACTCAGCTCAGTCTGCTGTACACAAGCAGCAGGCCCCTGAATGTGTCAAGAGTCAATGTAGCCTCAGCAGGGGAGTTAAAAGACATAGGCCCTCATTCTGACCTTGGCGGGCGGCGGAGGCCGCCCGCCAAAGTCCCGCCGTCAGGTTACCGTTCCGCGTTCGAAAGACCGCGGCGGTAATTCTGACTTTCCCGCTGGGCTGGCGGGCGGTCGCCTTCAGACCGCCAGCCAGCCCAGCGGGAAAGAGGCTTCCACGATGAAGCCGGCTCGGAATCGAGCCGGCGGAGTGGAAGCTGTGCGACGGGTGCAGTTGCACCCGTCGCGTATTTCACTGTCTGCGCAGCAGACAGTGAAATACATGTAGGGGCCCTCTTACTGGGGCCTCTGCAATGCCCATGCCAGTGGCATGGGCACTGCAGGGGCCCCAGGGGCCCCGCGACCCCCCCTACCGCCATCCGGATCTCGGCGGTCCGACCGCCGGGATCTGGATGGCGGTAGGGGGGGGTCGGAATCCCCGCGGCGGTGCAGCAAGCTGCGCCGCCGCGGAGGATTCAATGGGGCCGCGGTACACTGGCGGGACCCCGCCAGTGGTGCCGGTCCGACCGCGGCTTTACCGCCGCGGTCGGAATCCCCATTGGAGCACCGCCGGCCTGTCGGCGGTGCTCCCGCGGTCCTCCGCCCTGGCGGTCAAAGACCGCCAGGGTCAGAATGACCACCATAGGGTGGGATCTACTTTCATCATGATTGCTCTTCAGCAGTGCATTGCACAGTGCCTTGCAGACAGACACCTGCACAAATGTGATCCCATGGCCTAGCATGTTTGGTTTCCTTTAGGGTACCTGATGTCAGGCTTTCCCTATCATGTATAGGGGACTGGCTGCTTGTTAGTGTAGGACATGCCCCATCATTTGGCATGGTTTGACACAAATGGTTATACAATGTTTGGATTTTCAATATGATAATTAGTTAGGGCATTTATATCTTGTGTAACTTGCTTATGTTGTCCGACCCATCACTGCCTTCTGTCACAATGTTTCAACATGAATGGGTTATGTTCTGACCTAGACATCCTCTGTGAATATGTGTCTGGTGATCACATAGTAACATTGTTGTGTTGTCCAATCAGTATTGGTCTATGTGTGTTCCTTCTCCAACATTAATGGCATATCTTGTTTGAAATGGATTTGGTCCTACATTGCTGCGCTGTCATTCTTTAGGATGCTTACCCTTTGTACACATCTCCTACAGCAACATTGTCCCATCATACATGAACAGGATGCTACGTGAAACTTGTGTACTTTGTAGATGAACACATCTTCTTCTACTGGCTAACTGTTGATATCCCTCCCAATCCCAGGCTTTGCTAGATTAGATGACTTCCACACACACATGATAGTACACCAGCCACAGCACTTGTGTAGTGTCAGAGTGTCCTCCCCATATTGTATCCCCAAGTGTCTGAGGAATCTCTCTGCTGTTCTGACACATCCTTTGGTGTACATGGGCATGCACTGACATCTGCATTCCACAACCTATGTCATTTTCACCATGAGTGTATTTTGTTAGTTTGTGGAGCCCTCTTAACTATGATTATGTGAAATGACACCTGCAACATTTCTGTCTCCTTCTTCACCCATACAATTTTGGATGGGTCTGACACGTTTGGACATTACTAGGCTTACATGCACATTCCAAACAGAATTGGCTGTGGGAAACCTCGACATTTTAGGATTTTGGTCGCAGTATGTCACTTTCTCTTGGTCAGACATGTGAGTGTCATTGCGAGGTATGTTTTCATATGTCATGTGTGATAGTGTCATACAAACTTTACTGGGTTACCTTGCTGACCCAAACCAACCATTGTAGGTAATTGCTAACCCTTTCCTACCTAAGCCATAGACTGGTACAGCAGTCTTCACATGTATTCCCAGATTAGCTGCAGGCATATGTCAAGACAACACAATTGTGTGACATGTCTAGGAATGTACATTAAAAGTGCTGCAGACTAAGCCTACATTCCAGCCACACATTAATGTGGTGGTACATTCTCCCATTTTATAGATCATTCCTGGCTCTGGGGCATATGAATGGAAAGTGAAGCAGCAGCCATTGCTGCTCCACTTGTCTTGCGGCCCTTCGTGTACACCACAGCCAACATGTGTGTGCTATAATTGAGGGATAGCACACCATGAGGCAGGTTTGGGGCCAACAGCACTCACAGTATTTAACACCATTGGTATACTGTGCAAGGGTAGGGCCAAACTTTTGCCCCTACCTCTGACCAGTAAATAAATGTCCTTTGATACCATTGGTGTTCACCCTTGTCACGTCTGCTCAGTGCTGGTGTTACAGCAACCCGCCTGAGATGTAACACCGTATAGTTCCTTAGTTTCAAGTACACCATTTAGAAACACACACTACTGTATGTACACCCCCTTGCCTACATCTTGCCTGGTACAGGCATGATGTGGTGCAAGGGGTTGGAATTTGTGCAATGCATACATTACACCACTTGGTATTTCTGCTGTGTGGATCTAGGCCTTGGGGAGCCACATCAGCGTGTGACACTGGTGTGCGGCATGGATGAGCTAGACCCTATGTTCCAACATTCTTTGCAAATGGGCTTTTTTCCTGCTCTCCGAGGTATGGACAACTTACCAATAGTATTGGAGGCAGATTATGAGTATACCACGGACATTATGGTGCAAAGTGATTTAATGGTGATATTTACAGGATGATTTTTGTTGTACAGTGTCTAGGTGAAGAAATCTGTGCAATTTGTTTTCTCCTGCAAACTCCTGCAGCAGTGTTTTGTTGTTCCCCCTCTACCTGTGCTGCACCATTGTCATCTTCCTCCTCATTGGGGACATCTACAGTTCATCCCAGGGGACATTAGTCCAAATACATATGTTATGCAAGATTGCACATACAAGGATTATGTGGTGAATACAGCAGGCTTCCTCCTGTCAGAGCTTTGACTTCAGGAGCCCATATGTCCTCTCCACCACATTTAGGCCCTCATTATGAACTTGGCAGCAATCACCGCTGTGGTGACGGTGAACAGAAAACTGCCAGTGGCGGAAGACTGGACACCGCCAAATTATGATGCCAAAAAGATAAACCTCCAAACATCCTGCAACCTCCATCCAACGCCAGGGCCTACGACGGCGGAAAGGCAGTACACCCCACCCCGCCACCGTCATGCAGACAAATCCTCCGCCCACCAACTAATGATGCACAAATCAGTGTGGCGGATAGTGGATGCCGAACGACCATTGGCAGTACGGACCGCCACGGGCAGCAATGGGACCGAACAACAAAAAATGCACACATTGGCAACTTTGAAACCCACACACCTGACACACATCCACAACACTATAAAACACTCACATACACACCCCACAGTCCTTTGCATCGCCAATAGCACAAATGAGACTGACAACATAAAACGCATTCACTGAACATAACATAATAAAATTCACACGCACAAATACACCACCAAAACACACACAAACCCCAAACACCCTCATAGACCACACGTATAACCACATGATGGCACCCTCGCCAATAAACCCACAACACACCACCCACAACACACACAATGGCACCCCCTAAGAACCCCTGTTTCACAGATAGGGAGCTAAGGACCATGGTGGACGAAATCCTGAAGGTCGAGCCACAACTTTTCAGGGCACAGGTGCAGCAGACACCCATAGCCAGGAAGATGGAGCCACGGCGGACGATTGTCAACGAAGTCAATGCAGTGGGAAACCATCCACGCACAAGGGAGGACATCTGGAAGAGATGGAACAGACCTGCGCTGGAGGATGAGGTCAATGGCATCCAGGCACAACATCGTAGTACAGAAACCTGGTGGCGGTCCCCCACCTACACCCTCCAACTACACCGACTGGGAGGAGAAGGTCCTGGCTAGCGTGCACCTGGAGGGTCTCATTGGACTCACTGGAGGACTGGACTTAGTAAGTCAACTACAATACCTTAATAGTCACCCCACCTATAATGCATGCAGCACCCCACCTCTCTCACTACCACCAGGACCCCATCTCAACCCAGGCCACAACATCCACATCCAGTGACCCTGAATGCCCAAAATCGCACAACCAGGCCTCCATCCTTCCCCCTGTGCACAGTCACCTACCCCTGCAAGGATTCAGAGTGGCACTACAACACCCACAATGCACCTCCACACCACCCCAAAAAAATGCAGAGATAAGTACACAAAAGGACCCTGCATGTCACGACAGGGAAATAAAAGCACAAAAAAGGGCAGAGCTGTGCATCAATTTCCAAAATAGTACATAATACATACATGTCCATTCCCCCCCCCTACAGGCACCACCACCATGCCACCCGGACGGAAAGGCCACGGAGTGCCAGCACCTCACACGTAGACCGAGGCCTCACGCAGGAGACTGGAGAGGGATGTATGGAAAGTTAGGAATACCCTGGCCGGTCACACAGTCCTGCAGGAGTGCTGCAGCACCACTACCCTAGCCAGCCTGAGACCTCCACCCATCTGAAAACCCCTACCACTAGCCAGGACACTGCCCTGCCATCTACATCAGCAACAGCTACTGGACTGGTGGCACTGCCAGAGGGCACCCAGGAGACCAGCACCCCTAGCCCTGCAGCCCAGCTCCAGTCACGCAAACGTGCCCTCCCTTGTGTGCCACTGTGCTACCTTGTAGACCTGCCACTGTCAACACACCATCTACCAAAGGACACATGGACCAAAATCCAGTGCCACCAACAGCTGAGCACATGCACCAGAGTAAGGATATGCACCATGAGCCCACTCCCTATCACTGTACAACAATATAACAAATTTGTGTCACTTAACAAAAACACATATGCACTCAAATCGTATGTCCCTCATCATTATGAGTTAAAATTGTGAGTGTGTATGCATTATGCAGTCAATTTCATAATCATACCTTTATTGCAGGAGGGGATCCAACACACTGTAGTGTTTGAAGTAAGTCACACTGTACATAATATTGGGTCACCTGGCACATGCCACTTAACTACTCAGTTAATAGTGCCAATGACTATAGACACCACATTACCAATTACATGAGTCAGACTGAAACTATGCAGTGAAGACAACAGCATCAATGAACAATACCTTAGGGTCACTGAAAGTATAGGCCCTGGAGTTAAGATCTTCCCCCTCTTCTTCCTCACCATCACTCTCATCCCCTCTCTGAGGTTGCTGGGCTGGTTGGACGGCACCCCCCACTTCCAGAAGGGGGATAGCTTTCCTCACACCCAAGTTGTGCAGCATGCAGCAAGCCACCATTATCTTACACGCCTTGTCATAGCACAGGGATCCCCCAGAGAGATGGAGGCAACAAAACCTAGCCTTCAGGAGACCTATAGTCGCTCTATCACCCTCCTAGTCAGTCCATGTGCCTCATTATAATTCTTCTCTGCTTCTGTCCTGGGATTCCTTACTGATGTCAGGAGCCATTGCAAGTTGTGGTAGTCAGAATCACCTGCAATTGTGGACGTAAACATAACCATAATGAACTGACTGCACATACATATTGGCTGGCTGTCACCTATATACAGAACCATTGTCATACAGACTCACCTATGAGTCATCCTCTGTCCCCTTATAGTTGTCCCATCAAGTGTGGTACACTGCTGTTTCTCAGGACAAAGGAATCATGGACTGAGCCTGGGAACCTTGCATTTACATGTAATATGTACTGGTCAGCAGTGCACACCAATTGTATATTCATGGAGTGGAAGTTCTTTCGATTCCTGTAGACCTGTTCATTCACTCTTGGAGCTATGTGGGTTCCATCAATGGCACCTATCACATGTGGGATGTTAGCAAAGGCATAGAATCCAGACTTGATGGCAGGCAGTTCAGCCCTATGGGGGAACTGGACATATGTCTGCAGGTGTTGGACGAATGCATCTAGGAATTTAGACAGGATGAGGCTAAACATTGGCTGTGAGACCCCTGCACCCATGCCCACTGCCACCTGAAAAGAGCCTGTAGCCAAAACATGGAGTACTGATAGCACTTGCACTTCAGTAGGGATGACCTGATGATTCCGATTAGCCTGTGTCAGTACAGGATCCAGTAAAGCACAGAGGTCATGGATTGTAGCACAATTGAGTCTGTAGGTGACAATGATGTGATGTTCATCCATCCTTTCCAAATCAACCAGAGGTCTGTACACAAATGGGGCCCTCCCTCACCACATGGGTCCATAACTATGGGGGAGGATAGAACACATATGAAGGGCTCTCCTACACCTGCAACACATGATGTTGCTGTATCAATTAATGTGCAACACTTAGGTTACACACACAAATGCTAAGTATGAAGTACACCGTCAGGCAAATGTGTGCAGAGTCAACTCTGTTTAAATGGCATACCAGTGTGGACATATTTCCAAAGATGGGTGCATGTAAGGAACAGAAACTCATGTGAGCAAGCAACTAAGATCGTAGATTAGGAGGCCCTGAATGGGGCCCCTGGCCAGGCTATGATGACGTGGTGGTAGCAAGATGGCAGCCTCCTGCCATCCAGGTCTGAGGGAGTGGAAGTGACATCATTCCGCAGGCAGTAGTCGTCATGTCGGAAGGCGGTGTTCACCATGCATCCAGTCATTGGATTACATGGTTGTCAATGAGGAACCTTGGCATATCATGATTGCTGCCGGTGGGTACGGTGCACACCGCTGTGGAACGTATACCATGTCGTCATACCCTTGCCACTTGACTTCTGATTCCCGTGCAGGGCAGTACTCCACTGCATGTGCTGCTGTGTCCTGACTCTGGTTCCAGAGATGGCGCGAGTCACAGGGGAATGGGCCTCAGCCTTCACCACTGAGGTACTGGAGAAGCTGGTGGATGGGGGTCCTACCCCTGTATGCCAAGTTGTATGGGTGACCAGAGGAGCAGGTGAGTTGGCGGGTGTCATCCTTGGATGTGTGTGATTGCGGCGGATGCCAGTATGCATGTGTGTTCGATTTGTGACTGCCCAGCCGTAGACTGTCTGGCATGTACTGTATGTGTGTTCATCACATGGCTTTCAAAAATGTCCATTCCATAGGGACGACATGTCATCTGTATTCGGTGCACACATACTGATGTCTGTTTTTCTGCTCTGTTTGTCCCATGCAGGTCAGCACCCATCAGAAGAGGGGACTCTGGCAAGCCATTGCCAAGGAAGTAAGGACCCAGGGGCTCTACAACCGGCAGACCACCCACTGCAGGAAGCAGTGGGAGGACCTGAGGCACTGGTCCAGGAAGTCCAGAGAGGCCCAGTTGGGGAAGGCCTCCCAATGAGGAAGGGGTGCCCATCGGACCCTGACCCCCCCTAATGGCCCGCATTCTGGCGGTGGCCTATCTGTATTTGGATGGGCACTTGAAGGCAGCACAGCAGCCACAAGGGGGTGAGTACCAACACTGTTGTAATAATTCTTTGATGGATGTGCTTGGGTGATGTGGTATGTATGCTGTCTAGTGACAGGCACTCGGACAGGTGTGTTCATGCAGTCCTGCCCCCTCAAGGACCCAGGGATAGTGTGAGGGCATGTTTGTGTGGCCCCAATAGGCCCATGGGAGGGGGGCCCTTTCTGTAATCTTGGATGCTTTGTGGGCTTATTGACTGGTGAGTGCATTCGCTGGGCATGGACTCCCACGTGTGTACTCTACACAGTTAATCAGGTCCGTGTCTCCTGTGGGTAATGGGGTGTATTCTGGGGTAGTGGCCACTAGTCAGGTGCACAGCCATGACTATTGTTGTAGGTGCTGCGTGTAGGTGTGTGACCTGGATGGGAGTGTGTGTGAGCCAGGGATGTACATTAATTCAGGTATTTATGGAGTTCTCCCATGTTTTGTCTCTCCATCCCTGTGCTGTTGTGTCCTTTGAGTACATCAGCATCATCTGGCGAGGGAGCAGTGGCACCGGCGAGTGGGGATGCAGTGCCCCACTGTTCCAAGGAGGCAGAGTCGGCAGATGCCAAGGGGGCCAGTGGGTTGGAGGGCGTGGGGAGTACCATGCACACCCACACGCATTGCACCCTCAGTCACTGCTGCTGGCCCCATTCTTACAGTCACTACAACATCTGACATCCAGATATGCACCCCAGACACCACACCTGCACTTACCAAAACTACACTGTCAGACACTTGCAGCACACTTACCAGACCTGCAGATACCCAGACAACATCCATGTACACTGGCAACATGTCTTGTCCTACTGTGTTCACCCCCACTCCTCCCAAAACAGTCAAACATTCACAGACATCCACACAACACACATCCACCACACATCAGCACACTTTACAGGCATCTGCATCCACGTTTGGCACACCTACACCTGGTACTAGCACTCCCTCTGCCTCCATTCCCAGACCTTCCTCCAAATCCCCTCAACTGCCCCTAAGAAGCTTTTCCTCTCCCGTGTTGACCTGTTTGAACCCACTGGCCCACCCTGTCTCGTCCCAGAACGTGCCCATCTCCTTGCCGACTCCACTCCTTCTTTTTCAAAGTCCACCCCAGTCTGCCCCTCCCATTCCCATGCCCCTTCCCCAGTGAGGAAGAAGCCCTGTCTTGCTCCAGGTCCCTCTGCCTCCCCCAGGTCCAAGCCCAATCCCCCACCTTCAAAAGGGCAAGCCCAAACCCCTTCCGGCTCCCAAGCCTAAGTCCAAGCCCCCCTTCCAGATGTAAGTCCCCACCCTGCCACCACCTGCCCCTGTTCCCTGAGGTGCCTGGCTGTCCCATTGATGCCCCCTTCAGGTGGAGTTTCCTGTGCACATGTGGGATTCAAGTCCGGCCTACTTTGGCCTTTCTGGGATTTTCAAATGGACTGGCCAATGGACTTATTTGGACAGTAGGTTTTTTACTGAGAATAAATTTCAATGCCCAGTAGTGCTGTTGGCACATTATGGTGACGTTGTTTCAGCGTTTCAGTGTGTGGGTGTGGTGTACACATGTGTGTACTTTGGTGCAGGTCTCTGTTGCCTTGTGTCGGGTAAGTACTTCTTGTTCTGGTGTGTATGGTGTGGGATGGTGGGAGGGGTTGGGAGTGCGTTACAGAGTGGGTGGGGTGGGTGTGTAACTGTGCCCTTTTTTACCATCGTCGTCTTCGTCTGCAGTCACGGTTCTGGAGGTATCTGGCAAAGAGCAGCAGTGGTATTATTTCCAACTCTCTCTCCATGTCTGCATTGGCTTGTTTTGTGTGCCTCCAGTGAGTGTTTCCTTTTATTTTTTTTTGTTTCCCGCCCCAGAACGTACGGCGGTCTTGTGCTTCATAATTTGGTGGGCAGGTAGTTCCTTTTTGCCAGCCTGTGAGCGGCCTCCTCCATCCTCGTCTGCACTACAATGATGGTGGTGTGTGGATGGACCGCTACCTGTTTCCCATGTGCTTCATTATTTTGCGGTCAGGACCGCCAGCTTGTTGGCGGTATTTACTGCCACCACCCGCGGGGCAGCGTCTGCCGCCATGTTCCACCTTAATGTCCTTATGTGGCCATAATTGTATGCCCGCTCTTCCTCCATTGTTGGATTGCCAAAAGTCCTCATCACCCATGGCTGGAAGCTGTAACCTTGGTCAGCTGCAAATAAATTTGAGAACATGTGTCAGTCATGCATATTTGTGGGTTCCTTTTTGCAATGGAAGATGTAAGTTTTAGGTGGAGTGGTTACTCAGACTTGCATCTGGTATTGTGTGTGTTCCTGTTTTGTTGAATGGTTGCATTGGTGTGTGGTGATGGACATTACTATCCTGGGTTGTGCTTCAGGGATCTGGTGATTGTCCAATTATTTCTGGACTGAGAGTTCGACCATGCCAAATATGTGTTGTGTGAGGCTGTGTCTAACGGTAGTGGAAACTAGTACCTCTTTGTTCCACAAGACCGTCATTTAACCCTACAAGGCCAAACTCGGGCCACCATTTTTCTATGTGGCACTATGCATGTAGTGCAACACTTAGGGGGTCATTATGACCCTGCTGGTCTGCGATAATGTGGCGGTAGTACTGGCAACAGGCTGGCTGTACTTACCGCCACATTATGATATTGGCGGGTTGGCTGAAGCTAACCCGCCAATGTACTACTCTGACCGCCGTGGCTGTAGCAGCCTCCGGCCGCCATTGTGCTGCCTGAGGGATTATGACCCTGCTCACAGCCATGGTTTGCGTGGCGTTCCTAAAGCCACGAAAACCATGGCGGTAGGCCCTATTAGTGACAGGGAATTCCTTCCCTGCCATTCATAGGGGAGCCTCCTCACCCCTACCTCTCCATACCCCCTAACCTCCTGCATCCACGCCCCTACACACACACATGCATACACACACTCATTCACACATACATACATGCATGCATACATCTAATCATACACACATCTGCACATAATTTCAAACATACATGCAGACATGCATTAAGATTTCAGACATACACGCACTCACACTTCCATACATGCACACATGCAATCAACACCAACACACATCCCCATCCATGCACACACATACATGCACACAACCCCCCCACACACACAACGCCCCCCTTCCCTGTCGGAGACCCGACTTACCTGGATCCAGGGGGTCGTCCGGCAGGAGATAGGGCACTGCTACCGCCAGGAGCCCCCAGCAGCAGAACACTACCAGGCTGTATTGTTCCTCATAATACGGCTGGTGGCAGTCTACTGGCATGATGCTGCTGGTGGTAGCAGCTCCACCTTACCATCATCCGTCAAGATGGCCACAGCCGGATTTCCGCCCTTCTTGTTGTGGAAATCCAGCTGTGGTCATAATATGGCAGACGGTTGGTAGCCGCTGCAACGGTCATTTGGCAGCCGTCACTGCGCAGTAGGCATTTTTTACCACTGATCTTATAACAAGGGCCTTAGAGACCATTTGTGGATGATTATGCCTCTGCCAGGCATCTTGTGTACAAGGGGGAGATTCACACAATAGGAGGACTAGCAAAACTGGTGCAGAGGAATCTCCAACGTTCCTAGGCATGATGTTTTGAAGATACTTTGAACACCTGCAGAGAGCAGGCACAGAACACCATTTATTTGAATGGGTCCCTATGTACTGTGCATGAAATGGTCAGGTACGTTGTCAGTACTCCTGCAGAGTCCATCCATGGCACTCTACTGCACCTACTCTGCACCATGTTGCACCATATATTGTATACAGCGCCCACATGGTAGTTGTAGGGTGTGACAAAGAGGCACAATTACAGTGGCGCTGCTATTGATGCTGCACCAATTTCCTGACATTGTGGCCCTCAGCCCTTTCACTTTAGACCTGCAGAAGAGTGATGTTCTGGGGCTTTGAACCTATTGTGTGTGCTGTGTGTGCCATGACACAGGTGTTGTGCCCTGTGTGTAGCATGTGAATCTCACACCTTTTTCCCTTGGAAAAGCTCCCTTGCACAAAGTGTTGTTGCCAATTTCTGGCTGGCATACGTATATGCATGTGGATCATGGGCACAGTGTGGCACAGTTGTATGATGTGTTTTGTGATGTGTGCATGAGTTTTCTGACACCTGTGTGACAGGAGAGGGAATAATGTGGTTTCTGCAATGCCCTGCATTGCATGACCTGTTCTGCTAAGCCCCATGTCTCCTCATTCACATGCACTTCTGGCCTCTCCCAATCAATTGTCAGTAGTCCAGCTGCCACAGTCCCCTGTTGGAAGCCTGGTATTTTGTTAGGGAGTTGTGGAATTACCGGGTATGATTGTAGGTGTGCTGTGAGGTGTCCCTCTATACACATGGTCTGTCATGACTGGTGATGTTGTTTTCCTATGTGTGTGTGAAGAATGCGAGGAGGACGGTGAGCGCAAATAACCTTTATTTTACATGGGTAAAATACAATCAGCTCAACAGTCTCCAAGCGCCCCCAATACCGCCGCTCCGTCCAACCGTCATCTCCTTCAGCCTTCTCCCGGCGTTTCCCTCACGCCGCCGTCAAAACGCCTAGCAACCCCTTCACCATCGGGGTTCTAGTCGCGAGGCCGTGCGCGAGGGTACGCACGCAAATACAACATTGAGTTTTTTTTTTTTTAACAAATATTAACAAACCTCCCCCTAAAACAAAAACAAAAGAACTAAGACATTAAAAAAATCATTAACATTGATGCAGTTTGCAGAAAAGTCATGCAGTTTGCAGAGTAATAACCCGTTCCTTCAATGACACAGTTTCCAAGGTAACTTTCGTACTCTATCACTCCTGCGTAAAACAAGACCCTCATCTCCACTCTTATTCATGTCCGATCTTAACACTAACTCTGCCTGGTGACACCCTGAGGATCCCAGTTCCCCTTCAGTTTAACCACCTTGGATTTGTTCCACCACTTGTTGCCTTGCACCCTCACTGCATTGCCCAAAACACGTTCAACACAAACAGGTTCGGAAAATTTAGCTTTACCTTTCTTAACAAACGTTGGCAGTTTTATCACTACCCAATCACCTTCCACCAAAAATGACTCTTTAGCCCCTTTCTTATTGTCAAAGTATCTCTTTTGTGTAAACTGCTTGTTTTCCACATTGGCCTTGATAACATCAGCACGCTCTCCAACTAGCATTTGTTCAAAAAACGTAAACATCCACCCAGGTTTGATTTGGGTATTGGGCTTTCTCCCTTTCAGAGCTTCAAAAGGAGATACCCCCGTGGTAGAATGAGGAGTTGTTCTATAAAACCAAAGCATAGCCTGTACAGATGCCAACACATCACACCCATTCTTCAGAGCCCACCTGATACAGTCCCCCACCACACGGTTGAATCTCTCCACCAAACCGTTTGTTTGAAGTTGATAGAGGGAACATCTCAGGTGTTTGACTGAACCTTGGTTCAGAAATGCTTTAAACTCATCAGACACGAACTGAACACCATTGTCCGAAATAATTTCTTCTGGAAAGCCCTCATTCATAAACACTTCTCTTAAGAAGGTCACTAAAGATCTAGCATTAGGCTCCCGTACAAATTTGACATAAGGCCACTTCGAGAAATAATCCACTACTACATATGCATACCATAGTCTGGAATTAAGTAAGTGAAAGGGTCCCACCATATCCACCCCCAACTTCCGCCACGGACCTCCAGGACACGCAATAGGCATAAGGGGTGGTGTCGCAGTTTTCAGACTCTTGTCAGAATTAGAACATATAGCACAATTTTTTACCAAATGCTCAATTTCACTGTCCATACGTGGCCACCAAAAGTTGTCACGTATTCGTCTTTTGGTCATAGTGGTGCCCAAATGACCTTCATGCGCCTTCTTCACTATTAAACTCCTCAATTCCTCCGGAGGAATGAGTTTATCATTTCTCAAGAGAATGCCCTCCTCAATTGTAAGTTCATCTGAAATTTTCCAGAATGGCTGGCTCGCCAACGTCAAGTCTTTCTCATAAGGCCATCCCTCAGCAATGAACCTCATTACAGCACACAACTCATTGTCTCCAGCCAACTTTTCCTTCCACTCTGTCTCAGAGCAAACACAGACATGGTCAACCTCAACCGTTGCAATCATACAACATTCATCGTCCACCATCTCATCAGTCGTCGAGCTCAACTGACTGGGAAATCTCGACAAATAGTCTGCTCTTATATTCCTTCCGCCAGGAATATGCATGACCTCAAAATCGTATTGCATGAGCCTAGCTACTAATCTAGCAATTCTAGGTGTGCCTGTCTTATCATTTGTTCCTTTTAAGATTGAAACCAAAGGCTTGTGATCTGTCTTTAATACAAAGGGGCATATTTATACTCTGTTTGCGCCGGAATTGCGTCGTTTTTTTTTACGCAATTCCGACGCAAAACTAACTCCATATTTATACTTTGGCGTTAGACGCGTCTAGCGCCAAAGTCCATGGAGTTTGCGTAATTTTTTAGCATGGACACCTACTTTGCGTTAATGATATGCAAGGTAGGCGTTCCCGTCTAAAAAATTGACTCCGAGGCATGTGCGCCGTATTTACACTCCCGGGCAAAAATCACGCCCGGGAATGGGCGGGTCAAAAAAAATGATGTCCAGACGCTTTTGCGTCGTTTTTTAGTGCCTGGTCAGGGCAGGCGTTAATGGACCTGTGGGCTCGGAAGGAGCCCAGAGGTGCCCTCCCATGCCCCCAGGGACCCCCCCTGCCACCCTTGCCCACCCCAGGAGGACGCCCAAGGATGGAGGGACCCATCCCAGGGAACATAAGGTAAGTTCAGGTAAGTATATATATATTTTTTTTTATGGCATAGGGGGGCCTGATTTGTGCCCCCCTACATGCCACTATGCCCAATGACCATGCCCAGGGGACAGAAGTCCCCTGGGCATGGCCATTGGGCAAGGGGGCATGACTCCTGTCTTTGCTAAGACAGGAGTCATTTCAATGGGGGTTGGGAGTCGAAAAAAATGGCGCAAATCGGGTTGAGGCGATAATTTTGCCTCAGCCTGACTTGCCCCATTTTTTGACGCCCAAGCTCCATATTCCCCTACGCCGGCGCTGCCTGGTGTACGTAATTTTTTTTGACACACACCAGGCAGCGCCGCCGGCTAACGCCGGCTAACGTCATTGAATAAATGCGGCGCCCGCATGGCGCTTCAGAATGGCGTTAGCCGGCGTTAACCTTTTTGACGCACAACTGCGTTGGCGCAGTTGTGCGTCGAAAAGTATAAATATGGCCCAAAATGCCTCCCCCACACATAGCTTCTGAATTTTTCAATGGCCCAGACACAGGCCAGCAACTCCTTTTCGATGACGGAGTAATGCACCTCTGGCGCCCTTAAAACTCTAGACGCAAAGCCAATGGTGTTTTCATCACTCCCAACAGTTTGAGTCAACACAGCCCCCAATCCAATATTGCTGGCATCAACTGTTAGGCAACATTGGAACCTTTGGTCATACGGTTTTAACACTTTGGCTTGAGTTAAGTGGACTTTGATATCTTAAAATGCTCGTTCACACTCAGCACTCCACTCAAAACTGGTCTTATCCTTCAATAAATTTGACAAGACTCTAACCCGACTAGCACACTCCGGTATGAACCGGGAGTAAAACTCACACATGCCTAAAAACGCTTTCACCCCAGCTTTGTCAGAAGGCGGAGGTGCTGCCTTAATAGCATCAATCAAACTAGGTTTCGGGCTAACACCCTCCTGACTAATCACATGACCCAAATATTCCACAGAGGATTTCATGAATTGGCACTTTTCCCTTCTAAGAACAATGCCATGATCGTTGAATTTCTGCAACACCTGTCTGAGGATCTTGTTATGCGCCTGTAGATCAGGGGCGTGAATTAAAACATCGTCCTGAGACACCAGTACATTGGAAATACCTTTCAACAATGTGCACATAATCCTTTAAAACACTGAGGCTACAGACGCCAACCCGAAAGGCATGCAGCAAAACTGGAAAACACCAAAAGGCGATACAAATGCTGTCAAATACCTGGAATCGGGATCCAGCTCCACCTGATGATATGCACTGGCCAAATCTAACTTCGTAAACACCTTTGCGCCTTTAATGGTAGACAACATTTCAGTTATATTAGGTAAGGGATGTGAGTCCACCCATATATCTCTGTTGAGCGCTCTCAGGTCCACACAAATTCTCAACTCTCCATTCTTTTTCTTCGCTACCACCAGTGGAGAAAGCCACAAAGAGGACTCAATGGGTTCTATAAGCCCCTTGTTCTGTAAACTTTCTAATTCTCTTTCCAGATCTTCTCTCACACTGAAAGGCACAGACCTAATCTTATGCTTGACAGGGGCAGCATGCAATTTTACTTTTATCTTATGTTTAAAACCTTTCAGCTTTCCCAACTCACCTGAAAAAACTTTGGGAAACTCGTTAAGTAGACCTTCAATCACATCCGTTTCTCTAATCACCGCAACCTGTTCTAATGTACCTGGTCGCAACACCATACCAAACAAACCCTGATGGAACCAACCTAAAATGTTCAAACCTTTAGCCGCTACATAAACTTTCCCATGTATACGTCTCCCCCTAAACTCAAGTATATCCTCAAAAAAACCTTGAAGCTCAATCTTTCTCCCTTCATAAGACACTGGAGCCCTGTCTGGTGGCTCAAGAGCACGCTCTTTCCAATTCTGCTTGAACAAGTCGAGAGTAATCATGGTGATCCTAGCCCCTGAGTCCACCAGCAAACGCAAGGACTTGTTTCCAACTCTAACACACACATACGGATCCACACAGTTATTGGGATCACCAGACTTAACCACTCCACTATCAACAACTAAAACCATATCCTGAACCTCTCCCATGAGGTACTCAACTGCTTCTTCATTCTCATCCATCACTGTCACGAAAGATTCACGTTTGCCACCTTGACACACTTTAGCAAAATGCCCAACCTTGCCACAATTCCTGCATTGGATATTCTATGCAGGACAACTCTTAAACCCTTTTTGATGAGGCATATTTCCACATCTAAAGCAAACATTTTTTTGTTTAAAAAAATCATTAGAATTAGCAAACTTAATGTTCTTCTGTCCGCTTGTTTTAACTACTGGTTTTTTATCTTCTCTGTTGGTGACGGCGTTGACCCTGGTAGCTGCTGTCTGTTCAATTTCTCTGGACGACTTGATCGAAGATTCGATGCTCTTTGCAATTTTTATGGTTTCAGTCAATGTTGGATTGTCCAACGATAACAATTTCTGTCTGATAGACTTGTCTGTCCCTTGGCAAATAAATTGGTCTCTAATGAGTTGATCACCCAGCGCTTCAAACTGACATTCCGTAGCCAGAAGACGCAACGCCGAAATGTAAGTGTCAACATCTTCGCCAGAACGTTGTTCTCTCTTAAAAAACTTATGCCTGGCCACCACTAAGCTGGGAGGAGCATCAAACCTGACACTCATTTTCTTCACAGCTATTTGGTACTCATCCATTTCACCATCGTCCAATTGTATGTCCGGTAGGTACTTAAAAATAGCCCTCCCTTCGAAACCAATGGAATGCAGGAAAAGACACTTTTTGCGTTCAGGTCTGTACCGTGATGCCCCTATCGCCCCGAAGTACGTCTCGAAGGCATCGTACCACTGCTTCCATACTATGGCCCTCATTCTGACCCTGGCGGTCGGTGATAATGCGGCGCCCAAGCCGCCAACAGGCCGGCGGTCCAAAATATGCAATTCTGACCCTGGCGGGAACCGCCAACACAGCCCGCCGCATTAACACTCCGCCCGCCACGGCGGAACAAACAAACAGCGCGGCGGTCCCCGCCAACAGCCAGGCGGCAGACAATGTACCGCCCACCCTATCACGACCCACCAATCCGCCACCTTTTCCGGGGCGGGAGCACCGCCGATAAAAACACGGCGGAAACAGACTACGAACGGGAAAACGCTCACCTCTACGCACTCCACGCGAGATTCCGGCAGTATGGAACCCGAGTTGCAGGTCATCCCCGCACTCCTATACCTGCTCCTGTACCAGGAGCACGCCCGGCGGCGCGGAAGACATCGGTGAGTACTGCACCTACGACACAGGGGAGGGAAAAGAGTACCGGCACACACCCACCCACCCACACCCACTACAACACACACATCAATGCATTCCCACAGATCACTGTCACAACCCACAACCCCCCCCCTCCGAAATAATGCAAAGACCAAAAGAAGAGATCATAAACGGGCAGATATATTGAAATATGGACACCAGTAATCCCAATAAATAAATAAACTATGTACAAAATATATACAGCTACTAAATGTAGTCCAACCACTGTCCGTGGACCACAGGGGTCCTGTGCAAAGGGGCAAGGCCCAGTCCCATGACAAGAACTCCACGGAGAGAACACTGCAGGGGCATCAGAAAGAAAATAGGACAGGCACCTCAGGGGGAAGGGAAGGGGGGGCACCTCAGCCACTTGAGTACACGACGCCAGATCCACGAGGGGACTCCATGACCACTGGCCCATCCTGGGGAGAGCAAAGCCACAGTCCATACAGTCCATACAGTGGGTGGCCTGCCCACTGGGCCATCCTGGGGAGAGCAAAGCCACAGTCCATACAGTCCATACAGTGGGTGGCCTGCCCACTGGGCCATCCTGGGGAGAGCAAAGCTACAGTCCATACAGTCCATACAGTGGGTGGCCTGCCCACTGGGCCATCCTGGGGAGAGCAAAGCCACAGTCCATACAGTCCATACAGTGGGTGGCCTGCCCACTGGGCCATCCTGGGGAGTGCAAAGCCACAGTCCATACAGTCCATACAGTGGGTGGCCTGCCCACTGGGCCATCCTGGGGAGAGCAAAGCCACAGTCCATACAGTCCATACAGTGGGTGGCCTGCCCACTGGGCAATCCTGGGGAGAGCAAAGCCACAGTCCAAACAGTCCATAACAGACTCCACTGCCACTGGAGGAGGCATGTTGGCCAGAGGACATCCTGCAGCCCTGCCCGAGACAGATCCTGCCCTGCCACGTCTGCCAAAGGGCCAGCGGTTCTTGCCTTGAAGGGCCCAGTTCAGCGGTTCTTGAGACGGCGGTCCCCAGCGGAGCTGTGCTGGAGACGGCGGGGCCCAGTTCAGCGGTGCTTGAGACGGCGGGGCCCAGTTCAGCGGTGCTTGAGACGGCGGTCCCCAGCGGAGCGGTGCTGGAGACGGCGGGGCCCAGTTCAGCGGTGCTTGAGACGGCGGGGCCCAGTTCAGCGTTTCTTGAGACGGCGGAGCCCAGTTCAGCGGTGCTTGAGACGGCGGGCCCAGTTCAGCGGTTCTTGAGACGGCGGGGCCCAGTTCAGCGGTTCTTGAGACGGCGGGGCCCAGTTCAGCGGTGCTTGAGACGGCGGTGCCCAGTTCAGCGTTTCTTGAGACGGCGGGGCCCAGTTCAGCGGTGCTTGAGACGGCGGTCCCCAGCGGAGCGGTGCTGGAGACGGCGGGGCCCAGTTCAGCGGTGCTTGAGACGGCGGGGCCCAGTTCAGCGGTTCTTGAGACGGCGGGGCCCAGTTCAGCGGTGCTTGAGACGGCGGACCCAGTTCAGCGGTTCTTGAGACGGCGGGGCCCAGTTCAGCGTTTCTTGAGACGGCGGGCCCAGTTCAGCGGTGCTTGAGACGGCGGGGCCCAGTTCAGCGTTTCTTGAGACGGCGGGGACCAGTTCAGCGGTGCTTGAGACGGCGGTCCCCAGCGGAGCGGTGCTTGAGACGGCGGGGCCCAGTTCAGCAGTGCTTGAGACGGCGGGGCCCAGTTCAGCGTTTCTTGAGACGGCGGGGGCCAGTTCAGCGGTGCTTGAGACGGCGGTCCCCAGCGGAGTGGTGCTGGAGACGGCGGGGCCCAGTTCAGCGGTTCTTGAGACGGCGGGGCCCAGTTCAGCGGTGCTTGAGACGGCGGTCCCCAGCGGAGCGGTGCTGGAGACGGCGGGCCCAGTTCAGCGGTGCTTGAGATGGCGGGGCCCAGTTCAGCGTTTCTTGAGACGGCGGGGCCCAGTTCAGCGGTGCTTGAGACGGCGGGCCCAGTTCAGCGGTTCTTGAGACGGCGGGACCCAGTTCAGCGGTTCTTGAGACGGCGGGGCCCAGTTCAGCGGTGCTTGAGACGGCGGGGCCCAGTTCAGCGTTTCTTGAGGCGGCGGGGCCCAGTTCAGCGGTGCTTGAGACGGCGGTCCCCAGCGGAGCGGTGCTGGAGACGGCGGGGCCCAGTTCAGCGGTGCTTGAGACGGCGGGGCCCAGTTCAGCGGTTCTTGAGACGGCGGGGCCCAGTTCAGCGGTGCTTGAGACGGCGGGCCCAGTTCAGCGGTTCATGAGACGGCAGGGCCCAGTTCAGCGTTTCTTGAGACGGCGGGGCCCAGTTCAGCGGTGCTTGAGACGGCGGGGCCCAGTTCAGCGTTTCTTGAGACGGCGGGGCCCAGTTCAGCGGTGCTTGAGACGGCGGGGCCCAGTTCAGCGTTTCTTGAGACGGTGGGGCCCAGTTCAGCGGTGCTTGAGACGGCGGTCCCCAGCGGAGCGGTGCTTGAGACGGCGGGGCCCAGTTCAGCGGTGCTTGAGACGGCGGGGCCCAGTTCAGCAGTTCTTGAGACGGCGGGGCCCAGTTCAGCGGTGCTTGAGACGGCGGCCGGTCTATGGCCAACTGCTCATTGCCTGGTGGTGCCCTCCTGGGCAGCGGGGATGGTGCTCCTTCAATGCCCACCTGGGCTGTGGGTGGTGGGGCCCTCCTGGCCAGCTGGGCTGGGTCCTCCCTGGCCAGCGGCTATGGGGGTGGTGGGCTCCTCCTGGGCAGCAGGCCTGCAGCCTGACCTCTCCGACTTGCTGCCCTTGCCCTCCTTAGTCGGGAGTCTGTGGCCCTTTCCTCCCTTTGGAGCTGTGGCTGGTGACTGTGTCTGGGTGGTGTCCGGGGGGGATGTAGAAGCCGGGCTCCTGCGGCGCCCCTTCCGCCTTCTGCTCCTCTTCCCAGGGGGTGGGCTGGCTGTCCCCTTGCTGCTGGGCGAAGATCCAGACATGCGGGCTGGTGGGCTCCAATACCCCTGCACCCTTGTCAAGGGGGCTGCAGGGCTGGTGGTGGCTGAGGTGCTCTTCTTACCCCGACGAGAAGGAGGGGGGGGCTCAGGGTCAGGAAAGAAGTTAGCAGTGGCGAGGAAGAGTTTCTTGGGACAATGGAGAGTGGTAGGTACAGTGGGAATGGGAGTGGAGGGAGAGGATGTAGTTGTAGGTGAGTCACGTTTGCTGTCTTTGGGTGCAGGTGCAGGAGGGATAGGCTGTCGTGAGGTGGATGGCTGTTGGGTGGGTGGGTGGCTGCGTTTGTGTGGTGTGGAAGAGGGGGTGACAGACACAGTGGGAGAGGACACAGGGGACGTGTAAATGGCAGTGGGGGTGGTGACTGCACGTGTGCGGACTGGACTGGAGGGTGTGCTGGTGATGGAAACACTGGCTGATGGTGAGGTGAATGGAGGTGTGAGTGTAGACGTCACAGGGAGGGAGGAGGGAGACGAGGAGGTGGGGGTCACAGAGGTGGTAGTGACTGTTGGCATGTCTGCATCGGAATGTTGCGTGTGTGAATGTCTGCGTGATCTGTGGTGCTTATGTTTGGATGAGCTTCTCTTGGGTGTTGAGGTGTGTGCAGGCTGGTCTGATGGTGTGGGTGGGATAGGCAGAGGAACAGGAGACTGGGAGGAGGGAGTTAGTAGAGGGAGGCAGGAGACAGGGACAATGGCTGCCGTCAGTGCTGAGGCCAGAGCCTGGAACGATCGCTGATGGGCAGCCTGACCCGAATGAATGCCCTCCAGGTACGCATTGCTGCGATGAACCTCCCTCTCCACCCCCTGGATGGCATTCAAAAGGGTAGTCTGCCCAACAATGAGCGTTCGGAGGAGGTCAATGACCTCCTCACTGAGGGCAGCGGGGGTAACAGGGGCAGGGCCTGAGGTGCCTGGGGCGAAGGAGATGCCCGGCTTCCTGGCAGAGCGGGCACGGGGCGAATGCTGAGGGGCTGCTGGGAGGGCGGAGATGGTGCGCTGGGTGGCGGCTGTACCTGTAATGGCGGGGGGCACGGATGGTGCCACCCCCGCAAGGGAGCTCCCTTCCAAGGACGTGTCCGTGTCGCTGCAGGGTCCAGTCGTCCCCGTTGTGGAGCTCCCCTCGCCCTCCATCTCACTGGTCCAGTCAGACTCTGTGGCATGGCCCTCCTGGGCCATGTGAGATGCAGCTCCCTCCTGCCCCGATGCCACTTCTCCTCCGCCTGATGATGCTGATGCACACAAGCACAGAAAGACAAACAAAAAGGGGGGGGAGAGAGAAATAAAGGGATATTGAGTACATGGATCTCCGGTACAGTTAGCGGACATGACAGACACAGATGCCCCCTGCACTAAGTTGCGCACTTGGGGTCCGCTACGCATTCCGTGGAACATGCCCTACACGCCTAGAGTTGACAACTGTACCCATGGATGACACGGCCCAGGGATGGCTGTACTGACACACTACTGAGGGTGGTGGCTGGGGACACAGGGGCTTACGGGGGTGCCCAGCCTACAGATATCGCCCTGGCCTAGGGGGACCCACAGCCCTCCTCCCCCACCCAGACACCTCCACTGCGCGACAACAGAGTAGATAATGCTTGGACTCACCCCCTTGTGTCTGCTGTGCTGCCCTCACGCGCCCATCCAAATCAGGGTAGGCCACCGCCAGGATCCGGAACATCAGGGGGGTCAGTTGATGGCAGGCACCCCGCCTACGTTGGGAGGCCATCCCCAGCAGAGACTCAGCGGTCTTCTTGGTCCCTCGGCGGATGTCCTCCCACCTCTTGCGGCAGTGGGTGCCCCGTCGATGGTGGACCCCCAGGGTCCGGACTTCCTTGGCGATGGCACGCCAAATCCCGATCTTCTCATGGGCGCGGACCTATGTGACACGTACAGGGAGGGAGAAATACCACGTTCAAGTTTGTCTGCATTTTCGTTGCCAGTGGCCCAACGCCCCCCATCCCCGCCAGGCCCCCCGCCATGCCCCCCGCCAGGCCCAACATGCCCCCCATCCCCGCCAGGCCCCCCGCCAGCCCCAACATGCCCCCCATCCCCGCCAGGCCCCCCGCCATGCCTCCCGCCAGGCCCAACATGCCCCCCATCCCCGCCAGGCCCCCCGCCATGCCCCCCGCCAGCCCCAACATGCCCCCCCATCCCCGCCAGGCCCCCCGCCAGGCCCAACATGCCCCCCATCCCCGCCAGGCCCCCCGCCATGCCCCCCGCCAGGCCCAACATGCCCCCCATCCCCGCCAGGCCCCCCGCCATGCCCCCCGCCAGCCCCAACATGCCCCCCCATCCCCGCCAGGCCCCCCGCCAGGCCCAACATGCCCCCCATCCCCGCCAGGCCCCCCGCCATGCCCCCTGCCAGGCCCAACATGCCCCCCATCCCCGCCAGGCCCCCCGCCAGGCCCCCAAGCCAGCCAGTGGCCCCAAATCCATATTGAATTAAACTCACTTGTTGGTCTGGAGGACCGTAGAGTAGCGCATACTGGGGGAGGACCCCATCCACAAGTTTCTCCAACTCCTCTCCAGTGAAGGCAGGGGCCCTTTCCCCAGTCGCAGCAGCCATTATCCCTTCCAGATCGAGGTCACAGCAACACTTGCAATATAGGTCCTCTCCTGTGAAAGTTCAAGTCGCAAGTGGATAAGTAGATAGAAAATGGCGGTCACGTCCGCGGCGGTGCGTACCGCGGCGGTGCGTACCGCCACCGCCGGCGCCCTTCGCCATTGGCTCCTGAAACCCATAGGCTTCAATGTTAACCAATGCGGCTTCGCGCCGCGGTCTTCGACCGCTGACCGCCGCGGTGTGCCACGCCAGCGCATTGACCTCACATCCCATTGTCACACTTCACAGGTCAGGCAGCCGCCATTTCGAGGGTCCACATGGCTCAATTTCAACTGCGTCACACAGGCCTAGGCCTTGCATAGCCACTCAGACACGCCATTCACTGCATAGAGAATCGTTTACTGTGCTAGCTGTGAGTACGTACCTGTGGGTTGCTTGACTGTGTGCTCCATGTTGTCCTTCCTAGGCACCGTCCGCTGGGTTTGGCAAGGAGACGGATGAATCCTCCCGTGTACCGACCGCTGGTGGACCTGTCGACAATGGAAGAACGCCACATTATCCTGACCTACCGTCTTAACCGTGCCACTATACATGAACTGTGTGCCCAGCTGGAGCCCGACCTGATGTCCCCCATCCGCCAACCCACAGGGATTCCCCCTCTGGTGCAGGTCCTGTCAGTACTCCATTTCTTGGCAAGTGGGTCATTTCAGACAACAGTGGGAATTGCTTCTGGGATGTCTCAGCCCATGTTTTCGAAGGTGTTATCCAGAGTGTTGTCTGCCCTGATGAAATACGTGAGGAGCTACATCATTTCCCCTGAGGTGGGCGAATTGGCTGCAGTGAAGGGTGATTTCTATGCCCTTGGACATATTCCCAACGTCATTGGTGCCATTGATGGGACCCATGTGGCTTTGGTTCCCCCAAGAGACAGGGAGCAGGTGTACAGGAACAGAAAAAGTTACCATTCCATGAACATCCAGGTGGTGTGTTTGGCTGACCAGTACATCTCGCATGTAAATGCCAAATTCCCAGGGTCAGTGCATGACGCCTACATCCTGAGGAATAGCAGCATCCCTTACGTGATGGAACAGCTAGAGAGACACCGTGTATGGCTATTGGGGGACTCTGGGTACCCCAACCTGTCGTGGCTACTGACCCCAGTAAGGAATCCCCGGACCAGGGCAGAGGAACGGTACAATGAGGCCCATGGGCGTACTAGGAGGGTGATCTAACGCACCTTTGGCCTCCTAAAGGCCAGGTTTAGGTGCCTGCATATGACAGGTGGATCCCTAATGTACTCACCTAAGAAGGTGTGTCACATCATCGTGGCCTGCTGCATGCTTCACAACCTGGCTTTGCGCCGCCAGGTGCCTTTCCTGCAGGAGGATGGTCGAGACGGTGGTGTTGTGGCAGCGGTGGAACCTGTGGAGAGTGACGAGGAGGAAGACGACGGGGCTGAAACAGACAACAGGGACAGAATCATTGAACAGTACTTCCAATAGGACACAGGTAACAATTCAAAGATAATTTAGTAAATCTGAACTACTCTCCTGCATCTCTGCTGCCTGTCTATTTGCCCCAGTGTATGATGACTGAGTTGTGGCTTTTCCCTCCCTATTTCAGATCTGGGGTCCCCACTACGAGTCCTGTGCTTCGTTTCCCCATGGACTACAGCTTTGTGGCAGCTGTTTGTTGACTTCACTATGTACAAGGACATATTTGCACTGTCATGTCAATTACAATATTTTGAAATCACAGCCAGACTCCAGATAGTTTTGTGCAAAATAGGTGTTTATTTCAGTGCTCAAAATGGGATGGGTGGTTTCAAGTGGGTGGGGGCTATGGTGAAGGAATGTCCATGGCAGAGTCCAGAGTAACAGTCACACAGGTGCATTGTCCAGAGGCCTGTGGAGAGATGGAGCATGGGCAGTTCAAGGATGGACAGGGTGACAATGTGGGACAGTGGGATGACATCAGGTGGTATCCTTTGCTGGCGGGGGTCTTGACATCCTACTCTGCCTTCTTGCGAGATCTCAGGGCCCTCTTGCGGGGTGGTTCTTCTCCTGCAGGAGGTGGGGGTCTGGTGGGCTGCTGTTGTGCGGGGGCCTCCTGTCCACTAGCGCCGGCGGAGGTGGTTGGCTGTTCTTGGTCCAGGCTAGTGGCAGGGGCCCTTTGTTGTTGAGTGTCCGTCCTGGTGTTGATGAGGTCCTGCAGCAGCCCGACCATGGTAACCAGGGTGGAGGTGAGGGCTCTGATGTCCTCCCTGTACCCCCGATAGTGTTCCTCCTGCAGTACCTGGATCTCCTGGAACCGGGCCAGTACCGTCGCCATCGTCTCCTGGGAGCGGTTGTATGCTCCCATGATGGTGGTGAGGGCCTCGTGGAGAGTGGGTTCCCTGGGCCCGTCCCCCCCCTGTCGCACAGCTGCCCTCCGAGTTGCCCTGTTTCCCTGGGCCTTTGCCCCCTGGCCGGTGTGCCCACTACCATTGCCCCCAGGTCCCTGTTGTTGTTGGGGTGGTGGGTTATCCTGGGTGCCCTGTAGTGGTAGACACACCGCAGATTGACGCGCCCTGGAGACAGAGGCATGGGCCCGCTGGGTGGGAGCTGTGCTGGTGTTCCCAGAGGGGTTTGGGTCTGTAGTGGCCTGTGCCTGTGTGAGGGGAACCGACTGTCCAGAGGTCCCCGATGGTCCGGGCTGGTCATCGGTGTCCAGGTCGACAGAGCTGCTGTCATCGCTGACGGCCTCTTGGGTGGGGGGTGTGGAGAATTCTGGGCCCTCCGCGGCGGTGTGTTGACGGTCGGGTCCTGCAGGGGTATAGAGGTATGGTTATAGTTTCAATGTGTGGCATATGGGTGTATCTGTGGGTTCCCGTGTCCCCAAGTGCTGGCATTCGTGTGTGGGGGCTTTGGTGAGGGTGGCTTGTGGGGGGGATGTGTATATGCATTGGGCATGCTTTGGTGATGGGTGTCCATGCTTAGTGGACGCATGCAGGCCTAGGTTTTGGGATGTGTGGGTTGTGATGGTGAGACATTGGCAGGGAATAGGTGTGCTGGGGGTGGGGGTGAGGATGGTGGTGGGGTGAGGATGGTGGTGGGGGTGAGGATGGGGTTCGAGGATGGGGGTGAGGGTTGGGGTATGATTTGGCATGCAGGTGGGGGGGAAGCAGTAGTGAAGCTTCAACTTACCAGTATCCATTCCTCCGCCGACTCCTGCGAGGCCGTCAGGATGCAGGATGTTCAAGACTTCCTCCTCCCATGTTGTAAATTGTGGGGTTGAGGTGGGGGTCCTCCGCCAGTCTTCTGCACGGCAATGTTGTGCCTGGATACCATGGAACGCACCTTCCCCCGTAGGTCGTTCCATCGCTTCCTGATGTCTTCCCGATTTCTGGGGTGCTGTCCCACAGCGTTGACCCTGTCGACAATCCTCTGCCATAGCTCCGTCCTCCGGGCAATGCTGGTGTATTGGATCTGTGTGCCGAACAGCTGGGGCTCTACCCGAACGATTTCCTCCACCATGACCCTGAGTTCTTCGTCTGAGAAGCGGGGGTGTCTTTGGGGTGCCATGGGGTGGTGTGTATGATGTGTGGGGTGGAGTATGTGGAGTTAAGTGTGTTGAGTGTGGTGGTGTGTGTTGTTTTGTGTGTGGATATTGTGTGGGTGATGGTGTTGAGTGGCTGTGGCTGCTAGTTTGTGGATGGTGGTGTCTCGCTCTGGCCTTCTTTCGGAATTTTTGGTCGTAGGGGTTTGTGGGTGATGTGGGTGTGTGTTTTATATTGTATTGTGTGTGTGGGAGTGGTGTGTGTATGTGTATCAGGTGTGTGGAATTCAAATCGGCCAATGTGGCTGAGTTTTGTTCGTTTGTGTGTATTCTGACCGCGGCGGTGTGTCCCGCCAATGGAAAACCGCGTTGGAAAGACCGCCGCGTGGATTCGTGGGTCGTAATGGCATGGGCGTATTTCTGTTGGCGTGACGGTGGAGGTTTTGTCACCTCCACTTTTCCGCCGACCGCTGGTCTGGCGGTCTGTTGTGGCTGTCGGATTTTCGGAGGTTTGGCTGCTGCGGGTCAGAATGACCGTGGCGGGTTTCCGCGACCGCGGCGGGATTATGGAGGATTTCTGACCGGCGGTAGGCGCCTTTTACCGCCGAGGTCAGAATGACCACCTATATGTGGTTCGCCAGGGCTCTCTAGAAATGGTGGTGGAGGGAGAACAGATTGCATGGTGGACCCAAAAATAAAATAAAAACAAATATTCCTAGAAACAGGAACAGAAATTGTAACGCCCTTTCTTTTAAAAGTTTTTGTATGTTGAATATAAATAAATAATCCAACCAGCCCTTATTGCTTCCTAGCTAGTTGTATCATGAATAAATAACTCCTCAAATGCATTGTAAATGACCATTATGCGTTTACAGAGGGTATAGGTGTTCCTTTCCTTTTTAAATTTTTAGCAAACTTGTTTCTGAATGTACAGTGGAGGCACTGCAGAACCAAACCCTTCTTTATCAATGGTTCATCTTCAATTATGTAACCTCTCCACATCAAGACACAAAAAGGCAATTTCTATAGCTGGTTGGCGTAATACAGGAGGAAGAAACTCCTCCCACTGGGTGGAGTAAGCCAGTTCCAAAAAATAAGCCTGCTGTCTTCGTGTAGATCCTCAACGATCGTGCTGGCACACGAATAAGGCACTGGGGGCAAAGTTGTGAATAGCTGTTAAACGGCTGATGCGTGGGCCCGCTGTGCTTAGAGACCGGACCACCTCGTCGCCAAAATGAGGAATGCGAGGAGGACGGTGAGCACAAATCACCTTTATTTTACATGGGTAAAATACAATCAGCTCGACAGTCTCCAAGCGCCCCCAATACCGCCTCTCCGTCCAACCGCCATCTCCTTCAGCCTTCTCCCGGCGTTTCCCTTGCGCCGCCGTCTAAACTTCTAGCAACCCCTTCACCATCGGGGTTCTAGTCGCGAGGCCGTGCGCGAGGGTACGCACGCAAATACAACAGTGTGGCACAATGCAGCAGACAGGTGAAGGTGAACACAATGGGTACATCTGGTATGTTTTGATGATATATAGTTGGTGATGGCAACACTTGGATGGCATTTGATATTGGTGCCACCGGAGGCTTCTACACCATGACAAATGTGGGGATGTGCCTATATGTGACTTTCTTTACGTTGACATGGCCAATGCCATTCACATAGCTGAGATATACCTTGTTAATTGTTATGTGTGAGGGATCTGTGTTTAGTTTTCAACCTCTGGACACTTGTAGTTGTTTGGGCCCAGCTTCTGTATGCAAAGGGGACATAGCATCACCTGTCTCTTACGTGGTGTGTCAGTCATGTTGTGCCTGTATTATGTACATATGGATGCATGTTTGTATGATGTGCAATGAATGTGGTGTAGTGTGGCATGTGGCATATGTGTTGTTGTCTGAAGATCTGAGTTCCCCTGTCTATTTGTGTTTAGTGTTGTGTATGTATTGTTTGTCCTATACGTTTGATGTGTTGTCTGAGTAATAATTAGCATGGTGGCTTACCCATGAGTAGCCCATTGCCATATCGTCCATCCTGGAACCGCTTGTTAATGGTGAAGTGCCGGAATATATAGCCATCAAGGATACTGCTAGGATATTTGTCTAGGAGGTTTGTGAAGAGCCCATGGTGGTCCACAATGGCCTGCATATTCATTTATAGAATGGGAGTGTTTGCGGTTCCTGTAAAGGTGTTCCGTTGCAGTAGGTGGCACAAGTTGGACATGGGTAAAGTCCATTCCACCCAGTACATGCGGGAACCCAGCGATTTGGTAGAAACCTTGCTTGGTCTCTTGTTGCATTTGCTGGGTGTTGGAGAACCAGATGTGGTGGGGTGTGAGGCGGATGATTGCATCCAGATCCTTTGGAAGGAAGGCTGAGAAGGATGGCTGGGAGACACCACCAACTTATGCCCCGTTGTCTGGAATGATCCTGATGCCAGCATATGGAGGACAGCCAGGAGTTTGATCATAGGTGGAATATTGATTGGAGTTTTGATCCTTGCAGTGATGTCTGGTGCAATGTGGTGCAGCAGGCGTACAATTGACTCCAGCATCAGACGGTAGAGTCCCCGAGTGCAAGGATGGTTGTGCACTGTTGAAATATCCTCTCCTGCCTTCTGTGCTGTCTTTGTGGCTGCTGTGGTGGTGTTTGGGGTTGCTGCAGTGGTGCTGGTAGGACTTGTTTTTGTTGGTGTCTATGGCGTGAGCTGAGCTGGGGTAATAACAGATCCATGTTGTGCAGGGGGTTGCCAATACTCCTTCTGTGTGTTTTCCATAGGGTAGTAGGGTGTGGGCCTTATTTTAACGACTGGTCTGACCAGGCATTAAATTTTGATGCTAATCAGACTTAACGTCATTTTTTTGGATAGATTTGTCATTGTGCAACGTTTTTGCATCTGGCAGTAAATAAGGTGCTATAGGGCTAGCCTCATTTTTGGAAGGGAAGGCCTACCTTGCACATCATTGTTGCAAAACAACACAATGTGGGGTGGCGCTCCCCAAAAATGAAGCAAACTCCGAAATGTTGTCGCTAGACGTGTCTAGCAAAAAATATAAATATGCTGCTAGGTTAGCGCTGCTTTTGTGTCAGAAATAATGGCACAAAGGTGATGCTAAGTTTTCTTAAATATGGGCCTAAGTCAATGGGAAGCAACGGGTGAGATGCTTCCTAGGGAACCTTTCAGCTTGTCCCCTACATCTCTTTGCAACCAGACAGCTGGGTTGTCTGGCAACCATTGACTTATTAATTGCCTTGAATTAGGCATGCAATAGGTTTAGTAGCTTTAACCCCTACCTCGCTCATTGGTATCCCGGATGCTGCCATTGCTACCCCTGGCCTCCGGGGTCAAGAAGGAAGCAGCATGAACAGGAAGTAAGTAGGGTAAGCCATGTTTACTTACTGCACATTCCACTACTTAATCCTCTGCTAATCATTCAGCAGGAAACAGCAGACTGTTAATGGGCTGACTATGCATGAGTAGCCCCACCTTTTAAAGCTATTTATTGCCTGGTGTGTGTGATGTGATTTAATTTACCAAGGTATTTTGGTTAATAGACTTTCAATGCAGGAATAGCTGTACTATGTATAATATTTTCTATAAGTTTAAAAGGGTGACTTGCAAGAAATGTCCAGCTGAGAAAATACAATGGTTGGCTGTTGTATAGAGATTTTACCACTTAAGTGAGAGACATTTTTTTATATAGTGCAAATATTTGGGATACTTCTTGGGCAAACTAATTTAAATAAATATGCAAAATATTTTACTTCAGCATCACTTGGGGGTATTTGTTGCCTTTCAACAGACAGGTCTTTATCATAACGACATAACACGGTGTTTAAGTAGCAGATAGCCTTCAAAATAGCTATCGGAACTAAACCAATACTTTCACAGAATTGTAAAAGTCATTGTAGAAATGTCCTAAAGTAACTGAAAATTATCAAATCAGGAGCATTTTACAGGACGATGAGGATTGAGTGGTGAGGTGAAAGCAAAGGAGAATTTGCAACAGGAAATTCCTTTCAAACTGCATGCAGTTGAGATATTTGATTCCATGGCCAAGCCTTGGCATTAGTGAGAGATGGACAGAGGCCTTCATAATGACCTTAGACACACCACACTGCAGCTTGTATCCTCCATCACAGGGTGCCCACAGCACCAATAAAACCTATGTTGTCCCCACTTAGGCGGCGCTGTAAATGATGCTCGTCAATGCAGGTGCAAAAAAACCAAAAACAGTTAATTCTTAATCGGTTGTATGATGGAACTACGCATGCAGCAACCACGCATGCCTGAACAACGCGGTCGGAACAACGACTGCGTTGTTTCCATGCATGCCATTACCAAGCATGCCTTTACAACGATTTTTTGTTATGAAGGCATGCCTAGTAAAGACATGTGTGGAAACGGCATGCATGGTTGTAGGATGCCAACCTCCCACCCTAAAAACAGAAGTACCCTGACCCCCCCACCCTTAAAACCTACCCCGATACCCCCACCCACCCTGAGCACTAAAACCAACCCCCACCCCAAAAATAAAACAACCCAACCCCTAAAAACAAAATTATCCCGACCCCCCACCCTGCCCCTAAAAACAAAAGTACCCCGATATCCCACCCTTAAAAATTACCCAGATACCCCCACTCACCCTGAGCCCTAAAACCGACCCCATCCCCAAAAATAAAACAACCCAACCCATAAAAACAAAATTACCCCAACCACACCTACCCCACCCCTAAAAACAGAAGTACCCCGAACCCCACCTTTAAAAACTATCCTGATACCTCCACCCACCCTGAGCCCTAAAACAGACCCTCACTCCCAAAAATAAAAGTACCCAACCCCTAAAATCAAAATGACCCCGACCTCCCACCCCCGCTCCTAAAAACCCGACCCCCCACCTACCCTAAATACAAAATTACCACGACCCCCACCACTAAAAACCCTCCCCTTCCTAAATACAAGATTACCCCGACCCACCCACCCCTAATAACCTGCCCCCACCCGCCCTAACTACAAAAAAAAACAACGTCCCACCCGCCCCTAAAAAAACGACGTCCCACCTGCTCTGAATACAAAATTACCCCAGCCCTCCACCTGTAAAAACCTGCCCCAACCCAAATACAAAATCACCCCGACCCCCCACCCCACCCACCCTAAATACTAAATCACCCCAACCCCCTCCCCTGCCCCTAAAAACCCGACCCCCCACCCACCCTAAATACAAAATTACCCGAACCCCCACCCCTGCCCCTAAAAACCTGATCCCCCACCCCCTAAATACAAAATTACCCGACCCCCCACCCACCCCTAAAAACAAAGTAACCCAAACATCCCACCGCCGCCCTGAAAACCATAATACCGACCCCCTCACCCCTGCCCCTTAAAAAAAATATCCTAACCACCCCAAACCCTTCACCTCCCTCCCCCACCCCAAAGAGCTAACCCAACCCTGGCCACTTACCTGACAGTGTCCTCTCCCAATGGATCCTCCTTTTTCTCTGCCTTAACCACGCATGTGCGTTGCTCAGCACATGCGTGGTTAAGGCAGAGATAAAAGGCCTGCTTTGTTCAGACAAGCGTCGTTCCGCTTGCGTGAACATTTCAGGCATGGTTCCTAACAGATCTTTCCCCTCTTACTCATCGCGATTCGGTGAAGTGCCAGAGGTATTAGGGACCATGTAAATTTCATTTATTATTTTATCATTTGTCATTGATAAATTGTATTATTTATTTTATGTACACTTTTCTGTCAAAACACTCTTATATAACCTCAGCGACGATCAGAAGTAGTAGATGTAGGATAGTTTACAAAGCTGCTGGGGCTACCAGTTTCAATCTTGATTAACTGTGGTAATATAAGAGTCTGACTGGCGAAGTCATGCGCATAGTAAGGATCTCATCGTATCATTAGGCGAAGGAGCACAAACGTCATATAAAAGCATACTATTCATGTCTTGGCATCAAATGCTGTGGTACAAAACAGTGTCACGTAAGAAGGTACAGCGGCCGGTTCACCATGTTTTCCAGAAGGACCACGCACTTTGTATTCTCGAGGTTCACATAACAGTACCATCTTTACACGTTCATTTCTTGGGTTATCTTTATGTGGCATTTCTTCTGCATTGCACTTTACCTGGACGGTTTGTTTCACATTTGTGTCTGTATACTATCGAGTGGATTGTTCATAATTTCTGTGATTCTAGAAATCCCATTCAAAGGGCGGAGCTATACATTTCGAGCCTGCCTTTCAGATTGTGGAATAACTGCCTTAATGCCTGCCAACTGCACGACGCGTTCCATGCTGAATGTGGTGTTTTCATCCTATAATCCCCATGCCCAGCCTCTCCTCGATGTCAATGCTGCCTAAACGGCTTAATATCGACATTAAGTGGAGAAAAATGCTCTAATGATCACGCCAGCCATTCTCTAACAGTTGGCACGGTTCCTATACTACAAATCGTGACAGCAGTGCAGTACAACTTGTGTCTTATTTTTAGCATTGGGAAAACCAGCACCCCTGAAGTACAATTTTTCTGTTTTCGTAAACATGCAAATATGTCCTATCAAAATAAGAACCTGCCATGTTCATCAATTATGATTAACTCGTGTGGGACGTGGACAACACCAGCAAACCAGAATGCGTAGAACCATGGCCAATTTAAGGATCACTTCGGCCCTGGCCAGTGGGCCTTTTTATTCAGAACAATTTTTAATTTATGATCATTTAAGTCCTAATGGTGCCTAACAATATATTGAATTATGCATTTAATTTATAAAAATGTGGGCACAAATTAGCCAAAGGCTCAAGATGCCCAGCGCGAGAGTGAGGAAGAGAGAGCTAAAGAGAGACAGGGTTGACAGATAAAGATGGAGAGAAAGGTAGACAGAGCCAAAGTTGAGGGGAGTGAGCAGAGCGAGAGACAGAAAAATATTTTTCAATTGCCTGAAAGCAAAATGTCTAAGGATGGGTAGGCCCAGCATGCCAGTTTGTCACTTTTCAAAAATATGTTTGATATGGGCAACATTGTCACTTTACCCCATAAAGGTGGGGGTTCTGGGAAATTTCCTACTTTGTCCACAGCTTAAAATGTATGTGCTGATAGCTTGATTTCTAAGTTTAGTGAGAGCCTGAAGCAAGGGATATGAAGAGGCGAACGCCTGTGTTGAAGTGTCTGTGTGTTGGGTGAAATTAGGAAGGGGTGGGTACAGATAGCTCCCTTGTCCACAACTTCTCAGATGCTACTAGGTGTCAATAGCCCTTTCCTTTCATTATATGCTCTTGCCTTTGACTCGTGCCACAATTGCGGGTGGCACAACTAACGGTAGTTAATAGCCACAGCTGAACGCATTAGCCTCTGTTAGGTAAACAAAGGGCAATGATGCTTAACTGGTGAAATATGAAATTTGTTTAGCAAAATACCGAGCAGGAAGAATGTATATAAATGAAACCTACCATTTAGTTTTACTAGGCGCACAACACCACACTACAGTCTTGTCTGTGTGCCTCATCATAGTATTAACTTTATCGTACTGAGTTGAAGACCCTGTAGTGTCTGTGCTATTATGGATGTGCTGGGCTAATAATATGTGGTTTAGTTGGAGTGTTGTTCTGAAGCTAGTATCTAAGACTGATGAGGGTTAGCCCCTTTTGTTTTACTGTTGTTAGGTGATGCTTGTGAGGCCTTAGTGATCTGTTAGATGGTTATTGAGTATTTGATATGGAAACCATTGGTCCAGAAATGTCGAAACAAGGTCCCCCATCACATCTATGTCTCTCCTGTAAATTTAACTTAGAATACTTAGTAAAGTGTGTATTTTAGGGCACTAAATTCCTAAACGTTATAGGGCAATTCACCACTCTCTTGACACATGATTGCACAAACTAGCTGTTTTCACTTCTGGTCCAACTGTCCAGCAGCTACTCTGTCCAAATCACTGTGGCATATATAACAACATCGTAAACCACCCCGTTGTCTAAGATGTAATGTTCCTTTTAAAAGGCAATAAATACATCTGCACTGTTTTTTTTTAATTTATAAAAAAATATTGAAATGTCTTGGTTTAAAAATCCATTAAAATGATGGAAGTCATACGGGCTCTAGATACTTGTTACGGGTAATTGAAAAATGAACTCTGATATTGGGTTTGAAGTTGTCAGAATTATTCATCAAGGAGCTGGACTATGAAATGGAAAAATATCTTTCACAATACTTGAATGTACGATAATGAAAGTAAGTGGCATGGGCTTGAACAGAAGAGGGTGATGGAGAGGTTAGGCATAGAATCGGAGAGAATGGAAACTGCGCGAGTGGCTTTGAACAGAAGGCACACTTTATTATTCTCAAAAGGAAGTAGGGATGATAGAGCGGAACGTGGTAACAATTTACCTGCGTTCGGACGCTCTTTAGGTCGATGAATCTTTTGACTATGTGGGAACTCTACTATGTGGGAACTCTCCGTACTATTAATCGAACAGTCTCATCTAATCGATAATCAATAACGAACATAAGCAACACCTTGAACAACATAACACTTAACAATTAATCCAGAATACATTTCGGCGAACCCTGACCTTTCAGCCAGGAATAACCACACCAGTTTATTGCAAAGTTAGTGAGTTTATTTCCTTATATTAACAAGGCTAGCACGACATAGATGTGTCTCAACACCAAATGATAAACATAAATGAACATTAATAGCTGTCCATATCGTCGGAACAAGTGTAATCTATGTAGCATTTGAATCACAAGGCATTCGATAGTGGCAATGCAAAGCACTAATACGATAATCTGTAATGGGCTAATTGCGTACATTTAGTCAGCATAACAAGATCTCAAATTGCATCGTGCGACATATGGAATCCTCGTCTAACCTCAAATTAGCATCAGCATGTGGGACTTCATGCAAAAACAATTTGGCAACATCAATTTAGAAAACTCCTAGCTAGGGTCCTTCTCAAAATCAGCAGTTGGTTATCTAAAGGAAACACAATGCAATTTTACAATTTCCTTTCATAATTACCAATTCCGATCCGCAATCAATGAAGTCTTCGTCTCACAGGTATCGTTTCTCGATCAGCATAGGGCCGGGACAAAAGGGGCAGGGGTGAACGGGGCAATTGCCTCACGGCGGCAAGATAAGATTACTACTTCATGCAAAGGGGCAAATCAAAGTTAAAGTCTCTAGGGCAAGAATCATTAAGGTCTCTTTCTCTCGATTAGAGAAAGCATCAAAGTCTCTCAAAATGGCGTCGCAGCAAAATGGGTCATAGTAGCTACGAAGTCAAAATGGCGGGATGTCCGAAGATAGAGAGCTTTCCTCTCGTGCACCTGGGTTTTATAGACAACAGTTCAAGTCCAGTAGGGTCTCCATTGGAGGGTTCATAGGTTAGCTTCAAATTGACCAATCAAAAACGACAGTTCTCAAGCTTTTACTTAAGCATACATTATCCTTGGAGATAGGTACGCAAGTTGCAACATTGTCTCTCGATTAGCTTACTCTCAGAGCCTCCATTGTCCGCACCTGCAAGCCGACCTTGAATTAAAGAGAAAATATGCCATGCTGGCACCAACTTTAAGATAAGCATGTGAACAGTCTCTGTGGAAAAGTACAGCTTCAAGCAGAAATACACGTTTAATAGCACAGTGGAAAAATACGAACATCTAAACCGTGAGACCAGACAACTAGGCCAAAGCCTCCGCTAAAGTAATGCTAAGCTAAGGCATTTCAAATAAGCAAATCGTAGCACACGTTTATGATTATGTCGGATTAGTGCAATTCTAATACACCACGTTATATAAAGCACGCATATAAATGATGGCAAACTACTCTGAGGGCACATTTTGTCCCCGTACAATCTTCATTAATTCGGTTAATGTCACACACGATTATGTCAGCACTACGTTTATGCGTTAATAAATCAAAACCTTCATTTTCTGCTTCATCAATCCCTCCTCTGATGACTACTTGTCATCATACAAATTTAGCCCACAAATTTTATCCCATTAAAATTCTGTCAGCTCCCTTTTCCTTTTAGTTCCCCTAGTTTGCGCTTTGTATTCTTCTGCCATTCTTTTCATAATTTTCTCCTCTTTTCTCCTTTTAATTCTTTCCATAATCATTATTATTCCCCTTTTTATTCCCCAAATTCCAAATACACAAATTATTATTATTAATATTCCTTCTATTATTTTCAATAATATTCCATTCCATATTCCCCCAATCCAATGTCCCACTGAAGCAAGTCCCTTTCCAACCTTTTCCCACACTCCTGGTTCTTTCAGTTCTTTCAAATCTGCACTTTCTTTTGTTAGATTAGCAAGCATAGTTTTAATCTTCACACTATTATCAGGTATATAGGTGCAGCAGTGACGTGCACCAATCATTTTGCAAACGCCTCCATCCTTTGCTAAAAGAATGTCTAAAGCAAGCCTATTTTGAAGAGTCATAGCTCTTTCCGCTGCAAGTTCAGCATCCATCCGGATTATAGCACCTGAAAACTTTGTCAACATGTTATCCACTATAGTAGACAACTTTCGTATCTTGATGGAATTCAGCACAACTCCCAATGAAGGAATCATCGCTCCAAATATATCACCTACCACAGCAGCTGCGGTCTCTCTTTTCTGGATACGATGGGATCCAGGTGTCTTTTCAATCATCGATATGTCATCCAGCTGATAAACCTTTGGAAACACTATACCCAAATAACATCTTCCCCACCATCCCTTTGGAAGACGATAATAGGCATTATGCCCACAAATGTAATACACCCCTGGAATGACAGGGTCAAGTCCGTCCATCATGAATGTCCATTTGGCCTTAAAGATAAACGTATGTTTGCATTCACTCGCTCCTACAAAAATATTGTCATAGTAAGATTCACCTCGATATATACAAAACTTCCCTACATGCCAAGCATCTAAAGCTATTTTCCCTTGTGTCTTTATAGCAGCAAAATCATAATTATCTACTGAAGTCCTCTTATGCAGTTCTTTTTCTAATTTCGCCTTCATTTGAGCCCTTCTATCATCTGTGCGATCTAAAAAGCTTATTTCTACAGCAGAGACGGAGCAAGTAAGGTTCTCCCTATGAGCATGAGCCGTTTCAAAAGGTTGCATTGGCTCGAAAAAGTCCCTCATAATTTTGTAATCCCAATATTTTGCAGTCTCGCTTAGCTGCGCTATTATAGGAACATAAGCAAAGGTAACATCATAATTTGAGAAAAAATACTGTATGTTAGATTGACCATAAAACCTAGACATTACTATACTACATGTAATCCCATATGTAAGAGGCATGTGGTGATAAGTCACCCCTTCCTTTACTGATGTCGGTATCTGGGTACACACATAACAATCTTTCGCATCCATAGTCTCAACATACTCTGTTAATAAGCGATAGAAAACGTTATACGAAAGCTCTTTCTTATCATGCAAGAGCCTCTCATCCATTGCTAGTCTTTTCAATGGTGTTAGTTCAGTGACAGTAACAGGAACAATAGTAGAAGCAGCAATAGTCTCATTCTCACCCTTTCCATGCATTCCAAACACAATTGCCATTATTATTAGTACACATGTTAGTACCAAGCCTATACACACGTATTTACAATATTTCTTTCTATTATTCTGCATAGCGTACCTAGGCATGATCTGTATAGAATCAGAGAGCTAGAAGCACTTATAAATGAAACTACTTAGCAATTCAGTTACAAAGCTTGAACGAGCACAATGTTCACACCGTCTTCTTCAAAAGGCCAGTCACTTATCGGTTAGCAGCATTTGTCTCAATTCGGTTTAGCAATGTCTCAGCTGGTTGTTCGTCTCACGTTATATTGCAGCAAGCAATACCATTTACTACCTTTTCAATCAACAGAGTCTATGAAACTTTTCTTTTCTATTGGTATCTCTTCTTCTTCTTCGTTCTCGATGCTTAGAGATACAAACTCATCAGTCCAATCATCATTTACCGCATATGCCCATTCAGGACCGGAATACCTCTTGTTTGGTATCCTTTTCCTTTTCAATTTTGCTTCTCTCTTTGATTCTGCTTCGCTGGCACTCTCCTCCTTCGCCAAGTCTTTTTCTTCACTTGACGATTGTTCCACGACAGTCACTTCCTTTCTTTTCTCTTTCACTTTCGCCCTTCCTCCGTCGTTCAAACCTTCTTTACCCTTTTCTTTTATCGGTGAGATACTTAGTCTTCTTTTTGCACCGTGTCCGTTTGATGGACCTGCACCCTTTTCTGTAGAGGTTTGAACTCTTTCGTTCTGCTCCTCTTTGTCCCCACCTTCAGGGGAATCAGTCACATTTTCCTTTTCTTTTTCTGTATCGTCTGTTTCTGGGAAAGCCCCCTTCTGCTCAGGCTCTCCTTCCTTCTCACTCTCTTCGAGCCCTTCGTCACCGTTACTTTCTTCAGGCTCAGTATCACTTTCAGCTGCTTCAGGTTCCTTGTCACCTTCAGCTGCTTCAGGCTTTTTGCTACCCTCAGCTGCTTCAGGCTCTTTGTCACCTGCAGCTTCGTCGTCGCTGTCTGAACTTTCTCCTTGGTCTTCCCCAAGTGAGTCGGACTCTTCGTTCTCCAATAATATCTCCTTTTCTCCTGCTGTTGCTTGTTCGCTTTCAGTTCGCTTTTGTTCTGTCCCAGCACTCGGCACCGTTTTATCAGGCACCGGTAGTTTCAGCGCTTCAACTTCCTCATCTGTGGGACACAGCACCTTCTTTGTATGACTGGCGTGAATCCAGTTGGGAACCCCCGCACACTTCACAGCGGTAGTTGTCGTCAGGATCACTTGGAAAGGGCCTTTCCAACGGGGTTCCAGACATGACTTCCTCACGTGCTTCTTTATCACGACCCAATCACCTGCTTTCAGTGCGTGTCCTGGACCTTGGATCGGTGGCAAGGTGGTCGCTTCCACCTGGTGAGAGAAAGAGCGAACCACGTCAGCCAGACCTTTGCAGTAGTCTAACACCATATCATCTGTAATATTCAAAAGCATGTTTGCGGGAACTGCAGGAAGTCTCATAGCCCTGCCCATGAGAATTTCGTGCGGAGACAATCCAGTTTTTCTATCCGGAGTGTTTCTCATTGACATTAGCACTAAGGGCAATGCGTCAGGCCATTTCAAATTTGTTGATGCACATATTTTTGCCATTCTCGACTTCAGCGTACCATTCATCTGCTCCACCAGTCCTGATGCCTCAGGGCGATAGCTACAGTGCAGCTTTTGCTCAATGTTCAGTGCTTCTCAAAGTAACTTCATCACCTCGTTATTGAAGTGACTTCCCCTATCTGATTCTAAAGAGATCGGGAATCTGAAACGTGGTATTAACTCCCTCAATAATAGCTTGGCAACTGTAAGACTGTCATTTCTACGTGTGGGGTATGCCTCAATCCAATGACTAAAAATGCACACAATCACCAACACATATCTTAAACCTCCATGCACAGGCATCTCAATGAAGTCCATCTGCATACGACTAAAAGGACCGCTTGCCCTACCAATGTGGCTCGCGTTCACAACTGTTCCCTTTCCTGGGTTCATCTGTTGGCAAGTGACACATCGATGGCAAACTGCTTCTGCAGCTTGACGAAATCTGGGGTTAAACCAATCAGTTTTGAACAATCTTATCATGGCATCTCTCCCTAGGTGAGCTTGCCCATGATAGAACCGCGCAAGCTGTGATAAGAGACCATTTGGCAGAACAAATTTTCCCTCATGTGAAACCCATAGCTCGTCTTGTCTCTTTATACATTGTGATTTAATCCAGGAATCTCTTTCATCCTCCCTGACATTACTTTGTAGTGCTTTTAGTTCTTCTATTGTATCTACGACCTTCAAGGCAAATGCTTCAGCTGGTTCGAGTTCTGGTTCACTTATTGTATTCCAATCATCCCTTAGCAATATACAGTTCAAAGCGCAAAATCTTGCGACTTGATCTGCATAGGCATTTCCCAGAGACACATAATCCTGTCCTTTCGTGTGAGCACTGCACTTTACCACTGCAACTTCAGCTGGCACTTGAATGGCATGTAACAACTCCCTTATTCTCTCCCCATTTTTCACTGGGGATCCTGAAGAAGTCAGGAAACCTCTCTGTGACCACAGTTGTCCAAAGTCATGCACAATCCCAAACCAGTATTGGCTATCAGTGTAAATGGTGACTTTCATCAATGCAGACAATTGACATGCTCTAGTAAGGGCTACAAGTTCTGCTACTTGTGCAGAATAGACTCCTTGGAGCCATCCCGCTTCCAAGACCCCTGTCACAGTACATACAGCATATCCTGCTTTCAAAATTCCCACCCCATCTCTTAGACATGAACCATCAACAAAAAGAATTTGGTCATTTTCATCAAGTTTTGTATCTTTGATATCCGGTCGGGGTTTTGTGCAAAATTCAGTCACCTGAAGGCAGTCATGCTCGACGTCTTCAGCGTTCTCAATTTCAGCATGTTCTCCAGGAAGCAAGGTAGCTGGATTCAACGTAGTGCACCTTTTCAGCTGCACATTCGGTGAGCCCAGAATAGTCGTTTCATACCTTGTGAGTCTTGCTCCAGTCATGTGCTGCGTTCGGGAGCGGGTCAAAAGTATCTCAACTGAGTGAGGGACCATGACTGTTACTGGGTGTCCCATCACTATTCCTTCACTCTGAGTGAGGCTGATACCAACTGCTGCTACGGCGCGCAAACACCCTGGGAGTGCTGCTGCGACCGGATCCAGAGTAGCTGAAAAATACGCTACTGGTCTGTTTACACCACCATGGGCTTGGGTCAAGACAGACAAAGAGCATGCATCACGTTCATGGCAAAACAATGTGAAAGGCTTCGTGTAATCAGGCATACCTAAAGCTGGAGCCCTGCACATGCACTCCTTTAATTCAACAAAAGCATCCATCTCATCCCCTTTCAGTTCGATCTGATCCAAGGCATCCTTCTGGGTCAATTTCAGTAGAGGCTTTGCTAGAGACGAGAAGTTGGGAATCCACTGGCGACAGTATCCCACCATTCCCAAAAACTTCCTCACCTCCTTCCTTGTCTTTGGTGGACTCATTTGAAGTACACTGGTAATTCTTTCCTTCATTATTTTCCGTGACCCTTTCTCTATCTGGTGACCCAAGTATTTCACTTTCTTCTGACAGAACTGCAGTTTGGAAGGAGACACCTTGTGTCCATTCCCTCCCAAATGGTTCAACAGAGCAATGGTATCGGCTGTGCAGCCACTTTCTGTCTTTGATGCAACCAGTAAGTCGTCAATGTACTGTACTAAGGTTGACTCGAATGGCAACTCTAACTCTTCCAAGTCTTTCTTTAGAACCTGATTGAATATCGACGGTGACTCAGAAAACCCTTGAGGAATTCGACACCAACTGTATACTCTGTCTAGGAATTTGAAACAAAAGAGGAATTGGCTGTCCTCATGGAGAGGCACAGAAAAGAATGCTTGTGACAAATCAATGACTGAGAACCACCCAGCTTCGCAAGGGATCTGAAACATTATCACAGCTGGATTCGGTACCACAGGACAGCACTTTATTATGATGTCATTTATTTTCCTCAAATCCTGCACGAGTCGGACTTTCCCACTTGGCTTTATTAGTCCCATTATCGGCGAATTACATGGGCTGCTTAATACTTCTTTCAGTACTCCCTGCTTCACGAATTCGTCAATAAGTTGGGCAACTTTCATGAGGGTATCTTGTGGCATGTGGTATTGTGGGGTCTGGGGAAAGATCGCATTGGGCTTTACCATCACTTTTACTGGTTCTACTCCTTTCATCAATCCCACCTCTTTCCCTGTCATGTCCCACACTTCCTTTCCGACTGTTTCCCGTAATTCTGATGGGATATCTTCTTCAGTTATCATTGGTAAAAGACAAATCAGAGGATACTCTTCGTCAACTGTTTCTATCTCATCCCCCTCTACACTGTCCTCGTCTTCCCCATCATTGCTCGTCTCTATTGTTATTCCTTCATTTGAACACATGATCGAGCAACCCAATTTACACAATAGGTCTCTTCCTAACAGTGCTATCGGGCTTGAGTCACACACCACAAATTGATGTACCCCTTGATAGTTACCAATGTTGACTGGTATCGGATCTGTTATTGGGTTCGTCAGATGCCTGTTTGCTACTCCCACCACTTGAACTGTCCTCCCTGAGAGTGGCAAATTTGGTACTTCGCTGCTCTTAACAGTTGAACGTGTGGCTCCCGTGTCAACCAAGAATGAGACACGATGACCCATTACTCTTCCCTCTACGTACGGACCCCTTTGATCAACTTCTAGGGATGCCGCAAGCACACAATCTCCTTCCTCTTCCGAGCTTTCACTCTCCCATACATTGTTTATTCCACTCTCACTATGTAATGGGAACTGTTGTACTGTGCCGTTTGTGCTCACTACCTGACCCGTTACCTGTGGAGGAACCATCATTTGCTGCTGACTCATTGGTGCCAAAGGTATTTGCATTTGCTGATTAGGTACCATAGGTAACTGCTGTTGCATCGGCTGCATTTGCGTCATCTGCACACGGGGCATCTGCATCTGCTGCGGCTGCATAGGTTGTAATCCCTGCAATTGGTTTATGGTCTGAAAATTTGGGTTTAGACCTCTCATTTTCGGTCCTCTCATTGTCTGAAATGCATTGACATCATTGTTTTGCTGACCAACACTTACACCTGCACCTGCGCCTTCCTGCACCACCATCGGGCACTCGCGTTTCCAATGACCTACGTTTCCGCACGCATGACACGGCATCACTTTCTTCATTGCCTGCACACCTGTCACAACAGTGTTCAAATCCGGACCATTATTCACAAAACCTCCTCTGCCTCTGCCTCTGGCCTGTGGCTGAAACGCCATGTTTCCTTGCAACTGCGGCTGCTGTTGCTGAAACACCATGTTTCCCTGCAACTGCGGCTGCTGTTGCGGTACCTGCTGTTGGAACCCTTGCATCCCTGGCAACCCTTGCAAGCCTGTCTGAGCCGCCTTAAGCTGCATCATCATCACCTTCTCTTTCAGCTTTTTCTGTTTCACCTCAATTTTGTCGCTACAGTATTTCGCATAAGTCAAGACTTCATCAATCGGTTTCGACTGCCAGCAGATCAAATGCGATTTTATCATCTGACTTATCTCTGGTCTCAGCCCTTCCACAAATCTGAACACAAAATGAAGCATATCCTTCGCCTCGATTGCTTCCGTGCCACTGTAATTCTTGAACGCCTTCAACAACCTCTCATAGTAACTATGAATCGATTCTTTAGCCTCTTGGGCAGTTCGATCAATTTTCTGCCAATCCACATTTTTCGCGGCAACCTTTGTCTTCAAATGCTCAATCACCTTATAGTACAGACACATCACCATAGGTGATGGTGCGCCCGTCTCTCTGTCTCTCTCTGGTTCACTTGTCGGCCAACCTACAGCTTTTTTGCAATCCTCCCACAAATCTGCCGGAACCACAATCTCGAATAGAGTGTTCAGGTCTTCCCAGAGACATTTGGCAAGCTTCACAAACCTATCAGTCTGTTGATACCATTCAATCGGCTTCTCTCTCAGTTTGGGAAAATCATTCGTAAAAGACTGAATATCGCTCCTGTGCCATGGTACATGTACTAATTTTCCCCCTGCTGTCTCCCTCATTGGTAACATAGTTACTGTATCACTACTCTGCGGTCCTTTCTCATTGTGCTCTGTGGCACTGTCCCTCCTCTTATCCTTCCTCTTTACCCATCTGCTTTCCCACTTGTCTAAGCACCTCCACACTTGGGCACTCTGCAACAATTCTCTAAGGTGTGCCTTCATGCCTGCTGATCTCATGTGTTCAAAATCTGTGGTCCCAAAATCCAACCTATAGCTCCTGCTCAAGTGTTTCGTCTTGCCTATGTCAATCCCGTTCCTGTCTGCTACTTCCTGCAAACTTTTATGTACCTTGTTTACCTCTTTCGTGATCTTTGGACATAGATACCTCAATTCCTCTTCCTTGTAGGATTCTCACCTGTTCACACCCATATTCCCTTCCACCAATTCTTGTGCTTCCATGTTCAGCCTCATCCTGCTCAAGTAATCGTCTCCTTTCCCACTGTCTGAACTTTGTGTGGAATTTAGACTGTTGAACCACTGTGTCAGCTGTTGCGCATTTACCCCCATCAGTGTAGCATTCACATCGACTGCCATCGATGGTTGCGGCAACTTTTCAGTGTTCGATGTTAATGGTATTATCAGTGGGGGGCTCGACCTCACCAGTGTTGACTGAGCGCATACGGGACTAAACTCCATCAAGGACCCACACCCAGTTGGCTGAGTCGCTATCGGAGTTATCCCTGGAATGTTTTCTATGCACCTTCTTTCTGTCCCATTTTGCAGCATTGGTCCCTGACTGTTCATGCCTAAGTTAGGCTGACTATACAGAGGTACCACTGGACCTACGGTAATGGGCAGTGATATTGCATCTGGATTCTGTCCATTTCCCATATTCTGAGGCATGTTCATCTCCATATTATGGGCCATCATTGCCGGCATGCCCATCTGACTCCCCGTCATTTGAGCATGAACATTTCCTCCCTGCATTTGCTTTTGAGGCATCATAAACTGAGTTGATTCAGCTTGTGCCATTGTTGGGTTGTAACCATTCTGTACGCCCCTTATGGTTGGATCTAGAATCATTCCTCCACTATTATCACTGCTGTAGTACCCTGGCATCTGCGGCTGATAATGTTCTGCTGGTTTCAACACGGGCACATCTGGATACATTCTCCTAACCTGCGGTATCTGTGGGGTGAGCAGTAAACTCGGATCCTTAGATCCCGATGGTGCTTCTGGATTCTGCGTTTCACTGTTCTGTACCGATGCCGGAGGGGCAGAACTGGTACTTGGACCTTGTCCATTTTCCGCATAAGGCGGTGGACGGTCGTTCAGCAATTGCATTATCAACTCCTCATCCTCTAACTCCTCTTCTCTTCTCAACTTTTCCTCGTTCTCTCTATCCTTGGAACATTTCCTGTCTGTCTTACAGGTAGCTTTCTTACCTGTCTCCTCTTCATCTTTGGTAATTGCGGGGAACAATTTTATTCCCTGCAATACATCTGACCTCCACACCTTCTGCGCATTATCCCACCTAGCATCCGCTAGTGTCTTTTCTACCTTCCTCATCCTTGTTTCAAACTTGTTTTTCTGTTGCTGTCTAGCCATGAGTTCCCAAATTGCTAGAGCCTCAAACTGTGCTGGCCTTGGAGGCACCTTCATGTCATACATCGTAAATCTCAAATTCTCTAGGACCCTTATATTGAATGTCCCATGTATCGGGAATGCTACGCTCCCATGTTTCTCTGTCCACTTGTGCCATTGCTTTAGCCAAAGGCACGGAGCTACCCCTTTTTCCTCCATTACAATGTAAGCTGGTGTACCCTCGGGCGGCGTTTCCTCTCCTACGCTCGCTTTAATGTATGACTCCCCCTTCATCGCACTCCTGAATGCTTTAAGGAATTTCATTTTCTCGTCTTTTAGTTCACAAAGTTTATAATCAATAGATCACTGTTATTCCACAAGATTTGTAATCAATAGGTGACTTTAATTCCCGGAATACTCTTCACCTGCCTTTCCCCTCCCAATCGAGTGCCACGGACTGCGTCCAATCCGTGCGCGACCCTTCTCTCCAACCAACCTATCCCAGCACGGCTCTTAGTGACGTCACACTCACACACACTGCGGCTGACAAAGCCTCGCGGCTAATCCTCCTTCACTCAGGTCCTCCCGTAACAACTCTTTGCATGTATCGCGAGCTACCAAAAAAAACCAAAACAGATCTGTCGGTTTACTACAGGAAGGGTAACATAATCGCTTCAGGACCTTAGGGACTTTTCACTAACCTCGGCCACTATTCGATCTCTTTCACCAGCTTCGGCCGCTATTCGGTCTTTCTCAGTCCCCACATTCGCAAGCAAATCTGACCCGCAGACCTACTCTCAACTTGTCAATGATCTGTTCTAGTGCACTTAGAATCTTGTCAAAGCCCGAAGTCGAAGTTCCTATCACTCCCTAACACACGTACCCACTCGTTGACCACGCCCGATCAACCTACTAAACCGCCCAGACCACAACATGGATCAACATACTCCGGAGTCTCTTGACCTCGCAGGGCCCGTCTCAACAACAACAACCACGTGGACCTTTTTATGCACAAAGCGCCAGACGCACATGAAGTTCGACGACTTCCCTACTCTCACACTCGGAGCCGCACCTCCGCTATCTCTATGAAGTTCGACGACTTCTCTACTTCTACACTCGGAGTCGCACCTCCGCTATCCTTAAAAAGAAAATCCTCGCAACCTTTTCACACACACTGCGGCAATAGCTGTGCAAGCGCAAAACCCTAACTTCACTCGTACCATCACTAATACTGCCAACGCTGTTTCCACATCTCCTTTCTCTCCATTCGCAAGCTCCGAGATCCCGGGAAAGTCGCGGTGGACCTAGCCCATCATCATCTTGTCAATCAGTTTTATCCAAGAAAATCTAATTCAACTTCTCGAATGAGGCCTCAAAGTGCGTAACCGTTAATTCAACACCATGTACTCTAATGGTACAGGGTCCCAAAAGACGAAACCGTCCTCTGCTACCATCTACTGATAGAGCGGAACGTGGTAACAATTTACCTGCGTTCGGACGCTCTTTAGGTCGATGAATCTTTTGACTATGTGGGAACTCTCCGTACTATTAATCGAACAGTCTCATCTAATCGATAATCAATAACGAACATAAGCAACACCTTGAACAACATAACACTTAACAATTAATCCAGAATACATTACGGCGAACCCTGACCTTTCAGCCAGGAATAACCACACCAGTTTATTGCAAAGTTAGTGAGTTTATTTCCTTATATTAACAAGGCTAGCACGACATAGATGTGTCTCAACACCAAATGATAAACATAAATGAACATTAATAGCTGTCCATATCGTCGGAACAAGTGTAATCTATGTAGCATTTGAATCACAAGGCATTCGATAGTGGCAATGCAAAGCACTAATACGATAATCTGTAATGGGCTAATTGCGTACATTTAGTCAGCATAACAAGATCTCAAATTGCATTGTGCGACATATGGAATCCTCGTCTAACCTCAAATTAGCATCAGCATGTGGGACTTCATGCAAAAACAATTTGGCAACATCAATTTAGAAAACTCCTAGCTAGGGTCCTTCTCAAAATCAGCAGTTGGTTACCTAAAGGAAACACAATGCAATTTTACAATTTCCTTTCATAATTACCAATTCCGATCAGCAATCAATGAAGTCTTCGTCTCACAGGTATCGTTTCTCGATCAGCATAGGGCCGGGACAAAAGGGGCAGGGGTGAACGGGGCAATTGCCTCACGGCGGCAAGATAAGATTACTACTTCATGCAAAGGGGCAAATCAAAGTTAAAGTCTCTAGGGCAAGAATCATTAAGGTCTCTTTCTCTCGATTAGAGAAAGCATCAAAGTCTCTCAAAATGGCGTCGCAGCAAAATGGGTCATAGTAGCTACGAAGTCAAAATGGCGGGATGTCCGAAGATAGAGAGCTTTCCTCTCGTGCACCTGGGTTTTATAGACAACAGTTCAAGTCCAGTAGGGTCTCCATTGGAGGGTTCATAGGTTAGCTTCAAATTGACCAATCAAAAACGACAGTTCTCAAGCTTTTACTTAAGCATACATTATCCTTGGAGATGGGTACGCAAGTTGCAACATTGTCTCTCGATTAGCTTACTCTCAGAGCCTCCATTGTCCGCACCTGCAAGCCGACCTTGAATTAAAGAGAAAATATGCCATGCTGGCACCAACTTTAAGATAAGCATGTGAACAGTCTCTGTGGAAAAGTACAGCTTCAAGCAGAAATACACGTTTAATAGCACAGTGGAAAAATACGAACATCTAAACCGTGAGACCTGACAACTAGGCCAAAGCCTCCGCTAAAGTAATGCTAAGCTAAGGCATTTCAAATAAGCAAATCGTAGCACACGTTTATGATTATGTCGGATTAGTGCAATTCTAATACACCACGTTATATAAAGCACGCATATAAATGATGGCAAACTACTCTGAGGGCACATTTTGTCCCCGTACAATCTTCATTAATTCGGTTAATGTCACACACGATTATGTCAGCACTACGTTTATGCGTTAATAAATCAAAACCTTCATTTTCTGCTTCATCAATCCCTCCTCTGATGACTACTTGTCATCATACAAATTTAGCCCACAAATTTTATCCCATTAAAATTCTGTCAGCTCCCTTTTCCTTTTAGTTCCCCTAGTTTGCGCTTTGTATTCTTCTGCCATTCTTTTCATAATTTTCTCCTCTTTTCTCCTTTTAATTCTTTCCATAATCATTATTATTCCCCTTTTTATTCCCCAAATTCCAAATACACAAATTATTATTATTAATATTCCTTCTATTATTTTCAATAATATTCCATTCCATATTCCCCCAATCCAATGTCCCACTGAAGCAAGTCCCTTTCCAACCTTTTCCCACACTCCTGGTTCTTTCAGTTCTTTCAAATCTGCACTTTCTTTTGTTAGATTAGCAAGCATAGTTTTAATCTTCACACTATTATCAGGTATATAGGTGCAGCAGTGACGTGCACCAATCATTTTGCAAACGCCTCCATCCTTTGCTAAAAGAATGTCTAAAGCAAGCCTATTTTGAAGAGTCATAGCTCTTTCCGCTGCAAGTTCAGCATCCATCAGGATTATAGCACCTGAAAACTTTGTCAACATGTTATCCACTATAGTAGACAACTTTCGTATCTTGATGGAATTCAGCACAACTCCCAATGAAGGAATCATCGCTCCAAATATATCACCTACCACAGCAGCTGCGGTCTCTCTTTTCTGGATACGATGGGATCCAGGTGTCTTTTCAATCATCGATATGTCATCCAGCTGATAAACCTTTGGAAACACTATACCCAAATAACATCTTCCCCACCATCCCTTTGGAAGACGATAATAGGCATTATGCCCACAAATGTAATACACCCCTGGAATGACAGGGTCAAGTCCGTCCATCATGAATGTCCATTTGGCCTTAAAGATAAACGTATGTTTGCATTCACTCGCTCCTACAAAAATATTGTCATAGTAAGATTCACCTCGATATATACAAAACTTCCCTACATGCCAAGCATCTAAAGCTATTTTCCCTTGTGTCTTTATAGCAGCAAAATCATAATTATCTACTGAAGTCCTCTTATGCAGTTCTTTTTCTAATTTCGCCTTCATTTGAGCCCTTCTATCATCTGTGCGATCTAAAAAGCTTATTTCTACAGCAGAGACGGAGCAAGTAAGGTTCTCCCTATGAGCATGAGCCGTTTCAAAAGGTTGCATTGGCTCGAAAAAGTCCCTCATAATTTTGTAATCCCAATATTTTGCAGTCTCGCTTAGCTGCGCTATTATAGGAACATAAGCAAAGGTAACATCATAATTTGAGAAAAAATACTGTATGTTAGATTGACCATAAAACCTAGACATTACTATACTACATGTAATCCCATATGTAAGAGGCATGTGGTGATAAGTCACCCCTTCCTTTACTGATGTCGGTATCTGGGTACACACATAACAATCTTTCGCATCCATAGTCTCAACATACTCTGTTAATAAGCGATAGAAAACGTTATACGAAAGCTCTTTCTTATCATGCAAGAGCCTCTCATCCATTGCTAGTCTTTTCAATGGTGTTAGTTCAGTGACAGTAACAGGAACAATAGTAGAAGCAGCAATAGTCTCATTCTCACCCTTTCCATGCATTCCAAACACAATTGCCATTATTATTAGTACACATGTTAGTACCAAGCCTATACACACGTATTTACAATATTTCTTTCTATTATTCTGCATAGCGTACCTAGGCATGATCTGTATAGAATCAGAGAGCTAGAAGCACTTATAAATGAAACTACTTAGCAATTCAGTTACAAAGCTTGAACGAGCACAATGTTCACACCGTCTTCTTCAAAAGGCCAGTCACTTATCGGTTAGCAGCATTTGTCTCAATTCGGTTTAGCAATGTCTCAGCTGGTTGTTCGTCTCACGTTATATTGCAGCAAGCAATACCATTTACTACCTTTTCAATCAACAGAGTCTATGAAACTTTTCTTTTCTATTGGTATCTCTTCTTCTTCTTCGTTCTCGATGCTTAGAGATACAAACTCATCAGTCCAATCATCATTTACCGCATATGCCCATTCAGGACCGGAATACCTCTTGTTTGGTATCCTTTTCCTTTTCAATTTTGCTTCTCTCTTTGATTCTGCTTCGCTGGCACTCTCCTCCTTCGCCAAGTCTTTTTCTTCACTTGACGATTGTTCCACGACAGTCACTTCCTTTCTTTTCTCTTTCACTTTCGCCCTTCCTCCGTCGTTCAAACCTTCTTTACCCTTTTCTTTTATCGGTGAGATACTTAGTCTTCTTTTTGCACCGTGTCCGTTTGATGGACCTGCACCCTTTTCTGTAGAGGTTTGAACTCTTTCGTTCTGCTCCTCTTTGTCCCCACCTTCAGGGGAATCAGTCACGTTTTCCTTTTCTTTTTCTGTATCGTCTGTTTCTGGGAAAGCCCCCTTCTGCTCAGGCTCTCCTGCCTTCTCACTCTCTTCGAGCCCTTCGTCACCGTTACTTTCTTCAGGCTCAGTATCACTTTCAGCTGCTTCAGGTTCCTTGTCACCTTCAGCTGCTTCAGGCTTTTTGCTACCCTCAGCTGCTTCAGGCTCTTTGTCACCTGCAGCTTCGTCGTCGCTGTCTGAACTTTCTCCTTGGTCTTCCCCAAGTGAGTCGGACTCTTCGTTCTCCAATAATATCTCCTTTTCTCCTGCTGTTGCTTGTTCGCTTTCAGTTCGCTTTTGTTCTGTCCCAGCACTCGGCACCGTTTTATCAGGCACCGGTAGTTTCAGCGCTTCAACTTCCTCATCTGTGGGACACAGCACCTTCTTTGTATGACTGGCGTGAATCCAGTTGGGAACCCCCGCACACTTCACAGCGGTAGTTGTCGTCAGGATCACTTGGAAAGGGCCTTTCCAACGGGGTTCCAGACACGACTTCCTCACGTGCTTCTTTATCACGACCCAATCACCTGCTTTCAGTGCGTGTCCTGGACCTTGGATCGGTGGCAAGGTGGTCGCTTCCACCTGGTGAGAGAAAGAGCGAACCACGTCAGCCAGACCTTTGCAGTAGTCTAACACCATATCATCTGTAATATTCAAAAGCATGTTTGCGGGAACTGCAGGAAGTCTCATAGCCCTGCCCATGAGAATTTCGTGCGGAGACAATCCAGTTTTTCTATCCGGAGTGTTTCTCATTGACATTAGCACTAAGGGCAATGCGTCAGGCCATTTCAAATTTGTTGATGCACATATTTTTGCCATTCTCGACTTCAGCGTACCATTCATCTGCTCCACCAGTCCTGATGCCTCAGGGCGATAGCTACAGTGCAGCTTTTGCTCAATGTTCAGTGCTTCTCAAAGTAACTTCATCACCTCGTTATTGAAGTGACTTCCCCTATCTGATTCTAAAGAGATCGGGAATCCGAAACGTGGTATTAACTCCCTCAATAATAGCTTGGCAACTGTAAGACTGTCATTTCTACGTGTGGGGTATGCCTCAATCCAATGACTAAAAATGCACACAATCACCAACACATATCTTAAACCTCCATGCACAGGCATCTCAATGAAGTCCATCTGCATACGACTAAAAGGACCGCTTGCCCTACCAATGTGGCTCGCGTTCACAACTGTTCCCTTTCCTGGGTTCATCTGTTGGCAAGTGACACATCGATGGCAAACTGCTTCTGCAGCTTGACGAAATCTGGGGTTAAACCAATCAGTTTTGAACAATCTTATCATGGCATCTCTCCCTAGGTGAGCTTGCCCATGATAGAACCGCGCAAGCTGTGATAAGAGACCATTTGGCAGAACAAATTTTCCCTCATGTGAAACCCATAGCTCGTCTTGTCTCTTTATACATTGTGATTTAATCCAGGAATCTCTTTCATCCTCCCTGACATTACTTTGTAGTGCTTTTAGTTCTTCTATTGTATCTACGACCTTCAAGGCAAATGCTTCAGCTGGTTCGAGTTCTGGTTCACTTATTGTATTCCAATAATCCCTTAGCAATATACAGTTCAAAGCGCAAAATCTTGCGACTTGATCTGCATAGGCATTTCCCAGAGACACATAATCCTGTCCTTTCGTGTGAGCACTGCACTTTACCACTGCAACTTCAGCTGGCACTTGAATGGCATGTAACAACTCCCTTATTCTCTCCCCATTTTTCACTGGGGATCCTGAAGAAGTCAGGAAACCTCTCTGTGACCACAGTTGTCCAAAGTCATGCACAATCCCAAACCCGTATTGGCTATCAGTGTAAATGGTGACTTTCATCAATGCAGACAATTGACATGCTCTAGTAAGGGCTACAAGTTCTGCTACTTGTGCAGAATAGACTCCTTGGAGCCATCCCGCTTCCAAGACCCCTGTCACAGTACATACAGCATATCCTGCTTTCAAAATTCCCACCCCATCTCTTAGACATGAACCATCAACAAAAAGAATTTGGTCATTTTCATCAAGTTTTGTATCTTTGATATCCGGTCGGGGTTTTGTGCAAAATTCAGTCACCTGAAGGCAGTCATGCTCGACGTCTTCAGCGTTCTCAATTTCAGCATGTTCTCCAGGAAGCAAGGTAGCTGGATTCAACGTAGTGCACCTTTTCAGCTGCACATTCGGTGAGCCCAGAATAGTCGTTTCATACCTTGTGAGTCTTGCTCCAGTCATGTGCTGCGTTCGGGAGCGGGTCAAAAGTATCTCAACTGAGTGAGGGACCATGACTGTTACTGGGTGTCCCATCACTATTCCTTCACTCTGAGTGAGGCTGATACCAACTGCTGCTACGGCGCGCAAACACCCTGGGAGTGCTGCTGCGACCGGATCCAGAGTAGCTGAAAAATACGCTACTGGTCTGTTTACACCACCATGGGCTTGGGTCAAGACAGACAAAGAGCATGCATCACGTTCATGGCAAAACAATGTGAAAGGCTTCGTGTAATCAGGCATACCTAAAGCTGGAGCCCTGCACATGCACTCCTTTAATTCAACAAAAGCATCCATCTCATCCCCTTTCAGTTCGATCTGATCCAAGGCATCCTTCTGGGTCAATTTCAGTAGAGGCTTTGCTAGAGACGAGAAGTTGGGAATCCACTGGCGACAGTATCCCACCATTCCCAAAAACTTCCTCACCTCCTTCCTTGTCTTTGGTGGACTCATTTGAAGTACACTGGTAATTCTTTCCTTCATTATTTTCCGTGACCCTTTCTCTATCTGGTGACCCAAGTATTTCACTTTCTTCTGATAGAACTGCAGTTTGGAAGGAGACACCTTGTGTCCATTCCCTCCCAAATGGTTCAACAGAGCAATGGTATCGGCTGTGCAGCCACTTTCTGTCTTTGATGCAACCAGTAAGTCGTCAATGTACTGTACTAAGGTTGACTCGAATGGCAACTCTAACTCTTCCAAGTCTTTCTTTAGAACCTGATTGAATATCGACGGTGACTCAGAAAACCCTTGAGGAATTCGACACCAACTGTATACTCTGTCTAGGAATTTGAAACAAAAGAGGAATTGGCTGTCCTCATGGAGAGGCACAGAAAAGAATGCTTGTGACAAATCAATGACTGAGAACCACCCAGCTTCGCAAGGGATCTGAAACATTATCACAGCTGGATTCGGTACCACAGGACAGCACTTTATTATGATGTCATTTATTTTCCTCAAATCCTGCACGAGTCGGACTTTCCCACTTGGCTTTATTAGTCCCATTATCGGCGAATTACATGGGCTGCTTAATACTTCTTTCAGTACTCCCTGCTTCACGAATTCGTCAATAAGTTGGGCAACTTTCATGAGGGTATCTTGTGGCATGTGGTATTGTGGGGTCTGGGGAAAGATCGCATTGGGCTTTACCATCACTTTTACTGGTTCTACTCCTTTCATCAATCCCACCTCTTTCCCTGTCATGTCCCACACTTCCTTTCCGACTGTTTCCCGTAATTCTGCTGGGATATCTTCTTCAGTTATCATTGGTAAAAGACAAATCAGAGGATACTCTTCGTCAACTGTTTCTATCTCATCCCCCTCTACACTGTCCTCGTCTTCCCCATCATTGCTCGTCTCTATTGTTATTCCTTCATTTGAACACATGATCGAGCAACCCAATTTACACAATAGGTCTCTTCCTAACAGTGCTATCGGGCTTGAGTCACACACCACAAATTGATGTACCCCTTGATAGTTACCAATGTTGACTGGTATCGGATCTGTTATTGGGTTCGTCAGATGCCTGTTTGCTACTCCCACCACTTGAACTGTCCTCCCTGAGAGTGGCAAATTTGGTACTTCGCTGCTCTTAACAGTTGAACGTGTGGCTCCCGTGTCAACCAAGAATGAGACACGATGACCCATTACTCTTCCCTCTACGTACGGACCCCTTTGATCAACTTCTAGGGATGCCGCAAGCACACAATCTCCTTCCTCTTCCGAGCTTTCACTCTCCCATACATTGTTTATTCCACTCTCACTGTGTAATGGGAACTGTTGTACTGTGCCGTTTGTGCTCACTACCTGACCCGTTACCTGTGGAGGAACCATCATTTGCTGCTGACTCATTGGTGCCAAAGGTATTTGCATTTGCTGATTAGGTACCATAGGTAACTGCTGTTGCATCGGCTGCATTTGCGTCATCTGCACACAGGGCATCTGCATCTGCTGCGGCTGCATAGGTTGTAATCCCTGCAATTGGTTTATGGTCTGAAAATGTGGGTTTAGACCTCTCATTTTCGGTCCTCTCATTGTCTGAAATGCATTGACATCATTGTTTTGCTGACCAACACTTACACCTGCACCTGCGCCTTCCTGCACCACCATCGGGCACTCGCGTTTCCAATGACCTACGTTTCCGCACGCATGACACGGCATCACTTTCTTCATTGCCTGCACACCTGTCACAACAGTGTTCAAATCCGGACCATTATTCACAAAACCTCCTCTGCCTCTGCCTCTGGCCTGTGGCTGAAACGCCATGTTTCCTTGCAACTGCGGCTGCTGTTGCTGAAACACCATGTTTCCCTGCAACTGCGGCTGCTGTTGCGGTACCTGCTGTTGGAACCCTTGCATCCCTGGCAACCCTTGCAAGCCTGTCTGAGCCGCCTTAAGCTGCATCATCATCACCTTCTCTTTCAGCTTTTTCTGTTTCACCTCAATTTCGTCGCTACAGTATTTCGCATAAGTCAAGACTTCATCAATCGGTTTCGACTGCCAGCAGATCAAATGCGATTTTATCATCTGACTTATCTCTGGTCTCAGCCCTTCCACAAATCTGAACACAAAATGAAGCATATCCTTCGCCTCGATTGCTTCCGTGCCACTGTAATTCTTGAACGCCTTCAACAACCTCTCATAGTAACTATGAATCGATTCTTTAGCCTCTTGGGCAGTTCGATCAATTTTCTGCCAATCCACATTTTTCGCGGCAACCTTTGTCTTCAAATGCTCAATCACCTTATAGTACAGACACATCACCATAGGTGATGGTGCGCCCGTCTCTCTGTCTCTCTCTGGTTCACTTGTCGGCCAACCTACAGCTTTTTTGCAATCCTCCCACAAATCTGCCGGAACCACAATCTCGAATAGAGTGTTCAGGTCTTCCCAGAGACATTTGGCAAGCTTCACAAACCTATCAGTCTGTTGATACCATTCAATCGGCTTCTCTCTCAGTTTGGGAAAATCATTCGTAAAAGACTGAATATCGCTCCTGTGCCATGGTACATGTACTAATTTTCCCCCTGCTGTCTCCCTCATTGGTAACATAGTTACTGTATCACTACTCTGCGGTCCTTTCTCATTGTGCTCTGTGGCACTGTCCCTCCTCTTATCCTTCCTCTTTACCCATCTGCTTTCCCACTTGTCTAAGCACCTCCACACTTGGGCACTCTGCAACAATTCTCTAAGGTGTGCCTTCATGCCTGCTGATCTCATGTGTTCAAAATCTGTGGTCCCAAAATCCAACCTATAGCTCCTGCTCAAGTGTTTCGTCTTGCCTATGTCAATCCCGTTCCTGTCTGCTACTTCCTGCAAACTTTTATGTACCTTGTTTACCTCTTTCGTGATCTTTGGACATAGATACCTCAATTCCTCTTCCGTGTAGGATTCTAACCTGTTCACACCCATATTCCCTTCCACCAATTCTTGTGCTTCCATGTTCAGCCTCATCCTGCTCAAGTAATCGTCTCCTTTCCCACTGTCTGAACTTTGTGTGGAATTTAGACTGTTGAACCACTGTGTCAGCTGTTGCGCATTTACCCCCATCAGTGTAGCATTCACATCGACTGCCATCGATGGTTGCGGCAACTTTTCAGTGTTCGATGTTAATGGTATTATCAGTGGGGGGCTCGACCTCACCAGTGTTGACTGAGCGCAATAGGGACTAAACTCCATCAAGGACCCACACCCAGTTGGCTGAGTCGCTATCGGAGTTATCCCTGGAATGTTTTCTATGCACCTTCTTTCTGTCCCATTTTGCAGCATTGGTCCCTGACTGTTCATGCCTAAGTTAGGCTGACTATACAGAGGTACCACTGGACCTACGGTAATGGGCAGTGATATTGCATCTGGATTCTGTCCATTTCCCATATTCTGAGGCATGTTCATCCCCATATTATGGGCCATCATTGCCGGCATGCCCATCTGACTCCCCGTCATTTGAGCATGAACATTTCCTCCCTGCATTTGCTTTTGAGGCATCATAAACTGAGTTGATTCAGCTTGTGCCATTGTTGGGTTGTAACCATTCTGTACGCCCCTTATGGTTGGATCTAGAATCATTCCTCCACTATTATCACTGCTGTAGTACCCTGGCATCTGCGGCTGATAATGTTCTGCTGGTTTCAACACGGGCACATCTGGATACATTCTCCTAACCTGTGGTATCTGTGGGGTGAGCAGTAAACTCGGATCCTTAGATCCCGATGGTGCTTCTGGATTCTGCGTTTCACTGTTCTGTGGGAACTCTCCGTACTATTAATCGAACAGTCTCATCTAATCGATAATCAATAACGAACATAAGCAACACCTTGAACAACATAACACTTAACAATTAATCCAGAATACATTTCGGCGAACCCTGACCTTTCAGCCAGGAATAACCACACCAGTTTATTGCAAAGTTAGTGAGTTTATTTCCTTATATTAACAAGGCTAGCACGACATAGATGTGTCTCAACACCAAATGATAAACATAAATGAACATTAATAGCTGTCCATATCGTCGGAACAAGTGTAATCTATGTAGCATTTGAATCACAAGGCATTCGATAGTGGCAATGCAAAGCACTAATACGATAATCTGTAATGGGCTAATTGCGTACATTTAGTCAGCATAACAAGATCTCAAATTGCATCGTGCGACATATGGAATCCTCGTCTAACCTCAAATTAGCATCAGCATGTGGGACTTCATGCAAAAACAATTTGGCAACATCAATTTAGAAAACTCCTAGCTAGGGTCCTTCTCAAAATCAGCAGTTGGTTACCTAAAGGAAACACAATGCAATTTTACAATTTCCTTTCATAATTACCAATTCCGATCAGCAATCAATGAAGTCTTCGTCTCACAGGTATCGTTTCTCGATCAGCATAGGGCCGGGACAAAAGGGGCAGGGGTGAACGGGGCAATTGCCTCACGGCGGCAAGATAAGATTACTACTTCATGCAAAGGGGCAAATCAAAGTTAAAGTCTCTAGGGCAAGAATCATTAAGGTCTCTTTCTCTCGATTAGAGAAAGCATCAAAGTCTCTCAAAATGGCGTCGCAGCAAAATGGGTCATAGTAGCTACGAAGTCAAAATGGCGGGATGTCCGAAGATAGAGAGCTTTCCTCTCGTGCACCTGGGTTTTATAGACAACAGTTCAAGTCCAGTAGGGTCTCCATTGGAGGGTTCATAGGTTAGCTTCAAATTGACCAATCAAAAACGACAGTTCTCAAGCTTTTACTTAAGCATACATTATCCTTGGAAATGGGTACGCAAGTTGCAACATTGTCTCTCGATTAGCTTACTCTCAGAGCCTCCATTGTCCGCACCTGCTAGCCGACCTTGAATTAAAGAGAAAATATGCCATGCTGGCACCAACTTTAAGATAAGCATGTGAACAGTCTCTGTGGAAAAGTACAGCTTCAAGCAGAAATACACGTTTAATAGCACAGTGGAAAAATACGAACATCTAAACCGTGAGACCAGACAACTAGGCCAAAGCCTCCGCTAAAGTAATGCTAAGCTAAGGCATTTCAAATAAGCAAATCGTAGCACACGTTTATGATTATGTCGGATTAGTGCAATTCTAATACACCACGTTATATAAAGCACGCATATAAATGATGGCAAACTACTCTGAGGGCACATTTTGTCCCCGTACAATCTTCATTAATTCGGTTAATGTCACACACGATTATGTCAGCACTACGTTTATGCGTTAATAAATCAAAACCTTCATTTTCTGCTTCATCAGGGACCAGTGGTAGCTATCCTACACAGAATCCTGAAAACCATGACTTCTATTTAATTTTTGATGAGCTGACTGTGAGGTAAAAAAATTAGATATTAACCATAAGGAGAAAAACTTCAACAAGGGGAAGACCGATTCTCTTTCTTTGCCAGACTGATGACTTTGTCTCTGTCGAATCCTATGCAGTCAAGGAGGAAACAAACAAGCATGTCTTAAGCTGAAAAAAATAGCGTTTTCCAGTCAAATGTAAAAGTGATTTTTTTATTGAAAGAAATACATTTAGACATTTTCATTCAGGATTCTGCACATTTGTTTTTTCTCACTTCTTACATTAATTTCGACTCAGTCCCTTATGTAATGCCACTGGGGAGGCGACGTTCGTTTTCCTTTTATTCTGCAGACAAATATATATAAGCAGTCTGAGAAAACAGAGCATAGTATATACATCAGTCATTTTATTCTGTCTGTGGAGTTTTTGATTTAAACCTTTTGTCTCATTAGCCTCAACTATATATATATATTTTTATAAAATTCAACGCCATATAAACAATGCGATCTAAAGATGCATTTTGCATTTTGCGTCTTATGAATGTGGGAAACTATGCCATGATTTTAGATGTCTGTAGGTTATTGGAGTTTGAGCAATAATTTGAAATAATTTGTAACAAGTTATAGTTGCTATTCATCCACCTACTACTCCTTTTGAAAACAAACTCCAACAACTGTTACTAACTTACAACGTTTTGATAAGGAGGAGTGGAGATGGTTGGTCTCTGAGACACACATGTCCCCAAAAAACTCCGGGCATAATACTATTTCCGAGGCCCATTTGCCAAACTTGAATGTCCCGGTTGATATTTGTTTATTAAATAATCTGAAGATTCTCAGAAATGTCATTTTCTGCTGATCACAAGGCCAGAAAATTTGGGCACTATATCTATTATCAAAACTATTCCAGTAAAATGGTATCCACTGATAAGTATGGGGTAGTACCCAGTCCCTCATTTCAAAAGAAGGGCAGCCATAGACAGCCAATTCATACTTCTACATCCTACTGTTTGCTGTGGGAACCATGCTCGTCTGTCATGTCTCCCATTTCTTCCAACGTATGCTGGTTACTCTGATGCGTGCTGTCTTCACTGTGTGTGGCCAGCGAATGTATGCTGGAACCACGCATGCCTGTACAACGCAGTCGGAACAAAGACTGCATTGTTCCCCAAATGCCTTTACCACGCATGCCTTTACAATGATTTTTTGCTGTAAAAGCATGCCTATTAAAGGCATGTGTGGGAACGGCAGGCGTATTTCTAGCACGCGACCCCCCCCACCTGCCCTAACACCCAGAAGTACCCCAGGTACCTCCCACCCACCCTTAGCACTAAACCCTTCCCTGACCCCTCCACCCGCCCTAAAAACAAAACTACCCTGATCCCCCCACCCCACCCCCAAAACAAAACTACCCTGATCTCCCAACCCAAACCCACCCCTAAAAACAAAAGTACCCCGATCACCCCACCCTCCTAAAAACCTAACCATCCCGATCCCCCACCCCAAAAACCAAACTACCCTGACCCCCACCCCCAAAAATCTAACTACCCAGACCCCCAGCCCCAAAAACAAAAGTACCCCGATCCCCACCCCTCTAAAAACCTAATTACCGCAATCCCTCACCCCCCAAAACCAAACTACCCTGACCCCCCACCTCCTCCACCCAAAAAACAAACTACCCAGCCCCCAGCCCCAAAAACAAAAGTACCCTATCTTCCCACCCCCAAAAACTAAACTACCCCGATCCCCCACCCCAAAAACCAAATTACCCTGCCCCCACCCTACAAACAAAAGTACCCCGTCCCCCCACCCACAAAAAACAAGCTACCCTGATCCCACCACCCCAACCCCAAAACCATCCTACCCTGAGCTCCCACCCCAAAAAACAAATTACCCTGCCCCACCCCCAAAAACAAAAGTACCTCAACCCTCCACCTCGCTAAACAAAACTACCCCAAACCCCCACCCCTGCCCCTAAAAACAGAACTTCCCCAATCACCTTCCCCTAAAAAACAGAACTACCCTGATTCCCCATCCTGCCCCTAAAAAAACAAAATACCTCAACCCTCCCACCCTTGCCACAAGCCCTTAATCCACCACACACCTAAAAACTACCCAAAACCCTGCCCCAGCCCCACTTACCTGACTGTGTACTCTCCTGATGCACTGTCCCTTTTTCTCTGCCTTAACCACGCTTGTGCATTGTTCAGCACATGCATGGTAAAAGCAGAGGAAAAGGGAGTCATTGTCAACGCAAGCATGGTTCTGCTTGTGTTAGCAATGTAATCGTTGTTCCGGAGTCGTTGTTCTGGACGTTTTCCTTGGCCAGCACTTCTACTCCCAATCCCTTTAACCAGGAAGTGGTCACGTATAAATTCAGAAGTCAGCTTAGGGCTTCTATCCCATTTTGCACAGGAACTGCTATCTGCTTTGGGCTTCAGACCGCTGACTTCTATCTCCCATCTCCTATATGGCTTAAAGTTAGCTCTATGCGTCACTGATACTGCTCTTTCTGTGTCTGCTATGTGTGGTTGGTGCTTCTACTGACCAACCCTGTGACTAGAAAAACCAGGACTAGCAAGTTTATAAGCAAAGGTGGGCTGCTGCGAAAATGTGCCAATCCTGTGAGGAGGTTACTATGTCTGACCTGGAAACTAGCATGGAAAAACAAGTTCATATGTCAGCGAGAATTTGCGCGAAGAGGAAGCATAATACAGACGTTGCTTGGAATGAACTTGGCCACTTTTGGACTGAATCATTCAGTGCCCTTCCAGATGTAACCAGCAAAATGCCTACTTAGAAATCCTAGCAGACACATCCAAACATCAGAGAAATCACCAATAATGCACTTTAGAGGATATTTCAATACAGATTCCTTTTTGCCTTAGACTATTGTGACAAAGACAATTGTAACCCTCTCTATTTTTTATTGGCTAATGTGATGTTGTCATGAGAAACATTCCAATCTGCAAAATAATTAAACCTAGAGCAGAACCATGCCCAACCTCATACATCAAACAGGTCTTCCCATCACCCGTTGGCGACTTTACAAACATGAGAAATGTGTGGCTCTCCAAGGGAGTGGTTGCTAGTTGATTACAACATAGAGTTATCACACCAATCCTGAAAAAAACACCAGAATATCTTGACAAATTATTGACTAATTTCAAATGTACCCTACCACTGCATGATCAAGGAAATGGAAGTCAAGAGATAGCTCCAAGAACTCATGGCACATGATCACCAGTCAGGATTTGCTCCTACTAGGAATACTGATCAGGGCAAAAAAGATCTACTCAACCACTCACTATGGCCAGTTTTAATTTATGAGGTGGAGCTATTTTTAGACCCTACTTGCCCCTTCTGGTGAGTGGACAAAGAAAATGTGTTCTGTTCAGTCAGAAACTGAATTAACAATTAAGATGCTTTTAAATCGTATTCTTGTCACATTTGCTCTGTGTTCAGAGACAGATGTCAAAAGTCAGTTTGTCTTCTTTCAATGCAAATAATTGTCCTTGTGACTGCAGAGTTCCAGGATTGTAAGGTGAACTGTCTGACCTATGTGAAATGATAGGCTGTTGGTATCAGGTTTTTCCTAACACACAACATTTATAACTAAGTCAACTTTACAAACATTTCAAAATATATTTCAGTAGCTGTAAAAGACACATTTTTGTACTTCTGTGTGATGAAAAAAATATTTTAATAGAATGAAAAAAAAGTCAGAGCACTTTACTTGGTGATGTGCAAAAGATAAATGTTCTCTGAAACCCAATTTTCACAGATTATTGTTAATACACTATACAGTTTTATCAGTAAAGCTGCACGTTAGTGGGAGCTCTTTTGGACATTTCTTGGAAATTTACTGTCTGTAAATGACAGTACGCTACCATATCATGCTTTAGTAATATATTTATTAAAATGAAAGTTAAAACTTAAACTGAGAAACACTCCAGCCCTGATGGCAAAGCTATTAGTTAACTAAGAGGCAAGTCATGCATGGATCATGTGTACCCTATATGTGGGCTAGATTTATTATACATGGAGCAAAAGTTTAGTGTATTTAGTCAAACAAAAGAGGATTTTTTTACAGAAGGAATGCTGAACTCACATATTTGAAGGTGCACTCATTTATGAGAATGGAGAAAAAGGTGACTGTAAAATACAGTATTTGCATAGGATCACACAACTTGAGACCCGTTTCCGGGTCAAGTACATTACAGTTAGGTCGAGTAGATTATTCAAGCTGCTCAACTTGCATGTGTAGTAACATTTTTATGATTTTTCGAGGCCTGCGGAATCATCATTAACCACCTCAGATAATTTTTTCTCCACTAAATGAATGAAAACAAAGGGTCAGTCATAATTCTCCATAACCTTTCAGCCGCCTGTGGTACGTATGGTTGATCATGGAATCCATATGGAAAGTCTGCAGAACTGACCAAGCTTGCCTCAAACCTGTGTAATAGTCATTCTGAATGAAGTTATGCTGTCAATCACTAGGTTCTACTCTCTCGTATGCTTTTTACAATCTATTTTTGGCCAACCTCTGGGTATGCCCTCTGGTGCAGATTGTTGAAGATTAGCAGGTGAGCTTCCACATGTGTGTTGGTGACACCCAAATCCATTTTAGGCTGGAGAATGACAATGAAAACCACCATAGCATCTCTTCATGCTTGGGTCACTTCTTCCATTCAATGAATAAACATTTCCTCTGTGTGAATGTAGCTAATATTGAAATCCTGGTGATGGGAGTTTCTGAACCCAGCTCCTTCCTTTCCATCTTGAAACACCTCGTTGAACACCCTGAACAGCTCCATCTAAAGTAAAAGCACAAACCTAGGTATTATGTTCAATTTGAAAGTCTACTTCGCACCAGAATATAATGCAGCGATCAACATAAAACTCTCCATATGCCTTTTTCTTCAAACCAGTCTTCAAACCAATCAGAGTGTGGAGCTAAGAAGCACATTGGTTACAGAACATTTGGACTAATGTAATGTAATCTCTTGAAGATTTCCAAAGAAACTCATCAACAGGCAAACATATTCGGCAAGAATGTGCCTTAATCTTTCAACATGCCCACATCAAGCTTGCTCTGAAAACACTTTATTGACTATTGTGCACCAGCTGTGGAACACCCAGGACCCAAACCTGAGAGCCAAACTAAATTACAAGCACCGCTAAAATCTAAACTTTTCAAAATTGCATACAACTGAGACCATGCAACAAAAGGACTGCAACTGAAAGACATCAGACTAGGTCTAACTAAGCCACTTCAACATCTTAGAGACATTTCATGTGCTCAGAATTAACCGAAAAGAGACACACAGCACCCCATAAACCTCTTGCATGTATAAATTGTACTGTTTAATTGCTATATTTTTCTAATAAATTGGACACTTTGTTCTTGGAATGTGCCTTAATTCCTTTATTTCTTTTAATGTGACCGTTGGTGGTGCCTACAGCTTAGAACTCACTGACAAAGACTGCCCATCTACATGGAGATTTCACTTTCGGCTATTTCAGAGCACAGTCATAGTTCACATTGGCACTCTGAAGTTACCTTCTAAGTGGAATGTGGTCGCAAAAAACATTAAAGCAACTATGGCCACACATCAAAATCAATCGGTACCTTTTCCAATATACTGCATTTTTACCTCAATTAAAGCACAAAAGTTTTGCAATAGATCTAAAAACCCCAGCTGGCATAATCAAAGAAACTAACATAATTCATAAGCACAGATAATTAACGCACCCACTCTTGCATTGATGCAGCTGTTTTCTTGCTCTATTCATCTTGTAGTTCTTCTTGATAGATATACACACCTGCACCCAAGTGTATTGTTATTTAGTTCTTTGCAATGTCGTATGTGAAATGCTCCACTACCCATGTGGTCAAGTCCACTCTAAACATATACAACAACAACAATAATAATAATAATGATAATAATGTAATAACCATAATAATAATAATAATAATAATAATATTCTAGAATGTATCTTCTGACTAATTGTTAGAGGTGCAGGACAGGGCAAAGAAAACTGTTTTTTTCTTTACACTGGATGCTCCCTTTAACCCTTTCGCTGCCAGGCGTTTTCCCCCTCAGGTGCCAAGCCTTTCTTTGGCTATTTGGGGCAGTTCATGCTTACGCCCTCGTAACTTTTTGTCCACATAAGCTACCCACGCCAAATTGTGTCCTTTTTTTCCAACATCCTAGGGATTCTAGAGGTACCCAGAGGTTGTGGGTTCCCCTGGAGGAGACCAAGAAATTAGCCAAAATACAGCGAAAATTTAGTTTCTAAAAACAAAATGAGAAAAAAGGGCTGCAGAAGAAGGCTTGTGTTTTCCCCCCTGAAAATGGCATCAACAAAGGGTTTAGGGTGCTTAAATCACCATCTTCCCAGCTTTCAGGAACAGGCAGACTTGAATCAGAAAACCACACTTTTCAACACAATTTTGGTGTTTTACAGGGACATACTCCATTTTTACTGTTTTTTTGTGCTTTCAGCCTCCTTCCAGTTAGTAACAGAAATGGGTGTGAAACCAATGCTGGATCCCAGAAAGCTAAACATTTCTGAAAAGTACACAAAATTCTGAATTCACCAAGGGGTCATTTGTGTATATCCTACAGTCTTCCCACGCTGAATCAGGTCGTCGCTCTAGTCTTTCTGCACTTCCTGTATCTGTATCGGCTACTCTGAAGCCGATCGGCGTTCCAGTTGACTTTATGCGTACGGCAGCACAAAAGCACCTGCAAGAACTTACCAGTGTGTGCGAGGACTTCAGTTCGCTGGTGTGCTCAAGAAGCGGCACGCAAGGAACTCACCCCTCACGAGACTCCACCGCCGATCGACAGCGGGTGCGCAAAGAGGCCAATACAGTGCCCCACTCGGCATCCAAAATCCCAGGTAATGCGTCGCCAGGTTGTGTTTTTAGGGTGACACCGCACCGTACCTTAATTTCCTCAAACGCTCACGGACAAATATGTTAAGAAGGAATGTCCGCATTCATGGAGGTGTCTTTCATATGTTTAATCGGAAACACACAACCTGTCGTCGGTCTCCTCTGAGGTCCCAGAGTCAACTGTCACCCTTGGAAATACTCTGCATCTAATAGTCTAGAACTTCATCAAGTTTACTAGTCTAGAACTTCATCAAGTTTACATCACAATAGTTTTCCTACAGAAAATAACAGCTGAAATAACAAAATATTGGAATTGAGGTGAAAACCAGCCATTTTTCCCCATGTTTTACTCTGTAACTTTTTCCTGCGATGTCAGATTTTTGAAAGAAATATGCTATTACATTGGCAGGACTCTTCTGGTTGCCGGGATATATATAGGGCTTGTAGGTTCATCAAGAACCCAAGGCACAAAGAGCCAATAAATGAGCTGCACCTTGCAATGGGTTTTCATTCTATACCGGGTATACAGCAATTCATTTGGTGAAATATAAAAAGTGAAAAATAGGTATCAAGGATACCTTTGTATTTCCAAAATGGGCACAAGATAAGGTGTTGAGAAGCAATAGTTATTTTCACATTTCTGAATTCCGGGGCCCCCATACTAGCATGTGAATTACAGGGCATTTCTCCAATAGACATCTTTTTTACACACTGTCTTCAATTTAGAAGGAAAGAATGTAGAGAAAGACAATGGGCAATAACACTTGTTCTGCTATTCTGTGTTCCCCCAAGTTTCCCGATAAAAATAATACCTCACTTGTGTGCGTAGGCCTAATGCCCACGACAGGAAACGCAACATGGACACATCACATCTTTTACATTGAAATCTGACGTGTTTTTTGGAAAGTGCCTAGCTGTGGATTTTGATCTCTAGCTCAGCCGGCACCTAGGGTAACCTACAAAACCTGTTCATTTTTAGAAACTAGACACCTAGGGGAATTCAAGATGGGGTGACTTGTGGGGCTCTCACCAAGTTCTGTTACACAGAATCCTTTGCAAACCTCAAAATATGGCCAACAAAACACTTTTTCCTCACATTTCGGTGACAGAAAGTTCTGTGATCTGGGAGGAGCCACAAATTTCTTTCCACTCAGCGTTCCCCCAAGTCTCCTGATAAAAATTGTACCTTACTTGTGTGGGTAGGCCTAGTGCCCGCAACAGGAAATGCCCTAAAACACAACATGGACACATCACATTTTCCCCAAAGAAAACGCCGCTGTTTTTTGCAAAGTACCCAGCTGTGGATTTTGGCCTCTAGCTCAGCGGGCACCTAGGGAAACCAACCAAACTTAGGCATCTTTGACAACTAGACACCTAGGGTAATCCAAGATGGGGTGACTTGTGGGGCTCTCACCAGGTTCTGTTACCCAGAATACTGTGCAAACCTCAGCATTTGGCCAAAAAAACACTTTTTCCTACATTTTGGTGACAGAAAGTTCTGGAATCTGAGAGGAGCCACAAATGTCCTTCCACCCAGCATTCCCCCAAGTCTCCCAATAAAAATGGTACCTCACTTGTGTGGGTAGGCCTAGCGCCCATGAAAGGAAATGGCCCAAAACACAACGTGGACACATCCCATTTTTTTTACAGAAAACAGGTGTTTTTTGCAAAGTGCCTACCTGTAGATTTTGGCCTCTAGCTCAGTCTGCACCTTGGGAAACCTACCAAACCTGTGCATTTTTAAAAACTAGAAACCTAGGGGAATCCAAGATGGGGTGACTTGTGGGCCTCTCACCAGGATCTGTTAACCAGAATCCTGAGCAAACCTCAAAATTTGGCCAAAAAAACACTTTCCTCACATTTCGGTGACAGAAAGTTCTGGAATCTGAGAGCAGCAACAAATTTCTTTCCACCCAGCGTTCCCCCAAGTCTCCCGATAAAAACGATACCTCACTTGTGTGGGTGGCCCAGGTGCCTGCAACAGAAAAAGGCCAAAAACCTGTAGAGATTGAGAGGATAGCACAGTGAGTTGATAAGCACATATTTTTCTTTTATACATCTTTAGGCTGACTCTGCTTTTGGGACCCACATAAGCGAGGTATCATTTTACTTGGGAGACTGGGGGAATGCTGGGTGGTAGGACATTTGTGCCAGAGAGGTGATCTTACAAAAAAAGTGAGGAAATTATGTTTTTTAAGTAAATATTGAGGTTTGCAGAGGAGTCTAGGTAAGAAAATGTTGGGGATCCACGCAAGCCACACCTCCCTGGACTCCTTGGGGTGTCTAGTTTGAAAAAATGTCTGGGTTTGGTGGTTTTCCTAGATGAAGGCCACACCCGGGACCAAAAAGATGGGTGCCTCCCCAAACACAGGTAGTTCTGTCATAGATCATTTTGATGTGTCCACGTACTTTGTTGATGTTCCAAGCACTAAAATTGTGAAAAGAAACACACTTAGGTTATAATAAAAAGACCCCTCACCCACCAAACAAGTTGGTGGCATGCTTCATCATCACGGGTGTGCTGTGACACCTGATTACAGCGGAGCAGGTTTTGTCATTTTTGCCACACATACTGGTTGGATTTAGCACGAGGATGAGTGAAGGTTCAGCAGATCAAATTTTATTAACAAGAGATTTCACAAAAGTGAAATGCACTGTTTGTAACTGAAAGGCTAAAAAACTGAACCAATGACTCACAGCTCGTGAGCTGTAAAGCTGCGTCAAGGCACCAAAAGCTTTACAGTCTATTCGCACACCTCTCATACATGACTTGCACAAGACCATTCATGCCACCTGCCGCGGGCCCAGCAGATTACAACACTCGCATCAACAGACAGCGCCATTCAAGGGCCCATCACTTTCATACACCCACATGCCTGATACAGCAATCACACCAGCTGATGGGAGTGTGTGGACTGGCGTTTAGCTGGCACCGTCAGCAAAGAACCACTCCACGCACACCGCCAGCTAAGCACACCACACACACCACCAGCCACGTGACACACCACGCACTCCGCCAGCCAAGCACCACCCCACGCACACCGCCAGCCAAGCACCACTCCACACACACCGCCAGCCAAGCGCCACTCCATGCACACCGCCAGCCAAGCGCAACTCCACGCACACCGCCAGCGAAGCAACACTCACATGCCTCTTTTCTGGCAAACCTCCCCCCACCTGAGGAGAAACTCGGCTCCTCTTTCAACGACGTGCCTGGAAGCAAATTGCTTCCAGGGTGTCGGGCACCCTCTGACGATTGCGTGCTGATGTCATTAGAGGGAGGAGGGGTGGAAGGGGAAACGATTCCCCTTCCAGCCCTGCCCTGGGGGTGGGGAGGAGGCCCTCGGGGGCTCACCCGAGGGCCAGTCCCAGGACATAATGCTTACGTCCGTGGCGCCTGAGCACCGCAGCCACAGATGTAACCATTATGTCCATGGGGTGGAGGGGTTAAGTAGTCCATTTATCAAGTACTCTTCAATTAAAATCAGACTGCCAGTATGCATATTTGTTGCTCTGTACTGTTTCTTTAATTTTTGCTGTGTTTGTACCTCAGCGAATAACCCAGACATTGCCTTGTACTGAGAGATATGGTAGGAGCAGAAGCCCTGGAGCTACTTATGGTCCCTTGTTAGCTTTCTGATGTTCTCCAGTCCTGATAGCTGGCTACAATCCCGTAGGCTGGCTATGGTGAGATCTAGAATATGCTGTGCTGGCGGGAAGCCAATAACAATGTTTCAAACACTTTGGGAGATTTTGTAGAATGAAGAATCAGACACCTGCTCCTGGATTTTCCATGGTCTCATCCAAATGTGGTGGACCTGCATACCACACTACCGAAGGGCTGCCTATCATACCCCCACCTGGTTTTGAATGAGGTGTAAGGATAACAGTTTAGGTGAATGCTGGCAGGTGCTATTTAGTGTTGATGTAATTATTGATGTTTGTGTTACTGTATTTTACATCTTATTTTACACTTTTTCATCTCTGGTAAAATGTTTCCTTGTTGGTATAGCCATGGACGTCATTTAAATGTCGCCGGAGTCGCAGTTGTGATCCATGGCTTCCCCCGTGCTAGCCCCAAACCCTGTCCGCAGAGGTGTCAAAATCAGTGCGAGGAACACAGGGGCATTTTGTCCGTAAGGTCGTCGGTTGGAACTCCACTCTGTTTTCTCTCAACTTTTTTATTAAACTAACAGTGAATAATGTATCATTATTCACTGTTAGTGTAATAAAAAGGGAGAACAATTAGCTGGAATATGGCCTTTCCTGGCAGTTAAGCTAAGTCATTAAAAATGGTTGTTGTTTTGCATGCTTGCGGGTGACTGTGTGTTCATTTGAGAGAGAGTATGTGTATAGGTGTAAATGTGTATATGTATAATCATGTATGCATAAGTGAAATTGAAAGTCAAAGAAGGTGTGAGGTCACTTCCACTATCCCTGGCATTTTGGTGAATTGACATTAATGGGTATAGCTGGTGCCAGGCTGAGATGTCTCATGCAGAGATAGGATTCTTCTGCATGGGAGAGAGTTGCCTGCATGGCCAGTGCACTCTAGACAGGTCAGGCTACTACCTCCATACATTGTCTCTTCCCAACAAAAGTGCAATACTATCTCCATTAATAAGCTGCTTCTTTCACAGTCAGACTACTCGCTGAACAAACAGGCTTATCTTTGAACAGGGGACATATGAATGCAGTCCTTATCAATACTCAGTGGTTCTTACTCCTAACAACATTTACACTCTTTGTCCCAACTCTGGGCATCATGTGGCCTACTAACCATACTGAAAAAACACTCTAGAAGGGTGGGCGTCCTTTGTATAATTGCTAGATTGCTTGAGAGGATGACCCTTTACAGAGCCGGGACACCAGTGCTTAATTTGAGCTGGTAGATTCTGGTGTGGGGCACCAGCAATTATTTTTGAGTGCCGGCTCTTATTTTTTTGCCTCAAGCATTTAATACAAGCAAAAGACACATGGAAAAGATGGGGGGACGGAAATGTAAAAAAACTGTCACACAGGGAGAAAGCAGAAAGCTGCAAGAGTAAGTTAAAGGAGCAGGGAGTGGCTGTAAAAGGATTAAAGAGGCCTGAGATGGCTTCAATATTACGCTGCCTCAGTATTCTGTGCTCGCACATTGAATTGCAGCAGCCCAGTGTTTTCAGAGGAGAGCTTTTGGGCACCGGCATGTATTTATTTACAAATGAAGCCCTGGAGGTCACCATGGCATAGTCTGACCACTTACTGGGCGTCTCCTTGCATTAGACACTGCTTCTAAAGGCAGATGGTTTCCTTAATGAAGGGGACTCTTTCTGCAGGAGCTGTGAGGATCCTGCATTTGGGTCGCTCTGCTCTTGCTTTACGGAGTGGCATGATGCATGGGTGGACTTCATCCTTAATAGTTGGATTGCACCTGAGGGCACATAAGAAGTTCCCTACTTTTTCCCAAAACTATCTACATACATCAGTACACTGAGGTAGGCACACTTGTATGTGAAATATTGACATAATTGTGTTTAGGTGAATGAGTATTGAAAGATCTTGGATTTTGTGTAGAACATAAACCTGATATTTGGGGATAATTTTGTCACATTGGGATGGTGCATTTTAGAAGGAGATGATTCCAGCTGGGGAGGGTATTTAAAATAAAAGACTCACGTTTTGAGGTTTGTGGAGACATTTTAAGGGGCCCAAATTACAGGTAAGCCATAATTGCAAATTTTATAGCATTCTTGAACAAGAGTAGACTAAGGACACGGAAGCGACTATTATGCAGTGTTCTCTTTTTTTTATTACTACAGCAGCCATGTAAGCAAACATACAATAAACAGTATAGTTGCAGTAGAAAAAAATAACAAAACCCAAAACACAAATAGCTGGCGTTGGATTCGATCATGTCTGGGATGATATCAGAAACGCCCTTCCCATTCCAAGCATTCATGTGATCGAGCCACCACTGTAGGTTCTAATGCACTGCTGGAGTCAGTTGTACTAGGTCTGAGTAAGATAGGTCCTTCTGTAAGTGTGTGTTCTTGAGATGTTGAAGGGCAAGAAAATGAAGTGGTCCGGGGAAGATTGTCTGACTAGAGGATGCCAGAAGTCCAACCAATCTTGCCAGCCAGTGAAGAGTCAGGGTTTGTTTGGAGCGCGTGCTGCAGATCTTTTGGTGAATTGCTCTGATCTTTTGGACTGGAAAAGCTGGAGTGGCAGAGGCTGAATTAAAGCCTAAAAACTCTTTTTTTGGGATAACAGCAAAATGGATTTTCAATCATTGCTGACAAACACTAGAGCTTGCAGTAGTGAAATCGTTAACTCCACGTTTTTGAGTGCTTGAGTGTCTCCGGGTTCTGTAACATAAACAGGAAATCATCTAATAGATGATTAAATGCATGCCTCTGGCTCTCAGATACTTTTTTTAGCACTGTCATAAAGCACCAAGGAGCAGAAGAAAGTCCAAACAATATTGCCCAGAATTTGTAAAAATGTATCCTCCACTGAAACTGCAAGAAACACTGATGCAGAGCAAAGATCCAAACTGTTATATTTGCATCTTTTAAGTTGAGGTGGAGACATGAAATCACCTTCTCATTCAGGGTCTCTCAACAAGTGAGTCCGCTCCATTTTGAAGTGTTGGTAGAGGATCTAGTGGCCAACATCCTTTATGTTGATAGCAAAATGAAGCCTCCACCTTTTTTTGTCTACCAAGAAGGTGTTGTACATGAATCCGCTGGGATGTGGAGTGCAAGGGACAATAGCTTGCTTCTGAAGAAAGAGTACGATCTCTTGACCTATGAAGCTTTGCTTGAGAGAAATTAAATTAAATTGGTTGGGTATAGTGGCCTGACAGGGTGTCATATAGAATTCCAAACAGAAACCTTGTGCTGTCTACAAGACTCAGGCATCGTGCATTATCAACACCCAATTGTGGAGAATAAAACAAATTCTTCTTCATAATTAGAGATGACAGGAAATTAAAATACCTTACCTTGGCAGTTGGCATTTGATGATGCTCTATGCAGATCCTACTAGGGAATAGCTCTCTGGATCCTCTTACCTGAGAGGGGAAGAAAGGAGATTCTCTCTGAGAATTGGTCCAATTTGAAAAGTGGTACCTGGATTGGAATCTTGATAGAGGGAATGGGTGGTGGAGTGCCCCTTGCCTCAACCAGCCCTATTAGAAAAGTGAGACTAAAAACTTGCTTTCGGGCCATCTGTGCCTTGTCTAAATATGTACAAGTATTTACAAAACATGCCACCTCCTTCACAAAGGGATCACCCAAAAAGTAAGCCTTCGGCCGAAGGACCAGCTTAATTCTCTGTCAACTCACATATCTTGTTGTCTATTCAAAGGAGGATAGAATGCTAGTGTTCAGAGGATAAGGTGCAATTTGCATTTACCACTAAACATATGGCCCGGTGGACTGAAACAGCCAAAATTTCTGGGTCAGTAGACATATGCCACTCTTTTCCCAGGAAGGCCAGGTCTGGAATGTTTGCTAGTGTGATTGAAGTGTCTAACACGTTGTCCCTGCACGCTTTCCAGTATTTATCTATTCCTTTTTAGTGTCCATCACAAATTTCCCCAAAAAACTTGGCAATTTGGGATCTATATCAGGGGTCAGCGATACCTTGCCTGGGAGGGAATGCCTGGGGCCTTGGTCAAATTCTGATTTCTTTGGGGAAGGGCTTACACAGTCTCCTCTTAATATATGCACCAAAAGTGTCATGTAACCAAGAAGATAGAGCATTTGAGAGATCTTCCCTGTGTCTAGGTGTTCTTGCTGTCTCTGTTTTTTTTGGGGCAGTGAACCTGAATCTAAATTTCTCATTATCAGAGACGCATGTATCACCATCAGGTTTTTGGACGTTTTGTAGGGAAACTATTACCTCTTTCAGTCCAAATATGTAATCTTTAAGTGTTAAAGAGTGTCTGCTTTGGAGGCGGTCTTGAAAGTGGATTTTGAATGGACTAAAGCCGGTGCCACAGGGCTTGAGGGCAAGTGTGGGAGGTTGGGGCTGAGGAATTCAGGCTGGTGAAAAAGGTCTGAAGCTGTTCAGGCTTAGGACCCAGAAAGGCTGTGATGGTTCTTTCGACATGATGTAAGGCAGGTTTATCCGGGACCAGCACAAATTCCACAACACCCTTAGGTGTCATATCAATAGGCAAATGGGCCGGATTATTATGACACTCAGGATCTGGCATAATCATTTAAAGTCCCCTAAAATGTCACCTTTTTATTCTAAAGGGAAGTGCCCGCCTCTACCACAGAAAATCTGAAGATTGAGGTGGATTCACTCTAGCGAGGCACAAATCAATTAATTAATCTATGTGACCATATGACAATCTAATCAGTATAGCACATACAATAATTGTGCTGCTTCCTTCAAATGGTTTACATGACAAACAACCCTCAGGTACAAACCTGTACTCAATAATTGTTTCAGCTGAAGAGAGGTGGGTGACAATGTGTTACAATTATTGAAGCTCTGAACACAAGGTGACTACCTGATTGGGAAACAATTACAGAGGCAACACCCCATCGGACGGACATGGAATGGCCTGAAGCTAGGTTGTGAAACAAGGTGGGGCAGCAATGGGAAAGAACAGCCTCTGGGTGCAGCAGTGATGATGCATTGCTTGGAGGAACAAGGAGTGTGAGACCGACAGCAAGAAAAGGTTCACAAAGCAAGGATGCAGCTGTAGTCTGATTGTGGAAGCAAACACTTGTGAGCAGTGCTCTCGCAACCTCCACCTGAACAATCAGTGATTGTGGTGCGGGAGGGTTCATGACACCTGACCAGTGGGGAGAGATGGGGAGGAAATAACAAAACAAAACACACCTGTGACTAAAATCTGTACGGCAGTTACAGGTATACAGCTTTTGAAACTCCAAAAAGGAGGTGCACACATGTAGTTTCATTGAAGAAACTTTCATAAGATAGGGCCAAGCACGGCAAATGGCCTTCCACCTTGCCTATATAGTTTTTAACAGGTATTGTAGCAAGATACAAGCTCTAGAATGAAGACTATGCATGGAGAATAGAAATGCACAAACATGCCATGGTAGGTTGGACCACAACCGTTTACAGCCCTGTACACACCTCTGGGTGTTTACTTTGCAAACAAAAGTGGTGTTCCGAAGGGCCAGATTTACATTTTGGAAGAAGGAGTATTCTCTGTTGACCTGGCAGAGGACTTAACCTCCACCAGGCTGAGACAACTCCTCCCACCAAATTTAGAAGTGACTGTCATTTCAAAAGCATTGGAAGGAACCACCATCATGGCGGGCCCTGTAAATGCTTTTTAAGTCTGATGCAAGGCTCCGTCAACATGATGGAAAAAACAGAATTTCAAGCGGGATTTTCTTTTTTTAAATTAAAAAAAAAATGACCATGGGAGTTCTCTTCCATAGCGAGGGGAGAACTAGACATTTTTCACTGCCCCTTACTGCCAGGGTTTTTCTGGCAGTGACCAGCAGTGAAAACGCGGCCAACGTTTGGTAAGACACTGATTTTCGGGCTGCTCCTAAGTATTTCTATCCCACTACATGGTAAAGGCACCTCAATACTATATACTGAGACGTCTGTGGTATTGAGGATTTCCTCCTTGGCTAGGTAGGTAGTACCTAGCCAACGCTGTAGGTCATTGAAGCTTGAACCTTAAAAGGATTTATCCCAATTTGGTGTCCTTATCTCTGAATAGGTATATCCACCATGGAAAACCCAAAACAGTGGTAATTGTAGTAAACATGCAACCTCCCCCGAGATGTGGAAGCATTTCTCCATACCATCAGGAGAAAAAAAGGTTGTGGCTAAAATTGTAGAGTGCAATATGTGTCACAAAAACTATAGAGAGGAACAGCAAGGAGTATTACCATGGCACATTGTCCATGTGGAAACATCTTAAAGCCATTCACTCATAGACATACGACAGGATGATGAGAGAGAAGGAAGCAGGCGCAGGTCATCTGCAGGTGGACCATCTTGGGGACCTTCACCGCCTGACCAGATGATTACTATCCTTGGTGTCTTGCACAAATTATCAGACATAGGCGGTCATTCTGACCCTGGCGGTCTTTGACCGCCAGGGCGGAGGACCGCGGGAGCACCGCCGACAGGCCGGCGGTGCTCCAATGGGGATTCCGACCGCGGCGGTAAAGCCGCGGTCGGACCGGCACCACTGGCGGGCTCCCGCCAGTGTACCGCCGCCCCATTGAATCCTCCACGGCGGCGCAGCTTGCTGCACCGCCGCGGGGATTCCGACCCCCCCTACCGCCATCCAGATCCCGGCGGTCCGACTGCCGGGATCCGGATGGGGGTAGGGGGGGTCGCGGGGCCCCTGGGGGCCCCTGCAGTGCCCATGCCACTGGCATGGGCATTGCAGGGGCCCCCGTAAGAGGGCCCCTACATGTATTTCACTGTCTGCTGTGCAGACAGTGAAATACGCGACGGGTGCAACTGCACCCGTCGCACAGCTTCCACTCCGCCGGCTCGATTCCGAGCCGGCTTCATCGTGGAAGCCTCTTTCCCGCTGGGCTGGCGGGCGGTCTGAAGGCGACCGCCCGCCAGCCCAGCGGGAAAGTCAGAATTACCGCCGCGGTCTTTCGACCGCGGAACGGTAACCTGACGGCGGGACTTTGGCGGGCGGCCTCCGCCGCCCGCCAAGGTCAGAATGAAGGCCATAGTCACTTATTGTGGGAAGTGTCATATTCCAATGGGCCTGATAATATATTTTGTTGCCGACTTCATGGATGCTGTCAACAACCACTCATGTTACCTTTTTTCCCTCACTGTTCCACATTCCATTCTTCGTAAAAACTGACGCCAGTTGCTTCCTCAAAGTTTTCTTCCCTTATCTCTTTTACTACCCTGGTTACTTTTATTCCAAAGAAGAAAAAAAAAATATAAAACTTTTTTTCAGAAAATCCACCCAAAAACATTTATTTTTGGAAATACTTCATCTGGTCAAATAAAGAGCTAACTAGATGATAAGTGAAGTCAAAGTTGCACATATGACTACTTTATTATTCACTTAGGGGAATAAACCTATAAATTATTGAAGAAGACAGTAGCACATGTTTTGCAATGTTATCTAGAATACTAAAATGGAAATGGATGTGTAAGTGGATGTATGGGTGTCTCTGTGGATTATGAGTAGCTCTACGGGTGTATCAGTGCTTGTATAAGTGGCTATCTGCATGCATGAGTAGCTGTATGGGGTCTATAAGTGGGTGAATAAGTGGCTGAGTGGCTCCCTGAATGAGTGTATGAATCTATGTGAGTAGCTGGTTGCATGTGTAAATGGGTGTGTGAGCAACTGTATGGGAGTGTGAGTGGGTGTGTGAGTGGCTGTATGGGTGTGTCAATAGCTGTGTGAGTGACTTTATGGATGTGTTAGTGAGAATGTAAATGCCTATGTGGGTGTGTAAGTGGTTGTCCATGTGTGTGGGTATGTGTGTGTGATTGGCTGAGCAGCTATGTGAGTGTGTCAGTAGCTTTTGATGGACTGTATGTGTGTGTTAGTGGGGATGTACATGGCTGTGTGGCTGTGTAAGTGGGTCTGTGAATATGTGAGTGTCTATGGATTTGTGAGTAGGTGTGAGAGTGGCTGTATGGGTGTGTGAGTGGGCATCTGAGTGGCTGTGTGGGCTTATGAGTATCTTCATGGATGTATGTGTTTATGTGAGCTTGTTTTTGCATTTCTAAATGGGTGTCTGAGTGACTGTATGGGAGTGTGAGTGGGTGTGTGAGTGGCTATGTAGGTGTGTCAATAGCTGTGTGAGTGATTTTATAGGTGTATTAGCCGGGGTGTAAATGTCTGTGGAGGTGTGTTAGTGGGTGTTTTAGTGTGTGCACGACTGGCTAGGTGGGTCTGTGAATGGGAGTGAGAGTATCTGTATGGGCGTGTGAGTCGGTGTCTGAGTGGCTGTGTGGATCTGTGAGTATCTGTATGGGTGTGTGCGTCCATGTGAGTATGTGTGTGCATGTGTTAATGGGTGTGTGAGTGACTGTGTGGGTGTGTCAGTACTTGTGTGAGTGACTATTCATATGTTAGGGGGGATGTAAATGTCTGTATGGGTGTGCAAGTAGGTGTGTGCGTGTGTGTGTTAGTCTGTGAGTAGGAATGACAGTGGCTCTATGAGTGAGTGAGTGGGTGTCTCAGTGGGTGTGAGAGTGCCTGAATAGCTGTGTTTGTGTGTTTTTAAAGGTGTGTGTGTGTGTGAGTAGCTGTGTGACTAACTGTAAGGGTGTGCAAGTGAGTATTTGAATGACTCAGTAGAGATATGAAAATGTAATGTCGGTATAGATGTGTGAGTGAGTATGTGAGAGGCAGTATTGGACTGTAAATGGGTGTCTGACCCTGTAAGTGGATGTACTTTTTTAATTGCAGTCCAGAACACCTCATAAAGTAATCAAATACAACAACACCGGAAGAACTAATTTGTAAGCCTCGTTGCTCCAATAGGTGATGCCATTCATCTGTACAGAATAGAACAAAACAAGTATGAATTAGTATTACAATTTATAAAATCATAAATTAAACTTAGAGAGTTTAACAATGCATAAATTCATAATAGCAATGAATCACTCTACATTGATGTTATTATAAAAAATTGAGCAGTTATGTTCCCTTTTTACTGTTCTCAGATTTTTTTAACTTATACAACATAAATGATGTATTGTATAAAGAACCATTCTTGAACAGTGAAGAAAAACCAATCATATAGACTGTTTAAAGCCCCCCACAACTGCACAGTATGCCACTGCAAATAAGCAACGCTGCACATTGCACTGACTAGCATTTTTTTAAACAATCATTTTATCTATGCTTGCACTACTAATCCAAAAAAACATATATTGAAAATGAGATCTTCTATATGAACAAATAGGGGATTTACTCATGTAACCCCAGTGAACCTGGGTATACCAAACAAACATCCTAAAAGAGCATAGTGGGGATGGATAGACGCCAATTAGTTCCACTCATTGAAGACCCAAATTAATCACTAGTAGGACTGTTAAATCCTTAAATGTATTTGCAGTTTAAAAACCATTTGAATAATCCTTACCCATACTACTTGTGCCCAGAAAACACAAACATACACAAAACATCAAATGACAAGCCTAACGGCAAAATTAAACCTTTTCTTGATAAAGAAAATAATTTTCAACACTCATTGCCGGTACTCAATCTAACTACAAATCTTTCAATTACTCAAATAAGTGTGGCTGTCACTCCATTACACTATACAATCCACAACAGGAGGTAGTCCTTATGATGGCACACACACATAGGACTAGTCTTATACTCTATTTCTTTAGTGTGTATCCTGTTATTACTTTAATTATTCAAAATTCATAGGCTCCTCCAAATATGATGTTGACACTTTTGAATTGTAGGCCTCTTCAAGGCAATGGAAGATCACCAAGTATTCAAAAATCCATTGCTTGTTGCAGTTTAATGCAATGAAATATCAATTCGCTGAACTTCTCCTAAGCACAAAGTTGGGATAATGTGCATGCCATGTGGGTTGCCTAAGGGTTTATCGACCTATACCTGTCTTTCACCAGGACCTTAGAGTGAGTTGCCTCTGGGTCACTGACTGCTTGAAGGTAAAGGTAAACACCATGAGAACTTCATCATTAGAAGTACTACTTAATATAGGAGGCACACCAACATCGGCAAAACCTTTTAAAGGCATCACCCTTGGTAGACCCCTTGATGTCATAAATCCTGATACTGCATCTACAGTAACTAGACTATGCCACTTTTACAACTGTGACCCTCGTTAGAAGTTTGCTTCCAAAAACAAAAGATAGGAATTTGGTAGCTTCCAAGACAATCTGTGTCTGAATTTAAGTTTTCCTAACATTACATTATATCAATCCATTTCTACTTTTTAGATAAACAGTATAATGACCAGATCAAATATTAATTCTTTCCTGAAAAATTATAGCAATAATAGTGTATGTTTTACCAGAAATAGATTTTTCTCCTAAAGTATGTAATCTCAGTATCTAAAATATTGCCATCTGCTCTGCATTGTTGAAGCTTTAAAATGACATACCTTCCAGTTGTTGCTACATGCAAAGTTGACAGAACATCTGTCTGCCAATTTGGACATACATTATTCTTTATGTCTGCTCTCACTGATCTATCAAAAAGCCCAGTTTTGGAATCTGGTAATGTTAAATAAATGCAACGCTCCGATTCTATTTTTGTATTTGATGTGTATGAGCAATCTTCACATTCATGATGCCACAAGAAAATAAGTCCATATAAATAATTAACAGGTATCACCTCTTCTGAAACAGCAAACATCACTATAAAAAACTCCTGTGCATCCCCATGAGTATTTTGAGTGAACTGCACAGATCCACTACATCTACAGTGTCTCAAATTGCTGATGGAGACTCAATTTTTGTTCTCTGTCTATGCAGGCAGTTCAGCAATGCACACAGAGCAGAACATAATACCTTCTCTTGTTTCTCTTGAATTGCATCGACAACACTGGGAAATGCAAACAATACATTTACCACAACATTAGCATAGCAACTCACACCAGAGGAGCTTCACGGTTGATAACCAACAATATCCCCCTCATTTAAATTTTTTGTTTCTTAACAGCTGTCTTTTTCTCTTTCATTTTCTTCCTTGTGACACCATCGCTATGCTGCTTTGAAACTTCCCATTTTAGTCAGATGGAACCTTTCTCATAAACAAGTTAGTGTTGTAAGTGAAGAACACCCAGACTTCTTAATTGGTTGTATTCTCTAACACAACTTGAGTCTGGGTTTACTCTTCTCTCATCAGATGCAAATAGATACAAACCAGACAATGTCGTAACTTGAGAAAAACCTACATGTGACATACCTTACTTAAACACCGTACTACCAATATTAATAAATGCTGCATTTATTCTTAAACATTATGATTTATACATAGTAATAGTGTATGGTACAGAAACTGGAGACTGTTTCCGTCAAACATATAAATCTTTCAGAAGCAAAAACATTTAATCACAAGGTATTCATCCTCATTTCTATTAGGAAATTAATAAAATTACCAACTTTACCCATAGCACAATTAAACAATACATCTTCAACATTTACATTTCGGTGCCAAATCACTTTACAGTTTTTGCAGATTGTGAAACAGATTTTTCTAATTAATCCAGTTTTGCATGTACCTTTTTATGTAAAAATACAATAACACACTGGTGTTCCATTTTAGCTATTGCCTTCAGTTGAAAATGTCTTTTTTCTCCAATTCCAGCAATTCATTGTTGAAAGATGCACACTCCTCCAATGTTGCCTTTAGGCAGACAATATGTTTATCATCTTGTATAATACTGAACATTAGTTCTGCTGCTTTTTTTGTTGTTGGATAAACACTTTTAAAAAGACAACTTTGTAGAACACGCCAATCCTCTTTTGAAAGAACGCCAAAAACAATCAAATGTTTTCATCCAAAGAGGACATCATAATCTGTTCTCAGAACCTCTTAAAATCTGAAATGTTCAAAGCCAAGCATTAGGTTTGAGACCATGCTCACCTCATCAATGATTAAAAGTTTCAACCTTTTTTTAACACTCTTGATACTTCATGACAAGCTTCACAGGATATATTTTTGTATTCCAGGTTGTTGCCATGTTCCACAGGCAGCATCAAAAGGTGATGTAAAGTAATACCTCTGATATTGTGTGCAGCTAATCCAGTAGTTACTGTAACCACACATCATGATAAATTACAGTCTGTAGTAGTCTGTAGACAAGGAGTAAGAACTTGTGTTAAGAAACATTTACCAGTACTTGCTTGACCACTTACATACAACAGTCTAGGTTTAAAAGTTGAGCATGCACACTTTTACTTGTCATGAAGAAATCCAGGTTCAACTGTTTCTTTCACTGCCAATATGGAAAGTTATTGAATTTGTTGAAAAGACTTCAAAACTCTCTTTTGAGTTGATGCCAGGCCTAGACTCATCTAAACAATTCATTTTGGCTTAGAAAATAATCTATCAGAACTCAACCTATAACAGCATTCATGGGATCCAATTTATCTGCACGAAAGCATCTTTAAACTGAAGCTTTACAATTTTTTAGAGACTTCTCAGCAGATATTCTTCCTACACATCTTTCATCTCCGTCTTTTTAGATTTTGTTGTGTATGAAGTAACTTAATGACTAATAGCTATAGAGTTTTCTGCCACAAATTGAATGTCTATATTGGCATTCCAAATTTTGAAAATGACAGGCTTGTAGTAATTAGTATATTTCAAAGCCTCTCTTCTCCTAAGGTTGTAGGTGTTTTTTTGGTGATTTACAAGAAAGTGCATGTCCCACTGTAGACATACAACTGTTGACTCTTCCTTTTGAAATAACAGGTCTTGGAAATCCAAGACAACATTTTGTGTAAATTTCTCCTTTTACTTTGTATTTCTGCCAACTGTATTGTCAACATCTATGAGATTGGAAAATCAATACTTACTGCTTTAGGCTTTTTTCTAAGTGTCTTTTGGAACGTAACATGTAATATACTGTTATATGAAAGAAAGTACAGACTCTTCTGTGTCTGTTCCAAATTAAGGTGCATCTTTTACCCACAACAGGATATGAATATAAGGAGCACCTCTTGCTTGGTACTCTTTTTTCCAAAAGAAATCAGTGACTTCTCCAAGAGGTGGATTGATTTTGTTGCAAATGAAGGACAACAGAGCTTGAAATCTGTGGTTAAAGTGTCTGTAAACAATTGCAGGATCCAAAAAGCAAAGTTCTCCTGGTGTTTTCAATTTGATGCCTTTAATGTTATAGTTTGCTTCTCTCAAAAACTCATGCTTACTCTGCACAACTCAGTGTTACCAACCAAGCAGGTGAACCTAAATTTCACAAAATATATTTGAGCTCACCATGATGACTATATCAGTCCTCATTGGTCCCACAATGGCATGCCATCAAATGTATCACTTGTACTCAGGCTTCTCATCTTTTCCATGACTTTTTTCAACAAAGTCTTATGCAGAAATATTGTATACATTAACTTCTGTCCTAAGAGTATGGTTAACAACATATGACAGTCTAGACAAATCACTTTAAAATAAGAGACGGAATACACATGGAATACTTTGTCGAAATCTAGGGTCCTCTGAATATAATCTTGTTGTCCTATACTCAGCTGCACACACCAACTCCTCATTTTGTCTAGACTGCACTTAAGAAACAAGAAAAGGTAAACTAATATGTTCACAAACATTTTCAATCTCTGATACTGTAACATACAAAAGTGCTGTGTGCATTCTTCCTCAACACAATGCAGGAGCTTTTAAAAGTAAAGTCTTCTAACAAAATTTTGTATTTTTGAATGATGATAAGCCAACATTCTAAAATGATGAAAAGTACTTGTGCACACTTTTCAGGACACCTTTTAGAACGTTTCTTGACTTTGCTTTGGATCTAATGCTTGCAACATTGCAGTTTTCCACTTCACACTTCTATCTGGAAATTGACGTAGAAAATGTCTTAATATACAATTGATTCCTGGCTACCATTGCAAATACTAATGCAGTCCCATTTATACTCAGGGGCATGTCTATGCCTTACTTGTACCTCTTCAACTATCTCTTCCTCTACATTTCTAGGAACCATCTCCTCTTTTGCAATGGGAGTACTGTATTTTACCTCATAGCATTAGCCAGTTGTTTCAACTACATGCACTGTGTTCTCTTGTAAGTAGCTTTCTTCATTAAAGAAAGCCTCATTATTAGATGTATGCTTCCATTTTCCTCTGAAAATTCTGCAAAAATTACTTTTATGGTTACACCTTTTTTGGCTTCTTTTCTTCATGGACAAAACGGTTTTATCCAGTGTTCTCATTCTGTATAGTATCAAGATAAATAGTTTGTGCTTCAGGGAAAATGCTTTATCAACCACACTCTCAATATGTTGTTTTTGTTTCAGTGCTGCTCTTCTCCTCTTATACTGCATCATGTTGTGTACCGAATTCTGTATTACCCTACTTCTAAGTTGATTGTAAACCTTGCTTTTTATTTGAAACTGTTTTTCACATTTTGAATTTTCCCATATACTGTTTCAACAAACTCCTCAGTTCGCTTAACAGCAGCTCCTTTTTTCCAGTTCGTTCTCCACATCATGCCCTTTTTTGCTCTCACTTTTAAGTAGATAGTACTCTTTCTTCTGTTTTTTCTCCTTTGTGTCTTTCTTGGCATTGTAAATCCTCCTCTTTAAACACAAGTAGCTAGCTAAAAAACAAATATAGAATATATTTAGGTTTATAATACATACTATTAGATTAATTAGATTACATACTATAAGTGAGTGAGTAGCTACACAAGTGTTAAGTCAGTGTGTAAGAGAATGTGTAAGTGTCTTAGTATGGGTGCATAAATGCATATATAAGTGACTGGGTGTGTGAGTAGTTGAGTGCATAAGTGAGTGAGTGTATGAGAGCTTCTGTGGGTGTGTCACTGGATGTGTAAGTAACCGTGTGGGCATGTGACTTGGGCCCGTATTTATACTTTTTGACGCTAAACTGCGCTAACGCAGTTTAGCGTCAAAAAGTTTAGCGCCGGCTAACGCCATTCTGAAGCGCCATGCGGGCGCCGTATTTATTGAATGGCGTTAGCCGGCGCTAGCAGATCGGCGCTGCCTGGTGTGCGTGGAAAAAAACCACGTACACCAGGCAGCGCCGGCGTTGGGGAAAATGGCGTTAGGACGTCTTAAAATGGTCAGGTTGACGCAAAAAAATCGCCTCCACCCGATTTGCGCCATTTTTAACGACGCCCAGACGCCATTTACATGACTCCTGTCTTAGTAAAGACAGGAGTCATGCCCCCTTGCCCAATGGCCATGCCCAGGGGACTTATGTCCCCTGGGCATGGTCATTGGGCATTGAGGCATGTAGGGGGGCACAAATCAGGCCCCCCTATGCCAAAAAAAAATATAAAAAAAATAAAAAATTATACTTACCTGAACTTACCTGAATGTCCCTGGGATGGGTCCCTCCATCCTTGGGTGTCCTCCTGGGGTGGACAAGGGTGGCAGGGGGGGTCCCTGGGGGCAAGGGAGGGCAGCTGTGGGCTCATTTTGAGCCCACAGGTCCCTTAACGCCTGCCCTGACCCAGGCGTTAAAAAGAGGCGCAAATGCGGGGTTTTTTGCCCCGCCCACTCCCGGGCGTGATTTTTGCCCGGGAGTATAAATACGACGCATTTGTGTCGCAGTCATTTTTTTGGACGGGAACGCCTACCTTGCATCTCATTAACGCAAGGAAGGCGTTCACGCAAAAAAATGACGCTCTTTCCTCATACTTTGGCGCTAGATGCGTCTAACGCCAAAGTATAAATATGGCGTTAGTTTTGCGCCGAATTTGCGTCGAAAAAAACGACGCAAATTTGGCGCAAACGGAGTATAAATATGCCCCTTGGTGTGTTAGAGATTGAGTGGATGTCTAAATGGGTATGTAAGTGGCTGTAAGGATTGGTGACTTACTATCCTAGTTGGTTTTTGGGTGTCTAACTGTGAAAGTGGTTCTGTTGCTGCTAGATATACAAGTGCTGTGTGGATGTGTGAGCGGATGTTTCAGTGCCTCTGTCACTGTCTGACAGGGTGTGTGAGTGCCTCTATGGGCTTGTGAATATATATGTGAGTGGCTGTGTGGGTGGGTGATTGGAAGTATAACTGAGTGTATGGGTGTGTACATGCTTGTGTAACTGACTGTCTGAGTGCTGAGTACATAAATAGCTGTATAGGTGTTTGAGTACGAGTGACAGTTGACAGTTCCTGTATGGCTGTGTGAATGACTATGTAAGTGGATGTAAAGTGAATAAATAGATGTATAATGGGTGTGTGACTGAGAGTGTCAGCCATTGTCTGGCTATATGAGTGGTGGGTGCTTGAGTGCTTTTAGTGAGTGTAACTGGGTGTGTAAGTGCCTGCCTGACTGTGTGCATAGGTGCAAATTACATACTATTAAATTACATACTATAAGCGAGCACCCACATCAAATGTCAGCCACACTCATTGATATTGTTTTAATAAAACAACTATCTGATCAGTTTACTAATTGCTTGTCTTCCTTTGCTGCTCACCACATTTTTAGTTAATGTTCTCTTTCTATTTTGCCTTTTACAGTTGTGTCATAGTTCAAAAAAAAAAAAATTGTTTATAGTGCATCCTAATTAACATAACTGTAAACTTTCAAAGTTGTCTACGTTTTACTGTTAAATCTTTTAATATCTGTTTTCCACTGCAAATCTCAACTCGGAAATCTCTCAATACTCACCCACTCTAGTACAAAAATACCAATAATGGCTACCCATACCACTGTGCTTTCACTCATACTCCTATACGTAGCAAAGAACACAGTTCCTTTCATCTTTTATTTTTGTTACACCACTTCTCAATGGTCATTATTTTGTAACCCTTTCCATGTTTTCTGTAAAGAAGGCCAATTTGGTATTTTTTGGGCAAATCCACGGATCCACTGCAGTTCTCAGTGCAGCCCCTGTGTAAATCCATGGCAGATCCACGCAAATGCTCCTAAAAGAATTTAACAATCTGCTCTTAATGATTTACATCCACATTTTTTTTTTCAATTACAAGACATAGACTTCCAGCTGAGCAATTTTTTCTTTTCAGTTTCACACTGCAGTCTGTTTTGTTCCTTTCCCCCACACTCGTTAAAATCTGTTTCCATAGTCACCATGTTTCCAATGGTCTCTGCCTACCAGTAGGTCAAAAGTTCACAAGACTTTCTCTCAGCAGCATATTAGCTTCACATTAAATGTAGCAGATGTGGTTGACTGTTTACTGTTCAAAGCATATCACCAAATAACATAACTTTTTTTTATTTTTGCAAAGCCAATCACACAGTGTTATACCCAGCAGCTCTTTGCATGGTTTTCCTGTACTTTTTGCTTCTGACCTTCTGTTTTTGGACCCTGTGCTGAAATTCGCTTTTGCTGGTTTTGATACTCTGGGCACTTAAATACTGCCAACCAGTGCTAAAGTGCAAGTGCTCTCTGTCTAAAAGATATTGGTGATTGATTGTCCATGATTGGCTCATTTGAATTACTGGTAATTCCCTAGTAAATGGCACTATGGGTGCCCAAGTCCTGTAAATCAAATGCTACTAGTGGGTCTGCAGCACTGATTGTGCCACCCACATGAGTAGCCCTGTAAATATGTCTCAGACCTGCCACTGCAGTGTCTGTGTGTGTAGTTTTGCACTGCCAATTCAACCTGGCAAGTGTACCCACTTGCCAGGCCCAAACCTTCCCTTTTGATACATGTCAGGGACCCCTAAGGGAGGCCATAGGTAGCCCCATTGGCAGGGTGCAGTGTATTTAAAAGGTAGGACATGTATTGGTCCTAATAGTGACGGACGCTGTACGGCAGCTGCCCTTTCCGTTCGGCAATTTAATCGATGTGGTTACAGGCGGTTGCCTGTGACCTTTTGCCCCCGTTATTTTGAGTACTTTGGACGGTACAATTGTTGTGATGGTACCATGTTGCCACTCTCTTTTTGGATTTTATTTCACAAATGGGTGATTATGTTATTAACACTTGACAAAACTTTACACCAGAGAGGCCTATTTAAAATCATTCTATTACCTGATTATGATTGTCCTGGCGACTGAATTCTACTGATTAAGAAGTGTAGTGGTTTTTGGATTCTAGCCTTACGTTGTTGCAAGAGATTAACGTGTCCAGTAACAGCTAATTTTTCAAAATTTGGACACCTTTACTGTACGACTGTCTGGGGGCATTATACCCTGTTTATCTTTATCAAAAGCCATTTTTGTGTTCAATTAATGACTAGATAGTTCATACCCGGCCATTGGGCCCCCGCTGTCCCATGAAGCTCGTTCCTTCAATGAGGGGGTAAGCTATTTAACAATTTTGTATGCACAAGTGTGCCACCGCCTGCACCATCACAGCGTGTTTCTCACCAAATACAAGAGTTTTTTTTTGACAATATGTTGTAACTACATGATTGTCTTGTCACCTGTTCTTTTAATTGCAGGGCGACAATTAGGAATAGGACGTCCAAACTACACACAAACTAGTGTAAGTGACAGGAGCACTGATAATTGACAGTCTTAGTCTATAGGCATTTTTTCATTTGTAGAGAAGGAGAAGTTTATTTCCACCTGGTCCTGAAGATGCATCGCTGGATCCACCTGGACCATTAAAGATACGAAACATGTTGACCCTTGTTCCAGGGACGGTCTGGTAATTCCACACCATCCTTACTCCATTAAATGTGGTTGAGAGTGTTTTGACCATTATATTCATTTCACTCTCCTCATTAGTTTTAACCTTGGCCCTCACCCTCTATGGTTGAATAAATGGTTACCCCTAGGTTTTGGGTCCTGAGCCAATATTAATTCTTTTTGCCATTATCTTCCCCCTTTCTCTCCTTCCAAACTCACTTTTTTGGGGTCTTGGCATCATCGAGTAAAGATCTCCGGCAAAGAGCCCCCCTGCGGGGGGTGCCCGTCAGACATTGCAGCACCAGTCAGACAAGGAGCAACTCTGATGATGAAGCATGACACCCATTTGTGTGTGTGAGGATTCTTGCTCCTAGAATTAAGAATTCCCTTTCCGCCTTTCTCTTTGGAACAGTGTATTTTGGTGTATTGTGTATCCTGATAAGTCTCCTGGGCTGGAGTGGGGAGGGAGGAGTTGACAAGTACACCTGAAAGGACTGTGTTTGTCCTCACACATGGCATAGTCTGACCCCCTGGAGTGTTTCTGGGGCCAGGCCTGGGCAAGGCATGATCTTGTGAACAACAGAGACTTTCCTTTTGAAGTTTGCCTACTTCAAAGTCAGAAATTAGTATAAGTACTGGACCAAACCAGACTTTTAGATTACTTCTGGATCAAGAGGAACCTCTGCCAAGGAGAAGATCTTGATGCTTGAGGAGGACCTGCCATTCTGCCTGTTGCTTTGCTGTACTGGCCTGCTGCTGCTTCTGCCTTAAGAGGGAAAGGACTGAACTCTGCTTTCTGAAATCCGGCTTGTGAAATTTCTCCAAGGGCTTGGACTAAGCTTGCCTCCTGTTAAGCAGTCTTAGGGACATCAAAGATTTCACCTGCTAGCACCTGGGTACTCCTGCTGAGGACCCTGACTTGCCAAGTGGTGCCAATCCAGTTCCTGGGCCCTTGGAAGTGAGTTCTGGTGAGAAAACAAGAAGATCCAGGCACACCGACTCCGGACGACTCCAGAACCTGCGCTGCATGACTCCGCGCCGTTGCCTGCAACGCAAACCCATGGCCACGCTGGAGTGCGAAGACCCTGAGTGACATCGCAGGCCAGACACCGCTGCAGCCCTGATGCCACTGCAGCCCCACTGACGTCCGATGACTTTGTGAGTCCTGAGTGCTGTGTCACCGACGTCCGTGACACCCGACTCCTCTGCGGTGTCTGTAGCCCTGTGGCATGACTGCGACCCCGTGAGGTCGCCCAACGCGTCTTGACCCACTGGATTCATCGACCTCGCTGGATTTTCAGGAACCAATGCCTCAAACCGACGCACACATCACCTCCCCTGCTCCGAAGTGAGGCACCAATGCCACACCGGATCCAGTGACCACTCACCTCCGACTCCATGCACTGGCTTGTTTCCTCATTTACCAAAGGTACTGTACCTACGGTTCCGTGTCTCTCCGTGACTGGCGCCTCCGTCCTCGCATGTTGCATCTGATTGTTGGAACGACTCTGTCAACGATGTCGCAGTAGCCCAAGTTGGAGCCATTGTGTTTCTGAGTGCTATATTGAAGTTTAATCTTTGAAAATGTGTATCTGCTTGTGTATGTTGGATTTTTAATGTTTTCATCTTGATTTAACCAGATAAATATTGTTTTTTTCTTCTAAACTGGTGTTGAGTGCTTTTGTGGTGTTTTCACTATGTTACTGTGTGTGTTTCTACAAATACTTTGCATATTGCCTCTGAGATAAGCCTGACTGCTTGTGCCAAGCTTCCAAGGGGATGAGCAGGGATTATCTGAGCTGTGTATCTCCCTTACCCTGACTAGAGTGAGGGTCCCTACTGACTTCTAACTTGAGACTCTATTTCTAACACACAGTTAGTTACTTTTTTTCTAAAATCATTACCTAATTCTAGTTCCTTGCACAAATTTGATATTTTATATTTTAGGTGCTGTCCTCCATTTTTTCTTCAAAACTGCTTCACTCTGCTGCAGCCTTTTCCTGTGTGCTACTCCTGGTCTGGACTGTAGGCCATAGATCTGTGTTATTGGCCAGAAAGAATGCTAGAAAGAGTGATATTGACAGGGACCTAGGTTTGCCGAATGTACAAATTACCGCTGTTGGCCAGAGAGGGTTAAAGTGGCATCAATTGCTGCCTTTTGTTGCTAGCACTGCAGATTGCGAAGATCCAGAGCTCATGATTTTGCACTTGTTAGGTTGACCAGAGAGGGTTAAAGTGGTATCAATTGCTGCCTTTGGTTGAAAGCATTGCGAATTGCCAGCATCCAGACCTCATGATTGTGCACAATACCGTAGGCACCATTACTGGGGTAGAACTGAAAATCCTAATGAAGGATACCTTTGGTAAATTAATGACACTTTTCCCACATACTGCCTTGGTGTTCTTTAACATTTGCCAAAGACAGAAGTAGCAGTGATTAACTGAATGTTGTCCACAGATAGAAAAATCCAGGAATGATATTAATAAAACTGTTTCTGCATTTCTTCGAGACCACAACATGGGCTCTATAGCTGCGAGTCAATGTGTTAGCACATGTGTCTCACTTGCAAGACCCTAAAGCTTACAAAAAAGGGCTTGGAGCCCGCCTGCCAGTTACCATTTGTGCATGTCAGCATCACTCTTCTGTGCAGAGTCCCTAATTTGATACTTCATCTGAAATATAATTTCCGATGCTTGTGGTGGAGCATGGACAAAGCACAGATTAATTCAACTTAATTCAGTGCCCGTCCGCTGCTCCCGACGTGATTCAGTACTATTTCACACCATTCCCAATGCTTCCTTCTCCCTCTGTAGTGCTTGCTTTTTTTGTTGGATTAAGCATTCTGCTGAGGCTGCTGCCGTCTCTGTAGCGCTTTCTTTTTTTCATTTTTGACTTTCGCACCTGAATGATTTGAATGAAGATGTCACATTTTATGCAGTGTATTATGTTAGAGTAATGGAGGCTTAATGTGACAAAGCTGAAAGAGGCAGAGGATGAACGAGTGCCGCCTTGTTGCTTGTGTATGAAAAATTAGTTGACTTGCACATCACAATTTCGCATTAATTTAAGTTTTACTTTAGCATCAACAAATCTATATTTTATTTGGAAAGTCACACAATGTTTTTTTCATAGTCAGCTTGATGTGTGGAAGCTTTTCATAATTGTGCACACTAATTTCTTGTTTTTTTCTTTATAAATAAATTGAGTACTTCAAAAGCCGCTAGTGCTTGGACAAGTGTGGAAAAAAAGCTTTTTACCCACAGGTATTGTGTACATTGAGGGTAGCCTTGCATTTACAATGTTGGAATGTATGCTGCTAAACCACACAGCAGCTTTTCAACCTTTTCAGTTTCAGTATTTTTTGTCTTTTGCATTTAATCCTTTGTGCCTCTTCTGAAGCTTAAAGTGCAGCAAAATTACATTTTACTTAAAACAAGTTTTTGACATGTCCTGAAATAGTTTCAATGCATTGCCTTAATAGTTTTAATTACTATACTAGGGCAGAACATGTGTAGGCTTGTTAAAATTTGAAATGGATCAAAAATTCTTTATGACCCTACTCCAGTTTTTCGAGGTTAGTAAATCTTAAAAATCTCGGAGGCATTCATCCTACCCCATTTTTTATAATGTGACTCCTCCCACACTCCATAGATAGTAGCTTGCCTTTCCTCAAATGGGTATTAGTAAACAACACCCTAAGTGAAGTACAATGATCAACTGGATCTATTTTTTTAGTTATTGATAATGGGCCATCATTTTGTTTACATTTTTGTTTGCTTTGTTTAATTTGCAATCCAAGGCAATTAAAAATGGAGGAAGCAGTTTGAACCCTTGTATGTTTCTCTTGATATTGCAGTTCGGGACTAATATGAAATTTAGCTGATATGTAGTGAAACATAATTTTTCAATATTGCAGTTGTGCTGCCCCACTACACCCCACGTACGTCTGCCCTAATATACCCCATTCTACTCTACTCCAATCTACCCCTTCTACCCTAGTCCAGTCTACCTCACCTAATCTAACCCATTCCAGTATACTTGCATCTACCCCATTCTACCCTACTCCAATTTACCCCTCTCCAATCTACCTCACCTAACCTAACCCATTCCAGTCTACTCACATTTACCCCACTCCAATCTATCCCAATCTAGTCTACCACACACCAGTCTACCCTAATCTGCCCCAATCTACTCCACCTCAATCTACCCCATCCCAATCTGTCCCCCACCAATCTTCCCCACCCACTCTACCCTAATCTGCGTCTGTCTACTCCTCTCCAGTTTACCCCACTCTAGGCTATCCCACTCCAATCTATCCCTCTCCACTCTACCTCAATCTGCCCCACCCCAATCTACCCCATCTCATTCTGCCCACCACAATCTACTCCACCTCCAGCTACCTACCCAATTTTCCCCACCCAATCCATTCAACCTACCACACCTCAATCTACCCAAATCTACCCAACTCCATTCTACTCTGTTCCAATGTATCCTGCTTCTAACTACCCCACTCCAGCCTACCCCATCTATCTCACTCCAATCTACCCCCTCCAATTTACCTCAATTTACCCCACCCCAATCTACTCCACCCCAATCTATCCCACCCTTTCTCCACCAGCCTAACCCACAACACTGTACCACAATCTGCCTGAATGTGCCCCAATGTACCCCACCCCAATCTTCTTCACCCCTTTTTATCACACTCCAATCTACCCCATCTACCCCAATTTACCCTATTCCAAGCTACCCCACCCGGTCTACCTGTCCCCAATCTATTCCAACCCAATCTACCCCACACAACCTATCTCAATCTATCCAGTCTACTCCATCTATGCCAATCTAGTCTCCCCACTCCAATTTATCCTAATGCATCCACTCCAGTTTACTCCAATCTACCCCACTCCAATGCACCTCACTCTACCCCACTTCAATCTACCGCACACCAACCTACCCCAACGTACCCACTCCAGTTTACCCCAGTCTACCCCTCCAATCTTCCCCGGTCTACCCCACTCCAAGGTACTCAAACCTAGCCCACTCCGACTACTTCAGTCTACCCAATCTACTTAACTACATTCTACCTCAAACTACCCTACCGCAATCTGCCCGTATCTATCCCACTACAATGTCACCACTCCAACTTACCTCAATTTACTCCACCTCAGTCTACCCCACTCCAAACTACTCCACTACAATTTACACCAACTTGCCCCACTCCAATCCACCACACTGCAATTTACCCCACTCAAATTTACCCTAATATCCTGACTCCAATCTACACCCTTCTACCCTAGTCTAACCCACTCCAATGTACCCTACCAAACCTACCCAATCTACCTCACTCCAATCACCCCCACCCCAAGCTATCCTGCTGCAATCTACCCCAACCTGCCTCAATCTACCCCATCCCACTCTACCTCACCCCAGTCTACCTCACTCAGCCCCAGTCTCCCCAGGGCCAGTCTCCCCTCACCAGTCTACACCATTCTTCTGCAATCTACCCACCCCAATCTACCACACACTACCCCAATCCACCCACCTCAATCTACCCCACTCTACCCAAATATACCGCCCTAATTTATCCAACCCATTCTACCACACACCTAACTACCCCACCCATTCTATCCTAATCTACCCCACCCCAATCATTTGAAGACATGTTGATCAGCAGCCACTCTGGTGTACGACATGACTAAAACACATTGCCAAAGCCAATAGCTCTTGCATAGGCAAGACCTATTGGCTTTTCCAATGCTTGTTTAATTTCTCACTTAGATCCTTGAATCCAATCCACTGTGGATCCCCAACCAAAAGCACATATTCAATAGAAAACAACAACACATTTAAGATCCGTGGATCCAGTCCCAACTAAAATCATACATTCAATGGAAAACAACAACACATTTAATACAGTCAGTGTGTGACTGGGTACATGAGTGGCTATATGGGTGTGTGAGTGGGTGGATGAGTGGCTGTGTAGGTGTGTGAATGGCTGTGTGAGTGTATGGGGCTGTGAGAGGGTGTGTGAGTGGCTGTGTGAGTGACTGTTTAGGTGTGTGAGTGGGTGTGTTAGTGCAGGAAGGGGTGTGTTAGAGGGTGTGTGAGTGGCTGTGTGCATTTGTGAGTAGGTGTGCGAGTGTCTTTGTGGGTCTGTGAGTGGGTGTGTGAGTGGGTATGTGAATGGCTGTGTGGGTGTGGAAGCACTTTTATGAGCGGGTGTGTGTATGACTGTGTGAGTGGCTGTGCACGTTGTGAGTAGATGTCTGAGTGGCTGTCTGAGTGGCTCTGTGTGTGTTTGTGTGTGTGTGAGTTAGTGTTTGGGTGGTTTTTGGGGTCTGTGAGTAGGTGTGTGAGTGAGTACGTGAGTTTGTGAAAGGGTGTGTGAGTGGTTGTGTGAGTGGCTGTGTGGGTCTGTGAGGACCTATGGTAGTGGTTTTGTGAGAGGAAAGCACTCTGCGCTGGAGCTGTATGCTCTTCAGCTGGAGTGCAGTGCTCCCTTGAGGTGGGTTTTGTGGCTGCAGTTTGTGGCCTGAAAAATGTTATAAGAAAGACTCCAGGAATTGTTTATATTTTTCTTTTAAATAAAAAATGTAAAACAAACTAGGACAATCACTTTTGGTAAATATTTATGTTCATAAAATATACATTTTATTACAATTATTGATGATTTTTCGACAAAAACAATATATTTACTTTATATATGTTGATGTGCTGACAACTTGATAAAGCCAGTCAGTCCACTTTTTATATTTTGGTGTTCTGACCTTTTGACAAAGTTAGTAGATCTGTCTTTCTTGAATTGACACCCATTATACTGTTACATCACTTAGTCAATGATACACACCTGTGTCCAGCCCTGTGCCCAACCCAATGCCGTGCACTGCAAAGGATAGAATGCTCGCTGGGGGTTGTACTTAGGGCCTAGCCACAGGCTCCGAGCACAGATTTCCTTGCTGAATTCTTGGGAAAACATGTGATTTCCAAGTCTGGAATCCATTCCGATTGTACAGAGTGTCTTGTTTTAAAAATGCGCCAAACAGGGGAAATAGATTTCCTTGTGCAAATAAAGGTGTTTTTGTTTCTCTTTTTTCTGCTATGCTATGAAAATATTTCTCTTTGTGGAGAATTATCTTCTCATACACCCCCACCAAATTTGACAGTGATCCATTATCTTTGCCACTGTGGGAATGAATTTACACCGCTACTTTGTTGGAGTAAAACTGTGACCTTTCTAGGATGGAAAGGGTAATTACAGGAGTTTGTTAAAGCTCACAAATATACTGGTTTGTTGATTCTCACAGGCATCCAAGACAAACCACACATTTAAAAAGAAATCACAGACGTAACATTGTGAAACAAAGATTTCCTTTATCAAGTGGGTTACTATGAGAGGTGACTGACCCCAGAGGAATGCTGGCAGCCACCTAGAGGTGTGGAAAATGGTCCAAAAAGGTAGTTTACCGTGGTACAATTGTGAACTTAATGAAAAAAACAAACACATGGCCAACATTTTGTGACAAGAAAAAATTAACCATTTTGTGCCGAAGATCAAAATTTCCTTTAAAATAATGTATTGAAATTTTGACTATAATACACACGTTAAAAAATATCTGGTTCTATGATGAAGAGTGTTTATGCAGGTGTGTACTGTTTTATTGTTTATTTATGTATGTTTATGTATCTTTGAATATAGATGTGAGTAGAGTGGTTGTTTCATTTGTTAATTATTTAGCTTAGTACAGGTTATTTGGCTACTTTGCATTTTGTGTGTGTTTCTATGTGAATGTCTGTTGTGTATATTATATAATTCCTCTATGCATTAATTTTGCCTCCTGCCAGTGATTTTACATTAATACTTGGTATGGATGGCAGAAGGCTGTGTATACCTCTGATTTATTAACTCCTAAACCATGATGTACATCTTGGTTCAATTTTGCGAAGTGCATGGTCGGTCTGCACTGGGCTTAACTTGCTAACACCCCGCCAAATTGCATGCAGATTTATTACAAAGCACTAGAGCACACACAAAAAATTTCAACTCCCCTCCTTTTAACTTTAGCTCCCCCGATTGATCTGCAAGAAACATTTACAATAGAACACTAAAAGGCTAATTGTCTGTTGATTGCACAGTTATTAGCAAATTAACTGTTTTTTTACCCCCCTCCTCTTTTTAACTGTGCTCCAGACGTAACTGCAATAATTTAAAATGCTAAATTTGCTAAACATCTAGCACATTTCATGCAAATCTTTTAAAGGGAAACACAGTTGAAGAAAAATCACAAAACAATCCCTTTCAGCTGTCAGAATATCTTTAAGTTTGATCTCATAAACTTCATTCTCTTCCAAGACAATGTTTCAAATGTTAGTTTCTCAAAAACTCATGAATGGATTTTCACCAAATCAAGCATAGACTTCTTTGAGAAAAGTTCTACCTTCTTACTAGGTTTAGTTGAATTGTGTTGGGCCAGTTTCTTTCTGTAAAAGGGATTACAGAATCATATATGTCTTGAAACAGTAAATTGAGCTTTTTTGAACCTTCCTCTTTTTTCTGCAAACATCTTGCTATACTGGACACAAATCGGATTACCTTAATTAGGAGAAATTTCATGTAGATTGGAGGAATGGCACCTCAGTTATTAAGAAAAGAAAAATGCTTTTTATATGGAAACTCTGGCATGTGTGCAGAGTGGATAGCACCAGTGTATTACAGCTATATAAAAGGAAGTTTACTTGAAATGTCTTGACAATGGGGTATAATGGTGAATCCCAATGTATTTGATGCAATGTAATGACTCCCCATATTCTTACCTGCATTGTACTATCATGGATTCTTGGAGAGATATATGATCTGAATCATTAGCACGGGCTGAGAGGAGTGGCTTGAGTGTTTTGAATCATTTTTGCCCTTCAAGCACCCAGACTACACTATTATTGTTGGACTAGAATATCAAGGGAAATGATCACAAGCCTACACTGAAACCTCTGTTGTTGTGGATTAAAATTCTGTGTAATGCTAGGCTTGCTCCACATAAAAGAGCCATTTAGGATGTGTTAGGTTTTCCACATTTAGCCACACTTCCGTTGAATATAAAGCATAAAGAATATTGGACCTTAACTGAAATGAAGCAGATGAAGGAAGGACTAGATGGTAAATTAGTTTGTCTGTACTTGGAGGTCAAAACATATGAGGAAAAAGAACTTCATTCTATTTTAACTCAACCATTTAATTCTCTGACATTATTTTCAAAGCCTACACTAGGAATTTTGATGGTTTCAACTTTTTATGCAAATGTGGGAACAAAAGTAACAGTATGGAAAAATGCCCCTCATTGTGTAGGGGCCAAAAGGAAACAAGGGATTTCAGGTGTCTGCAAGACCTATTGGTACAAAGTTTACAGATAGTGGACTTTGATCTCACCATGCAGAAATAATTTTCTGTCGCCTCATTCTATTTGCTGTTTGGTGTATCATTCCCCCACCAATGTAGTGCTTGGATTGCATTTCATTAGGGAATATTTTACATTTCCAAATTGCATACTGGCATCACACATTAATTTGCTTCTTTCATAGGTACATTGTATAAAGAAAACAATATTTTTTTCTTCTGTTTTTCTTTCACTTCAGCACACTTTTGTAATGTTTATTTAGAACTCAAGCTAGACCTGTTATCTTTGTCAGTGTTTGTAATTCTTACATCCATTATGTGGACATACACGGAGATGTTGGCTTAAGAGGATTTTGAAAGCAGCTCACAGAAGATCATTGAGCTCTACAGTGATAATGTGTAGAATGACAGCAAATGAGAAATTCGTGATGACAGCCCAAACATACATGAGAGTATTTTTTCTATTGTTTAACTATGAGAGCATGTAGAGCAATCACAGAATTATTGATCCCTCAGTTAACACATTCAAGGACTGTAAATGGTCAGATGATGAACCTAAATAAAGAAATTGTTCAAAGCAGAGAAATATTATAGAACATAAAATGTATTGCCACTATGAGTAAGATCTGAATTATGAGAGGAGGAAGTAGTAACTTTCATTGCATAAAATTATATTTTGGACAGTCACTCATTATGTTGCTTTTTACATGATAATATCCGATTTACAGACGATATCAGTGATAGTGCTAGATCTATGTGGGTGATTGCTACACTAATCACCAATAGAGAATATCTACCCTACATCCTTTTTTTATTTTCATACCATATGCCCATTGTCTAGACTTTGACGAAGAAATTTCACCTAAATCAGAGACAGAAATTATCACATTATAATCTCATAGGTTGAAATGATAAATTTTCAACTTTGGAAACGTGATTGTCAGTCAAAGACAGACGTCTTTCACATATGTGCAACCATCAATGAAGTTTATTTTATTTGTGAGGGTAGTCCTTGTACTGTAGGGGCATGCCTTGAGAACAATGAAGCGTAAACAACGGCATAAAAACAAAAATATTAATGGCATCATGAATAAAGAGAGAAATCCGCTCTGAAATTGATATAACAGGTCCATGTCCCTACATGCCACACAGCGCCAGTGGATTGTTTTATTGCCCAGGTACATGAGAGAGATCACATTTTATTAAAATATTAGTGGTATAGAAGTTAGCATATGGTGACTAATTAACCTACATTTAAAGGCCTAACAGGGAAATTAATGTAGAAATAAAAACTCTGCACGTTTGAATTATGGTGAACCATGGGGCCGCAATTCGTATTAGACATTACGTTTTAACATGAAAAAGATTTGGCATTTATATTAAATGATGTTCTAATGTGAATTAACATAATTAATGTGCTCTTATTAAGATGAATATTAGAATTGAAGTATTAAATTAACATTAATTAATTGTACTAATATTGATTTAAATGGATGTTATTACCATGAGTTACATGTGTGCAGAGAAATAAATGCACATTTAAAGTAATTCTAACATGTTGTTAATAATGTTGTGTAATTAAATAATTTGTTTTGCATATGTGATTTGAATTGTAAGGTGTGCAATAGGTTAATTAATGTATTAATTGCACAAATGTGGATTAAGGCTTTCTTAGCTTGACTAGGCCTGAAAGATTCATTTTGCAGCAGTAGAGGAAAATTGCTTGCTTATTCTGTTGCCTCTGACCTGAATTGTTTCCCTAGGTTTCTGATGTGATATTAAATGTCCTTTTGTAATGAAGGAGAAGAACATGTTTCAATATTAATTATGTAATAATAATTGTTCTACCTGTCGAACAAGACAGGAAACTCATGATTCCCATGTGAAATGAGTTAGGTTATTTTATGTATTATGAGAAAGGACATGAAGTAACAAATAATTAGATAATGTAATATTTTGTCAGAACTGTGTGAAATCATTGAAGTAAAAATGCACTTTTGCTGAGAAAATATGGAATAGTTGCAAATTTGATGGTGACCCTGGCAGACATTGGACGCTGAATCGTGTATGTAAGAATGAGCCCACATGAAGGACCAATCAACAGACAATGAATATTTCTATGTAGTGAGGAACTTTGGAAGCTTTGAATTAGTTTGTGTTAGCCTGTCCAGAACTCTGACACAGCTAGTCTACTTCTGCCTCATCATTACTACGTTTCTGTCCGAGTCTGCTGATGCCTGGCGAAGACTGTTGCTGTTATCGCCACCTCCTGTACCTCTCAAGTCTTCTGCCATATTTATTCTGTGTATTATGAGCTTCCTCTTAGTCTTCATTGCGGAATTTGTTTATGCTGTTCAGTAGTAAAATACCCAGATAATTCTGAACTGCTGACTTGTCCTATGTGCAGCCCGTGTTCTGCACTTTCCTGTGCTGCTGTCAACTGACGTCGGGAGAAAGTGAGCGCATTAGCTGATGAGGTATTTCGGTCAGCTGTCCCATGAGGAAAGGTATAACTAAATGTGATTTCTTGTTTTCCTTTTCAGTTTAGATAATTAAACAAGCATATTTTTGTAGAGAGTCTCCCTAGTTAGGTGATTTCAGAAAATTATTTTGTCTTTCTTTTCTTTTTGCCCGCATGTGTTAGCTCATTCCCACACATGCAAGTCTGAAATTTGTGTTAGTGATAAGAATGGTCCAGCCCTGAAATCTGAATGTTAATACTTTTGTTTGATGATTTATTGATGTCACTATCATCTACTTTGAAATCTGGCAGAAATGTGCATATTGTGTTGTTGCTAATCTATGTTATTCTTTTGGAGTGTTTAACAGTATTGGTGTTTAGTAGGTTGAATCTCTTTAGATGTGTTGGTCAGCTTATGATTTTTATGTATGTTTATAATTTAGTTTGCGCACCATACAATTTAAATAGATTTTGAGATTGTAATAAAACCATGAAACTTTGGGGGTTATTCTAACTTTGGAGGAGTGTTAATCCGTCCCAAAAGTGACGGTAAAGTGACGGATATACCACCAGCCGTATTACGAGTTCCATAGGATATAATGGACTCGTAATACGGCTGGTGGTAAATCCGTCACTTTTCCGTCACTTTTGGAACGGATTAACACCTCCTCCAAAGTTAGAATAACCCCCTTTATTTGGTTTGGAGTTTAATTTAGTGTTAAATTGTTCATGGTGTCTGTAATTGTTGATGGTTTAATGTCATTTATTTATGATTGAGTGAATCTGACTACTACACTCTTCACCAAGTCCAAAAATGTTGTTGACCTCTAATGGTGGAAATGGTGATGGTATCTCGCTAACAGGCTTGTGGTTTCTGAACCCTAGGTGGAGAGAAAACTTCAGTGAGTGTGTCAGCATACATATCATTATAGTTCAACCATGATTACTGGCATAGCCGGATGAACGTTGGGTAGTTCTTTAATCATTTCAACATGAAGTACCAGGTCCAACAAAGTTTACATATATTAACATAGGGCATTCCATGTGGATCATGTATTTCTCCTGAATTTTTTCTTCTGCCTATTTGAACTCTGCTGTGGCCTTGTGCCTGAAAAAGAGGCCTTAGCCCCACTTGCTCTGCTAAAATGGTGTCAATTTTCTTATCTTCAGTTTAGCGCTGACTCAAATGGAATTGGTTTGCCAACAAAGTTGATAAAATTAAGTAAGGCATTTTGAATAACTGACATTCTTTTAGCTAATTATCCTAAAACTGAGCCACTCAGTTACAGAGGTGTTGAATTACATAGTTTAGTGGCGAAGTTAGGTGTCCCCAGTATTTATGAAAATTGCTTCTTTTGCTATGACAGTAAGCAGATTAACCGCTTGATTACAGCCTGTCTATCTTTGAGGAGTATGTAGACAGATAAATGTGTTTTTGTTCAATTAAAAAAACAATAAGCATAAAAACTGTAATAATTTTACAATATAAAATATTGCACTGTTCAACAGATTTAATGCTACTCAGTGAATCAAGTTCTTTATTTGGCTAAAAAACCACAAAACACAGAAATAACATACTTTTCTCTTTTAAAACCAATCTGTACATTAAAATCAACATAATTCATGTTTATTCCATGCATATCATATATTTCATAAAAGAGGAAAAAGAACCTGAATAGCTAAAATCTGTGAAACACATACAGTGCATTGCGTAAAGTGTCTGAATGCATAAAAAGAAAAAGTATATCATAGAAACTCTATGGCTAAGTTTATAACTGCAAACACAGTGCCAGGGCCTTATCCCCCTGTTTCTCTACTTTCTTCACTGTTTAACTGTGGCAGAAATAAATCTATAGATCGTATAACAGACCACATTTGTTTGAAGCAGTTGAAGATACTCCAATGCCACCTTGCACTTCCTAATATTCCTAAAGTTTCTCAGCAAGGGTTTTAAAATATGTACTCTCAGGTCTTTGTATAGTGTACAGAAATAAAATGCAGCTGGGACTGGGAAGTTACTGAATCACATGGACATAGTATCAACTCTCTGTTGGTAGAAACTTCTGAAGGATAGGATACCAGGTAGTGGGCCACACATAGTCTGATTCTGGCCAAATAGAACCTCTGGTGACATGGCATCATGACTAGATATAGTTCAATACCGGTTGCTGAACACAGCAGAAGATAAGGTTCCTCTGACTTCTTCCTCATTCTGTTTCTATTTTTTCCCACCTACAAATTTCATTATTTCATTTCTCACTGAAGATTTAGAATCTCAGTTTATATTCTCTGGATATTCACACAATCCATTCTATCAATAACTTGCAGTTCATCTTTGATGTGCATCAACCATTTGATATTCTGAACTCTTGACATTTTAGGCAGTCAGTGGTCATGGTCTGAGTGAGGGCAGCTTTGGGTCTAGACCAGATTGAAAACCAGAGCATTGTTGGTGCAAACCTTAAAATGTCTCCCAAATATTGGAGCCATAATTCCACGTGGGTTATTACAGCTGGGTTACTATTAGGAATTGACAGCAGCCTGTGCAGAAATCTGTTTTCCCTGACCTGAAGTTGCAAATACTCAGTGTGCCCCCATACCCCTGCACTATGAGGAGCAGTTGATATAATTCTAGCTTTGTACATTTTGATGGCAGCATCAAGTGGCATAGACCCAATTTTGGTGGCAAATTTGAACAGTGAGGCTTCAGTCTGTTCAAATTGCATTGAATGCACATTTATTAGATGCTTCCAAGAGCTCCTGTCATCGAAGGGGACTCCCAAATAATTGAAAATGTGTACATATTGAAGTACAGTACCATCTATACGAAAAGGAGTAATCCTGCTTAAAGGACAGCCACAAGCCATGGTGAATGACTTTGCCTTGTTAGTTTACAGACCCAGATCAGACATGAAGGCCACAAATCTGTCTAATAGCCTCTGGGGACCCCTTCCTCTCCTTCCATGAGGACATTGTCATCAGCATATAGATCACAAATGGTAACCTTCTGCTCCCTGTCTAGGGAGAGTCAACATCAGCCTCTGTCAGGTTGCTGTCAAGACCGTTTATATAAATGCTGAAAAGGAAGGGGGCCAGCACGCACACCTGTATGACCCCTATACTAATATTTAAGGATGATGTGCATTCCCTGTTTGGTCCAATCCTAACGTTTCCTTCCACTTTCTCATGGAACTGGGACAGTAGGTGGACAATCTTTGGATTGGCACCCTTCTCTATCAGTATACTCCACAGCCTGCCCCTGATGACATTGTCAAAGGCTGTGCCAAGGTCCATGAACACCATAAAAAGGCGGCCTCCTTTGGCAGATACATATTTACTTTTTATTAAATGGAGATTCAGGCATTGGTCCACCATTCCTAATCCCTACCTGAATCCATACTATGCTGCCTTTAGGATTCCCTTATGAATTGCCCAATTCTCCAATTGAGCCACCAACACTCTGCCTAACACCTTGGCAATGGAGTCAATTAGAGATATTGGACAGTAACACCGGGGATCACCCCATGCCCTTTTAAAAAAAATGGGAACAATAATTGCCACGGACAAGGATTTGGGAGGACCAGCACAAATGCACTACGCAGCACATTCACCAGTATCGGGGCCCAGAGTGCCAGTTTACTCTTAAAAAGGTCAATCAGGACCCCATCGGGTGCTGGTGCTTTAGTGCAATGGCATCTTTCCAGATCAGAAACAACCAGGGGCGGCTCCTCCATTAGGGGGAAGGAGCCTCCCCAGCTCGCCAGCAGTGGCAGCTGCAAAACCTTTACAAGGTAATAAACTGAGTTTATTATTGTTTTCTTGTAAAGGGGCGGACAACGAGCATGATGAGCAGTGAGCACAGCACTCCCCCTCAGAGTGCATGTGTGTTTGGCTGGCCGTCTCGGGCTGGCCAAACACTCATGCATAGTAGGCTCTCTCTAGCCCAGCAACACATTTGCCAGGCTGGAGAGAGCCTGCACAGGCTCCCAGTCTGCCTGGGAGAGACCTGGCTGGGCGCTCTCAGCCAATCCTGATGTTGCTCTGAGCAGCATCAGGACTGGCTAGAGGGCAGGCTGGGAGCCTGTACCTGCACTTGAGGACGGAGGAGTGGAAGGAGCGGGCAGGGAGCAAGGTAAGTGTTTATTATTTTATAAATTTAATTTTTATCCCCCCATGCAGCGCCCCCCCCTTTCTGCATGCTTCGAGCTGTGACTGGAAGCAACATCTTTAAGTGTGACTGTTATATGGTCATCTTCACCTGAGCTAATTAACTCCTTCATTGCTGTGCTGTCAGCATACACTAGGTTACGGGAGTCATAAACATAGGAAAAGTGACTAACTCATAGATGTTCAGGAATAGTCGCAACTACATTATTCGCAGAATTGCTTGATAAAAGGGTGCATTCACTATCTGCCAAAATTGGGTTACATCATTCTGAACATAAGCAGTGGTTAGTTGTTCCCAGGCCTCCCTTCTGATCTTTTCCTTCCTTATTAGAGTGGCCTCTTTATAGAGTTTCCTGCAGGTTCTGACATCCTCCATATCCCTTGGTGATGTTTTCTGTATGCAACAGATTGCTATGTACTTGGGGGCATGATCTATGAAACCATTTTTTTTTACTTGGGTGCTCGAGGCTGCTGTGGTACCCCTAATTGCTCAGATACCCTTGTGGAGATTGCTGAAAAGGCCCCATACCCCCCCCCCCCCCCCTCCAAGATCAGGCTGGAGACGTAGGTATAGCTCAGATTGATCTCTTTTATCTTTTAAAAGTGGGGATAAGAATGCCTCTGGGTCAGTGTCTCGCCGTTTGCTACGGGCTCCCCTGCCCTTGGTATACTCAATTAGGGGTGCCACCTTGCCGCAAACCAAGATTGGCAGCCCTAGGTAAAGGTTTAATGCCAACGGGTTATGGTGACTTAAGGGATTCTCTATGATGTAAAAGTTATAAACTTTCTTTGACCATACTTTCGGTATTACGATATAATCAATCTATCAAAACCCAATTCACCTGCCTTTGTATGGAGTCTGCTGGGAAACTACGCGTGGCGCCAGATCTGAGTTAAAGTTACTCATTAATGTATATTAAAAATAGAATGCTCAAAAGCCAATCTCACATTTATTCCGTATTTTGAGAGAGGCATGAAGAAAACAGGCCATGTCATAACAAAGTAACAGTTTTAATAATAATTGCAGGCCTAAACCCACTAAAAGTTTCACATTTTAACAATGGTCTAAAACATTTCCGAACAAGCGTTTTATTTTAGAAAGAAATCGAGTGCATAATTGACTGTGGTGAGCTGTTATAAGACCGGCACGGAAGAACGTTTCTGAATAGGCCTAGGCTTTAGGAAATGAGAACATGTGTACATCACCCATTCTGAATCTTGTGAGGTGACAGAAGAAGAGAATAAGCATGAATACTGGGGTGTATTTAATTGTTTTGACTTAATCGAGGCACATTTTCTTTCTTAAAATTATGGCCAGATCTTATCTTTCTTGATAATGCCTCGAGGTGAATCAAACAACTCTTGTCGCCCATATCAGAACATGTGCTTTTGTTATATTGTGACCACTGATATTCAAAAAATCTTTATTTCATGATCTAAGCAAGTGGTAGGGTCAGACTACATTGAGATGCATAGCAATAAGGGGCCATCTGAGCTCCTCATGGCAAGAAACAGTAGGAGAGCTCTCGGGTTAAAAGATGTTAAAAGACGTCTGCAAAACCTGATTCCTCGGTCTGAAACAAAGGCACTTTGAAAACGTCACAAATTTCTGTGCAACATCATCAGAATACACTTTCCGTCAAGTAAATTAAATTCTCTGGCAGAATCCATCAGCCCGTAATTTTCAATGTAAAAGCATTCCTTATAAATTTTAATATTTCAATCTCTAAATTACAACATGAGACAATATATTTATCTGATTGTTTCTATCAGCATGGAAGTATAAACTATATATTTGAAATATTCTGAAGAATATGTTTTTAAATAACAATCTTTGAAAACGTTTCACCTACAAGAGACATTTTTTACACCGTTTTTCTTTTAGCACTGAAGCCGTTTTAACTAGGTTTGTATACAATTACCAACTACATACATACATAGGGCTCGATTCGCAAAAGCACTTACGTGAAGTGCAAAGTGCACGCGCACGTGGGGGAATCTCCACACCGTACACACTCTGCATGTAAATCCCTTTGTGAATCTGGCCCATACGTACATACATGTTGTTGTTAGTTGGGTGGTTCTTTCGGCACTCAAATTAACATGAATGAATTGTATTATGCTTCTCATCTGAAGGTGTTGGACAAATAGAGACAACTCTCAAAGACGTTTTTCGACCTGGGTGTGTTTTCCATCTTTGCTATGCAAATGTAAGTGAAAGACAGTTGAAGGACAACAGACTGTCAGATGATTGATAGAGAATAGTACGAGTCTAACCCTGTCTCAGACGCCACACAACAGGCAATTAAATTAGTGGGAATTCAATAAGCCTTAGACTGTTGTAGAAGCAATGGATTAAAATTATTATGATTATAATGACAATACTAAGAAAGACATACAAATCAGAGTAAAAAGAATACAAGCATCCTACATTATATACAATCTTAGTTAGCCTCCTTTTATACTCAGATCTGCTCCATGTAAAAGTTCCCTACATAATATTATTATTGTTGTTGTTTTTATTGCTATTTTTACGTGTGCACGATCCTCATATATACTGCTCTCTGAGATTGCATTGTATTAATTATGGCAACACGTACTCAAGAAATATCTTTAGGCCCAATAGGCCTATGTGAATATGGTAGCTATTTGTATAGGTACGAATGTACATCTTACTAATGTTTCATGTATGGGCAACATAATGAGGAAATAATTTCCTTTTGGGTGAGAAACACACCAAACATCAGTGTAATGCACATTCCGTGGTTGGGCAAGTATAAAAGCAAAGCAGTGATTTATTTTAAGTAACATAAATTGCAGAAAGAATAAGAAGCAAAATAATCCGAAATAAATCTGAAATGTATTGTATGTTGTGTACTAGATATCTGAAATGCTCAATTATCAAGTAAAAATAACACACACCCATTTCTTTTATTTTGTTTTGATCTCATTTTAGAAGCCTGTGCTGGAGTTACCGATCTGTATGAAGATGCTTCATCTCATCTAAAAAAGGTGGAGTTTGAAACAACAAAAATTGCTTCTCCGTGGGCTGCTCTTCATAACAATATTAATAAGGTACAAGAAGGTCCCCGAAAGTGACACATTGTTTGTGAATTGAATCACAGTATGAAAATACTCCAACATGCCTGTCTAGCAGGAAACCTTGCTCACCATAGAGCATCCATCCGTCATTGCCTCACTTCGCTGTTCACTGGAATCCCTTCCTAGAAATACAACTTGATGCCAGATTTTAGAAGAAATTATCAGAAACGACAGAGTGCAGTTTATCCTTACCTAGCAGTGTTAGAGTCATGAGCAAGGGGAGGAAAGAACGGGCTCTGAAGCCCCGGGACCCCCTCCAGTCCCAAAAGCATGCAATGAAAGACACCCAACAAGAAGGGTTGGTTTGAACAACACTCCTGAGGGTAGCAGCCATTATGTGATGTGACACCCACCACATGAATATAGCTACTAGACTGAACCTGAGCAGGTTTCTCTTGCACAGCACTCCACGATTTGTGGTCATTATTGGATGACCAGAGAGAATAGCCATTTTCCAGGAAGGCCAAGGAAGATGGAAAAACGGAACCATTGAAAGATGGGGGTGAAAACCTACTGATACCTGTGAGCTAACTAGAAGTAACAAGACTATACCGTTGCTGCAACCAGACTACAGGCATCCAGTGAAGGTGTAATTCTCTTCTAGCACGATTGTTGAAACATGGTTAGCAATACACCGGATTTGCCTCTTGCTCAGCTTCTATGGTAACTTAAGACACCCACAATTGACACAGATGAACACTGATAATAGAGAACATTGAACACAAGGCATTTTGGGGGTGATTCTGACCCGGCGGGTCGGCGGGAGCACCGCCGACAGGCCGGCGGTGCCCCGCAGGGCATTCTGACCGCGGCGGTTCGGCCGCGGTCAGATGCGGAAAACCGGTGGTCTCCCGCCGGTTTTCCGCTGCCCATGTGAATCCTCCATGGCGGCGGAGCGCGCTCCGCCGCCATGGGGATTCTGACACCCCCTACCGCCATCCTGTTCCTGGCGGGTCTCCCGCCAGGAACAGGATGGCGGTAGGGGGTGCCGCGGGGCCCCTGGGGGCCCCACTTAGTATTTCAGTGTCTGCTATGCAGACACTGAAATACGCGATGGGTGCCACTGCACTCGTCGCACCTTCCCACTCCGCCGGCTCAATTCTGAGCCGGCGTCCTCGTGGGAAGGATGATTTGCCCTGGGCTGGCGGGCGGCCTTTTGGCGGTCGCCCGCCAGCCCAGGGCAAATCCCAAAATACCCTCAGCGGTCTTTCGACCGCGGAGCGGTATTTTGGTGGGGGAACTCTGGCGGGTGGCCTCCGCCGCCCGTCAGGGTCAGAGTGACCCCCTTTGTGTCTAGCATTCCTGAAGGTTTTGGGACTATTCCCAAACTATATTTCCTAGTACATTTAATAGTATTACTCACATACTACAGAATGAAATTTACAAACCTATGTGCAGAGAGTGTCTACTCCTCCTCTCCTGTTTATTCTGTGCCTAGATATCTACCAGGTGTACAAAGATCTTCGCACACAAGGACATAGGTTCTGGTCGTAAACTATGGTAGTAAATGTCTGAAAGACTAGGGGGAGTGGCTGGAAAATCAGAAATATTTGATCTTACATGTTGGGTTTGTAGGGAGGAGTTTAGTGTGGGACATACATTTCAAACACTCACCCACAAAAGAGAGATTTCATTCTGTTTATAAAGTACACTTCTAAAGTAACTATAGCTATAAAGGTCCCAAAACGGTTTACCCCTGTAATACGTTAACCACCAGACATGGCCACGCACAGGTACTGCAACCCACTCGAATAGAAAATACTAGAGAGAGGGACTTAAATTAACACCCCATAGCAAACACTATAAAAATAATTCATCATTTTGACTTTCAAATAAATGTATGCTATTGTAGTGTTAAAACATTTTAGTACAGTTGAAATAAAATCATTTATCATTTTAAAGATAGCTAACTTGTTTACAAATAATTGTAAATACAAAATGAATTATTTAAAATTAATTAAACACAACTTTTACTTATTAATTAAACATTTAAAATGCAAAGTAAGGTGTGTTGGAAAGTGGATTATTGGTAAGGGCAGGTAAGTACCTACACTTAGAAATAGGCCACTAACCCCAACTATGTCAAGTTAGGTCTCAATAAATTAATCCCAGCTGAACCCTTGGTAATTTGGTAATGAGCAGTTAGACTTAACTGAGGAGACAGGTGTGTAAAGCATTTAAAAATCACCAAACAGTAAATAAGTAAAACACAAAACACAATACAAATCCAACACCAATTTATAAAATAGATTATATTTTTACATTTAAAATGACACTAAAATGACAACAATCCAATAAAGGGAATGGGAGCTCTGAATTTTTGAAGAATAAATGTTTTTAGCTCATAGAAACTTAAAGTGACAATCTGGACATCTGATGGCACTCGACCTGGGCAAAGTCAAAATTTGAGGCCGACCACAATGGAGCCCTGCTCAACTACAGTGAGTGGGAGGCCTCGGTCAAAGTTTTACCTTCAGAATTAGGCCCTCATTACGAGTCTGGTTTTACCCCCAAAGGGCCAGTGGTAAAGACCGCCATATTACAAGTTTGGCGGTTTGGCTTAAGCCAAACTGCCGCAATGCCACCCGTACCGCCACTTTTGGCGGTGAGCACCTCTGGCCCAATGGCAGTCGTAATACCGCTAGTGGTATAATGTGGCGGCAGACCGGCATCATTTTCGTGGCAGTCGCATCGCCACGAAAATGCTGGGGGTCCTGCGCCCGGCGACAGGAATATTCGTTCCTGTCGACAGGAGACACCTCCCAACACGTCCACAGACCCGCAAACATGCACCCACACACTTCTACACTCTTAAAGACACTCACCCACGCACTCACTACATCCACCCCATTCACTCGAGCACACACACTCAAAAATGCACACAGAAACACTCTTTCATGCACATACATTCACCCAGGCATACTCATGCAAATGCTCACATGAACATGAACACCCCCCTTCACACGCACACATACATTCACTCGCATACACGCGTGCATACACTTCCCCTACCCTCCCACATACACGTACGCATACACCACCATCCGCATACATGCACGCACACACCATCCCCCTCAACTTCCACATACTCGCAGTCACACACGCAGACACCCCCTCCCCCGCATTCAATACATTCAGACACGCACTCACACACACAGACACACACACACAAAGACACACCTTTTGGACAATCACTTACCTTTTCCAATGGGAAGGTCGGCCGGCAGGGGATGGGTCCCGGCGCTTCCACCACCAGCATTGCACTGCCTTCCAGACACCGCTGCGCCGTATTACAGGTCATAATATGGTAAGCGGAGTCCTTTTGGCATGGTGGTGGTGGCAGTGGAATCGCCTCTCCGCTGCCGTATGCCAGGCCGACTGCTGTCGGATTTCCGCCTGAATCTGACAGCAGTCGTAATAGAGCTGTCTTGAGACCACCAGAACTGGCAGTCTTTTGGCGCCCGCGGCTTCGGCGGTCTTTGTAAAAGACCGCCAAAGTCATAATGAGGGCCTTAGCCTTTTTCTTGAAGATTTTTTCTCACCGGGACAAACTCACAAATCAGATCCAACCTCCCTGGAGCCCTCTTCCGATACGCGTTGCAGGAGACCTCAGTGAAGAATTCTACGTATGGACTTAGGTGATTTTTCGTGATGGAAATCTTCACCCTGGGCGAACTTGAAATTGTGACTGACCTTCCTCGAGTCCTTTTCGGATACACTGCGTGGGAAGCCTCAGTCAACTTTTTACGTTTGGACCTAGAAACCTTTTTAGAGCATTTTCTCTCCAATGTCGAACAACTCTCCACAGCAAGCTGATTTTGAGTTGACATCATTGGATTGCCTTTCCACGAGTGCCCAGTGAAATCCTGGAAGACCTGGGCTCTGGAGCTTTTCAACTGAACGAACCTGCAAGTCAGGTGGGTCACTGTCAGTATAAGCCAGCTTGACTCACAGCGTCGGGTCGGTGCACCTATGGATCTTTTTTCCAAAGCTGTTCCAAACTTCTGACTCTTCTTCCAGAAGGTCTTAGCAGGTCATTTAGGAGTCCACAAATCACCCCAATGTTCCACAAGCTCTGAATTGCACTTGATGAGTTAGGACTCCAACTCTCAGAATGCACCTGCCTCAAATCCACAAATGACCACTGGTCAGCTGGTCAGTTTCTTCAGGGCTTGTTGCAGGAGACTCTGGTCAGCTATTGTCTACATGTAGCAAACAGGGAGTCCCTTCTTGAAGCAGTCGAAGACAGGCAAAGTCCTTTTAACGGTGAAGTTCAAGTATGCAGCTGGTGCAGTCCTTCAGAGTGCCTTGCCCAGGTGCAGGTCAGGGGTATAGATGGGCAACCCTTCTTCTTTGTCTAGATCCTTGTAGGGGTCTGAGGTGGGGTGCAGCTCTGCCAATTGTCTGCTTGCCCCTGAGGTGGAAAGCGGGGAGAGGCTCTGGCCAATCACATGCAGGCCACCACCCTCTTGAGTGACCACTTCCTGGGAAGTGTGGCAAAAATCAATTGCATAGAGGAATATTCTCCAAAACTCCAAGATGGCAAAAATTCAATCTCAGAGGTTAGGTCTGGCTGAGCTCACCCACTTTTGTGGCTAAGTTACCCTTAACACACCCTTCCTTAATCTAATCTGGGGACTCCTGGCTGTCTGGGCTTGCAGGAAATGGGGGAGGTATAGTGGCTGTGCCTAATGTCGTTCCATAGTTTGAAGACCAGTTTGGCTGCTCCCGCCCATCCTTTTCAGCATCTGCTGAGGCAGTTCTCCTCCCCCAGGCACTCCCTTCGTTTTCAGCCCATGCCACTTCACACCTCATCAAGGCAGCCTGCCCAGGCTTCCAGAGGCTGGCCAATCAGAGTAGGGCACTACAGAGCTGAAACTGGAACCTTTTAGAGGAAGTTCTAAAACTCTTTCTAGGTTCAAGTTGTAATAAATTCTCCTTTCTAAGGAAAATAAGACTTTATTATTATTAAATAAAGTCTCCCCACGTTAGCCCATGGAGCCCATTCACTATAATGGGGAAAAGCAAATGTAGCTGTTTTTCCCCTCACCAGGGCTTATAAAACATCTTTTATGAAGTCCCTGCTTATAGTTACTCTGCCCGCAACCCTGGGGGCACCTAAGGCACACCTTAGGGGTGACATATATAAAAATAAAGTAGCTTAGGGCTTTGGAAGTAATTTTAATTGTAAAGACGAATTTGGACTTAATGGTAACTTAAAAGCAGCCTTCAAGGCAGGCCTGCCTTTCAAATGACACTGGGCACCACAACAGTGCACCGATGATGGGTGCACTACATATGCTGGGGTCCCTGAACCTACATGCCCTACCATATACTAGGGACTTATAGGTAGGTTGACAGAGTGAATTATAATTAGCCTAATTTGCATAATCATTTTAATCAGAGCACAGGCCGTGGGACTGGTTAACAGTGCCCAGGGCACCACCAGAGTTTAAAAAAAACTCCAGCATAAGTAAAAAAAAGGGGGTAAATAGTTAGGGGGCTTCTTCAATCAGCCCAGTTTTCCAACAAGGTGGGATTGAAGGGGCTGTGTTAACTATAGCTGTTAGTCTTGTTAATTCCGGGGAGTATGGGTCTAGCTAATGCACTCTGTTATAAGGTTTTGAAAATAGTCTAAGAACAAGAAAATCTTCCCCTTTTTACAAATGGATGTACTTCAAATAATCAGTTGAGTCAGAACTGACTTGCTTTAACTAAGTGTGCTGGATTTGCTCTTTGATAAAGACTGCAGTTGCTTTATTGTACATTCTAGATTTTTCATAGGTGTTCCAAAGCATTGATTGGTCATTGGTTGGTCAAAAAAGTGAGGCACTAAATATGCTTAAAAGATTCATGAATTTGCTCCAACTTACAGCCATAGCAGGGTAGTGTTATCTGAAACAATGATAAAAGGCCAATTATGAAAATACTAGCTGAGTTTGGGATGAAGAAGAGGTGTATTATTTGTGCACAGCTTTTAAATTTGTTTTTGTCAGACTTGACTTAGCCATAAAAAGTCAAACCTTGCCTCCCCCAAAATCAGGTTTGTTGCAAGGAAATGTAAAATAAAGAAAAAGAGAAGACTCCTCTTTGCAAGGCGAAAACAACTTTTTATTGTAGCTATCTCCATGCAGGTAAACAGCTGATCTCAATTTACTGCTTCACAGGCACCCACTTATAGCACAACATGAATAATTTTTATTACAGAAGGTCAAGTAATAAGTTACTAAGCAGTTACATGTTTATTGCAAAATGTGACATCATTGGTGTCCCTAAACATTTAACCTATTTCTTGCACATTCTTTATTGCAGTTCTAACAATACTTAACAAACTAACTAATCACTGCTCTTGAATGCATATGTATTTGTGTGTGTTTTTATTGCTCTGCTGCCAAGACCTCTGATTAGATTCTGTGTACCCTTGGTGAATTCAATCTCCTGCTTCTATTCTTCAATCATGTTTTTAATTTACTGCGAAAACACCATACGTGCCTGTATACTATGACCATAAATTCCTTTGAGCGAACAAACACAGTTTTCCTTTCACTAAGACATTACTGGTCATGCATTCTATGTTCGAGTGGTCTCTTCACCTCTCTGGTATCAGGACAAAGTTTAGACCTACACTGCTCTTTCCCTACATATACTTTTACATTGTTTTCTACTGATTTCTGGTGTAGAACAATTTCTTTGCATTTCATTTCCTCTCCAACAGGTTTGATTATGGCTCCCACCTTATTCTCTGCAGACGACTGCACTTTTATCACATACTCCAGCTGAAATGCAACCTAGTTTATAATATGTCTAGTCATTATTGTACTTATAATGAGTGCTCAATTATGCTACATAGTATATAATTGGGTGGGATACTAATATGAAGTCTGAAATATAAAGAAACTCATTTAGTACACTAGTATTGCTATCTAGGATTAGGAGCAGATGAACAATTATTCTTGAACTCATGGAATGTTTGACAGAAACACAATGGGAGATCTAAATCTCTGTAGCCACACTCTTGGTGGCTTATGTACAACTTCAATGGGCCAGTGTGACAAAATGAATACCAAAAATGTTCTAGGGTGGTCAAATGTGGGAGGTTGAACTGGCTGATGGCCTAGATTTAAATGAGATCCTCCTCTGGAGAGAAGATTTGGCAATACATTGTCCCTTCACCATACAATCCATCAGAATGAAATAAGCAATGAGATTTGCAAATGTAGCAGCCCTCCAAGCGAAACTCTTCTGTTGGGATGCAATCCAGAAGGCAGGTTCAAATGTATGATAGTGATACATTTCTCCCAGATGTGGGAGAACTTAATATCAACATTAATCTCCAAGATCGTTTTTCTGATTACCCAGCACTTAAAAAAGGCTTTTCAAGTTTACTATTAAAGGTCTGATTGTAGATTGGAGAAAAATGACCGATCAGGCTCGTGTTAACTCATTGAAGTCACATAAGCTATAACTGCACTTTAATAATGTGGGTAAGTGGTGTTGTTTTTCAGGGTATTTGTTATAGCATTTCTAATGAGGGAATCCCATGGCTGGGCATATTAATTAATGTGAGGGGGGTACGCACCCACCTCGCGAGCCAATGCTGGCCCTGGGCTGAGTTTGTAAAAGTTAGAAGGACCCCTCAGGGGCAAAATTTAAAAACAAAATGGTGGCAAAAGGACTTGCGGGATCACAGTAAAAGCAAAAATTTGGTGACTGCCATTCTTTCATGTATATGGTGAAGGGGCATGAGTAGGGCCCCCAGCCTTTTTTAGGCCCTCGGGACCCAATCCTGTGGTGCTGGGCATATTGAATTGATGGGGGGATATGCGTCCACACTCGAGCCAATGGTGGCCTCAGGGATCTCATCCCTCGGGGCAAAATCAAAAATAAATTGGTGGTAAAAAGACTTGCGGGATAGCAGTAAAAACAAAAAGATGATGGCTGCTATTTGTTTCATGTATATGGTGAGGAGGGCATGAGTAGGTCCCCAAGCCTATTTTAGGCCCAGGAGACCCCATCCTGTGGGGCCAGGCATATTTAATTAAAGTGAGGCAACTGAGCCAACGGTGGTCCCAGTGATCTCATAATGCAGGACAGAGTCCACAAAAATTGGGAGGACCCCCAAGGGGCAAACTTAAAAATAAATTGGTTGCTATAGGACTTGCAGGATCGCAGTAAAAACAAAAAGATGGCGGCTGCCATTTCTTTTCATGTATATGGTGAGGGGGCATGAGTGGGGACCCCAGCCTTTTTTAAGCTGCGGGGACCCCATCCCATAGGGCTGGGCATATTTTATTAATGGAAGAGGCATGCGCTCACCCTGAGCCGATGGTGTCCCTGGATATCTGTTCCCCGGGACTGAGTTTGTAAAAATTGGGAGGAGGCCACGCCCTCCGAGCCTCTGAAGGATCCAGGGACCCCATTTCCCTGGGCTGTTTTTTTTTTAAAAAGAGAGGGCCCCCCCTCCATGAGCCTTAAAAGGCTTCAGGGACCTCATTCCCCAGGACCGTGATTCCAATAAATATGTAGGAGGGTGCATGGCTCTGCCCTGTGAGCCTTTAAAGGCCCTGGGGATCCCATCCCCAAGGGCCAGCTCACTTACTGTGTCCAAGGAGACCGCCCCCAGGACACAGCAGTTTCCCTGCCTGGGCAGAGAAGCATGTGTTTGCTCTCATCTGGTGAAAGCTTTTTTAAATCTCCTACCAAACAGGAGCAAACACATAAGTCTGCTCCCAGCTGGCAGGAGATTTAAAGATGCTCCCACCAGCTGTGAACAAAATTGTGTTCTGTTTCCCTGCCTGCACTGATGTGGAAAAGGCCGTAGAAACATATTGCTCCTGCCTGGAGCGAGCAAGCAAAGATAGCTGTTTCTTCTGGGCGGGAGCAATGCTGGCTCCCAAACCATTCAGGGAGCCGGCTGTGCCCGAGGGTGCCCTGTGGCTCCCCCCATTGCCCCAGTACATGGCATAAGGGTGCCCTGGAATAGCTATGGGGCACCCACCTCTGATCCTGGGAAATGGGGTCCCTGGGGCCCGAGAATAGTAAGTGAGGGGGCTGCATGGCTCGCTTGCCCTCTTAAATTAGGTACAGCTTTGGGAGATGGAGTTACTATTGCCTAATGAGGCTAGGGGAGGGGTGCGTGCAGCCCTCTCCCCTTTTTAAGTGCATTTTGGCCCTGGAGGATGGGGTCCCAAGAGGAGAAAGCACAAATTTCTTTGGACATTGTAAATACTTTGGTAGATAAAAGTAGATAGTTAGTTATAACATTAAGTTAGTAGAGCTCTGGTTGCGTCAGATTGTTTCACAAACAAGTGATGCTATTTTGGATATGCTTACACTCCGTAACAGTCAACCACACCTGCTACAGAAGAAACTGAAAGCTAGTATGCTGCTGTCAGATAGACAGTCCTGTGAACGTTTGAACTACTGGTACAGTGTAGTATTCCAAAGATTGCTATAGCAGCTCAGGTGAAAGACTGTGGGGAAGGGTGGTTCCATTAAAGCAGATTTAAAATGTTCAAAAAAGTATCAATTGGAAAAAAAGTTTTTTTCCATTTCAGTATTATAAATACATATTACATCTCTATAACAATTGATCAAACAGGATCGCAAGTACATTTTTAAACCCCAACCTGGAGTCGCAACTCCGTTGCAAGGCTACATGAGGCGCACTGACCTCCACAATGGAATTGCAACTCCAGCAGTATATACTAAAATGGGGAGGGAAACAAGGGGTTAATAGCCACTAACCATTCAGATGCTGGGTAATAGAAAATAATTATGAAAGCTATTTTTTGATTTGTTAACAACCACCCCTGTCACTCATAGCAAAGTTGACAAGGGTACCATTAAGATTTCCATGGTGTGAGAGTGGTGGAACATTCTTATGCTGAGAATTCATGCTTACAAAAGAAAAGGGTTAAAATGACATTGTGAGAGTATTTTCTCAACTAAAGCTATTTGAGAGGTGTGTGAATTAGAATATATATTTATAACAAATGTATATTTACAGATGTGTGTGTAAATAGGATATAGAAAGGTATACTGCCTGAGAGAGAGACAGGCATTGAAACTCTCACTTAAATGTATAATAAGGTGTTTATTGTGTGAGAAAGTGAAACACACTAGTTGTTTATAAACTATGAGTTTTTCATACTAGAACAGGTTTCCAATGCTAACTTCACTTTCCATTCCTAAACACTTTCCAAGACCTAGAATGTGTTTAGTTTAAATAAGTTAAATCTAAAGTATGCTATATGTAGGTTATATGGTGTATGGTATGTACTTATAAGATAAGATTTACAGTTTCATTTATCAGTGTGTGACGTCGGTAGTGTAAGACCTCATTTTGGCACAGGGTAGTGCTGCACATCTTTTTTCTGCACTGCACATCATACAAAGAAAAGGTTAGATATGCACCATAAGAAGGTATGACACATTTATGTACTTCTGCTCTGTGCTAGCACACAGACTGCTACAGAGAGAGCACTGCAGACACCTTTATATCATAGAATACGGGTAGCTGCATTGCATGGATGAGTGTTTATATGCAATAAAGGACACTTTCCTGCATATAAACAATATTTAATGGTGTTTGCTCCTCAAATGTGTGCTGTAGAATGCACTACACATAGAAAGAGGAGCAAATGGGGAAACATGTTATTTGCCCCTGTTCCATCACTTTAACACTAGTCATAAAGTGCTATAGGTCGCCAACACATTTCCAGTTTTGTAAATGTGGGAATGCATCAGATTCTGTTATGTTCCAAGGCTGTTGTATTCAAACACCCCAAGAAACACCCATGGAACACCCTTTCATGAATTATTATGAGTGAAAGGGATCCATGTTAACTAGGCCTTTAAAAGTAATTCTTATAATCATGCATACACTAGGGTAGCTAGTCATAGATTCATTAAAACACTAATACATCCAGACATGCACTCCTACATACAGTAACATCCTCAGGTGCACACTAATACTTCAACTGAGATACCCAGAGATACACCTATGCATACAGCTACACATTGATGGTTATACCGAGACACCCAGAGACACACTCATGCATAGAGCTAGATACCTATATACACACTGATGCACAAAATGACACACCTAGGGACAGACTTATATAAACACAGACACAACCAGGCACAGATGGATGCATACACTGATACACCCAAGCTCACACGTATGCATTTAGTAACATACTGAGACACACAGATGCATGAGATAAAATACCCAGGCACGCACTGAGCCATAGAGTTTTACAGTTAAGTACACACTGATGTATGCAGTAAAATACTGAGTGAGTGACATACCCAAACAGACACTGATACATACAGTTAGAAAACTAGGCACACACTAATGCAGACACTAACACACACATTCACACACTGACCCATACTCTAAAATACAGAGGTACACACTGATATATACCATAATGCGCACAAGCAGACATTGATGGATAAACTGAGACACCAAGGAGAGACTCATGTATGCCGTAGCACACATAATGACACATTTATACATACACTCATACACCCAGTCACATACTGATCCATACAGTAACACTTATGTGTGATGCACCCACAGATAGACAGATGCTTATACTGACATATCAAGAGATACACTTCTGTATACACTAAGGTAGCTAAAAGACACAGTGAAGCATGTGATAAGATACAGAGCCACAGACTGATAGATACTGTAAGATACCCAAGCACACACTGATGCATACAGTGAAACACTGAGTCAGGAACTGATGCCTGGAGAACAGAAGCCCGCATTAACAGATGTAAACATGAAAAGTAAAATATGTAGAGCGCCTACCAGATAGTGATGTGATTGTTTGTATTGTAATTAAATGCTTATCAAATATAATTTAACAGTATATCATGCAATTGTAAATATGTTAATATTTATTTTCGTGTCAGACATCTTTTTTAATAAAAACATACATCTACAATGTCGAAAAAAAACAAAAAGACTTAAGAAACTGAGGAAAGCATACTATCTATTTGCAAAAGAGAAACAAATGGGAGAACATGTGCACAATGTTGTTAAAGGAAAAAGCTCTACTGGTTAGAAAACCAAAAAAAGTTTGTTTGTGGAAAATTGCAAAGTCTGCAAAATCAGGTACATAAAAAGGAAGGTTTGAAGTCAAGCAAAGATGGAAAAAAATCACTTCAAATGAAGAGTAATGAATCATTGATGAAAAAGAGATGGCAGAAGCAGAAAGCAACAGTTCAAAGAAATTAGAGCTAACATGTTCTGTGACAAGGTAATTCAAAATCTAATTACAAATATGAAGCAATATAAAAAGAGAACAAAAGTACTAAACACAAGAACTATGTTGAGGATGTAGATGATAAGGCATTTTCCTTAAAGAGGAAGCTTTTTATTTTGGGACTCAAAAGAATGGAGACACTAGACAAAACAGTGGCATGTATAAAGAGATGAGGCCAAAGGAGAAGATGTAATTTGTGCAGATGTTTTTGCGGTGAATGGAAGCATATCTCCAGTACAGACTCTTTGTTTAATGAAGAAGGCTATTACCAAGAGGACACATTAGTGCATGCAGTTGATTCAACTGGCCATTGTTACGAGGAGAAGGATTATAGTCCAATTGAAAAAAAAGAGATTGTTCCAAGGAATGTTGAAGAAGAGATAGCTGAGAAGGATGAGGGAAGGCATTAACAGGCTCCTGTTTATAAGTGCAACTGTAGCAGCATTTATAGTATTCAACAGCAATCAAGTGACCCACTAAGACATTTTGTATGTGATTTTCTATGCAGAAGCCTGAAACAAAAAAGTGTAAATTTTGCCAGCATTAGATTGATACAAAGTAAGAAAGCATACTAATTTACAAGGACATACAATAGCTTGTCTATCAAAGAAAGTGTCCTTTCATCACTTTAGAATGTTGGCAATATTCTACTCAAAGATGCAAAATTTAGTTAGGAGGAATTACTTTGTGAAGACTCCAGCTTTATGTTAAGGTGAAATGAATAGAGTACTTTTGCATTGGACAGTAGCAGAGCTAGAAAAACTTTGTGAGGATGCGCAATTTAATTTTTCTGGTCCCCAAAACAACTGTAGGGAAAATGAGGAATCTGCACCTTCAAGTGTTGAGGAACAGACTATAGGTGTTGCTACTGAGAAATGTATGGAAGAGGTTAATAAGTTTAACACAGTGTGTTCTGGAAAACCCAACTGTTTGTGCATTTGTTGTCGACGCACTTACTATAAAAGTCAAATTCTGAATGTATATGAATTGTCTAAAACTGAAGGGAAAACAGAGATAATCAACAAGAATTTGCTGCTTATTTATTAGTAGAAGAGTGTTTTGAGTTGTCTATTCAGCGAATTATTTGTTAGTACTGCTACATTAAGTTAGAGGATAATAAAATGCCAGCTAGAGCAGTAAAAATAACTTAGAACTAGTAACTGAACCAGAACAACGGCAACATTTCAACGTGTATGAGCCCATACTTATACAGTCTGTAAATCCATTGCAAGCAATTATATGCTTGGACCAAAAAACAGGTAAATTACTTTCAACAGAGTTACTGAAAGGGCTCAAAGGAAGAGTGGTGATTTGCCATTACATTTTAAACAGAATGTTAAAACTGTATGGGTAGAGAAAGTTATTGATGAGATACTTATTATTCTAGTAAATGGTGTCCCAACTTAGAATAGGAAAATCTGGCAAGAATTAGCTGATGGTAACAAAGTAAAGAAAATCACATTCTACTTGGTACAAAATAATGTTCATTATAAAAATGTTGCTGTTGAACCTTTTGCTGCTGAACAAAACGTGCCAAATGTTGATGATGAAGCTTTGGCAGCAAGTGGTCACATAGAAATAATAGATCAATCCCGAACAGAAGAAATTTATGAGCAATACAGCATCCATCCTTTTCATTTAAAAAAAATCACTGGTGATGATATTGAGCTGTTTCAAATGATGAAAGCTAAAAGAGTTCTGATGAGTGTTTGGGAATTCTAGAAGTTTGTTGTTTTTCCCAACTGTTTCCCCCCAGAGTAGGTGGTCTCTATGATAAGTGGCCCACACAAATTCCAGCAGCTGAATACCGATCAACATGACTATATTCAGAGGATCCATGATTCCGACAGTGTATTCCATATATATTTCACCTTCTGGACTTTTCTGTACAGTACAGTGCATTTTAAAGAGAGGAGTTAATTTTCTAAATCTGCAAGAGATTTTCTTGACAAAGTTCATGGAAAAGATGAAAATTTGGAATGCAGCTTAATTATCGCAATGGTGTGCCAATGTGGGTCAAATTAATATTGGTATAATTGGCATGGAGAACTTAAATGTATGCTCTGAAATCTGGGTCTACCTACCTGGTTTTTGACACTCAGTTGCGCTGCTTATGCATGGGATGACCTGCTTGTATTTTTGAGAAAGGCAAACTCACATATAAAAGACATCAATCTAAAGACATTCGGAGAACTCTGCTCTTTAGATCCTGCGAATGTTCGCAGATATTTCAACGATAGGTTCCGAGCGGTGATGGCTTTGATCTGTGACAAATCCAATTCTCCTCTTGGGGAAGTGACTGATTTCTTTTGGCAGAAAGAGTACCAAACAAGTTTGGAGAAGACCCTGATTTTTTGGTACTGTCTTACATTGAACAATATGTAACATCCACCATACCAAAAGTTACTGATGAAAGAGATCTAAGATACTAAGGCCAATATTTTTACTTTTATAACACCACATTTGCGTCATTTTTTGATGCAAAAGTGGCGCAAACTTGCAAAGTTTGTGCTGTTTTTGCATCAAAAAGCAGTGCAAATGTGGCACTAAAAAAGTATAAATATGGTCCCAACTTTTAGGTTTCCAATCACATAAATGTGGATAGTACTGCCATTGTAAATAGAAATCTAAGGGAATAGTTTATTCAAGATATTGATTTGGATTTCCGCAACCTAATATTTAAAAAAGAAAAGTCAATAGCTTTCTATCTTCAGTCAGACCACCAAAGAACACATATAACCTAACAAGAACAGAGGCTTCCAAATATATTAACGACTACAGCCCTGTCATGCTGAAAATGTGGAAGGTTAATATGGAAATGCAAATCATGGCTGACAGTTCCATTGCTGTGGCTCGGTATGTCATTTCATACATTACAAAATCAAAAAAGACAGAGATGAAGGAGATGTGGAGGAGATTTCTACCGAAAAGACACTTACAAAGAAATTATATTCCTTCAGTTTAAAAATGCTTTCCCATAGGGGAATGGGATTCTACGAGGCCGGTGACAGGCTGAGTTCAGCAAGCTTGAATCAAGGGGAATTGTTAGAGTAAGTCTTGGATTAGCAAGTACACGAAATAGAGTGCTAAAGTACTTTCCAGAATTATGATACCTAGCAGAGTTTGAGCCCCAAAGTACAGATATTGTGAAATAAAATGTATTGGACACATACGATCTAAGAAGGAGTCCACATCTAGAAGACAAGTGCTTGTATAAAATTTCAATACTAAGGATATAAAAGCAATGTAAGTGAAAACATAGAAGAAGGAAAATATGGAGTACTTGGAAGTGGTGATCGTTTATTCAAACACACAAAAGTAAATTTAATTAACTAGCAAAAACTTAGCTGCCAAACTCCTGAGGAAAGAGGGTTTTTCTATTTGGCCCTTCTTGAACTGTTCAAACCTTGGCATAGTGAACTGGAATTACATGGAGACTATGACTGCTACAAAGATTCTTTCAATGCTGTTAATCATACTATTCAGTGTTCTGTTGTCAGAAACTTTGTACAAATATTAAATGATAAGATACAACATGAAGAAACAATTGCTGCTGAGGTAGCTAAGGATAGTTTTCAAAGTAGCTACATTTCAGAACCACTGAGTCAGGATCCTCTTGGATGACCTATTATTGAGAACAAGGCTGTAATAACTATGAATGAAGTAGAAACTGTAATGGGGCAAGCAAGACAGGAATCTGTATATCTGGAAACGTTATAGTAAAAGACAAAATAGAACATGGATTTCTACATGACAAGAAAGAATGCAAGTGTTCTTCATTCAAGCTAATGCTATTAAATATCAGTGGCCAAGCTGGACCCGGGAACATCTTTTTGATTAAAATTCTCTCCAGTTATCTGCACAAGACTATAGAATCAAACTTATTGTGCGTAGTAACAGCACCTAGTTGGTTAGCTGGACACAATATCAAAGGAATAACTTTACATAGACTACTCATCTTACCGGTTAAACACAACAATAATATGGAATACAAGAAGCTATCTGGTGAAGCTTGTCATGAAGTGTTTTGAAAAAGTTTAAGTTTTTAATCATTGATGAGGCAAGCATGGTTTCAAATTTAATGTTTGCCTTTGTTCATCTGGGAATGCACAGATTTTAAAAACAGAATAAGACATGCTGTTTGGAGGAAAGCATACAGTTCTTTTTGGTGATCTACTACAACTTACCCCTGTGAAAGGACAACCTGTTTTCAAAACCTTTTTACATGATGAAATGCAAAACTCATTTGCAAGTACTGGAAGTGTAAACATTTGGCAATATTTCAAATATAAGGAACTTGTTAAAAATATGCATTAACTTTCTGACATGGAATATGGAAAACTTCTAAAGGATATTAGAGTATGAGTTTTGACAGAGGATTGGAAACATACCTTTGAAAGTCAACTTATTAAGAAACTGTTTTCAACTACTAACACAGCAGCAGAGCTAATGTTTGGTTTCTATCAAGAAGGCAAATCAATAGTGTCTTTAATTTCTACACTTCAAGAGTGTGCTGATTTTAATGAACAATTACTTAAACTAGATAAAGAAGACATTTTGGAAATCACAGCTATAGACAAAATTGAACAACAGGTGGTGACAGTGCTGCTGAGAGTGGAAACTGCAAAAAAAATTGAACGCTTTGGAGAAATCTGGGTTCAGGACTGCTGGACTAGAAAAGTGTTTATGTGTGTACAAAAACTATAGAGTTATTTTGAGACGTAATTTAAATGTCAAAAAAGGATTAGTAAATGGTGCAAGTGGAATAAATATTGATTTTATACAATTCCCTAACTGTGATGAGGTTGAATACTTAGCTAAAAATTTGATCAGATTGATGCTGTGAAGCAAATAGCTTGATGTGTTGTATGGTGTTTACTTGTAAGTGCAATGGAAGGACTTCCCAGTTTGTTTTGCATATGTAACTATCCACAAATCTCAGGTTTTAAGTGCAGATTCTGCATTTATTAATAGTGGAAGTACAGTATTTAAAGAAAGCATGTCATATGTAGCATTGTCGCAAGTTTGAACTTTGTCCATTGTATGTTTCAGGTTGATCTTGATTATAAAAAAGTTAGTGCACATGCTAATTGTGTTAGAGAGTATAACAGATTAAGAAGTATCTATGCTCCTCATTTGGGACAGTATTGAAAAACTGATATTATGTCCTAAATAAAAGGTTTAAAAAAAGTCAACGAATACCACTGATAAGATGCTAACGAAGGAGAAACAGTAATGTGTTAAGAAAATAAAAATAGAAACGGATGGAGATCTTGTAGGATACCAGTTGGATAACACTAATAGTTTAAACTGCTATGTTAATGTTGTTCTGAATGTTCTATTCCATTTACCACATGTTCTAAACACAATTCAAGAAACACCTTGGAGCACATTGTGCACAGCATTGTTTCATTGCCTTCAACGGTTATCGTGTGACAGAAATGTAATACATTCTGCTTCAGGCATTCAAGAACTAGTAGACAAATATAGTGGATATATAGTATTTACTATAAACACTCAAAAGATGCACAGGTATTTGTTATGGTGATCCTTGGAGTTTTATCAGAAGAAGATGTAAATATTGATGCCATATTTCGAATGAGTTACATATGGAACCATGAGTGTGATGATTGCCATTTCTCATCAGCCACTAAAATCCACTCAGAGCGATTTCTCTACTTCATGTTGCTAGATTCTAAAAGTGTTTCTTTTGATAAATTAATAAAAGAACAGCGAGCAAAGCATGAGCTGTCCAAATTGCAAATCAAATCAAATTCATTGTTTACATTAGTGATACAGAGAAGTGGTAAGTATATAATAGCAATGTTACAACAATGCAGAGCATATGGATCTAAATAGGAGGTAGAGATTACAAATTTAAAAGCTGGACAAATATCAGTTTCTGGGAAAACACACTGTACATTGGCTATCATCTTCCATAAAGATCTAAATATCACATGTGGACATTATACTGCGTATTTAAAAATGCAAACTAGATGGACAGAATGCAGTGACAGCAGTCTGCAATTCAAACAAAAACTACCTTTCAAACTTTTTATTTCTTACTTCTTGTTTCTTCAATCAAAGTTCTAAGGTGGATGTGTGGAAAAATACTGGATGCACTCTTCTCTCTATGTTGCTGATTACTACCTAAGACATCATTCGGATAAACAAGGGTGATGTCTTCCAAAAGATGTCAAAAAGAAACACGTGCATAAAATATATTCAGAAAGATTTCACACAAAAATACAGGTAACCAACCTTCAGTTTACATTGATCAACACTTGTTTTAGACATCATTTTGCCTATCAAGGGTGTTGTCAACAAAAATATCTCCAAAAATGAACTATGGATGAACACATTCATACTATTTCTAAAAAAAATAACTATACACTCTTCTGTGTGCATGGACCATTAATCTTTCACACAATATTCAGCCTATTGGAACTCATGTCTAGAAAAAGAAGTCCATAATTAAAACGGTTGATTATATCTGTTCATTGTTTTGTACCAGGTACAATAATAAGCAACATGTTTTTAGCATACATAATTTTGTTTAGTAACTGTAACTTAATTAAACTTTTTACAAATTATAGTGAGGGCAATTCACAGTAACACAATTGTAGTGAAATACTGTGAAGTTATTAGTCTGATGCATTATAGTGTTAATTTTAAATAACATGCTATGCGCTGATGTTTTTTTTTTACAGTCCATATGACTGTTCCCCCCCCACACTGTTCAGTGAAGAGTATCTATACACACTTCTTTTATAGTGAAAAAGTATAGAAACTGAGACCAGTGGACAAAGGAGCATAAGATGTGTAAATGATACAATATGTTTTTTTATGACAGATTAACACAATTTAATAGATATATTAAAAATATCTAACTTTAACTATTTGTTGTCTTCTTTCTCTTTAAATACAGATTGAAGGACATATTTTTGGCTCTAATGCAGGTAACTAATTTAATCTTCATTGATTAATACATGATCCATACATATACTTTCTACAATTATTTACTAATTCTACAGCAGGAAAACAGATTAATTAAAACACACCCAGACTTACACATATGCATACACTCTCTAACTTAGGGAAACATGAACATGCACAGATAAACCCAGGGACACAGTGATGTATACAGTATCACACCCAATTACATACTTATACATAGACTAAAATACTGTGACATAAACCCTTGGATGCACCGACTCACTCATCTATAAACCCACTTGCAAATCCTATTACTGACTAATATAGACACCCATGCATAGAACCACTTGTTTACCCTATCAGTCATCTGTAAAATCACCCATACACCTACTCACTCATCCATACATGTACTCATGCATCCAGTCACTCACCCAAACTGGCACACATTCATCCATACACTCACTCATAGACCCAGTCAATCAGCCATTTAAGTTCTGATACACTCATTCAACTATACATCCTGTGTCACTCACCCATACAGCTACTGACACACCCATTCACTCAGTCATACAACAACACATGAATTCTATCACTTACCTACACAGAGAGTTTAACGCTCACTTACCCATACAGCCAGTGACAGTCCCTCACCCTTATATCTACTCATGCACCCAACCACTGACCCATAAAAACAGCCATGAACCCACTCACTTACACACAAAATCAGTCATGAACCATCTAACTCACCCATCAAAGCACTCATGCACCCTGTCACTCACCCATACACCCACTCATGCACCCATTCACTCACCTATACAACGGCTGAAGCACCCTATCACTCAATTCAATACAATTATTCATGCACCCAGTCACTCACTCATGTGGCGACTTATGCACTCACTGAGCCATACATCCACTCATGCATCCACTCACTCACCCATACAACCACTGATGCACCTAGTCACTCATCCATACAACCTCTTATACCCCGATCACTCACCTATACACCTACTTACTCACCCATACAGGTACTTTTGCACCCACTTACCCATGCAGCTGCTCACATACCCTGTTACTCACCCATACTGTCACTCATGCTTTCACTCACTCACCCATAAAGCCACTTATGCACTCAGTCATGCATACAATCACACACACCCTCACTCGGCCATATACCCACTCATGTGCACACTCACTTACTCATACAGACACTCATGCACACTCTCACTCACGAATATCATTACTCACCCATACAGCTACAGGCATATTCTGTCACTCATCCATGCAGCCCCTCATGCAGCCGAACACTTACCCATAGACCTAATCATGAACTCATTCAGTCACATATACAACCGCTCAGACACCCTGTTACTCACCCAAACAATCACTCATGCAGCTACTCACACATATAGTCACTCACACACCCAGTCATTCACACACACAGTCAGTCAAACACACATTCACTTACCTATACAACCACTCAAGCACCCTATCATTCACTCATACAATCATTCATGCACATAGTCACTCATGCACACACTGAGCCATACACCCACTTATGCATCCACTCACTCACCCATACAAGCGGTCATGCTCACAGTCACTCATCCATGCAGCCTCTCATGCCCCCAGTCACTCAACCACACGCATGCACTCACTCGCCAATATAACCACTTAGTATCCCATTAAGGTACCTTTACACCCATTTAATCATTTAATTACCCCTCCAGCTACTTACGCACCCTGTTACTCATCCATACAGATGCTTATGCTTTCACTCATTTACCCATACAGCCATTCATGTACTCAGTCAGCATATAACCACTCACACACCCTCCAATTCAGCCACATAGCCACTCATGCATGCATGCACTAACTGACCCTCTCAGACACTCATGCACTTACTGAGCCATACATCCACTCATTCACCCACTCACTCTCCCATACAACCACTCATGCACCAGTCACTCATCCATAAAACCACTCATACACCCAGTAACTCATCCATACTGCCACTCACATCCCCTTTCACTCAACCCTACAGCCACACGTGCATCCTATTGTTCACCTACACAACTACTCATGTAGCCAGTCACTCAACCATACAGCTACTCATGCATCCTTTCATTCACATATACAATACCTCAGGCATCCTATTACCCATACAGCCACTTATGCACACACTCACTCACCAATACAGACACTAATGGAGACACTCACTCACCAGTAATATCAGTAACACACTCACTCACATCTATACCCCTTGCATATACACTTACTCATCCATACAACCATTCACACACCCCTCAATTACTCATACTACCACTCATACACCCACTCAGTCTTCCATGCATCTACTGAAACACCAGGTCACTCATCCATATAAACACTCATAAACCCAGTCACTTGCCTATGCAATAACTTATGAACCCAGTCATTGATCCATACAACCACTTATGCACATCACTCCTATATACAGCCACTATCACACCCAGTCACTCACCCATAGAACCACTCACACATCAGTTCGCTACCTATACAACCACTGACACACCCAATCACTAATTTATAGAGCAACTCACAAATGTAATCACTTACCCATGCAGTGACTGAGGTACCCATTCACTCAACCTTACAACCACTCAAACATTCTACCACTCACCCATACAATCACTCATACACTTACTCGCTCACCCATGCACCCAGTTGTGCACCCACTCACTAACACATTCAGCCTTTCATGCACACATTCACTCATACACCCAGTCACTCACCCACATTACCTCTGATGCATTCAGTCACCCATACACCTACTCACTCACTTATACAGCAACTCACACCCCATACAGGCACTCACACATGTACTCATTTACCCATTAAAGTAGTCATACATTTATTTTTTAAAGTGAAACAGCTTTTTGGTTTGTTAGTTTTTTTTTTTGTGTGTTTTTTTAACTATTTTGTTTTTTTTAGAATTTTCTTTGTATTTCCAGGTAAAAAAGGAACATCACTTGCAAAGGCAAAACGGAAAACCTAAAAATAAACAGTTGTGTGCATTATAGTCTGCACTAGAATTGGGGCAGCTTGCTCACCCACACTCAAAACCTTGTCACATTTTAGGCAAAAGATTAAAATTTTCCCAAATTCTGGAATAGTGGGAGGGACTCCGAAAACATGGGTTCCAGCAGATGATATTCCTGGTTGGCCAGCAGTTTCACTTGAAGTACCTTCTTACCTTTCCAGCATATGCATCTCTGCTCTGGCAAGTTGAGTAGGTTGGATGGTACTGAGATGTATATACATACTCAACGTTCGACAAGAGTATTTTTTCAGTCCCTCGTGACAAAACCTTTTTTTTTTTTTACAGAGACTGCAGGTAACTTTTCTGGCATTCACTTTTTTTTGCCATCAGGAATGGGAAAAAAATCCCATACAAGACTTTCCTTTTTTGGTGGGGGGCCTTCTTCATCAAAAACATGCACATCTTCCTCCTCCTTGTGTTCTCTTGAAGGTGCCATTGAAAGAAAATGAAAATTCAAAGAAATCCCTACAGAAAAAAGTCAGAATTTTGGGCTGGCAGAGAAGTGTCATAACACACAGCCATTATTTTTATTTGTGTGGTAGGAAGCCTCTTTATATAATATAAGCATTAAATATGTGTACATATGTTTTTATCTTATTTTTATAAATGGCGGAGTCGCATACCCTGCCTGATTCCAGAAATATGTGCCAGCACAGTGCGCGACGTCGTCATGACTCTCAAAAAACTAGTAAAAACACTATTATATTTTTTTCATGTATTTTTATGGTAGTTAATGAACAATATTACTAAACCACGTGTCTTAACCTCAATTGTATGAATTTGTGTATGTATGTATTCTATAAATTTCTAAATCACGCTGAAGTCATGTACCGTACGCGGAGGTTCACGTATGATACACTATTCCTAAATTTCTTCTTTTTAAACAAAAACCCCACCATTATATTACTAATTATAGTTGATATACAACTGTGATTTCTTCAAAAAGCCTCATGCTAGTAATGAAGCGGTGGCATTAGTTGATCCACCATGTAGAGCAGAGGGCCACCCATTTATCATGGGCTGGGCTAATGTCCCCTCCAATTTGCAATTTACCAGCAAACTTTATGCTGTAGAGAGTCTGTAGTTGTAGCATTAAACCAACCAGATTCACTTACTTTAAGGAGACAATGAATTGAAACAGCTGACTACCCCTAGCTTATCCTTTTTCACACCTGAAGCCCTGCAATGTATAGATCACTGAAAACAGGTCTGTATGACAATACAGTGGTGCAGAATAGCGTGCTTCAACAGCAGGGCCTGGCCACAGGCCAGGCCCTGGTGTCATCCCCTGCCACGCACAGGTGAAGGTCATGTGCGGTGGTATTGGATAAACATATACTAATGTAATTACTTAACAATAAAAAACATAGAAATTCACTGAAAAAAACAAAGGTTACAGGGATGTTATAGTGAGGAAATAGAATGTAAAAACCTTAGAAATTTACTGAAAAATAAACCAAAGGTTACAGGGACGTTATAGTTAGGAAATAGAAATAAAAGCACCTTAGAAATTCACTGAAAAAAACACAGGTTATAGAGATTTTATAGTAACGGTATAGTAAGGCTTCAATTTGACACAGACAAAACCATAGACATTCACAGCTATAGTTACCTGAGCTAACTATAACTCACACCCCCTTAATGCACTGCTTATGACCTCAGATAATGGATCACTCATGACATGGTCAGTGACATCACTGATGGGATCTAAAATGACATCACTGATGACATTATCCACAGAACCACTCATACATCCATACCAACTCTTCTTCATCACCACAAATAGAAACCTACTCACATACTCATTCACACACCAATAAAACTACTCATATCCACCCACTCACTCACACACCCACTGATAGAATCACTCACTCATCCATGCAGCACTAAATCATCTATTCACACACTCATATGGCTGCACACACACACACACACACACACACACACACTTGCAGACTCATACAGCCACTCACACTTACACATACATCCATACAACCATTCACATACCCACTTACAGACCCATACAATCACTCACACACCCACTCACTCACCCAAAGAACTACACACATACCCACACACTTGGACATAAAGTCAATGATACAGCCACTCAGTCACTGATACAGTCACTTAGACACCCATTCACTCACCCATACAATCACTCACACACGCACTCACTCACTCACTCACCCATCCAGGAACTCACACACCCACTCACTCACACAGCCACTGAGACAACAACCCACTTACCCATATAAAACAACATCAGCTATTTACACACTCATACAGCTACTCACACACCCACTTACAGATCCATAGAGCCACTCACACACACACACACACTCACATATACACCAATAGAACCACTCACCTAACCACTGATATATCCACACAGCTACTGACGGACACACTCACTCACCCATGCAGCCACTCACATACTCACCTATGAAGTCACTGGCATGGCCAGTCACTCACTGTTACACTCACATACACACCCAGTCTCTCACCAGTACAACCACTGAAACACAATCACTCAACCGTACACATAGTCACACACCCAGATACTCACCCATGCAGTCACTCGAACATCCACTGGCCTACCAATCCAGCTAATCACACACCCTCTCACTCTCCGTTACAGCAACTGGCACAGCCACTAACTTACACATACAGGCACTCATAACACCCACCAACTCACCCAGTCAATACACAAAATAATTATAAACAAAGAAATATATCACAAAATGTTCTTTCAAAATTAAAATAAAAGTGAATTTTTAAAAAAAGACTTTGAATTTCCAAAAGTTTCAAAAAATTCTCAAGATTGGTTCTCTAGTGCACATGCATTTTCCATAAATTTAAAATCAATTATAAATCATTATTGTTATTATCATATCATCAATGCTCAGTAAGAGCTTAATTTACATTCACCACAAGGATCTATTAAATATATATTCATTTAAATAATCCAATAATTATTTACACATGTTGGTATAGTACCCACGTTTTCATAAATCTAACTAGATCTTGAGTTAATTTTGTTTTTACAAAAATTTGTCTAAACTGTCTCACAATAGAATTTAAAACTTCAGAGAATTTATAAATGTACAAAAAGCTCCTCATCATTATTCAGTCCCCAAGGTATCTTGGTTCTCATTTGAATAATATATCTAGACTCTAGTTGTCTCAACTTCCTTGTCCTGTCACCACCTCTTCATATTCCGGAATGGGATCTATTCCATAATATCTCAAAGTTTTCCAACTGTTTGCTTCATGTATTTTTAACTGTTTAGCCACTGCATAAGTGAGATCATTGTGTATAATTGCTCTAATGTGTTCCAAAATTCTTTTTTTAACCATACAAATAGTACTGCCAACATATTTTAAACCACAGTGGCATTCAATCACTGTATATTCTGTATTGCAAGTAATTCTATGCTTAATTTGAATGTCAGTGTCATTGGACATTATAATCATTCTTGTTGATTTACCAATTCCACATGCTTTACAGTGATTGCATTTGATGAATTATTTTTGTTGTTCCACTAACCAATTTTGTTCACTTTTCAATGAAAAGTGGCTCCTCACTACATAATCCTTAATCAATGGTGCTTTGCAGTTTGTTATTAAAGGTACTGAACCCACTTTCGGACCTGAGTCTGGATCTCTGCAAATCACATTCCAGTATTTGCATAAAATATTTTTTATCATACCACTTTCCTTCGTATAATTCATTATCATTCTCAAATTATTCCTATCTTGTGTTCCTTCTTTTTTAGTATACTTTGGGAATAATACATCATTGTGACTCACTGTTTTCATCCTCTCTAAGTTCTTATTCAAAATGTTTTGATTGTAACCTCTCGTTTTGAATCTCTGAATTGTTTCCTAGAATTGTATTTGTACCTCCTTTTCACCTGTACAATTCCACTGCATTCTTATTAACTCGCCATATGGTATGCTTTTTATCAATGGCTTAGGATGAAAGATTTTACCATGTAATACACTATTAGTTGATGTTTCTTTGCGATATGCTGTTGTCTCTAAATTGTCCTTTTCAACATAAACAGTAATGTCCAAAAAATTAATTGAAGTTTTACTCGTCTCACATGTGAATTTTAATCCAACATCATTATTGTTCAAAGCTGAAAAATATTTCATAAATTCATCTTGTGACCCATGCCAGATAATTAAGAGGTCATCCGTAAACCATACCCACAAGGCAATCTTTTCCATATATAAGTCATTAGTCTTGCCCCATGCTATTTCTCTTTCCCACCATCCGATAACTAGGTTGGCATAATTTAGAGAAAGAGGAATGCCCATTGCTGTACCACACATTTGTTGATAAATCTCATGATTGAACATGAATATATTATTCTTGAGACACATTTCTATCATAGAAAGTAACATTCAAAGTGTTCCAATTCACCTATACTTCTTTGCCTCAGAAAATATTCACAAGCTTTCAATCCAACTTCATGATTTATAGATGTGCATAGAGATACCACATCAATTGTAACTAAAAAGTATTCATCACTCCAATTCATATTTGTTGAAATCTTAATAGATACCCTGAATCCTTTATGTCCGAACTCAAAGTTACAACAATATGTGTCGATATAAAAGTAAACAAAGTGAAAGGACTCACAAACTTGGATGAAGACCGTTTGGTCGAAACGTGTTGTTTGTTGCAGTGATTAAAATTATATGAAGGAACAATCCTTAATGGAGTGCGTTGCCATATTCTTTTTTGTTTTACTATATATATAGATATATATATATGGCAAAACAATTGGTCTAAAATAACAACGCTCTCTTCCTGCTGGTGCAGCGTTAGGGTTAAGACCAAAACCCTCGAAATGTGCAATCCAAAGAGAAAATAAACGCTGCACTCCCGGATGTTTTCAATATGCATTCCTCATTTATTGAGAAGCAAACTTTCACTCAGACACCACAACGCGTTTCAACATCTTGTCTTCTTCCAGGTGGCTTTAGTCTGATATTACTCATTCTGTCCTGACATCATGATTTATAAACAGCATTCTGGGATTGGTAGTTCATGGGTTTAGCACCTGTGAATCATTACGGTGTTACTACTAATTGTTTCCTCTCAACATAATTATTTCAAATATGTGATCTTTCTTTGCTTCATCATTCTTTTTATCACAAGTTGTACTGAATTATATCATCTATAATGTCACTTTTCTGGAATATATACGATGTTTCAATTACCAATCCAGTTCTAGTTTTTCCACATGCTTCTAGTCCCATAGACGAAGGTTACACATACACAATCCGGGCCCTTCAATATCCATTAGCAGGGCCGCATCGGCATTATGAAAGCATTGAGGGACATCACTCACCATATTTTGTCAGATGAGAGTGTACATCCATTCGGGAGTGGCACTAGGCGCTTTTAGAAGTCAGAACACCATCTTTTGTCTTCTAGTGTTTAGTACACACGCAGGAGATCAGTATCTCCTTGCCTCCTCCGGGTTAGTAGATAATTGTTTTCAATGCCGGGAGCCCTCGCTGTTAAGTTAATGGCAAAACAATTGGTCTAAAATAACGACGCTCTCTTCCTGCTGGTGCAGTGTTAGGGTTAAGACCAAAACCCTCGAAATGTGCAGTCCAAAGAGAAAATAAACGCTGCACTCCCGGATGTTTTCAATATGCATTCCTCATTTATTGAGAAGCAAACTTTCACTCAGACACCACAACGCGTTTCAACATCTTGTCTTCTTCCAGGTGGCTTTAGTCTGATATTACTCGTTGTGTTCTGACATCATGATTTATAAACAGCATTCTGGGATTAGTAGTTCATGGGTTTAGCACCTGTGAATCATTACGGTGTTACTACTAATTGTTTCCTCTCAACATAATTATTTCAAATATGTGATCTTTCTTTGCTTCATCATTCTTTTTATCACAAGTTGTACTGAATTATATCATCTATAATGTCACTTTTCTGGAATATATACGATGTTTCAATTACCAATCCAGTTCTAGTTTTTCCACATGCTTCTAGTCCCATAGACGAAGGTTACACATACACAATCCGGGCCCTGCAATATCCATTAGCAGGGCCGCATCGGCATTATGAAAGCATTGAGGGACATCACTCACCATATTTTGTCAGATGAGAGTGTACATCCATTCGGGAGTGGCACTAGGCGCTTTTAGAAGTCAGAACACCATCTTTTGTCTTCTAGTGTTTAGTACACACGCAGGAGATCAGTATCTCCTTGCCTCCTCCGGGTTAGTAGATAATTGTTTTCAATGCCGGGAGCCGTCGCTGTTAAGTTAATGGCAAAACAATTGGTCTAAAATAACGACGCTCTCTTCCTGCTGGTGCAGCGTTAGGGTTAAGACCAAAACCCTCGAAATGTGCAGTCCAAAGAGAAAATAAACGCTGCACTCCCGGATGTTTTCAATATGCATTCCTCATTTATTGAGAAGCAAACTTTCACTCAGACACCACAACGCGTTTCAACATCTTGTCTTCTTCCAGGTGGCTTTAGTCTGATATTACTCGTTCTGTCCTGACATCATGATTTATAAACAGCATTCTGGGAATGGTAGTTCATGGGTGTAGCACCTGTGAATCATTACGGTGTTACTACTAATTGTTTCCTCTCAACATAATTATTTCAAATATGTGATCTTTCTTTGCTTCATCATTCTTTTTATCACAAGTTGTACTGAATTATATCATCTATAATGTCACTTTTCTGGAATATATACGATGTTTCAATTACCAATCCAGTTCTAGTTCTTCCACATGCTTCTAGTCCCATAGACGAAGGTTACACATACACAATCCGGGCCCTGCAATATCCATTAGCAGGGCCGCATCGGCATTATGAAAGCATTGAGGGACATCACTCACCATATTTTGTCAGATGAGAGTGTACATCCATTCGGGAGTGGCACTAGGCGCTTTTAGAAGTCAGAACACCATCTTTTGTCTTCTAGTGTTTAGTACACACGCAGGAGATCAGTATCTCCTTGCCTCCTCCGGGTTAGTAGATAATTGTTTTCAATGCCGGGAGCCGTCGCTGTTAAGTTAATGGCAAAACAATTGGTCTAAAATAACGACGCTCTCTTCCTGCTGGTGCAGCGTTAGGGTTAAGACCAAAACCCTCGAAATGTGCAGTCCAAAGAGAAAATAAACGCTGCACTCCCGGATGTTTTCAATATGCATTCCTCATTTATTGAGAAGCAAACTTTCACTCAGACACCACAACGCGTTTCAACATCTTGTCTTCTTCCAGGTGGCTTTAGTCTGATATTACTCATTCTGTCCTGACATCATGATTTATAAACAGCATTCTGGGATTGGTAGTTCATGGGTTTAGCACCTGTGAATCATTACGGTGTTACTACTAATTGTTTCCTCTCAACATAATTATTTCAAATATGTGATCTTTCTTTGCTTCATCATTCTTTTTTATCACAAGTTGTACTGAATTATATCATCTATAATGTCACTTTTCTGGAATATATACGATGTTTCAATTACCAATCCAGTTCTAGTTTTTCCACATGCTTCTAGTCCCATAGACGAAGGTTACACATACACAATCCGGGCCCTGCAATACCCATTAGCAGGGCCGCATCGGCATTATGAAAGCATTGAGGGACATCACTCACCATATTTTGTCAGATGAGAGTGTACATCCATTCGGGAGTGGCACTATGCGCTTTTAGAAGTCAGAACACCATCTTTTGTCTTCTAGTGTTTAGTACACACGCAGGAGATCAGTATCTCCTTGCCTCCTCCGGGTTAGTAGATAATTGTTTTCAATGCCGGGAGCCGTCGCTGTTAAGTTAATGGCAAAACAATTGGTCTAAAATAACGATGCTCTCTTCCTGCTGGTGCAGCGTTAGGGTTAAGACCAAAACCCTCGAAATGTGCAATCCAAAGAGAAAATAAACGCTGCACTCCCGGATGTTTTCAATATGCATTCCTCATTTATTGAGAAGCAAACTTTCACTCAGACACCACAACGCGTTTCGACATCTTGTCTTCTTCCAGGTGGCTTTAGTCTGATATTACTCGTTCTGTCCTGACATCATGATTTATAAACAGCATTCTGAGATTGGTAGTTCATGGGTTTAGCACCTGTGAATCATTACGGTGTTACTACTAATTGTTTCCTCTCAACATAATTATTTAAAATATGTGATCTTTCTTTGCTTCATCATTCTTTTTATCACAAGTTGTACTGAATTATATCATCTAAAATGTCACTTTTCTGGAATATATCCGATGTTTCAATTACCAATCCAGTTCTAGTTTTTCCACATGCTTCTAGTCCCATAGACGAAGGTTACACATACACAATCCGGGCCCTGCAATATCCATTAGCAGGGCCGCATCGGCATTATGAAAGCATTGAGGGACATCACTCACCATATTTTGTCAGATGAGAGTGTACATCCATTCGGGAGTGGCACTAGGCGCTTTTAGAAGTCAGAACACCATCTTTTGTCTTCTAGTGTTTAGTACACACGCAGGAGATCAGTATCTCCTTGCCTCCACCGGGTTAGTAGATAATTGTTTTCAATGCGGGGAGCCGTCGCTGTTAAGTTATTGGCAAAACAATTGGTCTAAAATAACGACGCTCTCTTCCTGCTGGTGCAGCATTAGGGTTAAGACCAAAACCCTCGAAATGTGCAATCCAAAGAGAAAATAAACACTGCACTCCCGGATGTTTTCAATATGCATTCCTCATTTATTGAGAAGCAAACTTTCACTCAGACACCACAACGCGTTTCGACATCTTGTCTTCTTCCAGGTGGCTTTAGTCTGATATTACTCGTTCTGTCCTGACATCATGATTTATAAACAGCATTCTGGGATTGGTAGTTCATGGGTTTAGCACCTGTGAATCATTACGGTGTTACTACTAATTGTTTCTTCTCAACATAATTATTTCAAATATGTGATCTTTCTTTGCTTCATCATTCTTTTTATCACAAGTTGTACTGAATTAAATCATCTATAATGTCACTTTTCTGGAATATATCCAATGTTTCAATTACCAATCCAGTTCTAGTTTTTCCACATGCTTCTAGTCCCATAGACGAAGGTTACACATACACAATCCGGGCCCTGCAATATCCATTAGCAGGGCCGCATCGGCATTATGAAAGCATTGAGGGACATCACTCACCATATTTTGTCAGATGAGAGTGTACATCCATTCGGGAGTGGCACTAGGCGCTTTTAGAAGTCAGACACCATCTTTTGTCTTCTAGTGTTTAGTACACACGCAGGAGATCAATATCTCCTTGCCTCCTCCGGGTTAGTAGATAATTGTTTTCAATGCCGGGAGCCGTCGCTGTTAAGTTAATGGCAAAACAATTGGTCTAAAATAACGACGCTCTCTTCCTGCTGGTGCAGAATTAGGGTTAAGACCAAAACCCTCGAAATGTGCAATCCAAAGAGAAAATAAACGCTGCACTCCCGGATGTTTTCAATATGCATTCCTCATTTATTGAGAAGCAAACTTTCACTCAGCCACCACAAGGCGTTTCGACATCTTGTCTTCTTCCAGGTGGCTTTAGTCTGATATTACTCGTTCTGTCCTGACATCATGATTTATAAACAGCATTCTGGGATTGGTAGTTCATGGGTGTAGCACCTGTGAATCATTACGGTGTTACTACTAATTGTTTCCTCTCAACATAATTATTTCAAATATGTGATCTTTCTTTGCTTCATCATTCTTTTTATCACAAGTTGTACTGAATTATATCATCTATAATGTCACTTTTCTGGAATATATACGATGTTTCAATTACCAATCCAGTTCTAGTTTTTCCACATGCTTCTAGTCCCATAGACGAAGGTTACACATACACAATCCGGGCCCTGCAATATCCATTAGCAGGGCCGCATCGGCATTATGAAAGCATTGAGGGACATCACTCACCATATTTTGTCAGATGAGAGTGTACATCCATTCGGGAGTGGCACTAGGCGCTTTTAGAAGTCAGAACACCATCTTTTGTCTTCTAGTGTTTAGTACACACGCAGGAGATCAGTATCTCCTTGCCTCCTCCGGGTTAGTAGATAATTGTTTTCAATGCCGGGAGCCGTCGCTGTTAAGTTAATGGCAAAACAATTGGTCTAAAATAACGACGCTCTCTTCCTGCTGGTGCAGCGTTAGGGTTAAGACCAAAACCCTCGAAATGTGCAGTCCAAAGAGAAAATAAACGCTGCACTCCCGGATGTTTTCAATATGCATTCCTCATTTATTGAGAAGCAAACTTTCACTCAGACACCACAACGCGTTTCAACATCTTGTCTTCTTCCAGGTGGCTTTAGTCTGATATTACTCGTTCTGTCCTGACATCATGATTTATAAACAGCATTCTGGGAATGGTAGTTCATGGGTGTAGCACCTGTGAATCATTACGGTGTTACTACTAATTGTTTCCTCTCAACATAATTATTTCAAATATGTGATCTTTCTTTGCTTCATCATTCTTTTTATCACAAGTTGTACTGAATTATATCATCTATAATGTCACTTTTCTGGAATATATACGATGTTTCAATTACCAATCCAGTTCTAGTTCTTCCACATGCTTCTAGTCCCATAGACGAAGGTTACACATACACAATCCGGGCCCTGCAATATCCATTAGCAGGGCCGCATCGGCATTATGAAAGCATTGAGGGACATCACTCACCATATTTTGTCAGATGAGAGTGTACATCCATTCGGGAGTGGCACTAGGCGCTTTTAGAAGTCAGAACACCATCTTTTGTCTTCTAGTGTTTAGTACACACGCAGGAGATCAGTATCTCCTTGCCTCCTCCGGGTTAGTAGATAATTGTTTTCAATGCCGGGAGCCGTCGCTGTTAAGTTAATGGCAAAACAATTGGTCTAAAATAACGACGCTCTCTTCCTGCTGGTGCAGCGTTAGGGTTAAGACCAAAACCCTCGAAATGTGCAGTCCAAAGAGAAAATAAACGCTGCACTCCCGGATGTTTTCAATATGCATTCCTCATTTATTGAGAAGCAAACTTTCACTCAGACACCACAACGCGTTTCAACATCTTGTCTTCTTCCAGGTGGCTTTAGTCTGATATTACTCGTTCTGTCCTGACATCATGATTTATAAACAGCATTCTGGGATTGGTAGTTCATGGGTTTAGCACCTGTGAATCATTACGGTGTTACTACTAATTGTTTCCTCTCAACATAATTATTTCAAATATGTGATCTTTCTTTGCTTCATCATTCTTTTTTATCACAAGTTGCACTGAATTATATCATCTATAATGTCACTTTTCTGGAATATATACGATGTTTCAATTACCAATCCAGTTCTAGTTTTTCCACATGATTCTAGTCCCATAGACGAAGGTTACACATACACAATCCGGGCCCTGCAATATCCATTAGCAGGGCCGCATCGGCATTATGAAAGCATTGAGGGACATCACTCACCATATTTTGTCAGATGAGAGTGTACATCCATTCAGGAGTGGCACTAGGCGCTTTTAGAAGTCAGAACACCATCTTTTGTCTTCTAGTGTTTAGTACACACGCAGGAGATCAGTATCTCCTTGCCTCCTCCGGGTTAGTAGATAATTGTTTTCAATGCGGGGAGCCGTCGCTGTTAAGTTAATGGCAAAACAATTGGTCTAAAATAACGATGCTCTCTTCCTGCTGGTGCAGCGTTAGGGTTAAGACCAAAACCCTCGAAATGTGCAATCCAAAGAGAAAATAAACGCTGCACTCCCGGATGTTTTCAATATGCATTCCTCATTTATTGAGAAGCAAACTTTCACTCAGACACCACAACGCGTTTCGACATCTTGTCTTCTTCCAGGTGGCTTTAGTCTGATATTACTCGTTCTGTCCTGACATCATGATTTATAAACAGCATTCTGAGATTGGTAGTTCATGGGTTTAGCACCTGTGAATCATTACGGTGTTACTACTAATTGTTTCCTCTCAACATAATTATTTAAAATATGTGATCTTTCTTTGCTTCATCATTCTTTTTATCACAAGTTGTACTGAATTATATCATCTAAAATGTCACTTTTCTGGAATATATCCGATGTTTCAATTACCAATCCAGTTCTAGTTTTTCCACATGCTTCTAGTCCCATAGACGAAGGTTACACATACACAATCCGGGCCCTGCAATATCCATTAGCAGGGCCGCATCGGCATTATGAAAGCATTGAGGGACATCACTCACCATATTTTGTCAGATGAGAGTGTACATCCATTCGGGAGTGGCACTAGGCGCTTTTAGAAGTCAGAACACCATCTTTTGTCTTCTAGTGTTTAGTACACAAGCAGGAGATCAGTATCTCCTTGCCTCCACCGGGTTAGTAGATAATTGTTTTCAATGCGGGGAGCCGTCGCTGTTAAGTTATTGGCAAAACAATTGGTCTAAAATAACGACGCTCTCTTCCTGCTGGTGCAGAATTAGGGTTAAGACCAAAACCCTCGAAATGTGCAATCCAAAGAGAAAATAAACGCTGCACTCCCGGATGTTTTCAATATGCATTCCTCATTTATTGAGAAGCAAACTTTCACTCAGCCACCACAAGGCGTTTCGACATCTTGTCTTCTTCCAGGTGGCTTTAGTCTGATATTACTCGTTCTGTCCTGACATCATGATTTATAAACAGCATTCTGGGATTGGTAGTTCATGGGTTTAGCACCTGTGAATCATTACGGTGTTACTACTAATTGTTTCCTCTCAACATAATTATTTCAAATATGTGATCTTTCTTTGCTTCATCATTCTTTTTATCACAAGTTGTACTGAATTATATCATCTATAATGTCACTTTTCTGGAATATATCCGATGTTTCAATTACCAATCCAGTTCTAGTTTTTCCACATGCTTCTAGTCCCATAGACGAAGGTTACACATACACAATCCGGGCCCTGCAATATCCATTAGCAGGGCCGCATCGGCATTATGAAAGCATTGAGGGACATCACTCACCATATTTTGTCAGATGAGAGTGTACATCCATTCGGGAGTGGCACTAGGCGCTTTTAGAAGTCAGAACACCATCTTTTGTCTTCTAGTGTTTAGTACACATGCAGGAGATCAGTATCTCCTTGCCTCCTCCGGGTTAGTAGATAATTGTTTTCAATGCCGGGAGCCGTCGCTGTTAAGTTAATGGCAAAACAATTGGTCTAAAATAACGACGCTCTCTTCCTGCTGGTGCAGCGTTAGGGTTAAGACCAAAACCCTCGAAATGTGCAGTCCAAAGAGAAAATAAACGCTGCACTCCCGGATGTTTTCAATATGCATTCCTCATTTATTGAGAAGCAAACTTTCACTCAGACACCACAACGCGTTTCAACATCTTGTCTTCTTCCAGGTGGCTTTAGTCTGATATTACTCATTCTGTCCTGACATCATGATTTATAAACAGCATTCTGGGATTGGTAGTTCATGGGTTTAGCACCTGTGAATCATTACGGTGTTACTACTAATTGTTTCCTCTCAACATAATTATTTCAAATATGTGATCTTTCTTTGCTTCATCATTCTTTTTTAGCACAAGTTGTACTGAATTATATCATCTATAATGTCACTTTTCTGGAATATATACGATGTTTCAATTACCAATCCAGTTCTAGTTTTTCCACATGATTCTAGTCCCATAGACGAAGGTTACACATACACAATCCGGGCCCTGCAATATCCTTTAGCAGGGCCGCATCGGCATTATGAAAGCATTGAGGGACATCACTCACCATATTTTGTCAGATGAGAGTGTACATCCATTCAGGAGTGGCACTAGGCGCTTTTAGAAGTCAGAACACCATCTTTTGTCTTCTAGTGTTTAGTACACACGCAGGAGATCAGTATCTCCTTGCCTCCTCCGGGTTAGTAGATAATTGTTTTCAATGCCGGGAGCCGTCGCTGTTAAGTTAATGGCAAAACAATTGGTCTAAAATAACGACGCTCTCTTCCTGCTGGTGCAGCGTTAGGGTTAAGACCAAAACCCTCGAAATGTGCAGTCCAAAGAGAAAATAAACGCTGCACTCCCAGATGTTTTCAATATGCATTCCTCATTTATTGAGAAGCAAACTTTCACTCAGACACCACAACGCGTTTCAACATCTTGTCTTCTTCCAGGTGGCTTTAGTCTGATATTACTCGTTCTGTCCTGACATCATGATTTATAAACAGCATTCTGGGATTGGTAGTTCATGGGTTTAGCAACTGTGAATCATTACGGCGTTACTACTAATTGTTTCCTCTCAACATAATTATTTCAAATATGTGATCTTTCTTTGCTTCATCATTCTTTTTATCACAAGTTGTACTGAATTATATAATCTATAATGTCACTTTTCTGGAATATATACGATGTTTCAATTACCAATCCAGTTCTAGTTTTTCCACATGCTTCTAGTCCCATAGACGAAGGTTACACATACACAATCCGGGCCCTGCAATACCCATTAGCAGGGCCGCATCGGCATTATGAAAGCATTGAGGGACATCACTCACCATATTTTGTCAGATGAGAGTGTACATCCATTCGGGAGTGGCACTATGCGCTTTTAGAAGTCAGAACACCATCTTTTGTCTTCTAGTGTTTAGTACACACGCAGGAGATCAGTATCTCCTTGCCTCCTCCGGGTTAGTAGATAATTGTTTTCAATGCCGGGAGCCGTCGCTGTTAAGTTAATGGCAAAACAATTGGTCTAAAATAACGATGCTCTCTTCCTGCTGGTGCAGCGTTAGGGTTAAGACCAAAACCCTCGAAATGTGCAATCCAAAGAGAAAATAAACGCTGCACTCCAGGATGTTTTCAATATGCATTCCTCATTTATTGAGAAGCAAACTTTCACTCAGACACCACAACGCGTTTCGACATCTTGTCTTCTTCCAGGTGGCTTTAGTCTGATATTACTCGTTCTGTCCTGACATCATGATTTATAAACAGCATTCTGGGAATGGTAGTTCATGGGTTTAGCACCTGTGAATCATTACGGTGTTACTACTAATTGTTTCCTCTCAACATAATTATTTAAAATATGTGATCTTTCTTTGCTTCATCATTCTTTTTATCACAAGTTGTACTGAATTATATCATCTAAAATGTCACTTTTCTGGAATATATCCGATGTTTCAATTACCAATCCAGTTCTAGTTTTTCCACATGCTTCTAGTCCCATAGACGAAGGTTACACATACACAATCCGGGCCCTGCAATATCCATTAGCAGGGCCGCATCGGCATTATGAAAGCATTGAGGGACATCACTCACCATATTTTGTCAGATGAGAGTGTACATCCATTCGGGAGTGGCACTAGGCGCTTTTAGAAGTCAGAACACCATCTTTTGTCTTCTAGTGTTTAGTACACAAGCAGGAGATCAGTATCTCCCTGCCTCCACCGGGTTAGTAGATAATTGTTTTCAATGCGGGGAGCCGTCGCTGTTAAGTTATTGGCAAAACAATTGGTCTAAAATAACGACGCTCTCTTCCTGCTGGTGCAGCATTAGGGTTAAGACCAAAACCCTCGAAATGTGCAATCCAAAGAGAAAATAAACACTGCACTCCCGGATGTTTTCAATATGCATTCCTCATTTATTGAGAAGCAAACTTTCACTCAGACACCACAACGCGTTTCGACATCTTGTCTTCTTCCAGGTGGCTTTAGTCTGATATTACTCGTTCTGTCCTGACATCATGATTTATAAACAGCATTCTGGGAATGGTAGTTCATGGGTGTAGCACCTGTGAATCATTACGGTGTTACTACTAATTGTTTCCTCTCAACATAATTATTTCAAATATGTGATCTTTCTTTGCTTCATCATTCTTTTTATCACAAGTTGTACTGAATTATATCATCTATAATGTCACTTTTCTGGAATATATCCGATGTTTCAATTACCAATCCAGTTCTAGTTTTTCCACATGCTTCTAGTCCCATAGACGAAGGTTACACATACACAATCCGGGCCCTGCAATATCCATTAGCAGGGCCGCATCGGCATTATGAAAGCATTGAGGGACATCACTCACCATATTTTGTCAGATGAGAGTGTACATCCATTCGGGAGTGGCATTAGGCGCTTTTAGAAGTCAGAACACCATCTTTTGTCTTCTAGTGTTTAGTACACAAGCAGGAGATCAGTATCTCCTTGCCTCCTCCGGGTTAGTAGATAATTGTTTTCAATGCCGGGAGCCGTCGCTGTTAAGTTAATGGCAAAACAATTGGTCTAAAATAACGACGCTCTCTTCCTGCTGGTGCAGCGTTAGGGTTAAGACCAAAACCCTCGAAATGTGCAGTCCAAAGAGAAAATAAACGCTGCACTCCCGGATGTTTTCAATATGCATTCCTCATTTATTGAGAAGCAAACTTTCACTCAGACACCACAACGCGTTTCGACATCTTGTCTTCTTCCAGGTGGCTTTAGTCTGATATTACTAGTTCTGTCCTGACATCATGATTTATAAACAGCATTCTGGGATTGGTAGTTCATGGGTTTAGCACCTGTGAATCATTACGGTGTTACTACTAATTGTTTCCTTTCAACATAATTATTTCAAATATGTGATCTTTCTTTGCTTCATCATTCTATTTATCACAAGTTGTACTGAATAATATCATCTATAATGTCACTTTTCTGAAATGTATACGATGTTTCAATTACCAATCCAGTTCTAGTTTTTCCACATGCTTCTAGTCCCATAGACGAAGGTTACACATACACAATCCGGACCCTGCAATATCCAACATCGTATATATTCCAGAAAAGTGGCATTATAGATGATATAATTCAGTACAACTTGTGATAAAAAGAATGATGAAGCAAAGAAAGATCACATATTTGAAATAATTATGTTGAGAGGAAACAATTAGTAGTAACACCGTAATGATTCACAGGTGCTAAACCCATGAACTACCAATCCCAGAATGCTGTTTATAAATCATGATGTCAGGACAGAACGAGTAATATCAGACTAAAGCCACCTGGAAGAAGACAAGGTGTCGAAACGCGTTGTGGTGTCTGAGTGAAAGTTTGGTTCTCAATAAATGAGGAATGCATATTGAAAACATCCGGGAGTGCAGCGTTTATTTTCTCTTTGGATTGCATATATATATATATATATATATATATATATATATATATATATATATATATATATATATAGTTCTCTCCCAGTAAGCCTGTCCCAATCGGCAATTCTGAGAGATGGCTCAAATCCAGTTCGACTAGTTGCTTTTCAAAAGGGATTTTTTATTTCATTCAATAAAGTGCAAAGTGCGAGGTGCCACAAAGAAAACCTGGCCTACGCATTGCGGCAAAAAGCCTTCGACTGGGCCATCGCATATTGCAGTAGAAAACATGGATTTAAAGGGATCTCCTCATTGTTGTCTACTCCTTCGCTTAAAGGTATAAACACACAAAAAACACTTGTGTAACCATGCAGAACTATTCCTATACAATCAATCCTCCTTATGGCAGCATGAGAATCCAAATCAAATAATGACCTTGTAATGAGTTACAGTTTTTAGAATCACATGATCATTTAAATCAATTCACTCATTTTATAATACAGTACTTCTTTTGATAAAATGCTATTTCTTATTAAAGTGCTTATCATAGGTTTGACTCCTTAATATCATAATTATTTACATTTGCTACAGCAAGTAATTTACTATCTTTCACTATTAGCACATGATAATTTACTTAAATTCACTTATTTTTTGGTACAATGCTTCTTTTTATAAAGTGCATTTCCTTAATAAAGTGCTTATCAAAGGTATACATTCATTGCAACAAATGATTTGCTATCTTCCACTATTGCCATCCCATCGAGAAATAAAGTGCAAAGTGCCGGAAAGAAATCTGATCTGGTAAAGTACCACATGATTCATCCTTATCTAAAAAAAACAGTTAGCCCCCTGGGAACAAACTATATAACAAATAAATAATCCATCAAATATTTGCTTAAGGTGTAACTATCTCCCAGTAAAGTACTTCTAAGGATTTGTCATGCTAGCCTCATATAAGCTAACAATTTCTTGACTGTCACATTCTCATATATCCCCCCATGTGAATACTTACATCTCAAAAGAAAGAGAAGATTATATAACGAAGAACCTAAATGTAAATTAGGTGAAAAAACATGTATGCAAAGATGGACCAGGTGATAGGCAGAGGGATGGAATCATCTTCTTTCTTTGAATATTCACCTGTTCTAAATATCAGAGATTTCCTAACAAAATTTATAATTTCCATATTGTTTATAAATGGACATGAAGTTCCCCATCCGTATTCAAACCCCAAGGTATTTCTGGTCCTATTGTTATGATCCACCTGGATTCTGCTCTCTTGAGGGTCAGCTCTCAATCTCCTCCCCCTTTTCTTAATACATATATATATATACATATATATATATATATATATATATATATATATATATATATATATATATATATATATATACATCAGACAGCCATTCATAGACTCACTCAGACACTCACACACCCACTCATGTACCCACTCACAGACCCACTGAGACACTGAAACACCCACTCACAGACCCATTCAGAGAGTAACCCAGCTACATTCAGACTCACTGAGAGACTTCTGCACCTACTCACAGACCCACTGAGAGATTGACATATCCACTCACAGAGCCACTCAGAGTCTTACGCACCCACTCACAGACCTACGCAGTAAGTGACACACCTAGTCTGATGCACAGAGTCAGTCATACAGCAGTGCATTTTAAATGTGCTGGTATGTATTGAATGTAGGCATTTGTGTAGTGAAATCATGACTCATTTGCAAATTTAAGTACGAAATAATACAAAAAGGATTTAAAAAGAAAAGAAAGCAGTGTTTGGGATAAGGGACTCTACGAAAAGCCTTATTGTTTATTGTGTGTGAATGATAACTACACATAAACCAGGATGCAGTCTTTCAAGTTGTGGAGGAAGACCTTGTTGCCTTTCTCTGTGTAATGAACACTATCACTCTATAGATACCATCCACGTCAAAGCGTAAATTGTTGTTGTATATAAAGCCTATGTTATGGTCTCTGAGAAATGCAGAAACAGTTTTAATAACATTTTTCCTAGCTTTGTCTACCTGTGGAAAGAATTAATTTGACCACTTCCGTGTGTATCTTTGTTGGAGAACACCAAGTCAAAGTGAAGGAAAAGTACCATTAATTGAGAAAAGGTATCTATCATTAGGATTTCCAGACCTACCCCACTGCCCCCCTCTAGTAAGTGTGCCCAGGTCATTGCCACCACATTGCACAATTTTAAGGTCTGAGTGTTTGCAATCTGCTATGCTTTCAAACAACGGCAGCAACTAAAGCTTCTTTCGCCCTCTCTGTCTAACCCAGGAAATATCCACATTAGGTAAACCCAGGTCGCTGTCAATTCTACTCTTTCTAGCACCCTCTCTAGCCCAAAATGCAAAGCTCTGGCCCACAATTCAGACTCAGAGCATTGTGGAGGGAAGCTGATGTGCACACAGGAGAATGCTGCAGGTGAATGATACAGATTTCAAATGAAAGACAGTTAAAATGGAGGCTAGCATTTAAAATTTGAAAGAGCAAATTTGATTGGAAGTTGTAAATATGGTGGTGCCTAAAAGTAGGTGGTAATTGTAAGAGAAAAGTAGGTAGATGTGTAATTGGCTGTGCAGAAATAACAGAAAAGTAAAAGTTTTTGGGATATGGCTATAATTTCAAACACTCCACCACGCCTGCTACAGTGGGTTTAGACATTAGCATGCAGCTCTCAAAAAGAGTACTTGTGACCTACTGCTACAAGATAGTGTTTCAAACTTGATCACTATGGTAACAGCGCTACAGCAGCATGGGGGAAGGGAGCTGAAAAGACTAGATCGCTTGTAAGAGAAATATGGTTATAGAAGTAATAATGATTATGGAGTGTTTAAGTGGTGATTTATTTATGTACAGCAAATAAAGTATAAATGCTAATCTAATCATTTGCTAAAGATTAATGGCTTTTGAAGTTTAATGGCTGTATGAATTCATGAATCTGCCACAATTGTACACAGGGGGGCTTCGCTGAGCACTGCAACAGATTCACAAATTCTCTCAGAACCCCTTATCAAATTAGGGTTCTTCAGAGGGGTGTTAGAAAGGATTAATAATGTTAACCATTCAGAAGTAGTGTGACATAGGCCAAATATGAAAGGAAGCTTATGATTTGTTATCTGCCTAAGTAACCTTGAAAGCAAAGTTGAAAAGGTTGCTATTAATGGTTACCTTGTATGATAGTGGTGTACTATTCTTCCGCTTGTTTTTTGCATTTTCATTGAAAAGAGATTCTAACTGATACCGAGAGACAGAAATACAAACCTAAAACATATTTTACAGGATATGTGAATTAGGCTGTAGTTTAAAGAAAATATGTTTGAAAAAAGTTATGTGTGCAATAGGTGGATGAAACTGTCTACTATGTATAAAAGAGTGAAAAGGTAGATAAAAGGGAGAGCACACAATAGCAAGGTATAGTATAGTGACTAGCAAAGGACGAAAATAAATTTGTGAAGATTTGTAAAGCTTTTAAGTTTTACTAAATTACGCATGCACTTACAGATCCATGCACCCAGTGATACTTCCAGTCTCCCACCCATACTGCAACTCACACACCTATTTACAAAAGCATGGAGACACTCACACACCCAGTCAGACAATAACACAGGCACTTCTATTAACTAACACACCCAGACATCAGTCATGTATCAAGCAGTATCGGAACCGATTGCACACAGTTACATACCTCAATATTTACTAACACAGCCATTATCAATTCATACAGCTCCTTACATACACATTTAGAGACCCATGTAGTTACTAAAAGAGCCAATCATACACCTGCATATTTACATCCCCCCGTTCTCTCCTTTTTCTCTTCCCAGATCTTCCTTTTTACTTTCTCAAGCCCACTCAACTGATCACAGAGCATCCTCGCTACTCAGCATCACCACCTACCTACATTGGCCGGCTGGCCCAGGTATGAGTTTCTTACTTTTGCCCCCCCCAGAGCCCCCCGTCCTCGCCGCTTTTCTGCTACTCCACTATGTACATTTCTGTATCTCCCCCTTTTGTGTTTTTCTACTCACCTTCTTTACCTGGCCTCTCTCAGTCCTGTACTACTCTCCCACTTATCACACTTTACTTCACTGTCTCTGCATACCAATTGCTAGACAACGCTGTTTCTATCCACATAGCACTCTAGACGTAGACGTAAGCTTTCCAATATTTTGGTTTTCAGTATAATCCACATGACCACAGTGATTTACTTTGTCTTTTTCATGCTCTATAGTTTGGGTCCCAATCACCAATCACCTATCTGGCTTGCCATTTTCACTCAATGCTCACTTACACAAGTCCTTACCACTGGTTACTGGTTTATGGATTTGGAAACTTCCCCACATGGTCACTGATTAGTCCACACTAGATTCCAAACATAAATATATGCCCAATTTTTGCTTTCATTACTTTTTTGCAGCCTTGATGAAGTCACTTGTGTGACGAAACACGTGTTGGCTGTATCTCCATGATGACACAATGATCTCTAACACCTTCAAATAAAGACACCATCTGCAAACAAGACTTGAGACTCTTTTCAACCACATACTTCCTGCAACCTGCAATACGACATCAGGAATATCTATTCTTGCTATACTGTTGGACATTACATTCTGTGTGCTGTGGCCATCTTGTCCCATTTTGTCCTAGGGTACTCCAAGTACCCGTGTTGGTGCCTACTGGGTAGTAAGGCACTGGGCCAGGTTGCACCAGACATTGCTCGTACTTCTTTACTTGGTTAAAATCATTTGTTTATTGCCTAGAGGTGCGCCGCCTTTCACCCTTACTACCCCTTTGTCTCTTTTTCCATGTTATGTTACTTCAACATCTAGTGGCACACCCATAGAGGCACTGATACACTCCCTCATATATGTAGTTAACTACTGACTCAAACTATTCACCAATCCAGACAAGTAACCTTTTAAGCATGTCTTGGGCCTACTACAGCATGGTATGCCCAGATTTGGGTCCCTTGCTTGCTGCGCCACTGGAACCAAGCTAGCCCAGCTGATGAAGCGTGATAACCTGAAACCGGTCCCGGGATGCTTGTTTCCTGTCCACGGAGGCCCTGGTCTGGCAGTTCGGGCTGGACTGTTCCCATGGGGTACAGGATCAAGACTGATTTGCATATGGCTGGGTTCAATCTGAGGTGACATGGTGAGCAAAATAACAGTGGATTAAATGCAGATCTGTGACTGTGGGTGAGTGTTTGAAAAGTTTCAACACTCCGTTCATCATTTTATTTTGTTTTGTAATGTTGCCTTGTGCGCCCTAAGTGGCTAGGGTATGCCCAGATGTGGGTCCCTTGCACGCTGCGCCACTGGATTCAGGTTAGCCTGGCTGATTAAGGGTGATACCCTAAAACTGGTCCCGAATGCTTGTTTCTTGTCCGGGGAAGGTCTGGCAGTTACGGCCTGAATGTTCCGATAGGGAACAGGGTCAAGACTGATTTGCATAGGGCTGGATCCAAAATAGGGTGACGTTGAGAGCAAAATACCGGTGGATTAAACCTAGATCTGTGACTGGCGGTGAGTGTTAAAAAAGTTTCAACACTCCGTCCATCATTTTATTTTGTTTTGCGATGTTATCTTGTGTGCCATAAGTGGCTAGGGTATGCCCAGATGTGGGTCTCTTGCTTGCTGTGCCACTGGATTCAAGCTAGCCTGGCTGATGAAGGGTGATACCCTAAAACAGGTCCCAGGAATCTTGTTTCTTGTCCCAAGAGGACCAGGCCTGGCAGTTCGTGCTGGACTGTTCAAATGGGGAACAGGGTCAGGACTGATTTGTATACGGCTGTCTCCCAACTGGGGTGATGTGGCAAGCAAAATAACAGTGGATTAAACCCAGATCTGTGACTGAGGGTGAGTGTTTGAAAAGTTTCAATACTCCTTCCATTATTTTATTTTGTTCTGTGATGTTGCCTACTACAGCAGAACCTGTGTGTGCAGTTTTATTTTTACTGCCAATTCAAAATTGGCATTTAAAACCCCTTTGCCAAGCCTTACACTCTCCTTTCACAAAATATATATGTCACCCGAGAGGTAGGCTGTAGGTAGGCCATAGTGCAGGGTGCTTTGTGCTTAAATGTAAGACATGTGCTTTTCAGTTTCACTATGTTACATATGCACTCACAAACCCATTTTCCTAGTTATACATCCAGTCTCCCACACATACCACAACTCATACACCTATTTACAAAAGCATAGAGCCACTCACACACCCAAACACACAGCACCAGAGAAACCTATACATTTTCTCACACACACACAGCAGTTATGTATCCAGCAGTATTAGAGCCCGTTGCTTATGCTGACATACCCACACACACTTCTGCAAACACACACAAAGGATCACACTCAAGCGTACACTTACCCACCCAGGCACACACTGGCGCATACCCTGACAATCCCAGGCACACATTGATGCACACATTAACACACCCAGGCACACCCAGACACACACGGATGTGCAAACTAACATGTGGATACACACTAACGTATACACAGAGACACTCAAGCACACACTGATGCATACACTGACACACCCAAGCATACACTAATACATATGCTGACACCTCCAGACAAACACTGATGCTTACACAGAGACAACCAGGCAAACACTGATGCATACGCTGACACACCCAGGCATACACTGATACTTACACTGACACACCCAGACAAACACTGACGCATTCACAGAGACTTTCAGGCACACACTGATGCATATGCTGACACACCCAGGCATACACTGATGCACACACTGACACACCCAGGCACATTCTAATGCATATACTGATGTATCCAGGCACACACCTATGCATACACTGACATACTCAAGCACACACTTATACACACACACAAACATATATATATATATATATATATATATATATATATATATATATATATATAGACACACACACAAGCAGACATTCACACATTAACATACAAATGTGCAATGTATAGTTTATCTTTCTTGAAACCATAAAGGGTGATTCCAACAAGAACCATTTGTTTTGGGGGGGGTGAATTTTGAAGTTTTTTGAAAATTATTATTTTTCTGGTGTTTTTTCAAAAATGGTAGACTGGCAATTATAAAAATAACTTTAAAACAGAATGCACAGAACTAGTGCAACAAGTTGTCAAAACAAAAAAGAATTACATTTGTGGCTTCTTGCCACATCCAAAGTTGCTTGTATAGGCTGTTCTCCAAAACTCAGCACTTTACGGCAGTGTTAGCAGACAGTAGTCACTTTCATCAACTCAGGAGCCACTGGTAAAAACTTAGCTGGAGCAGGAGTTGGAGATTGAAAAGTATCTCCTGCTGCCAGTGGAGGTGCATTAGATGAGGGAGCCTGCTGTTCATTTTCTCTGTGTGTTCTAGCTAAATGCAGGGCATAGCTCATTATTTTAATTCATGAATCATAATAAAGGACATCTGTGCAATCTTCATTGTGGCGAAAAGTAAAACATTGTTCGCACAGCAGCCTAATGTACAATTTCTAACAGAGCATGGTACATTAACATCAACAGACAATAATAACCCAACCTCCACGATACAACAGGACAGGGAATTACGTTTCTGTTCTACTAAGTGATTATGAAGAAAAAAATAGTGCCTAGAAGTTAGAAACAATAGCACAGCAGTACTTCTTGAGAGCACTTCCTAATAAAAACAGAAATTAATTAAATGTGTGAAAGTACCTCTCTAGTGATTTGTGCCTCATCTGTTTGACTTTCAACAGAAGAAAATATAGTCTTCTTATATGTTTTTATATTTCCCAAGAATACTCAATATATTCTGCCTTTTGTCATGCTAGGTGTTGTAGACAGATCATAATTACTTGTAAGTGAGTGTGGTAAAAAAACAGAAAGACAAACAGAAGTATATGGTGTTTTATGTTTATGTTACTTTATGTTACTAGGGGTTCACTCTAATAGTTGTCCCCTATTATAAACTGAGTACATCACTCTGAGAAATTGTTTGAGGAGACTGAAAATTAAACTTCGCACCTACTTAAAGAACAGTTTCCCAAATAAAGGCTAGGTACGGAAACAGATAACAAAACAGGTATATGTTTACCTTTCTATGTCAAATTCTGAAACACAAACAATATAAGTGTACATATGCTAACATACTAAACTACCGCAGCAAATCAGTAATGGCTCATAATGCAGCAAAGATATAGGGCTGAATTAACAAAAGACATTTTAATACTACTTAACATTTAAAAAAACTAGGAAATTCACTGAGAAAACAAATGTTACAGGTACATTATAGTTAGGAAAATATATTTGAAAAAAAACTTAAAAATTCACTAGAAAATCCAAAGGTTACAGGGGTGTTATAGTAAGGAAAATAGAATTAAAAAACCTTAGAAATTCACAGCAAAATCCAAAGGTTACAGGGACGTTATAGTAAGGATAACATTTAAAACGTACAAAACCATAGGAATTCAGCAGATACAGTTTCCTCACCTAACTATAACTTACACCCCTGCAATACAATGCTTATAACCCCACATATTGCAGCACTCATGACATGGTCAGTGAAATCACTGATGACATGGCTATACGGGTGTGTGTGTGTGTGTGTATGAGTATGTGTGTGAGCGGCTGTGTGGGTCTGTGAATGGTTTTGTGGGACTGGGAGTGGTTGTGTGAGTGTGTAAGTGGGTGTGTGAGTGGGTGTGTGAGTGGTTCTGTGGGTCTGTGAGTAGGTGTGTGAGTAGTTGTATGGATGTATGAGTGATTGTGTGGGTGTGTGAGTAAGTGTGTGAGTGGGTGTGTAGATCAGTGAGTAGGTGTATGTGTTTTTTTCTTTGGGGTCTGGATCCACCCATATCCACCCTATCCGTCAGGACCCAGGAGGATCCGGGTGGATCTGAAAATCCTTGTGCTCTGAAATAAATATTTTTTAGACAATGTCTTGCCCATGAGGGGTCCCTCACTCACCCCTCAATCAGTCCAATGGGGTCAAGGTACTTCTACCATGACCAATTCTATCACTTTTAAATTTTAGTTTCCTCCCTGGGAACTGAGTCCCGATGAACAAAATAGTGGCCACAACTTTCCTCTCAGGTTGTGACCAGCCAATCATGGGATTACTGTTGGTGCATGGATCCGTGATTTCACGCAGAACCATGGAGGATCCATGATGGATCTGTATCTCCGGATAGACATAAATCTTTTTACTTTAATAACTCCAAAACTACTGAAGCGATTTACACCAAATTACAAAAAACACTCTTTATGGGCCAAGATCTAGTATTCTGCCAAACTTTGTGTAATTCCGTTCCACTGTTCGGGATGCAGTCTTCTGTAAAATCCCTATTCGAAATTGCATGGGGAAAACATGTTTTGGGATCCCTCCTTTTTTCTTGGCCTCCCCTTGATGGATCACCTCAAAACATTCCAGAAAGCAGCAAACTAGTTTTGAAAATGTCATGAAAGTTCGCCAAGCTATGCCAAAGTTATTAACAAAACAATGAACACTTTACTACGGAAACAAGGTCCTAACTATATATACATATATAGTGTTGCAATTTACATGTGAAATAAGTAGATATTCAATTAATTTCTTGGACATTAATATTTATGTTGAGAACAATAGATTAGAAACCACAGTTTTCCGCAAGAAAACTTCGACCAACAGTATTTCACATGGTAAAAGTTTTCATCCCAAACCTCTCCTGAAGAGTATACCATTTGGTGAGCTAATCAGGATGCGTAGGAATTGTTCCAATGAGAAGGAAATGCAGCTAAAGTACAAGGAGACTATACAGAGATCTAGACAAAGAGGTTATAATCAAAAAATTCTACAGAAGAATCTAGAAAGAATTAAAACGATTCCCTGTGATGAGATTTTAGTTCCCAAACAATCCAATGTGAGACAGTCGAAATCAGACAATGCTAGACTATACCAAAGAAAGTGGCATAATTAGGAACATCCTGTGTAAACATTGGCATGTCATACAGAGAGATCCGGATTTGACTCCTAAAATAGGACCAGGGCCACTGATCACGTATCGGAAAGCCCCGTCAATAAAGGACTATATTGTAAAAAGTCATTTTTCTATAAAAAGCCAACAGAATTGGTTAACAGAACAACAACTTGGTTTTGTGAAATGTAATAGCTGCAAAGCTTGTAAAATTGGTAAGTCAACGAAAGTAGTGAAATTATGGAATGAAGTGGAAATGAATATCAAACATCGAATAACTTGTAACACTAAATTCATAGTTTATGTAATTGAATGTCATTGTGGCCTAAGATATATAGGCAGTACTATCTGTATGTTGAAGAAAAGAATTCTAGAACATAGAGCAATTCATAAGAATGACTTCCCGTATGCTTTAGACAAACATTTTCAATAGCATGAAATAAGTAGCTGGAAAATGTTAAGATATTTTGGAATAGACCATATTCCTGAACATGAAAGAGGTGGTGAAAGAGTTAAAAAATTGAGGCAACTTGAGTCCAGATATATCATTCTAATGAGAACAAAGAGTCCTTTTGGATTGAATAACGATGAAGAACTTTTTGTTCATTTATAATCTAGTAAACAAGAGGGTGATATACATACATAGGATTCTAGTACCATCATTTTTTAAGCTTTGATTTAACCATGAAAATACTTGAATTTGATAAATTAATGGACATTTTGGACAACATAGAGTGATGAAGGATTTCATTGATATAATCATGGCTAACGTGCATAATATTTTCAGTTTTCAAGTCAAGATATTGATTAATAATAATTGTTCATTTATTTTTTCCATGTCCTCTTCTAATTCTGGAATTTTGTTTATGTATTGAGACTTATATCAATTTAATTTTAAGTTTTGAATAATGTCACATGATCAATTGGTGTATATTATATATAGTTAACTACAATGACCAGAATGCATTGAACTGGTCTTCAGACTAAAGTAGTATAAAAGAGGTAATAGAGGAAGGACAATGTAACCGAGAAGAAGACTGTAGAGTCGAAAAGCATTGTTCACCTTTGCACTGAATAAGCTTCCTAATTGTTTTGGAGTCTAAACAGAGTGCGTCGCTATTACTTTTTGTTTGAAATCATTATCGTGGGTTCGGTCAGCCCTCTGCTCCGCACCAGCTATTGAGCACGTCACTCTTTCTGACCGCAGATATATACAAACACATATCTATAAATATCTATATTTATATGTGTGTGTCTGTATGTATATTTATATATACATGTATGTATATGAAATATCCGTTGGAAATCCAGCTCGTGGTGCTTTGAGTTCGTGTGGCTTTTTGTAGAAAATGATTGACAAACTACGTCGGCCCTTGAAATTACATTTTCACACGCTGTCCCATGGTTTATAGTTCTGGTCGGTCTGGAAAGGACTTTATTACACAATTTTTCTATAACATCTATACATATATTTTTTATGCTCCCAAATATATGGTTTTCTTGGAGGAGCAGAGTTTTCTTTTTGGAACATTTTGAAGTACACATCTTTGGAATTTTGTCTGTTTTTTCATCCGTCCTCTTGCTTTTCTTTTTCCTTTTTCTTTTTGGAGTTTTTGCACCTTAAGACTGTTGCTCCTATACAAAGTTGAGCACTTGCGTATATCTTCATAATGAGGACTCTTTTTTATGGTTGTTTTTTTCCTTTTTCTTTTTTCTTGTGTGGTCCCAAATTACTATCTCTTGAACAATCTAGCTCAGTATGGCCAATCGAAGAGTATTATGGGAACAAGCAGCAGTTACTCTATTTGGCAATGCTCCAGGGATATCGACTGTCATAAATCCTCAAACTCGTACTGCATCCAATATCATTTTTGAATTGGAAAAGGCACGGATTCTAGTGCTGAAAAAATGGTGGGAAATGACCTCACTGACTAAATATACAGGGAATGACTGAGTACCACGAGGTCTAAGGATCCTAATTTTGCCAACCCTTGGTGCTATAGATCCCGATCTACTTGAGCAATGGAGATCGCACACATCTGATTGTTCTGTTAAATTGATGGACACCTTGATTATTCAAGCTAAACGACGTATGGAGTAACAGACACAAAAAATTGAGCAGCTAATGAAAGAACTGGAAAGAATGGGTAATTCACAAGAAACACAACAACTGTTGGTGAAAATAGAAGAATGCATTACAAAAAAAGAAGATGAAATTAAAACTCGTGAAGCCTTAAAATTCAATAGAGACAAAAAAGATTCTGAATTAGGAAGAATCTACACCTTTGCTCGAAAATACAACTCCCTCAGAGCGCAAGACAAGATTCATACACCAGAAAGTTCAAATGTGCAATCGAATTCTGTAGATGAGAGTTCTGATTTGTGTTCATAGGCGGATGAAGCCTCTTCCAACAAATTGGATTTTCATGGGGAAATGCGATTATTGCAATTAGTCACGCCACAATCAAACAGGAACAGAGGACGAGGTCGAGGAGGCACAAGACGCGGAGGGGGAAGAGGAAGAAATTACAAACATCAAGATTAGAGGGGGGCACTCAGTTTGACAATCCCAATATTATTGTGAACATTTTTAAGGTTGATTTGACTCAGAATCAAGAACGTATTCTCAATTTAGGGTTGAGTTTTTGCCCGGATGTGAATTGGGATTATGTTGATACAAGAATAGAATTATATAAATTCACACGCACATTGAGTCTAATGAAGCATTTTTCCAACAAAACACAGGAAAACTTATCAGTGTCAAATTTGAATGTGGTTGATCTCTCTGGGTTCCATATTGATGATGTTCCTGATTTAGTACAGAAGATACTATTGGTGAAACTAGAGGTACTGATAATTTAATCTTGAAAAACATGGGATTCAAAGTAGATCACACCATCTCCAGTGCATTAAAACCTTCCAGTAGATTCAATCCACAGCTACCCAGTGGCAATTTAATTGACACCTTTTATGGATTGGTAGTTGATTATATTGACAATTTTCGCAATGATTGGAATTTTAACAAATTGAAAAGATATAAGAGAACTAATTTTTCAGTTATGGATTGGAAAGATTTGAATGATTTAAAATCCAACTGTACCATTGTCATCAAGCCCTCTGATAAAGGAGGCAATATTGTAATCATGGACGTAGAGAGTTACACTAAGGAGGCCCATCACCAACTATCCCACAGGGAGCACTATGAGAAATTAGGTGCAAATCCCACTACTGAATTTCAAGTTATTTATTGGGAGATGTTGGATATATGGCGTACCAATGGCCTTATTGATCACAACGAGTATCTCTACTTGAAGGTTGAATTTCCCAAAATTCCCTGCATTTATTTCTTACCAAAGATCCATAAAAATAGGAAACACCCCCTAGGTCGACCAATTGTGAGTATGAATTCCTCCCTTCTAGAAAATACTTCCCGTTACTTGCCTCTCTTTTTGTGTCCTTATGTAACTGAACTGCCCTCATATTTGCGAGATACAAATTACTTTTTAGCCAAAATATATAACATTCCATGGCAATCTAGTTATTTATTGGTCACTATGTATGTAACCTCTCTCTATACTTCCATCATGCATGAATATGGCATTCAGGCCTGTAGATATTTCCTAGGTACCCGCAAAATTGAATTTTTCCAACATACTAACATGCTTCTGACCATGTTGAGATTTTGCCTTACCCATAATGTTTTCTTATTTGATAATTAATATTATCTTCAGAAACAGTGTACCCTTCTCTACCATGAAGATTCTCAGTCTTGTATAGTCTTATCAATGTTTCATCTCCCACGTTATGTTCCCTTCACTGGTGAGAAAAGCAAAAACACGTTAACAAGCTGGGCACAGAAAAATACCTGAGCCACCAATGGGACAGCATTTGAAGCAAAGCTAAGCACAAAATAGAGTCAGTGGTCAAGATGGAGTCAGTTGTTAAATACAGATATCATTACACTGTTACACTACTATGTCATAATTTAGTATATTTAGGCCCATATTTATACTTTTTGACGCACAACTGCGCCAACGCAGTTGTGCGTCAAAAATTTTACCACCGGCTAACGCCATTCCAACGCGCCATGCAGGCGCCTTATTTATGGAATTACGTTAGCCGGCGCTGCGGACTGGTGTGCGTAAAAAAAAATGACTCACACCAGGCAGCGCCGGCGTATGGGAAAATTAGGGTTGTGCGTAAAAAAATGATGCAAGTCAGGTCTGAGGCAAAATTCAGGCCTCAAACCGGATTTGCGCCATTTATTTTGACGCCCAACCTCCATTGACATGACTTCTGTCTTAGCAAAGACAGGAGTCATGCCCCCTTTCCCAATGGCCATGCCCAGGGGACTTATGTCCCCTGGGCATGGGGATTGGGCATAGTGGCATATATGGGGGCCCAAATCAGGCCCCCCTATGCCACAAAAAAAATCAGAAAAAAATACTTACCCGAACTTACCTTTACTTCCCTGGGATGGGTCCCTCCATCCTTGGGTGTCCTCCTGGGGTGGGCAAGGGTGGCAGGGGGTGTTCCTGGGGGCAGGGGAGGGCACCTCTGGGCTCCTTCCGAGCCCACAGGTCCTTTAACGCCTGCCCTGACCCAGGCGTTAAAAAACAGCACCCATCAGGCTGTGCGCCGTTTTTTAAGGCCCACCCCCTCCTGTGCGTCAAAATGACACCAGAGTATAAATAAGGGGCACAGGCCTTAAAGTCATTTTTTGGAAGGGAACGCCTACCTTGCATATAATTAACGCAAGGCTGGTTCCCCCTTCCAAAAAATGACGCACATGGTGGAATTTTGACACCTGCGGGGTCGGACGTCAAAGTATAAATATGGGGCAGGGTTTGCGCCGATTGTGCGTCACAATTTTTGACGCACATTCGGCGCAAACAGAGTATAAATATGCCCCTTAGAGTTCGCAATGCTCATTTGGTAATAGTCATCATGAAACACAGTAAACGTTGTGGTCTGTAGAAAAACAAATCAATCCAATGTTGGAAAAGTAACATAGATGCTGTGCATGTCCACACAAATGAGAAAACTCCTGCATTTAATTTGTTCCATAATGTTGGTTCGTGTGTAAAGAAAGCTTCAGAAGGAGATAGACAAGGTCGAAGCCAGAAGATCGGCAGTGGCCACTTCTTTGTTTAATTCATTACCGTTTACTTTTTCTGGTTCATTAGCAGCTCCACCACCACCCATTATATGTGTCCCTCCAGTCGCACCTTCAACTTTGGATCTTTCGGCACTTCCACAAACATCTGGTGCATCTGTCCTTCCATCAGTACCTGCTCCTGGTACAGCAGTGCCATTAAATATTTGGGGCAGAATCATGATATAATAGAGGAATATGGCAGCACAGTGCCAAACTGTCTCTTCTGCCTCGCTATCATTGCTGCAGGGAGAGAGAAATATGACCATCTGTCCTTCCCAACAGCCTTAGTTTTTTGCCTTTGGTGTTCTGATGTTTTGTGTTGAGATTATTGTTTTGGTTTGGTGAGTTGAGAGAACAATCCAGAAAAAACCTTTAAAGAACAGAAAAAGGATATTTATTTTCAGAACTAACCAATTGCCTCAAAATATAAAGATCTACAAATGTTAAGCATATTTATTTTACAGGTATCATAAATAATAAATTGTATTTTTGATAGAGAAATAGTAAGTACAAGGTAAGATAAACATGTGCTTATGGTTGCTTTATAATTGATGGTAAGGAAATAAAAGACTACTACATTGATATTTGATTGTACTTAATACACATAACAACAAGACAATCCATCATTGTTTTCTTTTCTGTATGTTCTCACATGCGGTTTCTGTTGCACTACTGTATCATCATTTAGAACATTTACAGTTCAACATGATTATATAGTAGTAGTTCTCATGAAACAGTTGGAGACCTGGACTGTGGCAAAAAAACAGAGATGTTGTGCATGACCAACTGTCAATATATTTAAGTAAGTAGCTTCATATATATGAAAGCATTGAAGACAACAATACTGAGAGAGGATTTTTACAAATTCCTTCACCCATGCCAAACCACATAATTATATACTTCCTGAATTAACTAACTGCAGCACAAAAGTCCCTTTTCCTAGATTAGCTATACAGATCCATATAGAAATCTTCCTGTTTTATGTAGATATATATATAGATGGACCTGATGAAGTATAATTAACAATTTCTCTGTTATGTCTTTGAAGAAGAAATAGAGCTCTGTTGCTTTCAAACAGTCAACTGATTCTCCATTGTTGTTTATGTTTTTTAATCATATTAGGCTGTGTTTATAACCCACTTTGAGTTATTAACCAATCACATAATGCTTTACATCTTAATTTCATTCAGCTAGTTTTCTAAGCCTTTTTTATTGTCATATGAACATAAATGTGTGTTTTAATTTCCTTTCTAATACTTGTTAAACGTCATCGCTGCAGACTAGCTTATTTTCTTAGCTCATTTTGCTTTTTGGTAGTATTGTGCTACATTAGTAGCCCAAATTTTATTCAAGCCAATAATTGTTCCCATTTTAAAATGAAGTTGTCGATATGAATAGTTTCGTAATGGGCAGTCATTAAACTCTTTTTATACTTGTTTGTCTGCCTGTGTTTTCCTCGTTCTTGTATGTCTGTGTATGTGCAAGATGGTTAGGGTTTAGTTTGTTTTGCACAGTTTAAGTTTTTGGGTCACATACCATGCTAAGACAATAGGTATTGAACATGATTTAGGCTTGAAAGGAGTAGGAATTATATTGTGGTATACAGTGTCCCAAAATCACTATGTTTCTGTTCCTTATTACTTAAAAACTACTGACCCAACTCCCTAACGGAGCATAACTTTACACCTCATGTGGTGTGGGTGTAGGCCACAGGGCCTGGCCTGTATCAAGGCCCTGCAGTCAACCCCAGCAGGGTGCAGAGCCCACCCTACTGTGCATGGCCTTAGGCCAACCTCTGACACGTGGTCAACCCCCCCATGGTAGGCCAACCGCTCACAAATCCCTACTACACATTTTTCTTGTTCAAAGTTTTTTACGGTATCACAGTCTTCCCACTGTACCACAGCTGAAGTGCCACCCACTATATTACAAGCAGATCAAGCTACACTTATGGCTTGCATAGTCTTGCAGTACCATGCCTACCACAAAAGTCCTGCGGTACCACACCATGAATAGCTGCATGCTGGGTCCCATCCTGACCTGCTGCAGAAAAAGGCTTATGGCCAGTGGCTGTGTACATCTGGGAGGACTCCCCTCCCCCAAAAGGGTCAGGGTATTCGTATATATAACCTGCTGGCGGTCACCTCTAGGTATTTAGAGTTAGGACTATTTTTTCCATAGATAAAGTGTTTTTTGTTTTGCCAATATCTTGGTGCCACTTGACGAATCTTCACAACATTTTCAAAACGTATACTTGGTCAGTTCACCTGCTGTGTTGAAAGTTTTGGGGTGATCCGTCAAGCAGGGGCTGAGAAAAAGAGGGGGTTCCTAAACACTTTTTCCCCATTAATCATCAATGGATTTTAAAAAAAATGTTTTACCACAACTACAGCCCGAGCCGCTGAACGAAATTTCACCAAATTCAGCAGAAAGCTAACTCTTGGTGATTTGGTGTAAATCCCTTCAGTAGTTTTGGAAAAATTAGAGTTTAAAAAATATAGATATACAGGGATGAGGATCCTCAGTGATTCCAACTGTCCCCATGCTGATACCTGATAGGCTGCCAACATTTCAACCAGGAAGTGTTGGCAGCCATCATGGGACTCAGAAAAGGGACCAGGTCACAGTCATCCTTATCCTTTAACTCTGGTTCTGGTGTCCTAGAGGGACCCCACCATCGCTTAAAAAGCATTTCTTTTAATGTTTAGCTAGGATCTGCCCACATTTTTTTAAAAATAAGCGCAGGCTACTGCACTTGTTTCAGTGAAGCCCCCGGGTGGGCCAGTTCCTAGGGGCATCAACATTTTGAATGCGGGGGGACAGCCCCAGGGACTGCTACCTCCCGGGGGCTATTATCTAAGTAAATGGGGGGGTACTGCCCGGCCCCCCATTGCCCCTGGGACACCACCTACCTGGGGCTAATCCCTTATAAAATGCATGGGGCCAACTGCCACCTACTCGGGGCTAAATTTATATATGTTAATGAAATGGTGGGGGCTGCCCAGTTACCCCACAGCCCTGGGCACCACCACCTCCCTGGGGCACAATTTCTAATAATGGAATGTGGGGGACCACCCAGCTCAGTGGACCGACCTCCCCAGGGTGAAATTTAAATACAATAAGGCGTCCGTTTTAGAACCCAATCCCCGGGGACTACAACCTCTCCGGGGCAAACTCTCATGTCAATTATGGCCCTGTGGACTGCCACCCCCCCCATGGCCGGCTCCTGCTGTGCCCCGGGGTGCCCACCTCTTGCTCTTAGCTGTTTGCTGTAACTTGGCAGGAGCTTTGATAGCTCTGGCCAAGTCAGAGCAAACACTCCAGTTCCAGCAAGTGAGAGCTGTCAAACAGGAGGTTTCCTCTGTTTTCCTGCCTGCAGAGATGCAGGCAGGGAAACAGAGGAAACATTGCTATCACAGAGAGGGAGCTGCACCTTTAGCAGCTCCATCTTTGTAACAGAAATACTGGCTTCCACAGGAGGTGGAGAGCTGGTTGGGACCGCGGGGGCCTTCAGGCCCTCATGTGGTTCCCAACAATAGTATGCCCTGGGGGGAACCCAGGTGACATGGCTGGGCCCCAGAGGATGGGGTCACTGGGACCTAGATCGGCCACATGGTCCCCTTCCACACAAAAAAATATTAACTTTGGGTGCGAGTTATAGTAACTTTAGGGCGAAGTTAGAGTTAGTTGAGATAACTCTTACTATAATAGATGAATTTCTATGGTTTTGTATGTTTAAAATGTGAGCCTATCTAAAACATCCCTATAACCTTTGGTTTTTTAAGTGCATTTTATATATGTATAGCCATTCCTTTAAACGTCATTCTCACCAGAGTAAATGCCCCCCCCATTGCAGGCTTAAAAATCAGGCAGCACGACTCATGAAACCTTTACAATCCTTTATTTCATTTAATCAGAAAAGTCCAATAGTGCAAGCATGGCTGACGCATTTCCAGTGGAACCTTCCACTGGGCCGTCAAACTTTCTGACATTCATCCACTTTGGCTTCTTCAAAGAAAGAAGACATTTTTGCACTGCTGCATCAAGTAGGGGCCAAGAAAAAAGGGGAGGTCCCAGATCTGTGATTTCCCATATTAGTTTGCATAGGAATATTTCTTCTTTGGAACAGAAATAAATGGCTCAACACAGTTACACCAAATTTGGCAAAAAGTTAGAGCTGCACTCAGAAGTTATTTCAGCCATTTTTGAGAAATTAAGCTCTCATTACAACCCTGGCAGTCGGTGGAATAGTGGAGGTATTATCGCCAACAGGCTGGCGGTACCTACCTCCACTATTATGATATTGGCGGTTTGGCCAAAGCCAAACCGCCAATGTACCACACTGACTGCCATGGCGGTGACGACCGCTGGGCTGGGGACTTCAGACCCCACCCACCGCCATGGTTTCAGTGGTTTAATTACCGCCATGGATACCATGGTGGTAGGCACTATCAGTTCCAGGGAAATTCTTCCCTGGCACTGATAGGGGTCTCCCCCAGCCCCTTCGCCCTCCCCAGATTCCTCACCCACCCTTCCCCTTCCTCTCCTAACCCCCGCACATTTACACACATACATTTTCACCCATACACACATGCATGCACACATTCACCCACAAATTCATACATTCACACACACTCATAGCAACACTCATGAACATACATCCAGGCACACTCACAATCTCACGACACAACATGTATGTACACTCACACCCACTCATGCACACACACATTCCACACGCATGTGCGCATTCACGCACAGTCACAGACACCCCCACACACGCACACAACACCCCCCCAGCCCCTCTCCTGTTGGAACCCACTTACCTGCTTGCAGGGGGTCCTCCGGCAGGAGACGGGACGCAGCGGTGCTGCCAGCAGCAGCGTCCGCCAGCAAAACACCACTAGGCCGTATCATGGAACATGATACGGTAGGCGGTGTTTTGCTGGCGTGGCCGCCATCCGCCGCCATGACCGTTGAAAAAATTCCACCACTATCTGATGGTATTCCGTCTACGGTCATAATAGCATGGACGGTCGGTAGCCACGGCAACGGTATGTTGGCGTCCATCGCCGTGGGTTAGGTGGCATTTGCCGCCAATGTCATAATGAGGGTCTTAGTGTTTGTTTTTGGATGAGAATGACGGGGTAAAGGCTGGTTAAAAAGTTAGAGAAATCTGAACCATTGGTGTTCACATGTATTCAAAGTGGATGGGCACATTCTGGAGAATATTTTGAGATGGCTATATAATGAAAAAAAAAAATCTGAATAAGGGGCAGGATGGGAACACCCTGATCCCTAGGGCCATGTGGTTGGGGGCCAAAGGGACTTCTCTTAAGTAAAAATTTAAAAAAAAACATTTTTGGGCCACAGGTGCCACAGTATCTGTGCCTGGTATCTTGTTGCTCAGAGATTTGCCTCCTATTCTGCAACTGTGACAAATTTAAAAAAAAAGAGAGAGAAGGTTCTCATCTTTGACCACTATTTGAAAAGCCTTAGCCTATGTAAAGTGAGGTTTGGCTGTCTTCAGGCTCATCCGGCTGCACTGCTGGACTGACAGCTGAATGCAGCAGGGGTTGGGTATCTGTGGGAGTTATAGGGTGTACAGTTTACAAGCCAGTAAAAGTTGTGGTCTATAGAGACCTTTGGTTTGTTAGAAGAGTGAATACTAGTACAAATAGAGTAACATGCACAAAATGTGGATGATTTGATAGATAAGCAATATATGTCCGGCATGTAGTCAAAATGTATGTCTGTTATCAGTATTATTGTTGATAGAAAACTGGGCACAGGGGTACCTTGTTAAATTACTTCAAACCCTACAGGATGTTGTCACATAGACAGCATGATGCCATTACTGATGTCATCAATAATTTAATTTTAGATGTCATCAGTGATTTCTTCAGTGATGTAATTTAATACACTATGAGTGATGTAATATGTGAGGTCATAAGCAGTGCAAAACAGGGGGCACAAGTTATAGCTAGTTTACTAAACTTAACTAGTGAAGGTTAGTGTCCATTGTGAAATCATAAAAAAGGTGAGCTCCTGCTCTTTTTGAAAGAATGGCCCTGGGTGTGGGCTGGGGCCCAAGGAGATGGCAAGATATTGTTTCTGGGATTGGTGGATGGAAAGACCCCTCCTCAAGCCAATTTGTGCCCTAGGGACTCCATCTCCCAGGGCCTGTCTGGTTTTAAATGGGGAGGGGGCATGCAGTCCCTCTTCCTGTGTCCATTTTGGCTCTGGGGATCCCATCCCCTATGACCTCTCTGATTAAGGGGAAGGGGGTGTGGGGCCCATATTTCCAAAGCCGATTTTGGCCCCTGGGATCCCAGGGCCTTTGATTCTTCTTAGAATATGGATGAGTTTGTGCTGATAATGCATGTTGTGGGTAACGGGACACCCAATAAAAAAAAATCAAGTATCTGTTTTGTGTTAATTTTATATCCTCCAAGTTTTTTAAAAGTAGTAAAAACTTTGGGAAGTTTTTTTAATTTCTTTTTGTTAGTACAAAAAATGGTCACATCATCCATCTAGGGTTTTCGATTTGACCTATTTTCCATTGGAGGAATTATATTCTTATAATCAGGACAGCCATGCTAAAGTCTCCATGAAGAAAGCAAACAGAACAGCAGATAGAGGATATCCCTGCCTCTTACCACGCCTTACCTTAAAAAATCTGATTTCTTCTGAGTTTAAAATGGGATTTTCCTTGACACACTTATACAAATTACTTTCTGCCCTCATGTGCTGGGAAGGGAAACCATACCCACTTACGCACTTAATACTGAGAACATGCTTTTCAGGTCATGAGATTAAGGCGGTCATTCCAACCCTGGCGGCCGGTGATAAAGCGGCGGCCAACCCGCCAACAGGCAGGCGGTCAAAAAAAAGGTATTCTGACCCTGACGGGAACCGCCAACACAGGCCGCCACTTTAACACTCCGACCGCCACGGCGGGACAGACAAACAGCTCGGCGGTCACCGCCAACAGCCAGGCGGCAGACAATGTACAGCCCACCCCATCACAACTCACCAATCCGCCACCTGTTCCGGGGCGGGAGCCCCACTGATAATAACACGGAGGAAACAGACTACGAACGGGAAAACGCTCACCTATACACACTCCACGAGGAAGGAGAACAGCATGGAGCCCGAATTACACATCCTACCGGCTATTGTCTACCTGCTCATCTACCACGAGTACGAACGCCGGCGCAGACGACAACGTTGAGTACTGCACCTACGACACAGGGGAGGGGGAGGAGGAAAGCTTACAGGCACACACATATGCGACCCCCCCCCCAACTATCTACACACCAATGCAGAGCACCAAGTCACAGTGACACCACCCAAACCCCCCGTAATAATGCAAAGACATAATTAAAGTGAGAAACAACATTTATGTATATAAGAGGTTCTTTGAAGTCATGGTAAAATAGCAATATGAATAGTAAAAAATCAAGTAAGAAAATAACGAAACCGATAAACATAGGCAATAAGTCCTGCACAGTCACCTAAATTTCCACTGTCCGTGGGCCAAAGTGGATCAACACATGGGCAAAGCCCACACAGGAGACCTGAGTCCGTTGGAGAGAACACTGCTGGGGCATCAGATGACAAAACTACAGGCACCTCAGGGGGAAGGGAAGGGGGGGCACCTCAGCCACATGAGTCCACGACGCCAGATCCACGAAGGGTCCACCATGCCCACTGTGCCATCCTGGGGAGTGCAAAGCCACAGTCTCACAAGTCTCTACAGTGGGTGGGTTGCCCACCGTGCCATCCTGGGGAGTGCAAAGCCACAGTCTCACAAGTCTCTACAGTGGGTGGATTGCCCACTGTTACATCCTGGGGAGTGCAAAGCCACAGTCCATCAGGTGTATTACAGAGACCACTGGTCATGGAGGAGGCATGGTGGGCAGAGTGCGTCGTGAAGGCCTGCCCGACACAGAACCGGGACTGCCAATGGGCCAGCGGTGCTTGACAGGAAGGGCCCAGCGGAGCGGTGCTTGACAGGAAGGGACCCAGCGGAGCGGTGCTTGACAGGAAGGGCCCAGCGGAGCGGTGCTTGAGACGGCGGGGCCCAGCGGAGCGGTGCTTGACAGGAAGGGCCCAGCGGAGCGGTGCTTGAGACGGCGGGGCCCAGCAGAGCGGTGCTTGAGACGGCGGGGCCCAGCGGAGCGGTGCTTGACAGGAAGGGCCCAGCGGAGCGGTGCTTGAGACGGCGGGGCCCAGCGAAGCGGTGCTTGACAGGAAGGGCCCAGCGGAGTGGTGCATGACAGGAAGGGCCCAGCGGAGTGGTGCATGACAGGAAGGGCCCAGCGGAGCGGTGCTTGAGACGGCGGGGCCCAGCGGAGCGGTGCTTGACAGGAAGGGCCCAGCAGAGCGGTGCATGACAGGAAGGGCCCAGCGGAGTGGGGCTTGACAGGAAGGGCCCAGCGGAGCGGTGCTTGACAGGAAGGGGCCCAGTGGAGCGGTGCTTGACAGGAAGGGCCCAGCGGAGCGGTGCTTGACAGGAAGGGCCCAGCGGAGCGGTGCTTGACAGGAAGGGCCCAGCGGAGCGGTGCTTGACTGGAAGGGCCCAGCGGAGCGGTGCTTGAGACGGCGGGGCCCAGCGGAGCGGTGCTTGACAGGAAGGGTCCAGCGGAGCGGTGATTGAGACGGCGGGGCCCAGCGGAGCGGTGCTTGAGACGGCGGAGCCCTCTTCAGCGGTGTCTTTCTGCACGGCGGGGCCCTCTTCAGCAGTGTCTTTCTGCACGGCGGGGCCCTCTTCAGCGTTGTCTTTCTGCACGGCGGGGGCCCTCTTCAGCGGTGTCTTTCTGCACGGCGGGGCCCTCTTCAGCGGTGTCTTTCTGCACGGCGGGGCCCTCTTCAGCGGTGCTTGTCCAGTCATCCAAGGGAGCCAGACCTGGCCAGGACTCCCTGCTTAGTCGCCCTCCGACCGTGCAGTTGCTGGACCCTTCTGTGACGGAGTCCTGGGCCCATGGGTGTCCTCCCTCACACCCGGGATGGGGCTTGTGGGGCCCTCCTGGTCCGCGCCCCTGCTGGCTGACTTCTCCGCCCTGCTGCCCTCGCCCTCCTTTGATGAGGCTCTCTGGCCCTTGCCTCCCCTGGATGTTGTGGCAGGAGAGGGCCCAGGACTTTGCTCCTTGGGGGCAGCCGTGTCAGTCTTCTCGCGGCGGCCCCTGATTTTACGGGTCCTCTTCCCAGGGGGGGGGCTGGCTGTTCCCTTGCTGCTGGCCGATGTATCTGTGCTGGGAAAGGGTGGACTCCAAAACCCCTGCACAATGGTGACACTTGAAGCAGGGCTGGTGGTGGCTGAGGTGCTCTTGGGACTCTTAGCAGATGGAGGGGGTGGGTCAGGTGGGGCAAAGAGGTTAAGTTTGGAGAGGTAAAGTTTTTTAGGACCAATGTAAAGGGTAGGTGTAGTGGGTATGGGAGTGGAGGAAGAGGATGTGGTTGTAGGAGAGTCAGGTGTGCTGTCTTTGGGTGCAGGTGCTTGTGACGTAGGCTGTCGTGAGGTGGTTGGCTGTTGGGTGGGTGGCTGCCTGCGTTTGTGTGTCTTGGAAGAGGGGGTGACAGACACAGTGGGAGAGGACACAGGGGACGTGTAAATGGCAGTGGGGGTGGTGACTGCACGTTTGCGGACTGTACTGGAGGGTGTGCTGGTGATGGAAGTACTGGCTGATGGTGGTGTGCATGCAGGTGTGAGTGGAGACGTCACAGGGAGGGAGGAGGGAGACGAGGAGGAGGGGGACACAGGGGTGGTAGTGACTGTTGGCATGTCTGCATCTGGGTGTTGCTTGGGTGAATGTTTGTGTGATCTGTGGTGCTTATGTCTGGATGAGCTGCCCTTGGGTGTTGAGGTGTGTGCAGGCTGGTCTGATGGTGTGGATGGGATAGGCTGAGGAACAGGAGACAGAGACAGGGTGGAGGCAGTTAGAAGAGGGAGGCTGGAAACAGGGACAATGGCTGCCATCAGTGCTGAGGCCAGAGCATTGAACGATCTTTGATGGGCAGCCTGACCCGAATGAATGCCCTCCAGGTATGCATTGCTCCGATGCACCTCCCTCTCTACCCCCTGGATGGCATTCAAAAGGGTAGACTGCCCAACAATGATGGTCTGTAGGATGTCAATGACCTCTGCACTGAGGGCAGCAGGGGTAACAGGGGCAGGGCCTGTGGTGCCTGGGGCGAAGGAGATGCCCGCCTTCTTGGGCGAGCGGGCACGGTGCGAAGGCTGAGGGGCTGCTGGGAGGGCGGAGCTGGTGCGCTGGGTGGCGGCTGTACCTGTAGAGGCGGGGGGCCCGGATGTTGCCGCCACCGCTAGGGAGCTCCCTTCCGAGGACGTGTCGGTGTCGCTGGTGTCACCACGGGTCCCCGTTGTGGTGCTCCCCTCGCCCTCTGTATAACTGGTGACCTCGGTGTCTGTAGCATGGCCCACCGGGGCCTTGTGAGTTGCAGCTCCCTCGTGCTCCGATGCCAATTCTCCTCCGCCTGATGATGCTAATGCACACATGCACAAGAAGACAAAGAAAAAGGGTGGGGGGAGAAATAAAAACAGGTTGAGTGCATGCATTGTCAACACCGTTGGCGGAGAGGACAGACACAGGAGCCTCATGCACTACGCCGTGCAATCGGGGTACACTACTCAGTACTTGTGATTAGGCCAACAGGTCTATGGACAACATATGCGCACATGGGTGATGCAGGACCATGGATTGCTGTACTTGGCACCCTACAGAGGTGGGGGGCGGGGGCACTGGGCCATGCCTAAAGGAGGGGACTACACTACAGAAAGCACCCTGGCCTAATGTCACCCACAGCCCTCCTCCCCCACCCAGGCACCTCCACTGCGCGTAAAGATAGCAGTATGTGCTGGTACTCACCCCCTTGTGTCTGCTGTGATGTCCTCACGCGCCCATCCAATTCGGGGTAGGCCACTGCCAGGATCCGGGACATCAGGGGGGTCAAGGTACGACTGGCACCCCTCCTACGTTGGGAGGCCATCCCCAGCAGTGACTCAGCAGTCTTTCTGGTCCCGCGGCGGATGTCCTCCCACCTCTTTCGGCAGTGGGTGCCCCGTCTTGTGTGGACCCCCAGGGCCCGGACTTCCTTGGCGATGGCACCCCAAATGACGACTTTCTGATGGGCGCTGACCTATTTGACATGTACAGGGTGGGAAAGGAAATTTCAACATTTTTCTGCATGTTAGATGTGATTGCCCCCGCCTCCCCAACCCTGCCATGTGGCACATGCTCTCATCTGTCGTGCCTTGCACTCCTCATTCGCTCCCCACCCCACCATCTTACATCCACCATACACAACCCAGGCATAGCCCATTCAACGTGCACCCAGTGTACTTACCTGTTGGTCTGGAGGACCGTAGAGTAGCGCATACTGGGGTAGGACCCCATCCACAAGTTTCTCCAACTCTTCTGAAGTGAAGGCAGGGGCCCTTTCCCCAGTCGCAGCAGCCATTGTCTCTTCCAGACAGAGGTCACAGCAGCACTTGCAGTATAGGTCCTCTCTTGTGGATGATCAGGTCTCGAGTGATTAAGCAGATAGAAAATGGCGGTCACGCCCGCGGCGGTGCGTACCGCGGCGGTGCGTACCGCGACCGCCGGCGCACATCGTCATTGGCTCCTGAGACCCATAGGGTTCAATGTTAACCAATGCTGCTTTGCGCCGTGGTCTTCGACCGCCTACTGCCACGGTGAGCCACGCCAGCGCAGTGACCTCACATCCCACTATCACACTTCACAGGTCAGGCAGCCGCCATTTCAAGGGCCCACATGGCCTGATTTCTACTGCATCACACAGGCCTAGGCCTTGCATTGCCACTCATACAAGCCATTCAATGCATAGCGAATCGTGTAATGTGCAAGCTGTGGGAACGAACCTTCGGGTTGCTTGACTCTGTGCTCCATGTTGTCCTTCCTAGGCACCGTCCGCTGGGACTTGCGAGGAGAAGGATGAATCTTCCCGTGTACCGACCGCTGGTGGACCTGTCGACAATGGAAGAACGACATATTATACTTCGATACCGACTTGACAGAGCCACTATACATGAACTGTGTGCCCAGCTGGAGCCAGACCTGGTGTCCCCCATCCGCCAACCCACAGGGATTCCCCCTCTGGTGCAGGTGCTGTCAGTACTCCATTTTTTGGCAAGTGGGTCTTTTCAGACAACAGTGGCCATGTCATCAGGGATGTCTCAGCCTATGTTTTCTAAGGTTTTGTCCAGAGTGTTGTCTGCCCTGATGAAATACATGCGGAGATACATTGTTTTCACTGAGGAGGGTGATTTGGCCACTGTGAAGGGTGATTTCTATGCCCTTGGACATATCCCCAACATCATTGGTGCCATTGATGGGACCCATGTGGCTTTAGTACCCCCAAAATGTGTACAGAAATAGAAAAAGTTACCATTCGATGAATGTCCAGGTGGTCTGTTTGGCTGACCAGTACATCTCCCATCTAAATGCCAAGTTCCCTGGGTCAGTGCATGACGCGTATGTCATGCGAAATAGCAGCATCCCTTATGTGATGGAACAGCTACAGAGACACCGTGTGTGGCTAATAGGTGACTCTGGTTACCCCAACCTGCCTTGGCTATTGACCCCAGTGAGGAATCCCCAGACCAGGGCAGAGGAACGGTACAATGAGGCACATGGGCGAACTAGGAGGATTATAGAACGGACCCTCGGGGTCCTGAAGGCCAGGTTTAGGTGCCTGCATATGACAGGGGGATCCCTCATGTACTCACCAAAGAAGGTGTGTCATATCATCGTGGCCTGCTGTATGCTTCACAACCTGGCTTTGCGACGCCAGGTGCCTTTCCTGCAGGAGGATGGTCCAGATGGTGGTGTTGTAGCAGCTGTGGAGCCTGTGGAGAGTGAAGAGGAGGAAGACGACGGGGACGACACGGACAACAGGGACACAGTTATACAACAGTATTTTCAGTAGCACCCAGGTAAGAATCACCCACGCCATTTTACAGTTACTTCTGGCCTCCTGCATCTCTAATTTCTGTGTTTCCCCCCAGTTCCTTTTCACTGATTTTTGACTTTCCCTTCCCTTTTCAGAGCTGTATGACCCACAGCGTGACTTCTGCTTTGTTTGCCCATGGACTAATGCTTATTGACACTGGTATGTTGTCATCACAATGTAAATGAACATTATTGCACCGTTATGTGTAATACATTTGTAAAGAATACAAGCAGACTCCTGACATTTGAAGTGCAATTGGTGATTTATTTTAAGTGCTGCGTATAGGTCCGTGATAGTAAAACGGTGATGGGTGGGGGTGGAGTAATGTCCATGGCAGAGTCCAGTTCTCAGTAGCACAGGTGCAATGTCCATATGCCTGTGGAAGGATGGAACAGGGGCAGTTCAAGGTTGGACAGGGTGACAATGTGGGACAGTGGGATGACATCTGGGGGTATCTTAGGCTGGCGGGGGTCTTAGCATCCTACTCTGTCTTCTTGTGTGATCTCAGGTTCCGCTTGCGGGGTGGTTGATCTTCAGCAGGAGGTGGGGTTCTGGTGGCCTGTCGTGGTGTGGGGGCCTCCTGTCCACTTGCGCCGGCGGAGGTGGTAGGCTGTTCGTCGTCCGGGCTGGTGACAGGGGCCCTTTGGGGTGCCACATGGTCCCGCAATGTGGTCACTATCTGGTTGAGGGCCAGGACGATGGTCCCCATTGCGGTACCGATGTGCCGGAGTTCGTCTCTGAACCCCATGTACCGTTCCTCCTGCTGTGCCTGGATCTCCTGGTACCTGGCCAGTACCGTCGCCATCGTCTCCTGGGAGCGGTGGTATGCTCCCATGATGGTGGTGAGTGCCTCTTGGAGAGTGGGTTCCCTGGGCCGGTCAACCCCCTCTGGCACAGCAGCCCTCCCAGTTGCCCTGTTTCCCCGGGCCTCTGTCCCCTGGACGGTGTGCCCACTACCACTGCCCCCAGGTCCCTGTTGTTGTTGGGGTGGTGGGTCAGCCTGGGTGCCCTGTAGTGGCGGACACACCGCTGATTGACACGTCCTGGAGATAGTGGCATGGGCCCGCTGGGTGGGAGCTGTGCTGGTATTCCCAGAGGGGGTTGGGTCTGCTGCGGCCTGTGTCTGTGTGTGGGGAACCGACTGTCCAGAGGTCCCCGATGGTCCGGGCTGGTCATCAGGTTCCAGGTCGACAGAGCTGCTGTCATCACTGGGGGCCTGTTCTGGGGGCGGGATGGACAAATCTGGACCCTCCTGGCCGGTGTGTTGGCGTTCGGGCCCTGCAGGGGTAAAAGAGTATGGTTATTGCTTCTGTGTGTGCCATGGCGTGCGATTTGTGGGTGCCCTTGTCCCCCAGTGCTGGCATTCCCTTGTGAGTTGTGAGGGTGGTAGTGGGGGGGGGGTTGAGTATGTGCATTGGTCATGCTTGGGTGATGGGTGTCCATGGTTAGTGTTGGCATTCAGGGATTGGTGTTGTGTTGGGTGGGTTGTGCTGGTGAGACATTGGCAGGGAGGAAGTGTGCTGGGGGTGAGGGTGGGGGTGAGGGTTGGCATGCTGGTGGTTGGGGGGGTGAAGTATTTGGGATTAGACTTACCAGAGTCCATTCCTCCGCCTACTCCAGCGAGGCCCGCAGGATGCAGGATGTTCAAGATCTCTTGCTCCCATGATGTGAATTCGGGTGGAGTGGGTGGGGGTCCGCCGCCAGTCTTCTGCACAGCGATGTTGTGTCTTGACACCATCGACCGCACCTTCCCCCGTAGGTCGTTCCAGCGCTTTTGGATGTCTTCCCGGTTTCTGGGATGCTGTCCCACAGCGTTGACCCTGTTGACGATCCTTTGCCATAGCTCCGCCTTCCTGGCTATTGTGGTGTGCTGCACCTGTGTGCCGAATAGCTGGGGCACTACCCTGATTATTTCCTCCACCATGACCCTGAGTTCTTGGTCCGAGAACCTGGGGTGTCTTTGGGGTGCCATGGAGTGGTGTGGGGTGGTGTTTGTGGTGATGAGTGTGGTGTGTGTGGTGGTGTGTAGTGTTTTGTGCGTGGATGTGGTGTGGGTGATGATGTTGTGTTCCTCTGTGTGTTGGGGTTTGCGATAGCTGTGCTCTCTCTCTCTCTCTCTCTCTCTCTCTCTCTCGCCTTCTCTCCGAATTTCTAGTAGTGGGGGTTTGTGGGTGATGTGGGTGTGTGTTTTATAGTTGATTGGATGTGTGGGAGTGGTGTGTGTATGTGTATCAGGTGTGTGTATTTCGAATTGTCCAATGTGGCTGTGTTTTGTAAAGGTGTGTGTATTTTGACCGTGGCGGTGTGTACCGCCAATGGAATACCGCGGTTGAAAGACCGCCGCGTGGATTCGTGGGTCGTAATGGCATGGGCGTGTTCGTGTTGGCGTGACGGTGGAGGTTTGGTCATCTCCAGTTTATCGCTGACCGCTGATGAGGCGGCCTTCCGTGGATGTCGGGTTTTTGGCGGTTTGGAAGTTGTGGGTCAGAATGACCGTGGCGGTTTGCCGCGGCGGTAGAATGGCGGACTTCTGACCGGCGGTAAGAGCCTTTTACCGCCGAGGTCAGAATGACCCCCTAAATGCTTTTAAGTTGCTGCAGGAATTTTTTTTATATATAAAAAGATCTATATATTTTTTGAGGAAATAATTTTTGTTGGCATATAGCTCATGACCCACAATAAATGGACGCTGACCTTAGTGGGCCAAAAGATTATCAGTTTTATTTTTTTGTTTGCCAGCAAATTATCAGTAATTGTATAATATTACCTCTGTGCTCATGTCACTAACATGATGTGGACTGTAACAAATTGTGGTGCTTGTTGTATGCAGTGTGTTTCCACCTCAAATAATAACCTAAAGTCAGTTAATTAACTTGAGTTCAGCCTTCCTTATTAGAATTAGAAGCTATGTGTAAAGTATGTACACAGAACCAAAACAGTTATAAAGTCAAAACATAAAAGAAGAAAAATCCCAACCAAATTTACAAACAAAGTACATTCTAAGATATAAACATCAAAATGACAAGAAACCAATAAGGGAAATTATGTTATAAATCTTTAAAGACTAAGGCCCGTATTTATACTTTTTGACGCTAAACTGCGCTAACGCAGTTTAGCGTCAAAAATTTTTGCGCCGGCTAACGCCATTCTGAAGCGCCATGCAGGCGCCGTATTTATTGAATGGCGTTAGCCGGCGCAAGCAGACCGGCGCTGCCTGGTGTGCGTGGAAAAAAACCACGTACACCAGGCAGCGCCGGCGTAGGGAAAAATGGCGTTAGGGCGTCTTAAAAATGGTGCAAGTCAGGTTGACGCTAAAAAATCGCCTCCACCCAATTTGCGCCATTTTTAATGACGCCCAGACGCCATTTACATGACTCCTGTCTTAGTAAACACAGGAGTCATGCCCCCTTGCCCAATGGCCATGCCCAGGGGACTTCTGTCCCCTGGGCATGGTCATTGGGCATTGTGGCATGTAGGGGGGCACAAATCAGGCCCCCCTATGCCACAAAAAAAATATAAAAATAAAAATATTTATACTTACCTGAACTTACCTGAATGTCCCTGGGGTGGGTCCCTCCATCCTTGGGTGTCCTCCTGGGGTGGGCAAGGGTGGCAGGGGGGGTCCCTGGGGGCATGGGAGGGCAGCTGTGGGCTCATTTTGAGCCCACAGGTCCCTTAACGCCTGCCCTGACCCAGGCGTTAAAAAGCGGCGCAAATGCGGGGTTTTTTGACCCGCCCACTCCCGGGCGTGATTTTTGCCCGGGAGTATAAATACGACGCATTTGCGTCGCAGTCATTTTTTTGGACGGGAACACCTACCTTGCATCTCATTAACGCAATGAAGGCGTTCACGCAAAAAAATGACGCTCTTTACTCCTACTTTGGCGCTAGACGCATCTAACGGCAAAGTATAAATATGGCGTTAATTTTGCACCGAATTTGCGTCGAAAAAAACGACGCTAATTCGGCGCAAACGGAGTATAAATATGCCCCTAAGGTCCTGGTTTAGAACTTTGCGGATGTGTCACTCCATAACAGAAGTGATGGATGTCCCATCCTCTGAAATCTAAATCACATTGGATATAATGGGAATTAGATTTCTATGGACCAGACATCCATCACTGTTGTGATGGAATAACCCACCTGCCAAGTTCAATATCAGGCCCTAAGAGTAAAGATAGTGCCAAAAAGCATTATGTGACTACTGTGCTTATTTGGTTGTGCTAGACTGGTACCTAGGTGCAAGTTAAGGTTGTCTGTAATGGAGCGAAGGTCGGATACAGAAACTAAGGGGCATGTTTATACTCTGTTTGCGCTGAATGTACGTCAAACATTTTGACGCACATTTGGCGCAAAACCTTGCCCCATATTTAGACTATGACGCCCGACCCCGCGGATGTAAAAAAACCTCTGTGTGCGTCATTGTTTGGTTGCGGGAAACCGCCTTGCGTTAATGACAAGCAAGGTAGGCGTTCCTGTCCAAAAAATGACTTTAAGGTCTGTGCGCCTTATTTATACTACTGTGTCAATTTGACGCACAGGAGGGAGGGGCCTTGAAAAACGGTGCACAGCCTGATGGGCGCCGTTTTTTAATGCCTGGGTGAGGGCAAGTGTTAAGGGACCTGTGGGCTCACTTCCATGGTCACAGACCATGGAAGCAGTCCAGAGATGCCCTTCCCTGCCCCCAGGGACACCCCCTGCCACCCTCACCCACCTCAGGAGGACACCCATGGATGGGGGGACCCATCCCAGGTAAGTACAGGTAATTTGAGGTAAGTATTATTTTTCTATTTTTTAAAGTGGCATGGGGGGGCCTAATTTGGGCCCCCCTACATGCCACTGTGCCCAATGGTCATGCCCAGGGGACAGAAGTTCCCTGGGTATGGCCATAGGGCAAGGGGGCATGAATCCTGTCTTTGCTAAGAGAGGAGTAATTTCAATGGGGGTGTGTGCCATAAAATGGTGCAAGTCCAGTTTGAGCCATGATTTTTGACTCAAACCTGACTTTTGCCATTTTTTTACGCACAACCCCCATTTTCCTCTAAGCCAGCGCTGCCTGGTGTGAGTCATTTTTTTTTACTCTGACCAGCCCGCAGCACCGGCTAACGGCAATCCTTAAATAAGGCGCCCGCATGGCGCGTAGGAATGCCATTAGCCGGCGGTACATTTTTTTACGCAAACCAGCACCGGCGCTGGTTTGTGTCAAAAAGTATAAATATGGGCCTAAGTTTGCCCCGGTTGTAAGTTTTAGGCTCTGAAATGGAAGTCAAAACATCTTCATTGTGGTAAAGCAGCAGGCTGTGGTTGAAGAGGGCTCTACAATGTTGGATAGCCGCTGGACAAGGTCCAGGTGGAGCTCTTGACTTTAGGTAGGAAAGCTTTGAGAGAGAGAAATTTAAATTTTGCACTGAAGGAATGTCCCAAGGGTTCAGACAGAAGCCAAAAAGGACTCCATAAGCCCAGATACCTTATCAGCGAGGTCCTAGTGAATCCAATTTACTGCTGGTGAAAAGTTCAGAGTGGGAGTGACCTAAATCTTTGGCCCATGGGCAATGCAACTTCGGGGAATCAGCTTGGCATGTTGATCCCAGTCCCCTGGAGATTCTTGAAGCCAAAAAGATTCACAGTGCCATGTTCCAGGAAGTGTTAGGAGGAGTACACTTTGACACCAGCCAAGGGTAAAGGACCTTGAGAACAGCACTTGGGGGTCAAGGCTCACTCCAGCAGAGGCCAGCAGCAGGTTCTTCCAGGCCATGTCCAGTTGGAACTAGTCAGTTAGGCATTTGCAAAAAAGGACTCTTTAGCTTGTGTATCCCTGTAGCTTGAACAGGGGGTCGGCTTTATGACCTTTGGAGTCCACTTCTTGACCTGGGTACAAGAGGGAGACCTTTTCTCAGGTCACAAACTGCAGGACTAGCTCTCTTCTCTTCTTCCACAGGTCCAGAAAGTGTTCTGAGTAGGGTATTGGGATGCTACAGTTATGCCTGGGAAAAGCATGTGGTGACTCCTAGCTCTTCCCTTACCAATCGGGTGAAAGATCCCAGACCTAACCCTACCCAATTGTGCTGCACTTGCTTTGCGTCCAACTGCAAACAGCCCCACAGTGTCACTCCATGCTGAAATCCAAGATGGTATAACGGTGTTCTCTTTGTGCAGAGCCTGTGCGATCACCCCAAAGGTGATGAGAAAATGAGCAACCTTTCCTCTGTGGTCATTCTAAACCAATTCTGGGTGGAGCTCATCTTCTACTGGGGTTGGTGACTATCTGGCTGGGGGGACAAACAAGGGGCCTGACAAGCTTTTAGCTAACATTTGCCTGCAACAGAAAGGGTCATTTCTAAAACTAGGCGTCTTTGAAGTTCATCAAGTTGCAGGCTTGTAGTGAATAAGAATGCATCTTCAAACATAAATCAATCTGTAATTATTTATTTGTACACAACTCTTCATGTCGTGGTGTCCCTCTCGACCAGCCAGCGGCAACTGCTGGACTAGCTGAGTCCAGAGTCTGACACCATGACAACAGAATCATTATAGATCAACATTCCGAGACTTGTGCATATCCACTACGATAATTGTAGACAGATGAGATTACAACATACCCACCTTCCTTCACACTTAAAGGACAAGCAAAATGATAACGTACACTAAATATTAATATAGCGCATAACTCATTCTTACAAAGTTAACTAAATACAAATAACACCTGAGTAATGGAGAAATGCATGAATCCAGATAACCTATAAAGTAAATTACATAAATGGTACAATTTCATAAAATCACTAAGGCTCATAGCAAAATATAATAAAACAACAAATATAGAATGTTAACAAACATTCAATCCATTGCATACTCATAGAAATAACTAGGGTACTTTCTCATTCTTATTGCCTAAAATAGTCTATCTGTGTCTTGTGAAATGAGCCTAAGACTTTCTACATTGTGCCCCCGAACCTCTAACTCTCACTTCATTACTCATAACTGCTCTATCAAGTTTTTCTCATTCATGGATTAACATATAACCACTACAAGCATCTTCACCATCTCTCCTCCCTCGTTATTTATCAGTGGAACAAACTTTTGCCACCCAAGCGCAAATTCCACTTTTGACCATTGGCCAAGACCACATACCATGTATGTACCTCTTTAACCTGAAAAGGTCAGTTGTATTTGCTCAGACCACTCCTAATGCGCCCGACCATAGTTTGACCCAACCTCCTGGGTACATTTCTCATTTATTCTTATTTGCACTAGGAGTTTCAATATTACCACCAATTGTACTCTCTCTACCTTCAATCAGTTCTCTTGCCCAGTATGATGTGAGCTTAGAAGCAGGTTTTCTTTCTCTCATAAGGCAAAATGGCACTACTTTAGTAGTAGAATTTTCTGTGGTGCGATAAGCCCACACTAAATCAGAAACCACTTCTTCCACATTCATAATATTGGCCAAGGCCAATGGCAACACTCCCTTGACCATACAGTTGGCTCTCTCCACAATCCCATTGGCTTGGGGATTTTAATGTGCTGTACACGTATGTTTGATACCACAGTCATTCTAGAAGCTTTTCATCTCATGGAAAGTTAATTGCATACCATTGTCTGTTATAAGTACTGCAGGTTAACCTTCTTCTCTGAAAATATTTCACAACTCACACACCGTAATTCTCGTAGTAATTTCTGGAATTCATTTCACAATTAATCACCTGGAACATACATCGACTAACACTAGGCCAACTCTTTTGTTATGACTGATACCTGCCATGGGACCAATGAACTCCAGAAAAACAGTATGCCATGCTTGACCTGGATCATGAATACAGCTTGATACATTTTGGGGACCCACTCTTAGCCTCTTCTCACACGCTTTGCATTCCACGCATCGTTCAATCCACAATACCACATCCCCATCCATGCCTGGCCACCAAAATTCAATTTGTAGTCTGTTCTTTGTAAACGTCTGACCTTCGTGGGCAATATTAAACAATCTCTTCCAAACTCTCATGGGCGGAACAATCTTTTCACCACTCATACTAATTTGATCAGCAACTCTCGATAACTCATCTAGGACTTTGTTGAATGGTCTCAAAACATTGGACAGAGTACTCTCTCTTCTCCCCCTTTTTATCATTACCTGTACTTTCTTTAATACCTCATCCTCTTCCATGGCACAAGACCACTCTGTTTTGTTAATAGCTTTTCAACTCCATAGAACTATGTCCTCCACACTAGCCACTGCTCCCTCTCTCTCACCTTTGTGTACATCTTCCTCATCTACACACTTCCAGTCTAATGGAAGCCACTATAGACAATCAGCTTGTACATTCCTCCAACCCGGAATGTACTCAACACTGAAATTATATTCTTGCAATTTTGAGGCAAATCTTGCAAGCCTCGCTGAACCTTTCCCTGCCCCTTCCGGAGACAAAACTTTTCTCAAAGTCTTCTGATCAGTGCAAAGAATGATGTTGTGTCCCCACACATATGTTCTAAAATATGCTATGCCCCAAGCTGCTACCAAAGTTTCTTTCTCTATCACAGTGTAATGGCGTTCCACGGCCAGTGTGAAGCGAATGCAACAGTTTTTTCAGAAGAGCCAGTTTTCTGGGATAACACAACTCAAATGCCTACATCACTGGCATCAACTGTGACAATTATTTCCTTATTAACATCAAAAGGTGCAAGAATACATGCTTCACAAATTTCCTCCTTTATATCATTAAAACATTTTTGCTGATTATCATGCCATGATTACTCCATCCCCTTCCTCATAAGTGCTTGAAGATGTAGCATCTGGCCTCCACATTACAACCGTGGCAAACGCGCCACGGTCGGACCCCCAGCACTGACACGTTACTGATGGCCTGGCGGTGCCAGTGGTCTCAATCTGCCATGGCAACGCTGCAATCACCTCTCCCCTTGTCTTAATAGGAACTCTCCTGACTTTATGTTGAATTGGTACAGTACCATGTTTCATTCAAATTTTGTGCACATACCACTTTAGTTGTCCCATTTCTTCCTTGAACACCTCCTTGACACCTTCCAATATATCTCCGTCAGTTTCTCTACTACCATTACCTGATCTGCTGCATGTGGGTCAATTTTTATGTGTAGATCATACTGGTGAAACCAACCCAGTATTGGTAATCCAGATTCTGCTACATACACTTTAGCACATCTATTCTTAAACTGAATGTCTGTGTGCATAAACCCTAGATATATCTGTTCCCTTTGATATCCTCCTGGATTTATATCTCTGGGCAGTAATATTACATTTGGCCACTCTTTCCTAAACACACCTTTGGGAATGATGGTGTACAATGATCCAGAATCTACCATTAATTCTTTCTTCCTTCCTTTAATGGTAAAAAATATGCACTAGGTCTCTTTCTTCTCTTATTTTCATTGTTATATTCTCAAATCTGTAAAATTCCTTTATTCATTAAATCTGTCAGGACTTTAAAAATGTCTACACAGGGTATATCCCTGTTAATGCTGCTACTTTACTTTTGTCAGCCTCCCTACATATTTTGGCAAAATGACCTTTGCGGCCACAATGTCTACACTCTTTTCCAATAGCATAACACTTTTTTTTTATCAGACACGTGATAGACACTCCCACATTTTCCACATGTTCTGCTATTTGACTTATTTCCATAGTTTTGGTTTCCATGAACAAATTTTCTTCTTCCTCTCGAATTTCCTTTGTTAGTCACTGCTATTTCTTCATCAACCTTGTCTACAGTCAACGTTTCAATCCCTCCCTTGATGTCTCCTCTGTCATCTCTACGTTCCATCTCCTTCATACAGTATTCCGATTCCTCTCTAATTTTCGCAATTTCAATGGCGTCCCTCAAAGATGGTTTTTTCGCAGCCCACAAATGTTCTTGTGTCTTTCTACTCCTACATTGAATGATGAGCTGGTCTCTTATCATCTCCTCCATCATTGCTCCAAACCTGCATTTGAGTGACAGTTTCCAAAGTCTTGTTACAAAGTCATCTATGGATTCACCCACTCTCTGAGGTTGAGTATTGAATTTGTACCTCCTCATCACCACACTTGTCTCCTTTGTGAACCTTGTTCTAATAATTTTCGTGCTTCTAAATAAACATTTTTAATTGGCTGACCTTCGTTGTTCTGGGCAATAGGAAGGTATTTAAATATGTGTTGACCTTCATTTCCCAGGGTACTCTGCATCATTGCTCATTTCCTACTAATGTCTAAAGTCTTGACCATCCTTAGCTTCTAAGTAGTTATCGAACATTTCCACCCATTCATCCCATTCTATATGTGGTGCTCCTGGTTGCGATAGGAAAGATGGGAGTGGTGAAATCACAGTGATATTCATAGATTGATTCAGGTTTCTTTTCACTTGAATATGCCAAAAACCAATCTCTAAATTGTCTTCTGTCTATTTTTCCTTGTATTCCATAAGAATTAAACATTTACTTTGGATAAGTATAATGAACAAACTCCCCTTTAATTAACCTATTTGCTGTTAAATGTGGCTTTATGTGTGAGTAGTAAGCTGCTTTGCATTTGTTCTATATCTCAAAATGGAGTACAGTACACAACTCCAAAAGAACAAACTCCTCTTTAATTAACGTATTTGCTGTTAACTGTGGCTTTATGAGTGAGTAGTAAACTGCTTTGCATTTGTTCTATATCTCAAAATGGAGTACAGTACACGGCTCCAAAAGAACAAACTCCCCTTTAATGGGCGTGTCCACGTTTGAAGTACTTCCCCTTTAACAAATTAGGCTTGATGAGTGAGTAATGTGCTGTTCTGCGCTTTCTCCTTCTCTCACAACGGAGCACTGTATACTTCTTGAAAGATTCCTGATGAATTTATTAAGCAAGGTAATTTTATATTTATCATATTTTTTTGAAACTTCAGCAGTCACTGAACATGTCACACAGTCCCCCAGCTGTTTATTTGATATCACTGGATCCCATTCGACTCAAATGAAGTAGCATCAAATTTGTGATTCTTGTTTATCAGTGTTAAGCGATGAGCTTAGCAACCCTTATTGAATGGTTAAATGACTGGTCACTCAATTTCTAACAGTGCTGAGACAAATGCTGTTAAACTAGTCTATGTTTTTGTTAGACATTTGCTTGTGATTAAGTACATATGGGCTCTTGTTTTACTCCACCAAATGTGTAAAATTACCAACGCTGCGCTTTAACTAATCGCTCTGCACACTACCACTTGTCTTATAATTTCCTTTTCTGCATGTAGGTTCACTTCCACACATGAAGAGTCTGCTCCCCTTAGCTGTCAGTTATCTCCAAATTTATGGTGTGAATAAGAATACCTCTTTAACCATAAAGTAATCTTTAATTATTTATTTGTACGCAACTTCTCACGAAGTGGTATTCCTCTCGACCAGCCAGCAGCAAATGCCTGACTAGCTGAGTCTTGAGGCTGACACCATGATAACAGAAGCGTTATCGATCAACATCCCGACACCTATACATTGCCACTATGAGAATTGCAGACAGATAGGATTCCAACAGAGCCACAGCCTAGATGGTCATCCACTCAGAGGAACAGACACACCTTCATACACCCAAGGCCTTTCTTCTGCTCAGGGAGCAGTTTTCACACCTAATCAAGGTTTCAGGTTGGAGCTCCTGCAAATGGGCTTCTGGAGACTTTTGGCAGGCAAAGGTAACTTTCTTAAAGAATCATTTCCAAAATATTTATTGCAAATCTGATTTCACCAGCGAATTGAGCTTGTGATAAATATTTCAAAAAGTCCAAAAATGAAATTTCTAGTAGCTTTCTAGGCATAGATAACATTATTAAATGTAACATTACATCCCAAAGCTTTACTTTGGAACATCCAGCCTTGCTACAGTGAAAAAAAATCCTTTGGCCTTTTCACTATAAGGGTATGTGTAACATTAACCCATCCGCTGCCAGGCCTTTCCCCCCTCCTGTGCTGAGCCTTTTTTTGGCTATTTGGGGCAGTTCGCGCTTAGGCCCTCATAACTTTCTGTTCACATAAGCTGCCCACGCCAAATTTGCGTCCTTTTTTTCTAACATCCTAGGGATTTTAGAGGTTCCCAGACTTTGTGGGTTCCCCTGAAGGAGACCAAGAAACTAGCCAAAATACAGTGATTTTTTTTATTTTTTTTTTATTGGAAAAAAGGGCTGCAGAAGGCAGCTCGTGGTTTTTTCCCTGAAAATGGCATCAACAAAGGGTTTGCGGTGGCAAGATCACCATCTTCCCAGCTTTCAGGAATTGGAAAACCCAAATTTTTAATACAATTTTGACATTTTACTGGGACATACCCCATTTTTACTATTTTTTGTGCTTTCAGCCTCCTTCCAGTTAGTGACCGAAATGGGTGAGAAACCAATGCTGGATCCCAGAATGCAAAATATTTCTGAAAAGTAGACAAAATTCTGAATTCAGCAAGGGGTCATTTGTGTACATCCTACAAGTGTTTCCACAGAAAATAACAGCTGAAATAAAAATATATTGAAATTGAGGTGAAAAAAACAGCAAGTTATTTCCATATTTTACGCTGTAACTTTTTCCTGTGATGCTAGATTTTGGAAAGCAATATACTGTTACGTCAGCTGGACTCTTTTGGTTGCGGGGATATATAGGGCTTGTAGTTTTATCAAGAACTCTAGGTACCCAGAGCCAATAAATGAGCTGCACCTTGCAATGGGTTTTTATTCAATACCGGGTACACAGCAATTCATTTGCTGAAATATAAAAAGTGAAAAATAGGTATCAAGAAAACCTTTGTATTTCCAAAATGGCCACAAGATAAGGTGTTGAGAAACAGTGGTTATTTGCACATCTCTGAATTCTGGGATGCCCATACTAGCATGTGAATTACAAGGCATTTCTCAAATAGATGTCTTTTTTACACACTGCCTTACATCTGGAAGGAAAAAATGTAGAGAAAGACACTGGGCAATAACACTTGTTTTTCTATTCTGTGTTCCCCCAAGTCTCCCGATAAAAATGGTACCTCACTTGTGTGGGTATGCCTAGCGCCCACGAAAGGAAATGGCTCAAAACACAACGTGGACACATCACATTTTTTCACAGAAAACAGAGGTTTTTTTGCAAAGTGCCTACCTGTGGATTTTGGCCTCTAGCTCAGCCGGCACCTGGGGAAACCTAGCAAACCAGAGGATTTTTGAAAACTAGGCACCTAGGGGAATCCAAGATGGTGTGACTTGTGGGGCTCTGACAAGGTTCTGTTACCCAGAATCCTTTGCAAACCTCAAAATTTGACCAAAAAAACACTTTTTCCTCACATTTCGGTGACAGAAAGTTCTGGAATCTGAGAGGAGCCACAAATTTCCTTCCACTCAGCGTTCCCCCAAGTCTCCAGATAAAAATGGTACCTCACTGGTGTGGGTAGGCCTAGCACCCATGAAAGGAAAATGGCCAAAAACACAACGTGGACATATCACATTTTTTCACAGAAAACAGAGGTGTTTTTTGCAAAGTGCCAACCTGTGGATTTTGGCCTCTAGCTCAGCCGGAACCTGGGGAAACCTAGCAAACCATCACATTTTTTAAAACTAGACACCTAGGGGAATCCAAGATGGGGTGACTTGTGGGGCTCTGACCAGGTTCTGTTACCCAGAATCCTTTGCAAACCTCAAACTTTGACCAAAAAAACACTTTTTCCTGTCATTTCAGTGACAGAAAGTTCTGGAATCTAAGAGGAGCCACAAATGTCCTTCTTCCCAGCGTTCCCTCAAGTCCCCCGATAAAAATGGTACCTCACTGGTGTGGGTAGGCCTAGCGCCAACGAAAGGAAATGGCCCAAAACACAACGTGGACACATCAAATTTTTTCACCGAAAACAGAGGTGTTTTTTACAAAGTGCCTACCTGTGGATTTTGGCCTCTAGCTCAGCCGGCACCTGGGGAAACCTAGCAAACCAGCGCATTTTTTAAAACTAGACACCTAGGGGAATCCAAGATGGGGTGACTTGTGGGGCTCTGACCAGGTTCTGTTACCCAGAATGCTTTGCAAATCTCAAAATTTGACCAAAAAAACACTTTTTCCTCACAATTCGGTGACAGAAAGTTCTGGCATCTGAGAGGAGCCACAAATTTCCTTCTACGCAGTGTTCCCCTAAGTCTCCAGATAAATATGGTACCTCACTGGTGTGGGTAGGCCTAGCTCCCATGAAAGGAAATGGCCCAAAACACAACGTGGACACCTCACATTTTTTCACAGAAAACAGAGGTGTTTTTTGCAAAGTGCCAACCTGTGGATTTTGGCCTCTAGCTCAGCCGGCACCTGGGGAAACCTAGCAGACCAGCACATTTTTGAAAACTACACACCTAGGGGAATCTAAGATGGGGTGACTTGTGGGGTCTGACCAGGTCCTGTTACCCAGAATCCTTTACAAACCTCAAAATTTGACCCAAAAAAACACCTTTTCCTCACATTTCTGTGACAGAAAGTTCTGGAATCTAAGAGGAGACACAAATTTCCTTCTACCCAGCGTTCCCTCAAGTCCCCCGATAAAAATGGTACCTCACTGTTGTGGGTAGGCCTAGCGCCCACGAAAGGAAATGGCCCAAAACACAACGTGGACACATCAAATTTTTTCACCGAAAACAGAGGTGTTTTTTACAAAGTGCCTACCTGTGGATTTTGGCCTCTAGCTCAGCCAGCACCTGGGGAAACCTAGCAAACCAGCGCATTTGTTAAAACTAGACACCTAGGGGAATCCAAGATGGGGTGACTTGTGGGGCTCTGACCAGGTTCTGTTACCCAGAATCCTTTGCAAATCTCAAAATTTGGCCAAAAAAACACTTTTTCCTCTCATTTCGGTGACAGAAAGTTCTGGAATCTGAGAGGAGCCACAAATTTCCTTCCACACAGCGTTTCCCTAAGTCTCCCGATAAAAATGGTACCTCGCTTGTGTGGGTAGGCCTAGCGCCCATGAAAGGAAATGGCCCAAAACACAACGTGGACACACCAAATTTTTTCACAGAAAACAGAGGTGTTTTTTGCAAAGTGCCTACCTGTGGATTTTTGCCTATAGCTCTGCCGGCCCCAGGGGGGGCAGAAATGGCCTAAAATAAATTTGCCCCCCCAAACTCCCTGGGGAGCGACCCTTGCCTACGGGTCGCTCCCCCTGCGTGACATTGGCGCAAAAAAAAAAAGATCCCCGGTGCCTAGTTGTTTCCACCCCCCTTGGGGGCAGATTGACCTAAAATCGGCCGATTTGCCCCAAGGGAGGCAGAAATGGTCTAAATACAATTTGCCCCCAGGGGAGCGAGCCTTGCCTAATGGGTCGCCCCCCATCTCTAAAAAAACAAATAAACAAAAAAAAACACACAAAAAATTAGCCCTGGCGCCTAGAGGTTTCTGTCCCCCCTGCGGCCTGATCGGCCTAATAAGAATAGGCCGATCTGCTCCCAGGGGGGGGGCAGAAATGGCCTAAAGTAAATTTGCCCCCGGCTCCCCAACCCCCCTGGGGAGCGACCCTTGCCTACGGGGTCGCTCCCATTGCGAGACATTGGTGCAAAAAAAAAGATCCCAGGTGCCTAGTTGTTTCTGCCCCCCTTTGGGGCAGATTGACCTAAAATCGGCCGATTTGCCCCCAATGGGGGCAGAAATGGTCTAAATACAATTTGCCCCCAGGGGAGCGGCCCTTGCCTAATGAGTCACTCCCCATCTAAAAAAAAAAAAAAAAAAAAAAAAAAAAACACAAAACAAAATTAGCCCTGGCGTCTAGAGGTTTGTGCCCCCACGGGGGGGGCAGAAATGGCCTAAAATAAATTTGCCCCTCCAACCCACCCGGGGAGCGACCCTTGCCTACGGGTCGCTCCCCTTGCGTGACATTAGCGCAAAAAAAAGATCCCCGGTGCCTAGTTGTTTCTGCCCCCCTTGGGGGCAGATTGACCTTAATCGGCCGATCAGCCCCCAAGGGGGGCAGAAATGGTCTAAATACAATTTACCCCCCGGGGGAGCGTCCCTTGCCTAATGGGTCGCTCACCATCTCTAAAAAAACAAACAAAGAAAACAAAAAAATTTTTTTTTTAGCCCTGGCGCCTAGAGGTTTCTGCACCCCTGGGGGCAGATCGGCCTAATAACAATAGGCCGATCTGCCCCCAGTTGGGGAAGAAATGGGCAAAAATAAATTTGCCCCCCAACACCCCCGGAGAGCGACCCTTGCCTACGGGGTCGCTCCCCTTGCGTGACATTGGTGCAAAAAAAAAATCCCTGGTCCCTAGTTGTTTCTGCCCCCCTTGGGGGCAGATTGACCTAAAATCGGCCGATCAGCCCCCAAGGAGGGCAGACATGGTCTAAATACAATTTGCCCCCCAGGGGAGCGACCCTTGCTTAATGGGTCGCTCCCCATCTCTAAAAAAACAAACAAACTAAAAAAAAAATTGCCCTGGCACGTAGAGGTTTCTGCCCCCGGGGGCAGATCGGCCTAATAACAATGGGCCGATCTGCCCCCAGGGGGGCAGAAATTGGCTAAAATAAATGTCCCCCCCCGCTCCGCCGCCTACCCTCCCGGTGAGCAACACATGCCTATGCGGTCATTCCCCTTGCGTGACATTGGCGCAAAAAAAAAAGATCCCCGGTGCCTAGTGGTTTCTGTCCCCCTTGGGGACAGGTTGACCTAAAATCGGCCGATCTGCCCCCAAAGCGGGCAGAAATGGTCTAAAATAAATTTCCCCCCCAGGGGAGCGACCCTTGCCTAAGGGGTCGCTCTCCTTGCGTGAAATTCACGAACAAAAAAAACTCCCTGGTGTATAGTGGTTTCTGTCCCTCTTGGGGACAGATTGGCCTCATAAAAATAGGCCAATCTGCCCCCAAGGGGGGCAGAAATGGCCTAAATATAATTTGCCCCCTATGGGAGCGAACCTTGCCTAAGGGGTCGCTCCCCACCTCTCAAAACAAAAAACAAACAAAAACAAAAAAAGTCATCCCTGGTGCCTAGAGGTTTTGTGCCTCCCCTGGGGGCAGATCGGCCTAATAATTGGCCTATCTGCCCCCAGCGGGGGCAGAAAAGGCCTTCAAATAAAATGCCCCCCTTGGGAGCGACCCTTGCCCAAGGGGTTGCTCCCCCCATGCCAGTTTCCTTTTGGAAAAGAAATCCCTGGTGTCTAGTGGGCATTTCATAAGCCGGATTGCTTTACAATCCGGCTTTTGAAATGCTCAGAGAGACTTCAAAGTGAAGGAAATTAATTTCCTTCCCTTTGAAGCCTCTCCGGCCTCCTCCACGTGATCGGGAGAGAAATGCAAAGCATTTCTCTTCCGATCGCACTGGAAGCTGAGCTTCCAGCGCAATGGGAGGAGGCCTCTGTGACAATCAGCGCGCGATTGCGTGCTGACATCACAGGGGGGGTTGGGAGGGTCGGGGATGGAAGGGGAAGGGCTTCCCCTTCCATCCCTGCCTTGGGGGTTTTGGGGGGGAACCCCAAAGAGGGAGGGCTAGCGCTCCCTCTGGGCTCTGTGCCCAGGACGTAATGGTTACGTCCTGGGCACACGAGCACTGTGCCTCAGGACGTAACCATTACGTCCTGGGCACAGAAGGGTTAAAGCTTTTACATGTCCTATTTTTAAATACCATTACCATGCCTTATGGTCAAATATGTACTTTGACTTATTAATATATAAAAGGTAAATTGTGACATGTGAAAAGGGTCTATTTTGACAGGTTTCATCTGCAATTTAATAGTGTAGGGCCAGGCCAAACAAAGTAGGCCTAAAGTCATGTTTGCACTGTCAGTGCATTGAGTGGCACAATTGGTACTGCAGCCCCCTGGTGACATTTAATTTACAGGTTCTGTTTACACTTTGTATAATACACAAGGGGCTTATAGGTAATTTAAATATACCAATCAAAGGTGCATCAATATAATCACGTTGAAAGGGGGAGCACAGGCACTCTACATCTGCTTACAAAAGGTAAAGTGCACACATTTCAACAGCAGGATCATTTCCAACATGGACTGAGGCAGCGTGTTTCCCTTTTTAGCATGGGGCGATGTATATTCTGTGTTATAAAAAGGGTCCCATAAGCACCCACTCTGCTCTCTTCCTTAAAGAACTGTGTAAAACAAATTTATCATGGGTATAACAACTCTATCCCTCTAAATCCACTTTATATTCTGTTAGCTTTTTTCTACTTTCCAAGTCATGAGCCATCATTAAGGCTCTCATTATGACATTGGTGGTAAATCCCACTTACCGCCATGCTGACTGCTGCCAACATTCAACCGTGGTAAACCATTGGCGGTACACACCGCAGCACTCAAAATACACACACACATACAAAACAATACCACATTGGACAATTCGAACTACACACACCTGACACCCATACGCACACCACACCCACATACCCACACCACTATAAAACATACACCCACAGTACCCACAACCCCTTATGAATACAAATCATTGTCAACAGACTGACATCACGACTACAGACAAGACGAGACCCACATACCACCATCACCTATACACCACCCACGCACCTTAAACCACACACCCCACTACATCACCCTACACACCCTCACCCACACTACTCACACAACAACCATGGCACCACAAAGACACCCCCAATTCTCAGAAGAGGAGCTAAGGGTTATGGTGGAGAAAATCATCTGGGTAGAGCCACAGCTATTTGGAGCACAGGTCCAGCAGATATCCAATGCTAGGAAGATGGAGCTGTGGCGGAGGATCTTGGACAGGGTCAATGCCGTGGGACAGCACCCCAGAACCAGTGATGACATCAGGAAGACGTGGAACGACCTACAGGGGAAGGTATGTTCCATTGCAGCAAGACAGAAGCTTGCTGTACAGGGAACTGCTGATGGTCCCCCACCCCCCCCCCCCACAACTAACAACATGGGAGGAGCAAGTCTTGGCAATCATGCATCCTGAGGGCCTGGTAGGAGTAGCAGGAGGACTGGACTCTGGTAAGTCAACTCTATACTACTATCACCCCCCTACCTGCATGCCATCACATACGCCCACACTCACCCTCACTCCCATCACTCCACCCCTTCCCACACCCCCTACCATCACATATCACTCATCCCAATGCCAAGCCCTGCATGCCGTACCAATGCATGGACACCACTCACAGACCTGCATAGACACCTATCACCAAAGCATTAACACTAGAGAGAATCTACTAGCCCATCACATACCAATTTACACAAGTAAAAACTGCCAGGGCAAATACAACCAAACAGGACAACCCACCAATGCACAATCTGTCACACACAGAAACAATAACACTGCACTCACATCCCCAGAGGTACCCCAGACAATGTCACCGGAGAAGAGGTACCAGCAATATCCAGTCCTCCCACAGAAGAGGCCCACAGTGATGACAGCAACTCTGGATGCCTGGATCTGGATGACCAACCTGGCCAATCAGGGACCCTATGGACAGTCAGTTACCCAGCCACAGTCACATACCAGCACAGAGCCTCCCCCATCAGGAAACACCACCACAGCACCCACCCAGCGTACCCACACCTCTGTTCCAAGAACACATCAATCAGCAGTGTGTCCACTGCTACAGGGACCCCAGGGCACACCTCGCCCCCAAGACAATCAGGGACCTGGGATCAGTGGCAGTGGGCACACGGTTCAGGGGACAGAGGCACAGGATGATAGGAAAACTGGGAGGAGTGCTGTGTGCCAGAGGGAGGACAGGCCCATCGAACCGACTCTCCAGGAGACACTCACCGAGATCCTGGGAGCATACCAACATTCCCAGGATGCGCTGGGCCAGATCCTGGCCCACGTGCAGGAGAATAGGCGGCTGCAGGGGACCAGGGAGGACTTGCAGGCCATTAACACCACCCTGGTCTCCATTGTAGAGGTGCTGGCAGACATGGCCAACATTATGAGAGAGGCAGCCTCACAACAGCGGGCCCCTGCCACTAGCCAGACTACTGAACTGCCTTCCACCTCTGCTGCCATTAGTGGACAGGAGGCCCCGCCACAGGACCAACAGGCCACCAGCACCCCTCTCCCGCCAGAAGGAGAATCACCCCACAAACGTTCCCTGCGATCCAGGCAGAAGCCAGAGACTATTGCCAAGACCCCGCCAAGAAATGAGACTCACCTGAATGTCACCCTTGTGTCCCATTCTGTCCCCCTGTCCACCTTGAACTGCCATTGCTCCCCTTCCTTGGACAATGCAACTGTGCTACAAATAGTCTGGAACTATACCCTGGACTTTGCTCCATCATCACCCGAGCCCAATGCACTTGCCCCCTACTCCTTAGCACTTAAATAAACACCCTTTGGAAAAATACAAGTATGGAGTATGTCAAATGATTTCAGTATATGTATTTGTGTAACCAGATTCACACATTGCATTACAAATGTACAGTAATGTTTACATTGTAAAGACCTGTAGTTGGCTGCAGTGATCACACCAGAAGCCTAGTGGGGTACCAACATCTACAAAATGAATTATCAAAGGGTACAGTGAGTGGGCATTGAAGTGGGAAATAACAGCATGCAAGTGACAAAGATAATCAAAATAATGCAAATGAAATGTGAAGTAGCACTGTCCTACCTGTGTGTCATTGGAAGTATTGTCTGATCACTGCAGTTTTGTTGTCCTCATCTTCATCCTCTGCCTCCTCATCCTCACTGTCCACAGGGTCCAGTGTTGCCACACGGCCATCTCCAGCCTCCTCCTCCTGCAGAAAAGGCACATGCTTCTCAAGGCAAGGTTGTGCAACATGCAGCATGCCATGATGATCTGGCAGACTTTCTTAAGGTGAGTACCACAGGGATCCACCTGTTAGATGGAGGCACCAAAACCTGGCCTTCAGGAGGCCAAAGGTACATTCTATAATCCTTCTTGTACACCCTAGTGCCTCATTGTAACGTTCTTCTGCCCTGTCCTGGGATTCCTCACAGGAGTCAGTAGCCATGATAGGTTGGGGTAACCTGGGTCACCTGCAAATATGGAGGCACAACATTTAGCCACGCATCACCCCATATGACCTATACAATACCCATACACCAACATCCACTGGGTTGGAACCAGGGCTCACCTATCAGCCACACCCTGTACCTCTGTAGTTTGGGCCATCACATTAGGGATGCTGCTATTCCTCAGGATAAAGGCATCATGCACCGACCCAGGATACTTAGCATTGACATGGGAGATGTACCGGTGCACCAGGCACACCATCTGGACATTCATGGAATGATAGCTTTTTCGAATTCGAAATACCTGTCCATTTTGCCTAGGGGGGGACAAATGCAATATGTGTTCCCTCAATTGCCTCAGTTATGTTGGGGATATATCCCATTGCATAGAAGTGAGCCTTCACTGTGGCCAAATCCTCCACTTGTAGGAAAACAATCTAGCTGCACATGTGTTTAATCAAGGCAGACAATACTCGGGTCAGCACGTTTGAGAACATTGGCTGTGACATTCCTGCTGCAAAGCCCACTGTCACTTGGAAAGAACCAGTTGCCAAGAAATGGAGCACAGGTAGAACTTGCACAAGAGGGGGAATCCTAATGGGGTGACAGATAGCAGATATCAGGTCAGGCTCCAGTTGGGCACACAGATCCGTTATAGTGGCCCTGTCAAGTCTGTAGGTGAGGATAATGTGCCTGTCCTCCATTGTTGCCAAGTCCATTAAGTACACAGGGGAAAAGGATGAAGTGTAATGGGGTAAGCTAATGTATCTTCGAGGAATGTGGGAATAAATGATAGATGTTTTTTAAACTTCAGGTCTCTTCTTTTTTACATCTAAAGCTTTGATAGCAAGGTTTTAAATGTCTGATTTTGAAGGACAGACCCTTATGCATGATTTTAGGGAAATCACCTCCCAGCAGGAATAAAAGCATAGTGAATTGGTCATTAGTGTGACTCTCTGTAATATTTCCTCACAAAGTATTTTTTAGAGTACCATTCACACTCAAAGAAATTATGGCTAATGTTTTTAATGGAACTTGTCATTGTAGTCCGACTCTGCATAATATTCTTGAGGCCATTATTAACTTAATTCTTGGATGTCCAGCATGTTATATCTTTCCCAGGCAAAGATTTTGTGACCATCCTTCCTTGTAGAGATGAAATGCTGTAAATGCATCTTTTAGTTATCGATCAATGGATTGCTTTTAACTGTTTCTGTTTCCTGCCTTTCTTGACAATTGTGTAGGTTTTATTTATTTTTCCACTGTTGATTTGTAAGCCTTTTGAGTAATAGAAATAATGTCTTCTTCAGCTAACTTGACTTTTCATGGCTTTGTTGTTGTGTTCGATAAACTGCTTCCAATCATAATCTGTCAGATGGGATGAGATTGCTTTACTGGTTTTTGCCACATATTGTATTGCCATTTTGTGGCATTGAATTTCAATTGGGTATATGCACAGTCTGCTTGGAGATCTGATATTAAGGCTGACTGTTGTTGCAAGAACAAGGATTTCCACAGTTTTCTCTGTGGGACTCCTAGACCTGAGATTCTCTACATGTCTGCACCATACTTAGTAACCGAGTAGATTGTTAGGGTCGAGCACAAGTGCTCTGTCCCTGTTGTAAACTCTCTGTGGGCTTTAACCACGCCCGTGTCACACTCATCACTTTTGTTGGTTTGTGGGCTTGCCATGAAAAAATCACTTGATTTTCCAGTGTTTAGCCCTCCTCGAGCGCACCGGCCAACTATTGAAAACATACGAGGCTCCATGTTTTCTGTATGGTTTCTGGACTACCTTTTCTCCTTATTTTGTAGGCAGCTTGATGTTGCTGGGCAGTAATTGAGTGCTTTTCATGACTACCAGTTTAATTCTACTGTTTATCCTAGCGCTCCTTCGTGAATTCAAGGTTTTACACAGCAAGATTGAGCTAATTTTTTATTACTATGCAAAGGAGAAACCGGACCAGTCTTTTTGTTTTCATTAGTCACCTTCACGCTCATGGCGTGGCGCTTTACATCAGTTCCCTTATGTGAAATTGTATTACTGTTCATTTTCAGTTTATGTGGCAAGAAAAGTCCAGTTAGGAGTTTCCAATGCTAATAGCTCTAACTCGAGCAAACACGAGACCCATTGCATTGCAAATGCTTGTTACTTTAGTTATGGGTACGAAAAATAGTAGAATTCCTCCTACAGCATAGCGAGGAAAGCAGAGGATCCCATTGACTATCATTGCTGTTTTCTTTGCGGACCGCTTTAAGTGTGGTTTCCAGGAATTTGAGGATGTAAAGTTTATGATGAGATATGAAAAGGTCTGCATTCTTTCTATAACTTCTGCTTCCAGATAGAATTTCTCAGACCTTTATTATTTACTTCAAGGAGATTCTTCAAGCAAAAGTTGACACTGTTTCATGTCAATGCCCATTCTTCTGGCACAATCTTTATCAAATATGCCCATTCAGAAGCAGTGCATTTTTGTTTAGCACTCCTATTCTTGATGATCTTCTGATTACTGCTACACTGATTTCTCTGTCAATCAGCTCTATCACTGCCAGCTGAACTTCCATCACTTTATATAGAATGCTTTTTCTTGAATTAGATTCTCTTGCTTTTCTTTTTCTTATTTTTGAGCTCTTTGTTCTTGCCCCCCTGAATCCATATGACAAACTAGAGCTTGACTTACTGAATCAATGGTTTGTGTTTCACAGTTTCCTCCTCAGCAGTACACACTTGTTTCATGTGATATGCGTGGATCCCATATGGCAAACCTCCAAACTTCATAGCAGTATACATCACGAATATCACTTGTTATGGTCCACTCCATCTAGCATCAAGACATTCAATTCTCATGCTTCTCTTCATCAGAAGCCAGTCACATCACTCTAGATCATGGAAGGTTTCAGTATTTGCAGAAGGTATTGTAAACTTCACCTAGTGAGAGGTAGACGTACAACATCGGCCCAGCGTTTGCACTAATGGAAGACTAAGTCATCAGTAATAATCCAAAGTGCAGCAGATGATGGAATACCAGGAGCATGTCTTCTTGTTAGGGGTGCTTCTCATGCTAAGTATGACCAATGGAAGAGCATCTGGTCATTTCAACGACATCAAAGAGCACGCCTTGCCTAATTTTGCTTTCATCGTACCATTGGCCCTCTCTACTACTCCTAAAACTTCTGGGTGATAGCTGCAATGGACCTTTTGCTTGAGCTTCACATTCTGCTGCAACACACTCTGCTGAAGATGTTCAGACACCGACCCAACACATAAGCAAAAAACAAATCCCAACACGCCTTCCTTTGATGCGTGATCAGCTCCACTATGCTGCCTTTAACTCTGCACCAATTGCTAATAATATACATGAACTGACTCATTTGCATTTTGCATCACTTTCATGATTTTTTGCCAACAAACGTTTATCTGTGGAACCTCTCTTTTCAAATCATCCATGACCTAAGTATATTTTTTTATGACAACCGGTACAAGCTTGATACTGAGGCCCTCTCTCTGCAGTTCTTCATTGGACAATTGTAGTACTGACTTGCATTCAAGCCACAAATCTTTAGGCACAGTGATGTAAAACAGCACATCCAGATCTTCCCAAAGCACTCTTGAAATAGTCACAATTCTCTCCATGTCAGTATACCACTTTTCTGGATCTTCTCTAAGCTTTGGCAAATTATTAGTAAAGGTCCAGAGGTCATAGTGACTCCATAGAACGTGCCCACATGCTTCACCAGATATTTCTTGAACTGGGAACTTTCTTTCAATTGTTACTTCACATTCACAATTACTTATTATTATTATTATAAAATATTCTGAGATTTGTTCTTAGTGGTACAATGACTTTTTGTTGCGATTCACATTGTCAGTCTCATTCTATATGTTTTACAAATTTGTTTTTTAATCTACATCAGATTCCACAGCCAAGCTCCCACGTTTCATCATATGCTCAAGGATCACTCTTCCCTGCCCCTAAATAAAAAAATACTAATATTTCCTTATTAAGTTTTAGAACTTTTAGAATGATTTCATTATAAATGTCAGAATCTTCAAATTGATCTGAATTCTCATTTGGTTCTAATATATTAATTTCCACAACTTTTGTCTCAAATGACTGTGCAACCTTTGAGGTTGATTCGGAATGTCCCTCACTCGACTTGCTTGTTCTAATTTCTTGCACTTCTGAAGGAGCTTCATTATATAGAGATGGTCTTGTCATGATTATCAAATCATCTATAAATTCATCCTCTTCCTCAGAATCATTCTTACTCTCACTCCTTCTCATTTTTATTGTCATTGGTGTTTTTCATCTTATGCTCTTTTGTTTTGTTTTTGTCTTAATCTTTACCAATCAAAGGAAGAATACTCACAATTTCTAACACATTCTCACATCACATTTTCCGTAAACACATTATTGCTTCCAACCAACTATTCATGACCTTACCAACTTGACCCTTCAACATTTTTTTATGCCTTTTCTCAGTAGCCACATAATCCAATTCATTCGATGCCTCAAACTTTGCAAGTCTCAGGTGTGGTTTTCTGTTAAACATGACATACCTCAATTATTCATTTTTTTTTTACATAAAACATATTCTCAGGAAATAGCATTGTCTTTTCACCTTTAGTAGCCTTTTACCATTCTTTAACACATGGACATGCATGTAAACTGGGATTCAGCAGAATCTCATATGCAGCCCTTCACACTGGAGGTGGAAGTGCCCCATAATAGATCGATTTCTCAGATGCTGCCATAAGCGAACCCACAGTGCATTATAAAGCACGTCATTTGTCTCGCACAAATATAACAAGGTACAAACATGATCACCAATCAGTATAGCATATCAGACATTGCATCACATCTCACACGGTACCAGAACCCTATCAATACTCACCAAATCCACTCAGATGACACACAGGTACTCTGGCAATAATACACAAATCTCCAAGATCCTCCAATTTTCCTCCAGCCAAAATCTATTTTATTGATTAGCTTAATTGCTGTTAATTAGCATATTTAATTAGCCAACTTCCTCCATTCTCCACCTTGATCCTGTTAATGCTCTAATTAACTAATTAGTAGGATCAATATGCAAGATCGAGAATGTCTTAGTCAAAGGCGTATGAATGCAAACCTGCATGAGACAAGTATTCCAGGTTAAGATCTTACTGTTTAATTCAAAAATATAATTATTATGGCAAGCAAAAAGTAATTAGCTAGTCATTAGGAACTAGCATCAATCAAAATTGTCTAAATATTTTTCTGCAAGAGTAATAACATAGAGTCTGACTATGAAGAAAGGCCATTGAAAGAAAGAAGTATAAAGCAAACATACTAATATAGAGTCTGTTCCCAAAGAAGTGAGCCAAACGACAGACTTGTGTATAGAGTGCTCAGCTAGAAAGCCCAAAAAGAATTGACTCATCTTCTAAATTTCACAGCTTTTATATGGTTTTGGGTTACAGAAGCCACACATATTTCATGGCATTTCATGACATACTAGTAATGCTTCAAAAACGTAAAGCAATCGTTATTCTGGTGAACAAGATACTTCCAGACACAGCTACTTCCTAATACATTCTAGTAGGTAAGCTCTGCTTAACTAATAAAGGAAATAAACATATTTTATGTAATATAGCAATACAGTGACTTGTTCCGCTTATGAACGGCGTACACAAACCGTCAGCAGGAAACGTGGAATATTTACAGAATAAAGAAACATCTTTTGCGTTGCTTCCTTGCAAGAACACAATTGTATATTACCGACACCATAGAATGAGGCTTCTTTTCAATGGTTTTCGTCAAATGGAAAAATATGCAAGCATGCAAAGAGGGAAAAAGGCTTGCTCACTTAAACAATGTGCACTGTTATTCTGTAAATGTGAATAGTCAGTTCAAGCAGTCTGATCTCTACTCATTCTAACTGAACATCGTTTAGAATAGGCATTATTTCTAATTAGAAAAAAACTCATATATATCTCTAACTCCTCCTGATCAAGGCTTCTCCAGTTAAGTTACGCCTACGTAGTAATTCTGGTAATCTCACGGGCAAAAATTGGGTTAATTGCCTGCGCTTTCTTTTTTTGGCAGAAATCTAAGGTGGTAGCGATCACTTTTAACTCTCAAAATGAGTCTGGTATCATGGAACAGGGACCAGTCAGTCAGGGCAATTAATAACTAATCTAAAAGTTAAGGAGAAGTGACATTGGAAAAAGATGGGTTGTTTTATTCCTAGTATGACATTCTAACTGAACATCGTTTAGAATAGGCATTATTTCTAATTAGAAAAAAACTCATATATATCTCTAACTCCTCCTGATCAAGGCTTCTCCAGTTAAGTTACGCCTATGTAGTAATTCTGGTAGTCTCACGGGCAAGTATGAAAATTGGGTTAATTGCCTGCGCTTTCTTTTTTTGGCAGAAATCTAAGGTGGTAGCGATCACTTTTAACTCTCAAAATGAGTCTGGTATCATGGAACAGGGACCAGTCAGTCAGGGCAATTAATAACTAATCTAAAAGTTAAGGAGAAGTGACATTGGAAAAAGATGGGTTGTTTTATTCCTAGTATGATATAGTATGCAGTGTAAAGGTCAGATATATTCTTGCACATACATTTGCATGTGGTACTAATTTGAAACCTTTCTGTGTAGAGAGATGACACTGAATTGGTGTTCAAAGCACTAGTCTAGCATCCATGAGGTGTTTGTCCTCACCTCCCCCCCCATTGACCCAATTTTGTGCTGAAATTCCCTGCAATTATAACTTGACAAGATGAAGACTGGTGGGCCTCTCTGTGGCTTTCTGGAAGGGAGAGCAAGCCTTCAAAGCCTTTGGTTGTCAATTTCATATAAGACTGGGAATGTCATTTTCAATTTCTCCTGCCCTCTGGTGATCTCTTTATCCTTTGTAGGCTTTTCCACTGTTAGTTCTACATTTGGGCTTAAATAGACCTTTTCTTGAAGAGCCACTATTTTGTTTGTTTCTTTTTCTGGGTTTACACAACAAGGTATTAAAAGCAACCTTTTGATGTTCTCTTCACGGGTGCAAGTCTGCTCCATTTGTATCCTTTTGATTCCCATTTCTTGCAGGATAATACTCTTTGCTACTGATTGATCTCTGGGACCTGCTAGTGGTAAGCTGACTGTCTTCTTCTGGAGGCTCGGCCAGTGGTTTTCGTTTTTAGATAAACTTCATTAGACTGCTTCAGTCTGTTTCTTGCATAGTACACGTTGTTCAATAGACTATACTTGTGGATTATTTCTTTTGATAGAGTTTAAATCTTTACACATATCTGTCAATCCTCCAATTTTCTCGATAACTAGCAAATAAACGTTGGGCCAAATGTATGAAGCTTTGCAATTGCGAATCCCAAATAGTGATTTATCACTGAATCGCTATTTGGGACTTGCAAATGGGATGCAACAAGGCAATCACAAAATATTTTGCAATTACCAAAACATTTCACTCACAAATAGCGATTACTAAATAGCAATTTGGTAAAATAGCAAATCGGCATTTGGTAATTGCAAATAACGAATTTAGCTTTCTGGAGCAGCATGCTGACATCACTACCAGGAAGTGAGTCAGTGACTGCTGTTTCCAGAAGCCTCAGCCACAGGATTAGGCGGAGATACCTAGCACAGCATCAGGGAGGCACTCAGGAGAGTCAGACAGGACCATTATACACAATGGCCACTGAAAGGAATGGCAAGTACATAGGAGGAAGAAAGAGGAAACTCAAATTCAGTGAGCAGGAACTAGAGATTCTCACAAAAGAGGTGGTCAAGAACCATGAGAAATTATTTGGAAAAAACTCACTCCATGGAAAGTGAAAAGAGGAAAATGTGGAGTGACATCCAGACTAAAATCATCTGGGTGGGTGTTGTGCAGCATACGACAGAGGAGATTCGAAAGCGCTGGTACGACTTAGTCACATGCCAAGGAGAGGGTAGCAAGCAAGCTGAAGGAGGCAAGGAGCACTGGAGGAGGACCATCCACGCAGACACTGTCTACCCCGTTGGAGGACATGGTGGAATCAACACTGCAGCCTGAAGCAGTAGGTCGTGTCACTGACATAGACACCTCAGGCACACCAGGCACCAGCAAAGGTAAGGGCATTAATATTTTGAATCACTATATATTCAAGTACAATTGTGCCTTAGATTATTGGAATTCCACCTTGCACTGTGAAAAATAGTCCATGCCACATTTTCCATACTACAAAACAATGCCTTATAGGAGTGGAAGTCCATACCCCAACAGTGCTACAACAGAAATTGCACTATGGTGCAAAACTAGACAGAGACACAATAGAAAAGACAATTAGAGACACTATGCCAGGGAAAATGTTTACTGAAAAGGGTAACTGTGAACTGAGAAATCAAAAAAGTACATTATGACTGACATGCTGTGCATTGTTGTTGCAAGTGTTCTAGCACCTGATGCAGCTGAAACAGAAAGAGGGAGGAATGAGGAAAGCCAGTCATGGTCTGAGACCGACATCATCGAGTCCATTACACCACCACCACCCAGACGCAGGGCAATAGTAGACCACTCCCTTAATTTACTCAGGGCTCAAATGACTTGCAAGAAGACGTGCAGACACCACCTTCTGATGATAGAGGATGTCAGTCCCTTTTCCAGTGCCAGTATACTCCCCTGAGGAGGCGTAGAGCAGATGTTTGACAGAGCACAGAGGAAGGTGAAGGCCCATCTCTGTTTGGTGCTCTTGCGGCATCCATGTTAAAGGTGCAGCGATTACAATCTAAGCAGATGAAATCAATGCACAGGCAGCTGGTGTCAATCAATCACAACATGTGCCAGCTGCAGCAAGGACAGAAAGCTACAGCAGAAAATCTAAGGGAGATGACAAATGCAATTAAGAAACTTTGCAGGACCATGTTACCCACCATGGGCACCATCACCAATTGATGGGTAGGTTGGATGGCTTCAGCAGATCTGTAAATCGCTTTACTAATGCAATTGCTTTGCTGTCAACGATGTGCTGTGAGCATGCAAGTGGAAATGGCACATTGCAGTGGGGACATTTCACAGGGGTTGGTGCAGGTTACCAGTACATTGGAGACCATGCAGACAGCCTGGAGTGCTGCTAACAGCAAGCTGGGTAGTGGGGATAGAGAGGAGCTCTCCAGGCTCAGTATTACAGCCCCTGTGATGGATCCTAGGTGTTGCAGTTCCAGACACAGTTCTGTCTCATAACCTGCAACAAGAGGTACCGCTGAGCCCACTGAGCGTTCTAGTGGAGTGCATGGACTCAAAAAATAATGTGGACACGTGCTTGGCCTTGCATATTTTGTGACATTGCATTGATACTAGGATGTTAATAGTTTGAAAATAGATTTGCATACAGATAGTGCATTTTGGACTACCTATGTCCAATGCCCACATATTTTACCTGAAGTTAAGGCAACAAATGTGACACTTGTAGCACAAAAAGAAACAAGACGTGGTGTTATCATTACATACATCAGAAATAATTGCCCATAATCTCAGCTCGTCTTTGCCTGCCGTCTGCTGCTCTGGATGGGTCTGCTGGGTGAGGGGGTGGCAATGGGTCATCATCCTCATCTGAGTCTGTATCTGTGGGTTCCAGTGGCACGCCTATTGTTGTTGCGATGTTGTGCAACATAACACACGTGGCCACAATTTTAGAGGAGGTATCCAGACTCTATTGTAATGTGCCCCCACTTTTGAGCAGGTACCGGAAGAGACTTTTCACCAGCCCAAAGGTCCTCTCAAAAACACTTCTAGTTCTCTTATGTGCTGCATTGTAACACCATTCACTTGGTGTGGCTGGATTGAGATATGGTGTCAGGATGCAGGACCGCACTGCATATGAACTGCCTCCTCCAATGACAGGAGTTAAATTTAGTAATTGTTATCTGTGACCTCACCTGTACGATGTGCTACAGTGTTCTATGTTACATTACCAAGAACGTATCCGTCTCCAAATTCTCCAGCAAGAAGCCATGAGTGCATTCCACTATGAAGATGTACGAATCATGTGTGCTACCTGGGAATCTGGCCACTAAATCAGTAATGATGTTGGAGGCATTGCAGATGACCTGCATGTTTATGGAATGGCTAATTTTTCTATTCCTGCATATGTACTCAGTTTCAGATGGTGGACAGATTGCCACATCTGTCCCATCTATGCAGACGATGACTTGGTAATTGGGCTTCCGTGTAGAAATTCAATTTTGTGAGATGCAAGTCCTGTGAGGTGTTGGGGAATTTGATGTGCTGATTAAGTTTAGATAACATTGCATTGAGGAATGCATCGAAGAGGCATGAGAGAGCACTTTCTGAAATGCCACCTGCTGCTGCTATGACCCCCTGATAGCTTCCTGTGGCTAAGAGGTGCAGGGAGCACAATACTTGCACATGAGTGGGTATGGCATTGGTTCTGTGTGCGTGTGTTGCTGCAGTTGTGATTGTAATTCTGCCATTAGGTATAGTATCATGGCAGAGTTCAGCCTATACTTATCATATAGCTCCTCGTCTGTCTGGTCAAAGAGAGTAATGCGCACTCTGAAAATGCTTTCCTGTCTCTTTCTCCCTCTCTTCAAACCTGCCAAGATCCACATCCTCCTTGCCATGACACAGAGTGCAGCCACTGTTGAAAGGGCTAATGCAATCTGGGCCTATTTTTATGGGTTGCACCTGGTTAACACCTGATTTGAGTTGGTGGTAAATTGAAGATGCAAACTCCCCGTTTCGTAACCATTCGCATTTTGCGAATGGTTCATACATTTTATTTGCAAATAGCAATTTGCGATTTGCAAAAATTAGTTGCAATTTTAGGAAATCTCTATTTTTGCGATTCCTTATGATTGCATTTCGAATGCCTTTCATACATCGTAGGAGGCTATTTTGCATTCGCAAATGGTGATATTTTGAGAATGCCAAATAATTTGATACATCTGGCCTTTTGTTTCTAAATGATTCACGGTCTGTTGTTGCTGACAGGTTTGTAATAAAGTAATTTCTTCTATTACAGAGTTTCTCCACATCATGTTGATCAGCAAAATATACCTTTGGATTCATTTCAGTTATCAACAATGGTCCTCTGGTTGTGCACCTTTGTTGCATTCCTTCTAGTCAGCCTTGCCGGTTGAATCTAAAATAAGAAATCCTTCTCCTTCTTTGAATATGGTACTTTTTATCAAATACCTTCAGTAACTGTGCCTAACATAGTTCCTGGGTTTTGTTCTGATTTCCTTGTTTTCTACTTGAGACATACTCAACTGCTTGAGAGTTTGTTGACTTCCCTCTCCATTTCTAGATTGAAGCATTTCTTTCTGACATCTACATTTAGTTGTGCAAGGGAGTGAGGGTCCCTTTTATTGTGTGATTTTTTTTCTGTTTATTCAGCATCTTCGGTGTATGTCCATTTACTTCTCCTTCTGGGATCTATTTATTCATTCCATTAATAACTTGGGCTTTCAGTGCTTCTATTTCTTCTTTTAGTTGTGCCCCCGACCCTGTAGATGTATCCGTTATCTTCAATTAGTTGAACAAACGCTTTATTAGGTGGAGGTAGGTGAGTTGTGCTTCAACACTTTTCCTTTAAGCTGTTTGTGAGGTGCCATATTTCTTCTTTCACCCTTTTTTGTTTGATTTCTTGGTTGGCTTTTATTCTTGCAGCAGTTGAGGTTTTAGTGTCAGACGGTAAACATCCTTTTTTACGACTTTTTTATTACGAAAGTCGTGGTTAACGAAAGCATAACAACGCTTTTTTTAACCACGACTTCGTATTTTTGTGCCTTAACTACGTATGTTCTGAACAACGAACATGCGTGGTTAAGGTACAAAGAAGGGAGTTGGCGAAGGTAAGTGGTGGGTTTAGGTTTTGGGGTGGGGTTCGGTAGGTGGGGCGTTTTTGGTTCTGGGGAGGGGGTGGGAGGTCAGGGGGTTTTAGGTTTTGGGGTGGGGTTGGGGGGTGGGGCGTTTTTGGTTTTGGGGTGGGGTTGGGGGGGTGGGGCGTTTTTGGTTTTGGGGAGTGGGTGGGGGTTTTAGGTTTTAGGGTGGGGTTGGGGGGGTGGGGCGTTTTTGGTTTTGGGGAGTGCGTAGGGGGTCTGGGGGTTTTAGGTTTTGGGGTGGGGTTGGGGGGGTGGGGCGTTTTTGGTTTTGGGGAGTGGGTGGGGGGTCAGGGGGTTTTATGTTTTGGGGTGGGGTTGGGGGGTGGAGTAAGGGATGTAGGGTGAATGGTGCCTATTGCTAATGATTTTATCAGGAATGCCTTTACAATGAAATATCGTTGTTAAGGCATTCGTGGTAAAATCATTAGTAGTAAGGACGAGGTCGGTGTTCCGACCTCGTTGTTAAGGTTAGTAGTTGTTTTTAATTCGGTGTTCCGTCATATAATCGTGTCAGACTCATAGGAATATCTGACATGGCAGTTTTCAGTCTTTCCACAGTGGCGTCATAAAGGTTTATGGAGGGATAGTGAGGTGGAAGTTTCTCTAATATTGGGGTTTGTATGCAGTGGTTAGCTTCCAGTCATTGTAGACAGACCAGGATATCTCATAAAAGAATGATGTTTTTAGCCTTCTCCAAGAACACACGGGGGTAGAATTCGGTGCCTTTCCATTGTTTTTCCAGAGTATCTGCAGTAGCAATAGACATGGTATCCTGCTCTTTGTATATTCTTAGGACAAGCCGAGGGGTCATTTGCACATCTGATGGATAAGAAACTCATTTGCTGGCGCATATCCTCATTTATGTCACGAACTGTTATTTAGTGGTAGATGACCTTTTGCATGTCCGACTTTCTTTGCAGCATTTAGGATTGTCCATGCCCTTAATCTCCTGAATCAGCTGGGCGTTGACCATCCATGTCTGTGTAGGTACTTTAGGGCCATATGTACTAAAGCATTTTCCCATAGACACAGAATGGGTAAAATCCTTTGGTACATCTGGCCCTAAGTGTTGTAATATAACAGAGCTTTTCCTTTAATCGATGAGAGGGTCCTCATCTTGGCCTAGTGAGTTACTATGATAATCAACTGCAGCTGGCCTTTCTGCCTTTCTAATTACCACCATGAGGTGGCTCCCTTCCTTCCTAGTTTTGTTGCTCGCCCCCTCCCGAGAGATCTCTGTCAATGCAACTGTGTGCATTGCTTCACAGGGAGGGACAGTCCATTGTTCTGCATTGGCTTTTACTCCTACTGCTCAGGTTGTCGGAAGGACGGGAGTGATAGAGGGGTGTGTATTAGAGGAGGACAATTAGATCTCCACTCATAGCCTTTTCCAGTCTCATTACTGATTCACTGTCCGTTTGCATTGTAAATAATAGACATGCTAAACGGTGAGACTGCTGGATCCTAACATTTCAGCCCTACCTCGTATTTTGATGATTCTTACCAGGCTATGTTGAGAGGTGGTGCTAATGTTGCTTCAAACATCAGCAGTGCAATGCAGCTCATGATTCAATTTCTTTTCATTTTATGTGTCCCACTAAATATTATGGAATTTGAAAGCAATTAAAAGGTTTGGTCTCGTCATCTTGGCAGGACGCTTTGGTAATATGTTTTTTCCAGCAGTTGACTGCTGGTGTTGCATGCTCATCAGGGCAACTGCCTCAATAACAACATCTCTTTATGCAGCAGTTGTCTTTTACTTACAGCATCATTGTGATCTCAATGGCACAATTTAATAGTATTGAAGTTCTAATTAATGTCTAAATACACTAATTCAATTTGAGTACAGTAATCTAAACTCATACTTAAGTATGTTGATGTAAACCAGACCTGAAAGCTGAACCTCAGCACTTGCTCTTCAGAAACCTTCTGACAATTGAATTGTTCGGTGAAGCATTTGGTTAAAGGAAATGTACACACAAGACCCCTACCCATATTCCATCAGTGAATCATTGCAACCATTCACCACAATACAACTTAGGCATGTCAGAACTGTTTGCGGAGCCCTATGTGTCACAGCCGCCTGTTTCTAAGTTTTAAAAAATGTCCACAAGGAAAGAAAAGCCCAGCACCTACCTCCACCTGATAGTTATAGCAGTATTCTTCAATTAATAAAATAGGTACAGCTTGCTTCAAAGTCTCGAAATTGTTTTTGCAGCACACGCACAGTTTCTGCATGAGTACAGGGCATGTGGAATAATGCCATCTCTCTGTTCCCCCTTCTGATAGCCTTGCCCTAAGCCAAGACACCCCAGCTTCGATCTAGACCTCAACTGTTATCGAAACCTACACAGGGGCTCTAAAACGAGCAAATGCAGCAGCCCCAGAATAAACTTGCAAAAATTAAAAAGGATGATCAATAAAAAGGCATTTCAATTTTCTGTTTATCTTTTTGCATTTGCTGTGAATTTAAAGATAGAGGTCATAAGCCAGGCCAGTCTTATGACAAAGTGTTCCTATTCTTTTTAGCAAACAGATTGGTATTTACTATTTCCGTCTACAAGAACGAGTGAATTTTGCACCCAAGTGACAATTCAACTGGGGTAGGGAGAGTATGAAAAAAGAAGACTGCAGTATGTCAATTTTTTTCTAAGAAACAACAAAATTAAACAAGTTCTTAAAGAATTTCGCAGATATTTCAACATACATAAGGAGTAAGTAAAGAGGCATGTAAAAAATACGGCAGAATATTTTTTCTAGCGCTGAATGAAAAATGTCTTAGCTAACAGAAATTTTCAATTCTATTAAAGACTGGAAGGGATGGTTATGATATTCTTCCTTCGTTTTATTAAAAAAGCGGCTATTTCATTTCATATATACTAAACTACTATTCCCATGAAACCTTGGGAATGGAACAAAACAAACATATCCAATAGTAAACAATTGCTTAATGAAAATCCTATCAGGTAACAGTATTCATAAAATAGTTCACTCTCTGTGCCGTTAGTGCCGCTTTCATCGCGCAAGTCAAGTCACTGCCTGTACATCATGGGTCCTGTTAAAAAGACTTGTACCTAGGAAGAAGAGAATCATCAGCCACAGATCTTCCAGAAGGACAAGACCAAAGACAAGCATGAAACATTCTCCGCAGAATCAAATGACATCTAGATAGCTAGAACATTTTTCATTCTATGTCAGGACCGGAGGCGCTGACTATGGTGGTTCAAGGTTTGCTCATCACCAAATGAGCCATGTCCAGCACTGGCTTGAAACAGAACCTTTCGAAGGTAGTACCTGAGGACCAGTCAGCTGCATGACCATGGCTCCCAAGCAGAATGAGCTCCAAAAATCTTCAGGTCAATTCCGGCCTCCTGCATGACCCACCTCACCCAATAGACTGGTGGGAGAAGAAACGTTCGTGAGTGGTTTCCACAGTGCACAGAAAAGCTGCAGCTTACCGGGCGGTCTACATTTTTCAGACATTTCTTCATATGCCTTGAGGCATTGCACCACACACAATTTGGGAGAATCTGGAAAGGCCAGATACCAGATACCTCCAGTGTTTGGACTTTGTTCTCCTGGAAATCATAAAGGACACCCCAGATGGGGAGAAAGTTCAGCCAGTAATATCCAGGGCTCGAATATCAGAGACCCATCTGCATGATACCAGATACAACAGCAAGGTCGCTTTGCTGAAAGTTCCTTCCAGGATAAGAACCTGTTAGGTTGCCAGGATAAAAATAAGTTAAGCACTTGGTTGACATCCCAGAGAAGCAGAATCAGATGGCTCCGGAGGGAGGCATAAGGGGATCCCTCTAAGGAGCCATCACACAAAATTGTATTGACACTCCATCTCAGACACCAGTGGGGCCAAGGTTCCCAAGCAGATCTGTACCACTTGACTGTACTGTCGGCCAAGGCTTTGGAAAGGAGTTCCTCAGTCTGTCTCGAAAGGCCCAGGGCCAACCATCGTCCTCTGTAATGTGCCATGGCATCAAGTGCAGGGAGCAGTCGGGCAGCATCTGATGTAGAAATTAATCCAAATTGAGAAGAAGAGAGGGAAACAGGGGGAGATGGATTCGAAAATCAAAAGAAAATTCCAGAAGAACTGGAAACCAAACTTGAGATATCCAAATTGGTGTGATCAGCACAACTTCTGCCTGTTGGCTCCTGATATGGGCAGAGGTGATAGTAATCATAGCAAACAGAGAGAACGTGTATCCCTTTTCCTGTCTCCAGTTCTGTAGAATCCTGAAAGAAAGCACCTGTTGCTGCAGCTTGTGGGTCTGGCCTCCAGCTGAATAATTTGGGTATCTGAAGATCTAGCATGGATACAAACAGGTCCACCAAAAAAGGACCCCACTGGTCTTAGCATGAAAAAGACATCTGGATGGAGCTTCCACAGGCTGGAGCCCTGAAGTTGACAGGAGTGCCAGTCCGCTGTGACTGGCACATGATGGTCCAGGCTGTATCAGAAGCTGGTCACCAAGTCTGATAGGACTTTGAGGCGAGTCCCACCTAGATGATTGATCTATCAGGCCACCAATATGTTGTCCAACTTGATGAGGACTCATGACTAAATCTTGTCTATGGTCCAACAATGGACTGCAAAGGAGCCTGCCAGAAGCTCCAGACAATTGATATGTAATTGTTTCTCTTGAGGAGACCATGAACCTCCTGTGGAGAATTAGGCACATCATGCACCCCAGCCTGACCCACTGGAATCAGATTCAATAATAAGTTCTGGAGCCGATCCGAAGATCACCCGGCCATTCCAGTCCTACGTGTGGGAGTGCCACCAGTTGATTTCTTCTCTCACATTGTCCAATAGTGAAACCAGTTGGGAATAAGTTAACCCTCTCCAGAGATGCAAAGCCTTGAGCTGCTGCAGGGCCCAGTAATGGAGGGTCCCTGGAAAAATCATCTGGGTTGAAGACAAGAGGAACACCACCAGACGCAACGAGGTGCGTTGTTTGACTAGGGTTCTCCTCAACTCGTGCCCAATCTTCGTCACTTTCTGGGATAGCGGGCTCAGGGGGACTTCTTCTCGTTTATTACGAAACCAAACCCCTCCAGGAGGTTGATCGTCACCTGCTGTTGGAGCAACAGCTTCTGGGAACACTGAGCCATTATCAGCATATAATTGAGGAAGACTATAAGGTGCATACCCTGTTCGAGAAGATGCTCCACAACTGTTTGAGAACCTTTGTGAAGCACTAAAGAGCAGAGGAGACCCAGCAAGGCAGAATGGAATCTCAAATGTTTGCTGACGTCACACGAACTGGAGGAATCTGTGATGTGGCAGGAAAATGGAACCAACAGGTACTCATCCTTGAGGTCCAACTGGACCATGCGACAGGAGGATGACCTCCATTTTGAAGTGACGGTATACAAGCCACTCATTGAATTCACGCAGATTGATAACAGGACGTTAGCCGCCGTCACATTTGTCCACCAGGTAAAGACTGCTAATAAACCTATTGGGATGTGGACGCGCTGTAGGGATCGCACTTTTGTCCAGGAGGGAAGCGGTCTTTGCGTCTTTAAGTGCAGCCTCCTGAAGAGAGAGGTGAATTGACACAGAGAGTGTATTGGAGGGATCCATAAACCTCTATTTGAAACCCTTGAATGGTATGCAAGATCTATGCATCCATCGTTATGGATCTCCACTCATGAAGAAAATGTCTCAATCTGCCCCCTACTTTTAGAAGGAAAGAAGGGTGAACACTCAACGAAACTGATGGAGGCATTGTTTCCTTTGAAGCCTTTGCCCCTGAAACGCTGGCCTGTGGTTGGGTAGAAGTTTGCGAAGCATTTTTGATCTTGGTACTGGCCTCACCTGGAGCCTTACCCTCACAGAGGGAATTGGGGAGAAGCTCAACCAGCCGAGCGACCCCTGCCATGAATGGACCTGGGGGAAATCTGAGGGAAAGCCTCTTCATGGAAGACTGGACTTTATCCAATGCTGTGAATGTGTTCACAAACCTCCCTAGCTCTTTGATAAAGGGTTCCCTGAAGAGCCCAATTTGAACCATGGCCCCCTGCTTTAGAAGTTACTAGATGCCCAAGCTTCGGTTCCTCCTTAATCAGCAAAGACCGATGACACTCAGTGGACAACGTGCATTTGGCGTTACCTCTGTCATATTCAAAATTTTGGTGAGGACCAGATAGCATCCAACAACTTATCCTCGCAAGTCCTCCAGGATTGGTCTATGCCCTTTTTGGAATCCTTCATGGATTTCACCAGGAAGGTGTCTATTGAGGATCTATCTCTGGAGTTAGAGTCACCTTGCCCTCCAGAGCAGCTTGGAGGCACAATGCTCGTAAATGACTGTGGGCTCTCTTTTCGAGTGGCTTCAACAGAGAATCTGCAACATAGCTTGCCACCTTCTGTGCTGGAACACACATTGAAGATCTAGGATGGAGGATATCATCGAGGTCCAGCATATCCGATCGTACCTCAGGGGCAGCAGGTTCGGTAGAGGGAAGAAGGGAAGGTCACCAAAGTCTAGAAGGTCCTGGCTCCTCATTGAAGTTCACATGAGACTCCTATTCCTGAGGCTCTGGGGAACCTGAATCTGTCTGAAGTACTGCTGGGATCAAGGGGGGGCAGGAAGAGGACCCTGGGCCAAGAAGGCCCATTAAAGGTGTGCAAATGCATCCTAATCTATTCCCCTCACAGGGACGCTTTGTGGTCCTGTGTCCAGCCCTGAAGGGGGTTGTGAGAGCCTTAGTGCCCTGAGTTCCCCGAGGGATCCTGATCCTGTCTGAGAATTTTAACACACTCTGTCGCAATTTGCATCATAAGGCATTGCTCCAGGGGGCCCATGGCCTCCGCCACCTCCCTGTAAATATAGATGTCTACTGCCTCATAAAACTCTTCATCCCAGGCCAGGAATGCCAAGGGATCGCCCTCCATTTGCATATTATCAGAGGGTCCATGGCTGAGCACAGGAATATTAACATTGAGGCACTGTGGATAGGCACTAGGTCAAGCGCTGTTATGTCACTGCAGGAATATAGATATAGGCAGGCAAAGCACTGCAGTGATCTGAATTGCAGGCAACGCGCTGCACAAGCAAAGCAGTGTTTGCAGGCAAGAAGCCATAGTTTTCAGGCTGGGGTTACAGCTAAGGAGTTTTGGGTGGACAAAGGCACACAATCAGTGGGTCTGAGCCCTGAGGACACTCACTCCTGGTGCAAGAATCAATGGGGTAAAGAAGCCTGGGAGAGTGTTCCCAGAAGTGGCTCTCTTGGCCGAACAATAAATACAGACCTCGTAAGAGTGTGCAGCAAACACTTACTGCTGACGCAAAGGCGTCAATCAGAGTGAAAAACACAATACAGACCCCAGTAATGGGGTGTCTCTGTCCAAGCAAGGTTCGGAGGCAGCACCGCGCGCAACTCCGATCAGGAATGGATTCGAAGTCGCACTCCGTGGGCCAACTGATGCCTCGTGTATGGTGCCACCTGGCAGGCAGAGGGCTGCACCGCGACTTGAGCAACACCAAAACGTTTGGCCGTGGAGGAGCGAAACGTGTTCCAGCAGCCTTCACTTACTTGGGAAAGTGCACCACGCACAGTCACAATCGCTCATAGAATAATACAAGCACAATACTAATTTGAAGGCAAGGGCACAAAACCTGACTTCACCCCTTCACTGTCAGGCCTTTTCCCCCTCCTGTGCCGAGCCTTTTTTTGGCTATTTGTGGCAGTTCGCGCTTAGGCCCTCATAACATTTTGTTCACATAAGCTACCCACGCCAAACTTGCGTCCTTTTTTCCAACATCCTAGGGATTCTAGAGGTACTCAGACTTTGTGGGTTCCCCAGAAGGAGGCCAAGAAATTAGCCAAAATACAGTGAAAATTTCGTTTTTTTTTAAAAAATGGGAAAAAGGGGCTGCAGAAGAAGGCTTGTGGTTTTTTCCCTGAAAACGGCATCAACAAAGGGTTTGCAGAGCTAAAATCACCAGCTTCCCAGCTTTCAGGAACAGGCAGACTTGAATCAGAAAACCCAATTTGTCAACACAAATTTGGCATTTTACTGGGACATACCCCATTTTTACAATTTTTTGTGCTTTCAGCCTCCTTCCAGTCAGTGACAGAAATGGGTGTGAAACCAATGCTGGATCCCAGAAACCTAAACATTTCTGAACAGTAGACAAAATTCTGAATTCATTTGTGTAGATCCTACAAGGGTTTCCTACAGAAAATAACAACTGGAAAAAAGTAATATTGAAATTGAGGTGAAAAAATATGCAATTTGTCTCTACGTTTTACTCTGCAACTTTTTCCTGCAATGTCAGATTTTCGAAAGCAATTTACCGTTACGTCTGCTGGACTCCTCTGGTTGCGGGGATATATAGGGCTTGTAGGTTCATCAAGAACCCTAGGTACCCAGAGCCAATAAATGAGCTGCACCCTGCAGTGCGTTTTCATTATATACCAGGTATACAGCAATTCATTTGCTGAAATATAAAGAGTGAAAAATAGCTATCAAGAAAACCTGTGTATTTCCAAAATGGGCACAAGATAAGGTGTTGAGGAGCAGTGGTTATTTGCACATCTCTGAATTCCGGGGTGACCATACTAGAATGTGAATTACAGGGCATTTCTCAAATAGATGTCTTTTTTACACACTCTCTTATATTTGGAAGGAAAAAATGTAGAGAAAGACAAGGGGCAATAACACTTGTTTTGCTAATCTATGTTCTCTCAAGTCTCCTGATAAAAATGATACCTCACTTGTGTGGGTAGGCCTAGCGCCCACGACAGGAAATACCCCAAAACGCAACGTGGACACATCAAATTTTTTTAAAGAAAACAGAGGTGTTTTTTGCAAAGTGCCTACCTGTAGATTTTGGCTCTAGCTCAGCCGGCACCTAGGGAAACCTACCAAACCTGTGCATTTTTTAAAACTAGAGACCTAGGGGAATCCAAGATGGGGTGACTTGTGGGGCTCTGAACAGGTTCTGTTACCCAGAATCCTTTGCAAACCTCAAAATTTGGCAAAAAAAACACGTTTTCCTCACATTTTGGTGACAGAAAGTTCTGGAATCAGAGAGGAGCCACGAATTTCCTTCCACCCAGCGTTCCCCCATGTCTCCTGATAAAAATGATACCTCACTTGTGTGGGTAGGCCTAGCGCCCGCAACAGGAAATGCCCCAAAACGCAACATGGACACATCACATTTTTTTAAAGAAAACAGAGGTGTTTTTTGCAAAGTGCCTACCTGTAGATTTTGGCCTCTAGCTCAGCCGGCACCTAGGTAAACCTACCACACCTGTGCATTTTTGAAAACTAGAGCCCTGGGGGAATCCAAGATGGGGTGACTTGTGGGGCTCTGACCAGGTTCTGTTACCCAGAATCCTTTGCAAATCTTAGAATTTGGCCAAAAAAACACTTTTTCCTCTCATTTCGGTGACAGAAAGTTCTGGAATCTGAGAGGAGCCACACATTTCCTTCCACCCAGTGTTCCCCCAAGTCTCTCGATAAAAATGGTACCTCACTTGTGTGGGTAGGCCTAGCGCCCACGAAAGGAAATGGGCCAAAACACAATGTGGACACATCACATTTTTTCACAGAAAACAGAGGTGTTTTTTGCAAAGTGCCTTCCTGTGGATTTTGGCCTCTAGCTCAGCCGGCCCCGGGGGGGGGCAGAAATGGCCTAAAATACATTTCCCCCCAACCCCCCACCCCCCGGAACGACCCTTGCCTACGGGGTCGCTCCCCCTGCGTGACATTGGCACCAAAAACAAATCCCTGGTGCCTAGTGGTTTCTGCCCCCTTGGGGGCATATTGACCTGAAATCAGCCAATCTGCCCCCAAGGGGGACAGAAATGGTCTAAATACAATTTGCCCCCCACAGGGGAGCAACCCTTGCCTAATGGGTCGCTCCCCATCTCTAAAAAAACAAACAAACAAAAAAAAAACACACAAAACAAATTTGCCCTGGTGCCTAGAGGTTTCTGCTCCCCCTGGGGGCAGATCGGCCTAATAACAATAGGCCGATCTGCCCCCGGGGGGGCAGAAATGGCCTAAAATAAATTTCCCCCCTCACCCCCCAACCCCCCCCGGGAGCGACCCTTGCCTACGGGGTCGCTCCCCCTGCGTGACATTGACGCCCAAAAAAAAAATCCCCGGTGCCTAGTGGTTTCTGCCCCCCTTAGATTGGCGTAGCAAAAATCGTCAGATCTGCCCCCAAAGGGGGCAGAAATGGCCTAAATACAATTTTCCCCTCCAGGGGAGCGACCCTTGTCCAAGGGGTCGCTCCCCATCTGTAAAACAAAAAAAACATAAAATCCCTGGTGCCTAGTGGTTTCTGTCCCCCTTGGGGGCAGATCGGCCTAATCAAAATAGGCTGATCTACTCCCCAGGGGGGCACAAATGGCCTAAATATTATTTTCACCCTAGGGGAGCGACCCTTGCCTAAGGGGTTGCTCCCCACACCTAAAACAAAAAAGTAAACAAAAAACAAAAAAATTATCCCTGGTGCCTAGAGGTTTCTGCCCCCCCGGGGGCAGATCGGCCTAATAATAGGCCAGGAGGGGCAGAAAAGGCCTTCCAAAAAAATGCCCCCATGGGAGCGACCCTTGCCCAAGGGGTCGCTCCCTTATTCCAATTTAAAAAAAAAAAAATCCCTGTTGTTTAGTGGGCGTTTCAAAAGCCGGACTGCATGCAATCCGGCTTTTGAAACGCTTGGAGAGACTTCAAACGGAAGGAAATACATTTCCTTCCCTTTGAAGCCTCTCCGGGCCTCCCCCACGTGATCGGAAGAGAAATGCAAAGCATTTCTCTTTCGATGGGGGAGGCTCTGTGAATGTCAGCGCGCGCTTGCGCGCTGACGTCACGGGGGTGGTCGGGATGGAAGGGGAAGGGCTTCCCCTTCCATCCCTGCCTTGGGAGGGTGGGGGGGAACCCCACAGAGGGAGCGTTAGCGCTCCCTCTGGGCTCTGTGACCAGGACATAATGGTTACGTCCTGGGCACAGCAGCACTGTGCCTCAGGACGTAACCATTATGTCCTGGGCACAGAACCGGATAACTTGGCTGTTAGCAGCAAAGAAAGAGGCAGTAATGGCACAGATAATGAACTATATTATGAATACCGTTACCTGATTTGATGTTCATTAGGCGGTTGTGCAGTTGTTTGCCCGTGGATGGATTTGTCTTGTTCCATTCCCAAGGTTTCATGGAAATAGTAGTTTTTTTTATATAAGAAATAAAGGGCCAGATGTATCAAGAAGGCCTTTTGCGATTAGGAAATAGCGATTTTTAAGAACTCGCTACTTCCGACTCGCAAAATGCCATGTATCACATTTGAGAATCGGTAATAGCGATTTCTTAAAAATTGCAAATGCTATTACCGAATCGCAAATTGCGATACCGGCCCCATTCGCACCTATGGGCCTGTTAGCCCATATCTGTGAATTTTTTGCATTTACAAAATTTTGATTTCTTAACTAGAAATCGCAATTTTGGAAATGAAAACCAGAGGGTGCTGGGGGCCTAAGACCCCTCTGCTGCACCCCAAAAAAAATGTTGGGGACATGTAAGGTGCACACATGCCAAAAGGGCATGTGTGCTTTACATGTACATTTTAAAAATGCATTTTAAATGCATTTTTAAATTTTGCACATGGTTACCACCAAGTTCAACTTGGTGGTAATTAGCGATTCCTAAATGCCCAAATCACATTTAGGAATTGCTTCATACATGTGCTAAGGAATCGCAAATAAGGAATCCTCATTTGCGATTTCTAATTTAGAAATCTCTAAACAGGATCGCAATTTTAAGGAATCGCTATGTTAGCGATTCCTTAGAATTGCGTTCAGAATGCCTTTCATACATTCTGAAAGGGCTTTTTGCATTCGCAAACGGGCATTCGCACCGTTTGCGAATGCAAAAAACCTTGATACATCTGGCCCCAAATGACTGCTATTTGAAAAAATTGAAGGAAGATTAGCATAATCCTCTCATCCGCTTCTGAAATAGAATTGTGACGACATAAGTATTTTAAAAGGGTCATAACAAAACACCTTACTAGTGTGATAAATATGTACAGTAACCAAATCTCCACAAGGTTTTGTTTATCCACCATATACATTTAGCAGTAAAGATGCATGCCCGATAACATTTTAATGGCAATTTCAAGTGAACATTTCAGTGGAAAATGTGCTTAATGTACATGGTAGGACTTTAGAACTCTATGTTGTATTCATACATTTGAGACAACATGCTTCAAAATGCACCACTGAACACGTACTACAACTGTACAGTATTTCTGCTGAATGGACGTGGCTCATTTGCTACATTTGACCTTTAGGTAGGGCTGTGATTTTCTTTGTGTTTTCCCGTTCTCTTCCTTTAATTAATCACTTCACAACTCGTAATACTTACGTCATGCTTAGATTCTGTATTTGTACTTCATATTTTCCCTCTTCTTACTAATACAAAGAAAATTTGGAGATGGTATTGCCTAAATATTCACCACTATCCCTTATACTATCTACAAAGGAATATGCATTATGCTAGCCTCCTGTCTTGACATAAAATCAGAAAGGCAATTTAATAACTTTCCTCTACTTCTTTGGTAATGTTGATTTTGGCTCCTCGGGAAATTATTTTCAGTGAAAAATCATACACATTGCTTACTCTAAAGCCGACCATTGAACTGGGATGTCTAGGAGAAACTTCAAAAAAGGCATGGATCTACTTCTTTGAAATGCCAGTGACAAAAACTGCAAAGAAACCATTTGTGTTTGTTTTAAGCATTAGATGTACAAAAACAACATTTTTTTACAGTGGGGACACCAAAATTGAGGTAATAAATTGAAAAATGAAAACAGAATACCAGCTCGCCATAAAGTGTTGTGTGGTTTAGGGTTGCAGTAGTATGCTCAGCACCCCTACCTCTTGTACCTGTGCACTTGGTTCACAGTTTGTTAAGTCCAGACTGTATCATCATGGGCTTTGCTGGCTCAACACTGGGCCAAACACCTGTTTTTATATGCCTGCACAGAGGCGTGGCTACAATTGGTGCAGCAGGTGCCACCAACACAGACAGCCACTTTAACACACCGACCGCCACGGCGGTAGCAACAAACACTGCGGCGATAACCGACAACAGACAGGCGGAAGACAATGTACCGCCCACCTATTACAAGCCACTAATTCGCCAGTTTTTCCAGGGCGGTACCAACACCATCAAAAGCACGGCAGAAACAGTACTCTGAAGGGGAACCACTCACCTTTTGACACTCAACCACCAGGACGCCATGGAGCCCAAACTACAGGTCCTGCCGATGCTGGTGTATCTGCTAACACACCAGGAATATCAAAGAAGGAGGGGGCGACAGCCACGGTGAGTACTGCACCTAGCACTCAGGGGAGGTGGGGAGGAAAAAGAGAGTGACACACACATGCAAAACATGCAGCAACATTACATTTACACCCCGTTACGTCCTGGAAGAACGCAAGGGCAAAAGGAATTGAGTGAAATAAGTGATATTTAGAAATATGCAGATAAAGTTAACGATTGTAAACAACAGTATATACAAATATTTACAATATGTACAGAAGGCCGTACACTGTCTTTTGCAAATGTCTGTGGCCCAGTGGGCAAATAAACATGGGCAAAGCCCACACTTGACTCCTGCCTCAAAACGGAGAGAACACTGCAGGGGCATCCGGTCGAAAACACACATGCACCTCAGGGGGAAGGGGAGGGCATCGCAGCCAGAAGATGGTACTACGCCACTGCTCCTCAAGGGGGCTCCATGCTCACTGCGTGGTCCTGGGGAGTGCAAAGCCACATTCTCTCAAGTCTCTCTAGTGGGTGCTATGCCCACTGCGTGGTCCTGGGGATTGCAAAGCCACAGTCTCTTCATGTCTCTCAAGGGGGTGCTCTGCCCACAGCTTGGTCCTGGGGAGTGCAAAGCCACAGTCTCTCAAGTTTCTCAAGTGGGTGCTCTGCCCACTGCTTGGTCCTGGGAAGTGCAAAGCCACAGTCTCTCAAGTGGGTGACATGTTCCACTGGTTCTGGAGAGGGCCTTGTGCCCAGTCCGCTTCATCCTGGCAAGGATAGTGATAGTGGATGCATATCTCCACTGGTTCTGGAGGGGGCCTTGTGCCCAGTCTGCTTCATCCTACCAAGGATAGTGATAGTGGATGCATAGCTCCACTTCCTCTGGAGGGGGCCTGGTGCCCAGTCTGCTTCATCCTGCCAAGGATAGTGATAGTGGATGCATATCTCCACTGGTTCTGGAGGGGGCCTGGTTCCTATTCTGCTTTATTCTGCCAAGGATAGTGATAGTGGATGCATAGCTCCACTTGTTCTGGAGGGGGCCTTGTGCCCAGTCTGCTTCATCCTGCCAAGGATAGTGATAGTGGATGCATATCTCCACTGGTTCTGGAGGGGGCTTGTGCCCAGTCTGCTTCATCCCATAAAGGATAGTGATAGTGGATGCATATCTCCACTGGTTCTGGAGGGGGCCTTGTGCCCAGTGATGCTACACCTGGGGTGTGGCAGTTCCCATTTCCTCACCTGGGTGCCTGAGCCACGAGATGTGCAGGGAACAGGTAGCATGATACTCCATGGAGGCAGAGCCAGACTCCATTCTGCGGCGACTTAGGCTGCAAACTGCTGGTAGTGCCGGTGCTGGTGGTGGTGCTTCAAGTGGTGGGTCCAGGCTGCCTCCTCCATGCCCGGATGGCTGCCCACTGGGGATGCTGCTGATGATAGATGTAGTGGCACCGGCTGGACATGTGGCGGTGCAGATGGCGGTACAGGTGGCAGTGCTTGCGGCTGTGTCTGTGGCAGAGATGCTGCTGGTGCTGGCCATGGTACAGGTGCTGGTAGTAGAGGAAGGAGACACCAGGCCGTCTCCTGCAGCCTTGGACCCCTGCCCACTGGGGATGATGCTGCTGACTGTTGTTGTGGCAGAGGCGGTGCAGGTGGCGGTGCAAGTGGCGGTGCAGGGGGTGGTGCAGGTGGTGGGCAGATGGAAGTGCAGGTGGCCGTGCCTGCGGTGGTGCTTTCCACGGTACAGGTTGCTGGGCTGTCAGTACTAATGGTGGCCACCAGCCCCTCACCTGGAGGCTCCAAGGCCTGAAATGCCTTGCCTTGGGTTTTCTTGCCCTTCCCCACCTTGGCAGATGCTGCTGGGACCTTGGCACTGGCAGATGCAGTTTTGGAGGAGGCCTTGCTGGGTGGGTCGTGCTTCTTGGCCGTGCTGCATGCTGTCCCCTTCTTCACCTTGGCAGGTGGCGGAATCGTTTGGTCCTTTGCATTGGTCAGTGGCACACTGCCAGCCCTGATGGGTGCCCCCTTTGATCCCCTGGGACTTGCAGGTACCACAGCAGACGCCAAGTTGGTGGCTGAGGTGCTGGCCTGGGATCTTGACACCCTGGCCCTAGGGGAAGGACAGGGGGAGGCATAGGGAAGAGGTCAATGTTAGCCAGGAAATTGTTTTTAGACACACTGGGATGGGAAGATGGAGGGGGTTTGGGAGTGGAGGAAGAGGGAGTAGTTGTAGGAGGTGTACATCTGCTGAGTTTGGGTGAAGGGGCATGGGCTGGATGCTGTTGTGAGGTGGATGGCTGTTGGGTGGGTGTGTGCTTGTGTTTGTGTACTTTGGGAGGAGGGCTCACAGACACACTGGGAGAGGACACAGGGGACGTGTGCATGGTTGTGGGGGTGGTGACTGCCCGTGAGGGGAATGTATTGATGGGCGTGCTGGTGATGGAGGTAGTGGATGATGATGTAGTGCATGCAGGTGTGAGTGAAGATGCTACTGGGAGGGAGGTGGATGAAGAGGAGGAGGGGGACACAGTGGAGGCAGTGGATGTTGGTATGTCTGCATGGGTATGGTGCTTGTGTGAGTGCCTGTGAGATGATGTGTGGTGCTTATGTTTTCCTGAGCTACTTTTGTGTGTTGATTTGTGTGCATGCAGGTCTGAAGGTGTGCTTGGGATAGCGAGAGGTAGAGGGGATTGGGTCTGGGTAGTGGAAGTTGGATGGGGGAGGCTGGACACCGGGACAATGGCTGCCATGCTCAGGCCAGTGCCTGAAATGCTCTCTGTTGGGCCTCCACGCTAGAATGAATGCCCTCCAGGTATGCATTTGTTTGTTGCAAATGCCTCTTGACACCCTGGATGGGACTCTGAATGGTTGACTGCCCAACAGTGAGGGATCTAAGGTGGTCAATAGCCTCCTCACTGAGGCAGCAGGGCTGACTGGGGCAGGGCCTGAGGTGCCTGGGTCAAAGGAGATGCCCACCATCCTGGGTGAGCGGGCATGGGAAACACGCTGAGGGGCTGCTGGGAGGGCGGTGCAGGTAGCGGGGTGGCAGCTGTACCTGTTATTGAGGTGGACACAGAGGTGCCCGCCACCGCCAAGGAGCTTCCATCGGAGGATGAATCGCTGTCACTGGTTTCCCTTCCTGTCCCCGTCATGGAGCTCCCCTCACCCTCCATCCCACTGGTGCCTTCACCCTCATTGGATTCTGCCTCCAGGCCCAATGAGGGATACAGCTTCCTCCATCGCCGGTGCCTCTGCTCCTCTGCTAGATGGTGCTAATGCACACAAGGACAGGGTGACAAAACAAAAAGGGGGGGAGAGACAGAGGATACACTTGATCAATGCCAGCAACACCACTATCGTTGGCGTACACAACACACAGGGAGCAGCCCTATGCACTAGGCCATGTCCAACCAGTCACTAAGATAGTCACCAGCCCATGGGGTACAATGCCTAATGCCAGCATCCGCATACCTGGCAACCACAGGACCCTGCCCATTAGTAGTTGGCCACTTGTACCATTGGGGTAGGAGTGCTTCACAGCCTGCACACAAGGGACCTACCCTGCTATGATCGCCCTGGCCTAGGGGCACCCACAGCTCCCATCCCCCACCCAACTAGCTCCTAAAGCGAGCAAAGTCAGATTTCTGAATCTGTACTCACCCCCTTGTGGCTGCTGTCATGCCCTCAAGCGCCTATCCAACTCCAGATAGGCCACCGCCAGGATGCTGAACATCAGGGGAGTCATGGTGAGACGGGCACCCCTTCCATGTTGGGAGGCCAGCCCCAGCTGGGCCTCCGCCGTTTTCTTGGGCCAGCGGCGCAGGTCCTCCCATCTCTTGCGGCAGTGGGTGTTTGGCCTGTGATAGACCCCAAGGGTCCACACCTCCTTGGCGATGGCACGACAAATACCCTTTTTTTGGTGGGCGCTGACCTAGAGGGAAAAGACAGCGGAAAAGGAAATTACTCACCCGTCCGGACCGTCATACTCATTGCCCACCAGTTCCCACCCATGCCCTGATGCACATACACTGACCACCTCTCATGCAGCACTCAGGCCAGGACGCCTTAGCACCCCCCAACATGTGGCTTACATCCTCACCACTCTAAACATGCATTGCCCACACATCATGCTCACAGTGTACTCACCTATTTGTCTGGAGGACCGTAGAGTAACGTGTACTGGGGTAGGACCCCATCCACCAGTTTCTCCAACTCCTCCGCAGTGAAGGCAGGGGCCCTTACCCCAGACACTCTAGCCATTGTTGCTTCCAGACTCATGTCACAGCAGCACATGCAGTGTAGGTCCTCTCCTGTTGATGGTCAGGTAGCAAGTGAGTGAATAGCTAGAAAATGGTGGTGTCGTCCGCAGCGGTGCGCACTGTCACCGCCGGCGTACATCGCCATTGGCTCCTGGAACCCATAGGGCCCAATGATAACCAATGCGAAGTTGACCGCCTATCGCGACGGAGCACAACGCCAGCGCACTTACCTCATTTCCCCTTGTCCCTCCTCATAGGTCAGGCAGCCGCCATTTCAAGGGGGCACATGGCATGTCAGCTAACTGCGTCGCAGCAGATATTGGCACATCAACTGACTCTCGACTTCACACACTGCATCTGTGACGTAAATTCCACAACAGTTGTGCCATCTATGTGGAAATTTGACCTTCTGCTCACCGTTCTTCTCTATAGGCTACAACCGCTGAGGCAGATGATGAGATGGTGGCATCCTCCGGTGTACAGACCCCTGATGGACCTGTCGACAATGGAGGACAGACACATTATCATCACATATAGACTTGATCGTGCCACAATCCAAGAACTGCGTGCCCAATTGGAGCCAGACCTGATGTCAGCTATCCGTCATCCCACAGGAATACCCCCTCTAGTGCAGGTTCTGTCAGTGCTCCATTTCCTGGCAAGTGGTTCCTTTCAAACTACAGTGGCCATGGCATCAGGAATGTCTCAGCCAATGTTCTCCAACGTGTTTACCAGAGTGTTGTCTGCCCTGCTGAAGCACATACGCAGCTACATCGTTTCACCCAGGTAGATGATTTGGCCACAGTGAAAGCTGACTTCTATGCCCTGGGACATATCCCCAACATCATTAGTGGCATTGATGGCACACATGTGGCATTTGTCCCCCCCGAGGAAATGAACAGGTTTACAGGAATAGAAAAAGCTATCACTCAATGAATGTGCACATGGTGTGTTTGGCAGACCAGTACATCTCCTATGTGAATGCCAAATATCCTGGGTGTGTGCATGATGCCTATAGCTTGAGGAATAGCAGCATCCCTTATGTGATGGGGCAACTCCAGAGGCACTGGGTGTGGCTAGTACGTGAGTCCAAGGTCCCCACACAGTATAAGTTGGCGTCTGAGTATGGGGTTGTCCCTAAGGGTTAGTGTGTGTCTAACAGTTGTCCTTCGATATTTGCAGGTGACTCTGGTTACCCCAACCTCTCACGGCTACTGACCCCAGTGAGGAATGACAGGACAAGGGCAGAGGAACGTTACAATGAGGCACATGGGTGTACAAGGAAGATTAGTGAGAGAACCTTCGGCCTCCTGAAGGCCAGGTTCCGGTGCCTCCACCTGACAGGTGGATCCCTGTACTACTCACCCAAGAAGGTGTGCCAGATCATGCTGTATGTTGCACAACCTGGCCTTGAGATGCCAGGTGCCTTTTCTGCAGGAGAATGAGCCTGGAGATGGTCTTGTGGCAGCGGTGGAGCCTGTAGATAGTGAGGAAGAGGAGGCAGATGAAGAAGTTTGGACACAGAACAAACATTATACAGCAGTACTTCCAGTGACACACAGGTAAGAGACTGTAACTCAACTTTGCATTACAGTAATCTTTTGGAAATTGTACATTGCAGGCTCTTACCCTCTGTCTATGGACACTGACTGTTCCGTTTGGATTCTCTATTTTCAGGTCTGTGTACCCCATTCTGGCCCCTGCTATATGTACTGCTGCCCACCAAAGGTCATCCTGTAGAATATTTTACTGAACACATATGTTGCAATGCTTTGATAATGTTGTAATAATACATTTTTCTAATCATTACACTGACTCCAGTATCGTATATGTTTCAAGGGTGTTTATTTTTGTCCAGATAAGCAAGGGGTAAGTGCAAGGGGCTGGGGTGATGGTGGGGGAATGTCCAGTTAGAGTCTAGTCTATTGGTATCACAGGTGCGTTGTCCAAGGGGGCATTGGAAGTGGAGCAATGGCAGTTCAAGGTGGACAGGGTGACATAGTGGAACAGAAGGGTAAGAATCAGGAGAGTCTTATTTCCTGGCGGGGTCTTGGCAATGTTCTCTGTCTTCTGCCTGGATCTCAGGGACCGTTTGCAGGGTAGTTCTCCTTCTGCAGGGGGTGGGGTGCTGGTGGCCTGTTGGTCCTGTGGTGGTGCCTCCTATCCACTAGCACCGGCGGAGGTGGAAGGCTGTTCCTCAGTTTGGCTAGTGTCAGGAGCCCTTTGTTGTGCCACAGCCTCCCTCATGGTCTTACCCATGTCAGCCAGCACCCCTGCAATGGTGATCAGGATGGTGTATATTTTAGTTAGGTCCTCCCTGATCCCCAGGTGCTGTTCCTCCTGCAGCCTCTGGGTCTCCTGTAACTTGGCCAGTACCTGGCCCATGGTCTCCTGGGAATAGTGGTATGCTCCCTTGATGTTTGAGAGTGCCTTGTGGAGGGTCGGTTCCCTGGGCCTGTCCTCCCTCTGCCGCACAGCAGTTCTCCCAGCTTCCCTGTTGTCCTGTGGCTCTGTCCCCTGAACCGTGTGCCTACTGCCATTGACCCCAGGTCCCTGATCGTCCTGTGTTTGTGGGGTTGCCTGGGTCCCTGTAGTGGTGGGCACACTGCTGATTGACGTGTCCTGTCCTGGGAACAGAGGTATGGGCCCGCTGAGTGGGTGCTATGGTGGTGTTTCCTGAGGGGGGAGGCTCTGTGGTGGTTTGGGATTGTGGCAGGGGGACCGACTGTCCAGAGGTCCCTGATGGGCAAGGTTGGTCATCGTGATCCAGGCGTGCAGAGCTGCTGCCATCACTGTGGGCCTCTTCTGGGGGGGCTGGATGTAGCTGGCACCTCCTCTCTGGTGGCGTTGGGTAGGGGTCCTGTTGGGATGCAAATGTATTGTTAATTTATCTGTGTGTGCCATCTTGTGCATGGGTATGTTTCCCTGTATGATTGTGCTTGCCCTTTCGGCTTGGCCTTGTGTGAGTGGTGATTTTGTGGGCTGGGTGAGTCTCTTTATTGGGAGTGCTGGGGTGATGGGTGCCCATGCAGGTCTGTGATGGGTGTCCATGCATTGTTGTTGCATGCAGGGCTTGGTATTGTGATGGGTAGGTTGTGGTAGTGGGATATATGTGAGATGGAGTGATGGGAGTGAGGGTAAGGGTGGGGGTATGTGATGGTATGCAGGTAGGGTGGGGGATATGATATAATAATAGAGATTTGACTTACCAGAGTCCAGTCCTCCTGCTACTCCTGCGTGGCCCTCAGGATGCATGATCGCCAAGACTTGCTCCTCCCATGTTGTTAGTTGTGGGGGAGGAGGTGGGGGTCTGCTGCCAGTCCTCTGTACAGCAACCTGGTGTCTTGAAACCACGGAACGCACCTTCCCACGTAGGTCATTCCACCTCTTCCTGAAGTCATCCCTTGTTCTTGGGTGCTGTCCCACGGCATTGACGATTTTCCGCCATAGCTCCATCTTCCTTGCAATGGACGTCTGCTGCACCTGTGATCCGAATAGCTGTGGCTCTACCCGGATGATTTCCTCCACCATGAGCTTAGGCTCCTCCTCAGAAAACCTGGGGTGTCTTTTCGGTGCCATGGATGTGGTGTAAGTGATATGTGTGAGGATGTTTGAGGTGATGTGTGAGGTGATGTGTTGGGGTGTATACTGTGATGTGCATGGATGGTGTATGGGTGATGGTGTTCAGTGCCTCTGATTGAGGGGTGCTCCTTGCTTGTCTCTCTTTGCTTGGCCTCTTTTTGTTGTTTTAAGGGGTTGTGGGTAATGTGGGTGGGTGTTTTATAGTGGGGTGTGGTGTGTGTATGTGTGTCAGGTGTGTGTATTTTGAACTGTCCATTGTGGTGTTGTTTTGTAAATGTGTGTGCATTTTGAGCGTGGCGGTGTATACCGCCAATGGTTTACCGCGGTTGAAAGACCGCCACGTTGATTCGTGGGTCGTGATCCTGTGGGTGTTTTCTGTTGGCGTAACGGCGTGGGTTTTGCTATCGCCAGTTTATCACTGACCTTTGGTGTGGCAGACTTGTGTGGGTGTCTGTATTGTGGCGGAATTCTCTGTGTGGGTCATAATACCCGTGGCAGAATACCGCTGCGGTCACGGTATGTTGGCAGCCGTCAGCACAGCGGTAGGCGGCATTTCCCACCAAGGTTGTAATGAGGACCTAAATGCTTTAGGATCACCACTAAATTTTTCAGGAGGTGCTATTACAATTCTGTTTGAGTCAGGGGTAATCAGTGGTGGAGTGGTAGCACTGGGAAATGTGAATGCTCAGTCTCAGTACAAAAGGGGCAGCGATGGGAAAAAAGGATTAAGAGATTAATTTAGTGGCAAGGGTATTCCAAAATTCTGAAGGTGATTTATCAAATCAAGTAGCAATGATAGTCCTGTTTTGTCAGTTCTCAGATGTTCTTGATCTCTTCTATAGTTTGAATCTCGGATGTTAAGGAGTTGTTAGTTGGATCAATGACTTAGCAAACAGCCATGGTGGAAACTGTTTCCTGATGATAACCCTAGTCACTTCGCAATTTAAATTGTATCCCTGATGGAAAGCAGGGGCTATTGAAGGACCAAAGAGAAATAGTGAAGATGTAGTAGGTAAGAGGAAAGTACTAATGAGTATATTTATCAAAGGTTTTGCATTACCCTTGCGTTAGACAGGGGTTACAAAGGTGACGCAAAACTTAAGTGAGATTTATCAAGCGACACAAGACTTCCTTGTGTGGCCTTGACTGGCTTGATAAATCTATAGAGTAACTCAAGGCAGCACAAATCACAGCCTTGTGTTCTTCTGCCCCAGGGAGGCGTTCCATTGGTGGGTATAGTTGTTCCCATGCATCCACCCATGGATTGTGGCACATTCCCAGATTTACCAACACTCGTAAACCTGGGAATGCATCAAAATGCTATGCCTTCACAGGGGAGGTGCAACAAGGAGAAATCCTTTATTTAATTCTTGTTGTTTCTCCTTTATAAGTGTGCTGCATTCTTTCTTAAAAGGAGGAAAATGCCTCATAGAATTGTTTTGAACAGGAAGTTGCCCTTCCTGCTCAAAAACAGTCCTCCCTGCATTGCAGCCATCCTGCACCATAGTGGAAGGGTTCCGGTTTTGGCTCAAAACAGCAGATTGTGCACCAGTGCAAGTAAAGGACAGGAATTCAATGTTACATGTTAAATACAGTGCATTCCTGCCCTTTCCATTTTATGCAGTGCAGCAAGGTGGCTTGCTGTGCTGTGCTGCGCTCCGTGGAATAATGATAAATTTGCCCCTATATCTGTATAATCTGACCATTGAAGAAACCCTCTGCTGGTCTCTGAGACCTTTGAATGTAAGAAACAGTTTCACATAAATCTCAATGTAACATATGTAATAGTTCACACAAAGTTCATGTTTATGGCAAACTACAAACAAGAGAAATCTGTTATATACGAAGAATATTTCAGAAACTCACTAACTGATGAGCAATGGGGAATTTGACCAAGGAGTTCATCAGATTTCCAAGTGAAGAAGCAAAAGGTGTTTGCACCAGTTAGAGAAGGGGTCTTTAGTAATCAAAGTTCATTTTTTAATGGCAAGGGGGACAAAAAGGGTTTAAAACAACAGCGGTGCCTCTGGGGATAGGTGGTGGTAACTTGCTAAGATACAGAAGTCTACCAACTACACACAATATTACCATGCTTCTTGTTCAGGTCTGTATGTCTCCTTTATTTGATATACGCTACTCTGACCCCAGAAATAGAAGTGTGACATTTACATCCTGATGACCCATAACCAGGCTGATGGGCCTTCCTGGGCTAGGTGGGAGGGAGGAGCTGACACACCTGACTAAGGCTGTGCCTGTCCCCACACAAAGAGGTGCATAACACCCTGTAGAGTATCTGGAGTGAGGGAAGAAAGGGCAGGAACCATGTGCACCTCAAAGACCTCTCTATGAAGTCTTCCCTACTTCAAAGGCTCAAATTAGTATAAGTACTGGACCCCAAACCCCACCAAATCAGTACACTTCTGGGTCTGAGGACATTCTGCCAGGAAGAAGGACTGCTGGGCTGCCAGGAGGGACTACCACTCTGCTAAACTGAATTAATGTATTGGCCTGCTGCCTCTTGCCTGGAAGTGAGAAGGACTAGACTTAACTCTCTACGGGTGAGATGTATGAAGCACTTTTACCGGTCACAAACAGTCCATTGGGCCAGTTGCGACTGTTAAATGCTTTTTGGAGGTACCAACCCTATTTTGTGAGTCAGTAACCCATTACGACTCGCAAAATAGGGTTTGCAACTCGTTATTAGGAATGAGGCATGGCCCTTCCTAATGGCAAGCCACACTGGCATGTAGGATTGTTTTGCGACCAACTTCATGTTGGTGGTAAGCCATTCGCAAAGGGAAAGGGGTCCTCAAGGGAGCCCTTCCCCTTTGTGAAATGGGGTGCAAGCATTTTTTAAGAGCAGGCAGTGGTCCCATGGAGCACTTCCTACTCTTTAAAAATGAAAAGAAACTTAAATGTTTTATTTTTGTAATGCATCCTGTTTTCCTTTTAGGAGAACAGGCTGCATTACAAAAAAAAGATTGCTTGATTTGAAAAGCAATCACAGACATGGAGGTGTGCTAACCCCAGGAGGCCATCATCCCTGTGATTGTGGTCATTCACAAATGGGTTGCAAATTGTGACCTGCCTCATGAATATTATTGAGGCAGGTCTCTTGCGACCCATTCTGGAATCACAAGCAGTGTTAAAACACTGCTGTACATAGCAATTTGAGATTTCCTCATAGCAAATGGCAAAAAATCACTATTAGGAAATCGCAAACCTAAAGCTACATATGACTGGCCCCTGATCCTCTACAGAACCAAGGGGCATATTTATACTCTGTTTGCACTGCATTAGCATCATTTTGTTTTACTCTAATATAGTGAAAAACTAACTCCATATTTATACTTTGGAATTTATGGAGTTAAAGTCATTTTTTTGGAAGTGGACCCCGACGCTTGCTCCTGCGAAGGTACTTTTTCAGGAGGCCCTGCAAGGGTCCTGTAGCCAGCCTACCCTCCATTGCAGTTGGCCTGAACTTTGGATTTAACCCAGTCAAGCATGACCTCAAGTAACCTTTTAGTACTATTGCCTTCTAGGCACTACATTGCAGTTTATTCTTTCAAAATTCAAATCTTGAGTGCTACTTATTGAAATTTTGTCATTATGATCTTGTTTTTCTCAGATACATATTCTCTATTTTTCTAAACTTGTGTGGATTTTTTTGTGGTGTTTTTTACGGTGTTACTGTAATTTAAGTGTTGCACAAGTACTTTACACCTTGCCTCCTTAGTTAAACCTGACTGCTCTGCGCCAAGCTACGAGAGGGTGAGCACGGGAAGGTGTAACTAACTTACCCTGACTAGGACTGTGGTCCCTACTTGAACATGGTGCATTCCTCTGCCAACTAGAGATCCAATTTCTAACATTGATCATCAGTGGTGAGAATAGGACTTGTGTTTGTGCAATACATTACAGTAATTTGCAACACACTACCACCCATATCTAGATCAATTCAAATCAATTGTCTCTGATTCCCATTGGCAAATTTTCCTACACTATCTGATTAACTTTTTTCATTTTTCAATTCTCCCTGATTGCCATTTTGTTTTCTATAAAAAAAAAATCTGATTGGAGGTTCCACAACTGCACCTGCAAACTTGGATTTTGAGTTGGCCAGGCTGGAGAAGTATACAGTGACCCGGATCAAGGATTTTTGTGAGGAGTTTGGGGTTTCTACCAAAGGCTTCACCAAGAAGGTGGAGCAGCTGCAAAAGGTACTGAGGGCCTGGATAGAAGCTAGGGATGTAGAAAAGGAGCCCCCTGAAGAGGGGGCTGTGGAAATTTAGAATGATGAGGAGCTGGACCAGGATTCAGTGGAGAATCTGCAATTGCCTGGGAGACAAGAGGATATTAGATTGCAAGGAGCAGTGATTACTCCCAGGCCACGGAGCAGTACTTTATCAAGAGGCCTGTCCTCAGAAGAGCTGGAGGTCAGTTGGGAGGCGTGAAAGTAAAAGCTAGAGCTAGCTTAACTGGCCATGGAGGAAAATAAAATTATGTTGGTTCAGGAGTTGAGCTTGAGAGAGCTGGGCATCAGGGCCAGGTAGGCTGAGTCCAGCCAAGATGGTGGCAGCAATTCTTCAGTGCCCTCTGATGTGGGGGCCCATATACTCAAGGATCTGGTGTCTGATTTTGTGGAGGGAGACAACATAGACAGATGGTTTGGGGCCAATGAGATTGCTCTACAGATGCACTGGGTCCCTGAGGAGAATTTGGGAGCTAGTCTGCAAAGGGATATTTCAAGTGAGGGGAGGGACACCCCACTGGCCCTAGAGGGGATAGACAGGATGAGTTATCCCTCCATGAAGGAGGCACTAATCAGTTTGTCTGACCCCAGAGAAGTACAGGCAAAAGTTCAGGGATAGTCAGAAGCTATTCCAAAATACCTGGATGGATTGAGTAGACTTGTTTTGCAAAGCACTGGATGGTTGGGTGGAGGGCCGTGTGGTAACTGATTAGCATAGGCTGTACAATTTGTTTACAACATAACACCTCCTCAGTCTTTCTTTTCCAAATCTACACCTACACCTTGTTGACAGTAAGCTCACTGACTCAAGGGAGCTTGCTAAGGAGGCAGACCGTTGGGTCAGCACTGGGGTCCATAAGAAGGTATCTGGGGGGGCTCATCACAAATGTGGGCAGGGCCCTCAGAAGAAGAAGGAAGCAGGACAAAAAAGTAAGGAGTTCTCTAAAGAGCCCCAAACTAGTTCTGTGGGTCCGGGTTCCCTTCCCCCTACTAAGAAGAAAAATAATTGGTTCTCTGACAGTAAGTCTGCAGGGAAGGCTCCAGTGAAGTGCTATGAGTGTCAGCAAGAAGAGCACTAAAAGGGAGATGCCAAATGTCCCACATGGGCACAGCCTCCTCACTGGGGGACAGTCACTAGGGTTGGCTAGTGTAGTGCTTGGGGAGGAGATTGCCCCAAATAGTTTTGGGGAAAGTGTAGAAGTTACCGTAGTGTCCCTAGTTGACAGACAGAGATGGTGTAGAAAATCTTCATGACTGTCAATACCAGGAAGTACAGTCAGTGGATCACCATCAATGGGCTGAGGGTGGAGAGTCTGAGAAACACAGGAGCCAGCATGACAACCATCATGTGTCATCTGGTGTCTTAAGAGCAGATAGCCCCTAATGTGTTCCACCAAGTTGTTGCTGCTGACAACCATTGGTGGCTCTGTTTCCCTTTGAATAGGGGTGGAGTGAGTTCTCAGGTATACTTAAGGTAGCTGTGAGTCCATCCATGCCTGTGGGTTGTCTGCTGGGCAATGACTGAGAACTTGCTGGCTTGCCTCCTGTTCTGGAAGTCTCAGGGCAATCAAAGACTTTCCTCAACCTTACTTCAGCTGCTGGACTCTGCCACTGTGCGTGCTGACCTGCCAAGTGGTGCCAGCCCAGTCCTGGGCCCTGAGAGTGGACTCTGCAGCTGTTTTTCTTCAAAAGTCGACTCATCAAGGACGTTGCACTGCTCAGAACTGATGCAGTGCTCTTCGATTCAGATGCAGTGCCGATTCGATTATGAGGAAGTGCCCGACTGCAAAGTTGGATGACGATGCAGCGCTGATGCAAAGACATCGCTCGTGGCTCGATTACTACGCATCACCTGCACTGAAAGGGTTTCAACGCAACGCGGGCCCTGACTGTGAGGCTTGGCGATGATACATCTACCCGAATGTGTGAACTGGAACTGAGGAATCGAGTCTTGGACGCTGACCCTTGCTCCATCTAATGTACTTTTCCAGCTGGCATGGGTCCTGTAGCCGACCTGCCCGGTCACCCTGAACTTTGGATTTACCCCATTCTCGCGCGACCCCAAGGAACCCTTTAGTGCTATTAACTTCTAAACACTGCATTGCAGTTTATTCTTTGCAAACTCATATCTTGAGTTCTGCTTATTGGCTTTTTGTTGTTTTGGTCTGGCTTAACTCAGATAAATATGTACTATTTGTCTAAACTGGTGTGGAATCTTTTCGTGGTGTTTTTCACTGTGTTACTGTAACTTATTTTTTGCCTTGCCTCCTATGTTAGGCCTGACTCTGTGCCAAGCTACTAGAGGGTGAGAATAGGAGAGTGTAACTGATTTACCCTTACTAGGATTGTGGTCCCTACTTGGACAGGGTGCATACCTCTGCCAACTCTAGACCTAATTTCTAACAGTGACCTTGCCCACCATCTTAGATCGAGGGTGAAGCATTTAGACAATCCTCAGTGCCTTTTACCTCAGTTTTCAGAATGAACCTGGAGCCTGCCATGCCTCAGACATTTCTAGCTTCCTTGAAATTTGTGAATGTTAGAGATTTAAGTAATTTTGACAGCAGTATTTTTTGCCATGCTTCATAATGTGGATGGAGACTTAGAGGCATATTACTGTTACCCCAATTTTGATGCATGCTTGTCTATTTACTGGTGATGAATGCCTCTGGAAAATTTTCAGTTTGGCTAGTTTGAACCTCCTCTTTGGGTGATCTGATGTTGTTGAGAATCAGTACATTATTGAGTTGCTTTTTGGTCGACAACTGAAGAGGATGTTGTGTAGGTTTACTTCTTATCCATCTAGCTGACTCATGCCTTTGTTGAGCGGGAATAGCTGTTTAGGAACTAATAAGTTAGTGTGATTATCTAATCTACTTAATTTACATTCAGGTTACCGTCCTTAAAACAAACATCTTGACTCTGGGATCTGAGATCCCATGGACGACTCAAAGATTGGTAGATGAAAGGATGGAGATGTTGTAAGAGATGATTCCAAGAAAAATCTTATTATAGAGCTTCTTTGGAATGATGCTGTTGGCTAGGTTTGTCTAAGTGAGATATGGCGAGTATATTGGTGTGTAACTCTGTCTGTTGAGGAATAGGAGTGGAATATCCATCAAAAAAACAATAGTTAGATAGAGAAAGGCAACACCTACTGGAATGCTGACTTTAACATTTTTGCTACAAGAATGAGCCTTAGGAATCTGTCACTTCTAGGTCAGTCATTGACCAAGATTGCCTCTTAGCTGTATGAAGAAGAGGGCAGAAGTGTAAGTAATAGTTTTCCTTCTTTGTGTTGTTATTCTATAACAGTCCTCATAGGTATTTGGCTAATTTTTGCACTATAAAGTGAGAGTAAGGTTTTACCACTGATTGGCTGATTGGCCTTAGGGCTTATTCCTGATTGTATCAAACCCTTCCATGATGGGCCTCTCAGTACTTAAGGAGGTGGGATATCTTGGTGGGTGATCTCTCACAGAAAGCCTTTCTTTCTGAAAATAGACACATCTGTGTGGTAATCATCAGCCTCCCTAATATAGAAACCTAGAACACCCACTGTCTATTTTTTAAATGTTTGGATTTATGTGACATGAAGTGTGACAATAGATAATTGTGTTGGTATGTTGTGGTAGAACAACAAACTCTCCTTATCCCTTTCGGCTAACTCTTTGTCCTCTCCTTTTTATTTTTAAAATAGGGTGAAGAAAAAAAGTTGTCTGAGAAAAGTCTTCATACTCCACTGTCACCATCGTTGGTCCCTGACCATTTGAAATGTAACATTCTTAAAGCTCAGATAGACGCTGTTTTCAGAGTGGGAGCACAGGTACGTAGTTATTAAAAAACTAACATATGATGGTGGATATTTGTAGCATATTAACTTTGCAACTAGACCTAAAAATACATTTTTGTGACTGACCATAAACATGTATACACACTTCTCCACCTTGAATGTTTTAGTCACTATCCCTGAAATATGTAAATGATCCAACTTGTCGCAAAACGTTGTTAACTTATTGAAATATCAATAAAGTAAGCATAAAACATTCATTTTTAATTAAAATTTGGTGACCTTTCTGAGTGTTGAGTCTTTTTCATCCAGTGGGATGATTGTTATTATCTCATCCCCCTTACTCCAAGAACCATTGACATGTCAAGCTATCTATCTGTTCAAAGTATACTTGTTGGCCCCGGCCCTTTTTGGGGGTTCATCCCTAGATGTTTTGCCTCCTTCCTCCTATTTTTTCTGACCTCTTGCTGTTGGCTCTAGGACTCTGAGCACATTATCACTGCTGATCAATGATAAAGTGCATGAGCTCTCCCTTCTAAAGTTGGTATGATTGGCTTGCGCCTACTTGGCACATTTAATTTACCTGTAAGTCCCTTGTACAGTGGTATACCTATACCCAGGGTGTGTAAATTAAATGCTGCTAGTGGGCCTGCAGTGCTGCTTGCACAACCCACAGAAGTAGGTTTCAAACCTGTTTCAGGCCTGCTAGCGCAGGGCCTGCATAAGCAGTTTCCTGCCACAGGGACCTGGCATCTCAATTTACTTGCCAAGCCAGAACTCCCCTTTTATTACATGTAAGTAACCTGTAAGGTAGGCCCTAGCTAGCTCTATGGGCAGAGTGCTATGTATGTAGAAGGAAGGATATGTGCTTGGTTGCGTGGCCTGTCCTGGTAGTGACAAACATCCTATTTGGTTTCTCACTGCTTTGAGTACTGCCTTATCATAGGATTGCATTGGAAATGCCCTGCCTTATGTGTAGGGGGTATTGTCTGATTTGTGAGGATTAGCGCAGGCATGTTTGGTATGGTTGTAATGGTAGTGAGAAATGCTGCTTACTGGTGTAGGTGGATTTTTTATTATCATTACAGAAATACCACTTCTAGAGAGTGAGCATTTCCCTGTGCCTATGACTCTGGTGTTTTGCAGCTTGACTTCAATTCACGTCTGGGCAGAGTGGCAGCTGGGCTTTGTGCATACTTTTCAGACAGCCTGTACACAGGGAGGGTGGAGGTGTCACAGAGGTGCATCTGCATTTTGAATGGTCGTACTGGGCTGAGAGAAGGGGAGGCGGGGCACACTTGCATTTGTGTAGGCTGTGCCCTAGCTTCACACAAAGGGCTTGGTTACCCCCAACTGATGTCTGGAGCCTGTGATGGAGGAGAGAGGGGAGACTCCTAGAACCATTTGTAATTGGTTGGAACCTCCTCTCCCCTTTATTGAAAATGCTTTGTAAAACTGAGTATAAGTATAGGGGATTTTTCCCCCATAAAATCAGACAAGAAACAACTTAAAGAGACACTTGGAACTCTTTAACATGCTTGTAACGGGACACAGAATGCTGTTGGAGGGACTCACCAGGAACCGCCTTGGACTGCTGCTGCTGTGATGACCTGTGACTTGCAGGGTCACTTGGAGGAACTGCCACTGTCTACATCCCCCTTATGCTGGCCTGTTGTTGGGCCCTGCCGCCCTGTGCTCCACCTTGGAGTCCCCAGAGCCTGGGTGCTGTGGCCCCTGCCTTCTGTAACCTTTGAACTCCATTGCTAAGCGTGAGGAGCACTTTCTTTCCTCTGCTGGAGTGCATGAAGTACCGCTCTGCAGGATGCCCAGGTCGTGCTGCGAGAGCGCCTCGTTTTTTACTTGATTAGACCTGTGAGAGAGCCTTATGTATTCCCCAAAGTGCCTGGAGTGCGCTTGATCATTGCTGTTAGAAAATCACCGCCGTGACCCAGGCATTTAAAGAAACCTGAGTGTGTCACAAGTGCGCCATGTCCTGTGCGCCTGGGCCACTGCAGAGTGAAGACTGGAGTGAGTGCGCTCCTAGCGGTGCCCCTGGGGCGAAGCACGCTCAGAGAAGTGCCCCCAGGGCACCAGCAGCAACTGTTTTTGGCCTGATCACCGCTGCGGTCCAGGCAGGCTGCATTAGACTCACGCACCAGATCGGGTGCTGGTGAGTCAGTTGTGGCTGACAGTACGGGCGGGGAGGAAGCCTCATGGGAGGCTCTCTGTCCCACCTGGTCCTCATCTTTGTTCTGAGGACGGTTGGGGAGGAAGCTTCATCAGAGGCTCCCTGCCCCACAGGGGCCACATCTGTATTCTGAGGTCGCGGGTGAGGAGGAAGCCTCATTAGAGGCTCCCCTCACCGATTGGAACTTTGTTTTTCTTGTGGCTCTGTTCCCCCTGGAAGGACGGGTCTTGGCCTGGGGGGGTCACGGGGATAGTGGGTGCCCAGTTCAGGCCCCAGAAGGGGCCCAATGTAAGAACCAAAGGGGGCACGTGCTGATCCTCGTCCCCAACCATAAAATGGCCCCCGTTTTGGCAGAAAGGAACGCAGGGGGCCCCCGTTTCCTTGGTGACCCTCGAGGTGCCTTCATCATAACACAAACAAGTACCTTCAATGACCACGTGTTATTCTGATGTTCCTTTTATGGGCAGTCTGTGAATATTGTGCTAACCTGTTGTGTTCTTTGACGTGCCATATGTTCGCTAATGTTCCTGTTGTGGGCATTTCTGCTAATCTGTTTCTATGACTTGCCATGTTTTTCCTAATGTTCCTGGTAGGGGCATATATGATGATGTAATGACAAGTGCATTGTTGTAGTGATGTTTTCCTGACTATTGCAGAATAATGAGTAACCTGTGTGTTATAGTGACAACTGCTGATTTCTGAAAGGTAAGTGTAATGTTCTGACAACTGCTTGGATAGTGGGGTATTACTGACATGTTGTGTTTGGTCTAATGATGTGTACAATACAGTTTATTTTTATATAACTTGGTTTTGTGTTTCGTTTGTGGTGTATTTATTGTGTCACGAGTGTTGTGTGTGTTGTGCAATCTCTTTATACATTGCCTCTGGGATAAGCCTGACTGCTCATGCCAAGCTACCTAGGGGGTGAGCAGGGGTTACCTTGGGTGTGTAACTCCCTCACCCTGACTAGAGTGGGTGGATTCTGCCTAGCCAACCAGAAACCCCACTACCCACAATACTGTTTCTTCTGTACAACTCTGGGATACCTATTGTAAGGAAATGTCTCATTGGCACGGTTACCCCCTGACCTTTTGCCTTTGCTGATGCCAAGTTATGATTTGAAAGTGTGCTGAGGCCTGCTAACCAGGCCCCAGCACCAGTGTTCTTTCCCTAAAACTGCACCTTTGTTTCCATAATTGGCACACCCTGGCATCCAGGTAAGTCCCTTGTAACTGGTACCCCTGGTACCAAGGGCTCTGATGCCAGGGGAGGTCTCTAAGGGCTGCAGCATGTCTTATGCCACCCTGGGGACCCCTCACACAGCACAGACACACTGCTTGCCAGCTTGTGTGTGCTGGTGGGGAGAAAATGACTAAGTCGACATGGCACTCCCCTCAGAGTGCCATGCCAACCTCACACTGCCTATGGCATAGGTAAGTCACCCCTCTAGCAGGCCTTACAGCCCTAAGGCAGGGTGCACTATACCATAGGTGAGGGCATAGGTGCATGAGCAATATGCCCCTACAGTGTCTAAGCAAAACCTTAGACATTGTAAGTGCAGGGTAGCCATAAGAGTATATGGTCTGGGAGTCTGTCAAACACAAACTCCACAGCACCATAATGGCTACACTGAAAACTGGGAAGTTTGGTATCAAACTTCTCAGCAAGATAAATGCACACTGATACCATTTTATTGTGAAATACACCCCAGAGGTCATCTTAGAGATGCCCCCTGAAAACATACCCGACTTCCAGTGTGGTTTGACTAGTTTTGCCAGCCTGCCACACACCAGACATGTTGCTGGCCACATGGGGAGAGTGCCTATGTCACTCTGTGGCTAGGAACAAAGCCTGTACTGGGTGGAGGTGCTTCTCACCTCCCCCTGCAGGAACTGTTACACCTCGTGGTGAGCCTCAAAGGCTCACCCCCTTTGTTACAGCGCCACAGGGCACTCCAGCTAGTGGAGATGCCCACCCCCTCCGGCTATGGCCCCACTTTTGGCGGCAAGGATGGGGGAGATAATGAGAAAAACAAGGAGTCACTGGCCAGTCAGGACAACCCCTAAGGTGTCCTGAGCTGAGGTGACTCTGACTTTTAGAAATCCTACATCTTGCAGATGGAGGATTCCCCCAATAGAATTAGGGATGTGCCCCCCTCCCCTCAGGGAGGAGGGACAAAGAGGGTGTAGCCACCCTCAGGGCTAGTAGCCATTGGCTACTAACCCCCACAACTAAACACACCCCTAAATTGAGTAATTAGGGGCCCCCAGAACCAAGCAAGATAGATTCCTGCAACCTGAAGACGAAGAAGGACTGCTGACCTGAAAGCCTTGCAGAGAAGACGGAGACACCAACTGCTTTGGCCCCAGCCCATCCGGCCTGTCTCCCCACTTCAAGAAACACTGCACCAGCGACGCGTCCCCCAGGGTCCAGCGACCTCTGAAGCCTCAGAGGACTACCCTACATCTAAAAGGACCAAGAATTCCAGAGGACAGCGGCTCTGCTCCAAAGAAGAAACAACTTTGCAACAAAGGAACAACTTTTAAAGGACTGCACGTTTCCCGCCGAAAGCTTGAGACTTTCCACTCTGCACCCGACGCCCCTGGCTCGACCTGCGGAGAAACAACACTACAGGGAGGACTCCCTGGCGACTGCAACCCTGTGAGAAGCAGCGAGAGTTGACCCCCCTGACCCTCCCCCAGCGACGCCTGCAGAGGGAATCCAGAGGCTCCCCCTGACCGCGACTGCCTGCTTCTAAGAACCCGACGCCTAGTAAAGACACTGCACCCACAGCCCCCAGGACCTGAAGGATCTGACCTACAGTGCGGAAGCGACCCCGAGGTGGCCCTCTCCCTTGCTTAGGTGGTGGCTACCCAGAGGAGACCCCCCTTGCCTGCCTGCTTCGCTGAAGAGACCCCTGGGTCTCCCATTGAACTCCATTGCAAACCCGAAACCCGTTTGCACTCTGCACCCGGCCGCCCCGTGCTGCTGAGGGTGTACTTTTTGTGCTGACTTGTGTCCCCCCCGGTGCCCTACAAAACCCCCCTGGTCTGCCCTCCAAAGACACAGGTACTTACCTGCTGGCAGACTGGAACCGGGGCACCCCCTTCTCCATTGAAGCCTATGTGTTTTGGGCACCACTTTGACCTCTGCACCTGACCGGCCCTGAGCTGCTGGTGTGGTTACTTTGGGGTTGTCCTGAACCCCCAACGGTGGGCTACCTTGGACCCAACTTTGAACCCTGTAGGTGGTTTACTTACCTGCAAAACAAACAAATACTTACCTCCCCCAGGAACTGTTGAAATTTGCACTGTGTCTAGTTTTAAAATAGCTTATTGCCATTTTTGCCAAAACTGTATGTACTATTTTGATGATTCAAAGTTCCTATGATACCTAAGTGAAGTACCTTTCATTTGAAGTATTGATTGTAAATCTTGAACCTGTGGTTCTTAAAATAAACTAAGAAAATATATTTTTCTATACAAAAACCTATTGGCCTGGAATTGTCTTTGAGTGTGTGTTCCACATTTATTGCCTGTGTGTGTACAACAAATGCTTAACACTACCCTCTGATAAGCCTACTGCTCGACCACACTACCACAAAATAGTGCATTAGAATTATCTCTTTTTGCCACTATCTTACCTCTAAGGGGAACCCTTGGACTCTGTGCATGTTATTTCTTACTTTGAAATAGTACATACAGAGCCAACTTCCTACATTGGTGGATCAGCGGTGGGGTACAAGACTTTGCATTTGCTGGACTACTCAGCGAATACCTGATCACAGGACTAAATTCCAAAAATTGTTATTAGAAACCGATTTTTGAAATTTGAGCTATTTTTCTAAATTTTTAAAAGTCCTGCTAGGGCCTTGTGTTAGTCCCTGTTAGCATTTCTTTTAGAGTTTAAAAGTTTTGTAAAAGTTTGAATTAAGTTCTAGAGATAGTTTTAGATTCTTAAAAAGTATTCCAACTTTTAGAAACATAGGGCCTCCGCCGCCCGCCAGAGTTCCCCCAACAGAACACCGCTCCGCGGTCTGAAGACCGCCGCGGTGATTCTGTGTTTCCCGCTGGGCTGGCGGGCGACTGCCAGAAGGCCGCCCGCGAGCCCAGCGGGAAACCCCTTCCCACGAGGAAGCCGGCTCCGAATGGAGCCGGCGGAGTGGGAAGGTGCGACGGGTGCAGTTGCACCCGTCGCGAATTTCAGTGTCTGCTAGGCAGACACTGAAATTCTTTGTGGGGCCCTCTTACGGGGGCCCCTGCAGTGCCCATGCCATTGGCACTGCAGGGGCCCCCAGGGGCCCCATGACACCCCATACCGCCATCCTGTTCCTGGCGGGCGAACCGCCAGGAACAGGATGGCGGTATGGGGTGTCGGAATCCCCATGGCGGCGCAGCAAGCTGCGCCGCCATGGAGGATTCCTGAGGGCAGCAGAAAACCGGCGGGAGACTGGCGGTTTTCCTGTTCTGACCGCGGCCAAACCGCTGCGGTCAGAATGCCCTGCGGGGCACCGCCAGCCTGTTGGCGGTGCTCCCGCCGACCGGACCGCCGGGGTCGGAATGACCCCCATAATGTCTTATGCAGAAGAGATAGTGATGGAACTCAACCTCACCCCTTACCTGCATCTTAGGATGTCAGAGTTAAGGTCTCTCTGCAAAATCAAAAAGATAAAGACTGGTTCAAACCCTACCAAAGTACAGCTCCAGGAGCTTTGGGCAGAGTTTGCTAAAAACAACCCCTTTAATGATATCTTCATAGAGGGGGAAGCTAGTGATGAGGAGAGAAACTTCCCACCCCCTCTCCTAGTTAGGGAACCCAGGGTTTCTCCAACCCTGACTCCAGAAGTGATAGTCAGAGATGTTGCTTTTCTCACAGGAGAGTCCAACAGCTCTGCAAGCATTGAGGGCAGCCTCAATGAAGATGACCTCCTGCTAGCCAGGTTGGCCAAAAGATTGGATTTGGAAAGACAGATCCTAGCCATAGAAAGGGAAAGACAAGAGATGGGCTTAGGTCCCATCAATGGTGGCAGCAACATAAATAGGGTCAGAGATTCTCCTGACATGTTGAAAATTCCTAAAGGGATTGTAACTAAATATGAAGATGGTGATGACATCACCAAATGGTTCACAGCTTTTGAGAGGGCTTGTGCAACCAGAAAAGTAAACAGATCTCACTGGGGTGCTCTCCTTTGTGAAATGCTCACTGGAAAGTGTAAGGATAGACTCCTCACACTCTCTGGAAAAGATGCTGAATCCTATGACCTCATGAAGGCTACCCTGATTGAGGGCTTTGGATTCTCAACTGAGGAGTACAGGATTAGGTTCAGGGGTCTCAAAAATCCTCAAGCCAGACCTGGGTTGATTTTGTTGACTTCTCAGTCAAAACACTGGATGGTTGGATTCATGGCAGTGGTGTAAATGATTATGATGGGCTGTACAATTTATTTGTGAAAGAACACCTGTTAAGGAATTGTTTCAATGATAAACTGCATCAGCATCTGGTAGACCTAGGACCAATTTCTCCCCAAGAATTGGGAAAGAAGGCAGACCATTGGGTCAAGACTAGGGTGACCAAGACTTTCACAGGGGGTGACCAAAAGAAAGGGGTCACAAAGACTACCCAGGGGAAGAGTGTTGAAACATCCAAGGGAAAAAGTAAAGAGTCTTCTACAGGGCCCCAAAAACCTGCTCAGGAGGGAGGGTCCAAAGCCTCTTCACAATCCAATTGTGGGTACAAGGGTAAAAACCTTGATCCCAAGAAGGCCTGGTGTCGTAGCTGTAATCAGCAGGGACACCAAACTGGAGACAAGGCCTGTCCCAAGAAAGGTTCCACTTCAAACTCTACTCCAGCTAACACTGGAATAGCCAGTCTCCAGGTGGGATCAACAGTGCCCAGAGCAAATCAGGGTTCACACTGAAGCTACATTAGTCTCTGAGGGTGGGGTGGACTTAGCCACACTGACTGCCTGGCCTCCTAATATGCAAAAATACAGGCAGCAACTCTTAATTAATGGTACTAGTGTAGAAGGCCTGAGGGATACAGGTGCCAGTGTCATCATGGTGACAGAAAAACTGGTTTCCCCTGGTCAGTACCTGGCTGGACAAACTTATCCAGTCACCAACGCTGACAATCAGACTAAAGTACATCCCATGGCTATGGTAACTTTAGAGTGGGGAGGGGTCAATGGCCTGAAACAGGTGGTGGTCTCCTCAAATATCCCTGTAGACTGTTTGCTTGGAAATTACCTGGAGTCCTCAGCATGGGCTGAGGTAGAACTCAAAACCCATGCAGCCATGCTGGGTATCCCTGAAGTGGTGTGTGTCAAGACAAGAGCACAGTGCAAGGCTCAGGGTGAAAAAGTGGTGTTGGAGCCTGGAAAAAGGGCCCAACCCTACAAGAGAAAAGGAAAGAAGACTGGGGAACCAGCTTCAACACAACAAGAGAAAGAGAACCTATCTTCCCAGGAAGAAGTTCTGTCCTCTGAGGGAACTGGGGCCATGGAGTTGGAACCTTATCAGGTTGAACTCTTAGGCCCAGGGGGACCGACAAGGGAACAGTTGTATACGGGGCAAGAAACCTGTCCCTCTCTTGAAGGCCTTAGGCAGCAAGATGCTGAAGAGACCAAAGGAAAGATCATTGGAACACATAGAGTCTATTGGGAAGATGGACTCCTCTACACTGAGGCAAGAGATCCCAAACCTGGTGCCACTAGGAGAGTGGTAGTGCCTCAGGAGTTTAGGGAATTCATTCTAACCTTAGCTCATGATATTCCACTTGCTGGGCATTTGGGACAAACCAAGACTTGGGAAAGGTTAGTTAACCATTTCTATTGGCCCAACATGTCCCAGAAGGTAAAGGAGTTTTGTGTCTCCTGTACCACCTGTCAAGCCAGTGGTAAGACAGGTGGACACCCAAAGGCCCCCCTCATTCCACTTCCAGTGGTGGGGGTCCCCTTTGAAAGAGTGGGTGTGGACATAGTGGGTCCACTTGAACCTCCCACAGCCTCAGGGAACCAGTATATCCTAGTGGTAGTGGATCATGCCACTAGATACCCTGAAGAAATTCCCCTTCGGTCCACTACTGCCCCTGCAGAAGCTAAAGCACTCATTGGTATCTTTACCAGAGTGGGATTTCCTAAGGAGATGGTGTCTGTCAGGGGTACCAACTTCATGTCCACATACCTGAAACATATGTGGAATGAGTGTGGGGTGACTTACAAATTCACCACACCATGCTATCCACAAACCAATGGCCTTGTAGAAAGATTTAACAAGACATTGAAAGGCATGATCATGGGGCTCCCTGAAAACTCAAAAGGAGATGGGATGTCCTCTTGCCATGTCTGCTTTTCGCCTTCAGAGAGGTGCCTCAGAAGGGAGTAGGGTATTACCCCTTTGAACTTCTGTTTGGCCATCCTGTAAGGGGACCACTAACTCTTGTAAAAGAAGGCTGGGAGAGACCTCTCCATGAGCCTAAACAAGATATAGTGGACTATGTACTAGGCCTACATTCCAGGATGGCAGAGTACATGGAAAAGGCAAGCAAAAACATTGAGGCCAGCCAACAACTCCAGAAGATGTGGTATGACCAAAAGGCTGCTATGGTTGAATTTCAGACAGGGCAGAAAGTCTGGGTTCTGGAGCCTGTGGCTCCCAGGGCACTTCAGGACAAATGGAGTGGCCCTTACCCAGTGCTAGAAAGCAAAAGTCAGGTCACCTACCTGGTAGACCTAGGCACTAGCAGGACCCCCAAAAGGGTGATCCATGTGAACCGCCTCAAACTCTTTCATGACAGGGCAGATGTGAATCTGTTGATGGTAACAGATGAGGACCAGGAAGCTGAGAGTGAACCTCTCCCTGATCTCCTCTCCACAGACCCTAAAGATGGCTCAGTTGATGGAGTGACCTATTCAGACACCCTCTCTGGCCAACAGCAATCTGACTGTAGGAAGGTCTTACAACAGTTTGCTGAGCTCTTTTCCCTAACCCCTGGACAGACACACCTGTGTACCCATGATGTGGACACAGGAGACAGCATGCCTGTCAAAAACAAAATTTTCAGACAGTCTGACCAAGTTAAGGAAAGCATCAAGGTGGAAGTCCACAAGATGCTGGAATTGGGAGTCATTGAGCACTCTGACAGCCCCTGGGCTAGCCCAGTGGTCTTAGTCCCCAAACCTCACACCGAAGATGGAAAGGGAGAGATGAGGTTTTGTGAGGACTACAGAGGACTTAATTCTGTCACCAAGACAGATGCCCATCCCATTCCAAGGGCTGATTAATTGAATGACAAACTAGGTGCTGCCAGATACTTAAGTACCTTTGACTTGACAGCAGGGTACTGGCAAATCAAAATGGCACCAGGAGCAAAAGAAAAGACAGCATTCTCCACACCTGATGGGCACTATCAGTTTACTGTTATGCCCTTTTGTTTAAAGAATGCCCCTGCCACCTTCCAAAGGTTGGTGAATCAAGTCCTTGCTGGCTTGGAGTTCTTTAGTGCAGCTTATCTTGAAGCTATTGCTGTCTTTAGCTCCAGCTGGCAGGATCACCTGGTCCACCTGAAGAAGGTTTTGAAGGCCCTGCAAGCAGCAGGCCTCTCTATCAAGGCATCCAAATGTCAGATAGGGCAGGGAACTGTGTTTTACTTGGGACACCTTGTAGGTGAAGGCCAAGTTCAGCCACTCCAGCCCAAGATCCAGACTATTCTGGACTGGGCAGCTCCAAAAACCCAGACCCAAGTCAGGGCATTCCTTGGCTTGACTGGGTACTACAGGAGGTTTGTGAAGGGATATGGATCAATAGTGACACCCCCCACAGAACTTACCTCCAAGAAAATGCCCAAGAAGGTAAACCGAACTGTAGAATGCCAGCAGGCCTTTGACACCCTGAAACAAGCTATGTGCACAGCACCAGTTCTAAAAGCTCCAGATTACTCCAAGCAGTTCATTGTGCAGACTGATGCCTCTGAACATGGGATAGGGGCAGTTTTGTCCCAAACAAATGATGATGGCCTTGACCAGCCTGTTGCATTCTTTAGCAGGGGGTAACTTCCCAGGGAGCAGCGTTGGAGTGCCATTGAGAGGGAGGCCTTTGGCGTGGTTTGGTCCCTGAAGAAGCTGAGTCCCTACCTCTTTGGTACTCACTTTGTAGTTCAAACTGACCACAGACCTCTCAGATGGCTAATGCAAATGAAAGGTGAAAATCCAAAACTGTTGAGGTGGTCCATCTCCCTACAGGGAATGGACTTTATAGTGGAACACAGACCTGGGACTGCCCATGCCAATGCAGATGGCCTTTCCAGGTTCTTCCACTTAGAAAATGAAGACTCTCTTGGGAAAGGTTAGTCTCATCCTCTTTCGTTTGGGGGGGGGGGTTGTGTAAGGAAATGCCTCCTTGGCATGGTTACCCCCTGACTTTTTGCCTTTGCTGATGTCAAGTTATGATTTGAAAGTGTGCTGAGGCCTGCTAACCAGGCCCCAGCACCAGTGTTCTCTCCCTAAAACGGTACCTTTGTTTCCACAATTGGCACACCCTGGCATCCAGGTAAGTCCCTTGTAACTGGTACCCCTGGTACCAAGGGCTCTGATGCCAGGGAAGGTCTCTAAGGGCTGCAGCATGTCTTATGCCACTCTGGGGACCCCTCACTCAGCACAGACACACTGCTTGCCAGCTTGTGTGTGCTGGTGGGGAGAAAATGACTAAGTCGACATGGCACTCCCCTCAGAGTGCCATGCCGACCTCACACTGCCTATGGCATAGGTAAGTCACCCCTCTAGCAGGCCTTACAGCCCTAAGGCAGGGTGCACTATACCATAGGTGAGGGCATAAGTGCATGAGCACTATGCCCCTACAGTGTCTAAGCAAAACCTTAGACATTGTAAGTGCATGGTAGCCATAAGAGTATGTGGTCTGGGAGTCTGTCAAACACAAACTCCACAGCACCATAATGGCTACACTGAAAACTGGGAAGTTTGGTATCAAACTTCTCAGCACGATAAGTGCACACTGATACCAGTGTACATTTTATTGTGAAATACACCCCAGAGGGCATCTTAGAGATGCCCCTTGAAAACATACCTGACTTCCAGTGGGGGCTGACTAGTTTTGCCAGCCTGCCACACACCAGACATGTTGCAGGCCACATGGGGAGAGTGCCTTTGTCACTCTGTGGCTAGGAACAAAGCCTGTACTGGGTGGAGGTGCTTCTCACCTCCCCCTGCAGGAACTGTAACACCTCGTGGTGAGCCTCAAAGGCTCACCCCCTTTGTTAAAGTACCACAGGGCACTCCAGCTAGTGGAGATGCCCACCCCCTCTGGCCACGGCCCCACTTTTGGCGGCAAGGCCGGGGGAGATCATGAAAAAAACAAGGAGGAGTCACTGGCCAGTCAGGACAACCCCTAAGGTGTCCTGAGCTGAGGTGACTCTGACTTTTAGAAATCCTCCATCTTGCAGATGGAGGATTCCCCCAATAGAATTAGGGATGTGCCCCCCTCCCCTCAGGGAGGAGGCACAAAGAGGGTGTAGCCACCCTCAGGGCTAGTAGCCATTGGCTACTAACCCCCCAGACCTAAACACACCCCTAAATTGAGTATTTAGGGGCCCCCAGAACCAAGCAAGATAGATTCCTGCAACCTGAAGACGAAGAAGGACTGCTGACCTGAAAGCCCTGCAGAGAAGACAGAGACACCAACTGCTTTGGCCCCAGCCCTACTGGCCTGTCTCCCCACTTCAAGAAAAACTGCACCAGCGACGCGTCCCCCAGGGTCCAGCGACCTCTGAAGCCTCAGAGGACTACCCTGCATCTAAAAGGACCAAGAACTCCCAAGGACAGCGGCTCTGCTCCAAAGAAGAAACAACTTTGCAACAAAGGAACAACTTTTAAAGGACTGCATGTTTCCCGCCGGAAGCGTGAAACTTTCCACTCTGCACCCGACGCCCCCGGCTCGACCTGCGGAGAAACAACACTGCAGGGAGGACTCCCCGGTGACTGCGATCCTGTGAGTAGCCAGAGTTGACCCCCCTGAACCCTCCCCAGCGACACCTGCAGAGGGAATCCAGAGGCTCCCCCTGACCGCGACTGCCTGCTTCTAAGAACCCGGCGCCTGGTAAAGACACTGCACCCGCAGCCCCCAGGACCTGAAGGATCTGACCTCCAGTGCAGAAGCAACCCCCAGGTTGCCCTCTCCCTTGCCCAGGTGGTGGCTACCCTGAGGAGCCCCCCCCTTGCCTGCCTGCTTCGCTGAAGAGACCCCCGGGTCTCCCTTTGAACTCCATTGCAAACCTGACACCTGTTTGCACTCTGCACCCGGCCGCCCCCATGCCGCTGAGGGTGTACTTTTTGTGCTGACTTGTGTCCCCCCCGGTGCCCTACAAAACCCCCCTGGTCTGCCCTCCGAAGACACGGGTACTTACCTGCTGGCAGACTGGAACCGGGGCACCCCCTTCTCCATTGAAGCCTATGTGTTTTGGGCACCACTTTGACCTCTGCACCTGACCGGCCCTGAGCTGCTGGTGTGGTAACTTTGGGGCTGTCCTGAACCCCCAAAGGTGGGCTACCTTGGACCCAACTTTGAACCCTGTAGGTGGTTTACTTACCTGCAAAACTAACAAATACTTACCTCCCCAGGAACTGTTGAAATTTGCATTGTCTAGTTTTAAAATAGCTTATTGTCATTTTTGCCAAAACTGTATGTACTATTTTGATGATTTAAAGTTCCTATGATACCTAAGTGAAGTACCTTTTATTTAAAGTATTGATTGTAAATCTTGAACCTGTGGTTCTTAAAATAAACTAAGAAAATATATTTTTCTATACAAAAACCTATTGGCCTGGAATCGTCTTTGAGTGTGTGTTCCACATTTATTGCCTGTGTGTGTACAACAAATGCTTAACACTACCCTCTGATAAGCCTACTGCTCGACCACACTACCACAAAATAGAGCATTAGAATTATCTCTTTTTCCCACTATCTTACCTCTAAGGGGAACCCTTGGACTCTGTGCATGCTATTTCTTACTTTGAAATAGTACATACAGAGCCAACTTCCTACACCCATTATGCTTTATTAGTTCCTTATAGAACTTTGTAGATTAAGGGATTAATAAAACACAGTGTAGCCTCTGCTGGTGAAAGTGTGGCTACGGAAAACCTGTCTGTGATATAGTGATTTGAGAATTCTTGATCTCTCCTTGTAAGGTAATAAATGTTAACTACCTTTGTAGGAATGTTCAGCCCACAATCATATCGGTTAACAGGATAGGGCCTGAGATTTTGTAGATCAGTTTTTTCAAACAGTTTACTACATTAGTAGGGTCTCTGTGTTGATATCACTTCCACATTAATGACTCTTTTGGGAAGCCTCTAAGTGTGACATGCACCCCACAGATTGTTAGCCAATGGGACATTTTCAAACCAATATGATCATTTTAAAAGGAACATACATTTATGATCTTAATAGAGTGCACCATGAGATCTCTCACTGTTTCAAGGAAAAAGGGTCAGGGAGCTCTTATACTGATGTTAGTGAGCAAATAAGCGCTTTCTTTATTGAAGATGGTTATGGATCAGGGTCAAACTGGGTGGCAGTGAGTTCTGTATAGAAGGTGCCAGTACTGAAGATAAACAGCACTTAAACAAGCCCTTTGATATCTTGGAGTTCGATGAACAAGAGATCTCACCAGATGGTATTTGACAAAACTTTGGCCCGAAACTGAGGATCCCTTCTGTAAATAGATCTCAGAAAAAGGCAGAGCACCTGAAAGGAAATTAATTCTTAAATAGAAAGTCAATGAAAGGGTTTACCAACTGGAGCCAATAAGCAAAGTCTAAACACTGTGATAACCATGCACTACGCCTGGTTTTGGATTACTCCAAATGGCCAAGTAGAGATCTTTCAATGCCTGGTATTCCAGAAGTGAGCCAATATGGGCGGCCATGGCCAGACATCTAATTTAACTTATGTCTCACCTTAAGTTCTGGCATTTTTACTCAGAATACACATAAATCAAGTCCTATCAACATCTTCTCTTTGCCTATTTCCTTTTCTGAGACAACCTGTTTTCTCTCATTTCCCTGTATAATATTAAGCCAAGTTGTTCTGACTATGGCTACATTTTTCCTGTGCATCGAGCTGGGTTACTTCTTGTCCCTCCTAGACAGCCTCTTGAGATCATTTACCCTGGCTGGCTGTATACTGGACATGCATATTAGTTGCTCACCTGTTATTCTGAGAAATTATATAGATTATTTGCCATAACCTCTTGTATCAAGTACATACTGTGATGTTGTTTGTGTATACCATATTCTTGCCCACCAGACCTTGTACCACCATGCCTACCTTGCATTATTAGATAGGTATTGTTAGAAATGGGGTCATTGGTTGGCAGTTAGGTTACCCCTGTCCAAGCAAGGACCATCACTCTAGTCAGGGTAAATCACACACAGTCCGAATGATCCTGTGCCCACCCTCTGGTAGCTTGGCACTGAGCATTCAGGCTTATTAACTTAGAAGGCAATGTGTAAAGTATTTGTTCAATAAATCATGCAATAACACAGTCTAACACCACAAAAATACACCACACAGTGTTTAGAAACATATATAATATTTATCTGGATAAATGCAGGTCAAATCGATAAAGATTTGATAAGTACACGTTGAAATATCACTTCGGAGAATGGTAAAAAGAGTCTTTAGTCTTTAAAAAGCAACAGGTGTCTCTAGCAAGCACAAAGTACCTGGTTTACGTTCAAATTCTCCGGAAGGGACCGCAGAGGAGGAGATGCGTGGAAAACGGGGAGGTGTGCGTTGGTTTCTCCAGGCACACACAGACGATGCGTCGATAATTTTTCACACAGGGAAGGCTTTGCGTCGATTTCTGGCGTACTGTTTGGATCCTCTTTAGGTTTTGGGGTATTCGGAGGCCCCGGGGACGATGGAGAGAAATCCTGGGCGTGCAGGGCGAAGGCACAGGAGCTGCAGCGATCCAGTGGGTGATGCTGGGAAATTTCTGTCTCACAGCAGGCGCTGCATCAATTCTTCTCGCAGGAATTTGGGCTGCGTCATTCTGGCTTGGCTATCCGTTGATCCAATGCACCATGCGCCGAATTTCCGGTCACAATGCTGGTGCTGCATTGATCTCCTTTCGGGGAGCTGGGCTGCGTCATTCCGGTTTGGCGTGCATTGATTTTCTCACTGCGATGCAGGCTGTGCGTCGTTTCTGGCAGACTGTGCGTCGAATTTTCACCATAGGAGTTCTTTGCAGGGTGAAGTCTTTTTGGTCCTGAGACTTCAAGGAACAGGAGGCAAGCTCTATTCAAGCCCTGGAGAGCACTTCTCAGCAGAGCCAGAGGGTAGCAAGGCAGCAGGGCAACAGCAGGGCAGCAGTCCTTTGTGGAAAAGCAGTCAGGTGAGTCCTTTGGGCAGCCAGACAGTTCCTCTTGGCAAGTTGCAGGTTCTGGTTCAGAGTTTCTTCACCAGTGGTGTCTTGTCCAGAAGTATCTGAGTTGGTAGGGTCAGAGGCCCTGTTTTAATACCCAAATGTGCCTTTGAAGTAGGGGAGACTTCAAAGAGTGATTTAGAAGTGCACCAGGACCCCTTTCAGTTCCATCCTGTCTGCCAGGGTCCCAGCAGAGAGTTTGGCAGTCCATTGTGTGAGGGCAGGCCACTGTCCTTTCAGATGTGTCAGGCCCTCCACCCTCCGAGCCCAGGAAGACCCATTCAGTATGCAGATGTGTGCAGGTGTAACTGAGCGTTCTGTGTTTGGGGCTGTCTGAGTGAAATGCACATGGGAGCTGTCAACTAACCTAGCCAGAAGTGGATTATAAGGCACAGAAGGATTTAAGTTCAGAGAAATGCTCTCTTTCTAAAAGTGGCATTTCTAAAAAAGTAAAATTAAATCCAACTTCACCAGTCAGCAGGATTTTGTTTTACCATTCTGTCCATACTTGATATGGCCTTGTTACTCCTTTCAGATCAGAATCTACCACTCAAACAGTATATGAGGGTAGCCATATTGTTAGCCTATGAAAGGAGCAGGCCTCATGCAGTGTAAAACTAATTTAGGAGTTCTTCACTACCTGGATATGTAAACTACACAGGTATATGTCCTGCCTTTTATCTACATAGCACCCTGCCCTATGGGTTACCTAGAGCCTATCTTAGGAGTGACATATATGTAGAAAAAGGGGAGTTTAAGGCTTGGCAAGTACTTTTAAATAACAAGTCGAATTGGCAGTGAAACTGCACACACAGGCCTTGCAATGGCAGGCCTGAGGCATGGTTAAGGGGCTACTTATGTATGTGGCACAATCAGTGCTGCTGGCCCACTAGTAGCATTTAATCTGCATGCCCTGGGCACATGTAGTGCACTTTACTGGGGACTTACAAGTAGATTAAATAAGCCAATTGGGTATGTACCAATGCCACCATGTTTTAAGGGAGCGAGCATATACATTTTAGCACTGGTTAGCAATGTGCAGAGTCCTAAAACCAGCAAAAACAGTGTCCAAAAAAGTGGAGAGAGGGAAGCAAAACGTTTGGGGTGACCACCTGAAGGCTGTCAGGTCTAACAGGTATTTTATGATATTTTATGTTCACATGTATATATATGACATTGTTGCTTGTTAGTCATACAAAGGTCTGCCATTCATAACATAAAGTACATGACATAAAGGATGTATGTTAGTAGGCCCTACATTTCAGGTATAGTTGCTTGTGCTAATATTGTTGCATATGTTGTGACGACAAAGAGTCGTCGGGGGAGCTGAACATTCAAGGACACCAAGCATTTTCTCCATATCCAGTCAAAATGCAGGTGTTCAGTTCTCACCTTCTCGGTCATTGGTAGGACTGATTGTCTCAGTATGAGCCCTGTACTCTATTATGATCTGAGGAAGGAGTCATGGGCCACATATCTTTGCTTCGGTCCACAGGGCTCCTAGGTATACCTTTGCATTCTGGTGGCTAAGAGAACCCTATCTGGTGTGACCAAAGCCATTGACACGCATCTTTGGGCTGCTCATTCAGTGGTCTTCAGTGCATTGGATTCAGTAAGACCAGCACAGTCATTCATCATAATCAGTTACAATAAAGTGCATGTTTTCTATCTCTCACTCCTCATTTAGCCTTTAAATGACTAAGTACAGGGATCTAAGACTGCAAAAGACCACCAGTCTGTCTATTCATGCTCAACGCCAAAATGATTCCCATATGGTTCACACTGCAATTCAACACACTTCCAAAAATTCAGTCCTCCATGGTGTGGAGGTCTGCTCCCCTGCTAATATGCTTCGGCTCCTCACTGGGGGTATGTATTGGTATACAACTGTAATTATAACATAATACAATGAATATTCAGCATTAATTAAATATTGTCCTTGTTGAAGTGACACCTGGAAGGATAGAGAAAGTAAATTGTAAACAATGTTAATCCGGGAAGAGCAGGAACTGGTTAATTTATCGGAGGTTAAATTAAACAGGGTCCCAAGGAGAGGACTTATATATTCTGACAGGATGACGTTGCAGATGTAGGTTCTTATTTAGAGATTGGCGGATATAACACTCCATTGCAAATGTGGTAGATGCCCCGTCCACAGAATTACAACTGCATGATAGCCTACCGCAATTGAATTACAAATCCTTTACAGCCTATAGCACTTCTATTGAGGTGAGCCCGTCATATTTTGACAGAGTATTCAATCCGCCATACTCTAAATAAGGCTCATAGTTTTATAAGAAACTGCCAGCAAACACCTTCTTGTTTTCATAATCTTTGCTCCTGTATTTTAAAGCCTTGTGGAGTGTAATTAAGCAAGCAGTGATTTATAGATTCAGTTGATAATATTTTAGTTTAGTTTCAGCGTGCATAATGAGCTATCGTTTTCCAATAATATCTATGATATGTTAGTGTGTATACAGGGCACTAAATAAGCAGCGGATATGTTTTCTGAAGGTACCTGAGGAGTCTTCACCTTTTCCTTGGGAGCCTTGACGAGCAGTAAGGGGAATCAAAGCTGCTTGGCAATCACAGATCCATGGTCTGATGCCATTCACTTCATTAAAAAGCGTCAGTAAGATTCCTAGGCAAGCCAGGAAAATCACACCCAAGAGAAAAGGACACCACAAGTAGACTGCTGGTAACATTAAAAATTAACAGAGGGCCAGTTTGCAATAGAATAGATGACTAGGCTCGGCAGATATGGGAGTATGATCTAAAGTTTTATTTTAAAGCATACAAAAAAGTGATGGATGAAAAGCTTGAAGTAATCTCAGTTACTGGTAATTACCCAGGCCGCATCCCAATCCATCATTTATTTGCACATTTATTTGGACCCAGCTATATGCAAATCAGTCTTGACCCTGCTCCAATGGTAAGAGTCCAGCCCAAACTGTGAAGTGTGGTCCTTGCTGAACCGAAGACAAGTAAGCTGGGACCGGTTTTGCCATAGTTAGGTTTCATCAGCCAGGCATAGCTTGGTTTCAGTTTAGGCACAAATGTTTTATTTGGACCTTTTTGTGACTACTTACAGTGAAACTAGACGGCCCTACTGGAACCACACACATTACTGGTAGAATACTGTCTACCCCCTTCTGTTTCCAAACCATGCATAACTGATTAATGTGCTTTAGTCCAAAATCAACTCCAGAGCCAAGGGGGTGTAGGAGGCTGGCCTGGCTTGTAGTGGGTACCAAGGGGTACTTACACTCTGTACCTGGTCCAGTTATCCCTTATTAGTGTAGAAGAGGTGTTTCTAGCAGCTTAGGCTGATAGAAGGCAGCTATAGCAAAGCAGCTTAGGCTGAACTAGGGGACATGCAAAGCTCCTACTATACCACTGGTGTCATAAGCACAATATCATAAGAAAACACAATACACAAATATACTTAAAATAAAGGTACTTAATTTTATGACAATATGCCAAAAGTATCTCAGTGAGTACCCTCAGTATGAGGATGACAAATATACACAAGATATATGTACACAATACCAAAAATATGCAGTAATAGCAAAAGGAAGTAATGCAAGCAGTGTAAAGTTACAATAGATTGCAATAGGAGCACATAGGTATAGGGGCAACATAAACCATATACTCCAAAAGTGGAATGCGAACCACGAATGGACCCCAAACCTATGTGAGCTTGTAGAGGGTCGCTGGGACTGTAAGAAAACAGTGAGGGTTAGAAAAATAGCCCACCCTGTAAGGTAAGTGTAAAGTGCACTTACAACCCCCAGAGAGCACAGAAGTCGTGATAGGGGGATTCTGCAAGGAAAACCAACACCAGCAATGCAACAACAGTGGATTTCCGGACCTGAGTACCTGTAAGACAAGGGGACCAAGTCCAAGAGTCGCGACAGTGTCGAGAGTGGGCAGGAGCCCAGGAAATGCCAGCTGAGGGTGCAAGGAAGCTGGCACCAGATGGAAGAAGCTTGGTGTTTTGCAAGAACGAAGAGGACTAGGAACTTCCCCTTTGGAGGATGGATGTCCCACGTCGTGTAGAAGCTTGCAGAGGTTTTCCCACGCAGAAAGACCGCTAACAAGCCTTGCTAGCTGCAAGGGTCACGGTTAGGGTTTGTGGATGCTGCTGTGGCCAAGGAGGGACCAGGATGTCGCCACTTAGATGAGGAAACAGAGGGGGTGCCCAGCAAGTCAGGGAGCCCTCACAGAAGCACGCAGCACCCGCAGACGTACCGGAACAGGCACTTAGAAGAGCAGTGAACCGGAGTCCACCCGAAGTCAGAAAAGGGAGTCCCATGATGCCGGAGGACAACTCAGAAGGTTGTGCACTGCAGGTTAGAGTGTCGGGGACCCAGGCTTTGCTGTGCACGAAGGAAATCCTGGAAGAGTGCACAGGAGCCGGAGCAGCTGCAAATCACGTGGTACCCAGCAATGCAGTCTAACGTGGGGAGGCAAAGACTTACCTCCACCAAACTTGGACTGAAGAGTCACTGGACTGTGAGAGTCACTTGGACAGAGTTGCTGAGTTCCAGGGACAACGCTCGTCGTGCTGATAGGGGACCCAGAGGACCGGTGATGCAGTCTTTTGTTGCCTGCGGTTGCAGGGGGAAGATTCCATCGACCCACGGGAGATTTCTTCAGAGCTCCTGGTGCCAGAAGGAGGCAGGCTACCCCCAGAGCATGCACCACCAGGAAACAGGTGAGAAAGCCGGCAGGATGAAGCGATACAAGGTTGCAGTAGTCGTCTTTGCTACTTTGTTGTGGTTTTGCAGGCGTCCTGAGCAGTCAGCGGTCGATCCCTTGACAGAAGGTGAAGAGGGAGATGCAGAGGAACTCTGATGAGCTCTTGCATTTTGTATCTGAAGAATTCCCCAAAGCAGAGACCCTAAATAGCCAGAAAAGGAGGTTTGGCTACCTAGGAAGGAGGATAAGCTAGTAAGAAAGGTAAGTGCCTATCAGAAGGAGTCTCTGAAGTCACCTGATGGCACTGGCCACTCAGAGCATTCCAGTGTGCCAGCAACACCTCTGGTTCCAAGATGGCAGAGGTCTGGGGACACCGGAGGAGCTCTGGGCACCTCCCCTGGGAGGTGCAGGTCAGGGGAGTGGTCACTCCCCTTTCCTTTCTCCAGTTTCGCACCAGAGCAGGGCTGGGGGATCCCTAAACCGGTGTAGACTGGCTTATGTGGAGATGGGCAGCATCTGTGCCCATCAAAGCATTTCCAGAGGCTGGGGGAGGCTACTCCTCCCCAGCCATCACACCTATTTCCAAAGGGAGAGGGTGTCACACCCTCTCTCAGCGGAAATCCTATGTTCTGCCTTCCTGGGCCAGGGCTGCCTGGACCCCAGGAGGGCAGAAACCTGTCTGAGGGGTTGGCAGCAGCTGCAGGGGAGACCCCGGAAAGGCAGTTTGGCAGTACCCGGGTTCTGTGCTAGAGACCCGGGGGATCATGGAATTGTCTCCCCAATGCCAGAATGGCATTGGGGTGACATTTCCATGATTTTAGACATGTTACATGGCCATGTTCGGAGTTACCATTATGACGCTAGACATAGGTAGTGACCTATGTATAGTGCACGCATGTAATGGTGTCCTCGCACTCACAAAGTCCGGGGAATTTGCCCTGAACGGTGTGGGGGCACCTTGGCTAGTGCCAGGGTGCCCACACACTAAGGGGGTCATTCCAACCCTGGCGGTGGGTGATAAAGCGGCGGCCAACCCGCCAACAGGCAGGTGGTCAAAAAAATGGAATTCTGACCCTGGCGGGAACCGCCAACACAGCCCGCCACTTTAACACTCCGACCGCCACGGCGAGACAGACAAACGGCGCGGCGGTCATCGCCAACAGGCAGGCGGCAGACAATGTACCGCCCACCCTATCACAACTCACCAATCCGCCACCTTTTCCGGGGCGGGAGCCCCGCCGATAAAAACATGGTGGAAACAGACTACGAACGGGAAAACGCTCACCTCTACACACTCCACGAGGAAGGAGGACAGCATGGAACCCGAATTAAACATCCTACCAGCTATTGTCTACCTGCTCATCTACCAGGAGTACGAACGCCGGCGCAGACGACAACGGTGAGTACTGCACCTACGACACAGGGGAGGGGGGAGGAGGAAAGCTTTTGGGCACACACATACGCCATACACCCACCCCCCCACCCCAAATACCTACAGCCCAATGCAGAGCAACAAGTCAGAGTGACACCCCCCACACCCACCGGAATAATGCAAAGACACAATTAAAATGATCTATAAAATATATGTATAAATAGCTCCATTGAAGTCATGGGAAATATGCAATATGAAAGATACAAAATAAGGAATGAACATAGTTAAAAATATATACATAGGCAATAAGTCCTGCCCATTCTGTCAAAGTTCCATAGTCCGTGGGCCAATGTGCACAAACACATGGGCAAAGCCCACACAGGAGACCAGATACCACTGGAGAGAACACTGCTGGGGCATCAGATGACAAAACTACAGGCACCTCAGGGGGAAGGGAAGGGGGGGCACCTCAGCCACATGAGTCCACGATGCCAGATCCACGAGGGGCCTCCATGACCACTGTCCCATCCTGGGGAGTGCAAAGCCACAGTCTCACAAGTCTCTACAGTGGGTGGCTTGCCCACTGTGCCATCCTGGGGAGTGCAAAGCCACAGTCTCTCAAGTCTCTACAGTGGGTGGCTTGCCCACTGCTTTATCCTAGGGAGTGCAAAGCGACAGTCTCTCAAGTCTCTACAGTGGGTGGCTTGCCCACTGTTCCATCCTGGGAAGTGCCAAGCCACAGTCCATCAGATGGATTACCGACTCCACTGTTAATGGAGGAGGCATGGTGCCCAGAGTGCTTCGTGAAGCCCTGCTCGACACAGAACCGGCACTGTCAATGGGCCATCGGTGCTTGAGACGGCGTTGCCCAGCGGAGCGGTGCTTGACAGGAAGGGCCCAGCGGAGCGGTGCTTGACAGGAAGGGCCCAGCGGAGCGGGGCTTGACAGGAAGGGCCCAGCGGAGCGGTGCTTGAGACGGCGGTGCCCAGCAGAGCGGTGCTTGAGATGAAGGGCCCAGCGGAGCGGTGCTTGAGATGAAGGGCCCAGCGGAGCGGTGCTTGAGATGAAGGGCCCAGCGGAGCGGTGCTTGAGATGAAGGGCCCAGCGGAGCGGTGCTTGAGATGAACGGCCCAGCGTAGCGGTGCTTGAGATGAAGGGCCCAGCGGAGCGGTGCTTGAGATGAACGGCCCAGCGTAGCGGTGCTTGACAGGAAGGGCCCAGTGGAGCGGTGCTTGAGATGAAGGGCCCAGCGGAGCGGTGCTTGACAGGAAGAGCCCAGCGGAGCGGTGCTTGAGACGGCGGTGCCCAGCGGAGCGGTGCTTGAGATGAAGGGCCCAGCGGAGCGGTGCTTGAGATGAAGGGCCCAGCGGGGCGGTGCTTGAGATGAAGGGCCCAGCCGAGCGGTGCTTGAGATGAAGGGCCCAGCCGAGCGGTGCTTGAGATGAAGGGCCCAGCGGAGCGGTGCTTGAGACGGCGGTGCCCAGCGGAGCGGTGCTTGAGATGAAGGGCCCAGCGGAGCGGTGCTTGAGATGAAGGGCCCAGCGGAGCGGTGCTTGACAGGAAGGGCCCAGAGGAGCTGTGCTTGACAGGAAGGGCCCAGCGGAGCGGGGCTTGACAGGAAGGGCCCAGCGGAGCGGTGCTTGAGATGAAGGGCCCAGCGGAGCGGGTGGGTTGCCCACTGTGCCATCCTGGGGAGTGCAAAGCCACAGTCTCACAAGTCTCTAGAGTGGGAGGATTGCCCACTGTGACATCCTGGGGAGTGCAAAGCCACAGTCCATCAGGTAGATTACAGAGACCACTGGTCATGGAGGAGGCATGGTGGGCAGAGTGCGTCGTGAAGGCCTGCCCGACACAGAACCGGGACTGCCAATGGGCCAGCGGTGCTTGACAGGAAGGGCCCAGCGGAGCGGTGCTTGAGATGAAGGGCCCAGCGGAGAGGTGCTTGAGATGAACGGCCCAGCGGAGCGGTGCTTGAGATGAAGGGCCCAGCGGAGCGGTGCTTGAAATGAAGGGCCCAGCGGAGCGGTGCTTGAGATGAAGGGCCCAGCGGAGCGGTGCTTGAGATGAACGGCCCAGCGTAGCGGTGCTTGACAGGAAGGGCCCAGCGGAGCGGTGCTTGAGATGAAGGGCCCAGCGGAGCGGTGCTTGACAGGAAGAGCCCAGCGGAGCGGTGCTTGAGACGGCGGTGCCCAGCGGAGCGGTGCTTGAGATGAAGGGCCCAGCGGAGCGGTGCTTGAGATGAAGGGCCCAGCGGGGCGGTGCTTGAGATGAAGGGCCCAGCCGAGCGGTGCTTGAGATGAAGGGCCCAGCCGAGCGGTGCTTGAGATGAAGGGCCCAGCGGAGCGGTGCTTGAGACGGCGGTGCCCAGCGGAGCGGTGCTTGAGATGAAGGGCCCAGCGGAGCGGTGCTTGAGATGAAGGGCCCAGCGGAGCGGTGCTTGACAGGAAGGGCCCAGAGGAGCTGTGCTTGACAGGAAGGGCCCAGCGGAGCGGGGCTTGACAGGAAGGGCCCAGCGGAGCGGTGCTTGAGATGAAGGGCCCAGCGGAGCGGTGCTTGACAGGAAGGGCCCAGCGGAGCGGTGCTTGACAGGAAGGGCACAGCATTGCGGTTCTTGTCACAGCGGGCCCCTGTTCAGCGGTGCTTCTCACAGCGGGCCCCTGTTCAGCGGTGCTTCTCATGGTGGGGCCCTGTTCAGCGGTGCTTCTCACGGCGGGGCCCTGTTCAGCGGTTCTTGTCACGGTGGACCCTGTTCAGCGGTTCTTGTCACGGCGGGGCCCTGTTCAGCGGTGCTTGTCCTGTGTTTCTAGGGAGCCAGACCTGGCCAAGACTTCCCGCTCAGTCGCCATCCGACCTTGCGGTCGCAGGCCCCTCCTGTGATGGAGTCCTGGGCCCGTGGGTGTCGTCCGTCACAACCGGAATGGGGCTGGTGGGGCCCTCCTGGGCAGCTCGCCTGCTGCCTGACTTCTCCGCCCTGCTGCCCTTGCCCTCCTTCGCTGAAGCTCTGTGGACCTTGCCTCCCTTTGATGATGTGGCAGGTGACGGGGCAAGGCTACTGTCCTTGGTGGCAGCCGTCTCAGGCTTGTCACGCCGGCCCTTATTTTTTTTGGTTCTCTTCCCAGGGGGTGGGCTGGCTGTCCCCTTGCTGCTGGCCGATGTTCCTGCCCTAGGAGCTGGTGGACTCCAATAGCCCTGCACTATGGTCACAGTAGATGCAGGGCTGGTGGTGGCTGAGGTGCTTTTTTTACTCTTACCAGATGGAGGGGGTGGGTCAGTGATTGGAACGAGCTCAAGGTTGGAAAGGAAAAGCACTTTGGAAGGACAGGGACGGGTAGGTGTAGTGGGTATGGGAGTGGAGGAAGAGGATGTGGTTGTAGGAGAGTCAAGTGTGCTGTCTTTGAGTGCAGGTGCTTGTGACGGAGGCTGTCGTGAGGTGGATGGCTGTTGGGTGGGTGGCTGCCTGCGTTTGTGTGGTTTGGAAGAGGGGGTGACAGACACACTGGGAGAGGACACAGGGGACGTGTAAATGGCAGTGGGGGTGGTGACTGCACGTGTGCGGACTGTAATGGAGGGTGTGCTGGTGATGGAAGTACTGGCTGATGGTGGTGTGCATGCAGGTGTGAGTGGAGATGTCACAGGGAGGGAGGAGGGAGATTAGGAGGTGGGGGACACAGAGGTGGTAGTGACTGTTGGCATGTCTGCATCTGGATGTTGCTTGGGTGAATGCTTGTGGGATCTGTGGTGCTTATGTCTGGAAGAGCTGCCCTTGGGTGTTGAGGTGTGTGCAGGCTGGTCTGATGGTGTGGATGGGATAGGCAGAGGAACAGGAGACTGGGACTGGGTGGAGGGAGTCAGAAGAGGGAGGCTGGAGACAGGGACAATGGCTGCCGTCAGTGCTGAGGCTAGAGCGTTGAACGATCGCTGATGGGCAGCCTGACCCGAATGAATGCCCTCCAGGTATGCATTGCTCCGATGCACCTCCCTTTCTACACCCTGGATGGCATTCAAAAGGGTAGACTGCCCAACAATGAGCGTCCTCAGGAGGTCAATGACCTCCTCACTGAGGGCAGCAGGGGAAACTGGGGCAGGGCCTGAGGTGCCTGGGGCGAAGGAGATGCCCGCCTTCCTGGGCGAGCGGGCACGGAGCGAAGGCTGAGGGGCTGCTGGGAGGGCGGAGCTGGTGCGCTGGGTGGCAGCTGTACCTGTTGTGGCGGTGGGCACGGATGTTGCCGCCACCGCAAGGGAGCTCCCTTCCGAGGACGTGTCGGTGTCGCTGACGTCTCCACGGGTCCCCGTTGTGGAGCTACACTCGCCCTCCGTCTCACTGGTGTACTTGGAGTCTGTTGCATGGCCCTCCGGGGCCATGTGAGATGCAGCTCCCTCGTGCACCGATGCCACTTCTCCTCCGCCTGATGATGCTAATGCACACATGAACAGGAAGACAAAGAAAATGGGGGGGGGAGAAATGAAGACAGGTTGAGTGCATTTATTAGCAACACCGTTGTCAGAGAGGACAGACACAGAAGCCCCCTGCACTAGGCCGTGCAATCGGGGTGCACTACTCAGTTATTGTGACTAGGCCTACAGGTCTATGGATGACAAATGCACACATGGGTGAGGCAGGACCATGGATAGCTGTACTTGGCACCCTACAGAGGTGGGGGGCGGGGGCACAGGGCCATGCCTAACGGAGGGGCCTAGCCTACAGAATGCGCCCTGGCCTAGAGATAGCCACAGCCCTCCTCCCCCACCCAGACACCTTCACTGCGTGCAAAGATAGCAGAATGTGCTGATACTCACCCCCTTGTGTCTGCTGTGATGTCCTCACGCGCCCATCCAAATCGGGGTAGGCCACCGCCAGGATCCGGGACATCAGGGGGGTCAATTGGCAGCTGGCACCCCTCCTATGTTGGGAGGCCATCCCCAGCAGAGACTCGGCGGTCTTTCTGGTCCCGTGGCGGATGTCCTCCCACCTCTTTCGGCAGTGGGTGCCCCATCTGTTGTGGACCCCCAGGGCCCGGACGTCCTTGGCGATGGCACGCCAAATGTCGATCTTCTGATGGGCGCTGACCTATGTGACATGTACAGGGTGGAAAAGGAAATCTCATCACTTTTCTGCCTGGTCAATGTGAGTGGCCCCCCCCTCCCCAACCTTGCCATGTGGCACATGCTCTCATCTTTCGTGCGTTGCACTCCTCATTCGCTCCCCTCCCCACCATCTTACATACACCCCACTCAACACAGGCATAGCCCATTCAACGTGCACTCTGTGTACTTACCTGTTGGTCTGGAGGACCGTAGAGTAGCGCATACTGGGGGAGGACCCCATCAACAAGTTTCTCCAATTCTTCAGAAGTGAAGGCAGGGGCCCTTTCCCCAGTCGCAGCAGCCATTGTATCTCCCAGACCGAGGTCACAGCAGCACTTACAGTATCGGTCCTCTCCTGTGGATGATCAGGTCTCGAGTGATTAATCAGATAGAAAATGGCGGTCACGCCCGCGGCGGTGCGTACCGCGACCGCAGGCGCACATCCTCATTGGCTACTGAAACCCATAGGGTGCAATGTTAACCAATGCGGCTTAGCACCACGGTCTTCGACCGCCTACCGCCACGGTGTGCCACGCCAGCGCATTGACCTCACATCCCACTGTCACACTTCACAGGTCAGGCAGCCGCCATTTCAAGGGCCCACTTGGCATTATTTCTACTGCGTCACACAGGCCTAGGCCTTGCATTGCCACTCATACAAGCCTTTCAATGCATAGTGATTCGTGTACTGTGCAAGCTGTGTGAACGAACCTGTGGGTTGCTTGACTCTGTGCTCCATGTTGTCCTTCCTAGGCACCATCCGCTGGGACTTGCGAGGAGAAGGATGAATCCTCCTGTGTACCGACCGCTGGTGGACCTGTCGACAATGGAAGAACGACATATCATACTTACATACAGGCTTGACAGAGCAACTATACATGAACTATGTGCCCAGCTGGAGCCAGACCTGATGTCCCCCATCCGCCAACCCACAGGGATTCCCCCTCTGGTGCAGGTTCTGTCAGTACTCCATTTTTTGGCAAGTGGGTCTTTTCAGACAACAGTGGCCATATCATCTGGGATGTCTCAGCCTATGTTTTCTAAGGTTTTCTCCAGAGTGTTGTCTGCCCTGATGAAATACATGCGGAGCTACATTATTTTCCCTGAGGTGGGCGATTTGGCTACAGTGAAGGGTGATTTCTATGCCCTTGGACATATTCCCAACATCATTGGTGCGATTGATGGGACCCATGTGGCTTTGGTTCCCCCCAAAGAAAGTGAGCAGGTGTACAGAAACAGAAAAAGTTATCATTTGATGAATGTCCAGGTGGTCTGTTTGGCTGACCAGTACATCTCCCATGTAAATGCCAAGTTCCCTGGGTCAGTGCATGACGCGTATGTCATGCGAAATAGCAGCATCCCTTATGTGATGGAACAGCTACAGAGACACCGTGTGTGGCTAATTGGTGACTCTGGTTACCCCAACCTGTCGTGGCTACTGACCCCAGTGAGGAATCCCCGGACCAGGGCAGAGGAACGGTACAATGAGGCCCATGGGCGAACTAGGAGGATCATAGAAAGGACCTTCGGGGTCCTGAAGGCCAGGTTTAGGTGCCTGCATATGACAGGGGGATCCCTAATGTACTCACCAAAGAAGGTGTGCCATATCATCGTGGCCTGCTGTATGCTTCACAATCTTGCTTTGCGACGCCAGGTGCCTTTTCTGCAGGAGGATGGTCCAGATGGTGGTGTTGTAGCAGCTGTGGAGCCTGTGGAGAGTGAAGAGGAGGAAGACGACGGGGACGACACGGACAACAGGGATACAGTCATACAACAATATTTTCAGTAGCACACAGGTAAGAATCACCCACGCCATTTTACATTTACTTAAGGCCTCATGTGTCTACACTGTCTGTGTTTCCCCCCAGTTCCTGTTAACTGATTTGTGACTTTCCCTTCCCTTTTCAGAGCTGTATGACCCACTGCGTGACTTCTGCTTTGTTTGCCCATGGACTAAAGCTTATTGAAATTGGTATGTTGTCATCACAAAGTAACTGGACATTATTGCACCGTTATGTGTAATACATTTGTTAAGAATACAAGCAGACTCCTGTTATTTTAAGTGCAATAAGTGATTTATTTTAAGTGCTACATATAGGTACATGATTGTAAAACGGTGATCGGTGGGGGTGGAGTAATGTCCATGGCAGAGTCCAGTTCTCAGTCGCACAGGTGCATTGTCCATATGCCTGTGGAAGGATGGAGCAGGGGCAGTTAAAGGTTGGACAGGGTGACAATGTGGGACAGTGGGATGACATCAGGGGGTATCTTAGGCTGGCGGGGGTCTTGCAATCCTACTCTGTCTTCTTGTGAGATCTCAGGTTCCGCTTGCGGGTGGTTCTTCTTCTGCAGGAGGTGGGGTTCTGGTGGCCTGTCGTTGTGTGGGGGCCTCCTGTCCACTAGCGCCGGCAGAGGTGGTAGGCTGTTCCTGGCCTGGGCTAGTGACAGGGGCCCTTTGGGGTGCCACGTGGTCCCACAATGTGGTGACTATCTGGTTAAGGGCCACGACGATGGTCCCCATTGCGGAACCGATGTTCCTCAGTTCCTCTCTGAACCCCATGTACCGTTCCTCCTGCAGTGCCTGGATCTCCTGGAACCTGGCCAGTACCGTCGCCATCATCTCCTGGGAGTGGTGGTAAGCTCCCATGATGGAGGAGAGGGCCTCTTGGAGAGTCGGTTCCCTGGGCCTGTCCCCCCCCTGTCGCACAGCAGCCCTCCCAGTTCCACTGTGTTCCTGGGCGTCTGTCCCCTGGACGGTGTCCCACTACCACTGCCCCCAGGTCCCTGTTGTTGTTTGGGTGGTGGGTCAACCTGGGTGCCCTGTAGTGGTGGACACACCGCTGATTGACGTGTCGTGGAGACAGAGGCATGGGCCCGCTGGGTGGGAGCTGTGCTGGTGTTCCCAGAGGGGGTTGGGTCTGATGTAGCCCGTGGCTGTCTGTGGGGAACCGACTGTCCCGAGGTCCCCGATGGGCCGGGCTGGTCATCTGGGTCCAGGGAGACAGAGCTGCTGTCATCGCTGGGGGCCTCTTCTGGGGGTGGGATGGACATCTCTGTACCCTCCGTGGCGGTGTGGTGGCGTTCGGGTCCTGCAGGGGTATAAAGGTATGGTTATTGCTTCTGTGTGTGGCATTTCGTGTGATGGGTGGGTGTCCGTGTACCCAAGTGCAGGCATTCCCTTGTGGGGGCTTTTGTGAGGGTGGCTTGTGGGGGTGATGTGTGTGTGCAGTGGGCATGCTTTGGTAATGGGTGTCCATGCTTTGTGGTCGCATGCAGGGCTTGGTGTTGGGATGGGTGGGTTGTGATGGTGAGCCATTTCCAAGGAGTTGGTGTGATGGGGGTGGGGGTGAGGGTGGGGGTTTGATTTGGCATGCAGGTGGGGTGGGGGTGGGAAGCAGTAGTGAAGATTTGACTTACCAGGGTCCATTCCTCTGCCTACTCCTGCGAGGCCCTCAGGATGCAGGATGTGCAAGACTTCCTCCTCCCATGCTGTAAATTCTGGGGGAGTAGGTGGGGGTCCGCCGCCAGTCTTCTGCACGCAATGTTGTGCCTTGATACCATGGAACGCACCTTCCCCCGTAGATCGTTCCAGCGCTTCCTTATGTCATCCCGATTGCGTGGATGCTGTCCCACCGCGTTGACCCTGTCCACTATCCTTTGCCATAGCTCCATCTTCCTGGCAATTGTGGTGTGCTGCACCTGTGCCCCGAAGAGCTGGGGCTCTACACGGACTATTTCCTCCACCATGACCCTGAGTTCTGCGTCAGTGAACCTGGGGTGTCTTTGGGGTGCCATGGGGTGGTGTGGATGAGGTGTGGGGTGGCGTTTGTGGTGATGAGTGTGGTGCGTGTGGTGGTGTGTGGTGTTTGGTGCGTGGATTCTGTGTGGGTGATGGTGTTGTGTGCCTCTGTGTTGTGGGATTGTCTATTCTGTGCTCTCTCTCTAGCCTTCGTCAATAATTTCGGGTCGTAGGGGTTTGTGGGTGATGTGGGTGTGTGTTTTATATTGTGTTGGGTGTGTGGGAGTGGTGTTAGTATGTGTATCAGGTGTGTGTGTTTCAAACTGACCAATGTGGCTGAGTTTTCTATGTGTGTGTGTATTTTGACCGCGGCGGTGTGTACCGCCAATGGAAAACCGCGTTTGAAAGACCGCTGCGTGGATTTGTGGGTCGGAATGGTATGGGCGTATTTCTGTTGGCGTGTCTGTGGAGGTTTAGTCATCGCCATTTTTTCGCTGACCTTTGGTGTGGCGGCCTTTTGTGGATGTTGGGTTTTTGGCGGTTTGCCAGTTGCGGGTCAGAATGACCGTGGTGGTTTACCGCGGCGGTGTTATGGCGGTCTTCTGACCGGCGGTAAGCGCCTTTTACCGCCGAGGTCAGAATGACCCCCTAAGTAGCTTTGCACCCAACCTTCACCAGGTGAAGGTTAGACATATAGGTGACTTATAAGTTACTTAAGTGCAGTGGTAAATGGCTGTGAAATAACGTGGACGGTATTTCACTCAGGCTGCACTGGCAGGCCTGTGTAAGAATAGTCAGATCTCCATATGGGTGGCAAAAGAAATGCTGCAGCCCATAGGGATCACCTGGAACCCCAATACCCTGGGTTCCTCAGTACCATATACTAGGGAATTATAAGGGTGTTCCAGTATGCCAATGTGAATTGGTGAAATTGGTCACTAGCCTGTTAGTGACAATTTGGAAAGCAGAGAGAGCATAACCACTGAGGTTCTGGTTAGCAGAGCCTCAGTGAGACAGTTAGGCATCACACAGGGAACACATACATATAGGCCACAAACTTATGAGCACTGGGGTCCTGGATAGCAGGGTCCCAGTGACACATAACAAACATACTGACTACATAGGGTTTTTACTATGAGCACTGGGCCCTGGCTAGCAGGATCTCAGTGAGACAGTGAAAACACCCTGACATATACTCACAAACAGGCCAAAAGTGGGTGTAACAAGGCTGGAAAGAGGCTACTTTCTCACACAACCCCTCCTCCCCCAAACAAAGGACAATAAGGCTAACCTTGCCCAGTTGAGACTTTATTGTCTAAGTGGTGATATGTGGAGAGTAGCTCTGCAATAGACTGGTTACTCCCTTTATCATCCACTATATGGTTACTTCCCTGTGGGGATGTAAACCACCCTGTTTGAAGTTTTTTAGCTAACCAACAATGTGAAGATATATTTTCAGAGTTCTTATCAGTAAGTTTTAGTTTAGAACAGTGGGAATTGTCCACTGCACCCATTTCTAGTGATGAGAATGCCAGACAGGGATGCTGTCTCAGTAAAGCCATAGCTGGGCAAAAACTTTGTCCATATGGCTGTAAGAGAGAACAGGGATGCTGTTTCTCTTGAGTTGGAGCAGGGCAGGAATGCTGTACTATAAGCTCCACACTAGGGCAGGGCTGCTGTCCTAAGTGTTGTGATGCAGTGCAGGGTTTCTGCACTAAAGTTTCTCTGGGAGGGTTGGAGGGATGCTTCATGTTAACTAAAATGGTGCTCTTTTTCTCACCAATATTAGTTATCCCACAGAGAGGTACTTTCACCTCAGGGAGTACAGCTATGCTAGCTGATGATCCCCTTGGTACAGGTGCCACCCCAGGAGAGGTTTCTCCCACCACAGGAATGGTATCCTGAATGGCAGGGTGGTTAGGGGATACTGTGATACCCTTTTTACCTGTTGTTGGAGAGGGATCTTGAGTTTTCAGGCCTTTTTCGCTCCTTTGCTTTTTCATTTCAGTAGAAATGAGAGGGAACAATTCCTCAGGGATACCCAGCATGGTTGCATGGGTATAAAACTCTACCTCAGCCCAACCTGAGGTCTCTAGGTCATTACCTAAGAGACAGTCTACAGGTAAGCTAGGTGGCACTACCACCTGCTTAGGGCCAGTAACTCCACCCCAACTAAGCTGAACTATAGCTAAGGGAAGAAACTTAGTGGAGTTATGGACATCAATAATCTTGTACTGTTGTCCAATGATGTGTTGTTCAGGAGCCACTAGGTTTTTAGTCACCAAAGTGATACTGGCACCTGTGTCCCTGTAGGCCTGGGCCTCAACACCATTTATTGAAACTGTCTGCCTGTACTTATCCATTGTAAGGGGACAAGCAGCCAGTGTGGCAAGGCCAATGCCACTAGGTGTGACAGAAACTGTCTTGGGACTGACTACCCCAGTTTCTATGATGGACCCATAATTGAACACAACTACACCCTTAGTTTGACTGTTGCCAGCAGTCCCACCACTATTACCACTACTGCTAGGGGCACTAGAGTTTGATGTATTAGTGGTGGTAGGCTCAGGGGGTTTACCTGGATAGGACTTATCCCCTGGCCTATGGCCTTTATTTTTACACACAAATCACAAAGGCTTTTTAATGTGTGTATGTTGTGAAGAAGAGGAAGAATTTGATGTATCCCCACCCCCTAAAGAGTGTTTAGAATTTGAAGAAGGATCTTTGGTTTTACCCTTATCCCCATGCTTATCCTGAGATTTCTCACCATCTTTCTTCTTGCCATCCTTGTCACCCCCTGTATGAACTTTTCTGTTCACTCTTGTTCTGACCCATTTGTCAGCCTTCTTTCCCAATTCTTGGGGAGAGGTCAGATCTGAGTCCACTAGATATTGGTGTAACAAGTCAGATACACAGTTATTCAGAATATGCTCTCTCGGAATAAGATTATACAAACTTTCATAGTCAGAAGCTTTACTGCCATGTAACCACCCCTCCAAGGCCTTCACTGAACAGTCAACAAAGTCTATCCAATCTTGTGAGGACTCTTTTCTGGTGTCTCTGAACTTAATACTGTATTGTTCAGTGGTTAAGCCAAATCCATCCAAGAGTGCATCCTTCAAAACTGCAAAATTATTGGCATCACTTTCTCTAACAGTAAGGAGCCTATCCCCACCCTTTCCATTGAAAGATAGCCATAGAATAGCAGCCCACTGCCTTTGAGGGACCCCCTGTACCCTACAGGCCCTCTCCAGTGCAGCAAACCACTTGTTAATGTCATCCCCCTTCTTGTAAGGGGGAACTATCTTGTGTAGATTCCTGGAATCATGCTCTCTCACAGGATTGCTTCCAGGAATACTGCTGCTGCCACCATGGGGTCCAAACCCCAATCTCTGTCTCTCCTTCTCCAGGTCTAGGGATTCCCTGTCTAGAGCCAGCTGTTTCTGTTTAAGCTTCAGCCTGGTCTCTTCCACTCTCAACTTTTTGAGTTCCCTTTCTAACATGTTGTCTTCAGGGTGGGTGGTTTGGGAATGCTTGGACACAGAAGATATATTGGAATTAACAGAGGGAGACCTGTCCCTAACAGCTTGCACTCTAACAATTTGGCCTTCAGGAACAAAAACATCCCTACTATGATGGGAGCTTCTATTACTACCAGCATTGCTATCTGGTCTGCTAAGGGGCAGATTTGGAAGAGAACCCTGTACACCTCCCTCAAGGGGTTCCCCTGAGTCAGAGTGTGAGCTATCTATTAACTTCTCAGTTGAAGTGCAAGCTAGGGACTTATCATTCTCAATGGGCATGTTAAACAGAAATTCTCTAGAAGGGTTCTTTCCTACCACTAAACCTCTATCAATGCAGAGACTCCTTAGGCTCTTAAAGTTAAGATTGTCATATGTTGTATTGACCATTTTAAGAGAAGTTCCTACATCAGACATGATAGAAGAAGGTTTAGGGACAGTGAGAAGAGAGAAAAAGTTTCAGGACTTTTTAAAGAACAGGAAAAAAAACATTTTGAAACTTTTTGAAACTTTTTAGAAAGTTTAGGAGTACTTTTCAGTGTAAGAGAAGAAAAGCAAAACTTTTTGGTTAGGTGTACATACACTGAACTTGTTTTGTATATTTTTCTCTTATGAAAAGTACAATATGACAAAGTGGTAAGTAGTTACAAATACTTATCCTACCGCTGCCACCAATGTAGGAGGCTGACCTGGCTTGTAGTGGGTACCAAGGGGTACTTACACTCTGCACCAGGTCCAGTTATCCCTTATTAGTGTAGAAGAGGTGTTTCTAGCAGCTTAGGCTGATAGAAGGTAGCTATAGCAGAGCAGTTTAGGCTGAACTAGGAGACATGCAAAGCTCCTACTATACCACTGGTGTCATGTGCACAATATCATAATAAAACACAATACACAGATATACTAAAAATAAAGGTACTTTATTTTTATGACAGTATGCCAAAAGTATCGCAGTGAGTACCCTCAGTATGAGGATGACAAATATACACAAGATATATGTACACAATACCAAAAATATGCAGTAATTGCAAAAGGAAGTAATCCAAGCAGTGTAAAGTTACAATAGATTGCAATAGGAGCACATAGGTAGAGGGGCAACACAAACCATATACTCCAAAAGTGGAATGCGAACCACGAATTGACCCCAAACCTATGTGAGCTTGTAGAGGGTTGCTGGGACTGTAAGAAAACAGTGAGGGTTAGAAAAATAGCCCACCCTGTAAGGTAGATGTAAAGTGCACCTACAACCCCCAGAGAGCACAGAAGTCGTGATAGGGAGATTCTGCAAGGAAAACCAACATCAGCAATGCAACAACAGTGGATTTTCGGACCTGAGTACCTGTAAGACAAAGGACCAAGTCCAAGAGTCGCAACAGTGTCGAGAGTGGGCAGGAGCCCAGGAAAGGCCAGATGAGGGTGCAAGGAAGCTGCCACTGGATGGAAGAAGCTTGGTGTTTTGCAAGAACGAAGAGGACTAGGAACTTTCCCTTTGGAGAATGGATGTCCCACGTCGTGAAGAAGATTGCAGAGGTGCTCCCACGCAGAAAGACCGCAAACAAGCCTTGCTAGTTTCAAGGGTTGTGGTTAGGGTTTTTGCATGCTGCTGTGGCCCAGGAGGGACCAGAACAGCCACTTAGAAGAGGAGTGAACCGGAGTCCACCCGAAGTCAGAAAAGGGAGTCCCACGACGGCTGAGGACAACTCAGAAGGTTGTGCACTGTAGGTTAGAGTGTCGGGGACCAAGGCTTGGCTGTGCATGACGGAAATCCTGGAAGAGTGCACAGGAGCCGGAGCAGCTGCAAAATCATGTGGTACCCAGCAATGCAGTCTAGCGTGGGGATGCAAGGACTTACCTCCACCAAACTTGGACTGAAGAGTCACTGGACTGTGGGAGTTACTTGGACAGAGTTGCTGAGTTCCAGGGACCACGCTCAGCATGCTGAGAGGGGACCCAGAGGACTGGTGATGCAGTCTTTTGTTGCCTGCGGTTGCAGGGGGAAGATTCCGTCGACCCACGGGAGATTTCTTCAGAGCTCCTGGTGCAAGAAGGAGGCAGGCTACCCCCAGAGCATGCACCACCAGGAAACACACGAGAAAGCCGGCAGGATGAAGCGATACAAGGTTGCAGTAGTCGTCTTTGCTACTTTGTTGTGGTTTTGCAGGTGTCCTGAGCAGTCAGCGGTCGATCCTTTGACAGAAGGTGAAGAGGGAGATGCAGAGGAACTCTGATGAGCTCTTGCATTTGGTATCTGAAGAATTCCCCAAAGCAGAGACCCTAAGTAGCCAGAAAAGGAGGGTTGGCTACCTAGAAAGGAGGATAGGCTAGTAAGAAAGGTAAGAGCCTATCAGAAGGAGTCTCTGACATCACCTGATGGCACTGGCCACTCAGAGCAGCCCAGAGTGCCAGCAACACCTCTGGTTCCAAGATGGCAGAGGTCTGGGGCACACTGGAGGAGCTCTGGGCACCTCCCCTGGGAGGTGCAGGTCAGGGGAGTGGTCACTCCCCTTTCCTTTGTTCAGTTTCGCACCAGAGCAAGGCTGGGGGATCCCTAAACCGGTGTAGACTGGCTTATGCAGAGATGGGCAGCATCAGTGCCCATCAAAGCATATCCAGAGGCTGGGGGAGGCTACTCCTCCCAAGCCATCACACCTATTTCCAAAGGGAGAGGGTGTCACACCCTCTCTCAGAGGAAATCCTTTGTTCTGCCTTCCTGGGCCAGTGCTGCCTTGACCCCAGGAGGGCAGGAACCTGTCTGAGGGGTTGGCAGCAGCTGCAGTGGAGACCCCGGAAAGGCAGTTTGGCAGTACCCAGGTTCTGTGCTAGAGACCCGGGGGATCATGGAATTGTCTCCCCAATGCCAGAATGGCATTGGGGTGACAATTCCATGATCCTAGACATGTTACATGGCCATGTTCGGAGTTACCATTGTGACACTATACATAGGTAGTGACCTATGTATAGTGCACGCGTGTAATGGTGTCCCCGCACTCACAAAGTCCGGGGAATTTGCCCTGAACGATGTGGGGGCACCTTGGCTAGTGCCAGGGTGCCCACACACTAAGTAACTTTGCACCCAACCTTCACCAGGTGAAGGTTAGACATATAGGTGACTTATAAGTTACTTAAGTGCAGTGGTAAATGGCTGTGAAATAACGTGGATGTTATTTCACTCAGGCTGCACCGGCAGGCCTGTGTAAGAATAGTCAGATCTCACTATGGGTGGCAAAAGAAATGCTGCAGCCCATAGGAATCTCCTGGAACCCCAATACCCTGGGTACCTCAGTACCATATACTAGGGAATTATAAGGGTGTTCCAGTATGCCAATATGAATTGGTGAAATTGGTCACTAGCCTGTTAGTGACAATTTGGAAAGCAGAGAGAGCATAACCACTGAGGCTCTGGTTAGCTGAACCTCAGTGAGACAGTTAGGCATCACACAGGGAACACATACATATAGGCCACAAACTTATGAGCACTGGGGTCCTGGCTAGCAGGGTCCCAGTGACACATAACAAACATACTGACTACATAGGGTTTTTAATATGAGCACTGGGCCCTGGCTAGCAGGATCCCAGTGAGACAGTGAAAACACCCTGACATATACTCACAAACACGGCAAAAGTGGGGGTAACAAGGCTAGAAAGAGGCTACTTTCTCATAGGGGTTACTTATTATTGTAGTGGCATTCCACCGTTGTTTGATTTCTTTTTCCGATAGTTTTATTATGCGCCTTAAAAGGGTCAGGCAAATTACTTTCACCTTCTGTAGGTGCTTCTATAACTTAAAATACTCCAGGATCACTTCTCTTTGCTGTCATTTTATTCCCATTTATCTGATGCACTTGTGCTTCTTGTCCGTTGTATGCTGAATATTAGATTACCGCTGTAATTTAAACAAATGCCTAAAAAATGCCTCTGTAATTAATCCTATTGGAGCAGATCTATGCCTGGCTACGCTGGTTGAATACAAAACGAGCCCCTGTACCATTGATAACGCGTCCTTCTAAGTTAATTTATACACATCGGGACTCGTTTTAGGCCGATTAATCTTTGGACCCAGTGGTGAGACACCGTAAGACGAGATAACTGATCAATATATCAATCAATATATCAATAATATTGTCAACATATATCACCACAATATATTTCACTTTAGAGATTAGTAAACCTTCGGCGCAACCATGAACTTTCAGTCATGAATAACCACACTTTACTGAAGTTTTGTGAATTTTAATCCCTATTGATTACAATCTAATAGCAAATGTATTAATCTCAAAACCAAGAAGCAAAAGAGCATAGTCACAATATGGTAATAATGCAAAGATCACAGACATAAGATAGTAATATGAAGATGAACAAATCTAGACGCCTAAAACCTCATATATGTTTAGTTCAGCATAGCACCACGTCAGTCACGTCAGTCACGTCAGTCAAGATGAAATGCCTCATCTAACCACAATTAGCATCAGCATGTTGGACTTCATGCAAAACAATTTAGAACATCAATTTGGAAAACATCTAACTAAGGTCTCTAATCAAAAATACACAGCAGTTGGTACCTAGAAAGAAAAGGCAAATAAATGAATTTCAATAGCAACAACATAATTTACCCTCCTCGGAATAGGTCAGCATACAGGATCAGTCTTCGTCTTCAGGACATCAGTTAGATCGCCGTAAATCTATTTAGTCGAATGACAGGGGACACTTCCCTCATAAGGAAGAAAGTGTAATGGGGCAGTCTACGGGTGAGGATGTTTTTGTCTAAGTCTCAAATAACCAAATAGAGTGACAGAGTTTCTGGATGCAATCGATATCATTCCCTACCTAATGCTCTCTAGTCTCTTGTGTCATGAGTTTTTATCCCTTTTTCGTAATACATTCCCCCAAAATTCTATTGGATAGTCACTACACCCCACTATCTGTAACCTATCAAATTATACATTAAGTAATGCATTTGTCATTCTACGATAATTTACATTCTTCTGATTGGTCTTCATAATTGACGTCTTTCGTAGGTGGCATATCCGGGGTTACTTCATTTTCTGGCACGTTCTTCGGGTCAAGAGTTCTCTTTTCCGTGGTTCAGTATCCTTGAAAGTGTCCATATTTGTTGCAAAGCGTGCAACTTTATACTAAAGCAACTAGCATGTGGATGAGAGTATAACAGTCAATGATACAATAAGCGAAGAAAAAGAACAATGATGGGTCATGGCCTTTTGCAAGTCAGCACACTGGAGAAACAGAAAAATATGCTTTAATATGAGAGCTACACAGCTAGTTTTCGACTCACGCTAACTTAAGGCTTATGGATTCTAATAAAATGCAATTATCGTACGTTTTAATATATTCAATTAGTCATAATTCAAGCAATTATTCCTTACAGTCGACATTAGTTTATGCATGTGAAAAAATTCTCCACGTTTAAAATACATTTCAATGAATAATATTAGCGTTGTTAATATAAGCATTTCACATCTAAAATAGGTAATGTTTAAACTACCCTCTCTCAGTCCCTCCTCTGATGACGCTCGTCATCACACAATCTTTCTCTTTGATTTTAATTTTTCACCTTGCGCATAATACGCATTTCAACATCTTGCCCCTTATGTGAGCTTTCCCATATTTCATTGAACATTTTTACTCTTTCACTTTCTTCATTTCTTCTGGTTCTTTTAGTCCAATTTCTTTTCACTTTGTCATTGATTTTACATGCCCCCCATAATCCTAATAGACAAATTAAAACAATTAATAGACCCATCATAATTTTTGCAAGTACCCCATTCCAAATGTTGGTAAACCAGCTTCCCACTCGGGCAATTCCTTTCCCAAATTTCTCCCAAACACCAGGTTCTTTCAAATCCTTCAAATCTGTACTATCTCTGGTAAGGTTAGTAAGCATGCTCCTAATTTTCTTACTGTTATCTGGCATAAATGAGCAACAATGACGCTCATTAAGCATTTTGCAAACACCTCCACTCTTTGCTAAAAGAATGTCTAAAGCAAGCCGATTTTGAAGAGTCATAGCTCTTTCTGCAGCAAGTTCAGTATCCGTCAGGAGTATAGCTCCTGTAAAATTTGTCAGCATGTTATCCACAATAGTAGACAACTTTTGAATTTTCATAGAATTTAAGATAACCCCCACTGATGGGATTATGGTTCCAAATATATCACCAATGACAGCCGCCACTGATTCTCGTTTTTGTCTAGGATGTTGTAATTCAGACGTTTTAGGTATTTGTTTCAAGTCATCAATCTGGTATATCTTTGGAAATACTATTCCCAAATAACATGTCCCATACCATCCCTTAGGGAGACGGTAATATGCATTCAGTCCACAAATATAATAGATTCCAGGGATTGCTGGATCTTGTCCATTTAACATTAAGGTCCATTTACTCTGAAACAAAAACACATGCCTACATTCACTCGTACCTACAAACAAATTGTCTTGATCAGATTTTGGTCTATATATACAGAGCCTACCTACGTGTAATGCATCTATAGCTAGTTTGCCTTGTGTTTTGATTGCAGTGTAAGCATAATCATTTGCATAAGTACGTTTTTCTAGTCCTTTTTCTAACCTTTCTTTCAGTGCTTTGCGTCTATCATCTGTGTGATCTAAAAAGCTTTTCTCTACAGGAGATAATAAGCAAGTCAAATTATTGCGATGTGCATAAGCAGTTCCAAATGTAAGTGTTGGCTCAAAGAATCCTCTAACTATTTTAATATCATGTTCTTTAGCTAATTTACTTAGAAATTCAATCACAGGCACAAAAGAAAACACAACATCTAAGTTTGAATAAAAGTACTGCACATGCTCTTGATTATAGAATCTTGTTAATAGCAAACTGCAACTAATTCCATATGTAAGAGGGAGGCTGTGATAAGTAACTCCCTCCTGCACAGATGAAGGGATTTTAGTACATACATAACAATCTTTCGCGTCCATAGTTTCCACATACTCATTTAATAAGCAATAGAAGACATTAGTAGAAAGTTCCCCTTTTGCATTAGTTCCCTCATGCATATGTCTTGCATCTTGCTCAAATCTCTCCCACGGTGATAGTTTAGTAGTGGTAGTTTCAGGTTTCAAAGTTGCATTAATAGTTTATTTCTCTCTCCATAGCATTCCCACAATCACTCCCACAATCATTACTGCACATACAACACCTATTATAAGACCTAACCAACCACACACCTTACTTCCTTTACTACTGTAAGCCATGTTTGTATCGAATCAGAATAGCAGTTCAACAATCAACTTGAGGAAAAAGGAAAAAAAAATCTTTGCGTATATTAAAGCGTCTTCACTCACTCCAGGACCCTTTTTCGTCAATTCCGGTTAGCAGCTTGTCGTAATCAGGTTTCTTTAAAGTCAAATCCGGTTTTAGTGTCACTTCCAGTAGTTTCTAATGTCTTTTTTTTTTTTTTATCCAGCTTTCACAAATTTAATTTCAGTCGAGGTCTTCCCTTTAAATATCTTCAGGTACCGTAATACTGGCCTGGCATTTCTCGATCAAAACAGAATGCTAAGAATTCTTGTTGCCATTCAGAGGTTGTAGCATATGCCCATTCAGGACCTGTATATCTTCTGTTTGCTATTCTTTTTCTTTTTAGCCTTCGTTTACCTTGTTGCTCTCCTTCACTCAGATCATCTGCTTGTGAAGTATCACTTTCTTCTATTATTGTGTCATTCGATACCTCTCTTATTTTAGGATGTGACTTGTCTGGCCAATTATCGCCTCTATGTGTCTTTGTTCGATGTTTTCCTTCAGGACGTTGGACAGCACCCTCCTCTTGTGATATGGTGTTTTCTCTTGACGGACCTGCAACTGGTTCAGGAGACTCTGACACGTTTCGATTTGTATCTACAATTTCTCCTTCTCTTTCGTCTTCTGGTTCTATGCTGAGTTGGGACTCTAACCCGTACTCGTCTACTTCTGGGAGAACCTCTCCTTGACTTAGTTCTCCTGCTGCCTCGACTCAGATAGGCACTCTGTCACCTCTCTCGAACTCATTGACAGTTTGAGGAACGAGGCTGTTCTCAGTGGGCTCTCTAGTAGTCTCAGTTCCTTCTTGACTGATCTCTGACTCTGAGATTTTTCTTCCTGAAGTTGCTGTACCGGAAACTTCAAGTTCCTCTTCAACAGGACACGTTACCCTTTTTGTGTGACTGGCATGTATCCAGTTGGGAACCCCGGCACACTTCACAGCAGTGGTGGTCGTCAATATTACTTGATACAGCCCCTTCCAACGCGGCTCAAGACACGATTTTCTTACATGCTTCTTGACAACCACCCAATCTCCAGCTTGCAGAGAATGACCAGGTTCGCCAATTGGTGGCAACGCGTTAGCTTCCACCTGGTGAGAGAAAGAGCAAATCAGGTCAGCCAAACCTTTGCAGTAATCCAACACCATGTCATCTGTAATATTTACTAGTGCATTTGCAGCTACCGCTGGTAATCTCATTGCTCTGCCCATGAGGATTTCATGGGGGGGCAGTCCCGTTTTCTTATCTGGGGTGTTTCTCATAGACATCAGTACTAGAGGTAAAGCATCTGGCCATTTCATGTTTGTTGCAGCACACATTTTTGCTATTCTTGATTTTAAGGTACCATTCATCTGTTCAACTAGTCCTGATGCTTCAGGGCGATAGCTACAATGCAACTTTTGTTCAATGTTGAGTGCGGCACACAGAAGTTTAATCACCTCATTGTCGAAGTGTCTCTCCCTATCTGATTCTATAGAAACCGGAAACCCGAATCTTGGTATCAGTTCTCTGTGTAGTAGTTTTGCAACTGTAAGACTGTCATTCCTACGTATTTGATATGCCTCAATCCAATGACTGAAAACACACACAATCACCAACACGTACTTCAATCCTACACAAACAGGCATTTCGATAAAATCCATTCGCATTTTGTTGAATGGACCTCCAGCTCTCCCAATGTGGCTCAAAGTTACCACAGTTCCTTTTCCAGCATTCATCTGTTGACAGATGACGCACCTGTGGCAAGTGATTTCTGCAGCATGTCTGAATTTTGGATTGAACCAATCAATCTTAAAGGATCGGATCATGGCGTCTCTTCCTAGATGGGCCTGCCCATGGTATAACCGGGCAAACTGTGACAAAAGACTATTTGGCAGAACCAGTTTTCCCTCTTCTGAAACCCATAGATCATCTGCCCTTTGTACACACTGCATTCTCTGCCAGGAACGTTTTTCTTCCTTGCTAGCACGACCTTGTAATGTTTTCAGTTCATCTAAGGTATCAACCACTCGTAATGCTAGACTTAAACTCGTGAAGTTTTCAGGTTGTGGTAACAATTCCCACTGCTCTTTAAACGATATACAATTTAATACACAAAATCTTGCGACCTGATCTGCATAACTGTTTCCCATGGACACAAAATCTTGTGATCTGGTATGAGCACTGCATTTCACCACGGCAATTTCAAGAGGTAACTGAATCGCATGTAACAAATCTCTTATTTGTTTGCCATTTTTCACAGGAGAACCAGAGGAGGTCATGAAACCCCTTTGTGACCAAAGTTGGCCAAAATCATGCACAATTCCAAATCCATATCTGCTGTCAGTATAGATAGTGACTTTCAAATTTACAGCTGCGTGGCATGCTTTTGTAAGAGCTATTAATTCTGCCACCTGTGCAGAAAACACTTTCTCGAGCCAGGAGGCTTCGACAATGCCAGTTATGGTACATACTGCGTAACCGGCTCTCAATGTTCCTGCTGAATCTCTTAGACAGGACCCATCAACAAACATAATGCAATTGTTTTCTTTTAACTGGGTATCCTGTATGTCTGGGCGAGGTTTGGTACAGAACTCAGTCACCTCAAGACAATCATGCTCAAATTCTTCCCCATCTTTGATTTCTGTATTTTCATTGGGAAGTAAGGTTGCCGGGTTCAGCACAGTGCATCTCTTTAGTGTGACATTTGGTGACCCCAGTATAATCGTCTCATATCTAGTGAGTCGTGCATTTGTCATGTGTTGTGTCTTAGTTCGTGTCAACAGAATTTCAACTGAATGTGGAACCATTACTGTCAGAGGGTATCCCATGACTATGCTTTCACATTGTGAAAGGCTTTGACCAACTGGTGCAACTGCCCGCAAACAACCCGGTAAGGCTGCTGCGACAGGGTCCAAGGTAGCTGAAAAATCTGCTACAGGGCGATTTGCATCTCTGTGGACCTGTGTTAAAACAGACAAAGAACAAGCATCACGTTCATGACAGAACAACAGAAAAGGTTTTTCATAATCAGGCATTCCTAATGCTGGTGCCCTGCACATGCATTCCTTCAATTCTAGAAATGATTCAAGCTCCTCTTTTGTCAAAGTTATTGTGTATGGCTCATCCTTGACTTCTTTTCCTGTCAATTTTATTAAAGGTTTTGAGATGATCGAGAAGTTAGGTATCCACTGGCGACAGTAGCCCACCATTCCCAAAAACATCCTGACGTCTCTTTTTGTTATTGGGGGATTCATCTGCAAAACAGCTGTTATTCTTTCCTTTGATATTCTTCGGGACCCTTTCTCAATCAAATGTCTCAAGTATTTCACTTCTTTTTGACAGTATTGCAACTTTCTGGGTGACACCTTGTGTCCATTCTTTCCCAGATGATTCAACAATGCAATGGTATCATATTTACAACTGTCTCTGGTTTTGGATGCAATAAGCAAATCATCAATGTATTGCACAAGAGTCGAATTAAAAGGCAGCACAAGAGGTTCTAAGTCCTTCTACAATATCTGATTGAAGATGGATGGTGACTCAGAAAAACCCTGAGGAATTCTGCACCAACTGTACACCTTATCCAGGAATTTGAAACTGAACAAAAATTGGCTGTCTTCATGAAGAGGTATCGAGAAGAATGCTTGTGATAGGTGTACCACAGTAAACCATTCAGCATCACAAGGAACCTGGAACATTATTACTGCTGGGTTAGGTACCACAGGGCAGCATTTTATCACAATTTCGTTTATTTTTCTCAAATCCTGCACAATTCGAACTTTCCCACAGGGCTTCTTCAAACCCATAATGGGAGAGTTGCACGGACTGCTCAAAACTTCTTTCAGGACTCCCTGTCTGAGAAAATCTGCAATTATTTGTGACACCTCAATGAGGACATCCTGGGTCATGTGGTATTGCGGTACTTGTGGGAACACTGCATTCGGCTTTATCTGAACCTTGACTGGTTCTACTCCTTTTATCAACCCTACTTCTTTCCCAGTCAAATCCCACACTTTCTCTGTTACGGTCCCTTGTAAATCAACAGGTAGGTCGATCAAAGTATGCATTGGGAATAAAGTAATCAAAGGGTAGTCTTCATTTGTCTCTCCTCCTTCCTCTATGAATTGACTCTCATCTCCCTCATCGTCGCTGTTTGTTTGTACTTCTATAACATCGTTGGAACAGGTAATCGAACCTTTTGGGGGTCATTCTGAGTCAGGTGGGCGGCGGAGGCCGCCCGCCCGACTTCCCCCCTCCAAAATACCGCTCCCCAGTCGAAAGACCGGTGAGGGTATTTTGGGTTTTGCACTGGGCTGGCGGGCGACCGCCAAAAGGCCGCCCGCCAGCCCAGTGCAAAAAACCCTTCCCACGAGGACGCCGGCTCAGAATTGAGCCGGCGGAGTGGGAAGGTGCGACGGGTGCAGTTGCACCCGTCGCGAATTTCAGTGTCTGCAAAGCAGACACTGAAATTCTTTTTGGGGCACTCTTACGGGGGCCCCTGCAGTGCCCATGCCATTGGCATGGGCACTGCAGGGGCCCCCAGGGGCCCCGCGACACCCCATACCGCCATCCTGTTCCTGGCGGGAGAACCGCCAGGAACAGGATGGCGGTATGGGGTGTCAGAATCCCCATGGCGGCGCAGCAAGCTGCGCCGCCGTGGAGGATTCAATAGGGCAGCGGAAAACCGGCGGGAGACCGCCGGTTTTCCCTTTCTGACCGCGGCCAAACCGCCGCGGTCAGAATGCCCTTCGGGGCACCGCCAGCCTGTTGGCGCTGCTCCCACCGACCCTGGCCCCGGCGTTCCGTGACCGCCGGGGTCAGAATCACCCCCTTTGTCTTACATAGTAAGTCCCTTCCTAGTAAGGAGACTGGGCTTGAATCGCATACAACAAATCTATGCAGGCCTTGGAAATTACCAATTTCAACCTGCACCGGATCAGTAATCGGATTAGTCAGATACTGGTTTGCCACACCAAAAACTCGTATAGTACGCCCTGAGAGAGGTAATCTCGGGACTTCTGCACTTCGAACTGTAGAGCGTGTAGCTCCTGTGTCGACCAAAAATAAAACCTTATAGCCCATTACTTTTCCCTCTACATATGGGCCTCTCTGATCCACCTCTAAAGATGCTGCAAGCCTGCACTCTTCACTGTCTGAGCTGTCATCTGACCAATCCTCATTCATGCCACTTTCACCTCGTAATGGGAATTGTTGCACAGTGTTATTTTGATTGGTTACCTGGCCTGTGACCTGCTGAGGAAGCATCACCTGTTGCTGTTCCATCGGAGCCATGGGTAATTGCATTTGCTTTAAAGGCAAAGGAGAGGGACCGGGAGTTTTTTAATATGTATATTACATAATTGCATTTGCTGTCTAGGCACCATAGGAATCTGCTGCTGCACTGGTTGCATTGATACTGACTGAAAATGCGGCATTTGCATCTGCTGCATGGGCTGTACCCCTGGCATTTGTACCAAATTAATCTGAAAATTCGGGTTTTGATGTCTCACTTTTGGACCTCGTGGATTTTGTAATGTACCGACATTAATGCTTTGCTGAACTGCACCATCCTGCACCATATTCGGACAATCCCGTTTCCAATGCCCCACGCCCCCGCACGCGTGACATGGTGACATCTTTTTCACTCCTTGACCGTCGTTTTGAATAACAACATTATTCATGTCCGAACCACGGTTCACAAACCCTCGACCTCTGCCTCTCGGCTGTGCCTGAAACACATCATTCATTTGCGGTTGTTGCTGTATCATTTGCTGAACTCCATTTCCCTGTATTCCAGCTTGTGCAGCCCTTATCTGCATCACCATCACTTTCTCCTTCAACTTTTTCTGCTTCAACTCAATCTCATCACTACAGTATTTCGCATACTGCAACACTTCATCAATCGGTTTAGCTTGCCAACAAATCAAATGATTCTTAATCATCTGGCTGACCTCCGGTCTTAGCCCTTCGACGAATCTAAACACAAGGTGATTCATGTCCTTCGGTACGATAGTCTCAGTACCACTGTAATGTTTGAACGCTTTTAATAATCTCTCGTAGTACGCATGTATTGACTCCTTAACCTCTTGAGAGGTCCGGTCGATTTTCTGCCAATCGGTCACCTTCGGCGACACCTTTTGTTTCAAGAACTCAATTACTTTATGATAATATTTCATCACCTCTTCTGAAGGTGCTCCAGTCACCTTATCTCTTGCCGGCTCCTTTGTGGGCCAATCTACCCCTCTCTTGCACTCGAGCCACAAATCTGGCGGAACAATAATCTCAAACAAAGTATTCAAGTCTTCCCAGAGACACTTTGCAAGCTTCACGAACCTGTCCGTCTGTTGATACCACTCGATCTGCTTCTCTCTTAGCATAGGATAATCATTCGTAAAGGATAAAATGTCTCCTCTAGTCCATGGCACATGCACTAAAACACCACCAGCTGTCTCTCTCATAGGTAAGATTTTTACTGAATCTAGATTAGGTGTGGTCCTAACTTCATTGGACCCTGGACTATCTCCCTTTCCCTTATCTCTTTTCTTTGCCCATCGGCCTTCCCATTTCTCCAATGCACCCCAAAACTGTGCACTTTGCAACAGTTATCTCAGGTGTGCCTTCATGCCTGCAGATCTCATGTGTTCAAAATCTTTGGAGTCAAAATCTAATCTGTAACTTCTTTTCAAATGTTTAGTATTTCCGATATCGATGTTGTATTTATCTGCCAGGTTCGCTAATCTCTGATGTACTTTGCCTACCTCTTTAGTAATTTTGGGACATAAGTATCTCAATTCTGCCTCAGTGTATGATTCCAACCTATTTACTCCCATTGTTCCTTCCACTAACTCGGCAGCTTCTGTCCCTAATTGTACAATATTCAAGTATTCGTCTTGTTTTTCTTTTTCAGGTTCAAGTGTGGTTACTGTAGTCTTTTGTGAGGTACAAGTTTTCTCTAACCATTCATTTAACTGTTGTACTGTAAAACCCTGCAGTGAAATGTTCCCTGCATGTATCATTGGAGAGTGTGAAGTATTTGTACTCATGGTTTGGGGAGTTAAAACTCCCAACCCTGCTTGACGCATTGCTTCGAGAGGTGCCCCTACTGGACTAAGGTCCATCAAGGGTCTTAGTGACTCATTAACTTGCTCTCCCAGGGCCATTATCTGTGGAGTTCTCATAGGCCCTCCTCTTATCGCTTCCTGAGTCATAACTCCCTGATCACACGTCCCTGTTTTATCTTGCGCATATAATGGCACTGGGGGACCAACAGTAATAGGTAACGATATAGCGGCAGGTGTCTAACCTGAACTCAGACTTCTTGGAGCTGCAACACCATAGGTCTGCTCCAGTGTACCCGGTACAGGTACTAACGGTGGTCCTGCTACAGGGTTATACCCAGGTATCAGCTGTGGCGGTTGAGACACTATATTTGAGGTCGATTCAATCTGTATTAACTTTGGCTTTGTGTATATCGGGTCTGGCGGCACTATCAAGTTCGTAGTAGTCTCAAGCACTGGAACATCAGGGTAAATTCTTTTTATCTGCGGTGGAGGTTGCAACTGTATCGGCAAGACTGGTGCAGTGGGTACACTGACACCATTCTGTATCAAAGCTGTATCGCTAGTCTGTACCGTATCAGTAACTCCCTTCTCCTGCGTCTGGTTCCCAGGATCCAAGCTAGTGCTTGGAGCGCTGTCGCTCACCGCATACGGTGGTGGATGATCATGTAACAATCTATCCATAAATTCCTCATCATCTGAATCATCTTCCTCTTCCCAGGACCTCTTATTTTCTTTAGTTTTGCCAGAATCTTTGTCAGTTTTACAAGAGGCTTTCTTTCCCTGTGTCTCTTCTCCCTGGGTTATTGCCGGAAATAACTTCAACCCATCTACGATTCCCCTTCTCCACATTTTGTTCTCGTTGTCCCACCTAGCTTCTGCATATGATTTTTCTGCCCTTCTCAGCCTTCTCTGAAACCTTTCTTGTCTGTGTCTAAGAGCCATTAAGTCCCAAATCGCTAAAGCCTCATATTGTGCCGGTCTCTGAGGTGGCTTCTGTGTACTTAACATCCACCTCAGGTTTTCTAATACCTTTGGATTAAACGTCCCATGCTCTGGAAACGCTAAACACCCTTCTTTTTCCGTTAATTTGCGCCACTGTTTCATCCATAAACAAGGTGCGACATCTTTTTCTTCCATCACTATGTAAGCCGGAGTACCCTCAGGTGGTGTAGGTTCACCATCAGTTGTTACAATATATACATCTCCTTTTAGAGTGCTTTTGAATGCCTTGACAAAATTCATTTTTGCAATTCTTTATTTCGTATTTAATCAGAAATGGCTTAGTTCCCAGGACACTCTTCACCTGCCCTTTGTCAACCTATTGCCTCTCACGGACGGCAGCCAATCCGTGCGCGACCCCTCTCGGTATCTGACCTATCTCAGCGCGGCACCACTGACGTCACACTCACACACACTGCAGCTGACAAAGTCTTGCGGCTCGTCCACTCTTCACTGACCCCTACAACTCATACAAACTAATGCGAATTATTGCGAGCACCTTAAAATGACAACACAAATCTGTCGGTTTACTACAGGGAGGGTAACACATTCGCTTCAGAACTTTACAGAGATTTCACTTGAAGCCTCGGCCGCTACTCTCTCCTTCTCAGTTCCCACATACGCAAGCAGAATTCGACCTGCAAATCCTACTCTCGACTTGTCAATGACTCCTTCTAGTGCACTTTAGAATTTGTCAAATCTCCATCGAAGGTTTCATACATACATCATAACTCAAACTCGACTTGTCAACCACGCCCGATTGACCTATTAAACCGCACAAATGACAACGTAACCACATTTATCATCATACTCCGGAGTCTTAGACCTCAACAGGTCCGTACACGATAGTCAACCACGTGGATAATTTTGAGCAACAAGCGCTACATTCACATGAAGTATGCCAACTTCCCTACTCTCATACTGTGGAGTACGCCTACTCCTGCTAAACAACACTTAATTTGGCCTAAATACACACAAAACTTTCACAACCACCTGCAAGATGCATAAGCTTAAGTAAGCGCAAAGACCCTAACCACACATACTATGGCGCCGAGAACATTCCCAACTCATTTAGGCAGGCTCCGAGATCCCGGGAAAGCCGTGGTGAACTTAGCAACCCATCATCTCTCCAAATTGCATTATCACAGAAAAACAAATTAAACAATGAAACTCCGTCCTAGGGCCCCCAAGGGCCAAACCGTCGCTCTGCTACCAGAACTGATAACGCGCCCTTCTATGTTAATTTATAGACATCGGGACTCGTTTTAGGCCGATGAATCTTTGGACCCAGTGCTGAGACACCGTAAGACGAGATAACTGATCAATATATCTATCAATAATATTGTCAACATATATCACCACAATATATTTCACTTTAGAGATTAGTAAACCTTCGGCGCAACCATGACCTTTCAGTCATGAATAACCACACCTTACTGAATTTTTGTGAATTTTATTCCCTATTGATTACAATCTAATAGCAAATGTATTAATCTCAAAACCAAGAAGCAAAAGAGCATAGTCACAATATGGTAATAATGCAAAGATCACAGACATAAGATAGTAATATGAAGATGAACAAATCTAGACGCCTAAAACCTCATATATGTTTAGTTCAGCATAGCACCACGTCAGTCACGTCAGTCACGTCAGTCACGTCAGTCAAGATGAAATGCCTCATCTAACCACAATTAGCATCAGCATGTTGGACTTCATGCAAAACAATTTAGAACATCAATTTGGAAAACATCTAACTAAGGTCTCTAATCAAAAATACACAGCAGTTGGTACCTAGAAAGAAAAGGCAAATAAATGAATTTCAATAGCAACAACATAATTTACCCTCCTCGGAATAGGTCAGCATACAGGATCAGTCTTCGTCTTCAGGACATCAGTTAGATCGCCGTAAATCTATTTAGTCGAATGACAGGGGACACTTCCCTCATAAGGAAGAAAGTGTAATGGGGCAGTCTATGGGTGAGGATGGTTTTGTCTAAGTCTCAAATCACCAAATAGAGTGACAGAGTTTCTGGATGCAATCGATATCATTCCCTACCTAATGCTCTCTAGTCTCATGTGTCATGAGTTTTTATCTCTTTTTCGTGATACATTCCCCCAAAATTCTATTGGATAGTCACTACATCCCACTATCTGTAACCTATCAAATTATACATTAAGTAATGCATTTGTCATTCTACGATAATTTACATTCTTCTGATTGGTCTTCATAATTGACGTCTTTTGTAGGTGGCATATCCGGGGTTACTTCATTTTCTGGCACGTTCTTCGGGTCAAGAGTTCTCTTTTCCGTGGTTCAGTATCCTTGAAAGTGTCCATATTTGTTGCAAAGCGTGCAACTTTATCCTAAAGCAACTAGCATGCGGATGAGAGTTTAACAGTCAATGATACAATAAGCGAAGAAAAAGAACAATGATGGGTCATGGCCTTTTGCAAGTCAGCACACTGGAGAAACAGAATAATATGCTTTAATATGAGAGCTACACAGCTAGTTTTCAACTCACGCTAACTTAAGGCTTATGGATTCTAATAAAATGCAATTATCGTATGTATTAATATATTCAATTAGTCATATTTCAAGCAATTATTCCTTACAGTCGACATTAGTTTATGCATGTGAAAAAAATTCTCCACGTTTAAAATACATTTCAATGAATAATATTAGCGTTGTTAATATAAGCATTTCACATCTAAAATAGGTAATGTTTAAACTACGCTCTCTCACAATTAAGAAGGACTATTGGGTCAAAGGTGAATTCAGTTCCCTGCCATTTTACCAGCTGCTTCCTCCCCCTTTCATCTACGCACAACATAAACATTAAGTTGTAAGCCACCGTGATTCTAAAAATACAAAAAAAATTGCAGACAAAGCTTCATGCGATTTTTCTGGGTGGACTTACTGCCTGGTAAAAATAATTCCAGTGCTTGAACACATGGAAAAAACGGGTGCGAGCGAAACTGTTCACTCATGATCAGGTAGACTATAATACCAGAAAGTAAATCCGTTCCCCCTGACTCATAATCCTGAGTGATTTGTAACCCTTCTATTGTTGTGTTTCATCCACAAAGAAAAAGAAATCCATGACATGACGTTGCAATTTTTACAGCCTTCAAAGTTTCCCCAACCTATAGACCAGATGGTCAATGAGCAAAGGTGGCTGTGATTAGATGGTTTGGGCTAAAACCAACTCATTACCTTCAGAGATTCTGAGACTACAAGAGAGCAAATGGTGTCCTATTTGAAACATGGATTCATGGTATATGGTGTAACGCTGTTGGTGAGCAGCCAAGTACAGGGCACTTCAGGCTGCGTTTCGGGAACCACTGCAAGCGGAAGGCAGCGTGAGTTTCTGCAGCAGGAACCCCTGCAGCCCCTGTAGACCACAGACTAAAAACCACTGATTTGCCTGCCGCGGGCCAGCAGACACTATACAAGGCAGCAGTAGCAGCACTAGCAGTTGGGTAGCGGCAGGAGCAACGAATTGAAACATATTGAGACGCTGAAGTGAAAACTGACAGGCGGAGTTCCAAAGAGCATCTGGAATACTTGGTGAGGGAAGAGCTCCCTGAATGAGGGTGGATGCTGGTTGGAGGTGGTTAGTGCACTAGGGACAAGGTTCCCTGCTGTGAACAGAGGTGACCGTCAGAAGGCTGGTGTGGCCTATCACAGAGGTGCCTGCCTGTGCACTAGCATGGGGTTCTCCTCTGTGAACTACTGGAGACTGTTGTTGATCACTGCAGACTGTGGAAGCCCCCATTGATTATGGGGGTGAGTTAATATTTTCTGCTTGGGCCAGCCTTTGACTAGTCTTGCACCTGTTTTCCCCCGGTTCCTGGCAGTTGAAAGTGGTGGCAGTAAGCCAGACTTTTGACCTCCTTTTCAGTGCCCCTAGAATCTCTATTGGACCTTGCATTAGACCTCCCCTTTATAACACGGGTATGATAATAGAAATGAGCGATTCAAAATTAGATCTTGATGACATAAAGCTACAAATTCCAACATAGAAGTAACTGCAGTCAGTGAGGAGATAGAATGATTGAGTCCACCAGCCTATACAATAATTGTATTATCTACTGTGGCAACACAAAAGGGTTCAGCAGCTGAATTAAGATTAGTTGACAATTGAAGGGGGTAAAGGAATAAAATCAGCTGCAGGACTATCAGCGTCTCTTCCCTCCAAGGAATCAATGGTAAGCAAATCATTTGTTGAGGGGTAAACATCATTACCCCCAAAACCCAACATCATTGAAAAAATGTCTAATCTCAGCATGCCCAAAGCCCTAGTGCATCTTCTTATTGCCCTGCACTCCATTACCTGGTGCCAGGTTTTTGTTGGGCTTGGATTTGGGACTATCTGAAGAAATCTCTTCAAAAAATGGCATGAAAATTATTCTCTCTTTATTTATTTGACCTACCCACTTTTCTTCCTAAAGGACTGGGCTTCCCTCCACGCTTTGGTGTCACCTGGTGACTTGTTTATTATATGCAGATGACATTGTAATCCTTGATTTAATGAGAAGTGATTGTAATTCCCTAAGGCATTTTATGGGCAAGGAGATTTTCGAGATAAAAAAACAAAAATCTATGTTTTTCGGAACGTCAAATATGCAAACTTGATATTGACCAAATATTGGTATCATTTAGCCCAATAGTCACTACCTTACTTGATATGGAAAATGGCCCATGGAGTCAGATGTTTCTGGACACTTATACAATTAAATATCATACAGCTAAAAGCATTAACGTCTAAATGGTACGGAACTTCAAACACATGTAATGTTTGTCAAAATGGAGCCCAGGATTTGAAACGTATATTATTTATTTGTCCAGCTTTGTTGTTATATAGCTGTAAGCTGTTGAGACCTCTCTTTTAAAAAAATTCTGTTCGAATGACTGCTAGAGCTATGCCTCTGCTGTTCAACCCACCAAATTAAGGGGGTCATTCTGACCCTGGCGGCCGGTGACCGCCAGGGTCACCGACCACGGGAGCACCGCCAACAGGCTGGCGGTGCTCCCAAGGGCATTCTGACCGCGGCGGTTCAGCCGCGGCCAGAAAGGGTAAACCGGCGGTCTCCCGCCGGTTTACCACTGCCCTACAGAATCTTCCATGGCTGCGGAGCGCGCTCCGCAGCCATGGGGATTCTGACACCCCCTACAGCCATCCTGTTCAGGATGGCGGTAGGGGGTGCCGCAGGGGCCCCCGTAAAAGGGCCCCGCAAAGTATTTCAGTGTCTGCAAAGCAGACACTGAAATACGCGACGGGTGCAACTGCACCCGTCGCACCTTCCCACTACGCCGGCTCCATTCGGAGCCGGCGTCCTCGTGGGAAGGTCGATTTGCCCTGGGCTGGCGGGCGGCCTTTTGGCGGCCACCCGCCAGCCCAGGGCAAATCCCAAAATACCCTCAGCGGTCTTTTGACCGCAGAGCGGTATTTTGGAGGGGGAACATTGGCGGGCGGCCTCCGCCGCCCGCCAATGTTAGAATCACCCCCTAAGTGTTTTGTATTCAGGTTGTTAACTTTTTTCAATGTTTTTAAAATTTGTGTTGAACGATCCAACAAAATTTAGTTTTTGATTATGTATTTGATTGTAATGTAGGGGGTAATTAGAGTTGAGTAGTCTTGAGTGTATTGCATTATTAGAATGAGTAGGTGAGAAGGATGGAGGCCAAGAACTTTCAGTCCCTTAAACTGTTGATGGTGATGGTGCTCTGCCCCACTTAGGCAGTACCTGTCTGATTTGACAGAGATGGGTCCAGAGAAACTTACAGAGTGGGCTGCCAAGTGGTTAGCTAATAGGGTTCACAAAGACTAGAGCAGCACAGTTCTATGCCAAAGGGGAGAGGAACTCTTAACAGACTAGTTCCAAACTGAAGAGTAAGGGCCATGGTAGTTACCATGGGGCTCTAGGAGGGATCCAGGAAAAATGGGAATGGTACATCTGGGAAGGAGTGTCATGAGAAGGGAGGACAGGGACGTTCCTCCAAGTCCAAGGTGATGACTTGCTTCGGCTGCCCCAAGGTGGGCCACTACAAGAGAGATTGTCAGGTGAAAGACTGAGACCTATCAGCACCCATGATAGCAAGCATGTTACATGTGGGTAAAGGGACCCAAGAGGGCCCGGTTGCACTCAACCTAGTAGCTATGGCGATCTGGGAGAGAGACCCAGATGCTCTGAAGTACATTCATCTTAAAACTTTGGGGTTTGTGCTGGAAGTTAGTATTAAGCCAGGAACACATCTGTTCTGAGTGATAAGAGAGCCTTCCTTGCTATGGTTTAGAGGAAGTGCCTTAAGAAAGAGGTGATTCTCCCCAGAACGAAGGATACTGGTTTGGTAGCCAGTGGAGAGGGCATGGAGCACTTGCTTGCCAGGGTTAAAAGTGAGCTCAATGGCAAGCCAGCCATGATTAATGTTGGTATAAGTGGAAAAGCAAGGAGCTTGATGTCCATTGGTGTTAGACCTGACAGCCTTAGGGTGGTCACCCCTAACTTTTTGCCTGCCTCCCTCCACTTTTTGGACACTGTTTTGCTGGCTTTTAGACTCTGCGCACTTCATCACTGCTAACCAGTGCTAAAGTGCATATGCTCTCTCCCTTTAAACATGGTAACTTTGGATCATACCTGATTGGACTACTTAATTTACTTATAAGTCCCTAGTAATGTGCACTATATGTGCCTAGGGCCTGTAGATTAAATGCTACTAGTGGGCCTGCAGCACTGGTTGTGCCACCCACTTAAGTAGCCCCCTTAACCTTGTCTCAGGCTTGCCATTGCAAGGCCTGTGTGTGCAGTTTCACTGCCACATCGACTTGGCATTTAAAAGTATTTGCCATGCCTAGAACTCCCCTTTTTCTACATATAAGTCACCCCTAAGGTGTGCCCTAGGTAACCCCTAGGGCAGCGTGCTGTGTGGGTAAAAGGCAGGACATGTACCTGTGTAGTTATATGTCCTGGTAGTGTAAATCTCCTAAATTCGTTTTTACACTACTGTGAGGCCTGCTCCCATCATAGGCTAACATTGGGGCTGCCCTCATACATTGTTGAAGTGACAGCTGCTGATCTGAAAGGAGCAGGAAGGTCATATTTAGTATGGCCAGAATGTTAATACAAAATCCTGCTGACTGGTGAAGTCGGATTTAATATTACTATTCTAGAAAGCCACTTTTAGAAAGTGAGCATTTCTTTGCACTTAAATCTTTCTGTGCCTTACAATCCACGTCTGGCTGGGCTTGGTTGACAGCTCCTTTTGCATTTACTCAGACACACCCCAAACACAGGGTACTCAGCCTCACTTGCATACATCTGCATTTTGAATGGGTTGTCCTGGGCTGGGAGGGTGGAGGGCCTGCTCTCACACAAAGGACTGCCACACCCCCTACTGGGACCAAGGCAGACAGGATTGAACTGAAAGGGGACCTGGTACACTTCTTAGCCACTCTTTGAAGTCTCCCCCACTTCAAAGGCACATTTGGGTATAAAACAGGGCCTCTGCCCTTCCTCATCAGACACTTGCTGGAGAGAAACCCGAACCAGAACCTGCATCCTGCCAAGAAGAACTGCCTGGCTGCCTAAATGACTCACCTGACTGCTTTCTACAAAGGACTGTTGCCTTGCTGTTGCCCTGCTGCCTTGCTGTACTCTTGTCTGGCTGTGAAAGTGCTCTCCAAGGGCTTGGATAGAGCTTGCCTCCTGTTCCCTGAAGTCTCAGGACCAAAAAGACTTCTCTTTTTCATTTGGACTCTTCGTGCGCCGAAATTTTCGACGCACAGCTTGCTCCGCGGCGAGAAAAACGGTGCACACCGACGCTGATCGACCCAACGCCTTTGGTGCGACCGGAACTTCGACGCATGGCCTTGCAAGGACAACGCCGCCCGACTTCAGAGGAGAAATCGACGTGACGCCTGCCATGAGAGCGAAACTTAGACGCACAGCCCCGCTGAACGACGCGCAGCCGGAAAACAAGCAGGAGAATCCACGCACAGACCCGGGACATCTGGTAAACCCCTCGACCCATAGAAAGAGACTGTCCGCGCGCCGGAAAACGGCGCACGACTTCCCCGCGTGAAAAATAACGACGCAAGTCCGTGTGTGCTGGGGAGAAATCGACGCACACACCATTTTTCCACGTATCTCTTCTTCTGCAGCCCTTTGCGGAGATTTCCCACTCCAAACAATGTACTTTGTGCTTGAAAGAGACTTTGATTGATTTTTAAAGACTTAAGACACTTGATATCACTTTCCAGTGATATCCCTACAATTTCACATTGCATCTTTATTCGTTTTGACCTACAATTATCCTGATAAATATTATATATTTTTCTAATCACTGTGTGGTGTATTTTTGTGGTGCTATATTGTGTTATTGTATGATTTATTGCACAAATACTTTACACATTGCCTTCTAAGTTAAGCATGACAGCTCGTGCCAAGCTACCAGAGGGTGGGCACAGGATAATCTTGTATTGTGTGTGACTTAACCTGACTAGAGTGAGGGTTCTTGCTTGGACAGAGGGTAACCTGACTGCCAACCAAAAACCCAATTTCTAACAATTGGGCAATGATTTCATTGATCTTGGCTTGGTGCCCGGGCCAGAAGCCTTTATGGCCTGGACCATGCTAGCTCTGTTGAGCAGAGCACAGGCTGCACATCAGTCTCAGAGTGAGACTGGGATCATTCCTGATTTTCAGGGACCAGGACAAGGTAGTTTGCGGGAAGGTAGTGGCCATGGATGTCATCACTTCTGTTCCAGAGGGAGGGGAGGTTGAGGCTCCTGAAGCAGACCAGCTGCTGAAGTCTGGATAGCTTTAAGAGCTGCAGGGTTTGCTAGCTGCTAGAGGGCCTGCCCAAGAAGATTTCTTTAAGGCACAGGAGGAGGGGCCTACACCTGTGAGACTTAGGAAGGAAGCCCAGGAACAGGTCAGTAAAGGAGTGGTTGGGAAACCCTATGTTATCTGGGAGGATAGTCTATTTTATAGTAAGCCAGTGAACCCTGAGCCAAGAATTATCAAGAGGCTGGTGGTTCCATTAGTGCACAGGAACGTCCTGTTGTCACTAACCCTTGAAGTGCCCTTCGCAGGACAATTAGGGATTAAAGCAGTCCAGGATAGGTTAGACTCTCTGTTCTACTGCCCTGGGATGTGGAGAGACACCAAAATATTCTGTAGAACTTGTTCACCTTGCCAGGTGAGTGGTAAGACCAGAGGGGGGACTAAAGCATCATTAGTGCCTCTCTCAGTTGTAGGAGTTCTGTTTGAATTTGGAAAATAGACATAATTGCTCCATGTGACCACAGGCAACAAGTATATCTTGGTTGTGGTGGATCATGCCACCAGATGCCCGCAAGCTGTAACTCTGAGGAGTATGACTGCATGGGTGGTGGCGAGAGCTGCCCTGAGAATCTTTATAAGTGGTTACATTTCCAATGACAGTAATTTCTGACATAGAAAACCAATTTTATCTCCTCTTATACATGAGATGCACAACACCAGACCAGAATACCTCAACAAATGACTCTCCTTCTACACCCGACTCGGCATCTCTGCTCCGCCGACCTCGACCACGCAACCGTCACACGGGTCCTCAGAACTACAACCGGCGACAGATCATTCTCGCACCTCGCCGCCAAAACGTGGAACACTCTTCCCACCCACCTGCGCCAGACCAAAGACCTCCTTACCTTCAGGAAACTTCGCTAGACCTGGCTGTTCGGGCAGTAGCAGCACCTCTTCCCCCCTTCCCTCCCCTGCCCTCCTCAGTGCCTTGAGACCCTCACAGGTGAGTAGTGCGCTTTACAAATTCCTGATTGATTGATTGATTGATTGAGATGTGGGAGCAAGCTGGTGTGAGATGCCACTTCTCCACAGCTTACCACCAAACAAAACAATGGTTTTGAAGAGCATGAGGAGAAGTCTGCCAGAGAACATCAAGAGGAAATGGGATCTTCTCATGCCAAGCTTCTTGTTCACCTACCAAGGCATTCCACAGAAGAGGATAGGGTTCCATGTCGGTGGTTAGACAACTAAAGCCATGGCCATGCACAAAATGCTAGATGCATAATGGAGCAGTCAATAGGATGAACATTGTGTCCCCTTGATGTTCCTGACTTTTGATGTCAGTGCATTAAACACTTTGATCCTTTCAGATGTGTTGTCCAGCAACCTAGCACTGCCACACCAAACTGTGATGTATCTATTTACATACAAAGGTGGTGAAGTTTTTCTGTGACTAAATCATCCAAAGTACATCTGACATGCCAAACTCATTGACCAGGGCTAGCCTTGAAGAACAAGATTTGTGCAGGTGGCTTAAATATGAGCTTTCTTTCCCTTTTCATTGACCATATCGACATGAACTCCATGAACTGCTTGTGTTTAAACACCCATGACATTGCTTTTGTCCAGCCAGAAATATGTATCTGTTACAAAGTACCAAGGACTCTGTGACCACATTACTTTACATTTACTAGAAACCCCAACCAGTGTTGAGATTCATGTGCATCTAGTGCTTGTGACATTCAGTAATATTGTTTAAAATTGTTTAAAACTGTTTAAATCTGTTGTACATGTTCCAGTGGAGCCATCTTTGAAAATAGGCGGAGTTAAACATGCATTCACCACAAAGAATGAGCACAGACTTCTCAAATGCCATGTCAGTTGAAGAAAGAATAAAGATACGCAAACTGAGGTCCGATGATATGCAGGAAATCTGGATAAAGGTCTTTTGATAGGATCTTACCCAAGGTTCATAAGATATAATGGTTAGGACCATAATCCACAACTCGCACAACAGCCATCCAAAATATAACTCATTCACCAAATGTAGACCTGACCCTTAATGAAACTGATGCCGCTACTAATGTTGTAAAGCATCTTACAAATGAGATCACATTTCACATTACCCTGAATTTTCATCATCTTTTGAAGATATGACTGCCACCCTTGTTAGTGTACTGTGAACGTGGTAAGCTTTTTGAACATAATTTATTTTTTTATACAGTACAATACAGCAACCAAATTGGCTGCACTGGGTTGTGCAGGGGAGAAACCAAAACACAGTGCAAAGCTATATTTACTATGACTGGCCTGCTGCTGCTGTCTTCTCCTGCACTGGTGCACAAATAGGCTACCTTGCAAAATGCTCAGCCTCACAACATGGCACACACGAGTGTATGCTGTCTAGCACTGGACTTGTACCAGAGCCATCCCCTTTCAGTATAAATTCCTATCTTTAGACAACCTCAGATGGAACCCCAGCATTGGATGTGGGCTGTGCACTGCAGTGCACGTGCAAGGCCTTGTTGTTTTGGAAACTGAAATATTTACCCTCATTTGTGCCATCTTCCAGGGAGTGCTAGCTTTTGTTGCAAAGAAAAGGGCATCTTTCCAGAGTAAAAAAACCTTTTCTTGTGAATAGAGATTACCATGCAAGAATTTGCATCACTTTGTCCCACCGCAAAGCCTTAGTAAATCTGGTCCTTGTGTATGTGGTAAAGGCAAATTAGCATCACATCCCAATTAGGGGCCATATGTAAAAAGATCCAGTTTTGGAGACTCGCAAACTGCGAGTCGCAAAACCGGATGTACAACAGTGTACTTTACACTGTTTGCGATTACCAAGGGTGTCGCAAATGACCTACCTCATTAATATTCATGAGATATGTCACAATTTGCGACCCCATTGTGAACAGCCGCCCTCACAGGAATGGTGGCCTGCTAGAGACAGCAGACCACCATGTCTGTGACAGCTTTTAAATAAAGCATTTTTTTTTTTTAAATGCAGCCCGTTTTCATTAAAGGAGAACGAGATGCATTTCAAACACAAAAAAGAAAAGTTTATTTTCATTTTTTCAGAGCAGCCAGTGGTCCGTGGGACCACTGCCTGCTCTGAAAAAATATTTTCGCTGCCATTCACAAAGGGGAAGGGGTCCCTAAGGGACCCCTTCCCCTTTGTGAATGGCAGCGAAAATATTTGCACATAGGTTAGCACCAGTTTGAAACTGCTGCTAACTGATTGTTTTGCAACCGCATTCGCGGTCACAAAACAATCATACATACCATTTGGATTTGGTATTAAGAAGGGACCCCCATGATACGCCACTTCCTAATACCGAATCGCAAAACCCAAACTGCGATTCGGTTACAAGTTACCGAATCGCAGTTTGGGCTTTGTACATCCCAGAAAGCATTTTTCAAGTCGCAAAGGGGCAGATTCTGCGAATCGGCCCCTTTGCAACTTGAAAAATGCCTCATACATCTGGCCCTAGATGTTTAGGGTGGTGTGTCCATTGCAGTTATAAGTGATGGGTGGGCACCCGTGGGGTATCTTAATGGCTATATTTGTGCATTTGATAACCTTTGTAGATGGGATATTCAGTGATATCATAGAAGTGTGGCGTGGTTGCTTTAGCTGCTAAGGTATTCAATAGAAGGTGAAGTGGGTGCAGGCTTGTTTAAGTAACCCAGTGACATTCCAGACAACCATGCACATAGGATTTTTTTCGAGATGCTCATTAGTCTCTGGTAACATTCTCTAAGGGACTAGGGGCATAACATTTCCGTGTGGATTCCTAACTGGTGTAGGTCGTCATATTGGCCCTCATTCTGACCCTGGCGGTCAGAGTTAAAGCGGCGGCCAACCCGCCAACAGGCTGGCGGCCTAAAAATATGAATTCTGACCCTGGCGGGAACCGCCAACACAGGCCGCCGCTTTAACACTCCGACCGCCACGGCGGTACAAACAACAGCGCGGCGGTCACCGCCAACAGGCAGGCGGCAGACAATGTACCGCCCACCCTATCACGACCCACCAATCCGCCACCTTTTCCGGGGCGGGAGCCCCGCCGATAAAAACACGGCGGAAACAGACATCTCCAATGGAAAACGCTTACCTCGACACACTCCACGCGGAATCGGAACAGCATGGAACCCGAACTCCACATCCTCGCAGCCATTGCCTTCCTGCTCTTCTTCCAGGATCACGAACCTCGCCGCAGACGACAACGGTGAGTACTGCACCTACGACACAGGGGAGGGGGGAGGAGGAAAGGTTACGGGCACACACATACGCCACACACCCACCCCCACCCTCACCCCCACCGAAATACCTACACACCTATGCAGATAAAAAAGTCAGAGTGACACCCCCTACCCCCCCCGAAAAAACAAAGACAAAAGCCAATGCATGTAAAAGTAGAACCATATTATTGCAACAATAAAGTATAGCGACCTTAGCAATATATGAAGAATGAATACACATCTAGAACTCTATCCATACAAGCAGCAAAAGTCCGGCCCAGTCAATCAAAGTCCAAAGGTCCGTGGGCCAATGTGCAGCAACACATGGGCAAAGCCCACACACGAGATCCAGTCCATTGGAGAGAACACTGCTGGGGCATCACTAAAATAAAAAGACAGGCACCTCAGGGGGAAGGGAAGGGGGGGCACCTCAGCCACATGAGTCCACGACGCCGGATCCACGAAGGGCCTCCATGCCCACTGTGCCATCCTGGGGAGTGCAAAGCCACAGTCTCACAAGTCTCTACAGTGGGTGGATTGCCCACTGTGCCATCCTGGGGAGTGCAAAGCCACAGTCTCACAAGTCTCTACAGTGGGTGGGTTGCCCACTGTGCCATCCTGGGGAGTGCAAAGCCACAGTCTCACAAGTCTCTACAGTGGGTGGGTTGCCCACTGTGCCATCCTGGGGAGTGCAAAGCCACAGTCTCACAAGTCTCTACAGTGGGAGGATTGCCCACTGTGACATCCTGGGGAGTGCAAAGCCACAGTCCATCAGGTAGATTACAGAGACCACTGGTCATGGAGGAGGCATGGTGGGCAGAGTGCGTCGTGAAGGCCTGCCCGACACAGAACCGGGACTGCCAATGGGCCAGCGGTGCTTGACAGGAAGGGCCCAGCGGAGCGGTGCTTGAGATGAAGGGCCCAGCGGAGCGGTGCTTGACAGGAAGGGCCCAGCGGAGCGGTGCTTGAGATGAAGGGCCCAGCGGAGCGGTGCTTGAGATGAAGGGCCCAGCGGAGCGGTGCTTGAGATGAAGGGCCCAGCGGAGCGGTGCTTAACAGGAAGGGCCCAGCGGAGCGGTGCTTGACAGGAAGGGCCCAGCGGAGCGGTGCCTGAGATGAAGGGCCCAGCGGAGCGGTGCTTGAGATGAAGGGCCCAGCGGAGCGGTGCTTGAGATGAAGGGCCCGGCGGAGCGGTGCTTGACAGGAAGGGCCCAGCGGAGCGGTGCTTGAGATGAAGGGCCCAGCGGAGCGGTGCTTGAGATGAAGGGCCCAGCGGAGCGGTGCTTGACAGGAAGGGCCCAGCGGAGCGGTGCTTGACAGGAAGGGCCCAGCGGAGTGGTGCTTGAGATGAAGGGCCCTGTTCAGCGGTTCTGGTCACGGCGGGGCCCTGTTCAGCGGTGCTCCTCACGGCGGGGCCCTGTTCAGCGGTGCTTCTCACGGCGGGGCCCTGTTCAGCGGTGCTTCTCACGGCGGTGCTTCTCACGGCGGGGCCCTGTTCAGCGGTTCTGGTCACGGCGGGGCCCTGTTCAGCGGTGCTCCTCACGGCGGGGCCCTGTTCAGCGGTGCTCCTCACGGCGGGGCCCTGTTCAGCGGTGCTTCTCACGGCGGGGCCCTGTTCAGCGGTTCTGGTCACGGCGGGGCCCTGTTCAGCGGTGCTTCTCACGGCGGGGCCCTGTTCAGCGGTTCTGGTCACGGCGGGGCCCTGTTCAGCGGTGCTCCTCACGGCGGGGCCCTGTTCAGCGGTGCTCCTCACGGCGGGGCCCTGTTCAGCAGTGCTTCTCACGGCGGGGCCCTGTTCAGCGGTTCTGGTCACGGCGGGGCCCTGTTCAGCGGTGCTTCTCACGGCGGGGCCCTGTTCAGCGGTTCTGGTCACGGCGTGGCCCTGTTCAGCGGTGCTCCTCACGGCGGGGCCCTGTTCAGCGGTGCTCCTCACGGCGGGGCCCTGTTCAGCGGTGCCTGTCTTGTGTTTCCAGTGAACCACACCTGGCCAATATTTGCCGCTCACTCTGCATCGGACCTTTCCGTTGCGGGGCCCTCCTGTGATGGAGTCCTGGGGCCCTGGCTCTCCTTCGATACCCCCGGAATGGGGCTGGTGGGGCCCTCATGGCCAGGTCGGCTGCTCCCTGCCTTTTGCTCCTTGCTGCCCTTGCCCTCCTTGGCAGACTGTCCGTGGCCCTTGGCTCCCTTACCCGATGTGGCACGTGACGGTGCAAGGCTACCCTCCTTGGGGGCAGGCATATCAGGCCTGTCGCGCCTGCCCTTCAGTTTCTTGGTCCACTTCCCAGGGGGGGGGCTGGCTGTGCCTTTGCTGCTGGACGATGTCCCAGCCCAAGGAAAGGGCGGACTCCAAAAACCAGGCACGACGTTCTTTGGAGTTGCTGGGCTGGTGGTGGCTGTGGTGTTTGTGGTACTCTTACGGGATGGAGGGGGTGGGTCAGGTGAGGAAAAGAGGTCCACTTTAGAGAGGAAAATGTTCTTTGGAGCCATGGGAAGGGTGGCTCGAGTGGGTATGGGAGTGGAGGAAGAGGATGTGGTTGTAGGAGGGGCAAGTGTGCTGTCTTTGGGTGCAGGTGCTTGGGCAGGAGGCTGACGTGAGGTGGATGACTGTTGTTTGGGTGCCTGCCTGCGTTTGTGTGGTTGGGAAGCGGGGGTGACAGACACACTGGGAGAGGACACAGGGGACGTGTACATGGCAGTGGGGGTGGTGACTGCACGTGTGCGGACTGGTGTGGAGGGTGTGCTGGTGATGGGTGCAATGGCTGATGGTGGTGTGCTTGCAGGTGTGTGTGGAGACGTCACAGGGAGGCAGGAGGGAGACGAGGTGGTGGGGGACACAGAGGAGGTAGTGGCTGTTGGCATGTCTGCATCTGGATGTTGCTTGGGTGAATGCTTGTGTGTCCTATGGTGCTTATGTCTGGATGAGCTGCCCTTGGGTGTTGAGGTGTGTGCAGGCTGGTCTGTAGGTGTGGATGGGATAGGCAGAGGAACAGGGGAGTGGGACTGGGTGGAGGGAGTCAGAAGAGGGAGGCTGGAGACAGGGACAATCGCTGCCGTCAGTGCTGAGGCCAGAGCGTTGAACGATCGTTGATGGGCAGCCTGACCCGAATGAAGGCCCTCCAGGTACGCATTGCTTTGATGCACCTCCCTCTCCACACCCTGGATGGCATTCAAAAGGGTAGACTGCCCAACAATGATGGTCCTCAGGAGGTCAATGACCTCCTCACTGAGGGCAGCAGGGGTGACTGGGGCAGGGCCTGAGGTGCCTGGGGCGAAGGAGATGGCCGGCTTCCTGGCCTTGCGGGCACGGGCCGAGGGCCGAGGGGCTGCTGGGAGGGCGGAGCTGGTGCGCTGGGTGGCGGCTGTACCTGTTTCTGCGGTGGGCACGGATGTTGCCGCCACCGCAAGGGAGCTCCCTTCCGAGGACGTGTCGGTGTCGCTGCCGTCTCCACGGGTCCCCGTGCTGGAGCCCCCCTCGCCCTCCGTCTCACTGGTCATGTCGGAGTCCGTTGCATGGCCCTCCGGGGCCATGTGAGATGCAGCTCCCTCTTGCGCCGATGCCACTTCTCCTCCGCCTGATGATGCTAATGCACACATTCACAGAAAAACAAAGAAAATGGGGGGTGTGGAAAACATAAAGACAAGTTGAGTGCATGCATTGGGGACACCGTTGGCGGAGAGGACAGACACAGAAGCCCCCTGCACTATGCTGCGCACTTGGGGTACACTACTCATTCAATGGGACATGCCCTACAAGCCTATGGGCGACAACTGCCCACACAGTATACACTGGTCCATGAATCGTGTTACTAGGCACCCTACAGAGGTGGGGGGTGGGGGCACAGGACCATACTTCACGGACGGGCCTATCCTACGGAAATCGCCTTGGCCTAGGGATACCCACAGCCCTCCTCCCCCACCCAGGCACCTCCACTGCACGCAAAATAGCTGAATGTGCTGGTACTCACCCCCTTGTGTCTGCTGTGATGTCCTCAAGCACCCATCTAAATCGGGGTAGGCCACCACCAGGATGCGGGACATCAGGGGGGTCAAGGTACGACTGGCACCCCTCCTAGGTTGGGAGGCCATCCCCAGCAGAGCCTCCGCGGTCTTCCTGCTCCCGCGGCGGATGTCCTCCCACCTCTTGCGGCAGTGGGTGCCCCTTCTGGTGTGGACCCCCAGGGCCCAGACGTCCTTGGTGATGGCACGCCAAATGTCAATCTTCTGATGGGCGCTGACCTATGTGACATGTACAGGGGGGGAAGAGAAACATCATCACTTTTCTGCATGCTCGATGTGAGTGGCCCCCCCTCCTCAACCTTGCCATGTGGCACATGCTCTCATCTGTCGTGCCATGCATTCGTCATTCGCTGCCCTCCCCTCCATCGTACATCCTCCCCACTCAGGCCAGGCATTGGGCACTATGCATTGCCCCCCGTGTACTCACCTGTTGGTCTGGAGGCCCGTAGATTAGCGCATACTGGGGGAGGACCCCGTCTACGAGCTTCTCCAACTCCTCGGAACTGAAGGCGGGGGCCCTTTCCCCAGTCGCAGCAGCCATTGTCACTTCCAGACCGAGGTCACAGCAGCACTTGCAGTATAGGTCCTCTCCTGTGGATGCTCAGGTCTCGTGTGGTCAAGCAGAGAGAAAATGGCGGTTACGGCCGAGGCGGTGCGTGCCGCGGCGGTGCGTACCGCGACGGCCGGCGCTCACCGCCATTGGCTCCTGAAACCCATAGGGTTCAATGTTGTCCAATGCGGCTTTGCGCCGCGGACTGCGACCGCCTAACGCCACGGTGTGCCACACTTGCGCAATTACCTCACTTCACATTGTCACACTTCACAGGTCAGGCAGCCGCCATTTCAAAGGCCCACATGGCTTCATTCCTACTGCGTCACACATGGCTAGGCCTTGCACCGACAATCATACTAGCCATTCAATCCCGAGAGATACGTGTACTGGGCATGCTGTGGGCACTTACCTGTGGGTTGCTTGACTCTGTGCTCCATGTTGTCCTTCCTAGGCATCGTCCGCTGGGACTTGCGAGGAGACGGAGGAATCTTCCCGTGTACCGACCGCTGGTGCACCTGTCGACAATGGAAGAAAGACGCGTCATACTCACCTACAGACTCAACCGTGCCACTATACAGGAACTGTGTGCCCAGCTGGAGCCAGACCTGATGTCACCCATCCGCCAACCCACAGGGATTCCGCCTCTAGTGCAGGTGCTGTCAGTACTGCATTTTTTGGCAAGTGGATCATTTCAAACTACCGTGGCCATTTCATCTGGGATGTATCAGCCTATGTTTTCAAAGGTGTTGTCCAGAGTGTTGTCTGCCCTGATGAAATACATGCGGAGCTACATCATTTTCCCTGAGGTGGGTGACTTGCCTACAGTGAAGGGTGATTTCTATGCCCTTGGACACATTCCCAATATCATTGGTGCCATTGATGGTACCCATGTGGCTTTGGTTCCCCCAAAAGATGATGAGCAGGTGTACAGGAACCGTAAAAATTATCATTCGATGAATGTCCAGGTGGTCTGTTTGGCTGACCAGTACATCTCCCATTTAAATGCCAAGTTCCCAGGGTCAGTGCATGACGCGTACATCATGCGAAATAGCAGCATCCCTTATGTGATGGAACTGCTACAGAGACACCGTGTGTGGCTAAGTGGTGACTCTGGTTACCCAAACCTGCCTTGGCTATTGACCCCAGTGAGGAATCCCAGGACCAGGGCAGAGGAACGGTACAATGAGGCCCATGGGCGGACTAGGAGAGTGATTGAGCGGACCTTCGGCCTCCTGAAGGCCAGGTTTAGGTGCCTGCATATGACTGGTGGATCCCTAATGTACTCACCAAGGAAGGTGTGTCATATCATCGTGGCCTGCTGCATGCTTCACAACCTGGCTTTGCGATGCCAGGTGCCTTTCCTGCAGGAGGATGGTCCAGATGGTGGTGTTGTGGCCGCTGTGGAGCCTGCGGAGAGTGAAGAGGAGGAAGACGAAGAGGACGACACAGACAACAGGGACAGAGTGATACTGCAGTATTTCCAGTGACACACAGGTAATAATCTTCTCCAGCATTGTATTATATCTGTAACTGTAGTGGCTCTCTACTGTCTGACCTTTCACCCCAATGTATGGTAACTTAGTTGTGTATATCACTTCCTATTTCAGTGATCTGATCCCCACGGAGTGCCCTCTGGGTTTTTTCCCCATGGACTACCGCTGTGTGACACTGGTATGTTGTCATCACAATGTAACTAGAAATGTTTTGTTGGTTATATCGAATACATTTGGTTTAAATAAATAGATAGCAGAATCCAGTTGGTTAATGTGCAATAATTGTGTTTATTGAAGTTTTAAAATAGGTGTATGGTTCAAACAGGGTGATGGTGGAGGCATGTCCATGGCAGTGTCCAGACTGTCGTTCCTACAGGTCCATTGTCCATATGCCTGTGGAAGGTGGAGCAGGGGCAGTTCAAGGTTGGACAGGGTAAACAAGTGTGACAGTGGGATGACATCCGGGGGTTTCCGTGCATGGCGGGGGTCTTGACATCCTACTCTGTCTTCTTCCTCGATCTCAGGCCTTTCTTGCGGGGTGGTTCTTGTTCTGCAGGGGGTGGGGTCCGGGAGGGCCGTTGCTGTTGTGTCGGGGCCTCCTGACCACTAGCGCCGGCGGAGGTGGTGGGCTGTTCTTCCTCCATGCTAGTGGCAGGGGACCTTTGGGGGGCCACATGGTCCCGCAATGTGGTGACAATCTGGTTGAGTGCCACCACGATTGTACCCATTGCGGAACTGATGGTGCGCAGTTCTTCCCAGAACCCCATGTACTGGCCCTTCTGCATGGCCTGGATCTCCTGGAACCTGGCCAGGACCGTCGCCATCGTCTCTTGGGAGTGGTGGTACGCTCCCATGATGGTGGTGAGGGCCTCTTGGACAGTGGGTTCCCTAGGCCTGTCCTCCCTCTGTCGCACAGCAGCCCTCCCAGTTCCTCTTTGTTCCTGGGCCTCTGTCCCCTGGACGGTGTGCCCACTACCAGTGCCCCCAGGTCCCTGTTGTTGTTGGGGTTGTGGGTTACCCTGGGTGCCCTGTACTGGTAGACACACCGCTGCTTGACCTGTCCTGGAGACAGAAGCATGGGCCCGCTGGGTGGGCGCTGTGCTGGTGTTTCCTGAGGGGGGTAGGTCTGTTGTGGCCTGGGGCTGACTGAGGGTAACCGACTGTCCAGAGGTCCCCGATGGTCCGGGCTGGTCATCAGGTTCTAGGTCGACAGAGCTGCTGTCATCACTGGGGGCCTGTTCTGGGGGTGGGATGGACAAATCTGGACCCTCCTGGCCGGTGTGTTGGCGTTCGGGCCCTGCAGGGGTAAAAGAATATGGTTATTGATTTTGTGTGTGCCGTGGCGTGCGATTTGTGGGTGCCCTTGTCCCCCAGTGGTGGCAGTCCCATGTGGAAGGAGTTGTGAAGGTGGTTTGTGGGGGGGGATGGGTATGTGCAGTGGCCATGCTTAGGTGATGGGTGTCCATGGTTTGTGTTGGCATTCAGGGGTTTGGGTTGGGTTGGGTGGGTTGTGCTGGTGAGACATTAACAGGGAGTATGTGTGCTGGGGGGTTAGGGGTGAGGGTGGGGGTGTGGGTTGGCATGCTGGTGGTTGGGGGGGTGAAGTAGTTGAGATTCGACTTACCAGAGTCCATTCCTCCGCCTACTCCAGCGAGGCCCTCAGGATGCAGGATGTTCAAGACCTCTTGCTCCCATGCTGTGAATTCGGGTGGAGTGGGTGGGGGTCCGCCGCCAGTCTTCTGCACAGCGATGTTGTATCTTGACACCATCGACTGCACCTTCCCCTGTAGGTCGTTCCAGCGCTTTCGGATGTCTTCCCGATTTCTGGGATGCTGTCCCACAGCGTTGACCCTGTCGACGATCCTTTGCCATAGCTCCGCCTTCCTGGCTATTGTGGTGTGCTGCACCTGTGTGCCGAAGAGCTGGGGCTCTTCCCTGATTATTTCCTCCACCATGACCCTGAGTTCTTGGTCCGAGAACCTGGGGTGTCTTTGGGGTGCCATGGGGTGGTGTGGATGAGGTGTGGGGTGGTGTTTGTGGTGATGAGTGTAGTGGTGTGTGGTGCTTTGTGCGTAGATGTGGTGTGGGTGATGATGTTGGGTTCCTGTGTGTGTTGTGGTTTGCGTTCCCTGTGCTCTCTCTCTGTGTATTGCGCCGTGTCTCTGAATTTCTCTTTGTGGGGGTTTGTGGGGGATGTGGGTGTGTGTTTTATATGGTGATGGGTGTGTGGGAGTGGTGTTTGTATGTGTATCAGGTGTGTGTATTTGGAATTGTCCAATGTGGCTGTGTTTTGTAAAGGTGTGGGTATTTTGAGCGCGGCGGTGTGTACCGCCAATGGAATACCGCGGTTGAAAGACCGCCGCGTGGATTCGTGGGTCGTAATGGCATGGGCGTGTTTGTGTTGGCGTGACGGTGGAGGTTTGGTCATCTCCAGGTTATCGCTGACCGCTGATGAGGCGGGCTTCAGTGGATGTCGGGTTTTTGGCGGTTTGGCAGTTGTGGGTCAGAATGACCGTGGCGGTTTACCGCGGCCGCGGCGGGATGATGGCGGTCTTCTGACCGGCGGTAAGTTCCTTTTACCGCCAGGGTCAGAATGACCCCCATTGTGTTTTACCTGAACATGCCACAACGATGCATATGGGTGAGATCGGGGTGTAGCACAGCTGTCAATATAGCGACTTCCATTTTCCCCATAAATTGAAAGAATGTAGAGGGTGGGATGAGGGACTGATTATAACAACGCCGACGTAATTTCTTTTGCAGAAGGACTTTAGAAATACCTGGCTGCCCTGGGATTCCACAGATGCCCCTAATGGATAGGAGCAAGGGTTTTTTACTGGTTCGTACCTGATCTAGGCCTATCCACGCAGGACGTCTCTGGGCATTTATGTACTATTGTATAGGGCTTATAACCTGTTTTAAAAAAAAAAAATTATACAGTGCTTCATACCACACTGGTGGTAAGGATGGTTTAAGGAAGGTGTTACATTTAACCAACTTGCTGAGATTTGAACTTGTATACTACAAATTGCTACATGTTGGTGACAGGCGACTGACTCACTGAGTTATCTTCCCAGGAGTAATTTCATTATGTATAGGGATAGAATTACTGAACACTGTAGAAAAAGCAGATCAGAAAAGCAGGTGAAGATGAGGTTTTGCAACAACAAATGGAATGATACTGGTGCTTTTATACAGCAGATTTGGTGTGGCGATTAAGTATAGATTGAGTTGGTTTTTTAAACAAAATCAAAAACACCTAATATTCAGTTACTCCAATATAACAAAACATTTAGATAAAGCTTATTTTTAATAATAAGTAATTATTCGATTAAAAAATGAGGATACCTGTTTTCCAACCCCAGAGTACTTAATCACATGGTGTGAGCCTGGGAAAATTACTTCCGAATCTACGAGCTTCTTTCCCACGTTCCTTGTCGATAAAAAAGCGACTGTTTAGATACATGCTACATGTGTGGTTTAGTCCTTCAGCTTTACGGGACCCAAGCTGCGGCCCTGAAGGTGGAGCAGCACTGCAGAGGGGATAGGAACAGTATCCAGGGGGCTGCTAGCCTCAGATGTTTTTTGTATTTTGTTTATAGAAGCAGGACGACCTTCCGTGTCAGGGTTTTGTCTTTGAGCCTGGTAAGGGTGAGATCTCGGAACTGTGATTGGATGGTACTTACCCTCTGAGGCAGCGATGTGGCAATGTGGTTATGTTGTCGCAGATGATAAAGGTAGGCGAACAGAGTTCCAATTCTGGCCTTTTCTTTCCATGCCGGTTGAATTCTGAGAAAATCTACAAATCTCCTACCTTGAACCTAACTACTTTTACTGAGTGTGTGGTGTGGCCATGATGATAAACTGGGTTAGATGTGGCCTTCAGGCAAGACACAACAGTAGGGGTGAGGGGAATGGGGCTTCTGTGCCCTCTAGAAAGGGAGCTGCTTGCCTTAGGCAGGTATTTAATCATGCTTTACGGGACAGGAGAATTGGAGACACTGGACGCCATTTCCATGCCTTGCAAAGTGTGACAGGTACGGCAGAAGGGTGTAATGGGTACAGTTGGCAGCGGGCCACAAGCATTACACAGACATTTTATGGCTATGGATTCAGGCGGATTGCACCCTGTCGACCATTCAGGTTACACTGGTGACTGCGAGATCCATTGATCTTACGTTTATGATTCTGGGGAGGAGATGTTTTCTAGTAGTTGATAATTTATTGTAACCATAAACCCACAAGGCCCGATCTCCAACCATAGTATCTTCACTCCGCTCTGTTGTATGGTCCTGGAAATCTCACTTTCTCCCTGTGCCTGACTTGCCTTATGTGCAAAGACTGTGAACATTTTGAAAAAAAGTTTGAGCAACTTAAAGTGATTGGCGGTATGCTCATGTTTAACGCACCTCACACATTCTGGTCTCAGGATATTTTGCACTTCCCTCGACCCTCAGAAAGGATCCAGCATGGGCTGAATTTGACACACTGCAGCAAACAAAAGTGCAATCAACCTTAGGTGAGATATCTATTCAGTATTTGGCTCCGCTGTTCAAAGTAGTGAGACAAAGGTGTGTTGTTAGGTCTGTAGTTTGCCAAGACCTTTTGTTTTTACTACAATTAGATGCATAATAGACTAACTTGAAGGGACTCACAGCCTCCTCATTTCATCCATTGGTCTGTTGTGTTCTTTCACATTTTGCTTCCACACCTCATCATGCAGCATTGGGCAATGGGTCATCGTGCTTAAGTTAATGGTTAACTTCACTCTGAGAAAACTGCATTTTGCTCTTTCACAAGGAGCATATCTGCACACAAGAGAGTTCCCTAAAGTGCCAGTGTTTTTCTTTATAGTTTATATTTTTCTTTATTGTTGTCTATATGATTAAAGCCTTATGTGATTCCAGGATGCTTTTGATGCGACCACAAGACACATTCCAGCTTTATCAGATCCCATCTGATGGTAATGCTGTTGTAAATTCCTTTGGAGTGGCCTTGTTTATCAGACTGCTGCTATTTCACATCAGCTCACATGAACTCTGAATATAACCTAATCAGTGTGCTCTGTCTATCTTTGCATCCCTGTCCTACTTTCCTTGCTTCTTTTCTACCTTCCTTCGTTTCTTCTTCCTTTCAATCTTCCCTTTTCTTTCTTTCTGCCTTCCCTTTGACTTGGCTTTTTCCTCTTACCTTCTCTCTTTCCTGCCTTCTTCCTTTCTTTCTTTCCTACCTCCTTTCCTGCTCACCCTTCACGTCGCATGAGCTTTGCATGTAGCTAATCAGTGTGCTCTATCTTTGTAACTCTGCCTTTTTTATCAAATTTGTTTGTTTCTTTCTTTCCATCTTTCTTTCTTTCTTGCCTTCTTTATCGAAGGCAAGAGGCTAGCAGCCAATGCCAGACCAATTGGTCTTTTTAGGTCTTTGTTAGCTAAGACCTTTTGATTTTACTAAATGTAAGTGTATAACTAATGTACTTATATGGGGTTTTCAGACAGACTTCGCCTATTAGTCTGTCACTGTGTCAGTCACACTTTTCTTCACACACTCCAGCATGCATTGGCTGACTTTACTATGACTTATGGCATGCTGCCCATTCACAAGGAGCACATCCACACACAAACTAGTTATCTTCAGTGCCAGGGAGTAAAAATGGTAATCTTAGCTTTAGAAGACCAACAACATTTTTGCCTTTAGCCAATGTTTTTTTTTAACTGTTGACAGCCCAGCAGCTTCTTAAAAAATAAAGTTTTACAAAAACTATGACAAACAAAATGAGAATTGCCAGGAGGCTGGCGGCCAACGCAAGATCTATTGGTTTTGCCAATGCTTGTTTTCTAAAAAAAAAAAAAACAGCCTTTGAATTTAGATTAATATGTGACAACTTGCAACCCTACTACTCATTTATAAGTGAAAATCCTTGTGGTATTGCGAAACATTACATGTTTTTACTAGGCCTGGGTGAAATGTAAATTCTGCCTTTATAATGATTGTAATTTTAGGAATTGTATGTTACGCTTGTTAGATGAAATTCTTGAAATTATGCCATTATTTCACTTCACGTAGTTGCACACCACTTGTGAATGCTTGCGACCAATAGACAGCAAAATTGACACAAGGATGCATTTCAAGCTAAAACATAGCACTAAATGGTGGATTTGCATTTCACATAAATAAGCACAATTTTGTGTAATTTCGCAGATATTTTGTGTAATTGCACTAAAGCAAATTATGCAAATTTTTGCACATCCCTGGTTTTTACAGCTCCTCTTTGCTTTATTGACATTTAATGAGAAAGGTGTTTATGGATTTCTTTCTGGAGGTCAATTCACAGCTCGAGGCCTTCTGATTTGACAAGACTCCCTTCCATCAGCTTTCTACTCCCGCAGAAGCAGTCACCCTAAATCACAAATCTACTTTGCGAATCCTTAACCACCCCAGTTTAAGAGTTGGTAACTGATCAATAGTTTTGGAATTTGCCCTTTTTGCCTCCTTCCTCCTATTTTTTCTGAGAGGTTTTTGTTGGCTTTAGAACTCTGAGCACTTTACCACTGCTAAATTGTATTGTTGATTGGTTGATCCATAATTGGCATATTTGATTTGCTAGTTTGTCCCTAGTAAGGTGCACTAGAGGTGCCCAGGGCCTCTAAATCAAAGGCTACTAGTGGGCCGGAAGCACTGGTTGTGCCACCCACACTAGTAGCTCAGTAATCATGTATCAGACCTGCCACTGCAGTGTCTGTGTGTGAAGTTTTTAACAGTAAATTCGACTTGGCAAGTGTACCCACTTGCCAGGCCTAAACCTTCCCTTTTCTTACATGGAGGGCACCCCAAACGTAGGCCCTAGGTAGCCCCAAGGGCCGGGTGCAGTGTATGGTTAAGGTAGGACATACAGTAATGTGTTTTATATGTGTGTGTTTGAAAATGCCACTTTTAGAAAGTGAGCGTTTTCTTGCCTAAACCATTTCTGTGACTCTGCCTGTTTGTGGATTCCCTGTCTGGGCCATTTTTACAGTTGGGCTGGTTGCACCTCTCACTAGACAATGACACAAAGGGAGCTGGGGTGTAGTCTGCTTTTCCTGGTGAGCCATCTGTGCTAGGAGGGAGGGGAGGAGTGATCACTCACACCTGAAAGGGCTATGCCTGCCCTCACACAGTGCAGTCTCCAACACCCTGGTGAGTGTCTGGGGCCTGGCCTGGGCAAGGCAGGATTTCACAATCAAGAGAGACTTTGCTTTGAAGTAGGCCTACTTCAAAGGAGAAAATGGGTATAAGAAGGGCACCCAAAACTACAGACTTTAGAACACTTCTGGAAACCAAGAGGAACCTCTGCCTGGAGAAGAGCTGAATTGCTGAGGAAGAAGAGCTGCCCTGCCTGTGACTATGCTTTTTGGAGCTAGCCTGCAGGGGCTGCTTCTGCCTGTGCTAAGAGGACAATGACTGGACTTGTTGCATTCCTTCTTGTGAAGATCTCCAAGGGCTTGATTTAGAACTTGCGTCCTGTTACTTGAAGTCTCAGGGTTAGCAAAGACTTCTCTCTGCCAGCACCTGGAGTCTCTGGAGAGACTCCTACTCTGCCAAGTGGTGCCCATCCAGTTCCTGGGACCCTAAAAGGAGAAACTGGCAGTCCAAGAGTGAGAAATCCACGCACAGAACGCCATACGGGGAAAAGATCGATGCAACTCTAATCTGTGGCTGAAAAATCAACGCGCCACTGGCTTCACGGCTTAAAATCGATGCTCGCCTGCAACGCGACCCGAAGATCGACCCCCGTGCCTGGAGAAATGACGCACAGCATCGCTGATGGAGGCTGGTGAGATCGCAACCTGCGCTGCCTGGTTTTCGGATCATCGTGTGGCTGGATTTCCAATGCAAACACCTCTGGGCGTGTAAAAACGATGCAAGGCTTGCCCGGACCCGAGAGTGCTAACCGGATCGACGCATTGCTCTCCTGCGGAGAGAAGAAATGACGCACCCCGACCCAACAAAAGGAGAAACGACGCAAGGTCTCACTCGTGAGGGAAATCAACGCATTGCAAGCCCTTATTGATGCAAACTCGCCCGTGCAGGGTTATTTTTGACATGCCCAAGGTACATTTTCACGCTAACAACTTTAGTGTGTGTTTAAAATTACATGAAGACTCTTTTTGGTTTTTAAATGATAACTTGACTTGTGTATTGTGGATTTTTGTCATTTTGGTCTTGTTTTGTTTAGATAAATATAGATACATTTAGATAAATATTTCCTATTTTTCTAAACCTGTGTTGTGTCATTTTGTAGTGTTTTCATTAATTTACTGTGTGTGTTGGTACAAATACTTTGCACCTTGCACATAAAAACTTTCCAACAAGTCATAAAAGCAGCACATAAAAAAAAATCTTAAGTATAAAAGCACAATAAATACAGTGAACTGGATAAATACCAAAAATATATTGTCATAATAATTAATCCAATCCAGGGTATTTAAATAGCCTGATTAGCTTGGTACCAGTACACCCATGGACTTTCTTACTGTTATTACAGAACATCGGAAATTTGCTAAAATTCCACATATTTCAATGGAAGATAAGATCTGTAAGGACAAAACGCTGCCGAGGTTTTACCACATTTACCAGATAGGGCTGCATGCCCTCTGTGGACAGGATTAGTTGGTTAGACATGACACTATGCTTTTTGACTCTGCTTCCCATCGCTGATCTTCTAGATACTTCAGAGTCAAAACCCTCAGTTCCTTCCTAGACAGTCTTTCCAGTAATTCTGGTTTGTATAGTATTCTTTACGACCCATATTTCCAAAGAAGGTCATAACATACCTCAGCCATGGGACTCTTAAGGAGCGTACAGATGCCATACAATCACGTAGAACTGCCTTGTTTAGACCAGTGTGCTCTGAAGTCCAAACTTTCTGCCATAGTAATAATGGCTGTATCTTTATTAGGTCGGCTAGGAAAGGAACCCCTAATTCAGCATGGCTGATGTATGATGAGGTGCCATTTAGTACCATTAGCAAGTATCTCAAAAAATCATTTTCCACTGTTTGGATCAGGTTACAGTGGGTATATCCCCAGATGCCTGATCCATACATGGCGGCCAGAATGCTTTTGGCTCTATAAACTTTTAGCATACTATGGGGGGTAATTATCCCTAGTCTTTTTTAAAAGATCTTCAGGGCTGCTGTTGTTTTCATAATCTGTACTTTTTTAGCTTTCACACAGGGTACCCAGGAACCTTGTTTATCAAACATTATACCCAGGTATGAAAATGCGTGGGTTGTATCGATTTTCCCATCTTGTGTAGTAATATTATAGATCTTACTTGTTTTTCTACCGCAGTTCATTGTAAAAGTTTTAGAATGATTAACGGTGAGACGCAAGTCTGTCATGAAAGTTATATAAGTAGTTAGAAGTTTTTGGAAGGCTAATGGAGTACGGGCCATGAGTACAGCGTCATCTGCGTAGAGTAGGGCCGGGATAGGGCGATGGCCTATTTGAGGGAGATCTTTACATTTACTTACTAATTCACATTCTAAATTGTTTATATATAATGAAAACAGGAGTGGAGCTAATACACAGCCTTGACGTACTCCTCTGTATATACCAAAAGGCCTGGTACATTCTCCTCTTATCCCATACTCACCCTTGCTCTACATCCTGAGTACAGGTCCCGTATGAATTGTATTATTGTCAGTTCTACCCCTATGCTACTTAGGATGTCCCATAATTTTCCATGTATTACGCAGTCAAATGCTGAAGATAGATCTATAAATGCCAAGTACGAATTACCCTCCCTGATCTTTGTATATTTCCCGATTATGATATTTAAATTCAGTCCTGTTCCACCGTGCCTATTCCGGTGCAGAAGCTGTACTGTAATTCAGTTAAAATATAATTTTCCTCAGCCCAGGATTGCAGTTTATTCAGAATAATTCTCCCCGCTAAATTAGCTGATGTATCAATTAAGGAGATTGGTCTATAGCAAGATGGGTTGAGGCGGTCACCTTTTTTATATATAGGGACAATAATAGAATCTAACCACGATGATAGTGGTCCTTGCATTCAGGAATCCCTCAATGCCTGCATCAGTAGGGGGCCCAATACTTGTATATTTGCCTTATATAAATCTACCGGGACACCATCAGGGCCCGGGGCTTTCCCCGCTTTACTTGAATTTATGGCTTCTACTACCTCCTCTAGAGTGAACTGCGGTGTCATAATCATGCATGAATTTTCCTGTATGGCAAGGCTCGTTAAGAACTCTATTGATTCTATATCGCTAGCCTGACTATATATCTTAGAAAAGTAATCAATCCAATCCTCTTCTGTTATTGCGATTTCCATTCTGGGGACATATCTATCCCCTAACACTGGAGTATTTATTGTTTTTCAAAAGAGGATGCTATCCTTTGTTAAGCTAGCTTTGTGTAGGGTTTCCCACATATTTCCCTTCAAAATAGATTTCCTTTTTTTAATGGCTGCCTTATATTCCTGCCTCCGTGTACGTATCTCATTCCAACATCTTGCTGGGGCGCTTAAGGCCTTTTTTAGTCTCTTGTGTGCTTTTATGCAGTCATGATCAAACCAGCCCTTTTTCCTTTTCTGTCTTGCCTTTCCCGTTTTAATGGTAAGGGCTTCTTTCACACCTTGTGCTATGACAGAGAAAGCGCTTAGGCATTTTGCTGGATCTATGTCATCGCTAAGGCAATCTGCAAAGACTTCGTTATGATCACAAATTAACTGTTTCAATAGGTCCTTTGAGTCTATCTGCGACCATCGCAATGAATATCCGTTAGTCGAGGCTAGTTCAATATCATTTACCAGGACGGTTTTGTCTTCCGATGCCAATATAGGGGGAGTTATTGAGACTCTCAAACTCTGGGGGAAGTGGTCGCTTATCGCAATATCGTGGAGTGTATAATTAGTAAGGTAATGCACAAAATGGGTGGACATTAAAACAGAGTCAATCACTGTGTCATCGCCCCTTCTGTTAAAAGTTGGTTTGAACTGTGGATCAAAAAAATAAAGTTTATTTACAAAAGCCAAATTAAATTTTTGTGCCAGTAAGTTCATTGCATCACCTTGCATATTATGTAGGAAATGTGGCCTCAGTCCGATGTCTTCCATATCCCATCCACACACCTTCTCTGAGGTTTCTTTACAGAGATAGACATTAAAAGCACCGCCCCATTTAATAAGACTTTCCCGTCTAGTTTTTGTACATATTTTCTCTAAATCCTCCCCCATCTCTTTTAAAATGATGGGAACCTCTCCTGGTGGCGCATTGTTGTAAAAGTTAATAATCACTAGCTGGGTCTTTTGATCCAGGTTACTCCCAATCATTCGGTAATGTACCCTCGAGATTTGCATGTTTGATTTTGAGAGAGGGAGCTTATTAGAAATGTATGTGCATAGACCCCCTTTCGGCCTACCATGTTTAGTCTGTACTGCTTGTGTGTGGAATGTCTTGTATCCATTTATGTGGGCAGGATTTACAAGCCAAGTTTCCTGAAGACATAGACATGAAATGTCTTCAATAAAATTAATCCAAAGCACATTACTGAGCTTATTGCTTAGGCCTGCCACATTCCAATAAAGTAGAGCTATTTCCAATTTCTGCTGATTTTGGCATTGTGCATTGTTTATGGTCAGGGGAGTTGTACATCTGTGAGTTATTTGAGTTAATGTCAGAGGGAGATCTCTCTGTCTTTGCGGCCTCCCTTCTATATTTGTTTCCGATATTATCTCATGAGGTATCTCTTTCTTATCCATGCTGAGTCAGTCTAGATCTTCTACTGTTGAAAGGGGTTGGAATCTGTTACACGAAAGAATGGAGTCAGGGCTAGGTAAGGGTATTTTTTGCAGTAGTTGTGCATTGTTAAAACGATACCCCACAGGACTCTGATAAAAAAAAACAAAGGTAATAACAAAAAGCCCTTGATGGGTAACTTGCCTGTACCCTAGTTCAAAATAATTCTGTCCACTAAGTCTGAAGATTTGAACGAGAGAACCACACAGTCTCCCTCCAATACTTTCTGACTGCTTCCTATCCACTTAATTCTTCTGACCATTTTTATATCATCAAAAAGAGGCCCCACCATTCTGGAGTCCAAACGTGATCCTATCCAATTGAGGGACTTATTCCTCAAAGCTGTCCATGTTTCCCGTTGCTGATCAGCTACGGTTGGGACATTAGCCAGGACCACTACATATGGTGTTGCCTCCGGGGGGAGGTGTAAGAAGTCACTTGGTGTATGCACGGGCTCGGAAGACCTCATTCTTCTATATTTTTCCCCCCCTAATTTTGTCTGGGGCCGGTTTGTCTCATCTGTAGTTAGAATGTTGATCAATTTCTTTGGGAGTATGTGTCTAATGGTTGGTGCTAGTGATAGTGGTTGTAAGTTACTCAAAGAGTTTGGGGTCAGGTGTGATTCAACTGTCCTGCCTTGTGTTGCAGATTGTATGTTACTCTGAAGTTAAGCCTACTGCTCATGCCAAGTTACCAAGTGGGTAAGCAGGCATTAGCTGAGGGTGATTCTCTTTTACCCTGACTAGAGTGAGGGTCCTTGCTTGGACAGGGGGTAACCTGACTGCCAACCAAGGACCCCATTTCTAACAAATAGTTTGAAACTGAATTACAGTCACCACTAATCCATGTCATACTAATTCGCAAGTTGAAAAGAACACTTTTACATTCCCTTTACAAATTGTGAATTCGGTATGGGGTGGGGTAACCCCTTGTTCCAATTCAGAAAAATTGCTCTCAAATGCAAAATGGCATTAGTACATTAGAAAAATTGATTTTGTGATCTAAAACCCTCTGATTTTGCAGATCCCAGGGGTTGTAATAGCAAACTCAGAAACTCTCTTAGTACACCTGCCACCAAGTTTTGGGTAAGCAGAACTCTCTTAACAGTGATTTGATTTGTTAAATCATTATCTCCAGTTATCAGTAGTGTGGACTGTAAGTCATTGAGTTTGTTTTAAAGGACCAGGACTTTCGCATTGAACACTTTCTTTTTTTATGTCTGTAGATGTACATTAACCTCTCAAATAGACTGTATGCATCCCAGACATTTTTTTAAAAATCAGTGGAATTTAATTTGTCTTCATAGAAATGCCTGGACTTACTAATTATGCAACCACAAACAGCCTGCTAGAAAACACATTTTAGTCTATGTTGAGCCACTTTAGGTCAAAAGTATCAGGGTCAAATTTAATTTTTATTGATTTTTAGTGAGTGCTCCACTAGACTATGAAGGTCAATCTCTGTAGCGCTGGTTTAGTTCTGTACTTCTTGGGAGATCTGCAAGTAATATATTCTTGAATAATATTTTAGTCCCTCATGCATTTCTCGCCATATATTTATCAATTAGTTGAAGATTATTCTTCAGTTCTCATGTAATTCCCCTTAACCTTGTAACAGTGTCAAATAAGACTGAAAAGATTTCATCTATGGGACAGTATAGACCTCAATAATAATAAAAAATCCTGAATAATAAATAATTACTAGTCCTGAAAGCAATACTAATTAATCAACCCTGACTTGTAGCATCGTCAGACTTGCTACTGTAAAATAATAGAAGGATCATCTTAGTGCCTTGTTGTTCTAAAAGTATCCAATGCCCAATGTTATTAGATTTAGGATCCATTATCTTGATTCTAGGATTTTAACATAGTATTCTAGTGGCTACTCTTACATGAGAAATCTAGATATATAAAAATTTCTCCATGTGGAAGCTAGGTATTTATTAGGTTTGTGCTTCAATACAGGTAGGATGAGTTTCAACTAAACATGTAAGATATGAGATTTTCAGATATGTTTTATAGTTTGTCTCTTTATTTTATTGTGCAAACTGTTCCTAGGAATATGTTTTTATATATATTTCAAGCTATGGCCCTCATTATGACATTGGCGGTAAGTGCCGCTAACCGCCATGCTGACTGCCGCCAACATACCGCGGCGGTATACCGCTACCCGTATTATGACCTACACATAGAAATCCATCACTATACAGACACACACACAAGTCCGCCAGCCGAAAGGTCAGTGATAAAATGGCAGTACCAAAACCCACACCGTTACGCCAACAGAACTACGCCCACAGCATTGCGACCCATGAATCACCGCAGCGGACATTCAACCGCAGTAAACCATTGGCGGTACATACCGCCACGCTCAAAATACACACACACATACAAAACAACACCACATTGGACAATTCAAACTACACACACCTGACACACATACACACACGACACCCACACACCCACAACACTATAAAACACACACACACATTACCCACAACCCTTTACGACTCCAAAAAATGTACAACTGAGAGAGAGAGACACCAAGAGCACCCACAGAAACAGAGCCACAGAACACCATCACCCATACACCATCCATGCACCTCACAGCACACAACCGAACACATCACCCCACACACACCACTCACACAACACCCATGGCACCACAACGACACCCCAGGTTCTCAGAGGAGGAGCTAAGGGTCATGGTGGAGGAAATCATCGGAGTAGAGCCACAGCTATTCGGACCACAGGTGCAGCAGACATCCATTGCTAGAAAGATGTAGCTATGGCAGAGAATTGTGTACAGGGTCAATGCTGTGGGACAGCACCCCAGAAAAAGGGATGACATCAGGAAGAGGTGGAACGACCTACGGGGGAAGGTGTGTTCCGTGGCAGCAAGACACCAACTAGCTGTACAGAGGCCTGACAGTGGACCCCCACCTCCTCCCCCACAACTAACAACATGGGAGGAGCAAGTCTTGGCAATCATGCATCCTGAGGGCCTGGCCGGAGTAGCAGGAGGACTGGACTCTGGTAAGTCAAATCTCTTTTACTATCACCCACCCTACCTGCATGGCATCACAAACCCTCACCACCATAACTCCACCACCTCACATACACCCCACCATCACAACCCACTCAGCCCAATGCCAAGCCCTGCATACACCACAAATGCATGGACACCCATCACAGAACTGCATGGACAACCATCACCACTGCATGCACACTAGAGACAATCAACTAGCCCACCAAATAACAACTCACACTAAGGTTAATCTGCCATGGCAATATCAACCATAGAGGGCAACATACCCATGCACAAGATGTCACATGCAGAAACAATAACACTGCATTTACATCCCCACAGGCCCCCCACACAACGTCACCGGAGAGGAGGTGCCAGCAACATCCAGTCCCCCCAGAAAAGGCCCACAGTGATGACAGTAGCTCTGCACGCCTCGATCAAGATGACCAACCTGGCCCATCACTGACCTCCAGACAGTCGGTTACCCAGCCACAGTCCCATACCACCACTGACCTGCCCCCTCAGGAAACACCACCACAGCACCCACCCAGCGGGCCCATACCTCTGTCCCCAGGACACATCAATCAGTAGTGTGTCCACCACTACAGGGACCCCAGGCCACCCCACAAACACAGGACGATCAGGGACCTGGGGTCAGTGGCAGCGGGCACACGGTTCAGGCGACAGAGGCACAGGACAACAGGGAAGCTGGGAGGACTGCTGTGCGACAGGGGGAGAAAAAGGCCCAGGGAATCGACTCTCCACGAGGCACTTGCAGGGATCCTGGGAGCATACCGCAATACCCAGGAGACGATGGGCCAGATACTGACCAAGTTGTAAGAGACCCAGCGGCTGCAGGAGGGACAATACCTGGGGATCAGGGAGGACTTGAAGAACATAAACACCACCCTGGTCACCATTGCAGGGGTGCTGGCAGACATGGCCAACACCATGAGGGAGGCAGTGGCACACCAACGGGCCCCTGACGCTAGCCACACCAATGAACATCCCTCCACCTCGCCAACGCTAGTGGACAGGAGGCCCCGCCACAGGAACAATAGGCCACCAGCACCCCACCTCCTGCAGAAGGAGAACCACCACGAAATGGGTCCCAGCGATCCAGGCAGAAGCCAGTGAATATTGCCAAGACCCCGCCAGGAAATAAGACTCTCCAGATTGTCACCCTTGTGTCCCACTCTGTTACCCTGTCCACCTTGAACTGCCATTGCTCCCCTTCCTATGTCCCATTGGACAATGCACCTGTGATACCAATAGACTGGACTTTCCTCCATCATCACCCAAGCCCATTGCACATCCCCATTTACTTCTCAGCACTGTAATAAACACCCTTTGAAAAAATACAAGTATGCAGTATGTCAAATGATTTAGTATTCGTTTAACATTAGACATTGCAATGGGGGTCCTTGCAATACAGTTATGTATACATAGGGATGACCTGTAATATGCTGCAGTCAGTACACCAGAAGCCAGAGTAGGGCACAAATATCTGTGAATAGACATGTCAAAGGGTACATTAAGTGGCCATAGTAGTGGGAACAGCAGCCTGCCAGAGAAAATTCACTGCACAAAACGGCAATGGAAGGTGAAGTTACAGTGTCTTACCTGTGTGTCACTGGAAGTACTGTCTTATGATAGTTGTTCTGTTGTCCACATCCTCATCCTCTCCCTCCTCTTCGTCACTGTCCACAGGCTCCACCGCTGCCACATGCCCATCTCCAGCCTCATCCTCCTGCAGAAAAGGCACCTGGCGTCTCAATGCAAGGTTGTGCAACATGCAACATGCCACAATGATCTGGCACACCTTCTTTGGTGAGTAGCACAGGGATCCACGTGTCAGATGGCAACACCTGAACCTGGCCTTCAGAATGCCAAAGGTACGCTCAATAATTCTTCTTGTTCGCCCATGTGCCTCATTTTAACGTTCCTCTGCCCTTGTCCTGGGATTCCTCACTGAGGTCAGTAGCCATGAGAGGTTGGGGTAACCAGAGTCACCTGCAAGTATCGAGGGATACCTGTTAGCCAGACACTCACCCTTAGGGCCAACCCCACACCCAGATACCAACACACACTGGGTGGGGACCATAGGCTCACCTATTAGCCACTCTCTGTGCCTCTGGAGTTGAGCCATCACATATGGGATGCTGCTATTCCTCAGGATGTAGGCATCATGCACAGACCCAGGATACTGTGCGTTGACATGTGAGATGTACTAGTCCGCCAGGCTCACTATCTGCACATTCATCGAGTGAAAGCTCTTTTGATTTCTGAACACCTGTTAATTTCTCTGGGGGAGGGGGCAAAGACCATATGTGTACCATCAATTGCTCCAATGATGTTGGGGATATGTCCCATTGCATAGAAGTAAGCCTTCATTGTGGCCAAATCCTCCACCTGGGGAAAAATGATGTAGCTGCGCATGTGTTTCATCAAGGCAGACAACACTCTGGTCAGCACTATTGAGAACATTGGCTGTGACATCCCTGCTGCCATGGCCACTGTCACTTGGAAGGATCTAGTTGCCAAGAGGTGTAGCACTGATAGAACTTGCACAAGAGGGGGGATCCCAGTGGGCTGATGCATAGCTGAGATCAGGTCTGGCTCCAATTGGGCACACAGCTCTTGGATTGTGGCCCTATCAAGTCTGTAGGTGAGGATAATGTGCCTGTCCTCCATTGTTGCCAAGTCCACCAGGGGTCTGTACACCCAGGTATGTCTCCATCTCCTAATCATCCTCAGCTGTTGTAATCTACGGGGCAAAACGGTGAGCAGCTGGTCATTTTCAAACATATCCTCAGAGTAAAATGCATTGCATGTTGTGACAGAAACAGTATGTTTACGTGCAGTCCCTAAATGTGCTCATGTCTGCTGTGACGCAGTTATGTGCCATGGCCTGCGCCCCCTGAAATGGCGGACACCTGTCCTGTGTGGAGGGACAGGTGGAAATGAGGTAATTCCACTGATGTTGTGTGCCGTTGTGGGAGGCGGTTGAGGACTGCCGTGCAACTCCTCATTGGTTATCATTGGGCCCTATGGGATACAGTAGCCAATGGTGATGTACGCCGGCGGTGGTGGTACGCACCGCTGTGAACTTGACCGCCATTTTCTATCTGTTCACTCACTTGCTACCTGACCTGCAACAGGAAAGGACCTACACTGCAAGTGCTGCTGTGACCTGTGCCTGGAAGCAACCTTGGCTCGTGTCTCTGGGGAAAGGACCCCAGCCTTCACTTCGGAGGAGTTGGAGAGACTGGTGGATGTGGTCCTACCCCAGTACCGATTGCTTTATGGGCTCCAGACCAACAGGTGAGTAAACTGTGAGCACGATGCATGGGGCATGAATGCATGGAGTGCTGTGTGTGAAGGCCTCGTGTAAGGGGGGGTGATCGAGGGGTCCTGGGAAGAGTGCTGCATGTATGGTGGTCAGAGTATATGCTTAAGGGGATGGGAGGGATGTGGTGGGCCATGAGTGTAACAGGCCAGACGGTATGGCTGATACCTTTTTCTATGTTTATTTCCCTGCAGGTTAGCGCCCATCAGAAAAAGAGTATATGGCGTGCCGTCGCCAAGGATGTGCGGACCTGGGGGTCTATAGCAGGCAGAGCACCCACTGTCACAAACGGTGGGGGGACCTGCAACGCTGGGAAAGAAAGACAGCAGAGTCCCAGCTGGGAATGACCTCCCAACGTTTAAGGGGTGCCCGTCGACCCCTGACCCCACTGATGTTCCGCATATTGGCGGTGGCCAATCTGGAGTCGGATGGGCGCTTGAGGGCACCACAGCAGCCACAAGGGGGTGAGTACAGTTTCCAATTCAGCAAATGCACGTGGTGGGGTGTTATCTTGGTGGGGGATGTGTGCCTGTGGGTGCCCCTAGGCCAGGTCGAACATTGCAGGGTAGGTTCCATGTTGTGCAGGGTCTGATGCACTCCACCCCCCAAACATGCTAGTGATCATCTACTACTGGGCAGGGTTCTGTGGGTCTCAGGTAAGCTGCTGTTGGCATTAAGCAATATTCTCCATGGCCTGGTGACTAGCATTGTAACTGGTAGGGCATTGCCTAGCGCATAGGGCTGTTCCCTGTGTGATGTGTACGCCAACGGTGGTGTTGTTGCTGGCATTGACCAAGTGTATCCTCTGTCTCTTCCCCCTTTTTTTTTGTCAACCTGTCCTTCTGTGTATTGGCATCATCTAGTGGAGGAGCAGAGGCACCTACAATGGGGGGAGCTGCATCCCACATGGCCCATGAGGCTGAATCCACCGACGGTGAGGGCACCAGTGTGAGGGAGGGTGAGGGGAGCACCACGGCGGAGTCTGGAGGGGACATTTCTGACAGTGAGACCTCCTCCGTTGGAAGCTCCCTGGTGGTGGTGGACACCTCTGTGGCCACCCCAACTACAGGTACAGCTGCCACCCCCATACCAGCACCACCCTCCCAGCAGCCCCTCAGCGTGTTTCCCATGCCCGTTCACCCAGGAGGGTGGGCATCTCCGTTGCCCCAGGCACCTCAGGCCCTGCCCCAGTCAGCCCTGCTGCCCTGAGTGAGGAGTCTATTGACCTCCTGCAATCCATCGCTGTTGGGTAGTCAACCATAGTGAATGCCATCCAGGGGCTGGCAGGGCATTTGCAACAAACAAATGCATTCCTGGAGGGCATTCACTCTGGCATGGCGGCCCAACGGAGATCATTCGAGGCTCTGGCCTCCTCCCTGATGGCAGCCATTGTTCCTGTCTCTAGCCTCCCCCTCCAACTTCCTCTACCCAGTCCCATTACCCACAACCCCAACCTATCCCAAGCACACCATCAGACCAGCATGCACCCAAGACAACACGCAGGAGTGGCTCAGGAAACACAAGCACCACACTTCATCCCACAGGCACTCACACAAACACCATCCAGACGCAGACACACCAACATCCACTGCCTCCACTGTGTCCCCCTCCTCTTCGTCATCCATCTCCCTCCCAGTAGCTTCTACTCTCACACCTGCATGCACTACATCCACACCCACTGCCTCTATCACCATCACGCCTATCACTACACGCCCCTCAATGGCAGTTACCACCCCCACATCCATGCACACATCCCCTGTGTCCTCTCCCACTGTGTCTGTGCCCCCTCCTCCCAAAGTACACAAACGCAAGCACTTCGACACCCAACAGCCATCCACCTCACAACAGCATCCAGCCCATGCACCTGCACCCAAACACAGCAAACACACACCTCCAACTACCACTCCCTCTTCCTCCAATACCAAACCTTCACCCTCTTCCCACCCCAGTGTCCCTAAAAAGCTTTTCCTCTCCGTCCTTGACCTCTTCCCTGCCCCTCCCCCCATCCTTCACTTCAGGCCAGGGTGGGCAGAGCCCAGGCCAGCACCTCTGCCAACCAGTCAACAGCCACTGTAGTTTTGGCAGCTACTGCAGGTGTGAGAGGCTCCAAGGAGACACCCGTCAGCACTGCCAGTGTGCCTGCACCAGCTGCCAAGGGCAAAAAGGGACCACCAGCTACCAAGGGCAATGAGGCACCACCAGCTACCAAGGACAAGGAGGCAACACCAGTTGGCAAGGGCAAGAAGGGACCACCTGCTACCAAGGGCAAAGAGGCACCACCAGTTACCAAGGGCAAGGAGGCACCACCAGCTGGCAAGGGCAAGAAGAGACCACCAGCTGCCAAGGGCAAGAAGGGACCACCAGCTGCCAAGGGCAATGACAAAGGGCCAGCCACTGCAGGCAGGATGGATAGGAGGCCTGGTGCTGGAGCTGAATCCGAGCACACAACACCATCCATGGCACTTCAGCCATCCGAGGCTGCAGGGGAAGGGCTGTGGCCTCCCCACACCACTGGCAGCACCGCCACCAGCACCAGCACCAGCACCGCTACCTGCACCCTCACCTGCTCCACTGGCAGCACCACTGTCAGCAGCAGCAGCCCCAGTGGGCAGCCATCCAAGGCTGCAGGGGAAGGGCTGGAGCCTCCCCCTACAACTGGCAGCACCGCCGCCAGCATTGACATTACCACCATTGCCACCGGCAGATGGACTGTAGTCCTGCCTCCATGGAGTGTCATGCATCCTGCCCACTGCAAATCTCGTGGGTCTGACCCCCAGGTGTGGGACTGTGACCTTGCACTCCCCAAATGCTGCATCACAGGGCACATAGCCCCCTCCAGAACCAGTGGAAGAAGACATCCACTCACCCCCTACTTGCCAGGATGAAGCACACTGGGCACAAAGCCCCCTCCAGAACCAGTGGAAGAAGACATCCACTTGAGAGACTGTGGCTTTGCACTCCCCAGGACCAATCAGTGGGCAAACCACCCACTAGAGAGACTGTGGCTTTGCACTCCCAAGGACCAAGCAGTGGGCAGACCAACCACTAGAGAGACTGTGGCTTTGCACTCCCCAGGACAGAGTAATGGGCATGTTGCCCCCTCCAGGAGCAGTGGCGTTGTACCATCTTCCAGCTGAGGTGCCACCACTTCCCCTTCCCCCTGAGGTGCCTGCGTATTTACGAGCTGATGCCCCAGCGGTGTTCTCTCCGTATTGAGGCAGGAGTCAAATGGCGCCTTGGCCTATGTGATATAGCCCTGTGGACTGGGCAGTGTCCCTCCATTAGTATATATGTAAATACTGTTTTGAAATTTGAGGATGTATTTCTAGAATTTTATCTTATTACAATCACTTCCTTTTGTCCTTGCATTATTCCTGAGGGGTACAGGATGAATATGTAATGTTACTGCATCTGTTTGTGTGTATGGTGTTGGGGTGAGGGTGTTGCGTGTTGCGTGTGTTTGTCACTCTCTTTTTCCTCCCCCCTTCCCTCCCCTGTGTGCTAGGGGTGGTACTCACCCTGGTCGTCTTCGTTGCCATTGGTATTCCTGGTATAGGAGGGGGTAGACCAGCATGGGTGACACCTGTAGTTCAGGCTCCATGGCGTCGTGGTTCTTCCTTGAGTCTCCAGAGGTGAGTCGTTTCCCTTCTGTGTACTGTTTCCATCGTGCTTTTGATGGCGTTGGTACTGCCCTCGAAAAGGTGGCGGATTGGTGTCTCGTAATACAGTGGGTGGAACCTTGTCTTCCACCTGGCTGTTGGCGGTTACCGCCGTGGTGCTTGTTGCTACCGCTGTGGCAGCCGGTTTGTTAAAGTAGCTGTCTGTGTTGGCGGTTTCCGCCGTAGTCATAATTCCATTTTTTTTACAGACGGCATGTTGGCGGTATTACCGCTGCTTTATCACCGACCATCAGGGTTGTAATGAGGGCCTATGTGTCTTGCCCTAATATGCTTTTGATCAAATAAAAAGTATATCTTATTTTAAATATTTAGAACCTTGCTCCTGGAAAATATTGTTGATTTATCATGTATCCTCGTTCTCTCCTGCCCCCTTCTTAAACCTTCCCCCAACCCTGACCCTCTCCTTGGAGTGTCCACTTATGCAAACAATTCTAAGGACCGAACAGGTCCACATAGCCAGCTCCAGCACATGTTTTCTAGTATTTATAAATCTATAGCCTTAAATGGTCGCTGACTTCCAACCTTTAGAATGAGCAAGAGTCATTAATGCCCTGATCAACTGTATGTCTGACTTTGACAGATTTGGTGTTCCCTTCTATTTCCGATAGAAAGTCTGTGACTTCAGTTATAGTCCCAACAGTAGACATTTTTTTGTTGCGCATTACTCAAAGTTTCCTGAGAAAGAAGACTTTAGTAGTTGCCGATTTAACCTTAAATCTGTTGATAATCTGTCTGCTTCAGTTTCACTGCCTATTGCCTGTGAAGGAATATGGACTCCCTAAGTGTAATATGAGTAATTTATTCCAAGCTAAACATACAGTATCAAAGGCACCTGAAAGAGCACCTGCCAGAGAAAGAATTCTGTGAACATGTCAGAGATTGACTGTGTAGTTGAAGTGGATCCTAGTCCTTTTCAAATAACAATGCTTCTTCAAGTAATAACAATACCTTATGAGGTCCAGTTAGGGCACAATAATTTTGCTCAACGCATGGTAGCTTTAGCACAGAGCAGGCAGGATTAATTTAGAATAAATATGTATAGCATTTATCAGTACCAAAACAGTTAAGAAGTAGGAAACACAATAAACTCCAGTTCATGAAAATAGAGGAACATTTAACAAAAAATAACCACCAAAAAAACAAAAATTGGAGGTATGGCACCAGAGATATGTTTTTGTAAGATTTTAGATGTTTCTAGCATCAAAAAGTGCAAAGCAACAATGGCAGGTATCTGGTCAATCTTGATGGGTCAAAGTCAAATTTAAGGCCAGCTTCCATAGAGCATGGGTCCAGTTTATGTACCAGGTTCATCCTGGTGGAAAGTTTATCTTTCAGTTAGTGTTTTTTCTGGAGAACAATCCTGGCCGATGAGCGTGTTGATTTCTCAGTTGGATACAAAGAGGCTCTCATGAACAGCAGCTGGCTAAAGCACAGGGCTTTGGCTCTGACAGAAAGTTTGAGGCTCTCAGCATTGAAGGCGTGAAAACTCCCTGCAGGCAAAGACTGAAGTCGAGGCCCAGGATGGCCTAGGCTGAGGATAGTGTCATAGTCAGCTTGCTGCTTGCTGGTGAAGTCCTTTATGTTCTGACTTAAAAATGTTGCTGGAAGTGAGGATCCTTTTAGCAAGGCAAACAAGCAGCTTGAGTCTGACTGGAAGATTGGTCTGCTAGTAGCATCTGGTTCTGTTTGCAAAAAATGGTGAAAAGTTTCTGTGTCTAGCCTTGTAGTTCTTGGTGGGGAAAGAGTACACTCCAACACCTGCCAAGGATCCAGGACTCTCTGGTCACTACTTGAGGGCTAGGACTCAATCTACCATAAGCCCCCAGCAGGGTCCAAGGCAAACCCAATTGAAACTGGTCAGCTGGGCTCAGCAGAAACTTTGGCATCTTGCAGCTTTTATGTTTATGTTTGTGTAGCTGAACAGGAAGCTAGCCAACTAGCCCTTGAAGTCCATACTTTTATCCTGGGTACAAGTAGGAGCAGGTTTAGCCCCTGGGGTTTCTCCCTACCAGTTCAGCAGCAGTTGCAGTATTTTTGTCTGGCACAGGTCTGGAGGTGTTCTGGAGAAGGTACACTGAGGTACCAATGTCTAGCACAGGGAAACACTACCAACTTTTAAATGATTTCCTTGGGCATTGGCCCTAACAAATCATAGAGTGCCCTGCTCCGTCAGAACTAATATGGCAGAACCTTTCGTCCCCTAGTCTGAGCTCTGGAAACACCCATAATGTGTGTCTAGGGAAATTAGGAACTCCCCCTGAAAACCAGTTCTGGAACAGGATTTCCCCTCACTGGGATTAGTGTCACTCTTGCTACTTTCACATTGGCAGGCCTAAGTGTGAATACATCTTCCTGTGACAGCAGATGCTCCTTTGCAGCTAATACAGTTAGAGATAACATCCCAAAGGCCATCCTGTCAAGATAAGGTCATACCTCTTCCCAGCCAAGGTCCTTTTGTTATCTTTCCTGGGAGCCATTCACACTACCTTGCAGGAGGCCAGCAGGCTGCCAGGTGACAGTTGAGGATTAACTTTGCAAAGGCCTTTAGAGGCTTTAGGCAGGAAAACAAATGCCAACTTTCTGCAAGTAGAATTTTTAAAATAGTAATTTAAAATTCAACTTGACCATTATATTAGATCTTCACTTACAGGTAATTTGAGTCCTTGAATAATAGATCTAGCTATTCCTAAACTGTAGTTGTTATGCATTATGAGGTAATATGATGTAACCCAGTGTGTCTGTATGGGAGAGCCAGCATTGCCACAATGAAAAAAAGACTGGATATTTTTCAATGCCAGGAGATGTAAAACTTAGATGTACATTTCCTATTTTTCAAGTAGATTGCATTCTGCCCTATGAACATTTAGGATCTACCTTTGGGGTGGCATACAAGTATTTTAAAGAAAGGTTTAGGCCTGTTAAAAGGATTATTTTTCCTGGTGGAATTTGCTGTTTTAAAACTGCATACTCAGGCTGCAATGGCAGGCCTCTAGATATGCTTTGTAGTGTCACTTTAAGCGGTGGAACAATAGGTGCTCAGTCCTCTAGTGATATTTAATTGATTGGCCCTGGGCAGCCTGAATACCACATACTAACAACCTAGAGGTAAGGTAAAGGTGCCAATGGGAGTTTTGCACAATTCAACAAAGAACACATTCCAAAAGAATGAGGATAATCATGCAAAAATAGGCATTTTCTTTAATAACATTCTAGAACAGTGGTTCCCAACCTGTGGTCCGGGGACCATGGGGGTCCGCCAAGCCTTCTCAGGGGGTCCGCGAGAGCCTAGAAAATTAAAAAATATTAACAAATATTGACAACTTAGGCCCCCAGCTTCCAGTAATGACTCAGACGGGGGTCCCCGGATTCCCATGATGATTAAGTGGGGGTCCCTGGGTTCCGTTATTGTTAAAGTGGGGGTCCACAGGAATCAAAAGGTTGGGAACCACAGTTCTAGAAGATGGCATTACATTTCATTCTATGAGATAACCTGGAAGGTAATAGATATCTTTCTGCAACAAATGTAAATAAAAAACAAATCAGTGCAACTTCAGTCAAATTTTAAAACAATTAAGAGCACATCCTACAGCAAAAAGCTTTTCTAACAATGACAGATATACTATAAGTGCAATACTTTTCCATCTCTTTCTTTCTCCCCTATAATGAAGCAATCTTCTCTTGTCCAGTTTGACTTCACTGACCAGCTTCACTTTGTTTCCAACTGTATGCAAAACTCTACGTGGTTCAGAAAAATTGCATATTACGTTTCCCTTTCCTTATTGCCACACCAACTCTGACATGAGCTACATGACCTTTAAACTGCTGTTCTCATTGAACTCCTTTTGGAGTTGTGAACTACTTGCTTTGCCTCTACATTCTTTGAAAAATTTCCTATTTCTAACTCTTTCTTTGCACACATTTTCTTCCATCTTGGACATACCCCAGTGTCCGGAGGTGTTCGGTGCAGCAACACAAATAGAGACTGATGAGTAACAGAATGTGAAGTAGTCATATAACGCTATAGCATCTTTCTCCATTCATCATTCCAATTTAAGCTGCACCTTTCAGCCATATACAGACATTACCCTAGTACTCTATTAACCCATTCCACTAAATCATTCTCTCTTTAATAACATAAAGAGTTGTATTGATCTGTTGTACCACATTTGTTCAAGGGCTGTGACACACATGCAGAAATACATTGTGATGCATTATCTGTTATCTCCTCTGGGAAGCCTTTCCTCATGAACATATCACAAAAAAAAAGTTCTCAGTCTTCCCCTCACTCTCCTTTCATTCCTCATGACATTTTAAAAAGGATTGTCTATCACAACTACATACTTCCAAATCCAAATGGCCCACAGATTTCCACATCCACATTCTTCCAGGGTTCATCTAGAAATTTCAGTGGTACAATAGGAGACTCTCTTACCATACAAGATTTATCATACTGAATATAGCTTACACAATTCCTGACACAGATTTCTAAATTGTGATCCATCCCTGGCCACCAGAAATCCACATATGCCATGATTTTCATGCAAAACATTTGCCACACTTTTCCAAAGGTGTTGGTACAACTAACCTATCCCTCCGGAAAACAATAGCATTCAACACAGACAAAACAACTCTGACCTGACCACACTTAGGGCCGTATGTACGAACACTTTTTCCCATAGACATAGAATGGGTAAAAACCTTTGCTACATCTGGCCCTAAGTCCCTCATTACAACCCTGGTGGTCAATGTTAAAGCGGCGGTAATACCGCCAACAGGCCGGCGGAAAAAAAATGGAATCATGACCATGGCTGAAACCGGCAACACAGACAGCTACTTTAACACACCGACCGCCACGGCGGTAACCGCCAACAGACAGGCGGAACACAATGTACCACCCACTGTATTACAAGGCACCAATCCACCAGATTTTCTGGGGCGGAACCAATGCCAACAAAAGCACAGCAGAAACAGGACTTGGAACGGAAACCACTCACCTCTCGACACCCAACGAGGAATCAGGATGCCATGGAGCCCGAACTACAGGTGTTACAATGTTGGTTTACCTCCTCTTCTACCAGGAACATCAAAGACGGTGGTGACGACCACGGTGAGTACTGCACATAGCACATAGGGGAGGGGGGGGAGGAAAAAGAGACTGACTCACACACGCAACACGCAACACCCCCCCAACACCATACACACAAATGCATGCATCAACATCACATATACACCCCGTAACCCTCTGGAAGAACGCAAGGACCAAATGAAATGATTGTAACGAGTGTAATGATCGAAAATCCAGATAGGGCAACAGGTCTGTAAATGATCAATATATACAAATATGTACAGCAGTTACACAAGTCCGGATAGTGTCCGTGGACCAGTGGTCCCAAAATGCATGGGCGAAGCCCACACATGATACCTGCCTCATAATGGAGAGAACACTGCAGGGGCATCAGGTCGAAGACAAACAGTGACCTCTGGGGGAAGGGGAGGGGGGCACCTCAGCCGGATGATGGGACGACGCCACTGCTCCACGAGTGGGCTCCATGCTCACTGCTTGCTCCTGGGGAGTGAAAAGCTACAGTCTCACAACTGGCAACACAGACAGCCACTTTAACACACCGACCGCCATGGCGGTAGAAATAAACACCGCAGCGGTAACCGCCAACAGACAGGCAGAACACAATGTACCACCCACTGTATTACAAGGCACCAATCCACCAGTTTTTCTGGGGCAGTACCAATGCCAACAAAAGCACAGCAGAAACAGGACTTGGAACGGAAACCACTCACCTCTCGAAACCCAACGAGGAATCAGGATGCCATGGAGCCCGAACTACAGGTGTTACAATGTTGGTTTACCTCCTCTTCTACCAGGAACATCAAAGACGGTGGCGACGACCACAGTGAGTACTGCACATGGCACATAGAGGAGGGGGGGGAAGAGACTGACACACACATGCAACACGCAACACCCCAACCCCCCCAACACCATACACACAAATACATGCATCAACATCACATATACACCCCGTAACCCTCTGGAAGAATGCAAGGACCAAATGAAATGATTGTAACAAGTGTAATGATCGAAAATCCAGATAGGGCAACAGGTCTGTAAAAGATCAATATATACAAATATATACAACAACTACACAAGTCCGGATAGTGTCCGTGGACCAGTGGTCCCAAAATGCATGGGCGAAGCCAACACATGATACCTGCCTCAAAACGGACCGAACACTGCAGGGGCATCAGGTCGAAAACAAATAGGCACCTCTGGGGGAAGGGGAGGGGGGCACCTCAGCCGGATGATGGGACGACGCCACTGCTCCACGAGGCAGCTCCATGCTCACTGCTTGCTCCTCAGGAGTGCAAAGCCACAGTCTCACAAGTCTCTCAAGTGGGTGGTTTACCCACTGATTGGTACTGGGGAGTGCAATGCCACAGTCTTACAAGTCTCTCAAGTGGGTGGTTTGCCCACTGCTTGGTCCTGGGGAGTGCAATGCCACAGTCTCACAAGTCTCTCAAGTGGGTGGTTTGCCCACTGCTTGGTCCTGGGGTGTGCAATGCCACAGTCTCACAAGTCTCTCAAGTGGGCGGTTTGCCCACTGATTGGTCCTGGGGAGTGCAAAGCCACAGTCTCACAAGTCTCTCAAGTGGGTGGTTTGCCCACTGCTTGGTCCTGGTGAGTGCAAGGCCACAGTCTCTCTAGTGGATGCTTTTCTCCACTGGTTCTGGAGAGGGCTTTGTGCCCAGAGTGCTTCATCCTGCCATGGAGTGGGGTAGTGGATGCTTTTCTCCACTAGTTCTGGAGGGGGCTTTGTGCCCAGAGTTCTTCATCCTGCCAGGTACTGGGGTAGTGGATGCTTTTCTCCACTGGTTCTGGAGGGGACTTGGTGCCCAGAGTGCTTCATCCTGCCAAGGACTGGGGTAGTAGATGCTTTTCTCCACTGGTTCTGGAGGGGGCTTGGTGCCCAGAGTGCTTCATCCTGCCAAGGACTGGGGTAGTGGATGCTTTTCTCCACTGATTTTGGAGGGGAGTTTGTGCCCAGAGTGCTGCACATGGTGTGTGGCAGTTCCCATTCCCTCACCTGGGTGTCAGAGCCTCAAGACTTTCTGGGAACAAGTAGCATGATACTCCATGGAGGCAGAGACACACTCCACCCTGCGGTGACTTTGCCTGCCAACTGCCAGTGCTTGTTGTGTTGCCTCATGTAGTGTGTGCAGGATCCAGGACGTCTCCTGCAGCCTCGGACGACTGCCCACTGGGGATGATGTTCATGTCGGCTGTGGTGGCACTGGCTGAGCATGTCGTGGGGCAGGAGGCGGTGGTTGCAGCGGTGTCTGCAGCGGAGATGCTGCTGGTGGTGCATGTGTCAGCACCTGTGGAGGGAGACAGCAGGACGCCGTACAGGTTGCTGTTCTGTCTTGCGGAAGGGGTGACACGAGTCCCTCACCCGGAGGCTCCGTGCCCTGAGCTGACTTCCCTTTAGCTTTGTGTCCCTTCCCCACCTTGGAAGTCGCTGCTGGGACCTTGCCACTGTCCTCTTTTGTCTTGGAAGAGGCCTTGATGGGTGGTTGGTGCGGCTTTTCCCTACGGCATGTGGGCCCCTTCTTCACCTTGGCAGGTGGCGGAATAGGGTGAACCTTGGCCTCACTAGGGGGCACACTGGCAGCCCTGATGGGTGCTACCCGCTATGTTACTGGACTTGCAGGGACCACAGTGCTCGAGGATTTTGTGGCTGAGGTGCTGGGCTGGGAGTTGGACATCCTGGCCCTAGGGGAAGGACGGGGGGAGGTGTAGGGAAGAGGTCAATGTTAGTGAGGAAAAGTGTTTTAGACACACTGGGACGGGAAGATGGAGGGGGTTTTGGAGTGGAGGAAGAGGTAGTGGTTGTAGGAGGTGTACGTCTGCTGAGTTTGGGTGAGGGTGCATGGGCTGGAGGCTGTTGTGATGTGGATGTCTGTTGAGTGGGTGTGTGCCTGCGTTTGTGTAGTTTGGGAGGAGGGCTCACAGACACACTGGGAGAGGACACCGGGGACGTGTGAATGGTAGTGGGGGTGGTGATTGCACGTGAGCGGTGTGTGGTGATGGGCGTGCTGGTGATGGAGGTAGTGGCTGAGGATGTAGTGCATGCAGGTGTGAGTGTAGACGAGACTGGGAGGGAGGAAGAGGAGGTGGAGAAGGGTGACACAGTGGAGGCAGTGGATGTTGGTGTGGCTGCATGGGGATGGTGCATGTGTAAGTACCTGTGGGATATGTGGTGCTCATGTTTGCCATGTCCACTCTTGTGTGTTGATGAGTGTGCATGCTGGTCTGATGGTGTGCTTGGGATAGGCTGAGGTAGAGGGGATTCGGTCTGGGTAGTGGAAGTTGGAGGGGAGAGGCTGGACACAGGGACAATAGCTGCCATCACTGGTGAGGCCAGAGCCCGAAATGCTCTCTGTTGGGCTGCCACACCAGAATGAATGCCCTCCAGGTATGCATTTGTTTGAAGCAAATACCTCTCGACACCCTAGATGGCATTCAGAATGGTTGATTGCCCAACAGTGAGGGATCTCAGGAGGTCAATAGCCTCCTCACTGAGGGCAGCAGGGCTGACTGGGGCAGGGCCTGAGGTGCCTGGGGCGAAGGAGATGCCCACCCTCATGGGTGAGCGGGCACGGGAAACACGCTGAGGGGCTGCTGGGAGGGCGGTTGGGTAGTGGGGTGGCGGCTGTACCTGTTGATGCGGTGGGCACAGAGTTGCCCGCTACTGCAAAGGAGCTCCCTTCAGAGGAGGAGTCGCTGTCACTGGTGTCTCCTCCTGTCCCCGTCGTGGAGCTCCCCTCGCCCTCCGTCCCACTGGTGCCTTCAGACTCTGTGCATTCACCCCCCTGGGCCATGTGGGTTGCAGCTCCCTCCTGCTCCGGTGCCAATGCTCCTCCGCCAGTTGATGCTAATGCACACAAGGACAGGGTGACAAAACAAAAAGGGGAGGAAAGACAGAAGAGACACATGATCAATGCCTGCAACAACACCACCGTTGGCGGACACAACACACAGGGAGCAGCCATATGCACTAGGCCATGCTCTACCAGTTCTTAGGAAAATCACCTGCCCCTGGGGGACTGTGCCTAGACCCATTTGATGCACACTTGGAACCCACAGGAGCCTGACTAGGTGTAGATGGCCACTACCACTTTTTGGGGTTGGAGTGCCACTGAGCCTGCCTAACAATGGATCAACCCTGGCACGTTTGCCCTGGCCTAGGGGAACCCACAGCCCACTTCCCCCACCCAGAAACCTCATAAAGCGTGCAGAGTCAGCTGAATGAGACTGTACTCACCCCCTTGTGGCTGCTGTGATGCCCTAAAGCGCCCATCCAACTCTGGATATGCCATTGCCAGGATCCGGAACATCAGGGGGGTCAGTGTGCGACGGGCAGCCCTTCCACGTTGGGAGGCCATCCCCAGCTGGGCCTCCACCGTCTTCTTGCTCCAGTGGCGCAGATCCTCCCATCTTTTGTGGCTGTGTGTGCTCTGTCTATGATAGACCCCTAGGGTCCGCACTTCCTTGGTGATGGCACACCAAATACCCTACTTCTGGTGGGCGCTGACCTATAGGAAAAGTGCAGTAAGAATGGATTTTACTCCCCCGTCCGGTTCTTCTTACTCATTGGCCACAACTTCCCACCCTGGCCCAGAAACACATATGCTGACCATCCTCACATAATGGCCTCTGCCCACCCCCGTATCTTCCATCCACGCCATACATTCATGTCCCATCCATCATGCTCACAGTGTACTCACCTGTTTGTCTGGAGGACCGTAGAGTAGCGTGTACTGGGGAGGACCCCAGTCACCAGGTTGTCCAACTCCTCCGCGGTGAAGGCAGGGGCCCTTTCCCCAGACACTGTAGCCATTGTCGCTTCCAGACTCAGGTCACAGCAGCACTTGCAGTGTAGGTCCTCTCCTGTTGAAGGTCAGGTATCAAGTGAGTGAACAGATATAAAATGGCGTTCACATCTGCGGCGGTGTGTACCGTCACCGCCGGCGTACATCGTCATTGGCTCCTGGATCCCATAGGGGCCAATGATAACCAATGCTGAATTGCACCACGGTCTTCGTCCGCCTACTGTGCAGTTACCTCATTTCCCCTTGTCCCTCCTTACAGGTCAGGCAGCCGCCATTTCAGGGGGCCACATGGCAGGGCAACTAACTGTGTCACATCACTTTAGTGCAGGAATACGGACAGACAGCGCAACACACCGATTACATCACAATTGTTTAAAACACCATTGTAAAACATATGTGGTGTATGACCCTCTGCTCACCCTTTTCCTCCATAGGGCACGTCCGCTGGGGCAGATGATGAGATGACGTCATCCTCCTGTATACAGACCCCTGGTGGACCTGTCGACAATGGAAGACAGACACATCATAATCACCTACAGACTTGATCATGCCACAATCTATGAACTGTGTGCCCAGTTGGAGCCAGACCTGATGACAGCTATCCGCCATCCCACAGAAATCCACCCTCTAGTGCAGGTCCTGTCAGTACTCCATTTCCTAGCCAGTGGTTCCTTTCAAACAACAGTGGCCATGGCATCAGGGATGTCAGAGCCAATGTTCTCTAACGTGTTGTCCGGAGTGTTGTCTGCCCTGCTGAAACACATGCGCAGCTACATCGTTTTCCCTCAGGTGGAGGATTTGCCCACAGTGAAAGGTGACTTCTATGCCCTGGGACATATCCCCAACATCATTGGTGCAAGTGATGGTACACATGTGGCATTTGTCCCCCCACGCAGGAATGAACAGGTGCACAGAAACCGAAAAAGCTACCATTCCATGAATGTGCAGATGGTGTGTTTGGCAGACCAGTACATCTCCCATGTGAATGCCAAGTATCCTGGCTCTGTGCATGATGCTTACATTTTGAGGAATGGCAGCATCCCTTATGTGGTGGGGCAACTCCAGAGGCACCCGGTGTGGCTAATAGGTGAGTCCAAGTTCCCCACACAGTTTAAATAGGTGTCTGGGTATGGGAGAGTCCCTAAAAGTTGGTGTGTGTCTAACAGTTGTCCCTCTATATTTTCAGGTGACTCTGGTTACCCCAACCTGTCATGGCTTCTGACCCCAGTGGGGAGTCCCAGGACAAGGGCAGAGTAACGCTACAATGAGGCACATGGGTGAACTAGGAGGATAATAGAGCGGACTTCCAGCCTCCTGAAGGTCAGGTTCCGGTGCCTACATCTGACAGGTGGCTCCCTATACTACTCACCGTAGAAGGTGTGCCAGATCATCGTGGCATGCTGTATGTTGCACAACCTGGCTTTGCGACACCAGATGCCTTTTCTGAAGGAGGATGAGCCTGATGTTGGTCTTGTGGCAGCCGTGGAGCCTGTGGACAGTGAAGAAGAGGAGGCAGAAGAAGAAGATATAGACAACCGAAACAACATCATCATGCAATACTTCCAGTGAGACTTAGGTAAGAGACTGGTACTGCTCCTCTCATATCAGACTGCAGTAGGACATTGCATGGTTCTGCCTTTTTACCTCTGTGTATGGACCCTGACAGTTCACTTTGTCTTTCCATTTCACAGATCTGGGTACCACTTTCTGCCTTCTGCTATGTTTACTGCTGCCCAACAACTGTCGAACATCGGTATGTGAAAATTAACATTGACATTGCTATTTTTCTGAGAGGTTGCAATAACACATTTGTGAAAGTACAGACTGACTCCAGATTGATTTGTGATTCAAGGGTGTTTATTTCTGTGCTGGCTGTTCAAATGCCTGGGGTGATGGTGGAGGAATGTCCATGGTGGAGTCCAGTCTATTGGTATCACAGGTACATTGTCCAAGGGGCCATAGGAAGTGGAGTAATGGCAGTTCAAGGTTGTCAGTGGGATATAGTGGGACAGAAAGGTGACAATCAGGAGAGTTCCTATTTCCTGGTGGGGTCTTGGCAATGTTCTCTGTCTTGTTCCTGGATCTCAGGGACCGTTTGCGGGGCTGGTTCTCCTTCTGCAGGGGGTGGGGTGCTGGTGGCCTGTTGGTCCTGTGGCGGGACCTCCTGTCCACTAGGGCTGGCAGAGGTGAAGGCTGTTCATCGTTCAGGCTAGTGTCAGGGGCCCGTTGGTGTGCCACTGTCTCCCTCATGGTGTTGGCCATGCCTGCCAGCACCCCTGCAATGGTGACCAGGGTGGTGTTAATGAACTTCAAGTCCTCCCTGATCCCCAGGTACTGTTCCTTCTGCAGCAACTGGGTCTCCTGAAACTTGGCCAGTACCATGCCCATGGTCTCCTGGGAATGGTGGTATGCTCCCATGATGTTGGAGAGTGCCTCATGGAGAGTGGGTTCCCTGGGCCTGTCCTCCCCCTGTCGCACAGCAGTCCTCCCAGCTTCCCTGTTATCCTGTGCCTGTGTCCCCTGAACCATGTGCCCACTGACCCCAGGTCCCTGATTGTCTTGGGTTAGTGGGTTTGCCTGGGGTCCCTGTAGTGGTGGACACACTGCTGATCGACGTGTCCTGGGGACAGAGGGATGGGCCTGCTGGGTGGGTGCTGTGGTGGTGTTTCCTGAGGGGGGAGGTTCAGTGGTAGTTTGTGACAGTGGCAGGGGAACTGACTGTCCAGAGGTCCCTGATGGGCTGGGCTGGTCATCTTGATCCAGGCGTACAGAGCTGCTGTCCTCACTTTGGGCCTCTTCTGTGGGGGGACTGGATATGTCTGGCACCTCCTGTCCGGTGACGTTGGGTAGGAGTCCTGTTGGGGTGTAAATGCATAGTTATTGTGTCTATGTGTGCCATCTTGTGCAATGTGTGAGTTATCCTCTACTCCTGTGCTTGGCTTATTCTCTTTGTCCTTGTGTGATTGTCGATTTTGGGGTCTGGGTGAGTATCTGTACTGGACATGCTTTGGTGACAGGTGTCCATGCATTGGTGTAACATGCAGGCCTTGCTTTTGGGGTTTGTGGATTGTGATAGTGGGGTATCTGTGGGGTGTTGGGGTGATGGGTGTGAGGGTTGGGCTAAGAGTTTGTGATAGCATGCAGGTAGGGTGGGGGGATATAGTAGTAAAGATATGACTTACCAGAGTCCAGTCCTCCTGCTACTCCTGCGAGGCCCTCAGTATGCATGATTGCCAAGACTTGCTCCTCCCATGTTGTTAGTTGTAGGGGAGGAGGTGGGGGTCCACCGCCAGTCCTCTGTGCTCCTGGTGTCTGGATACCACGGAACACACCTTCCCCTGTAGGTCGTCCCACCTCTTCCTGATGTCATCCTGTGTTCTTGGATGCTGTCCCACTGCGTTGACCCTGTCGACAATTCTCCACCATAGCTCCATCTTCCTTGCAATGGATGTCTGCTGCAGCTGTGATCCGAATAGCTGTGGCTCTTCCCAGATGATTTCCTCCACCATGACCCTGAGCTCCTCCTCAGAAAATCTGGGGTGTCTTTGAGGTGCCATAATATGGTGTGGATGATGCGTGAGGTGATGTTTGTTGTGCTGTGTTATGTGTTGTGTTGGTATGTGTTCTTTGAGGTGCGTGTATGTTGTAGAAGTGATGGTGTTGTGTGCCTCTGGATGCTGGTGTTGTGTTTGCAATTCTCTCTCTCTCTGCTTTTTCAAAAAATGTTGTTGTAAGGGGTTGTGGGTAATGTGGGTGTGTGTTTTATAGTGGTGTGAGTGTGTGGGTGTGGTGTGTGTATGTGTATCAGGTGTGTGTATTTTGAATTGTCCAATGTGGTTGAGTTTTGTAAATGTGTGTGTATTTTGAGCGCAGCGGTGTGTACCGCCAATGGATTACCGCGGTTGAATGACCGCCGTGTTGATTCGTGGGTCGTGATAGTGTGGACATATTCCTGTTGGCGTGACGGTGTAGGTTTTGCTATCGCCAGTTTATCACTGACCTTTGGTGTGGCGGACTTGTGGGGGTGTCTGTACTGTGGCAGATTACGAGATGTGGGTCGTAATACCTGTAGCGGATTTCTGCTGCGGCCACGGTATCTTGACAGCCGTCAGCACGGCAGTAAGCGGGATTTACCGCCAAGGTTGTGATGAGGGCCTAAATTTCCTGGTAAAACATTGTTGGCAAATAATTTTTTTAAACCCTGGTAAATATTATTTTAACACTCACCAGCTCAGCAGCTTGGACTACTTCATCCCTTCATTCTTCCTCACTGACTACTCTCCCAAACGATGATTAAACATTGGCAGCCACCCAATCATTTTCCTCATTCTCTGATTCTTCTGGTGGCACTCTAGATATTCTGCATTTTTAAAAAAAGCTCTCCTCTCATTTACCATATTAAGTACCTCATGAATTGAACAACACAATACATATTGTTTATTGCCTTATCTTAAGGTATATACCTTGTATGAATCTCTGGTGATCAAGACTCACTTGTGATCACTAAATAGACTGAGAGTACTTAAATGGTATAATCATGGGAGCTATTTCTGGTTCCTCCAATTATACAAATGTGTCTAGATTGTCGATCTTGTGTTATTGTAGCATTTTTTAATTCTAAATTAGAAATGTAGAAAACTTTGTTTAACCATTCTTGCATGACTCGGGCTGTAGGCAGGATCTAGCTCTAAGATTCCCACTCTGGCAAAGAGTATCAAGTAAAACAGCCATTTATTTCTGTTCTATTCAGATGTACATATTCAGATTTAACTGTAATACCAAAGATAATTAAAGTCAGGCTTACCTTAATTTCAAAATTGCAGTCAGCGTCTTACGTATTTCTTACCATTATTCTGTTAATTCATGTGCACATCATCAGTTTACATTTGATTGCATTTCTTACATCTGCCTTCAGCTTGTTTCAACATTTTTACAATTCTTTTTGGGGCCCATTATATTCTCTGGCTGGTGAAATTTTTTTTTTTTTCCTAAGAGATGTAGACGTAACTGTTTTATATAGTGTATATTGAGATACTTACCATATGTTGCTGCTTTTAGCACTGCCCTGGTGGATTGTGACCGTCGAGACCACCAGGCTTTTGACAGGCAGCAGCCAGGCAGTACCGGCAGTCGGACCATGGCCCATCTGCCACGGTCATAATAGGGCGGTTGGACCACCCTATCTGTGGCTGCCCGACCGCCATTGCGGTCTTAAGACCGCCACACTTGTAATGAAGGCCTGAGTATTTAAGTGGTTTGCTGGAAATGTGATGATATGACTATGTGTTATAAGGATTAAAGTACCACCTGACATACGTGATAAGAGTATTGCAAGTTACCTCAAAGTTTTATAACCTTATAAAGGAATCAAGCTTTTGGCCTTGTTCTTCTATTTGGGTATGGAACTTATCTGTGACCTGCATTGTCCTTATAATATTTGGCAGGGAATACTTTATCCCATATATAATGCTTCCCAGAGATGCTGTCTGGTCTGCCAGTTTTCCTATTTTTTGTCTGCCCAAGGCTTGTTTTATTTCCACATGGGAAATAGTGATATTTGATGCACTCAAATGATCTTTGGTTGACCCTGGCAGTCTTTTGCCTTTAAACCAGTTCTGAAATGCTGCTGAGTTTTGGGGTGCAGTCTTCCTGATACATACTTTGATAGTAATTTCAAAATATTTCCTCCATAGCCTGGGAGTTAGAGGTACATCTCCTTGTCTGAGGGTTATTGATCTCTTTTTATGCTGTTTCTCTTGTTATCTGTTTCCAGCTTCCCAAGCCAAGAAGGTGCCACTTTTTTGCTGTATTTAAAGTGCACAAGTTTGCTGGCCTCCCACCTTTTTCATAGGTTTTTTTCTGGTATGTACTTCTATTCAAGTTGAGGTTTAAATTAGTCCTTATTTAAGCTGTCCAATATGTCTAGGCTACTACAAGATTATACTTGTGCTTGAATTATTGTAATCTTAACCTCTATGTCTTTCTTAGCTTCCCATTCAGCTCTTACATTTGGCTCACAGAGCTCTGTCATCACCCCTGAAGGAAATGCTTCACAGGCATCACAGACTAGCTCAAGACAAGTTGGACTCAGATTAAAATTAAAAAAACTTGCAGGGTGTGGTCAGGTAAGATGGCCGACAGGACAAGCTCCTAAGAGGCTCCCTGTCGACCCCTGCAACATCCTGAAGCATTCTGCCATATTAGGCGCTTCTGGTAAGTGGAAGAATAGCATGCAACACCTAGGAGAGTCCCTGCACCCTGAGAGTCCAAGTTGGGTGACAGGATGGCATCCTCAGTCCAGAGATCATTGAGTCCTATGGTGGGCCTGAAGACCTTGGTGGATGTGTGGTCGGCCTCCAGAGCACATTATGGGCCCTTTTGCACCCCCATAAATATGTGGCTGCTGGGGACAGGAGGACTAGATACTTGAGGATACCGGAGAAGTCTTCTCTGTCAGCCCGGTGATGCTGAGACTGTGGTGCACTGATAACCTTCCACAAGCATGCAACTGTGGCTTACCTCCCCTCTGACTCTGCTCGCTGCGCTTGCTGCATTAGGAGGAGACAAGCTCTACCCACAAGCAAGTGACATTTTGTTACTTCCCCCTCTGAGTTTGGGTTCCATGTGGACCTGGGGAATCCTATGTTCTTCGCTGTGGTGGGGGGCTGGACTAGTGAAGACTAGACTGGCTGTTGCTGGCAAGCCTCCTGCCTGTTAAGGGGGGGCACCACAGAGGAGTGATTGGGAAGTTGTTCCAGACAAAGAAGGGGGAGCGAAGTGGACATTATCCTGTGGTACATTCCACCTTACGGTGCCTGTTTGATGTGAGAGTGAGGCACAGTCCTTCATAAATCATGCCCTGTGGCATTGCAGACAAGGAGCAGAGCACTTTGGATCCTTTTATTAATGGGGAGGAGTAAGCAGCCCGGGCCCCACAGGGGAACACCATGGTGCAGTATATAACCCTGCTGACTCCTTCACAGCACCACACACATCAGACCAATGGTAGGGCTAATCAGGATCTGGATTTATCCACTGGAGAGGTCACCTGGGCAGACCTACTTGCAGCCATTCAGGGCTCCAGAGTGGCCCTAGGTAAAAAATTTAAACTGTGGCCCTTGAGGTCAAACTACTTTGCACAGACCTTTGCAAGGTTTTGGACAAGTGCAAGTGGCTGAGGGATCCATTGCGGGGCTTTAGGCTGAGTTTGCTTCATTGCAGAAACAGGTGGCAATGGTCACATCAAAATCTGGGGCCCTGGAGGGGCAAGTGGAGAATGCGGAGAGGAGAGCCTACAGTAATAACATTCAGCTCCTGGCATTTCTAGAATGAGTTGAGGAGAGATCTACTGAGAGTTTTATCAAACAATGCATTCCCAATAATGTTCAGCCCTGTGGGCTGTCCCTCAGTTCACTATCGAGAGGGTGCATTGAGCACTGGTAGCTCCTCCGAGGCCAGGAGCTCCTCCACATGTTATAAGAGCCCACACATTGAACTATAAAGATAGAGATTGCATCCTTCGTGTGGCTAGAGAAACAGACAATGTTTGATTTGAGAACGAGAGAATTTCCATCTACCCTGATTACACTAACAAAGTCCAAGGGTCGCGGAAGACCTTTCTGGAGATTAAGGCCAAGCTCAGATACATGGGTCTCTGCTATATGCTCTTGTATCCTGCCAAATCTCACTTTTTGACACTCTGGAGGATTTATGGAGGTGGGTGGAGGTGTGGGACAAGGTGATCCAGGAGAAGACAACCACCTGGTGATCTGGAGCCCAAATTCTGGGGTATGTGGGCAGAAGTCACAATTAGAGGTCAGGTGAGGGGTCTGCAGTGGAGGGGAGCCTGTCCCTCGTTGAGGACAGCTTAGCAAGGGTGATTATCCATTGTGATGGCACAATGGTGTTGGCTTAATCTGAAATGATGCCTGAATGGGAGAGGGACCTGCCGGCCCAGAAGGCACCTGTGGTGTTAAGAGATTCTGTTGCCTAACTCAATGTTCCTTGTTATGTTTAATAACCTTTGACTTGTTTTTCTTTTACCACCTTTTTCCTTTCTAGGGGGTGGTGTATGTTTGTTATGCAGGGTCTATTTGAAACTCTGGTTTCAAGGACATACTGATGGTGGATTGGGGCATCTTTTCGTATGTGACAAAGTTTTAGAGATGGCATTGAATTATGTTTGGGGTCTAGGAAATGCCTCTTCACAGTTAGTGGTAGCATTCGTTGACGGTTGAGGGTTTAGGCTGTGGGTCTTGACAGCAGGAGCTATATTGGATCTGCAGTGTTCAGATAAATATTGTGATATGGAATGTCAGGGGGCTCAAAAGCTACTCCACGCACTATAGAGTTCATTCCATTCTCAGGAGGCACAGAGTAGAGATAGCGCATTTACAGGAGGCATGCTTGATGGGTGGGGAATCCCAAAAATTCATGAAAAGGTGTAGGGGTCAGCTGTTCTACGCATCCTACTCCTCATATGCTGGGGGATGACCGCCTGGGTATGGAGGGGAGTTATCTTCTTCTTCATGGCACGTTAGACAAAGATATGATGATATTGAACACATATGCACCGAACATAGATGATCGATTTTTCTGGGATAGAATCCAGGACCTCCTAGAGGGTAGGAAAGGGTGAATTTAACTGTGTACTGAATCGAGACAGAGATCCCGCCTAAATGGGGTACTAAACCTCTGATGGTGGGTTTCCTTCCTGTGATCATGTGGAATTTAGGTCTTCTAGATGGCTGGCAGGTGTTGCATCCTGAGGGGCATGAGTTTACCTGCCACTCTCAAATGTATATTACCTACAGTCATCTGGACCACCTAATGGCAGCGGTGAGGCATCTGGGATGGTTCTTCTCCGATCATGCCCCTGTGCTGCTCATGCTGCGATGGCATAATGTCCCTGGCAGTACTCAGCACTAGCAAATGCCTCCAGATCTCCTGACGGACGTGGCGTGGCGCGATACTCTGACTGACTATTTAGAGGTGAATTGGGGAACCATGGACACCAGGGTGATTGCGTAGTAAGCACTCAAAGCAGTTGTGAGAAGGGAGTGCATAGGGACCACTTGCGGAGTGCGCAGGCAATTGGAAGTAGATGGCAAAGTGCAGGAAAGATGCCTGGCTAACTTGCAAAAAATGGAGGTGTATTCAACTGATACGCTTGCAGAACTGCTGAGGGTGCACATAGAGATGCGACCGATCTTGGATATACTTGACAGGACTACACTTAAAACATATTGTCATGTGTTACACCGGGAAGGAGATGAATCCGGCCAGCTTCTGGCCTGGATTCTATGGTGAGAAATGAAAGTCCCCCCCCACACTCCACCATCGGGATGCAGCTGGCATACTTGCAACCAGCCGGCAGGAATATATATTTTCTGCCTTTGCAGATCATTTTAAATCTCTGTATCGAGATGGCCCGGTTGGCCCAGCGGGGCAATGGACAGTTTCTTGTTGAGGGTGGGTCTGCCTCGGTTGGGGCCGGATACTGCGTGTGATCTGGAAGAGGAATTTACTCTAGAGGAGCTAGGCAAAGCCATGAAGGCCCTCAATAGGTCCAGGACCCCGTGTGGGAATGGATTGCACATAGAATTTTATCAAACCTACTGTACTTTGCTCAGGGAGAAACTGTTGGAAGTCCATACTGAGGTGAGGATGAGGGCTATCCTGCCGAGGATCATGCATGAAGGGATTGTGTGGAAGCTTGTGGTGGTCCGGCCAGGATGTTAAAATATTATGCAAAATCTTAGCAACTAGACTGTGGGCTTTAATATATGTGCTCATTAATGTACTGCATAAAACCTCAGGTGCTGAGGGTGAGATGGCACTGGTTTCCCTGGACCTAGGATAGGATGTTGGTACTGTTGAATGGAATTATCTAATGGGAGTGTGAAGAGTATGCCCCTCGAGCAACCAAACATTATTGTTAATGAGTACAAATTGTCTATATATTCCAAAGTGATTCTGTATTTCCAGTGCTCACAAACATCCGTGAAATCAAACAGAGCTTCTAGCCACCACGTGTTTCGTTGTTGTGGTACAATAAAGCACAACTTCATCAGTGCTACAATCCAAACAGAATAGAAGCATCCCGAGGCACTGTTCAATAAACCTGTATACCTAGAACCAGTACTCCCATAATAGTGGAAATAACACCTTATATACCTTCTTCATGCATTGTGATTACCATGTGTCACTGTTATGAAGAGACCACAGTTACCCCAAGCAGAAAAAATAAAACAGTTTCAGGAATAAAAGAAAGAAAAAGTGGGAAAATAAGTCTAAGACCATAAAAAGAGAATAGAGACACCTGTCACCACGTGGGTTTGTGTCTTTCTATACCTGGCCACTTCCTTTCAAGAGGTATGGGATTTGGACCCACATTTTGTGCTCTGGTACGACTCTTGTACACCGACTCCTCTGTCTGTGTTAAGGTGGGTGTTGAGCTTTCTAAGTCACAGGTGATTGGTAGGGGGATCGGACAGGGGTGTCCCATCTCACCACTCCTCTTTGCGCTCGTGATTGAGGCCCTTGCTCTGTAGTTATGTAAGGAACTGGAACCTTGGGGGATTCAATGGGCGGGTCCACCCACATTGTTTCCTTATATGTTGATGAAGCATTAGTCTATGTAAGATCTTCTTGCAAGCCGGTACAACTCCTAATGCAATTACTGACAGCTTTTGGTGAAGTATCCGGCCTAAAAGTCAATGTTCGAAAAACATTTTTGTTTCCCTTGGGAGGGTTAATTGGGAAGTAGCTGGATCAGCTCCTGGATGTTTGGATTCCACTGGGAAATGGAGGGATTTAGCTGCCTAGGTATATGGTTCACACACACTGAAGCAGCACATAGGTGCCTGGATGTGGGCAGGATGGTGGGAGGCCTTGAGAACTCAATTGTGCTTTGGAACAGACTCCCCCTCTCTGTGATGGGTAGGGCAGCTATTGCAAAAATGGTCTTTCTGCCACACTGCATTTACCCTGTCCAGAATTTGATGTTCCCGCTTGACTTTAAAATCTTCTGCAGGCTGAACAGCCTATTTGTCTCCTTGATCTGGGCTGGCCGAAACAGCAGGGTAGTGTTTCCATGCTCAGGAGGGATATGGAGGATGGAGGACTATCAGTCCCAGACGTCTAGTTGTACTATTTTCCAGCATACTTACAACATCCTGCAAGGTGAATGGCAAGTCTGATAATTGGTAGAATAGGCTGTTCAGGGACACATTTTGGGAGGACACCTAAGCGCAACTGTTGATGAGGGGAGTAGATCGGAACATCCGTTCCCTTATCTGATCAAGACTACAGCAGCAATCTGGGAAACGGTTGTACAGAAGGTGATTCACAGAGCTCTTTTTGACAGTGAACTGCGGCTCTGGGACCTTGCACCATTTTGGGCCATCACTGGTGACTTGCCTATGGAACAATGGAGAATGCGGGGCTGTCAGGTGGTGGGCAATCTTTACCTTAGTGAGCTCTTTCTCACCTTTCAAGAAGTCTAAGAACCTTCGGAGTAGGTCCCTGTCATTTTCTGCATCACACCAAACTGGAAACTAATGCCAGGGAGGAGTGGTGAGAATTTCCAGGCCGTGCTGCAATTGTTGGGGGTACTTCGAAGACTGCTTCAGTGAAGAGAGGTGCACTTGATAACGCGGTTCTATAAAGCACTCAGGAGGTATAAGGGGGAAAAAACTCTACATGGCAGGCATGGTAGGGAGAACTGGAGAGGCAAATTTCTGACACTGACTGGCCCCATGCATTGGAGCTGGTACACACGGTATCCTGTAATAACAGATTCAAATTGTTACATTTCAATTTTTTGCAGCACATCTATGTGACATCTCACAAATTAAATAGAATTTATTATCCCCTGAGTGATCCTCTAACTCTAAGGGCTTTTCTGTTGGGGGTGGTGTCAAGGCCTTGGGCATAAGATCCCCTACAAAGTCATTCAACTCTCCCTTATTCTAGCCAAACATCTTGTGTCCATAGGGTGTTTGGGAACCAGGGTGCCACAGGTAGACCAGTGGCTGAAAGACTTCTTTAATAGGGAGTGGCAGAGGAATATCACAGGCACCTGTCATGTACTGATAGGGGGCGGCAGAAGAAATATTAGCCAGGGGACGGCTGCTCGATAAGTTGAAGGATGAGGGGCATTCGAGCTCTAATATAAGCTTGACTGGAATATTAATTCATGAACAATGTGGCAACCAAGTGCTAATGTGCTATGCTTATCAATGAGGACTTGGTTCACGCTTTAATGTGTACTCACTATTATACAGTCATTTTTGTTGATGCCATTCTGACATGTATGATGTAACTCACACCTGCAAAATCTTCACCTCTCGACCTGTGAGGATACATTATGTGAACATTGGACTCTTACACTGTATGGTTGTTTTTCTTTTGTTTCTATGCAAAAAACAATAAAACGCAGGTGAAAAAAAAAAAACTATTAGGAGTTTTGGCTGCTCTCCCCCTTTACATTATCATTCTTTATTAGCTTACAGTCCATAATTCATCTTCTAGCTTTCTGTAAAGGTTTTTTTTTTTTTATCAGATATTAATGATTAATAATAACTGCATATGTTTGGTAGGATTACATTGTGGTAGAGTGAAGTGGTGCGATTATATTGAAAAATGGATTTTCCCCTCAACCATGGTCGAATAAGCAAAAGGAGAATCAATTTGTAGGAGGTACCATCTGATGTAGGTGAGCCTGCAAACCTACCTAAATGTAGGTGAATGTGTATCAAACTAGATAGACTAGGGAAAGGGAAGGGCAAGAGGTAGCCTTGTGTGTGGGGATGGAACTCATAGTGCAGGATCCAGGATGGGAGGGGTGAGCCGGTGAGCTGCATTTTGGAATGAGAAATCTATCTATACGAGGGTCTGGTAATCGGGGGGAGGATCCGGAGTTAGACAAGTGGGTGATGGGTCATAAAAAGAGAAAAGGGATAAACATTTGGTGCTCTCCCACAATATACAACTATACAGGTTAGAGTAGCGGGCTGGGATCCCATTGAGCTAATCCAAGAAGGTGAGGGGCTGAGCCTAAAACAGGGGTTCATGAGGAAGAGGTGCTATCATTTTGTGATTCTGTAAAATTAGACAAAAGCTGGTTCCATGCATGAGCTATTGGATGTTGATAGCACGTCTGACCTTATTTGGTTTCTTTTCTATAAGGGGACGTGTTAGAGGTTCGACGGACCTTTTGGCTCCGCTTAGAGTAGTTCCCACCATCAGTCTCAAATTTTAGTACCAATCAATAACAATAGCAATCAATAATCTTAGGAGTCAGTAATTTCCACGCACCATGACCCCTTGGCCATGAATAACCACACCTTTATTTAAAAGTTTGAATATTTATTTCCCTATATTAACAATGCTAATATCACATAACTCATTCTCAGAATCAAATGATAAACATACAGAAACAATACTGGTTGACCGAATCTTCTAAAGAATCTCAGTTTAATCAATGCATGGATCACTACACATTCTAGAGTTACATTACAAAGCAATAGCAAGAATAACTGTGCAATAGAAATAGCATACATTTAGATTCAGCAAAGAAAAGGCCTCAACTCTTGTTACTATTTAGCAAAAGTCTTCAGTAAGTCTCCTAGCTAACCTTCTGATTAGAATGCCATGTTTAGGCTTCATTCAAAACTATTTAGTCAACACAAATTTGGAAAAACATCTAGCAATGGCTCTATCAAAATCAGCGGTTGGTACCTAAAGACAAAAGCAAATAGACATGGCAATCAGTAACATTATCTTATTCCTTTTCTCAGTATGGTTCAGCAATCTGCAATAGTCTTCATCAATTTGACATCTGTTCGGTCAGCATGGGCATTGGGACTCAGCAATAAAGTTCAAGATAGAAATGTCTCAGAAATGGACATAGTACAGAATGTCACTTCTTGTCAACAAAGATATGAAAAGTTAAGCGTGTCCCCTCTCGGGACAGTTAGGAAAAGAGCAACTTGCCTCTGTGTGCAATTTGGAAAGAATATGGTTATCTCCTGTCTGTACAGTCTGCGTAAGTTACATTTCCCAGGGCATCTTCCCACGTTGCTATTGGTCAAAGAATCGTACGTTTACGTTTAGTCCAATGAAAGTAGAACCTCAAATCTAAGATATAACTAAACTGTCTTTCACATGTCGATGATTGGCTCCTCTTCTTCTATTCCAGTCGTTGGGCTCGTCAGGGAACAACTTTGTATTGCCTTATACTCCACTCCAGTCAGTGCATCCATTGTTATTTCCTGGGAACATCGCCTTTACACAAACTAAATTCTACAATGTATCAATAGATAGTACCACATATTCTAGCAAGCAGTTCCCATGGGAAAGAAAATTAGCTATTAGCATCTGGTCCACGCGATGGACAAATACAAATCTACTTTCTATGCAGCCATTTTCTGTGAATCGTTGAGCAATGCAACTTAACATGAGGCCGTGCAACAAGGCCTAGCTAATTTAAGGCCTATGATTATTAAACCAAATACATAATACATGATCATTAATATAACATACTTCCAAATTTTTACATTAATAAGCAGCGAATAAAGACACTTTGTGATTATTGGTGGTCACTCAAGTAGGCACATTGTCAAACATGTATTATTTTCTCTGTATTAAGTCATTTTCTATGCAGATTTAACATTCAGAATACATGAATACTTATCAGTAAAATTCAGCGTTAAGAATGTCAGTGAAGGCCTCTAGGTTCTTCTCTGTGTAGAGCCATATAAAGGATTGAGTGCTTCAGAATTAGAAACATGCATTGATTGGTGTATTATCCTCCCTGCATATTTATTTAATAGTGTATGCACTAAGAAACAATCTGGTTTGAGGAATTATTATGTATATCTGTAAGTCAATCTAGCTAGCTCAGTATTTAGGTGTTGAAATCTCATCTTATTATTGCTGGTTCAGAAGATTTGAGCTAATGCATGACAGGATTATCTATTGGGCCACATTCATAAAGGTTTGGGCTGTAACAGTTGACTGTGACAAACTTCACTACTTTGTATTGTTCGGGTGTCAGGTGATTTATAAGGATTGCTACCGTTTTGGAAACTCCAGATTGATCTGTGCACCCTAACTGCCTAATACAGCTTTCCTTATTTAGGAGTTGCAGTAAACTCCTGTCCTGACTGATTTGCAGAAGGTTTGGTCCAAACTGGGGTTGCGTGGTGGGTAAAAATGGTGTATTAAACCCAGACCTTTGTGACTGAGGAGGGAATATTTCCATTGCTCAGCATTCTCTTTATCATCTGTTCCTTTTGCTTTTGTCACCCTAAGTAGGAAGGGTATGCCCAGATGTTTGTTCCATGCTCACTGTGTCACGGGATTCAAGCTATCTTTGCTGTTGGAGGTTATACCCTGAAACTGGTCCCAGGATGCTTGATTCTGGTCCAGGGAGGACCAGGCCTGGCAGTTCGGGCTGTACTGTTCCTATGGGGAACTGGGTCAAGACTGATTTGCATATGGCTGGGTCCAAACTGACGTGACCTGGTGGGCAAAGAAATGGTGGATTGAACCCAGGACTGTGTGACTGGGGTAGTTGAATGCTTGCATTATTCAACATTCCATCCATCATCTGTTCTTTTAACAGTTGTTACCCTAAATGGGAAAGGTATGCACAGACATGGGTTCCATGCTCTCTGCGCCACTGTGTTCACTCTAGCCTGACTGATGAGGGGTGATGCCCCAAAAGCAGTCCCAGGATGCTTGATTCCGGTCCAGGGAGGACCTGGTCTAGCAGTTCGAACTGGACTGTTCCCTTGGGGAGCAGGGTCAAGACTGTTTTGCACATGGCTGGGTCCGAACTGGGATGGCGTGGTGGACAAAACAATGATGGATTAAGCCCAGATCTCTGTGATTGATATTTGCTGGAACATCAAATCTATTATTAAGTTTAATCTCTAATGGCATATGGTATTTAATTTCTTTACGATCTGTCGTAGCACCAGTTCTTGGTTATACACTCTCTACCCTTTCTATCGCCCCACTATTCTCATTCAAAGTTGTTAATAAATTGATTATATCTGATATGCTAAACCTACTTACATTTCCACTTGTTTCAGCCATACCTTATGTTTCTTTCACCTGAAAAAAGGATCTAACCGAAGGTATATTTTTTATCTGGCTATGCTCTGTCACCTGAGAATCAGAACATTGTTTGCTATTATTTGAGTACTTACGGTTCCTTAAAGGCTTACATAATATCTCTCCTTTAGTCCTAGTTCTTGAACGCTGTGTATCTGAGTTGCTGTCTCCCTATTGTGTGTCCAGAATGTCTGCCCCCCGCCCCATAGCACTTTTTTCTCAGGGCCCTTAACGGACCTTAATTGGTAAATTCGGAGTATTCTGAAACTCTTACCCAGGGTTGGAGCTGGTACCTTTTAGTTCCCTTTTTTTCAATTTCAAGGTTTTCCCACTATTCTTTAAACTTCTGCCTTTCCTTCACCTTTTCCTCCCATCATGTTTACTTATTCTTTTGCGGCCTGACATATGTCGAGCAGAAGCAATGTGTGGCAGCCGATGTGGCTGTTCCAGCAGTTTCTGCCATCTGCTAGCACAGCCACTTGTGCTGAGGAAGCTCCACAAGAGGAACATACATCAGTGAGCCGCGTGGTCATGGCATAACTGCTGAGCTGCATACTGCCAACTGTCTACCATGGGAACCCCATTGCTGACACTGGCAGAGGGCAAATCCAGCACATGTCTACTGCCAGACCTTCCAGAGTAGGTAAATTGGGGAGCACAGTGCCAAATTATATCATTCTACAGTGTACTTGGTTGGGAGTAATGGAGGCAATCATATTGAGCTTGGGCACAATGTAATACATGACCCGATAGACAGTCTGCATTTAATTGACAGCCCTCACACCAGAAGGATATTTATTGGCAAAAGAGTTTTCCCATAATCTAATTTACCACTTTGCCATCTGTGCTGTGGCTCTTCCTGCAGTCTTGGAGGAAAAACATGTAGCAAAGACTTGTGGTCTGTCGTTAACTTGCATCCTATACCCAAAAGTTTCATCTGAAAATGCTGAATGCCCCACAAATAGGTCAGTGCTTCCTTTTTAATACCTTAATAACAACCTTCTGCACTCTTCAGGGTCCTGACAGTGAACCGTGTTTTTGTTGTGATGAGACAGCACCTCAGCCATGTTCTCTGGGATCAATGATCACCACCGACTTATACTGAGGATTGAATGGTTTCAATAATGGAGCATGAACTAAGCTTGTTTTGTATTACAAATGGTTCTGCACACTCTTCAAACTGTTATAAACAGCACCGGTCATCTCCTTTTTTCACAACATGCTGGAATAGTGCTGAAGCAGATGTCAATCGAAATAGAATTCTTCAGTGCCTAAATGCGTTATGAGGTCAAACAAACAATGTTAAATGTTTAGAAAAAGCATGTAGTGCAATCTGATGATAACCCTTTGATAAGTCTATCGCTAAGAAAACCTTACTTAACCCCTTCGCTGCCAGGCCTTTTCCCCCTCCTGTGCCGAGCCTTATTTTGGATATTTGGGGCAGTTCGCGCTTAGGCCCCCATAACTTTTTGTTCACATAAGCTAACCACGCCAAATTTGCGTCCTTTTTTCCAACATCCTAGGGATTCTAGAGGTACCCAGACATTGTGGGTTCCCCAGAAGGAGGCCAAGAAATTAGCCAAAATAAAGTGACAATTTGTTTTTGTTTTTAAAAATGGGAAAAAGGGGCTGCAGAAGAAGGCTTGTGGTTTTTTTCCCTGAAAATGGCATCAACAAAGGGTTTGCAGTGCTAAAATCACCAGCTTCCCAGCTTTCAGGAACAGGCAGACTTGAATCAGAAAACCCAATTTTTCAACACAATTTTGGCATTTTACTGGGACATACCCCATTTTTACGATTTTTTGTGCTTTCGCCTCCTTCCAGTCAGTGACAGAAATGGGCATGGAACCAATGCTGGATCCCAGAAACCGCAACATTTCTCAAAAGTAGACAAGATTCTGAATTCAGCAAGGGGTAATTTGTGTTAATCCTACAAGGGTTTCCTACAGAAAATAACAACTGAAAAAGAATTTCTTTGAAATTGAGGTGAAAAAAAACATAAATTTTTCTCTATGTTTTACTCTGTAACTTTTTCCTGCAATGTCAGATTTTCAAAAGCAATATACCGTTACGTCTGCTGGACTCTTCTGGTTGCTGGGATATATAGGTCTTGTAGGTTCATGAAGAACTCTAGGTACCCAGAGCCAATAAATGACCTACACCCTGCAGGGGGTTTTCATTCTATACCGGGTATACAGCAAATAATTTGCTGAAATATAAAGAGTAAAAAATAGCTATCAAGAAAACCTTTGTATTTCCAAAATGGGCACAAGATAAGGTGTTGAGGAGCAGTGGTTATTTGCACATCTCTGAATTCGGGGGTGCCCATACTAGCACATTTTCATCACATTATGGTGACAGAAAGTTCTGGAATCTGAGAGGAGCCACAAATTTCCTTCCACCCAGCGTTCCCACAAGTCTGCCGATAAAAATGATACCTCACTTGTGTGGGTAGGCCTAGCGCCCGCAGCAGGAAATGCCCCAAAGCACAACGTGGACACATCCCATTTTTTGACAGAAAACAGAGCTGTTTTTTGCAAAGTGCCTACCTGTAGATTTTGGCCTCTAGCTCAGCCAGCACCTAGGGAAACCTACCAAACCTGTGCATTTTTGAAAACTAGAGACCTAGGGGAATCCAAGATGGGGTGACTTGTGGGGCTCTGACTAGGTTCTGTTACCCAGAATCCTCTGCAAACCTCAAAATTTGGCTAAAAAAACACATTTTCCTCACATTTCGGTGACAGAAAGTTCTGGAATCTGAGAGGAGCCACAAATTTCCTTCCACCCAGCGTTCCCCCAAGTCTCCTGATAAAAATGGTACCTCACTTGTGTTGGTAGGCCTAGCGCCTGAGACAGGAAATGCCCCAAAGCACAACGTGGACACATCCCATTTTTTGACAGAAAACAGAGCTGTTTTTTGCAAAGTGCCTACCTGTAGATTTTGGCCTCTAGCTCAGCCGGCATCTAGGAAAACCTACCAAACCTGTACATTTTTGAAAACTAGAGACCTAGGGGAATCCAAGATGGGGTGACTTGTGGGGCTCTGAACAGGTTCTGTTACCCAGAATCCTTTGCAAACCTCAAAATTTGGCTAAAAAAACACTTGTTCCTGTCATTTCGGTGGCAGAAAGTTCTGGAATCTGAGAGGAACCACAAATGTCCTTCCACCCAGTGTTCCCCCAAGTCTCCCGATAAAAATGGTACCTCACTTGTGTGGGTAGGCCCAGCGCCCGCGACAGGATATGCCCCAAAACACAACGTGGACACATCACATTTTTTCATAGAAAACAGTGCCCACCTGTGTATTTTGGCCTCTAGCTCAGCCGGCAGCTAGGGAAACCTACCAAACGTGTGCATATTTTAAAACTAGAGACCTAGGGGAATCCAAGATGGGGTGACTTGTGGGGCTCTGACCAGGTTCTGTTACCCAGAATCCTTTGCAAACCTCAAAATTTGGCTGAAGAAAACACATTTTCCTCACATTTCGGTGACAGAAAGTTCTGGAATCTGAGAGGAGCCACAAATTTCCTTCCACCTAGCGTTCCCCCAAGTCTCCTGGTAAAAATGATACCTCACTTGTGTGGGTGGGCCAGGTGCCTGCAACAGAATAAGGCCCATAACTTGTAGAGATAGAAGGGATAGCACAGCGAGTTTATAAGGACATATTCTTCTTTTATACATCTTTAGGCTGACTTTGCTTTGGGGACCCACATAAGTGACGTGTCATTTTACTTGGGAGACTGAGGGGAACACTGGAGAGTAGGAATGTTGTGCCCGGAGCGGTGACCCTACTAAGAATAGTCAGGAAAATATGCTCTTTTAAGCATATTTTGAGGTTTACAGAGGAGTCTGGGTAAGAAAATGTTGGGGTATCGACGCAAACCACACCTCCCTAGACTCCTTGGGGTGTCTAGTTTTAAAAAATGTCTGGGTTTGGTAGGTTTCCCTAGATGAAGGCCGCACCCAGGACCAAAAATATAGGTGCCCCCTCCCCCACAAACACAGGTAGTTTTGTAATATATCATTTTGATGTGTCCACATACGTCTGTGATGTGCCAAACACTAAAATTGTGAAAAGAAACGCACTTAGGTTATGTGAAAAAGACCCCTCACCCACCAACCAAGTTGGTGGCATGCTTCATCATCGGGGTCCCACCCGAGGCACCTAGCGTGTCAAAGGTGTACTGCGACGCCTGATTACAGCGGAGTAGGTTTTGTCATTTTTACCACACATACTGGTTGGATTTGGCGAGGGTGAGTGATGGTTCAGTGGATCAAATTTTATTAAAAGAGATTTCACAAAAATGAAATGCACTGTTAATAACTGAAAGGCAAAAAACTGAAACAATGACTCACAGCTCGTGAGCTGTAAAGCTGCGACAAGGCACCAGCCGCTTTACAGTCCATTCACACACCTTTCATACATGACACTCACAAGACCATTCACACCGCCAGCCACGGGCCCAGCACATTACAACACTCACATCGACAGACAGCACCACTCAAGGGCCCATCACTTACATACGCCCACATGCCTGATACAACAAACCCACCAGCTGATGGGAGTGTGTGGACTAGTGTTTGGCTGGCAGTGTGTTGCAGTAGCCAACAGCAAGTCAATATGTACACTATGTACACCCTCAGCCAAGCCCCACTCCAAACACAATGGAATCATTTTCTATTTTTTTTAAACAGAGGAACCCCTAACTAAGGAGAAAGAATTACAAAACTACAAACACAAAAGCTCTAAGTACATGACAGAAATGCTAACCATGAAACTGAACACATGAAAATACAAAACAGACATGAGTTTACACTCATGGTTGTTCCCAGAAATTCTTCTGGGTGTGGTAATTCTTAAAACAACCACCCACACACAGCCCAGGCTTTGAAGGACAATCTGGGCAGTACATTCGAGTCTCCCTACGGATACCTCTTCGAAAACACACTCTACATTTCTTAGCTGGAAAGTCTTTTTTGGGTGTGGGAGGAATGTGCTCAGCAAAGTGGCGATCTTTCAATCTAGCCACATCCTCCACCACTGCTTCTCTAGGAACTCTGGCCTGTTCCACCATAATAAGGCTCCCTATCACTGACTCCTGAAATTTCATAAATGTCATCTTTGACTCTGGAGACCTATCCCTAAACACAATAAAAGCATTAAAGGTTGCTAAGTGGAAGAGGTGAATTGCTAACTTCCTATACCAAACGTAAGACTTATGAATAGCAGTATAAGGTTCCAACCTCTGATCAACTCTATCTACACCTCCCATGTGCTTATTATAATCTAAAATGCACACAGGTTTGCGCACTTCAGCAACCTGGCCCCAAACAGTCACGGGGGAAGTACTCTCATCATGGATGGTACTTAGCATGTAGACATTCCTCTTGTCTGAAAATTTCAAAGCTAGCAGCTCATCATTCCGCAAGGCACAACACTGTCCCCTCTTAAGTTTCTTACAAACAAACTCCCTTGGATAGCCTTTCCGGTTACAACGAATTGTGCCACAAGCAACATTGTCCACTTTAAACATTTCCTTGAACAACTGCACTCCAGTGTAGAAGTTATCTACATACAAATGGTGACCTTTGTTGAACAGTCGTCTACCAAGATCCCACACAATTTTCTCAATGGCTCCAAAAGTGGGAGGACAACCAGGGGGGTCAATATTGGAATCCCTACCAGTGTAGACACGGAAACTATACACATATCCTGTACTACTTTCAGACAGCATATACAATTTAATTCCATATCGTGCCCTTTTGCTAGGAATGTACTGCCTAAAAACCAAATGACCCTTGAAGAGGACCAAAGACTCGTCCACACTTATCTCTTTGCCTGGAACATAGACCTCTGAAAAACGATCTACAAAATGATCAAGGACAGGCCTAATCTTAAAAAGACGGTCAGAATCTGGGTGATCTCGTGGCAAGACTAATGCATTGTCAACAAAATGCAGCATCCTATGAAGAAGCAAATACCGATTACGACTCATGGTCGCAGGAAATATAGCTGTTGCTATCAAGGGACTAGTAGACCAATAAGAAGCCAGTGACGGCATCCTTATCAACCCCATCAAAAAAGTTAAACCCCAAAACTTTTTTATCTCCTCCAAATTTGTGGGAATCCACTGGTCAGCTCTAGCGTGTGGCCTAAGTCTAGCAGCGTTGTCTCTCAAATGCTGCTCCGCATACAAATTAGTCTGCTCAACAATCTCTTCCAAAAACACATCATCCATGAATAACTCAAAGAAATTGACAGGCAAAAAGTTCTCTGTATTGGCGCTACACCCCGGGAGACCAGTAAAGGCAGGCAACTCTTGGTGCTCCATGTTTGGGGCAACCCAGAGATCAGGTATTATAACGGGAAACCTTTCAGCCCCAAGTTCCTGCACTAATGGCACATCAGTGTCCTCCTCTAAAACAGACCCTTCATCTGCAATGAGTGTGGCTTCCTCATCAGAAGATTCCTCTCCAACAGAAACATTACTGCCAGAATCCCTCACTTCCTCCTCTGCCTCAGATGCAGAGTCCGTCTCATAATCATGATCAGACAATGACTCAAAAAGCATACCAACCACCTGCTGAGCGGTCATCCTGCGGCTAGCCATGATCTTTCCTACTAAAATTAACTGGACAAATTCACCACCAACAACCAGCACTGTGTAAGATAAGTAACAAAGTGTTGCTTTATTAGTAAGAGTTATAAACTCAAAAACTATACCGCTCACTTGCCTGAAAAAGCTTGATTCACCAGCAACTACTCTGCACAGACAAAGCAATCACCAATGATATCCCACTAAAAAGAAAGAAAGAAAAGCAAATTAGAAATAAGACAAAACAAATATAATTGTGCACAAATCTAAGGACAATTTCACACACAATCCTGCATTTAGTACACCCCCCTACAAACATGTCATTCATGCATGGCAACAATACTCCTTTGGAGTAAATTGTTTTTACTTACCTAAAACATGCAACTATGCAAACCACAAATCAACCACCGCCAAAACCGCAAGGAGCCACAACAAATAAAGCAAAAGCTCTGAACTAGAACAAAAAGGAGAAAAACATTTTTTATCACAAATGCAAATACTTCATCAGTTGACAAACACCCCACCATCAAACATTTAGAAATTGGTGCCTAAGTGGATTCTGCCATAGGGGCAGATGGGCATACTAACAAAATAGGCCTATCTGCCCCAAGGAGGGCATAAAATACCTTTAGTAGTGTGTCCCCATGGGGAGCGACCTTTGCCCAAAAAAAAAAACTAAAAAACACACACAACACTATCCCTGGTGCCTAAGTGGCTTCTGTCCCCCTTGGGGCAGATGGGCCTAAAAATAATAGGCCGATCTGTCCTCAAGGGGTGCAGAAATGGCATTGGTACATGAGCCCCCAAAGGGGGGGCGAACCTTGCCCAAGGGACCCGCCCCCACCCCCATCCACTAACTCACACACATACTATCCCTGGTGTCTAAGTGGCTTCTGCCCCCCATGGGGGCTGATGGGCCTAAAAAAATAGGCCCATCTGCCCCCAAGGGGGCATAAATGGCCAACAGGTCAATGCCCCCCTTTGGGGGGGGCACCCCGCACCCAAGAGGACGCCCCCCCCCACAAAATTAAACAAATTAAAAAAATCCCTGGCGTTCTAGTGGTTTCTGCCCTCCTTGGGGGCAGATCAGCCTAAAAATAATAGGCTGATCTGTTTCCAAGGGGTGCAGAAATGGCCTTGGTACATGTGCCCCAAAAGGGGGGGCGACCCTTGCCCAAGGGCCCCCCCATCCACTAACACACACACTATCCCTGGTGTCTAAGTGGCTTCTGCCCCCTTTGGGGGCAGATGGGCCTAAAAAAATAGGCCCATCTGCCCCCAAGGGGGACAGAAATGGCCAACAGGTCAATGCCCCCCTTGGGGGGTCGCCACGTGCCCAAGGGGACGCCCCCCACAAAAATAAACAAATTTTAAAAAATCCCTGGCGTTCTAGTGGTTTCTGCCCCCCTTGGGGGCAGATCAGCCCAAAAATAATAGGCCGATCTGTCTCCAAGGGGTGCAGAAATGGCCTTGGTACATGTGCCCCCAAAGTGGGGGGCGACCCTTGCACCAAGGGCCCCCCCCATCCACTAACACACACACACACACTATCCCTGGTGTCTAAGTGACTTCTGCCCCCCTTGGGGGCAGATGGGCCTAAAAAAATAGGCCCATCTGCCCCCAATAGGGGGCAGAAATGGCCAACAGGTCAATGCCCCCCTTGGGGGGCGCCCCTTGCCCAAGGGGACGCCCCCCCCCACAAAAATAAAAAAATGTTTAAAAATCCCTGGCGTTCTAGTGGTTTCTGCCCCCCTTGGGGCAGATCAGCCTAAAAATAATAGGCTGATCTGCCCCCCTTGGGGGGCAGAAATTGCCCTAAAAGACATGCCCCCCAAAGTGGAGCGACCCTTGCCCAAGGGGCCGCCCCCCATCCACTACACACACAATCCCTGGTGCCTAAGTGGCTTCTGCCCCCCTTGGGGGCAGATGGACCTAAAAAAAATAGGCCAAAAGGCCACAGTTCTATGACCCCTTGGGGTGGCGCCCCTTGCCCAAGGGTGCACCACCCCACATAAATACACAAAAATAATAACATCCCTGTCGTTCCAGTGGTTTCTGCCCCCCTTGGGGGCAGATCAGCCTAAAATAGTAGGCCAATCTGCCCCCAAGGGGGGCAGAAATGGCCGTTGTTATTTGTCCCCAAAAGAGGAGCGACCCTTACCCAAGGGGCCGTTCCCCAACAGTAAAAACACGAATGAACGAAAAAAAAAATCCCTGGTGTCTAGTGGGCATTCGTGCTGCCCGATCGCAATGCGATCGGGCAGCAAGAATGCTCAAAGAGACACCGGGGGAAAGGAAACCCTTTCCTTTACCCCGGTGCCTCTTTCTGCAAACCCCCCCACCCACCGGGAAGAGAAACTTACCTCTTCCTCCCTCCCCGCACAGGAAGCAAATGGCTTCCTGTGCGACGGGCACCCGATAATGAAGTCAGTGCGCGATCGCGCGCTGACGTCATTATGGGGGGAGTCGGGGGTGGAAGGGAAAGGGCGTCCCCTTCCATCCCTGCCTTTGGAGGGGTGGGGGGAAGCACACAGAGGGAGCGAGAGCGCTCCCTCTGGGCTGTGTACCGAGGACGTAATGGTTACGTCCTCAGCACAGCAGCACTGTGCCGCAGGACGTAACCATTACGTCCGCGGCACATAACCGGTTAATTCTGGACAATCTACCCCAATGCACTTACTAATGTAAGTTGATGCACATTTGTATTTTTCCATTTGGTTTTAATGCAATACAAAAGGGCTTAACCATCAGGAAGATTCTATAGGCTCTAGTTCATCCTATTCACACAGTCTTTGCAACTCACTTCCGAGAATCTCTCAATGCCAACGATATGTGTCTCAGTTTGTGTACGTTCAGTATGAGCCCATGATGTAACATGATACCATCTGAGAATCCTTAAATTTTCCCAGTTTGTCCTACAGTGTATCCACATGTCAACATCCTACACATTAATGCTACAATCTCTTCTGTATGATTGTGATCCAAAATGATATTGAGACTCTTCTGTTTTCTCGAACCAAGCAACAATGTCCCCTTCCTCGAAACATATATCTTGTGAGTAGCTGTCCTTCCCCTAAAATTCAGAACATCATCAAAACAACCGATAAAAGGCAAGTGACACTATAATAACCCATTGAATATACATCATATTTCTCCAATATCACATTTTTCTAATTCTGGCATGTACACAGATCGATCATTGTATAAGGCGACTCAGTCCTCCTGTCGAGATCCATTCCCATAGTATTCACTCTGCATTTGTATGAGTTATACGCTCACAGATTTGTCACCCAACAAAATACTACAGTTGCTTCACATCACTCACTATAATAACTTTAACATGCTCACTGCTGACGCAAACACCAATTCCAGGACTCCATCAAATTTCGGGCATGGGAAAACTTACAGAACAATTTCTGTCTATCAAGCCTATTCCTTGTTTCGAACCATATCTGGATGAAGTATTGCCAACAATGGCTAAAACCTTGTATATTAGATTTCGATTTGGCACTTTGTTCATCAACCAGTTTACATCAAAAAGGTGAATGTGGGTGGTGTTAAGGGTGGGATAAATTGCACTGTTTGCACCTTATGCTCGAAGTATGCAACTGAGAACCGTCATGTTTTTTTGCCCAGCTTACACCACCCCCGAGCGAAGTGGATACAGCCTATTTGTCGTAATTTAGGCTTCAGAGAGTATGCAGAAGCATTAAGGCTCGTATTTATACTTCTTTAGCGCCGCATTTGCATAATTTTTTTATGCAAAAGCGGCTCAAACTTACAAAACACAATTGTATTTTCTACGTTTGCGCCGCTTTTGCGTCAAAACGTGGCACAAATGCAGCTAAAAAAAAAAGTGTAAATATGATCCTAAGGGTTTTGCATTCTGACTTGTCGAAACCCCTGACTTATAGGGGTCAGTAGATATCTGTATATGGTGTGACTTTTTAGGAGAAAAGAGGCCTACTGTTTTAAAGATGAGTAATGTTTTAAAGGATTGTTTTTATCTGATGCTTTGTATGATGCTTTATGTGTTTTATTGTTTTTACATGTATGCGCTTCTTACGGTTTTTAACCAAAATAAAGCTTTTGTATATATCCAGTTGCTTCAAATCACTCACTACAAGAACTTTAACACGCTCGCTGCTGATGTAAACAATAACTCCAACCTCATTCACTTTGTTAGACATACCCTCGTTGACTTCAAGGTTATTTTTGCCTGCACGTGAAAGGTGACACGTTTTCTTAAAATGATAACACATTATTTTAATTGGACGACAATTACTAGTTGGTGCAATATTTTCATGCTAACCCGTCTAAAGCATAGCAACTTACTCCTTACTTCTATACTGGTTGTCTCACAGGAAACACAACTTCCTTTCTTCGCTTTTTCATCAGTTAGCACATTCACATCTCTAGTGACTTCATTACACTCATTCACCTCTTGTGTGATGACAGATGACCTTATATTTAGTACTTTTAAAAATTAGAATTTACTTTCTATTATCTTAGCAACTGACATAGGGCCTGATTTAGAAATTGGCGGAGGGGTTACTCCATCATAATGGTGACCGATATCCCATCCACTGAGATCAAAATCCCATATATTACAATGTTATTTTGATTTTGGCGGGGAGGGATATCCGTCACCTTTGTGATGAAGTAACCCATCCGCTGAGTTCTAAATCAGGTCCATAGTCTTTTATTAATGTTTGTCTCCTGACTTGCCTTCAAAAGTTTCTCCTGCAAATGAACTAGTATGAACAAACACTCCAGCACCAGTTTGTTCCCTGGCAACTAAGCTCTTGAAACAAAACGTGTGTCTTTCTGCAACTACAATAATTTTTTCCCATCATTTTCTGGCAATGCACAGAGAGCCATTTCATAATCATCATCTTCTTCCAATTGATTAGTGTAGGGAATATAGATTCCCAAATATTGTTACAACAGTATTGAGTGACACAATTTCAAAACATGACTGCAAAGAGGAAGGATTTACTGTTCTTAACTACACATCTAAGTACTTTATATATATATATATATATATATATATATAAATATATATATATATATATATATAAATATATATATATATATACATATATATACATATATATATATATATATATATATATATATATAAATATATATTTATATATATATATCACTGAGGTACATATATGTGGAGCTAGATGCAGTGTCATGTTTGAGGACAGAACTTTTTTTTTCCCCAAATGGACAACATATCAGTGTGATGTAATTGCTAGATAAGAATGTAATGACAGCTTGGTTTAAAATGTTGGAGTTCACAGGTGCATGCAGAGGAATAAAGACATGTGATTTACAGCTCTGTGTGTGGCGTAGTACCCAGGCTGGGAAGAGCGCTGCAAATGGTGATGAGATAGGGAATATGTAACCAAATAAGAAAGTGCTCTGCTGGAGAGTTTGCTGTGGACCAGGCAAAATGCTCATGCATGCCACATGTGCTTTTGTTGAAGTGCCGAGTTGACAGTTGGAGTACGTGGAGTCAAAGTGCAACCCCAGCCAGTGTGAACCATTTGAATAGAAGGAAACCTTCACTAAAAAGTCTATGCATTGTTGGTCAAGACCATACTAAAAGGTACGGCGCTATCACACAAAATATAGTTATACAGTGTTCCGAGCATTAACACTAAAGGTGGATACAACCAGGTGTCACAAAATGCAAACTGAGGTGTAAGAAGAAGGAAAGAAAAATCTTACTGAGCCTGCTAAAGAGAGTCATCATGCTACAGAATTCAACGGAGTGGCTCAAGAAGTGTTCAGAAATGTGCTTACAGAGCTGTCCATACCTGAAGCAGCTCCCCACCAGGCTTCTGAGTGGGGCTCAGAACAACTTCATAGGTCTTCAAAGAGCAAAGAGTTCAAGGCAACAGTTGGATTGGGGAACTTTTGATGATGCCAGCTAAGAGAAAAGACACAGTTCAATTAATGCCAAAGATAATCTTGAGGCTCACATGTCAAAAGACTTTGGAGACAGTTTGCATGAACATAATCCTCAAAGAGCACCAGAGAGCATGCTACTCTCAATGTCAGTAAGGTCCACACGAGTTTATAATGCTGCTGCCTTCCTGAAACCACCACCACTTTTCGATACTGCCAAAAAGCTAAATATTGGCAACAGATGGACAGCTTGGATAGAGACATTTGAATATTTCATTGATGCACTTAAAGAGACAAATAACAGGAAGATTGTCCAGTACGTCATGGTGTGAAAGAAGTCATAAAGAAAATGCAGAGAACTGATAAAGAAGTCACGTACTGTCAGATTAAAAATGCTTTGAATCTCAAATTTAATCCAGTATGAAACGTTGCTTACAAATAGTATGTTTTCAGCCAAGAACATCAAAGAGTTTGGGAAACTATCGATGAATTTGTGGAAAGACTCAATACACTCATCAAATATTGTCAGTTAATTGAAATTAATGATGAAGAAGCTATGCATCTTAGGGTTGTTGATGGAGATTTGTCAGATTCATTCACACGATGAATGATGAGAGAAACTCTTAGGCCCTCATTATGATCATGGCGGGATGCCCCCCTGTCAACCGTGCCGTCAGTCAACGGAAGACCGCCAGTGGCGATGGTCAGCATCCCGCAAAATTATGATGCCTGGAGCCTCACCGCCATTGATGGTGGGGAGGGACGCCGGGCACCATGCTGGCAGTCGGTGGCAGGGGTGGATGCTGCTCCACCCTCACCGCCACGTCAGTCTAGACACCACCACGCCTATAATGATGCAGTTATAGGCGTGGCGGTGTATGGAAGTGTGGTGATGCCAGCGGAGTAGCATCCACAAAGCTGTTCCCTCCCAAAGCAGCGCAGCAGAAGAGGTAAGTGCTACCCGAGAGAGAAGGGGGGTGGGTGTTGGGGGAGGGGGGCTGTGTGTATGAGTGTGCAATACATGGGGGTGTGCGTGAGTGTATGTGTGTGGGGATGTGTGGCTGAGTGTATGTATGCGTGTGTGCAAGTAGGTGAATGGGTGCATGAGGATGTCGGGGGTTGGGGTTTGGGGGGACCTGCATGAAGGGGTGGGGGATGGTGAGGGTCGAGCTGGGGGCCTACATGGGATTTTGGGGATGGAAAGTTGGGGTGTCTGTTTTGGTGGTTCAGGAGTTGGGGGGTGTACCAGATCTAGGGGCTTGGAGGGGGTGGGTTGGTGTAGTGGCAAGGGGGGGCTGGCGTGTCGCATACAGGTGCCAGGAATGAGTAATCCTATCACCCATATGCTTTCTGCCAGGGATCACTGGTGGAAATGGGATCATAATCCCACTGCTGGTCTGGCCTCCACCGCCGGGTCGAATGTGCCTACAGTAGGCCCGGCGGTCGATGCTGGCCTGGCGGTGAGTGATAGTGAACTGGCTGCTTTGCAGCCAGTTCACTACTGTGTTCAGAATATGGCTGTCTGGGCCACCATGCCGTTGGCGGTAATGACCATCACCACAGGCGTGGCGGTCCAGACCGCCATGTTCATAGTGACTGCCTTAGTCTGAAGCGAGTGCTGGTGACTGCCAGAGCTGAGGAATGTGCTAAGAGACAAGCTGCTGGTATGGTGGCCGAGGTGCCCAGGGCAAGTCAGTCTTGAGTGTGAAAAGTAGCAAAAGACTGAAGGACACAAACTGAGAATGTTCCAGAAGCAACGTTTGACACATGCTCACAAGGCCATGCTGCGACATAATTTGAGGCAAATTGGTACTAAACGAAGATGATTGTCATCTAAATCACCATCAAACAGTTCTTACACCTCAATAATAAGTGAAAGTGAAGAAAGGTATTGTGACATGTCATTGTTTACCTCAGAGAAATGTGTGCATGTTGGACTGGTCGCATGTGAAGGAAGATATCAGTCAAAGAAAGGTCGACAGGCCAAAACAGCCAAATCATACAAACACTGTCCAAAGATTACTCTAACAGTAAATGGCTGTTCGATATCTTTTATTATCGACAGTGATGCATCGATACATATAGGCCCATATTTATACTTTTCGACGCTAAACTGCGCTAACGCAGTTTAGCGTCAAAAAGTTTTGCGCCGTCTAACGCCATTCTGAAGCGCCAAGCGGGCGCCGTATTTATGGAATGGCGTTAGACGGCGCAATCAGACCGGCGCTGCCTGGTTTGCGTGGGAAAAAAACACGTAGACCAGACAGCGCCGGCGTAGGGGGAAAATGGCGCATGGGCGTCTTAAAATGGGGCAAGTCAGGTTACGTCGAAAAAATCGTCTTAACCCGACTTGCGCCATTTTTTAACGACGCCCATCCCCCATCAACATGACTCCTATCATTGTAAAGATAGGAGTCATGCCCCCTTGCCCAATGGCCATGCCCAGGGGACTTCTGTCCCCTGGGCATGGTCATTGGGCATAGTGGCATGTAGGGGGGCACAAATAAGGCCCCCCTATGCCACCCAAAAAAAATATAAAAAATAAAAAATTATACTTACCTGAACTTACCTGAATGTCCCTGGGGTGGGTCCCTCCATCCTTGGGGGTCCTCCTGGGGTGGGCAAGGGTGGCAGGGGGGGTCCCTGGGGGCATGGGAGGGCACCTGTGGGCTCATTTTGAGCCCACAGGCCCCTTAACGCCTGCCCTGAGCAGGCGTTAAAAAGTGGCGCAAATGCGCCGTTTTTAGCCACGCCAACTCCCGGGCGTCTCTTTTGCCCGGGAGTATAAATACCACGTAAAGGCCTGGGAGTCATTTTTTAGACGGGAACGCCTCCCTTGCATATCATTAACGCAAGGAAGGGGTTCACGCTAAAAAATGACGCACATTCCGGGAACTTTGGCGCTATTCGCCTCTAACGCCATAGTATAAATATGGCGTTAGTTGGCGTTAGTTTTGCGTCGAAATTGCGTCAAAAAAAACGACGCAATTTCGGCGCAAACGGAGTATAAATATGGCCCATAATGCCTGACAAAAAAAGCAGAACTGTCTCCATTACCACGTGGATTATGCTATTGAAGACCAAAGTGTATACTTCAGTTGCTTCAACACCCATAAAGAGTCCAGGTTCAATTGTAGCGTCAGTGAAACATAAGAAAATAAAGGTACAATCACCGATCTATGTACTTCAAGGTACCCCATCAAGTGCCTACGGCTGCCGATAAGGGACTGATTTTTGTGAATTACAATATGAATGCTCATCATGAAATAGTAAGTCAATTTTCTTTGTTGTTTTATGGTTTCGGAAAGCTTCAGACTATGGGCCTGCTTTAGATCCTAGCAGTGGAATAATCTGTCACAAACGTGACCGATATCCTGGCCACCATATTACGAACCCCATTGGATATAATGGAATCATTATATGGCAGATGGGATATCCGTCACGTTTGTGACAGAGACTTTCCCATTCACCAAGATCTAAATCAGGGCCTCAAAGAGGTAGTAAAACTGCATATTAATGAGGATGTCCGTCCTGTTGCTCAGAGTTACAGAGACATTGCTTTTCATTTACAAGAATCTGTTTAAAAAGAACTTGAATCGCTACTTAAGTATTATATTATTGCATGTTTCACTGTTCCAACACCATGGGTTTCTCCCATCATAGTAGTGCCTAAAAGGGACAGTTAATTTAAATAAAGGTTATCATCAGTTGCAACTTGACGAAAGCTGCAGGTACATTACAACTTTTTCTACACATGTTGGTTTGGTTCCATAAAAGAGACTGAGTTTTGGTGTACCATTGGCTGCAGAACTTTACCTAGATGTGACTCGACATAACATATAGTCTGTTGTGAATACATTCAATTAAAGCAATGACACATTGGTTTTCGTAGTTACACAGAAGGAGCATGATAGTGCTCTCACACAAGTATGTTGTTTACTCAGTGATTCAGGTTTGACTTTGAATGCCGATAAGTGCGAGTTCAAAAAGGCAAAACTAAAGTTCTTCGGCCATATCTTTTCTGACAGGGTATGACACCTGATCCTGCAAAAGTGCAAGCTTTGTCAATTGCTGGTCCCTCACAAGATGTTTCAATAGTGCGTTCTTTTCTTGGCATGGCCAGTTACTGTTCAAGATACATTTAAGAATTGTCCACACTTATTGCTCCATTACAAAAGTTGCCAAAGAAAAATGCTTCTTTTCAATGGTCACAATAATGGGAGAGAAGTTGCAAGAAAATAAAACACGCCATTGATAATGCTACTGAAATGGCATACTTACAGAGGTTGTGGTCTGCACTAACCCGGTCAGGTTAGGCACCATCCTTGCACAGCATAGTGGACAACCAAATGCTCTAAGGCATATTATGGCCTATTGCTAGTAGAATCTTGTCACAAACAGAAGGTGCTTACTCACAACCTGAGAAAGAAAATTGGCTGTGGTATGGGCTTGTGAACATTTTCATGTATTCCTGTACGAAAAGCCTTTTACACTGGTAGCTGATCATCAAGCTTTGCTGACCATCTTTGGCCATCCAAAAACCAAGATGCCTCTTTGCCTCAAACGACGAGGACCAAGATTTCAGGAGTATGATTATACATTTTGGCGTTGTCCAGGAAAAGATCAGAACCCTGCTGAAAATGTTTTGAGAGTGCCTATACAAGGTCAAGGTACTCCATCCAAGAGGGCTGAGGCCTACATTAATTTCACCGTCAAGTCAAGTACACTATCTGCTACATCGTTAGTCCAGATTATCACTGCCATGAAACATGCTGAAGTTAAGACATATTTACACAACAGTCATGGAACAAACAATCTCAACCACTCAATAATCATGGTGAATATCAAAAATATAAAAATGTCAAAGGTGAATTGTCCATAAGTCAGGAAGGTGTTATACTTCAATGGTCAAGAATCCTGATTATGGAGAGTATGTGACAGAAAGTAATTTGAACAAGTCAGAATTCCCTAGACATGCATGGGAGAGAATAGCCATCAGCTTCTTTGGTCCACGTGATAATGGACATCATCTAATGCTGATTGTAGATGAGCACTCATGTTTCCCGTTGGTTGAAGATCTCTCATCCATAACTCATGAACAAGTGATTGAAATATTTGCGACATGGGGCATCACAGGCAGTGTGAAGACTGATAATGGCATACCCTTTAACAGTAAAGAACTCAAAGAGTTCCTGCATCATCTGAACATAAAGCATCAAAAGAGTGAACTTTTATGGCCACAGGTCAATGGACTTGTTTAGTGTTTTAGGAGCACAGTATGGAAAGCAGTACATAGTGCAAATCTTGAGAAGCTTAGTTTGAGAACTGTACTAAATTCTACTCTAAGAGCTTATCGTTTAACACCCCACTCGACCACAGGTGAGAGTCCTGCTACTTTGAGGTTCAGGAGAGCAATGACAACCAAGTTACTTCAATGGACCACCAAGAGGGACAAAAGTGAAAACATGATTCATGCAAAGGACTTTGTTAACAAGCAGAAAATGAAGGCTTATGCAGGCAAGAGGTGACATGCAAAGGACATCTCATTTAGAAAAGGAGATTTGGTGATTGCCCGAAAAATGCGCAAAACAAATCTGATGCTCCCAATAATGCCGACCCTTTTCAAGTGGTATCCACCAAGGAACATGTGGAGATGCCCCAGCGCCCTGGGAAGTCTGTTACCAGAGACTTTTCTCACTGTAGTCCTGTGTTTCATTGGTCTTCAATTCGAACTGTTGAAAGAAATACTTACCATGAAAACTCAGGGGCGGCTGGTGACTCGTTACCATCCTTAGCAGTCTCTGACACTGAAGATGACAACTGCCAGTTTCCAGTGACCAGATCGGGTTGTATGAACAAAGCACCAAGAATATTGATTAGAAAGATATAGTTGTACATGTTTCTGTATATATCTGTATGTCTACTGATTTTATAAAAAATGTAATTGTTCTGTTAACAGAGGGGAAGATGTAGTGTCTTGCAGGATGGAGGGCAGATCCTTTTTGACTCCAAACAGACACTGTATCAGTGTGACGTAATCACTAGAATAGAAGGTAATGAAAACTTTGTTTAGAATGTTGGAGATCACAGGCACACACAGAGGAATAAAGATGTGTGATTTACAGCTCTATGTGTGACATAGTCATTGGCGAGTACTCAGGCTACACTAAGTATAGAACAAGAATCAATATTATCATATGACAAATTATAAACTCACAAAATTACAGACATCATTGTCAAATGATAATGTGCAATGTGGGAACACCAGTTGGTAGTTTCTCTTTTAACTTTGTAGTTGTATTTCTATTGCTAATAATTTGACAGCAGAAGGTGATTGTAATCCTCTGGAGCTCATACAGTGTCTGATGGTAATCATTTGATATGTTTTCCTTTTTTTATCCACTTTTCCTCTCCTGCTGATTGTTATTTATATTGTTACTTAGCCAGTGCTGGTCATGTTGTTATTCACATCACTCCTTAACGTGTCCTCATTGATGCAATGTTAAAGCAAGCATTGGCAAAGCCAATAGGTTTCGCCTCTACAAAATCAATTGGTTTTGTCAATGATTTTCAGACATGTCAAACTGCAGCACTAGTTGCTGCGCAGCATATCTTAATTAAATAACTAAGACATGCTGCACAGCACCTTGCACTGTTGTGTCACATGTCTAAAAAAGATTGACAAAACCAATAGATTTCGTAGAGGCAAAACCTATTGGCTTTGCCAATTCTTGTTAGCTAAGAAATACTTTGGAATCACAACCTGAATTAGGTTTTCATCTAAAGTCAAATTTATTGATTGAGGATGAGACTTCACAGCTGAGAAGGGGGTTCACCCTGCTCCTTTGCTTCCCACAATTGGGCAAGAAGATTGTCTATTGAGAGGCAAAATCTGATTTTGATCAACAACTTAAGGACGGGGGTATTTTTGCATACAGGGATGCCACAAATACAGATGTTCAGAGAAGGATGCCGATCTCACCAGTCGTTGGTGACAACAAATGTGTGTTCCCAGTGATGAATGCAAATGATGCAAACGCCCACCAATCCATAATGGTGGATATTGCAGAAAGAGTGGAGAGTGCTGTAGGAAAGTACCATCTTGCCTGGCATGTTACCCCCATATTTTACTGTATGTATGTTGTTTTAGCCCTTGTGTCACTGGGACCCTGCCAGGCACGGCCCCAGTGCTCATAGTATGTGCCCTGTATGTGTTCCCTGTGTGGTGCCTAACTGTATCACTGAGGCTCTGCTAACCAGAACCTCAGTGTTTATGCTCTCTCTGCTTTCCTAATTTGTCACTGCAGGCTAGTGTCTAAATTTACCAATTCACATTGGCATACTGGTACACCCATATAATTTCCTGGTATATGGTACTGAGGTACCCAGGGTATTGGGGTTCCAGGAGATCCCTATGGGCTGCAGCATTTCTTTTGCCACCCATAGGGAGCTCTGACAATTCTTACACAGGCCTGCCAATGCAGCCTGAGTGAAATAACATCCACGTTATTTCACAGCCATTTACCACTGCACATAAGTAACTTATAAGTCACATATATGTCTAACTTAGTGTGTGGGCACCCTGCCACTAGCCAAGGTGCCCCCACATCGTTCAGGGCAAATTCCCCAGACTTTGTGAGTGCGGGGACACCATTACACGCGTGCACTATATAGAGGTCACTACCTATGTATAGCGGCACAATGGTAACTCCGAAAATGGCCATGTAACATGTCTGAGATCATGGAATTGTCACCCCAATACCATTCTGGTATCGGGGGGGACAATTCCATGATCCCCCGGGTCTCTAGCACAGAACCCGGGTACTGCCAAACTGCCTTTCTGGGGTTTCCACTGCAGATGCTGCTGCTGCCAACCCCTCAGACAGGTTTCTGCCCTCCTGGGGTCCAGGCAGCCCTGGCCCAAGAAGGCAGAACAAAGGATTTGCTCTGAGAGAGGGTGTTACACCCTCTCCCTTTCGAAATAGGTGTGAAGGGCTTGGGAGGAGTAGCCTCCCCCAGCCTCTGGAAATGCTTTGATGGGCACAGATGGTGCCCATCTCTGCATAAGCCAGTCTACATCGGTTCAGGGATCCCCCAGCCCTGCTCTGGCGTGAAACTGGACAAAGGAAAGGGGAGTGACCATTCCCCTCCCAGGTGAGGTGCCCAGAGCTCCTCCAGTGTGTCCCAGACCTCTGCCATCTTGGAAACAGAGGTGTTGGGGGCACACTGGACTACTCTGAGTGGCCAGTGCCAGCAGGTGATGTCAGAGACCCCCTCTGATAGGCTCTTACCTTTCTTGGTACCCAATCCTCCTTTCTTGGTAGCCAAACCTCCTTTTCTGGCTATTTAGGGTCTCTGCTTTGGGGAATTCTTCAGATAACGAATGCAAGACCTCACCAGAGTTCCTCTGCATCTCCCTCTTCGACTTCTACCAAGGATCGACCGCTGACTGCTCCAGGATGCCTGCAAAACTGCAACAAAGTAGCAAGACGACTACCAGCAACATTGTAGCGCCTAATCCTACCGGCTTTCTCAACTGTTTCCAGGTGGTGCATGCTCTGGGGGTAGCCTGCCTTCACCCTGCACCAGAAGCTCCGAAGAAATCTCCCGTCAACGGAATCTTCCCCTTGCTAAAGCTGGCACCAAAAGACTGCATGGCCGGTCCTCTGCGTCCCCTCTCATCCTGACGAGTGTGGTCCCTGGAACACAGCAACTCTGTCTAAGTGACTCCCACAGTCCAGTGACTCTTCAGTCCAAGTTTGGTGGAGGTAAGTCCTTACCTCCCCACGCTAGACTGCAAAGCTGTGTACTGCGTGATTTGCAGCTGCTCCGGCTCCTGTGCACTCTTCCAGGATTTCCTTCATGCACAGCCTAGCCTGGGTCCCCAGCACTCCGTCCTGCAGTGCACAACCTGCTGAGTTGGCCTCTGACATCGTGGGACCCTCCTTTGTAACTTCGTGTGGACTCCGGTTCACTAATCTTCTACGTGCCTGTTGGGGTACTTCTGCAGGTGCTGCCTGTTTCTGTGAGGGCTCTCAGAGTTGCCGAGTGCCCCCTCTGGATCCTCCTCCAAGTGGCGACATCCTGGTTCGTCCTGGTCCTCAGCAGCACCCAAAAACTTTCACAGCGACCCTTGCAGCTAGCAAGGCTTGTTTGCGGTATTTCTGTGTGGGAACACCTCTGCAAGCTTCATCGCGACGTGGGACATCTTCCCTCCAAAGAAGAAGTTCCTAGTCCTCTTCTTTCTTGCGGAAGTCCAAGCTTCTTCCATCCGGAGGCAGCTTCCTTGCACCTTCATCTGGGGTTTTCTGGGCTCCTGCCCTCCACTGGACACTATCGCGGCTATTGGACTTGGTCCCCTTGCTTTGCAGGTCCAGAAATCCATTTTCAGTGTACTGCTGGTGTTTGTTGTTCTTGCAGAATTCCCCTATCACGACTATTGTGCTCTTTTGAGGTAGTAGGTGTAATTTACTCCTACTTTTCAGGGTCTTGGGGTGGGGTATCTTGGACACCCTGACTGTTTTCTTACAGTCCCAGCGACCCGCTACAAGCTCACATAGGTCTGGGGTCCATTTCTGATTCGCATTCCACTTTTGGAGTATATGGTTTGTGTTGCTCCTATACCTATGCTTGCCTATGCAACCTACTGTAATTCTACACTATTTGCATTACTTTTCTGACTCTTACTTACCTGATTTGTGTTTGTGTACATATAACTTGTGTATATTACTTACCTTCTTACTGAGGGTACTCACTGAGATACTTGTTGCATATTGTCTAAAAATAAAGTACCATTATTTTTAGTAACTCTATGTATTGTGTTTTCTTATGATATTGTGCATATAATATAAGTGGTATAGTAGGAGCTTTGCATGTCTCCTAGTTCAGCCTAAGCTGCTTTGCCATAGTTACTTTCTATCAGCCTAAGCTGCTAGAAACACCTCTAGTCTACTTATAAGGGATAACTGGGCCTGGCACAAGGTGTAAGTACCTTTGGTACCCACTACAAGCCAGGCCAGCCTCCTACAAGTGCATATTTGCTTTCTCTGTAGAAATGAGAGAAATGTTTTAGACAAAGTCAATACATTTGCAACTCTACTCATGAAGATTTGTGGCTTGGCAGATCACTTGTTCTGTATAGCTGAGTTGAGGAAATTGTCAGGTTCAGGTAGGATAGGCATATACCTCTCTGTTTTATATACCTGTTTTAAATTAGTTATACATGTATATTACGCATAGTCTACACATGCAGAGATGTTTTTTCTCAATCTGGCCATACACTGCTTATATTGTTGTTGGAAGCATAGGTGTCTACATTGTGTTTCTCGGCATGCCTGACTGCATTCTCACATTCATATTTCAGAAAACTCTCACATATTCTTGATTTGTGTTGTCCACAACCCTACCAGCTGAATAAGAAGCACGTGTATGAGGAGAAGGTGCAGCTGGAGGCGGCTTGTGAGAAGCATGACAGAGGATGTGGCGCAATGGCCAGAGCTGCCAACCTTAGAGCTGGGGAGCCAGGTTCAAGTCTCGGCGTCAGCTCAACATCCTAGAGAAGCGCGCTTTAAATATGTGCTTTCATGAAAAAGATTAAATGAAAGACATCTGATAAACAAAACAAGGCAACATCCTAAGAGGCGGCCATTTTAGAGTCAAGCTGTGCGCGATGAAAACAATAATAATAAGAGAAGAGCCAGCATGAAACTGACGAGGCACATGCAGTTCCATATGAGTAGGGGGGCCGTGCTGAGAGCTGTCAGCTATACGGGCAAACGCTAGGCAGGAAAACATCAAGGAAAAAAAGTTCTGCTTCAGAAGCGGATGAAAACAGTGTTTGGTCCTCTGGAAACTGATAAGAGCAAACACATGAGGAAGAACAGGAACTAGCATGCCACAAACATGAATACCAGAGTAAAAGTAAGTGGCAGGCACAAAAAAAAAAGAAAATTAAGCAGCAAGTAAGAAACCAATGAAAAGCAAGGGGGGGTTGCAAGCCCCTATTAAGATATATTAGTAATAGATTTCACAAGCTCAGCCCAAGCACTGTGCAGGTGAAACCTAACAAGGGCTGCTGGTGTCCTGCAATGTTGTAACTCCTCATACTCCTGATGTTCAGTGTTTTGGACGATTCAATGCTACTTAATAGTACAAAACTTTTTGTGCTGGAAAGGTGCCAGAAAGTAACGCAAACCAGTATGAAATGCCGATTTAGATTACTCTGCATCATGGGGGAGTTCCATGAGTGGTGCATGGACGTTCCTGTGCAACCACGCATGGTTTTTATACTCAATCCTATCATCTACCAATAGTAGACAGAGTTTAGCTCCAAAATGAATGCTAGTTGAAAGCAGGCTTTAAAAAGGAGAAGTGAATTTATTTCTCCGAACTTTACCCACTTTGAATGTGTGCTGCACAGTACCGTACACATCCAAAGCGAGAAAAGTTTCAAAGTTTGTCTAGGCATAGTATTTTGGACTGGTAGGTAAGCCTTTAGTACAAAACATATACTAGACTTCAACTGACACATTTGCACTCTTTATTTTTTTTTAAACAATATTGTATTGTCATTTTATTTTAATACATTATTAATACAATTATAACTTGTACAGTAGTCCACATTAATTATTACCAACAGTTAATGTACTGTTCCAATCTGTGGATAGTACTTGCATGAGCGTATTCGTGGTCTATGCAGCTTCTCAATAGATATTCATAATAACTATTTACATGATGGTGGTTAGTTAAGGTGAATGCTCCTAGTAGGGTGGGTTAAGGACTAGACAGCTGGGAACTGGAGTTCTCTTGTTAAGTTTAAACTCAGCTGTCTGCTCAGGGGTTATTGGCTGTGTGTGTGTGTACCTGGGCTGGCTCCTGATCAGAGTTATATGGTGTCGCTCACTCCCTTGTGGCTGCTGCCCTCCTTGGCTATCCTACGTTCTGTGCTAGGTCCACCAATCTTCGCCTTCTGTTCGTAGTGCATGTTTATGTGTTCTGGTCTATCTAACTACACTTGGCCAGATGGTGTCTCGGCTACTCTCCTTGTGTTTCCTCGTCGCTATCTTGAGATTCCCATCCTCTTAATATTTCCTCCCATAAAGGGGCAATGGGTTTCTGGCACAGTCCCCTCAATTCTTCGCGCTCCAAGACCTGGAGTTCCGCTCTGGCCCATTTTGTGACTTCACATCGCCAGACTTCTAATGGGGGGAGCTAGAAGCTTTCCAGTTTAGTGTTATTTGTCTCATGTAGAGTGCCAGTGCCAGGTCCAGAAATCTGTTAGTTACTGCACCCAGCGCCAATCCCGAATGCAGTCCCAACAAGCACAGCGACGGGGTCTGCGGCAGTTTGACACCCAGTGATTTCTCAAGTTCGCCCAATATCACCTCCCAGGCCCGCCAGATATCCGGGCAATGCCATAGCATATGGTCCAGGTCTGCATCTAGTTTGTTGCATCTGGGGCATGTTCTGGGGTCTCCCCCATAAATGATGTTTAGTCTATGCGGTGTGAGATATGTTCTGTGCAAATAATTAAATTGTATACATCTTAGACGTGTGTTCCTAGTTACTGTCCTAGGGTATGCCATTGCTTTCTTCCACTCAGCCTCTGTCAGGGTATTACCCAGTGCCCTTTCCCATCTCTCACGAAGGGCCTGGAGGGGGGTCACAGTGCACTCATTTTGTGCCCTGTACAGGTTTGCGACCAGGTGGGTATCCTCGCACATAGTCAGGAGGATATGTATGATATTTTGTGTCTCTGGTTCTGCATTGATCGTTCCCCAGTTTATTTTAATACGGTGAGTCAGGTGTTGGTAGGTTAAGAACTGCCCAGTGGGTATTTGATTTCTTTCGACCAGATCTGTGAATGATCTCAGTATTCCTCCCTGAAAGAAGTCTCCAAGTCCCTAGTCCACCGCAAGTCCTCGATCCGTCCAATGGGTCAAGTACCAGCCACTGTAATGGAAGGGCCGGGGAATATGGTGTACCTATTCCCGTTCTGCGTGAGCATCTCTTCCAGCATTCTAACGCTGTTTTCAGTAATGTACTCTCTACTTTGCAATTCACTGTTCGGGCTAGCATGAACGCCAGCATCCGATTTCCGCCACTCCCCCCGCCTGTGGTGAGCTCCTCCGTGCATCCTCTCCCCACCAGCCATCCGGCCACCCACTGCAACTGACAGGCCAAATAATAGGATTCAAAATCTGGCACACCGAGGTCCCCCACAATCACCGGCCTACAGAGGACAGGGAGCGAGGCGCGTCTGCGGCCTCCATCCCATATAAGCTCTCTGAGTAGGGTGTTTAACTCGTGGAACCAAGTTGAGGGGATCACTACTGGCAGATTAGTAAAGAAATACAGGAGGCGTGGGAGCATTATCATTTTTGATAGGGATATCCTAGCTGATATGGTCAGTTTCAGAGATCTCCAAAATCCCACTGAGGAGCGGAGCGCTCGGACTGCCTTACTTATGTTACCCTCGTGTAAGTCTCTTAGGTCGTGGAACACCTGGATGCCCAGATATTTAAAGGTGCGTGGGGCCCACACAACGTCCGGAGGACACGTCGATGGGCGTACTCCGCCTGATTCCATTGGGAAGACAAAGGTCTTACTTCTATTTAATCGGAGTCCTGAAAGGGCTCCGAAATTATCTAGCTCCTCTAGTGCCCAGGGCAGGCCTGTCTCGCCCTCCCTCAAATATATTAGGACATCATCTGCGTAAAGTGAGATAACATTTTCAGTTTGTCCTAGCATTATACCCTTGCCCAAGCCGGCGGAGCGGAACTGGGCAGCCAGGGGCTCAATAGCCAGGACGAAGAACAGGGGGGACAGAGGACATCCCTGCCTAGTGCCCCTGTAAACTGGATATGCCTCTGAGACCGATTTCCCGGTCTTCACTCTCGCAAGGGGGGATGCATATAATAGGTCCACCCAGCGCATCCAGTTGGTTCCCAGCCCCATTCAGAGCATCACTGTCCATAGGAAATCCCATCTCAGGGAGTCAAATGCCTTCTCGAAGTCTATTGCCAGCAGGGTTGCACCCGGGGGCTTCTCAGTGTGTGGCATGTGTAAAATGGAGAACAGGCGCCTCAGATTTAGGGATGTGTTCCGTGCTGGAATAAAACCATTTTGATCCTGGTGTATCAGATTAGGGATATGTTGAAGGATCCGATTGGCCATAAGCTTACTGAAGATTTTGAAGTCACAATTTAGCATTGACAGTGGGCGGAAGTCGGTCACCAATAATTCGCCTGTGTCTCGCTTAGGCATGGATTTTCCAGTGCCTCCCTCATAGAGCCGGGAAGTATACCCCATTGGAATGCCTCTGTGAATGTTTCTACCAGTCTGGGAGCTAGCAGTGAAGAGTACTTTTTATAGAAGTCCATCGGCAGCCCAACAGTACCTGGGGTTTTCCCAGCTGCTAACTGTGATATGGCTTCTTGTACTTCTTCCAGGGACACGGGATGTAGGTGGTGGTAACGGGTGTAAGTATGCATGGACCTGCTCTAGTTGATTGGGTCTGGCTGCCTGTTTAAAAAGGTATAGTACTCCAGGAAAGCCTCATTGACTTCTCTAGGTGCGTGGTGAGTCCTCCCCTTCATGTCACGCACATTTACTATAGGTGCCCCTTCGCTTCCCGGTCTCACCAGCCAGGCCAGCATTCACACAGATCTACCCTCCTCTGCTTGTACCGAGGCCCAGTATCTTCGTGCGCTATGTAATCTTAATTGTTCTTCAATTTGGGAATGCGAAGACCTAGCTTCTTTTAATCTGTCTTCCTCTGTTTCTGTACCGTTACTGTTCCTTTCTGCTTCATGGATGGTCTTTTCTAGCTTAACCAGCTCCCTCTCTAGTGTGCGCTGGATTCCAGCCGTCTGGCTCATACATTGGCCTCTCACTGCTACCTTGAGGGTTTCCCATTCTATGCTTCTAGATGTAGATGATCTGGCATTAAGGGTAACATGATCTATTATGAGGGAGCGGAGTGACTCTCTGTATGACTGGTCCTCCAGGGCCGATGGACGTAATCTCCACAACGGAATGGGAGGCCTATCCTCAGTTGCCATCCATACCAGTAATAAGGGGTTATAATCGGACAGGGTGCGACCTAGGTATTCCGTATGAGTTACATTTTGTGTAGCCTGTGCAGAGCATAGGATCCTATCTATCCTAGTGTGTAGGCGGTGTAAGCTAGAATAGTATGAGTAGTCCCTGTCTGTCGGGTGTTGGGCACGCCAAGCGTCTATCAGTCCCCAACTCAGCATCCAATCTTTGGAATGGCTGGCTATTTTATGTGTTATCGCCCCCTTAAGTGGCGGGGTGGAGCGGTCCATGTCCACATCTACCACACTGTTGAAATCTCCTCCGATGAATAATTCCTCCCCGTTTCTACGTGTAAGATGTCTAGACAATTGCTGTAAAAAGGGGATTTGGTCCTGATTGGGGGTGTAAATGCTGCATAGGGTAGTTGGTACACCGTGTAGGAGGCCCCCCACCATCACAAACCTACCTTTGTGGTCAATTTTGGTGGATGTAACCTCAAAAGGAACCCCCGCTCTTATCCACACTAATGCTCCCCTGGCGTAGGCTGAGTATTTAGTAGCGAAGATCTGACGCCTCCCTCTGCGCTTCAATTTATCAATCTCATTAGCTGTGAGGTGTGTTTCTTGCAGCAGGCCGACATGTACCCCCCTCCGTTTCAAGTACGAGAGTACACAATGTCTCTTAGAGGGCGAACCCAGTCCCCTGACGTTCCAGGTCAAGAATGAATAACTAGCCATGTCGGTGTGTGGTGAGCCGCATTGTTCCCCCCTTCCTTCCCGTGCCTTAGTTCCCTACCCTCCTTGTTAAGTTTAATGTGAGTAAATTGTAACCTCAGTGCCACCATCAAGGAACTAAATTGTAAACCCCAACGCCCCAACCCCAGGGCACCTCTCAAACTGTAGGTTGCCCAGTTAACATTGCAACAGTGCAGTAATAACAACAAGTCAGTTTGAGTTCTCGCCATTCCAATTGAATGGCCGAGAAACCGGTTGAGGGGGTGGCTGCGAGGTCGTCGAGGCCTCGTCAATAAAGTATTGTTATCCTCCAGTGCCAGTCGGGAAGACACTTATGCCAGTTCATCCGATGTTTGGGGAGTCACTCTAGGGGCGTCGCCGAGGTAGCTGGAGCCTCCTTCTGAAGAGACCGACGTTGCGTCCGAGTCATTTGCACTATTGACCTGCGAGGGCGCTCTCCCGCACACCGAGGCCACCGCATCCAGGGCCTCTATCTTCGCCGACTCTCTCTGAGCCTTGGTTGGCCCCGCGGGCAGCCGATCCCTATTGCGCTGTCTCTTCTTACCTCTGCGGGCGGCTCGTCTGGGCTGTTCGTGGCGGCCCGCCGTCCGGCCCCTCGACTCCAACCATTCCCATGCTTCCTCTGGCGATCGTAGAAACACCGTTTTGCCATCCAGGACCACTCGTAGTTCGTCCGGGAAGAGGAGTGAGTACTGGATCCCCTCCTCGCGGAGGGCTTTTTTCACGGACAAGAGCGAGGCACGTTTCAACTGGACTTCCAAGGTGAAGTCCGGGAATAGCGTCACCGCGCTGTTTTCAACTTCAAACGGCCCGCTTCTCTGGCTCTACGGAGCAGACAGTCCTTGTCCCTATAATGCATTAACTTCGCTACCACCACCCGCGGTGGCCTCCCCGGAGCCAAAGGTCTCGAGGGGACTCAGTGTGCTCTCTTCAGGGAGAAAAAGGACGTAAGGTGATCCGGCGCCACGACTGTGCGTAGCCATCCTTCGAGGAATTCCACCATGTCGGAACCTTCCACTCCCTCCGGAAGGCCCACCACCCGAATGTTGTTCCTGCGGTTCCTGCCTTCTTCATCTTCCACGCGGCGTTCAAGGCGGTGTACCCGGTCTGTCAGATGTAGAACTGAGGCTGCAAGGCTTTCGTGCTTCGGAGTGAGCTCTGCTATGTCTGTCTCTGTAGCTTTTACTATGCCTGCCAGTTTGGTGTGATCTGCCCTCTGCAACCCTAGCTCCACTGCCACTTGGTTAATGTCTTGTCGTAAAGTTATTTTTGTGTCTTCTATGGCCCCCAGGATCTTCTCCAGGGTTGCCTGGACCGTTGGTTGCGCGAAGTTCCCCATGGTTTCTTTCTGTTGTGTACTTATAGGATTACAATGCAATATCTTGCTTCTGGTCTTACCCTTGGAAGACATTTGGGATTCGTGTTGCTGTGGGTTAGATGTAGAACAGGGTGGTGACCCACTCACCGGCTGGGGATGGGTGTATTCATTCTCCTGTCGGACCCAATTGGTCTGCTCTGCGGCCCTCCGTACCGGTTGCCAGAATATGCAAGCCTGGTTCCAATCAAGTTGTCTCGGAGAGGTGGGTCCTCACGGCCCAGGCCAGCAGGGCCTTCCAGCGGCGGTACCATATCTGTGCTCATTCGCGGCGCCCCTCATCATGCCTCCTCTCCCTGTGGCACTCATATTGGACCCCGCCAGTCGAGTCGTCGCTCCCCCGGGGGCCACCAGAGGAGTTCCACGACTCATCTGCAGCTAGCAGCATGCAGCTTCAGTCTCACCCGGAGTCAATCACTGGCGCTCGGCTCTCCTCACCTCTGCCCAACTCTGCTTGTGCTTCGTAACTCCGGTCCAGCCCAGCTGGAGCCTTCCCGGTGGGCTTCCCTCTGCCGATCTCAGCGGCCGGGTCGTCGCCCCCTCCCGGGAGCAATCAGGGGAGTTCCACGCCTCTGACGCAGCAAGCAGCACATAGCCTCAGCCTCACCTGGAGGCAATCACTGACATCCAGCTCTCCGCATCTCTGCCCAACTCTGCTCGTGCTTCGTAACTCTGGTCTGGCCCAGCCTGGGCCTCCTGACCGGCTTCCCTCCACCTGTCTCGGCAGCCCGGTCGTCGCTCCCCCGGAGGCAACCAGGGGAGTTCTACGCCACAGCAAGCAGCACGTAGCCTCAGCCTCACCTGGAGTCACTCACCGGCGTCCAGCTCTCCTCACCTCTGCCCAACGCTGCTCGTGCTTCGTAACTCTGGTCCGGCCCAGCCGGGACCTTCCTGGCCGGCTTCCCTCCACCGGTCTCGACGGCCGGGTCGTCGCTCCCCGGAGGTAACCAGGGGAGTTCCCTGCCCCAGTCGCATCAAGCAGCACGTAGCCTCAGCCTTAGCCGCACTCGGGGTCACTCATTGTCGCCCGGCTCTCCTCTTCTCTGCCCAGCGCTGCTCGCGCTTCGTAACCCCGGAGCGACCCAGTCCGGGCCCACACGCTCGCCGGGTCCAGGTCACCCGGATTCGTCACTGCAGTTCTTCCATTCGGCCTGGTGGTCTCGGCGGCCAGCCCGGCTCTGCACTTTCAAGATCGAATCCCCGGCTCTGGGAAGATGCTGAGTTTTATTGGATCCCACCGGCCTCCCTCCGCAGGTCTCGGCAGCCGGGTCGTCGCTCCCCCGGGAGCCGCCAAGGGAGCCCCACGTCTCATCTGCAGCAAGCAACACGTAGCCTAAGACTCACCCGGGGTCATCCACCAGGGTCCGGCTCTCCTCGCCTCTGCCCAACGCTGCTCACGCTTCGTAACCCTGGCCCGGCCCAGCTCGGGATCACACTTGTGTTGGGTCCCAGTCGTATGGGTTCGTCTTGCTGCTCTTCCTCTCGACCCGGTGGTCCCAACTGCCAACCCGAATCCGCAGCTTCAGGATCGCACTCTTAGCACCCTGGAGGATGTTGATTTACTCAGGATTAATTAAGGCCTTGACGGAGCTCTGATACTAAGCGTCTGCCATGTTGGCCCGATCAGCCATGCCCCCCCAAGTGACACATTTGCACTATGATGCACAAGTGTGTGTGTGGCACTCAGCAGTCTGAGTGTGCGCCAACACTGAGGAGAGAGCAGGATAGGGCTTGTCAGCTCTCCTCCTGTCACCCAATGCAGTCGGCAACTTTTGGTGTGCACTGGATTGTGTGACAGGTTCAAACATCTAGGCCTTTCTGTTGACACCCTTTTAAGGGAAAGAGGATATGGTGCACTATGTCTGATTTTCATTGCTGTCTCCTGAGGAGTGAGGCTTGTAGAGTCAAAAACACTTTAGTGAAGCCTCATGTGATCTGTGGATGAGGTCCTCCCACTGTTTAATCACCAACTGATTTAACTGATCTTCTTATGAAAAGGGTAGCCCTCATAATTTATTATGATCCATTAGAACTGATATTCTGTGTGTTTTGAGTCAGCTGTTCAGGGTTAATGCGTGGAAGAAAAGGAGCTGTTAATTGTTGTTCTCTCTCTTTTTAGATCTAGAGCAACAACGGTTTATGTCGGGGCAGGCATAAGGAATAATTTCCTTATTTTTTTCAATTAGGCCCTTTCCTCTTTTGCCTCTTAGATTTGTCTAGATTTGTCTCCAATCTGTCTCTAATGGACTATCTCTGGTCTCAACAGTTGGATCTAGAAGATGGCTTCTAAGTTGGAAAGCAATGTCAGTATTTTTAGGTATATTTGTATCATTAGACGATTGAAGAGAAGCTGTTTCTGGCAAAGAGGCTAAGTTTTTCTAAAGGGATTGAAACAATGGCTGGTTAAATAGGGGAAGGGGAGGTCAGTTTTTATAACTATAACTCTTTCTGATGTTGTCTCTTTCAAGTCTGTTACCACCACATTGAAAATCTTCCATCTACCACCAACACTATCCCCTCCTTCCTTCTCCACATTAAGAGGCATACACCTAATACTGGATTGATAAACTATTTTGTTCTCTCCCTATAACATGCTTTACACATTGATGTGTTTTACTGATAAATAGTGAGCAGGTTTGACATAGACCTCAGACTTGAAACCTACTTTAATTTCAGCAATAGGGATGAGTTTATAGAAAATTCAGCGAACTGATTCTCCTCTTCCCTTGGATGCTTTTACTCAGCAATTGGTATAATCCTAAAGTCTTGAGGCTATGAGGACGTTAGAAGCTATGAACAAATTCTACCCTGTAACCCTGACAATGCCGAATATGCAGTCATAAAGACAGTGTCATTGATTGAGGGGCAAAAGGAGCGACACTTTGATTACAGAAGACAAGCCAAAGAATCAAAAGACCGTACTAGCAAACAGCCCTTCTAGGTGTTTAAATATGGGGAACTCTGCCCAGGTAAGAGATAAAGAGATGCTGTGCAATTCTTCTGCTCCCGATACCTTGAGAGGATAGAATGCACCGTCTTACTCTGCAAAGTCATCAAAGTAAAAAACGGAACACCACCAGTAAAGTAACGCAGGATCCTCGATGCAGCTCCTGCCTGAGAGGGTGCAGCATCATCTTGAGTAAAGTCTAGGGAGCTGCTGGCTCCTCACTTTGATGGGAGCTCAGTGGGAGTGCAATCGATCTCATTACACCATGGGCACATTTGCCTCAAATGCCTCTGTGGCAGACTGCAGTACCCAGAGTGAGCCCCTCTTTGGTTAAGCTCCCCTTATGATTTTTCTTTTCATTTTTTTATCCTTTTATTGAATGAGTAGGTAGAACCGTAATAATCGAGCAAGGCAGAGTGTTAACAAATACTTAGCTGCATTGAATACTTTAATGGAAAAGTGCAGCAGAAAACAGCCATTCCATGTATAGAAGCAGCATAGCAGTTAGAAAATACAAAGAAAGTGCTGGGGTGAAAAAGTTCAAATCGAATTAAGATACATGTAGTGCTTAAACTTTTTTTTTTTCTCTTTTTTTTAACATCATTACACAACAAGATACATTGTCACTTTCACAAAATGAAACAAAAGAAAAAAAAGATCAATCAAGCTTGTCTAAGAAATAATTTCCCCAGATTAGAGAGAACTTTTTAACATTACCTATTCTACTAGCATATCTCATCTCCTGAAGTCTAACTTGAACCATCCTATTATACCATCCTTGACTAGTAGGAGATAATTCAGACCGCCAGTTTCTCAGCAACAGTGACCTAGCCACCACAGTGGCTATAAATACGAGCTTCTCCAATCGAGAGGAGAGTCTTGCCTCGGGATCATAGCCCAAGCTCAACAAGCAAATACTCTGAGATATGGGTACCAACACAATGGATGTTAAAATTGCAAAAACCCCTTCCCAGTATCTCTGTATACATCAGCATGTCGCAATCGTATGTATCCAGCCTGCCACCCCTATTTCCTTGCACCAAAAACACATATTAGGATGGCCGATCCCCATACGAGATAGGGCTTGCGGGGTTCGATACAACAACCATTTACTAAAAAAGATCATTCTATGCCAATTAGCCCCTCGTAGCACGGAGAAATTTAGGCGGTTAATAGTCTCCCAGTAATCACTTGAGACCACCATGCCCTCCTGACTAACCCATTTCATCTGAGCTCTTATCCCCAGATCCACTTTAACCCTTTCTGCCAAGAGCCTTCTCCATGCCCCTGCATTCCCTATCCGCGAAGGTGTAACTAATTCTGTTACCAACGATTGGGCATTAATGATAGAATTAATATCCAAGTCTTTAAAAACCTGCAGCAAAATATTATAGGATCTGACCAGCAAAAGATCATTGTTGACTGTGATCATGATTTTCCATGGGGCTTCCCAGTTACCCTCAACACGAAAATCTCCAATTTTACTAAATCTAGCGCGCTCCCACCTTTTCACCATGACTTCGTTAAGCTGAGTCCCTGAACCTAGAGAAATCTGTGAGAGTGGAGTGTCAAAATGTACAGAAGGGATTGAATATTTTCTAAAAAAATCCACTACTTCTTGAGAAACCATTTAAGAATTTTATATCGAACTTTTTTAGGCGATTTGGTCAAAAGGGCTGGGTTCCGAATATTATGCTCTCTGCATATTAGTACCCGAGAATCAGTAAAAAACTTAGAGCCCACGGAGTATTCTAATTTAAAGCTAGCATAATAGTGTGCAAAAAATGCATAATAATAATCTTTGAAATTGGGTAAGGCCAGTCCCCCCCTTCTCCTTATCGGCGTACTGTATACTCAAAGCGGCTCGAGCCTTTCGGTTCTGCCAGATAAACGAGCGAAATAGGGATTCCAGTTTTTAAAAAAAGGTTGCGTTTAAACACACGGAATAGCCGCAAACAAGACATCGAAAAGTGGTAAAATTGACATTTTAATTAATGCAATGCGGCCTAATATAGAGAGAGGGAGAGGCCTCCAACGAGTCAGTCAAGCCTGAGTTTTCTGAAGTAAAGGTGCGAAATTCAGCTCATAGAGATCACTTATATTGGCCGAAAAATAAACCCCCAAGTATCTTTTTGGGTTGGGATTTACGCATTCTCTTAATTCAGGAAGAAGACAATTAGGAGTAGTACCACAAAGAATGATGTCGGTCTTGGTCCTATTAATCTTATAGCCACCGATTTGCTGAAATTCTTTAAATAAATTAAAGGCCGCTTCCTGAGAAGAGTGTTTTATGTCCAAAAACAGAATAATATCATCTGCATAAAGTTTAATCTTTCCCATTGATTTTAACGGTGCCTGAATCTGACTATTCTGTCTAATTTTAATGGCGAGTGGTTCAATAAAGAGGGCAAATAAAATAGGGGATAACGGGCACCCTTGTCTAGTCCCTCGTTGTATTTGAAGCTGTCCAACAGACTTTGAGTTTATAATAATATTAGCCTCAGCGTTTGAGTACAGCCTTTGAATTAAAGAAATAACTTGAGTGGGTACCTTATAACTAGATAAAATTTTATAAAGCGTGTCCAAAACAACCAAATCAACAGCTTTCTCTGTGTCCAGCAAAAGAATAATAGCAGGGACTTTATTAGCGTGAAATAATCAAGAGCCTCTGCTAAATAGTGTGTGTTTGTAGCCAGTTGTCGACCAGCCATGAAACCAGTGTTTAAACCTTGAGAGCAGCCTTGGAACAGGTTATGTAAATATTGTGGAGCAAATCTTGAATACCTACAATGAAGAAAAAATAAATTGTCATAAAAAACAGGGCTGTCTATGAGGTGAAAAAGAATCCTAAATTCACCCCCACTCCCATCTGATGGCTCTAGTATTGCACAATCCATTTCATAGCCCTTAGTGAGGAATTATTCTATACAGTATTGTCTATAAAAACAACATAGCAGCATAAATGCAAAGAAAGAGCAACAGTGCCAATCAAATTGAAGTACATTACGTAAAAGGGCCCAAATCGTATATATTGTATATATGCACAGTAAGTATGGAGAAATGTTTTTCTAAATTGTATCATTCTCAAGAGCTAGGAAAGGTGCCAAAACAGCTGTATACCTTTTTAATATTTTATACAAAAACTCTGGGGCCGAGGCAAGGACTGTCGCACCTCTTCCTACAATTATATATGTCATGAATGTCAAAAACTATGGTCAAGAAGTGCACGAGTCTAGAAAGCCAACCCCTAATCCTCAATCACCAAATTTCACGGTGCTATAATTACGAAATAAGACTCAGCACTAATATGTATCCAATTATAGAAGAGGGAAAATTCCCTTAAGTCATGGACCAAGACCATGTAGTTTGAAACGTGTCAGTGTTTTTTAATAACCTTCGGCGCTATAATGAAAATTTCAGATACGCTTAGCTTTCCGAGTGCAGCGTGCTTTTGTTATACACACAATTACAATTGGAATTGATCCTTCAAAATAAGCTAGTACCAACAGAAGAGTAAGTCGCAGCACTAACTAGACCGGTTTTCTCCTCCGTAAACAAGCAGAATTGGCGGTGCCTGATATAATTGAATTAAGAGCAGTGAATGAGAAATTGGGCAGCAACAGTTTGTGTGGATAAAATGCACATCTTGTGTTGAGCTCCGGAACGCTGGAATAACAGAATACCATGGTAACAGTATTCTCCCCAGCCCTGAACAAGTCCTTTGGGACGAAACGTGTTGGCTATGACTATTTTCACTGTACATTAAGTTACTTATGGAGGATCATAATTGAATCAATAAAAGTTAATCATGTTATAGGAGGATGTGGTCGATGGAATAATGCATTTAAATGATGCTGCAGAAGGACATAAAGACACCTAAGGGAATTTTCCTGTTTAATATTTCCAACCCGGCAAGCATATGCCTCCTCAAAGGCTCTGGTTCTCTTCAACTTGTCGAGACAGATTTTAACTGTTGGGACTTTAGTGCACCCCCAGAACTGGAGTAGCAAGGATTGAGCAACTAGTAAGGCATCTGATTTAAAATATTGCACATATTTGTGTAGTTTCTGAGTTGTATATGGTACCCCAAATAGGACTAGCATGGCTTCAGGTGTAATCATAGTTTGTAAACATTTGCGTGGGACTCGAAATATATCCTTCTAGATTTGAAACGATTTGGGGCAAAGGAAAAATATATGCAAACAGTCCCCTTTGTTATTTCGTGCACACCTAAAATACTGGTCGGGGATAGCTGGGAATATTGTGTGTATCACGTGTGGGATGTAGTATGCCATCCATCTCGAGAGGAAACACATTTTTTAGGGTCGAGCCTGTGTTGCATGCGCTCGCGCATGCGTATCGCAACGAGACGCTTTTGTATTTAGAAAAGGGCTTGGAGCTCTGTCAACTTCACGTCAGTGTTTTTTATTGGTTCGTGGGCTTGCCTAATAAAATCTGCTTGCTTTCATTAGTCGAAGGCAAGCATACGTCATGCCTTTTCCGGTGGCAAGCCCTCCTCGAGCGCAGCGACCAAGTACTGAAAACATGCGAGGCTCGCTGTTTTCCATCAGGCTCGTGGACTTCTTTTTCTCTAATTTACGAGCGCGATCTCGCTTGGCAGAAGTCAATCGCTTTACATAGTTAATTTCACTTTTTCGGGTTGTGTACACAAATGCACTTTTGTCCGATAGGTGAAAAGTCGGGTTAGGAGTTTACAACGCGATCAGTTCTAACATGAGCAAACGCGAGACCCGTTGCATTGTAAATGCTTGTTTTAATTAGCTGCCCTGAGGAACGTATCCCCAATGTGGAGATAGTTTCCCTTTCTCCGGTAGTGATCCTGTACCCAATTTCCCTTTCAAGTTTGTTTAAACAATCTGAAATCAGAAACATACGGTAGTGTTTCCTCAGAGCCCTGTACCAGTTACCTATCCCTGTTAGCTAGATTTTTAATAGCTAAAGAAGAGCCTGGCTCTATTCGTTCATCTCTTGGCAATTAGTTGACAAAAATCCTGTAATCTGCAAGAAATTATGCCAGTAACAAGGACACCCTGCCCCTAAGCGTTGTTTCGTTTCCGACCCAAGCAAACAATCTACTGGCAACATAAAAGTCACCCATGCAATGCTCTTGAGATTTCCAGAAATGAAGCACTGGCTTATATTCATGTTTAAACCTAGAACTTTACAGTCCCAGAGCCGCACAAACTTATGGCAGGTCGGTAACTGTTTTGCCTTAAAAACACCCTTTAAGCCATGTGCTGTTTCTGCTATCACTCTATGCCTTGTCCTTTTAGGTAGCCTAGCCACTTATAAGAAAGCAGGTAAATTAATTTGAGAAACTAGAGTCATTCTGGCGAGATAAAAAAAACTATCAAGCCCTCCAGAGTCCTTCCCCCTCCGAACAGTGATATCCAACCGGCGTGGCATGATAATATGAAAAGAAACGCGGTAAGGCCAAGCCACCCTGATCTCTATTAAGCTGGAGAGTAGAGTATTTCACCCTTACGATTTTACCATTCCCCACAAATCTGAATCTAGTTCTTAAAAAAAAAAAACTTGTTTACTTTAATGGGAAGATTAGGGAAAAGAAATAAAAATAGAGGCAAAATAGGCAATTTCATTAGTGAAGATATGCCTATTATTGTAAGTTGAAGAAAAGTTCATCTAGCCAGTAGAGTTTTTGTCTTATCCAACATAGTTTTGTAGTTCAGCTGGAACAATTTGGAAAGTGTATTTGTTACATAGATCCCTAGGTAACATATTGGGCGTAGTGCTTTATACAGGTGCTGCAGATCTAAAGGCAGCACCGTAGGTGGGGCATTAAATACAGTCTTGGTTTTACTGGGATTGATTTTAAACCCCCCTATCCTCGTATACTCTTGAATTATGTACATGGCCCCTTCGATACGGGGCTCATCAGCTTTCAAGTAAAGAATCATATCGTCATCGATGCTCGATGAACAAGGCAAAGGGGATAGGTGACACCGGTAGCCCTGGCCGGTGTCTCTATTAATTCTAACAGTTCCACAGTCTTTTGTGTTTGTAATAATTCGTGCCTCAGCACCCTGACATAAATTCTGGGACATTTTGATAATTGAATGTGGGAAACCAAAACTACCCATAGTAAAAAACAAGGCATCCCATTTCATCAGGTCGAATACATTTCCGGCATCGAACATTATAATCACAGCTGCCTCTTGATAGATGGAGGAAAAAAATACTATTGATTGAATCAAAAAATGTATATTTGCAGCCATCAATCTATGGGGCAGAAATCCATACTGGTCCTTGTGAACCACAGTTTGGCCTATAGTAATGATGTGTGATGCCCAGGCCTTTGCAATCAGCTTATATTCTGCACTAAGCAGACATTTTGGGCCGTATTTTTTTTTTAAAATGGCTACCACTCACTCCTTGAAAATAGATGGCACTTGCGTTCCCTCCCTAATTGAATTCAATAGTTTTGTCAAGAATAAAAGCAATTCTTTTGCAAACACCTTATATACCTCAATTGGAATTCCATTGCTACTGCTTGCTTTAGCAGTAGGGATTTTTGCAAGGCGGCTGCCACCTCTCATAAAGAAATACACTTTAGAACACTATCTTTCTAGTCCAAGGACAATTGAGGGAGACTAACGGAACAAAAAAAACTGTTCAAGACTCAACCCTAGAAACTGCTTGGGCTCTTTCATAGACATTTTAATAAAGTCGAAGAAACACTCTTGCTATTTCTTTTTTGTCTCCCTGGACTGTATTAAAGACGATTTTCAATCTTTAGAATGCGTTGCTAGTCCTGCTTCATCCGCTTGGACCAAGCAAGGAGCCTACTAACTAACTGGCTCTCCTCATAGTGCTGTTACTGTTAGGTCCTTTAATTGTTAATCTCCTCATGGGTGAAAAAGTCTCCTATATTGCGCTTGGGCGCTACTAGCTGCTCTTTTAGCTTTACGTTTTCAGCCAATCTTGCCCTGCCAAAGCCCCCCTGAGCTACATTGACAGCCGACTGTAGCTCCTGTATTTGGATGCTGCATATTGTATTCTTTTAGATATATACACAATCACCTGGCCACAAAATGTTGCTTTAAAAGCCTCCCATATTACAAAGACAGAGGTTGTCTGCTGACTAATTTCAAAGAACTCCCTGATAAACATACGCATCGCCAGCAACCGGTCCTGGTCCACCAAGAGAGCTTAATTGAACTGCCACCTTGGTCTGCATATTTAGCTCTAAAAACTCTAAATAAATACATATCATGGAATGATCTGAAAAGGTATTGGCCAGTATGTCTGTATTCCTCCAGTTAAGAGACTGTGACATTAAAAAATAGTCAAGTAGTGAGGCAGTATTAAGTTGGCAAGAAAAACATGCACATTGCGCCATACCAGAATGGTCCACTCGCCAAGGATAAACCAGATAGAAATCATGTTTAATAGAGGCATGAATCAATGTAGTTGTGGGTTTTAATTGCTTTTTGGTCTTATTAGCGGTGTCTAACTTCAGAACTTGAATAAAATTAAAGTTGCCTCCAATTATCATGGACCCTTCTGCCCCATGGCTAAACTGTGCAGATCCCTCAGGCCACATACATCAACTGCTATCGAGCCATAGTTATTAACCAAGTTGAAGTAGAATCTTGTGCATTCACCTTCTAAATCCACCTCCTCTGCTTGTCCCTCACTACATCTCTCACATCCCAATCTATGGACCTTGCCAAATATATTGCCACTCTGCGCATGGCTATTCTGGCTGATGCACAGTGTGCATGTGCGTCTTTTTTTGGCAGGGCGATCCTGGGGCTACTATCTTTGATTTTGGTCTCCTTTAGAAAGATTACTTCTGGGCTAAATGAGGTCAGCCAATTCAATATGGTCCCATATTTCTGCCCATTTAAAACACCATTAGCAGTGGAAGAAATGCACCTAGTATTGCCGCTCATTAATCAATTTCCCTATTTCATGCCTTAAGTTCTTTATTGCATCTAGCCTTCTGGAAAACTAGACAGGCTGCTCCAACCCCATGGGCTAGCATGGCCCTTTTGCCTTCCATTTTTTCTTAAGGAGTTCTTGAGCTTGTGCACCTGCTTTTCCCAAACAAATATGAGCCCCTGTGCTCCCCACCCCCTCTCTGCAATCCCAAAACATAGTGCATACTACACACTTAGTGACCCTCCCACCCTGACGGGACTATTAACTACCATACCTACCCCTGCCATATCGGTTTCTAATTAGGTGCTGTTACTGCACCAAGCTGTACTCCAATGAAAAAAAAACCATCACATCCCTGCTGACTACCACAGATCATGAGGAACACAAACAATAATGGAATCCAATAAAAAGCGTTCAGCTTTGCACTTCTTGGGGTAGACCTTGGGCCTCTTCTAGAGACATACTCAAGTGAAATTGCTTTTAAAGAAGACCTTGAGTTTCAACTATTGCACTAGTGAGGCGTGTGCCCCAGCAGCTTTAAATTGTCCGAGGAGACCTATAAAGTCTTTCCACCTATGAGCCGCTGTGGCAGACATGTCTGAGAAGGCACGAATCTGCACCTTATAAGACATCATAAATGCTCTTATTTGAATGGCCATTGAAAATATGCATGCCTTCATGCATTAGACTGTGAAGTTTATGATAACAGTACGGGAGAACCTAGATTTAATGGGCACTGAGCAGGGATCCGATGGGCCCTCATAGTAGTAAAATCCATTGGGGCATCTTCCAAAATATATATTTTGATTAATGACTCCATAAATTGGAGTGTGTTCTGATAGCTACCTGTGTTCTCTGCTCCTTCCTGTACCTCTACAAACTATAGATTCGATCTCCTGGCATAGTTTTCCATTTCCTCCAATTTACTCTCTGTATCGCGCAGCTTTCTTTGGAGTCAGCGGGCGGAGCTCACAAGATCCACTGCTAGTGCACTCCAGGGACCTCCACCCCGCTACATTGGCTCCGCTGTGAGCCACTAACACTGAGAGAAGCGAGCTCCCCAAGAGTTGCACGTCTGAGAATGTGCTGATAGTGTTCAGATGCTGGTGTGCAGGTCTCAGAGCATTGAACAAACTAGTTGCCATTTGTGAAATCCTAGATCTTGAGGTCTTCAAGTAGCAACTGCTGCGATGTCTGTACTGAAGTCTGTGTGAATTGTTTGTGGCTTATACTTCATGTGAAGGACTGGCTAAAGCCTGCTGAAGACTGTGCCTTAATGAGGGCTTCGTTGGTGAGCTGCCAGGTTTCTCACAATGGTAAGTGTGGTACTCTGCCACAAGGAGTTGGGACAGGGACCTTTTTTGCTACCTGGTTGAGGGTCTCTGGGCAGGTTCCTCTATACCAAGCCCATTCGTCATGCCTGAAGTGTGTGTTGTTGGCACTAGGATGCAATGCAATACCATTTGATGGAATGGCTGGACTCTACTAAGAAATAACTGCATCAAGGATCTACCATGTGGCGGATACACTCTTGATGGGCAAATTCAGCAATAGTGGGCTCAACGCCTCATTCTCAGAAAGCCAAAATATGTGCCTTCCAGACACGTTCTAACACATCTCATAAAGAGAAAACTTCAACTCATAGACACAGTATGCAGAATTCTAAGTTGGTAAAAACTGCCACGGGCGTAGCAGGGCCTTTGAAACCAGCAAGTGGAGATTAGTGAAGAATTATTAAGGGCTCTACCTGACTTTGACTGAAGGCATTAAGTAATGCACTATCTCTCCAGGAGGCTATTAATTCCACTACACTCAGTCAGGTAATGGAGGAGGGAGAAAAGGATGGAGGTAGCTGCATGGGTGAGGAAGATGTAACTTTATCGCAAGTCACCCCTAATACAGAGAGCTCCTCAAGGTCAAATAAAGTCTGAAGAAATACCCTCCCTTAGACATCATACACAAAAGCATACACATACACACACAGCAACTTGCACTTTATCCTCTTCTTACTTCCTTATTGCATAGATTTTCAGCTGAAGCTGATGTGATCTCCATGGACGGAGCAGGGAAGGGGTGAGTTGTGGGTGGCCACAGTACACTGCTTGTTAGTGTAGTAGAAAAGCTACAGTAAGTAGCTACCTTCCTCCATGGTCCAGTAGTTCCCACACAGCTCTAGTGTCCGGGTCAGGCCCCAGACTGGAGATTAGAGCAACATGACCTTAGCTGCCCAGTCCCGAATCCCTTCCCTTATTGGCTGAGGCTAATGTCTGCCGACATCATGCTGAAACTGACATATTACAGCCTAGCCTAGAGAAGGAAGAGGGCATGGACCATGGGATAGCTTTCAATGGACTGGGACTGTTTTATTGAATGCCACCAGTTCAGCAAAAGCTGTTGTGCCCCTCTTCCACTAGCATTTGCATTCACATTGTATATTGAAAGATCTCTATTTTTAGCCGTCCTATAACCAGCATGCAAGGCCTGCCAGTAAAGGCAGTACCAATGCTGATGGCCTGCGATCTGGTCTTTGAACTGAGGTTGGGCCATTAGCTTTGTTATAGTCGCAGTAGGGCTGCCACAAAACTAAGGGCCACACACTACTGCCCATTGATGCCAGTAGGAGGCATCCGAGGTACCACACATTCCTGCCTTAATACTGGAATGAGATAATAGCGGAAATTAGGTTGCTAACATCTTCTATGTTGAAAATACCAGGTCATTTTGAGGACCACTGAGGAGATTTTTGCCTAAGTGAAGAGTCATTACTGAGTGTGGAATGTTCCTCTATATAAAATAAGGCAGTTCTGTTGTCAATGATACGTCTTATTCCAGGTTGACCGAAAGGCAGTGTCCACCCTTGGCCAGGCGAGTTCCTATTGATGCGGTCCTAAAATATAGTGGCCCTGAGGTGTTTAACTGCTTTCCTAAGACCTAAGCCAGGGTGGGCAGGCCTGCAATTTATCTATGAATAAACCGTAGGTACGTGTTTTTTTTTTTTTTTTTTAACCGGATGCCCTATTGTGAGATGCTTTATCCCACAGTAATACAGACCCTGATGTCGGATTCTAGGATGTTCGGCAGAAAATAAGGCCCATATTTTTACTTTTTTAGCACTGCATTTGCATCATTTTTTGACACAAAAGCGGCGCAAACTTACAAAATACAATTGCATTTTGTAAGTTTGTGCTGCTTTTGCGTCAAAAAGTGTCACAAATACAGCGCTAAAAAGTATAAATATGGGCCTAAGTTTGTTACTTTAATGTATGCTTTATCTGTTTTCTTTACTTCACGTTTTGGCATGCATACTATTTCACTGTGCTTTGTATTCTGTGCCCCATCAGCGCCCCACATCAAATACTTACTGATGCACCATGACACAATCTCTTTGGCTTGAGATACTTGAATTACAGCTGTCATATGTGGTAACTGTGCACTGGTGAATTTACCGCATCGCCATATGTATAATTGACTATTTGCATAGTAAAAAATACTTTGAAAGAACAAAGCACATATCTTACCGAAGAAATCGACACAAATGTGTCTGATGCAGCTGTAGCTGGCCAAATTCCCCCAACTTCAGAGCAAACCAAAATCTGATTAGGCCAGAAGACAACATTGATCTTGCTTATGGCAGCCCCTGTAACTCGATATTTATGTTTTCTTGGAAATGATGTCTCTTGTTTTTACAAATCAAATCTCTTTTCCTCATAGGTTCCGAAAGAAGAGAAACCTTTCGTTAATCTTAATAAGACGTCAAGCCTCCCGGATACTAATGTAAGGTCTGTCTCTTTTTGTTTGTAGTTAAGCAACTTAGTGCACTGTGCAGGTGTGACAACCACAGACAATGAATGCGGGTTGCCGTGTGTTTGACTCATATCGAATCATGACCAATATGTTCAAGAAATAAACTTTCCTGATCATTTGAAGCTTTTTTCATATAGATCAATGCCTGATTTATGGCCCTTGTTATGAGTGGCCCAGCGAATGGGCTGGTACTCTCTGAGTTATCGATATTGGGGGGCACTAGTTCACTAGTAAATGAGGCACTGACGAAAAACCAGTAAGTCCAGTTCTGATTCCTCCAGTAATTCTTCATTTTTCAATGTACTTTCACAGGATGATTTTGACTGCTCTCAGCAACTGAAATCTTTGTGTGAAAAATAATCATATTTGTCATGTTCCTGTAGCTCTCATTATTCTTGGCCTCATGGAAATCAAGAGGCCACTCGGAATGAGGGCATAAAATTAATGAGGGATTATTTTTGTATGTCGCGTTGGAACCGCTATGTTGGAGTGAAACAATAAATCTTACAGAATTAGCGGTGGAAGACACTGGCGTCCTAACTTAGCCAATATTTTCCAAAAGCAACTCCTTTAAAAAAAAAAAAAAAACATTTATTTTTCCTCACAAAAAACGTTTTCATGAGAAGGTACGTTTTTGCAGAATATAAACATGTAAAATCACGTGTGATCTCTAATAGCTTCTGGTGTGACCAGGGTATTGCAATTCATATAAAATTAAGATTCATTGCTCTCAGACTTTCAGTCTTGGGGAATTTCCGTTCCTAAAATATTTAGGGGCATATTTCCACGCCCTAGCATCACTTTTTGTGATTCTCTTGTGGGGCTGTGCTCTGTGCCATATTTGGAAGGTAATGTTAAGCTATTTTTTTTGTGTAAATATTGCCCCCACGACACAGTTTTCTGCGGCAGAGAGGCGTGCAATAGGTGTTGTAGTGGGCCTATCCATGGAACACCGAATGCTTTTTGACACTGCCCCAGATAGACAAGAAAACGTAAATCTGAGGCATCGCCAAAAACTAACACCACCCCAGGAGTGGCGTTTGCATGGCACAACGAGGAGAAATACTTTTATTTCTCCTTGTTTTTGCGTTTTCTTTGTCCTGCATTCTGCAGCACACATAGAAAGAGCAAAAGGCTATTAATGATTGTTTATGTGCAGGAATGTGTCTCTTCCTGCACATAAACAATCATAAAATAATGACGATTTGCTACTTCTGTGTGTGCCACATTCTGCAGCACAATTAGGACTCACCATTATTGATCGCTAATGTGTAGGAAGGGACACCTTCCTGCCCATAGACAATGATCCCTGCAACGCAGGCACCCTTGCACTATGATGCAAGAGTGTTTGCGTTTGCAGCTTGGCAGATAGATTAAGCGCCAGCGCAAGGGGAAACACAGGGGTGTGCTGCATTTTTGCAAATACGGTGCAACTCTGTGTTTCTGAAGTGACACAGGGCAGTGGCAATTTTGGTGCAGCGCTGCGCCACTTCCTTGTAAATATGCCCCTTAGCAAGGTGGCGCAGGCCTTCTGAATCAATAACATGCAGGGAGTATGGTCTGAATGATGAATCCTTTGAACACATCATCTGCAGTGGCCATGCTTTACTTGAGGAACCAAAATCTCTCCTCATGCGGAAATTGAACAAACTTGGCATTCAATCATGCTGGAGGGCCATTATTGATGCCCTCAACCCTGGGAACATTGCTTTGAATATTTTGTTGGTTGAGTATGTAGCTTCAGAAACTCTGCCGCCTGGTGGCCCCAGCAAGAGGTATCAGCCTGCACCCCTTATTGGATTGCCTGCCGGAGCCACCCCCATAAAGGCTCATATTCTCTTTGAATCACGGGTAGCTTTAAAAAACTGCGGTGAATGCTCTGGATTATAGTGACACTTATCTTTTTATTTGTGATATTTATGATATTTTAGTCACTGACTGCTGGGATGTGTAACTTTTTATTGCTTCACTTCCGTGCCCATTTATAAAATTTTATTGTAACATTGTCGTTATTTTACATGTTGCACTGTGCCCTTAGAACTCATCAGCTGCTGGTACACAGCTTTTATGATATAAGCTTGTTGTTATTTTAATGTCACCCCTATGCTGCATGATACAAGCCACCTGTCCAGCACCCTACAGGCCCGCCACTGCTACCTTTTACTTGGCATTTCGCATTATTATTGCGGATCTCCTTCCCTTTGACCTATTGTGGCAGAAGTGCTAGCCCTGGGTGAAAATAACAAGCTGCCATAGGACGGCCCGAAGGCGACAGTCCTGGCCTATTAAAACCTGCTGCTACCATTTTGATATTTCATTCTGCACCTTGTTTGAATTAATCTGCCTTTTTTAAATTGTGGTCTAATTTAACCTGCCAGCAACCCCTAAGGAAGCTTCTTTTTGGGGCATGCACAATGATCTCTGTGCCCCTCACTGGTAGGCAAAAGTAGTTACCTTCTCTACACGTTGCACTTGGTCTTCGGCTTTGTCTATAGCCACAAGTTTGTAAGTTAGTCAGGCTTATTGTTTTAGCCAGCTTACATGTCCTCCACATGCACTGCTATTCTGTCAATTGTAAAGAATGTGTGCACTTTCTCTTGACCTGGAATTTATTTATTGTGAATCTGTGTCTGTCAGATTGTAATGGTTCTAATTAACTACCCAAGAAATATTATTATATGAAATATTGTGTTTAATAAATCAGGCCTAAGGGCTTGCTTCTGAAAAACAAAAACATAAATACATCTATAAATCATACGCTCCTCTCTATAAATGGCAAATTCGTCAAAATTATCGTAATTCAAATAATAGAATAAAGAGTATGTATGACATTCCTCACACATTTGCATTGTCAGGAGTACTTCCTATCCATTAGGCATACAATTGTGAATTTGGCAGATCTTCGGCCCAAGTATGCTGGGTAGAAATGTGGGGAACTATGTTTTCTTTTCTTTTCTATTTGTTTTTCAGTGGAAACGCGTTTTCTCATACATAAAGAGCCTCTGCTGAACACCCATAAAATACGGCAGTCTACCCCTGCTTTATCACCCAATGTTAGAAAGTGAGGTTCTGGCTGGCAGAGGCATGTACCATGTCCAAGCAGTAACCACAAACCTAGTCAGGGCAAGTCACAAACAACCTAAAGTGACCAATGCTCACCCCTGGTAGCTTGGCACAGAGCAGTCAAGTTTAACATAAGAGGCAAATTGTAAAGTATTTGTGCAATACTTCAAACAGTAAAACAGTGAAAACACCACACAAAAAGGTACCACAAGAGGTAAGAAAAATTAAGATTAATTCAATGAACAAAACAAGACAAAAAGACAAAAATCAAGTAAGTGGAATCAGAGTTATGTATTCTTAAAGAATAAACTGAAATGTAGTCCTTAAGAGCATAAAGTGCCAACCAGAACTAACTCGTCATGCTAGACCTGGTCAAATCCAAAAGTCCAGGCCAACCACGATGGAGCACGGGTCGGATGCAGGGGCCAGCCTTGGCTGGATTGATGTTGAGGGAGATGAGAGGAGGAAGGTGAAGGGGCGATGCTTCATTGTCAATCATTAGAATGGAATTAATGCTTCGGCCAGAGGTGCACAAAGTTGGAGATGTGTCGGAGATGGAGGTGATGTGCCATGCCATCAGCGATGCAATGTACTAGATCCTTGCTGCAGCAGCAATGTGTCAGTGTCAATGGAGATCCACTGCATGGATCCTTGCTGGAGGAGCACTGTATACTCACTTCCATGGACCCAGGACTGTATTGCTACCACTTGGCAGGGAAAGACTCACAGATGGCCCAGGATCACGGTGCTGTAGCAGGTAAATTGAAGTCTTGTATGTCCCTGAGACTTAAAAAGACAGGAGACTAGTCAGCTGACTATTGGATTCACTCCGGGCGTTGGGTTCAAGTGATAAGGGTCCAGTCCTTCTCATCCAGGCAAGGAGGGCAGCAGGCAGGGAGTCAGCAGAGCAAGAAATAACTTCTTCCAGAGCAGCAGTCCAGAAGAGTGGCAGTCCTTCAGCACCACAGCAGTCCTTCTTCCTGGCAAAGTATTCACAGGTCTAGAAGTGCACTGAGTTGGTAGTGTCAGAGATCCAATACATATACACAGTTGTGCCTCTGAAGTGGGGGAGATGCCGTTGAAGAGCACCTCTCTTCCTGCCCGGCTCCAGACTCACTACAGAGGGTTTACAGCCCTTTGTGTGGGGACAGGACACAGCCTATTCATGTGTAAGTGTAAGGCTGTGGGAAGCTCCACTCTCTCATCCTGGTCTTATGGCACATCAGGGGCAATTTAGTCAATCAACCAATAACAAAACTAAAAGGCTAAAATCTTCAGGTACAATTGCTTTTGTCACAAAGGGACAAAGTCATGCGAAAACTCCCACCTTTAGAGAGGTGTCTTTCTGATTTTATCTGACAAATATAGGTCGCCACCACATAGCACACCAAGGGGTACTGCAGCTGCTGCAAAAATAATAGTGCTGGCCTACGTTGGCGAAAATTAAATAGTTTAAGAAGTGGGAGGAGAATGAGATGCTTAGAGGTTGTCTAAAACTGGCAGAAAAACATGATATGCATAGTTGCCTGAGAAGATTTCGCATCACAGGGACGGGGGGAAGCTCTGTATGAGAATTGCATTTTGTCGGGTATCCCACCATCAACGGAATATATTTAAAATGGAATCTAGTCAGATATGCTTGTAGGACTGCATGAGATAGAAACAGCTCAGCTAACCCAATCTCATCCGGTGACATACGCAAACCAGGGAATCTCATGGGCCCGTGAAAGGTTCAGACAATCTTTAATGACCAAACTGTTTAGAGGGGCAGACTCCCTCACCCATTTTGCCCTCCATAACAAAAGGGGAGCCATTTTAATTGTGCCTTCAATGTAAGGTATAGAGAGCTCAACATGGCACAACGTAGTTGAGCACCCCTGAGGGACAACTAAAAGTTTCCAAAACAAAAGCATTTTCAACCTCTAGATCCCACCCATATCTGCCATGCCCCCATAAATCTGCCCCATATGTAGCTATAGAGACTGACTTGGCTGTGTAGGCTGTAGGAACCTCTTTCACTGGTTTGGCCCTCAGATTTGTGCAGAACTTCGGAATTCCTACAATGGACTTTTCCATGACCATCAGGTCACTCCTAAGCTCCCTTTGTGTGTGGCTGTTTAGAGGGAATACAAAACACCCAGATGTCCCCCCACCCCAGACATGTGATCAGAGACTGGTGGCAGGCACCAAATGGCTAAGGCAAGAAAATACCAACTTTCTAAAAAGTACATTTTTCAAAATGCAGTTTAAAATCCGGCTTCTCCATAAGCTGTGAATTACACTTGTTAGATGTAATAAGGTATTTCCAATGTTAACAATTGGGAGAGATGGGCCTTGCAGTAGTGACAAATGAGTTTGGGAGTTTTAAAAGTACCTGTCCAACTTTTTAAATATACCTCACCCTGCCTTTGGGGCTACTTAGGGCTTACCTTAGGTATGACTTATGTGTGTTAAAAAGTAAGGTTTGGGCCTGGCAAAGGGGTTATTTTGTCAGGCTGACATAGCAGCTCAAACCTGCACACACAGGATCTGCAGTGGCAGGCCTGAGTTATGTTTAAAGGAATACTTAAGTGGGTGGCACAATTAGTGCTGCAGGCTCACCAGGAGCATTTGTTTTATTTTTTATTTTGATATTTATTTTTATTGCGTTTTCAAAGTAGTATGACACAAAACAAGAGACAGCACCAATGCATCCGGCAAAGCAGCCAAAAGACAAGGTATAAAAATCCCATCAACATTAGAATCTGATGAGCAGACACATTGTGCCTGATAACGGTAATACCAACAATACCTTGCAAATGCAAACAAAGTGTAGGCTTACAAGAGGCAAATAGTCCAAGTATACATGCCCCATCAGAATCGGGAAACAAAGGGATGAGAAAGGATAGCCAGAAAAGAGAGAAAGAAAGGTAGGAAAATAGAGAGAAGTCCTCGTATCTATCCCAGCAATCCCAGCCAGCCCAGCGTATTCTCATGGTAATAAAGAGGGAAAGGGTGGAGAGGAAGAAGGGAGGGGGGCCATTAAGACAGGCAACACTAAACACTAGTTATCTACACATGATTCTGCTGTCCACGTTCAAGGAAGGTCCGCAGAGGAAACCACACATCCCTTGGTTGAGAAGTAGCGGCATCAGCTCCCAATAAGCTGCTAATTGCTCCTGGCAGTACACAGCATTCCGCAGCCAATCCTTGCAACAAGGGGCCAGCTTTCTACCCCAGCACATCACCACTTGGAGCTTCACCAGCACCAGGAGCAACCCAGTCAATCTCCTGTTCTCAGGGGGGATCTCCCTAATAAAGCCCAAAAGAGCAAATGTAGGAGATCTTGGTAATTTGAGCCTGACCATATTCCCTAGAGCATTCAGCACGTCCGTTCAGAATCCCACCAGTGCCCCACAGCCTCACGACAGCAGCAGGAAATCCGCTCATTAAGCCGCACACCTATCACATAGGTCATCAGACCGAACACCCATCCTCTGGAGACTGCGTGGCGTGTAATACAAGCAGTGCAGAAATTTAAAATGCAGTAGGCGTAATCTGTAATTGGGGGAGAGCTCCCACATATGCGCACAGCAATATCTCCATACGTCATCTGGCAGGGTCTCCCCCACATCCAGTTCCCACTGCTCTCCTGCCGTGGAGGATGCCGCAGGTGATGTTGCCTGCATACACACATACAAGCTGGTAATAAGGCTGCGGGGAGATGAAAACCTATACAATAACTCCAAGATGCGACTCACCGGAGGCGCCACAGGGAAAGTGGGGTACCTTTATTCGCAGGGATTCCCTGATCTGAAGGTAAGTGAGCAGATACTGCATGGTGTCACAAGGCATGTGAAGCATTGCCTCAGAAGAGATAAATAAGTTCTCAGGGTACCAGGAGTCCAAAGTCTTTAGTTGCAATTCCGATAGACACCCGCCTAATCATCTGACTCCCAATACATGTGGGTGCACAACGTCTCTCATCTGCGCCGAGGGCGTGAACTGCACCCCGTCACCATTCCACTGCAGGAGCGCCCACAAGGCCCACACAGTACATGCCACCGTATCCACGCCCAGCAACTCAGAGCGAGGCATATCGCATAACACTCCAGATAGTCGGGCAGGCCAAATCGAGTCTTGCTCCAGAGCCAAGTACGGTAAGTGTATTATAGGATGCGTCCAAAAATGCGCCTAGTGGGCCTGTGCGCAAGTATAATAAAGTTCCAAATTCAGAGTAGCCAAGCCGCCAGCTCGAACGGGAGCACAAGCGGGATGTTGGTAAACAGATAGAGAAATTTGGGTAAGACCACCATCTTCGCAATGGCTATACGGCCAGTCAACGAGAGTGGTAAGGAGCGCCATACCTCGACCTTGTCTTCCAGCCATCCAATGACCCTACTGTAATTGGCTGACCATAATTCATCTAGTTCCCTGCTGTTAGAAATTGGGTTTTTGATTGGCAGTCAGGTTACCCCCTGTCCAAGCAAGGACCCTCACTCTAGTCAGGGTAAGTCACACACAATCCAAATTATCCTGTGCCCACCCTCTGGTAGCTTGGCACTGAGCAGTCAGGCTTAACTTAGAAGGCAATGTGTAAAGTATTTGTGCAATAACTCATACAATAAAACTATATAGCAACACAAAAATACACCACACAGTGTTTAGAAAAATATATAATATTTATCTGGATATTTACAGGGCAAAACGATCAAAGATGCAATAGGTAATTGTAGAGATATCACTGAAAAGTGATATAAAGGGGGTTATTACAACTTTGGAGGAGGTGTTAATCCGTCCCAAAAGTGACGGTAAAGTGACGGATATACCACCAGCCGTATTACGAGTCCATTATATCCTATGGAACTCGTAATACGGCTGGTGGTATATCCGTCACTTTACCGTCACTTTTGGGACGGATTAACACCTCCTCCAAAGTTGTAATAACCCCCAAAGTGTCTTAATTCTTTTAAAAGCAAACAAAGTCTCTTTCAAGCACAAAGTACCTGATTTGCGTGAAAAATCTCGGCAAAGGGCCACAGAGGAGGAGAAGCGTGGAAACAAAGGGGTGTGCGTCGATTTCTCGGGCCGCACACGGTCGATGCGTTGTTTTAGTTTCCACGCAGGGACGGCTGTGCGTCGATTTCCGGTGCTCGGTCGTGGATCCTCTTTGGGTTGCAGGGTTTTTAGACACCATGGGGTCTGTGCGTGGAATCCTGGGCTTTTATGACAATCTCTGCATTGTTCCAGTGGGCGTTGCGGGGAAACTTCTCCCACACGGCAGGTGCTGCGTCGATTTCCCCTCTGGAAGTTGGGCTGCGTTATCCCAGGTCGGCTGTGCGTCGATCCGGTGGGCTGTGCGTCAAAGTTCCGGTCGCAACGCAAGCGCTGCATCGATCTTTTCCTTGCGGAGTCGAGCTGCGTTGTTCCAGTTCGGCGTGCGGTGAATTTCTCACCGCGGGACAGGCTGTGCGTCGGTTTTAGCAAGCTGTGCGTATAATTTTCACCGCACAAGGAGTCCAGTTGCAAGAGAGAAGTCTTTTTGGTCACGAAACTTCAGGGAACAGGAGGCAATCTCTATCCAAGCCCTTAGAGAGCACATCTTCACTACAGCCAGGGAGCAGCAAGGCAGCAGGGCAACAGCAAGGCAGCAGTCCTTCACAGAAAGTAGTCAGGTGAGTCCTTTGGGCAGCCAGGCAGTTTTTCTTGGCAGGATGCAGGTTCTGGTTACAAGTTTCTTCTCCAGGAAGTGTCTGAGGTGGTAGGGCAGAGGCCCTGTTTTTATACCCAAATGTGCTTTTGAAGTGGGGGAGACTGCAAAGAGTGGCTTAGAAGTGCACCAGGTCCCCTTTCAGTTCCATCCTGTCTGCCAGGATCCCAGTAGGGGGTGTGGCAGTTCTTTGTGTGAGAGCAGGCCCTCCACCCTCCCAGCCCAGGAAGACCCATTCAAAATGCAGATGTATGCAAGTGAGGCTGAGTATCCCGTGTTTGGGGTGTGTCTGACACCAGGAGCTGTCAACTAAACCTAGCCAGACGTGGATTGTAAGGCACAGAAAGATTTAAGTGCAGAGAAATGCTCATTTTCTAAAAGTGGCATTTCTAAAATAGTAATATTAAATCCAACTTCACCAGTCAGCAGGATTTTGTATTACCATTCTGGCCATACTAAATATGGCCTTCCTACTCCTTTCCGATCAGCAGCCACCACTCCAACAATGTATGAGGGCAGCCCCAATGTTAGCCTATGAAGGGAGCAGGCCTCACAGTAGTGTGAAAACGAATTTAGGAGTTTTACACTACCAGGACATGTAAACTACACTGATGCATGTCCTGCCTTTTACCCACACAGCACCCTGCCCTAGGGGTTACCTAGGGCACACCTTAGGGGTGACTTTTATGTAAAAAAAGGGGAGTTTTAGGCTTGGCAAGTACTTTTAAATGCCAAGTCAAATTGACAGTGAAACTGCACACACAGGCCTTGCAATGGCAGGCCTGAGACAAGGTTAAAGGGCTACTTAAGGGGGTTGGCACAATCAGAGCTGCAGGCCCACTAGTAGCATTTAATCTACAAGCCCTGGGCAATATAGTGCCCTCTACTAGGGACTTATAAGTAAATTAAATAGTCCAATTGGATATGATCCAATGTTACCATGTTTAAAGGGAGAGAGCATATGCATTTTAGCACTGGTTAGCAGTGGTAAAGTGCGCAGAGTCTAAAAACCAGCAAAAACAGTGCCCAAAAAGTGGAGGGAGGCTGGCAAATAGTTAGGGGTGACCACCCTACGGCTGTCAGGTCTAACACCTGCACACCCAAATGCCCAGATATCGGACCGGACCATCGGCCCAGCTCAGAGGATACTGCGAACAATACTGCACTGTGGCAGCCGACAGAGGCAAGACTACAGACTTAGACCAATTGATAGTAATCCCAGACATCTGACCGAAACGTGCAATCTCGTCTAGAAGTATATTGAGGTGAGCCCACGGGTACCATACATATAGAGCAACATCATCAGCATACATAGAAACCAAGATTGGGCGTTGTCTAAATGCCAAACCTCTATGATTATGGTGTTGTCTCAACTGTGCAGCTAGCGGCTCCATTGTCACTGCAAAGAGCAGATGTGAAAGGGGGCAGCCCTTTCAGGTACCCCTAGACACCAGGAAAGGTTCAGATGTCATCTTATTAATTCTCAGCCACGCAACTAGATCCAAGTATAATAGGCAAATTAATTGAATAAATCTGGGGACTCAAGCCCACCTGCACCAGTAGGCCAAACAAATATGACCATTCTAAAGAGTCAAGCGCCTTTGTGGCATCCAAAAAGACTGCCGCGACTTGGTCCTCAGGAGGCACCATCTGCACTCTTGCAAAGAAGGTACGAAGATTATACAAGGTCGAGCGACCCGGCACGAAGCACCAAAGACGGGAGAAGAGGCTTCAGGTGCATCGCCAGAAGCTTTGCTAAGATCTTGTTATCCAGATTTCTAAGCAACAGTGGTCTGTATGGATCGCAAGAGCGCGGATCTTTACCCGGCTTCAGTATAGTGACAATAAGGGCTTCACTCAGCGACGGCATCAGGGTGCCGCATTCAAGCGCCTAAGCATACACATCTCATAAATGCGGGGCCAACAAATCTGCATATTCCTTGTAAAAGGTCACCATGAGCCCATTGAGGCCGGGGCCCTTATCCCAGGACAAACCGCGGATGACCTGTACAATGTCCTCATCAGAGAACGGCACATCCAAGTATTGCCTGTGCTTGTTCTCCAGCCACAGCAAGCTAATATCCTCAAAATAATCTGTATACAGCTCTGAGTCCGAACCATACAAGGCGGAATAGAGGAAAGCATAAAACTCAGTCAACACCCACCCAAACTCATCCGCACCTGCCCGACGGACACCAGCGAAGTCCTACAGCTCCATAATATAATTTCCAGCCCACAGTCGACGCAGCCTTTCCGCCAGCATTCTACCCGTCCGCTCGCCCTCTCCATACCGTCATGCTTTAGCCTATTTACCCAGAAAGCAGAGCTCACGGAGTGCCGCCTCCTCATATTCCGACAGCTTTTCCTGAAACTCCGTCAGGAGAGCATTCGACATACCAGTGTATAGTCATTTCTTCAGTACAATCAGTTGGGCTTCTAAAGTCACCAACTCTCAGCATATTGCCCTAAGCACGCCATGCCGTTTAGCTAAGCAAATACCTTCTCCTACCTCGCCGCCAAGACCTGGAACCCTCTCCCCACCATCCTACGATAGACCCAGGACCTGCTGGCCTTCAGAAGACTCCTCAAAACCTGGCTCTTCGACCAGTAGCACCCCCCTCCCTAGCGCCTTGAGACCCTCGCGGGTATGTAGCGCGCTTTACAAATGCAGTGATTGATTGATTGAAGAGAAAAGGATGATATCTGATACACCACGATTTCCCTGAGAAGTCATTCTTGTCATGTGCCAGTTGCCACAGATCATCCCTGCTCTTGGGCGGATGTGAGGCGCTGCTAGTTGGCCAGAAACGGATTAGGCCGACAGTTGTCACATGGTGTGGGATTGGACGCAGTTCCCCACAATTCAGGTGATACTGACGCCCAAATCCAGCAGCCTCAATAGGATAACGAGAGCTCACACAACAATATGGATCACCCTCCCATCTACCACCAGGTGGCTCATACTATTAAGTATAAAGATACAATCAATTGCCAAGCCACCCCCTCACCCTGTAAATGTGGGGGTATTGGCCATAGCGTGAACAAGAATAGCACTAACAAGGTTATGAGCCAGTAAGAAAGAGTATAAAACACACCCGCTGGGTTCATAATGCCATCACTCGCACACTCATCTTCCTCCAAATCAAGCCAGAGTGTTGGGGGAGCGGACGGTAACAAAGAACCTAACTTAGCATTGAAGTCACATGCCAGAATTAAATTAAAGGTACAGAAGGAATCTGCATGCCTGTCAGCCAAATCATCAATGCAAGAAAACAAACTGCCAAAATTCTATTGTCTCTGTCGGAAAATGTATTTTTGTAAAAATTAATTATATAGGTGACAGTTCTACAAGTCCACCTTATCTGGAAGGCTTGCATGAGCATCTACCCCACAACTAAAGGGGTAATTCAACAACCGAGATTCAGCATAAACTACACCGCCAGACCCCCCCTTTGCTCTCCCAGCATCAAACAGAGAAGCAGGGAGACTATGAGAAGCAGATCCTTCAAAGGGAATATCCTCACAAGACCACGTCTCCTGGAGCAAAATAATATCAAACCCTTTAATGAAAGTTACCCATTCCAGGTCATGCAGCTTGGGACCAACACCCGCAATATTCCAACTAATAATTTTGAGTGGGGTATCCTCATCCAGGTCATTAGCCCTCATATGTACCCCCTCCTCACACTGATTGGGGAGGGCCTCTGGCAAATTGACAGCTCGGGTCAGGGCACATACAGACGTTAAACACACTTGAGGGAAGGGGAACTATAGCTTAACCTCGCAGTGGTGGACCGACCCGAAGCATTTAATGAGGGAACAACTGAATTAAAAGGTGGCTGTAAGCATAATGCAGAGACACCCACCTTACTGCCCCACCTGTGTTGACCTCATAATAAGTATCAACTTTTGGTTGAGCAATATTAAGTCAATCATTATGGTCTTACCTGGCAAGAACACCATACCGATTTCCAGAAGGGGGATAGCTCCTCTATACGACCTAGGAGATGTCTCGGGGGAGGGGCATCATGTCCATAAAAATACTCCAATGGAAGAATTTTAGTAGAGCCAGCAAAATCCAAGCCTAGTCTTGCTCCAGAGAGAATTTCCTCAGCCACATTGAATGTACGTAATTTTTTAATAACACAATCCCCTGGAAGCTTCATAGCAAAGACCAATCCTCCTACCCTTTGCAACAAAGATATCTTCCTCATGGAGATTACATAGAAAGCCAACTTGTTTGCTAAGCCCATGTACTGTGTTGTTTTTAAGTTCTAGGAAATCCTCATGTGCTCCTCTGCAAAAAAAGGCATGTCAGCCAGGACCACCACAAACAGGCAACACGCGGGTGGTAAATTTATCACAGGGAGGTGGGGCCGATGTGGATTTAACCCCAATTTCACCTGCAATCTCCCAGCCCTCGTATCAGCAACTTCCATAGACACTTCTGCTGTTAGAAATTGTCTTTTAGTATGACTCGATACGAACAGGGTCAAGCTAGGCAGCCGCGAACGGTAGCTAAATAAAGCTCCCGTAATCGTGTGTGGAACAAGAAACAGTGGCTAATACATAAGCCAGCTGTGTTGACTCGAACACGGTTAAGCTCAGCATCTGCAAACGGTAGCTAAATAAAAGCTGCTGTAATCGTATGTAGAACAAGGAACAGTGGATACTAAAGATTAAAAGTACAGACTGCGGACGTTTGTTGAGCCAACAATTAAAGGCATTGTTCTCTCCAGTAGTCCTTATGAGGCCCAAATGTAAAGGGGCCAAAACGTGTCGACTTTTATGATACAATGAGAGGTTGTAAGGAAGATTAATTTTACCTTGAAGGATTGTGGAACACATCTCTCTATGAATAAGGATGGAATGTATATAGAATTAGAGATGTGTTATGGAGTACAACCATCGCATAGATGTGGATTTATTGTATAATCTACGTATATAACCACATCTTCTTCAAATCAGGAGAGCAACGAGGAACTATTTCTGATGTATAGGTTTTGGTAGCATGTGTTTGTATAGTTTTGTTTATATGTATTCATGGTGATATTATATCAGTGATTTTTGCCCTTTTGTGTAAACAAATGAATTAATAAATTCTGAAATTCATTTTCATTGCCGATGATTGACTAATAGTCTCATTGTGTGTAAATCAAGTTTAGAGATTCTTTCCTACTATCGGACCAATTGTTTATACTTAGAAATTGTCCAGGCAGGTGGAAAGGAGTATGGTTAATAGGTCTTAGTAGACAGAAAAGGTGAGGCTGACTTCCCCATCCCACTCATCTCACCCATACAACTACTCACACACGCATTAGGCGCATTAACACTACCAACGGGAGCAGGTTGTAATGCATCAGGTTGTAATACATCAGCTGCTGGAGCCCTAAATGGCTCCTTTGAGCAGCCAACTGCCCAACCATCCAGTTTGCTACATGTAGTGGATGATAATGACTCAACAGCAGAGAGAAGCTCAGTATAGGGCGAAGCTTAGCATCCAGTAAATCACCCAAACCTCCACAGTAGCTGTCCCAGAGGTCTCCAGGTGGTACTACTGGCTCTGATGTACCCTCTACTGTCTCGGGGTGTTTTTTATTAGAGCGAAGACAAGTAGCCTAGGGCAAGAACTCATGGCGCTACCCGCAATTTTGGCCTCTTAGCCGCACAAGGCTGAGGAGGTAATGGCGCATCAGAAGCCAGCCTTATCAGAGAGCCCTCCATATCGTCTTGCACAAGGGCAGAAGCCTCTATGAAAAACACCCCAAGAGGGAGATCCTTGAGAGGAACCTGGCCCAATAGGTCCTTGCGCAACATTCTCAGTACAATGTTCAGATGGGCAGGTAGCCAAGTCTTGAAGGGGACCACCCAGCCCTTCTGAAGTTAGGGAAAGCCTTTCACTTGGCCAGGTCAATTTCCTAGGTTATAACATACACCATCCTTACTAAAAAACTGTCAATGGTGGCGCGGGCCAAGATAGCTACATCAGGAGCTGCCTTTCGCTTCCCCATTTTCCAGAAAGGGGTAAGTCAAACAGATCATACAAGGAAAGTAGCAGGGCCTTAGAGCCTGCAGAAAAGCTGACATGACACTAAATAGGGATGTTAGTCCGCAGGTCCATGAAGGGAGGCCCGGCCTGGCCTCTTACGGTCGATGACGGGTAAAGATGGGCCCGGTCTTGCCTGGATGCATCCCCCACTGCGAGGGACAAACAAAGCACTTGAGAGCATGGGAGCATCTTCTTCCTCCCTCCTCAAGAGTCTGCTGGGGTCTGTCTACCCACCCCACCAGGTGGCAGGCAACACCGTTCAAGCACAGACAGGTGTGGGCAGAGTTCAGCGTGTCCCATGCTGAGGGACCAAACAAAGAGCTTTATAGCTCGAGAGAGCTTCCTCCTCCCACCTCAAGGACCTGCTGATGGCTGTAGTCTCACCCCAGCAGGCTCAGATTGGAGAGCTTTAAAGTGTGCATGTCAGGCTGGCTATCGCAAGACAGCTGGCCAAACTGACATGCACAGTTTGGGAGTGTCTGGCTAGCCACTACTCCAGTCTTCCATGCTGCCAATCAACAACAGAGAACATGCCCCTCATTTCTTTCGACTCGGGGGCAGGCTGCGGCTGTGGCATACATTGGTAGAAAATTGAATGGCAGTAAAATCTTTTCATTGCATTTATATTTTTCACATTTGCTACTCATGACACACAGCAGGCAGGGGGCAATGCTTCTCCACCCTCATGAAAAAGACGCAGCTTTTACCCTAACCATACTACTTACTGTTCCACCATCATTCTTCTACACCTCTATAACCCCTATCATCCCTTTGCTGTTCTCTTGCACTTCCATGCCTTGTGGCCGATTAGCTTATTCTTATAATCAGCCGTGGTAATCCACCCTAAACTATAATGCCTTCCTCTTGTCCATTCAGGCCACAGACTCTTTTGATACCCTTTAAAGCTCTACTTTGCTTAACTTGTCTGTTTAATTGTTACCTTAAACCTATTACTTGCCCTTTTTGTTTCAGATCCGCAGTATCCCTTCCTCTACAAATAAGTCTACTGCCAAAACATCTTCTCTTAAAACTACCTTCCTGTGTATCAAGTCCCTGTCTTCACCAAAACAGTGAAATGATTGGTCTTCAATCGCCTAATTCTAGATCTGTCCTCAAACAACTTGCATAACCCTCTCCAGTGCAGGTTCTCTACTCCCCACCCTTTGCAAATATTTCAAGGTCAAGTCTATTTTATTTGTTTGATTTTAAGCCAATATAAGCGTTACAAACATGTAAGAATATTAATAATGATCTAACACGTTATAAAACTCGGGTTTAAAAAAACCATCCTCTTTCATTATTCCCTTCAAATGCATTAAAAACGTTCACAATTTAAATCAGAGCTGAATATCCACATAACTCATCATATATGATACTAGATATTGTACCTTAAGTATCAGCTACCCGAGGATCCCAATAGTGCTAGTTGCTAAATCCTTAATTTCAGCATCCACCTCCAGTTTTTTTAATTTGTATCAGATATTGCAACAGGAGTCCAGTCTGAATCGAGCTGGCTGTATAGTAGGCCCTGGAGCAACCCCTGCATGCCTGTGAGTCAAATTCATAACCAACCCAGTTTACTGCAGTCTTAATTATTGTTTTCCCGATTGAGTTAAGCAGAGTAGTATATCCATCTTCAACAATGAGATTTAATTTCAAAAGGATTAGTCACAAATGAACATACCAGGAGCAACATTAGCCCCAATTGTGAGTTAATTCCAATGAAAGGAGAATAACTGTGCATATCCAATTTTACCAGTTGAAATTCTATCAGTATTCCCTTTTCCCTGCGGATTATTGCTCACATTTAAAGGCTGCTCTATGCTGGTGATAAATGGGAGCGGGGTTGTTGTGGTGGAAAGGATAGAGAAGTGAAAAGGAGACTGTAGTATGGAATAGGGTAGGAATATATACTAGGCCTGAGACATAGCTGAGGTTGTGCAGAAATGGTTCCTGGCTGTAATGCAGCCCATTTACAAAGTGAGTTTAACGTCAGGACTTTCCAGCTGGAAAAATCAGCTCAGTTGTTCCCAAACTGCTAATTGCAGGTACCAGAAAAACTGCCCACTTGTGACTGACTTGAACAGAATTCCATAGGGGAATTCTCTTCCGCTAAAGTCATAATTAGGCCATAGTTGGATTTAAGTTTGTTTACAATATTGCGAATTGTGGCCTCTCTTGCTATTATAATACAATTCCAGTGGGTCAGTGCTCTCTTGTAATATTTAAATACTCTTACTAATCATACAATGCTTCAAACTGAAGGTGACTTCAGAGTAACGATTCTGGTTGACCGAATTTTACTTTCTGGTGCACTACTTCACTACTATACATTAGCAAAATGATGGTGAAATTATATATTTGTACAAACATCACTCCTAAGCAGTATCTTGATATTGTCTAAATTGGTATTGGTGGAGACTCAAAATTAAATTTGGTTTGGATTCCCTTCTTCTGCACACCAATGTGTTTGTTTTCACTATTTTTACTCTACAGAAAGAGAACTCACAGTTAACAAAATTAATCACTGTAGAAAATAACATCACACCAACGTCTCATACATATCCATACTCCTAGACCTAGCTGGCATATTTAACACTGTTAACAACTCCATATTACTTTCCTCCCTTAACACCATTAGTATCAAGTGATTAGCCTAAAAAAATCAAATTTATTATTGGATGGCTCCTCATGATGAACTTATTCAATCCAGATGTTTCATACTTCCTGCCACCTGCTTAGAAAGCAGTGAATAGAGGCAGATCCGTTACTTTCACTTCGAAGGCCTTCAAATCGAAAGCCCTTTTTCCCAGAAAGGGGAAACATGTTGAAACTCAGAACAGTTCCGCTAACTCTAAAGTCCTTTCTTCCATAATTCAACTCCAGCAATATATTATCTTAGCAAATGGGCAATACAATAGCAAAGACTTTCACCAAGGAGAAAGGGGCTATATGGTACTGGATGCTAGTCAGAAGCATCAAGTTAACAATAATATTTTTTCCAGGACACAGGCACAGGGGATACTTTTCAAAGGACCACAAGTGGGATCTCAATGCCAAGGTGATTAACCAAATCCTTGGATACAAGGAACACCCACAAAGAGATCTTTTAGCAAAGGCAGGAGACCCACAATAACATGACTTCACGTCCAAGTTCCAAGGAAAAGGATCTCTAGGAGTGCCTTTTTCAACAGTTGCTTGAAAGCATTTCTAGACACTTTCCTTCCAATCGCACTTCTAATCAATGCAACAATTAAACTGCAGCAAAAACACATACAAATGATACTAAGAGCTACACATAGGCCAAGAGAATGGTGGTTCACAGATTAACTTTGCCTGGTACTGGAGCTATGCATGAGATAGCAGTGCAGAATAATCCTATTTCCTGAACACAAGACACGATTCTACACCAAACTCTCAAATCTCAGAGTTTAATATCATGGACAGCTATAAGGACATGCCTCCAGATGCATGACCATCCAGAGGCGGTTAAGTGGCCAGTTATAAGGGTTTCATTCACATTGAAGTGGAAAAGGTTCTGCCTATGGTGCACTCAAAGGTCAGCTGATCAAACCTAATGTCATGAAAATACACCTGTTCTATGTCCTTTGTAATAGGTTAACTCAGACATGAACATTTTATCTACAAAAAAAACATTTTGCAGCTATCATAGACTCCAGAAATGCTGGTTCTTGGAGTTCTGTCTTTCATATGCCACTCATTAAGGATTTCTTGCAAGACCTTAAAAAGGGATTCCCAACAAGATGATGTTCCCCTAATCAAGAAAACAATATAGTTATTACTAAGCTGATTGGCACGTAATTTAGACCCATGTATAATTCTTCTGTGCAACAACTAACATTTAAAACTGATGTCTTAGCAGCAATTAAGTCAGCGCACTAAATGAAATTGCAGATAATTACTGACCCAAAAACAATTTTCACTAATAGTAAGGTGGTACTAAGAGCAGACTCTTCTTTTTTTATTAAATGTAAACTCTGATTTTCATGCTAAGCAATCATTATTACTTCCAGTGTTGTTCTGTGTCTGGCTGCTCCAGTTGAAAGGTCTCTCCACTCTTTGGACATTAAAAGAGCACCATTGTATTAAAAAAAACTGAAGACTTTAAACTCTTTGGTCGACTTATAATGAATTATGGTTCCATAAATACTGGAAGAATGGGTATTAAGCTGTCCAGACCCAGATGGACAATGCCATGTATTTTACTATGCTAACAAAAAGTAAAACAATCACTCCAAAGTAGACCAAAAGCTCATCTCATAAGATGAAAGGCAGCTATGAAAGTCTTATTTAGACATATAGAGATTGTAAACATTTTCAAGGCAGCACCAAGCTTATCCAAACAATCACAAATCATTACTGCCTAGACCCTGATTCTAGAATGGAGGCCTGACTAGGGCATGTGTCCTTGTTATAACCTATTTTGTTAAGCTAAACGTTTAAAGCTGCATATTGTGCTCTGCTATTATTATCAGACTCCCACTGTTAAGGAGTTCGTTTGTTAATTTATTCAGTGTTTGTGACTATACCAAAGATCCCATGATGGAGACGAAAAATACAATCATCATCCCCATCTTAAGAATCTTTCTGAATTCATTAAGAACCTGGACTTCTTTCAGTGAGTCAAAAGATTAGACTTGGTAGAATTTAGGGCCATATTTATGGGAGGCTTGCGTCAGGTTTGCACCCATGTGGGACATGTACGATGCCAACCTCTAAGTCAGATTTATGAAGCCACACATAGCCACTTTGTGTGGCTCTGAGTGGCCTCATAAATCTGCAGTAGAGCGATGCAGTGCAAAGCGCTGCATTGTGGTAAGTGTTCCATGGGACAGTTGTTGTTCCCAAGCAACTCCCATGGATTTTGACACATTACCAGATTTACAAGGACTTGTAAACCTGGGAGTGCACCAAAATCCTACGCCTTACCAGGAGAGGCGTAACGAGGAGAAATATCTTTAATTCTCCTAGTTGTTTCCTCATTTCTATGTGTGCTGCATTCAGAGGCACAAACATAAAGAGAACAAACCCTCTTAGGATTGTTTTTGTGCAGGAAGGTGACCTTCCCTGCACAAAAACAACACTGTATATAAAGCAGGCTCCCTTGCACAATGGCGCAAGAGTGCCTGCATTGGTGCTAGGCAGCCCATTGTGCCAGTCACAGGAGAAAGAACAGGAATGCACCATATTGCCTTAAATATGGTGCATTCCAGCCCTTGCTTAGTAACACTGTGTGCCAGTGACGCAGTGTGCCACTTTCCCACAAATATGTCCCTTAGTTTAAATAAAAAGTAAAACTCAAACTGAGAGTTTCAAGGCTAACTGAGGTTTAAGTGCTTGGCATTTATATTGTATTTTTCTGGGTCACCCAATACTTTTAAAGATACCACAGGATTTCTGGATTATTTTTTCTAGAAGCCTTACATGCCTCTCTGGCCATTTGTGTTTTATTGCCATTTCTTTGAAAAGGGAAAAAGCAGCCCTTTTTAAAAAAAAAACATTCTAGCATATTTCTCATATTTATGCAGTTTTTCCCAAATGAGTGCACTGCAGGGATAGGCACATGTTGGAAAATAGCCCTCTCGGAAGGGTCACCCCAAACTTTCTTTCTTCCTCCTTCGCTTTTTCTGACCTTGTTTTTGTTGGCTTTAGGACTCTGAGTACTTTACCACTGCTGACCAGCGCTAAAGTGCAGGTGCTTTGTCCTTACAACATGGCAAAATTGTTGTAAACGCAATTGGCATATTTAATTGACTTGTAAGTCTCTTGTAAAGTGGTACACCCTATACCCAGGGCCTGTAAATTAAATGCTACCAATGAGCCTATAGCACGGGTTGTGCCACCTATACAAGCAGCCTCTCAAACCTGTCTTGGGCCTTCCATTACAGGGCCTGTGTGTGTAGTTTACTGCCACTTCAACTTGCATTTAAAACTACTTGCCAAGCCTTAAACTCCCCTTTAACCCCTTCGCTCCCAGGCCTTTTCCCCCTCCTGTGCCAAGCCTTATTTTGGCTATTTGGGGCAGTTCGCGCTAAGGCCCTCATAACTTTTTGTTCACATAAGCTACCCAGGCCAAATTTGCATCCTATTTTTCCAACATCCTAGGGATTCTAGAGGTACCCAGACTTTGTGGGTTCCACTGAAGGAGGCCAAGAAATTAGCCAAAATACAGTGAAAATTTCGTTTTTTTCAGAAAAATTTGAAAAAGGGGCTGCAGAAGGCGGCTTGCGGTTTTTCCCCTGAAAATGGCATCAACAAAGGGTTTGTGGTGCTAAAATAACCAGCTTCCCAGCTTTCAGGAACAGGCAGACTTGAATCAGAAAACCCAATTTTTCAACACAATTTTGGCATTTTACTGGGACATACCCCATTTTTACGATTTTTTGTGCTTTCAGACTCCTTCCAGTCAGTGACAGAAATGGGCATGAAACCAATGCAGGATCCCAGAAATCTGAAAAGTAGACACAATTCTGAATTCAGCAAGGGGTAATTTGTGTAGATCCTACAAGGGTTTCCTACAGAAAATAACAACTGAAAAAAAAATATTGAAATTGAGGTGACAAAAATCTGCAATTTTTCTCTACGTTTTACTCTGTAACTTTTTCCTGCAATGTCAGATTTTTTAAAGCAATATACTGTTACGTCTGCTGGACTCTTCTGGTTGCGGGGATATACAGGGCTTGTAGGTTCATCAAGAACTCTAGGTACCCAGAGCCAATAAATGACCTGCACCCTGCAGTGGGTTTTCATTCTATACCGGGTATACAGCAATTAATTTGCTGAAATATAAAGAGTAAAAAACAGCTATCAAGAAAACCTTTCTTTTTCCAAAATGGGCACAAGATAAGGTGTTGAGGAGCAGTGGTTATTTGCACATCTCTGAATTCCGGGGTACCCATACTAGCATGTGAATTACAGGGCATTTCTCAAATAGACGTCTTTTTTACACACTGTCTTACATTTGGAAGGAAAAAATGTAGAGAAAAACAAGGGGCAATAACACTTGTTTTATGTTCCCCCAAGTCTCCCGATAAAAATGGTACCTCACTTGTGTGGGTAGGCATAGCACCCGTGACAGGATATGCCCCAAAACACGACGTGGACACATCACATTTTCTGAAAGAAAACAGAGCTGTTTTTTACTAAGTGCCTAGCTGTGGATTTTGGCCTGTAGCTCAGCCTGCACCTGGGGAAACCTAGCAAACCTGCGCATTTTGGAAAACTAGACACCTAGCGGAATCCAAGATGGGGTGACTTGTGGGGCTCTGACCAGGTTCTGTTACCCAAAATCCTTTGTAAACCTCAAAATTTGGCAAAAAAAACACTTTTTCCTGCCATTTCGGTGACAGAAAGTTCTGGAATCCGAGAGGAGCCACAAATTTCGTTCCACCCAGCGTTCCCCCAAGTCTCCCAAAAAAAATGGTACCTCACTTGTGTGGGTAGGCCTAGCGCCCGCGACAGGATATGTCCCAAAACACGACATGGACACATCACATTTTCAGAAAGAAAACATAGCTGTTTTTTACTAAGTGCCTAGCTGTGGATTTTAGCCTCTAGCTCAGCCGGCACCTAGGGAAACCTAGCAAACCTGCACATTGTTGAAAACTAGACACCTAGGGGAATCCAAGATGGGGAGACTTGTGGGGCTCTGACCAGGTTCTGTTACCCAGAATCCTTTGCAAACCTCAAAATTTGGCTAAAAAAACACTTTTTCCTGTCATTTCGGTGACAGAAGGTTCTGGAATCTGAGAGGAGCCACAAATTTCCTTCCACCCAGCGTTCCCCCAAGTCTCCCGATAAAACTGGTACCTCACTTGTGTGGGTAGGCCTAGCCCCCGCGACAGGATATGCCCCAAAACACAACGTGGACACATCCCACTTTTTCACAGAAAACAGAGCTGTTTTTTGCAAAGTGCCTACCTGTAGATTTTGGCCTCTAGCTCAGCCGGCACCTAGGGAAACCTACGAAACCTGTGCATTTTTTAAAACTACAGACCTAGGGGAATCCAAGATGGGGTGACTTGTGGGACTCTGACCAGGTTCTGTTACCCAGAATCCTTTGCAAACCTCAAAATTTGGCTAAAAAAACACTTTGTCCTGTCATTTTGGTGACAGAAAGTTCTGGATTCTGAGAGGAGGCACAAATTTCCTTCCACCCAGCGTTCCCCCAAGTCTCCAGATAAAAATGATACCTCACTTGTGTGGGTAGGCCTAGCGCCTGCGACAGGAAATGCCCCAAAGCACAACGTGGACACATCCCATTTTTTGACAGAAAACAGAGCTGGTTTTTGCAAAGTGCCTACCTGTAAATTTTGGCCTCTAGCTCAGCCGGCATCTAGGGAAACCTACCAAACCTGTGCATTTTTTAAAACTAGAGACCTAGGGGAATCCAAGATGGGGTGACTTGTGGGGCTCTGACCAGGTTCTGTTAACCAGAATCCTTTGCAAACATCAAAATGTGGCTAAAAAAACAATTTTTCTCAAATTTCAGTGACAGAAAGTTCTGGAATGTGAGAGGAGCCACAAATTTCCTTCCACCCAGCGTTCCCCAAAGTCTGCCGATAAAAATGATACCTCACTTGTGTGGGTAGGCCTAGCACCCGCGACAGGAAATGTCCCAAAACACAACGTGGGCACATCCCATTTTTTGACAGAAAACAGAGCTGTTTTTTGCAAAGTGCCTAACTGTAGATTTTGGCCTCTAGCTCAGCCGGCACCTAGGGAAACCTACCAAACCTGTGCATTTGTGAAAACTAGAGACCTAGGGGAATCCAAGATGGGGTGACTTGTGGGGCTCTGACCAGGTTCTGTTACCCAGAATCCTTTGCAAACCTCAAAATGTGCCTAAAAAACACATTTTCCTCACATTTCGGTGACAGAAAGTTCTGGAATCTGAGAGGAGCCACAAATTTCCTTCCACCCAGCGTTTCACCAAGTCTGCCGATAAAAATGATACCTCACTTGTGTGGGTAGGCCTAGCGCCCGCGACAGGAAAGGTCCCAAAACACAACGTGGGCGCATCACATTTTTTGACAGAAAACAGAGCTGTTTTTTGCAAAGTGCCTACCTGTAGATTTTGGCCTCTAGCTCAGCCGGCACCTAGGGAAACCTACCAAACCTGTGCATATTTGAAAACTAGAGACCTAGGGGAATCCAAGATGGGGTGACTTGTGGGGCTCTGACCAGGTTCTCTTACCCAGAATCCTTTGCAGACCTCAAAATTTGGCTAAAAAAAACACATTTTCCTCACATTTTGGTGACAGAAAGTTATGGAATCTGAGAGGAGCCACAAATTTCCGTCCACCCAGCGTTCCCCCAAGTAGGCCGATAAAAATGATACCTCACTTGTGTGGGTAGGCCTAGCGCCCGCGACAGGAAATGTCCCAAAACACAATGTGAGCACATCCCATTTTTTGACAGAAAACAGAGCTGTTTTTTGGAAAGTGCCTACCTGTAGATTTTGGCCTCTAGCTCAGCCGGCACCTAGGGAAACCTATCAAACCTGTGCATTTTTGAAAACTAGAGACCTGGGGGAATCCAAGATGGGGTGACCTGTGGGGCTCTGACCAGGTTCTGTTACCCAGAATCCTTTGCAAACCTCAAAATGTGGCTAAAAAAACCCATTTTCCTCATATTTCGGTGACAGAAAGTTATGGAATCTGAGAGGAGCCACAAATTTCCATCCACCCAGCGTTCCCCCAAGTATGCCGATAAAAATGATACCTCACTTGTGTGGGTATGCCTAGCGCCCGCGACAGGAAATGTCCCAAAACACAACGTGGGCACATCCCATTTTTTGACAGAAAACAGAGCTGCTTTTTGCAAAGTGCCTAACTGTAGATTTTGGCCTCTAGCTCAGCCAGCACCTAGGGAAACCTACCAAACCTGTGCATTTGTGAAAACTAGAGACCTAGGGGAATCCAAGATGGGGTGACTTGTGGGGCTCTGACCAGGTTCTGTTACCCATAATCCTTTGCAAACCTCAAAATGTGGCTAAAAAACACATTTTCCTCACATTTCGGTGACAGAAAGTTCTGGAATCTGAGAGGAGCCACAAATTTCCTTCCACCCAGCGTTCCCCCAAGTCTGCCGATAAAAATGATACCTCACTTGTGTGGGTATGCCTAGCGCCCGCGACAGGAAATGTCCCAAAACACAACGTGGGCACATCCCATTTTTTGACAGAAAACAGCTGTTTTTTGCAAAGTGCCTAACTGTAGATTTTGGCCTCTAGCTCAGCCGGCACCTTGGGAAACCTACCGAACCTGTGCATTTTTTAAAACTAGAGACCTAGGGGAATCCAAGATGGGGTGACTTGTGGGGCTCTGACCAGGTTCTGTTACCCAGAATCCTTTGGAAACCTCAAAATGTGGCTAAAAAACACATTTTCCTCACATTTCGGTGACAGAAAGCTCTGGAATCTGAGAGGAGCCACAAATTTCCTTCCACCCAGCGTTCCACCAAGTTTGCCGATAAAAATGATACCTCACTTGTGTGGGTAGGCCTAGCGCCCGCGACAGGAAATGTCCCAAACCACAATGTGAGCACATCCCATTTTTTGACAGAAAACAGAGCTGTTTTTTGCAAAGTGTCTACCTGTAGATTTTGGCCTCTAGCTCAGCCGGCACCTAGGGAAACCTACCAAACCTGTGCATTTCTGAACTCTAGAGACCTAGGGGAATCCAAGATGGGGTGACTTGTGGGGCTCTGACCAGGTTCTGTTACCCAGAATCCTTTGCAAACCTCAAAATGTGGCTAAAAAACACATTTTCTTCACATTTCGGTGACAGAAAGCTCTGGAATCTGAGAGGAGCCACAAATTTCCTTCCACCCAGCGTTCCACCAAGTTTGCCGATAAAAATGATACCTCACTTGTGTGGGTAGGCCTGGCACCCGCGACAGGAAATGTCCCAAAACACAACGTGGGCACATCCCATTTTTTGACAGAAAACAGAGCTGTTTTTTGCAAAGTGCCTACCTGTAGATTTTGGCCTCTAGCTCAGCCGGCACCTAGGGAAACCTACCAAACCTGTGCATATTTGAAAACTAGAGACCTAGGGGAATCCAAGATGGGGTGACTTGTGGGGCTCTGACCAGGTTCTGTTACCCAGAATCCTTTGGAAACCTCAAAATGTGGCTAAAAAACATATTTTCTTCACATTTCGGTGACAGAAAGCTCTGGAATCTGAGAGGAGCCACAAATTTCCTTCCACCCAGCGTTCCACCAAGTTTGCCGATAAAAATGATACCTCACTTGTGTGGGTAGGCCTAGCGCCCGCGATTGGAAATGTCCCAAAACACAACGTGGGCACATCCCATTTTTTGACAGAAAACAGAGCTGTTTTTTGCAAAGTGCATGCCTGTAGATTTTGGCCTCTAGCTCAGCCGGCACCTAGGGAAACCTACCAAACCTGTGCATTCTTGAAAACTAGAGACCTAGGGGAATCCAAGATGGGGTGACTTGTGGGGCTCTGACCAGGTTCTGTTACCCAGAATCCTTTGCAAACCTGAAAATGTGGCTAAAAAACACATTTTCCTCACATTTCGGTGACAGAAAGTTCTGGAATCTGAGAGGAGCCACAAATTTCCTTCCACCCAGCGTTTCACCAAGTCTGCCGATAAAAATAATACCTCACTTGTGTGGGTAGGCCTAGCGCCCGTGACAGGAAATGTCCCAAAACACAACGTGGGCACATCCCATTTTTTGACAGAAAACAGAGCTGTTTTTTGCAAAGTGCCTACCTGTAGATTTTCGCCTCTAGCTCAGCCGGCACCTAGGGAAACCTACCAAACCTGTGCATTTTTGAAAACTAGAGACCTAGGGGAATCCAAGATGGGGTAACTTGTGGGGCACTGACCAGGTTCTCTTACCCAGAATTCTTTGCAAACCTCAAAATGTGGCTAAAAAAACACATTTTCCTCACATTGTGGTGACAGAAAGTTCTGGAATCTGAGAGGAGCCACAAATGTCCTTCCACCCAGCGTTCCCCCAAGTCTGCCGATAAAAATGATACCTCACTTATGTGGGTAGGCCTAGCGCCCGCGACAGGAAATGTCCCAAAACACAACGTGGGCACATCCCATTTTTTGACAGAAAACAGAGCTGCTTTTTGCAAAGTGCCTAACTGTAGATTTTGGCCTCTAGCTCAGCCGGCACCTAGGGAAACCTACTGAACCTGTGCATTTTTTAAAACTAGAGACCTAGGGGAATCCAAGATGGGGTGACTTGTGGGGCTCTGACCAGGTTCTGTAACCCAGAATCCTTTGGAAACCTCAAAATGTGGCTAAAAAAAACATTTCCCTCCCATTTCGGTGACAGAAAGCTCTGGAATCTGAGAAGAGGCACAAATTTCCTTCCACCCAGCGTTCCACCAAGTTTGCCGATAAAAATAATACCTCACTTGTGTGGGTAGGCCTAGCGCCCGCGACAGGAAATGTCCCAAAACACAACGTGGGCACATCCCATTTTTCGACAGAAAACAGAGCTGTTTTTTGTAAAGTGCCTACCTGTAGATTTTCGCCTCTAGCTCAGCCAGCACCTAGGGAAACCTACCAAACCGGTGCATATTTGAAAACTAGAGACCTAGGGGAATCCAAGATGGGGTGACGTGTGGGGCTCTGACCAGGTTCTCTTACCCAGAATCCTTTGCCGACCTCAAAATTTTGCTAAAAAACACACATTTTCCTCACATTGTGGTGACAGAAAGTTCTGGAATCTGAGAGGAGCCACAAATGTCCTTCCACCCAGCGTTCCCCCAAGTCTGCCGATAAAAATGATACCTCACTTGTGTGGGTAGGCCTAGCGCCCGCGACAGGAAATGTCCCAAAACACAATGTGAGCACATCCCATTTTTTGACAGAAAACAGAGCTGTTTTTTGGAAAGTGCCTACCTGTAGATTTTGGCCTCTAGCTCAGCCAGCACCTAGGGAAACCTATCAAACCTGTACATTTTTGAAAACTAGAGACCTAGGGGAATCCAAGATGGGGTGACTTGGGGGGCTCGGACCAGGTTCTGTTACCCAGAATCCTTTGCAAAACTCAAAATGTGGCTAAAAAAACACATTTTCCTCACATTTCGGTGACAGAAAGTTATGGAATCTGAGAGGAGCCACAAATTTCCGTCCACCCAGCGTTCCCCCAAGTATGACGATAAAAATGATACCTCACTTGTGTGGGTATGCCTAGCGCCCGCGACAGGAAATGTCCCAAAACACAACGTGGGCACATCCCATTTTTTGACAGAAAACAGAGCTGCTTTTTGCAAAGTGCCTAACTGTAGATTTTGGCCTCTAGCTCAGCCGGCACCTAGGGAAACCTACCAAACCTGTGCATTTTTTAAAACTAGAGACCTAGGGGAATCCAAGATGGGGTGACTTGTGGGGCTCTGACCAGGTTCTGTTACCCAGAATCCTTTGGAAACCTCAAAATGTGGCTAAAAAACACATTTTCCTCACATTTCGGTGACAGAAAACTCTGGAATCTGAGAGCAGCCACAAATTTCCTTCCACCCAGCGTTCCACCAAGTTTGCCGATAAAAATGATACCTCACTTGTGTGGGTATGCCTAGCGCCCGCGACAGGAAATGTCCCAAAACACAACGTGGGCACATCCCATTTTTTGACAGAAAACAGAGCTGTTTTTTGGAAAGTGCCTACCTGTAGATTTTGGCCTCTAGCTCAGCCGGCACCTAGGGAAACCTATCAAACCTGTGCATTTTTGAAAACTAGAGACCTAGGGGAATCCAAGATGGTGTGACTTGTGGGGCTCGGACCAGGTTCTGTTACCCAGAATCCTTTGCAAAACTCAAAATGTGGTTAAAAAAACACATTTTCCTCACATTTTGGTGACAGAAAGTTATGGAATCTGAGAGGAGCCACAAATTTCCGTCCTCCCAGCGTTCCCCCAAGTATGCTGATGAAAATAATACCTCACTTGTGTGGGTATGCCTAGCGCCCGCGACAGGAGATGTCCCAAAACACAACGTGGGCACATCCCATTTTTTGACAGAAAACAGAGCTGATTTTTGCAAAGTGCCTAACTGTAGATTTTGGCCTTTAGCTCAGCTGGCACCTAGGGAAACCTACCAAACCTGTGCATTTTTGAAAACTAGAAACCTAGGGGAATCCAAGATGGGGTGACTTGTGGGGCTCTGACCAGGTTCTGTTACCCATAATCCTTTGCAAACCTCAAAATGTGGCTAAAAAAACACATTTTCCTCACATTTCGGTGACAGAAAGTTCTGGAATCTGAGAGGAGCCACAAATTTCCTTCCACCCAGCGTTCCCCCAAGTCTGCCGATAAAAATGATACCTCACTTGTGTGGGTATGCCTAGCGCCCGCGACAGGAAATGTCCCAAAACACAACGTGGGCACATCCCATTTTTTGACAGAAAACAGCTGTTTTTTGCAAAGTGCCTAACTGTAGATTTTGGCCTCTAGCTCAGCCGGCACCTTGGGAAACCTACCGAACCTGTGCATTTTTGAAAACTAGAGACCTAGGGGAATCCAAGATGGGGTGACTTGTGGGGCTCTGACCAGGTTCTGTTACCCAGAATCCTTTGGAAACCTCAAAATGTGGCTAAAAAACACATTTTCCTCACATTTCGGTGACAGAAAGCTCTGGAATCTGAGAGGAGCCACAAATTTCCTTCCACCCAGCGTTCCACCAAGTTTGCCGATAAAAATGATACCTCACTTGTGTGGGTAGGCCTAGCGCCCGCGACAGGAAATGTCCCAAACCACAATGTGAGCACATCCCATTTTTTGACAGAAAACAGAGCTGTTTTTTGCAAAGTGTCTACCTGTAGATTTTGGCCTCTAGCTCAGCCGGCACCTAGGGAAACCTACCAAACCTGTGCATTTCTGAACTCTAGAGACCTAGGGGAATCCAAGATGGGGTGACTTGTGGGGCTCTGACCAGGTTCTGTTACCCAGAATCCTTTGCAAACCTCAAAATGTGGCTAAAAAACACATTTTCTTCACATTTCGGTGACAGAAAGCTCTGGAATCTGAGAGGAGCCACAAATTTCCTTCCACCCAGCGTTCCACCAAGTTTGCCGATAAAAATGATACCTCACTTGTGTGGGTAGGCCTAGCACCCGCGACAGGAAATGTCCCAAAACACAACGTGGGCACATCCCATTTTTTGACAGAAAACAGAGCTGTTTTTTGCAAAGTGCCTACCTGTAGATTTTGGCCTCTAGCTCAGCCGGCACCTAGGGAAACCTACCAAACCTGTGCATATTTGAAAACTAGAGACCTAGGGGAATCCAAGATGGGGTGACTTGTGGGGCTCTGACCAGGTTCTGTTACCCAGAATCCTTTGGAAACCTCAAAATGTGGCTAAAAAACACATTTTCTTCACATTTCGGTGACAGAAAGCTCTGGAATCTGAGAGGAGCCACAAATTTCCTTCCACCCAGCGTTCCACCAAGTTTGCCGATAAAAATGATACCTCACTTGTGTGGGTAGGCCTAGCGCCCGCGACAGGAAATGTCCCAAAACACAACGTGGGCACATCCCATTTTTTGACAGAAAACAGAGCTGTTTTTTGCAAAGTGCATGCCTGTAGATTTTGGCCTCTAGCTCAGCCGGCACCTAGGGAAACCTACCAAACCTGTGCATTCTTGAAAACTAGAGACCTAGGGGAATCCAAGATGGGGTGACTTGTGGGGCTCTGACCAGGTTCTGTTACCCAGAATCCTTTGCAAACCTGAAAATGTGGCTAAAAAACACATTTTCCTCACATTTCGGTGACAGAAAGTTCTGGAATCTGAGAGGAGCCACAAATTTCCTTCCACCCAGCGTTTCACCAAGTCTGCCGATAAAAATAATACCTCACTTGTGTGGGTAGGCCTAGCGCCCGCGACAGGAAATGTCCCAAAACACAACGTGGGCACATCCCATTTTTTGACAGAAAACAGAGCTGTTTTTTGCAAAGTGCCTACCTGTAGATTTTCGCCTCTAGCTCAGCCGGCACCTAGGGAAACCTACCAAACCTGTGCATTTTTGAAAACTAGAGACCTAGGGGAATCCAAGATGGGGTAACTTGTGGGGCTCTGACCAGGTTCTCTTACCCAGAATCCTTTGCAAACCTCAAAATGTGGCTAAAAAAACACATTTTCCTCACATTGTGGTGACAGAAAGTTCTGGAATCTGAGAGGAGCCACAAATGTCCTTCCACCCAGCGTTCCCCCAAGTCTGCCGATAAAAATGATACCTCACTTATGTGGGTAGGCCTAGCGCCCGCGACAGGAAATGTCCCAAAACACAACGTGGGCACATCCCATTTTTTGACAGAAAACAGAGCTGCTTTTTGCAAAGTGCCTAACTGTAGATTTTGGCCTCTAGCTCAGCCGGCACCTAGGGAAACCTACTGAACCTGTGCATTTTTGAAAACTAGAGACCTAGGGGAATCCAAGATGGGGTGACTTGTGGGGCTCTGACCAGGTTCTGTAACCCAGAATCCTTTGGAAACCTCAAAATGTGGCTAAAAAAAACATTTTCCTCCCATTTCGGTGACAGAAAGCTCTGGAATCTGAGAAGAGGCACAAATTTCCTTCCACCCAGCGTTCCACCAAGTTTGCCGATAAAAATAATACCTCACTTGTGTGGGTAGGCCTAGCGCCCGCGACAGGAAATGTCCCAAAACACAATGTGGGCACATCCCATTTTTCGACAGAAAACAGAGCTGTTTTTTGTAAAGTGCCTACCTGTAGATTTTCGCCTCTAGCTCAGCCAGCACCTAGGGAAACCTACCAAACCGGTGCATATTTGAAAACTAGAGACCTAGGGGAATCCAAGATGGGGTGACGTGTGGGGCTCTGACCAGGTTCTCTTACCCAGAATCCTTTGCAGACCTCAAAATGTTGCTAAAAAACACAAAGGCCCTCATTCTGACCCTGGCGGTCTTTGACCGCCAGGGCGGAGGACCGCGGGAGCACCGCCGACAAGCCGGCGGTGCTCCAATGGGGATTCCGACCGGGGCGGTAAAGCCGCGGTCGGACCGGCACCACTGGCGGGGTCCCGCCAGTGTACCGCGGCCCCATTGAATCCTCCGCGGCGGCGCAGCTTGCTGCACCGCCGCGGGGATTCCGACCCCCCTACCGCCATCCAGATCCCGGAGGTCGGACCGCCGAGATCCGGATGGCGGTAGGGGGGGTCGCGGGGCCCCTGGGGGCCCCTGCAGTGCCCATGCCACTGGCATGGGCATTGCAGGGGCCCCCGTAAGAGGGCCCCTACATGTATTTCACTGTCTGCTGCGCAGACAGTGAAATACGCGACGGGTGCAACTGCACCCGTCGCACAGCTTCCACTCCGCCGGCTCGATTCCGAGCCGGCTTCATCGTGGAAGCCTCTTTCCCGCTGGGCTGGCTGGCGGTCTGAAGGAGACCGCCCGCCAGCCCAGCGGGAAAGTCAGAATTACCGCCGCGGTCTTTCGACCGCGGAACGGTAACCTGACGGCGGGACTTTGGCGGGCGGCCTCCGCCGCCCGCCAAGGTCAGAATGAGGGCCAAATTTTCCTCACATTGTGGTGACAGAAAGTTCTGGAATCTGAGAGGAGCCACAAATGTCCTTCCACCCAGCGTTCCCCCAAGTCTGCCGATAAAAATGATACCTCACTTGTGTGGGTAGGCCTAGCGCCCGCGACAGGAAATGTCCCAAAACACAATGTGAGCACATCCCATTTTTTGACAGAAAACAGAGCTGTTTTTTGGAAAGTGCCTACCTGTAGATTTTGGCCTCTAGCTCAGCCAGCACCTAGGGAAACCTATCAAACCTGTACATTTTTGAAAACTAGAGACCTAGGGGAATCCAAGATGGGGTGACTTGGGGGGCTCGGACCAGGTTCTGTTACCCAGAATCCTTTGCAAAACTCAAAATGTGGCTAAAAAAACACATTTTCCTCACATTTCGGTGACAGAAAGTTATGGAATCTGAGAGGAGCCACAAATTTCCGTCCACCCAGCGTTCCCCCAAGTATGACGATAAAAATGATACCTCACTTGTGTGGGTATGCCTAGCGCCCGCGACAGGAAATGTCCCAAAACACAACGTGGGCACATCCCATTTTTTGACAGAAAACAGAGCTGCTTTTTGCAAAGTGCCTAACTGTAGATTTTGGCCTCTAGCTCAGCCGGCACCTAGGGAAACCTACCAAACCTGTGCATTTTTTAAAACTAGAGACCTAGGGGAATCCAAGATGGGGTGACTTGTGGGGCTCTGACCAGGTTCTGTTACCCAGAATCCTTTGGAAACCTCAAAATGTGGCTAAAAAACACATTTTCCTCACATTTCGGTGACAGAAAACTCTGGAATCTGAGAGGAGCCAAAAATGTCCTTCCACCCAGCGTTCCCCCAAGTCTGCCGATAAAAATGATACCTCACTTGTGTGGGTAGGCCTAGCGCCCGCGACAGGAAATGTCCCAAAACACAATGTGAGCACATCCCATTTTTTGACAGAAAACAGAGCTGTTTTTTGGAAAGTGCCTACCTGTAGATTTTGGCCTCTAGCTCAGCCGGCACCTAGGGAAACCTATCAAACCTGTGCATTTTTGAAAACTAGAGACCGAGGGGAATCCAAGATGGGGTGACTTGGGGGGCTCGGACCAGGTTCTGTTACCCAGAATCCTTTGCAAAACTCAAAATGTGGCTAAAAAAACACATTTTCCTCACATTTTGGTGACAGAAAGTTATGGAATCTGAGAGGAGCCACAAATTTCCGTCCACCCAGCGTTCCCCCAAGTATGCTGATGAAAATAATACCTCACTTGTGTGGGTATGCCTAGCGCCCGCGACAGGAGATGTCCCAAAACACAACGTGGGCACATCCCATTTTTTGACAGAAAACAGAGCTGCTTTTTGCAAAGTGCCTAACTGTAGATTTTGGCCTCTAGCTCAGCCGGCACCTAGGGAAACCTACCAAACCTGTGCATTTTTGAAAACTAGAAACCTAGGGGAATCCAAGATGGGGTGACTTGTGGGGCTCTGACCAGGTTCTGTTACCCAGAATCCTTTGGAAACCTCAAAATGTGGCTAAAAAACACATTTTCCTCACATATCGGTGACAGAAAACTCTGGAATCTGAGAGGAGCCAAAAATTTCCTTCCACCCAGCGTTCCACCAAGTTTGCCGATAAAAATGATACCTCACTTGTGTGGGTAGGCCTAGCGCCCGCAACAGGAAATGTCCCAAACCACAATGTGAGCACATCCCATTTTTTGACAGAAAACAGAGCTGTTTTTTGCAAAGTGTCTACCTGTAGATTTTGGCCTCTAGCTCAGCCGGCACCTAGGGAAACCTACCAAACCTGTGCATTTCTGAACTCTAGAGACCTAGGGGAATCCAAGATGGGGTGACTTGTGGGGCTCTGACCAGGTTCTGTTACCCAGAATCCTTTGCAAACCTCAAAATGTGGCTAAAAAACACATTTTCTTCACATTTCGGTGACAGAAAGCTCTGGAATCTGAGAGGAGCCACAAATTTCCTTCCACCCAGCGTTCCACCAAGTTTGCCAATAAAAATGATACCTCACTTGTGTGGGTAGGCCTAGCACCCGCGACAGGAAATGTCCCAAAACACAACGTGGGCACATCCCATTTTTTGACAGAAAACAGAGCTGTTTTTTGCAAAGTGCCTACCTGTAGATTTTGGCCTCTAGCTCAGCCTGCACCTAGGGAAACCTACCAAACCTGTGCATATTTGAAAACTAGAGACCTAGGGGAATCCAAGATGGGGTGACTTGTGGGGCTCTGACCAGGTTCTGTTACCCAGAATCCTTTGGAAACCTCAAAATGTGGCTAAAAAACACATTTTCTTCACATTTCGGTGACAGAAAGCTCTGGAATCTGAGAGGAGCCACAAATTTCCTTCCACCCAGCGTTCCACCAAGTTTGCCGATAAAAATGATACCTCACTTGTGTGGGTAGGCCTAGCGCCCGCGACAGGAAATGTCCCAAAACACAACGTGGGCACATCCCATTTTTTGACAGAAAACAGAGCTGTTTTTTGCAAAGTGCATGCCTGTAGATTTTGGCCTCTAGCTCAGCCGGCACCTAGGGAAACCTACCAAACCTGTGCATTCTTGAAAACTAGAGACCTAGGGGAATCCAAGATGGGGTGACTTGTGGGGCTCTGACCAGGTTCTGTTACCCAGAATCCTTTGCAAACCTGAAAATGTGGCTAAAAAACACATTTTCCTCACATTTCGGTGACAGAAAGTTCTGGAATCTGAGAGGAGCCACAAATTTCCTTCCACCCAGCGTTTCACCAAGTCTGCCGATAAAAATAATACCTCACTTGTGTGGGTAGGCCTAGCGCCCGCGACAGGAAATGTCCCAAAACACAACGTGGGCACATCCCATTTTTTGACAGAAAACAGAGCTGTTTTTTGCAAAGTGCCTACCTGTAGATTTTCGCCTCTAGCTCAGCCGGCACCTAGGGAAACCTACCAAACCTGTGCATTTTTGAAAACTAGAGACCTAGGGGAATCCAAGATGGGGTAACTTGTGGGGCTCTGACCAGGTTCTCTTACCCAGAATCCTTTGCAAACCTCAAAATGTGGCTAAAAAAACACATTTTCCTCACATTGTGGTGACAGAAAGTTCTGGAATCTGAGAGGAGCCACAAATGTCCTTCCACCCAGCGTTCCCCCAAGTCTGCCGATAAAAATGATACCTCACTTATGTGGGTAGGCCTAGCGCCCGCGACAGGAAATGTCCCAAAACACAACGTGGGCACATCCCATTTTTTGACAGAAAACAGAGCTGCTTTTTGCAAAGTGCCTAACTGTAGATTTTGGCCTCTAGCTCAGCCGGCACCTAGGGAAACCTACTGAACCTGTGCATTTTTGAAAACTAGAGACCTAGGGGAATCCAAGATGGGGTGACTTGTGGGGCTCTGACCAGGTTCTGTAACCCAGAATCCTTTGGAAACCTCAAAATGTGGCTAAAAAAAACATTTTCCTCCCATTTCGGTGACAGAAAGCTCTGGAATCTGAGAAGAGGCACAAATTTCCTTCCACCCAGCGTTCCACCAAGTTTGCCGATAAAAATAATACCTCACTTGTGTGGGTAGGCCTAGCGCCCGCGACAGGAAATGTCCCAAAACACAACGTGGGCACATCCCATTTTTCGACAGAAAACAGAGCTGTTTTTTGTAAAGTGCCTACCTGTAGATTTTCGCCTCTAGCTCAGCCAGCACCTAGGGAAACCTACCAAACCGGTGCATATTTGAAAACTAGAGACCTAGGGGAATCCAAGATGGGGTGACGTGTGGGGCTCTGACCAGGTTCTCTTACCCAGAATCCTTTGCAGACCTCAAAATTTTGCTAAAAAACACAAATTTTCCTCACATTGTGGTGACAGAAAGTTCTGGAATCTGAGAGGAGCCACAAATGTCCTTCCACCCAGTGTTCCCCCAAGTCTGCCGATAAAAATGATACCTCACTTGTGTGGGTAGGCCTAGCGCCCGCGACAGGAAATGTCCCAAAACACAATGTGAGCACATCCCATTTTTTGACAGAAAACAGAGCTGTTTTTTGGAAAGTGCCTACCTGTAGATTTTGGCCTCTAGCTCAGCCAGCACCTAGGGAAACCTATCAAACCTGTGCATTTTTGAAAACTAGAGACCTAGGGGAATCCAAGATGGGGTGACTTGGGGGGCTCGGACCAGGTTCTGTTACCCAGAATCCTTTGCAAAACTCAAAATGTGGCTAAAAAAACACATTTTCCTCACATTTCGGTGACAGAAAGTTATGGAATCTGAGAGGAGCCACAAATTTCCGTCCACCCAGCGTTCCCCCAAGTATGACGATAAAAATGATACCTCACTTGTGTGGGTATGCCTAGCGCCCGCAACAGGAAATGTCCCAAAACACAACGTGGGCACATCCCATTTTTTGACAGAAAACAGAGCTGCTTTTTGCAAAGTGCCTAACTGTAGATTTTGGCCTCTAGCTCAGCCGGCACCTAGGGAAACCTACCAAACCTGTGCATTTTTTAAAACTAGAGACCTAGGGGAATCCAAGATGGGGTGACTTGTGGGGCTCTGACCAGGTTCTGTTACCCAGAATCCTTTGCAAACCTCAAAATGTGGCTAAAAAAACACATTTTCCTCACATTTCGGTGACAGAAAGTTCTGGAATCTGAGAGGAGCCACAAATTTCCTTCCACCCAGCGTTCCCCCAAGTCTGCCGATAAAAATGATACCTCACTTGTGTGGGTATGCCTAGCGCCCGCAACAGGAAATGTCCCAAAACACAACGTGGGCACATCCCATTTTTTGACAGAAAACAGAGCTGTTTTTCGCAAAGTGCCTAACTGTAGATTTTGGCCTCTAGCTCAGCCGGCACCTAGGGAAACCTACCAAACCTGTGCATTTTTTAAAACTAGAGACCTAGGGGAATCCAAGATGGGGTGACTTGTGAGGCTCTGACCAGGTTCTGTTACCCAGAATCCTTTGCAAACCTCAAAATGTGGCTAAAAAAACACATTTTCCTCACATTTCGGTGACAGAAAGTTCTGGAATCTGAGAGGAGCCACAAATTTCCTTCCACCCAGCGTTCCCCCAAGTCTGCCGATAAAAATGATACCTCACTTGTGTGGGTATGCCTAGCGCCCGCGACAGGAAATGTCCCAAAACACAACGTGGGCACATCCCATTTTTTGACAGAAAACAGCTGTTTTTTGCAAAGTGCCTAACTGTAGATTTTGACCTCTAGCTCAGCCGGCACCTAGGGAAACCTACTGAACCTGTGCATTTTTGAAAACTAGAGACCTAGGGGAATCCAAGATGGGGTGACTTGTGGGGCTCTGACCAGGTTCTGTAACCCAGAATCCTTTGGAAACCTCAAAATGTGGCTAAAAAAAAATTTTCCTCACATTTCGGTGACAGAAAGCTCTGGAATCTGAGAAGAGGCACAAATTTTCTTCCACCCAGCGTTCCACCAAGTTTGCAGATAAAAATGATACCTCACTTGTGTGGGTAGGCCTAGCGCCCGCAACAGGAAATGTCCCAAAACACAACGTGGGCACATCCCATTTTTCGACAGAAAACAGAGCTGTTTTTTGTAAAGTGCCTACCTGTAGATTTTCGCCTCTAGCTCAGCCAGCACCTAGGGAAACCTACCAAACCGGTGCATATTTGAAAACTAGAGACCTAGGGGAATCCAAGATGGGGTGACGTGTGGGGCTCTGACCAGGTTCTCTTACCCAGAATCCTTTGCAGACCTCAAAATTTGGCTAAAAAACACAAATTTTCCTCACATTGTGGTGACAGAAAGTTCTGGAATCTGAGAGGAGCCACAAATGTCCTTCCACCCAGCGTTCCCCCAAGTCTGCCGATAAAAATGATACCTCACTTGTGTGGGTAGGCCTAGCGCCCGCGACAGGAAATGTCCCAAAACACAATGTGAGCACATCCCATTTTTTGACAGAAAACAGAGCTGTTTTTTGGAAAGTGCCTACCTGTAGATTTTGGCCTCTAGCTCAGCCGGCACCTAGGGAAACCTATCAAACCTGTGCATTTTTGAAAACTAGAGACCTAGGGGAATCCAAGATGGGGTGACTTGGGGGGCTCGGACCAGGTTCTGTTACCCAGAATCCTTTGCAAAACTCAAAATGTGGCTAAAAAAACACATTTTCCTCACATTTCGGTGACAGAAAGTTATGGAATCTGAGAGGAGCCACAAATTTCCGTCCACCCAGCGTTCCCCCAAGTATGACGATAAAAATGATACCTCACTTGTGTGGGTATGCCTAGCGCCCGCGAAAGGAAATGTCCCAAAACACAACGTGGGCACATCCCATTTTTTGACAGAAAACAGAGCTGCTTTTTGCAAAGTGCCTAACTGTAGATTTTGGCCTCTAGCTCAGCCGGCACCTAGGGAAACCTACCAAACCTGTGCATTTTTTAAAACTAGAGACCTAGGGGAATCCAAGATGGGGTGACTTGTGGGGCTCTGACCAGGTTCTGTTACCCAGAATCCTTTGCAAACCTCAAAATGTGGCTAAAAAAACACATTTTCCTCACATTTCGGTGACAGAAAGTTCTGGAATCTGAGAGGAGCCACAAATTTCCTTCCACCCAGCGTTCCCCCAAGTCTGCCGATAAAAATGATACCTCACTTGTGTGGGTATGCCTAGCGCCCGCGACAGGAAATGTCCCAAAACACAACGTGGGCACATCCCATTTTTTGACAGAAAACAGAGCTGTTTTTCGCAAAGTGCCTAACTGTAGATTTTGGCCTCTAGCTCAGCCGGCACCTAGGGAAACCTACCAAACCTGTGCATTTTTTAAAACTAGAGACCTAGGGGAATCCAAGATGGGGTGACTTGTGGGGCTCTGACCAGGTTCTGTTACCCAGAATCTTTTGCAAACCTCAAAATGTGGCTAAAAAAACACATTTTCCTCACATTTCGGTGACAGAAAGTTCTGGAATCTGAGAGGAGCCACAAATTTCCTTCCACCCAGCGTTCCCCCAAGTCTGCCGATAAAAATGATACCTCACTTGTGTGGGTATGCCTAGCGCCCGCGACAGGAAATGTCCCAAAACACAACGTGGGCACATCCCATTTTTTGACAGAAAACAGAGCTGCTTTTTGCAAAGTGCCTAACTGTAGATTTTGGCCTCTAGCTCAGCCGGCACCTAGGGAAACCCACAAAACCTGCGCATTTTTGAAAACTAGAGACCTAGGGGAATCCAAGATGGGGTGACTTGTGGGGCTCTGACCAGGTTCTGTTACCCAGAATCCTTTGCAAACCTCAAAATGTGGCTAAAAAAACACATTTTCCTCACATTTGGGTGACAGAAAGTTCTGGAATCTGAGAGGAGCCACAAATTTCCTTCCACCCAGCGTTCCCCTAAGTCTGCCGATAAAAATGATACATCACTTGTGTGGGTATGCCTAGCGCCCGCGACAGGAAATGTCCCAAAACACAACGTGGGCACATCCCATTTTTTGACAGAAAACAGAGCTGCTTTTTGCAAAGTGCCTAACTGTAGATTTTGGCCTCTAGCTCAGCCGGCACCTAGGGAAACCTACCAAACCTGTGCATTTTTGAAAACTAGAGACCTAGGGGAATCCAAGATGGGGTGACTTGTGGGGCTCTGACCAGGTTCTGTTACCCAGAATCCTTTGCAAACCTCAAAATGTGGCTAAAAAAACACATTTTCCTCACATTTCGGTGACAGAAAGTTCTGGAATCTGAGAGGAGCCACAAATTTCCTTCCACCCAGCGTTCCCCCAAGTCTGCCGATAAAAATGATACCTCACTTGTGTGGGTATGCCTAGCGCCCGCGACAGGAAATGTCCCAAAACACAACGTGGGCACATCCCATTTTTTGACAGAAAACAGAGCTGCTTTTTGCAAAGTGCCTAACTGTAGATTTTGGCCTCTAGCTCAGCCGGCACCTAGGGAAACCTACCAAACCTGTGCATTTTTTAAAACTAGAGACCTAGGGGAATCCAATATGGGGTGACTTGTGGGGCTCTGACCAGGTTCTGTTACCCAGAATCCTTTTCAAACCTCAAAATGTGGCTAAAAAAACACATTTTCCTCACATTTCGGTGACAGAAAGTTCTGGAATCTGAGAGGAGCCACAAATTTCCTTCCACACAGCGTTCCCCCAAGTCTGCCGATAAAAATGAAACCTCACTTGTGTGGGTATGCCTAGCGCCCGCGACAGGAAATGTCCCAAAACACAACGTGGGCACATCCCATTTTTTGACAGAAAACAGCTGTTTTTTGCAAAGTGCCTAACTGTAGATTTTGGCCTCTAGCTCAGCCGGCACCTAGGGAAACCTACTGAACCTGTGCATTTTTTAAAACTAGAGACCTAGGGGAATCCAAGATGGGGTGACTTGTGGGGCTCTGACCAGGTTCTGTAACCCAGAATCCTTTGGAAACCTCAAAATGTGGCTAAAAAAAACATTTTCCTCACATTTCGGTGACAGAAAGCTCTGGAATCTGAGAAGAGGCACAAATTTCCTTCCACCCAGCGTTCCACCAAGTTTGCCGATAAAAATGATACCTCACTTGTGTGGGTAGGCCCAGCGCCCGCAACAGGAAATGTCCCAAAACACAACATGGGCACATCCCATTTTTTGACAGAAAACAGAGCTGTTTTTTGCAAAGTGCCTACCTGCAGATTTTGGCCTCAAGCTCAGCCGGCACCGAGGGAAACCTACCAAACCTGTGCATATTTGAAAACTAGAGACCTAGGGGAATCCAAGATGGGGTGACTTGTGGGGCTCTGACAAGATTCTGTTTCCCAGAATCCTTTGCAAACCTCTAAATTTGGCTAAAAAAACAAATTTTCCTCACATTTCGGTGACAGAAAGTTCTGGAATCTGAGAGGAGCCACAAATGTCCTTCCACCCAGCGTTCCCCCAAGTCTGCTGATAAAAATGATACCTCACTTGTGTGGGTAGGCCTAGCGCCCGCAACAGGAAATGTCCCAAACCACAATGTGAGCACATCCCATTTTTTCACTGAAAACAGAGCTGTTTTTTGCAAAGTGTCTACCTGTAGATTTTGGCCTCTAGCTCAGCCGGCACCTAGGGAAACCTACCAAACCTGTGCATTTTTTAACACTAGAGACCTAGGGGAATCCAAGATGGGGTGACTTGTGGGGCTCTGACCAGGTTCTGTTACCCAGAATCCTTTGCAAACCTCAAAATGTGGCTAAAAAACCCAATTTTCCTCACATTTCAGTGACAGAAAGTTCTGGAATCTGAGAGGAGCCACAAATTTCCTTCCACCCAGCGTTCCCCCAAGTCTGCTGATAAAAATGATACCTCACTTGTGTGGGTATGCCTAGCGCCCGCGACAGGAAATGTCCCAAAACACAACGTGGGCACATCCCATTTTTTGACAGAAAACAGAGCTGCTTTTTGCAAAGTGCCTAACTGTAGATTTTGGCCTCTAGCTCAGCCGGCACCTAGGGAAACCTACCAAACCTGTGCATTTTTTAAAACTAGAGACCTAGAGGAATCCAAGATGGGGTGACTTGTGGGGCTCTGACCAGGTTCTGTAACCCAGAATCCTTTGGAAACCTCAAAATGTGGCTAAAAAAAACATTTTCCTCACATTTCGGTGACAGAAAGCTCTGGAATCTGAGAAGAGGCACAAATTTCCTTCCACCCAGCGTTCCACCAAGTTTGCCGATAAAAATGATACCTCACTTGTGTGGGTAGGCCCAGCGCCCGCAACAGGAAATGTCCCAAAACACAACGTGGGCACATCCCATTTTTTGACAGAAAACAGAGCTGTTTTTTGCAAAGTGCCTACCTGCAGATTTTGGCCTCAAGCTCAGCCGGCACCGAGGGAAACCTACCAAACCTGTGCATATTTGAAAACTAGAGACCTAGGGGAATCCAAGATGGGGTGACTTGTGGGGCTCTGACCAGATTCTGTTTCCCAGAATCCTTTGCAAACCTCTAAATTTGGCTAAAAAAACACATTTTCCTCACATTTCGGTGACAGAAAGTTCTGGAATCTGAGAGGAGCCACAAATGTCCTTCCACCCAGCGTTCCCCCAAGTCTGCTGATAAAAATGATACCTCACTTGTGTGGGTAGGCCTAGCGCCCGCAACAGGAAATGTCCCAAACCACAATGTGAGCACATCCCATTTTTTCACAGAAAACAGAGCTGTTTTTTGCAAAGTGTCTACCTGTAGATTTTGGCCTCTAGCTCAGCCGGCACCTAGGGAAACCTACCAAACCTGTGCATTTTTGAAAACTAGAGACCTAGGGGAATCCAAGATGGTGTGACTTGTGGGGCTCGGACCAGGTTCTGTTACCCAGAATCCTTTGCAAAACTCAAAATGTGGCTAAAAAAACACATTTTCCTCACATTTCGGTGACAGAAAGTTATGGAATCTGAGAAGAGCCACAAATTTCCGTCCACCCAGCGTTCCCCCAAGTATGCCGATGAAAATAATACCTCACTTGTGTGGGTATGCCTAGTGCCCGCGACAGGAAATGTCCCAAAACACAACGTGGGCACATCCCATTTTTTGACAGAAAACAGAGCTGCTTTTTGCTAAGTGCCTAACTGTAGATTTTGGCCTTTAGCTCAGCCGGCACCTAGGGAAACCTACCAAACCTGTGCATTTTTGAAAACTAGAAACCTAGGGGAATCCAAGATGGGGTGACTTGTGGGGCTCTGACCAGGTTCTGTTACCCATAATCCTTTGCAAACCTCAAAATGTGGCTAAAAAAACACATTTTCCTCACATTTCGGTGACAGAAAGTTCTGGAATCTGAGAGGAGCCACAAATTTCCTTCCACCCAGCGTTCCCCCAAGTCTGCCGATAAAAATGATACCTCACTTGTGTGGGTATGCCTAGCGCCCGCGACAGGAAATGTCCCAAAACACAACGTGGGCACATCCCATTTTTTGACAGAAAACAGCTGTTTTTTGCAAAGTGCCTAACTGTAGATTTTGGCCTCTAGCTCAGCCGGCACCTTGGGAAACCTACTGAACCTGTGCATTTTTGAAAACTAGAGACCTAGGGGAATCCAAGATGGGGTGACTTGTGGGGCTCTGACCAGGTTCTGTTACCCAGAATCCTTTGGAAACCTCAAAATGTGGCTAAAAAACACATTTTCCTCACATTTCGGTGACAGAAAGCTCTGGAATCTGAGAGGAGCCACAAATTTCCTTCCACCCAGCGTTCCACCAAGTTTGCCGATAAAAATGATACCTCACTTGTGTGGGTAGGCCTAGCGCCCGCGACAGGAAATGTCCCAAACCACAATGTGAGCACATCCCATTTTTTGACAGAAAACAGAGCTGTTTTTTGCAAAGTGTCTACCTGTAGATTTTGGCCTCTAGCTCAGCCGGCACCTAGGGAAACCTACCAAACCTGTGCATTTCTGAACTCTAGAGACCTAGGGGAATCCAAGATGGGGTGACTTGTGGGGCTCTGACCAGGTTCTGTTACCCAGAATCCTTTGCAAACCTCAAAATGTGGCTAAAAAACACATTTTCTTCACATTTCGGTGACAGAAAGCTCTGGAATCTGAGAGGAGCCACACATTTCCTTCCACCCAGCGTTCCACCAAGTTTGCCGATAAAAATGATACCTCACTTGTGTGGGTAGGCCTAGCACCCGAGACAGGAAATGTCCCAAAACACAACGTGGGCACATCCCATTTTTTGACAGAAAACAGAGCTGTTTTTTGCAATGTGCCTACCTGTAGATTTTGGCCTCTAGCTCAGCCGGCACCTAGGGAAACCTACCAAACCTGTGCATATTTGAAAACTAGAGACCTAGGGGAATCCAAGATGGGGTGACTTGTGGGGCTCTGACCAGGTTCTGTTACCCAGAATCCTTTGGAAACCTCAAAATGTGGCTAAAAAACACATTTTCTTCACATTTCGGTGACAGAAAGCTCTGGAATCTGAGAGGAGCCACAAATTTCCTTCCACCCAGCGTTCCACCAAGTTTGCCGATAAAAATGATACCTCACTTGTGTGGGTAGGCCTAGCGCCCGCGATTGGAAATGTCCCAAAACACAACGTGGGCACATCCCATTTTTTGACAGAAAACAGAGCTGTTTTTTGCAAAGTGCATGCCTGTAGATTTTGGCCTCTAGCTCAGCCGGCACCTAGGGAAACCTACCAAACCTGTGCATTCTTGAAAACTAGAGACCTAGGGGAATCCAAGATGGGGTGACTTGTGGGGCTCTGACCAGGTTCTGTTACCCAGAATCCTTTGCAAACCTGAAAATGTGGCTAAAAAACACATTTTCCTCACATTTCGGTGACAGAAAGTTCTGGAATCTGAGAGGAGCCACAAATTTCCTTCCACCCAGCGTTTCACCAAGTCTGCCGATAAAAATAATACCTCACTTGTGTGGGTAGGCCTAGCGCCCGTGACAGGAAATGTCCCAAAACACAACGTGGGCACATCCCATTTTTTGACAGAAAACAGAGCTGTTTTTTGCAAAGTGCCTACCTGTAGATTTTCGCCTCTAGCTCAGCCGGCACCTAGGGAAACCTACCAAACCTGTGCATTTTTTAAAACTAGAGACCTAGGGGAATCCAAGATGGGGTAACTTGTGGGGCTCTGACCAGGTTCTCTTACCCAGAATCCTTTGCAAACCTCAAAATGTGGCTAAAAAAACACATTTTCCTCACATTGTGGTGACAGAAAGTTCTGGAATCTGAGAGGAGCCACAAATGTCCTTCCACCCAGCGTTCCCCCAAGTCTGCCGATAAAAATGATACCTCACTTATGTGGGTAGGCCTAGCGCCCGCGACAGGAAATGTCCCAAAACACAACGTGGGCACATCCCATTTTTTGACAGAAAACAGAGCTGCTTTTTGCAAAGTGCCTAACTGTAGATTTTGGCCTCTAGCTCAGCCGGCACCTAGGGAAACCTACTGAACCTGTGCATTTTTGAAAACTAGAGACCTAGGGGAATCCAAGATGGGGTGACTTGTGGGGCTCTGACCAGGTTCTGTAACCCAGAATCCTTTGGAAACCTCAAAATGTGGCTAAAAAAAACATTTTCCTCCCATTTCGGTGACAGAAAGCTCTGGAATCTGAGAAGAGGCACAAATTTCCTTCCACCCAGCGTTCCACCAAGTTTGCCGATAAAAATAATACCTCACTTGTGTGGGTAGGCCTAGCGCCCGCGACAGGAAATGTCCCAAAACACAACGTGGGCACATCCCATTTTTCGACAGAAAACAGAGCTGTTTTTTGTAAAGTGCCTACCTGTAGATTTTTGCCTCTAGCTCAGCCAGCACCTAGGGAAACCTACCAAACCGGTGCATATTTGAAAACTAGAGACCTAGGGGAATCCAAGATGGGGTGACGTGTGGGGCTCTGACCAGGTTCTCTTACCCAGAATCCTTTGCAGACCTCAAAATTTTGCTAAAAAACACAAATTTTCCTCACATTGTGGTGACAGAAAGTTCTGGAATCTGAGAGGAGCCACAAATGTCCTTCCACCCAGCGTTCCCCCAAGTCTGCCGATGAAAATGATACCTCACTTGTGTGGGTAGGCCTAGCGCCCGCGACAGGAAATGTCCCAAAACACAACGTGGGCACATCCCATTTTTTGACAGAAAACAGAGCTGTTTTTTGGAAAGTGCCTACCTGTAGATTTTGGCCTCTAGCTCAGCCAGCACCTAGGGAAACCTATCAAACCTGTGCATTTTTGAAAACTAGAGACCTAGGGGAATCCAAGATGGGGTGACTTGTGGGGCTCTGACCAGGTTCTGTTACCCAGAATCCTTTGGAAACCTCAAAATGTGGCTAAAAAACACATTTTCTTCACATTTCGGTGACAGAAAGCTCTGGAATCTGAGAGGAGCCACAAATTTCCTTCCACCCAGCGTTCCACCAAGTTTGCCGATAAAAATGATACCTCACTTGTGTGGGTAGGCCTAGCGCCCGCGACAGGAAGTGTCCCAAAACACAACGTGGGCACATCCCATTTTTTGACAGAAAACAGAGCTGTTTTTTGCAAAGTGCCTACCTGTAGATTTTCGCCTCTAGCTCAGCCGGCACCTAAGGAAACCTACCAAACCTGTGCATTTTTGAAAACTAGAGACCTAGGGGAATCCAAGATGGGGTAACTTGTGGGGCTCTGACCAGGTTCTCTTACCCAGAATCCTTTGCAAACCTCAAAATGTGGCTAAAAAAACACATTTTCCTCCCATTGTGGTGACAGAAAGTTCTGGAATCTGAGAGGAGCCACAAATGTCCTTCCACCCAGCGTTCCCCCAAGTCTGCCGATAAAAATGATACCTCACTTATGTGGGTAGGCCTAGCGCCCGCGACACTAAATGTCCCAAAACACAACGTGGGCACATCCCATTTTTTGACAGAAAACAGAGCTGCTTTTTGCAAAGTGCCTAACTGTAGATTTTGGCCTCTAGCTCAGCCGGCACCTAGGGAAACCTACTGAACCTGTGCATTTTTGAAAACTAGAGACCTATGGGAATCCGAGATGGGGTGACTTGTGGGGCTCTGACCAGGTTCTGTAACCCAGAATCCTTTGGAAACCTCAAAATGTCTAAAAAAAACATTTTCCTCCCATTTCGGTGACAGAAAGCTCTGGGATCTGAGAAGAGGCACAAATTTCCTTCCACCCAGCGTTCCACCAAGTTTGCCGATAAAAATAATACCTCACTTGTGTGGGTAGGCCTAGCGCCCGCGACAGGAAATGTCCCAAAACACAACGTGGGCACATCCCATTTTTCGACAGAAAACAGAGCTGTTTTTTGTAAAGTGCCTACCTGTAGATTTTCGCCTCTAGCTCAGCCAGCACCTAGGGAAACCTACCAAACCGGTGCATATTTGAAAACTAGAGACCTAGGGGAATCCAAGATGGGGTGACGTGTGGGGCTCTGACCAGGTTCTCTTACCCAGAATCCTTTGCAGACCTCAAAATTTTGCTAAAAAACACAAATTTTCCTCACATTGTGGTGACAGAAAGTTCTGGAATCTGAGAGGAGCCACAAATGTCCTTCCACCCAGCGTTCCCCCAAGTCTGCCGATAAAAATGATACCTCACTTGTGTGGGTAGGCCTAGCGCCCGCGACAGGAAATGTCCCAAAACACAATGTGAGCACATCCCATTTTTTGACAGAAAACAGAGCTGTTTTTTGGAAAGTGCCTACCTGTAGATTTTGGCCTCTAGCTCAGCCAGCACCTAGGGAAACCTATCAAACCTGTGCATTTTTGAAAACTAGAGACCTAGGGGAATCCAAGATGGGGTGACTTGGGGGGCTCGGACCAGGTTCTGTTACCCAGAATCCTTTGCAAAACTCAAAATGTGGCTAAAAAAACACATTTTCCTCACATTTCGGTGACAGAAAGTTATGGAATCTGAGAGGAGCCACAAATTTCCGTCCACCCAGCGTTCCCCCAAGTATGACGATAAAAATGATACCTCACTTGTGTGGGTATGCCTAGCGCCCGCGACAGGAAATGTCCCAAAACACAACGTGGGCACATCCCATTTTTTGACAGAAAACAGAGCTGCTTTTTGCAAAGTGCCTAACTGTAGATTTTGGCCTCTAGCTCAGCCGGCACCTAGGGAAACCTACCAAACCTGTGCATTTTTTAAAACTAGAGACCTAGGGGAATCCAAGATGGGGTGACTTGTGGGGCTCTGACCAGGTTCTGTTACCCAGAATCCTTTGCAAACCTCAAAATGTGGCTAAAAAAACACATTTTCCTCACATTTCGGTGACAGAAAGTTCTGGAATCTGAGAGGAGCCACAAATTTCCTTCCACCCAGCGTTCCCCCAAGTCTGCCGATAAAAATGATACCTCACTTGTGTGGGTATGCCTAGCGCCCGCGACAGGAAATGTCCCAAAACACAACGTGGGCACATCCCATTTTTTGACAGAAAACAGAGCTGTTTTTCGCAAAGTGCCTAACTGTAGATTTTGGCCTCTAGCTCAGCCGGCACCTAGGGAAACCTACCAAACCTGTGCATTTTTTAAAACTAGAGACCTAGGGGAATCCAAGATGGGGTGACTTGTGAGGCTCTGACCAGGTTCTGTTACCCAGAATCCTTTGCAAACCTCAAAATGTGGCTAAAAAAACACATTTTCCTCATATTTCGGTGACAGAAAGTTCTGGAATCTGAGAGGAGCCACAAATTTCCTTCCACCCAGCGTTCCCCCAAGTCTGCCGATAAAAATGATACCTCACTTGTGTGGGTATGCCTAGCGCCCGCGACAGGAAATGTCCCAAAACACAACGTGGGCACATCCCATTTTTTGACAGAAAACAGCTGTTTTTTGCAAAGTGCCTAACTGTAGATTTTGACCTCTAGCTCAGCCGGCACCTAGGGAAACCTACTGAACCTGTGCATTTTTGAAAACTAGAGACCTAGGGGAATCCAAGATGGGGTGACTTGTGGGGCTCTGACCAGGTTCTGTAACCCAGAATCCTTTGGAAACCTCAAAATGTGGCTAAAAAAAACATTTTCCTCACATTTCGGTGACAGAAAGCTCTGGAATCTGAGAAGAGGCACAAATTTTCTTCCACCCAGCGTTCCACCAAGTTTGCCGATAAAAATGATACCTCACTTGTGTGGGTAGGCCTAGCGCCCGCAACAGGAAATGTCCCAAAACACAACGTGGGCACATCCCATTTTTCGACAGAAAACAGAGCTGTTTTTTGTAAAGTGCCTACCTGTAGATTTTCGCCTCTAGCTCAGCCAGCACCTAGGGAAACCTACCAAACCGGTGCATATTTGAAAACTAGAGACCTAGGGGAATCCAAGATGGGGTGACGTGTGGGGCTCTGACCAGGTTCTCTTACCCAGAATCCTTTGCAGACCTCAAAATTTGGCTAAAAAACACAAATTTTCCTCACATTGTGGTGACAGAAAGTTCTGGAATCTGAGAGGAGCCACAAATGTCCTTCCACCCAGCGTTCCCCCAAGTCTGCCGATAAAAATGATACCTCACTTGTGTGGGTAGGCCTAGCGCCCGCGACAGGAAATGTCCCAAAACACAATGTGAGCACATCCCATTTTTTGACAGAAAACAGAGCTGTTTTTTGGAAAGTGCCTACCTGTAGATTTTGGCCTCTAGCTCAGCCGGCACCTAGGGAAACCTATCAAACCTGTGCATTTTTGAAAACTAGAGACCTAGGGGAATCCAAGATGGGGTGACTTGGGGGGCTCGGACCAGGTTCTGTTACCCAGAATCCTTTGAAAACTCAAAATGTGGCTAAAAAAACACATTTTCCTCACATTTCGGTGACAGAAAGTTATGGAATCTGAGAGGAGCCACAAATTTCCGTCCACCCAGCGTTCCCCCAAGTATGACGATAAAAATGATACCTCACTTGTGTGGGTATGCCTAGCGCCCGCGACAGGAAATGTCCCAAAACACAACGTGAGCAGAGCTGCTTTTTGCAAAGTGCCTAACTGTAGATTTTGGCCTCTAGCTCAGCCGGCACCTAGGGAAACCTACCAAACCTGTGCATTTTTTAAAACTAGAGACCTAGGGGAATCCAAGATGGGGTGACTTGTGGGGCTCTGACCAGGTTCTGTTACCCAGAATCCTTTGCAAACCTCAAAATGTGGCTAAAAAAACACATTTTCCTCACATTTCGGTGACAGAAAGTTCTGGAATCTGAGAGGAGCCACAAATTTCCTTCCACCCAGCGTTCCCCCAAGTCTGCCGATAAAAATGATACCTCACTTGTGTGGGTATGCCTAGCGCCCGCGACAGGAAATGTCCCAAAACACAACATGGGCACATCCCATTTTTTGACAGAAAACAGAGCTGTTTTTCGCAAAGTGCCTAACTGTAGATTTTGGCCTCTAGCTCAGCCGGCACCTAGGGAAACCTACCAAACCTGTGCATTTTTTAAAACTAGAGACCTAGGGGAATCCAAGATGGGGTGACTTGTGGGGCTCTGACCAGGTTCTGTTACCCAGAATCCTTTGCAAACCTCAAAATGTGGCTAAAAAAACACATTTTCCTCACATTTCGGTGACAGAAAGTTCTGGAATCTGAGAGGAGCCACAAATTTCCTTCCACCCAGCGTTCCCCCAAGTCTGCCGATAAAAATGATACCTCACTTGTGTGGGTATGCCTAGCGCCCGCGACAGGAAATGTCCCAAAACACAACGTGGGCACATCCCATTTTTTGACAGAAAACAGAGCTGCTTTTTGCAAAGTGCCTAACTGTAGATTTTGGCCTCTAGCTCAGCCGGCACCTAGGGAAACCCACCAAACCTGCGCATTTTTGAAAACTAGAGACCTAGGGGAATCCAAGATGGGGTGACTTGTGGGGCTCTGACCAGGTTCTGTTACCCAGAATCCTTTGCAAACCTCAAAATGTGGCTAAAAAAACAAATTTTCCTCACATTTGGGTGACAGAAAGTTCTGGAATCTGAGAGGAGCTACAAATTTCCTTCCACCCAGCGTTCCCCTAAGTCTGCCGATAAAAATGATACATCACTTGTGTGGGTATGCCTAGCGCCCGCGACAGGAAATGTCCCAAAACACAACGTGGGCACATCCCATTTTTTGACAGAAAACAGAGCTGCTTTTTGCAAAGTGCCTAACTGTAGATTTTGGCCTCTAGCTCAGCCGGCACCTAGGGAAACCTACCAAACCTGTGCATTTTTGAAAACTAGAGACCTAGGGGAATCCAAGATGGGGTGACTTGTGGGGCTCTGACCAGGTTCTGTTACCCAGAATCCTTTGCAAACCTCAAAATGTGGCTAAAAAAACACATTTTCCTCACATTTCGGTGACAGAAAGTTCTGGAATCTGAGAGGAGCCACAAATTTCCTTCCACCCAGCGTTCCCCCAAGTCTGCCGATAAAAATGATACCTCACTTGTGTGGGTATGCCTAGCGCCCGCGACAGGAAATGTCCCAAAACACAACGTGGGCACATCCCATTTTTTGACAGAAAACAGAGCTGCTTTTTGCAAAGTGCCTAACTGTAGATTTTGGCCTCTAGCTCAGCCGGCACCTAGGGAAACCTACCAAACCTGTGCATTTTTTAAAACTAGAGACCTAGGGGAATCCAAGATGGGGTGACTTGTGGGGCTCTGACCAGGTTCTGTTACCCAGAATCCTTTTCAAACCTGAAAATGTGGCTAAAAAACACATTTTCCTCACATTTCGGTGACAGAAAGTTCTGGAATCTGAGAGGAGCCACAAATTTCCTTCCACCCAGCGTTTCACCAAGTCTGCCGATAAAAATAATATCTCACTTGTGTGGGTAGGCCTAGCGCCCGTGACAGGAAATGTCCCAAAACACAACGTGGGCACATCCCATTTTTTGACAGAAAACAGAGCTGTTTTTTGCAAAGTGCCTACCTGTAGATTTTCGCCTCTAGCTCAGCCGGCACCTAGGGAAACCTACCAAACCTGTGCATTTTTTAAAACTAGAGACCTAGGGGAATCCAAGATGGGGTAACTTGTGGGGCTCTGACCAGGTTCTCTTACCCAGAATCCTTTGCAAACCTCAAAATGTGGCTAAAAAAACACATTTTCCTCACATTGTGGTGACAGAAAGTTCTGGAATCTGAGAGGAGCCACAAATGTCCTTCCACCCAGCGTTCCCCCAAGTCTGCCGATAAAAATGATACCTCACTTATGTGGGTAGGCCTAGCGCCCGCGACAGGAAATGTCCCAAAACACAACGTGGGCACATCCCATTTTTTGACAGAAAACAGAGCTGCTTTTTGCAAAGTGCCTAACTGTAGATTTTGGCCTCTAGCTCAGCCGGCACCTAGGGAAACCTACTGAACCTGTGCATTTTTGAAAACTAGAGACCTAGGGGAATCCAAGATGGGGTGACTTGTGGGGCTCTGACCAGGTTCTGTAACCCAGAATCCTTTGGAAACCTCAAAATGTGGCTAAAAAAAACATTTTCCTCCCATTTCGGTGACAGAAAGCTCTGGAATCTGAGAAGAGGCACAAATTTCCTTCCACCCAGCGTTCCACCAAGTTTGCCGATAAAAATAATACCTCACTTGTGTGGGTAGGCCTAGCGCCCGCGACAGGAAATGTCCCAAAACACAACGTGGGCACATCCCATTTTTCGACAGAAAACAGAGCTGTTTTTTGTAAAGTGCCTACCTGTAGATTTTTGCCTCTAGCTCAGCCAGCACCTAGGGAAACCTACCAAACCGGTGCATATTTGAAAACTAGAGACCTAGGGGAATCCAAGATGGGGTGACGTGTGGGGCTCTGACCAGGTTCTCTTACCCAGAATCCTTTGCAGACCTCAAAATTTTGCTAAAAAACACAAATTTTCCTCACATTGTGGTGACAGAAAGTTCTGGAATCTGAGAGGAGCCACAAATGTCCTTCCACCCAGCGTTCCCCCAAGTCTGCCGATGAAAATGATACCTCACTTGTGTGGGTAGGCCTAGCGCCCGCGACAGGAAATGTCCCAAAACACAACGTGGGCACATCCCATTTTTTGACAGAAAACAGAGCTGTTTTTTGGAAAGTGCCTACCTGTAGATTTTGGCCTCTAGCTCAGCCAGCACCTAGGGAAACCTATCAAACCTGTGCATTTTTGAAAACTAGAGACCTAGGGGAATCCAAGATGGGGTGACTTGTGGGGCTCTGACCAGGTTCTGTTACCCAGAATCCTTTGGAAACCTCAAAATGTGGCTAAAAAACACATTTTCTTCACATTTCGGTGACAGAAAGCTCTGGAATCTGAGAGGAGCCACAAATTTCCTTCCACCCAGCGTTCCACCAAGTTTGCCGATAAAAATGATACCTCACTTGTGTGGGTAGGCCTAGCGCCCGCGACAGGAAGTGTCCCAAAACACAACGTGGGCACATCCCATTTTTTGACAGAAAACAGAGCTGTTTTTTGCAAAGTGCCTACCTGTAGATTTTCGCCTCTAGCTCAGCCGGCACCTAAGGAAACCTACCAAACCTGTGCATTTTTGAAAACTAGAGACCTAGGGGAATCCAAGATGGGGTAACTTGTGGGGCTCTGACCAGGTTCTCTTACCCAGAATCCTTTGCAAACCTCAAAATGTGGCTAAAAAAACACATTTTCCTCCCATTGTGGTGACAGAAAGTTCTGGAATCTGAGAGGAGCCACAAATGTCCTTCCACCCAGCGTTCCCCCAAGTCTGCCGATAAAAATGATACCTCACTTATGTGGGTAGGCCTAGCGCCCGCGACACTAAATGTCCCAAAACACAACGTGGGCACATCCCATTTTTTGACAGAAAACAGAGCTGCTTTTTGCAAAGTGCCTAACTGTAGATTTTGGCCTCTAGCTCAGCCGGCACCTAGGGAAACCTACTGAACCTGTGCATTTTTGAAAACTAGAGACCTATGGGAATCCAAGATGGGGTGACTTGTGGGGCTCTGACCAGGTTCTGTAACCCAGAATCCTTTGGAAACCTCAAAATGTCTAAAAAAAACATTTTCCTCCCATTTCGGTGACAGAAAGCTCTGGGATCTGAGAAGAGGCACAAATTTCCTTCCACCCAGCGTTCCACCAAGTTTGCCGATAAAAATAATACCTCACTTGTGTGGGTAGGCCTAGCGCCCGCGACAGGAAATGTCCCAAAACACAACGTGGGCACATCCCATTTTTCGACAGAAAACAGAGCTGTTTTTTGTAAAGTGCCTACCTGTAGATTTTCGCCTCTAGCTCAGCCAGCACCTAGGGAAACCTACCAAACCGGTGCATATTTGAAAACTAGAGACCTAGGGGAATCCAAGATGGGGTGACGTGTGGGGCTCTGACCAGGTTCTCTTACCCAGAATCCTTTGCAGACCTCAAAATTTTGCTAAAAAACACAAATTTTCCTCACATTGTGGTGACAGAAAGTTCTGGAATCTGAGAGGAGCCACAAATGTCCTTCCACCCAGCGTTCCCCCAAGTCTGCCGATAAAAATGATACCTCACTTGTGTGGGTAGGCCTAGCGCCCGCGACAGGAAATGTCCCAAAACACAATGTGAGCACATCCCATTTTTTGACAGAAAACAGAGCTGTTTTTTGGAAAGTGCCTACCTGTAGATTTTGGCCTCTAGCTCAGCCAGCACCTAGGGAAACCTATCAAACCTGTGCATTTTTGAAAACTAGAGACCTAGGGGAATCCAAGATGGGGTGACTTGGGGGGCTCGGACCAGGTTCTGTTACCCAGAATCCTTTGCAAAACTCAAAATGTGGCTAAAAAAACACATTTTCCTCACATTTCGGTGACAGAAAGTTATGGAATCTGAGAGGAGCCACAAATTTCCGTCCACCCAGCGTTCCCCCAAGTATGACGATAAAAATGATACCTCACTTGTGTGGGTATGCCTAGCGCCCGCGACAGGAAATGTCCCAAAACACAACGTGGGCACATCCCATTTTTTGACAGAAAACAGAGCTGCTTTTTGCAAAGTGCCTAACTGTAGATTTTGGCCTCTAGCTCAGCCGGCACCTAGGGAAACCTACCAAACCTGTGCATTTTTTAAAACTAGAGACCTAGGGGAATCCAAGATGGGGTGACTTGTGGGGCTCTGACCAGGTTCTGTTACCCAGAATCCTTTGCAAACCTCAAAATGTGGCTAAAAAAACACATTTTCCTCACATTTCGGTGACAGAAAGTTCTGGAATCTGAGAGGAGCCACAAATTTCCTTCCACCCAGCGTTCCCCCAAGTCTGCCGATAAAAATGATACCTCACTTGTGTGGGTATGCCTAGCGCCCGCGACAGGAAATGTCCCAAAACACAACGTGGGCACATCCCATTTTTTGACAGAAAACAGAGCTGTTTTTCGCAAAGTGCCTAACTGTAGATTTTGGCCTCTAGCTCAGCCGGCACCTAGGGAAACCTACCAAACCTGTGCATTTTTTAAAACTAGAGACCTAGGGGAATCCAAGATGGGGTGACTTGTGGGGCTCTGACCAGGTTCTGTTACCCAGAATCCTTTGCAAACCTCAAAATGTGGCTAAAAAAACACATTTTCCTCACATTTCGGTGACAGAAAGTTCTGGAATCTGAGAGGAGCCACAAATTTCCTTCCACCCAGCGTTCCCCCAAGTCTGCCGATAAAAATGATACCTCACTTGTGTGGGTATGCCTAGCGCCCGCGACAGGAAATGTCCCAAAACACAACGTGGGCACATCCCATTTTTTGACAGAAAACAGAGCTGTTTTTCGCAAAGTGCCTAACTGTAGATTTTGGCCTCTAGCTCAGCCGGCACCTAGGGAAACCTACCAAACCTGTGCATTTTTTAAAACTAGAGACCTAGGGGAATCCAAGATGGGGTGACTTGTGAGGCTCTGACCAGGTTCTGTTACCCAGAATCCTTTGCAAACCTCAAAATGTGGCTAAAAAAAACACATTTTCCTCACATTTCGGTGACAGAAAGTTCTGGAATCTGAGAGGAGCCACAAATTTCCTTCCACCCAGCGTTCCCCCAAGTCTGCCGATAAAAATGATACCTCACTTGTGTGGGTATGCCTAGCGCCCGCGACAGGAAATGTCCCAAAACACAACGTGGGCACATCCCATTTTTTGACAGAAAACAGCTGTTTTTTGCAAAGTGCCTAACTGTAGATTTTGACCTCTAGCTCAGCCGGCACCTAGGGAAACCTACTGAACCTGTGCATTTTTGAAAACTAGAGACCTAGGGGAATCCAAGATGGGGTGACTTGTGGGGCTCTGACCAGGTTCTGTAACCCAGAATCCTTTGGAAACCTCAAAATGTGGCTAAAAAAAACATTTTCCTCACATTTCGGTGACAGAAAGCTCTGGAATCTGAGAAGAGGCACAAATTTTCTTCCACCCAGCGTTCCACCAAGTTTGCCGATAAAAATGATACCTCACTTGTGTGGGTAGGCCTAGCGCCCGCAACAGGAAATGTCCCAAAACACAACGTGGGCACATCCCATTTTTCGACAGAAAACAGAGCTGTTTTTTGTAAAGTGCCTACCTGTAGATTTTCGCCTCTAGCTCAGCCAGCACCTAGGGAAACCTACCAAACCGGTGCATATTTGAAAACTAGAGACCTAGGGGAATCCAAGATGGGGTGACGTGTGGGGCTCTGACCAGGTTCTCTTACCCAGAATCCTTTGCAGACCTCAAAATTTGGCTAAAAAACACAAATTTTCCTCACATTGTGGTGACAGAAAGTTCTGGAATCTGAGAGGAGCCACAAATGTCCTTCCACCCAGCGTTCCCCCAAGTCTGCCGATAAAAATGATACCTCACTTGTGTGGGTAGGCCTAGCGCCCGCGACAGGAAATGTCCCAAAACACAATGTGAGCACATCCCATTTTTTGACAGAAAACAGAGCTGTTTTTTGGAAAGTGCCTACCTGTAGATTTTGGCCTCTAGCTCAGCCGGCACCTAGGGAAACCTATCAAACCTGTGCATTTTTGAAAACTAGAGACCTAGGGGAATCCAAGATGGGGTGACTTGGGGGGCTCGGACCAGGTTCTGTTACCCAGAATCCTTTGAAAACTCAAAATGTGGCTAAAAAAACACATTTTCCTCACATTTCGGTGACAGAAAGTTATGGAATCTGAGAGGAGCCACAAATTTCCGTCCACCCAGCGTTCCCCCAAGTATGACGATAAAAATGATACCTCACTTGTGTGGGTATGCCTAGCGCCCGCGACAGGAAATGTCCCAAAACACAACGTGGGCAGAGCTGCTTTTTGCAAAGTGCCTAACTGTAGATTTTGGCCTCTAGCTCAGCCGGCACCTAGGGAAACCTACCAAACCTGTGCATTTTTTAAAACTAGAGACCTAGGGGAATCCAAGATGGGGTGACTTGTGGGGCTCTGACCAGGTTCTGTTACCCAGAATCCTTTGCAAACCTCAAAATGTGGCTAAAAAAAACACATTTTCCTCACATTTCGGTGACAGAAAGTTCTGGAATCTGAGAGGAGCCACAAATTTCCTTCCACCCAGCGTTCCCCCAAGTCTGCCGATAAAAATGATACCTCACTTGTGTGGGTATGCCTAGCGCCCGCGACAGGAAATGTCCCAAAACACAACATGGGCACATCCCATTTTTTGACAGAAAACAGAGCTGTTTTTCGCAAAGTGCCTAACTGTAGATTTTGGCCTCTAGCTCAGCCGGCACCTAGGGAAACCTACCAAACCTGTGCATTTTTTAAAACTAGAGACCTAGGGGAATCCAAGATGGGGTGACTTGTGGGGCTCTGACCAGGTTCTGTTACCCAGAATCCTTTGCAAACCTCAAAATGTGGCTAAAAAAAACACATTTTCCTCACATTTCGGTGACAGAAAGTTCTGGAATCTGAGAGGAGCCACAAATTTCCTTCCACCCAGCGTTCCCCCAAGTCTGCCGATAAAAATGATACCTCACTTGTGTGGGTATGCCTAGCGCCCGCGACAGGAAATGTCCCAAAACACCAACGTGGGCACATCCCATTTTTTGACAGAAAACAGAGCTGCTTTTTGCAAAGTGCCTAACTGTAGATTTTGGCCTCTAGCTCAGCCGGCACCTAGGGAAACCCACCAAACCTGCGCATTTTTGAAAACTAGAGACCTAGGGGAATCCAAGATGGGGTGACTTGTGGGGCTCTGACCAGGTTCTGTTACCCAGAATCCTTTGCAAACCTCAAAATGTGGCTAAAAAAACACATTTTCCTCACATTTGGGTGACAGAAAGTTCTGGAATCTGAGAGGAGCTACAAATTTCCTTCCACCCAGCGTTCCCCTAAGTCTGCCGATAAAAATGATACATCACTTGTGTGGGTATGCCTAGCGCCCGCGACAGGAAATGTCCCAAAACACAACGTGGGCACATCCCATTTTTTGACAGAAAACAGAGCTGCTTTTTGCAAAGTGCCTAACTGTAGATTTTGGCCTCTAGCTCAGCCGGCACCTAGGGAAACCTACCAAACCTGTGCATTTTGAAAACTAGAGACCTAGGGGAATCCAAGATGGGTGACTTGTGGGGCTCTGACCAGGTTCTGTTACCCAGAATCCTTTGCAAACCTCAAAATGTGGCTAAAAAAACACATTTTCCTCACATTTCGGTGACAGAAAGTTCTGGAATCTGAGAGGAGCCACAAATTTCCTTCCACCCAGCGTTCCCCCAAGTCTGCCGATAAAAATGATACCTCACTTGTGTGGGTATGCCTAGCGCCCGCGACAGGAAATGTCCCAAAACACAACGTGGGCACATCCCATTTTTTGACAGAAAACAGAGCTGCTTTTTGCAAAGTGCCTAACTGTAGATTTTGGCCTCTAGCTCAGCCGGCACCTAGGGAAACCTACCAAACCTGTGCATTTTTTAAAACTAGAGACCTAGGGGAATCCAAGATGGGGTGACTTGTGGGGCTCTGACCAGGTTCTGTTACCCAGAATCCTTTTCAAACCTCAAAATGTGGCTAAAAAAACACATTTTCCTCACATTTCGGTGACAGAAAGTTCTGGAATCTGAGAGGAGCCACAAATTTCCTTCCACACAGCGTTCCCCCAAGTCTGCCGATAAAAATGATACCTCACTTGTGTGGGTATGCCTAGCGCCCGCGACAGGAAATGTCCCAAAACACAACGTGGGCACATCCCATTTTTTGACAGAAAACAGCTGTTTTTTGCAAAGTGCCTAACTGTAGATTTTGGCCTCTAGCTCAGCCGGGCACCTAGGGGAAACCTACTGAACCTGTGCATTTTTTAAAACTAGAGACCTAGGGGAATCCAAGATGGGGTGACTTGTGGGGCTCTGACCAGGTTCTGTAACCCAGAATCCTTTGGAAACCTCAAAATGTGGCTAAAAAAAACATTTTCCTCACATTTCGGTGACAGAAAGCTCTGGAATCTGAGAAGAGGCACAAATTTCCTTCCACCCAGCGTTCCACCAAGTTTGCCGATAAAAATGATACCTCACTTGTGTGGGTAGGCCCAGCGCCCGCAACAGGAAATGTCCCAAAACACAACATGGGCACATCCCATTTTTTGACAGAAAACAGAGCTGTTTTTTGCAAAGTGCCTACCTGCAGATTTTGGCCTCAAGCTCAGCCGGCACCGAGGGAAACCTACCAAACCTGTGCATATTTGAAAACTAGAGACCTAGGGGAATCCAAGATGGGGTGACTTGTGGGGCTCTGACAAGATTCTGTTTCCCAGAATCCTTTGCAAACCTCTAAATTTGGCTAAAAAAACAAATTTTCCTCACATTTCGGTGACAGAAAGTTCTGGAATCTGAGAGGAGCCACAAATGTCCTTCCACCCAGCGTTCCCCCAAGTCTGCTGATAAAAATGATACCTCACTTGTGTGGGTAGGCCTAGCGCCCGCAACAGGAAATGTCCCAAACCACAATGTGAGCACATCCCATTTTTTCACAGAAAACAGAGCTGTTTTTTGCAAAGTGTCTACCTGTAGATTTTGGCCTCTAGCTCAGCCGGCACCTAGGGAAACCTACCAAACCTGTGCATTTTTTAACACTAGAGACCTAGGGGAATCCAAGATGGGGTGACTTGTGGGGCTCTGACCAGGTTCTGTTACCCAGAATCCTTTGCAAACCTCAAAATGTGGCTAAAAAACCCAATTTTCCTCACATTTCAGTGACAGAAAGTTCTGGAATCTGAGAGGAGCCACAAATTTCCTTCCACCCAGCGTTCCCCCAAGTCTGCTGATAAAAATTATACCTCACTTGTGTGGGTATGCCTAGCGCCCGCGACAGGAAATGTCCCAAAACACAACGTGGGCACATCCCATTTTTTGACAGAAAACAGAGCTGCTTTTTGCAAAGTGCCTAACTGTAGATTTTGGCCTCTAGCTCAGCCGGCACCTAGGGAAACCTACCAAACCTGTGCATTTTTGAAAACTAGAGACCTAGGGGAATCCAAGATGGGGTGACTTGTGGGGCTCTGACCAGGTTCTGTAACCCAGAATCCTTTGGAAACCTCAAAATGTGGCTAAAAAAAACATTTTCCTCACATTTCGGTGACAGAAAGCTCTGGAATCTGAGAAGAGGCACAAATGTCCTTCCACCCAGCGTTCCACCAAGTTTGCCGATAAAAATGATACCTCACTTGTGTGGGTAGGCCCAGCACCCGCAACAGGAAATGTCCCAAAACACAACATGGGCACATCCCATTTTTTGACAGAAAACAGAGCTGTTTTTTGCAAAGTGCCTACCTGCAGATTTTGGCCTCAAGCTCAGCCGGCACCGAGGGAAACCTACCAAACCTGTGCATATTTGAAAACTAGAGACCTAGGGGAATCCAAGATGGGGTGACTTGTGGGGCTCTGACCAGATTCTGTTTCCCAGAATCCTTTGCAAACCTCTAAATTTGGCTAAAAAAACACATTTTCCTCACATTTCGGTGACAGAAAGTTCTGGAATCTGAGAGGAGCCACAAATGTCCTTCCACCCAGCGTTCCCCCAAGTCTGCTGATGAAAATAATACCTCACTTGTGTGGGTATGCCTAGTGCCCGCGACAGGAAATGTCCCAAAACACAACGTGGGCACATCCCATTTTTTGACAGAAAACAGAGCTGCTTTTTGCTAAGTGCCTAACTGTAGATTTTGGCCTTTAGCTCAGCCGGCACCTAGGGAAACCTACCAAACCTGTGCATTTTTGAAAACTAGAAACCTAGGGGAATCCAAGATGGGGTGACTTGTGGGGCTCTGACCAGGTTCTGTTACCCAGAATCCTTTGCAAACCTCAAAATGTGGCTAAAAAAACACATTTTCCTCACATTTCGGTGACAGAAAGTTCTGGAATCTGAGAGGAGCCACGAATTTCCTTCCACCCAGCGTTCCCCCAAGTCTGCCGATAAAAATGATACCTCACTTGTGTGGGTATGCCTAGCGCCCGCGACAGGAAATGTCCCAAAACACAACGTGGGCACATCCCATTTTTTGACAGAAAACAGCTGTTTTTTGCAAAGTGCCTAACTGTAGATTTTGGCCTCTAGCTCAGCCGGCACCTTGGGAAACCTACCGAACCTGTGCATTTTTGAAAACTAGAGACCTAGGGGAATCCAAGATGGGGTGACTTGTGGGGCTCTGACCAGGTTCTGTTACCCAGAATCCTTTGGAAACCTCAAAATGTGGCTAAAAAACACATTTTCCTCACATTTCGGTGACAGAAAGCTCTGGAATCTGAGAGGAGCCACAAATTTCCTTCCACCCAGCGTTCCACCAAGTTTGCCGATAAAAATGATACCTCACTTGTGTGGGTAGGCCTAGCGCCCGCGACAGGAAATGTCCCAAACCACAATGTGAGCACATCCCATTTTTTGACAGAAAACAGAGCTGTTTTTTGCAAAGTGTCTACCTGTAGATTTTGGCCTCTAGCTCAGCCGGCACCTAGGGAAACCTACCAAACCTGTGCATTTCTGAACTCTAGAGACCTAGGGGAATCCAAGATGGGGTGACTTGTGGGGCTCTGACCAGGTTCTGTTACCCAGAATCCTTTGCAAACCTCAAAATGTGGCTAAAAAACACATTTTCTTCACATTTCGGTGACAGAAAGCTCTGGAATCTGAGAGGAGCCACAAATTTCCTTCCACCCAGCGTTCCACCAAGTTTGCCGATAAAAATGATACCTCACTTGTGTGGGTAGGCCTAGCACCCGCGACAGGAAATGTCCCAAAACACAACGTGGGCACATCCCATTTTTTGACAGAAAACAGAGCTGTTTTTTGCAAAGTGCCTACCTGTAGATTTTGGCCTCTAGCTCAGCCGGCACCTAGGGAAACCTACCAAACCTGTGCATATTTGAAAACTAGAGACCTAGGGGAATCCAAGATGGGGTGACTTGTGGGGCTCTGACCAGGTTCTGTTACCCAGAATCCTTTGGAAACCTCAAAATGTGGCTAAAAAACACATTTTCTTCACATTTCGGTGACAGAAAGCTCTGGAATCTGAGAGGAGCCACAAATTTCCTTCCACCCAGCGTTCCACCAAGTTTGCCGATAAAAATGATACCTCACTTGTGTGGGTAGGCCTAGCGCCCGCGATTGGAAATGTCCCAAAACACAACGTGGGCACATCCCATTTTTTGACAGAAAACAGAGCTGTTTTTTGCAAAGTGCATGCCTGTAGATTTTGGCCTCTAGCTCAGCCGGCACCTAGGGAAACCTACCAAACCTGTGCATTCTTGAAAACTAGAGACCTAGGGGAATCCAAGATGGGGTGACTTGTGGGGCTCTGACCAGGTTCTGTTACCCAGAATCCTTTGCAAACCTGAAAATGTGGCTAAAACACACATTTTCCTCACATTTCGGTGACAGAAAGTTCTGGAATCTGAGAGGAGCCACAAATTTCCTTCCACCCAGCGTTTCACCAAGTCTGCCGATAAAAATAATACCTCACTTGTGTGGGTAGGCCTAGCGCCCGTGACAGGAAATGTCCCAAAACACAACGTGGGCACATCCCATTTTTTGACAGAAAACAGAGCTGTTTTTTGCAAAGTGCCTACCTGTAGATTTTCGCCTCTAGCTCAGCCGGCACCTAGGGAAACCTACCAAACCTGTGCATTTTTGAAAACTAGAGACCTAGGGGAATCCAAGATGGGGTAACTTGTGGGGCTCTGACCAGGTTCTCTTACCCAGAATCCTTTGCAAACCTCAAAATGTGGCTAAAAAAACACATTTTCCTCACATTGTGGTGACAGAAAGTTCTGGAATCTGAGAGGAGCCACAAATGTCCTTCCACCCAGCGTTCCCCCAAGTCTGCCGATAAAAATGATACCTCACTTATGTGGGTAGGCCTAGCGCCCGCGACAGGAAATGTCCCAAAACACAACGTGGGCACATCCCATTTTTTGACAGAAAACAGAGCTGCTTTTTGCAAAGTGCCTAACTGTAGATTTTGGCCTCTAGCTCAGCCGGCACCTAGGGAAACCTACTGAACCTGTGCATTTTTGAAAACTAGAGACCTAGGGGAATCCAAGATGGGGTGACTTGTGGGGCTCTGACCAGGTTCTGTAACCCAGAATCCTTTGGAAACCTCAAAATGTGGCTAAAAAAAAACATTTTCCTCACATTTCGGTGACAGAAAGCTCTGGAATCTGAGAAGAGGCACAAATTTCCTTCCACCCAGCGTTCCACCAAGTTTGCCGATAAAAATAATACCTCACTTGTGTGGGTAGGCCTAGCGCCCGTGACAGGAAATGTCCCAAAACACAACGTGGGCACATCCCATTTTTCGACAGAAAACAGAGCTGTTTTTTGTAAAGTGCCTACCTGTAGATTTTTGCCTCTAGCTCAGCCAGCACCTAGGGAAACCTACCAAACCGGTGCATATTTGAAAACTAGAGACCTAGGGGAATCCAAGATGGGGTGACGTGTGGGGCTCTGACCAGGTTCTCTTACCCAGAATCCTTTGCAGACCTCAAAATTTTGCTAAAAAACACAAATTTTCCTCACATTGTGGTGACAGAAAGTTCTGGAATCTGAGAGGAGCCACAAATGTCCTTCCACCCAGCGTTCCCCCAAGTCTGCCGATGAAAATGATACCTCACTTGTGTGGGTAGGCCTACCGCCCGCGACAGGAAATGTCCCAAAACACAATGTGAGCACATCCCATTTTTTGACAGAAAACAGAGCTGTTTTTTGGAAAGTGCCTACCTGTAGATTTTGGCCTCTAGCTCAGCCAGCACCTAGGGAAACCTATCAAACCTGTGCATTTTTGAAAACTAGAGACCTAGGGGAATCCAAGATGGGGTGACTTGGGGGGCTCGGACCAGGTTCTGTTACCCAGAATCCTTTGCAAAACTCAAAATGTGGCTAAAAAAATACATTTTCCTCACATTTCGGTGACAGAAAGTTATGGAATCTGAGAGGAGCCACAAATTTCCTTCCACCCAGCGTTCCCCCAAGTATGACGATAAAAATGATACCTCACTTGTGTGGGTATGCCTAGCGCCCGCGACAGGAAATGTCCCAAAACACAACGTGGGCACATCCCATTTTTTGACAGAAAACAGAGCTGCTTTTTGCAAAGTGCCTAACTGTAGATTTTGGCTTCTAGCTCAGCCGTCACCTAGGGAAACCTACCAAACCTGTGCATTTTTTAAAACTAGAGACCTAGGGGAATCCAAGATGGGGTGACTTGTGGGGCTCTGACCAGGTTCTGTTACCCAGAATCCTTTGGAAACCTCAAAATGTGGCTAAAAAACACATTTTCCTCACATTTCGGTGACAGAAAACTCTGGAATCTGAGAGGAGCCACAAATTTCCTTCCACCCAGCGTTCCACCAAGTTTGCCGATAAAAATGATACCTCACTTGTGTGGGTAGGCCTAGCGCCCGCGACAGGAAATGTCCCAAAACACAACGTGGGCACATCCCATTTTTTGACAGAAAACAGAGCTGTTTTTTGGAAAGTGCCTACCTGTAGATTTTGGCCTCTAGCTCAGCCGGCACCTAGGGAAACCTATCAAACCTGTGCATTTTTGAAAACTAGAGACCTAGGGGAATCCAAGATGGTGTGACTTGTGGGGCTCGGACCAGGTTCTGTTACCCAGAATCCTTTGCAAATCTCAAAATGTGGCTAAAAAAACACATTTTCCTCACATTTTGGTGACAGAAAGTTATGGAATCTGAGAGGAGCCACAAATTTCCGTCCTCCCAGCGTTCCCCCAAGTATGCTGATGAAAATAATACCTCACTTGTGTGGGTATGCCTAGCGCCCGCGACAGGAGATGTCCCAAAACACAACGTGGGCACATCCCATTTTTTGACAGAAAACAGAGCTGCTTTTTGCAAAGTGCCTAACTGTAGATTTTGGCCTTTAGCTCAGCCGGCACCTAGGGAAACCTACCAAACCTGTGCATTTTTGAAAACTAGAAACCTAGGGGAATCCAAGATGGGGTGACTTGTGGGGCTCTGACCAGGTTCTGTTACCCATAATCCTTTGCAAACCTCAAAATGTGGCTAAAAAAACACATTTTCCTCACATTTCGGTGACAGAAAGTTCTGGAATCTGAGAGAAGCCACAAATTTCCTTCCACCCAGCGTTCCCCCAAGTCTGCCGATAAAAATGATACCTCACTTGTGTGGGTATGCCTAGCGCCCGCGACAGGAAATGTCCCAAAACACAACGTGGGCACATCCCATTTTTTGACAGAAAACAGCTGTTTTTTGCAAAGTGCCTAACTGTAGATTTTGGCCTCTAGCTCAGCCGGCACCTTGGGAAACCTACCGAACCTGTGCATTTTTGAAAACTAGAGACCTAGGGGAATCCAAGATGGGGTGACTTGTGGGGCTCCGACCAGGTTCTGTTACCCAGAATCCTTTGGAAACCTCAAAATGTGGCTAAAAAAACACATTTTCCTCACATTTCGGTGACAGAAAGCTCTGGAATCTGAGAGGAGCCACAAATTTCCTTCCACCCAGAGTTCCACCAAGTTTGCAGATAAAAATGATACCTCACTTGTGTGGGTAGGCCTAGCGCCCGCGACAGGAAATGTCCCAAACCACAATGTGAGCACATCCCATTTTTTGACAGAAAACAGAGCTGTTTTTTGCAAAGTGTCTACCTGTAGATTTTGGCCTCTAGCTCAGCCGGCACCTAGGGAAACCTACCAAACCTGTGCATTTCTGAACTCTAGAGACCTAGGGGAATCCAAGATGGGGTGACTTGTGGGGCTCTGACCAGGTTCTGTTACCCAGAATCCTTTGCAAACCTCAAAATGTGGCTAAAAAACACATTTTCTTCACATTTCGGTGACAGAAAGCTCTGGAATCTGAGAGGAGCCACAAATTTCCTTCCACCCAGCGTTCCACCAAGTTTGCCGATAAAAATGATACCTCACTTGTGTGGGTAGGCCTAGCACCCGCGACAGGAAATGTCCCAAAACACAACGTGGGCACATCCCATTTTTTGACAGAAAACAGAGCTGTTTTTTGCAAAGTGCCTACCTGTAGATTTTGGCCTCTAGCTCAGCCGGCACCTAGGGAAACCTACCAAACCTGTGCATATTTGAAAACTAGAGACCTAGGGGAATCCAAGATGGGGTGACTTGTGGGGCTCTGACCAGGTTCTGTTACCCAGAATCCTTTGGAAACCTCAAAATGTGGCTAAAAAACACATTTTCTTCACATTTCGGTGACAGAAAGCTCTGGAATCTGAGAGGAGCCACAAATTTCCTTCCACCCAGCGTTCCACCAAGTTTGCCGATAAAAATGATACCTCACTTGTGTGGGTAGGCCTAGCGCCCGCGACAGGAAATGTCCCAAAACACAACGTGGGCACATCCCATTTTTTGACAGAAAACAGAGCTGTTTTTTGCAAAGTGCATGCCTGTAGATTTTGGCCTCTAGCTCAGCCGGCACCTAGGGAAACCTACCAAACCTGTGCATTCTTGAAAACTAGAGACCTAGGGGAATCCAAGATGGGGTGACTTGTGGGGCTCTGACCAGGTTCTGTTACCCAGAATCCTTTGCAAACCTGAAAATGTGGCTAAAAAACACATTTTCCTCACATTTCGGTGACAGAAAGTTCTGGAATCTGAGAGGAGCCACAAATTTCCTTCCACCCAGCGTTTCACCAAGTCTGCCGATAAAAATAATACCTCACTTGTGTGGGTAGGCCTAGCGCCCGCGACAGGAAATGTCCCAAAACACAACGTGGGCACATCCCATTTTTTGACAGAAAACAGAGCTGTTTTTTGCAAAGTGCCTACCTGTAGATTTTCGCCTCTAGCTCAGCCGGCACCTAGGGAAACCTACCAAACCTGTGCATTTTTGAAAACTAGAGACCTAGGGGAATCCAAGATGGGGTAACTTGTGGGGCTCTGACCAGGTTCTCTTACCCAGAATCCTTTGCAAACCTCAAAATGTGGCTAAAAAAACACATTTTCCTCACATTGTGGTGACAGAAAGTTCTGGAATCTGAGAGGAGCCACAAATGTCCTTCCACCCAGCGTTCCCCCAAGTCTGCCGATAAAAATGATACCTCACTTATGTGGGTAGGCCTAGCGCCCGCGACAGGAAATGTCCCAAAACACAACGTGGGCACATCCCATTTTTTGACAGAAAACAGAGCTGCTTTTTGCAAAGTGCCTAACTGTAGATTTTGGCCTCTAGCTCAGCCGGCACCTAGGGAAACCTACTGAACCTGTGCATTTTTGAAAACTAGAGACCTAGGGGAATCCAAGATGGGGTGACTTGTGGGGCTCTGACCAGGTTCTGTAACCCAGAATCCTTTGGAAACCTCAAAATGTGGCTAAAAAAAACATTTTCCTCCCATTTCGGTGACAGAAAGCTCTGGAATCTGAGAAGAGGCACAAATTTCCTTCCACCCAGCGTTCCACCAAGTTTGCCGATAAAAATAATACCTCACTTGTGTGGGTAGGCCTAGCGCCCGCGACAGGAAATGTCCCAAAACACAACGTGGGCACATCCCATTTTTCGACAGAAAACAGAGCTGTTTTTTGTAAAGTGCCTACCTGTAGATTTTCGCCTCTAGCTCAGCCAGCACCTAGGGAAACCTACCAAACCGGTGCATATTTGAAAACTAGAGACCTAGGGGAATCCAAGATGGGGTGACGTGTGGGGCTCTGACCAGGTTCTCTTACCCAGAATCCTTTGCAGACCTCAAAATTTTGCTAAAAAACACAAATTTTCCTCACATTGTGGTGACAGAAAGTTCTGGAATCTGAGAGGAGCCACAAATGTCCTTCCACCCAGCGTTCCCTCAAGTCTGCCGATAAAAATGATACCTCACTTGTGTGGGTAGGCCTAGCGCCCGCGACAGGAAATGTCCCAAAACACAATGTGAGCACATCCCATTTTTTGACAGAAAACAGAGCTGTTTTTTGGAAAGTGCCTACCTGTAGATTTTGGCCTCTAGCTCAGCCAGCACCTAGGGAAACCTATCAAACCTGTACATTTTTGAAAACTAGAGACCTAGGGGAATCCAAGATGGGGTGACTTGGGGGGCTCGGACCAGGTTCTGTTACCCAGAATCCTTTGCAAAACTCAAAATGTGGCTAAAAAAACACATTTTCCTCACATTTCGGTGACAGAAAGTTATGGAATCTGAGAGGAGCCACAAATTTCCATCCACCCAGCGTTCCCCCAAGTATGACGATAAAAATGATACCTCACTTGTGTGGGTATGCCTAGCGCCCGCGACAGGAAATGTCCCAAAACACAACGTGGGCACATCCCATTTTTTGACAGAAAACAGAGCTGCTTTTTGCAAAGTGCCTAACTGTAGATTTTGGCCTCTAGCTCAGCCGGCACCTAGGGAAACCTACCAAACCTGTGCATTTTTTAAAACTAGAGACCTAGGGGAATCCAAGATGGGGTGACTTGTGGGGCTCTGACCAGGTTCTGTTACCCAGAATCCTTTGGAAACCTCAAAATGTGGCTAAAAAACACATTTTCCTCACATTTCGGTGACAGAAAACTCTGGAATCTGAGAGGAGCCACAAATTTCCTTCCACCCAGCGTTCCACCAAGTTTGCCGATAAAAATGATACCTCACTTGTGTGGGTAGGCCTAGCGCCCGCGACAGGAAATGTCCCAAAACACAACGTGGGCACATCCCATTTTTTGACAGAAAACAGAGCTGTTTTTTGGAAAGTGCCTACCTGTAGATTTTGGCCTCTAGCTCAGCCGGCACCTAGGGAAACCTATCAAACCTGTGCATTTTTGAAAACTAGAGACCGAGGGGAATCCAAGATGGTGTGACTTGTGGGGCTCGGACCAGGTTCTGTTACCCAGAATCCTTTGCAAAACTCAAAATGTGGCTAAAAAAACACATTTTCCTCACATTTTGGTGACAGAAAGTTATGGAATCTGAGAGGAGCCACAAATTTCTGTCCTCCCAGCGTTCCCCCAAGTATGCTGATGAAAATAATACCTCACTTGTGTGGGTATGCCTAGCGCCCGCGACAGGAGATGTCCCAAAACACAACGTGGGCACATCCCATTTTTTGACAGAAAACAGAGCTGCTTTTTGCAAAGTGCCTAACTGTAGATTTTGGCCTTTAGCTCAGCCGGCACCTAGGGAAACCTACCAAACCTGTGCATTTTTGAAAACTAGAAACCTAGGGGAATCCAAGATGGGGTGACTTGTGGGGCTCTGACCAGGTTCTGTTACCCAGAATCCTTTGGAAACCTCAAAATGTGGCTAAAAAACAAATTTTCCTCACATTTCGGTGACAGAAAGCTCTGGAATCTGAGAGGAGCCACAAATTTCCTTCCACCCAGCGTTCCACCAAGTTTGCCGATAAAAATGATACCTCACTTGTGTGGGTAGGCCTAGCGCCCGCGACAGGAAATGTCCCAAACCACAATGTGAGCACATCCCATTTTTTGACAGAAAACAGAGCTGTTTTTTGCAAAGTGTCTACCTGTAGATTTTGGCCTCTAGCTCAGCCGGCACCTAGGGAAACCTACCAAACCTGTGCATTTCTGAACTCTAGAGACCTAGGGGAATCCAAGATGGGGTGACTTGTGGGGCTCTGACCAGGTTCTGTTACCCAGAATCCTTTGCAAACCTCAAAATGTGGCTAAAAAACACATTTTCTTCACATTTCGGTGACAGAAAGCTCTGGAATCTGAGAGGAGCCACAAATTTCCTTCCACCCAGCGTTCCACCAAGTTTGCCGATAAAAATGATACCTCACTTGTGTGGGTAGGCCTAGCACCCGCGACAGGAAATGTCCCAAAACACAACGTGGGCACATCCCATTTTTTGACAGAAAACAGAGCTGTTTTTTGCAAAGTGCCTACCTGTAGATTTTGGCCTCTAGCTCAGCCGGCACCTAGGGAAACCTACCAAACCTGTGCATATTTGAAAACTAGAGACCTAGGGGAATCCAAGATGGGGTGACTTGTGGGGCTCTGACCAGGTTCTGTTACCCAGAATCCTTTGGAAACCTCAAAATGTGGCTAAAAAACAAATTTTCTTCACATTTCGGTGACAGAAAGCTCTGGAATCTGAGAGGAGCCACAAATTGCCTTCCACCCAGCGTTCCACCAAGTTTGCCGATAAAAATGATACCTCACTTGTGTGGGTAGGCCTAGCGCCCGCGACAGGAAAAGTCCCAAAACACAACGTGGGCACATCCCATTTATTGACAGAAAACAGAGCTGTTTTTTGCAAAGTGCATGCCTGTAGATTTTGGCCTCTAGCTCAGCCGGCACCTAGGGAAACCTACCAAACCTGTGCATTCTTGAAAACTAGAGACCTAGGGGAATCCAAGATGGGGTGACTTGTGGGGCTCTGACCAGGTTCTGTTACCCAGAATCCTTTGCAAACCTGAAAATGTGGCTAAAAAACACATTTTCCTCACATTTCGGTGACAGAAAGTTCTGGAATCTGAGAGGAGCCACAAATTTCCTTCCACCCAGCATTTCACCAAGTCTGCCGATAAAAATAATACCTCACTTGTGTGGGTAGGCCTAGCGCCCGCGACAGGAAATGTCCCAAAACACAACGTGGGCACATCCCATTTTTCGACAGAAAACAGAGCTGTTTTTTGTAAAGTGCCTACCTGTAGATTTTGGCCTCTAGCTCAGCCGGCACCTAGGGAAACCTACTGAACCTGTGCATTTTTGAAAACTAGAGACCTAGGGGAATCCAAGATGGGGTGACTTGTGGGGCTCTGACCAGGTTCTGTAACCCAGAATCCTTTGGAAACCTCAAAATGTGGCTAAAAAAAACATTTTCCTCCCATTTCGGTGACAGAAAGCTCTGGAATCTGAGAAGAGGCACAAATTTCCTTCCACCCAGCGTTCCACCAAGTTTGCCGATAAAAATAATACCTCACTTGTGTGGGTAGGCCTAGCGCCCGCGACAGGAAATGTCCCAAAACACAACGTGGGCACATCCCATTTTTCGACAGAAAACAGAGCTGTTTTTTGTAAAGTGCCTACCTGTAGATTTTCGCCTCTAGCTCAGCCAGCACCTAGGGAAACCTACCAAACCGGTGCATATTTGAAAACTAGAGACCTAGGGGAATCCAAGATGGGGTGACGTGTGGGGCTCTGACCAGGTTCTCTTACCCAGAATCCTTTGCAGACCTCAAAATTTTGCTAAAAAACACAAATTTTCCTCACATTGTGGTGACAGAAAGTTCTGGAATCTGAGAGGAGCCACAAATGTCCTTCCACCCAGCGTTCCCCCAAGTCTGCCGATAAAAATGATACCTCACTTGTGTGGGTAGGCCTAGCGCCCGCGACAGGAAATGTCCCAAAACACAATGTGAGCACATCACATTTTTTGACAGAAAACAGAGCTGTTTTTTGGAAAGTGCCTACCTGTAGATTTTGGCCTCTAGCTCAGCCAGCACCTAGGGAAACCTATCAAACCTGTACATTTTTGAAAACTAGAGACCTAGGGGAATCCAAGATGGGGTGACTTGGGGGGCTCGGACCAGGTTCTGTTACCCAGAATCCTTTGCAAAACTCAAAATGTGGCTAAAAAAACACATTTTCCTCACATTTCGGTGACAGAAAGTTATGGAATCTGAGAGGAGCCACAAATTTCCATCCACCCAGCGTTCCCCCAAGTATGACGATAAAAATGATACCTCATTTGTGTGGGTATGCCTAGCGCCCGCGACAGGAAATGTCCCAAAACACAACGTGGGCACATCCCATTTTTTGACAGAAAACAGAGCTGCTTTTTGCAAAGTGCCTAACTGTAGATTTTGGCCTCTAGCTCAGCCGGCACCTAGGGAAACCTACCAAACCTGTGCATTTTTTAAAACTAGAGACCTAGGGGAATCCAAGATGGGGTGACTTGTGGGGCTCTGACCAGGTTCTGTTACCCAGAATCCTTTGGAAACCTCAAAATGTGGCTAAAAAACACATTTTCCTCACATTTCGGTGACAGAAAGTTCTGGAATCTGAGAGGAGCCACAAATTTCCTTCCACCCAGCGTTCCACCAAGTTTGCCGATAAAAATGATACCTCACTTGTGTGGGTAGGCCTAGCGCCCGCGACAGGAAATGTCCCAAAACACAACGTGGGCACATCCCATTTTTTGACAGAAAACAGAGCTGTTTTTTGGAAAGTGCCTACCTGTAGATTTTGGCCTCTAGCTCAGCCGGCACCTAGGGAAACCTATCAAACCTGTGCATTTTTGAAAACTAGTGACCGAGGGGAATCCAAGATGGTGTGACTTGTGGGGCTCGGACCAGGTTCTGTTACCCAGAATCCTTTGCAAAACTCAAAATGTGGCTAAAAAAACACATTTTCCTCACATTTTGGTGACAGAAAGTTATGGAATCTGAGAGGAGCCACAAATTTCTGTCCTCCCAGCGTTCCCCCAAGTATGCTGATGAAAATAATACCTCACTTGTGTGGGTATGCCTAGCGCCCGCGACAGGAGATGTCCCAAAACACAACGTGGGCACATCCCATTTTTTGACAGAAAACAGAGCTGCTTTTTGCAAAGTGCCTAACTGTAGATTTTGGCCTTTAGCTCAGCCGGCACCTAGGGAAACCTACCAAACCTGTGCATTTTTGAAAACTAGAAACCTAGGGGAATCCAAGATGGGGTGACTTGTGGGGCTCTGACCAGGTTCTGTTACCCAGAATCCTTTGGAAACCTCAAAATGTGGCTAAAAAACACATTTTCCTCACATTTCGGTGACAGAAAGCTCTGGAATCTGAGAGGAGCCACAAATTTCCTTCCACCCAGCGTTCCATCAAGTTTGCCGATAAAAATGATACCTCACTTGTGTGGGTAGGCCTAGCGCCCGCGACAGGAAATGTCCCAAACCACAATGTGAGCACATCCCATTTTTTGACAGAAAACAGAGCTGTTTTTTGCAAAGTGTCTACCTGTAGATTTTGGCCTCTAGCTCAGCCGGCACCTAGGGAAACCTACCAAACCTGTGCATTTCTGAACTCTAGAGACCTAGGGGAATCCAAGATGGGGTGACTTGTGGGGCTCTGACCAGGTTCTGTTACCCAGAATCCTTTGCAAACCTCAAAATGTGGCTAAAAAACACATTTTCTTCACATTTCGGTGACAGAAAGCTCTGGAATCTGAGAGGAGCCACAAATTTCCTTCCACCCAGCGTTCCACCAAGTTTGCCGATAAAAATGATACCTCACTTGTGTGGGTAGGCCTAGCACCCGCGACAGGAAATGTCCCAAAACACAACGTGGGCACATCCCATTTTTTGACAGAAAACAGAGCTGTTTTTTGCAAAGTGCCTACCTGTAGATTTTGGCCTCTAGCTCAGCCGGCACCTAGGGAAACCTATCAAACCTGTGCATATTTGAAAACTAGAGACCTAGGGGAATCCAAGATGGGGTGACTTGTGGGGCTCTGACCAGGTTCTGTTACCCAGAATCCTTTGGAAACCTCAAAATGTGGCTAAAAAACAAATTTTCTTCACATTTCGGTGACAGAAAGCTCTGGAATCTGAGAGGAGCCACAAATTGCCTTCCACCCAGCGTTCCACCAAGTTTGCCGATAAAAATGATACCTCACTTGTGTGGGTAGGCCTAGCGCCCGCGACAGGAAATGTCCCAAAACACAACGTGGGCACATCCCATTTTTTGACAGAAAACAGAGCTGTTTTTTGCAAAGTGCATGCCTGTAGATTTTGGCCTCTAGCTCAGCCGGCACCTAGGGAAACCTACCAAACCTGTGCATTCTTGAAAACTAGAGACCTAGGGGAATCCAAGATGGGGTGACTTGTGGGGCTCTGACCAGGTTCTGTTACCCAGAATCCTTTGCAAACCTGAAAATGTGGCTAAAAAACACATTTTCCTCACATTTCGGTGACAGAAAGTTCTGGAATCTGAGAGGAGCCACAAATTTCCTTCCACCCAGCATTTCACCAAGTCTGCCGATAAAAATAATACCTCACTTGTGTGGGTAGGCCTAGCGCCCGCGACAGGAAATGTCCCAAAACACAACGTGGGCACATCCCATTTTTTGACAGAAAACAGAGCTGTTTTTTGCAAAGTGCCTACCTGTAGATTTTCGCCTCTAGCTCAGCCGGCACCTAGGGAAACCTACCAAACCTGTGCATTTTTGAAAACTAGAGACCTAGGGGAATCCAAGGTGGGGTAACTTGTGGGGCTCTGACCAGGTTCTCTTACCCAGAATCCTTTGCAAACCTCAAAATGTGGCTAAAAAAACACATTTTCCTCTCATTGTGGTGACAGAAAGTTCTGGAATCTGAGAGGAGCCACAAATGTCCTTCCACCCAGCGTTCCCCCAAGTCTGCCGATAAAAATGATACCTCACTTATGTGGGTAGGCCTAGCGCCCGCGACAGGAAATGTCCCAAAACACAACGTGGGCACATCCCATTTTTTGACAGAAAACAGAGCTGCTTTTTGCAAAGTGCCTAACTGTAGATTTTGGCCTCTAGCTCAGCCGGCACCTAGGGAAACCTACTGAACCTGTGCATTTTTGAAAACTAGAGACCTAGGGGAATCCAAGATGGGGTGACTTGTGGGGCTCTGACCAGGTTCTGTAACCCAGAATCCTTTGGAAACTTCAAAATGTGGCTAAAAAAAACATTTTCCTCCCATTTCGGTGACAGAAAGCTCTGGAATCTGAGAAGAGGCACAAATTTCCTTCCACCCAGCGTTCCACCAAGTTTGCCGATAAAAATAATACCTCACTTGTGTGGGTAGGCCTAGCGCCCGCGACAGGAAATGTCCCAAAACACAACGTGGGCACATCCCATTTTTCGACAGAAAACAGAGCTGTTTTTTGTAAAGTGCCTACCTGTAGATTTTCGCCTCTAGCTCAGCCAGCACCTAGGGAAACCTACCAAACCGGTGCATATTTGAAAACTAGAGACCTAGGGGAATCCAAGATGGGGTGACGTGTGGGGCTCTGACCAGGTTCTCTTACCCAGAATCCTTTGCAGACCTCAAAATTTTGCTAAAAAACACAAATTTTCCTCACATTGTGGTGACAGAAAGTTCTGGAATCTGAGAGGAGCCACAAATGTCCTTCCACCCAGCGTTCCCCCAAGTCTGCCGATAAAAATGATACCTCACTTGTGTGGGTAGGCCTAGCGCCCGCGACAGGAAATGTCCCAAAACACAATGTGAGCACATCCCATTTTTTGACAGAAAACAGAGCTGTTTTTTGGAAAGTGCCTACCTGTAGATTTTGGCCTCTAGCTCAGCCAGCACCTAGGGAAACCTATCAAACCTGTGCATTTTTGAAAACTAGAGACCTTGGGGAATCCAAGATGGGGTGACTTGGGGGGCTCGGACCAGGTTCTGTTACCCAGAATCCTTTGCAAAACTCAAAATGTGGCTAAAAAAACACATTTTCCTCACATTTCGGTGACAGAAAGTTATGGAATCTGAGAGGAGCCACAAATTTCCGTCCACCCAGCGTTCCCCCAAGTATGACGATAAAAATGATACCTCACTTGTGTGGGTATGCCTAGCGCCCGCGACAGGAAATGTCCCAAAACACAACGTGGGCACATCCCATTTTTTGACAGAAAACAGAGCTGCTTTTTGCAAAGTGCCTAACTGTAGATTTTGGCCTCTAGCTCAGCCGGCACCTAGGGAAACCTACCAAACCTGTGCATTTTTTAAAACTAGAGACCTAGGGGAATCCAAGATGGGGTGACTTGTGGGGCTCTGACCAGGTTCTGTTACCCAGAATCCTTTGCAAACCTCAAAATGTGGCTAAAAAAACACATTTTCCTCACATTTCGGTGACAGAAAGTTCTGGAATCTGAGAGGAGCCACAAATTTCCTTCCACCCAGCGTTCCCCCAAGTCTGCCGATAAAAATGATACCTCACTTGTGTGGGTATGCCTAGCGCCCGCGACAGGAAATGTCCCAAAACACAACGTGGGCACATCCCATTTTTTGACAGAAAACAGAGCTGTTTTTCGCAAAGTGCCTAACTGTAGATTTTGGCCTCTAGCTCAGCCGGCACCTAGGGAAACCTACCAAACCTGTGCATTTTTTAAAACTAGAGACCTAGGGGAATCCAAGATGGGGTGACTTGTGAGGCTCTGACCAGGTTCTGTTACCCAGAATCCTTTGCAAACCTCAAAATGTGGCTAAAAAAACACATTTTCCTCACATTTCGGTGACAGAAAGTTCTGGAATCTGAGAGGAGCCACAAATTTCCTTCCACCCAGCGTTCCCCCAAGTCTGCCGATAAAAATGATACCTCACTTGTGTGGGTATGCCTAGCGCCCGCGACAGGAAATGTCCCAAAACACAACGTGGGCACATCCCATTTTTTGACAGAAAACAGCTGTTTTTTGCAAAGTGCCTAACTGTAGATTTTGACCTCTAGCTCAGCCGGCACCTAGGGAAACCTACTGAACCTGTGCATTTTTGAAAACTAGAGACCTAGGGGAATCCAAGATGGGATGACTTGTGGGGCTCTGACCAGGTTCTGTAACCCAGAATCCTTTGGAAACCTCAAAATGTGGCTAAAAAAAACATTTTCCTCACATTTCGGTGACAGAAAGCTCTGGAATCTGAGAAGAGGCACAAATTTTCTTCCACCCAGCGTTCCACCAAGTTTGCCGATAAAAATGATACCTCACTTGTGTGGGTAGGCCTAGCGCCCGCAACAGGAAATGTCCCAAAACACAACGTGGGCACATCCCATTTTTCGACAGAAAACAGAGCTGTTTTTTGTAAAGTGCCTACCTGTAGATTTTCGCCTCTAGCTCAGCCAGCACCTAGGGAAACCTACCAAACCGGTGCATATTTGAAAACTAGAGACCTAGGGGAATCCAAGATGGGGTGACGTGTGGGGCTCTGACCAGGTTCTCTTACCCAGAATCCTTTGCAGACCTCAAAATTTGGCTAAAAAACACACATTTTCCTCACATTGTGGTGACAGAAAGTTCTGGAATCTGAGAGGAGCCACAAATGTCCTTCCACCCAGCGTTCCCCCAAGTCTGCCGATAAAAATGATACCTCACTTGTGTGGGTAGGCCTAGCGCCCGCGACAGGAAATGTCCCAAAACACAATGTGAGCACATCCCATTTTTTGACAGAAAACAGAGCTGTTTTTTGGAAAGTGCCTACCTGTAGATTTTGGCCTCTAGCTCAGCCGGCACCTAGGGAAACCTATCAAACCTGTGCATTTTTGAAAACTAGAGACCTAGGGGAATCCAAGATGGGGTGACTTGGGGGCTCGGACCAGGTTCTGTTACCCAGAATCCTTTGCAAAACTCAAAATGTGGCTAAAAAAACACATTTTCCTCACATTTCGGTGACAGAAAGTTATGGAATCTGAGAGGAGCCACAAATTTCCGTCCACCCAGCGTTCCCCCAAGTATGACGATAAAAATGATACCTCACTTGTGTGGGTATGCCTAGCGCCCGCGACAGGAAATGTCCCAAAACACAACGTGGGCACATCCCATTTTTTGACAGAAAACAGAGCTGCTTTTTGCAAAGTGTCTAACTGTAGATTTTGGCCTCTAGCTCAGCCGGCACCTAGGGAAATCTACCAAACCTGTGCATTTTTTAAAACTAGAGACCTAGGGGAATCCAAGATGGGGTGACTTGTGGGGCTCTGACCAGGTTCTGTTACCCAGAATCCTTTGCAAACCTCAAAATGTGGCTAAAAAAACACATTTTCCTCACATTTCGGTGACAGAAAGTTCTGGAATCTGAGAGGAGCCACAAATTTCCTTCCACCCAGCGTTCCCCCAAGTCTGCCGATAAAAATGATACCTCACTTGTGTGGGTATGCCTAGCGCCCGCGACAGGAAATGTCCCAAAACACAACGTGGGCACATCCCATTTTTTGACAGAAAACAGAGCTGTTTTTCGCAAAGTGCCTAACTGTAGATTTTGGCCTCTAGCTCAGCCGGCACCTAGGGAAACCTACCAAACCTGTGCATTTTTTAAAACTAGAGACCTAGGGGAATCCAAGATGGGGTGACTTGTGGGGCTCTGACCAGGTTCTGTTACCCAGAATCCTTTGCAAACCTAAAAATGTGGCTAAAAAAAACACATTTTCCTCACATTTCGGTGACAGAAAGTTCTGGAATCTGAGAGGAGCCACAAATTTCCTTCCACCCAGCGTTCCCCCAAGTCTGCCGATAAAAATGATACCTCACTTGTGTGGGTATGCCTAGCGCCCGCGACAGGAAATGTCCCAAAACACAACGTGGGCACATCCCATTTTTTGACAGAAAACAGAGCTGCTTTTTGCAAAGTGCCTAACTGTAGATTTTGGCCTCTAGCTCAGCCGGCACCTAGGGAAACCCACCAAACCTGCGCATTTTTGAAAACTAGAGACCTAGGGGAATCCAAGATGGGGTGACTTGTGGGGCTCTGACCAGGTTCTGTTACCCAGAATCCTTTGCAAACCTCAAAATGTGGCTAAAAAAACACATTTTCCTCACATTTGGGTGACAGAAAGTTCTGGAATCTGAGAGGAGCCACAAATTTCCTTCCACCCAGCGTTCCCCTAAGTCTGCCGATAAAAATGATACATCACTTGTGTGGGTATGCCTAGCGCCCGCGACAGGAAATGTCCCAAAACACAACGTGGGCACATCCCATTTTTTGACAGAAAACAGAGCTGCTTTTTGCAAAGTGCCTAACTGTAGATTTTGGCCTTTAGCTCAGCCGGCACCTAGGGAAACCTACCAAACCTGTGCATTTTTGAAAACTAGAAACCTAGGGGAATCCAAGATGGGGTGACTTGTGGGGCTCTGACCAGGTTCTGTTACCCAGAATCCTTTGGAAACCTCAAAATGTGGCTAAAAAACACATTTTCCTCACATTTCGGTGACAGAAAGCTCTGGAATCTGAGAGGAGCCACAAATTTCCTTCCACCCAGCGTTCCACCAAGTTTGCCGATAAAAATGATACCTCACTTGTGTGGGTAGGCCTAGCGCCCGCGACAGGAAATGTCCCAAACCACAATGTGAGCACATCCCATTTTTTGACAGAAAACAGAGCTGTTTTTTGCAAAGTGTCTACCTGTAGATTTTGGCCTCTAGCTCAGCCGGCACCTAGGGAAACCTACCAAACCTGTGCATTTCTGAACTCTAGAGACCTAGGGGAATCCAAGATGGGGTGACTTGTGGGGCTCTGACCAGGTTCTGTTACCCAGAATCCTTTGCAAACCTCAAAATGTGGCTAAAAAACACATTTTCTTCACATTTCGGTGACAGAAAGCTCTGGAATCTGAGAGGAGCCACAAATTTCCTTCCACCCAGCGTTCCACCAAGTTTGCCGATAAAAATGATACCTCACTTGTGTGGGTAGGCCTAGCACCCGCGACAGGAAATGTCCCAAAACACAACGTGGGCACATCCCATTTTTTGACAGAAAACAGAGCTGTTTTTTGCAAAGTGCCTACCTGTAGATTTTGGCCTCTAGCTCAGCCGGCACCTAGGGAAACCTACCAAACCTGTGCATATTTGAAAACTAGAGACCTAGGGGAATCCAAGATGGGGTGACTTGTGGGGCTCTGACCAGGTTCTGTTACCCAGAATCCTTTGGAAACCTCAAAATGTGGCTAAAAAACAAATTTTCTTCACATTTCGGTGACAGAAAGCTCTGGAATCTGAGAGGAGCCACAAATTGCCTTCCACCCAGCGTTCCACCAAGTTTGCCGATAAAAATGATACCTCACTTGTGTGGGTAGGCCTAGCGCCCGCGACAGGAAATGTCCCAAAACACAACGTGGGCACATCCCATTTTTTGACAGAAAACAGAGCTGTTTTTTGCAAAGTGCATGCCTGTAGATTTTGGCCTCTAGCTCAGCCGGCACCTAGGGAAACCTACCAAACCTGTGCATTCTTGAAAACTAGAGACCTAGGGGAATCCAAGATGGGGTGACTTGTGGGGCTCTGACCAGGTTCTGTTACCCAGAATCCTTTGCAAACCTGAAAATGTGGCTAAAAAACACATTTTCCTCACATTTCGGTGACAGAAAGTTCTGGAATCTGAGAGGAGCCACAAATTTCCTTCCACCCAGCATTTCACCAAGTCTGCCGATAAAAATAATACCTCACTTGTGTGGGTAGGCCTAGCGCCCGCGACAGGAAATGTCCCAAAACACAACGTGGGCACATCCCATTTTTTGACAGAAAACAGAGCTGTTTTTTGCAAAGTGCCTACCTGTAGATTTTCGCCTCTAGCTCAGCCGGCACCTAGGGAAACCTACCAAACCTGTGCATTTTTGAAAACTAGAGACCTAGGGGAATCCAAGATGGGGTAACTTGTGGGGCTCTGACCAGGTTCTCTTACCCAGAATCCTTTGCAAACCTCAAAATGTGGCTAAAAAAACACATTTTCCTCACATTGTGGTGACAGAAAGTTCTGGAATCTGAGAGGAGCCACAAATGTCCTTCCACCCAGCGTTCCCCCAAGTCTGCCGATAAAAATGATACCTCACTTATGTGGGTAGGCCTAGCGCCCGCGACAGGAAATGTCCCAAAACACAACGTGGGCACATCCCATTTTTTGACAGAAAACAGAGCTGCTTTTTGCAAAGTGCCTAACTGTAGATTTTGGCCTCTAGCTCAGCCGGCACCTAGGGAAACCTACTGAACCTGTGCATTTTTGAAAACTAGAGACCTAGGGGAATCCAAGATGGGGTGACTTGTGGGGCTCTGACCAGGTTCTGTAACCCAGAATCCTTTGGAAACCTCAAAATGTGGCTAAAAAAAACATTTTCCTCCCATTTCGGTGACAGAAAGCTCTGGAATCTGAGAAGAGGCACAAATTTCCTTCCACCCAGCGTTCCACCAAGTTTGCCGATAAAAATAATACCTCACTTGTGTGGGTAGGCCTAGCGCCCGCGACAGGAAATGTCCCAAAACACAACGTGGGCACATCCCATTTTTCGACAGAAAACAGAGCTGTTTTTTGTAAAGTGCCTACCTGTAGATTTTCGCCTCTAGCTCAGCCAGCACCTAGGGAAACCTACCAAACCGGTGCATATTTGAAAACTAGAGACCTAGGGGAATCCAAGATGGGGTGACGTGTGGGGCTCTGACCAGGTTCTCTTACCCAGAATCCTTTGCAGACCTCAAAATTTTGCTAAAAAACACAAATTTTCCTCACATTGTGGTGACAGAAAGTTCTGGAATCTGAGAGGAGCCACAAATGTCCTTCCACCCAGCGTTCCCCCAAGTCTGCCGATAAAAATGATACCTCACTTGTGTGGGTAGGCCTAGCGCCCGCGACAGGAAATGTCCCAAAACACAATGTGAGCACATCCCATTTTTTGACAGAAAACAGAGCTGTTTTTTGGAAAGTGCCTACCTGTAGATTTTGGCCTCTAGCTCAGCCAGCACCTAGGGAAACCTATCAAACCTGTGCATTTTTGAAAACTAGAAACCTAGGGGAATCCAAGATGGGGTGACTTGGGGGGCTCGGACCAGGTTCTGTTACCCAGAATCCTTTGCAAAACTCAAAATGTGGCTAAAAAAACACATTTTCCTCACATTTCGGTGACAGAAAGTTATGGAATCTGAGAGGAGCCACAAATTTCCTTCCACCCAGCGTTCCCCCAAGTCTGCCGATAAAAATGATACCTCACTTGTGTGGGTATGCCTAGCGCCCGCGACAGGAAATGTCCCAAAACACAACGTGGGCACATCCCATTTTTTGACAGAAAACAGAGCTGTTTTTCGCAAAGTGCCTAACTGTAGATTTTGGCCTCTAGCTCAGCCGGCACCTAGGGAAACCTACCAAACCTGTGCATTTTTTAAAACTAGAGACCTAGGGGAATCCAAGATGGGGTGACTTGTGAGGCTCTGACCAGGTTCTGTTACCAAGAATCCTTTGCAAACCTCAAAATGTGGCTAAAAAAACACATTTTCCTCACATTTCGGTGACAGAAAGTTCTGGAATCTGAGAGGAGCCACAAATTTCCTTCCACCCAGCGTTCCCCCAAGTCTGCCGATAAAAATGATACCTCACTTGTGTGGGTATGCCTAGCGCCCGCGACAGGAAATGTCCCAAAACACAACGTGGGCACATCCCATTTTTTGACAGAAAGCAGCTGTTTTTTGCAAAGTGCCTAACTGTAGATTTTGACCTCTAGCTCAGCCGGCACCTAGGGAAACCTACTGAACCTGTGCATTTTTGAAAACTAGAGACCTAGGGGAATCCAAGATGGGGTGACTTGTGGGGCTCTGACCAGGTTCTGTAACCCAGAATCCTTTGGAAACCTCAAAATGTGGCTAAAAAAAACATTTTCCTCACATTTCGGTGACAGAAAGCTCTGGAATCTGAGAAGAGGCACAAATTTTCTTCCACCCAGCGTTCCACCAAGTTTGCCGATAAAAATGATACCTCACTTGTGTGGGTAGGCCTAGCGCCCGCAACAGGAAATGTCCCAAAACACAACGTGGGCACATCCCATTTTTCGACAGAAAACAGAGCTGTTTTTTGTAAAGTGCCTACCTGTAGATTTTCGCCTCTAGCTCAGCCAGCACCTAGGGAAACCTACCAAACCGGTGCATATTTGAAAACTAGAGACCTAGGGGAATCCAAGATGGGGTGACGTGTGGGGCTCTGACCAGGTTCTCTTACCCAGAATCCTTTGCAGACCTCAAAATTTGGCTAAAAAACACAAATTTTCCTCACATTGTGGTGACAGAAAGTTCTGGAATCTGAGAGGAGCCACAAATGTCCTTCCACCCAGCGTTCCCCCAAGTCTGCCGATAAAAATGATACCTCACTTGTGTGGGTAGGCCTAGCGCCCGCGACAGGAAATGTCCCAAAACACAATGTGAGCACATCCCATTTTTTGACAGAAAACAGAGCTGTTTTTTGGAAAGTGCCTACCTGTAGATTTTGGCCTCTAGCTCAGCCGGCACCTAGGGAAACCTATCAAACCTGTGCATTTTTGAAAACTAGAGACCTAGGGGAATCCAAGATGGGGTGACTTGGGGGGCTCGGACCAGGTTCTGTTACCCAGAATCCTTTGCAAAACTCAAAATGTGGCTAAAAAAACACATTTTCCTCACATTTCGGTGACAGAAAGTTATGGAATCTGAGAGGAGCCACAAATTTCCGTCCACCCAGCGTTCCCCCAAGTATGACGATAAAAATGATACCTCACTTGTGTGGGTATGCCTAGCGCCCGCGACAGGAAATGTCCCAAAACACAACGTGGGCACATCCCATTTTTTGACAGAAAACAGAGCTGCTTTTTGCAAAGTGCCTAACTGTAGATTTTGGCCTCTAGCTCAGCCGGCACCTAGGGAAATCTACCAAACCTGTGCATTTTTTAAAACTAGAGACCTAGGGGAATCCAAGATGGGGTGACTTGTGGGGCTCTGACCAGGTTCTGTTACCCAGAATCCTTTGCAAACCTCAAAATGTGGCTAAAAAAACACATTTTCCTCACATTTCGGTGACAGAAAGTTCTGGAATCTGAGAGGAGCCACAAATTTCCTTCCACCCAGCGTTTCCCCAAGTCTGCCGATAAAAATGATACCTCACTTGTGTGGGTATGCCTAGCGCCCGCGACAGGAAATGTCCCAAAACACAACGTGGGCACATCCCATTTTTTGACAGAAAACAGAGCTGTTTTTCGCAAAGTGCCTAACTGTAGATTTTGGCCTCTAGCTCAGCCGGCACCTAGGGAAACCTACCAAACCTGTGCATTTTTTAAAACTAGAAACCTAGGGGAATCCAAGATGGGGTGACTTGTGGGGCTCTGACCAGGTTCTGTTACCCAGAATCCTTTGCAAACCTCAAAATGTGGCTAAAAAAACACATTTTCCTCACATTTCGGTGACAGAAAGTTCTGGAATCTGAGAGGAGCCACAAATTTCCTTCCACCCAGCGTTCCCCCAAGTCTGCCGATAAAAATGATACCTCACTTGTGTGGGTATGCCTAGCGCCCGCGACAGGAAATGTCCCAAAACACAACGTGGGCACATCCCATTTTTTGACAGAAAACAGAGCTGCTTTTTGCAAAGTGCCTAACTGTAGATTTTGGCCTCTAGCTCAGCCGGCACCTAGGGAAACCCACCAAACCTGCGCATTTTTGAAAACTAGAGACCTAGGGGAATCCAAGATGGGGTGACTTGTGGGGCTCTGACCAGGTTCTGTTACCCAGAATCCTTTGCAAACCTCAAAATGTGGCTAAAAAAAACACATTTTCCTCACATTTGGGTGACAGAAAGTTCTGGAATCTGAGAGGAGCCACAAATTTCCTTCCACCCAGCGTTCCCCTAAGTCTGCCGATAAAAATGATACATCACTTGTGTGGGTATGCCTAGCGCCCGCGACAGGAAATGTCCCAAAACACAACGTGGGCACATCCCATTTTTTGACAGAAAACAGAGCTGCTTTTTGCAAAGTGCCTAACTGTAGATTTTGGCCTCTAGCTCAGCCGGCACCTAGGGAAACTTACCAAACCTGTGCATTTTTGAAAACTAGAGACCTAGGGGAATCCAAGATGGGGTGACTTGTGGGGCTCTGACCAGGTTCTGTTACCCAGAATCCTTTGCAAACCTCAAAATGTGGCTAAAAAAACACATTTTCCTCACATTCCGGTGACAGAAAGTTCTGGAATCTGAGAGGAGCCACAAATTTCCTTCCACCCAGCGTTCCCCCAAGTCTGCCGATAAAAATGATACCTCACTTGTGTGGGTATGCCTAGCGCCCGCGACAGGAAATGTCCCAAAACACAACGTGGGCACATCCCATTTTTTGACAGAAAACAGAGCTGCTTTTTGCAAAGTGCCTAACTGTAGATTTTGGCCTCTAGCTCAGCCGGCACCTAGGGAAACCTACCAAACCTGTGCATTTTTTAAAACTAGAGACCTAGGGGAATCCAAGATGGGGTGACTTGTGGGGCTCTGACCAGGTTCTGTTACCCAGAATCCTTTTCAAACCTCAAAATGTGGCTAAAAAAACACATTTTCCTCACATTTCGGTGACAGAAAGTTCTGGAATCTGAGAGGAGCCACAAATTTCCTTCCACACAGCGTTCCCCCAAGTCTGCCGATAAAAATGATACCTCACTTGTGTGGGTATGCCTAGCGCCCGCGACAGGAAATGTCCCAAAACACAACGTGGGCACATCCCATTTTTTGACAGAAAACAGCTGTTTTTTGCAAAGTGCCTAACTGTAGATTTTGGCCTCTAGCTCAGCCGGCACCTAGGGAAACCTACTGAACCTGTGCATTTTTTAAAACTAGAGACCTAGGGGAATCCAAGATGGGGTGACTTGTGGGGCTCTGACCAGGTTCTGTAACCCAGAATCCTTTGGAAACCTCAAAATGTGGCTAAAAAAAACATTTTCCTCACATTTCGGTGACAGAAAGCTCTGGAATCTGAGAAGAGGCACAAAGTTCCTTCCACCCAGCGTTCCACCAAGTTTGCCGATAAAAATGATACCTCACTTGTGTGGGTAGTCCCAGCGCCCGCAACAGGAAATGTCCCAAAACACAACATGGGCACATCCCATTTTTTGACAGAAAACAGAGCTGTTTTTTGCAAAGTGCCTACCTGCAGATTTTGGCCTCAAGCTCAGCCGGCACCGAGGGAAACCTACCAAACCTGTGCATATTTGAAAACTAGAGACCTAGGGGAATCCAAGATGGGGTGACTTGTGGGGCTCTGACAAGATTCTGTTTCCCAGAATCCTTTGCAAACCTCTAAATTTGGCTAAAAAAACAAATTTTCCTCACATTTCGGTGACAGAAAGTTCTGGAATCTGAGAGGAGCCACAAATGTCCTTCCACCCAGCGTTCCCCCAAGTCTGCTGATAAAAATGATACCTCACTTGTGTGGGTATGCCTAGCGCCCGCGACAGGAAATGTCCCAAAACACAACGTGGGCACATCCCATTTTTTGACAGAAAACAGAGCTGCTTTTTGCAAAGTGCCTAACTGTAGATTTTGGCCTCTAGCTCAGCCGGCACCTAGGGAAACCTACCAAACCTGTGCATTTTTGAAAACTAGAGACCTAGGGGAATCCAAGATGGGGTGACTTGTGGGGCTCTGACCAGGTTCTGTAACCCAGAATCCTTTGGAAACCTCAAAATGTGGCTAAAAAAAACATTTTCCTCACATTTCGGTGACAGAAATCTCTGGAATCTGAGAAGAGGCACAAATTTCCTTCCACCCAGCGTTCCACCAAGTTTGCCGATAAAAATGATACCTCACTTGTGTGGGTAGGCCCAGCGCCCGCAACAGGAAATGTCCCAAAACACAACGTGGGCACATCCCATTTTTTGACAGAAAACAGAGCTGTTTTTTGCAAAGTGCCTACCTGCAGATTTTGGCCTCAAGCTCAGCCGGCACCGAGGGAAACCTACCAAACCTGTGCATATTTGAAAACTAGAGACCTAGGGGAATCCAAGATGGGGTGACTTGTGGGGCTCTGACCAGATTCTGTTTCCCAGAATCCTTTGCAAACCTCTAAATTTGGCTAAAAAAACACATTTTCCTCACATTTCGGTGACAGAAAGTTCTGGAATCTGAGAGGAGCCACAAATGTCCTTCCACCCAGCGTTCCCCCAAGTCTGCTGATAAAAATGATACCTCACTTGTGTGGGTAGGCCTAGCGCCCGCAACAGGAAATGTCCCAAACCACAATGTGAGCACATCCCATTTTTTCACAGAAAACAGAGCTGTTTTTTGCAAAGTGTCTACCTGTAGATTTTGGCCTCTAGCTCAGCCGGCACCTAGGGAAACCTACCAAACCTGTGCATTTTTGAAAACTAGAGACCTAGGGGAATCCAAGATGGTGTGACTTGTGGGGCTCGGACCAGGTTCTGTTACCCAGAATCCTTTGCAAAACTCAAAATGTGGCTAAAAAAACACATTTTCCTCACATTTCGGTGACAGAAAGTTATGGAATCTGAGAAGAGCCACAAATTTCCGTCCACCCAGCGTTCCCCCAAGTATGCCGATGAAAATAATACCTCACTTGTGTGGGTATGCCTAGTGCCCGCGACAGGAAATGTCCCAAAACACAACGTGGGCACATCCCATTTTTTGACAGAAAACAGAGCTGCTTTTTGCTAAGTGCCTAACTGTAGATTTTGGCCTTTAGCTCAGCCGGGCACCTAGGGAAACCTACCAAACCTGTGCATTTTTGAAAACTAGAAACCTAGGGGAATCCAAGATGGGGTGACTTGTGGGTCTCTGACCAGGTTCTGTTACCCATAATCCTTTGCAAACCTCAAAATGTGGCTAAAAAAACACATTTTCCTCACATTTCGGTGACAGAAAGTTCTGGAATCTGAGAGGAGCCACAAATTTCCTTCCACCCAGCGTTCCCCCAAGTCTGCCGATAAAAATGATACCTCACTTGTGTGGGTATGCCTAGCGCCCGCGACAGGAAATGTCCCAAAACACAACGTGGGCACATCCCATTTTTTGACAGAAAACAGCTGTTTTTTGCAAAGTGCCTAACTGTAGATTTTGGCCTCTAGCTCAGCCGGCACCTTGGGAAACCTACCGAACCTGTGCATTTTTGAAAACTAGAGACCTAGGGGAATCCAAGATGGGGTGACTTGTGGGGCTCTGACCAGGTTCTGTTACCCAGAATCCTTTGGAAACCTCAAAATGTGGCTAAAAAACACATTTTACTCACATTTCGGTGACAGAAAGCTCTGGAATCTGAGAGGAGCCACAAATTTCCTTCCACCCAGCGTTCCACCAAGTTTGCCGATAAAAATGATACCTCACTTGTGTGGGTAGGCCTAGCGCCCGCGACAGGAAATGTCCCAAACCACAATGTGAGCACATCCTATTTTTTGACAGAAAACAGAGCTGTTTTTTGCAAAGTGTCTACCTGTAGATTTTGGCCTCTAGCTCAGCCGGGCACCTAGGGAAACCTACCAAACCTGTGCATTTCTGAACTCTAGAGACCTAGGGGAATCCAAGATGGGGTGACTTGAGGGGCTCTGACCAGGTTCTGTTACCCAGAATCCTTTGCAAACCTCAAAATGTGGCTAAAAAACACATTTTCTTCACATTTCGGTGACAGAAAGCTCTGGAATCTGAGAGGAGCCACAAATTTCCTTCCACCCAGCGTTCCACCAAGTTTGCCGATAAAAATGATACCTCACTTGTGTGGGTAGGCCTAGCACCCGCGACAGGAAATGTCCCAAAACACAACGTGGGCACATCCCATTTTTTGACAGAAAACAGAGCTGTTTTTTGCAAAGTGCCTACCTGTAGATTTTGGCCTCTAGCTCAGCCGGCACCTAGGGAAACCTACCAAACCTGTGCATATTTGAAAACTAGAGACCTAGGGGAATCCAAGATGGGGTGACTTGTGGGGCTCTGACCAGGTTCTGTTACCCAGAATCCTTTGGAAACCTCAAAATGTGGCTAAAAAACACATTTTCTTCACATTTCGGTGACAGAAAGCTCGGGAATCTGAGAGGAGCCACAAATTTCCTTCCACCCAGCGTTCCACCAAGTTTGCCGATAAAAATGATACCTCACTTGTGTGGGTAGGCCTAGCGCCCGCGATTGGAAATGTCCCAAAACACAACGTGGGCACATCCCATTTTTTGACAGAAAACAGAGCTGTTTTTTGCAAAGTGCATGCCTGTAGATTTTGGCCTCTAGCTCAGCCGGCACCTAGGGAAACCTACCAAACCTGTGCATTCTTGAAAACTAGAGACCTAGGGGAATCCAAGATGGGGTGACTTGTGGGGCTCTGACCAGGTTCTGTTACCCAGAATCCTTTGCAAACCTGAAAATGTGGCTAAAAAACACATTTTCCTCACATTTCGGTGACAGAAAGTTCTGGAATCTGAGAGGAGCCACAAATTTCCTTCCACCCAGCGTTTCACCAAGTCTGCCGATAAAAATAATACCTCACTTGTGTGGGTAGGCCTAGCGCCCGTGACAGGAAATGTCCCAAAACACAACGTGGGCACATCCCATTTTTTGACAGAAAACAGAGCTGTTTTTTGCAAAGTGCCTACCTGTAGATTTTGGCCTCTAGCTCAGCCGGCACCTAGGGAAACCTACCAAACCTGTGCATTTTTGAAAACTAGAGACCTAGGGGAATCCAAGATGGGGTAACTTGTGGGGCTCTGACCAGGTTCTCTTACCCAGAATCCTTTGCAAACCTCAAAATGTGGCTAAAAAAACACATTTTCCTCACATTGTGGTGACAGAAAGTTCTGGAATCTGAGAGGAGCCACAAATGTCCTTCCACCCAGCGTTCCCCCAAGTCTGCCGATAAAAATGATACCTCACTTATGTGGGTAGGCCTAGCGCCCGCGACAGGAAATGTCCCAAAACACAACGTGTGCACATCCCATTTTTTGACAGAAAACAGAGCTGCTTTTTGCAAAGTGCCTAACTGTAGATTTTGGCCTCTAGCTCAGCCGGCACCTAGGGAAACCTACTGAACCTGTGCATTTTTGAAAACTAGAGACCTAGGGGAATCCAAGATGGGGTGACTTGTGGGGCTCTGACCAGGTTCTGTAACCCAGAATCCTTTGGAAACCTCAAAATGTGGCTAAAAAAAAACATTTTCCTCCCATTTCGGTGACAGAAAGCTCTGGAATCTGAGAAGAGGCACAAATTTCCTTCCACCCAGCGTTCCACCAAGTTTGCCGATAAAAATAATACCTCACTTGTGTGGGTAGGCCTAGCGCCCGCGACAGGAAATGTCCCAAAACACAACGTGGGCACATCCCATTTTTCGACAGAAAACAGAGCTGTTTTTTGTAAAGTGCCTACCTGTAGATTTTTGCCTCTAGCTCAGCCAGCACCTAGGGAAACCTACCAAACCGGTGCATATTTGAAAACTAGAGACCTAGGGGAATCCAAGATGGGGTGACGTGTGGGGCCCTGACCAGGTTCTCTTACCCAGAATCCTTTGCAGACCTCAAAATTTTGCTAAAAAACACAAATTTTCCTCACATTGTGGTGACAGAAAGTTCTGGAATCTGAGAGGAGCCACAAATGTCCTTCCACCCAGCGTTCCCCCAAGTCTGCCGATGAAAATGATACCTCACTTGTGTGGGTAGGCCTAGCGCCCGCGACAGGAAATGTCCCAAAACACAATGTGAGCACATCCCATTTTTTGACAGAAAACAGAGCTGTTTTTTGGAAAGTGCCTACCTGTAGATTTTGGCCTCTAGCTCAGCCAGCACCTAGGGAAACCAATCAAACCTTTGCATTTTTGAAAACTAGAGACCTAGGGGAATCCAAGATGGGGTGACTTGGGGGGCTCGGACCAGGTTCTGTTACCCAGAATCCTTTGCAAAACTCAAAATGTGGCTAAAAAAACACATTTTCCTCACATTTCGGTGACAGAAAGTTATGGAATCTGAGAGGAGCCACAAATTTCCGTCCACCCAGCGTTCCCCCAAGTATGACGATAAAAATGATACCTCACTTGTGTGGGTATGCCTAGCGCCCGCGACAGGAAATGTCCCAAAACACAACGTGGGCACATCCCATTTTTTGACAGAAAACAGAGCTGCTTTTTGCAAAGTGCCTAACTGTAGATTTTGGCTTCAAGCTCAGCCGGGCACCTAGGGAAACCTACCAAACCTGTGCATTTTTTAAAACTAGAGACCTAGGGGAATCCAAGATGGGGTGACTTGTGGGGCTCTGACCAGGTTCTGTTACCCAGAATCCTTTGGAAACCTCAAAATGTGGCTAAAAAACACATTTTCCTCACATTTCGGTGACAGAAAACTCTGGAATCTGAGAGGAGCCACAAATTTCCTTCCACCCAGCGTTCCACCAAGTTTGCCGATAAAAATGATACCTCACTTGTGTGGGTAGGCCTAGCGCCCGCGACAGGAAATGTCCCAAAACACAACGTGGGCACATCCCATTTTTTGACAGAAAACAGAGCTGTTTTTTGGAAAGTGCCTACCTGTAGATTTTGGCCTCTAGCTCAGCCGGCACCTAGGGAAACCTATCAAACCTGTGCATTTTTGAAAACTAGAGACCTAGGGGAATCCAAGATGGTGTGACTTGTGGGGCTCGGACCAGGTTCTGTTACCCAGAATCCTTTGCAAAACTCAAAATGTGGCTAAAAAAAACACATTTTCCTCACATTTTGGTGACAGAAAGTTATGGAATCTGAGAGGAGCCACAAATTTCCGTCCTCCCAGCGTTCCCCCAAGTATGCTGATGAAAATAATACCTCACTTGTGTGGGTATGCCTAGCGCCCGCGACAGGAGATGTCCCAAAACACAACGTGGGCACATCCCATTTTTTGACAGAAAACAGAGCTGCTTTTTGCAAAGTGCCTAACTGTAGATTTTGGCCTTTAGCTCAGCCGGCACCTAGGGAAACCTACCAAACCTGTGCATTTTTGAAAACTAGAAACCTAGGGGAATCCAAGATGCGGTGACTTGTGGGGCTCTGACCAGGTTCTGTTACCCAGAATCCTTTGGAAACCTCAAAATGTGGCTAAAAAACACATTTTCCTCACATTTCGGTGACAGAAAGCTCTGGAATCTGAGAGGAGCCACAAATTTCCTTCCACCCAGCGTTCCACCAAGTTTGCCGATAAAAATGATACCTCACTTGTGTGGGTAGGCCTAGCGCCCGCGACAGGAAATGTCCCAAACCACAATGTGAGCACATCCCATTTTTTGACAGAAAACAGAGCTGTTTTTTGCAAAGTGTCTACCTGTAGATTTTGGCCTCTAGCTCAGCCGGCACCTAGGGAAACCTACCAAACCTGTGCATTTCTGAACTCTAGAGACCTAGGGGAATCCAAGATGGGGTGACTTGTGGGGCTCTGACCAGGTTCTATTACCCAGAATCCTTTGCAAACCTCAAAATGTGGCTAAAAAACACATTTTCTTCACATTTCGGTGACAGAAAGCTCTGGAATCTGAGAGGAGCCACAAATTTCCTTCCACCCAGCGTTCCACCAAGTTTGCCGATAAAAATGATACCTCACTTGTGTGGGTAGGCCTAGCACCCGCGACAGGAAATGTCCCAAAACACAACGTGGGCACATCCCATTTTTTGACAGAAAACAGAGCTGTTTTTTGCAAAGTGCCTACCTGTAGATTTTGGCCTCTAGCTCAGCCGGCACCTAGGGAAACCTACCAAACCTGTGCATATTTGAAAACTAGAGACCTAGGGGAATCCAAGATGGGGTGACTTGTGGGGCTCTGACCAGGTTCTGTTACCCAGAATCCTTTGGAAACCTCAAAATGTGGCTAAAAAACACATTTTCTTCACATTTCGGTGACAGAAAGCTCTGGAATCTGAGAGGAGCCACAAATTTCCTTCCACCCAGCGTTCCACCAAGTTTGCCGATAAAAATGATACCTCACTTGTGTGGGTAGGCCTAGCGCCCGCGACAGGAAATGTCCCAAAACACAACGTGGGCACATCCCATTTTTTGACAGAAAACAGAGCTGTTTTTTGGAAAGTGCCTACCTGTAGATTTTGGCCTCTAGCTCAGCCAGCACCTAGGGAAACCTATCAAACCTGTGCATTTTTGAAAACTAGAGACCTAGGGGAATCCAAGATGGTGTGACTTGTGGGGCTCGGACCAGGTTCTGTTACCCAGAATCCTTTGCAAAACTCAAAATGTGGCTAAAAAAACACATTTTCCTCACATTTTGGTGACAGAAAGTTATGGAATCTGAGAGGAGCCACAAATTTCCGTCCTCCCAGCGTTCCCCCAAGTATGCTGATGAAAATAATACCTCACTTGTGTGGGTATGCCTAGCGCCCGCGACAGGAGATGTCCCAAAACACAACGTGGGCACATCCCATTTTTGGACAGAAAACAGAGCTGCTTTTTGCAAAGTGCCTAACTGTAGATTTTGGCCTTTAGCTCAGCCGGCACCTAGGGAAACCTACCAAACCTGTGCATTTTTGAAAACTAGAAACCTAGGGGAATCCAAGATGGGGTGACTTGTGGGGCTCTGACCAGGTTCTGTTACCCATAATCCTTTGCAAACCTCAAAATGTGGCTAAAAAAACACATTTTCCTCACATTTCGGTGACAGAAAGTTCTGGAATCTGAGAGAAGCCACAAATTTCCTTCCACCCAGCGTTCCCCCAAGTCTGCCGATAAAAATGATACCTCACTTGTGTGGGTATGCCTAGCGCCCGCGACAGGAAATGTCCCAAAACACAACGTGGGCACATCCCATTTTTTGACAGAAAACAGCTGTTTTTTGCAAAGTGCCTAACTGTAGATTTTGGCCTCTAGCTCAGCCGGCACCTTGGGAAACCTACCGAACCTGTGCATTTTTGAAAACTAGAGACCTAGGGGAATCCAAGATGGGGTGACTTGTGGGGCTCTGACCAGGTTCTGTTACCCAGAATCCTTTGGAAACCTCAAAATGTGGCTAAAAAACACATTTTCCTCACATTTCGGTGACAGAAAGCTCTGGAATCTGAGAGGAGCCACAAATTTCCTTCCACCCAGCGTTCCACCAAGTTTGCCGATAAAAATGATACCTCACTTGTGTGGGTAGGCCTAGCGCCCGCGACAGAAAATGTCCCAAACCACAATGTGAGCACATCCCATTTTTTGACAGAAAACAGAGCTGTTTTTTGCAAAGTGTCTACCTGTAGATTTTGGCCTCTAGCTCAGCCGGCACCTAGGGAAACCTACCAAACCTGTGCATTTCTGAACTCTAGAGACCTAGGGGAATCCAAGATGGGGTGACTTGTGGGGCTCTGACCAGGTTCTGTTACCCAGAATCCTTTGCAAACCTCAAAATGTGGCTAAAAAACACATTTTCTTCACATTTCGGTGACAGAAAGCTCTGGAATCTGAGAGGAGCCACAAATTTCCTTCCACCCAGCGTTCCACCAAGTTTGCCGATAAAAATGATACCTCACTTGTGTGGGTAGGCCTAGCACCCGCGACAGGAAATGTCCCAAAACACAACGTGGGCACATCCCATTTTTTGACAGAAAACAGAGCTGTTTTTTGCAAAGTGCCTACCTGTAGATTTTGGCCTCTAGCTCAGCCGGCACCTAGGGAAACCTACCAAACCTGTGCATATTTGAAAACTAGAGACCTAGGGGAATCCAAGATGGGGTGACTTGTGGGGCTCTGACCAGGTTCTGTTACCCAGAATCCTTTGGAAACCTCAAAATGTGGCTAAAAAACACATTTTCTTCACATTTCGGTGACAGAAAGCTCTGGAATCTGAGAGGAGCCACAAATTTCCTTCCACCCAGCGTTCCACCAAGTTTGCCGATAAAAATGATACCTCACTTGTGTGGGTAGGCCTAGCGCCCGCCACAGGAAATGTCCCAAAACACAACGTGGGCACATCCCATTTTTTGACAGAAAACAGAGCTGTTTTTTGCAAAGTGCATGCCTGTAGATTTTGGCCTCTAGCTCAGCCGGCACCTAGGGAAACCTACCAAACCTGTGCATTCTTGAAAACTAGAGACCTAGGGGAATCCAAGATGGGGTGACTTGTGGGGCTCTGACCAGGTTCTGTTACCCAGAATCCTTTGCAAACCTGAAAATGTGGCTAAAAAACACATTTTCCTCACATTTCGGTCACAGAAAGTTCTGGAATCTGAGAGGAGCCACAAATTTCCTTCCACCCAGCGTTTCACCAAGTCTGCCGATAAAAATAATACCTCACTTGTGTGGGTAGGCCTAGCGCCCGCGACAGGAAATGTCCCAAAACACAACGTGGGCACATCCCATTTTTTGACAGAAAACAGAGCTGTTTTTTGCAAAGTGCCTACCTGTAGATTTTCGCCTCTAGCTCAGCCGGCACCTAAGGAAACCTACCAAACCTGTGCATTTTTGAAAACTAGAGACCTAGGGGAATCCAAGATGGGGTAACTTGTGGGGCTCTGACCAGGTTCTCTTACCCAGAATCCTTTGCAAACCTCAAAATGTGGCTAAAAAAACACATTTTCCTCACATTGTGGTGACAGAAAGTTCTGGAATCTGAGAGGAGCCACAAATGTCCTTCCACCCAGCGTTCCCCCAAGTCTGCCGATAAAAATGATACCTCACTTATGTGGGTAGGCCTAGCGCCCGCGACAGGAAATGTCCCAAAACACAACGTGGGCACATCCCATTTTTTGACAGAAAACAGAGCTGCTTTTTGCAAAGTGCCTAACTGTAGATGTTGGCCTCTAGCTCAGCCGGCACCTAGGGAAACCTACTGAACCTGTGCATTTTTGAAAACTAGAGACCTATGGGAATCCAAGATGGGGTGACTTGTGGGGCTCTGACCAGGTTCTGTTACCCAGAATCCTTTGGAAACCTCAAAATGTGGCTAAAAAACACATTTTCCTCACATTTCGGTGACAGAAAGCTCTGGAATCTGAGAGGAGCCACAAATTTCCTTCCACCCAGCGTTCCACCAAGTTTGCCGATAAAAATGATACCTCACTTGTGTGGGTAGGCCTAGCGCCCGCGACAGGAAATGTCCCAAACCACAATGTGAGCACATCCCATTTTTTGACAGAAAACAGAGCTGTTTTTTGCAAAGTGTCTACCTGTAGATTTTGGCCTCTAGCTCAGCCGGCACCTAGGGAAACCTACCAAACCTGTGCATTTCTGAACTCTAGAGACCTAGGGGAATCCAAGATGGGGTGACTTGTGGGGCTCTGACCAGGTTCTGTTACCCAGAATCCTTTGCAAACCTCAAAATGTGGCTAAAAAACACATTTTCTTCACATTTCGGTGACAGAAAGCTCTGGAATCTGAGAGGAGCCACAAATTTCCTTCCACCCAGCGTTCCACCAAGTTTGCCGATAAAAATGATACCTCACTTGTGTGGGTAGGCCTAGCACCCGCGACAGGAAATGTCCCAAAACACAACGTGGGCACATCCCATTTTTTGACAGAAAACAGAGCTGTTTTTTGCAAAGTGCCTACCTGTAGATTTTGGCCTCTAGCTCAGCCGGCACCTAGGGAAACCTACCAAACCTGTGCATATTTGAAAACTAGAGACCTAGGGGAATCCAAGATGGGGTGACTTGTGGGGCTCTGACCAGGTTCTGTTACCCAGAATCCTTTGGAAACCTCAAAATGTGGCTAAAAAACACATTTTCTTCTCATTTCGGTGACAGAAAGCTCTGGAATCTGAGAGGAGCCACAAATTTCCTTCCACCCAGCGTTCCACCAAGTTTGCCGATAAAAATGATACCTCACTTGTGTGGGTAGGCCTAGCGCCCGCGACAGGAAATGTCCCAAAACACAACGTGGGCACATCCCATTTTTTGACAGAAAACAGAGCTGTTTTTTGGAAAGTGCCTACCTGTAGATTTTGGCCTCTAGCTCAGCCAGCACCTAGGGAAACCTATCAAACCTGTGCATTTTTGAAAACTAGAGACCTAGGGGAATCCAAGATGGTGTGACTTGTGGGGCTCGGACCAGGTTCTGTTACCCAGAATCCTTTGCAAAACTCAAAATGTGGCTAAAAAAACACATTTTCCTCACATTTTGGTGACAGAAAGTTATGGAATCTGAGAGGAGCCACAAATTTCCGTCCTCCCAGCGTTCCCCCAAGTATGCTGATGAAAATAATACCTCACTTGTGTGGGTATGCCTAGCGCCCGCGACAGGAGATGTCCCAAAACACAACGTGGGCACATCCCATTTTTTGACAGAAAACAGAGCTGCTTTTTGCAAAGTGCCTAACTGTAGATTTTGGCCTTTAGCTCAGCCGGCACCTAGGGAAACCTACCAAACCTGTGCATTTTTGAAAACTAGAAACCTAGGGGAATCCAAGATGGGGTGACTTGTGGGGCTCTGACCAGGTTCTGTTACCCATAATCCTTTGCAAACCTCAAAATGTGGCTAAAAAAACACATTTTCCTCACATTTCGGTGACAGAAAGTTCTGGAATCTGAGAGAAGCCACAAATTTCCTTCCACCCAGCGTTCCCCCAAGTCTGCCGATAAAAATGATACCTCACTTGTGTGGGTATGCCTAGCGCCCGCGAAAGGAAATGTCCCAAAACACAACGTGGGCACATCCCATTTTTTGACAGAAAACAGCTGTTTTTTGCAAAGTGCCTAACTGTAGATTTTGGCCTCTAGCTCAGCCGGCACCTTGGGAAACCTACCGAACCTGTGCATTTTTGAAAACTAGAGACCTAGGGGAATCCAAGATGGGGTGACTTGTGGGGCTCTGACCAGGTTCTGTTACCCAGAATCCTTTGGAAACCTCAAAATGTGGCTAAAAAACACATTTTCCTCACATTTCGGTGACAGAAAGCTCTGGAATCTGAGAGGAGCCACAAATTTCCTTCCACCCAGCGTTCCACCAAGTTTGCCGATAAAAATGATACCTCACTTGTGTGGGTAGGCCTAGCGCCCGCGACAGGAAATGTCCCAAACCACAATGTGAGCACATCCCATTTTTTGACAGAAAACAGAGCTGTTTTTTGCAAAGTGTCTACCTGTAGATTTTGGCCTCTAGCTCAGCCGGCACCTAGGGAAACCTACCAAACCTGTGCATTTCTGAACTCTAGAGACCTAGGGGAATCCAAGATGGGGTGACTTGTGGGGCTCTGACCAGGTTCTGTTACCCAGAATCCTTTGCAAACCTCAAAATGTGGCTAAAAAACACATTTTCTTCACATTTCGGTGACAGAAAGCTCTGGAATCTGAGAGGAGCCACAAATTTCCTTCCACCCAGCGTTCCACCAAGTTTGCCGATAAAAATTATACCTCACTTGTGTGGGTAGGCCTAGCACCCGCGACAGGAAATGTCCCAAAACACAACGTGGGCACATCCCATTTTTTGACAGAAAACAGAGCTGTTTTTTGCAAAGTGCCTACCTGTAGATTTTGGCCTCTAGCTCAGCCGGCACCTAGGGAAACCTACCAAACCTGTGCATATTTGAAAACTAGAGACCTAGGGGAATCCAAGATGGGGTGACTTGTGGGGCTCTGACCAGGTTCTGTTACCCAGAATCCTTTGGAAACCTCAAAATGTGGCTAAAAAACACATTTTCTTCACATTTCGGTGACAGAAAGCTCTGGAATCTGAGAGGAGCCACAAATTTCCTTCCACCCAGCGTTCCACCAAGTTTGCCGATAAAAATGATACCTCACTTGTGTGGGTAGGCCTAGCGCCCGCCACAGGAAATGTCCCAAAACACAACGTGGGCACATCCCATTTTTTGACAGAAAACAGAGCTGTTTTTTGCAAAGTGCATGCCTGTAGATTTTGGCCTCTAGCTCAGCCGGCACCTAGGGAAACCTACCAAACCTGTGCATTCTTGAAAACTAGAGACCTAGGGGAATCCAAGATGGGGTGACTTGTGGGGCTCTGACCAGGTTCTGTTACCCAGAATCCTTTGCAAACCTGAAAATGTGGCTAAAAAACACATTTTCCTCACATTTCGGTCACAGAAAGTTCTGGAATCTGAGAGGAGCCACAAATTTCCTTCCACCCAGCGTTTCACCAAGTCTGCCGATAAAAATAATACCTCACTTGTGTGGGTAGGCCTAGCGCCCGCGACAGGAAATGTCCCAAAACACAACGTGGGCACATCCCATTTTTTGACAGAAAACAGAGCTGTTTTTTGCAAAGTGCCTACCTGTAGATTTTCGCCTCTAGCTCAGCCGGCACCTAAGGAAACCTACCAAACCTGTGCATTTTTGAAAACTAGAGACCTAGGGGAATCCAAGATGGGGTAACTTGTGGGGCTCTGACCAGGTTCTCTTACCCAGAATCCTTTGCAAACCTCAAAATGTGGCTAAAAAAACACATTTTCCTCACATTGTGGTGACAGAAAGTTCTGGAATCTGAGAGGAGCCACAAATGTCCTTCCACCCAGCGTTCCCCCCAAGTCTGCCGATAAAAATGATACCTCACTTATGTGGGTAGGCCTAGCGCCCGCGACAGGAAATGTCCCAAAACACAACGTGGGCACATCCCATTTTTTGACAGAAAACAGAGCTGCTTTTTGCAAAGTGCCTAACTGTAGATGTTGGCCTCTAGCTCAGCCGGCACCTAGGGAAACCTACTGAACCTGTGCATTTTTGAAAACTAGAGACCTATGGGAATCCAAGATGGGGTGACTTGTGGGGCTCTGACCAGGTTCTGTAACCCAGAATCCTTTGGAAACCTCAAAATGTCTAAAAAAAACATTTTCCTCCCATTTCGGTGACAGAAAGCTCTGGAATCTGAGAAGAGGCACAAATTTCCTTCCACCCAGCGTTCCACCAAGTTTGCCGATAAAAATAATACCTCACTTGTGTGGGTAGGCCTAGCGCCCGCGACAGGAAATGTCCCAAAACACAACGTGGGCACATCCCATTTTTCGACAGAAAACAGAGCTGTTTTTTGTAAAGTGCCTACCTGTAGATTTTCGCCTCTAGCTCAGCCAGCACCTAGGGAAACCTACCAAACCGGTGCATATTTGAAAACTAGAGACCTAGGGGAATCCAAGATGGGGTGACGTGTGGGGCTCTGACCAGGTTCTCTTACCCAGAATCCTTTGCAGACCTCAAAATTTTGCTAAAAAACACAAATTTTCCTCACATTGTGGTGACAGAAAGTTCTGGAATCTGAGAGGAGCCACAAATGTCCTTCCACCCAGCGTTCCCCCAAGTCTGCCGATAAAAATGATACCTCACTTGTGTGGGTAGGCCTAGCGCCCGCGACAGGAAATGTCCCAAAACACAATGTGAGCACATCCCATTTTTTGACAGAAAACAGAGCTGTTTTTTGGAAAGTGCCTACCTGTAGATTTTGGCCTCTAGCTCAGCCAGCAGCTAGGGAAACCTATCAAACCTGTGCATTTTTGAAAACTAGAGACCTAGGGGAATCCAAGATGGGGTGACTTGGGGGGCTCGGACCAGGTTCTGTTACCCAGAATCCTTTGCAAAACTCAAAATGTGGCTAAAAAAACACATTTTCCTCACATTTCGGTGACAGAAAGTTATGGAATCTGAGAGGAGCCACAAATTTCCGTCCACCCAGCGTTCCCCCAAGTATGACGATAAAAATGATACCTCACTTGTGTGGGTATGCCTAGCGCCCGCGACAGGAAATGTCCCAAAACACAACGTGGGCACATCCCATTTTTTGACAGAAAACAGAGCTGCTTTTTGCAAAGTGCCTAACTGTAGATTTTGGCCTCTAGCTCAGCCGGCACCTAGGGAAACCTACCAAACCTGTGCATTTTTTAAAACTAGAGACCTAGGGGAATCCAAGATGGGGTGACTTGTGGGGCTCTGACCAGGTTCTGTTACCCAGAATCCTTTGCAAACCTCAAAATGTGGCTAAAAAAACACATTTTCCTCACATTTCGGTGACAGAAAGTTCTGGAATCTGAGAGGAGCCACAAATTTCCTTCCACCCAGCGTTCCCCCAAGTCTGCCGATACAAATGATACCTCACTTGTGTGGGTATGCCTAGCGCCCGCGACAGGAAATGTCCCAAAACACAACGTGGGCACATCCCATTTTTTGACAGAAAACAGAGCTGTTTTTCGCAAAGTGCCTAACTGTAGATTTTGGCCTCTAGCTCAGCCGGCACCTAGGGAAACCTACCAAACCTGTGCATTTTTTAAAACAAGAGACCTAGGGGAATCCAAGATGGGGTGACTTGTGAGGCTCTGACCAGGTTCTGTTACCCAGAATCCTTTGCAAACCTCAAAATGTGGCTAAAAAAACACATTTTCCTCACATTTCGGTGACAGAAAGTTCTGGAATCTGAGAGGAGCCACAAATTTCCTTCCACCCAGCGTTCCCCCAAGTCTGCCGATAAAAATGATACCTCACTTGTGTGGGTATGCCTAGCGCCCGCAAAAGGAAATGTCCCAAAACACAACGTGGGCACATCCCATTTTTTGACAGAAAACAGCTGTTTTTTGCAAAGTGCCTAACTGTAGATTTTGACCTCTAGCTCAGCCGGCACCTAGGGAAACCTACTGAACCTGTGCATTTTTGAAAACTAGAGACCTAGGGGAATCCAAGATGGGGTGACTTGTGGGGCTCTGACCAGGTTCTGTAACCCAGAATCCTTTGGAAACCTCAAAATGTGGGTAAAAAAAACATTTTCCTCACATTTCGGTGACAGAAAGCTCTGGAATCTGAGAAGAGGCACAAATTTTCTTCCACCCAGCGTTCCACCAAGTTTGCCGATATAAATGATACCTCACTTGTGTGGGTAGGCCTAGCGCCCGCAACAGGAAATGTCCCAAAACACAACGTGGGCACATCCCATTTTTCGACAGAAAACAGAGCTGTTTTTTGTAAAGTGCCTACCTGTAGATTTTCGCCTCTAGCTCAGCCAGCACCTAGGGAAACCTACCAAACCGGTGCATATTTGAAAACTAGAGACCTAGGGGAATCCAAGATGGGGTGACGTGTGGGGCTCTGACCAGGTTCTCTTACCCAGAATCCTTTGCAGACCTCAAAATTTGGCTAAAAAACACAAATTTTCCTCACATTGTGGTGACAGAAAGTTCTGGAATCTGAGAGGAGCCACAAATGTCTTTCCACCCAGCGTTCCCCCAAGTCTGCCGATAAAAATGATACCTCACTTGTGTGGGTAGGCCTAGCGCCCGCGACAGGAAATGTCCCAAAACACAATGTGAGCACATCCCATTTTTTGACAGAAAACAGAGCTGTTTTTTGGAAAGTGCCTACCTGTAGATTTTGGCCTCTAGCTCAGCCGGCACCTAGGGAAACCTATCAAACCTGTGCATTTTTGAAAACTAGAGACCTAGGGGAATCCAAGATGGGGTGACTTGGGGGGCTCGGACCAGGTTCTGTTACCCAGAATCCTTTGCAAAACTCAAAATGTGGCTAAAAAAACACATTTTCCTCACATTTCGGTGACAGAAAGTTATGGAATCTGAGAGGAGCCACAAATTTCCGTCCACCCAGCGTTCCCCCAAGTATGACGATAAAAATGATACCTCACTTGTGTGGGTATGCCTAGCGCCCGCGACAGGAAATGTCCCAAAACACAACGTGGGCACATCCCATTTTTTGACAGAAAACAGAGCTGCTTTTTGCAAAGTGCCTAACTGTAGATTTTGGCCTCTAGCTCAGCCGGCACCTAGGGAAACCTACCAAACCTGTGCATTTTTTAAAACTAGAGACCTAGGGGAATCCAAGATGGGGTGACTTGTGGGGCTCTGACCAGGTTCTGTTACCCAGAATCCTTTGCAAACCTCAAAATGTGGCTAAAAAAACACATTTTCCTCACATTTCGGTGACAGAAAGTTCTGGAATCTGAGAGGAGCCACAAATTTCCTTCCACCCAGCGTTCCCCCAAGTCTGCCGATAAAAATGATACCTCACTTGTGTGGGTATGCCTAGCGCCCGCGACAGGAAATGTCCCAAAACACAACGTGGGCACATCCCATTTTTTGACAGAAAACAGAGCTGTTTTTCGCAAAGTGCCTAACTGTAGATTTTGGCCTCTAGCTCAGCCGGCACCTAGGGAAACCTACCAAACCTGTGCATTTTTTAAAACTAGAGACCTAGGGGAATCCAAGATGGGGTGACTTGTGGGGCTCTGACCAGGTTCTGTTACCCAGAATCCTTTGCAAACCTCAAAATGTGGCTAAAAAAACACATTTTCCTCACATTTCGGTGACAGAAAGTTCTGGAATCTGAGAGGAGCCACAAATTTCCTTCCACCCAGCGTTCCCCCAAGTCTGCCGATAAAAATGATACCTCACTTGTGTGGGTATGCCTAGCGCCCGCGACAGGAAATGTCCCAAAACACAACGTGGGCACATCCCATTTTTTGACAGAAAACAGAGCTGCTTTTTGCAAAGTGCCTAACTGTAGATTTTGGCCTCTAGCTCAGCCGGCACCTAGGGAAACCCACCAAACCTGTGCATTTTTGAAAACTAGAGACCTAGGGGAATCCAAGATGGGGTGACTTGTGGGGCTCTGACCAGGTTCTGTTACCCAGAATCCTTTGCAAACCTCAAAATGTGGCTAAAAAAACACATTTTCCTCACATTTGGGTGACAGAAAGTTCTGGAATCTGAGAGGAGCCACAAATTTCCTTCCACCCAGCGTTCCCCTAAGTCTGCCGATAAAAATGATACATCACTTGTGTGGGTATGCCTAGCGCCCGCGACAGGAAATGTCCCAAAACACAACGTGGGCACATCCCATTTTTTGACAGAAAACAGAGCTGCTTTTTGCAAAGTGCCTAACTGTAGATTTTGGCCTCTAGCTCAGCCGGCACCTAGGGAAACCTACCAAACCTGTGCATTTTTGAAAACTAGAGACCTAGGGGAATCCAAGATGGGGTGACTTGTGGGGCTCTGACCAGGTTCTGTTACCCAGAATCCTTTGCAAACCTCAAAATGTGGCTAAAAAAACACATTTTCCTCACATTCCGGTGACAGAAAGTTCTGGAATCTGAGAGGAGCCACAAATTTCCTTCCACCCAGCGTTCCCCCAAGTCTGCCGATAAAAATGATACCTCACTTGTGTGGGTATGCCTAGCGCCCGCGACAGGAAATGTCCCAAAACACAACGTGGGCACATCCCATTTTTTGACAGAAAACAGAGCTGCTTTTTGCAAAGTGCCTAACTGTAGATTTTGGCCTCTAGCTCAGCCGGCACCTAGGGAAACCTACCAAACCTGTGCATTTTTTAAAACTAGAGACCTAGGGGAATCCAAGATGGGGTGACTTGTGGGGCTCTGACCAGGTTCTGTTACCCAGAATCCTTTTCAAACCTCAAAATGTGGCTAAAAAAACACATTTTCCTCACATTTCGGTGACAGAAAGTTCTGGAATCTGAGAGGAGCCACAAATTTCCTTCCACACAGCGTTCCCCCAAGTCTGCCGATAAAAATGATACCTCACTTGTGTGGGTATGCCTAGCGCCCGCGACAGGAAATGTCCCAAAACACAACGTGGGCACATCCCATTTTTTGACAGAAAACAGCTGTTTTTTGCAAAGTGCCTAACTGTAGATTTTGGCCTCTAGCTCAGCCGGCACCTAGGGAAACCTACTGAACCTGTGCATTTTTTAAAACTAGAGACCTAGGGGAATCCAAGATGGGGTGACTTGTGGGGCTCTGACCAGGTTCTGTAACCCAGAATCCTTTGGAAACCTCAAAATGTGGCTAAAAAAAACATTTTCCTCACATTTCGGTGACAGAAAGCTCTGGAATCTGAGAAGAGGCACAAATTTCCTTCCACCCAGCGTTCCACCAAGTTTGCCGATAAAAATGATACCTCACTTGTGTGGGTAGGCCCAGCGCCCGCAACAGGAAATGTCCCAAAACACAACATGGGCACATCCCATTTTTTGACAGAAAACAGAGCTGTTTTTTGCAAAGTGCCTACCTGCAGATTTTGGCCTCCAGCTCAGCCGGCACCGAGGGAAACCTACCAAACCTGTGCATATTTGAAAACTAGAGACCTAGGGGAATCCAAGATGGGGTGACTTGTGGGGCTCTGACCAGATTCTGTTTCCCAGAATCCTTTGCAAACCTCTAAATTTGGCTAAAAAAACACATTTTCCTCACATTTCGGTGACAGAAAGTTCTGGAATCTGAGAGGAGCCACAAATGTCCTTCCACCCAGCGTTCCCCCAAGTCTGCTGATAAAAATGATACCTCACTTGTGTGGGTAGGCCTAGCGCCCGCAACAGGAAATGTCCCAAACCACAATGTGAGCACATCCCATTTTTTCACAGAAAACAGAGCTGTTTTTTGCAAAGTGTCTACCTGTAGATGTTGGCCTCTAGCTCAGCCGGCACCTAGGGAAACCTACCAAACCTGTGCATTTTTTAAAACTAGAGACCTAGGGGAATCCAAGATGGGGTGACTTGTGGGGCTCTGACCAGGTTCTGTTACCCAGAATCCTTTGCAAACCTCAAAATGTGGCTAAAAAAACACATTTTCCTCACATTTCGGTGACAGAAAGTTCTGGAATCTGAGAGGAGCCACAAATTTCCTTCCACCCAGCGTTCCCCCAAGTCTGCCGATAAAAATGATACCTCACTTGTGTGGGTATGCCTAGCGCCCGCGACAGGAAATGTCCCAAAACACAACGTGGGCACATCCCATTTTTTGACAGAAAACAGAGCTGCTTTTTGCAAAGTGCCTAACTGTAGATTTTGGCCTCTAGCTCAGCCGGCACCTAGGGAAACCCACCAAACCTGTGCATTTTTGAAAACTAGAGACCTAGGGGAATCCAAGATGGGGTGACTTGTGGGGCTCTGACCAGGTTCTGTTACCCAGAATCCTTTGCAAACCTCAAAATGTGGCTAAAAAAACACATTTTCCTCACATTTGGGTGACAGAAAGTTCTGGAATCTGAGAGGAGCCACAAATTTCCTTCCACCCAGCGTTCCCCTAAGTCTGCCGATAAAAATGATACATCACTTGTGTGGGTATGCCTAGCGCCCGCGACAGGAAATGTCCCAAAACACAACGTGGGCACATCCCACTTTTTGACAGAAAACAGAGCTGCTTTTTGCAAAGTGCCTAACTGTAGATTTTGGCCTCTAGCTCAGCCGGCACCTAGGGAAACCTACCAAACCTGTGCATTTTTGAAAACTAGAGACCTAGGGGAATCCAAGATGGGGTGACTTGTGGGGCTCTGACCAGGTTCTGTTACCCAGAATCCTTTGCAAACCTCAAAATGTGGCTAAAAAAACACATTTTCCTCACATTCCGGTGACAGAAAGTTCTGGAATCTGAGAGGAGCCACAAATTTCCTTCCACCCAGCGTTCCCCCAAGTCTGCCGATAAAAATGATACCTCACTTGTGTGGGTATGCCTAGCGCCCGCGACAGGAAATGTCCCAAAACACAACGTGGGCACATCCCATTTTTTGACAGAAAACAGAGCTGCTTTTTGCAAAGTGCCTAACTGTAGATTTTGGCCTCTAGCTCAGCCGGCACCTAGGGAAACCTACCAAACCTGTGCATTTTTTAAAACTAGAGACCTAGGGGAATCCAAGATGGGGTGACTTGTGGGGCTCTGACCAGGTTCTGTTACCCAGAATCCTTTTCAAACCTCAAAATGTGGCTAAAAAAACACATTTTCCTCACATTTCGGTGACAGAAAGTTCTGGAATCTGAGAGGAGCCACAAATTTCCTTCCACACAGCGTTCCCCCAAGTCTGCCGATAAAAATGATACCTCACTTGTGTGGGTATGCCTAGCGCCCGCGACAGGAAATGTCCCAAAACACAACGTGGGCACATCCCATTTTTTGACAGAAAACAGCTGTTTTTTGCAAAGTGCCTAACTGTAGATTTTGGCCTCTAGCTCAGCCGGCACCTAGGGAAACCTACTGAACCTGTGCATTTTTTAAAACTAGAGACCTAAGGGAATCCAAGATGGGGTGACTTGTGGGGCTCTGACCAGGTTCTGTAACCCAGAATCCTTTGGAAACCTCAAAATGTGGCTAAAAAAAACATTTTCCTCACATTTCGGTGACAGAAAGCTCTGGAATCTGAGAAGAGGCACAAATTTCCTTCCACCCAGCGTTCCACCAAGTTTGCCGATAAAAATGATACCTCACTTGTGTGGGTAGGCCCAGCGCCCGCAACAGGAAATGTCCCAAAACACAACATGGGCACATCCCATTTTTTGACAGAAAACAGAGCTGTTTTTTGCAAAGTGCCTACCTGCAGATTTTGGCCTCCAGCTCAGCCGGCACCGAGGGAAACCTACCAAACCTGTGCATATTTGAAAACTAGAGACCTAGGGGAATCCAAGATGGGGTGACTTGTGGGGCTCTGACCAGATTCTGTTTCCCAGAATCCTTTGCAAACCTCTAAATTTGGCTAAAAAAACACATTTTCCTCACATTTCGGTGACAGAAAGTTCTGGAATCTGAGAGGAGCCACAAATGTCCTTCCACCCAGCGTTCCCCCAAGTCTGCTGATAAAAATGATCCCTCACTTGTGTGGGTAGGCCTAGCGCCCGCAACAGGAAATGTCCCAAACCACAATGTGAGCACATCCCATTTTTTCACAGAAAACAGAGCTGTTTTTTGCAAAGTGTCTACCTGTAGATTTTGGCCTCTAGCTCAGCCGGCACCTAGGGAAACCTACCAAACCTGTGCATTTTTTAAAACTAGAGACCTAGGGGAATCCAAGATGGGGTGACTTGTGGGGCTCTGACCAGGTTCTGTTACCCAGAATCCTTTGCAAACCTCAAAATGTGGCTAAAAAAACACATTTTCCTCACATTTCGGTGACAGAAAGTTCTGGAATCTGAGAGGAGCCACAAATTTCCTTCCACCCAGCGTTCCCCCAAGTCTGCCGATAAAAATGATACCTCACTTGTGTGGGTATGCCTAGCGCCCGCGACAGGAAATGTCCCAAAACACAACGTGGGCACATCCCATTTTTTGACAGAAAACAGAGCTGCTTTTTGCAAAGTGCCTAACTGTAGATTTTGGCCTCTAGCTCAGCCGGCACCTAGGGAAACCCACCAAACCTGTGCATTTTTGAAAACTAGAGACCTAGGGGAATCCAAGATGGGGTGACTTGTGGGGCTCTGACCAGGTTCTGTTACCCAGAATCCTTTGCAAACCTCAAAATGTGGCTAAAAAAACACATTTTCCTCACATTTGGGTGACAGAAAGTTCTGGAATCTGAGAGGAGCCACAAATTTCCTTCCACCCAGCGTTCCCCTAAGTCTGCCGATAAAAATGATACATCACTTGTGTGGGTATGCCTAGCGCCCGCGACAGGAAATGTCCCAAAACACAACGTGGGCACATCCCATTTTTTGACAGAAAACAGAGCTGCTTTTTGCAAAGTGCCTAACTGTAGATTTTGGCCTCTAGCTCAGCCGGCACCTAGGGAAACCTACCAAACCTGTGCATTTTTGAAAACTAGAGACCTAGGGGAATCCAAGATGGGGTGACTTGTGGGGCTCTGACCAGGTTCTGTTACCCAGAATCCTTTGCAAACCTCAAAATGTGGCTAAAAAAACACATTTTCCTCACATTCCGGTGACAGAAAGTTCTGGAATCTGAGAGGAGCCACAAATTTCCTTCCACCCAGCGTTCCCCCAAGTCTGCCGATAAAAATGATACCTCACTTGTGTGGGTATGCCTAGCGCCCGCGACAGGAAATGTCCCAAAACACAACGTGGGCACATCCCATTTTTTGACAGAAAACAGAGCTGCTTTTTGCAAAGTGCCTAACTGTAGATTTTGGCCTCTAGCTCAGCCGGCACCTAGGGAAACCTGCCAAACCTGTGCATTTTTTAAAACTAGAGACCTAGGGGAATCCACGATGGGGTGACTTGTGGGGCTCTGACCAGGTTCTGTTACCCAGAATCCTTTTCAAACCTCAAAATGTGGCTAAAAAAACACATTTTCCTCACATTTCGGTGACAGAAAGTTCTGGAATCTGAGAGGAGCCACAAATTTCCTTCCACACAGCGTTCCCCCAAGTCTGCCGATAAAAATGATACCTCACTTGTGTGGGTATGCCTAGCGCCCGCGACAGGAAATGTCCCAAAACACAACGTGGGCACATCCCATTTTTTGACAGAAAACAGCTGTTTTTTGCAAAGTGCCTAACTGTAGATTTTGGCCTCTAGCTCAGCCGGCACCTAGGGAAACCTACTGAACCTGTGCATTTTTTAAAACTAGAGACCTAGGGGAATCCAAGATGGGGTGACTTGTGGGGCTCTGACCAGGTTCTGTAACCCAGAATCCTTTGGAAACCTCAAAATGTGGCTAAAAAAAACATTTTCCTCACATTTCGGTGACAGAAAGCTCTGGAATCTGAGAAGAGGCACAAATTTCCTTCCACCCAGCGTTCCACCAAGTTTGCCGATAAAAATGATACCTCACTTGTGTGGGTAGGCCCAGCGCCCGCAACAGGAAATGTCCCAAAACACAACATGGGCACATCCCATTTTTTGACAGAAAACAGAGCTGTTTTTTGCAAAGTGCCTACCTGCAGATTTTGGCCTCCAGCTCAGCCGGCACCGAGGGAAACCTACCAAACCTGTGCATATTTGAAAACTAGAGACCTAGGGGAATCCAAGATGGGGTGACTTGTGGGGCTCTGACCAGATTCTGTTTCCCAGAATCCTTTGCAAACCTCTAAATTTGGCTAAAAAAACAAATTTTCCTCACATTTCGGTGACAGAAAGTTCTGGAATCTGAGAGGAGCCACAAATGTCCTTCCACCCAGCGTTCCCCCAAGTCTGCTGATAAAAATGATACCTCACTTGTGTGGGTAGGCCTAGCGCCCGCGACAGGAAATGTCCCAAAACACAACGTGGGCACATCCCATTTTTTGACAGAAAACAGAGCTGTTTTTTGCAAAGTGCATGCCTGTAGATTTTGGCCTTTAGCTCAGCCGGCACCTAGGGAAACCTACCAAACCTGTGCATTCTTGAAAACTAGAGACCTAGGGGAATCCAAGATGGGGTGACTTGTGGGGCTCTGACCAGGTTCTGTTACCCAGAATCCTTTGCAAACCTGAAAATGTGGCTAAAAAACACATTTTCCTCACATTTCGGTGACAGAAAGTTCTGGAATCTGAGAGGAGCCACAAATTTCCTTCCACCCAGCGTTTCACCAAGTCTGCCGATAAAAATAATACCTCACTTGTGTGGGTAGGCCTAGCGCCCGCGACAGGAAATGTCCCAAAACACAACGTGGGCACATCCCATTTTTTGACAGAAAACAGAGCTGTTTTTTGCAAAGTGCCTACCTGTAGATTTTCGCCTCTAGCTCAGCCGGCACCTAAGGAAACCTACCAAACCTGTGCATTTTTGAAAACTAGAGACCTAGGGGAATCCAAGATGGGGTAACTTGTGGGGCTCTGACCAGGTTCTCTTACCCAGAATCCTTTGCAAACCTCAAAATGTGGCTAAAAAAACACATTTTCCTCACATTGTGGTGACAGAAAGTTCTGGAATCTGAGAGGAGCCACAAATGTCCTTCCACCCAGCGTTCCCCCAAGTCTGCCGATAAAAATGATACCTCACTTATGTGGGTAGGCCTAGCGCCCGCGACAGGAAATGTCCCAAAACACAACGTGGGCACATCCCATTTTTTGACAGAAAACAGAGCTGCTTTTTGCAAAGTGCCTAACTGTAGATTTTGGCCTCTAGCTCAGCCGGCACCTAGGGAAACCTACTGAACATGTGCATTTTTGAAAACTAGAGACCTATGGGAATCCAAGATGGGGTGACTTGTGGGGCTCTGACCAGGTTCTGTAACCCAGAATCCTTTGGAAACCTCAAAATGTCTAAAAAAAACATTTTCCTCCCATTTCGGTGACAGAAAGCTCTGGAATCTGAGAAGAGGCACAAATTTCCTTCCACCCAGCGTTCCACCAAGTTTGCCGATAAAAATAATACCTCACTTGTGTGGGTAGGCCTAGCGCCCGCGACAGGAAATGTCCCAAAACACAACGTGGGCACATCCCATTTTTCGACAGAAAACAGAGCTGTTTTTTGTAAAGTGCCTACCTGTAGATTTTCGCCTCTAGCTCAGCCAGCACCTAGGGAAACCTACCAAACCGGTGCATATTTGAAAACTAGAGACCTAGGGGAATCCAAGATGGGGTGACGTGTGGGGCTCTGACCAGGTTCTCTTACCCAGAATCCTTTGCAGACCTCAAAATTTTGCTAAAAAACACAAATTTTCCTCACATTGTGGTGACAGAAAGTTCTGGAATCTGAGAGGAGCCACAAATGTCCTTCCACCCAGCGTTCCCCCAAGTCTGCCGATAAAAATGATACCTCACTTGTGTGGGTAGGCCTAGCGCCCGCGACAGGAAATGTCCCAAAACACAATGTGAGCACATCCCATTTTTTGACAGAAAACAGAGCTGTTTTTTGGAAAGTGCCTACCTGTAGATTTTGGCCTCTAGCTCAGCCAGCACCTAGGGAAACATATCAAACCTGTGCATTTTTGAAAACTAGAGACCTAGGGGAATCCAAGATGGGGTGACTTGGGGGGCTCGGACCAGGTTCTGTTACCCAGAATCCTTTGCAAAACTCAAAATGTGGCTAAAAAAACACATTTCCTCACATTTCGGTGACAGAAAGTTATGGAATCTGAGAGGAGCCACAAATTTCCGTCCACCCAGCGTTCCCCCAAGTATGACGATAAAAATGATACCTCACTTGTGTGGGTATGCCTAGCGCCCGCGACAGGAAATGTCCCAAAACACAACGTGGGCACATCCCATTTTTTGACAGAAAACAGAGCTGCTTTTTGCAAAGTGCCTAACTGTAGATTTTGGCCTCTAGCTCAGCCAGCACCTAGGGAAACCTACCAAACCTGTGCATTTTTTAAAACTAGAGACCTAGGGGAATCCAAGATGGGGTGACTTGTGGGGCTCTGACCAGGTTCTGTTACCCAGAATCCTTTGCAAACCTCAAAATGTGGCTAAAAAAACACATTTTCCTCACATTTCGGTGACAGAAAGTTCTGGAATCTGAGAGGAGCCACAAATTTCCTTCCACCCAGCGTTCCCCCAAGTCTGCCGATAAAAATGATACCTCACTTGTGTGGGTATGCCTAGCGCCCGCGACAGGAAATGTCCCAAAACACAACGTGGGCACATCCCATTTTTTGACAGAAAACAGAGCTGTTTTTCGCAAAGTGCCTAACTGTAGATTTTGGCCTCTAGCTCAGCCGGCACCTAGGGAAACCTACCAAACCTGTGCATTTTTTAAAACTAGAGACCTAGGGGAATCCAAGATGGGGTGACTTGTGAGGCTCTGACCAGGTTCTGTTACCCAGAATCCTTTGCAAACCTCAAAATGTGGCTAAAAAAACACATTTTCCTCACATTTCGGTGACAGAAAGTTCTGGAATCTGAGAGGAGCCACAAATTTCCTTCCACCCAGCGTTCCCCCAAGTCTGCCGATAAAAATGATACCTTACTTGTGTGGGTATGCCTAGCGCCCGCGACAGGAAATGTCCCAAAACACAACGTGGGCACATCCCATTTTTTGACAGAAAACAGCTGTTTTTTGCAAAGTGCCTAACTGTAGATTTTGACCTCTAGCTCAGCCGGCACCTAGGGAAACCTACTGAACCTGTGCATTTTTGAAAACTAGAGACCTAGGGGAATCCAAGATGGGGTGACTTGTGGGGCTCTGACCAGGTTCTGTAACCCAGAATCCTTTGGAAACCTCAAAATGTGGCTAAAAAAACCATTTTCCTCACATTTCGGTGACAGAAAGCTCTGGAATCTGAGAAGAGGCACAAATTTTCTTCCACCCAGCGTTCCACCAAGTTTGCCGATAAAAATGATACCTCACTTGTGTGGGTAGGCCTAGCGCCCGCAACAGGAAATGTCCCAAAACACAATGTGGGCACATCCCATTTTTCGACAGAAAACAGAGCTGTTTTTTGTAAAGTGCCTACCTGTAGATTTTCGCCTCTAGCTCAGCCAGCACCTAGGGAAACCTACCAAACCGGTGCATATTTGAAAACTAGAGACCTAGGGGAATCCAAGATGGGGTGACGTGTGGGGCTCTGACCAGGTTCTCTTACCCAGAATCCTTTGCAGACCTCAAAATTTAGCTAAAAAACACAAATTTTCCTCACATTGTGGTGACAGAAAGTTCTGGAATCTGAGAGGAGCCACAAATGTCCTTCCACCCAGCGTTCCCCCAAGTCTGCCGATAAAAATGATACCTCACTTGTGTGGGTAGGCCTAGCGCCCGCGACAGGAAATGTCCCAAAACACAATGTGAGCACATCCCATTTTTTGACAGAAAACAGAGCTGTTTTTTGGAAAGTGCCTACCTGTAGATTTTGGCCTCTAGCTCAGCCGGCACCTAGGGAAACCTATCAAACCTGTGCATTTTTGAAAACTAGAGACCTAGGGGAATCCAAGATGGGGTGACTTGGGGGGCTCGGACCAGGTTCTGTTACCCAGAATCCTTTGCAAAACTCAAAATGTGGCTAAAAAAACACATTTTCCTCACATTTCGGTGACAGAAAGTTATGGAATCTGAGAGGAGCCACAAATTTCCGTCCACCCAGCGTTCCCCCAAGTATGACGATAAAAATGATACCTCACTTGTGTGGGTATGCCTAGCGCCCGCGACAGGAAATGTCCCAAAACACAACGTGGGCACATCCCATTTTTTGACAGAAAACAGAGCTGCTTTTTGCAAAGTGCCTAACTGTAGATTTTGGCCTCTAGCTCAGCCGGCACCTAGGGAAACCTACCAAACCTGTGCATTTTTTAAAACTAGAGACCTAGGGGAATCCAAGATGGGGTGACTTGTGGGGCTCTGACCAGGTTCTGTTACCCAGAATCCTTTGCAAACCTCAAAATGTGGCTAAAAAAACACATTTTCCTCACATTTCGGTGACAGAAAGTTCTGGAATCTGAGAGGAGCCACAAATTTCCTTCCACCCAGCGTTCCCCCAAGTCTGCCGATAAAAATGATACCTCACTTGTGTGGGTATGCCTAGCGCCCGCGACAGGAAATGTCCCAAAACACAACGTGGGCACATCCCATTTTTTGACAGAAAACAGAGCTGTTTTTCGCAAAGTGCCTAACTGTAGATTTTGGCCTCTAGCTCAGCCGGCACCTAGGGAAACCTACCAAACCTGTGCATTTTTTAAAACTAGAGACCTAGGGGAATCCAAGATGGGGTGACTTGTGGGGCTCTGACCAGGTTCTGTTACCCAGAATCCTTTGCAAACCTCAAAATGTGGCTAAAAAAACACATTTTCCTCACATTTCGGTGACAGAAAGTTCTGGAATCTGAGAGGAGCCACAAATTTCCTTCCACCCAGCGTTCCCCCAAGTCTGCCGATAAAAATGATACCTCACTTGTGTGGGTATGCCTAGCGCCCGCGACAGGAAATGTCCCAAAACACAACGTGGGCACATCCCATTTTTTGACAGAAAACAGAGCTGCTTTTTGCAAAGTGCCTAACTGTAGATTTTGGCCTCTAGCTCAGCCGGCACCTAGGGAAACCCACCAAACCTGCGCATTTTTGAAAACTAGAGACCTAGGGGAATCCAAGATGGGGTGACTTGTGGGGCTCTGACCAGGTTCTGTTACCCAGAATCCTTTGCAAACCTCAAAATGTGGCTAAAAAAACACATTTTCCTCACATTTGGGTGACAGAAAGTTCTGGAATCTGAGAGGAGCCACAAATTTCCTTCCACCCAGCGTTCCCCTAAGTCTGCCGATAAAAATGATACATCACTTGTGTGGGTATGCCTAGCGCCCGCGACAGGAAATGTCCCAAAACACAACGTGGGCACATCCCATTTTTTGACAGAAAACAGAGCTGCTTTTTGCAAAGTGCCTAACTGTAGATTTTGGCCTCTAGCTCAGCCGGCACCTAGGGAAACCTACCAAACCTGTGCATTTTTTAAAACTAGAGACCTAGGGGAATCCAAGATGGGGTGACTTGTGGGGCTCTGACCAGGTTCTGTTACCCAGAATCCTTTTCAAACCTCAAAATGTGGCTAAAAAAACACATTTTCCTCACATTTCGGTGACAGAAAGTTCTGGAATCTGAGAGGAGCCACAAATTTCCTTCCACACAGCGTTCCCCCAAGTCTGCCGATAAAAATGATACCTCACTTGTGTGGGTATGCCTAGCGCCCGCGACAGGAAATGTCCCAAAACACAACGTGGGCACATCCCATTTTTTGACAGAAAACAGCTGTTTTTTGCAAAGTGCCTAACTGTAGATTTTGGCCTCTAGCTCAGCCGGCACCTAGGGAAACCTACTGAACCTGTGCATTTTTTAAAACTAGAGACCTAGGGGAATCCAAGATGGGGTGACTTGTGGGGCTCTGACCAGGTTCTGTAACCCAGAATCCTTTGGAAACCTCAAAATGTGGCTAAAAAAAAATTTTCCTCACATTTCGGTGACAGAAAGCTCTGGAATCTGAGAAGAGGCACAAATTTCCTTCCACCCAGCGTTCCACCAAGTTTGCCGATAAAAATGATACCTCACTTGTGTGGGTAGGCCCAGCGCCCGCAACAGGAAATGTCCCAAAACACAACATGGGCACATCCCATTTTTTGACAGAAAACAGAGCTGTTTTTTGCAAAGTGCCTACCTGCAGATTTTGGCCTCCAGCTCAGCCGGCACCGAGGGAAACCTACCAAACCTGTGCATATTTGAAAACTAGAGACCTAGGGGAATCCAAGATGGGGTGACTTGTGGGGCTCTGACCAGATTCTGTTTCCCAGAATCCTTTGCAAACCTCTAAATTTGGCTAAAAAAACACATTTTCCTCACATTTCGGTGACAGAAAGTTCTGGAATCTGAGAGGAGCCACAAATGTCCTTCCACCCAGCGTTCCCCCAAGTCTGCTGATAAAAATGATACCTCACTTGTGTGGGTAGGCCTAGCGCCCGCAACAGGAAATGTCCCAAACCACAATGTGAGCACATCCCATTTTTTCACAGAAAACAGAGCTGTTTTTTGCAAAGTGTCTACCTGTAGATTTTGGCCTCTAGCTCAGCCGGCACCTAGGGAAACCTACCAAACCTGTGCATTTTTTAACACTAGAGACCTAGGGGAATCCAAGATGGGGTGACTTGTGGGGCTCTGACCAGGTTCTGTTACCCAGAATCCTTTGCAAACCTCAAAATGTGGCTAAAAAAACACATTTTCCTCACATTTTGGTGACAGAAAGTTCTGGAATCTGAGAGGAGCCACAAATTTCCTTCCACCCAGCGTTCCCCTAAGTCTGCCAATAAAAATGATACCTCACTTGTGTGGGTATGCCTAGCGCCCGCGACAGGAAATGTCCCAAAACACAACGTGGGCACATCCCATTTTTTGACAGAAAACAGAGCTGCTTTTTGCAAAGTGCCTAACTGTAGATTTTGGCCTCTAGCTCAGCCGGCACCTAGGGAAACCTACCAAACCTGTGCATTTTTGAGAACTAGAGACCTAGGGGAATCCAAGATGGGGTGACGTGTGGGGCTCTGGCCAGGTTCTGTTACCCAGAATCCTTTGCAAACCTCAAAATTTGGCTAAAAAAACACATTTTCCTCACATTTCGGTGACAGAAAGCTCTGGAATCTGAGAAGAGGCACAAATTTCCTTCCACCCAGCGTTCCACCAAGTTTGCCGATAAAAATGATACCTCACTTGTGTGGGTAGGCCCAGCGCCCGCAACAGGAAATGTCCCAAAACACAACGTGGGCACATCCCATTTTTTGACAGAAAACAGAGCTGTTTTTTGCAAAGTGCCTACCTGCAGATTTTGGCCTCAAGCTCAGCCGGCACCGAGGGAAACCTACCAAACCTGTGCATATTTGAAAACTAGAGACCTAGGGGAATCCAAGATGGGGTGACTTGTGGGGCTCTGACCAGATTCTGTTTCCCAGAATCCTTTGCAAACCTCTAAATTTGGCTAAAAAAACAAATTTTCCTCACATTTCGGTGACAGAAGGTTCTGGAATCTGAGAGGAGCCACAAATGTCCTTCCACCCAGCGTTCCCCCCAAGTCTGCTGATAAAAATGATACCTCACTTGTGTGGGTAGGCCTAGCGCCCGCAACAGGAAATGTCCCAAACCACAATGTGAGCACATCCCATTTTTTCACAGAAAACAGAGCTGTTTTTTGCAAAGTGTCTACCTGTAGATTTTGGCCTCTAGCTCAGCCGGCACCTAGGGAAACCTACCAAACCTGTGCATTTTTGAAAACTAGAGACCTAGGGGAATCCAAGATGGGGTGACTTGTGGGGCTCTGACCAGGTTCTGTTACCCAGAATCCTTTGCAAACCTCAAAATGTGGCTAAAAAAACACATTTTCCCTACATTTTGGTGACAGAAAGTTCTGGAATCTGAGAGGAGCCACAAATTTCCTTCCACCCAGCGTTCCCCTAAGTCTGCCAATAAAAATGATACCTCACTTGTGTGGGTATGCCTAGCGCCCGCGACAGGAAATGTCCCAAAACACAACGTGGGCACATCCCATTTTTTGACAGAAAACAGAGCTGCTTTTTGCAAAGTGCCTAACTGTAGATTTTGGCCTCTAGCTCAGCCGGCACCTAGGGAAACCTACCAAACCTGTGCATTTTTGAGAACTAGAGACCTAGGGGAATCCAAGATGGGGTGACGTGTGGGCCTCTGGCCAGGTTCTGTTACCCAGAATCCTTTGCAAACCTCAAAATGTGGCTAAAAAAACACATTTTCCTCACATTTCGGTGACAGAAAGTTCTGGAATCTGAGAGGAGCCACAAATTTTCTTCCACCCAGTGTTCCCCCAAGTCTGCCGATAAAAATGATACCTCACTTGTGTGGGTATGCCTAGCGCCCGCGACAGGAAATGTCCCAAAACACAACGTGGGCACATCCCATTCTTTGACAGAAAACAGCTGTTTTTTGCAAAGTGCCTAACTGTAGATTTTGGCCTCTAGCTCAGCCGGCACATAGGGAAACCTACCAAACCTGTGCATTTTTGAAAACTAGAGACCTAGGGGAATCCAAGATGGGGTGACTTGTGGGGCTCTGACCAGGTTCTGTTACCCAGAATCCTTTGCAAACCTCAAAATGTGGCTAAAAAACACATTTTCCTCACATTTCGGTGACAGAAAGTTCTGGAATCTGAGAGGAGCCACAAATTTCCTTCCACCCAGCGTTTCACCAAGTCTGCCGATAAAAATGATACCTCACTTGTGTGGGTAGGCCTAGCGCCCGCGACAGGAAAGGTCCCAAAACACAACGTGGGCACATCACATTTTTTGACAGAAAACAGAGCTGTTTTTTGCAAAGTGCCTACCTGTAGATTTTGGCCTCTAGCTCAGCCGGCACCTAGGGAAACCTACCAAACCTGTGCATATTTGAAAACTAGAGACCTAGGGGAATCCAAGATGGGGTGACTTGTGGGGCTCTGACCAGGTTCTCTTACCCAGAATCCTTTGCAGACCTCAAAATTTGGCTAAAAAAAACACATTTTCCTCACATTTTGGTGACAGAAAGTTATGGAATCTGAGAGGAGCCACAAATTTCCGTCCACCCAGCGTTCCCCCAAGTAGGCCGATAAAAATGATACCTCACTTGTGTGGGTAGGCCTAGCGCCCGCGACAGGAAATGTCCCAAAACACAATGTGAGCACATCCCATTTTTTGACAGAAAACAGAGCTGTTTTTTGGAAAGTGCCTACCTGTAGATTTTGGCCTCTAGCTCAGCCGGCACCTAGGGAAACCTATCAAACCTGTGCATTTTTGAAAACTAGAGACCTGCGGGAATCCAAGATGGGGTGACTTGTGGGGCTCTGACCAGGTTCTGTTACCCAGAATCCTTTGCAAACCTCAAAATGTGGCTAAAAAAAACCATTTTCCTCATATTTCGGTGACAGAAAGTTATGGAATCTGAGAGGAGCCACAAATTTCCATCCACCCATCGTTCCCCCGAGTATGCCGATAAAAATGATATCTCACTTGTGTGGGTATGCCTAGCGCCCGCGACAGGAAATGTCCCAAAACACAACGTGGGCACATCCCATTTTTTGACAGAAAACAGAGCTGCTTTTTGCAAAGTGCCTAACTGTAGATTTTGGCCTCTAGCTCAGCCAGCACCTAGGGAAACCTACCAAACCTGTGCATTTGTGAAAACTAGAGACCTAGGGGAATCCAAGATGGGGTGACTTGTGGGGCTCTGACCAGGTTCTGTTACCCAGAATCCTTTGCAAACCTCAAAATGTGGCTAAAAAACACATTTTCCTCACATTTCGGTGACAGAAAGTTCTGGAATCTGAGAGGAGCCACAAAATTCCTTCCACCCAGCGTTTCACCAAGTCTGCCGATAAAAATGATACCTCACTTGTGTGGGTAGGCCTAGCGCCCGCGACAGGAAATGTCCCAAAACACAACGTGGGCACATCACATTTTTTGACAGAAAACAGAGCTGTTTTTTGCAAAGTGCCTACCTGTAGATTTTGGCCTCTAGCTCAGCCGGCACCTAGGGAAACCTACCAAACCTGTGCATATTTGAAAACTAGAGACCTAGGGGAATCCAAGATGGGGTGACTTGTGGGGCTCTGACCAGGTTCTCTTACCCAGAATCGTTTGCAGACCTCAAAATTTGGCTAAAAAAAACACATTTTCCTCACATTTCGGTGACAGAAAGTTCTGGAATCTGAGAGGAGCCACAAATTTCCGTCCACCCAGCGTTCCCCCAAGTATGCCGATAAAAATGATACCTCACTTGTTTGGGTAGGTCTAGCACCCGCGACAGGAAATGTCCCAAAACACAATGTGAGCACTTCCCATTTTTTGACAGAAAACAGAGCTGTTTTTTGGAAAGTGCCTACCTGTAGATTTTGGCCTCTAGCTCAGCCGGCACCTAGGGAAACCTATCAAACCTGTGCATTTTTGAAAACTAGAGACCTGGGGGAATCCAAGATGGGGTGACTTGTGGGGCTCTGACCAGGTTCTGTTACCCAGAATCCTTTGCAAACCTCAAAATGTGGCTAAAAAAACACATTTTCCTCACATTTCGGTGACAGAAAGTTATGGAATCTGAGAGGAGCCACAAATTTCCATCCACCCAGCGTTCCCCCAAGTATGCCGATAAAAATGATACCTCACTTGTGTGGGTATGCCTAGCGCCCGTGACAGGAAATGTCCCAAAACACAACGTGGGCACATCCCATTTTTTGACAGAAAACAGCTGCTTTTTGCAAAGTGCCTAACTGTAGATTTTGGCCTCTAGCTCAGCCGGCACCTAGGGAAACCTACCAAACCTGTGCATTTGTGAAAACTAGAGACCTAGGGGAATCCAAGATGGGGTGACTTGTGGGGCTCTGACCAGGTTCTGTTACCCAGAATCCTTTGCAAACCTCAAAATGTGGCTAAAAAAATACATTTTCCTCACATTTCGGTGACAGAAAGTTCTGGAATCTGAGAGGAGCCACAAATTTCCTTCCACCCAGCGTTCCCCCAAGTTTGCCGATAAAAATGATACCTCACTTGTGTGGGTATGCCTAGCGCCCGCGACAGGAATTGTCCCAAAACACAACGTGGGCACATCCCATTTTTTGACAGAAAACAGCTGTTTTTTGCAAAGTGCCTAACTGTAGATTTTGGCCTCTAGCTCAGCCGGCACCTAGGGAAACCTACCTAACCTGTGCATTTTTGAAAACTAGAGACCTAGGGGAATCCAAGATGGGGTGACTTGTGGGGCTCTGACCAGGTTCTGTTACCCAGAATCCTTTGGAAACCACAAAATGTGGCTAAAAAAACAAATTTTCTTCACATTTCGGTGACAGAAAGCTCTGGAATCTGAGAGGAGCCACAAATTTCTTCCACCCAGCGTTCCACCAAGTTTGCCGATAAAAATGATACCTCACTTGTGTGGGTAGGCCTAGCGCCCGCGACAAGAAATGTCCCAAAACACAACGTGGGCACATCCCATTTTTTGACAGAAAACAGAGCTGTTTTTTGCAAAGTGCCTACCTGTAGATTTTGGCCTCTAGCTCAGCCGGCACCTTTGGAAACCTACCAAACCTGTGCATTTTTGAAAACTAGAGACCTAGGGGAATCCAAGATGGTGTGACTTGTGGGGCTCTGACCAGGTTCTGTTACCCAGAATCCTTTGGAAACCTCAAAATGTGGCTAAAAAACACATTTTCCTCACATTTCGGTGACAGAAAGTTCTGGAATCTGAGAGGAGCCACAAATTTCCTTCCACCCAGCGTTTCACCAAGTCTGCCGATAAAAATGATACCTCACTTGTGTGGGTAGGCCTAGCGCCCGCGACAGGAAATGTCCCAAAACACAACGTGGGCACATCACATTTTTTGACAGAAAACAGAGCTGTTTTTTGCAAAGTGCCTACCTGTAGATTTTGGCCTCTAGCTCAGCCGGCACCTAGGGAAACCTACCAAACCTGTGCATATTTGAAAACTAGAGACCTAGGGGAATCCAAGATGGGGTGACTTGTGGGGCTCTGACCAGGTTCTCTTACCCAGAATCGTTTGCAGACCTCAAAATTTGGCTAAAAAAAACACATTTTCCTCACATTTCGGTGACAGAAAGTTCTGGAATCTGAGAGGAGCCACAAATTTCCGTCCACCCAGCGTTCCCCCAAGTATGCCGATAAAAATGATACCTCACTTGTTTGGGTAGGTCTAGCACCCGCGACAGGAAATGTCCCAAAACACAATGTGAGCACTTCCCATTTTTTGACAGAAAACAGAGCTGTTTTTTGGAAAGTGCCTACCTGTAGATTTTGGCCTCTAGCTCAGCCGGCACCTAGGGAAACCTATCAAACCTGTGCATTTTTGAAAACTAGAGACCTGGGGGAATCCAAGATGGGGTGACTTGTGGGGCTCTGACCAGGTTCTGTTACCCAGAATCCTTTGCAAACCTCAAAATGTGGCTAAAAAAACACATTTTCCTCACATTTCGGTGACAGAAAGTTATGGAATCTGAGAGGAGCCACAAATTTCCATCCACCCAGCGTTCCCCCAAGTATGCCGATAAAAATGATACCTCACTTGTGTGGGTATGCCTAGCGCCCGCGACAGGAAATGTCCCAAAACACAACGTGGGCACATCCCATTTTTTGACAGAAAACAGCTGCTTTTTGCAAAGTGCCTAACTGTAGATTTTGGCCTCTAGCTCAGCCGGCACCTAGGGAAACCTACCAAACCTGTGCATTTGTGAAAACTAGAGACCTAGGGGAATCCAAGATGGGGTGACTTGTGGGGCTCTGACCAGGTTCTGTTACCCAGAATCCTTTGCAAACCTCAAAATGTGGCTAAAAAAATACATTTTCCTCACATTTCGGTGACAGAAAGTTCTGGAATCTGAGAGGAGCCACAAATTTCCTTCCACCCAGCGTTCCCCCAAGTTTGCCGATAAAAATGATACCTCACTTGTGTGGGTATGCCTAGCGCCCGCGACAGGAATTGTCCCAAAACACAACGTGGGCACATCCCATTTTTTGACAGAAAACAGCTGTTTTTTGCAAAGTGCCTAACTGTAGATTTTGGCCTCTAGCTCAGCCGGCACCTAGGGAAACCTACCTAACCTGTGCATTTTTGAAAACTAGAGACCTAGGGGAATCCAAGATGGGGTGACTTGTGGGGCTCTGACCAGGTTCTGTTACCCAGAATCCTTTGGAAACCACAAAATGTGGCTAAAAAAACAAATTTTCTTCACATTTCGGTGACAGAAAGCTCTGGAATCTGAGAGGAGCCACAAATTTCTTCCACCCAGCGTTCCACCAAGTTTGCCGATAAAAATGATACCTCACTTGTGTGGGTAGGCCTAGCGCCCGCGACAGGAAATGTCCCAAAACACAACGTGGGCACATCCCATTTTTTGACAGAAAACAGAGCTGTTTTTTGCAAAGTGCCTACCTGTAGATTTTGGCCTCTAGCTCAGCCGGCACCTTTGGAAACCTACCAAACCTGTGCATTTTTGAAAACTAGAGACCTAGGGGAATCCAAGATGGTGTGACTTGTGGGGCTCTGACCAGGTTCTGTTACCCAGAATCCTTTGGAAACCTCAAAATGTGGCTAAAAAACACATTTTCCTCACATTTCGGTGACAGAAAGTTCTGGAATCTGAGAGGAGCCACAAATTTCCTTCCACCCAGCGTTTCACCAAGTCTGCCGATAAAAATGATACCTCACTTGTGTGGGTAGGCCTAGCGCCCGTGACAGGAAATGTCCCAAAACACAACGTGGGCACATCCCATTTTTTTACAGAAAACAGAGCTGTTTTTTGCAAAGTGCCTACCTGTAGATTTTGGGCTCTAGCTCAGCCGGCACCTAGGGAAACCTACCAAACCTGTGCATATTTGAAAACTATAGACCTAGGGGAATACAAGATGGGGTGACTTGTGGGGCTCTGACCAGGTTCCCTTACCCAGAATCCTTTGCAGACCTCAAAATTTGGCTAAAAAAACAAATTTTCCTCACATTGTGGTGACAGAAAGTTCTGGAATCTGAGAGGATCCACAAATGTCTTCCACCCAGCGTTCCCCCAAGTCTGCCGATAAAAATGATACCTCACTTGTGTGGGTAGGCCTAGCGCCCGCGACAGGAAATGTCCCAAAACACAATGTGAGCACATCCCATTTTTTGACAGAAAAGAGAGCTGTTTTTTGGAAAGTGCCTACCTGTAGATTTTGGCCTCTAGCTCAGCCGGCACCTAGGGAAACCTATCAAACCTGTCCATTTTTAAAAACTAGAGACCTAGGGGAATCCAAGATGGTGTGACTTGTGGGGCTCGGACCAGGTTCTGTTACCCAGAATCCTTTGCAAAACTCAAAATGTGGTTAAAAAAACAAATTTTCCTCACATTTCGGTGACAGAAAGTTATGGAATCTGAGAAGAGCCACAAATTTCCGTCCACCCAGCGTTCCCCCAAGTATGCCGATGAAAATAATACCTCACTTGTGTGGGTATGCCTAGTGCCCGCGACAGGAAATGTCCCAAAACACAACGTGGGCACATCCCATTTTTTGACAGAAAACAGAGCTGCTTTTTGCTAAGTGCCTAACTGTAGATTTTGGCCTTTAGCTCAGCCGGCACCTAGGGAAACCTACCAAACCTGTGCATTTTTGAAAACTAGAAAACTAGGGGAATCCAAGATGGGGTGACTTGTGGGGCTCTGACCAGGTTCTGTTACCCAGAATCCTTTGCAAACCTCAAAATGTGGCTAAAAAAACACATTTTCCTCACATTTCGGTGACAGAAAGTTCTGGAATCTGAGAGGAGCCACAAATTTCCTTCCACCCAGCGTTCCCCCAAGTCTGCCGATAAAAATGATACCTCACTTCTGTGGGTATGCCTAGCGCCCGCGACAGGAAATGTCCCAAAACACAACGTGGGCACATCCCATTTTTTGACAGAAAACAGCTGTTTTTTGCAAAGTGCCTAACTGTAGATTTTGGCCTCTAGCTCAGCCGGCACCTAGGGAAACCTACCGAACCTGTGCATTTTTGAAAACTAGAGACCTAGGGGAATCCAAGATGGGGTGACTTGTGGGGCTCTGACCAGGTTCTGTTACCCAGAATCCTTTGGAAACCTCAAAATGTGGCTAAAAAACACATTTTCCTCACATTTCGGTGACAGAAAGCTCTGGAATCTGAGAGGAGCCACAAATTTCCTTCCACCCAGCGTTCCACCAAGTTTGCCGATAAAAATGATACCTCACTTGTGTGGGTAGGCCTAGCGCCCGCGACAGGAAATGTCCCAAAACACAACGTGGGCACATCCCATTTTTTGACAGAAAACAGAGCTGTTTTTTGGAAAGTGCCTACCTGTAGATTTTGGCCTCTAGCTCAGCCGGCACCTAGGGAAACCTATCAAACCTGTGCATTGTTGAAAACTAGAGACCTAGGGGAATCCAAGATGGTGTGACTTGTGGGGCTCGGACCAGGTTCTGTTACCCAGAATCCTTTGCAAAACTCAAAATGTGGCTAAAAAAACACATTTTCCTCACATTTCGGTGACAGAAAGTTATGGAATCTGAGAGGAGCCACAAATTTCCTTCCACCCAGCGTTCCCCCAAGTCTGCCGATAAAAATGATACCTCACTTGTGTGGGTATGCCTAGCGCCCGCGACAGGAAATGTCCCAAAACACAACGTGGGCACATCCCATTTTTTGACAGAAAACAGAGCTGCTTCTTGCAAAGTGCCTAACTGTAGATTTTGGCCTTTAGCTCAGCCGGCACCTAGGGAAACCTACCAAACCTGTGCATTTTTGAAAACTAGAAACCTAGGGGAATCCAAGATGGGGTGACTTGTGGGGCTCTGACCAGGTTCTGTTACCCATAATCCTTTGCAAACCTCAAAATGTGGCTAAAAAAACACATTTTCCTCACATTTCGGTGACAGAAAGTTCTGGAATCTGAGAGGAGCCACAAATTTCCTTCCACCCAGCGTTCCCCCAAGTCTGCCGATAAAAATGATACCTCACTTGTGTGGGTATGCCTAGCGCCCGCGACAGGAAATGTCCCAAAACACAACGTGGGCACATCCCATTTTTTGACAGAAAACAGAGCTGTTTTTTGCAAAGTGCATGCCTGTAGATTTTGGCCTCTAGCTCAGCCGGCACCTAGGGAAACCTATCAAACCTGTGCATTCTTGAAAACTAGAGACCTAGGGGAATCCAAGATGGGGTGACTTGTGGGGCTCTGACCAGGTTCTGTTACCCAGAATCCTTTGCAAACCTGAAAATGTGGCTAAAAAACACATTTTCCTCACATTTCGGTGACAGAAAGTTCTGGAATCTGAGAGGAGCCAGAAATTTCCTTCCACCCAGCGTTTCACCAAGTCTGCTGATAAAAATAATACCTCACTTGTGTGGGTAGGCCTAGCTCCCGCGACAGGAAATGTCTCAAAACACAACGTGGGCACATCCCATTTTTTGACAGAAAACAGAGCTGTTTTTTGTAAAGTGCCTACCTGTAGATTTTCTCCTCTAGCTCAGCCGGCACCTAGGGAAACCTACCAAACCTGTGCATCTTTTAAAACTAGAGACCTAGGGGAATCCAAGATGGGGTGACTTGTGGGGCTCTGACCAGGTTCTCTTACCCAGAATCCTTTGCAAACCTCAAAATGTGGCTAAAAAAACACATTTTCCTCACATTGTGGTGACAGAAAGTTCTGGAATCTGAGAGGAGCCACAAATGTCCTTCCACCCAGCGTTCCCCCAAGTCTGCCGATAAAAATGATACCTCACTTATGTGGGTAGGCCTAGCGCCCGCGACAGGAAATGTCCCAAAACACAACGTGGGCACATCCCATTTTTTGACAGAAAACAGAGCTGCTTTTTGCAAAGTGCCTAACTGTAGATTTTGGCCTCTAGCTCAGCCGGCACCTAGGGAAACCTACTGAACCTGTGCATTTTTGAAAACTAGAGACCTAGGGGAATCCAAGATGGGGTGACTTGTGGGGCTCTGACCAGGTTCTGTAACCCAGAATCCTTTGGAAACCTCAAAATGTGGCTAAAAAAAACATTTTCCTCCCATTTCGGTGGCAGAAAGCTCTGGAATCTGAGAAGAGGCACAAATTTCCTTCCTCCCAGCGTTCCACCAAGTTTGCCGATAAAAATGATACCTCACTTGTGTGGGTAGGCCCAGCGCCCGCAACAGGAAATGTCCCAAAACACAACGTGGGCACATCCCATTTTTTGACAGAAAACAGAGCTCTTTTTTGCAAAGTGCCTACCTGTAGATTTTGGCCTCTAGCTCAGCCGGCACCTAGGGAAACCTACCAAACCTGTGCATTTTTGAAAACTAGAGACCTAGGGGAATCCAAGATGGGGTGACTTGTGGGGCTCTGACCAGGTTCTGTTACCCAGAATCCTTTGCAAACCTCAAAATGTGGCTAAAAAACAAATTTTCCTCACATTTCGGTGACAGAAAGTTCTGGAATCTGAGAGGAGCCGCAAATTTCCTTCCACCCAGCGTTTCACCAAGTCTGCCGATAAAAATAATACCTCACTTGTGTGGGTAGGCCTAGCGCCCGCGACAGGAAATGTCCCAAAACACAACGTGGGCACATCCCATTTTTCGACAGAAAACAGAGCTGTTTTTTGTAAAGTGCCTACCTGTAGATTTTCGCCTCTAGCTCAGCCAGCACCTAGGGAAACCTACCAAACCGGTGCATATTTGAAAACTAGAGACCTAGGGGAATCCAAGATGGGGTGACTTGTGGGGCTCTGACCAGGTTCTCTTACCCAGAATCCTTTGCAGACCTCAAAATTTGGCTAAAAAACACAAATTTTCCTCACATTGTGGTGACAGAAAGTTCTGGAATCTGAGAGGAGCCACAAATGTCCTTCCACCCAGCGTTCCCCCAAGTCTGCCGATAAAAATGATACCTCACTTGTGTGGGTAGGCCTAGCGCCCGCGACAGGAAATGTCCCAAAACACAATGTGAGCACATCCCATTTTTTGACAGAAAACAGAGCTGTTTTTTGGAAAGTGCCTACCTGTAGATTTTGGCCTCTAGCTCAGCCGGCACCTAGGGAAACCTATCAAACCTGTGCATTTTTGAAAACTGGAGACCTAGGGGAATCCAAGATGGGGTGACTTGGGGGGCTCGGACCAGGTTCTGTTACCCAGAATCCTTTGCAAAACTCAAAATGTGGCTAAAAAACCCCATTTTCCTCACATTTCGGTGACAGAAAGTTATGGAATCTGAGAGGAGCCACAAATTTCCGTCCACCCAGCGTTCCCCCAAGTATGACGATAAAAATGATACCTCACTTGTGTGGGTATGCCTAGCGCCCGCGACAGGAAATGTCCCAAAACACAACGTGGGCACATCCCATTTTTTGACAGAAAACAGAGCTGCTTTTTGCAACGTGCCTAACTGTAGATTTTGGCCTCTAGCTCAGCCGGCACCTAGGGAAACCTACCAAACCTGTGCATATTTGAAAACTAGAGACCTAGGGGAATCCAAGATGGGGTGACTTGTGGGGCTCTGACCAGGTTCTCTTACCCAGAATCGTTTGCAGACCTCAAAATTTGGCTAAAAAAAACACATTTTCCTCACATTTCGGTGACAGAAAGTTCTGGAATCTGAGAGGAGCCACAAATTTCGTTCCACCCAGCCTTTCACCAAGTCTGCCGATAAAAATAATACCTCACTTGTGTGGGTAGGCCTAGCGCCCGCGACAGGAAATGTCCCAAAACACAACGTGGGCACATCCCATTTTTTGACAGGAAACAGAGCTGTTTTTTGCAAAGGGCCAACCTGTAGAGTTTCGCCTCTAGCTCAGCCGGCACCTAGGGAAACCTACCAAACCGGTGCATATTTGAAAACTAGAGACCTAGGGGAATCCAAGATGGGGTGACTTGTGGGGCTCTGACCAGGTTCTCTTACCCAGAATCCTTCGCAGACCTCAAAATTTGGCTAAAAAAACAAATTTTCCTCACATTGTGGTGACAGAAAGTTCTGGAATCTGAGAGGAGCCACAAATGTCCTTCCACCCAGCGTTCCCCCAAGTATGCCGATAAAAATGATACCTCACTTGTGTGGGTAGGCCTAGCGCCCGTGACAGGAAATGTCCCAAAACACAATGTGAGCACATCCCATTTTTTGACAGAAAACAGAGCTGTTTTTTGGAAAGTGCCTTCCTGTAGATTTTGGCCTCTAGCTCAGCCGGCACCTAGGGAAACGTATCAAACCTGTGCATTTTTTAAAACTAGAGATCTAGGGGAATCCAAGATGGGGTGACTTGTGGGGCTCTGACCAGGTTCTGTTACCCAGAATCCTTTGCAAACCTCAAAATGTGGCTAAAAAAACACATTTTCCTCACATTTCGGTGACAGAAAGTTCTGGAATCTGAGAGGAGCCACAAATTTCCTTCCACCCAGCGTTCCCCCAAGTCTGCCGATAAAAATGATACCTCACTTGTGTGGGTATGCCTAGCGCCCGCGACAGGAAATGTCCCAAAACACAACGTGGGCACATCCCATTTTTTGACAGAAAACAGAGCTGTTTTTCGCAAAGTGCCTAACTGTAGATTTTGGCCTCTAGCTCAGCCGGCACCTAGGGAAACCTACCAAACCTGTGCATTTTTTAAAACTAGAGACCTAGGGGAATCCAAGATGGGGTGACTTGTGGGGCTCTGACCAGGTTCTGTTACCCAGAATCCTTTGCAAACCTCAAAATGTGGCTAAAAAAACACATTTTCCTCACATTTCGGTGACAGAAAGTTCTGGAATCTGAGAGGAGCCACAAATTTCCTTCCACCCAGCGTTCCCCCAAGTCTGCCGATAAAAATGATACCTCACTTGTGTGGGTATGCCTAGCGCCCGTGACAGGAAATGTCCCAAAACACAACGTGGGCACATCCCATTTTTTGACAGAAAACAGCTGTTTTTTGCAAAGTGCCTAACTGTAGATTTTGAACTCTAGCTCAGCCGGCACCTAGGGAAACCTACTGAACCTGTGCATTTTTGAAAACTAGAGACCTAGGGGAATCCAAGATGGGGTGACTTGTGGGGCTCTGACCAGGTTCTGTAACCCAGAATCCTTTGGAAACCTCAAAATGTGGCTAAAAAAAACATTTTCCTCACATTTCGGTGACAGAAAGCTCTGGAATCTGAGAAGAGGCACAAATTTTCTTCCACCCAGCGTTCCACCAAGTTTGCCGATAAAAATGATACCTCACTTGTGTGGGTAGGCCTAGCGCCCGCAACAGGAAATGTCCCAAAACACAACGTGGGCACATCCCATTTTTTGACAGAAAACAGAGCTGTTTTTTGCAAAGTGCCTACCTGCAGATTTTGGCCTCAAGCTCAGCCGGCACCTAGGGAAACCTACCAAACTTGTGCATTTTTGAAAACTAGAGACCTAGGGGAATCGAAGATGGGGTGACTTGTGGGGCTCTGACCATGTTCTGTTACCCAGAATCCTTTGCAAACCTCAAAATGTGGCTAAAAAACAAATTTTCCTCACATTTCGGTGACAGAAAGTTCTGGAATCTGAGAGGAGCCACAAATTTCGTTCCACCCAGCCTTTCACCAAGTCTGCCGATAAAAATAATACCTCACTTGTGTGGGTAGGCCTAGCGCCCGCGACAGGAAATGTCCCAAAACACAACGTGGGTACATCCCATTTTTTGACAGAAAACAGAGCTGTTTTTTGCAAAGGGCCAACCTGTAGAGTTTCGCCTCTAGCTCAGCCGGCACCTAGGGAAACCTACCAAACCGGTGCATATTTGAAAACTAGAGACCTAGGGGAATCCAAGATGGGGTGACTTGTGGGGCTCTGACCAGGTTCTCTTACCCAGAATCCTTCGCAGACCTCAAAATTTGGCTAAAAAAACAAATTTTCCTCACATTGTGGTGACAGAAAGTTCTGGAATCTGAGAGGAGCCACAAATGTCCTTCCACCCAGCGTTCCCCCAAGTCTGCCGATAAAAATGATACCTCACTTGTGTGGGTAGGCCTAGCGCCCGTGACAGGAAATGTCCCAAAACACAATGTGAGCACATCCCATTTTTTGACAGAAAACAGAGCTGTTTTTTGGAAAGTGCCTTCCTGTAGATTTTGGCCTCTAGCTCAGCCGGCACCTAGGGAAACGTATCAAACCTGTGCATTTTTTAAAACTAGAGACCTAGGGGAATCCAAGATGGGGTGACTTGGGGGGCTCGGACCAGGTTCTGTTACCCAGAATCCTTTGCAAAACTCAAAATGTGGCTAAAAAAACACATTTTCCTCACATTTCGGTGAGAGGAAAGTTATGGAATCTGAGAGGAGCCACAAATGTCCTTCCACCCAGCGTTCCTCCAAGTCTGCTGATAAAAATGATACCTCACTTGTGTGGGTAGGCCTAGCGCCCGCGACAGGAAATGTCCCAAACCACAATGTGAGCACATCCCATTTTTTCACAGAAAACAGAGCTGTTTTTTGCAAAGTGTCTACCTGTAGATTTTGGCCTCTAGCTCAGCCGGCACCTAGGGAAACCTACCAAACCTGTGCATTTTTGAACACTAGAGACCTAGGGAAATCCAAGATGGTGTGACTTGTGGGGCTCTGACCAGGTTCTGTTACCCAGAATCCTTTGCAGACCTCAAAATGTGGCTAAAAAAACCCAATTTTCCTCACATTTCAGTGACAGAAAGTTCTGGAATCTGAGAGGAGCCACAAATTTCCTTCCACCCAGCGTTCCCCCAAGTCTGCCGATAAAAATTATACCTCACTTGTGTGGGTATGCCTAGCGCCCGCGACAGGAAATGTCCCAAAACACAACGTGGGCACATCCCATTTTTTGACAGAAAACAGAGCTGCTTTTTGCAAAGTGCCTAACTGTAGATTTTGGCCTCTAGCTCAGCCGGCACCTAGGGAAACCCACCAAACCTGCGCATTTTTGAAAACTAGAGACCTAGGGGAATCCAAGATGGGGTGACTTGTGGGGCTCTGACCAGGTTCTGTTACCCAGAATCCTTTGCAAACCTCAAAATGTGGCTAAAAAAACACATTTTCCTCACATTTGGGTGACAGAAAGTTCTGGAATCTGAGAGGAGCCACAAATTTCCTTCCACCCAGCGTTCCCCTAAGTCTGCCGATGAAAATGATACATCACTTGTGTGGGTATGCCTAGCGCCCGAGACAGGAAATGTCCCAAAACACAACGTGGGCACATCCCATTTTTTGACAGAAAACAGAGCTGCTTTTTGCAAAGTGCCTAACTGTAGATTTTGGCCTCTAGCTCAGCCGGCACCTAGGGAAACCTACCAAACCTGTGCATTTTTGAAAACTAGAGACCTAGGGGAATCCAAGATGGGGTGACTTGTGGGGCTCTGACCAGGTTCTGTTACCCAGAATCCTTTGCAAACCTCAAAATGTGGCTAAAAAAACACATTTTCCTCACATTTGGGTGACAGAAAGTTCTGGAATCTGAGAGGACCCACAAATTTCCTTCCACCCAGCGTTCCCCCAAGTCTGCCGATAAAAATGATACCTCACTTGTGTGGGTATGCCAAAGGCCCGCGACAGGAAATGTCCCAAAACACAACGTGGGCACATCCCATTTTTTGACAGAAAACAGAGCTGCTTTTTGCAAAGTGCCTAACTGTAGATTTTGGCCTCTAGCTCAGCCGGCACCTAGGGAAACCTACCAAACCTGTGCATTTTTTAAAACTAGAGACCTAGGGGAATCCAAGATGGGGTGACTTGTGGGGCTCTGACCAGGTTCTGTTACCCAGAATCCTTTGCAAACCTCAAAATGTGGCTAAAAAAACACATTTTCCTCACATTTCGGTGACAGAAAGTTCTGGAATCTGAGAGGAGCCACAAATTTCCTTCCACCCAGCGTTCCCCCAAGTCTGCCGATAAAAATGATACCTCACTTGTGTGGGTATGCCTAGCGCCCGCGACAGGAAATGTCCCAAAACACAACGTGGGCACATCCCATTTTTTGACAGAAAACAGAGCTGTTTTTCGCAAAGTGCCTAACTGTAGATTTTGGCCTCTAGCTCAGCCGGCACCTAGGGAAACCTACCAAACCTGTGCATTTTTTAAAACTAGAGACCTAGGGGAATCCAAGATGGGGTGACTTGTGGGGCTCTGACCAGGTTCTGTTACCCAGAATCCTTTGCAAACCTCAAAATGTGGCTAAAAAAACACATTTTCCTCACATTTCGGTGACAGAAAGTTCTGGAATCTGAGAGGAGCCACAAATTTCCTTCCACCCAGCGTTCCCCCAAGTCTGCCGATAAAAATGATACCTCACTTGTGTGGGTATGCCTAGCGCCCGTGACAGGAAATGTCCCAAAACACAACGTGGGCACATCCCATTTTTTGACAGAAAACAGCTGTTTTTTGCAAAGTGCCTAACTGTAGATTTTGACCTCTAGCTCAGCCGGCACCTAGGGAAACCTACTGAACCTGTGCATTTTTGAAAACTAGAGACCTAGGGGAATCCAAGATGGGGTGACTTGTGGGGCTCTGACCAGGTTCTGTAACCCAGAATCCTTTGGAAACCTCAAAATGTGGCTAAAAAAAACATTTTCCTCACATTTCGGTGACAGAAAGCTCTGGAATCTGAGAAGAGGCACAAATTTTCTTCCACCCAGCGTTCCACCAAGTTTGCCGATAAAAATGATACCTCACTTGTGTGGGTAGGCCTAGCGCCCGCAACAGGAAATGTCCCAAAACACAACGTGGGCACATCCCATTTTTTGACAGAAAACAGAGCTGTTTTTTGCAAAGTGCCTACCTGCAGATTTTGGCCTCAAGCTCAGCCGGCACCTAGGGAAACCTACCAAACCTGTGCATTTTTTAAAACTAGAGACCTAGGGGAATCCAAGATGGGGTGACTTGTGGGGCTCTGACCATGTTCTGTTACCCAGAATCCTTTGCAAACCTCAAAATGTGGCTAAAAAACAAATTTTCCTCACATTTCGGTGACAGAAAGTTCTGGAATCTGAGAGGAGCCACAAATTTCGTTCCACCCAGCCTTTCACCAAGTCTGCCGATAAAAATAATACCTCACTTGTGTGGGTAGGCCTAGCGCCCGCGACAGGAAATGTCCCAAAACACAACGTGGGCACATCCCATTTTTTGACAGAAAACAGAGCTGTTTTTTGCAAAGGGCCAACCTGTAGAGTTTCGCCTCTAGCTCAGCCGGCACCTAGGGAAACCTACCAAACCGGTGCATATTTGAAAACTAGAGACCTAGGGGAATCCAAGATGGGGTGACTTGTGGGGCTCTGACCAGGTTCTCTTACCCAGAATCCTTCGCAGACCTCAAAATTTGGCTAAAAAAACAAATTTTCCTCACATTGTGGTGACAGAAAGTTCTGGAATCTGAGAGGAGCCACAAATGTCCTTCCACCCAGCGTTCCCCCAAGTCTGCCGATAAAAATGATACCTCACTTGTGTGGGTAGGCCTAGCGCCCGTGACAGGAAATGTCCCAAAACACAATGTGAGCACATCCCATTTTTTGACAGAAAACAGAGCTGTTTTTTGGAAAGTGCCTTCCTGTAGATTTTGGCCTCTAGCTCAGCCGGCACCTAGGGAAACGTATCAAACCTGTGCATTTTTTAAAACTAGAGACCTAGGGGAATCCAAGATGGGGTGACTTGGGGGGCTCGGACCAGGTTCTGTTACCCAGAATCCTTTGCAAACCTCAAAATGTGGCTAAAAAAACACATTTTCCTCACATTTCGGTGAGAGGAAAGTTATGGAATCTGAGAGGAGCCACAAATGTCCTTCCACCCAGCGTTCCTCCAAGTCTGCTGATAAAAATGATACCTCACTTGTGTGGGTAGGCCTAGCGCCCGCGACAGGAAATGTCCCAAACCACAATGTGAGCACATCCCATTTTTTCACAGAAAACAGAGCTGTTTTTTGCAAAGTGTCTACCTGTAGATTTTGGCCTCTAGCTCCGCCGGCACCTAGGGAAACCTACCAAACCTGTGCATTTTTGAACACTAGAGACCTAGGGGAATCCAAGATGGGGTGACTTGTGGGGCTCTGACCAGGTTCTGTTACCCAGAATCCTTTGCAGACCTCAAAATGTGGCTAAAAAAACCCAATTTTCCTCACATTTCAGTGACAGAAAGTTCTGGAATCTGAGAGGAGCCACAAATGTCCTTCCACCCAGCGTTCCCCCAAGTCTGCCGATAAAAATGATACCTCACTTATGTGGGTAGGCCTAGCGCCCGCGACAGGAAATGTCCCAAAACACAACGTGGGCACATCCCATTTTTTGACAGAAAACAGAGCTGCTTTTTGCAAAGTGCCTAACTGTAGATTTTGGCCTCTAGCTCAGCCGGCACCTAGGGAAACCTACTGAACCTGTGCATTTTTGAAAACTAGAGACCTAGGGGAATCCAAGATGGGGTGACTTGTGGGGCTCTGACCAGGTTCTGTAACCCAGAATCCTTTGGAAACCTCAAAATGTGGCTAAAAAAAACATTTTCCTCCCATTTCGGTGGCAGAAAGCTCTGGAATCTGAGAAGAGGCACAAATTTCCTTCCTCCCAGCGTTCCACCAAGTTTGCCGATAAAAATGATACCTCACTTGTGTGGGTAGGCCCAGCGCCCGCAACAGGAAATGTCATAAAAAACAACGTGGGCACATCCCATTTTTTGACAGAAAACAGAGCTCTTTTTTGCAAAGTGCCTACCTGTAGATTTTGGCCTCTAGCTCAGCCGGCACCTAGGGAAACCTACCAAACCTGTGCATTTTTGAAAACTAGAGACCTAGGGGAATCCAAGATGGGGTGACTTGTGGGGCTCTGACCAGGTTCTGTTACCCAGAATCCTTTGCAAACCTCAAAATGTGGCTAAAAAACAAATTTTCCTCACATTTCGGTGACAGAAAGTTCTGGAATCTGAGAGGAGCCGCAAATTTCCTTCCACCCAGCGTTTCACCAAGTCTGCCGATAAAAATAATACCTCACTTGTGTGGGTAGGCCTAGCGCCCGCGACAGGAAATGTCCCAAAACACAACGTGGGCACATCCCATTTTTCGACAGAAAACAGAGCTGTTTTTTGTAAAGTGCCTACCTGTAGATTTTCGCCTCTAGCTCAGCCAGCACCTAGGGAAACCTACCAAACCGGTGCATATTTGAAAACTAGAGACCTAGGGGAATCCAAGATGGGGTGACTTGTGGGGCTCTGACCAGGTTCTCTTACCCAGAATCCTTTGCAGACCTCAAAATTTGGCTAAAAAACACAAATTTTCCTCACATTGTGGTGACAGAAAGTTCTGGAATCTGAGAGGAGCCACAAATGTCCTTCCACCCAGCGTTCCCCCAAGTCTGCCGATAAAAATGATACCTCACTTGTGTGGGTAGGCCTAGCGCCCGCGACAGGAAATGTCCCAAAACACAATGTGAGCACATCCCATTTTTTGACAGAAAACAGAGCTGTTTTTTGGAAAGTGCCTACCTGTAGATTTTGGCCTCTAGCTCAGCCGGCACCTAGGGAAACCTATCAAACCTGTGCATTTTTGAAAACTGGAGACCTAGGGGAATCCAAGATGGGGTGACTTGGGGGGCTCGGACCAGGTTCTGTTACCCAGAATCCTTTGCAAAACTCAAAATGTGGCTAAAAAACCCCATTTTCCTCACATTTCGGTGACAGAAAGTTATGGAATCTGAGAGGAGCCACAAATTTCCGTCCACCCAGCGTTCCCCCAAGTATGACGATAAAAATGATACCTCACTTGTGTGGGTATGCCTAGCGCCCGCGACAGGAAATGTCCCAAAACACAACGTGGGCACATCCCATTTTTTGACAGAAAACAGAGCTGCTTTTTGCAACGTGCCTAACTGTAGATTTTGGCCTCTACCTCAGCCGGCACCTAGGGAAACCTACCAAACCTGTGCATATTTGAAAACTAGAGACCTAGGGGAATCCAAGATGGGGTGACTTGTGGGGCTCTGACCAGGTTCTCTTACCCAGAATCGTTTGCAGACCTCAAAATTTGGCTAAAAAAAACACATTTTCCTCACATTTCGGTGACAGAAAGTTCTGGAATCTGAGAGGAGCCACAAATTTCGTTCCACCCAGCCTTTCACCAAGTCTGCCGATAAAAATAATACCTCACTTGTGTGGGTAGGCCTAGCGCCCGCGACAGGAAATGTCCCAAAACACAACGTGGGCACATCCCATTTTTTGACAGAAAACAGAGCTGTTTTTTGCAAAGGGCCAACCTGTAGAGTTTCGCCTCTAGCTCAGCCGGCACCTAGGGAAACCTACCAAACCGGTGCATATTTGAAAACTAGAGACCTAGGGGAATCCAAGATGGGGTGACTTGTGGGGCTCTGACCAGGTTCTCTTACCCAGAATCCTTCGCAGACCTCAAAATTTGGCTAAAAAAACAAATTTTCCTCACATTGTGGTGACAGAAAGTTCTGGAATCTGAGAGGAGCCACAAATGTCCTTCCACCCAGCGTTCCCCCAAGTATGCCGATAAAAATGATACCTCACTTGTGTGGGTAGGCCTAGCGCCCGTGACAGGAAATGTCCCAAAACACAATGTGAGCACATCCCATTTTTTGACAGAAAACAGAGCTGTTTTTTGGAAAGTGCCTTCCTGTAGATTTTGGCCTCTAGCTCAGCCGGCACCTAGGGAAACGTATCAAACCTGTGCATTTTTTAAAACTAGAGATCTAGGGGAATCCAAGATGGGGTGACTTGTGGGGCTCTGACCAGGTTCTGTTACCCAGAATCCTTTGCAAACCTCAAAATGTGGCTAAAAAAACACATTTTCCTCACATTTCGGTGACAGAAAGTTCTGGAATCTGAGAGGAGCCACAAATTTCCTTCCACCCAGCGTTCCCCCAAGTCTGCCGATAAAAATGATACCTCACTTGTGTGGGTATGCCTAGCGCCCGCGACAGGAAATGTCCCAAAACACAACGTGGGCACATCCCATTTTTTGACAGAAAACAGAGCTGTTTTTCGCAAAGTGCCTAACTGTAGATTTTGGCCTCTAGCTCAGCCGGCACCTAGGGAAACCTACCAAACCTGTGCATTTTTTAAAACTAGAGACCTAGGGGAATCCAAGATGGGGTGACTTGTGGGGCTCTGACCAGGTTCTGTTACCCAGAATCCTTTGCAAACCTCAAAATGTGGCTAAAAAAACACATTTTCCTCACATTTCGGTGACAGAAAGTTCTGGAATCTGAGAGGAGCCACAAATTTCCTTCCACCCAGCGTTCCCCCAAGTCTGCCGATAAAAATGATACCTCACTTGTGTGGGTATGCCTAGCGCCCGTGACAGGAAATGTCCCAAAACACAACGTGGGCACATCCCATTTTTTGACAGAAAACAGCTGTTTTTTGCAAAGTGCCTAACTGTAGATTTTGACCTCTAGCTCAGCCGGCACCTAGGGAAACCTACTGAACCTGTGCATTTTTGAAAACTAGAGACCTAGGGGAATCCAAGATGGGGTGACTTGTGGGGCTCTGACCAGGTTCTGTAACCCAGAATCCTTTGGAAACCTCAAAATGTGGCTAAAAAAAACATTTTCCTCACATTTCGGTGACAGAAAGCTCTGGAATCTGAGAAGAGGCACAAATTTTCTTCCACCCAGCGTTCCACCAAGTTTGCCGATAAAAATGATACCTCACTTGTGTGGGTAGGCCTAGCGCCCGCAACAGGAAAGGTCCCAAAACACAACGTGGGCACATCCCATTTTTTGACAGAAAACAGAGCTGTTTTTTGCAAAGTGCCTACCTGCAGATTTTGGCCTCAAGCTCAGCCGGCACCTAGGGAAACCTACCAAACTTGTGCATTTTTGAAAACTAGAGACCTAGGGGAATCGAAGATGGGGTGACTTGTGGGGCTCTGACCATGTTCTGTTACCCAGAATCCTTTGCAAACCTCAAAATGTGGCTAAAAAACAAATTTTCCTCACATTTCGGTGACAGAAAGTTCTGGAATCTGAGAGGAGCCACAAATTTCGTTCCACCCAGCCTTTCACCAAGTCTGCCGATAAAAATAATACCTCACTTGTGTGGGTAGGCCTAGCGACCGCGACAGGAAATGTCCCAAAACACAACGTGGGCACATCCCATTTTTTGACAGAAAACAGAGCTGTTTTTTGCAAAGGGCCAACCTGTAGAGTTTCGCCTCTAGCTCAGCCGGCACCTAGGGAAACCTACCAAACCGGTGCATATTTGAAAACTAGAGACCTAGGGGAATCCAAGATGGGGTGACTTGTGGGGCTCTGACCAGGTTCTCTTACCCAGAATCCTTCGCAGACCTCAAAATTTGGCTAAAAAAACAAATTTTCCTCACATTGTGGTGACAGAAAGTTCTGGAATCTGAGAGGAGCCACAAATGTCCTTCCACCCAGCGTTCCCCCAAGTCTGCCGATAAAAATGATACCTCACTTGTGTGGGTAGGCCTAGCGCCCGTGACAGGAAATGTCCCAAAACACAATGTGAGCACATCCCATTTTTTGACAGAAAACAGAGCTGTTTTTTGGAAAGTGCCTTCCTGTAGATTTTGGCCTCTAGCTCAGCCGGCACCTAGGGAAACGTATCAAACCTGTGCATTTTTTAAAACTAGAGACCTAGGGGAATCCAAGATGGGGTGACTTGGGGGGCTCGGACCAGGTTCTGTTACCCAGAATCCTTTGCAAAACTCAAAATGTGGCTAAAAAAACACATTTTCCTCACATTTCGGTGAGAGGAAAGTTATGGAATCTGAGAGGAGCCACAAATGTCCTTCCACCCAGCGTTCCTCCAAGTCTGCTGATAAAAATGATACCTCACTTGTGTGGGTAGGCCTAGCGCCCGCGACAGGAAATGTCCCAAACCACAATGTGAGCACATCCCATTTTTTCACAGAAAACAGAGCTGTTTTTTGCAAAGTGTCTACCTGTAGATTTTGGCCTCTAGCTCAGCCGGCACCTAGGGAAACCTACCAAACCTGTGCATTTTTGAACACTAGAGACCTAGGGAAATCCAAGATGGTGTGACTTGTGGGGCTCTGACCAGGTTCTGTTACCCAGAATCCTTTGCAGACCTCAAAATGTGTCTAAAAAAACCCAATTTTCCTCACATTTCAGTGACAGAAAGTTCTGGAATCTGAGAGGAGCCACAAATTTCCTTCCACCCAGCGTTCCCCCAAGTCTGCCGATAAAAATTATACCTCACTTGTGTGGGTATGCCTAGCGCCCGCGACAGGAAATGTCCCAAAACACAACGTGGGCACATCCCATTTTTTGACAGAAAACAGAGCTGCTTTTTGCAAAGTGCCTAACTGTAGATTTTGGCCTCTAGCTCAGCCGGCACCTAGGGAAACCCACCAAACCTGCGCATTTTTGAAAACTAGAGACCTAGGGGAATCCAAGATGGGGTGACTTGTGGGGCTCTGACCAGGTTCTGTTACCCAGAATCCTTTGCAAACCTCAAAATGTGGCTAAAAAAACACATTTTCCTCACATTTGGGTGACAGAAAGTTCTGGAATCTGAGAGGAGCCACAAATTTCCTTCCACCCAGCGTTCCCCTAAGTCTGCCGATGAAAATGATACATCACTTGTGTGGGTATGCCTAGCGCCCGAGACAGGAAATGTCCCAAAACACAACGTGGGCACATCCCATTTTTTGACAGAAAACAGAGCTGCTTTTTGCAAAGTGCCTAACTGTAGATTTTGGCCTCTAGCTCAGCCGGCACCTAGGGAAACCTACCAAACCTGTGCATTTTTGAAAACTAGAGACCTAGGGGAATCCAAGATGGGGTGACTTGTGGGGCTCTGACCAGGTTCTGTTACCCAGAATCCTTTGCAAACCTCAAAATGTGGCTAAAAAAACACATTTTCCTCACATTTGGGTGACAGAAAGTTCTGGAATCTGAGAGGACCCACAAATTTCCTTCCACCCAGCGTTCCCCCAAGTCTGCCGATAAAAATGATACCTCACTTGTGTGGGTATGCCAAAGGCCCGCGACAGGAAATGTCCCAAAACACAACGTGGGCACATCCCATTTTTTGACAGAAAACAGAGCTGCTTTTTGCAAAGTGCCTAACTGTAGATTTTGGCCTCTAGCTCAGCCGGCACCTAGGGAAACCTACCAAACCTGTGCATTTTTTAAAACTAGAGACCTAGGGGAATCCAAGATGGGGTGACTTGTGGGGCTCTGACCAGGTTCTGTTACCCAGAATCCTTTGCAAACCTCAAAATGTGGCTAAAAAAACACATTTTCCTCACATTTCGGTGACAGAAAGTTCTGGAATCTGAGAGGAGCCACAAATTTCCTTCCACCCAGCGTTCCCCCAAGTCTGCCGATAAAAATGATACCTCACTTGTGTGGGTATGCCTAGCGCCCGCGACAGGAAATGTCCCAAAACACAACGTGGGCACATCCCATTTTTTGACAGAAAACAGAGCTGTTTTTGGCAAAGTGCCTAACTGTAGATTTTGGCCTCTAGCTCAGCCGGCACCTAGGGAAACCTACCAAACCTGTGCATTTTTTAAAACTAGAGACCTAGGGGAATCCAAGATGGGGTGACTTGTGGGGCTCTGACCAGGTTCTGTTACCCAGAATCCTTTGCAAACCTCAAAATGTGGCTAAAAAAACACATTTTCCTCACATTTCGGTGACAGAAAGTTCTGGAATCTGAGAGGAGCCACAAATTTCCTTCCACCCAGCGTTCCCCCAAGTCTGCCGATAAAAATGATACCTCACTTGTGTGGGTATGCCTAGCGCCCGTGACAGGAAATGTCCCAAAACACAACGTGGGCACATCCCATTTTTTGACAGAAAACAGCTGTTTTTTGCAAAGTGCCTAACTGTAGATTTTGACCTCTAGCTCAGCCGGCACCTAGGGAAACCTACTGAACCTGTGCATTTTTGAAAACTAGAGACCTAGGGGAATCCAAGATGGGGTGACTTGTGGGGCTCTGACCAGGTTCTGTAACCCAGAATCCTTTGGAAACCTCAAAATGTGGCTAAAAAAAACATTTTCCTCACATTTCGGTGACAGAAAGCTCTGGAATCTGAGAAGAGGCACAAATTTTCTTCCACCCAGCGTTCCACCAAGTTTGCCGATAAAAATGATACCTCACTTGTGTGGGTAGGCCTAGCGCCCGCAACAGGAAATGTCCCAAAACACAACGTGGGCACATCCCATTTTTTGACAGAAAACAGAGCTGTTTTTTGCAAAGTGCCTACCTGCAGATTTTGGCCTCAAGCTCAGCCGGCACCTAGGGAAACCTACCAAACCTGTGCATTTTTGAAAACTAGAGACCTAGGGGAATCCAAGATGGGGTGACTTGTGGGGCTCTGACCATGTTCTGTTACCCAGAATCCTTTGCAAACCTCAAAATGTGGCTAAAAAACAAATTTTCCTCACATTTCGGTGACAGAAAGTTCTGGAATCTGAGAGGAGCCACAAATTTCGTTCCACCCATCCTTTCACCAAGTCTGCCGATAAAAATAATACCTCACTTGTGTGGGTAGGCCTAGCGCCCGCGACAGGAAATGTCCCAAAACACAACGTGGGCACATCCCATTTTTTGACAGAAAACAGAGCTGTTTTTTGCAAAGGGCCAACCTGTAGAGTTTCGCCTCTAGCTCAGCCGGCACCTAGGGAAACCTACCAAACCGGTGCATATTTGAAAACTAGAGACCTAGGGGAATCCAAGATGGGGTGACTTGTGGGGCTCTGACCAGGTTCTCTTACCCAGAATCCTTCGCAGACCTCAAAATTTGGCTAAAAAAACAAATTTTCCTCACATTGTGGTGACAGAAAGTTCTGGAATCTGAGAGGAGCCACAAATGTCCTTCCACCCAGCGTTCCCCCAAGTCTGCCGATAAAAATGATACCTCACTTGTGTGGGTAGGCCTAGCGCCCGTGACAGGAAATGTCCCAAAACACAATGTGAGCACATCCCATTTTTTGACAGAAAACAGAGCTGTTTTTTGGAAAGTGCCTTCCTGTAGATTTTGGCCTCTAGCTCAGCCGGCACCTAGGGAAACGTATCAAACCTGTGCATTTTTTAAAACTAGAGACCTAGGGGAATCCAAGATGGGGTGACTTGGGGGGCTCGGACCAGGTTCTGTTACCCAGAATCCTTTGCAAAACTCAAAATGTGGCTAAAAAAACACATTTTCCTCACATTTCGGTGAGAGGAAAGTTATGGAATCTGAGAGGAGCCACAAATGTCCTTCCACCCAGCGTTCCTCCAAGTCTGCTGATAAAAATGATACCTCACTTGTGTGGGTAGGCCTAGCGCCCGCGACAGGAAATGTCCCAAACCACAATGTGAGCACATCCCATTTTTTCACAGAAAACAGAGCTGTTTTTTGCAAAGTGTCTACCTGTAGATTTTGGCCTCTAGCTCCGCCGGCACCTAGGGAAACCTACCAAACCTGTGCATTTTTGAACACTAGAGACCTAGGGGAATCCAAGATGGGGTGACTTGTGGGGCTCTGACCAGGTTCTGTTACCCAGAATCCTTTGCAGACCTCAAAATGTGGCTAAAAAAACCCAATTTTCCTCACATTTCAGTGACAGAAAGTTCTGGAATCTGAGAGGAGCCACAAATTTCCTTCCACCCAGCGTTCCCCCAAGTCTGCCGATAAAAATGATACCTCACTTGTGTGGGTATGCCTAGCGCCCGCGACAGGAAATGTCCCAAAACACAACGTGGGCACATCCCATTTTTTGACAGAAAACAGAGCTGCTTTTTGCAAAGTGCCTAACTGTAGATTTTGGCCTCTAGCTCAGCCGGCACCTAGGGAAACCCACCAAACCTGCGCATTTTTAAAAACTAGAGACCTAGGGGAATCCAAGATGGGGTGACTTGTGGGGCTCTGACCAGGTTCTGTTACCCAGAATCCTTTGCAAACCTCAAAATGTGGCTAAAAAAACACATTTTCCTCACATTTGGGTGACAGAAAGTTCTGGAATCTGAGAGGAGCCACAAATTTCCTTCCACCCAGCGTTCCCCTAAGTCTGCCGATGAAAATGATACATCACTTGTGTGGGTATGCCTAGCGCCCGAGACAGGAAATGTCCCAAAACACAACGTGGGCACATCCCATTTTTTGACAGAAAACAGAGCTGCTTTTTGCAAAGTGCCTAACTGTAGATTTTGGCCTCTAGCTCAGCCGGCACCTAGGGAAACCTACCAAACCTGTGCATTTTTGAAAACTAGAGACCTAGGGGAATCCAAGATGGGGTGACTTGTGGGGCTCTGACCAGGTTCTGTTACCCAGAATCCTTTGCAAACCTCAAAATGTGGCTAAAAAAACACATTTTCCTCACATTTGGGTGACAGAAAGTTCTGGAATCTGAGAGGACCCACAAATTTCCTTCCACCCAGCGTTCCCCCAAGTCTGCCGATAAAAATGATACCTCACTTGTGTGGGTATGCCAAAGGCCCGCGACAGGAAATGTCCCAAAACACAACGTGGGCACATCCCATTTTTTGACAGAAAACAGAGCTGCTTTTTGCAAAGTGCCTAACTGTAGATTTTGGCCTCTAGCTCAGCCGGCACCTAGGGAAACCTACCAAACCTGTGCATTTTTTAAAACTAGAGACCTAGGGGAATCCAAGATGGGGTGACTTGTGGGGCTCTGACCAGGTTCTGTTACCCAGAATCCTTTGCAAACCTCAAAATGTGGCTAAAAAAACACATTTTCCTCACATTTCGGTGACAGAAAGTTCTGGAATCTGAGAGGAGCCACAAATTTCCTTCCACCCAGCGTTCCCCCAAGTCTGCCGATAAAAATGATACCTCACTTGTGTGGGTATGCCTAGCGCCCGCGACAGGAAATGTCCCAAAACACAACGTGGGCACATCCCATTTTTTGACAGAAAACAGAGCTGTTTTTCGCAAAGTGCCTAACTGTAGATTTTGGCCTCTAGCTCAGCCGGCACCTAGGGAAACCTACCAAACCTGTGCATTTTTTAAAACTAGAGACCTAGGGGAATCCAAGATGGGGTGACTTGTGGGGCTCTGACCAGGTTCTGTTACCCAGAATCCTTTGCAAACCTCTAAATGTGGCTAAAAAAACACATTTTCCTCACATTTCGGTGACAGAAAGTTCTGGAATCTGAGAGGAGCCACAAATTTCCTTCCATCCAGCGTTCCCCCAAGTCTGCCGATAAAAATGATACCTCACTTGTGTGGGTATGCCTAGCGCCCGTGACAGGAAATGTCCCAAAACACAACGTGGGCACATCCCATTTTTTGACAGAAAACAGCTGTTTTTTGCAAAGTGCCTAACTGTAGATTTTGACCTCTAGCTCAGCCGGCACCTAGGGAAACCTACTGAACCTGTGCATTTTTGAAAACTAGAGACCTAGGGGAATCCAAGATGGGGTGACTTGTGGGGCTCTGACCAGGTTCTGTAACCCAGAATCCTTTGGAAACCTCAAAATGTGGCTAAAAAAAACATTTTCCTCACATTTCGGTGACAGAAAGCTCTGGAATCTGAGAAGAGGCACAAATTTTCTTCCACCCAGCGTTCCACCAAGTTTGCCGATAAAAATGATACCTCACTTGTGTGGGTAGGCCTAGCGCCCGCAACAGGAAATGTCCCAAAACACAACGTGGGCACATCCCATTTTTTGACAGAAAACAGAGCTGTTTTTTGCAAAGTGCCTACCTGCAGATTTTGGCCTCAAGCTCAGCCGGCACCTAGGGAAACCTACCAAACCTGTGCATTTTTGAAAACTAGAGACCTAGGGGAATCCAAGATGGGGTGACTTGTGGGGCTCTGACCATGTTCTGTTACCCAGAATCCTTTGCAAACCTCAAAATGTGGCTAAAAAACAAATTTTCCTCACATTTCGGTGACAGAAAGTTCTGGAATCTGAGAGGAGCCACAAATTTCGTTCCACCCAGCCTTTCACCAAGTCTGCCGATAAAAATAATACCTCAGTTGTGTGGGTAGGCCTAGCGCCCGCGACAGGAAATGTCCCAAAACACAACGTGGGCACATCCCATTTTTTGACAGAAAACAGAGCTGTTTTTTGCAAAGGGCCAACCTGTAGAGTTTCGCCTCTAGCTCAGCCGGCACCTAGGGAAACCTACCAAACCGGTGCATATTTGAAAACTAGAGACCTAGGGGAATCCAAGATGGGGTGACTTGTGGGGCTCTGACCAGGTTCTCTTACCCAGAATCCTTCGCAGACCTCAAAATTTGGCTAAAAAAACAAATTTTCCTCACATTGTGGTGACAGAAAGTTCTGGAATCTGAGAGGAGCCACAAATGTCCTTCCACCCAGCGTTCCCCCAAGTCTGCCGATAAAAATGATACCTCACTTGTGTGGGTAGGCCTAGCGCCCGCGACAGGAAATGTCCCAAAACACAATGTGAGCACATCCCATTTTTTGACAGAAAACAGAGCTGTTTTTTGGAAAGTGCCTTCCTGTAGAATTTGGCCTCTAGCTCAGCCGGCACCTAGGGAAACGTATCAAACCTGTGCATTTTTGAAAACTAGAGACCTAGGGGAATCCAAGATGGGGTGACTTGGGGGGCTCGGACCAGGTTCTGTTACCCAGAATCCTTTGCAAAACTCAAAATGTGGCTAAAAAAACACATTTTCCTCACATTTCGGTGAGAGGAAAGTTATGGAATCTGAGAGGAGTCACAAATGTCCTTCCACCCAGCGTTCCTCCAAGTCTGCTGATAAAAATGATACCTCACTTGTGTGGGTAGGCCTAGCGCCCGCGACAGGAAATGTCCCAAACCACAATGTGAGCACATCCCATTTTTTCACAGAAAACAGAGCTGTTTTTTGCAAAGTGTCTACCTGTAGATTTTGGCCTCTAGCTCCGCCGGCACCTAGGGAAACCTACCAAACCTGTGCATTTTTGAACACTAGAGACCTAGGGGAATCCAAGATGGGGTGACTTGTGGGGCTCTGACCAGGTTCTGTTACCCAGAATCCTTTGCAGACCTCAAAATGTGGCTAAAAAAACCCAATTTTCCTCACATTTCAGTGACAGAAAGTTCTGGAATCTGAGAGGAGCCACAAATTTCCTTCCACCCAGCGTTCCCCCAAGTCTGCCGATAAAAATGATACCTCACTTGTGTGGGTATGCCTAGCGCCCGCGACAGGAAATGTCCCAAAACACAACGTGGGCACATCCCATTTTTTGACAGAAAACAGAGCTGCTTTTTGCAAAGTGCCTAACTGTAGATTTTGGCCTCTAGCTCAGCCGGCACCTAGGGAAACCCACCAAACCTGCGCATTTTTGAAAACTAGAGACCTAGGGGAATCCAAGATGGGGTGACTTGTGGGGCTCTGACCAGGTTCTGTTACCCAGAATCCTTTGCAAACCTCAAAATGTGGCTAAAAAAACACATTTTCCTCACATTTGGGTGACAGAAAGTTCTGGAATCTGAGAGGAGCCACAAATTTCCTTCCACCCAGCGTTCCCCTAAGTCTGCCGATAAAAATGATACATCACTTGTGTGGGTATGCCTAGCGCCCGAGACAGGAAATGTCCCAAAACACAACGTGGGCACATCCCATTTTTTGACAGAAAACAGAGCTGCTTTTTGCAAAGTGCCTAACTGTAGATTTTGGCCTCTAGCTCAGCCGGCACCTAGGGAAACCTACCAAACCTGTGCATTTTTGAAAACTAGAGACCTAGGGGAATCCAAGATGGGGTGACTTGTGGGGCTCTGACCAGGTTCTGTTACCCAGAATCCTTTGCAAACCTCAAAATGTGGCTAAAAAAACAAATTTTCCTCACATTTCGGTGACAGAAAGTTCTGGAATCTGAGAGGACCCACAAATTTCCTTCCACCCAGCGTTCCCCCAAGTCTGCCGATAAAAATGATACCTCACTTGTGTGGGTATGCCTAGCGCCCCTGACAGGAAATGTCCCAAAACACAACGTGGGCACATCCCATTTTTTGACAGAAAACAGAGCTGCTTTTTGCAAAGTGCCTAACTGTAGATTTTGGCCTCTAGCTCAGCCGGCACCTAGGGAAACCTACCAAACCTGTGCATTTTTTAAAACTAGAGACCTAGGGGAATCCAAGATGGGGTGACGTGTGGGGCTCTGACCAGGTTCTGTTACCCAGAATCCTTTGCAAACCTCAAAATGTGGCTAAAAAAACACATTTTCCTCACATTTCGGTGACAGAAAGTTCTGGAATCTGAGAGGAGCCACAAATTTCCTTCCACACAGCGTTCCCCCAAGTCTGCCGATAGAAATGATACCTCACTTGTGTGGGTATGCCTAGCGCCCGCGACAGGAAATGTCCCAAAACACAACGTGGGCACATCCCATTTTTTGACAGAAAACAGCTGTTTTTTGCAAAGTGCCTAACTGTAGATTTTGGCCTCTAGCTCAGCCGGCACCTAGGGAAACCTACTGAACCTGTGCATTTTTTAAAACTAGAGACCTAGGGGAATCCAAGATGTGGTGACTTGTGGGGCTCTGACCAGGTTCTGTAACCCAGAATCCTTTGGAAACCTCAAAATGTGGCTAAAAAAAACATTTTCCTCACATTTCGGTGACAGAAAGCTCTGGAATCTGAGAAGAGGCACAAATTTCCTTCCACCCAGCGTTCCACCAAGTTTGCCGATAAAAATGATACCTCACTTGTGTGGGTAGGCCCAGCGCCCGCAACAGGAAATGTCCCAAAACAGAACGTGGGCACATCCCATTTTTTGACAGAAAACAGAGCTGTTTTTTGCAAAGTGCCTACCTGCAGATTTTGGCCTCAAGCTCAGCCGGCACCGAGGGAAACCTACCAAACCTGTGCATATTTGAAAACTAGAGACCTAGGGGAATCCAAGATGGGGTGACTTGTGGGGCTCTGACCAGATTCTGTTTCCCAGAATCCTTTGCAAACCTCTAAATTTGGCTAAAAAAACACATTTTCCTCACATTTCGGTGACAGAAAGTTCTGGAATCTGAGAGGAGCCACAAATGTCCTTCCACCCAGCGTTCCCCCAAGTCTGCTGATAAAAATGATACCTCACTTGTGTGGGTAGGCCTAGCGCCCGCAACAGGAAATGTCCCAAACCACAATGTGAGCACATCCCATTTTTTCACAGAAAACAGAGCTGTTTTTTGCAAAGTGTCTACCTGTAGATTTTGGCCTCTAGCTCAGCCGGCACTTAGGGAAACCTACCAAACCTGTGCATTTTTGAACACTAGAGACCTAGGGGAATCCAAGATGGGGTGACTTGTGGGGCTCTGACCAGGTTCTGTTACCCAGAATCCTTTGCAAACCTCAAAATGTGGCTAAAAAAACCAATTTTCCTCAAATTTCAGTGACAGAAAGTTCTGGAATCTGAGAGGAGCCACAAATTTCCTTCCACCCAGCGTTCCCCCAAGTCTGCTGATAAAAATGATACCTCACTTGTGTGGGTATGCCTAGCGCCCGCGACAGGAAATGTCCCAAAACACAACGTGGGCACATCCCATTTTTTGACAGAAAACAGAGCTGCTTTTTGCAAAGTGCCTAACTGTAGATTTTGGCCTCTAGCTCAGCCGGCACCTAGGGAAACCTACCAAACCTGTGCATTTTTGAAAACTAGAGACCTAGGGGAATCCAAGATGGGGTGACTTGTGGGGCTCTGACCAGGTTCTGTAACCCAGAATCCTTTGGAAACCTCAAAATGTGGCTAAAAAAAACATTTTCCTCACATTTCGGTGACAGAAAGCTCTGGAATCTGAGAAGAGGCACAAATTTCCTTCCACCCAGCGTTCCACCAAGTTTGCAGATTAAAATGATACCTCACTTGTGTGGGTAGGCCCAGCGCCCGCAACAGGAAATGTCCCAAAACACAACATGGGCACATCCCATTTTTTGACAGAAAACAGAGCTGTTTTTTGCAAAGTGCCTACCTGCAGATTTTGGCCTCAAGCTCAGCCGGCACCGAGGGAAACCTACCAAACCTGTGCATATTTGAAAACTAGAGACCTAGGGGAATCCAAGATGGGGTGACTTGTGGGGCTCTGACCAGATTCTGTTTCCCAGAATCTTTTGCAAACCTCTAAATTTGGCTAAAAAAACACATTTTCCTCACATTTCGGTGACAGAAAGTTCTGGAATCTGAGAGGAGCCACAAATGTCCTTCCACCCAGCGTTCCCCCAAGTCTGCTGATAAAAATGATACCTCACTTGTGTGGGTAGGCCTAGCGCCCGCAACAGGAAATGTCCCAAACCACAATGTGAGCACATCCCATTTTTTCACAGAAAACAGAGCTGTTTTTTGCAAAGTGTCTACCTGTAGATTTTGGCCTCTAGCTCAGCCGGCACCTAGGGAAACATACCAAACCTGTGCATTTTTGAACACTAGAGACCTAGGGGAATCCAAGATGGGGTGACTTGTGGGGCTCTGACCAGGTTCTGTTACCCAGAATCCTTTGGAAACCTCAAAATGTGGCTAAAAAAACCCAATTTTCCTCACATTTCAGTGACAGAAAGTTCTGGAATCTGAGAGGAGCCACAAATTTCCTTCCACCCAGCGTGCCCCCAAGTCTGCTGATAAAAATGATACCTCACTTGTGTGGGTATGCCTAGCGCCCGCGACAGGAAATGTCCCAAAACACAACGTGGGCACATCCCATTTTTTGACAGAAAACAGAGCTGCTTTTTGCAAAGTGCCTAACTGTAGATTTTGGCCTCTAGCTCAGCCGGCACCTAGGGAAACCTACCAAACCTGTGCATTTTTGAAAACTAGAGACCTAGGGGAATCCAAGATGGGGTGACTTGTGGGGCTCTGACCAGGTTCTGTTACCCAGAATCCTTTGCAAACCTCAAAATGTGGCTAAAAAAACACATTTTCCTCACATTTTGGTGACAGAAAGTTCTGGAATCTGAGAGGAGCCACAAATTTCCTTCCACCCAGCGTTCCCCCAAGTCTGCCGATAAAAATGATACCTCACTTGTGTGGGTATGCCTAGCGCCCGCGACAGGAAATGTCCCAAAACACAACGTGGGCACATCCCATTTTTTGACAGAAAACAGAGTTGCTTTTTGCAAAGTGCCTAACTGTAGATTTTGGCCTCTAGCTCAGCCGGCACCTAGGGAAACCCACCAAACCTGCGCATTTTTGAAAACTAGAGACCTAGGGGAATCCAAGATGGGGTGACTTGTGGGGCTCTGACCAGGTTCTGTTACCCAGAATCCTTTGCAAACCTCAAAATGTGGCTAAAAAAACACATTTTCCTCACATTTGGGTGACAGAAAGTTCTGGAATCTGAGAGGAGCCACAAATTTCCTTCCACCCAGCGTTCCCCTAAGTCTGCCGATAAAAATGATACATCACTTGTGTGGGTATGCCTAGCGCCCGAGACAGGAAATGTCCCAAAACACAACGTGGGCACATCCCATTTTTTGACAGAAAACAGAGCTGCTTTTTGCAAAGTGCCTAACTGTAGATTTTGGCCTCTAGCTCAGCCGGCACCTAGGGAAACCTACCAAACCTGTGCATTTTTGAAAACTAGAGACCTAGGGGAATCCAAGATGGGGTGACTTGTGGGGCTCTGACCAGGTTCTGTTACCCAGAATCCTTTGCAAACCTCAAAATGTGGCTAAAAAAACACATTTTCCTCACATTTCGGTGACAGAAAGTTCTGGAATCTGAGAGGACCCACAAATTTCCTTCCACCCAGCGTTCCCCCAAGTCTGCCGATAAAAATGATACCTCACTTGTGTGGGTATGCCTAGCGCCCGCGACAGGAAATGTCCCAAAACACAACGTGGGCACATCCCATTTTTTGACAGAAAACAGAGCTGCTTTTTGCAAAGTGCCTAACTGTAGATTTTGGCCTCTAGCTCAGCCGGCACCTAGGGAAACCTACCAAACCTGTGCATTTTTTAAAACTTGAGACCTAGGGGAATCCAAGATGGGGTGACTTGTGGGGCTCTGACCAGGTTCTGTTACCCAGAATCCTTTGCAAACCTCAAAATGTGGCTAAAAAAACACATTTTCCTCACATTTCGGTGACAGAAAGTTCTGGAATCTGAGAGGAGCCACAAATTTCCTTCCACACAGCGTTCCCCCAAGTCTGCCGATAAAAATGATACCTCACTTGTGTGGGTATGCATAGCGCCCGCGACAGGAAATGTCCCAAAACACAACGTGGGCACATCCCATTTTTTGACAGAAAACAGCTGTTTTTTGCAAAGTGCCTAACTGTAGATTTTGGCCTCTAGCTCAGCCGGCACCTAGGGAAACCTACTGAACCTGTGCATTTTTTAAAACTAGAGACCTAGGGGAATCCAAGATGGGGTGACTTGTGGGGCTCTGACCAGGTTCTGTAACCCAGAATCCTTTGGAAACCTCAAAATGTGGCTAAAAAAAACATTTCCCTCACATTTCGGTGACAGAAAGCTCTGGAATCTGAGAAGAGGCACACATTTCCTTCCACCCAGCGTTCCACCTAGTTTGCCGATAAAAATGATACCTCACTTGTGTGGGTAGGCCCAGCGCCCGCAACAGGAAATGTCCCAAAACACAACGTGGGCACATCCCATTTTTTGACAGAAAACAGAGCTGTTTTTTGCAAAGTGCCTACCTGCAGATTTTGGCCTCAAGCTCAGCCGGCACCGAGGGAAACCTACCAAACCTGTGCATATTTGAAAACTAGAGACCTAGGGGAATCCAAGATGGGGTGACTTGTGGGGCTCTGACCAGATTCTGTTTCCCAGAATCCTTTGCAAACCTCTAAATTTGGCTAAAAAAACACATTTTCCTCACATTTCGGTGACAGAAAGTTCTGGAATCTGAGAGGAGCCACAAATGTCCTTCCACCCAGCGTTCCCCCAAGTCTGCTGATAAAAATGATACCTCACTTGTGTGGGTAGGCCTAGCGCCCGCAACAGGAAATGTCCCAAACCACAATGTGAGCACATCCCATTTTTTCACAGAAAACAGAGCTGTTTTTTGCAAAGTGTCTACCTGTAGATTTTGGCCTCTAGCTCAGCCGGCACTTAGGGAAACCTACCAAACCTGTGCATTTTTGAACACTAGAGACCTAGGGGAATCCAAGATGGGGTGACTTGTGGGGCTCTGACCAGGTTCTGTTACCCAGAATCCTTTGCAAACCTCAAAATGTGGCTAAAAAAACCAATTTTCCTCACATTTCAGTGACAGAAAGTTCTGGAATCTGAGAGGAGCCACAAATTTCCTTCCACCTAGCGTTCCCCCAAGTCTGCTGATAAAAATGATACCTCACTTGTGTGGGTATGCCTAGCGCCCGCGACAGGAAATGTCCCAAAACACAACGTGGGCACATCCCATTTTTTGACAGAAAACAGAGCTGCTTTTTGCAAAGTGCCTAACTGTAGATTTTGGCCTCTAGCTCAGCCGGCACCTAGGGAAACCTACCAAACCTGTGCATTTTTGAAAACTAGAGACCTAGGGGAATCCAAGATGGGGTGACTTGTGGGGCTCTGACCAGGTTCTGTAACCCAGAATCCTTTGGAAACCTCAAAATGTGGCTAAAAAAAACATTTTCCTCACATTTCGGTGACAGAAAGCTCTGGAATCTGAGAAGAGGCACAAATTTCCTTCCACCCAGCGTTCCACCAAGTTTGCCGATAAAAATGATACCTCACTTGTGTGGGTAGGCCCAGCGCCCGCAACAGGAAATGTCCCAAAACACAACATGGGCACATCCCATTTTTTGACAGAAAACAGAGCTGTTTTTTGCAAAGTGCCTACCTGCAGATTTTGGCCTCAAGCTCAGCCGGCACCGAGGGAAACCTACCAAACCTGTGCATATTTGAAAACTAGAGACCTAGGGGAATCCAAGATGGGGTGACTTGTGGGGCTCTGACCAGATTCTGTTTCCCAGAATCTTTTGCAAACCTCTAAATTTGGCTAAAAAAACACATTTTCCTCACATTTCGGTGACAGAAAGTTCTGGAATCTGAGAGGAGCCACAAATGTCCTTCCACCCAGCGTTCCCCCAAGTCTGCTGATAAAAATGATACCTCACTTGTGTGGGTAGGCCTAGCGCCCGCAACAGGAAATGTCCCAAACCACAATGTGAGCACATCCCATTTTTTCACAGAAAACAGAGCTGTTTTTTGCAAAGTGTCTACCTGTAGATTTTGGCCTCTAGCTCAGCCGGCACCTAGGGAAACCTACCAAACCTGTGCATTTTTGAACACTAGAGACCTAGGGGAATCCAAGATGGGGTGACTTGTGGGGCTCTGACCAGGTTCTGTTACCCAGAATCCTTTGGAAACCTCAAAATGTGGCTAAAAAAACCCAATTTTCCTCACATTTCAGTGACAGAAAGTTCTGGAATCTGAGAGGAGCCACAAATTTCCTTCCACCCAGCGTTCCCCCAAGTCTGCTGATAAAAATGATACCTCACTTGTGTGGGTATGCCTAGCGCCCGCGACAGGAAATGTCCCAAAACACAACGTGGGCACATCCCATTTTTTGACAGAAAACAGAGCTGCTTTTTGCAAAGTGCCTAACTGTAGATTTTGGCCTCTAGCTCAGCCGGCACCTAGGGAAACCTACCAAACCTGTGCATTTTTGAAAACTAGAGACCTAGGGGAATCCAAGATGGGGTGACTTGTGGGGCTCTGACCAGGTTCTGTTACCCAGAATCCTTTGCAAACCTCAAAATGTGGCTAAAAAAACACATTTTCCTCACATTTTGGTGACAGAAAGTTCTGGAATCTGAGAGGAGCCACAAATTTCCTTCCACCCAGCGTTCCCCTAAGTCTGCCGATAAAAATGATACCTCACTTGTGTGGGTATGCCTAGCGCCCGCGACAGGAAATGTCCCAAAACACAACGTGGGCACATCCCATTTTTTGACAGAAAACAGAGCTGCTTTTTGCAAAGTGCCTAACTGTAGATTTTGGCCTCTAGCTCAGCCGGCACCTAGGGAAACCTACCAAACCTGTGCATTTTTGAAAACTAGAGACCTAGGGGAATCCAAGATGGGGTGACTTGTGGGGCTCTGACCAGGTTATGTTACCCAGAATCCTTTGCAAACCTCAAAATGTGGCTAAAAAAACACATTTTCCTCACATTTTGGTGACAGAAAGTTCTGGAATCTGAGAGTAGCCACAAATTTCCTTCCACCCAGCGTTCCCCTAAGTCTGCCGATAAAAATGATACCTCACTTGTGTGGGTATGCCTAGCGCCCGCGACAGGAAATGTCCCAAAACACAACGTGGGCACATCCCATTTTTTGACAGAAAACAGAGCTGCTTTTTGCAAAGTGCCTAACTGTAGATTTTGGCCTCTAGCTCAGCCGGCACCTAGGGAAACCTACTGAACCTGTGCATTTTTGAAAACTAGAGACCTAGGGGAATCCAAGATGGGGTGACTTGTGGGGCTCTGACCAGGTTATGTTACCCAGAATCCTTTGCAAACCTCAAAATGTGGCTAAAAAAACACATTTTCCTCACATTTTGGTGACAGAAAGTTCTGGAATCTGAGAGGAGCCACAAATTTCCTTCCACCCAGCGTTCCCCTAAGTCTGCCGATAAAAATGATACCTCACTTGTGTGGGTATGCCTAGCGCCCGCGACAGGAAATGTCCCAAAACACAACGTGGGCACATCCCATTTTTTGACAGAAAACAGAGCTGCTTTTTGCAAAGTGCCTAACTGTAGATTTTGGCCTCTAGCTCAGCCGGCACCTAGGGAAACCTACTGAACCTGTGCATTTTTGAAAACTAGAGACCTAGGGGAATCCAAGATGGGGTGACTTGTGGGGCTCTGACCAGGTTCTGTAACCCAGAATCCTTTGGAAACCTCAAAATGTGGCTAAAAAAAACATTTTCCTCACATTTCGGTGACAGAAAGCTCTGGAATCTGAGAAGAGGCACAAATTTCCTTCCACCCAGCGTTCCACCAAGTTTGCCGATAAAAATTATACCTCACTTGTGTGGGTAGGCCCAGCGCCCGCAACAGGAAATGTCCCAAAACACAACGTGGGCACATCCCATTTTTTGACAGAAAACAGAGCTGTTTTTTGCAAAGTGCCTACCTGCAGATTTTGGCCTCAAGCTCAGCCGGCACCGAGGGAAACCTACCAAACCTGTGCATATTTGAAAACTAGAGACCTAGAGGAATCCAAGATGGGGTGACTTGTGGGGCTCTGACCAGATTCTGTTTCCCAGAATCCTTTGCAAACCTCTAAATTTGGCTAAAAAAACACATTTTCCTCACATTTCGGTGACAGAAAGTTCTGGAATCTGAGAGGAGCCACAAATGTCCTTCCACCCAGCGTTCCCCCAAGTCTGCTGATAAAAATGATACCTCACTTGTGTGGGTAGGCCTAGCGCCCGCAACAGGAAATGTCCCAAACCACAATGTGAGCACATCCCATTTTTTCACAGAAAACAGAGCTGTTTTTTGCAAAGTGTCTACCTGTAGATTTTGGCCTCTAGCTCAGCCGGCACCTAGGGAAACCTACCAAACCTGAGCATTTTTTAACACTAGAGACCTAGGGGAATCCAAGATGGGGTGACTTGTGGGGCTCTGACCAGGTTCTGTTACCCAGAATCCTTTGCAAACCTCAAAATGTGGCTAAAAAAACCAATTTTCCTCACATTTCAGTGACAGAAAGTTCTGGAATCTGAGAGGAGCCACAAATTTCCTTCCACCCAGCGTTCCCCCAAGTCTGCTGATAAAAATGATACCTCACTTGTGTGGGTATGCCTAGCGCCCGCGACAGGAAATGTCCCAAAACACAACGTGGGCACATCCCATTTTTTGACAGAAAACAGAGCTGCTTTTTGCAAAGTGCCTAACTGTAGATTTTGGCCTCTAGCTCAGCCGGCACCTAGGGAAACCTACCAAACTTGTGCATTTTTGAAAACTAGAGACCTAGGGGAATCCAAGATAGGGTGACTTGTGGGGCTCTGACCAGGTTCTGTTACCCAGAATCCTTTGCAAACCTCAAAATGTGGCTAAAAAAACACATTTTCCTCACATTTTGGTGACAGAAAGTTCTGGAATCTGAGAGGAGCCACAAATTTCCTTCCACCCAGCGTTCCCCTAAGTCTGCCGATAAAAATGATACCTCACTTGTGTGGGTATGCCTAGCGCCCGCGACAGGAAATGTCCCAAAACACAACGTGGGCACATCCCATTTTTTGACAGAAAACAGAGCTGCTTTTTGCAAAGTGCCTAACTGTAGATTTTGGCCTCTAGCTCAGCCGGCACCTAGGGAAACCTACCAAACCTGTGCATTTTTGAAAACTAGAGACCTAGGGGAATCCAAGATGGGGTGACTTGTGGGGCTCTGGCCAGGTTCTGTTACCCAGAATCCTTTGCAAACCTCAAAATGTGGCTAAAAAAATACATTTTCCTCACATTTCGGTGACAGAAAGTTCTGGAATCTGAGAGGAGCCACAAATTTCCTTCCACCCAGTGTTCCCCCAAGTCTGCCGATAAAAATGATACCTCACTTGTGTGGGTATGCCTAGCACCCGCGACAGGAAATGTCCCAAAACACAACGTGGGCACATCCCATTCTTTGACAGAAAACAGCTGTTTTTTGCAAAGTGCCTAACTGTAGATTTTGGCCTCTAGCTCAGCAGGCACCTAGGGAAACCTACCAAACCTGAGCATTTTTGAACACTAGAGACCTAGGGGAATCCAAGATGGGGTGACTTGTGGGGCTCTGACCAGGTTCTGTTACCCAGAATCCTTTGCAAACCTCAAAATGTGGCTAAAAAAACCAATTTTCCTCACATTTCAGTGACAGAAAGTTCTGGAATCTGAGAGGAGCCACAAATTTCCTTCCACCCAGCGTTCCCCCAAGTCTGCTGATAAAAATGATACCTCACTTGTGTGGGTATGCCTAGCGCCCGCGACAGGAAATGTCCCAAAACACAACGTGGGCACATCCCATTTTTTGACAGAAAACAGAGCTGCTTTTTGCAAAGTGCCTACCTGCAGATTTTGGCCTCTAGCTCAGCCGGCACCTAGGGAAACCTACCAAACCTGTGCATTTTTGAAAACTAGAGACCTAGGGGAATCCAAGATAGGGTGACTTGTGGGGCTCTGACCAGGTTCTGTTACCCAGAATCCTTTGCAAACCTCAAAATGTGGCTAAAAAAACACATTTTCCTCACATTTTGGTGACAGAAAGTTCTGGAATCTGAGAGGAGCCACAAATTTCCTTCCACCCAGCGTTCCCCTAAGTCTGCCGATAAAAATGATACCTCACTTGTGTGGGTATGCCTAGCGCCCGCGACAGGAAATGTCCCAAAACACAACGTGGGCACATCCCATTTTTTGACAGAAAACATAGCTGCTTTTTACAAAGTGCCTAACTGTAGATTTTGGCCTCTAGCTCAGCCGGCACCTAGGGAAACCTACCAAACCTGTGCATTTTTGAAAACTAGAGACCTAGGGGAATCCAAGATAGGGTGACTTGTGGGGCTCTGACCAGGTTCTGTTACCCAGAATCCTTTGCAAACCTCAAAATGTGGCTAAAAAACCCAATTTTCCTCACATTTCAGTGACAGAAAGTTCTGGAATCTGAGAGGAGCCACAAATTTCCTTCCACCCAGCGTTCCCCCAAGTCTGCTGATAAAAATGATACCTCACTTGTGTGGGTATGCCTAGCGCCCGCGACAGGAAATGTCCCAAAACACAACGTGGGCACATCCCATTTTTTGACAGAAAACAGAGCTGCTTTTTGCAAAGTGCCTAACTGTAGATTTTGGCCTCTAGCTCAGCCGGCACCTAGGGAAACCTACCAAACCTGTGCATTTTTGAAAACTAGAGACCTAGGGGAATCCAAGATGGGGTGACTTGTGGGGCTCTGACCAGGTTCTGTAACCCAGAATCCTTTGGAAACCTCAAAATGTGGCTAAAAAAAACATTTTCCTCACATTTCGGTGACAGAAAGCTCTGGAATCTGAGAAGAGGCACAAATTTCCTTCCACCCAGCGTTCCACCAAGTTTGCCGATAAAAATGATACCTCACTTGTGTGGGTAGGCCCAGCGCCCGCAACAGGAAATGTCCCAAAACACAACATGGGCACATCCCATTTTTTGACAGAAAACAGAGCTGTTTTTTGCAAAGTGCCTACCTGCAGATTTTGGCCTCAAGCTCAGCCGGCACCGAGGGACACCTACCAAACCTGTGCATATTTGAAAACTAGAGACCTAGGGGAATCCAAGATGGGGTGACTTGTGGGGCTCTGACCAGATTCTGTTTCCCAGAATCTTTTGCAAACCTCTAAATTTGGCTAAAAAAACACATTTTCCTCACATTTCGGTGACATAAAGTTCTGGAATCTGAGAGGAGCCACAAATGTCCTTCCACCCAGCGTTCCCCCAAGTCTGCTGATAAAAATGATACCTCACTTGTGTGGGTAGGCCTAGCGCCCGCAACAGGAAATGTCCCAAACCACAATGTGAGCACATCCCATTTTTTCACAGAAAACAGAGCTGTTTTTTGCAAAGTGTCTACCTGTAGATTTTGGCCTCTAGCTCAGCCGGCACCTAGGGAAACCTACCAAACCTGTGCATTTTTGAACACTAGAGACCTAGGGGAATCCAAGATGGGGTGACTTGTGGGGCTCTGACCAGGTTCTGTTACCCAGAATCCTTTGCAAACCTCAAAATGTGGCTAAAAAAAACCAATTTTCCTCACATTTCAGTGACAGAAAGTTCTGGAATCTGAGAGGAGCCACAAATTTCCTTCCACCCAGCGTTCCCCCAAGTCTGCTGATAAAAATGATACCTCACTTGTGTGGGTATGCCTAGCGCCCGCGACAGGAAATGTCCCAAAACACAACGTGGGCACATCCCATTTTTTGACAGAAAACAGAGCTGCTTTTTGCAAAGTGCCTAACTGTAGATTTTGGCCTCTAGCTCAGCCGGCACCTAGGGAAACCTACCAAACCTGTGCATTTTTGAAAACTAGAGACCTAGGGGAATCCAAGATGGGGTGACTTGTGGGGCTCTGACCAGGTTCTGTTACCCAGAATCCTTTGCAAACCTCAAAATGTGGCTAAAAAAACACATTTTCCTCACATTTTGGTGACAGAAAGTTCTGGAATCTGAGAGGAGCCACAAATTTCCTTCCACCCAGCGTTCCCCTAAGTCTGCCGATAAAAATGATACCTCACTTGTGTGGGTATGCCTAGCGCCCGCGACAGGAAATGTCCCAAAACACAACGTGGGCACATCCCATTTTTTGACAGAAAACAGAGCTGCTTTTTGCAAAGTGCCTAACTGTAGATTTTGGCCTCTAGCTCAGCCGGCACCTAGGGAAACCTACCAAACCTGTGCATTTTTGAAAACTAGAGACCTAGGGGAATCCAAGATGGGGTGACTTGTGGGGCTCTGGCCAGGTTCTGTTACCCAGAATCCTTTGCAAACCTCAAAATGTGACTAAAAAAACACATTTTCCTCACATTTCGGTGACAGAAAGTTCTGGAATCTGAGAGGAGCCACAAATTTCCTTCCACCCAGTGTTCCCCCAAGTCTGCCGATAAAAATGATACCTCACTTGTGTGGGTATGCCTAGCGCCCGCGACAGGAAATGTCCCAAAACACAACGTGGGCACATCCCATTCTTTGACAGAAAACAGCTGTTTTTTGCAAAGTGCCTAACTGTAGATTTTGGCCTCTAGCTCAGCCGGCACCTAGGGAAACCTACTGAACCCGTGCATTTTTGAAAACTAGAGACCTAGGGGAATCCAAGATGGGGTGACTTGTGGGGCTCTGACCAGGTTCTGTAACCCAGAATCCTTTGGAAACCTCAAAATGTGGCAAAAAAAAATATTTTCCTCACATTTCGGTGACAGAAAGCTCTGGAATCTGAGAGGAGGCACAAATTTCCTTCCACCCAGCGTTCCCCCAAGTCTGCTGATAAAAATGATACCTCACTTGTGTGGGTATGCCTAGCGCCCGCGACAGGAAATGTCCCAAAACACAACGTGGGCACATCCCATTTTTTGACAGAAAACAGAGCTGCTTTTTGCAAAGTGCCTACCTGCAGATTTTGGCCTCTAGCTCAGCCGGCACCTAGGGAAACCTACCAAACCTGTGCATTTTTGAAAACTAGAGACCTAGGGGAATCCAAGATAGGGTGACTTGTGGGGCTCTGACCAGGTTCTGTTACCCAGAATCCTTTGCAAACCTCAAAATGTGGCTAAAAAAACACATTTTCCTCACATTTTGGTGACAGAAAGTTCTGGAATCTGAGAGGAGCCACAAATTTCCTTCCACCCAGCGTTCCCCTAAGTCTGCCGATAAAAATGATACCTCACTTGTGTGGGTATGCCTAGCGCCCGCGACAGGAAATGTCCCAAAACACAACGTGGGCACATCCCATTTTTTGACAGAAAACATAGCTGCTTTTTACAAAGTGCCTAACTGTAGATTTTGGCCTCTAGCTCAGCCGGCACCTAGGGAAACCTACCAAACCTGTGCATTTTTGAAAACTAGAGACCTAGGGGAATCCAAGATAGGGTGACTTGTGGGGCTCTGACCAGGTTCTGTTACCCAGAATCCTTTGCAAACCTCAAAATGTGGCTAAAAAAACCAATTTTCCTCACATTTCAGTGACAGAAAGTTCTGGAATCTGAGAGGAGCCACAAATTTCCTTCCACCCAGCGTTCCCCCAAGTCTGCTGATAAAAATGATACCTCACTTGTGTGGGTATGCCTAGCGCCCGCGACAGGAAATGTCCCAAAACACAACGTGGGCACATCCCATTTTTTGACAGAAAACAGAGCTGCTTTTTGCAAAGTGCCTAACTGTAGATTTTGGCCTCTAGCTCAGCCGGCACCTAGGGAAACCTACCAAACCTGTGCATTTTTGAAAACTAGAGACCTAGGGGAATCCAAGATGGGGTGACTTGTGGGGCTCTGACCAGGTTCTGTAACCCAGAATCCTTTGGAAACCTCAAAATGTGGCTAAAAAAAACATTTTCCTCACATTTCGGTGACAGAAAGCTCTGGAATCTGAGAAGAGGCACAAATTTCCTTCCACCCAGCGTTCCACCAAGTTTGCCGATAAAAATGATACCTCACTTGTGTGGGTAGGCCCAGCGCCCGCAACAGGAAATGTCCCAAAACACAACATGGGCACATCCCATTTTTTGACAGAAAACAGAGCTGTTTTTTGCAAAGTGCCTACCTGCAGATTTTGGCCTCAAGCTCAGCCGGCACCGAGGGAAACCTACCAAACCTGTGCATATTTGAAAACTAGAGACCTAGGGGAATCCAAGATGGGGTGACTTGTGGGGCTCTGACCAGATTCTGTTTCCCAGAATCTTTTGCAAACCTCTAAATTTGGCTAAAAAAACACATTTTCCTCACATTTCGGTGACAGAAAGTTCTGGAATCTGAGAGGAGCCACAAATGTCCTTCCACCCAGCGTTCCCCCAAGTCTGCTGATAAAAATGACACCTCACTTGTGTGGGTAGGCCTAGCGCCCGCAACAGGAAATGTCCCAAACCACAATGTGAGCACATCCCATTTTTTCACAGAAAACAGAGCTGTTTTTTGCAAAGTGTCTACCTGTAGATTTTGGCCTCTAGCTCAGCCGGCACCTAGGGAAACCTACCAAACCTGTGCATTTTTGAACACTAGAGACCTAGGGGAATCCAAGATGGGGTGACTTGTGGGGCTCTGACCAGGTTCTGTTACCCAGAATCCTTTGCAAACCTCAAAATGTGGCTAAAAAAAACCAATTTTCCTCACATTTCAGTGACAGAAAGTTCTGGAATCTGAGAGGAGCCACAAATTTCCTTCCACCCAGCGTTCCCCCAAGTCTGCTGATAAAAATGATACCTCACTTGTGTGGGTATGCCTAGCGCCCGCGACAGGAAATGTCCCAAAACACAACGTGGGCACATCCCATTTTTTGACAGAAAACAGAGCTGCTTTTTGCAAAGTGCCTAACTGTAGATTTTGGCCTCTAGCTCAGCCGGCACCTAGGGAAACCTACCAAACCTGTGCATTTTTGAAAACTAGAGACCTAGGGGAATCCAAGATGGGGTGACTTGTGGGGCTCTGACCAGGTTCTGTTACCCAGAATCCTTTGCAAACCTCAAAATGTGGCTAAAAAAACACATTTTCCTCACATTTTGGTGACAGAAAGTTCTGGAATCTGAGAGGAGCCACAAATTTCCTTCCACCCAGCGTTCCCCTAAGTCTGCCGATAAAAATGATACCTCACTTGTGTGGGTATGCCTAGCGCCCGCGACAGGAAATGTCCCAAAACACAACGTGGGCACATCCCATTTTTTGACAGAAAACAGAGCTGCTTTTTGCAAAGTGCCTAACTGTAGATTTTGGCCTCTAGCTCAGCCGGCACCTAGGGAAACCTACCAAACCTGTGCATTTTTGAAAACTAGAGACCTAGGGGAATCCAAGATGGGGTGACTTGTGGGGCTCTGGCCAGGTTCTGTTACCCAGAATCCTTTGCAAACCTCAAAATGTGACTAAAAAAACACATTTTCCTCACATTTCGGTGACAGAAAGTTCTGGAATCTGAGAGGAGCCACAAATTTCCTTCCACCCAGTGTTCCCCCAAGTCTGCCGATAAAAATGATACCTCACTTGTGTGGGTATGCCTAGCGCCCGTGACAGGAAATGTCCCAAAACACAACGTGGGCACATCCCATTCTTTGACAGAAAACAGCTGTTTTTTGCAAAGTGCCTAACTGTAGATTTTGGCCTCTAGCTCAGCCGGCACCTAGGGAAACCTACTGAACCCGTGCATTTTTGAAAACTAGAGACCTAGGGGAATCCAAGATGGGGTGACTTGTGGGGCTCTGACCAGGTTCTGTAACCCAGAATCCTTTGGAAACCTCAAAATGTGGCAAAAAAAAATATTTTCCTCACATTTCGGTGACAGAAAGCTCTGGAATCTGAGAGGAGGCACAAATTTCCTTCCACCCAGCGTTCCACCAAGTTTGCCGATAAAAATGATACCTCACTTGTGTGGGTAGGCCTAGCGCCCGCAACAGGAAATGTCCCAAAACACAACGTGGGCACATTCCATTTTTTGACAGAAAACAGAGCTGTTTTTTGCAAAGTGCCTACCTGTAGATTTTGGCCTCAAGCTCAGCCGGCACAGAGGGAAACCTACCAAACCTGTGCATATTTGAAAACTAGAGACCTAGGGGAATCCAAGATGGGGTGACTTGTGGGGCTCTGACCAGATTCTGTTTCCCAGAATCCTTTGCAAAACTCTAAATTTGGCTAAAAAAACACATTTTCCTCACATTTCGGTGACAGAAAGTTCTGGAATCTGAGAGGAGCCACAAATGTCCTTCCACCCAGCGTTCCCCCAAGTCTGCCGATAAAAATGATACCTCACTTGTGTGGGCAGGCCTAGCGCCCACGACAGGAAATGTTCCAAACCACAATGTGAGCACATCCCATTTTTTGACAGAAAACAGAGCTGTTTTTTGCAAAGTGTCTACCTGTAGATTTTGGCCTCTAGCTCAGCCGGCACCTAGGGAAACCTACCAAACCTGTGCATTTTTGAAAACTAGAGACCTAGGGGAATCCAAGATGGGGTGACTTGTGGGGCTCTGACCAGGTTCTGTTACCCAGAATCCTTTGCAAACCTCAAAATGTGGCTAAAAAAACACATTTTCCTCACATTTTGGTGACAGAAAGTTCTGGAATCTGAGAGGAGCCACAAATTTCCTTCCACCCAGCGTTCCCCCAAGTCTGCCGATAAAAATGATACCTCACTTGTGTGGGTATGCCTAGCGCCCGCGACAGGAAATGTCCCAAAACACAACGTGGGCACATCCCATTTTTTGACAGAAAACAAAGCTGCTTTTTGCAAAGTGCCTAACTGTAGATTTTGGCCTCTAGCTCAGCCGGCACCTAGGGAAACCTACCAAACCTGTGCATTATTGAAAACTAGAGACCTAGGGGAATCCAAGATGGGGTGACTTGTGGGGCTATGACCAGGTTCTGTTACCCAGAATCCTTTGCAAACCTCAAAATGTTGCTAAAAAAACCCATTTTCCTCACATTTTGGTGACAGAAAGTTCTGGAATCTGAGAGGAGCCACAAATTTCCTTCCACCCAGCGTTCCCCTAAGTCTGCCGATAAAAATGATACCTCACTTGTGTGGGTATGCCTAGCGCCCGCGACAGGAAATGTCCCAAAACACAACGTGGGCACATCCCATTTTTTGACAGAAAACGTAGCTGCTTTTTGCAAAGTGCCTAACTGTAGATTTTGGCCTCTAGCTCAGCCGGCACCTAGGGAAACCTACTGAACCTGTGCATTTTTGAAAACTAGAGACCTAGGGGAATCCAAGATGGGGTGACTTGTGGGGCTCTGACCAGGTTCTGTAACCCAAAATCCTTTGGAAACCTCAAAATGTGGCTAAAAAAACATTTTCCTCACATTTCGGTGACAGAAAGCTCTGGAATCTGAGAAGAGGCACAAATTGTCTTCCACCCAGCGTTCCACCAAGTTTGCCGATAAAAATGATACCTCACTTGTGTGGGTAGGCCCAGCGCCCGCAACAGGAAATGTCCCAAAACACAACGTGGGCACATCCCATTTTTTGACAGAAAACAGAGCTGTTTTTTGCAAAGTGCCTACCTGCAGATTTTGGCCTCAAGCTCAGCCGGCACCGAGGGAAACCTACCAAACCTGTGCATATTTGAAAACTAGAGACCTAGGGGAATCCAAGATGGGGTGACTTGTGGGGTTCTGACCAGATTCTGTTTCCCAGAATCCTTTGCAAACCTCTAAATTTGGCTAAAAAAACACATTTTCCTCACATTTCGGTGACAGAAAGTTCTGGAATCTGAGAGGAGCCACAAATGTCCTTCCACCCAGCGTTCCCCCAAGTCTGCTGATAAAAATGATACCTCACTTGTGTGGGTAGGCCTAGCGCCCGCAACAGGAAATGTCCCAAACCACAATGTGAGCACATCCCATTTTTTCACAGAAAACAGAGCTGTTTTTTGCAAAGTGTCTACCTGTAGATTTTGGCCTCTAGCTCAGCCGGCACCTAGGGAAACCTACCAAACCTGTGCATTTTTTAACACTAGAGACCTAGGGGAATCCAAGATGGGGTGACTTGTGGGGCTCTGACCAGGTTCTGTTACCCAGAATCCTTTGCAAACCTCAAAATGTGGCTAAAAAACCCAATTTTCCTCACATTTCAGTGACAGAAAGTTCTGGAATCTGAGAGGAGCCACAAATTTCCTTCCACCCAGCGTTCCCCCAAGTCTGCTGATAAAAATGATACCTCACTTGTGTGGGTATGCCTAGCGCCCGCGACAGGAAATGTCCCAAAACACAACGTGGGCACATCCCATTTTTTGACAGAAAACAGAGCTGCTTTTTGCAAAGTGCCTAACTGTAGATTTTGGCCTCTAGCTCAGCCGGCACCTAGGGAAACAACCAAACCTGTGCATTTTTGAAAACTAGAGACCTAGGGGAATCCAAGATAGGGTGACTTGTGGGGCTCTGACCAGGTTCTGTTACCCAGAATCCTTTGCAAACCTCAAAATGTGGCTAAAAAAACACATTTTCCTCACATTTTGGTGACAGAAAGTTCTGGAATCTGAGAGGAGCCACAAATTTCCTTCCACCCAGCGTTCCCCTAAGTCTGCCGATAAAAATGATACCTCACTTGTGTGGGTATGCCTAGCGCCCGCGACAGGAAATGTCCCAAAACACAACGTGGGCACATCCCATTTTTTGACAGAAAACAGAGCTGCTTTTTGCAAAGTGCCTAACTGTAGATTTTGGCGTCTAGCTCAGCCGGCACCTAGGGAAACCTACCAAACCTGTGCATTTTTGAAAACTAGAGACCTAGGGGAATCCAAGATGGGGTGACTTGTGGGGCTCTGGCCAGGTTCTGTTACCCAGAATCCTTTGCAAACCTCAAAATGTGGCTAAAAAAACACATTTTCCTCACATTTCGGTGACAGAAAGTTCTGGAATCTGAGAGGAGCCACAAATTTCCTTCCACCCAGTGTTCCCCCAAGTCTGCCGATAAAAATGATACCTCACTTGTGTGGGTATGCCTAGCACCCGTGACAGGAAATGTCCCAAAACACAACGTGGGCACATCCCATTCTTTGACAGAAAACAGCTGCTTTTTGCAAAGTGCCTAACTGTAGATTTTGGCCTCTAGCTCAGCAGGCACCTAGGGAAACCTACCAAACCTGAGCATTTTTGAACACTAGAGACCTAGGGGAATCCAAGATGGGGTGACTTGTGGGGCTCTGACCAGGTTCTGTTACCCAGAATCCTTTGCAAACCTCAAAATGTGGCTAAAAAAACCAATTTTCCTCACATTTCAGTGACAGAAAGTTCTGGAATCTGAGAGGAGCCACAAATTTCCTTCCACCCAGCGTTCCCCCAAGTCTGCTGATAAAAATGATACCTCACTTGTGTGGGTATGCCTAGCGCCCGCGACAGGAAATGTCCCAAAACACAACGTGGGCACATCCCATTTTTTGACAGAAAACAGAGCTGCTTTTTGCAAAGTGCCTAACTGTAGATTTTGGCCTCTAGCTCAGCCGGCACCTAGGGAAACCTACCAAACCTGTGCATTTTTGAAAACTAGAGACCTAGGGGAATCCAAGATAGGGTGACTTGTGGGGCTCTGACCAGGTTCTGTTACCCAGAATCCTTTGCAAACCTCAAAATGTGGCTAAAAAAACACATTTTCCTCACATTTTGGTGACAGAAAGTTCTGGAATCTGAGAGGAGCCACAAATTTCCTTCCACCCAGCGTTCCCCTAAGTCTGCCGATAAAAATGATACCTCACTTGTGTGGGTATGCCTAGCGCCCGCGACAGGAAATGTCCCAAAACACAACGTGGGCACATCCCATTTTTTGACAGAAAACAGAGATGCTTTTTGCAAAGTGCCTAACTGTAGATTTTGGCCTCTAGCTCAGCCGGCACCTAGGGAAACCTACCAAACCTGTGCATTTTTGAAAACTAGAGACCTAGGGGAATCCAAGATGGGGTGACTTGTGGGGCTCTGGTCAGGTTCTGTTACCCAGAATCCTTTGCAAACCTCAAAATGTGGCTAAAAAAACACATTTTCCTCACATTTCGGTGACAGAAAGTTCTGGAATCTGAGAGGAGCCACAAATTTCCTTCCACCCAGTGTTCCCCCAAGTCTGCCGATAAAAATGATACCTCACTTGTGTGGGTATGCCTAGCACCCGCGACAGGAAATGTCCCAAAACACAACGTGGGCACATCCCATTCTTTGACAGAAAACAGCTGTTTTTTGCAAAGTGCCTAACTGTAGATTTTGGCCTCTAGCTCAGCAGGCACCTAGTAAAACCTACTGAACCCGTGCATTTTTGAAAACTAGAGACCTAGGGGAATCCAAGATGGGGTGACTTGTGGGGCTCTGATCAGGTTCTGTAACCCAGAATCCTTTGGAAACCTCAAAATGTGGCTAAAAAAAATATTTTCCTCACATTTCGGTGACAGAAAGCTCTGGAATCTGAGAGGAGGCACAAATTTCCTTCCACCCAGCGTTCCACCAAGTTTGCCGATAAAAATGATACCTCACTTGTGTGGGTAGGCCTAGCGCCCGCAACAGGAAATTTCCCAAAACACAACGTGGGCACATCCCATTTTTTGACAGAAAACAGAGCTGCTTTTTGCAAAGTGCCTAACTGTAGATTTTGGCCTCTAGCTCAGCCGGCACCTAGGGAAACCTACCAAACCTGTGCATTTTTGAAAACTAGAGACCTAGGGGAATCCAAGATGGGGTGACTTGTGGGGCTCTGACCAGGTTCTGTAACCCAGAATCCTTTGGAAACCTCAAAATGTGGCTAAAAAAAACATTTTCCTCACATTTCGGTGACAGAAAGCTCTGGAATCTGAGAAGAGGCACAAATTTCCTTCCACCCAGCGTTCCACCAAGTTTGCCGATAAAAATGATACCTCACTTGTGTGGGTAGGCCCAGCGCCCGCAACAGGAAATGTCCCAAAACACAACATGGGCACATCCCATTTTTTGACAGAAAACAGAGCTGTTTTTTGCAAAGTGCCTACCTGCAGATTTTGGCCTCAAGCTCAGCCGGCACCGAGGGAAACCTACCAAACCTGTGCATATTTGAAAACTAGAGACCTAGGGGAATCCAAGATGGGGTGACTTGTGGGGCTCTGACCAGGTTCTGTAACCCAGAATCCTTTGGAAACCTCAAAATGTGGCAAAAAAAAATATTTTCCTCACATTTCGGTGACAGAAAGCTCTGGAATCTGAGAGGAGGCACAAATTTCCTTCCACCCAGCGTTCCACCAAGTTTGCCGATAAAAATGATACCTCACTTGTGTGGGTAGGCCTAGCGCCCGCAACAGGAAATGTCCCAAAACACAACGTGGGCACATTCCATTTTTTGACAGAAAACAGAGCTGTTTTTTGCAAAGTGCCTACCTGTAGATTTTGGCCTCAAGCTCAGCCGGCACAGAGGGAAACCTACCAAACCTGTGCATATTTGAAAACTAGAGACCTAGGGGAATCCAAGATGGGGTGACTTGTGGGGCTCTGACCAGATTCTGTTTCCCAGAATCCTTTGCAAAACTCTAAATTTGGCTAAAAAAACACATTTTCCTCACATTTCGGTGACAGAAAGTTCTGGAATCTGAGAGGAGCCACAAATGTCCTTCCACCCAGCGTTCCCCCAAGTCTGCCGATAAAAATGATACCTCACTTGTGTGGGCAGGCATAGCGCCCACGACAGGAAATGTTCCAAACCACAATGTGAGCACATCCCATTTTTTGACAGAAAACAGAGCTGTTTTTTGCAAAGTGTCTACCTGTAGATTTTGGCCTCTAGCTCAGCCGGCACCTAGGGAAACCTACCAAACCTGTGCATTTTTGAAAACTAGAGACCTAGGGGAATCCAAGATGGGGTGACTTGTGGGGCTCTGACCAGGTTCTGTTACCCAGAATCCTTTGCAAACCTCAAAATGTGGCTAAAAAAACACATTTTCCTCACATTTTGGTGACAGAAAGTTCTGGAATCTGAGAGGAGCCACAAATTTCCTTCCACCCAGCGTTCCCCCAAGTCTGCCGATAAAAATGATACCTCACTTGTGTGGGTATGCCTAGCGCCCGCGACAGGAAATGTCCCAAAACACAACGTGGGCACATCCCATTTTTTGACAGAAAACAAAGCTGCTTTTTGCAAAGTGCCTAACTGTAGGTTTTGGCCTCTAGCTCAGCCGGCACCTAGGGAAACCTACCAAACCTGTGCATTATTGAAAACTAGAGACCTAGGGGAATCCAAGATGGGGTGACTTGTGGGGCTATGACCAGGTTCTGTTACCCAGAATCCTTTGCAAACCTCAAAATGTTGCTAAAAAAACCCATTTTCCTCACATTTTGGTGACAGAAAGTTCTGGAATCTGAGAGGAGCCACAAATTTCCTTCCACCCAGCGTTCCCCTAAGTCTGCCGATAAAAATGATACCTCACTTGTGTGGGTATGCCTAGCGCCCGCGACAGGAAATGTCCCAAAACACAACGTGGGCACATCCCATTTTTTGACAGAAAACGTAGCTGCTTTTTGCAAAGTGCCTAACTGTAGATTTTGGCCTCTAGCTCAGCCGGCACCTAGGGAAACCTACTGAACCTGTGCATTTTTGAAAACTAGAGTCCTAGGGGAATCCAAGATGGGGTGACTTGTGGGGCTCTGACCAGGTTCTGTAACCCAAAATCCTTTGGAAACCTCAAAATGTGGCTAAAAAAACATTTTCCTCACATTTCGGTGACAGAAAGCTCTGGAATCTGAGAAGAGGCACAAATTGTCTTCCACCCAGCGTTCCACCAAGTTTGCCGATAAAAATGATACCTCACTTGTGTGGGTAGGCCCAGCGCCCGCAACAGGAAATGTCCCAAAACACAACGTGGGCACATCCCATTTTTTGACAGAAAACAGAGCTGTTTTTTGCAAAGTGCCTACCTGCAGATTTTGGCCTCAAGCTCAGCCGGCACCGAGGGAAACCTACCAAACCTGTGCATATTTGAAAACTAGAGACCTAGGGGAATCAAAGATGGGGTGACTTGTGGGGTTCTGACCAGATTCTGTTTCCCAGAATCCTTTGCAAACCTCTAAATTTGGCTAAAAAAACACATTTTCCTCACATTTCGGTGACAGAAAGTTCTGGAATCTGAGAGGAGCCACAAATGTCCTTCCACCCAGCGTTCCCCCAAGTCTGCTGATAAAAATGATACCTCACTTGTGTGGGTAGGCCTAGCGCCCGCGACAGGAAATGTCCCAAACCACAATGTGAGCACATCCCATTTTTTCACAGAAAACAGAGCTGTTTTTTGCAAAGTGTCTACCTGTAGATTTTGGCCTCTAGCTCAGCCGGCACCTAGGGAAACCTACCAAACCTGTGCATTTTTTAACACTAGAGACCTAGGGGAATCCAAGATGGGGTGACTTGTGGGGCTCTGACCAGGTTCTGTTACCCAGAATCCTTTGCAAACCTCAAAATGTGGCTAAAAAACCCAATTTTCCTCACATTTCAGTGACAGAAAGTTCTGGAATCTGAGAGGAGCCACAAATTTCCTTCCACCCAGCGTTCCCCCAAGTCTGCTGATAAAAATGATACCTCACTTGTGTGGGTATGCCTAGCGCCCGCGACAGGAAATGTCCCAAAACACAACGTGGGCACATCCCATTTTTTGACAGAAAACAGAGCTGCTTTTTGCAAAGTGCCTAACTGTAGATTTTGGCCTCTAGCTCAGCCGGCACCTAGGGAAATCTACCAAACCTGTGCATTTTTGAAAACTAGAGACCTAGGGGAATCCAAGATGGGGTGACTTGTGGGGCTCTGGCCAGGTTCTGTTACCCAGAATCCTTTGCAAACCTCAAAATGTGGCTAAAAAAACACATTTTCCTCACATTTCGGTGACAGAAAGTTCTGGAATCTGAGAGGAGCCACAAATTTCCTTCCACCCAGTGTTCCCCCAAGTCTGCCGATAAAAATGATACCTCACTTGTGTGGGTATGCCTAGCACCCGCGACAGGAAATGTCCCAAAACACAACTTGGGCACATCCCATTTTTTGACAGAAAACAGAGCTGCTTTTTGCAAAGTGCCTAACTGTAGATTTTGGCCTCTAGCTCAGCCGGCACCTAGGGAAACCTACCAAACCTGTGCATTTTTGAAAACTAGAGACCTAGGGGAATCCAAGATGGGGTGACTTGTGGGGCTCTGGCCAGGTTCTGTTACCCAGAATCCTTTGCAAACCTCAAAATGTGGCTAAAAAAACACATTTTCCTCACATTTCGGTGACAGAAAGTTCTGGAATCTGAGAGGAGCCACAAATTTCCTTCCACCCAGTGTTCCCCCAAGTCTGCCGATAAAAATGATACCTCACTTGTGTGGGTATGCCTAGCACCCGCGACAGGAAATGTCCCAAAACACAACGTGGGCACATCCCATTCTTTGACAGAAAACAGCTGTTTTTTGCAAAGTGCCTAACTGTAGATTTTGGCCTCTAGCTCAGCAGGCACCTAGGGAAACCTACTGAACCCGTGCATTTTTGAAAACTAGAGACCTAGGGGAATCCAAGATGGGGTGACTTGTGGGGCTCTGACCAGGTTCTGTAACCCAGAATCCTTTGGAAACCTCAAAATGTGGCTAAAAAAAATATTTTCCTCACATTTCGGTGACAGAAAGCTCTGGAATCTGAGAGGAGGCACAAATTTCCTTCCACCCAGCGTTCCACCAAGTTTGCCGATAAAAATGATACCTCACTTGTGTGGGTAGGCCTAGCGCCCGCAACAGGAAATGTCCCAAAACACAACGTGGGCACATCCCATTTTTTGACAGAAAACAGAGCTGTTTTTTGCAAAGTGCCTACCTGTAGATTTTGGCCTCAAGCTCAGCCGGCACCGAGGGAAACCTACTAAACCTGTGCATATTTGAAAACTAGAGACCTAGGGGAATCCAAGATGGGGTGACTTGTGGGGCTCTGACCAGATTCTGTTTCCCAGAATCCTTTGCAAACCTCTAAATTTGGCTAAAAAAACACATTTTCCTCACATTTCGGTGACAGAAAGTTCTGGAATCTGAGAGGAGCCACAAATGTCCTTCCACCCAGCGTTCCCCCAAGTCTGCTGATAAAAATGATACCTCACTTGTGTGGGTAGGCCTAGCGCCCGCAACAGGAAATGTCCCAAACCACAATGTGAGCACATCCCATTTTTTCACAGAAAACAGAGCTGTTTTTTGCAAAGTGTCTACCTGTAGATTTTGGCCTCTAGCTCAGCCGGCACCTAGGGAAACCTACCAAACCTGTGCATTTTTGAACACTAGAGACCTAGGGGAATCCAAGATGGGGTGACTTGTGGGGCTCTGACCAGGTTCTGTAACCCAGAATCCTTTGGAAACCTCAAAATGTGGCTAAAAAAAACATTTTCCTCACATTTCGGTGACAGAAAGCTCTGGAATCTGAGAAGAGGCACAAATTTCCTTCCACCCAGCGTTCCACCAAGTTTGCCGATAAAAATGATACCTCACTTGTGTGGGTAGGCCCAGCGCCCGCAACAGGAAATGTCCCAAAACACAACATGGGCACATCCCATTTTTTGACAGAAAACAGAGCTGTTTTTTGCAAAGTGCCTACCTGCAGATTTTGGCCTCAAGCTCAGCCGGCACCGAGGGAAACCTACCAAACCTGTGCATATTTGAAAACTAGAGACCTAGGGGAATCCAAGATGGGGTGACTTGTGGGGCTCTGACCAGATTCTGTTTCCCAGAATCTTTTGCAAACCTCTAAATTTGGCTAAAAAAACACATTTTCCTCACATTTCGGTGACAGAAAGTTCTGGAATCTGAGAGGAGCCACAAATGTCCTTCCACCCAGCGTTCCCCCAAGTCTGCTGATAAAAATGATACCTCACTTGTGTGGGTAGGCTTAGCGCCCGCAACAGGAAATGTCCCAAACCACAATGTGAGCACATCCCATTTTTTCACAGAAAACAGAGCTGTTTTTTGCAAAGTGTCTACCTGTAGATTTTGGCCTCTAGCTCAGCCGGCACCTAGGGAAACCTACCAAACCTGTGCATTTTTGAACACTAGAGACCTAGGGGAATCCAAGATGGGGTGACTTGTGGGGCTCTGACCAGGTTCTTTAACCCAGAATCCTTTGGAAACCTCAAAATGTGGCTAAAAAAAACATTTTCCTCACATTTCGGTGACAGAAAGCTCTGGAATCTGAGAAGAGGCACAAATTTCCTTCCACCCAGCGTTCCACCAAGTTTGCCGATAAAAATGATACCTCACTTGTGTGGGTAGGCCCAGCGCCCGCAACAGGAAATGTCCCAAAACACAACATGGGCACATCCCATTTTTTGACAGAAAACAGAGCTGTTTTTTGCAAAGTGCCTACCTGCAGATTTTGGCCTCAAGCTCAGCCGGCACCGAGGGAAACCTACCAAACCTGTGCATATTTGAAAACTAGAGACCTAGGGGAATCCAAGATGGGGTGACTTGTGGGGCTCTGACCAGATTCTGTTTCCCAGAATCTTTTGCAAACCTCTAAATTTGGCTAAAAAAACACATTTTCCTCACATTTCGGTGACAGAAAGTTCTGGAATCTGAGAGGAGCCACAAATGTCCTTCCACCCAGCGTTCCCCCAAGTCTGCTGATAAAAATGATACCTCACTTGTGTGGGTAGGCCTAGCGCCCGCAACAGGAAATGTCCCAAACCACAATGTGAGCACATCCCATTTTTTCACAGAAAACAGAGCTGTTTTTTGCAAAGTGTCTACCTGTAGATTTTGGCCTCTAGCTCAGCCGGCACCTAGGGAAACCTACCAAACCTGTGCATTTTTGAACACTAGAGACCTAGGGGAATCCAAGATGGGGTGACTTGTGGGGCTCTGACCAGGTTCTGTTACCCAGAATCCTTTGCAAACCTCAAAATGTGGCTAAAAAAACCAATTTTCCTCACATTTCAGTGACAGAAAGTTCTGGAATCTGAGAGGAGCCACAAATTTCCTTCCACCCAGCGTTCCCCCAAGTCTGCTGATAAAAATGATACCTCACTTGTGTGGGTATGCCTAGCGCCCGCGACAGGAAATGTCCCAAAACACAACGTGGGCACATCCCATTTTTTGACAGAAAACAGAGCTGCTTTTTGCAAAATGCCTAACTGTAGATTTTGGCGTCTAGCTCAGCCGGCACCTAGGGAAACCTACCAAACCTGTGCATTTTTGAAAACTAGAGACCTAGGGGAATCCAAGATGGGGTGACTTGTGGGGCTCTGACCAGGTTCTGTTACCCAGAATCCTTTGCAAACCTCAAAATGTGGCTAAAAAAACACATTTTCCTCACATTTTGGTGACAGAAAGTTCTGGAATCTGAGAGGAGCCACAAATTTCCTTCCACCCAGCGTTCCCCTAAGTCTGCCGATAAAAATGATACCTCACTTGTGTGGGTATGCCTAGCGCCCGCGACAGGAAATGTCCCAAAACACAACGTGGGCACATCCCATTTTTTGACAGAAAACAGAGCTGCTTTTTGCAAAGTGCCTAACTGTAGATTTTGGCCTCTAGCTCAGCCGGCACCTAGGGAAACCTACCAAACCTGTGCATTTTTGAAAACTAGAGACCTAGGGGAATCCAAGATGGGGTGACTTGTGGGGCTCTGGCCAGGTTCTGTTACCCAGAATCCTTTGCAAACCTCAAAATGTGACTAAAAAAACACATTTTCCTCACATTTCGGTGACAGAAAGTTCTGGAATCTGAGAGGAGCCACAAATTTCCTTCCACCCAGTGTTCCCCCAAGTCTGCCGATAAAAATGATACCTCACTTGTGTGGGTATGCCTAGCGCCCGCGACAGGAAATGTCCCAAAACACAACGTGGGCACATCCCATTCTTTGACAGAAAACAGCTGTTTTTTGCAAAGTGCCTAACTGTAGATTTTGGCCTCTAGCTCAGCCGGCACCTAGGGAAACCTACTGAACCCGTGCATTTTTTAAAACTAGAGACCTAGGGGAATCCAAGATGGGGTGACTTGTGGGGCTCTGACCAGGTTCTGTAACCCAGAATCCTTTGGAAACCTCAAAATGTGGCAAAAAAAAATATTTTCCTCACATTTCGGTGACAGAAAGCTCTGGAATCTGAGAGGAGGCACAAATTTCCTTCCACCCAGCGTTCCACCAAGTTTGCCGATAAAAATGATACCTCACTTGTGTGGGTAGGCCTAGCGCCCGCAACAGGAAATGTCCCAAAACACAACGTGGGCACATTCCATTTTTTGACAGAAAACAGAGCTGTTTTTTGCAAAGTGCCTACCTGTAGATTTTGGCCTCAAGCTCAGCCGGCACAGAGGGAAACCAACCAAACCTGTGCATATTTGAAAACTAGAGACCTAGGGGAATCCAAGATGGGGTGACTTGTGGGGCTCTGACCAGATTCTGTTTCCCAGAATCCTTTGCAAAACTCTAAATTTGGCTAAAAAAAACACATTTTCCTCACATTTCGGTGACAGAAAGTTCTGGAATCTGAGAGGAGCCACAAATGTCCTTCCACCCAGCGTTCCCCCAAGTCTGCTGATAAAAATGATACCTCACTTGTGTGGGTAGGCCTAGCGCCCGCAACAGGAAATGTCCCAAACCACAATGTGAGCACATCCCATTTTTTCACAGAAAACAGAGCTGTTTTTTGCAAAGTGTCTACCTGTAGATTTTGGCCTCTAGCTCAGCCGGCACCTAGGCAAACCTACCAAACCTGTGCATTTTTGAACACTAGAGACCTAGGGGAATCCAAGATGGGGTGACTTGTGGGGCTCTGACCAGGTTCTGTTACCCAGAATCCTTTGCAAACCTCAAAATGTGGCTAAAAAAAACCAATTTTCCTCACATTTCAGTGACAGAAAGTTCTGGAATCTGAGAGGAGCCACAAATTTCCTTCCACCCAGCGTTCCCCCAAGTCTGCTGATAAAAATGATACCTCACTTGTGTGGGTATGCCTAGCGCCCGCGACAGGAAATGTCCCAAAACACAACGTGGGCACATCCCATTTTTTGACAGAAAACAGAGCTGCTTTTTGCAAAGTGCCTAACTGTAGATTTTGGCCTCTAGCTCAGCCGGCACCTAGGGAAACCTACCAAACCTGTGCATTTTTGAAAACTAGAGACCTAGGGGAATCCAAGATGGGGTGACTTGTGGGGCTCTGACCAGGTTCTGTTACCCAGAATCCTTTGCAAACCTCAAAATGTGGCTAAAAAAACACATTTTCCTCACATTTTGGTGACAGAAAGTTCTGGAATCTGAGAGGAGCCACAAATTTCCTTCCACCCAGCGTTCCCCTAAGTCTGCCGATAAAAATGATACCTCACTTGTGTGGGTATGCCTAGCGCCCGCGACAGGAAATGTCCCAAAACACAACGTGGGCACATCCCATTTTTTGACAGAAAACAGAGCTGCTTTTTGCAAAGTGCCTAACTGTAGATTTTGGCCTCTAGCTCAGCCGGCACCTAGGGAAACCTACCAAACCTGTGCATTTTTGAAAACTAGAGACCTAGGGGAATCCAAGATGGGGTGACTTGTGGGGCTCTGGCCAGGTTCTGTTTCCCAGAATCCTTTGCAAACCTCAAAATGTGACTAAAAAAACACATTTTCCTCACATTTCGGTGACAGAAAGTTCTGGAATCTGAGAGGAGCCACAAATTTCCTTCCACCCAGTGTTCCCCCAAGTCTGCCGATAAAAATGATACCTCACTTGTGTGGGTATGCCTAGCGCCCGCGACAGGAAATGTCCCAAAACACAACGTGGGCACATCCCATTCTTTGACAGAAAACAGCTGTTTTTTGCAAAGTGCCTACCTGTAGATTTTGGCCTCTAGCTCAGCCGGCTCCTAGGGAAACCTACTGAACCCGTGCATTTTTGAAAACTAGAGACCTAGGGGAATCCAAGATGGGGTGACTTGTGGGGCTCTGACCAGGTTCTGTAACCCAGAATCCTTTGGAAACCTCAAAATGTGGCAAAAAAAAATATTTTACTCACATTTCGGTGACAGAAAGCTCTGGAATCTGAGAGGAGGCACAAATTTCCTTCCACCCAGCGTTCCACCAAGTTTGACGATAAAAATGATACCTCACTTGTGTGGGTAGGCCTAGCGCCCGCAACAGGAAATGTCCCAAAACACAACGTGGGCACATTCCATTTTTTGACAGAAAACAGAGCTGTTTTTTGCAAAGTGCCTACCTGTAGATTTTGGCCTCAAGCTCAGCCGGCACAGAGGGAAACCTACCAAACCTGTGCATATTTGAAAACTAGAGACCTAGGGGAATCCAAGATGGGGTGACTTGTGGGGCTCTGACCAGATTCTGTTTCCCAGAATCCTTTGCAAAACTCTAAATTTGGCTAAAAAAACACATTTTCCTCACATTTCGGTGACAGAAAGTTCTGGAATCTGAGAGGAGCCACAAATGTCCTTCCACCCAGCGTTCCCCCAAGTCTGCCGATAAAAATGATACCTCACTTGTGTGGGCAGGCCTAGCGCCCACGACAGGAAATGTTCCAAACCACAATGTGAGCACATCCCATTTTTTGACAGAAAACAGAGCTGTTTTTTGCAAAGTGTCTACCTGTAGATTTTGGCCTCTAGCTCAGCCGGCACCTAGGGAAACCTACCAAACCTGTGCATTTTTGAAAACTAGAGACCTAGGGGAATCCAAGATGGGGTGACTTGTGGGGCTCTGACCAGGTTCTGTTACCCAGAATCCTTTGCAAACCTCAAAATGTGGCTAAAAAAACACATTTTCCTCACATTTTGGTGACAGAAAGTTCTGGAATCTGAGAGGAGCCACAAATTTCCTTCCACCCAGCGTTCCCCCAAGTCTGCCGATAAAAATGATACCTCACTTGTGTGGGTATGCCTAGCGCCCGCGACAGGAAATGTCCCAAAACACAACGTAGGCACATCCCATTTTTTGACAGAAAACAAAGCTGCTTTTTGCAAAGTGCCTAACTGTAGATTTTGGCCTCTAGCTCAGCCGGCACCTAGGGAAACCTACCAAACCTGTGCATTATTGAAAACTAGAGACCTAGGGGAATCCAAGATGGGGTGACTTGTGGGGCTCTGACCAGGTTCTGTTACCCAGAATCCTTTGCAAACCTCAAAATGTTGCTAAAAAAACCCATTTTCCTCACATTTTGGTGACAGAAAGTTCTGGAATCTGAGAGGAGCCACAAATTTCCTTCCACCCAGCGTTCCCCTAAGTCTGCCGATAAAAATGATACCTCACTTGTGTGGGTATGCCTAGCGCCCGCGACAGGAAATGTCCCAAAACACAACGTGGGCACATCCCATTTTTTGACAGAAAACGTAGCTGCTTTTTGCAAAGTGCCTAACTGTAGATTTTGGCCTCTAGCTCAGCCGGCACCTAGGGAAACCTACTGAACCTGTGCATTTTTGAAAACTAGAGACCTAGGGGAATCCAAGATGGGGTGACTTGTGGGGCTCTGACCAGGTTCTGTAACCCAAAATCCTTTGGAAACCTCAAAATGTGGCTAAAAAAACATTTTCCTCACATTTCGGTGACAGAAAGCTCTGGAATCTGAGAAGAGGCACAAATTGTCTTCCACCCAGCGTTCCACCAAGTTTGCCGATAAAAATGATACCTCACTTGTGTGGGTAGGCCCAGCGCCCGCAACAGGAAATGTCCCAAAACACAACGTGGGCACATCCCATTTTTTGACAGAAAACAGAGCTGTTTTTTGCAAAGTGCCTACCTGCAGATTTTGGCCTCAAGCTCAGCCGGCACCGAGGGAAACCTACCAAACCTGTGCATATTTGAAAACTAGAGACCTAGGGGAATCCAAGATGGGGTGACTTGTGGGGCTCTGACCAGGTTCTGTTACCCAGAATCCTTTGCAAACCTCAAAATGTGGCTAAAAAAAAACAATTTTCCTCACATTTCAGTGACAGAAAGTTCTGGAATCTGAGAGGAGCTTCAAATTTCCTTCCACCCAGCGTTCCCCCAAGTCTGCTGATAAAAATGATGCCTCACTTGTGTGGGTATGCCTAGCGCCCGCGACAGGAAATGTCCCAAAACACAACGTGGGCACATCCCATTTTTTGACAGAAAACAGAGCTGCTTTTTGCAAAGTGCCTAACTGTAGATTTTGGCCTCTAGCTCAGCCGGCACCTAGGGAAACCTACCAAACCTGTGCATTTTTGAAAACTAGAGACCTAGGGGAATCCAAGATGGGGTGACTTGTGGGGCTCTGACCAGGTTCTGTTACCCAGAATCCTTTGCAAACCTCAAAATGTGGCTAAAAAAACACATTTTCCTCACATTTTGGTGACAGAAAGTTCTGGAATCTGAGAGGAGCCACAAATTTCCTTCCACCCAGCGTTCCCCTAAGTCTGCCGATAAAAATGATACCTCACTTGTGTGGGTATGCCTAGCGCCCGCGACAGGAAATGTCCCAAAACACAACGTGGGCACATCCCATTTTTTGACAGAAAACAGAGCTGCTTTTTGCAAAGTGCCTAACTGTAGATTTTGGCCTCTAGCTCAGCCGGCACCTAGGGAAACCTACCAAACCTGTGCATTTTTGAAAACTAGAGACCTAGGGGAATCCAAGATGGGGTGACTTGTGGGGCTCTGACCAGGTTCTGTAACCCAGAATCCTTTGGAAACCTCAAAATGTGGCTAAAAAAAAACATTTTCCTCACATTTCGGTGACAGAAAGCTCTGGAATCTGAGAAGAGGCACAAATTTCCTTCCACCCAGCGTTCCACCAAGTTTGCCGATAAAAATGATACCTCACTTGTGTGGGTAGGCCCAGCGCCCGCAACAGGAAATGTCCCAAAACACAACATGGGCACATCCCATTTTTTGACAGAAAACAGAGCTGTTTTTTGCAAAGTGCCTACCTGCAGATTTTGGCCTCAAGCTCAGCCGGCACCGAGGGAAACCTACCAAACCTGTGCATATTTGAAAACTAGAGACCTAGGGGAATCCAAGATGGGGTGACTTGTGGGGCTCTGACCAGATTCTGTTTCCCAGAATCTTTTGCAAACCTCTAAATTTGGCTAAAAAAACACATTTTCCGCACATTTCGGTGACAGAAAGTTCTGGAATCTGAGAGGAGCCACAAATGTCCTTCCACCCAGCGTTCCCCCAAGTCTGCTGATAAAAATGATACCTCACTTGTGTGGGTAGGCCTAGCGCCCGCAACAGAAAATGTCCCAAACCACAATGTGAGCACATCCCATTTTTTCACAGAAAACAGAGCTGTTTTTTGCAAAGTGTCTACCTGTAGATTTTGGCCTCTAGCTCAGCCGGCACCTAGGGAAACCTACCAAACCTGTGCATTTTTTAACACTAGAGACCTAGGGGAATCCAAGATGGGGTGACTTGTGGGGCTCTGACCAGGTTCTGTTACCCAGAATCCTTTGCAAACCTCAAAATGTGGCTAAAAAAACACATTTTCCTCACATTTTGGTGACAGAAAGTTCTGGAATCTGAGAGGAGCCACAAATTTCCTTCCACCCAGCGTTCCCCTAAGTCTGCCGATAAAAATGATACCTCACTTGTGTGGGTATGCCTAGCGCCCGCGACAGGAAATGTCCCAAAACACAACGTGGGCACATCCCATTTTTTGACAGAAAACAGAGCTGCTTTTTGCAAAGTGCCTAACTGTAGATTTTGGCCTCTAGCTCAGCCGGCACCTAGGGAAACCTACCAAACCTGTGCATTTTTGAAAACTAGAGACCTAGGGGAATCCAAGATGGGGTGACTTGTGGGGCTCTGGCCAGGTTCTGTTACCCAGAATCCTTTGCAAACCTCAAAATGTGACTAAAAAAACACATTTTCCTCACATTTCGGTGACAGAAAGTTCTGGAATCTGAGAGGAGCCACAAATTTCCTTCCACCCAGTGTTCCCCCAAGTCTGCCGATAAAAATGATACCTCACTTGTGTGGGTATGCCTAGCGCCCGCGACAGGAAATGTCCCAAAACACAACGTGGGCACATCCCATTCTTTGACAGAAAACAGCTGTTTTTTGCAAAGTGCCTAACTGTAGATTTTGGCCTCTAGCTCAGCCGGCACCTAGGGAAACCTACTGAACCCGTGCATTTTTGAAAACTAGAGACCTAGGGGAATCCAAGATGGGGTGACTTGTGGGGCTCTGACCAGGTTCTGTAACCCAGAATCCTTTGGAAACCTCAAAATGTGGCTAAAAAAAATATTTTCCTCACATTTCGGTGACAGAAAGCTCTGGAATCTGAGAGGAGGCACAAATTTCCTTCCACCCAGCGTTCCACCAAGTTTGCCGATAAAAATGATACCTCACTTGTGTGGGTAGGCCTAGCGCCCGCAACAGGGAATGTCCCAAAACACAACGTGGGCACATTCCATTTTTTGACAGAAAACAGAGCTGTTTTTTGCAAAGTGCCTACCTGTAGATTTTGGCCTCAAGCTCAGCCGGCACAGAGGGAAACCTACCAAACCTGTGCATATTTGAAAACTAGAGACCTAGGGGAATCCAAGATGGGGCGACTTGTGGGGCTCTGACCAGATTCTGTTTCCCAGAATCCTTTGCAAAACTCTAAATTTGGCTAAAAAAACACATTTTCCTCACATTTCGGTGACAGAAAGTTCTGGAATCTGAGAGGAGCCACAAATGTCCTTCCACCCAGCGTTCCCCCAAGTCTGCCGATAAAAATGATACCTCACTTGTGTGGGCAGGCCTAGCGCCCACGACAGGAAATGTTCCAAACCACAATGTGAGCACATCCCATTTTTTGACAGAAAACAGAGCTGTTTTTTGCAAAGTGTCTACCTGTAGATTTTGGCCTCTAGCTCAGCCGGAACCTAGGGAAACCTACAAAACCTGTGCATTTTTGAAAACTAGAGACCTAGGGGAATCCAAGATGGGGTGACTTGTGGGGCTCTGACCAGGTTCTGTTACCCAGAATCCTTTGCAAACCTCAAAATGTGGCTAAAAAAACACATTTTCCTCACATTTTGGTGACAGAAAGTTCTGGAATCTGAGAGGAGCCACAAATTTCCTTCCACCGAGCGTTCCCCCAAGTCTGCCGATAAAAATGATACCTCACTTGTGTGGGTATGCCTAGCGCCCGCGACAGGAAATGTCTCAAAACACAACGTGGGCACATCCCATTTTTTGACAGAAAACAGAGCTGCTTTTTGCAAAGTGCCTAACTGTAGATTTTGGCCTCTAGCTCAGCCGGGCACCTAGGGAAACCTACCAAACCTGTGCATTATTGAAAACTAGAGACCTAGGGGAATCCAAGATGGTGTGACTTGTGGGGCTCTGACCAGGTTCTGTTACCCAGAATCCTTTGCAAACCTCAAAATGTTGCTAAAAAAAACCATTTTCCTCACATTTTGGTGACAGAAAGTTCTGGAATCTGAGAGGAGCCACAAATTTCCTTCCACCCAGCGTTCCCCTAATTCTGCCGATAAAAATGATACCTCACTTGTGTGGGTATGCCTAGCGCCCGCGACAGGAAATGTCCCAAAACACAACGTGGGCACATCCCATTTTTTGACAGAAAACAGAGCTGTTTTTTGCAAAGTGCCTACCTGCAGATTTTGGCCTCTAGCTCAGCCGGCACCTAGGGAAACCTACTGAACCTGTGCATTTTTGAAAACTAGAGACCTAGGGGAATCCAAGATGGGGTGACTAGTGGGGCTCTGACCAGGTTCTGTAACCCAAAATCCTTTGGAAACCTCAAAATGTGGCTAAAAAAAACATTTTCCTCACATTTCGGTGACAGAAAGCTCTGGAATCTGAGAAGAGGCACAAATTGTCTTCCACCCAGCGTTCCACCAAGTTTGCCCATAAAAATGATACCTCACTTGTGTGGGTAGGCCCAGCGCCCGCAACAGGAAATGTCCCAAAACACAACGTGGGCACATCCCATTTTTTGACAGAAAACAGAGCTGTTTTTTGCAAAGTGCCTACCTGCAGATTTTGGCCTCAAGCTCAGCCGGGCACCGAGGGAAACCTACCAAACCTGTGCATATTTGAAAACTAGAGACCTAGGGGAATCCAAGATGGGGTGACTTGTGGGGTTCTGACCAGATTCTGTTTCCCAGAATCCTTTGCAAACCTCTAAATTTAGCTAAAAAAACACATTTTCCTCACATTTCGGTGACAGAAAGTTCTGGAATCTGAGAGGAGCCACAAATGTCCTTCCACCCAGCGTTCCCCCAAGTCTGCTGATAAAAATGATACCTCACTTGTGTGGGTAGGCCTAGCGCCCGCAACAGGAAATGTCCCAAACCACAATGTGAGCACATCCCATTTTTTCACAGAAAACAGAGCTGTTTTTTGCAAAGTGTCTACCTGTAGATTTTGGCCTCTAGCTCAGCCGGCACCTAGGGAAAACTACCAAACCTGTGCATTTTTGAACACTAGAGACCTAGGGGAATCCAAGATGGGGTGACTTGTGGGGCTCTGACCAGGTTCTGTTACCCAGAATCCTTTGCAAACCTCAAAATGTGGCTAAAGAAAAACAATTTTCCTCACATTTCAGTGACAGAAAGTTCTGGAATCTGAGAGGAGCTTCAAATTTCCTTCCACCCAGCGTTCCCCCAAGTCTGCTGATAAAAATGATACCTCACTTGTGTGGGTATGCCTAGCGCCCGCAACAGGAAATGTCCCAAAACACAACGTGGGCACATCCCATTTTTTGACAGAAAACAGAGCTGCTTTTTGCAAAGTGCCTAACTGTAGATTTTGGCCTCTAGCTCAGCCGGCACCTAGGGAAACCTACCAAACCTGTGCATTTTTGAAAACTAGAGACCTAGGGGAATCCAAGATGGGGTGACTTGTGGGGCTCTGACCAGGTTATGTTACCCAGAATCCTTTGCAAACCTCAAAATGTGGCTAAAAAAACACATTTTCCTCACATTTTGGTGACAGAAAGTTCTGGAATCTGAGAGGAGCCACAAATTTCCTTCCACCCAGCGTTCCCCTAAGTCTGCCGATAAAAAATTATACCTCACTTGTGTGGGTATGCCTAGCGCCCGCGACAGGAAATGTCCCAAAACACAACGTGGGCACATCCCATTTTTTGACAGAAAACAGAGCTGCTTTTTGCAAAGTGCCTAACTGTAGATTTTGGCCTCTAGCTCAGCCGGCACCTAGGGAAACCTACCAAACCTGTGCATTTTTGAAAACTAGAGACCTAGGGGAATCCAAGATGGGGTGACTTGTGGGGCTCTGACCAGGTTCTGTTACCCAGAATCTTTTGCAAACCTCAAAATGTGGCTAAAAAAAAACAATTTTCCTCACATTTCAGTGACAGAAAGTTCTGGAATCTGAGAGGAGCCACAAATTTCCTTCCACCCAGCGTTCCCCCAAGTCTGCTGATAAAAATGATACCTCACTTGTGTGGGTATGCCTAGCGCCCGCGACAGGAAATGTCCCAAAACACAACGTGGGCACATCCCATTTTTTGACAGAAAACAGAGCTGCTTTTTGCAAAGTGCCTAACTGTAGATTTTGGCCTCTAGCTCAGCCGGCACCTAGGGAAACCTACCAAACCTGTGCATTTTTGAAAACTAGAGACCTAGGGGAATCCAAGATGGGGTGACTTGTGGGGCTCTGACCAGGTTCTGTTACCCAGAATCCTTTGCAAACCTCAAAATGTGGCTAAAAAAACACATTTTCCTCACATTTTGGTGACAGAAAGTTCTGGAATCTGAGAGGAGCCACAAATTTCCTTCCACCCAGCGTTCCCCTAAGTCTGCCTATAAAAATGATACCTCACTTGTGTGGGTATGCCTAGCGCCCGCGACAGGAAATGTCCCAAAACACAACGTGGGCACATCCCATTTTTTGACAGAAAACAGAGCTGCTTTTTGCAAAGTGCCTAACTGTAGATTTTGGCCTCTAGCTCAGCCGGCACCTAGGGAAACCTACCAAACCTGTGCATTTTTGAAAACTAGAGACCTAGGGGAATCCAAGATGGGGTGACTTGTGGGGCTCTGGCCAGGTTCTGTTACCCAGAATCCTTTGCAAACCTCAAAATGTGACTAAAAAAACACATTTTCCTCACATTTCGGTGACAGAAAGTTCTGGAATCTGAGAGGAGCCACAAATTTCCTTCCACCCAGTGTTCCCCCAAGTCTGCCGATAAAAATGATACCTCACTTGTGTGGGTATGCCTAGCGCCCGCGACAGGAAATGTCCCAAAACACAACGTGGGCACATCCCATTCTTTGACAGAAAACAGCTGTTTTTTGCAAAGTGCCTAACTGTAGATTTTGGCCTCTAGCTCAGCCGGCACCTAGGGAAACCTACTGAACCCGTGCATTTTTGAAAACTAGAGACCTAGGGGAATCCAAGATGGGGTGACTTGTGGGGCTCTGACCAGGTTCTGTAACCCAGAATCCTTTGGAAACCTCAAAATGTGGCTAAAAAAAATATTTTCCTCACATTTCGGTGACAGAAAGCTCTGGAATCTGAGAGGAGGCACAAATTTCCTTCCACCCAGCGTTCCACCAAGTTTGCCGATAAAAATGATACCTCACTTGTGTGGGTAGGCCTAGCGCCCGCAACAGGGAATGTCCCAAAACACAACGTGGGCACATTCCATTTTTTGACAGAAAACAGAGCTGTTTTTTGCAAAGTGCCTACCTGTAGATTTTGGCCTCAAGCTCAGCCGGCACAGAGGGAAACCTACCAAACCTGTGCATATTTGAAAACTAGAGACCTAGGGGAATCCAAGATGGGGCGACTTGTGGGGCTCTGACCAGATTCTGTTTCCCAGAATCCTTTGCAAACCTCAAAATGTGGCTAAAAAAACACATTTTCCTCACATTTTGGTGACAGAAAGTTCTGGAATCTGAGAGGAGCCACAAATTTCCTTCCACCGAGCGTTCCCCCAAGTCTGCCGATAAAAATGATACCTCACTTGTGTGGGTATGCCTAGCGCCCGCGACAGGAAATGTCTCAAAACACAACGTGGGCACATCCCATTTTTTGACAGAAAACAGAGCTGCTTTTTGCAAAGTGCCTAACTGTAGATTTTGGCCTCTAGCTCAGCCGGCACCTAGGGAAACCTACCAAACCTGTGCATTATTGAAAACTAGAGACCTAGGGGAATCCAAGATGGGGTGACTTGTGGGGCTCTGACCAGGTTCTGTTACCCAGAATCCTTTGCAAACCTCAAAATGTTGCTAAAAAAACCCATTTTCCTCACATTTTGGTGACAGGAAGTTCTGGAATCTGAGAGGAGCCACAAATTTCCTTCCACCCAGCGTTCCCCTAAGTCTGCCGATAAAAATGATACCTCACTTGTGTGGGTATGCCTAGCGCCCGCGACAGGAAATGTCCCAAAACACAACGTGGGCACATCCCATTTTTTGACAGAAAATGTAGCTGCTTTTTGCAAAGTGCCTAACTGTAGATTTTGGCCTCTAGCTCAGCCGGCACCTAGGGAAACCTACTGAACCTGTGCATTTTTGAAAACTAGAGACCTAGGGGAATCCAAGATGGGGTGACTAGTGGGGCTCTGACCAGGTTCTGTAACCCAAAATCCTTTGGAAACCTCAAAATGTGGCTAAAAAAAAACATTTTCCTCACATTTCGGTGACAGAAAGCTCTGGAATCTGAGAAGAGGCACAAATTGTCTTCCACCCAGCGTTCCACCAAGTTTGCCGATAAAAATGATACCTCACTTGTGTGGGTAGGCCCAGCGCCCGCAACAGGAAATGTCCCAAAACACAACGTGGGCACATCCCATTTTTTGACAGAAAACAGAGCTGTTTTTTGCAAAGTGCCTACCTGCAGATTTTGGCCTCAAGCTCAGCCGGCACCGAGGGAAACCTACCAAACCTGTGCATATTTGAAAACTAGAGACCTAGGGGAATCCAAGATGGGGTGACTTGTGGGGTTCTGACCAGATTCTGTTTCCCAGAATCCTTTGCAAACCTCTAAATTTGGCTAAAAAAACAAATTTTCCTCACATTTCGGTGACAGAAAGTTCTGGAATCTGAGAGGAGCCACAAATGTCCTTCCACCCAGCGTTCCCCCAAGTCTGCTGATAAAAATGATACCTCACTTGTGTGGGTAGGCCTAGCGCCCGCAACAGGAAATGTCCCAAACCACAATGTGAGCACATCCCATTTTTTCACAGAAAACAGAGCTGTTTTTTGCAAAGTGTCTACCTGTAGATTTTGGCCTCTAGCTCAGCCGGCACCTAGGGAAAACTACCAAACCTGTGCATTTTTGAACACTAGAGACCTAGGGGAATCCAAGATGGGGTGACTTGTGGGGCTCTGACCAGGTTCTGTTACCCAGAATCCTTTGCAAACCTCAAAATGTGGCTAAAAAAAAACAATTTTCCTCACATTTCAGTGACAGAAAGTTCTGGAATCTGAGAGGAGCTTCAAATTTCCTTCCACCCAGCGTTCCCCCAAGTCTGCTGATAAAAATGATACCTCACTTGTGTGGGTATGCCTAGCGCCCGCGACAGGAAATGTCCCAAAACACAACGTGGGCACATCCCATTTTTTGACAGAAAACAGAGCTGCTTTTTGCAAAGTGCCTAACTGTAGATTTTGGCCTCTAGCTCAGCCGGCACCTAGGGAAACCTACCAAACCTGTGCATTTTTGAAAACTAGAGACCTAGGGGAATCCAAGATGGGGTGACTTGTGGGGCTCTGACCAGGTTATGTTACCCAGAATCCTTTGCAAACCTCAAAATGTGGCTAAAAAAACACATTTTCCTCACATTTTGGTGACAGAAAGTTCTGGAATCTGAGAGGAGCCACAAATTTCCTTCCACCCAGCGTTCCCCTAAGTCTGCCGATAAAAATGATACCTCACTTGTGTGGGTATGCCTAGCGCCCGCGACAGGAAATGTCCCAAAACACAACGTGGGCACATCCCATTTTTTGACAGAAAACAGAGCTGCTTTTTGCAAAGTGCCTAACTGTAGATTTTGGCCTCTAGCTCAGCCGGCACCTAGGGAAACCTACCAAACTTGTGCATTTTTGAAAACTAGAGACCTAGGGGAATCCAAGATGGGGTGACTTGTGGGGCTCTGACCAGGTTCTGTTACCCAGAATCTTTTGCAAACCTCAAAATGTGGCTAAAAAAAACCAATTTTCCTCACATTTCAGTGACAGAAAGTTCTGGAATCTGAGAGGAGCCACAAATTTCCTTCCACCCAGCGTTCCCCCAAGTCTGCTGATAAAAATGATACCTCACTTGTGTGGGTATGCCTAGCGCCCGCGACAGGAAATGTCCCAAAACACAACGTGGGCACATCCCATTTTTTGACAGAAAACAGAGCTGCTTTTTGCAAAGTGCCTAACTGTAGATTTTGGCCTCTAGCTCAGCCGGCACCTAGGGAAACCTACCAAACCTGTGCATTTTTGAAAACTAGAGACCTAGGGGAATCCAAGATGGGGTGACTTGTGGGGCTCTGACCAGGTTCTGTTACCCAGAATCCTTTGCAAACCTCAAAATGTGGCTAAAAAAACACATTTTCCTCACATTTTGGTGACAGAAAGTTCTGGAATCTGAGAGGAGCCACAAATTTCCTTCCACCCAGCGTTCCCCTAAGTCTGCCTATAAAAATGATACCTCACTTGTGTGGGTATGCCTAGCGCCCGCGACAGGAAATGTCCCAAAACACAACGTGGGCACATCCCATTTTTTGACAGAAAACAGAGCTGCTTTTTGCAAAGTGCCTAACTGTAGATTTTGGCCTCTAGCTCAGCCGGCACCTAGGGAAACCTACCAAACCTGTGCATTTTTGAAAACTAGAGACCTAGGGGAATCCAAGATGGGGTGACTTGTGGGGCTCTGGCCAGGTTCTGTTACCCAGAATCCTTTGCAAACCTCAAAATGTGACTAAAAAAACACATTTTCCTCACATTTCGGTGACAGAAAGTTCTGGAATCTGAGAGGAGCCACAAATTTCCTTCCACCCAGTGTTCCCCCAAGTCTGCCGATAAAAATGATACCTCACTTGTGTGGGTATGCCTAGCGCCCGCGACAGGAAATGTCCCAAAACACAACGTGGGCACATCCCATTCTTTGACAGAAAACAGCTGTTTTTTGCAAAGTGCCTAACTGTAGATTTTGGCCTCTAGCTCAGCCGGCACCTAGGGAAACCTACTGAACCCGTGCATTTTTGAAAACTAGAGACCTAGGGGAATCCAAGATGGGGTGACTTGTGGGGCTCTGACCAGGTTCTGTAACCCAGAATCCTTTGGAAACCTCAAAATGTGGCAAAAAAAAATATTTTCCTCACATTTCGGTGACAGAAAGCTCTGGAATCTGAGAGGAGGCACAAATTTCCTTCCACCCAGCGTTCCACCAAGTTTGACGATAAAAATGATACCTCACTTGTGTGGGTAGGCCTAGCGCCCGCAACAGGAAATGTCCCAAAACACAACGTGGGCACATTCCATTTTTTGACAGAAAACAGAGCTGTTTTTTGCAAAGTGCCTACCTGTAGATTTTGGCCTCAAGCTCAGCCGGCACCTAGGGAAACCTACCAAACCTGTGCATTTTTGAAAACTAGAGACCTAGGGGAATCCAAGATGGGGTGACTTGTGGGGCTCTGACCAGGTTCTGTTACCCAGAATCCTTTGCAAACCTCAAAATGTGGCTAAAAAAACACATTTTCCTCACATTTTGGTGACAGAAAGTTCTGGAATCTGAGAGGAGCCACAAATTTCCTTCCACCCAGCGTTCCCCCAAGTCTGCCGATAAAAATGATACCTCACTTGTGTGGGTATGCCTAGCGCCCGCGACAGGAAATGTCCCAAAACACAACGTAGGCACATCCCATTTTTTGACAGAAAACAAAGCTGCTTTTTGCAAAGTGCCTAACTGTAGATTTTGGCCTCTAGCTCAGCCGGCACCTAGGGAAACCTACCAAACCTGTGCATTATTGAAAACTAGAGACCTAGGGGAATCCAAGATGGGGTGACTTGTGGGGCTCTGACCAGGTTCTGTTACCCAGAATCCTTTGCAAACCTCAAAATGTTGCTAAAAAAACCCATTTTCCTCACATTTTGGTGACAGAAAGTTCTGGAATCTGAGAGGAGCCACAAATTTCCTTCCACCCAGCGTTCCCCTAAGTCTGCCGATAAAAATGATACCTCACTTGTGTGGGTATGCCTAGCGCCCGCGACAGGAAATGTCCCAAAACACAACGTGGGCACATCCCATTTTTTGACAGAAAACGTAGCTGCTTTTTGCAAAGTGCCTAACTGTAGATTTTGGCCTCTAGCTCAGCCGGCACCTAGGGAAACCTACTGAACCTGTGCATTTTTTAAAACTAGAGACCTAGGGGAATCCAAGATGGGGTGACTTGTGGGGCTCTGACCAGGTTCTGTAACCCAAAATCCTTTGGAAACCTCAAAATGTGGCTAAAAAAACATTTTCCTCACATTTCGGTGACAGAAAGCTCTGGAATCTGAGAAGAGGCACAAATTGTCTTCCACCCAGCGTTCCACCAAGTTTGCCGATAAAAATGATACCTCACTTGTGTGGGTAGGCCCAGCGCCCGCAACAGGAAATGTCCCAAAACACAACGTGGGCACATCCCATTTTTTGACAGAAAACAGAGCTGTTTTTTGCAAAGTGCCTACCTGCAGATTTTGGCCTCAAGCTCAGCCGGCACCGAGGGAAACCTACCAAACCTGTGCATATTTGAAAACTAGAGACCTAGGGGAATCCAAGATGGGGTGACTTGTGGGGCTCTGACCAGGTTCTGTTACCCAGAATCCTTTGCAAACCTCAAAATGTGGCTAAAAAAAAACAATTTTCCTCACATTTCAGTGACAGAAAGTTCTGGAATCTGAGAGGAGCTTCAAATTTCCTTCCACCCAGCGTTCCCCCAAGTCTGCTGATAAAAATGATGCCTCACTTGTGTGGGTATGCCTAGCGCCCGCGACAGGAAATGTCCCAAAACACAACGTGGGCACATCCCATTTTTTGACAGAAAACAGAGCTGCTTTTTGCAAAGTGCCTAACTGTAGATTTTGGCCTCTAGCTCAGCCGGCACCTAGGGAAACCTACCAAACCTGTGCATTTTTGAAAACTAGAGACCTAGGGGAATCCAAGATGGGGTGACTTGTGGGGCTCTGACCAGGTTCTGTTACCCAGAATCCTTTGCAAACCTCAAAATGTGGCTAAAAAAACACATTTTCCTCACATTTTGGTGACAGAAAGTTCTGGAATCTGAGAGGAGCCACAAATTTCCTTCCACCCAGCGTTCCCCTAAGTCTGCCGATAAAAATGATACCTCACTTGTGTGGGTATGCCTAGCGCCCGCGACAGGAAATGTCCCAAAACACAACGTGGGCACATCCCATTTTTTGACAGAAAACAGAGCTGCTTTTTGCAAAGTGCCTAACTGTAGATTTTGGCCTCTAGCTCAGCCGGCACCTAGGGAAACCTACCAAACCTGTGCATTTTGAAAACTAGAGACCTAGGGGAATCCAAGATGGGGTGACTTGTGGGGCTCTGACCAGGTTCTGTAACCCAGAATCCTTTGGAAACCTCAAAATGTGGCTAAAAAAAACATTTTCCTCACATTTCGGTGACAGAAAGCTCTGGAATCTGAGAAGAGGCACAAATTTCCTTCCACCCAGCGTTCCACCAAGTTTGCCGATAAAAATGATACCTCACTTGTGTGGGTAGGCCCAGCGCCCGCAACAGGAATGTCCCAAAACACAACATGGGCACATCCCATTTTTTGACAGAAAACAGAGCTGTTTTTTGCAAAGTGCCTACCTGCAGATTTTGGCCTCAAGCTCAGCCGGGCACCGAGGGAAACCTACCAAACCTGTGCATATTTGAAAACTAGAGACCTAGGGGAATCCAAGATGGGGTGTCTTGTGGGGCTCTGACCAGATTCTGTTTCCCAGAATCTTTTGCAAACCTCTAAATTTGGCTAAAAAAACACATTTTCCGCACATTTCGGTGACAGAAAGTTCTGGAATCTGAGAGGAGCCACAAATGTCCTTCCACCCAGCGTTCCCCCAAGTCTGCTGATAAAAATGATACCTCACTTGTGTGGGTAGGCCTAGCGCCCGCAACAGAAAATGTCCCAAACCACAATGTGAGCACATCCCATTTTTTCACAGAAAACAGAGCTGTTTTTTGCAAAGTGTCTACCTGTAGATTTGGCCTCTAGCTCAGCCGGCACCTAGGGAAACCTACCAAACCTGTGCATTTTTGAACACTAGAGACCTAGGGGAATCCAAGATGGGGTGACTTGTGGGGCTCTGACCAGGTTCTGTTACCCAGAATCCTTTGCAACCTCAAAATGAGGCTAAAAAAACCCAATTTTCCTCACATTTCAGTGACAGAAAGTTCTGGAATCTGAGAGGAGCCACAAATTTCCTTCCACCCAGCGTTCCCCCAAGTCTGCTGATAAAAATGATACCTCACTTGTGTGGGTATGCCTAGCGCCCGCGACAGGAAATGTCCCAAAACACAACGTGGGCACATCCCATTTTTTGACAGAAAACAGAGCTGCTTTTGCAAAGTGCCTAACTGTAGATTTTGGCCTCTAGCTCAGCCGGCACCTAGGGAAACCTACCAAACCTGTGCATTTTTGAAAACTAGAGACCTAGGGGAATCCAAGATGGGTGACTTGTGGGGCTCCGGCCAGGTTCTGTTACCCAGAATCCTTTGCAAACCTCAAAATGTGACTAAAAAAACACATTTTCCTCACATTTCGGTGACAGAAAGTTCTGGAATCTGAGAGGAGCCACAAATTTCATTCCACCCAGTGTTCCCCCAAGTCTGCCGATAAAAATGATACCTCACTTGTGTGGGTATGCCTAGCGCCCGCGACAGGAAATGTCCCAAAACACAACGTGGGCACATCCATTCTTTGACAGAAAACAGCTGTTTTTTGCAAAGTGCCTAACTGTAGATTTTGGCCTCTAGCTCAGCCGGCACCTAGGGAAACCTACTGAACCCGTGCATTTTTGAAAACTAGAGACCTAGGGGAATCCAAGATGGGGTGACTTGTGGGGCTCTGACCAGGTTCTGTAACCCAGAATCCTTTGGAAACCTCAAAATGTGGCTAAAAAAAACATTTTCCTCACATTTCGGTGACAGAAAGCTCTGGAATCTGAGAAGAGGCACAAATTTCCTTCCACCCAGCGTTCACCAAGTTTGCCGATAAAAATGATACCTCACTTGTGTGGGTAGGCCCAGCGCCCGCAACAGGAAATGTCCCAAAACACAACATGGGCACATCCCATTTTTTGACAGAAAACAGAGCTGTTTTTTGCAAAGTGCCTACCTGCAGATTTTGGCCTCAAGCTCAGCCGGCACCGAGGGAAACCTACCAAACCTGTGCATATTTGAAAACTAGAGACCTAGGGGAATCCAAGATGGGGTGTCTTGTGGGGCTCTGACCAGATTCTGTTTCCCAGAATCTTTTGCAAACCTCTAAATTTGGCTAAAAAAACACATTTTCCGCACATTTCGGTGACAGAAAGTTCTGGAATCTGAGAGGAGCCACAAATGTCCTTCCACCCAGCGTTCCCCAAGTCTGCTGATAAAAATGATACCTCACTTGTGTGGGTAGGCCTAGCGCCCGCAACAGAAAATGTCCCAAACCACAATGTGAGCACATCCCATTTTTTCACAGAAAACAGAGCTGTTTTTTTGCAAAGTGTCTACCTGTAGATTTTGGCCTCTAGCTCAGCCGGCACCTAGGGAAACCTACCAAACCTGTGCATTTTTGAACACTAGAGACCTAGGGGAATCCAAGATGGGGTGACTTGTGGGGCTCTGACCAGGTTCTGTTACCCAGAATCCTTTGCAAACCTCAAAATGAGGCTAAAAAAACCCAATTTTCCTCACATTTCAGTGACAGAAAGTTCTGGAATCTGAGAGGAGCCACAAATTTCCTTCCACCCAGCGTTCCCCCAAGTCTGCTGATAAAAATGATACCTCACTTGTGTGGGTATGCCTAGCGCCCGCGACAGGAAATGTCCCAAAACACAACGTGGGCACATCCCATTTTTTGACAGAAAACAGAGCTGCTTTTTGCAAAGTGCCTAACTGTAGATTTTGGCCTCTAGCTCAGCCGGCACCTAGGGAAACCTACCAAACCTGTGCATTTTTGAAAACTAGAGACCTAGGGGAATCCAAGATGGGGTGACTTGTGGGGCTCTGGCCAGGTTCTGTTACCCAGAATCCTTTGCAAACCTCAAAATGTGACTAAAAAAACACATTTTCCTCACATTTCGGTGACAGAAAGTTCTGGAATCTGAGAGGAGCCACAAATTTCATTCCACCCAGTGTTCCCCCAAGTCTGCCGATAAAAATGATACCTCACTTGTGTGGGTATGCCTAGCGCCCGCGACAGGAAATGTCCCAAAACACAACGTGGGCACATCCCATTCTTTGACAGAAAACAGCTGTTTTTTGCAAAGTGCCTAACTGTAGATTTTGGCCTCTAGCTCAGCCGGCACCTAGGGAAACCTACTGAACCCGTGCATTTTTGAAAACTAGAGACCTAGGGGAATCCAAGATGGGGTGACTTGTGGGGCTCTGACCAGGTTCTGTAACCCAGAATCCTTTGGAAACCTCAAAATGTGGCTAAAAAAAATATTTTCCTCACATTTCGGTGACAGAAAGCTCTGGAATCTGAGAGGAGGCACAAATTTCCTTCCACCCAGCGTTCCACCAAGTTTGCCGATAAAAATGATACCTCACTTGTGTGGGTAGGCCTAGCGCCCGCAACAGGGAATGTCCCAAAACACAACGTGGGCACATTCCATTTTTTGACAGAAAACAGAGCTGTTTTTTGCAAAGTGCCTACCTGTAGATTTTGGCCTCAAGCTCAGCCGGCACAGAGGGAAACCTACCAAACCTGTGCATATTTGAAAACTAGAGACCTAGGGGAATCCAAGATGGGGCGACTTGTGGGGCTCTGACCAGATTCTGTTTCCCAGAATCCTTTGCAAAACTCTAAAATTTGGCTAAATAAACACATTTTCCTCACATTTCGGTGACAGAAAGTTCTGGAATCTGAGAGGAGCCACAAATGTCCTTCCACCAGCGTTCCCCCAAGTCTGCCGATAAAAATGATACCTCACTTGTGTGGGCAGGCCTAGCGCCCACGACAGGAAATGTTCCAAACCACAATGTGAGCACATCCCAGTTTTTGACAGAAAACAGAGCTGTTTTTTGCAAAGTGTCTACCTGTAGATTTTGGCCTCTAGCTCAGCCGGAACCTAGGGAAACCTACAAAACCTGTGCATTTTTGAAAACTAGAGACCTAGGGGAATCCAAGATGGGGTGACTTGTGGGGCTCTGACCAGGTTCTGTTACCCAGAATCCTTTGCAAACCTCAAATGTGGCTAAAAAAACACATTTTCCTCACATTTTGGTGACAGAAAGTTGTGGAATCTGAGAGGAGCCACAAATTTCCTTCCACCGAGCGTTCCCCCAAGTCTGCCGATAAAAATGATACCTCACTTGTGTGGGTATGCCTAGCGCCCGCGACAGGAAATGTCTCAAAACACAACGTGGGCACATCCCATTTTTTGACAGAAAACAGAGCTGCTTTTTGCAAAGTGCCTAACTGTAGATTTTGGCCTCTAGCTCAGCCGGCACCTAGGGAAACCTACCAAACCTGTGCATTATTGAAAACTAGAGACCTAGGGGAATCCAAGATGGGGTGACTTGTGGGGCTCTGACCAGGTTCTGTTACCCAGAATCCTTTGCAAACCTCAAAATGTTGCTAAAAAAACCCATTTTCCTCACATTTTGGTGACAGAAAGTTCTGGAATCTGAGAGGAGCCACAAATTTCCTTCCACCCAGCGTTCCCCTAAGTCTGCCGATAAAAATGATACCTCACTTGTGTGGGTATGCCTAGCGCCCGCGACAGGAAATGTCCCAAAACACAACGTGGGCACATCCCATTTTTTGACAGAAAATGTAGCTGCTTTTTGCAAAGTGCCTAACTGTAGATTTTGGCCTCTAGCTCAGCCGGCACCTAGGGAAACCTACTGAACCTGTGCATTTTTGAAAACTAGAGACCTAGGGGAATCCAAGATGGGGTGACTAGTGGGGCTCTGACCAGGTTCTGTAACCCAAAATCCTTTGGAAACCTCAAAATGTGGCTAAAAAAAACATTTTCCTCACATTTCGGTGACAGAAAGCTCTGGAATCTGAGAAGAGGCACAAATTGTCTTCCACCCAGCGTTCCACCAAGTTTGCCGATAAAAATGATACCTCACTTGTGTGGGTAGGCCCAGCGCCCGCAACAGGAAATGTCCCAAAACACAACGTGGGCACATCCCATTTTTTGACAGAAAACAGAGCTGTTTTTTGCAAAGTGCCTACCTGCAGATTTTGGCCTCAAGCTCAGCCGGCACCGAGGGAAACCTACCAAACCTGTGCATATTTGAAAACTAGAGACCTAGGGGAATCCAAGATGGGGTGACTTGTGGGGTTCTGACCAGATTCTGTTTCCCAGAATCCTTTGCAAACCTCTAAATTTGGCTAAAAAAACACATTTTCCTCACATTTCGGTGACAGAAAGTTCTGGAATCTGAGAGGAGCCACAAATGTCCTTCCACCCAGCGTTCCCCCAAGTCTGCTGATAAAAATGATACCTCACTTGTGTGGGTAGGCCTAGCGCCCGCAACAGGAAATGTCCCAAACCACAATGTGAGCACATCCCATTTTTTCACAGAAAACAGAGCTGTTTTTTGCAAAGTGTCTACCTGTAGATTTTGGCCTCTAGCTCAGCCGGCACCTAGGGAAAACTACCAAACCTGTGCATTTTTGAACACTAGAGACCTAGGGGAATCCAAGATGGGGTGACTTGTGGGGCTCTGACCAGGTTCTGTTACCCAGAATCCTTTGCAAACCTCAAAATGTGGCTAAAAAAAAACAATTTTCCTCACATTTCAGTGACAGAAAGTTCTGGAATCTGAGAGGAGCTTCAAATTTCCTTCCACCCAGCGTTCCCCCAAGTCTGCTGATAAAAATGATACCTCACTTGTGTGGGTATGCCTAGCGCCCGCGACAGGAAATGTCCCAAAACACAACGTGGGCACATCCCATTTTTTGACAGAAAACAGAGCTGCTTTTTGCAAAGTGCCTAACTGTAGATTTTGGCCTCTAGCTCAGCCGGCACCTAGGGAAACCTACCAAACCTGTGCATTTTTTAAAACTAGAGACCTAGGGGAATCCAAGATGGGGTGACTTGTGGGGCTCTGACCAGGTTCTGTTACCCAGAATCCTTTGCACACCTCAAAATTTGGATTAAAAAACCCATTTTCCTCACATTTTGGTGACAGAAAGTTCTGGAATCTGAGAGGAGCCACAAATTTCCTTCCACCCAGCGTTCCCCTAAGTCTGCCGATAAAAATGATACCTCACTTGTGTGGGTATGCCTAGCGCCCATACAGGAAATGTCCCAAAACACAACGTGGACACATCCCATTTTTTGACAGAAAACAGAGCTGCTTTTTGCAAAGTGCCTAACTGTAGATTTTGGCCTCTAGCTCAGCCGGCACCTAGGGAAACCTACCAAACCTGTGCATTTTTGAAAACTAGAGACCTAGGGGAATCCAAGATGGGGTGACTTGTGGGGCTCTGACCAGGTTATGTTACCCAGAATCCTTTGCAAACCTCAAAATGTGGCTAAAAAAACACATTTTCCTCACATTTTGGTGACAGAAAGTTCTGGAATCTGAGAGGAGCCACAAATTTCCTTCCACCCAGCGTTCCCCTAAGTCTGCCGATAAAAATGATACCTCACTTGTGTGGGTATGCCTAGCAGCCCGCGACAGGAAATGTCCCAAAACACAACGTGGGCACATCCCATTTTTTGACAGAAAACAGAGCTGCTTTTTGCAAAGTGCCTAACTGTAGATTTTGGCCTCTAGCTCAGCCGGCACCTAGGGAAACCTACTGAACCTGTGCATTTTTGAAAACTAGAGACCTAGGGGAATCCAAGATGGGGTGACTTGTGGGGCTCTGACCAGGTTCTGTAACCCAGAATCCTTTGGAAACCTCAAAATGTGGCTAAAAAAAAACATTTTCCTCACATTTCGGTGACAGAAAGCTCTGGAATCTGAGAAAGAGGCACAAATTTCCTTCCACCCAGCGTTCCACCAAGTTTGCCGATAAAAATGATACCTCACTTGTGTGGGTAGGCCCAGCGCCCGCAACAGGAAATGTCCCAAAACACAACGTGGGCACATCCCATTTTTTGACAGAAAACAGAGCTGTTTTTTGCAAAGTGCCTACCTGCAGATTTTGGCCTCAAGCTCAGCAGGCACCGAGGGAAACCTACCAAACCTGTGCATATTTGAAAACTAGAGACCTAGAGGAATCCAAGATGGTGTGACTTGTGGGGCTCTGACCAGATTCTGTTTCCCAGAATCCTTTGCAAACCTCTAAATTTGGCTAAAAAAACACATTTTCCTCACATTTCGGTGACAGAAAGTTCTGGAATCTGAGAGGAGCCACAAAATGTCCTTCCACCCAGCGTTCCCCCAAGTCTGCTGATAAAAATGATACCTCACTTGTGTGGGTAGGCCTAGCGCCCGTAACAGGAAATGTCCCAAACCACAATGTGAGCACATCCCATTTTTTCACAGAAAACAGAGCTGTTTTTTGCAAAGTGTCTACCTGTAGATTTTGGCCTCTAGCTCAGCCGGCACCTAGGGAAACCTACCAAACCTGAGCATTTTTGAACACTAGAGACCTAGGGGAATCCAAGATGGGGTGACTTGTGGGGCTCTGACCAGGTTCTGTTACCCAGAATCCTTTGCAAACCTCAAAATGTGGCTAAAAAAACACATTTTCCTCACATTTTGGTGACAGAAAGTTCTGGAATCTGAGAGGAGCCACAAATTTCCTTCCACCCAGCGTTCCCCCAAGTCTGCCAATAAAAACGATACCTCACTTGTGTGGGTATGCCTAGCGCCCGCGACAGGAAATGTCCCAAAACACAACGTGGGCACATCCCATTTTTTGACAGAAAAACAGAGCTGCTTTTTGCAAAGTGCCTAACTGTAGATTTTGGCCTCTAGCTCAGCCGGCACCTAGGGAAACCTACCAAACCTGTGCATTTTTTAAAACTAGAGACCTAGGGGAATCCAAGATAGGGTGACTTGTGGGGCTCTGACCAGGTTCTGTTACCCAGAATCCTTTGCAAACCTCAAAATGTGGCTAAAAAAACACATTTTCCTCACATTTTGGTGACAGAAAGTTCTGGAATCTGAGAGGAGCCACAAATTTCCTTCCACCCAGCGTTCCCCTAAGTCTGCCAATAAAAATGATACCTCACTTGTGTGGGTATGCCTAGCGCCCGTGACAGGAAATGTCCCAAAACACAATGTGGGCACATCCCATTTTTTGACAGAAAACAGAGCTGCTTTTTGCAAAGTGCCTAACTGTAGATTTTGGCCTCTAGCTCAGCCGGCACCTAGGGAAACCTACCAAACCTGTGCATTTTTGAAAACTAGAGACCTAGGGGAATCCAAGATGGGGTGACTTGTGGGGCTCTGGCCAGGTTCTGTTACCCAGAATCCTTTGCAAACCTCAAAATGTGGCTAAAAAAACACATTTTCCTCACCCTTCCACCCAGTGTTCCTCCAAGTCTGCGATAAAAATGATACCTCACTTGTGTGGGTATGCCTAGCACCCGCGACAGGAAATGTCCCAAAACACAACGTGGGCACATCCCATTCTTTGACAGAAAACAGCTGTTTTTTGCAAAGTGCCTAACTGTAGATTTTGGCCTCTAGCTCAGCAGGCACCTAGGGAAACCTACTGAACCCGTGCATTTTTGAAAACTAGAGACCTAGGGGAATCCAAGATGGGGTGACTTGTGGGCTCTGACCAGGTTCTGTAACCCAGAATCCTTTGGAAACCTCAAAATGTGGCTAAAAAAAATATTTTCCTCACATTTCGGTGACAGAAAGCTCTGGAATCTGAGAGGAGGCACAAATTTCCTTCCACCCAGCGTTCCACCAAGTTTGCCGATAAAAATGATACCTCACTTGTGTGGGTAGGCCTAGCGCCCGCAATAGGAAATGTCCCAAAACACAACGTGGGCACATTCCATTTTTTGACAGAAAACAGAGCTGTTTTTTGCAAAGT